>NC_138190.1:112889785-115862285 GCF_964194105.1 Spermophilus citellus | reverse complement strand
AAAAAAAAAAAAGAGAGAGAGAGAAAGAAGAATGAACTCAAGGATGTGTTTGCTGATAGGAAAAAAAAAATACGCAGTGCAGAGGAGGAAAGAGAACCTGCTCACCAAGATTATTCACCATAATCTAATTGCCTTAAATGTCAGAGGCAAGACCTTCCATTTCAAAGCTCCAAATTTGTCAGTATTTCTCCCATCCCTCTGTTTTTAAATTGACAAGAAGTCTAAAGATTATTTTAAATTAAAAAAAGATACAACACGTTCAAAATCAGGATATTATGACCAGAAATCCTTGCAATAATCATACATACAGCCTATTAATTAGTTTTACTTGAAATCTAAGTCTCTCTAGTGATTAATTTTCCTAATGGCAGTTAAGGTGATTCTAGTTATCTACAACCTGAAACACACCCACACACAAGAAAGATGGGAGGGCTGGGGTTGTGACTCAGAGGTAGCGTGCTCGCCTACCATGCGTGAGGCACCGGGTTTGATCCTCAGCACCACATAAAAATAAAATAAAGATATTGTGTCCACCTGTAACTAAAAAATAAATATTAAAAAAAGAAAGATGGGAGCTATTTTATCTTTCAGAAAACTCAGGTGTTTCTACCTCTCAAAAATTATAAAGGGGGGCTGGGGTTGTGGCTCAGTGGTAGAGCATTTGCATCTCATGCATACAGCACTGGGTTGAATCCTCAACACTACATAAATAAATAAAATAAAGGCATTGTGTCCGTCTACAACTAAAAAAAAATTTTAAATTATGAAGGGGCTGGTGATGTAGCTCAGTGGCAGACGATTTGCCTAGCATGCACTAAGCCCTGGGTTCAAGCCCTAGTATTGAAAAAAAATATAAAGATAATAGAAAACAGTATGTAAATATATGTAAATTTACAGGGATATTATACACACACACATATATTGGTGGAATGTGTTTGTGAGTGTGTATACATATACTTATATCCTTTAAAACTTCACTTTATAGAAAACACATTAAAGCCAAAGTTCATGGGCTGGGTTGGAGCTCAGTGGTAGAGCACTTGCCTAGCATATGTGACACACTGGGCTTGATCCTCAGCATCACATAAAAATAAACAAAATAAAGGTCTTAAAAATACAATAACATTATAAGAAAAGACCAAAGTGTAGGGAATATTTAATCATATTGTAATGAAATGGACATAGGAACTGAAGTCTAATTTGATTCAACAGACAGAATTTGAGCTGTACAAAGCAATGGGTAAGGAGCTTCAGAATTATAGTAGAAATTATCTTAATAATAACAGCTAAGCACTATACAGATAGTATTTGTCGTGTGTGTGCTTTATAAATATAGCAACCCTGAAAGGTTAAGTATGTTTTACTTTTTCAGCTTCTAAAAATAATTATATTCAATGTAAAATAAATAATGTTTTTAAAACAGAAAATACAAAGTAAGAATAAAGTGTATTAATAACCTCACCATCCAAAGGCATGCAATCTTAATATTATATACATACACACATATGCATTATGAAAACATATACCATACTCCCTTTGAGACTGTTTTCTCTGCTAAAATAGTAATGCTAATAGCTGTAAGTATTCAGGTTTCTTCTATCCCAGGCATTGTTTTAAGTGCTTTATTGCTTGATTTTATTCAATCCTTACAACCCTGCAAGGTCATTACTATCATTATCTTCGTTTTACAGAAGAGGAAACTAACACATGGAGTGATTAGGTAACTAAATTCACATAGCTCACATATGCATTATTCTACAAAACAGGTTCATACTTTGTATACTGTTTCATAACCTGAACTTTTCCCCATATCAATAATATAGAGAGAGGTCATATTAATGACTACATGGTTTTCTGGTATATGGATACATATTTATTTGCCCAGCCTCTCATTTTTTTAATATATATCTAGCTGTCAATGGACCTTCATTTTATTTATTTGTATGCAATGTTGAGAATGGAACCTAGTGCCTCACACATGTTAGGCAATTGCTCTACCACTAAGCCACAACCCCAGCCCAGCCCCTCCCTTTTGAACATTTAGATTAAGTTTTTTTTCTTTTACTATTATAAACAACTCTGTAAGCCTGTGTGGTGAGGCACACCTGTAATCCCAGCAGCTCAGGAGGCTGAAGCAAGAGGATGACAAGTTCAAAGTCAGCCTCAGCAACTTAGCAAGGCCCTAAGCAACTTGGTGAAACCCTGCCTCTAAAAAAATATTTTAAAAAGTCTGGAGAAGTGACTCAATGGTCAAGGCCCCCTGGGTTCAATCCTCAGTACCAATAAATAAATAAATAAATAAATAAATAGGGGTATGGATGTGACTCAGAGGTTAAGTGCCCCTGCGTTCAATGCCTTGTACGAAAAAAAAAAAAAATTAAACAAGTCTGCAAGGCCAATCAAAGGCAGTGTTATTATTTTCCTATTGCAAATAAGCATAAGGATGTCCCAAAAAGTTAAACAGCCTGCCCAAGGTAACACAAATTGTCAGTGGAATTGGTAGGCCCTTCTGACACTCTGACTAGTAAGCAATAGGTTTCCTGCCAGCCCTTTAAGGCATTCACATTCTAATGAAAGAGAGAAACTGTCAACACTACAACTATGAGTCAGAATGAAATCAATTCTCTCTAAAACCAAAGAACTAGCAAGATCAACTGAAAAATGCTCCCATACCCCACCCTGCCCCCCCCACCAAAGATATATCCCTATCCTAATGTCTGGAACCTGAAAATATTACCTTATGGCAAAAGGGTCTTTATAGCAGTGATTCAGAAACATGAAATAAGGAGATCATCCTAGATTATCAGTGTGGGCCCTAAATGCTCTTACAAGTGTCCTTCTGATTATAAGAAAGAAGTAGAGGAAGATTTGAAACAGGTCAAAGAGAAGACGATGTGACTCAATAGATACAGACTGAAGTGTCACCACCACAAGCCAAGGAATGCTTTGGAAGAGCTACCAAAGCTGAGAGAGTCAAGGAATGGATCCTAAGGAAATGTGGCCCAGTGATTCTGATTTGTGGCTTCTAGTCTCTGGAACTATGAGAGAATAAATTTGTTGTTTTAAGTTACCCACTTTATGGCAATATGTGAGGGCAGTTTCGGAAAATCAATATGACAAGTAGTAGATTATAAGCCTGAAGAAGCAGCAATTCACCCCAAATGAGTAGGTTATGGGAAAAATGGCCGTTTGACCTAAGCCCTACAGGACAGAGAGGACTACCTTTAACAGGTATTAGGTTTTGGATATGAGTTATCCCCCCAAAACCTCTACTAATGCAGGAATAGTCAAAAGACCTGCTTGAGTTGCTCTAAAACTTATCTGAACTCTGCCAAATATTAATCCCAACAAAGTGAAATCCTCAATTAAATTGAGCTTCAGGAACTTCTTTTGTTCCTCATATAAAAGGTTTCACTTTTGGAAGGTCTACTAAGCCAAAGGCCACTCTTTCCCTTTTAAATCCAGCAGAAAAATAACAAAGCAATATAAAATGGCTCTGTAGTTATATCTTTTCTTAAACTCTTCTGATTCTGGAATTCTACAGATAGAACCTCCTCCTCTTTCAGTTGGAATTAGATCCAAAGTCAGAACATCTTAGGGAACAGCCCTGCCAGATGTGCAGTTCCATGATATTCCCTTGCCACTCAGTCCACTGGATTTCCAGAAAAGGCACCCAGCCACACTAACTCAGGCCTTTGGAATTTTCCATCCTTGGCTAAAGTAAAGGTTAAAAAAAATAAACACAGTGATAGCTCTGTCCCATGGTGAACAGTTTTTAGTCAAATAGCAGAAAGAGGGAAAGAAGAGGTGAGAAAAAGTTGACAAGGGATGATGTTTCCTATGCATGGTGGAAAGGAGAAGCAGGAGCTGGCGATGGAAACCAGACACACAGAAGATTTGCCTAGAAGGTGGCAGTACAGAGAGGTTAACACCAGGAACATGAGTTGAGGAAAATCAGAATGAGGCAAGAGGGCTGAGGGTGTAGCTCCAGGGTAGAACACCTACCCAGTAGGCAAAGTCCCTGGCATCCCAAAAACAAGAAGGGGGAAGAGCAGTTATGGTAGTAGAAAATAGAAAGGGGGAGAAAGTGGGTTAAAAGGGAGAATTAATAAAAGGAGGCCAGCCCCAGTGGGGGGTCACAAATGATCAGAGAGGCAGCCTCCATTTGCTACTATTCCCCGTCAAGCAGGTTTTGCTGCTTTGAGAAATACAGGTCTGGAATAGGCATGAGATGCTGTCCCCATCTTCCACCCTGACAGTGGTTAGGGTGGAGGAAAGGAGGGCAGGCAGGCCTGGAACCCTAGTCCCTCCACCCTTGGTTCCCAAAAGAAATCTGTCCTCTATAAGCATCTAGTGGTCACACGTCTCTGACCTCTAACTCATTTAAGCTGGAGAATTTGGTCCAAACTATCATAATACAGTGGAGAACTGCATACATACAATTGCTTTCTAAATTCCTTACCTGACTGATCTGGGTTCTTGAATTACGCAAATTGACAGCATGCTCTGCCTCCAGGCCTGAATAAAGGTCTACTCAACCCTTTGCTACTGGGCAAAACCATTCTACTTACCTAGAACAATGGCTTCCTGTCTGAGTCTAAAAATATACTGCTACCCTTATTAAATATTGTTAATATTTTAATCTGTTGTCTTGGTCTATTGTCATCAAGAAAAAAAATCCTTCAGTTCTCTCAGATTAAACCCTTGTTTTACCTTCTCTCAATACCCCCACCACCTTGTCCTAAGTAGATTTAATCCATTAAAAAGAAACCAGTGGAAATAGATTCTCTGTTTCTGTTCAATTCCAGAAACAGCTCTTAAAGCATTTCCCTTGGGATTTTAGCACGAACCCAAATGAAAGTGTCTATCGTTTTCCTCAGCCAAGGCAGCCATCTTTCACAGCTCAGCATACCTTTCTCTTTCTCCCTGTCCAACACATCACTGTCTAGTTCCTTGTGTTATACACCATAGTCCCAGAAGTTCCAGAGGCTTCTAAGGAATCATTACATCAGTGAGCTGATAAATGAGCTTCATCATTTATCATTTGTGATAAAGCTAACTGATATAATGATACAATCATGGAATTCAGTTGAGTGCCAGTAAAAAGGGAGAAAATCAAAATCATCAAAGCAAAATAATATAAGTCAGGTTGAAGGGAAAGAACTCATAATTTTGAGAAAATGAACATCCATTTCTAAAGAAGATTTCAATAGGACTACAGTTAGTACCCTTTCATGTTTAAAAATTAGTAATTACTCTAATCTACATGGGTTAGAAAAAAAACTTAATGTAATCCACTGAAAATATCTGAATTTTTAACTTGAATTAGCTTATAAGGAGAATTGGAACTATTAACCTACTGAAGGGGGAGGGGGAATAGAATATGAGAAAGTGAAAATAGTTAATGTATATTTTGTCTCTACAGATATTGAAACAATATCTAAGAGTTTCCCCAACCTCTTATATAATGATTTTCAGTGCACTACAGCCAGGTCTGTTACCCAAGGGCCTGTAAAAAGATAGGTTGGGCCCAGAAGAAATACAGTCATAGCCAATTAGAATTGATATAAAAATAGAAAATGCAATCACTTCTATGATCGAGTGTTTCTTCAAAGCAGTAAGGCTCTGTGCCATCAGAGCATCATGGATATTATACTGGCCAGCAATGAGGAGGGCTGGTACAAATGTGATCAGTCAGGAAGCTTTTGTGGTATGCCTCTCTAGGATGGCAGGGACTAGATTTAGTGAAGAAAGGAAATTTCCATTTTTCTCTCAATTGAAATTACCATGAAGCCCAAAGAAACTTGGAAAGATTTTCAGGTCTTTCCTTCTGCTTTCTCCAACAATGTGGTTTAGAAACCCACCTCTGGGAAAAGGTCCTGTGATTACCTTGAAAATGCAGTGCCCCATCTAACTTGACCTTCAAGCAGGATAAAGATTCTCTTACTTAGGACACATGAGAGGCATCTTAAGACTTTTCAGCCAGAGTTATTCTCTGGGATGTGAAACCATCCCTTCTCTTTTAACACCCCACCCTCCATATGCACATCACCCCTACCTCTTTATTTTGTTCTTTAGCTGAGGATGGAAAATTCCATAGGCCTGAACTGGCTAGGTGCCTGCTAAGTGTCTGGCCAGCTTATATCCTGAAACACCTCAAGTCTGAAAGCAGTGCCCACTACCAGAACTCCAGATGGAGGGAGTCCTCTGTGGGGAAAAAATTTAATTACGAAGAATTTAAGAAAACATCTGAATTGAAATTGCAGACTACAAACCTGTATTGCTTTCTTTCAGCCCAAATTCTCAAAAGGGATTGTACTTCCTCATTGGAATTTTGTGAAGACTTGTGCACCTGGCTCAGAGTTGGCCGTTCTGTCGGATCCCTGCTCCTCCTCCATCATAAGGTCAGAAACCCAGCTGGGAATCCATCTGACCCCAGAATCCCATCACTCCTCAACTTCCTCAACTTCTAGCAATGACTCGTTTGGTATGCAGAATACTGATTCCCCCAAATTGGCCACATATCAATCCCTGGAATCAGGGAGTATGTCACTTCACATGGCAAAGGGGACTTCACATATGTGATTAAATTAAGGATTTGGGGATGGGGAGATTATTCTAGATTATCTCATAAGTGGCTGGGAATGTAACTCTATGGTAGAGCACTTGCCTAGCATGTATGAGACCCTAGATTCTATTCCTAGCACTGAAAATAAATGATGTCTAGTTTGGGCTGGGGCTATATATAACTCAGTGGTAGAGTACTTGCCTAGCATATATGAGGCCCTGCATTCAATCCTCAGCACTGCAAACAAAATAAAACAAAGAAAATCAAATAATAAAATAACAAAATGAAACAAGTGTTCTCACAAGTGAACAAAGGAGGCATTACAGTCAGAGACTAAAGAGAAGGTGTGAAGATGGAAGCAGAGTCAGATTGAAATGATGTGAGAAAGACTGAAGCAGCTATTGCTAGCTTGAGGATGGAAGAAGGGGCTGTGAGCCAAGTAACGCAGGAAGCCTCTACAAAGTAGAAAAGGAGGCAAGGTAAAGAATTCTCGGGACTGGGGATGTGGCTCAAGCGGTAGCGCGCTCGCCTGGCATGCGTGCGGCCTGAGTTCGATCCTCAGCACCACATACAAACAAAGATGTTGTGTCCGCCAAGAACTAAAAAATAAAAAATATATATATATATATAAAAAGAATTCTCTTCTACAGCTCCTGGAGGGAGTGCAACCTTGCAAAACCTTGATTGTAGCCCAGTGAAACCCATTTCAGATTTCTGACCTCTGGAACTATGAAAAATATATAAATAAATCTGTGTTCTTTTAAGACACTAAGTTTGTGGCAATTTGCTATAGCAGCCATGGGAAACTGATACAATACAGCCCAACCCTCAGCAGGGCCACTGACTGGGCCCCCTCTGAGTTCTTTAAGTACTCACTCCCTCAGTCTACAATTCCACTGGGCTTTAGCACAAGCTGTTATATCATCATGGTAAGGGTAGGACACTCCTCCTCAGGAAGACCAGCAATAAAACTAGGACTTATATGTGGAGGAGGTGGGCAAGTAGCCAGAAAACCAAAAGAGGGGTTTAACTATTGATAGACTAGGGGATCAAGACAGGGTGCTGGGGGTACAGCTCAGTTTAATAGAGTGCCTGCTTAGTATGCTCAAGGTCCTAGGAGGAAGGGATGGGGAAAGAGATGGAGAAGGAGGAGGAGGACAGGGACATATGGAACAATGACACAAAGGGGACAATGAATAAGACCAAAATCCACTGACTGGAAACAAATTTTGAAGATAGCGTATAACCAGCAACCAATACAATTTGAGGCCAAGAACCTGGGCTGTGAATGTGAGAAGCCCCTGATGTCTCTGAGCCCAAGGCAGGGCTGAGCAGGCAGTGGATGGAGTGACTCCAGCTACAAGTAGAGAGGAGGGAGGCAGGGAGAGAGAGAATGAGAGTGCTGGGCTTGTTATTACAGAATTGAAGTGTGAAGCCTCATAGAATTCTTCTCTGGCTCTCCTGGTGAGAATTCTGCCAGGTTGTTTGGAAGGGACAGACAGAGGCCAATTTCCTCTGCAAGCAGTCATGTCGGTCACTAGTAGTGAAGCAGCGAGTCTCCCCAGGGTCAAGTTAGCAGGGAGAACCTTCTTTGCTTCACAAGCAATAGAGCATGTCATAAACACTCTTTGGGGCACAAATGAGAACTACTGGTCCCTGTGAGTTTTAAATAACGATTTAGTTCAATTTATGCAACAGTTTTCTTAAGAGAATTCTCAGACTTCAGTTATTTCTTGGTGGTAAGGTAGGCACCTTAGAAGGTAACATGCCCTTCTAGAGGTCTCTAGGAAACCATTTAATGCACTGAAGCATTAGGAACTTGTTAACCTATGAAAATAAACTGGTTGTGCCAATAGCACTCTTCCATTCACACCATGAACACTGTGAGAACAGGCACTGCAAGGCACAAAGATGGCCACTTCTCAAGTGGGGAAACTAAACTATAATACAAATGCATGGAAAGAAATATATGTGGTGTTATTTTTGGACCACGCTAACCCACTTGGAAAAAAAAAAAACATAAAAACAGTTCCATGAAAATGATCCCAGGTACCTCTGCCCAGCCAGTGTTGTGGAGGTTTTTTTTTTTTTTTGTTTTGTTTTCCCATATAGTTATTCAAATAGCAAAGAAAGAAAGAATGGTCAATTGCTAACAGTTTTCAAACTTGCTTTGGGAAGCAAAAGTCTTATAACAATTTTGCCCACATTTCTCAGAAACAGCCCCACCCCTCTTTCGTTTTGGTCCTACCTTCTATTTTCCCACTAAAGAGACCTAAGCTTGTTTAGAAATAAACATTATTTCCCATACAACATCACTGAAACTACACAAGAGGTGCTTCCCCCACCTGATTCTTTGTGGAACCTGGCTTACATACTAGCACTTCTTACTCTGAAGGAATAGAGAAACCTGGAGTTCATTACCTGTTCTGTCATTTAGCAAATACAGATGACCTATGGCCTGCCTCACTAAAAACCAGGCCTCTGTTTCCCCACTTAGAGAAGGAGGGTGATGACAATGTGGTATGTATTCAACAGAGACCTGTAGACATATGAGATCATAGACATCACAGCATTGTTAATGCTTCTTAAGATGGGGGCTAGGGCTGGGGATGTGGCTCAAGCGGTAGCGCGCTCGCCTGGCATGCGTGCGGCCCGGGTTCGATCCTCACTCTCTCCCTCTCTCTCTCTCTCCTCACTCACTCTCTCTTAAAAAAAAAAAAAAAAGATGGGGGCTATAAAAACACAAGGTCTTGTCATCATTTAAAAAACATCTCATAGAAATGAATTCCCCAGCCTTTGACACACTTCACCAAGACACTTCAAATAAAGATATTCTGTCTTAGAGAGTTGGAAGAACACTTGACTTCTTAGTTAAATCTCACACAGTAAAATACTTCTAGTCATTAGGGAAAGCCGTGTGATGGGAAAGCTGAATATCAGAATATCTTCAAACACTTCTTGGCAGCTTGAAACATAGACATAAGCTGTCAAGAAAGGCAAAAACATGGGCTGGGGGGATAGCTCAGTGGTAGAGCACTTGCCTAGCATGTGTGAGGTCCTGGGTTCAGTACCCAGCACTATAAGAAAAAAAAAAAAGAAAGAAAGGCAAGAACACATAACTTCCCATGAAAAACTCCATAGGCAATGAAAATAAAGTGGAGAAAAATTGGAGGAAATCATTAATAGCAAATTTGTGCAAAGTTGTGCACAGACAATAGAGAAACCATGTGTAGATGGAACAGTTGGCATGTTTTCCACAGCAGTGACTCTGCCAGGAACCTGTACACAATTCTTAACAGAACTTATCCTGCTATCACAAAACCATAATAGCTGAATATAAAAGGACATTAAGGGGTGAAGTCCAGTGATAGGGGATGTGCTTGGCATATATGAGTTCCTGGGTTCAATCCCTGGCTCCACAAATAAATAAATATATAAAAATATATTAATTTCTTAGGAGTCCTTTAAGCTTTCAATTTTTTCACTAAAATACATTATTTCCAAAATAGGGTTTGCTTTTTTGTTGTTGTTGTTGTTTTGTTTTGTTTTGTTTTTTTGTGGTCCTGGGGATTGAACCCAGGGACACTCAACCACTGAGCCACATCCCCAGCCGTTTTTTGTATTTTATTTAGATACAAGGTCTCACTGAGTTGTTTAGGGCCTTGCTAAGTTGTTGAGGCTGGCTCTGTACTTGCAATCCTCCTGCCTCAGCCTCCCAAGTCGCTGGCATTACAGTCATGAGCCACCACACCCAGCTCCAAAATAGATTTTTAAAGGCATTTGAATTTCAATATCCGATTGATTTTAAAAGTGAGGATAAATGAGTGAAAGGGATATCAGTTAAGTTTGAAAGGGAAAGGAAAGATTGGCAAATCTGTTTTTTCACATGGAGCCTGATTCTCCTCTATTCATTCCTTCACATACACCACAGACAGAAAGGTGAATGCTTCTGCCAACGAGTACACATATAGGTTCCCCAGGCTGGATAACCTACCCCAAAGTATAGCAGGGAATGCTCTCCCCACTCAGTCCTGCCAGTCTACTCATCAGACTGGTCTGGAGGCAGAGCCCTAGCTCACACTCGCAACACTTTTGAATATGAGTAAATCAGACTAGAAATGAATATTACCAAGAACCTAATGAAGAGGGGTCTGCCAGTTTATTCTTCCAGGAAGGGTCCAAGTCTTGGCTTAGCCATGTAGTTCACCCCTTTGAAGCATGATTTGGAGCAAGGAAATAAGGAAGCAAGGGTTCCTTCTCCCTTGTTCCAGTTTACTTTTGTAAAATGACTTGAAACACAGAAGGCTTCCCCTGCCCACCATAAAGCCTAGGTATGGTAATGCTTACCATTGTGCCAAACCCTACCCTAAGTGCTTCTAAATGCAAGGACTCTTTTAGGTCTTTCAATAAGGCCAGGAGGAGGTTACCAAGAAGGTTAAATAACTGACCCAGTATTACCCAGCTGGTAAGTGGTTGAGTTGAACTTTGAACCTGGGCAGCATGCTTCTGAAACACATGCTCTTAACCACTCTGCCCTAAGAAGCATGAGCTGACAGGCAACAGCAGCTGAGACTGTTCATTTCCCCCTCTCCAGTTACTGCTCTGGGAGCCTCCAGGGTGAGTCCCTACAAGGAATCAAAAGGCATCTGGTTCTAGGCTGATATAAATGACAGACTGAAGTTACCCACAAACTCCTCTGTACTCCTGACAAAAGTTAAGACAAATCAAGAGATCTAAATGCCAAGGAAAAATGTATCCTAAAAGTACCCTTAAGATTTACAGAAAAGAGAAACTGCTCAAGCTCCTTCTCCCTCACCATGGTTTCCCATGGTGGTGGTATTATTATTATTATTATTATTATTATTATTATTATTATTATTATATTGGTACTGGGGATTAAAACCAGGGGTGCTTAACCACTGAGCCACATCTCCAGCCCTTTTTAAAAATATAAATAAATTTCAACATGCCTTTCCAACAATTTTATATTTAGGAGAAACCAAAATCAGGTAGGCAAATTATTCCTTTGAACTGTACTGCAACATTTTC
Source organism: Spermophilus citellus (assembly GCF_964194105.1). Taxonomy (NCBI): domain Eukaryota; kingdom Metazoa; phylum Chordata; class Mammalia; order Rodentia; family Sciuridae; genus Spermophilus; species Spermophilus citellus. Next base: position 115,850,668 of record NC_138190.1, on the reverse strand, counting down.
TTAAGTGTTAGGTAACGGAATGCCATGGGGAGTTACACATGTACACTTTGTATGACTATCTCAGCATGTCAGATGTTATCTTTAATTCTTCCCATTCCCATAGAGGGGGCAGGGGACTCTGTAGTCAAATCAATGTGGAAAACACCATAGAGAATAACAATTGGAAAAAAAAAAGAGAATAACAACTGTTCATTAATAAAGGCCTGCCTTGTTAAAATCAGGAAGGCCCAAAGTCTTGAAAAATGTTAGGGATCAGAAAGAAAGAAAAGAAAGGAAGGAAGGAAGGAAGGAAGGAAGGAAGGAAGGAAGGAAGGAAGGGAGGGAGGGAGGGAGGGAGGGAGGGAGGGAGGGAGGGAGGGGGAAGAGAGGAGAGAGAGAAAGAGAAAAGAGAAGATAACACAGGAGAGAAAGAGAAGACAGGAGAGAGACACACAAAGAAAGAAACACAGAAAGGGTAAGCAGGGGTGGTGGGGGTAGCCATAGGGATGATATAACAATCCAACAGAAGATAGAACCACTAGCATCCTATCTGGTTTCTATCTTGTCTATTTTAGTTATTTGCATGTATGTAATCTTTTCTGGCTTGTGAGTCCCTTAAGGGCAAGAACTATTCTATTAGCCTCCCTGGGCACCTGGAGGAGGCTGGTCAGCCCCTCATCTCCATGCAATTGCTACTCAGACCCAGGGAGCTGGATCTGCTCTGGTACGGTATGGGTGTGGACTAACTTCCCACCACCATTCTAACTGGAAGTCTGGGGCTGGCTTCCAGATTATTCCTCCACGCCCTGCCTCCCATTTCCTAATCACCCCCAAAGGTGCAAGCCTCTTCAATTGACTTATCTCCCCTGCAATCTCCTCTGGGTCTATGTAGCCCTGGCCCTTCCCTGGCTCTTCCACCCTTTCCTGATTCCACTTGGAACACTCTTCTTTGCCCTCAAGAACCCCAGCCTTCTGCCAAAATACAACCCTACATGCTCAGCCTTCCCCTAGAATGTTGTCTCTGCTGCCTTGCTTAAGGAAAATCTGGCTTTTAACAACTCTCTTGAATAGACTTTGCTCATTTTTGTTCCCCCTCCCCTATCACCAAACACATTTTTCCTCTTGTTCACCCAAGCTAAGAAACCTCAAAATCATCTTGACTCCACCTCCGCTTCCTCTATCTTCATTCCCCCTTTTCTCCAGGTCTTCTCTTCCCCCTTCAAGAATCACCAAATCCTGTTGATTTTATCACTGAAATGTCTCTCACATTTTCTCCCTTATCTCCATTCTCAATGCCTCAATTAAAGCCTTTGTTATCTTCCTCCTGAACTATATGTTTAAGTAGTTTCCTGACCTCCAGGCTCTTCTCCCAACACTGAGAACATCCCACACATCATTGCCCTGGTTTTTCCCATAGTACACATACTGAGTACCTACTATATTCTAGGCACCATGTGAAGCACTGAAATAGAGAATAGATAGCCCCTAACTTCCTGGCTTACATCCAAAATGGGTAAGAAACATTCTGTGGTAGGCCCTTCTAGAATACTGCAGTTTTTTTTTTTTCACCAACTCTCTCACTCTTTTTACCCTTTACATTTACACATCAAACACTTTTCATATTACCTTCCCTATTCCTCACAAGAACTCAAGGGAGGTACTACCATATATGCCCATTTCACAGATGAAGGAAAAATAAGGTTACTTGCCTCACTTCACAATGCAAGTAGGTGGCAGAGGTCAGATTCAACACCAGGCCCAACTCTTGAGCTGGTACTCTGCCTCTCACATTTGAAGTAGGACACAAAAAAACTTGAAAAAGAGCCCAAACAGAATGATCATGATATGAAGAACCTCGAACACAAGTCATGTGAGGAATGAAAATAAGAGATGAAGGCTCTTTGGCTTTGGGAAGGGTTAATTTTTAAATGACATGATGGCTGTCCCAAATATTTAAAGGGTTGTCATGTGAAAGAGGAAGCAAACATTCTATGTGTCTCCAAACAGCAGAGTTAGGCCCAGCCCGTAGTGGAACTTACAGAGAGTAAATTTTAGCTCATGAGCATTTTCAAACATAGCACTCTAACTGGCAGGAAGTGTTTAAGGAGAAGCTAAATAATCACTATCAGAGATATGTCTAGGGGACATTCCTGCCTTGAGAGGACGAGTGGTCTATATCAGTGTTTCTGTGCACATTACAATACCTGGGTGGTTTTAAAGAATACAAATGCCTGGCCCCATGCCTGACTTAGTGAAACAGAATCTTGGGGCATGAGGACCTTTGTTGCAATAATCAAGAACAAGGAAGTAAGTCTGTAAGACGGTTCACTTCAATCCTCAAAAGAAATAAGAATGGCCAATCAACATATGAAAAACTGTTTACCTAGTCAAAGACATGCAAATTAAAACACCAATATACTATTTATGTCCTATCTGAGTGCAAAGATATGGGCTGGGGATATAGTTCAGTGGCAAAGTGCTTGCCTAGCATGTGTGAGGCCCTGGGTTCAATCCCCTGCACTGCAGTAAAGGAAGGAAGGAAGAGGAAGGAAGGACTTACTAACCAGTGTTGGCAAAGGAGAGGGAAAATGAATACCCTCATATTCTGTCAGTGAAATGAGTAGTACACTGGAACAACTTTCTGGAGAGCAATTTAACAGTACATTTAAGAGTGTGTGAGTTTGTTTTGCTAGGAACTGAACCCAGGGCTTTGTGCATGCATGCCAAGGCAGGCACTCTATCACTGAGCTGCATACATGCCCAGCCCTAAAAGGATTTTTTCTTCATTTTTTGCGTAGTAGGGGTTGAATCCAGGGGCATTGGAACAGTGAGCTATATCCCCAGCCCTTTATACTTCTGAGACAGGGTCTTGCTGAGTTGCCCAGGCTGACCTCAAACTTGTACTCCTCCTGTCTCAGCCTCTCCTAAATCAATGGTGTTACAGGCATGTGTCACTATATCTGGCCTGAAGAGAAATTTTTTTTTGAGAAATTTTTAATATCAGAAATTCATACTGGGCATGGTGGTGCAAACCTGTAATCCCAATGGCTTGGGAGGCTGAAGCAGGTGGATTGCAAGTTCAAAACCAGCCTCAGAAACTTAGCAAGACCCTGTCTCAAAACAAAAACACATAAATTAAAAACACTGGGTGGGGGGCTGGGTTTGTGGCTCAGCGGTATAGCACTCGCCTAGCACGTGTGAGGCGCTGGGTTCAATTCTCAGCACCACATAAAAATAAGTAAATAAAATAAAGGTATTGTATCAAACTATGTATGTATGTATATGTGTATATATATATATATATATATATATATATATTTTTTTTTTTTTTTTTAAACAACTGGGGATGTGACTCAGTGGTTAAGCCTCCTGAGTTCAATTCTTGGTACCAAAAGAAGAAAGAAAAAAAAATCATATAGTCTTTGAACAGGCAATTCGGTTGATAGAAATTTATCCTAAGAAGACAATCTAGCAAGGTTTGTTTTTTTGTTTTTTGGGGCAGTGCAGGGGATTGAACCCAGGGTTTATGTGCATACAAGGCAAGCATTCTACCAACTGAGCTATACCTCCAGCCCAATCTAGCAAGTTTTAAATGCCTTCTTAAAGATGTTCACTCAGTGTTTAGAGCAGCATGGTCCAAGAGAACGTTCTGCAATGATGGAAATGCTCCATACCTGCACTGTCCAATATGGTAGCCACACATAGAGCACTTGGACTGCAGCAAGTATGATTTAGGAACTGATTTTAATTAATTTAAATTTAAATAATAGTCATATGTTTCCAATAGCTAAGGTATTGGACAGCTCACATTCAGCAAAAAATTAGAGACTATCAAAATATATAACAATAAAGGGTGACTGATCTACAGTATACCCATGATGGATTTCTTAACAGTGTTGCTAAACATTATTATGTAAATTTATATTTACTAACATGAAAAATGTTTATAAGATATTAATAAGCTGGAGCTGGGGTTGTGGCTCAGTAGTAGAGTGCTCGCCTACCATGCATGAGGCACTGGGTTTGATCCTCAGCACCACATAAATGTAAAATAAAGATATTGTGTCCACCTAAAACTAAAAAAATAAATATTAAAAAAAGATATTAATAGGTGAAAAACTGATTTAAGTTTTGTATATTTGTTTCAGTTTATATATTTTCATATGTATACAGACTCATGAAACATATACACTAGAACATCAACAGTTCCTTCTGATTAATGAGATAGGGATGATTTAGTCTTTTGTTTTTTGAATTTTTCTAAAATAAATATGCGGGCTGGGGATGTGGCTCAAGCGGTAGCGCGCTCGCCTGGCATGCGTGCAGCCCGGGTTCGATCCTCACCACAACATACCAACAAAGATGTTGTGTCCGCCGAGAACTAAAAAATAAATATTAATAATTCTCTCTCTCCTCTATCCTCTCTCACTCTCTCTTTAAAAAAAATAAATAAAAATAAAATAAAATAAAATAAATATGCATTTAGTATGTGAAAAAGCAATAAAAAATTTATGGGGCTGGGGATGTGGCTCAAGTGGTAGTGCACTCGCCTAGCCTGCGTGAGGCACTGGGTACAATTCTCAGCACCATATAAAAATAAAATAAAAATATTGTGTCCACCTAAAACTAAAAAATAAATATTTTTTTAAAAAATTTAAAGTTGTACTGGTGATAAGAATAGGAAAACACTCAATCCAAAGAATCTTTTCACATGTTAGTCTAAGAAAATAAATTCTTCTATTTGGTGTTTAAGTATAAAGGTTCAGCAAGGCCTCTGAGCTGGGCGTGGTGGTGCATGCCTGTAATCCCAAGTGACTGGGGAGGCTAAGACAGTAGGATTGCAAGTTCAAAGCCAGCCCCAATTTAGCAAGGCCCTAGCAACGAGGGAGATCCAGTCTTGAATTAAAACATTAAAAAAGGGCTGGGCATGTGGCTAAGTGGTTAAGCGCCCCTGGGTTCAATCCTCCATACCAAAAAAAAAAAAAAAAAAAAAGGGTCCCATTTCACAGCAAACTGCCCAGGTCCTTTGGACAGATCCTTCTGGCACTGGCTAGCTCCAGGCCCTTCTAATCTAGAGAAGCCAACAAAAGGAGTAATGAGACAAAATGTTATGTTTGGTTGCCAACACTTAATTTTCCTCATAAGTCTCTGGACTGGAAAGGCTTGGTCAAGAAGCCCATGTTGATCTGGGAGTGTGGGGGGAGCTCAGCAGTAAAGCATGCACAGAAGGCTCTGGGTTCAATCACCAGCACTGCAAAAAAAAATTTTAAAAACCGCCCAAGTTGAGACTGACTTTATTCCACAATATATGTTCTCACCACCTTACAAATGAGGCTGTGGGTTTTGTCCTATATTAAGTACTTTCCACAAATCCTCCTGGGAAGTGGGATCATGGGAGCTGCTGCATTTTCAATGCTTCCCAGAATTCAAAAATAACAAGTGTTCTGTGCAAGGTAGTTGTGATTGGCGGGTGGGAGGCAGTCAACAGCTGCGGACCCTTTTCAGCTATTCTCTGTTCTGAAGAGCTTCTCTCAAGAATGAAATCTGGCTGATGCCGGTCAGGGACGGATGCGTACAGCTACCCTGCCTCAAGGGGCTACAACTGGTAACATCTTTCCTGATCCTTTGGTGCCGAAGGAATTGAGGGTAAACTGCCGCAGCCACTATTTAAACACCTACTAGGTGACTTTCCCAGGCTGACACAAGGCTCCTCTTAAAAGCATCTAGAATACAACAGGTTTATCAAATGTCTTTGTTCCCCTTGAGGCACAAACAACTATATCCTGAATTATAACAAGAGCACCATTACAACTCTGCATTTTAAACAGGTATACATGCAAACACTTCTCAATTAACACTTGCACGTTATAATGTTCCTTCCCAAGCCCCTCGAGAAATAGCGATTCTGTAATTATCTCTTTCCCTGGATTAAAACTGACCTTCATAAAAATGCTGAATTTACAGGAAAATGAAGCAGCAAAACAGCCTCTCTTTTCTGTGTGCTTCATTATGTGGTTAATAGATTCGTGAAAGTACTAATAACTAAATGAGGGTTTGAATGCACAACAACATGCTATATATAGCCTGGGCCTAGTCCTTATAAATTTTTCGAACAGTGAACAAAACTGAATGATGTTAGTTAGCAACATGCCAACAAGAGTGTAACTGTAAAAAAAAAAAAAAAATCTACACCGGAAATACTGTATATTTGTGCAGCTTGGTGGGTTTTCCAGTTCTAACAAGAGAGATACACCAGAGGAAAGCTTGACCTGCTGTGCTAATGACTCGGGACTCACATTGAAGTTCTAACATTAGTATCTTGGGTTTATAGCAGCAAGTGTAAATCCTACCTCAGCTGTCCCTTAATAAACACTTGAGGCTTAAATCAGAAAAGAGCCAGAAGTTACCAAGGCAGCTGCAACATGGTCGCCTTGCTCTCCAGCCACCCTTGCCTTTATGAACTTTGGTTAAGGGCTCTTTGTGTCAGAAAAGCAGGGAGAGAGTTGGAGAAAGGACAGAGAGGAAGAGAGAGAATCATTTAAGAGTGTACACTCCATTTCAGGTTGTTTCCTTATTTTTCCTTAATTGACTGCACTGCTTTCAAATAGCATTCACAGTGGTGCTAGGAAGAACCTAAAATTGATTCTTGGGCATAATCTGTGTGTCTGCTTGACAAACACACACACCCCACATTGGAACTAATGAAAATAAATGAAGAAAATGCCATCCACATTCCCTTGCAATTACAGGATATCTAGCTAGCATTGTGACTTGCACATAGTAGGGGCTCAATGAATATTTACATTCATAGAATCTGTTCTCACCACTCCCAAAATCTCACTGTGGGTCACATATAAAGTAATGCATAAATGTCATTCCTCTGTATGGTCTAGTATAAATGTTAAAAAAAAAAAAAAATCAGTGGACTTGGTCCCAAGTTAGCTAGGCTGATGAGGAAACATGGCCACTGGCAATAGCTTCAAGAAGAGTGTCCTCTCATTAACAGTTTTTCCAGTGGTTAAGAAGGAGCACAGCACCTGTGCTGCACAAAATTCTTTTTAAAAACTAAAAATCTGGGAGAGAATGTTAACTTTTTGCCGCTGAAGATGGAAGGTCAAACATTGGTCATTTCCCAGGGGAGGTTTGTGGTGTCCCATTTATCCTTTTGAGACCACAGTTGCCCACTGCACAGTTCCCTTCACATGATGTGGCTAGGCACCCCTGCTCAGAGAAAGTTTTCTTTCTTTCTGAATTTAGGAAAGCATTCCCTATGCTAGGCAGATTGAATCACTTGTTAATAATCACCAAAGATGAGAGCACTGGTATAAGTGCCCTGCACACAGCTTGTCTTCTTCTCAAAACTGGTTGTGATGACAAGCTAGGTTTGGATCTGACCTCAACAGGTCCTCACTCCAAAATCTGAGTGAAGTACACAATAAGACAAATCCATTAAAACAACATTAAAGGTCTGGGTTTAGCTTCACTAAACAGCAGGATTAAACTTTCAAGGGTCCAGCCATGATAAAGAGATTTCTTTAAAGTCACTTGGCTTTGCACAGTTGTAGCTATTAGGGATCAGATTTTTATCTCAAAGGTACATATTTTGCCTTTGATCCTCCTCCAGAACTCCCACTAATGTCAACTTTCTCCACTGTTGGGATCAGGCCCCTGGCCTCCCTTTAATGTTGGTTTTATTGCTGATTCTACAAGATCAACAGAGAAATTACAAGGAAAAGCTGTGAAGTTCCCTTCCCGCGACAAGTTGTGTTAAAAAAAAAAAAAACTCTCCTAAATGATGAAATTTAAACACAGCAAAGGACATACTAAGATTGAGAGATTAGAGACAAAAACAAGCAAACAAAAAACCCAAAATAACAAAAACAAAGTAACAAAACACAGGCTAATTAACCAGTCCGATTGCTTATTTTAGGGTTTGTTCGCTAGTCCAGGAAATTGGCCACGAGTGTCTTGAAAAGAGGAGAAAGTGCCCCTTAGCACCTTCGGCTTCCCTCTGGAGTCAAACAATCCGGATGAGGCTGAGGGTTCGCTGGGAGGGCTCCCAGGGGGTCAGCGCGTTCTCCAATCCCCATCCCCCAGCCCTGCCGCCTAGAAAACACCTCCAGCCCATAGCGGTAGGTCTGACACCAGGTCCTACATCCTTGGACTGGCACACTCCAATTTCCTCTAAAACCGTGTCCCCTTGCCTCTGTAGCGCTCGCGGGTCTCAGGGGACACCCTCAAGCAGCGGAGACTGAGCCCGCGCCCACTCGCCCACCGAACCCCGTTGTTTTCAATCCACTCTCTCCGCGGCGGCAGCACCCCTTCACCCATCACCACCCTCTCTCCCTCAGTAGCAGGAGGAAGTCGCTCTGCTTCCTCTGTTCTCACCGCCAGTCAGAGCTTGGGCGCCCGGGGCTTTTTGGGTGGGGTTCTTTTTTTGTGTGTACACACGGTGTGCGTGTGCGCGCGAGAGAGTGTATGTGTAAAAGGCTCATCGCATCCTTCCGCCTCAGCTGCCTCAGGTGCTCTCTAGAGGATTTCAGGATCTCACCGTGGCCCTCGTCCTCAGCTCTTTGTGCTGGGTGCAGGGCAGCGCGAGGTCCGCTCTCCAGTTCATACCCCAGGCCCCAACCCAAGCTGGAAGCCCGCGCTTCCCCCGCAACCGTCCAAGCCGGGCTTTGCCCGTCGGCTTCCATCCCGGCGCACGCCTCAGCCGCGCAGGGCAGCTCGAGCGCTGTCAGCAGGCGCCAGGGACTCGGACCCCAGCAAGCGGCAGCCGGTGGGAAAACTTACTGGCGCGGAAAAAGAGCTCTCAGCGCACCCGGCTGCCGCCGCAGCGTCTGTCCTACCCCGGGCCCCGCGCGCGGGAAGCACAGCGTGGCTCCCAAAAGGAGCGCGTCGCCCGGGACGCCCAGTCCCTCGGTCACTCACCAGCACCACTGAGCCCCGCACGGCCTCCGACACGCTCTGCCGGAGCTCAGCCGCCGTGCCCGGCTTGCTGAGCCGCTTGGTGAATTTGCGCACTTCGGCCATGGCAGAGGCGGCGGGCGAGTCTCCTCCGGCGGGCGTACTCACTGCCCCGGGCCGGGGCGGCCGCGGGCGCTGCTGCTCCCTGTGTTTACACGCCGGCCGGCCACCTCTCAGCTCGGTGGCAGCGCGGCTTCCTCAGCTCCTCCCTCCCACCCGCTGCTCCTCCCTCGTTCCCTCCTTCTCTTCTTTTCTCGCTCGCCTGGCTCTCTCACTGTCCTGCCCCGCGGCGGCGGCAGCTCCCTCCCCTCAAGAGCACAGGCTCCGCTCTCCAGCAGCCTAAGAAGGAGGGTGTGTCTGGAGGGGAAGGGTGTGTGGAGGGGGAGGGAGTCCTAGAGGTGGGGGCGAGGGTCACGAGGGAAGAGGGGGGGGAAGTGGCAACCACTCGGGCTCCGCCCGCAGCTGATGTTGCTGGTGCAGCCGCATCCGGGAGGCTAGATGAGACTGCTTCTTTTTTCGAGTGTGTGGGGCTAAAGGGAAGTCGGAGGGGTGTGATGAACTGTCTCCCAGACTCGGGCGTGCCCTACCCCTGGGCTCCCTCCCTTCCCTGAGACTCCGTGCCAACCGGAGGGCTGGAGGACCCTCACTTCCCCCACCCCGCAAGCCCCCAGGGCCCTTGCGGCGAGGGGCTGGGAAACAACGTGGAGCAGCCGCCTATTGTGTGCTCCGCTGGGGTAGGGTCGCGCAGATGTCGAAGGAGAGAGAGCGCGTTTTCTGGTCTGAGAGGTTCGCCTGGGTCCTTCTTCGCAACCACACCGTTTTCTTTCCCAGGCGTCCACCTTACCGGAGCAACCCCAGGGAAAGAAGCAGGCTTTGGGAAGTGTGACCCTCTGTGGTAGCACCCTCTCGCCCAGGCGAGAGAGAGTTGGGTTGTGGGGCCTGAGCTAGTGGCAGGTGGTGTAGTCCAGCAGTTACTGCTCCAGAAGCTGGGTACAGTGGCACTGGAAAGGCCAAGGCCTGGGCTTTTAATCTGCTACAAGGATTTACCAATCTTGTGGAAGCTTTTGCTTGTGCACTGAAACAACCACTTTCCATTTCCTACTCCTTTTCTTATCCTCACCAGCTTCCAAGAAATTGTTTTTCCAAGAATCAAAGAACATCTGACTAGGTGTAAAACACACATGCTTAAGACAGAAATAAGGACTGGAATCTTGAAGTACTCCATAAAACTTCCCCGAGTGCCCCACTGATCTGGCAGTTTTCTATTTGGTTACTTCATTTGTTGAGTTTGAAAATGACTGCTAATATAGGGAGCCAAGCATCCCTCTGAGAGGATTCCTACTATTGCCCATATGGCACTTCACCCACTTTCCCCAACTTCAAAGAGCAAACAGTAGCACCTACATAGGGAACTTCGTTATGGAAACAAGAATATGCGTGATGCTTTCTGTGAACCCCAAAAATGCTGCCAAGTCTCTTAGCAGCAAGCCTGTTCAGCAGCCATCACGGTTAGTCCCAATAAAGCACAGATGGAAGAAGGGTCCTAGAGGACCTGAGACCTAGAAGTCCTCTAAAAGCAAAGGTATTGTGTCATAAATCATGGCATTGTACTGTGTGCATGCACATGTAAAATTTAATTGTTGCATACAGGTACATCAGCATAAATTCATGCTCTCTGTTCCAGGAATGCCTGTGTGGGTTGTACTTGGAGTGACCTCCACAACAGCCATAATATATATGAGCCCAAATTTAATGCTTCAGGTACAAGGCAGAGTCATGGGTTTTAGGGAACAGAGGCCCAGCTGCAGGTTCTATAAATCATAACCGGGAAAAAAAAAAAGCATGATATTCTCAGGCTCCTTAATTAGTGGGATAGCATGGACTTCCACTCAGTTTAGGCCAATGGGATATAAGATCAATGGTTGAAAGGAGGGATCCTGGAAAATTTTTTCTGCCTTGGTGAAAAGAGATGAGGAAGGAGAACTCTGCCTACCATTCTTCCTGAGACAGGTGTTTCCTTGTGGAGCCTGGGCCCTGGGCAGCCATATTGGAACCACAAGGGAAGAACAAGACAATCTTAAAGAGATGCCAATCCAGAATCTGACAGTATTGAACCAACCCTAGTACTGCCTACCTCTGAATTCCTTTTCATGTGAGGAAAATAAATCCTTGTATTTTATACTGCTTTTAGTCAAATATTCTGTTACTTTCAGCCAAAAGCATCTTTAGATTCTATTGCAACCAAAGAAGTTAGGCATCATTTAATAAGACAGCCAAGGTCCCTCGTCTCCTGGAGCTTATGTTCTCATGCAAACAAATGAGCATGTGCATTTCAGAAAGAGATAAACGTCACGCAGAGAATTAAGGTGATATGACTGAGAGTAACTGGAGATGGGGACCTAATTTAGAAATGTAGTCAATAAAAACTTCTTTGAGGAGGTGAAAATTGAGCTGTGTCTTGAAAAGAAGAAGTCACAGGTAGAGCACTGCAGGCAGCAGGAATGAATCGGGAACAGACTTGGTGTGTTCAAAGACCAGAAAGAAAAAAAAAAGGCCTATGGGGCGAGAGCATAGAAGGAAGAGGAACGGTACATATGAGATGAAGTTGAAGAAGTAGGCAATTTTCTGGAAAGTTTTGTGAGCTATGGGAAGCATATGTCACACTTATGGTGCACAAACACCATCTGGCCATTGTGTAGGCTCCACGCTCATTCCCGACAGTTGTAGGTTTTACTTTTTCTGCTTTAGGTCTTCTGTTTAATTACATCAACATTGAGCATGGTGTTCTGCACTGAGGGAGAATGAATATGAATTAAAGACACCATCCATCCCCTTCAGGAAATAAATGAAGTACACAAGGGAATGTATTTATAGTAGGGTATTGTGGCCCATGCCTATAATCTCAGTGACTCCGGAGGCTGAGGCAAGAGTATCCCTAATTCAAGGCCAGCCTCAGCAATTTTAGTAAGGTCCTGTCTCAAATTACAAAATAAAAAGTGCTGGAGGGATGGGTGTATGGCTCAGCAGTAGAGCACTTGCCTATCGTGTGTGAGGCCCTGGATTGGATCAAAAAAAAATAAACAAAATAAAGGTATTGTGTCCAACTACAACTAAAAAATAAATGTTTTTTAAAAAGGGGGCTGCAGATGTGGCTCAGTGGTTAAGTGCCCCTGGGTTCAATCCCTGCTACAAAAGAGACAGAGAATATATATGTGATACAAGATAGTATGTGATAAGGACAATACTCAAGGTAAAGAGAGAGGCAAGAGAGATCATATCCAATTAGAATTTTTGGAAGGCTTCCTGAAGGAGGGGACATTTTAGCTGGACATCAAGGAATGAGGATCTGAACATGACTACACTCATACAGCAAAGAGAAACTGTAGGGGCAATTCTATAGCCTCCAGGAGGACATTTTATTGAGTGATTTCTTGCCTATCTTTTTTCTTCTTCCTTCCTTCCTTCCTTTTTTTCTTTCTTTTCCTTTCTTCTTCCTTTCCCTATCTCTCTACCAGAGATTGAGCCCAGCTCTATCACTGGGCTACATCCTCAGCCCTCTTTATTTTATTTTATTTTTTATTGTGACAGGATTTCCCTAAATTGTTGAGGCTGACCTCAAACTTGTGATCCTCTTGCCTCAACCACCCTAAATTGCTGAGATTACAAGTGTGAATTACCATACTTGGCAACTATTGGCTTTTTGCTAATCTCATTTCAACTGCTATCACAACATCCATTTCTTGCCATACATTTTTATTAAGCTGAAATTTGCACAAAGAACAATTAACCATTTTAAAGTGTATAATTCCATTGCACCTAATGCATTCAAAATGATATGCAACCACTACATCTCTCTAGTTTAAAAGCTTCTTAAGCTGGGGATATAGCTCAGTTGGCAAAGTACTTGCCTTGCATGTCCAAGGACCTGGGTTCAATCCCCAGCCCCACAAAAAAAAAGGTTTCTCATCCCCCCAAAAGAATACCTGTATCTGAAGTAATTTTTAAGAAATTACTCCCATTTTCCCATCTCCCCATGGCAACTACCAATCTGCTCTCTTTCTCTATAGATTTGCCTATATTGGATATTTCATATAAAAGAAATCACATTTGATTTTTTTTCATGGTACTGGGGATTGAACCCAGGGCCACAGGCATGCTAGGTAAGTTATCACTGAATTACATCTCCAGCCCCATGTTTGATTTTTTTGTGTGCCTGGCTTCTTTCATTTAACATGTTTTGGAGATTTATTAAGTCACTGCATGTATCAGTAATGCATTCCTATTTATGGCTTTAGTGTCCCATCACATAGATATATTAATTTTATTTTTCTGTTTATCCACTGATGGACATTTGGGTCATTTCCACCTTTTGGCTAGTATGAATAATGCTACTATAAACATTCATATACAAGTTTCTGTGTGAACATATGTTTTCATTTGGATATGTACCTAGAAGTAGAATTGCTAGATCATATGGTAATTCTATACTTAACTTTCTGAGGAACTGCTAAACTGTTTTCCGCAGCAGCTGCACTATTTTATATTCCCACCAGCAATGTACAAAGGTTCCAATTCTTGTATATCTGGCCAACATTTGTCATTTTTCTGTTGCTTCTGTTTTATCTGTCTCATTCACATAATCATGACTATGTTCTCATTGGAAAAGCTTCACACAATTTGTATCGAGTGACCCTTTTGTGCTGGGCATTGTTTTAGGTCTTCCCTGTCCAACAGAACAGGCACTAGCCAAATCTGGCTATTGAGCACATGAAATGTGGTTCATGTAACTGGAGAACTAAATTTGTAATTTTGTTTAAAGTAACACATATGTAAATATAAAAACTGTTGCCATTTATGATGGCATGCACCTGTAGTCCCATTTAGATGATAAAATGTAAAAGTCCCTTTATATCCCACTTCCACTTCCCACCATGAGATCCCCACTATTAGTTCATATATAGGGATATACATGCACAGATATTTTTTCATAAGTAGAACTGTTCTGCAACTTATTTTTACCAATTGATATCTTTCAGAATTTTTTCAATGTAAGTACGCACATATATACCTCATTTATCTTTTTTTTAAAGAGAGAATTCTTTTAATATTCATTTTTCGGTGGACACAACATCTTTATTTTATTTTTATGTGGTGCTGAGGATCGAACCCAGCGCCCGGCACTTGCCAGGTGAGCACACTACCGCTTAAGCCACATCCCCAGCCCATACCTTGTTTATCTTAATAGCAGAAGAGAATTCCTTAGCTTGAATGAATCATGTTGATTAGTTTGTTGTCATTCCCTGAACAAATATTTTTAAAGTACCTACTATGTGCCAGGCACTGGTCTAGAGACTTAGGATAAATCAGTCCCCTACAGATGGACATTTAGATTGTCTCTAATATTTTACTATTAGATACAGTGAATGCAATAGTAATCCTTATATAGGTATCTCTGTTTACAGGTGAGAGGTTTTATTGGCATGGATTCATCAAGTGGAATTTCTAGGTCAAAGGGTTCAATGACGTTTCTAATACTTGTATCTTGAGTTCAATTAGGATAGTGTTAATGTGGCAGGTAAATTTGCGATAAAAATCCAAGCTATTTAACAAATGTAGAAAAGAAATCACTTAGCATGGTGGTGTATACCTATAACTCCAGATTCTTGGGAGGCTAAGGCAGGAGGATCTCAAGGCCAGCCTGGCCAACTTAGTGAGACTTTGCCACAAAATAAAAAATAAAAAGGGCTTGGGATGTTGCTCAGGGGCAGACCACTCCTGAGTTCAATTCTATAACCCAAATATACAAAACTCAATAATTATTGGAGCTGGATGATCAGTACCTGAGGATTAATTAAACTATACTTTCTGCTTGTATATATTATACATAAAAAATTTTGTGATGATGGACCAGGAATGTGGTTCAGTGGTAGCTCACTTGCCTGGCATACATGAGGCCCTGGGTTCATGTCCAGAAGGCAAAAACAAACAAAAATTGTATAGTAAAAAGTAAAGAGAGGAGTTGTGCTTATTAAATGGTAATAATATGATCTATATGGTCCATATTCACAAATTTTCTTCCTCTGAAAGTCTTCAACTTAATCATGCCCTGACCAACTGTTTATGTATGCTGGTGTGGAGTGGATGGGATGGGGAAAGATTGCTAAGGAAGCCAGAAAGTGTTAAGGACAATGAGATCTAAGGGAACATTCATATAGTTGTTATTTTGTAATAATCTGGCTTTTTAAATGGGGTGCTTTCTGTGCTCAATAAGTACTAGAACTTCACAAAAGATCACCAGGAGAATAAAAACATGATAATCAGAAAATTAATGCATATCCAGCACTTACCAACTCAATTTCATACTGAAATATATTTTTCTCCTGTGACATTATTCAGAATTATGTAATCAACATACATACCACGTGGACTGCCACATTGAACAATTCTAGAGAACCGTAATTGCATCATAGACTATGTGAATGCCACCCCTCTGGAGCTGTGGAGCCATATACAAGTGGCCCTGTGCTATGGAAGCTCATTGTCTTCATTCTCTAGGAATATTTAGTTGAAAGAAAAGTCATCAGCAAACAAAACCTGGGTTTATGAGACTCAAATCTAACAAAGACATGGAATAATTAAAAGCAAATGTAAATGATTAGAGCCTTTGATCTCTCAAAATTCAGGAGGTGAGTCATCTAGAATGAAATAATAATGATTTCTGAAACAAACAGCTGAATTAAAGAGTACCTAAATATTGTAAAACAGGGTATTTGTGTTCCTCTCTTTGTTCCAATTAATTTGTTCAATGTGGTTTATATTAAGTTGCACTTAAAATACAGTGGGGTGAAGGTTAAATGCATATATAGAGAGAATGAGTGTGCTTTCTTGCTTACAATTATAGCTCAATAAAGTTGAGTGTATGAGAGTGGGTGTTTGTGTGTGTGTGTATCTTGTCAATGAGGCTTAATCTTTAGATATTTTCTTTAACTACTCCTCTCATTTCCTTGGTGATCTTATCCAGTGTTTATGGCTTTATATACCACCTATGTCAGTGCAGTCTGATAGAAATAAGATGTGTGCTACATATGTATTTTAAATATTCTAGTAACCACATTCAAAAAGTAAAAAGAAATAATATTAATGTGATATTAATATTTTTTTTGATACCAGAGGTGCTTAACCACTGAGCCACATCCCCAGCCCTTTTTATTTTTTATTTAAAGACAGGTGTCGCTGAATTGCTTAGGGACTTTCTAAGTTGCTGAGGCTGGCTTTGAACTCTTGATCCTCCTGCTTTGGCCTCCTGAACTGCTATTGATTTTAATAATATGTTTTCTTTAACCTAATATGTCCAAAATATTATAATTTTGACATACAATCAATAAAAAATTAGTAATGAGACATTTCATTTTCCTTTTTTTTCCTGTATGAAGTATTTAAAATCAGGTGAGTATTTTACATTTATAGCATATCTCAATTCAGACTAACCATGCTTCAAGTGCTCAATAGAGACATGTGGCTGGCAGCTACTGTATCAAACAACACATGTCTATATGTTGACAACTTCCAAATTTATTCCTCCAGCTCAGATCTCTCCACTGAACTGCAGACTCATCCAATCTAACCATTTACTCAACTGCCCTACCCACTTTTAGTATAGGCATCTCAAACTGATAATGTTTGAAACAAAGTTGCTCATCTTCCCTAAGATCCCCTTCTAGAGGCTTCTACATCTCAGTTAATGGCCAGTCATTTTTTCCACTTGATTATGCCCCAAACATTGGAGCCCCCATACTCTTTCACCTCCTGAATCCAAATCATCAACAAATCTTGGTGTTTCTCCCTTCAAAATACAAGACCACTTCTCACCACCTCCACTAATACCAGGGACCAAAGCACCACCATTTTTTACTGAGACGGTACCAGCCTCCTAATAGTCTCCTTATTTGCAAGCAGCCTTGCCCCTTTGATGTGTTTACAACAGAGCCAGCCAGAGTGATCTCTTAAAATGAAGGATCATAACAATCTGCTCAAAACTCTCCACTGGCTCCCCATTTCAATCAGTAAAAACTAAAGTTTGCTAGGTGCAGTGGCACACGCCTGTAACCCCAGCAGCTTGGGAGGCTGAGGCAGGAGGCTTAGTCTCATCAAAGCCAGTCTCATCAACTGAGTGAGGCCTTAAGCAACTCAGCAAGACCCTGTCTTTAAATAAAATATAAAAGATTGGGGATATGGCTCAGTGGTTAAGTGCCCCTGGGTTCAATCCCAGTACCAAGAAAAGCTAAAGTCCTTTCAATAGTTGCACCTCCAGTGGTCTCTGTGCCCTCCTCTCCTTCCCTCCAGCTTATTCACATCAAGCTTACCAGCTTCCTTGCTCTTTATCAAATACGCCAGGCATGCTCTAGCCTCCAGGCATTTGCACTTGCTGTCCTCCCTGTCTGGAATGCTGTTACTCCAGAGAGCTATATGGCTCCTTCTCACCCCTCCTTTCAATCTTTGCTCAAATGCCACTTTACATGAGTGAACATCCTATTTAAAATTGCAACCCATTTCCACATCCTAGAATCCCCGTTTCCACACCCTAAAATCCCCTTCCCTGTTGTATCTATTACCATAGCACTTATTACCTTTATATTTTGTTTAATGTTTGTCTCTTCCTAGTAGAGTATAAGCTCTGTGTGAACAGAGTTTTCTATCTGTTTTGTTCATCACGTATCTATAGCTCCTAGCAAGTGCTTGGCACATAGTAGGTGCTCATTAGATCTTTGTTGAATGACTTTTGTAGTTGTAGATGGACAGCATGTTTTAATTTTATTTCTTTATTATTAGTATTATTTATGTGATGCTGAAGATCAAACCCAGTGCCTCACACGTGCTATGGAGATGCTCTACCACTGAGCCACAATCCCAGCCCTGTTGAATAACTTTTATGATATGAAATTCATAATTGTTTATAATATTAAGAAAATACGTGGGGCTAGATGAGTAGCTCAGTGGTAGAGTGCTTGCTTAGCATGTGTGAGGCCCTAGGTTTGATCCCCAGCATGGAAAAAAATGTGTGTGCATGTGAGTGTGTGTGTGTGTGTGTGTGTGTGTGTCTGTGTGTCTGTGTGTCTGTGTATGTGGGTGTGCTGAGAAGACACCAAAGCACTGTTTTCATTTTTAAACATTTTATTTTTTTGTGGAGGAAGGGTACTTGGGATGGAACCTAGTGGTGCTTTATCACTGAACCATCCCCTGTCCTATTTTCTTTTCTTTTTTCTTTTTTTTTTTTTTTTTTTTTTTTTTTTGAGATAGGATCTTGCTAAGTTGCTGAGGCTGGCCTCAAACTTGTGATCCTTCTGCCAGTCTTCCTAGTAGCTGGGATTACAGATCTGCACCACCATATCTAGTCAATCATTGCTTCTTGTCTGTCATATATTATGACAATACAACATCTTGTATAAAAATATAAGATATCTGAACTTTATAATCTTTTTCTTAATAAAATAAAATAATCCAATCTTTTAGGTATTTTGATGCCTCATAATAATTTTAAACCACATGAATCTAATCATGATAGTTTTGGGGGCAATTAGTTTGCCATTAAAACATTTTTGTTATTTAATTGTCTATTTTAATTCAACTGAACATTATATCTTGAGCTCCTGGTGGAACATTCCAGCCACACTAATTTTAAGAGTGTCCCTTCAGTAGATGCAGTGGTGCACACCTGTAATTCCAATGGTGCAAGAGGCCAAGGCAGGAGAATCTCAAGTTCAAAGCCAGCCTCAGCAACTTGGTGAGGCCCTAAGCAACTCAGTGAGACCCTATCTCTAAATAAAATATAAAAATGAGCTGGGGATGCGTCTCAATGGTGAAGCACCCCTGGGTTCAATTCCTGGTGCAAAAATAAAGTGTCTTTTCAGGTCTGGGATATACCTGAGTGGTAGAACCTTCACTTAGCATATGAGAAGGCCTAGGTTTGATTCTTGGCACCCCAATACAAAGTGGGAAGGGTGTCCTTTGGTCAAATACATGTGGGAAGTGCTGACTCTGTTATTTTGTGGAAAGTACTCCACCTCCTTGGTCCTTAGTTGTCTGGTCTTCAGCAGCTCAGAGCACCTCACGTAGCCATATGCTCTTCTCCTGATTTGTGAATGTGAGCCCAAATCTCTCCACATCATGTGCTTTGCCATTGTGTTGCTTTTTTGCTAGTAAGGGAGAAATTTTCAATTTTTCCTCCTCTTAGAGGATTCTTTTTGTATCTAATCCTTAATGGCTATTGACCTTGGTTTCATATTTCTCTTGAAATGACTGAAAATCTCTGTCATTTTTTTTTAATTTCTTGTCCTACTCACAGTACTCCAGGCAAAGAGCTTTCTGAGATTATCTTTTTCTTCAATCTTGAATGGTAGTTCATTTAAAAACTTGGGCCTCAGATCATCCTAAATGCTAAATTTTTTCCTCATACACTTTTTGCACAGTTACAATTTTACACATATTATAATATATACACATATTATATATATAATTACATATATATTAATATATACACATATTATATATAATGTGTGTAAATATATACACACATATGTATACACACATATGTGTATATATTAATGGATATTTGTGCATATATACTTATATATTTGTTCACTGTGAGAGTCTGAGATTTGTTAATTAGTATTGTGAACCATTGAAATATGCTCCATTATGTACATGTACATAAATCTACACATATTTATATACACATATATGTGAACACATATAAAGTCTAATATACTTTTCATTACTAGTTTTTGTACTTTTGCTGCATATATACTAATCTCTAAATAATATATAGCTGGGTGAGGTGGTATAGGCCTGTCCTGTAATCCAAGCAACTCAGGAAGCTGAAGGAGGAGGATGGCAAATCCGGACCCAGCCTCAGTAACTTAGACCTTGTCTCAGAAAATAAAACGGCTGAGGATATATCTCAGTGATATAGCACTTTGGGGTTCAATCCCCAGCAATGCCCCCAAACAAAAACAATATATAGTAGCTTCCTGCCCTTTAATTGCCCACCTTCTGAAATGATTGTTCTGAAATGATTGTTCTACCCTTCCTTACCACTTAATATTTGTTCCTGAGCTGCCTGCCACTTGGCCTCTCGTAGCTGTTGGACAAAATCCCATCATCATAGCTGGGCATCATGACACACACCTACAATCCCAGTGGCTCAGAAGGCTGAGGCAGGAGAATCAAAAGTTCAAAGTCAGCCTCAACAACTTAGTGAGGCCCTAAGCAATTTAGAGAGACCCTGTGTCAAAATTTAAAAAAAAAAGGGAGGTGGTGGTGCTGAGAATGTGGCTCAGTGGTTAAGCGCACCTGGGTTCAATCCCTGGTACCAAAAAAAATAAAATAAATAATTCTTTATCATCTGAAAGTTATAACCATACTCAATAACCTTTCCTCAGTCCTCCTAACCTGACCTCTTCGTTTTTCCCCATCCTCTTCTTCTTGAATCTCTTTTTCTGTTATCACTTTTATATCCTGGCCCCTGGGACAGATGAAAGACTGGAGCTCAGAGCAAAATATCCTGCTTTGGGCTGGGGTTGTGGCTCAGTGGTAGAGCACTTGCCTCACATGTGTGAGGCACTGGGTTCAATTCTCAGCACCATATATAAATAAATGAATCAAATAAAGGTTCGTCAACAACTCAAAAAATATTTTTAAAAAAATATCCTGCTTTTCAAGTCCTTCTTTGCCAGCTCCCTTGCTGCCCCAGTCTCTAGCTCCACACATTCTCATGTGCATTTCTGGCTGGATATTCTGTCGTTTCCCGGAGATTACATCTGAAATATAGTTCATCATCTTTCACAATGCCAGTTCCATAGCTTCTCTTTTTGTGCCACTGACATTAGCAGCAGATACAAAACCTGAGTCATTTCTGACTCCTTTCCTGACTTCACACCCACATTCTATCAATCACCTACCCTTGTTGATTCTTTTTTTAAAAATGTTTTGAATTTATAAAATATTTCAAACACACAGTAAAGTTCAGAGAATACACTCTTATTTCACCACCATCAAGACTACCAAATTTTTGTATCTTATCATATGGGATTTAGAGTTTTTCAAGATATAAAACATTATTAATGCCAACTGTACCTTTACTCAGTCCTATTCTCCATTCTTTTAGAAGTAACCACTATCTAAAATCTCTATATATACTTTCTAAGCAAGTTTTTACACTTTTACTAGTATAAAAATCTAAGCAAGATTTTATACTTTTACTAGTATGCATTTATCCATTAAATATAACATTGCTTTGTGTATTTAAGTTTTTATATATAAATGATTTATGTAAATTGCAACTTGTGATTGTAATTTAGCATAATGATTTTTTTGCATGTGTAGCTCTGCAATGGAACCCAGGACCCCAAAGATAGAGGAAAGAACTCTATTATCGAGCCACACCCCCAGCCACCATACTGATTTTGAGTGTTTTCTATATTAATACATATACATCTAGTTCATTCCTTTGAATTTCAGTACACTAT
This sequence comes from Spermophilus citellus, assembly GCF_964194105.1. NCBI lineage: Eukaryota > Metazoa > Chordata > Mammalia > Rodentia > Sciuridae > Spermophilus > Spermophilus citellus. The sequence continues at coordinate 115,829,198 of NC_138190.1, read as the reverse complement.
ATCACCACACCAATATACAACATTGACCCATTCTCCAAATGATTCCTAGGTTATTTTCAATTCTTTCCCATTATGGATGATACTTGGATGAACATTCCTACAAAGTTTCCTTGGGCAAATACGTAAGAGTTTCTTTGGGGCTGGTATAATGTGGTCCTTCTTACTTTTCCCATAAACTGCCAGCTTGTTCTTTGAAGTAGCAGTACACTCCTGTATAAGCAATTCAAAAAACTTTCCTATCTCCTATTCCTCCCCATCCTTATGAATACTTATTATCATGCTTTCTTCTGAAAGTATTGGTGTTCTGTTTTCATGGTATTTGGTTAACCAATGATAATGTGTGCACAGTGTATAATAGTGATCTCTTACCAATCTCCTTCAATTTAGAAAAACAGTTGTTCTGGCACCATTTAATAAATACTCCTTCCTTTTGTCTCATATCTGTGAAGTCACCTCTGTCACATACTAAGTTTCCCTATGTTGGTGAGTGTGTTCTGGTTTTTCTGTTTCAGTCTACTGAAACTCTTATCTATCCCTGTCCCAATCCACAGTGTTTGCATTACTATATGTTTATAATAAGCAATATTTGGTAACGAAAATCCTCCCATATTATTCTTCTTCAAAATATATTGGTTATTGAACATTTTCTCTTGTATATTAATTGGGGGATTCACTTATCAAATTTCACAAAAACACTACAGGGATTTTGATTGTATTGTATAGCATTTATTTTATTTTATTTAAATTTTTTTTAGTTGTGCATGGACACAGTATCTTTGTTGTATTTTATTTATTTTTTTATGTGGTGCTGAGGATTGAACCCAGTGCCTCATGCATGTGTGGCAAACGCTCAACCACTGAGCTACAAACACAGCCCTGCATAGAGTTTATAAGTCAATTGAGAAGAAAGTGATCCTTTAATATTCTGAGGGAGACTTTGTCTTTTTTTTTTTTTTTTTTTTTTTTTTTTTTGCTGTCTCTAGCACCTAGAACTGCACCTGGAACATAATGGTTGCTCAGTAAATATTTGTGAATGAATTAATACATATGCAGGAAAAATAGTAAGGAAATGCACCCAAAATGGCAACTGTCCTAATCATTAAGTGAAAGAATCAGATGTGATATATTTTGTTATTTATACTTGTCTCTATTTCCTAAAAATGTGTACAAAGAACATGCATTATAATTAGAAAAATAGTAATTGCTATTAGATAAAGTAATAAATGCTATTAAAATGTAAAGATTGTTCCTTGGCAATCAACATAAAAGAAGTAGTAACAGACATTCAGTTGATTTTTCTTAAATTTTATTTTCCCTTGGTCAGTCTATTGCTAATAAATCTGAAATTTTAAATAAAAAATTCACAAATGTGTTTGATAGTATATTCTTCAACCAGGCCCAATGACACGTGCCTGTCATCCCAGTGATTCTTGAGCCTGTGAATTCAAGGCCAGCCTGGGCAACATAGTAATAGAGCAAGACCCCATAAAGAAAAAAAAAAAGTTTGCGGGGTTGGGTCTGTAGCTCAGTGGTAGAGTGCTTGCCTCACATGTGTGAAACATTGGGTTCGATCCTCGGCACCACATAAAAAATAAATAAATAAAGGTATTGTGTGTCCATCTACAACTAAAAAAAATATTTAATAAATTTTTTAAAAGTCTCCAAAAGAGAGATAACTTTGAGGAAATTATGCAAATTGGGATTTTATACTGGTCTGTATTTCAAGAAAAAGGATAAGTGGATTTGGTAGAGAAGAAATTTTTTTCATGATTGAAACAATCCAGGCACAAAAAGGCAGAGCCTGTGTATGAGAATAATACAACAGTGAGCTTTATTTCATCTATTTTGGGTAATGAAAGGGAAAAGATACAGGCAGCTAACCTAATAGGGCATAAAAGGAAAAAAAAAAGTGATTCAAATGTTTTCTGAGACTGGTAGACAGTATTACAGATGAGGTTCTTTGGTGAAGAATATCCTAAACATCATGAGTGAAAAGAAGAGGGAATAGCAGCGTTAGATGAAGCTATGCTTGATGAGGCTTGAGATTGAATGAAGGAACTGCTGTACTATACTTAGGCATGTGTATTTCTTTAAATCTTGCTGAAAATTTTACACTGACTTTTTAAGTAGAGAGTAAATCATTATTAATAATATTTTATTATAATAAAGGCTACATCTATATATCTTTGGTACCAGGGATTAAACCCAAATGTGCTTAATCTCCAGCCCTTTTTCCCCCATATATTTATTTATTTATTTATTTATTTTTAATTTTTATTTTTGAGAGAGAGAGAGAGTGAGAGAGAGAGAGAGAATTTTTTAATATTTATTTTTTAGTTTTCGGCGGACACAACATCTTTGTTTGTATGTGGTGCTGAAGATCGAACCCAGTGCCTCAACATACAAGGCAAGTGCTCTATCACTGAGCTATAGCCCCAGCCCCTCCAGCCCTTTTTAATATATATTTAGTTGTCAATGGGACTTTATTTCATTTATTTATTTTTATGTGGTGCTGAGGATTGAACTCAGTGCCTCACACATGCAAGGCAAGTGCTCTATCACTGAGCCACAATCCCCAGCCCCTTATATTTTATTTTGAGACAGGGTATCACTGAGTTGCTTAGAGCCTCATTAAATTGCTGAGGCTGGCTTTGAATTTCCAATCCTCCTACCTAAACCTCCAGAGCCCCTGGGATTATAGACGTGCACCACTGTGCTCAGCTATAAAGGCTATATTTTAGAGAGAAATCAAACATGTGAGAAATCATTCATATTATTTGACCCAACTGACTACATCTATATAGAGGTAGACCAACTGGCACCAAAGATATAATCCCATCATCATTCAAGTTGCTTGAGGTATGATTCTTAGGAGAATCATAGATTTTTTTAATTGAATGTCTTTACTTACAAATCCAAACGTACCAAGTGAAATTCTTGTTACTATTGGTGTGTGTTGGTTTTAAATTGCAAGAATATGCTAAAAGAAGGCATTGAAAGGGCTCAGTGATGTTAGGAAATGAAAGAGAGAAACTGACTACACTTACAGATATTTTGAAAAAAGAAACTCTTTGAATTGCTAAATGAATCCTACAAGGATAATTAGTTAACCACTTAGAAAAAGTTCTATTTCACCAACTCCCTATTCGAAGCATATTAATTTTTTTTTTTAAAATCAAACCTTAAGGGGGGCTGGGGATGTGGCTCAGTGGTTGAGTACCCCTGGGTTGAATTCCTTGTACCAAAAAGAAAATTTACTCCTAATCTGAAATTTAAACTTAACTAGGCTATTTTTTTTTTTTTTTTTTTGCTAGGGATCAAACTGAGGGCCTTGCTTATGCTGTGCAGATCTGCCATTGAGCTACAACCCCAGCTCCAAGCATCCTGTATTTTATGTGGCAATGTAACTGTCTATACTTGTGGAAATTCCTAATTTACAAGGCTCCTCTCAGATTCTCAAATGTTTTTTGCAGCTAGCTAGCAAGCATGTGACCACAGTTTTGTTTTCAGGAGACTTAATAAGTGAAGCTGATGAATAAACCAGGCTCTGCATGGAGCTTCTGTACTGATTCGGGTGATGAAAGGAGGGGTCCAGTTTTGGGGAGGGTTGAGGGTTTTTTGGGGTGTAATGCAAGGCAGTGAATTTTTATAGTAAGATTCAAGGGCACTACATATATAAATCTAGGGAGTGTCATTTACATAGACTCTGATTGCTTTTCCATCAAGATTGTTTTGTGGCCTGGTTTGGGGTATCATTTCTGGAAACTTAGTTTTGTTTATTCAGTTCTCCCAAAAATTCTGTGAAAAACTCAATTTCCTTTAATAAACAGCCACTCTGTTCAATCTCCCACAATGTTTCTGTTGCTTGGGACTAAGAACACTGACAGATACAGAGTATCAAGGTTCTTAAAATTGTATACATCTTTTGATTCCCCATTTAAAGACACTTACCTAAGTGTGCACTCCATAGCACAGACAAAACTTTCGTACACAAAAACCATTTATCCACAGGGAATGGTGGCTTATACCTATAATCCTAGCGAGGCTAAGGCAGAAGGATTGCCAAATTCAAGACCAGCCTCAGCAATTTAGGGAGGTTCTAAGCAATTTAGTGAGATCCTATCTCAAAAAATAAAAAGGGCTGGGGATGTGGCTCAGTGGTAAAGCATATTTGTGTTCATTGTCTAGTACCAAAAAGCAAGCAAGCAAACAAACAAACACAAAAAAAACCCCAATAACATAAAATATTTATTCAGAAAACTAAAAATTTGGAGACAATTTAAACTTCTAACCTGAAGAGAATGGTTGGGTAAATTTTGGTGCATCTAGATATTGGGACACTATAGTCATTAAACAGAGTCATTAGAGGAATATTTAAAGACATGATAAAATGCTACATTATTAAGTGAGAAAATCAAGATTAAAAATTTATATATGAGCTGGGCACGGTGTCACACACCTGTAATCCCAGTGGCTGGGCAGGCTGAGGCCGGAGGATCACAAGTTCAAAGCCAGCCTCAGCAATTTAGCGAGACTAAGCAATTTACTGAGAGCCTGTCTTTAAATAAAATATAAAAGGCCTGGGGATGTGGCTCAGTGGTTGAGTGCCCCTGGGTTCAACCCCTAGTACCAAACAAACAAAAAACAACTTATATATGTAGTATGGTCTCCACTATGTTTTTAAAATTTTGGACTAAAAGGTGGAAGAAAATATTCTGAAACAGGGTTGCTCTGGGTCATCTGCTTATTTATCCCCACATTTTTTACTCAATGAATAAGAATTACTCTAGTAGCCATAAAAAAAACTTTTTCTTTAATTCTGTTGGATGACTTATACCCCACCAGTGGTTTTCACTGTGCAAATCCTGGGTGATTTCTGTAGGGGTGGGAATTCTACAACTATAAGGTTTTAGATTGATTTCTCAAATTAGGGTGGGGGACATAACAAAAACCCACAATACCCCTCCCTCCTCCTTTCTGCAACATTTATGAAAGAGTGTCTGGAGAAATACCCAAAGACTTTTGGGGCAATGGTTGTTCTTGCAAATTCTTTTTGTTTTTCCGCTTGCTAAAAAGCATCCCCCACCCCAATTTGCTTCTGGCATCTGTTTTGGGACTGTCTCTTGAATAAGGTGGCAATCTCCACTCAGACTAATCTAAATTCAGGAATCTGGTTAATAGGTTCAGCACAATGATAAAAAGGCCTGTTGTTGAACAGAGATAAGTGAGCCCTGGGAAAGAATGGGATAGACTGGGGAAGAAGGCCATACAACCAGGTGCCTCTTCCTGGAATATCTATTGTAATAGTTGAGGGTAATTGTAAATGGCATTTCTATGTTGAAACAAACTTAGGAGCAGGAGCTGGGAGGTAGGGCAGTGGTAAAACAGTTGCCTAGCATGTGCAAGGTCCTGAATTCTACCCCCAGCTGGGGGGATATAGGGAGAGGAAGAATGAAAGAAAAAACAAAACCCCAAAACTTGGATATAATATGAAGTTGAAAGCAAATTTTGCGTGAATTTTTAAAATAAAACCTGAGACTTCAGTGAAATTTTATGCTTACAACACTCTTATGCTGTCTTTGGGATACTTCTATGGGGAAATGTGAGAAGCACAGAAGGGCATATCTTTGCTTCTCCATTAGGTAGGGATTCAATGTTTCCCCATATCTGAAAAATTGGGTTCATCATAGAACATCTCTGTCTGCCTGCCCAGGGAGCCCCTGAATGGTTAACTGAGAATAAGGCCTATTTTACTTAACAATTCAAGATTTATTCGATGCAACTAAGTAAATGGACCATTTGTTTTTTTGGTCTTCAAAACTTGTGTAATAAGTTTTCTCCTTTGCCTACTTGGTTTTCGTCCTAGAGTTTTTGTGCAAGATTGGTAATATGTTGCTATTCAACTTTACTTGATGATGCCAGAAATCAAGTGTCATCAAAGAGATCTTTCTTATCAAGACTTTCTCGGTCCAGACTATGACTACAGAGTCAGACCTCAATTCCACTTGTAGGTTCCTCTTCCAGAATCATTGTCATTTTGTAATATTTTCTTCCAAACCCTAAGAGTGACCTCTTGCCGGGTTTCTGTTTGTGACTAAAAGGCTCAGGGGTCACTCCAGGTGAACTGGGCTGACTGGGCTGCGCAAAATAACCACACAAGAGACACAAATACCTTTTTCTTTGGGGTCGCTGTGACGGCTCCTCTGACCTTAAGGGTCCTCAGGAAGAGAGCGAGCACGCACTGACCCCTGACCCCTTTTATTGAGGAGAAGCTATTCAAATGAGGCAAGGGGTCAGGTTTCAGGGGGCTGAGTATCTTCATGATGTCCACTGTCGGCAGGTTGACTGACATCTAGGTAGGCCACACCCAAGGGCACAGTAAGAGAAGGGGACACACACAAGGCACTTCCATGGAATATTCTACCCTAAAAAGGGCAGGGGGTTATATTACAAAGGAACAGGTGAGTGTAGCTCCACCCATGGGAATGTATGAAGCCACGCCCAGGCACAAAGACACAGTCACTTGAACCCTAGAAGAGTGGGGCAGTCTAGCAGCAGGGGTGCCTGACGCCACATCGCCCTGAAGGGGAGTTAACTCAGTCACGCCAGGTTGGTCTCCCACAACCTCTGTTCTCCAAAGCATTTTTAGCAGGGCATTTCTGACAGAACACTCTTGAGGTTCTAGAAAGAGAGATGGATGTTGTAACATTGTAACAGAAACACTAAGATCCATTTTTTTCATCTATTATTTCAACATTTATTTTATTTTTTGTGGTACCAGGGATTGAACTATAGGTATTCTACCACTGAGCCATATCCCCAGCCCTTTTTATTTTTTTCTATTTTGAGACCAGGTTTCACTAAGTTGCTGAAGCTGGCCTTGAACTTGTAATATTCCAGATTCTGCCTCCTGAGTCACTGGGATTACTGGTGTGAGCTACTGTGCACGACTTTAACATTTATTGAATACCTAATGTATACTAGTCTGTCAAATGCTGGGGCCAGACGTGGTGGCACATGCCTGTAATCCCAGTGGATTGGGACACTGAGGCAGGAGGATTGTGGATTCAAAGCCAGTCTCAGCAACACAAAGCACTAAGCAACTCAGTGAGACCCTGTCTCTAAATAAAATACAAAAATAGCTGCGGATGTGGCTCAGTGGTTGAGTGCCCCTGAGTTCAATCCCTGGTACCAAAAAAAAAAAAAAAAAAAAAAAAAATCCTGAGTACCTACTATATGTCAAGCACTGAGCTAGGGGTTGGAATTAAGCAGTTAGCAAAAACAGATACTATTCATATGAAAATCACAGACTACCTCTTAACTTTGATTTGGCTGACATTTTTTTCTCATTATTTCTTTTTATGTCTTCTTTAAAGTGGGGCCACCTCCATGCACTAGGATCCTATGTAAGATCTCTGTGTTGTTTAGTCTGGTTTTCAGTTCTCAGCTCCTAACAATCCATCCCCCATGTTTTTGGTCTTTCTTGGACTTTCAAAACCGAGGTGTTACTACCATATTTTCATTTCCAGTAGCACAGAAAAATCTGTCTCCTTTGGGATGCAGCTCTGAAATAGAGCACTCTATTTCAAAGCTGCATCTCCAGCCCCTTTGTAATTTTGAGACAAGGTCTGGCTAAATTGCTTAGGCTGGCCTCAGACTTGTGATCTCCTGCTTCCAACTTCCAAGTACCTGGGATGACAGATGTGCACCATTACCTATCTTTTTTGACTATTGGACACCAGCAAGGAAATACTGCTTTTCCCAAAGGAGTTAGATTTTTCCGTGCCACTGGAAATTAAAATATGATAATACTTCATAGATTCAAATACAGCATGCTTAGAGATGGGGCAGGCCTGTAATCTGAGCAACTCAGGAGGCTGAGGCAGGAGGATTGCAAGTTCAAAGCCAGCCTCAGCAATTTAGTGACACCCTAAGCAACTTAGTGAGACTGCATCCCAAAATAAAATAAGAAAAGGACTGGGGATGTGGTTCAGTGGTTAAGTGCCCTGGGTTCAATCCCTAGAACCCCCCACAAAAAAGAGTATGCTTTATTTTCAATCTGAAAGTTCAATGTTATTATAAGCAGGCAAAGGGTTCTAGGAGGAGTAGAGGTCCATTTCTCCCCAAAGCTTTGAACTGCTGGCAGAACTGATTACAGTGTCTATCTTAGTCATTCAAAAGTTATAGTGAAGAATACCAAAGTATTATCTAAATCATCTGTGTAATACATCCAACATACCTATGGCCTAAACTTTCATTAAGAACATAACTGAAAAAAATTACTGAGCAGCTACTATGTACTGGACACTATTCCAGATTCCTATAACATTGAACAAAGTAGACAAAGATCTCTAACCCTGGAGGAAGACAGAAAATAAATTGTTCAAATATTAAATCAACTAATGAAATAGTATTTTAGAATATGGTAAAAAGAAGAAAACAACTATGACTAAGTATTGTGCTACCTAGCAATAGAGTATTTATATCAAATCTGAATTTAAATCTCAACCCTGTAACTTAACGACTTAGGTAACCTTGGGCAAATTATTTAACTTCTTTGAGTCTTAGCTTCCTTATATATAAAACCAGGAGAAAACTTGTAAGGATTGGAATAATGTAGGTAAAAACCTACCACAGTGACTGATTCATGGTAAATGCTCAATAATTGGTAACCATTTCTATAATGAAGTCATACATGTTGCCTATGCTCAGAGGGACCTAAGGGGTGGGGCCAGAATTTGCAACCACATTTCCTTCTTATTTTATTCATTCATTCATTCATTCATTCATTTATCTATTTATATTATGGGTACCAGAGAGTAAACTCAGGGGCACTTAACCACTGAGCCACATCCCCAGCCCTTTTTATTTTATATCTTGAGACAGGGTCTTGCTAAGTTGCTTAGGGCCTCACTAAATTGCTGAGGCTAGCCTTTGAACTTGTGATTCTGCTGCCTCAGCCTCCTGAGCAGCTGGGATTACAGACATGTGCCACCATGCCTGGCATTATTTCTTATTTTAAACTTTTTTTTAAAAAAAACTTTATTTTATTTTTTTAGTTGTAGTTGGACACAATACCTTTATTTTATTTACTTTTTATGTGGTGCTGAGGGTTGTCGAACCCAGTGCCTTGCACATGCTAGGTGAGCGTACTACCACTGAGCTGCAACCCCAGCCCCTCTTATTTTAAACTTTTAAATTTGGAGATAATTTCAAAATTACTGAAAAGTTGCAAGAATAAAAATGATACAAAGAATACCATAAACTCTTTGCCCAGATTCACCTATAATTATCTTTATAGCTAATTTCTGCTTTTCTGTCTGTATACATATTCCTATTTTTCTGAACCATTGAGAATTACATTATTTATGACCTCTAAATACTTTAGTGTACATTTTGTAAGAAGGGGGATATTCTTTTACATAACCACAGTACAGTTGTCAACTTAGGAAATTTAATACTGAGACAGTAATTTTATTTAATCTACCTTCCAATTTTGTCTATTGACCCAATAATGTCTTTTATAACATTATCCCCCTCCTCCCTTACAGAATCCAGTCCAGGATCCGGTAAGCATATAATTGTCATGTCACTTTAATCTCCTTTAATCTGATAACATTTCCACAGGCTTTGTCTTGTATGACATTGACAGTTTTGAAAACTACAGTTCCCACTTTCCTCTTGTTTTCCTTTCAATAAAATGTTCCTTTTTGGGGTTTCTTTTTATTATTATTATTAGAGCATTGTAGTTATACATAGTAGTTGGATTCTTATTTGGGGTTTCTTTGGTGTTTCCTGATGATTAGATCCAGGTGATGCATTCATTCTCAGTTGGAATACTACCTAGATGATGCTGAGTCTTTCTCAAGGTTTCAAACTGAAAATGAGTTATCTATTAGCCCCTCACTTGGTGATGTTAATTTCGATCATTTTCTCAAAATGATGTCCAGTTTCTTCTCGGTATTGTCATTCTTTTTGCTATGCAATTAACAAGCAGTCATGGGTTAATACTTCAAGACCATGCAAATATCCCACTCCTAATCAAAATCCAGTCATTCTTGTCTGAACCAATATTTACTATGCATGTTGCAAAATGCTGGCTTTCCAAATCTGGTGCTTCCACATTTACCAGTTGGGTTCTATTGTAAAGAAGATCACTCCTAATCCCATTTTGTTTATTTATTTATCTGCTTATTATTGGCAGGGACTCATGTTTTTTTTTTTTTTTTTTTTGGTACTGGAGATTGAACCCAGGGGTACTTAACCACAGAGCCACATCCCCAGCCCTTTTTATTTGTATTTTATTTTTTAATTTGTTGGTACCAGGGATTGAACCCAGGGGTGCTTTACCACTGAGCCACATCCCCAGCCTTTTTTATTTTGAGACAGGGTTTTGCTAAGTTGCTCAGAGCCTCACCAAGTTGCTGAGGCTGCCTTTGAACTTGCAATCATCCTGTCTCAGTCTCCTGAGCTGCTGGGTTTACAGGTGTGCACCACTGCGCCCAGCCCCTTTTTAATTATTATTTAGAGACAGAGTTTTCCTAAGTTACTGAGGCTGACTTTGAACTTGTCATTCTCCTGCCTCAGCTTCTGGTGACATCAGAGGCATGAGCCACTGTGCCTGGGCTTTTTTTCCCCCTATATTCTCTAATTCATTGCTGTGTTTACATGTTTTGGTTTCGGTTTATCCCAAATTTGGCCTATGGTCCCTTCAAACTGATTCCTGTCCTTGTGACACACCCCATCAATTATTCTGCGGACTTCCTTAATTTCTGGCATAACAATACATTCTGGGTTTACTGTGTACCTACCTTGCCCATCCTTGGAATCAGTCATTTATTTCCTTCTTTTTTTTCTCTTTTTGGTTCTGGGGATTAAACTCAGGGGTATTTTACTACTAAACTACATCCCTAGTCCTTTTAATTTTTTGTTTTGAGACAGGGTCTCACTAAATTGCTGATGCTGGTCTTGAACTTTCTGGGATTATGGGCTTTGTGCACCACTGTGCCCAGCCGCAATCAGCCATTTCTCCAAGGAGCTCTGGTGAAGTAAGATTTTTTTTTAAACAGTTTTTTAGTTGTAGATGAACACAATACCTTTAATTTATTTATTTGTATGTGGTGCTGAGGATCTAACCCAGGGCCTCACACATGCTAGGCAAGCGCTCTACTGCTGAGCTACAATCCCAGCTCTGCAATAAGATCTTTTGAATCCAGCTCAAAGCTCTTCCTATCACATCACAGATGGGTCAGCCATACAGAAACCAAAGCTATGTTTGCAGGATTTTAATGGAAAGCTGCATCTCTGGGAGTACAGGATATTTTCTGGGGAGTGAATAATGGGAAACAAAGTAGGTTGGCAGGTAGAATTTTCTGTGGTAAGAAGATGGGAATCAATGTAGTTTTCCTGATCAGAATTCTTGATAGGAAATTTTAGTAGAAAGAATGAGGAAGGGGTGGGCTTCAAGATGGACTTTGTATAACTGGTTTTATTAGCTGGGACAGACAGACAAGGCAATTATATACTTGGTTTCTTGATATCGATTAAATAGAAAATTATGTAAAGCACCTCTGTCATAATTTCTTTGTATATTATAGGACCGTCATAGCTAAGACAAATGATACCAACAGGAATCTCAAATTTCATTTTTGTCTTTGTAACATCAATTTCTTCTGCTGACTGTTTGCTTCTTGCCAGGGCTGACTGCAAAGAATTCAAGAAACTGATTTGGGCCTCATCTCCTTTCCCTGGCCACCCTCTAGTGGAAGTGAACTGAAATTATACAAATAGTGAGGGGAAAAAGAAACAAGTAGGTAAGTTAGGAAGAGAGATCTCCACAGTTAGAGCTGGAAGGACTTGAAATATCTTTGTGTCCAACCCCTTATTATGCAGATAGTGAAATTGAAGGGGGAGGTGAGAGGTGCGAGAAAGGGGGCTAGGGATTGAGCCATAACACACTCTGTTTACCACTAATTCCTGAAATTTTTTCTATTGTTTTAAAAGGTCCATTTAAATGCAGAAGAGTTTATTTAAATTTACCCCGCAGGGTGCTAACATGTAACAGGCCCAACCACCAGTAGTTGTTTTTCTTAGCTTAAGGTCTAATGCAGGCCTCTGAATGAGGTTAAGGTGGCTGCTTAGTTGGTTTTATATGTGGCCACTCAGGCCCCAGGGAACGAACACAGGAATATCTCTTCCTGCATGTTGGTTTCTAGCTAAATCCATCCCTAAACAATGCCTTCCCCCATATTTTTCCTTCCTCACTTGATAGATGCCAGATTCTCTGTGATTGTGATACCGCCATGTTGTGATACCCACACGTTGAAGTTTGAACATTAGAGAAGCACGCCAAGGCAAGCATATGAAGCAGGGTTTATTTAAAAAGGGGCAACATAGACTTCTCCGCAAGGGAGAAGGGGGCCATAGCTGGTATCCTGGTATCCCCAAAAGCGAGGTGTTCTGCCCTTTTTATATGTCCTAGGATTCCTTTGTTCTCCTGCCCTCCCCCCATCTTTCTCCTTCCTGCCTATGTGAGTAGGCCCAGGAATGCTTGGTGGGATGGCCAAAAGGTGAGAAACAGGTGGGCTGAAGGGGGAAGGGCAAGATGGAGCAGCCCAGTGGGGAAGGGCAAAGACAGATTACCTTAGCCACAGGTTGGAGCAGGGGCAGGTTCTTGATAAGGGTGGAGGAAGGGCTCTGAAGAAATTAACATTTCAATCCCTCAGGGGACAGTCTCCAACTTGCTGGACTCACTCAAAATTGGCCTCCTTCATCTGACCTGACTCGACTTACCTATCTATACTGACTGCCTGTCTAATTCTGGCTTCATTTGTTCTTATGCTATGCTTGAGTCCACAGGCCAAAGGAGTGTTGTGTATCTTTCAAGAATGGTTTCAAGGCCAGGTTCAGTGGCCTGTAATTCCAGTGACTCGGAGCTTGAGGCAAGAGGATTGCAAGTTGGAGGATAACCTCATCAATTTAGCAAGGCCCTAAGCAACTGAAGGAGACCCTGTTACAAGTAAAAAATAAAAAGGGTTAGAAATGTGGCTCAGTGGTAAAGCGCCCTGGGTTCAATCCCAGGTACCCCCACCCCAGACAATATATATATATATATATATATATATATATATATATTTTTTTTGCAGGTAGTGGTGTGCTGGTGTTGGCTTGTGAGAGTTGATTATTAAAATTTGAAAGCCATTTGTTAAACACAAGTAATATTTAAATCTCCACAAAATAAATTATAATAAAGGTAATAAATACTCAAAACTCATCACTTTTAAGGGCTGGGGATATAGCTGAATTGGTAGAGTGCTTGCCTCACATGTATCAAGGCCCTGGGTTCAATCCCCAGCACCACCAAAACAAACAAACAAACAAACAAAAAAACCAACCCATCACTTCCTAATTATTTTAACATGTTGTACAATGATATATAATCCTGAGATTACTTATGTTTATTGTCTCTGTATGCTGGAAATACTATATTAACAGTGTGTTTTTGTGTAATCTGTTAGTTGATGTCATGTTGTCAGCCTGAAATTGGCATGGTGACGGTATTTATACCACAGAAATTGGCAAAAGGTACAAATCAGAACTCTGGACTTTTTTTTTGAGAGCCAACTATTAAACATTTTCCAGTACATTGCTGACTGGTTGTGGACCTGGGGCAATCCATGACTCTACTTGTCTGTCTCTTGGACTTTACCCAAATGAGTTATGAGTTAGTTACTTGAACTTCTAGCTCAGGGATCCTTAAACTTGAGGGTGCTGAACAATTCCCAAGGAAGGTGTTGAAAACAGATTCCTGCCTTCCTTCCCCGCACCCCCCCCCCCCCCCCCCCGCAGAGTTTGTGACTCATTTGAAGCAGGAATCTGCCATTTTAATGAGTTTCTAAGGAAGGTGAAGCAGACAGACCACAATTTGAGAAGTCCCTATCAGAGTGAAAGGAGAGGGCCTTATAAAACAAAAAATAAAATAAAATGTCCTGTTCTTGACACTAATGCATGTGAGTGAAATGCTTTCATTTAATTATTTACATTTATAAACTTAAAATAAAACCTTTTCCTATTGGAGACACATGAAAACTTGGCTGATTGAACCCAGCTTCTAATGGTTTAGACCTTTTATTTAGCAAATGCCCATATCAAGGGAAAAAATTGAAGCAATCAAGATACACATCCTTTCTGATCTCTCTTCATTACTTGAACCATTTTTATATTGTCCTATAGGCTGCAGCAGACTCAATTTATTTATATATTGTTTGCTACAGGGAATTGAACCCAGGGCTGCTCAACCACTGAGTTACATCCCTAGCCCCCCCCCCTTTTTTTTTTGAGTGATTCCAAAAAGAAAAGCTCCTAGGTATGGTGAAAATCTAAGGCATTTTTCTTTCAAAGAGATTCTTTTTTTTTTTTTTTTTTTTTTTGGTGGTGGTGCTAGGGATTGAACCCAGGGCCTTGTACATTCGAGGCAAGCACCAAGTACTCTACTAACTGAACTATATCCCCAGCCTTTTCCTAGAGATTTTAAATTATGCTTTTAACCTTCCTACACAGATAATGAATATGTACTGCAATATTTTAAATATTAAGTATCATTTAGCAGAGATAATATTTGTTGATCCAGTTGATAAACAGATTTGGAGAAAAAAATCAGGGAAAATAATTCTCAAGATGGGGGGCTGCAATTGTAGCTCAGTGGCAGAACACTTGCCTAGAATGTGCAAGGCACTGGGTTTGATCCTTGGCATCACATAAAAATAAATAAATAAAATAAAGGTATTATGTCCATCTAAAACTAAAAAAATATATATATTAAAAAAAGATGCTATTTTGGGGCATGGTCATTGTAATTGGAAAATTCAAGGGCTAGAACTTGGTCACTAATGTGCCATTCTGATTGTATGGAAGATCACAATTTGTACTGTCAGTTGAGATGTGAATAATGAACAAGAAAGTGAGCAGATCCTAGGCTACCCTGCCTCTGAAAGATTGCTGACAGGTGTATGGATGATTAGAGTCAAAAGAAATCTTAGTCCACATGCCTTTTTTAATTAGGCTCTCAGAGAACTACTTGCCTTTCCTGAAGTTACCAGGTACTAGAACCAGGAGTACAAAACAGGGCTTCTAATTTCTTCTTTTTTGGGAGGTGGGGGGGGAGCTGGGGACTGTACCCAGGGCCTTAAGCATGCTAGGGAAGCTCTACCACTGAGCCACAACCCTAGGCCAGAGCTTCCAGTTTCTAAGCAGGGATTGAACTGAGGGGTGTTTAGCCACGGAGCCAAATCCCCAGGCCTTTTAGTTTTTCATTTTGAGACAAGGTCTTGCTAAATTGCTTAGGAACTTGCTAAGTCCTTGAGGCCATGTAACCAAAAGCTTGTCCCTGTCCCCAATGCCAATCAATGCCAATTTAATAATGAGGACTTGGTTTTGAGAAAAAGGAAAAGAAAGGTTTATTGCTTTGCTAGCAAAGGAAAAACACAGGAGACTCCTATCCCAAAGGTTGACTCTCAGGAGGACAGGGGAGTTTTAAAGGAACTTCAAAGGTTACATTCCAGGAGTGCTCTGGTAGGGGGTTTCAGGGTGCCCTGGTGGTGTGTTAGGATTCTCTTGTTAATTTGGGAGATATTCACTTCCCTGACCCTCAGCAGGCATCTCCTGCCTGTAGTATTCACAGGCAGTTAACTAGGGGAAGAAAAGATAACTCTGTCTCCCCAATCTTGTTAGGGGGGAGATGGGAGAAGAGAAAAATAAATAAATAAACCTTAGAGCAATGGAGGCTATATTCAGAAGGTGAAGGGCCCACTGTTACTGACTGTTGGTCTTGAAGTTGTGATCTTCTTGCCTTAGCCTCCTGAGCTGCTGGGATTACAGGCATGCACCACCATTCTCAGCTGTTTATCCTTAATAGTTTGTGCTTTATACTTCCATTTTAAGGATGTATTCCTTAAGTCAGTTACTAGAAATTCTGACAAGATATATACCTCTATCTCCTATTGTTATTTATAGTAATTCTTAGAAACTTGAATGTTCAATAGATTGCTTGAATTATGTCCATATGATTGAACATTTATATACCATGAACACATATTAAAAATGCCCATGATATGTAGCATGACTGTTATTTCAATTATATTGCATAATTATGTAAGTTTTAAAAATATATATGCATAAAAATGAAGTTAAATGCTAAAATAACACTGGCTGTCTCTGAATTATGTATTATAGGTAATAACTTACTTTTCTGCTATAGAAATGTAATTGCTGGTACCTCATTGTTATACAGAATACATATATGATGTGATGAGAAAAAGAAAAAAAAGTGTGTCACATTAGATTGGATAGAAAGAAAGGATGGGAGAGGAGGGGAGAAATAGGGAGGATGGGAAGGGTAACAGAACAGAATAGACAATATGATTGATGTATATACATTCCATTTATGTATTATATGTCAAAATTCATTCTGCTGTATGTATGACTAAAAAAATTAAAAATAAATCGTATGGTAAAAAAAATAAAACTAAGAATTCATTAGCTATTAAAAAAAGAAATGTAATTGCTGGTGGAAATACAAAAAATGGCACAGTTGCCATGAAAAACAGCACTTCTTGAAAAGTTAAACATATGACTCAGCAATTCTACTCTTAGGTCTATACCCAAGAGAAATGGAAACAAAATGTCCACACCAAAAATTGTGTACCACTGTTCCAAACATCATTATTCATAATAGCCAAACACTGAAACAATTCAAATGTCCTTCAACTGATGAAGGTACAAACACAATGTACAGTGAATTATTATTTAGAAATAAAATAGAATGAAGTACTAACTCATGCTATAACTGGAATGTACCTTGAAAACATTATGCTAAGTCAAAGAAGCGAGGCACAAAGGGCCACATTTATGTAAGTGATTCCACTTCACATAAAAATGTCCATAATGGGCAAATCTCCATGGTGACAAAAAGTAGATTATTCTTATAGGGGAAAAAAAGTAAAAAGCTACTACTAATGGATACAGGGTTTCTTGGAATGATGAAAATGTTGTCAACTTGGCGGTGATAGTTGCACGAATCTGAATATACCATTGAATCAGTACACTTTAAATAGGTGAATTTTGTGGTATTTTACACCTCAATAAAGATGTGTAAAAATATTCCAAAGTGGGCTGTGGCTGTGGCTCAGGGGTAGTGCACTTGCCTAGCATGTGTGAGGCACTGGGTTCGGTTCTCAGCACCACATATAAATAAATAAAACAAAGGTCTATCAACAACTGAAAAAAAGATTTAAAAAAATATTCCAAAGTGCATGTGAAGGAATGGACTTGGATTTTAGGCATTTATTTTAGTATCTGAATGTATCTAAACGTATATTATCAACTCGTCATAAACTCTGACATTCTAAGCTGTCAATCTGCTCCATCTCCGACTTTATCTGGTATAGATGTATTCCATGTACACTGTAAAAACAGGGCAGAAAAAAATCAGCCTCAGGCCAATTAATTTTAATTCCAATTTTCCTGTTGTTATTACACTTTTATCACTTTTTAAAATTTATTTTTGTATTGGGGAGTGAACCCAGAGGCGCTCCATTACCAAGCTACACCCTAAGCATTTTTTATTGAGACAGAGTTTTGCTAAATTGCTGAGGCTGACCTCAAACATGCAATCCTTCTGCCTCAGTCTCCTGAGTTGATGGAGTTACAGGTTTGCATCACTTAGCCAGGCAAGACCCCCATTTCTTAAAAAAAAATATTTTGAATGAAATGGCTTATTGAGGTAGCATAATGGATGGGACTGTGTTCTCCCCAAATTTACATGTTAAATCCTTAATCCCCAATACTTCTGAATGTGACTGTGTCAGGAGATAGGACCTTTAAAGAGGTGATTAAACTAAAATGAAGTCATTAGGTGGACCTAATCCAATCTGATAGTGTCCTTATCAAAATGGGAGAATGGATTTACAGAGAGATACCAGGGACTCATGGCCACAAAAGGGTGGCGACATGCAAGCCAAGTAGCAAGTCTTCAGAAGAAACAGAATCTTGCCAACACTTTGTAGATTTCTAGCCAACAGAACTATTTACTAATTTCTCTTGTTTAAGCCATCCAGTCTCTGATACTTTAATGGTAGCCTTGGCAAACTAATACAGCCTATTCACTGCAACCAAGTTAAGGATCTATCAGGATTGCTTTTACAAAGGTCCCCAGCATGAGTCACTGTGATCAATGGAATCAACATTTAGTGTTCATTAAAATGGTTCTACCTTTATATATATTTTTTAATCAGAAGGGAGAGCAATCAATTATTCATAACTAGAGAATTGATTTCATAACTTCCAATAAATTACTAATTCCTCAAGATAGCATTAAATTTTACATATTTTCAAAACAGTTTGCTTTTTGCTAACTCAGAATATAGCTTGTATATAAGGAGGAATGTTTGTAAGTTGAATTAGAGAACTTGGTTTCTACTTAACCTGGCTTTCTATCTCTGTATATCTATCCATCCATCTATCCACCCACATCCAATTTAGTGAATGGCATGGCACAGAAAGATAAGAAAGTGAGAGAAGACCCCTTTAATCACATAAATATATGTCTAGACAGTATCTATTTTCCCTGTTAGATTCTCAAGGACTTGACAGAGTAAGCAAGCACTTGATATTTGCTGAAGAACTAAAACCTCAGTGCAGCAACAGGGAGGAACTATAAAACTGCTTCAGGAAAATGTTAAGTCTCTGAAAGCAAGGCAGGAAGCTGTGTGCAAAAGGATTTAGGAAGTAATGTTTACTTACTAAATAGTATGGGCATGTACATGATCAAATCCCAATAAATTTTGTCAGAGGAATAGATCATTTAAATTCAACTAATATTAAAAAAGCAATGTAGGTGCGAAGGATGGTGGAATGAGACAGACATTATTACCCTATGTCCACGTATGATTGTACAACTGGTGTGACTCTGCACCATGTACAGACAGAGGAATGAGAAGTTGTGTTCCATTTGTGTACAATTCTGCTGTCATGTATAACTAATTAGAACAAATTTAAAAAAAAGCAATGTGGGTGGAGAAAAATGGTGCTGACCTATGGACCTGAAAGTTTTGAATGGAAATTATGACATCCAAGATCAAAAGAATGTACAGGAATACTATCTATACCTAGTTGGTAAAGTTGTTTCATACGGGGGTATTAAGTTAGTAACTCTGAAACCACTGAGTATGTTATGCTAGAATAGAACAAATAAATAAATGAGGGTAAATGAAGGAAACCTGGTTTTTTCCTGTTGGAGAAAGAGGTTGCCAATAAGCAAGGGGAGAGTGCTAGAATGATCTCTCACCTAGTCCCATGCAGGCAGTGGAATTTGGGCTTCCTCTGCGTGTAACAGACTGGCTGCAAAATAAAGCTAAGAAAGAGAAAACAGTGAAGAACTCACAGGACACAGGAAGTAATTTTAGAGAATGGGGATGGGACAGCTCCTCGACCTTAGGGGTCAAACTTCCACACTGGAAAGAGAGAGTGAGAGCCTGTGTTTGCTTTATTTATATGGGGGGCAGACTTCAAAGGTTTTCCATGGAATGTTCTTTGCCAAATAAGGTAGGGGTGGGTTGATTAGCTTCCAGTGGGTCATGCCCAACTCCAGAGCTACGAGAGCTGTCCCACTAGAAGAGTAAAGGCAGAGATCTCATGCCTTGGGTAGTCTATACATGGGAATGCCAGGATCATTCACAAGGGGAGACCTAAGTCCCCCATGGCTCAGTACCGAGTAGAAGACTACTCAAGTACCTTCACGGGTGGCATCCCACAATGATCCATGTGTTAATGAATTAGAGTCAGAGAAATCAGGAAGAACTCAGAGAACATAAGAAAAACAACATTTCATTGATAATGTGCACATCTACCCCCAGGCCTTGGTATCTAATCCTATTCTCTAGTAGAAGGAACCAGAGCTCCTTGGATAAATGCATAATTTTAGGGCTAAGGCAAGATGAGCCTGGAACAGTGAGAAATGACAAAGTAGAGAAGTGCTAAAAAGGAAGAAAGAGGGCATGTTGAAAGTACATAGAAGCCAACCTGAAGGATCTCCTAATGGCCAAGACTGGAACAAAAGAATGCAGTTTTAGATTATACCTCAAAGCAACAAAACCCATACATCCATGCTGACACAAATAAATGATTAAATGAATGAATGGAGGAGGAGAGACCTAGCTCCTGTATAGAACAATTCCAAATAAGTTATATAGTTACTTGCTTCTTGAGGAGATGGGGCTTGGCTCCTTCCCACCCCTTCAGTTTGGGCTATGCTTATCCCTTCTGCAGTAGTTTGATCTGGGATGTCTCCCAAAGGCCCATGCGTTAAAGGCTTGGTCCCCGGCCCATGGAGCTCTTACGAGGCAGTGGAACCTATAAGAGGTTGGGCCTAGTGGAAGGAAGTTAGGACACTGGAGGTGTGCCACTGAAGGAGATAGTGGGATACCAGCCCTTTTCTCTTTTTTTTTTTTTTTTTTTTTACCTGATGATGAGGTGAGTGGTTTCACTCCACCTCGATTGTATCATGAATATGTTGCCTCATACAGGCCCCAAACAACAAAGCCAAACAATCATGGACTGAAACTTTCAAAGCTGTGAGTCAAAATAAACGTTTTTTCTTTATAAACTGATTATCTCAATTATTTGTTATAGTAATGGAAAGCTGACCAACACAACTTCCAAAGAGTTGAGTATGGAATTGGAGAAAAAAATAACTTTATTATAGAGAAACCTGAGTGCTGCCTCCACCAGGTGATAAGTTGTGTTGAGGTGCCTCTGACACAATGAAAAGAACAATTCACCTCAGTGGTCTTCTTCCTAAAAGTCTATAATCCTAGATGAACCATGAGAAAGACCTCAGACAAACCCAAATTGAGGGATGTTCAAAAAATACTTGGCTAGTACTTCTCAAAAACTTTAAAGTCATCAAAAGTATGAAAAATTCTAAAAACTGTCAGGACTCAGAGGAACCTAAGGATACATTAAGACCAAATGTAATTTTTCCTGCATGGGATCTTGGAACAGAAAAAGGTCACTAGGTAAAAACTAATGAAATCCAAAGAAGCTGTGGAGTTTGGTTTATAGTAATGTAGCAGAGTTGGTTGCTTAATTGTGAAAAATATATCATAGTGATGTAAAGATGTTAACAGCAGTGGAAAATGAATGTGGGGATATGGAAACTTTTTGCAACTTCTCTGAAAACACCTAAATTTTTTTTTTTTTTTCCTGTTGGTACCAGGGATTGAATCCAGGAATGCTTAACCACGGAGTCACATCCCCAGCCCTTTTTAATTTAAAAATTTTTTTTTCTTTTTTTTTTTTATTGGTTGTTCACAACGTTACAAAGCACTTGACATATCATACTTCATACATTAGACTGAAGTGGGTTATGAACTCCCAATTTTACCCCAAATGCAGATTGCAGAGTCACATCGGTTACACATCCACAATTTTACATAATGCCCTATTGGTAATTGTTGTACTCTGCTCCCTTTCCTATCCCCCACTATCCCCCCTCCCCTCCCCTCCCTTTTACTCTCTCTACCCCATCTACTGTAATCCATCTCCCTCCTTATTTATTTTCCCATTCCCCACCCAGCCTCTTATATGTAATTTTGTATAGCAATGAGGGTCTCCCTTCATTTCCATGCAATTTTCCTCATCTCTCCCTTTCCCTCCCATCTCATGTCACTGATTAATGTTACTCTTTTCTTCCTACTCTTCCTCCCTGCTCTGTTCATATTTGCTCTCATTATATCAAAGAAGACATTTGGCACTTGTTTTTTAGGGATTGGCTAGCTTCACTAAGCATAATCTGCTCTAGTGCTGTCCATTTCCCTGCAAATTCTATGATTTTGTCATTTTTTATTGCTGCATAGTACTCCATTGTGTATAGATGCCACATTTTTTTATCCATTCATCTTGGTTGCTTAATTGTGAAAAATATATCATAGTGATGTAAAGATGTTAACAGCAGTGGAAAATGAATGTGGGGATATGGAAACTTTTTGCAACTTCTCTGAAAACACCTAAATCTTTTTTTTTTTTTTTTTCTGTTGGTACCAGGGATTGAATCCAGGAATGCTTAACCACGGAGTCACATCCCCAGCCCTTTTTAATTTAAAAATTTTTTTAAAAAAATTTGAGATAGGGTCTTGCTAAATTGCTTAGTGCTTCTCTAAATTGCCCAGGCTGGTCTCAAACTTGTAATCCTCCTGCTCAGCCTCCAGCGTTGCTGGGATTACAGGCATGTACCACCACACCTGGTAAAGAATCATCAATTCTAAAATGAAAAGTTTATTTAAATTTAAAAAGCAGGGGCTGGGGTTGTGACTCAGTGGTAGAATCCATGCCTTGCACATGTGAGGCCCTGGGTTCAATCCTCAGCACCATATAAAAATAAATAAAGGTATTGTGTCCATCTACAACTAAAAAAAATTAAAGCATATCAGCAGCTGGGGTGTGGCTCAGCAGTAGAGTGCTTGCCTCACATATGTGAGGCACTGGGTTCAATCCTCAGTACCACATAAAAGTAAATAAACAAAATAGAGATATTGTGTCCATGTATAACTTAAAAAAAAGCATAATATGGCTAAATGCAGTGTGGTATCCTGGATTGGATCTCAGAACACAATAAGGATATAAGTGGGAAAACTGGTGCAATCTGAATAAAATCTAGTGTTTACTTAAAAATAATAATGTACCATAGATGAATATACTATGGTAAATAATATACTGATATTAGGGAAAACTGTGTAAGGAGTATATGAAAACTCTCTTCCTTCCTTCCTTCTATCCTTCCTCTCTTCCTCCCTCCCTTTTTCCTTCCCATCCTGTGCTGGAGATTGAATCCAGGGCCTTATACATTTTAGGCAAGTGCTTCTACCAGAATTTCATATTTTTGTTGCAACTTTTCTATAAACTTAAAGTGATTCTAAATTAAAAAGAGAATAATGCAATGTAGGGTAGATAAATATACAAGCAAATTTGGTTTGCTTGGACCACCCTAGATAACCTGCAGAAGGGTACTGTGGGACTCTGTAGTGAATCTCCACCCTGATTTCCACACACATTCTAATGTTGGGCCTGTTGAATAAACCTGAATGCATTTCCAGTGCATGTATCTAGAGCAGAAAAGTGGCTGTGGCTGACAGGGGGAGCCTGGGTTCCCTAGGAAACTAGATGACCCAAATCTAGGGAACAAAACAAAACTAAAAGGGCCAAAACAAAACAAAACTAAAAAGGGCCAAGCTTTAGAACTGAAAGGAACATGAGAACAGTTGGGAGGATGGGATCTGTTAACCATGGATTTAACTGGACAGTTAAGATTTTTCAGGAAATGAGACAATGATTCTTAGTTGGGACAGGGGGAGGGGCAGAGACCAAGGAAAATATGATATGATTGGCATTCCAATTTTTTTGCTTTACCTATGACTTACAACCTCTTTTATGCATATTATCCTTGCTGCTTGTAATAATAGACTAATAAAGACTGGCCTAAGAATCAAATGGGTGCCATGAGTTACTAGGAAGGGTAGAATAGACAGGGAAAGGGAGAAAAAGGGACATATCTAGGGCCATAGCTACAATACAGTTCCAAACCTCTTAACTTGTGTTTGTGGCCATCTTCTTTACCAGACTGTGAACTCTTCCGGCATGAGGATGTTGTCTTATTCTTCTGTAGGCACAGCAGTGTTCTGTACATTGTAGGTGTTCAATACACATCAATTTAATGAATAAGTAAGGCAGGAAGCTAGAAACCAGTGCAATTAGGAATGTTTTTCTTTTGAAAACCTAAGAGGAAATGTTCAATCACAAACATATCTTCACCTTTAGTCCTCAGAGTACTTAAGACAATTAAAATATTTGGTATTGGGGAATGAACTCAGGGGTGCTCTACCACTGAGCTACATTCCCAGCCCATTTAAAAAAAAATTTAGAGGGCTGGGGATGTGGCTCAAGTGGTAGCGCGCTCGCCTGGCATGCGTGCAGCCCGGGTTCGATCCTCAGCACCACATACCAACAAAGATGTTGTGTCCGCCGAGAACTAAAAAATAAATATTAAAAATTCTCTCTCTCTCTCTCTCCTCTCTCACTCTCTCTTTAAAAAAAAAATTTAGACAGGGTGTTGCTAAGTTGCCAAGACTGGCCTTGAATTTGTGATCCTCCTGCCTCAGCCCTCCCAAGTTTCTGGGATAATTAAAAATATTTTGCTAATTCAATTTTTCACTCCAATGGGGAAATATGGTGTGTGACTCTTAAAATTATACAACTCTAAATAGAATTTGAGGGATGGATATATTATGTTAAACACATTTCACAGAATAAAAAGCCACTGCCCAGCTATATAATTTGGAAACCAGTAAAAAAATGGCATGCTAAATTATGTTGAACCATTAATATTTTCATTCTAATTAAGGTATACAAGACAAGGGGTGGGGAGAAAGCTCAATATGAGTCTTCAAAGAGTTCTGAAAAAAAAATTAAACTTGTTCATCTAGTACAGTGGCTTTTTGCCTGCCACAGCAAGTCAATGATGAGGTTTTCCCTGAAGAGGATATTAAGAAATAAGGGAATATAATCACTTTTTTTCAAAAGCTAAGTAAGTTTATTTACTTTAGTAGATTATTGCTCTAAGGTTATAAAATTATGCTTGATCTACTTTTATTTTTTTAGTTGTAGTTAGACACAGTACCTTTATTTTATTTATTTATTTTTATGTGGTGCTGAGGATCAAACCCAGGGCCTCACACATGTGAGGTGAGCACTCTAAGGCTGAGCCACAATCCCAGCCCTGTACTTTTTTTTTTTTTTTTACTAAAATGTTCTCCCTTAAAAAAAACCATTTATTTTTTAGTTGTAGGTGGACACAATATTTTTATTTCATTTTTACGTGGTGCTGAGGATTGAACCCAGTGTCTCACACCTACTAGGTGAGCATTCTACCAATGAGCCACAACCCCAGCTCCAAAATGTTCTCCCTTTTATGAAGAGGTGATAATAGACGCTGGCAGTTTTAAAAACATGTATCTTGCTGGGTGTGGTGGCACACACCTGCAATCTCAACTACTAAGGAGGTAGAGGCAGTAGGATCACAAGTTTGAGGCCAGTCTGAGCAACTTAGTGAGAGCTTGTCTCAAAAAAACAATTTTATATATATATGACAGACTAGGGATGTAGCTAAGTGGTAGAGTGATTGCTTAGCATGTGTGAACCCCTGGGTTCAATCCCTAGCACCACAACAAACAAAAGTGTACTGAAATTAAAAAAGCCCTATATTAATGCCTAAAGTGGGGTCTGTCCATGAAATCCCTGCATCTAGAAAGTGTTTACATATACTGCTTTTTTGTGTGTGTGGGATGAGGTCTGGGAGGGCACTCAGGGATTTTAAAGAGGCAATGAGAAATGCATGTTGAATATACCTATTGGCTAGTCACCAAACTTTACATAGACATGATTTATCAGCAACTCTTTAGGATTTAGGTATTCCTACATTATATATAAGGAAACAAAGTAAACATAGGATAAATAACTTGCCCAAGGAATGTGTTAGTAGAGGGAAACTAATCCAAGTTTATCTCAGTTTGAAATCTGTGCTTTCCTATAATACCACATTATTTATTATTATGGTTTGGATGTAAGGTATCCCCCAAAAGCTCGCATGGGAGACAGTGCAAAAAGGCTTAGAGGACAAATGATTGGGCTATAAGTCTTAACCCAATCAGTGAAATAATTCCCTGATGGGATTAACTAAGTGATAGCTGAAGGTGAGTAGGATGTGGCTGGAGGAAGTGGGTCACTGGGAACATGGCTTTGGGGTATATTTTCTATCTGGTGAGTGAAGTCTCTGTTTCCTGATTATCATATGAGCTGCTTCACCCCCCCCCCCACATTCTTCCACCATGATATTCTGCCTCATCCTGATCCTCAAGGAATGGAGCCAGCTGTCTGTCAACCGAGATCTTTGAAATCGTGAGCCCCAAACAAACTTTTCCTTCCCTAAAATGGTTCTTGTCAGGTCTTTTAGTCACAGTGGTGAAAAAGCTGAATGAAACACTTATTATAGTTTCTAACACTAATTTTAGGGACAGATAGTGTTCAATTGTTCTTTGTATACCTTTTAATGTTACCTTTTCAAACTCACTTTCTGACTTGTAACTTTGCAGTGTATTTATATAGTGATAGCAAGTATCAATATTATGCTTTAAGCTTGCATCCCAACTATTTTTGTCTTTTTGTTCAAGCAGTCACATAACACCTATTAGGAAATATTCATATGGCAACATCCGATTATTTGCAGTGGAAACAACCAGCACCATGGCAGGCTACAGTGTTCAGAGAGAAGTCAGTGAAAGTCAAACTGCCTCAAAAAGTTGAAGACATTGAGTTCTGGATCAATCACACTGCCACCCAGACCTTGGGCATAAAGGAACTGTGATTAGTTAGAGAGTCAATGACAAAGCAATTCAATCTTACAGGTAAAGTATAGGAGAATCTGGGCACCAAAGTAGAGAGATGAATATAGGGGAGAAGGGAGAAGGAAAAGGGAAGAGGAAGAAGGCAGCATAGAGGGAGAAACAAAGGCAAACAAAATACAGTTAGCCAGAAATCCCAGAACACTCCAAGACAATGCTAATGAACAAGGATGAGTGTGACTCCCCAGCTTCTCACTCACATACTGAAAATAAATGGAGTAAAGAACATATAAGCATAGAGATGAACTCTTACCAGTGTTCCTTTTAGAATCAGACTTAAAACATTTTTTTAATTTGTTTTTTAGTACTGGGGATTGAACCCAGGGGTACTTGACTACCAAGCCCCAGCCCTTTTTTTATATTTTATTTAGAGACAGGGTCTCGCTGAGTTGTTTAGGGCCTTGCTAAGTTGCTGAGGCTGGCTTTGAATTTGTAATCCTTCTGCTTCAGCCTCCTGAGCTGCTGGGATTACAAGTGTGTGCCACCACACCGGGCTAAACTTAAACATTTTTTAAAGGCATGAAGCTAATGCTTTATCATTTAGGGGTCTAAAATCTGGCCTTCTGTTTGCTAAAAATCAAAATGACTAAAACCAGAGTTTGTCTTGCATTCCTGTTTAGTGAAGTCGTCTGAAAATAAGTCATGTTCAACAAGTGTTGGCGACCAACTTTTAATAATACATATTTAATTTTCAGAAACATATGCTAACCATCAACAACATGGTCAGGGTTCCACTGTCCCAAATGTTATTTCATTGGTACATTATATTGATATTTACAAAGGCTTTCAAATTCAACAACAAAAAACAAAACAGCTTGAATTTTTAAAAACTACAATGCTTTAAAAAAATGTAAACAGTTCAATTTTACATTATTGTAAAAAAGAAGACTCACTCCTTAATGCGGCTTATTTTTTTTTAAGTGAGCAAAGCCTGGTGCTCATGAATAAAGAATGAAAAGAATTCTTTACATAGAAACATTGTGCTCCAGTGTGGCAAAGAAAAAAATTATATATATATATATATACACACATATATATAAATACATATGTATATATATATATGAATATATATATATATATATACACAAACAAAGAAAATAATCTTAAGTCCACAATTTAGACCACAAAAAAAATCTTGTCCCCAAATTGAGAAATTTATAAAAACCAGTTACCCATGGTTATTGACCTATTGAAGATCTATATAACATTTTGAAAACAATAACTCAGTCAAAAGAGACCACTTTTATTTTTTCTTTGGTACTGAGGATTGAACCAAAGGGTGCTTTACACACTGAGCCACATCCCCAGACCTTTTTATTTTTCATTTTGAGACAAGGTCTCACTAAGTTGCTAAGGCTGGCCTTGAATTGGGATCCTCCTGCCTCAGCCTCCCGAGTTGCTGGGATTATAGACGTGCACCACTGCACCCGGGGAGACCACTTTTCTTTAAAATGAAATTTTGTGCAAAAGAAATTTAAGCTAGAAACAAGACTATACCCCAGTAAGAGGCTAAAAGAGCCACTGAAATAATTTAACTTTGTTAGATTTAGTGCATGTAACCAAAAGGCACACACATGTGATTAATATATTAATATCTTTTCATGCAGAAACTTGTGCATGTTCATAATTATATAACAAAAACACAAACATAACAAAACATAAAACCTAATGTCTGGCAATGTTAATCTAGCCACATTCTTTTCTAGTCTATCAGTCTAGGATTTCCTAGATCATTAACACTGCCTCTCAAAAAATATATTATATTTGAAAAACTTTCAATAAAAATTAAAAAAGGATGTTAGCCTGAAATACTATATATTTTTTTTCAGTTCTGATACATATAGAAACTTACTGATATGTTTATTTTAAATGTCAATTTAAATTAAGATACATTTTTCCTTTTGTTAATAAACACTTTGATTGCTCCAGTGAAGTCAGCAGAGAGAAGAACTTCTGTGTTATCCATCTTCGCAGTACCTTAAAAGCAGAGAAAAAACAGTTTCAGTGAATTTTAAAGGAAAATGCAGCCTGCTGTCACAATTACCATATGCCCATGACACTCCACCTTTGTGGGGGAAGATCTTTTCCCCACAGTCTTTTCTGGCTTGTTCCTGTAACCTGTTCATCCTGCTGTACCTTCCTCCTCTCTGAGGTTCACTTCCACTAACTTTATGTTAGCTCTTCTTTTCCTGGCTTGAGGATATTATTCTTCTTTGGGGCCTGGAGGCCCAGATTTACTCTCAGGAGCCTAAGCCTCTAAATCGTTTAATGTTTCCGTTTCATGAGTATAGGTTAGAGTGTTATTCAGCAGCAGAAATGGAATGCTGGCTGAATGGGACTAGCTGGGCAAGTCTATTGTTAACAGTGTCTCTAATAACAGTGACAGTAAGGTTTACTGTACTGCAGATACATTAAAACTGCCATGAAATGAAGTAAACACCTTAGCTCTATGAATGCTGACATCACCGTTTGCCTTTACATTCCATATGAAGATCTATATAGCTATGCCGAATGGAAAAAATGCTTACCTCTAACAATTGCCAGTTGTGTCAAAACATTTAATAAATTCAGTGTTAACTAATTCTATTATAAATAGGTAAAGATTATAGATGTAAGAAGGACTGATTAATAAGGAAAAGAATAATCTAAACTTTAATTGGAAAGTTGTATACAGGATGAGTCAGACAAAATGGTTTCACTTAGATGTACTAAGAACATATTCTATGTCTTTGAGCATTCCTCATTACCCTTCTGGTATATCCAAACTCATGCTGTGTAGCAGTAGCAAAGGACTTAGGTATATGAGAAAGGCTACAGAAGAAAAAAATTCATCATACACAAATGCATTGAGACTATGTAATAATAAAGATGATACTGATAACATCTACTACATACCAGGCATTCTGCTAGACACTTTGCAATGTTATCTTTAATTCCTATCAAAACCCTGTAAAGCAGGTTATCGCCACCATTTTATATACTAGGATGACAGGCTCAAACTGTCAAATATGTCAGGAAGAAAGAGAGGACAATCAGATATTTTATGATCTCCATACCCTGGGATTAAGAGTTTATTCCTGCCACGTGTGATGGTGTAAATTGGGAGGCTGAGGTAGAAGGCTCACAATTTTGAGGCCAGACTCGGCAACATAGTGAGAACCTGTCTCAAAACAAACAAACAAACAAATATATATATGTGTATGTGTATATGTGAGTGTGTGTGTATAATGGGTGGGAAACGTAGCTCAGTGGTTGAGTGTTCCTCGCTTTATTTTCCAGTACTGGAATAGAAAAATCTTAGATTATACCAACATAGGTGCAAAGCAACAACAAGAAAAAAAATCTGAGAATAATCCATAGCTAGGATTTCCTGTAGAATATGAAGGGGAAACACATATGAGTGTAGAAACGTATAACTGTGTGGGTACAAAAAAAAAAAAAGAAAAAGAAAAAAAATCCCATATCACTTAAGTTAGAAGAAAGAAATGGGATTTAATTCTGAGAAGGAAAGCAAAAGAGGAAAAAACAATACAAAAAACCCTCCAAAGAACAAAAAACAGAGGTCAGTATTTCCAAATATGTATTCAAGTAAAGGTTTAATAATTCTAACTTGGTTTTGTTTTTAAATCTTGCAACTGAATGAGGTACTAGACTGAAGTTCACCTTTGTTATCAAAGAATAGTGTGTATGTAGATGGGGCTGGGGTTGTGGCTCAATGGTAGAGCGCTTGCCTAGCACGTGCGAGGCTCTGGATTCCATCCTCAGCACCACATTAAAAAAATAAGTAAAATAAAGGTATTGTGTCCAACTACAACTAAAAAAAAATAGTGTGTGGAGAGTGTAAATACTACTACAAGAGTAATTTCTTGAGAGTAAGAACTTTCCAGCATTCAAAATCTTTTTAAGAAGTACCCTCTTACATCCTATTGCTTTGACTTTAAGGCTTTCTAAAAAGTTGGCTTGTAGTCTGTAGAGTGAGAAAACACATTAAATAAACTCTTCTGCTACTGATTTTCATAATACAAACTGATTTCTACTAACAACTGGTTCAACTTTGCACAGTCGTACCATAATCTTAGGACTAGTAGGGACTACTTTTAAATAATTGGCTGGCATTCAATAGTACTTGTTCACAGTTTCTTTTCACTTCCTAATCTGAATTTTTTTATATAACTGGAATCACTACTCATTCTCAAAGTCTTACCACATGTAAGAAATTACTGGCTTGTAAATAGCTACCTATCTCAAGAAGCTGTAAATTTGTGGCAAGTAGAAAATAAGCTTGCTTTCATTTGAATTTAATTCGCTTAGTCAACAAAATATACAGGCAATCACTTTGCTAGGCACTGGCAATGAGACAATAAATATGACAGAGTCTCTTCTAGAGATTACAATCTAGTAGAAAAGACACATAATAAAGAAGGTTTGTACCTACATATACTGTTTGCATTTCTTTGAGGAAAATGGTTGCCTATAAAAATGAACTTTCAAAATTTTCATTAACTCCTAGATGAATTAAAAAAGCAAAATTTGCAAAAAATTTTACTAAAATGTTCCAAAATGAATATCTGAAAACCAGTGCCAGTTATCTCACATGGAACAAACAATGACTATTATGTTGTAAACAAATATTCTTTATACTCATTAAAATATCATCATAGTCAACACTAGGTTAGTGAGTCTCCTAAGTAGTGACAAGAAAAAAGTTTAGGGCAAATAAAATATAGGTACCTACCAGATGATGTGGTATCTAAAACTTCAGCATCTTCACCTTTATCACTCCCTTCTGATTTTTCAGATTGCATATCCAAAGATAACATCAAACTTGGATTTGGAGCAAAGATGGCTGATGTAACAACTGCATTATGTGCTGGAAAATAATTCACTTTAGGATAACTGATAAATTTGATATTAAACATCAAGACAAAAAGGTAATATGCAAAATATCTTTTAAAACTAACATACAAGCTGGGTAAGATGATGCATGCCTGTAATCCCAGCTAGTTGGGAGGCTGAAGTAGGAGGATTGCCAGTTTGAGGCCAGTGTGGGCAACTGAGCAAGACTCTGACTCAAACTAAAAAATTTAAAAAGGGCCGGGGACATAGCTCAGTGGTAAAGCACCCCTGGTTCAATCCCCAATGTGTGGGATAGGGCAAAGAAACTAACACACATATATGTTATATGCCAAACATCCTTAAAAACTAATGAAAGAGCTGGGCCCAGTGGCACACACCTCTACTCCTAGCTACTCAGGAAACTGAGGGAGGAGGATCACAAGTTAGAGGGCAGCCTGGCCAATTTGGCAAATCCCTATCTAGATGGGCTGGTGATGTTGCTCAGTGGTAGAGCACCCCTGGGTTTAATCCCAGTATTGTCAAAAGGTAATCAATCAAACAAACAAACAGAAGTAACTAATAGCAATTTAAAACCTAGAAGTATTTTCTAAACAAAACAAAACAAAAAGTTCTAAGATCCTATGAATTCTTACATTTTAGACCAGGACAAATTCTTCCTTGGCATAGAAAAATCAAACAAACAAAGCCAAATAGGATGTAAAGCAGTTATAATTGATAAACTTCTTAAATAATGCTGATACAAATTTATTCTGATAAATCTCCACTTTATTCACTTATAAGATACATATAAGTAGGTATTTGCTTACCTTTAATACCTTCCCAGAAGTCATTACGATCTCTCCTGACTGAAGTGAACTTGCTTAAGTCATGATAAGTACTCCAGATATAAACATATTTATCTTCTGAACCACTAACGAGGTAAGTAAAATCATGGCTAAATTTTGGGAATAAAGGTAAAAAAAATAATAAAAAGAAAAAATATTAAGGTTTCTTTCTACCAGTACTTCCTAATTTAAAATACCTAAGACACACCTGAAGGAGCTTATTGAAAACTAGACTCATTGTCTCATTCTGGAGGTTCTAAGTGGGTGGTCTAATGTGGGTGCTATATTGTGTGTGTGTGTGTGTGTGTGTGTGTGTGTGTGTGTGTGTGTGTATACGTGTATACTTACTGAAGATCGAATTAGGGCCTCACACACACTCGGCAAGTACTTTATTACTGAGCTAACCCCTCTAGTCCTGGCATCTGTATTTTTATCAAAGCTCTGGTCACTTTGATGCCAGTTAACTCACACTGGAACAAACAATGACTTACTTAAGGGATGAGAGAAGCAGAATACTTTACCAGTTAATTATTAGGGAATTCAAGAAGAAAAGTACAACTGATAGGAAAAGAGCTGAAAGAAAGATGGCTAGGAAGAAGAAAAGGCAAGCTGGCAATCCTATTTCAAAAGGAGAGCTTGCAGATCATAAATTAAGAGTTCAAATAACGAAGCCTGTGGCCCACACCTGTAATCCCAGAGGCTCAGCAGGCTGAGGCAGGAGGATTTTGAGTTCAAAGCAGCCTGAGCAACTTAGCAGGGCCCTAAGCAACTCAGTCAGATCCTATCTCTAAATAAAATACAAAAAAGAGCTGGGATGTGGCTCAGTGGTTAAGTGCCCCTGGGATCAATCCCTTGTACAAAGAAAAAAAAAAGAGTTCAAATAATAATAAGTAAAGGTGTAAACATAGGGCACTTTGCTTTCTGAGCTCTTGTACCTAAAAGGAAAAAGACAATGGTGGGGGTGTTGGGGTAATCCTCCAATTAAAAGCTTACATAACAAATGAAAGCAAAAATTTTGAAGCTAAGAGTCTTCTAATCCTGGCTCTGCAACTGTGACTTTGACCAATCAACTTTTGGGGTTTTGGTTTCTTCATCTGTAGAATGGGGGCCATTCTAAGTCTTATCAACCATACATGTAGACAAGGTAAGTATTGCATGATGATATGAGATGCCAGTTACAAAGTTCAAAGAAACTAAAACCCTCACATAAAAATAAGGCATAGATCAATGAAAAAAAATGGGAATAGGGAAGAAATGTTTTGATCTCTTTTGGGAATTTCTCAATGTCAATTTACCTGAAACTTGCTTTGATCTGGCTGCTGCTATTGACATAACCCTTATACTTCATGGATAGTGACAAATCTCTCAGATCATATAGTCTGATTCTAGAGTCATTTGAGGTTACCAGTATCTAAAAATAAATAAAAGGAAAAGTTAAAAATATTAACTTTTAGTCTAAGTTAAGCTGTTTTCATCAAAGCCAAAAAAGGGACATTAAACACATATAAAACAAACAGACCTCAAAGCTAGAAATAGGAGTTTCCATCAGAAAGGGAATACATTTTTTGTCCAGATATTAAAACTAACTTCAAATCTATGTGAAGTGTGAAGAAAGCTGGTTTTGAATAGTACAATACCTTATTTTCTCCAGGTAAAGGCTCAATGCCAGTAATTTTCCTTCCAACCTTGTTGCGCCCTCTAGTAGATCGGACATGTATTTGTGTATGGTATTTCAGATGCTAAAAAGAAAGCATAAATTAAAAATATCAGAATTAGAACAAACTTCAAAGATCACTTGATCCAATTCTTAGACAGATTTTTTTATTTGTCCTACTTTACAAGTAAGGCAGGGGATTAATGACTTGCCCCAAACCACAAAAGCATTTTATTAAGTATTCAATTACGTTACTCTCACAAAATAATCATTTACCTCCGTATCATAGAAAATACATCTCCCATCATACGTCCCAATTACTGCATATTTGCCATTCTGACAGAAATTTGCAGCTGTGATCAATTTTGTTTGACCATCTACTTCGTTCCACAAAGCCACTTTTTTGTCGGGTATGTTCCAAAGGCGAAGCTTTCCATCCAGTGACCCACTTAAAAAATACCTGTCATCCTAAAAAGGTGGCAAAAGAAAAGCTTTTTATTCTACCACATGAAGAAAAACTTGGCAAACCAAAACATTAAGTCTATTATAAATAACGTTTTAAAATGTAGATCTCATTGTAGAAGTATTCTTCTTCATCTTTTGTTTTGGATGTTAGGGATGGAACCCAGGGCCTCCAACATGCCAGGTAAGCTTTCTATCCTTGAACCACACCTCCAGTCCCAAAGCACTATTCTTTAAGCTAGCATTAGTTTATGCATAAAAAACAATAAAAATTAGAAACCTCAGTTTTCATTTTGGAGAAATAACATTCTAATAATTTTATCCTATCCTTGAACTGCTTTTCTTAAAGTATGTATATTAATAGAAAATGTGTTTGAGTATGTATTGCATGGAAAAAATTCTGTGATTAAATAATTCAGAGAAATTCTGGATTGCAAAATGTTAAACAGTATTCTCAACTAATCCATGATTTGAATCTCTAAAAAGAGGGTAAAGCAGGTAGTGTTTTCCAACTTATCTCACCACACACTTTTTGGGGGGCAGATGGGGGAGTCAAGAAGGAACATCTAACAGGGCTAATACCTTCAAGGACCATGTTTTGGGAAACACTATCCTATACCGTACTCTCCCTGAGATACACATAACACAGGGATAAAAGGGTAACATGGGTCAGTGGCTTACAGAACCAGTCTTTTTTGGGAACTCTAATACCTTGTCAGCAGAGAATCACTTCATGATTCAATCTCAGATCAGGAGTTCTTATAAGGTCTGGGGCAATGTGACCCTACAGTAGATATCTATCACTGTCTGAAGTCATTTTGGGTTGTCACAGCCTGCTGTGGGTTGGGATACTACCAACAACTAGTTGGCAGAGGCTAGGAATGCTGTTAAACATCTTACAATTCACAGGAGAGGCTTCTCTCCCCCTATAACAAAGAATGCCAGGCTGGGGTTGTGACTCAGCAGTAGAGTGCTTGCCTAGCACATGTGAGGCCCCGGGTTTGATCCTTAGCACCACATATAAATAAATAAAATAAAGGTATTGTGTCCACCTACAATTAAAAAATATTTACAAAAAGAATGTCAATAGTATCAAGGTCAAGATATCCTGCAGTAAACTAAATCAGTCCTACCAACAAGCTGGTCTAATCTTGGGCAACATAAGAATTAAAGATTAAATAATTGGGGCACCAAAACAAGGAGGCAATTCTCTTCTCTGCTTAAGATTATTGTTCTTACCTACTTATGATGCCTGTCAAGGACAATCAACAAATAATGGGCATTTTTATGACTATGGTTTAATCAGCCCTACTCATTGTATACTAGAAGAGCTGAACAAGTAAAAATACTTTATCTTGGGGATTGGAGATGTAGCTCAGTGGTACAGCACTTGCCTAGCATGCATGAAGCCATGGGTTCAATCCCTAGTACTACAAAAACAAACCAAAAAAAACAAACAAAATAACTTCATCTTGGCATTCTTTCTTTATTTTTTTTTGTGGTACTGGGGATTTAACTCAGGGCCTTATGCATGCAAGGCAAGCACTCTACCAACTGAGATATATCCCCAGCCCCTTTATCTTGGCATTCTAATTCAAAATTTTACTTATGTACGTGTGTGTATCTCCAATTTGCTGTTTACAATTCTGCTACCTTCCTTCCAGTCATATTCCAAGTCATATTGTCTAAGAAAATGTCTACACCACTGCATTCTTCCCATCTCCTCTCAAAACCCCTCCAGATCAGTAGACTTTTTTGTTTCAAAAATAAAAATATACAGAAATTACTGACTGTCAGAGGCCTTAATAATAAAAAGCTACCCAGTACTATCACAATGTAAGGTACCTTTCTACCCTGATAGCTAAAAAAGAGACAAGGGTTAAATCTATCCTGCTGCATCTTTAGGGGACCAGGATAGCAATGTTATTCAGAAAGAAGCCTCTAACAACTTGATAGTCAAAACTGATAAGGTATTAACATAGATCAGACATTTTTAATTTTCATAAGTTTATGACCAAGTTCTTCTAAGAGTTCAAAATTATTACTACCTATGTCGTAAACCTGCCTAGAAAAGGCAGAAAGTATACTGAGGGGAAAAAAGAGTCTTTACTCCTAATTTGGGTGAAAAGAGAAAGAAATGGGAATATGATTGAAATGCTACATTCAAAAGATAATGGTGGGGCTGGGGCTGTAGCTCAGTGGTAGAGCGCCTGCCTTGCATGTGTGAGGCACTGGGTTCGATCTTCAGCACCACATAAAAATAAATAATAAAGACATTGTGTCCATGTACAACTAAAAAAAATTTAAAAAAGAAAGATAATGCTTTCTGGGTATGACAGCACACACTTGTAATTCTAGTAACTGGAGAAACTAAGGCAGGAAGATCTCAAGTTCAAGGCCACCGTCAGGAACTTAGTGAGACCCTGTCTCAAAATAAAACATAAAAAGGGCTGGGGATGTGGCTTGGTGGTAAAGTGCCCCTGGGTTCAATCCCCAGTACAAAAAAAAAAAAAAAGACACTGATTGTTAAACAAATTGGGATAGGGACATGACTGGTAATGTAACCATATGTCAACATAGGGGAGGGCAAGTTGACTCCAATTATTATAGGTCTAGGCAGTAGAATTGATACCAGCATGTGATTTCCCTTGTGCTTACAGTTGCAAAAAAACTTAAAACCAATCTAGCTTTAAGCATTTGGTGTCTCTGACCTTCAAGGGCATACAACAAGTCCATTAAAGCAGATTTTTCTTCTTTGATTGAAATAATATGAAGTACTTTCTTTAAAGGGGAAAGATATTTTAAAAATTTCTATATTGAAAATGAGTAAGAAGGGATATCAAGATTAACAACATATATCAGGTAAGGTGGCAAATGCCTGTGGTTCAAGCTACTTGGGAGGCTAAAGCAGGAGGATCATTGAGCCCAGGAGTTTGAGGTCAGCCTGGGCAACAAAGCAAGACACTGTCAAAACAATAAATAACAACAACAATAAAGGATTAACAAAGTTTCCAGACATTAAATAGGAATTTTTTTTTTGTGTGTGTATGTTGTATGTGTGTATTTTTTTGGGGGGGGTTATGAGGGATTGAATCAAGGGGTGCTCAACCACTGAGCCACATCCTCAGCCCTTTTTATGTTTTGAGACAGGGTCTTGCTGAGTTGCTAAGGCTGGCTTTGAACTTGCAATCCTCCTGCCTCAGCCTCTTGAGCTTCTGGGATTATAGGTGTCTGCCAGCATGCCTGGCAGAATTTTGTATATCTTATAATGAATTTTGGTCTTTGCTTCTTTTAGTCTTTTCCACTTTCTCTTTTTCCTCTCTAATCCTCCTACAATTCCTCTGTATACACTTCCCTTTCTCATTTTATAAATTTGCTGATTTCTCCTTCCATCTGTAATAGCTCTCATCTTTAATGGGATACTTTATTTATACCCTACATATCTAATAAAATATTTGGAATGCTTATTTACTATTACATTAAGAATAAAATATTCCCACTTCTGATACAGAGTAACAGAGTATTTATTTCCCTTCCCATTTTTAAAGCAAAATGGAACACTAATTTAAACTGATTCAATCTATATAGCTATTAATATTTTTTCTGTAGCCCAACAGCCCTCCAAAGAAACCGAATTCCCTCATCTTCCTTTTAGCATGACACAAAATATACAAACAATTACTTACTCTTGGATGGAAAGCTATGGCAGTGACAAAATCAATATGTTGAAAACAGCAAAGGCATTCTCTTCTAGAAATGTGCCATAACCTGACTGTTTTATCCATTGAAGAAGACAGCAGAAAGTAGTTCTATGAAGAAAATGATATTGATTATGACCATATGAAAAAAAAAAACCTACTTGTACAACAAAAGTGAACTTTCAGTTTTATGTACCTCCATAGTGCTATTGTATGCAGCACCAGAAAGAACAAAAGATTATCCAATTCACTGGAAAGATCTAATTTTTCTCAATCACTTAAATATCAGATTTCATCAATTCATATTACCTTTTCTGAAATTTGCATGAATCTTACAATCTATGTCCAAAGAAATCTTCCAGGCACCAGCAGAAGACTAAGGTGTACCTTAGCTGGTATAGCCTGTACACACGGAAACTTACTTAACTATAAATATAAGGCATCTACTCACTTGGTTGTCATTTCAGTTCAGTTATTTTTCACATTGATAATATTGGTGAATTTTAACTCACATGGATCCTAATTGTCATTTAAAGTCTTCAAAAATTACTTTATAATGCAGCATGGAAATGAAAAGTTATTGTGCACCTGTCACACTCTAGGCAAGAAAAATAGAGAATACAAATTGTCAAATCTTTCATAATAGGTCATAGAACTTTCAAAGCTTGAAGAGGTAGTATAAATGATGAGGCACTGTGATGGCTCCATCATGAAAGAACGAAACATCTATCTGTCAAAATGATCTAGCTGGTAGAAATTCATTAACTTCTAAACAATCTATTTAAGGGTAAGAAATTTAAGTGATACTGAATAAGGAAACTCAAATGAGACCCTATTATTTTCTGGTATGCTTAAAGGTTCTAAACAAATCAAAGCAATAATAATATTTTTGAATATGTATAATTTGTCTATATTATTCTTAGTACTATATAGCAACTCTGAGGTAGAAATCATCCTTTTAGACAAATGAGAACAGTAAGGCACAGAGAGGGTAAACAATTTGGCTAAGAGATATAGCTCATCAGTGGCATAGCTAGGATTTGTGCTCAGGTGATCTGGCTTAAGGTCCAGATTCTAACCATTACACTGTTTCACAGAGTGCTTAAGTAGAAGACATGTTATGGAAAGTACCATGATAACTTTGTCATTTGCTAATACTAATTACTAATCTTTACTCTTTTGACTGTAAAAACATTAATTGCAAAGATGGATTTGGATATGTAATTATACAGAGATATAAATGTTATTTTTGACTATTTCAAAAAGTATACATTTATGTAGCAAAACCGTTTTTTGATAGATGGCATACTTTACAATTAAAAACCAGAATTTGGGGGCAGGGCATGTAACTCAGTGATAAATCACTTGATTAGCATGCATGAGGCTCTGGGTTCAATCCCTAGTACCACAAACAAACAGAATTTGGAAGACCTACAATATCTTTGAAACATCTAATAACCATTATTTTTACTTTGCAGATCCACTCAGTTCCAGAAAAGTTTGAACGAGTATATGTAGTATTCATTATTATTTTCTATTGACTAATAACAACTATATGAAAACTAAACCGATGGCACGCTGCTCATTAAAACTGGCTTTATTCAGGGCCAAAGGTATGTGGTTTAGTAGTAGAGCATGTGCTTTGCATGTGCTAGGCCCTGGGTTTAATCCCCAGCAAAAACCCAAAATAAAACATTCCAAATAAAAATTGTCTTCATTTAGTTCTTGCTTTAAGCTGGAAGAGGTAGGTAGTGTAACTAAAAGAGGTAGTATAAGCATATGAAATAGATATGAAGACATTCCTAAAATATTCTGTAAAGAAGACATGTTATGATTTGTTCTATATGTCAAGAAGTTTCTACTTAATAAATACTTATTGAATAGATAAAATTAAATAAATTTCTTAAACTAAGCATTGATCCTGGGAGTTAAAGAAATTAGATGTAAATCAAGTTCTACCCATAGCTAGTTTTGTGATCTTAGGTGCATCACAGAGCCCAGCCCCCTCATCTATAAAATGAAAGACTGTCCACCATGTGGGGGTTGTTATTCTAACAATTAATAAGGTAATTCTTATTACCTGGCATAAAATAAGTCTTCAACAAATAGAAAACCCATCATAAATACTGATTGTTAAACACATTAAAGAGGAACAACAGTGAAAGAAGATCAGGCCTCTAACCTCAAGGGACTTAGAATCTTGTTGCAAACAAGACCCAGAAATGTACATAGGTAAGATTTAAGTAAAAAGAAAGTTCATGGGGCTGGGGTTGTGGCTCAGAGGCAGAGCGCTAGCACTGCATATAAATAAATAAAATAAAGGCCCATTGGCAACTAAAAAAATTTTTAAAAAGTTCATGAAAAAAAGCACAAGATAGGTGTTATAAAAATTCAGTAAAACAGATCAACATTTATCTTTGTTGTCAGGGAATGCCTTACAAAGGAGATGGGATTAAAGAAAGAATATATTTTGGGGCTGGGGCTGTAGCTCAGTGTTAGAGCACTTGCCTAGCACATGTGAGGCACTGTGTTTGAGCCTTAATAAACAAAAATAAAGGCATGCTGTCCATCTACAACTACAATTTTTTTTTTTTAAAAGAATGAATACATTTTTGGTTAGTGGAGAAGAAAAAGAAAGGCACTATATGTGTGCAGTTAGAACAGAAGAAATTTTGTTCTTTTCCTCTGGGGTTGGGGAGTTAGGGATATGATAAGCCCTTGGAGACCATTCATCCCCAACTTTTACAATTTATTATTTGATTTTAATTGACACATAAACATTGCATGATATGTGTCCATTGTGAAATGGCTACATCAAGTTAATTAACACACACATTATCTGTATACTTATTATTTTTGTGGTGAGAACATGTAAAATCTACTCTCTTACCATGTTTCAAGAATGTAACACATGAATATTCACTATAGTCACCATGTTGCACAGTAGAGCTTTTGCACTTCTTCCTCCTAACTAAAATGGTAAGTCCTCAAAGCCTGCATTTCTAAAGATGGAAAACTGCTTATGAATTTTAAGAGTTATTAACTCTTAAAATATTTCAAAATATTTAAAAGTAGATACAGCAGGGACATCAACAAACCCAAGCCAATTTTGGCCATAACAACAGACACAATAGAATTGACACATGTCCTTTTAATGCTCAGCCCTGCCTTTTCCCTCTTCTCCTCACTGATGTTTAATCCTGGGATCCAGCTGCATCTTTGGTACCTGCTTACACACAGGAAACACCTGGAACATTTGATGATGATGATGATGATGATGATGATTGTGAAGATAATGATTTTGCAGTACTAGGGACTGAGCCAAGGATACTGTACCACTGAGTCTCATCCCCAGTCCTATTTATTTTTTATTTTGAGATAGTCTTTCTAAGTTGCCCATGCTGACCTCAAACTTATAATTCTCTTGCCTCAGCCTCCTCAGTCACTGGGATTGCAGGTGTGCAACACTGCATCTGGTCTCAAATGATTATTAATTTTTCCACTACCCCAATAAGGTGATCAGAAACTGGTGTTTTCTCCCCATCTTTTCCTTGTCTTAGTGACCATTCTGATATGGGATGAAATCCCATTCAAATAACCTATCTGGACCAATGCTTCTCAAAATATTTGTGATAAATGACTGTTTTTTATTTTAATTTCCAGTGGATCACAGACCAGAACTACTAAAAATACAGAAAATAACTACTAGAAGAATAAAAAGAAAATAAAAGAAATATAAAACACAAACCAATTTTTATTATATAAGTGGGATTGAACCCAGGGGTGCCCAACCACTAAGCCACATCCCCAACCACTTTTAAAATTTTTTGAGACAGGGTCTTGCTAATTTGCTTAAGGCCTCATTAAATTGTTGAGACTGGCTTTGAACTTCTAATCCTCCTGAATCAACCTTCTGAGCTGCTGGGATTACAGGTGTGCATCACTGCTCCTGGCTAAAAGCCCAATTTTTAAGATTAGATTCAACAATCATAAAATTACTTTGAAAAACTCACATTAACATTTCTAAATGGCTTCATCTTAGTTTTTGTATTTATCTCTTCACAGAGTGGTATTCATACTATCAAGGACCAGGAAGAGGGGCTGGGGTTGTGGCTCAGCGGTAGAGTGCTTTCCTCGAATGTGCAAGACCCTGGGTTGGATCCTCAGCACCACATACAAAAATAAACAAGTGAAATAAAGGTGTTGTGTCCAACTACAACTAAAAATAAATATTAAAAAAAAGGACCAGAAAGATTCGGGCGCATTATTACACACCTATAATCCCAATGGCTTGGGAGGCTGAGGCAGAAGGATCTCAAGTTCAAAGCCAGCCTCAGCAACTTAGCAAGATCCTTCCCTAAAATTATAAAAAGGGGGAGCTGGGGATATGGTTTAGTGGTTAAGTGCCACTGAATTAAATCCCTAGTAGCAAAAAAAAAAAAAAAAAAAAAAAAAGACCAGGAAGGGCCAGTTCATAAACTTGCACCAGTCCTTAAAAATGCATATTTTTCACTGGAAATAAGTAGATAGCGAGATAGATACTAAATCATATGTCTGCTGCCTCCAGGGGTTTGGAAAGAACAACAGGGAAGAAAGTGTATAAGAATTTTGATTACTTAAGTCTTGTGATGTACAGAACATTTTGTTATTTTTGTAATTTTGTTTCCATATGGTGATTAGCTGTTATTACACAGGAATGGGTTAGAGTGGAATACTCCAAAGCCATGAGAGTTGAACCCTAACTCCTTTCTTTACTCCTTGGATATATGGCTTTAGGCATGCTAGTTAACAGGCACAAATTTCAGTTTTAAAAAAACTATTGATAAGGAAACATCAATGACATCATACGATTTGAGAGTACAAATAGAGAGCATATGTATTTATATTTTGCTTGTGTCCTCAATGCTTAAACTGCTACCTGACACCTTAATAAATAATATTAGTTGGGCCATTTGATTTGTATTTCCTAGGTCAATTAATTTTCCCCTGTAACTCTTTGAGGAAGCTACTTTTATTATGCTTATTTTGCAAATGAGGCATGCTGAGCCTCAAGTTCCTTAAGGAACTTGTCCAAGGTTACAAAACTATAAGGGTTAGACTAGGTAGGTTATAAACCCCAGGAGTATAGCTCCAGAGTTCATATGCTTAATTAGATGGTAGATTGATAAACAGATATGTTTTGAGTGAGTGGAAAGTACTGACCTTTATATAGGTGTGTATGCATAGGTTTTAAGTAATGTTCTTTTTACTATTCCTTCCGTGAAGGAAAAAAGGGGAATGGTCAACGAGACATGGAGGATATCAAGAAAGTATAAGTTTCCATAACCAAGAAGAGTATTTAAAAAAAAAAGATTAATTGCATCAAATGATCAAGTTCCAGAGAAAGGCTAAGGAGAATGAATTTAAAGAAAAGGTACTAATTTTGATCAAAAGATAGCTATGATGGTTAATTCTTTAAAAATATTTTGTTGTAGATGGACACAATAGCTTCTTTTTATTTATTTATTTTTAGGTGGTGGTGAGGAAGGAACCCAGTGCCTCACAGTGATAGGCAAGTGCTCTGCCACTGAACTACACCCCCAGCCTCTATAATGGTTAATTTTATGTGTCATTCTATGTAGGGTATAGTACCCAGCTGTATAATCAAGCACCTCTCTAGTGGTTGTGAAGACATTCTGTAAACTTAGTTAACATGTACAATCAGTTCACTTTAAGGAAATAACCCTTGAGCATATGGGTGAGCCTCATCTAATCAGCTGAAGGCCCTGAGAAGAAAAACTGAGGTTTCCCAGAGGATAAAAAATTTTGCTATAAGACTGCAGCATAAACTTCTGCTGTTTCCTACCACCCTACAGGGCTGTCCTATAAATTTCTTTTTTTTTTTTTAAAGAGAGAGTGAGAGAGGAGAGAGAGAATTTTTAATATTTATTTATTTTTTAGTTCTCAGCGGACACAACATCTTTGTTGGTATGT
The DNA here is from genome assembly GCF_964194105.1 of Spermophilus citellus. Lineage (NCBI taxonomy): Eukaryota > Metazoa > Chordata > Mammalia > Rodentia > Sciuridae > Spermophilus > Spermophilus citellus. Next base: position 115,785,223 of record NC_138190.1, on the reverse strand, counting down.
GGTGCTGAGGATCGAACCCGGGCCGCAAGCATGCCAGGCGAGCGCGCTACAACTTGAGCCACATCCCCAGCCCATGTCCTATAAATTTCAAACTTGCCTTTCACCACATTGCATGAGCCAATTTCTTTCTTTTTTTAAAAATATGAGACACCAGCATGCATTACAATTCATATTACACATATAGAGTACAATTCTTCATATCTCTGCTTGTATATAAAGGCATGAGCCAATTTCTTTTCTTTTTTTAAAGAGAGAGAGAGAGAATTTAATATTTATTTATTTATTTATTTTTAGTTTTCGGTGGACACAACATCTTTATTGCATGTGGTGCTGAGGATCGAACCCAGGCTGCATGCATGCCAGGCGAGTACGCTACCGCTTGAGCCACATCCCCAGCCTGTGAGCCAATTTATTAAAGAGTTGTCATTAAAGGCTAGGAAGGGTGGGAGGGTAGGGGGATGAAGGAGGGTAAAGTAACAGGTACCAAAATACAAATACTGGTGTTCCAGAGAACAGTATAGGGTGTCTATAATTTTCAACAATTTATTACATGCTTTATAAAGAACTACAGAAGAGTTCAGAAGCACCTGACACAAAAAAATGATAAATGTTTAAGGAGATTGAGGGGCTGGAGTTGTAGCTCAGTGGTAGAGCACTTGCCTAGCATGTGTGAGGCACTGGGTTTGATCCTCAGCACCACATTAAATAAATAAACAAATAAATAAATAAATAAAATAAAGGTATTGTGTCCATCTACAAGTAAAAATATTAAAAATATTTAAGGAGATGGAAATGCTAAAATTACCCTCATTTGATCATTACATATTATTATACATATATTGAATTATCACATTGTATCCCACAAATACTTTTTAAAAAATTTAAAAAGTTCTTTCCGTTAGTATCACATTTCAGAAAAAAAAATGGTTTGCTTTAAAAAAAAAGCAAGATGAAAGCAAAGATTCTAAATATTTGATTTGTACTTTTTACAGATGAATATAATTACCAGATTAAAGATACCTCAGATTTCCGTCTTCTGACAACTCAGGGTAGGAAAGAAGTGCAAAGAGACAATTAGGACTTGTTTAAAAATCAACTACCAGGTGTGACCTAAGCTTGTTTTGAGAGGTTAAGAGAGATGTGGGTAAAGAACACATGATTAAAGAAAAGTACTCAGAACATCTAAACAGGTATGGCAAGAACAAGGCTGGAGCTCAGAAAAAGCCTGACTTGCCAATATATACTGCTGGAATCTTTGTGCCACATGAAGTTCTCCTGACATAGTTAAAATATATGGGTACCACTGGTATGCCTGATATTAATTGGTTAACTCAGTTCATTTTCCTCAAGTCAAGGCTTTTAAATATTATTTTCTTCCCCAAATTTTTAACATATTGTAGATTCTGATTACTGACAAATTTTAATATGAAGAAAGCATAAGAGATCATGTAAAAATTCTAAGTTTTCATACTTCAAATACCTTATATAAAATTTAAAACATCTCTTTTAAATTTTCACAAGACTTTTAAGATATTTTGTGGCAAAAGAGCCTCTTTACTTTGGAAATAATTTTCCTATAAGGAAAAATATCACAAACTGTCAAACAAAAATTAATAATTTCATGAATGTTAGCCAATTAACCCCAAAACAGTTTTGATTAGATATTATGGATTTCAACTTAGTAGTCAAAATCATATTCATTTTGCTGAGGAAACTTATTTTGCAAAGTTACCGCTTATAATAAAAGCAAAGGTAACTGTGCTAAGTAACACGAGTATTTGTATTTTGGTACCTGTTATTTGACCCTCCCTCATCTCTCTACCCTCCCACCCTTCCCCTTTAATGACAACTCTTTAAGAAATTGGCTCATGCCTTTATATACAACAAGAGATATGAAGAATTGTGCTCTATATGTGTAATATGAATTGTAATGCATTCTGCTGTCATATATTAAAAAAGAAAGAAATTGGCTCAAAAGCTCTCTTCTTTTAAACTTAACTTGTAGATACAATTCCCACAAAGGATATATGAACATCCAAACACTTGACAGTGTGTTAATGATACAAATAAAACTGTTTTTATCTTAAATTCATAGTTATATAGAATTAATATACAATTCAAATAACAATTTCTTACTTTAGACCATGAAAGATCGAGGAGATCAGCAGTGTGTCCTTTGTATTTGCAGAATGGCCGTTGGCGAAAAGGTGCGTTTTTGTCATCAGGGTCTTCTTCATTTCCACTGCATACCTATTTAAATATAAAGAGAAACTTTAAAACAGAGGTGTAGAACTAGCAAAACCAAAGCTTCTTAATCTCCCCCCCCCACCTGTTTTGTCATCAGTTGGTAAAGTACCTAAAATAAAATCATAAGCCACCAAAATCAAACTCCATTTTATACTGATCTACTACTTATGGCCTCTTCTTTTCATCTCCTTGCCCTACCTAATGAACTAGGATCTTTCCTTTAGACAGAAGATAGATCATTCTAGATACATCTTTCTCTAGATCGATCTATCTATCTATCTATCTATCTATCTATATATATATATATATATATATATATATGTATAATCTCTATATATACCCTGCTATCACAATCTTCTCCCTCCCTAACAAAGTCCCTAATTTGTCCTTTTCTGAGAATCTGTTTCTTCAGGAAAGATAGGGGCCAGCATCAGGCAATGGGGTCATGATTGGTTTAAGTTAATTAAGATGAGCTGTCCCAATGATGGCTAGTTTAGGTATGGGCACATGCTAGATGTTTTATCAATTCGACATAAGGAGAAGATTACAGTGATGGTAAGAATAAAGGGAGTCTTATCTAGAGGGATTTTCTCACTCTTAAAAAGGAGCATACTTAAGGGACCTTCCCCTTTCCTGTCTCTGAATATTGTTGTGTGCATGCAACACCTAAGACTATAGTGGCCATCTTGGGACCATGTGGGAAAAAAGTCCAAGAGAACAAAACAACAGAGTAAACAGCAGGAAGATGGTAGGATCCTGTGTCCCTGATGACACTATTGAGTTGCTGAATTAACCAACCCGGGAACAGCCTTACCTCTGGTCTTGCTTCCTCATTGTTTAAGCTCTTTTCTGTTGGTTTAAGTTATCTGAAGTCAAAAGCATCCTGACAGAGCCAGGTAGAAAATAATGCCATACATGTGTGCCATGCATTTAGTTATAACATGCTTTTTGTATTCGTTATCTGAATGAGTCCTAGCAACTCCCTGAGGTAGATATTAATACAGTGAAGATGAAAAAATTAGGAAAGAAACTGAGGTTCAAAGAGGTTAAAATAACATATTAAACATCACACAGCCAGCTGTGAACATCAGAAGCAAAGCAGGAATATAAGTCATCTAATTTTAAGTCCAGATTTGTCCCTCAGCTCTTCTAGAGGATGTAGCATGAGCAAAACCATGGAGTGCTAGTTAAGCCTTGCATATTTATAGAATTGTGGGCAGAATGAGGATAGAAAAAGTTCATTGAGATACAGTAAGGAATTAGGGTAGAAAGCTACTTTGAGACCACATCATAAAGGGTCTTGAATTTGTGGCTTAAAAGTTTGGACATTCTAAGACAACAGAGAGCCAACACAGGGTTTTGAAAAGGAATAAATAAAATGATTTGACTGGTGCTTTAAAAAGAGAACTCTGGACAATGACAAAGACAGTTTGGAGAGAACCATTGGAGCAAGAAGAACAATCAATAAGTTTAAGAATAATGAGGTTTGAACTAGGACAGGGGCCATGGGATAGACAAAAATTACCACTATTCTTTGTCTAGTTGTTTGCTTGTTTGTGGTGCAGGGGTTCAAACCCAGGGCTTCATGCATGCTAGGCAAGGGCTCTACCACTGAACTATACACCCAGCCCCCTAGAGAACTTTACCATGTATCAAAAATATTTTCAGATCAACTATGGAAGTAGACCAGTAACACAGACTTTGGGACCTTTTACCAAGCTCTCCTAATCCTAGATAACTAAAACTTTACCTCTAATTTTGCTGCCAGATTATGACTGCTGTCAAGACATAAAACTAAATAGTCTTGCCCTATTACAAAGAGTCCACTTCTTGTTTAACTATCATTTACTTTTCATTAACTTCTTAGCATATTTTCCCTAGCAGTGATTCCAGGCCTTTCTTTCTCCTCAAATACCCATTTTCTTTTCCCTGCATTCTACCTTTTTTCAAGATATTTTTAAAAATATTTTTTATTATGAAATAGTACATGGTCAGTATAGACAGTTTACAAAATCTAGACAGTAGAAAAGCTAAAACCACCCACAATCTTCTTACATATTGACCATCTTCAATCTTTCATTTTTTAAAACTATAACTGAAATCATACTGTATACACAATTTGATCTTTCTTTTATTGTGCCATGAGAACTTTCTTCATTTCACACTTTGGAAACACTTACAGGCCATACAACATGAATGCACCATAATTTAATCATTCACCATTTTCTGGTCACCTAGACATTTCCAATTCTTTTGCTAATACAAACAGCAATTCATGAATGCCCTGGAACATGAATGTTTATCCTAATTTGACTATTTCTTTATCCTTATACAAGAAGTAATACTGGGTCAAAAAGTTTAAAGTTGAGACTTTAAATAAAAGTATCTTCTGTTTGTCTATCTTAATACAAGTAGATAAATTTATTGAGGAAATTTTAAGAAACAGACCAAATAAAAATGACCTAAAATCCTATTACCTAAAGATAATACTATTAAGAATTCAGTATATTTTCTTACATCTTATCATTTTTAGTCAAAATCAAGGTAATACTGTATATAATTTTCTACTTTATTTTATTGTGAATATTTTTAATGTCATTACACAGACTTTGAAAACATTTAGGGGCTGCATAGTATTTTACTGTATGGATTATATTATCGTTTATTTTTCAATTGTGAGAAATTTAGCTTTTTCAAATGTTAGCTATTATGAGAACACCAAGATGAATATATTTTTACTTATATCTTTGGCCATATCAAATTATTTCCTCATGATAAATTACTAGAGATAGAAATATAAAGTAAAATGTTGTAGGTTTTCTATATATGTGTATATATATAATATTCAACAAATGAAGGAGGGAGGGAGAGACTGAGATCATAAAAATTTTTGTAAAGCTTTATTATAGACATATCCAATATATAAAAAATGTGAATGAATATAAAAAAGCTTATAATCATTATGCCAGTGAATGAATAAGCCCCAAGTAATAATATAATCAATCACATGCATCTGTCACCTGCTTTAACAATTATCAACATTTCAACAATCTTGTATCATCAATCCTTTTATTTTTATTCATTTTTGGTGGAATATTTAAATCAAGATCTAGACACTAATTATTTTATCAGTAAATATATATATATATAGGATATATATATATATCCTATATATATATATATATATATATATATATATATAGGATATATATATATATATATATATATATCTCCAATTGATATGCCCTCTTTTAAATATAACTACCATGTCATCATCACACCTAAAAAATACCATTTATATCATCTAGTACCTAATCCATATTTAAGCATAGGTTGAATATCCCTTATCAGAAATGCTTGGGACCAGAAGTGTTTTGAACATTTGCATATATATGAGATTATCTTGGGGATGGAAAACAAATCTGAACATAAAATCAATTTGTGTTTCACATATACCCTATTATTATATAGTCTGAAGGTAATTTTCACACCCACCCCATATATAACATTTTTGGTGGTGCTGGTTATTGAACCCAGGACCTTGTGCATGCTTAGCATGTACTCTACCACTAAGATATAACCCCCAGTCCTTCAATATTTTTAATAATTTTGTGCATGAAATACAGTTTAATGACATGGAATTTTCCATTTGTGGCATGATGTTCATGCTAAAAATGTTTTGGATTTTAGAATATTTCAGGTTTTAGATTTTCAGATTAGGGATGCTCAACCTGTCTCTTGATTATCTAAATAAGTCATTTTAAAGTTGGACTATTCTGCCACATGGTAGTGTTGCTAAGTGGTCTAAAGTTGGACTGTTCAGAAAAATTATAAAGCTTTTGATATTTATTAGACTTACTATATACTACATACTGTTTTGATTATTTGGGGTACCAAAATGAATAAGACATTTCTTACTCTTATGGTCTACTCTCAGTATAAAAGCCAGAATGATCCTTGCAAAACGTCAGATTATGTCATTCAATTTTAAAAAACCCTCCACTGGCTCTCACCTTTCTTAGAGCAAAAGCCAAGCCCTTTGAATGGTCTACATGTTCTAATCCCCACCACATTTTTAATCTCTGTGACTTAATCTGTTGCTTCTCTCCCTCTTGCTCACTGACTCCAGTTACACAAACCATGCCACTGTTTATTGAATACACCAGAACTTCTGCTTTATAGCAGTTTTGCTTGTTGCCTCCTTTACCTGGAATGGTCTTCATTTTCAGATAGCCACATGATCATTTCCTCACCTCTTTCAGGTTTTGGTCAAATGACAACCTCTGGGTGATGCTCTGTTTGCTCACCTTATTTGCCCCTTGCCACCCTACTTTATTGGCTTATTTTTTCTCCATAAAACGTATTACTTTTTCATATCCATATGCAAAAAACTTGGACCCTTACTTTATGCCTTTCACAAAAATCAACTGAAAATGCATTAAACACGTAAATGTAAGGTCTAGAAAAAACAAGGAAAGAGCTTCTTGACATTGAGCTTGGCAATGATCTCTTGGATATGACACCAAAAGCACACAGAACAAAAGTAAAAATAGCAGAGCTACAGGAGTCTTCCCTTATTCTTAGTTTTGCTTTCAGCAGTTTCACTTAGCAGCAGTCCACTGTGGTTCAAAATATTTGTTTATTTTGACTCTTTCAAGAGAGAAATACCACATTTATATAAACTTTCTTACAATATATTATTGTAACTATTCTATTTAATTATTATTATTTTTGTTAATCTTACTGTGTCTTATTGATTGATTGTACTGGGGATTTAATCCAGGGATGCTTTACCACTGAGCATCCTTAGCTCTTTTTGTTTTTTATTTTGAGACAGGGTCTCACCAAGTTGCTAAGGCTGGCCTTGAACCTGCCATCCTCCCATCTCTGCCTCCTGAGTTGCTGGGATTATAAGTATGCGTCAGTGTGCCTGGCCTGTGTATAATTTGTAAATTAAACTTTATCATAGGTTTGTATATACAAAAATGCTTGTAATATTCAGGATTTAAGGCACCGACTGGGGTCTTGGATGATATTCCCCATGGATAAGGGATGACTACTGCACATCAAACTAATGAGTTTTCTGCACAAAATATTAACAACCATTCAAATGAAAAGACAACTATGGAGTGGGGGGATATTTGTAAACCAAATATCAGATAAAGGTTAATACCCAAAATATATAAGGAACTCCTACAAATGAAAGCAAAAAAAAAAAAAAAAAACCAAATCAAATAACCAAATTAAAACAGGGCATGTAGTGCATGCTGGTAATCCTAGCAACTCAGGAGGCTGAGGCAAGAGGCTCGCAAGTTGGAGGACAGCCTGTGCAACTCAGTGAGAACCAATCTCAATATAAAAAACAAACAAAAATATGTGCAAATTCAGTACTGTGATTTAGCAGTAGAGCACCCATGGGTTCAATCCCCAATACCACAGAATAAAAAGGAAAAAGAAAACAATTAAAAAGGGCAAAGGAACTGAACTTTTTCCAAAGAAGGTATACAAATAGTCAATAGATAGATGAAAAGGCATTCAACATCACCAGTTATCAACTGTATAATGATATTTCTCCCAACATCTGTTAGGATTCTATTATAAAAAAATAGGTGTTGGCATGAATATGGAGACAAGGTAACTCTTATATACTATTATTGGGAATGTAAATTGGTGATACTATGGAGAGTAGTACGGAAGTTCATCAAAAAATTACAAACAGAACAAACAATTGAACTAGTAATCCCACTTCCTGATATAAATACAAAGGAATTAAAGCCAGGATCTCAAAGAGATATCTGAACTCTCATATTTACTGCAGTATTATTTACAATAGCCAGATCATACACATAACCAAAATGTCCATCAATGGATGAACAGATTAAAAACTGTCGTATATACATATGATAGATTATTATTCAGTCTTAAAAAAGAAAATGCTTTCATTTTCTTTATGCTAAGTAAAATAAGTTCAATACAGAAGGACAAATACTACATGACACAGAAGCAGCGAGTAGAATGGTGGTTGCCAAGGGCTGGGGGAGGAGGAAACAGGACCATATTAGTCAAAAAGTACAAAGTTTCAGTTATACAAACTGAATAAGTCCCAGAGATCTACTGTATAGCATAATGACTATGGTTAATACTGTATTGTATATTTAAAAATTTACTGAATGTTCATACATTGATGGTGGGACTACAAATTAGTAAAACTTATACTTTAGAAAGCAGTACAGAGATTCCTCAAGAGACTAGGAAAAGAATCAACACATGACCCAGCTATCACATACTCAGTATATATCCAAAAGATCTTTATTTTATTTTTATGTGGTGCTGAGGATCGAACCCAGCGCCCTGCGCATGCCAGGCGAGCGCGCTACTGCTTGAGCCACATACCCAGACCTATCCAAAAGATCTAAAATCAGCATAGTATAATGATATAACCACATCAATGTTTATAACATCAATTCACAATAACCAAGTTATGGAAACAGCCCAGGTGCCTAACAACTGATGAGTAGATAAAGAAAATGTGGCCTTTATACACAATAGAGTTCTACTCATCCATAAATAAGAATGAAATATGGCATTTGCTGATAAAAGGATGGAAATGGAGAACAGGTACTAAATGAAGTAAGTCAGACACAGAAAGTCAAGGGTCAAATGTTTTCTCTGATATGTGGAAGCTAGAGTAAAATAAAGGAAAAAAAGGTGTGTGTGTGTGTGTGTGTGTGTGTGTGTGTGTGTGTGTGTGTGTGTGTTGGGGTGGGGGGAACAGAAATCCCATGAAAATAGAAGAGAGATCAGTGCAGTAAAGAAAGGAGGTAAACAGGGAGGGAGGAGGGACAGACAAAGAAGAACTGTGGAATAAAATAGACCAAATTATGCTATGTACATATATGAATATAACACAGTGAATTTCACCTTTATGTATATGTATAAAGCACCAATTTAAAAAACGACAAATAAACAGAAGGAAGACCAGTAGAGGAAGAGGACCAGAGGGAAGGAAAAGGGGAGGGAAAGAGGAAGTACTGGGAACTGAAATGGAGCAAATTATACTCCATGCATATATGATGATTTCTAGATGAACCTTGCTATTATGTATAACTATAATGTACTAATAAAAACATAAAAAATACTGAATGTTGACCTTTAGTAGTTTTAAATGCTTTTATAATGAAAAAAAAAAACAGTAAACGAGAGGGTAGGGGTAAACTTTTGGAGTCAATGTGTAGGTTTACGGCATACATTTCATGGTTGTTGTACACTTATCTCTGAACTTATCAAATTGTGTTATTAAATGTGTATTGATTTTTTGAGTGTCAATCATACATGGATAAAGTGGTTTTAAAAATTGTCTTGTAATGTTACAAAATTTATTTTGTCTTCTTTCAAAAGAATGTAGGCTTTATAACAACTGATAGATTTGCTTCCTTTGTTCAGTTAGATATCTCTGATTCCTAGAACAGTGGCTAATACATAGTAGGTACTCAATATTTTTGGATTGATGTAATTAGTGAATTACTCAGTATTTCCAAGCCTCCTCCTCTTTTTATTTTTTCCTGTATGTGGTAGTGGAGAATAAACCCAGACCTCTGCAAATGTTAGGCAAGAGCTCTACCACTGAGCTGCACCCCTAGCTTTTTAAAAAAATTATTATTTTATAAATACATGACAGTAGAGTGTGTTTTGACATATTATATATCCATGGAGTATAACTTTCCCATTCTTGTGGTTGTACATGATGTGGATGGAGTTACACTGGTCGTGTATTCATATATGAACCTAGGAAAGTTATGTTCAATTCATTCTACTGTCTTTCCTATTACCCTTAGCTCTTTTAAGAGTTTTTTTTTTATCTGTAAAATAGAGTTCTTAATTAATGGTATTGGAGATATAGTCTACTACTGAGTATTAACCTTTTTAATTTTTTTTTATTTTGAGACAGGTCTTGCTAAGTTGTCAAGGCCTCTTGCCTCAGCCTCCTGAGTTACTGGGATTACAGGTGTGTGCCACTGTGCCTGGCTGTAAAATGAGAATTATAATAGTACCAAGGCATTGTTTTTTTTTTTGTTTTGTTTTGTTTTTGGTACCAGTGATTGAACCCAGGGGCACTTAAACACTGAGCCACATACCCAGCCCTTTTTTATATTTTATTTAGAGACAGGGACTCACTGAGTTGCTTAGGGCCTTGCTAAGTTGCTGAGGCTGGGTTTGAACTCATGATCCTCCTGCCTCTACCTCTCAAGATGCTGGGATTACAGGAGTATGCTACTGTGTGTGTCTCCAAGGCATTGTTTTATGAAATGTTGCAAACCTGCATTTCGCAGAAATTATCTCTCATTCTCTTACAGATAACTTCCTTCACTCAAGTTCCAGATTCCTACAATCTATTTCCTCAAATTTTAAATGGCAGTTAAATGCTATTAATAGTCATATTGATATTTTATTGTAAACACACTAAATATATATTTACCCAAGCAAAGAATTAATTTCTAGGTAAAAAGCATACTTAAAACTTGTTGTGTTAGGAATAAAATTTTATACAAAATATTCATATTTGTAATCTGGCTTAATTATGGATTCTTAGAAACCATGAGGTCAAAAGTCTAAGCTACACCCATAGCATAATACAGAGAACTAAGCATGCACCTCTTCCTTTCTTACATTTATTGAGTTACTTTACAAAATCAAGAGAAATGGAATAATAGCCAGAATTCTAGGTTTGGCACTAAAGTAAATGGTTGAGTGATCTTGAATATATCACCGTCTGCTCAATTGTATAAAAGGTATATTTATACATTCTATTTTGTATGAATGACGAGAAAATGAAAGAGTGAGTTTATATTTCAAAAAAGATATCACATGGGAAAAAAATCTCACATACATCAGGAAAATAAACTCTACTGTGCTCACTATACTTCACTGCACCTAAAGCTAAGTCAAAAGATAATTACAAATACCAAACTCTAATGACATATGAAATGGAGGCCTTTTTTTAAACTCTCCCCAAACAGAATGCAAAAATGATCTTTTCCTTGAAATAGCAGATAAAGGTTACTCAATTATTCCAGAAAAAAAATCACAGTATTCCAGGAAGGACCACTAATTTTTATGTCAAAATACATGACAGTCCACATTTTAAAAGGCCTTGTATTCAATAAAGATTTTAGTTACTCTGGTTTGTGGGGGGCAGGAGTAGAAGGAAGTAGTTAAGAATCTCTAGGTAGGATTGTTAAAATGAGCATAATACAAGGTGGTACACATAGCCCCCATTTTTAATAATTATCAGTGCTTGGAAACTTAAAGGTAAACTAAACTTTTTAGGGCAAACTACTTTCTCTGAAGCAAAGCAGTTAGAATTTCTACCACTGTATTAGTCAGTAAAGGCTTTATGGAGGAAATAGGCCACAAAATTAGGCAAGGTTTGAATTGAAAGAATGGAGATTGAAGGCACCCAGATAGGGGCAACAATGGGAATAAAGGCATACAGGCAGAAATTCAACACTGATGGCAGTCCCATTACAGTGACCATGGAATCAGATTCCAAGGATATTAAAATCTATGAAGTAAAGCTCTGTGGCTCAAATTAGCCACCAGCCTAGCCAGGGAGATAAGGAAGATGTATAAGCGATAACAATATAAAAGTATATTTGTACTATCAGAACACAGATAAGGAACAATTTTGCATGCTGGATTAGGTAAAATACTAAGAGAAAGTAACATATTTGAGCTGAATCTTGAAGGATGAATACAGGTTTGCACTGTTAAGAAAGGAGACAGAGAATAAAATCCAGGTGAAACAAACATGAAAAAGTGTTTAGGATATAGATTTATATCCAGCATGGTAAGTAGACTGCACAGGCACTGGGGGATTAGAAGTGAGTTCAAAGGTAAGATGAGGCAATGTTAAGACAGACCTTATTCTGGAGGATAAATCATAAAATGGCATTCATTATTATTATTTTAAAAGTATCTAACATGAATCTGAGAGAGGGAGATTTTTTTTAAAATTTAAGTTTACATGGGCTGGTGTTGTGGCTCAGCGGTAGAGCTCTTGCCTAGCACGTGTGAGTCCCTGGGTTCGATTCTCAGCACCACATAAAAACAAACAAATAAAATAAAGGTTTGTGTCCAACTACAACTAAAAAATAAATATTTTTAAAAAATTTAAGTTTACATTAGTAGTTTGGTACCTTAAGTAATATTATTCATTATCTGTAAATCTTTAAATATCAAAATTTTTTATTTGTCAACTTTAATGGAAGAAACTGTTGTTTTCTTTTTTTGGATTCTACTCCTTTTATTTTCTAGGTCTTCTCATGGATAGCAAGAAAGAGAAAGAGGAGGATTCAAGATGGTGGATTAGAAGAAGGCTGTATTCCTACTTGCTCTGTGGCTAGGGATTTAAGCAACTTCTCAGCAAGGTGGGTGAAAGAGGAATTTCACTAAAATTCAATACTGGACAGTCAGAGTGTCTAAGAGACTCAGAAATTTGGACATATTAAACAAAGAAGAAAGAGTACATTAGAGCCAAGCCATTAAGGGAGCTGGTTCACCAGGGGAGAGGGATAATACAGAGAGAAACACAATGGACAGATTTGGTATGAAAAAAACCTAAGATCAGAAAAGCAGACTGAACTTAGATAATCCAGAGGTTGCACTGTGAACTAGTGTTTGAAAACTGCCCTATGTTTCCCAATTTCCCAACTGGCCATGGAGAGCTGAGGCAGAGCCATCTTGAGGCAGCCACAATGCAGCTACTGATGTGGAGCCAGGAGATCATAGCAAACACTGCCATGTTGTCTCAGCAATGCATGCCATGTGACTTAAGGTGTACATAGCAGAACTGGAAGGAAACATCACACAGAGAAAAATGTACCCAGGCGGATTCAAGTCAGAAAAGCGAAGGGGAGCCCAATTTGCTTTTCCTTTGGGTAGCTCACATGACCAGCTGAAGCAAGTCAGGAATCTGAACAAGCAAGTGTGAATGCTATGGGCAGCAGAGTGTGTGGAGGATTGACTCCACTGCACCATAAGTAGAATTCTTAGGAGGCTCCTGATATCCAGACTCCCAACAGAGACTGGCAACCACCAGGCCCTAGGGGTGTGTTGGTCTAATTTCTCCAAAGCAGGTACCACCCAACAAAGCCCATAAGCACTGCTTAGACCTAAGCCCCAACCAAAGGAACTCCACTTGTAGAACTCTGAAGTAATCCCATCCTGAGATTGCATCCAACTGGTCTGTGCAGACAAAACTCCAACTGATAGTACTTCCCATTCCATACTACCTTATACTGGTGAGAAGGGAAGCTGAGACTTATTTCAACCAGCTTCAGTCTTAGGACACTCCAACTGGCAGCTTGGAGAACAACACAAAAAGAAGGGGTTCACTATCCCCCCAGCCCTTCCTTTCTCTCTCTCAGTACATAGCCTAAGAAGAAATGGAAAGAAAGACAGTTGGGCTAGAGAGTGACCATCCATTTTTGTTGATTACCTTGACCACATCAGTAGAGATGATTCCTTCTTCATTTTCATTAAGAATATTTTTCTTTTCTTTATTTTTAAATTCTTGCTGTGTTAATTGGTTCATGAAGATATGTATGTATGTATGTGTGTGTGTGTATATATATATCCTTCCATACATATATACATATTTGTCTCTCTCTTTTCTTCAGAATAGCCAAATTCTCTTCTCACTCTTCTTTGTTTTTCAGATTTTTTCTTCTCCTTTCTTATAATCATCATGTGATACATCTCTTTTCCATTCTTTGTTCACTTTTAAAGTCATAAACATCTTTCTCCCTTCTTATAACCTTTCCCATTAATTAACTGTAATTTTGATGATATTTTATAACTAATTGGTTTATATAACCCATCAATTAATTACTACTGCTATGGATGACATAGTTGACACCTACTGTTTGTTTTAGTGCAAGATCTAGTTTATGGTTACTTTTTTTTTTTTTTTTTGCTGTTGGTAACTGCTGACCCCATCATTTATGTGTTTTGTGGTAATTAACCTTATAGATGTCATAGTAGGAACCAGGTATTTATTTTATTTTTATTTTGGGGGGGGTACTCGGGATTGAACTCAGGGGCACTCGACAATTGAGTCACATCCCCAGCCCTATTTTATTAGAGACAGGGTCTCACTGAGTTACTTAGTACCCAAGCCGCTGGGATTACAGGCTTGTGCCACTGTGACTGGCCTTTATTTTTTTAATTTATTTTTATTTAGTTTTTAGTTGTCAATGGACCTTTATTTTTATTTATTTATATGTGGTGCTAAGAATTGAACCCAGGGCTGGGGATGTGGCTCAAGCGGTAGCGCGCTCGCCTGGCATGCGTGCGGCCCGGGTTCGATCCTCAGCACCACATACCAACAAGGATGTTGTGTCCGCCGAGAACTAGAAAATAAATATTGAAAATTAAAAAAAAAAAAAAGAATTGAACCCAGTGCCTCACACATGCTAGGCAAACGCTCTACCACTGAGCCACAACCCTAGCCCCAGGTATTTATTTTAATGCTGTGAATTGCTTGCATTGTTTTTTACTATTGTTTGTTTCTTCCTACTCTGTGAGGTTCTGGGGACCTATGGGGATACAACAAATTCACGGAGTAGAGACTGTTGCTGAACTAAATTCAACCACAAGAGAGTGCAACTTGTTCCACAAACAAATTAACAACACCCAAACTTCAGCTGTACTTTGATACAAAGAATAGAAGAGACAAAAACCCAGACTAACAACCAGGCCCCAAGTACAAATGGCAAGAGGTGGGCCCTCAGGTCCCACTCATTGTCATAAACTGTTACAGCAACAAAACAAACAAAACAAAACAAAAAAAGAATTAACACAAAGGATACCATACCTATGAGGAGGTCTCAACCTAGGTCACTCTAGGACACCCTTGGCAAGTGAAGATTGTACCCTAAAAAGAACCACATAAGAGTGGAAGAGAAATCCTTTCTAAGAGATGCATAAAATCCAACATAGGAATACAAGAACTATGGAAAAAAAAGGTAACAAAACACGTAAATTTCATTATTCAACAGCAACTGACCCCAAAGATACTGAAGTGGATGAAATATCAGATAAAGAATTTGAAAGAATGATTATAAAGATGATCAAAGAATTCCCAGAGAACATAGTAAGACAACTGAATGAATTAGGAAGACAATACCGGATATGAATGAGAAATTCAATATGAAGATAGAGACGTTGAAAAAAAAAACAAAACAAATATTGTAAATGAAAGTCACAATAAATCAAATAAAATATTCAGTTTAAAGTATCTCTAATAGAGTAGGCCATACTGAAGACAGGATCTCAGAAATGGAAGACAAAATCACCAGCCTTGAACACTCAGCATTAAAGAAAATAAAATAAGTAACAAAGATCAGAATATACAAGAACTCTGGGACAACATAAACGAATCAAATTTAAGAATCATTGGAACTGAGGAGAGTTGTGGGATACAGGCTAATGGAATAGATAACCTTTTTAGGGAATGACAACAGAAAATTTTCTAAACCTTGAGAATGAAATGGATATCCAGACAAGATAAAAAGAACCTCTCCACAAAAACATTATAATTAAAATGCCTCGAATACAGAACAAGGATAGAATTTTAAAGGCCTCAAGAGAAAAATGTCAGGTCACATTTAGAGGCAAGCCAATCAGAATAATTTCCAATTTCCCTGTGCAAACTCTAAAAACCAGGAGAGCTTATAATGAGGTGTTCCATGTTCCGGAAAGAAAAACAAAACTGTCAGTCAAGATTGCTATATCCAGTAAAGCTCTCCTTCCAAAATAAGTAGAAACTAAAAGAATTTACAACTACTAAACCATCATTACAGAACTTACTTAATATAAAGACATAGGCTGGCAGAATGGATTAAAAAGCAAGACCCAACTACATGTTGTTTGCAAAAGATGCACCTTACAGGCAAATATAGCCACAGGCTGAAAATGAAAGGACAGAGATTGATATACTATGTGAATGGAGCCTGAAAATAAGCAGGAGTAGGTCTCATATTTGAAACCAAAATTTGAACTTCTTTGTCAGAAGAGAGAAAGAAATTCACTTCATACTGGTAAAGGGAATAATCCAACAAGAAGATATAATAATAATAAATATTTATGCCTAACCATTAGTATAACCAATTCACATAAAGGAGATACCACTCAAATTGAAACCTCGACACCAGTAAAATAACACTAGGTGATTTCAACACACCTCTCTCACCATTAGATAGGTCATCCAGACTCAGTAAAGACTATTTTGACCTGAAAATTATTATAAACCAAATGATCTTAACAGATGTCTATAGAATATTTCATTCAACAACAGCTGAATACATTTTCTTCCCAGTGGCTCATGGAATCTTCTCCAAAATAGACCATATTTTAGGCCACAGAGCAACTCAAAATCAACAAACAAAACACTAAAGAAACTATGTAAACACATGGAGATTAAAAGATACAATTCTGAAAGATGAATGGGTGATAGGAGAAAACAAGAGAGAAATTTAAAAATTCTTAGACTCAAATGAGAATAGTGATATAACATACCATAACCTTTGGGACATTAGGAAGGCAGTTCTAAGAAGGAAGTTTATAGGTATGAGTGCCTAGATAATTAGTCCAACCACTAAGGAAATCTGGATGGAGGTTCCTGAAAAGACTAGGCAACTACCATACAATTCACCTATACCATATCTTGGTATTTATCCTCAAGAATTAAAATCATCATACTATAGTGATACATGCATACACGTTTATAGCAGCACAATTCACAATAGACAATCTATGGAATGAGTCTAGGTGTCCATGAACAGATGAATGGATAAAAAATATGGCATATACACACAAATGAACTTTATAAAGAAAAATGAAATTATGTCACTTGGAGGAAAATGGATGGAACTAGACACCACTATGTTAAGCAAAATAAGCCAAATTCAGAATGTCAAGGGTCAAATGTTTTCTCTTATATGTGGAATCTAAAGAGGAAAATGGAAAAAGATAGGTGGGGGTAGATCTCATGAAAATCAAAGGGAGATCAGTAGAGGAAAGGAAACAGGGGGTGGGAAAAAGGGAGGAAAAGGGGAAGTGCTAGGGAGTGATATTTACCAAATTATATTGTTATGTTATATGAGCATATGAATATGTAACCACAAATTCTGTCATTATGTATAACTATAATGCACCAATTAAAAGTGTAGAAAAATAATAAAATAAAGCTGGTTTAAAATAAAAAAAGAGAGACAGAGGATATGAAAATATAAAATTTCCCAACTAAGAATTATGGATACTTACTAATGGATAGGGTATGAATATATTTATATAAACAACAGATTCTTTAGAATATTCTCAAGAATGAGAAAATCTTGTTATAAATTCTATATAATACTTTAAGTGTCTTCAAACAACTGTAATTTCTGATTAACAAAAGGTACTTTATTGCAAACAAATCATAGATTTCACAATAGTAACCATAAAACAATGAACATACCCCTGTATCTGTATCAGATTTTGATGAATTTAGACTTTCCTGAGAAGGTGACGGGGACACACGTCCTAAAAACAGCATAATAATTGTAAAAAGGCATATATGTACACATATCCACCCAAACAAAAAATAATCATAAATAATAACACAGTAATGCCTAATAAATCATAGGATATATTCTGGAAAAATATACTTTTTATACAAGTAAGTATTACCCTACTATATATATAAGCACCAAAAGCAAATATATATATATATATATATATATATATATATATATATATATATTTTTTTTTTTTTTTTTTTTTTTTTTTTTTCTTTTTGGTACTGGGAATTGAACCCAGGGGCACTTTACTACTGAGCTACATCCTCAGTCCTTTCTATTTTCAGAAAGTATAGGCTGGCTTGGAACTTGCAAGTTCTAAGTATTCATAGTGAATACATTCTTATTAATTATAACAAATAGCAGGAGGAACAAGAAAGGGCCAAGGAAGGGTCAAGACTGTAGCTATGTCTCTGTCTCGAGGGCCACTGAAATAGTCTTTTTGCTTTAGGAAGGGCAATTAAAGAAATGATAAACAACTAATACTAAAAAACCTCACTATATTGTAAAAGCAGTTTAATTTCTTGCTAAACTCATCATTACCTTCAATTATATATATTACAATATAATGCAAATAAATTCACAAAAGTTTTTAAAAAACATGAGTCCTAGCTTGCCAGTTTAAAAAATCTCTCTAGATTTCTATATTCCTTAAATTGATGCTTTGAATGTACTCTATATTCTCATCAATGGCTACCTCTATTCTCCCCTTTCCCTATTCTTAACTTCTTGTTTTCAGCCTTAGGTGACTGGGAGGGAGAGGTTTATGGAGAAAATTTTTTATGCCGCTAAATAATAATAAAAGAATCCCATAAATGAAAAGCCCCTATTTACATCAATTTTACATTTCCTGATAACTTACAACAAGACAAACATTTTTACATAGGTGAGTAGCTATCTATCTATATATAAACATAGGTGTTTGTATACCTAATATTCTGAGGGTTTTCTTTTCCACTTCACATTTTTTCATATAATCCTTGATATATTGACAATTTGGGCCTAATTTTCACGGCTATTTCCTTAATCATTCTTTACATTTAAGGTGTTCATACTACTTTCATTCTTTTTACAGTTTAATGAGATCTTTCCTTCCTTAAACCTAGGATAAAATTGAAGGTTGCCATGGGGAATCAAATAGCTTTGTTCTCAATGGTTGATGCTTGACAAGGAATAAATCAAAAGCTTTGTGATAGTTCTTCTCATTTGGCTTTAGAGGCTTTTAGCTGCTGACTTCTGTCTTATTTTTAAGAAACCAAATGACAGACAGATAAGGAGGGCACTGTAGACTGCATATCCCTTATCAGATTCTGGAGTTCTTCAGATTGTGGAATATCTGCATATACTTTATCAGTTTAGCATCCCCAATCTAAAAATCTGAAACCTGAAATGCTCTAATATTAAAAATTTGTTGAGCATGATGCCAGTGTTCAACAAGTGTAGAGAGCATTCTGGATTTTGGAGTTTGGGATTAGGGATGCTCAACCTGTACTGTATCTAAAATGTAAAAATTCCAGATTTCTGTAGATTTTTAAATAAATGAAAGATACCTTCAGTATTGTATTTCATTCGCATATTGTTGAAATAATCAAAAGCATTTTTTAAAGCCCATATTCTCACTACATTATCTTGTCCAGCTGAGGCAAGTAACCGGCCACAGTGAGAAAATTTCATGGTCCAAACAGCTCCCTGTGAAAACAAAAGAAGTTTCAGGTTGTTATTTTGAAAGTTTAGAGATGCAACTTTAAGTCAAAGTTTAAAATGATGCCAAATTATACATATCTTAGATAATGGTCATGGGCTGGGGCTGTGGTAGAGAGCTTGCCTAGCACGTGTGTAGCATTGGGTGCAATCCTCAACATCACATGAACAAATAAACAAACAAACAAATAAAAAGGTATTGTGTTCATCTACAACTAAAATTGAACACAATACCTTTATTTAATTAATTTACTTTTTTATGTGGTGCTGAGGATCGAACCCAGTGTCTCACATGTGCTAGGTGAGCACTCTACCGCTGAGCCACAACCCCAGCCCCAACTGAAAATATTTTTTAAGAAAGATAATGCTCACATTAACAATGACCTTCACAGTCAAAAGTCCAATGGTGCTATAATACCACAAAGGGAGACCTTCAGAGAAAAGGTGGGATAAGATAGTTGTAGTTTCCCATAATTTACAAGTTCAGTACCCCAAACTCTATCCACATATTAATGAAAATAAGCATTCTGAGGTAGCCAGATATCTTAGAAAGTCCAAGCCCTAGTTTGGGATCTTTGTCGCCTAGCTGACATAAAGTGGGAAGAGAGAGCTCTCTCTTCCAAACAGCCTCCCTAACCAGGGTTGAGGAAAAATAAAGCCCACTTGGCCACGAATCTCATGGCATTGGGTACTTAGGAAGAAATATTGGAATACTGTGGTCTCATCCTGTTTTTTCCCCTAGAAACAAGGTTCTGTAACAGATGGGGGTGGGGTGGGCTAAAGAATATAAATCCTTAAATTGGAAGAGGCAAATACTATGACAACAATTCTATAATGCCCATCTAGATGTATCAAAAAGATTACCCAAGTTAGAAGCAAAAGCTCATTTACTGCAATAACATTCATTTCTATGAAGTTCAAGAGCAATAAACACTTGTCATTTGGAGTCTACTACAATGGGATTTTATTTAAAATGGCAAATAACAAGGAAGTAAAATAGTACAAGAAAATTCATCAGGTTAGGTACTTTAATCAACTCAAACATTTTATGTGCAGATTATAAGCACCTAAATTTAAGTTCCAATCTGGCTGCCATCTGTTGTTTATGGTTGCTTCCTTCTAGTTAAGCCAACTTTTAGATTTAAATTCTAAATAGATTCCCTGATCAAGAACACAGCATCACTTATCCATCTCTGAGCTCTATCACTGTGTTCTTTGTGTTCCTAGATTTTCAAAGATAACTGTAATGCTATTGGTGTACTTTGATCTTTGTTAATATACTTGAATTCTGATGGAATGTAAACTTCTTCCTTGTTTTAACTGAGTGTCTCACTTTAAAATATATATTGGGCTTCTGAAATATTTATTAAATTATTTAAAATATATTGGGAAATATCTTAAATTTTTCATAGTGACAGATCATACTCTAATTTAACTGCTTTAAAGTTTGATACCTTGGCATAGTTTTATTAAGGATAGAAGATTAGAGTTTACATATTCAATACCTCTCGACCTGTAATTCAGAGATAGACTCTGTATCACTTATTCATTAAATCACACTAATATAAATGTACTTTTCTTGAGTCAGGCTAGCAAAAGTACGTATGTGTGTGCATGCATATTAATAACTAGAGATCAATTGTATAAAGCCAAAATATTTCTCTTAACAAAAACAGTATCAATCCTGAAAAATGAAAAGGTTGGTTACCATATGTTCTCCACTAAGATCTTGTACCACTTTGATCTGATCAAAATCATAAGGTCCTTTGAAACCATGTGCCGCTTTGAATTTAACTGGTCTTGTATATGGCATCCCTTCATCATCACTTGATGAAGGATCATCTTGATCAGTATGAAACACTGAAAAGAAAAGCAACAGAAGCCATTACTAGCTAATATACATATAGCTACTTTCATATCTACTGCTTATCAAGAAAATTCATTAAATAGAGAAAAAAAATTTAGCTATTCCTATATAACATTGGTGAAGAACATGAAATCTTAGTTTCAGGTTATCTGGGTTCAAATCCAATTCTGTTATTTATTGTCTATGTGAACTTTCTATGCCTCTCACTTCTTTCAACTATGAAATGGGAATAATGATGGCATTTATCTCATAGGGTTTATGGTATTAAATGGATGAACACAGATAAAAGTGCTTAGAAACTGGCACAGAATAATTATAATATAAGTGTTTGTTAAATTAAAAAATGAAGTAATAATAGCAAAGGCACAGGAGGTTAAGATCTTTGCAAATTTAGAAAATGTAATAAATTTTGAAAATATTTATAAAAACTAAATAACCTTACAAAATTAAGTTACAACTGATTACTGAATAATCAACCTTTCCAGGTTGTCATAATCACCAAATGTAGACACAATAATTATATAAATGCATTTACCTTTGCACTTATAAAAAATTAAGTGATATAGTAACTCATAATTTACTGAAATACAACTAAGATATTAGCAATAAAGGTTTAATACATTCAGTAAAATAGTGTTCCTTATAAACTATAGGCTAAGATGAGATGATTACCAATTTAATGAACACTCAGTTGAAATATCTTGTATTATTTACCTTCATCTCTTACACTTTTGACTTTATTTATAGCACGTTCACCATATTCCTCAGCAAGATGCTTTGCTCTCTTTACTGATTTTCCAAGGAACTTCTTTAGTTGAGTCCTTAACAAAAATATAAAATATATTTATTAACTCAACTAATTGTTAAAGTTTAACAATTCACAGATAAACACATTAACTGTGACTGGTACATTACTTTGAAATGAATTTTTCACATAAATAGTAGGTGTTTGAGTTTTCATGTTCCTTGGAATAAATATATTCTAGTCAATATACTACCAAGGAAATATAGGCAGTTTTGCCTAATTTATAGTATCATATATTCAAGGGTATCAGCTTTCTATGGTGAATAATTGATTAGCAGGTGTTGGGTGGGGAAGGGAATATTTAAAATCCAGGTACTCGTGCCCCACACACAGATAATGTGATCTGGAGTCTGGGGTGAAGCCATGAAGATGTAGAGAGAATCACGTTGAGAAGACTGCTTAGAAAGTAGTCCTTTTAAACATATTTTACCAATAAAAAAAGGGTAAAGAGGTATTTACTTATAAAATAGAATGCTTTAGTAGCCTAAGGTGGTCCTTTGCCCATTCTCTTTCAGTCTAGGTATGTGCATATAAAATTAGACTAAGCTTTCCTGGTAGGTACTCTGGTGCCTTACAAAATCAGAAGGAAGGGCTGGGGATATATCTCAGTTGGTAGAGTGCTTGCCTTTCATGCACAAGGCCCTGGGTTCTAATAGCCAGCACCACAAACAAACAAACAAAACAAAAAACCAAAATGAACAAAAAGTTGAGCATGGTGGCGCACACCTGTAATCCCAGAGGCTCAGGAGGCTAAGACAGGAGGATTGCAAGTTCAGAGCCAGTCTTAGCAACGGTGAGGTGCTAAGCAACTCAGTGAGACCATGTCTCTAAATAAAATACAAAATAGGGCTGGGGATGTGGCTCAGTGGTCTAGTGACCCTGAGGTCAATCCCTGGTACCCAAAACAAACAAACAAGCAAACAACAACAAAAACAGAAGGGAGATCAGTACATTAGAAAGGGCAGAACCAGGGGAAGGAAGGAGGGAAGGGAAACGGGAAGAACTGGGAAATGAAATTGACCAACTTATGCTATATTCATATGAATACACCACAATGCATCCCAAGTTTATATATAACTATAATGTATCAATTAAAAATAAATGAGTAAGCCAGTTGTGGTGGTGCTCACTTGTAATCCCAGGAGGTCAGGAGGAGGATCACAAGTTCAAAGTTAGCCTCAGCAGTTTAGAGAGGACCTAAGCAACTTAGTGAGAACCTGTCTCAAAATCAATCAATCAATCAATCAATCAATCAATAGGGCTGGGGATGTGGCTCAGTGTTTGAGTGCCCTTGCATTCAATCCCTGGAACCAAAAAAAAAGTAAATAGAAGGAAGTCCAAGAGAGCATAGGAAGGGGATAAGGGAGTGGGGGTGGGAGGAGTAGTACTAGAGATTAAAATAGAAAAAAATATGTAACATGCATTTATGAATATGTCAAAATGAACCCTATTATTATATATAGCTATAATGTATTAAATTTTAAAAAATAAAAAGAGTTGATAACTCATGCACAAATACACACACACACACACACACACACACACACACACACACGATGTTCAATCTTTTGAAAAACAAAGGAAGATGAGTAGAATAGAGGAAAGGGAGCAGGGGAGGCAGGAGGGAGGGTGGGAATACTGGGGAATGATATTGGTCAAACTATATATTGTTATATTATGTACATGTACAATTATGTAACTACAAATTCTACCATTATATACAACTATAACTGCACCAATAAAAATGTGGGAAATGAAGTACAGAATATAAAATTATGTATAGTACATAAGACTTAATAATGATAATAAATGCCTATATGTTACTGGTTTAAAAAAAAAAGATGTTCACTGTCATGGTTTTTAGAATAAGTAAGATACAGAAATAAATTTTAATCAACAGGGGAACGGATATAAGTGCTGGTATGGAATATAATAAATGAATGAGGCAAACCTCAGTTCTTTCTTCTTTTTTTGGTACCAGGGATTGAACCCAGGGGTGCTTAATGACTCATTGAGCCACATCCCCAGACCATTTAATTTTTATTTTTTTAAATTTTGAGACACGGTCTCAGTAAGTTGCTGAGGCTGGCTTTGAACTTGTGATCCTCCTACCTAAGCCTCCTGAGCTGCTGTGATTACAGGCATGTACCCCCTTGCCCAGTGCCCAAACCTCAGTTCATTAAATGTTCCAAGCTCCCAGTCACTTCAAAACCTCTGTACTTGTGGTTGTTTCAACCTAGAAGAGTCTTCTCCTGGATAATTCCTATTCACCTTTTAGGCCTCAGATCAAATAATTCTCTCTCAAAAAGACCTTCCTTGACTTTAGGACCAGTTTTCCTATTACATACTCTCACGGCATTCCCCCCAGCCTCAGTTTTCTAACCATTAGTACATACCTAGTTAGATTTATCTGTGTAATTTCATGTTTACATCTGTCTCTTCCATTTAACTTGAAATTTTACGAGAATGGAGACTGACTGTCTTAACTGATGTATACCCAGCACTTAACTCCCATGCCTGGCTCATAGAAAGACTACCATATGTTTATTACTAGTACCAATATAAAGAGATATTTATAATATATTAGATTTTTAAAAAACCAAGTTAACTATTAAGCACAATATAAATTGCAATATTGTGAGAAAAAAATTCTGCGGAGAATACACTAAACTATTGCATTGACTATTTCTGGGGGTGAGATTATAAGAAACTTTCATTTTCTATTTTATGCATTTCTATTATTACTTTTGATAACCAGACAAAACAGAAGACAAACCACTTCTAAAACCAATATAAAGTCTCCACTACCTCTAACCCTAAAGTTATATTCTCTGGACAATAGGTTTACTACTTTAAAAGACAAGAAAACATTTTAACCATTTCAGATGAGAATATTTCTAAAACATATAATTTCATGCATTCTTAAAATGGCATGTAACGTTCAGTTAAGTTTTCTTTCTCTCTCTCTTTTTCTTGGTACCTGGAATTGAACCCAGGGGCACTTAAACACTGAATTACATCCCTCACCCTTTTTTATATTTGAGTCAGGGTCTCACGAAGTTGTTGAGACTGTCTTTGAACCCATGATCCTCCTGCTTCAGCCTCCCAAGCCACTGGGATTACAGGTGTGTGCCACCACTCCTGGCTCCTTCCTTGATGTGTAGTCCCACTGTTACCATTTTTACTGTTATGTAATATACATAGAGCCTTTCCAACGGGTTGCAGTTTGGCCATACTATTGGTTTCCCTTTGGACTTCAAGGCCAATAAACATGGTCAAGGGAAGCCAGAACTCTGGGCCAATCTCTTCTGGCCATCAGCTGCCTCATCAGTTTTAACCAGTATTCAGTGCAAATATTAATAAATTTTATGTGTGTTGTGTCATGAGGAGATGTTGAAAAGTACTGCTCTAAGGACAGTTGTGCTATGTATGAGTTCTTTTATAAATTTTCTTATCATTGTCTTACAATCAGATTACCTGATATTCTTATGTGTCAACTTACATGTTGTCACAGTTTTATTGCTTCTGTTTTGCTGTGAGCTCATTGAACACTAAATGACCAGATTTTAAAAAAATGATTTATAAAACATAGTATAATTGCTTTGAGTAAAACTGAGGAGCTTTTCTCTCAGAAAAACAAGCTTTAGTGCATGGACTACACAATATTTTCTTGGATGTTTATCTGTCTCCTGAAAATTCCTAATTCTTAGGTTCCTGATAACTGCCATTGCTAGACAGCCAAGTATCAGATATCTGAGGTGATACTATATACTTACCTTTTAAGTACATCTTTTAAAAAAAATTCTTAATGTTTTCTTTGTTACACACTAGAAAAAAAATTAGACTCAGGTAGAGAATTAACTTTGGACTTTAAATCAAATTATTGCCAATTAAAGGACCTGCGTATAATCAAGCATAATCCATATGCCCACTACTGTGCGAGACATCGCAACAGGATGGTATGAACACAATCTTTTTGCAATATATGGCTTAGTTGTTTAACATGTACTTGTTCTGCTTTTTAAATCAGAAAAGAGTTTAGGATAATATATGATAAAGGGGAAAAGTAAGTTATATGAATTCTAGGTATTACTGAAATTGAGAGAAAAGATATTTGCTATGAACTGGAGCAGCAAGGAAAAATCTCACAAAGTTGGATTTAGAAAGATTAATAGGATTTAAAGAGATTAAGAGAATGGGGAAAGACAAATTCAAGGACAATCATGTTTTTCTTTTAATATTTCTGGTACTTACCACCAGAAAAATAATACAGGGATGATACAAAACTTATTGGTCATTTTATCTATGTCAGGTACTTTAAAACTGACCACTACAACCTTAAGGAACTCATCACAATAAATCAGCTGGGAGCAGGGAGTAGTGGTGGTAGGTGGACATACTAAGCTGGATAGAGTATAGATTTAAAAGACCATAGCAGTTCTCATATTTTTTTCTAATAAATGCTTGAAATAAAGAAAAGGGTTCTACTTTTAACTCACGTTTTCTGTTTTAACCTTCCACCATCAGTATCTGTTGGCTGAGATTGTAACTTTTCTTCATCATCTGACTGTGCTGCATCATTACTACAAGAAGGAGATGTCATTGTAAAAGAAACCACTTCTCTTTCATTTCTCAAAAATCTCTTTATACTTACTATATAATCAGCTCTCAGAATAAAAACTTAATGCCATTTAGTAAATTCTAAGAAACTTATTATAAATAAGTTGTTTTTTAACTGGGCACTGCACAGAAATGTTAAAAATAACTTGTGGATATATTCCTTCCAACTCGACAGGTACATCATATATTATATTTAATAAAAAGTTCTTGCTTTTCTAGAAATTGTTCCCAAGATCTACATATATTATATAGTAAAGTCAATCGCCTCACTCTAAAGATATTTCCCAGCCCTACCAAAACAATAAAATATTATAAAATTTGTCATCCTTAAAGCAAGGTTTCAGAAGACCAAGTATTTATCCCATATAGCCTTTAAGCCTCAATGTTTTTGTATTGTCTCTAGTATAAGTTATCTTAAGAGAAACTAAACACTATGCAATTTAAGATTTATACTATTTTCTCCAAGTAACTATATAGTCATAAAAAAGAACAAAGTTAAGGAATATGTAAAATAATATATTTAAACTGGAAATAAAATAGAGTGTGTGTATATATTTCCAGTTTAAATAAAGAACACTGAATGAAACCAAATTAAGGCCTGTGTGGTTCAAGAATTCTTCACTACTCTGAATATTATAAATGATAAATAACAACATTAGGTCATACCTTATATATTCTTTTGTCCTTCTCATGATGTGTAGAGTGAGAGGATTAATACCTGTTGGCAGCTTCTCTTCAGCAAGACTTAAAGGTATTTCTTCTCCAGTATCTAGGTTCTTAATCATTACACTGGCTAAAATTTCCTGAGGTTAAAATAACACCAAGATGACCTACAATTTAATTATCTTTTTGAATCTATAAAGTCCTCAAAATTTTAAGAACTTTCTAGATACATTCAATACTATGCACAATAATTTTTAAACATTTTTGTTAATATATAATTCACATACCACAAAATGCACTCCTTTAAAGCATATAATTCAATGGCTTATAGAATATTCACAGAGTTAGTTGGATGTGGTGGCACATGCCTGTAATCCCAGCTACACAGGAGGCTAAGGCAGGAGGACTAAAAAGTTTGAGGCTGCCCAAGGCAACTTGGTGAGACCTTGTCTCAAAATAAAAAATGAAAAGACTAAGGATGCAGTTCAGTGATAAGAGTGCTCCTGTGTTCAATCCCCAGTACAAAAAAGAAAAAAAAAAGAATGTTCACAGAGTTGTGCTACCATTGCCACTAAGCTAGAATATTTTCATCACCCCAAAAGAAAATTTCCTACCCATTAGCAGTCACACCTCATTTCCCTTTCTTTTCCTGCCCTTGGAAATTACTGATCTAGATTTTGTCTCTGTGGATTTACCCATTCCAGACATTTCATATAAATCCAATTATATGATATGTAGCCTTTTGTGGCTGGATTCTTTTATTTAGCAGGCTGTTTACAAGGTCCACCAATGTAGCATGTATCAGCATTTCATTCCTTTTAATTATTAAAAAACACACCACTGTATGGGTATACTATATTTCATTATCCACTCATTAGTGATGTACATTTGGGTTCTTTCTATTTTTTTTCAATTTTGAACAATGCTGCTATGTACATCTGTGTATATTTTTGTGTGGACATATTTTACTTTTGCTTAGGTATATGCATAGGAATGGAATTACTGGGTCATGGCAACATCATGTTTAACATTTCAAGGAACTACTAAATTATTTTCCAAAGTATCATAATTTTAAAAAATGTGTTCTTCTAAAAAATATTTTGCTTCAAGACTGTTGAATAAATTGGGCAATAGATGTATACAAAGTTTTAATGGTAAAAACCATTCAAATGATAAAAACCACTTTATGTTTGTATAAAAACATGTATCTATAAACTTGCTTTTTATAAAATATAGGTCCTACTTTGAACATGTTTATTCTATTATTTAACTGCTTAAAAGATCAAGTTTCAGTCAGGGAATGAAAGATCCAGCACACCAAAAAAAATTAAGATAATCTTCAATTTTCATTGTTTTTCAATATAACTTTATGGAC
The DNA here is from genome assembly GCF_964194105.1 of Spermophilus citellus. NCBI lineage: Eukaryota > Metazoa > Chordata > Mammalia > Rodentia > Sciuridae > Spermophilus > Spermophilus citellus. The sequence continues at coordinate 115,756,325 of NC_138190.1, read as the reverse complement.
TAACAGTCATTTATTCTTTTTTTAAAATGTATTTTAGTTGTAGTTGGACATATCCCTTCATTTTATTTATTTATTTTTTACTTGTACTGTGGATTGAACCCAGTGCCTCGCATGTGCTAGGTGAACACTCTACCGTTGAGCCACAACCCCAGCCCCAGTCATTTATTCTATATTGATAAATGTCTGAAAGGATGGAAATGCTAACCACTCTGGTACATGTACACATTATAAACATGTATTAAATCATACTGTACCTCATAAATATGTACAAATGTTAAATGTCAACAAAAAAAGTCTAACTGTGGTGACCTATAATAACATGAAGTACATTCACACTGGTGGGCAATTATCAGGATCATCCATTTACAGAATGTTCTTATTTTCTTGTTATGATTTTTATATTCTTAATGGGAATAAAAAAGAGAACCGAATTCTACCTCATCAGTAAGCTCTCTCCCAGAGTTGGATCTAGGTCTCTGAGGGCCCATCACTTCACCTGCTATTGTCTGCCCATCAGGTGCTTTTCCATTTTCCTGAAATTATAATTTTATAAACAGAAAGTAGACTGAGTCAGTATCTATAAATTCAATTATTCATTATTATACATAGTTCTAAAGAATTCTATAATCCAGTCATTGGAGTCTACTGAAACTTTCAATGATGTACTCCATTTCAGTCCTTTATTGTTCCCTGAATGATGAAAAACATTAGATACCAAAACTATTGCTGCCCATGATATAAAAATATATATATATTTGTTAATTTACTTGTCTTAAAATGAGTAAATGTTCTATTTGAATCTGACCCAAAAGCAGCTCTCTACTAAAATTGCTACTAATCAGGCTGTATGTGGATAACTCCAAGGCAGGAGTTAGAAAACTTTTTTCTATAAAGATAAGGTAGTAAATATTTTAAGACTTTTTGTTCACATACAGTTTCTCTAAAAACTCTTTAAAAATGTAAAGACCATTTTTGGCTTAAAAGAAAAAACATGTAATGATCATGTTTAGCTTACAAAACAAACTGCTGCTGACCTCTGCTTTAAGGTTTTAACAAGATTACAGTGTTAGACCTCTCAGTCTGCTACCCTGCCCCGCCTCCACTAAAACACAGGTAACCCTGAGTCTCAGAATTTGGCTGTGGCAAAATTCATGTTATTTATTCTTTTGTATATAGCGCATTGCCTAATACAAAAGATTTTTATGATTAGGAAATTATAAAAGTCCACTGATTTTGATCAATATTATTTAGGTAAATGAAGAGTATAGTTGTAATCAATAATAAGCATCTGTCATGTTTTGAATACCTACTACCTGCCATACTTCATTTATTTTTTTTTCTATTTTATCAATGGGGCATCTGAGACTCAGATGCCAAATAACTTACTAGGCTCACCCAGCTAGTTAGTAACAGAGCTACATAAGGGAAATAAGGGGGCTAGGTTTGGGGGACAAGAAATTATTTGGCTTGGAGGAGAAAGAGGGTTTAACAATTAACAAATTATCCAATTGCAGAAAGTCTGATAATGCCTACATCAAATATAACACTAATTCACCAACCTGGGCAGTAACTATTTTATCTCCACTGGTAGCACTTGCCAAATCAAGAGAAGGCTGAGAATCCCTGACTGTACTTTCTGAAGTCATTGTTGTAGTTAGGAGAGAATCAGACGTAATATTCTCTTTGGGTACTGCAACGATAAAAATAATAACAACTAACATTTATATAGGCCCTTACACATATCTTAAAAGTGCTTTAACCTTTATTTGATTCCTTTTTTTTTAGTACTGAGAAATGAACCCTGGGGTGCTTAACCACTGAGCCACATCCCCAGACCTTTTTAATTTTTATTTTGAGACACAGTCTCACTAAGTTGCTCAGGGCCTCACTAAGTTGCTGAGGCTGGCTTTGAACTTTCGATCCTCCTGCCTCAACCTCCCAAGCCACTGGGATTACAGGCATGTGCCACTGCGCCCGGCACTTATTTGGTTCCTAAAACAAGCTTATGAGGAAAGTTGTTTTATTACTCTCATTTTTTATATGAAGAAACCATGTTATTTAACTTCCTCAACCAAGTTATTTAACTTCCTCAACATTATTCAGTTCATACAGTAAGGAGTGAAGTATTCAAATTTAGACCTTAAGTTTCTATATCCCATGTTCACTTCACCATGACACATTATTTCTCAGCTGGTAATAGATGTGAAAGTTTGAGGTTAGATGAAATATTCAATAATAATAACATCACCAATGAAAAATTTTCATTTTTTATTTAGTAATAAATAATTTTTTTAATAAATAATTTTTATAATGTGGTCATTAGTGTGGTTTTACTGGTTTTAAATATCATGAACTGAAGCAAAAGCAGAAAGTTAAACAGTTTCAACTCCCAATTCTCCCCATTAAAACAGTTACTTTTCAATTAATACTTGCCATCTAGATCCGGTGTTTTGAGAGCCTCAAATTCCAATTCACTTTTCTTTTTTCTTGGTGGTGGAGCAGGTCGAGATGGAGGTGGGGGTCTAGGAGGTGGGAAATTAGTTGGAGGGGGTGGGCGTGCTGGAACAGGCTTCTTTGTACTAGCTACTATATCAGGTTCTGGAGTAAGGTGCCTTGGGGGTTTGGCGGGAGCAACTTCTTCCACAGCAGCAAAATCTTTAGTAGATGAAGAGTTTGAGGATGCAGGATCTACAACATCACTTTGTTTTACTTCCATTGCTTCCTTGTTCAATACTTCTATTTCCATTTCAGGCACATTCTGTTGCTCAGTTGAACTTACTTCACTTAATTTTATGGTTTCGTCTACTGACTTCTCACAGGTATCATCAGATGAAAAACATTGTTTTGATTCTAATTCAGTTTCCTCAAATGCATTCTGACTCTCTGCCTTTGTGGAATCTTCCTGTAGTACTTGATCTATGCCTAACAGTCCAGATACGTTACTAAGATCTGTTCCAGATACAACAGGACTGGCAGTAGCCTGATCAGAGAGTCCTTTTCCATTGGAATCCAAAGAGTCATCTTCAAGATGTACTTTCTGACTTTCCTCAATAATACTTTCAATTATCTAATGAAAGGTTAAAAAGCATTTTTTTGAAATATGAAGCTATTTATAAAAACATATTAATAGCTAATAATTTATATAGTACTTAGTTCGTATCAGGCAATGTTCTTATCACTTTATAAATTTCAATCTTTACAACAACCTTATGAAATTATGTTCCTGTTGTGATCAATGTACAAATGAGGGAACTAAGGCATTTGGGGATCAAGTGATTTGCCCAAGGTCGAAGCTAATAAGTGATGAAGCTGGTGTAAACCCAGGTATTTGGGTTCTAGAATCTACACTCTTTAACATTATAACAGAGAATCTGTGTTAGCATATAGTAACAAAAGTTCAATCAAACCTGTAAAAAAAAGTTCAAGCCTAAACTTATATTAAGACTCATAAGGTCATAGTTTATTTATAGAGTTGTGTCAAATTAGTTGCAATAACTGCCTGCTGGGTTTGAGGTTTTTTTTAACAAAACCTTGAAAATAAAAACCCACCCAGGACAAGAATTCAACTTATTTAGGTCTAAACTTGAGCCTATGTTAGAAAAGCCAGCAGATGCAGGGAGATTAAAGTTCTTAAACAAACTATACCCAATATTCCACTCTCCAAACTGATGGCAGGTCTATGAAAAGAGTTCAAACACCCATCCCATCTTGCCTCACCCTGCCACATTCTTATCTGTAGCTGAAAAATATAGAAAGTCTCTCTTTACCAACATTTAGTAGAAATATATTTTCTACCCAGTCTTATGATTACTAACACATTAAATCTCCTAACCCACTATTTTTCTACCACACCCAATCATGAATAACTTTTGATTTCTCAATTCTTTGAATCCAGCAAGTAAATGGAGTGTGTCACAGAACCATTCTCATCTGGTTGAACATAGCCAGTCATGCTAACATGAATTGGATATTACTACACTTGATAATATTCATCTTTAATATCAACACATTCCTTATATCAGTTTTTTCCCTCAATCTTCAATTTTTTAATTCTAGAAATTCCCTCACTACTTTTGCCAGAGGAATATTAACTAGGGTCTACCTCATTTGTCAATTAGGCGGTAAGGACCTTAGTGATAACAAAACTTAGATTATAACAGGTCTAAGGTTGAACAAGAAGTAAAGACATAGACAGCTGGTATGGTTTCTTTTCTCAAAACACTTGATGCATGAGGCCCTGGGTTTTGATCCCCAGCACTACATGTGCGCATGTGCATGCACACACACACACACACAAAAAAAAAAAAAAAAAAAGGAGGAGGAGGAGGAGAAGAAGGAAGGGAGGGAGGGAGGGAAGAAAAAGAAAAAGGCTTGGCTATAATTGGAACAGACCGCCAGAAAGTGACCTAGCACTTTTATAAACTGAAGGGAAGGAACCTTGAAATGAAGATAACTGAGCAAAGTTCTGGAGAAGAAAGAAGCCCTACTGTGTACTATACCCGGTATGCATACCATCATTTAATTGTTAATTATTTTAACACAAGTCTTGTAAAATGGCTGGATTATTTTCCCTCTACAAAGGCAGGCATCTGAGGTAAAGGCATGAAGAATTTTGTACAATGTCCCATAGCTAGCTAGCTACAAAGACAAAATTGAAATCTAGGTCTTTCTTAAAAAGCAAGTGTTCTTTAAAATATACCACACTACTCTGGATGGGGAAAAAAATACTAAATGGGCTTAGAGCAGTGGTGCATGCCTGTAATCCCAGCGGCTTAGGAGTCTGAGGAAGAAGGATCACAAGTTCAAAGTCAGGCTCAGCAAGACCCTGTCTTGAAATAAAAAAATAAAAAGGGCTAGGGATGTGGTTCAGTGGTTAAGTGCCCTGGGTTCAATCCCTTGTGCCAGAAAACAAAACAAACAAATAAAAAATACCTAAATGATCAATGATGAATGACATTAAGAAGAGGTAAGATGGCTGGGGATATAGCTCAGTTGGTAGACTGTTAGCCTCGCATGCACAAAGCCCTGGGTTCAATCCCCAGCACTGCTCCCACTGCCCCGTAAACAAAGAAAAAAAAAGAAGAGGTAAGAGATTAAAACAAGTTTGCTGGGGAGGGAAGTGAGAGATGATAGAAAGAAATGGATTCAGGCTTCTTAGCCTCTCATGTCTACATGTAACATGAAACAAGATTATTTGCTGAGGGGCATGCAAGTGGGCATAGTGAGCACAAGATGAGTATATGGGTTTATAAATAATCATTGTACATAATATAAAGGCACTTGACATAACAGGGATCAAAAGGAGCTTGAAAATCATGTTTTCCCTAATCTCCTGAGAACAATCTCTCTCTCCCTCTCTTCTAAACTTTAATTGTTCTTGCTGGTCATTACAGTATCAACAATAATACAAATACAGGGAGCATATGGGCATTCTGCATATTCATTTTCTCCACACTACATAATTTGTTACTGGAGAGTAACGCCCATGTTTTCAGGCGCTCTCTCTCTCTCTCTCTCTCTGTCTCTCTCTCTCTGTCTCTCTCTCTCTCTCTCTCTCTCTCTCTCTCTCTCTCTATATATATATATATATATATATATATATATATATATATATATATATTGCCTCACCCTAGATTGTAGGAGGTAATGAAAAGGGAAAGGAGAGAACAGTGAAAAACCATGACCAACACAAAGCAACAAGAGCAACATAAAGCAGTGTTTTTCTATAAAAAGCTCACTGATTTCCTAGTGGTTATAAAATAAACCCCAGATACTTAGTATGATAAAAGGCATTTCTATAATCTGGCCCTACCTAACTAGACTAATAGTCAAACATTCTTCACATTCCCCATCTCCATGCCTTTGGTAATGTCTTTCCTCTCTCATCTCTGCCTTCCTAAATCTTATCCATTCATTAAGAACCAGTTTAGATACTCCATGAAGTCTTTTCCATTCCTACCAGCAAGTAGGAAGTAAAGTCTTCTTTGAGTTCTTATACTAGCTTGCAAATTTATTTGAATGCTTATTACATTTAGCTTTATGTTTATCCAATATCCCCTACAAAACAGGAAGCTATTCTCAGGGTCTTGGTCCAAAGTATAGCCCATAATCTTTATCATAAATGTTCTACATATCATTAAAAAGTGTAGAACTTAAAAAGTGACACCTCAAGTCTTAAGCTTCACTCTACTGTCTCATGGTGTTTTCTCAATACTTTTTTTTTTTTGGTGGTGCTGGGGATTGAACCTTGGGCCTTGGGCATATGAGGCAAGCACTCTACCAATTGAGCTATATCCCCAGTCCCTCACTACTTTTTCAGCTCCTAAATTCTCAATAAAGTCACCTTTTTCTTGGCTACTAACTATAGACAGGATAAATTACAAATGGGTAACTAAGAAGATATTCTCTAAAGGGAAAGAAAAGCTATAGCAAAAAAATATAAACATTTCAAATTTCAACAATCATTTCAAAAGTGGCTGGATACATTGTAATACATTTGTTTGATGGAAACTGATACATCAAGCAAAGACTCAGTATTGAAATGGGGTAGAAATATGAGAAAAATAAAAAAAAATGATAAAGAGTAAAACAGAATATAAAATTCTATCTACATTACAATCAAGTACATAAAAATATGCAAGTCATGAGAACCAGAAGGGAATCCTGACAACTAATATGTTACAGTGTAGAACTATGAAAAATTCTTTAAAAAATCGTTACATCCCTGTTTTTTTTTTAATATTAGTTGTTGAACATTTATTTTATTTATTTATATGCTGTGCTGAGAATTGAACACGGTACTTCACACATGCTAGGCAAGCATGCTACCATTGAGCTACAACCCAGCCCCTACGTCCCTATTTTGTATGCTGGTACACAATACTACTACTTCTTCCAAAAGAAAGAAGCCCTACTGTGTACTATACCCGGTATGCACACCATCATTTAATTGTTAATTATTTTAACACAGGACTTGTAAGGTGGCTGGATTATCTTCTTCCAAAAGGGATTATTTTTTCTTTTAAAGGAAAAAGTATGACCAACATTAAACTATGTGTCCACTAAATTTGTAAATTCTGTAAGGGGAAAACAATCCACACTAGGGGTGATTTTACCATATGCATTTCCCCACTTATTTGGTTATTCTTGGAGACATTTTGGGTTGTCATGACTAGGTGGTAGGGGTGTGGATGCTACTGGCATCCCAGTAGGTAGAATAATCCTACAATATATACAACAGTTTCCCCTTCCTTCTAACACAATGAATTATCCAGCCCCCAAAGTTAATATAGCTACTACTAAAGAAACAGTAAATGTGTCATTTTGTTGGCTTTCAAAAACTTGCTTGTTTTTTTTTTTTTTTAAGAGAGAGTGAGAGAGTGAGAGAGGAGAGAGAGAGAGAGAGAGAGAGAGAATTTTTTTTAATATTTATTTTTTAGTTCTCGGCAGACACAACATCTTTGTTGGTATGTGGTGCTGAGGATGGAACCCGGGCCGCACGCATGCCAGGCGAGCGCGCTACCGCTTGAGCCACATCCCCAGCCCAACTTGCTTGTTATAACAGTGCCTAGGACACGGGAAAAAACTCAGAACTTGTAGAAATGATTAAACACACACATCCAGTCTTTCTGTGAGTTTTATCCTGATATTTAAAACTGTCCATTCTAAAAATATTTATCTTGTGCTCTGTCTCTTCTAAGAAACCAGCTTCTGGAGCCTCACAGCACTGATTCATTAAACAGTATCAAAGATATTATCAGAATAAGAACTGATTCCTAAAGACATCAGAATTTGATGCACTGAGTTTTTCAATACCTGTAATGCCCAGTGGCAATTTCAAAAGGAGCTACAGATTATTCTAATAAAGTATAAGTAGAAAAAATAAAAATGTTTTATAAAATACTGTTTTAAGGATAATTATCAATTAATTAGAATGTAAAAATGACCTATAAAAAGTCCTGTGTGCCTTCAATTACAAATTCAATGGATTCGAGATATAATTTCTGAATAGTGTACTACACTAAAAAAGTAGGAAATTTTCTGTTTTAAATATACCATGTAAATATAATGTCTGCTATATACTAATATTGACATATCTTTCCAACCTTTTTAGACACATCTTGTTTCAATTCTTGTACAGGGGACTCATTTCCAACTTTGTATGCAGTGTTCTCTGTTTCCTGTTTTAAAAAGAAAAGAAATAGAGACCAAATGATGACTTCTTTTTTAAAAAAAATCTGCTTAAAAAGGGTTCAAATGAGAAAATACAGCATTAATAAATCTAAGATCCACAAATGGTTTAGATGTCTATATACTGATAGATGCCTACAGATTTCATGCCAATGTGAATTGAATAAGAAGGCTGATAAACTGCAATTTTCTATTTATCTAACATAATAGAATATTTACATTGAAATGTGAAATCCTGCCCAACTCTTTAACATTAAAAAACTGTAACTGAAGATTAATAATAATAAAATAAGAATGTGTAAGTACCTTTGTACCTGAAAATGATTAAAGATTTAAGCAAAGGGTTGAATCAGAATTACTGTTCCCAAAATATGGCTCCATAAATAGACATTAATACAAAAGCATATAATACAGAAAAACACATTCAGAGAACATATTTTAAAAAAAAGTCTACATGCTTTATAAAAGGAATCAAGACTTGACCAGAAGTTAAATGAAGCCCCCAGAATAGTAACAGATGAAAAATATTAAACCCACCAAAAATACATATATATCTACGTATACATTTATATACACATACGTACATATATATATATATTGGGGAGGTTAGAGAAGGTACAAATGGATCTTCATTTCTGCTAGAAAAAAAATCAGGGCAAAATGAGACAATTATATAGTTGCAAATTTTAACATAATGTTCTTTTCCATCTTGTTATTTTTATAACTACAGAAGTATAGCAGTTTTTTTTTTGGGGGGGGTACTAGGGATTGAATCCAGGGCACACAACCACTGAGCCACATACCCAGCCCTATTTTGTATTTTATTTAAAGACAAGGTCTCACTGAGTTGCTTAGTTCCTCACAAAGTTGCTGAGGCTGGCTTTGAACTCACAATCCTCTTGCTTCAGCCTCCTGAGCCACTGGGATTACAAGAGTATACCAATGCACCCAGCAGAAGTATAGCAATTTGAATGCTACTATTGAATACTGAGAAAACATTGCATAATTCTTGGGTGTACATCCCAGAGCATGTTAGAATGTCACTATAATCATTTTTGACAGATAAGTCACTCAAGGAACATAAAGGTTGCCTATAAGGATTTACATAAGTATTAAGGTGGTACTTACACAAATACCAGGATATGATCATGATAGACTCCATGATAAAACTGCCTCAGAGATTAATTATGGATTTAATGAGGAAGTGAAATTTCCAAAGGACTTCAATAACCTTAATTTAAGAAGTTGTTTCACTGAAATCCTACCCAGCATTTGGGGAATATTACTAATCTTATACAAACTCTTGTAGAGAAAAAAAAAATTCACGGAATCTTAGTTACTAGGTAAAATCCAAACTCCACCACTGCTAATGAGAGCCTAAAATGACATGTCCCTTTAGATATCTTCTATACTTTTTCTTTTTTGGCATAAATGATTAAACTCAGGGTCTCTTTACCACTGAGCCACATCCCCAGCCTGTTTTATTTTTTACGTTGAAACACGGTCTTGATAAGTTGCTTAGTGCATCATCAAGTTGCTGAGGCTAGCTATGAACTTGTGATCCTCCTGCCTCAGCCTCCAGACATGCTGGGATTACAGGCATGTGCCATCATGCCCAGCAATCCCTATACTTCTGATATCCCTCTCCTATTTCCCCCTCAATTACACTCTGGCCAACTGGGTCATTCCTTGCCACAAAGTTGGTGATTCAAGTGTAATTTTATCAGAAAGGCCTTCAATGATCATCTTAAAATGACTTATCACCACCTGAAATGACATTTTTTTACCTGCTTGTTTTTTGTCTCTGTCCCACTAGAATGTTAGGTCCATAAAAACAGGGACCTGATTTGTTTTGTTCACTACTATTTCCCCAGTACCTATAATAGTGCCTGGCATTAAGTAGTCATTTGCCCTATGAATGGTGAATAATGCATGCTGTTTTTCAGTTAATACACATGTTAAGGTTATATATTTTTGATTCCTGGTTTCAATTAAAGAAAATCTAATCAAAACAAATTAGTAAAATAACCTTGACAAGATGATAACTTGAAAGGAGATCATCATTATAAGAGCCGTTAAGGCACATTAGAGAAACACCATCAACCATTCTACCAATTAGGTATATCAATCCAATTATCCTCCAATAACTGTTCATTACTAGGAAAATGAGAGGCATTTATAACGAAATTCTGTAGATATTTTGTCTATGTCAAGCTAAGCAAAAATACATGTAAGTAATTCCTGGGCCTCAATTTAATTTGTTTTAATAAAGTACTTAACAAAGATCACAGATAAACATTCTTACACAGACCAAAATGGACAAGCAGTGATTAGACTTGTATTTTATTTGGCTTTAAAAAAAAACATCTTGGACTTTGAACTCTGAAAGAAAGGGACTCATTGTAAACTGCTGCTAACCTGCCACATGACCAGATCTTCAGAAATGTGAATTAGAAGATTTCTTAGTAAAGCCCAACTTAGTATATATAGTCAACTACAGTTTGCTTTCTGTGATATATAAAGTCCAGGTCCTTTTTCCAACACCTCAATCAGGCTTTGGGAAATAAGGCAATGGAAATCAAGCATGTGCTTACCTTCCTCATGGTATCTGGCTGTAAGATTTGAGTCTTCTAATTTTAGTAAGCACACCCAACAATACTTTGTGAAATCTTATTTCACAAAGAATTTGTACAAAAGCAATCTATAATGGCTGCACATTGTGGTGCATGCCTGCAATCCTCAGGAGGCTAAGGCAAGAGAATGGCTAGTTTGAGGCCAGACTCAGCAACTTAATGAGACACTTCTCAAAATAAAAAAATTAAAAGGACTGGGAATGTAGCTCAGCAGTAGATCACTTGCTTAGCATGTGCAAGTCCCTTAATTCAATCTATAGTACTGTAAAAAAAAGGAATCTATACTTGCAGAAATCTTCATTATTATCAACTAAAAACATTAAGCTAAAAGAATTTATAAAAAAATTCAAGTCACTTCTCCTTTTTAGCAGTGAGGGAAGAGGAAACTATTAACAGTGACTGAAGTGACATTAAAAAAAAATAAAAATGTGGGGCTGAGGCTGTAGCTCAGTGGTAGAGCACTTGCCTTGCACATGGGAGGCACTGGGTTTGAGACTCGGCACCACATATAAATAAATAAATAAATAAACAAACAAACAAATAAATAAATAAATTGTGTCCATCTACAACTAAAACAATATTCTAAAAAATTAGAAATGTGACTGCTCTTTTTTGCTGAGAAAATAAAAATGGGAAACAACACTTAAATATTTGTTATATCCATCCATTCCTTTCAATATCATTCCCTCTGTCAACGTTTCACATCTTAATGTTCTAACTACCTCTGAATGCCTTTCACTGACTTAAGTCTCTCTCCTTCAAACTGTCTTCCACCCTTACACCAGTTTTCTTTTCTCAATTTCCCAGGAAAAACCTTGGGTCACCATGACTGTAAGTCATATACAAACTGACTTTTTAAGTGCCTTAGTTCAAAAATTTAATGGTTGAGTTCTTTTTTGGTACCAGGAAATAAACCCAGGGGAACTTTACTACAGAACCACATCCCCAGCCCCTTTTTTATTCTTTGAGACAGGGTTTTGCTAAGTTGCTTAGGACTTCCCTAAATTGCTGAGGCTGATCTCAAACTTGCAATCCTGCTTGCCTCAGCCTCCCAAATAGCTGGGATTACAGGCATGTGCCACAGTGCCTGGCTAAAGGTCAAATTTCTTAACCTGCTATTTAGAGCTCATCATGATCTGGCCTCAATATATATTTTCAACATCCTACCACTGAAACCTTCCCTCTGGTTACACTAGTATTTCAATACTCCCAGTAAATCTCACACCTTTGCATATTAATTTGTTCATACAATTTCCTACCATACAGTGCTTTCCCAATTGTTCTCTATGTCCCCGATCTTCAAAGCCCACGTTTTACCTTCTCCCTGAAACCTTCTTTTAGCACTCAGCATCTAGTCTACAAACATCAAGATCTCATATACTGTCTCTTTGAATATGTCTCTTCTATAAGACTATACAATGACCAAAAAATCAGGACTCTCATGAAACCTTTCTTTGTATTGCTTAAGGTATCAACAGACACTGGTGCAGTGGTGTGTATCTATAATCCTGGCAGCTTGTGAGGCCGAGGCAGGAGGACCCCAAGTTCAAAGCCAGCCTCAGCAACTTAGTGAGACCCTATCTAACTCAGCAAGACCGTGTCTCTATATAAAAAAGGGCTGAGGATGTGGCTCAGTGGTTAAATGCCCCTGGGTTCACTCCTGGGTACCAAAAAAAGAAAAAGATATCAACTGATAAATTATTATACATAATATATACTGAATATGCTCGGTATATCCACAGCATAGAATATTATTTAGCAATAAAAAGGAACTGTTGATATATGCAACAACTTTGATGAATCTCAATCCTTTCAGTTAACCTCAAAACAACACATCCTATATGATTTAATTTATAAAATACTCTCAAAATGACACAATTAAAGAGATGGATAACAGATTTAGGGATGATATTGGGGAGGTGGTGGGCGTGACTCTAAAGGAGTAGCACAAGGAATACTCCAAATTCTGTATCTTGGTTGTGGTAGTGGTTACCTAGACACACACGTGATAAATTGATAGAGAACTATGCACTCACATTATTCTGATGTTAAATTCTTGGTTTTGATATTCTACTATAATTAATATATAATCACTGGGGAAACTGAATGAAGAATATACAGGACCTCTCTGTACTATCTGTGTAGCTTCCTGGGAATCTACAATTATTTCAACATAAAAAAGTAAAAAAGGAACAATATCCAACTTTATATTTATTTACTAAATATGTACAACTGCTATCTAATTTTATTCAAGTAAAGGATAATAAGCAATTACTAGGATAAAATAAATTTCCCAAATTATTTGTTATAACCTAAATATAACTTAGAGCTAAGTGGCTTTCAGAACCTAAAAGAATAAAGAGAAACTGCCTCTGGATATGGATACTGGGAGGTAGGGATGGAAAATAGAGGCAAAAAGTACATTTTCAATCATATACCTTTGCCTTAAGCAAATTTTAACCATGTACATATATTACTTTTAATATTACTTTTATTAAATATTGAGTAAATGTTAATTTTTTTTATAAAATACAAGGAATAACTAATTATGATATAACTTTAAGTGTTCAGTTTAAAAACAAATTCAATACTATTACCTTTCAAGTCTGTATTGTTCTCTATTTCTTTTATAGTTCCACCTCCTTAGACATGAACAAGAGCTTAAAATTTGTGTTTATTATTCTCTTTAAATTATTTGTAATTTTAGCATGCTTGTATCCCTAAACCATCTATCCCTAAACAATCTCTTTGATTTGGCATGCTTTTTAAAGTTAATATAAAGGGAATCATAGAGTCCATATTTTTCTATGGATTGCTCCCACCCAACATTCTGGGGCTAAAATTCATTCGTGTTTTTGTATATAAATAATTCATTCATTTCTACTGCTGTAGAATATTCCAAATAAGTATACCACAAAACAATTTATCAAAGAGACTGGCATCCAATATGTACAAAAGAAGTATACTAGAACTGAAAAAAAGGGCATGCTTGAGATTATATGCACACAAACACACACATATATAATACATACTCTATTTGATGTAAATAGTTCTGTTTGGTGACATTCTTGTTCTTGAAATGGGTCTCTCTTAGGGGACTGGGGTATAGTTAGTGGTAGAGCACTTGACTAGCATGTGTAAGGCCCTGAGTCTGATCTCTAGCACCACAAAAGAAAAAAATTAAGGTTCTCACTGGCATAATATCTCAATACCAAACTATTCTGCTTGGATAATATAAGGCTGGGATATATTTTAATATATAATGATGGTACAAATTCATGAGCCCACAAGAAGTATACAAATGTTTTTTGTCATACAAGTACTACTTTTTTAGTTAACACACTCACAAAGTATTACAAAGTGTTCTTTTTATTTTAAAAACCAAAGAAAAATAGTGAAAATCTAAAAAATATTTATAACCCTTTCCTTACAGCATAATATTTGGTTAGGTATTTCTAGAATACCTAATTATACTCAATAGGATATAATGACAATATTGTTGAATAAAAAATTTTTTAAAAAGCAAAATAAGGAAAATGACAAATTACATAAATAAGAAAACAAATGAAAAGTGTATATGACTTCTATAAACACATCTTTAAGAAAGCACACTGACCTTGAATGATGAAAGCCCAGCTTTTCCTGGAGACCTGTTCAGAAATAAAAACAAAAAAAAATGAGGTGCTGAATAGAAGAGATAAGAAGATAAACTACTTTTATACACTGTTAAAGCCAAACCTGCATTTTAATAAACATATATTTTGTGACTGAAAATTCTTGCCTGCATATAGAGAATATGAAAATGTCAAAAATCAGAATAAAATTAAGATGATTTATAATCTTATGACCTAGAGATTTGAACACTATAAATATAAAATATATATGTATGTAACACTATATATATATGTATAAATAAACATACACACAGACACATACATATGGTGTTCAAATATATATGTGTGTGTGTGTGTGTATATCTCTCTCTCTATATATATATATATATAGCAAGCATATACATATATTCAATATATATATATATATATATATATATATATATATAGATAGATATATCTATATAGATCTATCTATATAGATAGATAGATAGATAGATATAGATATGGCAAGCATCCCTGTAAATAAATTTCAACTCCATGATAAATTTCCTTAAAGTAAACTTTTCTAACAGTGGAACTATAGGCCAAAAATACATTAACTTTTCAGAATTTTGAGAAATTTTCAAATTGCCATCCAAAACAGCAGTATCAATTTATACTCCCACTGCTTTATAAATTATTGTTAGTACCTCTGTCAAAAATGAATGTTTTTAAAATTTTTCACCTATTTGACAGGCAAAAGTATATCTTATCATTGTTTTAATTTGCACTTCTTTGATTTCTAGTGTTGAAAATTTTCATGTGCATTAGATAGTTACAGTTGCTTTTGAAGATAATCATTTTTCTTCTCAGCTCTTTTTTATACTGGAGTAAAATTTTATTCTTAAACATAGACTACTCTAGATATAGGAATTTTAAAAAGTAACTTTTCACCAATTATTTTCATCCCTCACATTCTTTTCCAAATAAGAACAGTCTGATATCTGCTTCAAAGCACAAGGGAGAAAGACACATATAATAAGACAATTTTAAATAATTAACATGCCATTTCACTTCTAAGTTTTTTAAAAATAAGCTACAACGATACCAGATGATACAACTTTGAGTTGAAAGGCACCTTTCAAGACCTTGAGTAAATGGTTTTATCCCTTTTACTCTATCACACAGCTCATAAAGAGCACTTTCCAGCTATTTATTCACAGAATCTGTTATTGGCCAATTCTCAACACATATAGAGATATTCCAGATTATGCAGAGGAATTACTTCCTTTTCAGAGACAAGGGACACAATGAAAACAGGCTTTAGAGAAGATGAACCTTGCTTGAATTATCATTTCTGCCATTTATCCTATGTGTGTGATCAAATAGTTTCAGCTTCTCTAAGTCCCTGTCTCATCCTGTGTAAAAAGGGATAAAACCATTTATTCAGGACTGCTATGAGGATTCAGTGAGAATATCTGGGGCCCACACTCTAAGCAGTAATTTCTTCAGCAGCTTTGAAATGCTACATGTTTCTCAAAGGTACTTTGGCAGTCTGTCAGAACCGAGGAGCCTAAGATCAGTCAATGGAATACAGAAAAGGTACCCTACAGCCTTAACAACAGAGAGCATGAGGAAAAAGCCAGATTGTTATCATTGGGGTGTCTAGTTGGGATCCAGGTCTTTGGTGTCCCAAACAAAGAACTGAGTAAGACACACAAGTAACAGGTGAAGTACAGATTTATTGACAGTGAAGCTGAAAGTAGCATTCCGAAGATAGAATGGAGTGGGCTGAACAAGAAAGAGTGGTGGAAATTATTGTCTTATATGCTGAGCTATATGGCATTCTCTTCCCTATATGGACCTGACTGAAGACCGTACTCCATTTGCTCCCATTAGTTATCTTAGAAAACCTAAATAGAATACTGTCCACTTTACCCCCATTGGTTATTTTAGAATACTGAACCTGTGGCGGGAGTTGTTACGGTAACTGGACTTATCATAAACAGGGACATGATGACTCATCTCCCTGTCCTATCCTCTAGTAGCATTTTTCTTGTACCTTGCCTCTGCCATCTTGGTGACACTGAACTTCTACCTAATAATATTATATTGAGCTAATGATTAAAATGGGATCTTGCTTGCAACTGGTGTTGTCATTAAACCAAGAACTGGTAACAAAGAAATTCACGTTTGAAGCATATTTTAAGTATTATAAAGTTGTTAAGGTTTTGGATTGTTCCAATCTATTAAACCTAGAACTTTGTTACCAGGGTAGTCTGTAAGACTAGAATTCTTTTGTGATCAAATTTTTGACCCACGTATATAACATCAACACCTAGTAAAAATAAAAATATTTATAATTTTTAAAGTTGGCTAAAATGATTTGTGTCGTGTGCAAAGATGAGAAAAGAATAATTTGTTTCACCACAAAAAGCACTAATTATGTAATATCCCGATTAGAAGTTTTCTTAAAAGTGGCCTTGTAAGTAATAATAAAACAATGACTATCCTTTATTAAATATGTGCCCCAAACTATGTTAACATTTTAACTGGTTTTGGTCTTCATGACCCCTATTTGGTAGTTATATTACTTTCCCCTATATCACATAACAAAAATCTGACTTAGGTCAGAAACAATCATTTAAACTGCATAGTTAGTAAATAGTAGGGCTGGAATGACCTTATGTATGTACTCCAGGGCCCACTGTTTCAATCACTTTATAATATTGCTTCCTTTCTTATCAAAAGTTTGGCACTCAAAGGAAAGTTCCATTTCTCTAGAAATTTTACATATGGAAAAATTCATTAGTTCATTTCCTGGCCTTGACAAGTCAGGCATTAACTGTAGTTGTTAAAAACAGGTCAGGATTCAAAAGCCTTTGACTTAATCAGTTTAGTCCAACTCAAATAGTAGCACATTAACAAAATTTTTATAACTAGGATCTTTGTGTTACTAGGGATTGAATTCAGGGGTACTTTACCACTGAGTTACATCCCTAATCTTTTATTTCTTTTTTTGAGATAGGGTGTCAGTAAATTGCCTAGGCTGGCCTCAAACTTGCAACCCTCCTCCCTCAGCTTCCCAAGTCACTGAGATTACATGTATGCACCACCACATTCAGCTTATAACCATTACCTTTTAACTATTTTTTTTAAATAAAAACTTTCAAAAGCAGATTATAAATAAGTACATGTAGGTTTGGGGCTGTAGCTCAGTGGCAGAGCACTTGCCTCACATGTGTGAAACATTGGGTTCATTCCTCAGCACCACATAAAAATAAACAAATAAAATACAGGCATGCTGTCCATCTACAAATACAATTTTTTAAAAAAATAAGTACATGTATATGAATAGGCTTGGTCTTACAGTTTCAATAAACTATCCCTTCAAAATATCTTCCCAAACAAAGGATATACAAATTTCCCTTTCTTTTTTAATTATTACACTCATACATAATATATTAATACAATAATGCCCTCCTGGGACTCTAAAACTCTAAAATGCAGGGAATTTATCTGTGTTCACACCAAAGTACCCCAGGCTACTATGTGTGGAATGTCTTAGAGTTTTGTGTTTCCTTCCTCAGTTTAAGTAGTCACTACTAACAATTGGCCAGGTGCCTGCCTTTAAAAGCTTTCTTCCCCGTTTTAATTTTTGCTTCTAACCTGTATTGAACTGGGAGGCCAGATTTAAATATATATATATTTAGTTGTAGTTGGTCACAATATCTTAATTTAATTTTATGTGGTGCTGAGGATCGAACCCAGTGCCCCACATGTGTGAGGCAGGCACTCTACCAATGAGCTACAGCCCCAGCCCATGAAGCCAGATTTTTAAAAATATATGATAAAGAATAGGGATTTTGGGAGTCTCTCCAGGAGACTTTATGTACATGACCTTATTATGGGCTTTGTGGCACTTCTTTCGATCATTGAGAGGTTTTCAATATGCTTTTTATTTTTTTAAGCATTTGGCTGTATTTGAGAATTGTCATTACCAAAGAAGTGGCTGCCAGCTAAATGAGTTGTTAACCATCTTCTGTATTTCTAGACAATTCAACTTCTCTGTGGCTTAGTAACTATTTTCAAGGCAAAGATAAAATCATACTAGTTCAGAGTATTTATGTGTCTGAAGAAAACAACTATTCAGGTCAAGTTTGGTGTGGGAAGGAGAAACGAGGCACTAGACGTCAAGAAAATTAAATTCTACTCTTGGCTCTCCCACCAATTAGCTGCAAGATCTTATGCAAGGGTTTGTAGAGTTTATGTAATTTTAGGAAATTTTGTCTTAAGAACCTTTGTTAGTTACGAAGTAAAGATATAATTTACACCAAGATTAATGATCTAAATTTATACTCTCTGGTTTCCCCTAAATTTGAGATGCAGTATATAAAACATGGACATAACCAAACAGACACACAAATTCAGAAGTTTTACTTACTATCTCTAGTCAACTTGAAAAATATTTCTTCAAATATTCTGTAGATGCTGAATAAGGCAAATTAAAAATTTCCTTTTAATATGTTAGAGTCTGTAATTTTTCCCAGAAGAAGCCCATTCAAATGCCTACAAAATAACCTTTTTTAAAATATTTTTTTTAGTTGCAGTTGGACACAATACCTTTATTTTATTTATTTTTATGTGGTGCTGAGGCTCAAACCCAGCACCTCGCACGTGCTAGGTGAGTGCTCTACTGCTGAGCCACAATCCCAGCCCCTAAAATAACCATTTTAAACAGTACTTACAAGTGGAAAATCTTTCAGTAAACCCTAAAGTTACATGTAGACATATTAAATAAGGTTGGTGGTGGATCCCACTTCAAAGCAAATCTAACAAACCAAAATGAGAACTTTGAAAGTTCATTTTTCATTTCAGAAACTTTTATCATAGGGTTCAAATATGTTTGATGCATTTGTTATCTGATTAGCTGAGTTTTTAAGTTAATGCTAAACAATAATACAACATTAAGGAACTGAATTTCCTTGCATACCTAATAGCAAAAACAAAATTGAACTAAATTTCAACATTAGATTGCAAACATGGTAAATGTTTTAAAACTAAAAATATTAAATGAGATGTTCTGATATATATATATATATGCATCATAGATTGACTAAATCACAAGCTAACTAATATATCCATCACTTTGGATACTTATTATTTCTTGGCTTTTTTCATTTTCTGGTGCTGGGGATAGAACCCAGGGCCTTATGCATTGCAAGGCAAGCACTCTACCAATTGAGCTATAACCCTAGCCCTTATTATTTCTTTATGGTAAGAACATTTGACATTTATGCTTTTAGCAATTTTGAAACACAATATTATAAACTTCAGTCACATGCTGTAAAATAGATCTTAAAATTTGATTCCTCCTAACTGAAACTTTATACACTTTGATCAGCATCTTCCCATACCTCCCTTTCTCTCCAGCCCCTCATGACCACTTTGTATTTCTATGAATTTGTTAGATTTCAAATGTGAGATCATGAAGCATTTGTTTTTGTGTGCCTTGTTTATTTCACTTAACTTAATGTATTCTAGGTTCATCTGTGGTTTTTTTTTTTTCAATTTTTGTTTTTTAATTGTAGGTGGACATAATATCTTTATTTCGTTTTTATGTGGTGCTGATTGAATCCAGTGCCTCACACATGCTAGGTAAGCACTCTACCACTGAGCAGAACCCCAGCCCTCATCCATGTTTTTTTAAATAAAAATTTTCTTCTTTTCATGGCTGAATATTCCATTGTATATATATACACCACATTTCCTTTATCCATTTATCCTCTGATGAACATTCAGCTTGAGTCTCTATCTTGGTATTACACATAATGCTGTAAGAAACATAGAAATACAGATATCTCTTTGATATACTGACTTCCTTTCTTTTGGATATATATTCAATTGTGGGATTGCTGGATCATGTGGTAGTCCTATTTTTAGTTTCTTGAGGCATTTTCATAATGTTTTCCACAATGGCTATACTAATTTACATTCCCACCAACAATGTACAAGGCTTCCCTTTTTTCCACATCTTCACCAACACTATCTTTTAGATAATAGCTATTCTAACAGGTATGGGGTGAGATCTCATTGTGATTTTAATTTGCATCACATTTATGATTAGTGATGTTGAATACTTTTTCATATACATATAGGCCATCTGTATTTCTTTTCTTTTTTTAAAATTGTCAGTGGGCCTTTATTTTATTTATTTATATGCAGTGCTGAGAATTGAACCCAGTGCCTCACACATGCTAGGCAAGTGCTTCACCACTAGGCACAACCCTAGCCCATCTATATTTCTTTTGATAAATGTTTCTTCAGGTATTTTTTTGGGGGGGGATTATTGGGGATTGAAAACCAGAGGTGCTTTACCACTGAGTTATATCCCAAGCTTGTTTTATTTATTTTTGGAGACAAGGCCTTGCTAAATTGCTGACGCTGGCTTAGAATTTGCAATCCTCCCCTCTCAGTCTCCCTAGCCACTGGGATTAAAAGCATGCCCAATTGTGCCTGGACTTTCAGGTCTTTTAACTTTTTTCTCCCTGCTATTAAATTGTCCAAGTTCCTAATATAGCTTGGATATTCCTTTTTTCCTCTTTATGGAACTGGGGATTAAACCCAGGGATGCTTTACCACTGAGCTCCACCCCTGGTTCTTTTTATTTTTTTGTTTGAGACAGGGTCTTGCTAAATTGCTTGGGGCATAAGTTGCTAAAGCTGGCCTTAACTAGTGCTCCTGCCTCAGCCTCCCAGGTCACTGAGATTACAGGTATGTGCCAGCTTCTCCACCTAGTTATATTGTGGATATCAACCATATATAAGATAAGTGCTTTGCAAATATTTTCTCCCAACCCATAGGCTGTTTCTTTACTCTGTTAACTATTTCATTTGCTGTGTAGGAACTTTGTCTACTGTTGCTTTTGCCGTCTATGCTTTTGGGGTTAAATACAAAAGATCATTGCTCAGATCAATGTAGAAAACAAAGTAAAATTTTAATTTTGCAGTAGCTTCCCAAATTGAAGACAGCGTCTATCAACTGTGTTATTACATTTAAACATGAAAAACAATTTCCAAAACAGTTTCAAAATAAACTCTGCTTTAAATAATATTGGTATTCTACTAAGAAGAAAACATGACTTACAAATACTAAAAGTAGTGTGGCTTCTACTTACATATTGCATGTAAAAGTGATTTTTAGATTATTACTTCAGCAACTTTCAAAGTAGACAGAATATTTTGATTCACTATATCCTGTTTTCTATGAGTTATTTTCATACACTAACATTCAATTTATACTAACAAATTTCATGCTTGAATATAAAATAATGTGGTAGATACTTTATCTAGTCCCAATTCATTTAGTTTTTGTTTTGCTTTACTCTTTTTTTGGTAGTGGGTATTGAACTCAGGGGCACTTTACTACTGAGATACATCTCCAGTCCTTTTTCGTTTTTATCTGCAGATAGAGTCTCACTAAATTGCTGAGGCTGGCCTTGAACTTGTGATCCTTCTGCTTCAATTTCCCGAGTTGCTGGGATTATAGGCATACACCACCATGCCAGGCTCTGGCATTGTTAATTATAGTAGTTTTCCTTTTGAAGCTAGGGTACTGGTATCCAGTAGCAATATATTTTAATATCTTCAAAATGGTCACTATTTAAAAATTTTCATGTAGTTACAAAATGTTGCTTTGGTAATATTGTAGGATAGTAGTAGTATTTTTTTTTTGTAGATAGTATTTTTCTTTTATAAATTCTAACCTGATCCAGCCATAACCTTCAGACATATGAAGCAAAGTTTCATTAGAATAATAAGGTTATTACTCCCAAGCATAGGTACCCAGTCACAAAGTATATGTATCTAATGAGCAACTTACCCAAGAGTTGCTGAGATTCATAGGAAGTAAACTGTCAAATCCTTTATAATTTCTCACATAATAGTACTGCATTCAATACAACTGCAGTGAAACATGCAAATATGCAAGCAAAGCAATGTTTTATCAATCCTCTTATATGGCTGTACTTTGAAACTTGCTAAACCTGACTCTCTAATCTAGTATGCTGAGAAGAGTATACATTTACTTTATAGAAACAAAAATCAATCCAACAGAAAATATATACCCATGCCTAGCAAGCATAAGGCCTTGAGTTCAGTCTCTAGTAAAATACACACACACACACACACACACACACACACACACACACACTATATAGCAATAGGTTATTTTTTTCAGATTTGGATGCAACATATAACTACTGTTTTTTAAAATAACAAGTTATTAAAAGTGAACATGTTGCCTACCTATTGATATTACCTAGTACGAAAGAGATTTACAGTAATTCATTAAAAATCCCCAAAGGATTTTAAAAAATGAGTTAGAAGTCAAGAGTAACTTTTTAGTGTTTGAAGAAATATTAATAATTAAAGGAAAATGAGACCAAAAGAGGTTAAATTAAATTCATTTAACTTTTACTCATTTCTTATCATATACCAGGTATGGTGTTAGATGTTTGGGGTAAAGTAGTGAACAAAACAAACAATATCCCTGCCATCTTAGAAATTATGCTAAGGACAAAAGCCCTAGTTAGGCTGGAGTATATACAGCTTAGTAGTAGAACTTTACTTGGCATGTGGGTTCCATCTCCACTATCAAAAACAAAACAAAACATAAAACCAACCAAACAAACAAAAAAAAAACTAGTTTAGACTAGGTCACCAAGGAGTTCCTTTGCAGTTTCCAACAAACCATATAATACCCTATTAATTCTAATGTCCCTTCAAGTTTTTAATGGATTGGTAGCCAATTAATTAAAACTATAACAATATACTAAAGTCTTGATTTATCTAGAATTTATCCACCAATTTTCTAGGCAAAGCTTGGGGTTTCCAGACACTGAAAGAAAAATATAACATCAATATAGAAGTAGAATTGCTGAAATTTTAGCTAAACAATAAAAGAGCATGAGTTAGAATCAGGAGACCTGAGTTTCAGACTTAAATCAGACAGTAACAATTTATACAATAATAAAAAATAATTGGGGGGAGTTTTTCCAGTTTTTAATTATGGATATTTCAAACATACACAAAGCTGGGAGAATAATATCATGAACCCATACATACAACATGATTACCGTGTTAAACAATGATCAATAAATACCCTTTTGGGCTGGGGTTGTGGCTCAGGGGTAGAGTGCTCGCCTCGCATGTGGGAGGCACTGGGTTTGATTCTCAGCACCACATAAAAAGATAAAGGTGTTATGTCCATCTACAGCATACCCTTTCCTCCAGGCCTGTCAGATTTTAAAGCAAATGTCAGAAACAAATTCATTTCCCCATATACTTTTTAGTATGTACCCAAAAAGAATATAAACTTCTCTTTAAAACATAACCATAAGACCATTATAAAATTTAACCATTTCTTATTTTATATAGTCAACATTCAGATTTCCCAGTTTGCCTCAATTTTTTGTTACAGTTGGTTCATTTCAATCAAACGAGGTTCATATATTGCAATCAGATAACATGTCTATTTCAATCAGTAGGTTCCCCCTCAATCTTTTATTTTCTTGCAATTTGTATATTGAAGAAATCAGGTTGCTCATCCTGTAAAATTTCACATGATCTAAATTTTGTTGATTGCATCTCCATGGTTACATGTCACAAGCCATATTTTAAAGGAAAAACTGCAGGAGATATTGGAGAGATGGAATGGGCACATATCCAAGGAAAATCAATCTCTCTCTCTCTGTCTTTCTCTCTCTCTCTCTCTCTCTCTCACACACACACACACACATACACACACACACACACAAAACTGTAATAAAAGTATCAGAAAGCTGATGCTCATGATGTGCAAAATTTCAAAAAATGCCAGAGAAAAACATTTTCTTTAATTAATATTCAACAAGAACAAAAAGTGCAGGCTGTTTATATGTGGATAAGTATACACTATTATAATGTAAAAAGTGTTTAATATTTTTTTCCAATTAAGATCTTTAATAGACAAACCATAAAGGGAAAAACCAATTGTAGAATGACTTATAGAATCCTGAAACATTCAAAGAGATGAAAGTACCTGACTATTCCAAATAAGTTCAGCTCTATGGTCCCAGGCAAACTATTTCTTAGTATATCTGAGAATTATGAGTTCAATTTCTATCAAAAACCTTTGAAAAAACTGGGAAAATGGAAGAGAAAAACACTCTAAGAGTCAACACTGAACAGGCATATCCCACAAACTATAGACAGATTCATTTTATGTCAATAAAACACAAATTTCTTTTCTGAGACTGAGTCTCACTATATTGGCCAGGCTGGCCTCAAACTCTAGATCCCCCTGCACCTGACTCCAAACAAATTTCTTAAACACATTAATAAAAAGGGACTACTGTCCACAGAAATATACAGATTAAAGCAGTAAGTTCCCTATCCTACTTTGATATTCTTACTAATGTCTTAGATGAGGACACTGATGGTGTATCTTCCAAATTTGCAGATGACAAAAAGTTGGGATGGGTAGGTATTATAATGGGCAAAAGGATTCAAAATATTTCAACAGACTAGAGCAATGAATCAAATCTTAACAGAATGAAATGTAGTAGGGATAAATGTAAAATGCATGGGGAAGGAAGTTGTGGCTTAACAGAAACCAGGTGAAAACATTTTAGTATTTTTGTTGATGGCTTGGATAGAGTAAAGGTCATAACATGGCTGCCAAAGAGCTAATGTGCTCTTAGACTGAACCATTAGTAGAATCATTATGTCCAGGGCAAGGGGGATGTGAGTGTTCTGGAATTTCTCACTGAAAAGAGCACACTTAAGAATATTCTGTACTATTTGGATTATCACATCTTAAAAAAGGAACATTGATAAAATAGAATATATCCAAAAGAGAGAAATCAACTTCATAAATGCTATAAATACTAAAGTGGAATGATACAAAGAAACAAGAATGGCTAACCTGGAGAATAAGAAAGAAGAAAAGCAGCTGCTGTCTTCAAATGTTTCAGGCATCATACAGCATAACAAGGACTAAGTGGGTATTTTGCTTAACCTAATGAGTTTAGTTATCCATTGGAGTTTAGAAACAGGAACGAGCTGCTTCCCTGATATTCAAACAGAAACGGAATAATAACCTTAACAGGGGTACTGCAGAAGTCTGGAATGGATAACCACTCTGGTCTGCTTCTATTTCTTAATCTCTCTAAATTTCGGTTTCCACCTGTGAAATGAAGGAGTTAGATTTAAGTTGGTTGACCCCTTAAGTTCCTTCATTAGTCAACAAACCATTACTGGTTGTCTACCATGTGCCAGGCACTGCCAGGCATTGGAGGGGGGGGATGAGAACGATTGAGCCTCTGCCCACAGAGAGGTCACAATCTGGTGGGAAGGCAAATACATGAACAGATAATTTTAATACTTTCAATGAGAGACATAAGCACATAATCTCCTGGAAGCACAGAGGGGCACTCAAGTGTATATAACAGGGAGAAAGGATTATATTTAGAAAGGCTTCCTGGAACAGCCCTCCAGCTATTTCTACCACAGAAAATTATACAAGGATACTGAGAACTAGAAGTGCTTTAAAACACTAAGTAAATGCACACAAAACACTTTAGCTTGCCCTAAACTGGTGCTTGCTAAAGATGAATTTTTCTATTTACTGATGGTTGCAAACTGTCCAAATACAGTCATACATGGATTAATAATGGGGACATACTCTGAGAAATGTGTCATTAGGCAATTTTGTCATTGCATGAACACCAGAGAATGTTCTCTTTTTTGATACTGGAGATTGAACCCAGGAGTGCTTAGCCACTGAGCCCACATCTCCAGTCCTTTTTTGTAGTTTATTTAGAGACAGGGTCTCACTAAATTGCTGAGGCTGGGCTTGAACTTGTGATTCTACTGCTCAGCCTTTGAATCCTCTGAGATTATAGGCACGCAACATTGCACCCGGCTGAGAGAATGTTCTTACACAAACTAAGTCACTAGGCAAGATAAATCTTATGGAACCACTGTCATCTATGTAAGTCTCTTGCTAACCAAAACAGTCAATATGCAGCACATGACTACAGTTCTTAGGTGAGAGGAGTTAGAAATCTAATTTTAAAAAAATTAATCAAGGAGAGCAGAGTTCTTTGTGATTTTTGCTCTGCCCTACAAATCTTAAATTTATACCTTGGCCATTTGATTTAATCAAATCTTTATGCATGCTGTTTCTTCTCGACACATAACATATCTGAACTATCACTTTTTCTAAGTAAAAAAAACTGAAGCTTGTTACTGTAGAGGTCAAATGATAAAAATGAAAATTTTATAAACTGAGAAGTTAATTTTAGATGTACTGTATGATAAGTAATCATTCTAAATTCTATTAATTACTTGATCTGATCTCTGAGAAACTAGTTAATGCCTCTTGACCTTATTTTTTGTATTTATTTTGCAAAGTATATACAGTGAAACTTAATACATGGAATAATTTTCTTATTCAAGTTTATGTTTTAACTTTTGAACTGCCATTCTATATTTGATATATACAAGAGTATATGCAGCACATACAGGTTGAGAACCTCAATCCAAACATCTGAAATCCAAAATGCTCCAACATCTGAAACATTCTGAAAGCCAATATGTCACAAGTGGAAAATTCCATAGTGGCCCTCAAGTGACAAGTGGTAATCAACGTGCAGGCACACTAAAAATATTATGGAAGATTACCTTTAAGATATGTGTATAAAGCTGGGCATGGTGGTGCATGCCTGTAATCCCAGCAGCTTGGGAGGCTGAGACAGAAAGATCCAGAATTCAAAGTCAGCTTCAGCAACGGCGATGTGCTAAGCAATTCACTGAGACCCTGCCTCTAAATAAAATAAAGAATAGGGCTGGGGATGTGGCTCAGTGGTCAAGTGCCCCTGAGTTCAATCCCCAGTACCCTCGCAAAAAATGTGTATAAGAAATATATGAATTTCATGTTTAGACCTGAGTCCTGTCCCTAAGATATCTGAGTATGTACATGTAAATATTCTGAAATCCGAAATAATATGAAATAAAACAAATCTAAAATTCAAACCACTTTCATCCCAAGTATCTTGGAGAAGAAATATTCAATCTTTACATGTAATTAATTATGACACATAATAAGTAATATGAACTCCTGTGACTTACCACTTTACATTTTACCAATTAGAACAGCTGCAATAGCAGTGTAGCTTACTGTGTACTCTACCCCATTTGCCTGTCTCTCCCATAGAGGTATCCACTATCCCAGATTTTACGTATGGTTCCCTTAATTTTTTCATTTTTAAAAAGTTTCATCAAAACATGCATGTATATATATATATATTCATAAACAATACATGGGTAAGTTTTGTCATTTGTGAGCTCTGTTTTCACTGATGTATTTCAAAGAAAAAAATGTTGGACACTAAATATCATTGCACTGCAGAATGCGGTGGTACATGCTGGTAATCCCAATGGCTCAGGAGGCTGAGGCAGAAGGATAGCAAGTTCAAAGCCAGCTTTAGCAACTTAGTGAGGCCCTAAGCAACTTGGCGAGACCCTTTCTCAAAATAAAAAATTTTAAAAAAGGCTGGGGGAGCTTAAGTTGTAACTCTATAGTGTGCTTGCCTAGTACATGTGAGGCATTGGGCTCAATCCTCAGCACCACATGAAAATACATAAAATTAAGGTTTGTTTCCATCTACAACTAAAAATATATTTTTTAAAAAAGGGCTGGGGATGTGCCTCAGTGGTTAAGTGCACCTGGGTTCAATACCTGGTACCAAAAAAAAAAAAAACAAATCATTGCACTAAAAAAATCATCTATTCCTGTCAAGTATAAAGGCCACTCTTGGCATTGCATACACTCCAGTTGCACTTAAATCTTTAAACTGTACCCATATCCACTACTTTCCCTCTATTTCTCCCCCACCGAGGGTTGCCAGATTTAGCAACTAAAAACAGAATGTTCAGTTAAATTCCAATTTCAGAAAAATATAATATAAATGTATTTGTTGTTTATCTGAAATTGGAATTTAACAGACTGTTCTGTACATTGTCAGCAACTCTAATTCATACCCAAGTTAATTAGATGAACCAAAAAATCCTGTGTGTTTAAAAGAATTAAGAAGGAAGAATCACATGGCCAATGTCATTATATAAATATTCTTCTAAATATTTTACAACATTCACTGAATGGGGGAAAAGATCTATACATTTGCATATTCAGTCAAAGTTTTTCTGGACAGGGCATTCAGTGCATATGGGTAAATGCAAATACTATACCTCCCCCTACCTCCCACCCTCCCCCCCAAAAAAAAACTCAAGAAGGCTACTGTAACAAACTGACAAAATTTCTAGATATTTAAGTTGACTTATAGCCATTGTTTATATAGATATTTATATAAAACTATTCTCATTCAACATGATCAAAATGAGGTTAACTGATACAGGTAAAATAAACATCAACAGCTAACTTTCTAGATTAATCAATTGAAAGTATGTTGTCATTAAAAAAGAGAATCACACACTACATATATAGTTATTTTAGGACACTTTCCTCCCTTTATAAAAAGGATACTAGAAATATTTCAGATATACTATTTCTGTATCAATCAAAAAACTGATGAACCTTCTGCAACAAGAAGTAGAATTTGCTTCTCAATTCTGTCAATTTATACTCTAAACATCCTCCCACCACCTGAGGCACTAATAGAACCTAGATATGAATAGCAATAGATACAAATGTGTATTAAGAACCCATGTGGGCTGAGGATGTGGCTCAAGCGGTAGCGCGCTCGCCTGGCATGCAGCGCGGCCTGGGTTCGATCCTCAGCACCACATACAAACAAAGATGTGGGCTGGGGATGTGGCTCAAGTGGTAGCGCGCTCGATCCTCAGCACCACATACAAAACAAAGATGTTGTGTCCGCCGAAAACTTAAAAACAAAACAAAACAAAACAAAACAAAACAAAAACACAAAGATGTTGTGTCGGCCGATAACTAAAAAATAAATATTAAAAAAAAAAAAGAACCCATGTAGCCAGGTGTAGTAGGGCAGGCCTATAATCCCAGTGGCTCAGGAGACTGAGGCAAGAGGATTGTGAATTCAAAGCCAGCCCTCAGCAACCTAGCGAGGCCCTAAAACTTAGTGAGACCTGTCTCTAAATAAAATATGGGGACTGGGGATGTTGCTCAGTGGTTAATCACCCCTGGTACCAAAAAAAAAACAAAACAAAACAAAACAAAACAAAAACCCAAAAAACCCATAGATTAGATTCCCTAAATAGAAGCTACTTGAACTGCCTTACTAGGCTCACTGCAAAACCCACATTTTGAAATCAGCTACTGACATGGTTGACCACAGTAGGAATGTAAGTTGGTTTTTCAGAGCTTTGACCATTAGTTGCCCTGCAGGCAATTACTGGATCTTCATTACTCATGCCTTAGGGTAATTAGGACTTAAAATCATGGTATAAGTAATTAAATCTACTTTTTAAAAAGAACATTGAATTTCTATATTTTCAAAGAGCCAGACCTCATAAGCTATCCTACCTCTAGTTTCTCACCTGTTACCTATAGGCAGATTTTCTGCCTTTTGGGTTTGGTGTTTCTCCACCTATTAGAGTTATCTGAAAACAAACAAACACAACTTATAAGGCTTTTGCAAATAGGGAGAAATCACTGTGCAGGCGAAACCTACATTTGCCATCTATTTCACCTTTAACTAAACACCTAGGAATGCAAAAAACCACCTCCTATGAAATAAAAATAAAATTAGTGCAATCTAATTCTTAACATCACCATTTCCAAACTTCTTATTATATTTCATGAAAGAAATATACCAAAACAATTGGGCACTACACAGAGAAATGAACTAACTAGGTCTTTATTTTTGTGCCTAAGAGGACTTAATTCTTTTTCAGAGAATAAAAGGTGGCTGGCTATGAAGAAGCCAAGTAAAAAGCAGCAATGACATTGAAGTAGTAGTATAGAGCGAGTTTGGTGGAATAAAGTAGCTTGGGAAACATGTTTCTTATAGAAAGGTGACTCACTCTACAATGTAATTTTGTTTTTATCCCCCTCTTCTGCCTTTGCCATAAGAAAAACAAAACAAAACAAAAAGTAAGATGAGCTTAAGCAGTGTTTCAAGCAACTGAAACAAGCAGAACAAAGAACAGCTTGCTGATACAAAGAAAGTACTGGGATTCTAAGGTCCTTGAGGTGAACTGGATATGAGCAAAGATAAGGGAGTAGCCACTCCTTAAAGTAAACAGCTAATTAAAGGGTTCTGATTTCTAAAGCCCAGCAAGCTTGAAATAGTAAGATTTGATAGCAAACCAAGACCAACACTAAAGTGCTAAGTCTAAGCATGGAATCAGAAGGGTTCTGGTGCTCAGAAAACACTGACATGGAGTCCTATTATTGCCAACTGAGGCCAGGCAGGAAAAAAAATGCAGCAGCAAAAATCAGAAATCAAGGGCTGGGGATGTGGCTCAAGCGGTAGCGTGCTTGCCTGGCATGCGTGCGGCCCGGGTTCGATCCTCAGCACCACATACCAACAAAGATGTTGTGTCCGCCGAGAACTAAAAAATAATAAATATTAAAAAATTCTCTCTCTCTCTCTCTCTTTCTCTCTCCTCTTTCACTCTCTCTTAAAAAAATGTGAATTAAAAAAAAAATCAGAGGGCTGGGGATGTGGCTCAAGCGGTAGCGCGCTGGCCTGGCATGCGTGTGGCCCAGGTTCGATCCTCAGCACCACATACAAACAAAGATGTTGTGTCCGCCGAGAACTAAAAAAATAAATATTAAAAAAAAATCAGAAATCAAAACCAAACAATCGATCAACAAATATATGAAAAAAATATTCAACATCTCTAGCAATTAGAGGAATGCAAATTAAAACTTCACTGAGATATCAACTCACTCCAGTCAGAATGGCAATTATCAAGAATACAGGCAACAATAAATGTTGGTGAGGATGTGAGGAAAAAGGTACACTCATATACTGCTGGTGGGACTGCAAATTGGTGCCACTATTGTGGAAAGCAGTATGGAGATTCCTCAAAAAACTTGGAATGGAAACATCATTTGATCCAGCTATCCACTCCTTGGTTTATACCTGAAGGACTTAAAATCAGTCAGCTTATTATAGTGATGTAGCCACGTCAATGTTTATAGCAGTTCAATTCATAGTACATTTTAAAATGTCATGTTTTAACTACGCAGTAGAAAACAAATCACTCAAATTTCCCTGGACATAAGGCAATACTGGTTTACTAACAAGACTGACAAAAAGCTGACAAAACAGTTAAAATAATCACATAACAGGGAATACACTGAATCCTCCAGATGTAAACTATTTTTAGTTCACATATTATTATTTGAATGGTCATTTTAAGTTTTAAATATGATAAAAGCCCAAAAGTAGAAATGTATCAAAAGTACCTATTTTATTAATGATATTGACAGAAATGGTGAGAAAATTCAGCACAATGGCTCTATATTTTTTGAAAGTATGTTTTGTGGCAATATTTGTAAATAACCTTTAATTAAATCAAAGGAAATTTAGTGGTGAAATATAAATCTGTTCACACATAAGGTAAATTACAAACTTAAAGTAGACCCTTAAGCAACTCTCTTGTCTAAAATGACAAACTGATTTTTAAAATATTATGTATATATTATATTTCCATGTCATATTCCTATATTTTCCATATATTTCCATGTCATTTTTCAATAATGTGTTTTATTGAAAAAATAACCAAAAAAATCGTGTTCTTTGTCCTACACAAGAATGTTACATGAAAAGCATTCTACTCTGCACACTTAAAACCATTCAAAATACCTACATTAAAAAAATAACTCTGGGGTAAGGCAGCAATATCATAATATTCCAATTAAGTAGGTTAAAATAAAAATCAGATCTATTAATGTTTTAAAGTAATTTCTAGTAAAAAATAGACAGAAGCAGATAACTAAAATTATGCCTGTCTGGAGAAGTCAATAACTATTGCAAACATGTGAAATCACCTTGTAACTTACTTTTTAAAAAGTAAACAAACAAGATGTTGGGCTGCAGGCCACATTACAGAAACTTTATCAAACTAATATGTTTATAAGATTTTGTAAGTTATCTAAAACATTCAGTGTAACACTTAATTGTAAAAAGTAAATACCAGTAACTTGTAAATAAAAATTAGGGGGCTGGGGTTGTGGCTCAGTGTTAGAGTGCTTGCCTAGCATGCATGAGGCACTGGGTTCAATCCTCAGCACCATATAAAAATAAAAAAATAAAGATATTGTGTCCACCTTTAAACTAAAAAAAAAAATTAGGGCTCTAAAGTACTTGTAAAACCCCCTTTAAAAAATGCAAATGGATCACTTCTATGATCAGTGAACTTACATTTCAGACTTCAAGATTCCTGGTTGAGTTCACTGATAATCACCCAAGACAGGCAGAGGAACAAAAGTCAAATCAAACCATTTTTTTTAAAATTAAAGAACATTTACAGGTATTATCTCTGATAAAAAAGGTCTTAAAGGAAAATAAATGGTAAACTAATGACTTAACTAAGATTCTGGTATAAAGTATAGGGTTTTTTTTTTGGGGGGGATAGTACTAGGGATCCTATAAATAGGACTTCATGCATGCTAGCCAAGCACTCAATTTTTTTAAGAAAAATTGAGAAAAAGCCTCACTAAATTGCCCATGCTAGTCTTGAACTTGTGATCTTCTGCCTCCCCAGTAGCTGACATTATAGGAATGCACCACCACATCCAGTTAATGGGTAAGTTTTAATTATTCATGTTCTTCTTCACCATCACAAATGGAAAATAAAACATATTTTGATAACATTTAATATTAAGCACTATATAAATTCAATTTTTATGCTTTTTTGATTTGAAATTCTCCTTCTGCAATTTTTTTATGAAAAATGTATGAAGGACTTAAATATTCTAGGAAAATCTTAAATTACCTAGAATACTTACGTACATTAAACATTTTATAGGTCAAGTTTAAGTCTTTTATGATTTATTATAAAAAAGCTTATTCAATCTTATCGGCATCTTAAATAGTAATTACTATTCATGTAATTTTCAATTACCTAGTTATCAGGAATGCATTTTTCCCATTAATTTAATAGTCAATAGAGATTTGGTTAGGTAGAAAATGTTAATAACTATCATGTATCTCATTGTGACTACTAGAAAACACATATGAAGGAGGGGAAAAAAGAAATATTGGGTAAGTGAGTTGTGGCCAAAAGTATGAGTCAGAGTTATAAATAATTATCCCACCACAGTACCATGGCCTGACTAAACAACTGACAACAATTTATAAAACAATTAACAGAAAAAAAATCTGGGGATAGAGACTTTTGAGTGGCTCACATCTGGGTTACCCTTATGAACAAAGAACATGCTGGGCATGGTGGTGAAGGCCTGTAATCCCAGCAACTCGGTAGACTGAGGCAGAAGGATTGCAAATTCAAAGCCAGCCTAAGCAACTTAGACCCTGTCTCAAAATAAAATGTAAAAAGGGCTGAGAATGTGGCTCAGTGGATACGCACCCCTGGGACCCTGGGATAGAGATAGAAAGAGAGCGAGTGAGAGAGAGCGAGCGAGAGCGCGAGCGAGCACACCCTTTAGAAGACAGTGAACAGTAGTCTGGGATTCCATCTTTTTCAGTAGCAAGGTCACTTCCTGATCTGGCTTACAATCAATTACGTCAAAGCTTAAAAAGAAGGGCATAAAAAACTCTCCCTTTTATTATTTCAAAGTTCTATATACCCAAATGTCAGGAGTTAGCCTTGTCATTTTAATAATTTACATGTAAACTAGAACATCACAAAATGTTTACAGTTTAGAAAATGAAAGTAGGGGTGACCTACTGTTTTAAATCTTCATTCAAAACCATTTGTTTAATTACCACAAGTTAGTAAAATTTTACCTCTTGCTGACTTACAACAAGTCCCTAACCTACCCTAAGCTGTCAATTTTTCCACCTATCTAAAAAATTGTCCTATCACACAGAACTGCAAGACAGTCAGAAGTGACTGTGTATTAAGAAAAACTTTGAAAATGAATGTCCAACATTAGTAGGCATTATGGAGTTATTATTCTTTGCATGTAACAACACATAGAACTATATAGTACTAATTTTTTATTTTGAACACATTTACCCCTGGAAAAAAGTTAATAACAAGAATTTGATATAAGGGCAGGATAACTGTCAATATTTCCCAAGGTTTCACTGTTAACATTTAATATTTATTGAGTACAGGATGTCCCCAAGTTACAAAGGTCCTATAAATACAAACCACTGTCCTTGCCTCAGTCCCTCCCCTACTTCTCTTATAGTAACTGGAATGTGTGGGAGGGGAGCTGGAATGATTAGGTAGAGATCTGAGTGTACCAGGAAGTTTGAAAGTAGAAGAAATTGTGAAGGGAAGTGGAACACCACAGAACATGCATACTCATCAACTCAATCCCCATCTAAACCTTCTGCTGCTGCTATACCTCTACTGTGGATATTTCTCCATGCTGGGAAATAAGGAAAAGGCTAAAATAAAGAACAGCAGCCTAGAACTATGACCTGGCATATAACAGGGATAATAAAATTCATTTAAAGGAAAAAGTCATTTACCTTAAGCCCTTAATCCAATTCAATAAAAATAAAGTACACATTGCAAAATATCAACAGACCTACTTGCTCTCACTCATCAAGGTACTAATTTTATCAAGCTACTGAATTCACTCTGCTTACCCATCTTTGTGTAATCCAATAACCCATACCCACCAGACACACTACTAAAAAAAATTCACTTACGAATGTATATATCCAATTTAACTGACTTTTCCCCCTACTCCTTCCCCAAAATCCTTCCACTCTTCATATTTCATCCATCACTGTTCCTTCTCAGTTATAAGGGACAAGAACTGTTATGCTAGGAAATCTCTGTAGCAATGTTACTAGGAAGGAGAAAGTTGGCAATAGAGTGGTGTTTTTTTTTGTGTGTGTGGGGGTACTGGGGATTGAACTCATGGGAGCTTAACCACTGACCACATCCCCTGCCTGTTTTTATTTTTCATTTTATTTTGAGACGGGTCTCATTAAGTTATTTAGGGCCTTGCCAAATTGCTGAGGCTTCCAAACCATGAGGATTACAGACGTGTGCCACCACATCCAGCTAAGAGGTTTTTTTCAAAAACACTTAAATTGTTACTAGTGCTGCTAATAACCAGGAAGATTACTTACCCAGTACCCTAATTTAAATAAAGGATTTCCGAGACATATTTAAAAGAGGACTATGGGTTTTAAGTTCATCCATAGCTATTCATACCAGTTCAAGAATAAGGCCAGAAAGAATACTCCTATCCCTTCTCTCAAACCTACTTAGTGATCAAATGCTTGCTTTGGACAAACCAAGCTCGAATACAGCACAACATGGCTGTTTACTGGTTCTCTAGAAAGTTTGATCTGCAGTCCATCAGAACATTCAGGGTTCAATTATGGTATGGAGGGGTCAGAGTTGTGGTCCAGGGGTAGAGCACTTGCCTAGCATGTGTGAGGCACTGGGTTCCATTCTCAGTACCACGTATAAATAAATAAAATAAAGGTCCATCAACAACTAAAAAAAAATTGTGGTATAGAAAAAATGTTAAAAGTTTTCCATCTTGAGTTTCTAACAATTTTATGTGCCACCCTTGGATTTTTAAAAATTGATCCTACCTCTTTTAAAATTTTAAGGATCAGCGTCCCATGGAGAAAGTAAAACTTTCTGCTCTGAAGTCTATTTGTGCAATTAAAGTTCTCCTAGGGGGCATTATTAGAACTTAACTGCAGTTTTGGATAATCTTAAAATGAAACCATTCAACGTATGATTTAAATAAAAATTAAAGATAAGATTTTATCATTCAGTGCTAAAGGTATATACTAACAAGCTTACTATAATAATTTCTAATTCAGGAAAGTTACTTTTTGAAAAATATCACAATATCTTAAAAGTAAAATCTTAATGAAACATACAAAAATCAGTTTGTTTCCATACCAATAGCAAATTGTCTAAAAAGGAAACAAAAACGCAACACCATCTGCAATAGTTAAAAAACCCTAAGAATAAACCAAAGATATGAAAGAGCTACAATTAAAATTAAAAAAACGCTGATGAGAGAAATCAAAACAGATACCAAAAAGACATCTGAAATTCACGAATTAGAAGAATCAATAGTTAAAATGTCTGTAATACTAAATCAATCTACAGATTCCATGTGTTCCCTATCAAAATATCAGTAACACTTCTCACAGATCAGACAAAAATTACAAAATTCATATGGAACCACAAAAAATCCTCAAATAGAGAAAGCAATCCTGAACAAAAAGAATAAAGCAGGCAAAATTACACTACCTGACTTCAAAATATACTGCAAAGCTATAATAATTAAAATTAAGTGGTACTGGCATAAAAAGACACACAGACCAGGAATAGAGCAGGAGCCTAGAAATAAATACACATATCCATCCCCAACTGATCTTTGACAAAGGTGCTCAGTACATGCACTGGATAAAGGACAATAAATTGTGCTGGAGAAATTGGATATTCACATGAAATTAATCCCCTATCACCAATTGACTTAAAAAATTCAAAATGGATTAAAGACCTAAATGTAAGACCTGAACCATGAAACTACTAGAAGAAAACATAGATGAAATGCTTCAGGACAATGGAATGGGCAAGGATTTTTAGGATAAGACCGTAAAAGCACAAGAAATGAAAATAAAAATAGAAAATTTTGTTTATACCAAGTTAAAAAGCTCTGCTCTAAAAAGCTAACAATCAACACAGCAAAGAGACGACTTACAGAATAAGAGAAAATATTTGCAAGCTATGTATTTGACAAAGGATTGATAACCAGAATATATAAAGAACTCAAGCAACAGCAACCCCCCCAATAATCCCACTGAAAATGACATTTAGTTACAAAGTTACATTTCTCAAGACATACAAATGGCCAACAGGTACATGAAAAAAAGTACAACTTCCCTAATCATCAGGGAAACACAAATTGAAACAGAACCACAACAGAGACATCACTCCACTCCAATTAGAATGGCTATTATCAAAAAGATAAAAGATAACAGGTGCTGTCAAGGATATGGAGAGAAAGGAACCCTTGCACACTGCTGATTGGAGTGTAAATTAATACACTGTGGAAAAACAGTATGGAGGTGCTTCAAAAAATTTTAAATAGAACTACCATATGACCCAGCAATACTACTACTGGGTTTATATCCAAAATAAATGAAATCAATCCAAAGAGATATCTACAGGGTAATTACCAGGAGAGAGAAGCAACTGAAATTGTTTACCAACTGGTGAATAGATAAAGAAATGTAGAACATATATGCAATGGAATACTATTCAGCCATAAAAAAGAATAAAAACTTGTTGTTTGTGACATCCTGTATAGAACTGGAGATCATTATGTTAACTGAAATAAACCAAGCACAGAAAGACAATTGCCATATGATCTCACTCACATGGAATCTAAAACAGTTGATCTTATAGAAGTTGAGAGTAAAATGGTAGTTACCAGAGGCTGGGGAAATAAGAAGTGAGGGAAGACAGATTACAGTTGATTAACAGGTACTAAGTTACAGTTAGGAGAAAGAAGTTCTGGTATTCTATGACATAATAGAGTGACTACAGATAATGATAATGCACTGTATAATTTTTCTTTAAATCCAAAAGAAAGATTCTGAATGTTTTCACCATAAAACAATGATAAATAAAGAGACAGATTTACCTTGATTTAAACATTACACAAAGTATACATGCATCAAAACATCACATGGCACCTCATTAATGTGTGTACTTCTTATGTATCAATTTAAAAAGTAGAATTCTACTTTGCTAAATAGAAATGACTTATATTATTGTAATGTATGGAAATGATACCAAAGCTTAAACCTTAACAGAATAACCACCTCCAATTTAGTAAATACAAAAGATCAATTGTACACATTTAGAAGTTACTACTATACCTAGCAATACTAATAAGCACGAGCTCCAAAAACAAACATTAATGGAAGTGACTTAAATATTTGTCATAGTTCTTCAATATCCATATTTTGAGCAAAATAAATAACATATGTATAACTTTAATTATTTGAATTCTGAGTTTTTATGAGATAAAAATGTTAAGTGAACACAAAAAAACTTAAAGACCCATCCAATTATTCAGTCTTTTTCTTTCCTTTGTTTATTCAAAGGCTGTGAAACAAAGATAACATTTCCTATTAAATTTCTAAACAGTTTTCTCAAATTATAATGAACTCATCTAAAGGCCAAATATTCTTTCTACAACCCATAGAAATCATTTTTGTTAAAATATTATTTGGGAGTTGCTGATGAATCAAGATGCTTTTAAAGCACTTCAGCTAAGCTGTGATGATACTGAGTCTAAAATCCTATTTGCAAATATATTTCCTAAAGGTCACCCTTGATCTTGAAATTTATTCTACTTGGTATTACAAAGGATGGCCAATGGATGCCAGTGATTCAATGCATTCAATCTAAAAGACAATGGTTAACATTGGTACTGAGATAATTAGTATGAAGAAATTGCTGCATGAACATGTTTTTGTTAAATTCTGTATGTTTAAAATGTTTAAAAAAGTGTTTGGAGGAAAAAAAGGTTTCATGGGCTTGAAAGCAACTGACCCTGATGGAATGCCAAATTATAAACTGCCAGACAGCTGCAGCTGGTAATAAAATGCTAAGACCTGAAGCACTTTAGCAGAACCTGATTATATGGTAATCCTAGTATCTGAGAGTAGGCAAAAGAGCTAGAAGAATAACTGATAGCCTGGTTGCTATAGTAACCAAGATAAATTTGTATACTGACTGGGAAAAACATTGGGGTTGTCATCAGTTATGAGGCTCACATTTTGTCTTAGGTGCTTTCCCCTCAATTTTGAATCATGAGAGGACAGAGCACCCAATTAAAGATTTATCTGGTTAGCTGAATAATATCCAAAAGAAAAAGGGGAACAGGCTTTGTGAATGTTAGTAGAAATTACCTTAGCTCTGGATAGAAAATAGAAATGTAGGTTAATTATCAATTCAAGTCAATATCAGTAAGGCATCATAAGGTACCTATAATTTTTGTGACTTTATTGTTTGTCGTAGATGGACAGAGTACTTTTATTTATTTTTTAAATTTTTATGGAGTGCTGCTGAGGATCAAACACAGTGCTTCATATGTGCTAGGCAAGTGCTCTGCCACTAAGCTACAGCCCTGGCTCCAATTTTGTGACTTTAAATATTATCAGAGATATTTCTTACAGGTTATTAATTTCTTGAATATAGGGTTATTTAAAGCAGACCATTTATGTGTATGTAAAACAATATTAAACGGTGGAATTTGTCTTATCTCAGTTACGCAGGACCTAGGAAGCAGCTTCATAACCTGGTCCCCTCACCCCCTCCACCTCCTTCACTACAACTTTCATGAGCTACTTTTCATACTCTCTTCCTATACCTCATTACCCCAAGATGTACTCTCCCCAAATTGTAGCCAGAATGTGAAGAGGAAATAGTTTACTTTTTTTAAAAAAAAACTGTTGACTTTATTTAAACAAACAGCTTCTTTAAGGGATTTACCTGAAAAATTCATCTGTCATAACAACGAACTGAAGAGGAGACACACAAGAGTGTTGTACAAAGGTTGCATGCTAAAAATTAACAAGTTTTTTCCCTGTCCTATAAGATAGTTAATGAACTATTTTTATCCTAAAACTGTATAGGTTTTTATATTTTTAAAAATTAAATTTTGTCTACTCTATTTTATGAAGTAGGTTACCAAAAACAGAATAAAGCTTTCAACTTACAGATTCAAATTGATCCCCCCAAATTGCCATACTGCTACCAACTGTCCTACCTAAATGAGTCACCAATTGACAGTTGGAAGTCACTAAATTTAGAACGTAATTTTATTAATTAAATTTTTCCACTTCAATATGATAAGACTGTGATAAGGCAGCATTTATAAATGAATTTCTATCAATCCACAAAATCAACAGCAATCAAATATAATCTATGATTAAATGTCAAAAACTCAGGAACGAACGGCCATAAAGGAGGTTTTGCTTCCCTAAAGTAATTCACAACATGCAAATATTGTTTAAATAAAACTGCATAAATTTTCAATTCAGAGAGA
The DNA here is from genome assembly GCF_964194105.1 of Spermophilus citellus. Lineage (NCBI taxonomy): Eukaryota > Metazoa > Chordata > Mammalia > Rodentia > Sciuridae > Spermophilus > Spermophilus citellus. The sequence goes on along the minus strand of NC_138190.1, from coordinate 115,715,677 downwards.
AACATTTCTGAGGGCTAAGTAAAGCAAGAAAGCTGAATTTTCAACAGACAGTTTTGTTTTTTAGATGTAGCAATTCTTCCAGACACTTTTATCACAGTTCCCATAAGTTAATCAATATTTTGCCGTTACTCAAATCTAAACATGGTAGTTGCAAGTAACACTAACTAGACTCCTAAAAATAAACTAATATGAACTCTGTTCTACATAAGCCAGTCTGCCACCATTTTCATTCTGACTTGGAGAAAAGTAGTGAGCAATAGGATCCTAGAACAGTCAATGTCCTTTGACAAGTAAAGCATGAAGAAATAGTCATGTTAGAAGTAGAACATCTTAGAAGTCTGGCAAACAGGGTATGTATCAGAAACCTATATCAGGGATAACCAGCATTATTCTCCCCAATTCCACATGGCAGCACCATACAAATGAGGAATCAAGAAACCTGGGTTCAGTGCTGGGTGCAGTGGCACAAGCCTCTAATCCCAGCAGCTCAGGATACTGAGGCAGGAGAGTGACAAGTTCAAAGCCAGCTTCAGCAACTTAGTGAGGACCTAAGCACTAAGCGAGACCCTGTCTCTAAATAAAACACAAAAAAAGGGCTGCAGATGTTGCCCAGTGGTTAAGCACCCCTGGGTTTAATCCCTGGTACCCCCCCCCAAAAAAAAAGAAAAAGAAAAAAGAAAAAACAAAATAAAAAAACAACTTAAGTTCTAGTTCTAGTCTACCACTAATCAGCAGTGTGTTACTTCCCCTCTCTGAGCCTAGGTTTCACTTTCAGTTAAATGGGAGGACTGGGTTAAATAATGGGTCCCTTCCTACTACAAAATGTATGGTTCCCTCTTCTGAGGCCTCAAATATATTTTGGCTGAATACAGTGTTGAAAATGCTACATTTATTTTTATAACATGTTCTCAGTGTCAGCCTTTAGAATGTGTAGATATAAGCTATAGGATTTAGCAGAGGCAATCAATTAATATATAATTTATCCAAAAAATAATTTCAAATCTATTGGTCTTTCTTGAATCATGTACCAAAAACATCAAGTTTGTTAAACTCAAAGTTGTGTGTGTATGATTTCCAAGAATAAAAGCTTATCAATAAAAGCACACTATCAAATCTCCATACAATGACAGGCATTTAGAGTCAGAAGGGTTCTCAAAATGTAATCTCAATTTAAAGATGAGGAAATGAAATGACTCAGTTCAGAGCTCCTTTCTACTATACCACAGTTCCTCTTTCCTTTCCTGCTGTATTAACCATGATACCAGAGAAAATGACAGACTGTGAAACTGGTCTGTGTTCTAGTCCTGGTTCTGACATGAATTTGTCATAGCACCATGGACAATTCACTTTCCTTCTATGGGCTTCAAGTTTTCACATTTTATAAGAAATAGTTTAACTAGATGTTCCTCCTATTTAATAACATAAAATAATCTTATAAGATTCCTTTCTGACAAAAATACATATTTCTGAAAGAAAAAGTGGGAATTTCTAGTGAAGAGAACTGAAAAGTTTGGGCTGCTGGTGTTAATTTTATTTTTGGTATTGGAGATTGTACCCAGAGCACTTTAACATTAAGCTACATCTCCAGCCCTTTTAATTTTTTATTTTGAGACACTAAGTTGCTAAGGCTGACCTTGAACTTGTGATCCTCCCAGCCTCCCAAGTCACTGTGATTACAGCAGTGTGTCACTGTAACTCTGATTTTTAATTTTTTGGGATTGAACCCATAGCCAAGCGCTATATGGATGAGATGCATCCTGAGCTTCCCCTGCCAAACCCTGGGTTAAATTTTGAGACAAGGTCTTGCTAAATTGCATATCTTGGTCTCAAATTTGTGATCCTACTGCCTCAGACTCTCTAGCAGCTCGGATTACAGGTGTGCACCACCACACCTAGTTGGGATGCTGGTTTTCTTTTTTCACATTTTTTATTGGTTCATTACAGTTGTACCTAATGATAGGATTTTTGTTACATATTCCTACAAGCACAGAATGTAATAATATAATTTAGCCAGTATCAATCCCCAGAACATCCCCCCTCCCTTATGGTGGTCTCTTTCCTCTACTGATCTTCCTTTGATTTTCATGAGATTCCCACCCATTCCCCACCTTTTCCTCCCTTTTTCCTCTCTAGCTTCCACATATAAGAGGATACATATATCCTCTGACCTTCTAAGTTTGGCTTATTTTACTTAACATAAGGGTCTCTAGTTCTGGGTTGCTGGTTTTAAACTGATGCATCAGTTCAATTCAGCAAGTTGGCCCTAAAGTATTTGACCCAGAATCTATTTGGGGAGAATCTCCCTGACCCCACTCTATACATAGTATGGAGGAAGCTATGATGTACTAGAAAAAAATTCTGGACTAATGAGTTTGAAGAGCTGGTTTCAAATCCCAGCTCTGACACTTACCAAGTTGTCTCTCCTAAAATAATCCACTTAACTTCTCTGAGTCTAAGGTTCCTTATTTGTAAAACTGGAGACAGGAATAAAGAAACTAGACCTAAAGTATCAGTCAAAATAAAGCATTATAAATATAGTACATTTTGCAAACCTGGGCAAGAGGAGATGATCTGCCACTGTGAAAAAGTATGTTGTACTGAACTCAAAACTCTTTCTGTAAAAAATTGCTAATTTTCAACTTTTTACATTTACTTTCAAAGAGCAGATTAACAAAACTGAAGACAATATTGGATGGGCAATGCAAGAAATACATTTTTAGGAAATGGACTGTATACTTGAATTTCACTAATCAATAAAAACACATGAGATAATGCTCAACTGTCTGCTCAGTTAACTACAATTTGAAGAAAAGGTCTGTGTGTACCCAAATAGACAAAGCAAGGAGTATTTCTTAAAAGTGTCCATATCCAGTCTATTTATCTCTTAGGGTTTTTAAGATGTGTTACTCCAGTTCATATCAAGGGACAGAAGATAATTCTGATGACCACATATTGAGTGATGCCTTCTGTTTCTACAAATCAAGATTTCTCACTGAGTTTCTAGGTAGTTAGTTTTCGGTCAAGTGGGCTAACAGTACCTTATGCAAACAAACCTGCCACAAATGATAGAGGAAAATGTAAATGATCCTACCCCTTTCTGTCCTCTGAATACAGCTAGTTCTTTTCAGATGTAATTCTCCAGATGAGTTTATTTTCTTCCAAATTCTTTCACTAATGCAGCAGAGCCACGAAATCCAAACAGATCCTATATTCTGTTAACAGAATTTTTTTTCAACATACTCAGATTTTAGGCAACTCTAGAGTTAAAATTAGGAAGCTGAGTCCCAAGGACATTATTATTATTATTATTATTATTATTATTATTATTATTATTATTATTTTTCACCTAGTATCAAAGTGTTTAAGAAGCTATATTATCCCAGAGGGAGGAAGTGACTATCAGTTCTATCAAAATGAGTCATCTAGTTTAGATGTGGGCTGGGATGTAGCTCAGTTGGTAGAGTGCTTGTCTCACAATACTTCCAGGTTCTGGATACAACCTCCCAAAGCAAACACTGTGTAAAGATAACAAATTTGCTAATGTCCAGAAAGAAAGACAGGAATGAATATTTGAATGCTTTTCTGTACCAAGTACTGGACTAAACAGTTTACATAGGTTCTGAAATAACTGTTCTTTGAGATTAAACTTATTCAATGAACTTAATATCCACATAATTCTAGATTGATAATCAAGTAAACCGATTATTTCCTTCCCCCACTCCAACACACACACGTACTAAAGGATTCAGTCTCTCATTTAACCTGAAATGATAGTTCATTACTTTGAAGGGAAAATCATGCACAAAAATTTTAAAGTAATACAAAATATTTGAAAATTCAAATTTATTTTTATTCTCTACTATGTAGCTATGAACGTGTCTCAGATATTGAACTTGAAGGAGATTCAGTGTCATCTCAAGATCTGGCATTACCATCCCCAAATCTCACAACAGTGAAGTTATATGAATGTTAGTGAGAACATACACATTTGCAATCTGCCAACATACATTTCTTTCTGATTTTGTTGCTGTAAGTTTTTTGGTATAAGTTGTGTATAATAAAGATTTTAGAATGATTTCTAAAATGTACAGATAACTTTAATTTATCAAACAGGGTATTTCTTCCACGGGGTAAGCATGAGAATTGAAGGCTGTTGAACTCCCAGAACTATATTTGTGATTTATACTAACATACAAATTTTACCAATTCTAAATTCTTACAGCATGAAAATATATTTCACTGCCACTAGTTCCACTCATGTTAGTAGAAGAGTTTGGCAAAAACGCTTTAAACACTATTTCGACTTTGAAAAGTAGAAGAGTGGAAAATAAGTAGAAGTTCTGGTCAAGGGAAGTATTCCAACTATTGTACTTTCAACTCAGAATCACCCATATTAATCACCACTAAAACATCTTGCAAAATTAGATAAAGGGCACAATGCTGGGGCTCCCGGTCCAAGCACCAGATTACTCAGCACTTGTTTGTACCTCTGTAATCTGTTGTATACATTTATGTCCGGCTCCCCTTTTAGATCACATCCTTCTCCCCAATGGTAAAGGTCTTGTCTTTGATTCCGTTTGCCTCACTGTAAGGTGCTATTTTAGTAAAACACTGTTGATTCAGAATGTCTCGGCTAGAGGACTTCCTTAAGTAAATAGCCAATCTTTCCTCTACTCCTTTTCTATGCAAGAAAAAGTGGACAGCAAGTAGGTAAGAGTTACAGCTATCTGTGACACCAATAGGTAAGTTAGCGGTAAAAGAAGAAAAAATTGGGAAGTGCAATTTCTCCTGTTACCGCTCTTTTAATCTATGGTCCCCGAGGCCAAAGCGGATGTTTGAAAGGTAAGTCTGAACCCCACAAATAGAAATCTCCGGTTCTCAAGCACGTAAACTGTCCCACTCAAAGAAGGTTGAATATGACGAGACAGGGGATCCGAGCGAGCACCCGGGCTGTTCTTTAAGGAAAGGGGCGGGAGGTGCCCGAGGCGGACGATTCTTCCTTCTCCAACTTACCCTACCCTAAGGAGCCCCAGATCTGGGCTCTGAAGTGCTGAAGTGAGACTGAGAGGAACAGCAGTGGCGGACACAGCGGGACCAGGGAGGGGTGTAGGGGAAAGCACAGGAGAAGCCAGGGCACTGGGATGCCCGGCTTTTGGGCCATATAGCTTCATTACTTACCCTACAGGGTGCACATCTTCAGGGGCATCATAGAATTCCTCCGTGTCGCTTTCCGACGCCATTTATAGGACACACCCGCGGGTGAGGGGGCCGGCACGGAGGAAGGGTGACTCTCCCGTCTCCTCCTCTTCGTCCTCCACCCGGGCGAGACTATGGGGAGGTGGGTCCCAGGCGAGGTTAAGGAGGGAGCAAACGATCTGGAGTGAGAAGCTGGCTAGGGAAAGAGGGGCCGCCCTCAGTTGCCGGGCTGCGGGAATGAACCGCAGAGCGGCTGTCTGAGGAGGCGGCAGTGAGTCCAAGGACTGTTGCTGCCGCCGCTCCCGGCGATAGGTGTATAAGGAGCGCAGGAGAAGAGGCGGTGGCTCTTCTCAGTGGGGGAGGGCGGGCGTGCCGGCGACAGCAGCTCCAATTTCTCCCGCAGCAGCAATTACAGCAGCTGGGAGAGCTAGTTGTCCGCAAAATACCGACGCGCTCCTACCCTCGCGAGACTTCGGGAGGGGCCGGTAAAAGCGTGGGCGGGGCGAAGAGGTGGCGGGGGCGGTCCCAGAGAGGCAGCTCTGTGATTACTTATGCCTGGGAAGCCTATCAAAACAGCGCAAGCGCGTTAAAGGCGTTGGGTGAGGGCAGGAAGTAGCGGAGAAGGGAGGGGTGAGCCTCCTAAAGGGAGGAGTCTAGGACCTGCGCAGGAGCAGCGTGGAGCCCCAACTTTGTGGGCGCGTGCCGGACGTAGGTGGGGTCTGGCATAGCGCTTTACCCACTAACTATACCAATTCTTACAGTTCCAAAGAGAGGCATTTAAAAGGGATAATTTTGAGTCTGCTTTTTTTTTTTTTTTCCTTGTGAGGGAATGCTTTCGGGGACTGTTGGTGTGGGCATTTTGATGTGTATTTACGTTGCCTAAGTAGCCAAGCCCAAAATATCCCACCCTAGGGCGTCAGCAGGTCCACCACCTCTAGAGCGTTACAGGAATAACCCGACTTATTCACAGCAAGAGCTCTCATTGAGATCCCTAGATAGATCCGGACCACCAGAGGATAGGGTCCACGAGAGAGTGTCCCAATTCCATGGAGTAATGATGGATTTATTGCTGGAACTGAGCCAGTATAAGGCCTCTGGTTACTTTTTCCTCCACATACCTCTGTTGCTGCCCCTCTTAATGTGAGACAAATTCTTACTGCCCACGTTGTGCGTCAGCCAAATGGTAAGTATATGTTGAGCAGATACCATTGCAAGGCTAAGATAGTAACTTGATACTGATCTTCGATTGCTCAATGTCCAGTGATGAAAATAGGCACTTTTTGAAAGACCGAGATAGTCTTTCTTAAAGAACAGATCGTTGGCCATCAAAGTGATAACATTGACTTTCACTGCGATCACAAGACACATTTATTTTTCCCACTGACGTCATGATAAGCAGGCTCTTGGAGCTGTTTATGCAGCTTCAACTTATTACTCAAGATGGCAGCAGAAAAGAATGGATTGAGGCCAAAGACATTTCCTCAGAGAGGGTAGAATGGAGTTAAGGGATTCTTGTCATGCAACCATGGCAAAGTCCGGTATGGCATGGTAGATTTGTGTAAATTCTAACGCCATATACTGTATGTTCTATAATATCCCATGGGGTTAAGAAAAACACTGCATAATCAAATATGTTAATATTTTGTACAAAATGTTATTGGAGTAAATATATGCTAGTATGTAGCCTTGTTCAGATTAGATATTACTGTCAAATAAGGTTAGGATGGATCAATTTATTACATAAGTTTCTCATAAAACAAACAAGAATAAGCTTAATGCATTCCAATTAAATATTTTATTTCCTTAGTGCTAAACCCTGAAACAAGAGGTCCAACAACAACAACAACAAAACAAAAACAAAAAAGGGGTGGGGATGTGGTTCAGTGTTAGTGCTTGCCCAGCATGTGCAAGGTTCTGGATCCGATCCCTGGCACCACCAAAAACAAAAACAAAACAACACCCCAAAAACCAAAGTTTGGTTTCTAGAACTTTTTAGATTTCAAAAGCACACACAAGGGATTTGTGAATCCTTTTAGTTTTTTTGTTAAAAGCTAATAATTACAATATACAAGTTGGTGACATGATAGATTTGGTAATTAGCTTGACTGACTGTTTCTATAGTGTATGTATAGATCAATGCATCACATTGTACCCCCAAAGTGTGCACAGTTATGATTAATCTATTGAAATAAATTAATTAAAACACATTAATTGTTTCTAGGTTAAAATGAATCTCAAAGTAGTAAAATGCATCTCAAAATAGTAACTTTTTTTGCTCAGTGGTGAAGACACTTTTTTCTTTATGGATTATGGAAAATCTATCTTATATTTATGAGAAGATATAACTTTATATGAAAAGATAACTACCTGAATTTTCTTCCTAGTTGTCAAGTAATGAATTTTTATTTTCATTAAAAACAGTTTTCTGGGCTGGGTTTGTGGCTGAGTGGTAAAGTGCTTGCCTAGCATGTGTGAGGCACTGGGTTCCATTCTCAGCACCGCATATAAATAAATAAAATAAAGGTCCATTGACAACTAAAAAAATAAGTTAAAAAACAGTTTCTATATATTGTACAGGTGTTAACCCCTTTCGCATATTCAACAAAAATATTTCTAAAAAATGCCATATGTGGAAACTAGTCTTTCAATTCAGTGAACATATGTTATTTGGTGTCATGCACTAATCTAGGTGCTGAAGACAATTCAAAGATGAAGTAGACAACTTATTTCCTGTCTTCCTAGAACAAATATGAAACAAATATGAAATCCTAGATTGGAACTTGATTTCAATATACAATACCACCTCTCTTGGGCTTTTTAAATGGGTTAAACTTTATACTTAGGAAAAGTAAAAACTGGCACAGAAATGATAAGTTGATAGCATATTTAAAGTTATTAGAGTTATCTATTTAAATGCTTTTATCAATTTTAGGAAAATTGCTGGGAACGTCAAAACTTATATGCATACTGCTCATCGTCATTTGTAAAGATGTCAAAATGTGTGTTTATTTCTCTCAAAATATCTGTTCTTAAGTTTTAAAGCATCAGATTTTTAGGTTTAGTTTTAAAGGGCTGGTTTTGAAGCTTTCTTCATATTAGAAATGGAGCCCATTAATTGAACCTAATTGCATGCAAAAGTTCACATATCATAAAAAATAAAAATTGCTCTATTCGAAAGATATTTCAAGTTCCTGCCTGCTTGGCCATTCCTGAGTTTCTGAAGATGGAAGTTCCATAAATCAAAACAAAAACAAAAACAGAACAAAAAACAAACAAACAAAAAGAAACAACTCTAAAACTATTGGTTAAAACAGAGGTCAGCAAACTATAGGCCTGCACTAACTTTTTTTAAATGACATTTTATTAGAACATAACCATGCATATTTGTTTGTATTGTATGTAAGCTGTTTTCATGGTAGATTTGAGTAGTTGTGACAGAAACTATATGGCTTGCAAAGCCTAAAATATTTACTATCAAGACCTTTACAAAAAAATTTTGGCAACCCCTTTGTCCATAAGACACTACCCTCAAATTGAATGGTTATTTCAATTTGTTTTACCACTGAATTATATGCCACACAATCATACACATAGATAAAAATTGTACAAAATCATACATATATTTAAAAATAATGATAAAACCTTTTCCCATTTGGCTTATTTCTAATGACTATAAAAGCTACACAGATCTACAGATATGATGCATTTAAGAAAAAATTTTATGCTTGGCTTTCTTATCTACATAGAAAAAACTACCCTTCAAAGTAGAGGTCATGGCCACCATATGAAACATCTTGTCTATGGAATACTTGCTTTCTCCTCTTGACAAGAATAATACAGACTATAAGTATCTTTGGTGACAGTTTTGCCCCAACCCAAAGGGTAGCCATTCAAAGAATCAGTGATTCAAAGTGCATTATAATGCCTGTAACCTTTTGTTACAAACAAGAACTAGAGGAAACTCAGGAAACTCAGGAACTCAGGAAAATTTTTATAGACTCAGTAGGTGGTCTGAAACATAACATTGACCTGAAAATTAGTAGTGCAATTTCTATGAGTTTTTATGATTTTGAAGTGTCAGAATCCATGAAAAGAATAATTTTGAAAATGGTCAAAATTTATCAGGGCCAAGATAAAATTCTATAATTATCACTCCTCAATTATCTGTTTGAAAGGTCAGTTGAGTTATATATTATAATAAATATTCAAAAGTTGTTTCTCCTTGCCTTTGGAATCTTTATATCTTTTTCAGTCAGCCAGTCTACCTTTCTGATGATTAGTTTATGTGAATATTAAAATGAATTTTCAATTCCTTAGCACACAAGAACTGCAAATAAAGTCTAGAAATATATTAAAACACACAGAAAAGCCAGTCTGTAATTTAAAATGTGTTATTATTATGTAATGGAATATTAGGTAGCCATGTACTACATTACAGGACTCTGAAAGAGGTAACTGGAAATATCTTAAACATAAAAATGGAATTTATTAGCTTGCATAATCAAATGCCAAATTCTATTAGATTTGTTCCATTGTGATTAATAGAGAATAATTTGAGCTTAAAGTGGATTTCACATTTGTTTATTCATGATTTTATCAGCCAGAAATATTAGGCAAGAGCAGAAAATTACACCCAACTGAATCAAGTCGCTAGGAATACATAAAATGCAAGCCCATAAAGTACAGGTATCTACCAGCTACCTCAGTACACAGTTTATTGTGTCTTTTAAGTCCCACCTATCCACATATAGTGTAACATCTTTTTGTCTGATTTGAGATAACCCTGTTGGCAATACTTCAAAATTACTCACAAACTGCAACCCTTCTGATACCCAATTCTACACGTAAACTTCAGATCTTTTTCAAAACAAAGTGTCATATTTACTATAGTACTTGTATATATTTCTAACCATTGGCATGTGTAAAATTTTTATTGGATCATGTCTTAGTATATGGTATATATCACTGGTGAAAATTTTTAATGTAGTTCCCTTGAGCCTCATTTTCCTCATAAGCCCTGTGGTTTTTATTAAACAATTTTGCACAGTAGAGTGATTTGAGTAATTAATGTATCACCTTATAGGGCAATTGACTGTAGTCCAGATGAAGTAGCTTCAGGAACGGCTGCATTCAGGGCCCAAGGCATGTCAATATCATTTCTGTCCATTTCTCATTTGTTTTTGCTATCACTGCTTCTTTATGTGATTTGGCTTCAGTTTTCCTATTGCTAGCAGCTAGCTTCTTGTAGTTAGTGAAGATGGCTGCAAGCAACTTTAGCTTATGATGTCTTAACTCTCACTCTCAAATTAAATGTGTTTTCATACATTTAGTCTCACAGAGGATGTGTATTGGTTTTGGAAGCACATCTAACTAGGGGCATAGAGAAATCTCATTTGTCAGACCTGGGTCAGCTGATTCCATGCCACACACCAAGTGTGGAGAGACTACCATGGTTACCTTCCTCACTGAGACTGCAGGGAGTATGCAATGAGTGGTTTTTCCAAGATAAGGATACTATCAGACAGAAATAACATGCTTACCATGGATTATTGATGGGTAAGTCTCTATATTTATTGAGTTGACAAGAACTTATGATGTGTATTAAATGAAAATATGTTGCAGAATATTGCATATATAATAATCCTGATCATGTAAAATCATTTATTTATATACCTGTGTGTGAATATCTACATACATATAGAATTTTAGAAGAATTCTGGAAGAATCCAAGAAGGATTGATAGTGATTGTCTTTGGTTGCTTATTAAAAGAATATTTGTGTCTTATTTATACCTTTGTGTAATGATAGAATTTTCAACAGTAATGATGTAAACAAGGGGAAAATGTTAAAAGAAAATATAAAACCAATCATATATGAGGTAGACATGTACAAAATTCAGACATGAGATTTGTTTCCAACATACTGCATGCCTATGAGTGCTGGGCCTATTGTAGGTTTTATACTTTAGTATTTAGAAAAGTTCAATAATTGTCACCAAGAGGCTAAACTTGAAAAATACCCATAAGCAAATCTTGGAATGTAACTAGTCTGTGGTCATATTTTTTTGTATAACAGGCCTGACACATATATAGGATAAGGAATGGTAGTTTCTAAAGCATGGTACAATATTAAAGGTACACTTCTAATAATGTGAGCTAAGCAGAAGTTTGTTTTTCAAAACAATAAGCAGCTGGGCTGGGGTTGTGGCTCAGTGGTAGAGTGCTTGCCTAGCACATGTGAGGCTCTGGGTTCCAACCTCAACACCACATAAAAAATAAATAAACAAGTAAAAATAAAGGTTAAAAAAAACAATAAGCAGCATATATGGCTTGATATAGAGATAAGCAATAACATAAGACATTTATGTTTCAAAAAAGTACTCTGGGTCATAAACTGGGAGAGTTCCCCCTCCCCTGTGTGGCATCTATCTATATATTTTTAAATTGCTAATGGCAAGTATTTGTTTTTAGAAATGATCAACTGGCAGGCTAAAACTATATGCATAATACACATGCTCAACAGCAACAACTAGAATTGCATGGTTCTATTGACTAAATACATGTGTCCTCTCAAAATTCATATATTGAAATCTAATCCACAATGTAATGGTATTTGGAACTGGAAAGGAACTTTAAAGGTCACTAATCCAAGCCTCATATCTAATGCATGAATTCCTTCTACAAATTTGCCTGATAAATGGTCATTCAAGGACATGGAACTATTTACCCAATCAATCTTTTTTTGGAAAATATTTATTTTTAGTTGCAGTTGGACACAATACCTTTATTTTATGTATGTATGTATGTATGTATGTATGTATTTATTTAATGTGGTGCTGAGGATTGAACCCAGGGCCTTGCATTTGCAAGGTGAGCACTCTACTGCTGAGCCGCAACCCCAGCCCCTACTCAATCAATCTTTAGATAACCACAAATGTTGACAAATTTCTTCTGTTTATTTAGCCCAAATCTGCATTCCTGTGATTTCTACCTACTGGTTATAATTCTGATTACTAAGTTCATATAAAATCTTTCATCTATTTAAAGATGATTGTCTTAGTGTGTTTTTTGCTGCTAACATGGAATATCTAATTAGGTAATTTAAAAAATAATAGAGATGTATTTCCTATAGGTATTCTACTCCATGATGATATTTTAAATCCATTCATGATGGCAGGGCCCTCATGACCTAATCACATCTTATTAGGCCCCACCCCCAACACTGTTGCATCTTATTAAGCCCCACCCCCAACACTGTTGCATTGTTTCCAACACATGAACTTTGGGGGATTTTCAGCCACAGCAATGATTATTAATTCTCTTTATGTTTTATCTTGGAAATACATACCAATGTGTTTATATTGAATGTGTTTGGGACAGAGTTAAATAGGAATTGCAACTGCAAAATTAAGGCAATACATTAAATATGTAGTAATCTGTATATACAATAAACATATTCAACATATATAGAAAGAAATTGTTTCATGGTATGTTCTCTCTGTGTACCTAGTAACAATATGTTACATTAGAATACCTCTTCCTACTTTCCAAGACAGTTTTCTTTTATCTCATTTAATGATAAGATTACTGATAAAATTAGTGCTTACTAGGTGTCAGGCAGTATATATATTTGCATATATATTTGGGCCTATTAAATGTGTTTTTATAACTTGTTGGTAAATAGAAAAATAGTTTTCAAGATTGCTTTGTTTCTGGATCTTCACTGAAAGCGAGGTTACTAAGAGTTAAAATTCTAACGGGTATAATTCTATATGCAAAGAGTACAATGGTTTCAACTGTTTTGAAATAAGTACTATGAAATTAAGTATTTTATCTTATTAAAAAGGAGTAATTTTTTAAATTCAGAAATTTCATAAGGATTGCTTCAGAATGTAAATTTAAGAAAAGTCAACAACTGGAAAAGAGAGATTAAAAAAGTTATTGGGCTGGGATTGTGGCTCAGCGGTAGAGCACTCACCTAGCAGGGGCGGGACCCGGGTTCCATCCTCAGCACCACATAAAAATAAAATATGTTGTGTCCATAGAAAACTAAAAATAAAATATTAAAAAATTTTCTCTCTCTCTCTAAAAAAAGTATGGAAATATATTTTAGTATGGAAAATTAGAAGGAAAAAGAAATGTTTCTGGATGAGAAAATATTTTTATGGTACTTCAAAAGGTTTATATGACTAAGTTGGCTATAATTAGTACAATTAATTAAAGTTATTTAAGTTTTATTCCTAACACCAAATATTAACATACTGATATAAACCAGAATGTAATTCTCTGTGTATTGAAGTAAAAGGTTTTCTTAGAACATTGATTTGCTCTTACCTATCAAGATAATTTCTTATGTCTGTTAGGTTTTTTTATTCAGGAGTCTAGTTTTTTTTTTTTTTTTTTTTTTTTTTTTTTTTTTAGTTTTCGGCTGACACAACATCTTTGTTGGTATGTGGTGCTGAGGATCGAAACCTGGGCCGCACGCATGCCAGGCGAGCGCGCTACCGCTTGAGCCACATCCCCAGCCCAGGGGGTCTAGTCTTAAAGGAATTAGGGTTTGTAAAAGTCTAGTTAAACAAACAACTGTTATTTTAGGTTATTACCCTATACTATGGATTCTAAATTTTTATTTAAAGGTTATACTCGGTTAATAGAAGGACATTAGTGTAATTGTAATGCTGTTACTGGTTTATTTGTATATTGATGTGGTCATGTCCTCCAAGTATGCAAGTGTTTTAAAATGTAAAGTGTAGGACAGCACTTTACCAAGCTGATGTTCTCCAATATAAAGTTGTCGGTATCAGTAATCTCTTTCAGACTTATATAGAATTAACACTTTTAGTTGGGAATTATTTCAGTCATTTAATATTTTGTAATTGGATAAAAATAACCTGTCATCAATAAGTAATATGTAAAGAATTTTGTGTTGCTCTCTACACTGGGATGGGAATTGAAATGTATTTTTGGAAGGTAATAAGGATAGCTTGGATTAAAGGTTGACAATTGGAACATGAAAATATTTTGCCACTTTTTCACAAAAAGAAAGTAAGGAGCTCTCTTAGCTTTTGTTAGATTCAATGTTTTAGATGTAATGTTATATTGTGTTGATATTCATATAGACTCAGTAAATAATATATGAGAACTTTGTAAAATGATATTTAAGAAACAGGAAAAGATCAGCTTCAGAAATAAATCACTTTACCTAAGATTTGCCAACAGCCCCACCTCACCTGAGTTAATTTGGGGCAATAAGCCATCATCTATAGAACAGATAGTATATAAGGCTGATTTCTTGTACTAATACTGACCCCAATTCAATGGAAGGGGTAAATAACTGTAAAATTATAGACATTAAAGTTAAAACCCAGGACTTCTACTTCAAAAGTGATGAAACTGGTCTGCTGAATGTTTAAAACCAAAACCAGGAGACCAAAGTCAAGGAAAGAAAAGAGCTAAGGAAAAAAGCAGCCAATATTTTGGCCCTTGCCCTCTAAAGTCAGCCAGGACTCAGGGAAGGGGACTTCTCTATGGGCCCTGTAACTCTAAATTACCTGATATCCCAATCAGGGGAATCAAGGGGACCCTAGAGAACAGAAAGTTAACAAGTACAAAATCTGCAAAGAGAAGGGTCATTGGAAAGGGAAAAGTCCCAGATGCTTCCAAAGGAAGCCACATAAGATCAGCAAGACCCTGACTCATCCTGGCAGATGGCATGACTGGTAGAGGAAAACTAAAGGACCCAGAGGCTTCTCACAAATTCTCAAGAGTGATCCTGACAAATCTCAGCTGACTTTTATTAGTAGATAGGAACAAGGTTAATTTTTGACTAACTTGGCCTTAAATAAATGGCAGGAGAATTAACAAATGAACAGTCCTACATGGATGTTTAGAAGGAGAGACAATTTTTTTTGTAATAAGAAAGCATTTTACAAAAATCAGATGTCACTATAGCTCAAGGGGACACCTAACCATTATAAAAGCTAAATGTTAATGTATATGTTTCTAACAACTTTGCTAATGTTTCTAAAGTCTTAAATGGCCCTCACAAACCACTAGCACATTAGAACACACCCTAAAATTTAATAATTCACTGTCTTCATAGTTTTCAGAGACTAGTTAATAATACTGATTACTTTTGTGGTAATTGTTTTACAAAAAAAATAATGCTTTGCTGTCTTATTTATTGTCTTAACACGACCCCTGCCCTCTATTTTATTTATTTATTTTTATGTGGTGCTGAGGATTGAACCCAGTGCCTCACATGTTCTAGGCAAGAGTGCTACCCTTGAGCCACAACCACAGCCCGGCCCCTGCTCTACAAATGCCTTGTCTAGTTACCTGCCAACCACCACCATAGACCTCTGGACTTACCTGATATGCAAGATCCCATGCTCCAAATAGCTTTACATGCAGAATCCAAAACTAAGCTTCAATTCTACTGGGGCCCCCTTAGACAGACCCCTGTGGAAGGACCCTGACTGCTATCCCCTTTCAATGCCCTTTTTCAGCCTGAAGCAGCCAAAGTGTTTTCACTAGGAATAAAAAACATGTATCCTTCTTGATTGGACTTTTATCCATGCCAGCTAAGCTTTGGATTTGAGCTCTGACATGTAGCTCCAATATCCTGTGCCTGGAATCTGACACATATTAAAAGTGGAGTTTTGAGATGGGACTAGATTACCCAATTTGCCAATTTCTTTCTGGATTATTGTCTTGGAAATTTGAAGAATAAGATCCATGGACAATAACAGAAGGGAAGAATAAAGGGAGTAGGATTTATTTATGTGAGAAGAGGTAGAACTCCTAAGATGTGGGAGGTAGTCAGATAGCAGGAAAAAACATTTTGGTGTGCTAACTTAGGGACTTATATGATTTGGGTATACTATGTTAGACAGCCTTGAAAATGTGTTTAGCTTGAGGGGTTTTGTTTTGTTTTGTTTTTGTTTTTGTTTTTGTAACAGGAATTAAATCCAGGGGCACTTAACCACTGAACCACATCACCAGCCCCTTTTTGTATTTTATTAGAGACAGGGTCTCTCTGAGTTGCTTAGGGCCTTGCTAAATTGCTGAGGCTGGCTTTGAACTCTCAATCTTTCTGCCTTAGCCTCCCTAGCTGCTGGGACTACAGGCGTGTTCCACTGCACCTGGCTTAGCCTGAGTTTTAATCCTTCCTGTAACTCCCATCTGTGTTCACTTCCCCTTCAATTTCTTGACTCTCTGGAACAAAGGAGTTGGCTGGTGTGAACCCACAGGTGAACCTCATGGTCTTTTAATTTGAAATAAGCTTTGATGATGCACATTAGTATTTCTATCAGTTAGCTTCCTGGTGTGGTCTCTACCTTTGACTAAGACCTTAATTGGAGCCTGTTGCCTGATCATTATCTATTCCTATTCATAGCGACCCAGGGATGGGGCTTCCATTAGTCATTTTCTAGTCCCTGAAAAGAAAAATTCCTTTTCATATATTCCTTTTACATACGTTTTAAATCTCTGAGGCTTACTCTTCTGGACATCAGCCTTTTCCAGTTTGTTTTGACCAGGCTTCCCATGTTCTCTGGCTGGTACTAAGTTTTAAACTCAAAACAGCTTGCCCTATTGGATTTCTTTACCTACTTCAGTTATCCTGTCCACCTTTACTACCCTGTCCACCTGATTACATTGACTGTTGTGGCTGGGAATATCTATTCCCCTAGACTTGGCTTGCATAGCTATTTCTACTAGCAGAAGGTCCTAAAGAGGCCAGTTGCTGGAGAGTTGCAGGAGGCATATCAAATACTTCTTGCATAGAAAGTGAGAGTCTGTTTGTTTCCTGGAGAATGTGAGCATATCTAGTCTAACCTAGGAAGTATGGAGCTTCTATCTATTTGGAGTTGAGCTGCTTTAGTATCAAGGAGCATAACCTTTGTCTGAGAAGGGGTCATTGATTTCTTTGGTTAGAATCTAAGTCTTTTCCCTTTGGGTCTGCATTTGTTATTGGACACCTATTCAGCATACATCATTTTGGTTGGGGGATTGAAGTCAATGAGACTTGTAATAGAAATCAGTTTCCCCTTGTCATATATGTCATATTTAGGAAACTTTGAATCTAAATCATATCTCAAATCAACCCTGAGAAAGATTCTGGATACTGTTGAACTCTGAAGATGCCCATTGTAAATCCAAAATCATTCAGTAGATCAAGGAATAGAAGACAAGAAGTGATTAGTAATATTCTGAGCTGATACTGCCACAAGAGTAAGGGTTGGGATGGTAGTGGAGGATGTTTATGATGTTATAGAGGATGTGTTGTGTTATGGACCTGTGTAATGAGGGAAAGGGGAGAATTTGTATTCAGTTTAATCTCTAAACCAAGGATGACTTTTCTAAGCAAAAGTTATTCAAAAGCACCTCATTTTGACTCACCTCGAAGAATGATAAATTTAAAAGTGAAAGAATGCCAGGCACAGTGCACATGCTCCAAATCCCAGCAGCTCGGGGAGGCTGAGGCAGGGGGATCACAAATGAGGCCAGTCTTGGCAACTTAATAAGACACAGTATAAAAAATAAAACAAAGGGACTGGGGTTATGGCTCAGTGGTAGAGCACTCACCTCACAAGTGCAAGGCCCTAGGTTCGATCCTCAGCACCACATAAAAATAAAATAAAACAAAATTAAGTTAAAAAATAAAATTAAAAGGGCTGGGGATGTAGCTCAGAGGTGGACTGTCCCTCAGTTTCATCCCAAGTACAAAAAAGGTGTTAAATATGAAAGAATCCAACCGCAGTAGAGAACACAGCTGTATGTAGAATGCTGATTAGACAAGGGTTTCTCATCCCAAACCTCCTACCCCATCCACAATCTTGCCAGAATCTCAGGTATCCTGGGCCAAAGGCACACATCACCTGAAAAAAATCCTCAGGGAATTTTCATTTGTCCCCTTCCCTCCCAGCCAGCCCCAGTTCGGCACCATCAAGTTAGATGTTAACTGAAAGACTTGCCAATTCCTATTAACTAGCTCATCAGGTACTGAGTCATTTGCAGAAAATATTAGAAGGAAATAAACATTAACATAGAAATAAATTAATTCTCAATACTTAGAGCAAGCACATGGGGTTTGTAATAAGCATCCTGAAGCAAGCATCGGAACTGCCGGGTCAGTCAGTCAGGTAATGATCCCTAGGATTTAGAAGTGAAATGTATATAGGGTCAGTTCCTGAGAAAGGAGGACATGGAGATGAACACCCAAACCTAACATATAGTTTGTTTTATTGAAATATATGCAGTAAGTAAATAAGCAGTATGTATATGTGTGTATATGTGTGTAAGTGCACATGTGCCAGAGTAGGTATATAGCTCTTAGTTTTAGAGTTCAGTTTCAGTTATTCTCAAATAACTTTTTGCTATTTTCATAAAGTCCTGAGTTAGAGAACTTACCACAAACACATGAATTGCTTACTGATCACAGTCAAGATTCTGATTCCTAAAGTGAACAAGCTACATAAGTGGCATCTTATTACTGCAGAGGTTTTCAAGCTATATGCACATTTAGTGAGCCTGTAAAATATAGATTCCAGAACTTCACCCCAGATCTATTGAATTTTGATCTCTTGGGAGTGCACCCAAATCATCATTTTTAAAAACATCTGCAAAATGACTGTTACACAGGAGGTCCTTAGATAATACTTCAAATAAGGCTTATTCGAGGGGGCATTTCATACACACACACACACACACACACACACACACACAATTTTTCTTAAGAGATGGAGTCTAACTATGTTGCCTAGGCTGGCCCTGAATTCCTGGGCTCAAGTGATCATCCTGTCCCAGGCTTCTGAGTAAGTGGGATTATGAGCATGTGCTACCACTCCCACTTCCATATTACATTTTTATATCATAAGGGTTTGCCATTTTATCATCAGATTGAGAATTACAGCATCCACACTTCAAGACATCTATAGCGAAATGCCTTCCTTCCTCCAAGTGAAGGAAATTGGGGAGGCAAAGTCTAAAGTGGGAATAATCTGTAAATGCTTAATGGCAATTAGTGGTGATGAGAGTGTTTTCAAAGATTTGTTTTGCTAAATCCTGCATGGGGAGAAAAGTTAAACTGGAAGGAGGTAAGGAAATACAGCCCAACACTGCAGGTGGGAGATATCTTAGGGTAAAAAAATCCAAAATTCAAGAGTGCTTTTTGAAAAAAATGAGAAGAGACAGAAAACCTATGGAATGAACAGTATTTAGGCAGGAAGAAGCTCATAAGAGCTGGTTAAAAAATATATTATGGGGGCTGGGGATGTGGCTCAAGCAGTAGTGCATTTGCCTGGCATGCACGGGGCGCTGGGTTCGATCCTCAGCACCACATAAAAAATAAAATAAAGATGTTGTGTCCACTGAAAAGTAATATATATATTATGGTGGCTGCAGAATGCAGGGGTCAGGGAGAGAGTCTTAAAAGAGATAATAGGAAAAATCTGTAGCCTATTCTGTATATTATAATTCTGGTAGCAAGGACCAGTAACAGTGTGGGAATAGGCTCTCTGAAACAGGGAAGAGATAGGGAGAAACAGGACATCCTAGGAGCAGCCAGAGGCAAATTAGCCAAGTGGGTTATGGGAGGTAGTCAGGAAATTAGTGCTGTTTCAATCTGAGGCCAAAATATGTGTCCGTTGAAGGCCAGATAGCAAAAACTTTGCCCCTTGAGAGACCAAAAAGGAAGCTAAAGCCAACCTTATAATCAGGGACTGGAAAGTAGAAGTAGGAAAGATTAATTTGAAAAGCTTGGACTTCAAGATTGGGTTCTAGGGACAATTATGACCCCTCAGTATTAAAGGAATACTTTATTAACAAGGAATACTGGAAGAGTCTACTTAGTTTCACCTGTGAAGAATACTTGCCATCATTACAAATGTAAGTAATTTGTCCCAAAATTGACCTCAGTGCTTTTAGTTTGTTGTGTTCTGGCATAGACTGGGGGAGCTGGTTGGTAGAGGGAAAAATGCGGATTCAGCCAGAGGTTTTCCAGGTTCATTTTAGTGCTTCGGCAACTTCAGTAGAGTTCTCCATTAAAGAATAGGGGGCTCACCCCTTTAAGCCCTGAAAATTGAAAGAATATTTGCCATTTATATCCCAAAACAGCACTCCTTAGACTATGACTGAGGTGACATTTGGCTTCCTTGTGTTTGTAACTTTAGATCATGTTCCTACATAAGAGTCTGTTGGTAAGTATTCCAATTTTCTTTTGTATTCTGTCTTTATTGATATGACTACACATGCACCAAGACAATTTTATTGTTGCCAGCTCATGACCCAATTAAATATTTAGGTTCCTGTTCTTTTGGAAAGGGGGAATGGTCCTAGCCTATAAATATCCTATGTGTGTCTAGGCCAATAAGGTGAAAGGAATTCAGAGGGCCCTTTAACAGGACACCCCTGCTGAATTAGGATTCAAATTGGAAGATAGGTATATGTTCCAGACCAAACTGAGGTTAGATTTTCTCATGTTCCTATGTCCAGAGACTTTCAAACTGTGATTAGATGTTCTCACCTAGGATAAAGGCCCAAGTTTTTTGGTGTCTTCTTTGTTGTGGAATGACAACAACAGGTGTCCTCTATTTCCAGGGTCTCATAACTGACTGTCTTGTAATTCCAGAAATATCTTCAAGTTTTTTGAGCTGTGCTAGCTGAGCTATCCTCAGGACCTTTTAGCTAAGCAGCTGTTGCTAATAATGTGATGGTGTAATGAAGCCATCTAGGGAAGCTGCTCTGGGGATAAATTGTCCTTGGTCCCTAGGATCAAGTTCTGTCTAAAAAAGAAAATTTTAGGTGGCTTCACTTGTACTCTAAGTCTACTGTCAGGCTCTGGAATGTTGCTGCATGCCAATAGTAAAATCATCCCCAGGAAACACAACTAGCTAAAATTATAAATAGCTTCTGGAGAGATTTATTAATTCACCTATAATGGTTTTATAATAAATTATTAAAGGAAGCTAGAATTATTATAGGTATATCTCTGAGCAGGTTGAGACTGATGTTGGTGAGGACAACCTTGATCTTTTATGCTATCAATAAAAAAATATTTAGTCTAAATTGGCAAGACAATTCTTAAATTCTTTTTTTCTGATTCTTTTTGTACAGGGGATTGAACCCAGGAGTTCTCTACCACTGAGCTACAGACCCAGCCCTTTTTATTTTGAGGCAGGGTCTTACTAAGTTGCCACAGCTGGTCTTAAAATTGCCATCCTTCTATTTCAGCTTCCCAAGTTGCTGGGATTACATGTATGTGCCATCGTGCCTGGTTCAATTCTTATATTCTTATAAGGTAATGCTACATTACATTTTTTTTGCAGTTCTGGGAATTGAACCCAGGGCCTTGTGCATGCAAGGCAAGCACTCTACCAACTGGGCTATGTCCCCAGCCCTACATTACATTTTTACAAAAGAGAACTATATATGGTTATGATATGACAAAAGTATCAATGGAATTTGTAATTTTATATTACTGGCAGGGATTAGGCACTCATCTATTTGTTCTTAACAGGTACTAGGATTGCAAAATTGAATAGGAAATTTTTTTTTTGTCCCAAAGACCTTAGAGTCTAGAAGGGAGGGCAGATACTCAGTAAACTGGTTGAAATACAGTAGAGTATTAAAGACATGTGATAGTAATGGTTCTTAAGTTTGAACACACATCAGAGGCACCTGGAGAGCTTTAAAAAATCCTAATGCCAGATAGTACCAGAGTCTTACCTAGAAAGGGAAGGGAACTCCTTAGCTGAATCTTGAGTGCTGAGTAGTTTACCAGATTAAGAAAAGAAGGAAGGACATCATACTCAGAGGAAATAGCATTGCAAAGGCACAGATGAGGGAACTGCAATTTTAGAAATGCTAGTTCTTACTATACAAGAGAAGGAAAGATATGCTTAGAGAAGTTATCAGGAGCCAGATCTTAGTGTTTAGAGAAGTAACCAGGAGCCAGATCTTAGAGTGCCCTTGAAGAGATATTTGTATTTTAAGTATTTGTTATGGAGCCACTGAAAGGTTTTTAAAATTTTTGTTGTTGTTGTTGATAGAACTTTATTTTATTTATTGATATGTGGTGCTGAGAATTGAACCCAGTGCCTTAAACATGCTAGGCAAGTGCTCTACCACTGAGCCACAACCCAGCCTGCCACTGAAAAGTTTTAAGAGGGGATTGCCAAGATCATGATGAGCTGTTTTTATTTAAAAAGCTCACTTTGGTAGCAGTGTTGAGGAAGGAGTAGACAACCTGAAACTGGATCAGAAAGACCTGTTGGGAGGTTATTCTTATTTGGGTGAGAAGTCTCATATGTGTGAATTAGGTTCATGGCAGTGGGGATAAAAGGAGATAAACAGATGTGAGCCAAGTGTGATGGTGATTGCCTATAATCCTAGTGACTCTGAAGGCTGAGGCAGGAGGACTGCAAGTTTGAGACCAGCTGCAGTAACTAAGTGAGACTGTAAGCAACTTAGTGAGACTGGCTCAAAATAAAAACATAAAAAGTGGCTGGGGATGTAGCTCAGTGGTAAATGGCCCCTCGGTTCAATCCCCAGAACCAAAACAAAAAACAGATATGAGAAATACTTGAAAAGTAAACTAAATTTGGAACATGGAGGGAGGGGAGACATGGGAAAAGAGAGGCATAGGACTGTGAAGTTTCTCATTTGGGTGACTGGGAGAGTAAAAAACATCACAGAACTCACAAAGGCACATTAGTTTGGGAGGCATGTGTTTTAGTGTTTGGTTAAATGTGAGGTAATGGACAATCAGGAAGAAATTCCTAGGATGCGCTTGAATGTGTAGGGATAGAGCCTCGAAAAGTGGATAGAGCTGGAGATAAAAAGTTTAGATTTGTATTCATCAAAGTGATAGGAATGTGGAAGTAGATTGATTCCCTGAAAATTTGAAAACATCCTCCCTTTTTTCCTCTTTTGCTTACCTTACCTGACAGCCCTCTAGTGACAACAAGCGTATACTACATTTCTTTATTTTTCTTTTCTTTCTTTCTTTCTTTTTTTTTTTTTTTTTGGTACTGGGGATTGAACTCAGGGTTACTTGACCACTGAGCCACATCCCCAGCCCTATTTTGTATTTTATTTAGAGACAGTCTCACTGAGTTGCTTAGAGCCTCGCTTTTGCTGAGGCTGGCTTTGAACTCGCCTACCTCAGCCTTCTGAGCTGCTGGGATTACAGGTATGTGCCACCGCTCCCATCCACATGCTACATTTCTTAAAAGGGCCTCAACTCAGTTAATGTGACCACGAAATGAATATTCATAACCCTGGATTTTGTCACAATATTATTAATATTCCAATATTAGTGAGTGGTGGCACATCTGTGCACCAAAGGTCCTAGCTTGAACTTAAATTTCTTATTGATTATAATTCAGGGAGTGTCAAGACTACTTGAAATTGACCTGCCAGGAATCTATTGATATGAGGAATTAAGGAGCCTCCTGTGAAAGAATTTATTCTAAAGAAGTGGTTGACAACCACTTTAAAGAATCTCAGTGCTGGGCTGGGATTGTAATGACTGAGCTGAGCACTTGCCTAGCATGTGTGAAGCACTGGGTTCGATCCTCAGCAGCACATATAAATAAATAAATAAATAAATAAATAAATAAAAAACAAAGATATTGTGTTCATCTACAACTAAAAAATGTTTAAAAAATAAAGAATCTCAATGCCTGGGATGCACTCCTGACCAATTAATCAGAACCTCTGAGGTTGGACCTGTCTAGGCATTAATATTTTTTCCACATATTCATTTATTTATATTTTATTGGTTTATTAGAATTATACATAATGGTGTTCATTGTTACATATATTAATACATGCACAAGATATAACAATATAATTTGATCAGTATCATTTCTCAGTATTTCCCCTTTCCCTCCCCTCCTTCCTCTCCTGTTCCTTTTCCCCTAATCTACTGGTTTCCCTTCCATTTCATTAGATTTCCATCCCCAGGCATAAATATTTATTAAATTTCTGCAGGCAATTCTTTGTTCAGCCAAGGTGGAGAATTGCTGCTATAAAAGATGAGAACCTATAGATGTACAGATTTGAGTCAAGGACACTGGCCAGTGTGGCAGGAGAAGAGCGGTACTGGGGGCAGCATGAGTCTAGCAATCAAATTGTTCCTAGACTCAGCTCTGAGGAGTCAAACTGACACCTGAATTGCCATACATGAGACCTAGGTCTAAGGTGCTAAAATAAGAGTGTAAAAGCTAAAGTAAGCGTGTCCTCTATAAACTCAGAGAATAGTAAGAGCACAAGGGCAAACAGCTTTGGCATTGGCAACAACACTGGCAATATTGGTGATGGTGACCCTTTCATTCACCAAAATTTTGAGAGCCTAAGCTATGCACCAGACACTAGTCTAAGTGCTGAGGATATGGTGGCAAACAGGGAATACTGGGTTCTTTCTCTCTTGAATCATGGATTCTAGTGGGTGGAGATGGACAAAAACAACATGCAGTGTTAAATGTTGTACAGTTTCAAACAGAGTGATGTAATGGAGAATGAGTAGGTACATATTTGGATTGGTAGGTCATAGACAGTTATAGAGAAGTAACACTTAAAGTAAGTTGTACTCACACTTTAAGACTCTCTTCCTAAGAAAGAGTCAACTTTATGAAGGACAGAGAAAAGAACTTTATAGGTAAAGGAATAGTAAATACAATGACCCTAAGGCAGAAGCAAGGTTGGCATGTCTAAGAAACAGAAGGGAGGCCAGTGTGGCTACAACTGGCTAATTGGGACATAAGATGACATTCTAGAGGTTGTCAGGGGCCAGGTCATATACACCCTAGGAAATTATCGTAAAGAGTCTGAACTTGAAGATGAAGAGTCACTGAATGGTTTTGAGAAGGGAAATAAGACCCAATTTCTACTTTAAATTATCATTAAATGGGTTAAAATGTTGTAAGAGTGGAAACAGGAAGATCAGTTAGTAGGGTATTTGTAATAGCACAAGTAAACTATGGTCATAGCTTGGTAGCAGACTACCAAGTCTTGGAAAGAAATCTTTGGTTTTTTTTTTTTTTTGTTTGTTTGTTTGTTTTGAACCTAGGATTGAATCCAGGGGTGCTTAACCACCAAGCCAAGCCACATCCCCAGTCCTTTTTATATTTTATTTAGAGACAGGGTCTTGCTAAATTGCTTAGTGCCTTGCTTAGTTGAGGCTGGCTTTGAACTTGTGATCCTCCTGCCTCAGCTTCCTGAGCCACTGGGATTACAGTCACATGCCACCATGACCAGCTGAATTCATAGTCTTTTAGAGATGAGGGAAAGTTAGGTATTGGGATGATGGTGATGGTGGCAGCAGTATTTGTCAGGGTATTGTGGAGGGCAGTAGCTTTATTGTCAGTTGCACTGTGTTCAATGTCTTTGACAGATAACATCAGTGCCTTCAGCTCAGATGTTAGTGCTTGCAATCTTTATGGAAACTGTTGACAAGCCACTCTTGGTAATGACAGGAGCAAGAGACATCATTACTGGAGGAAAATGGCAGGCACCACATGGCAGCAAAGCAGACTCATTTTCAGAACACATGTGAGATGGCCTCTGAGTACTTATTTTCAGAAATATTCAAGAAAAACTTAAGAAGGGTTATTTATAACTTCTGCAGAACAGATGGAATAGGAGTCAGAGATATATAATTTTGTAATTGTGATCCCATATTATCCATAGGCTGTTTTGATAAAAGTAATCTGGATTACTCATAAAGGAGGTTCCAATTAAATCTATACTAAATTGGACATTATCAGATAAATTTCCACTAAAGAATTTCCCACAACTATACAAACATTAACATTTTTATATTAAAATGATATAAGAAATCTTCAGATACATGCTGATAAAGATTCCAATAATATAGAAGTTAAATGTAATAATTGTTAGTCTTTTTCAGTAACATTCCCATTAGAGGTAACCAGAAAGAACATTTTAGTTTCCTTCAAAATGTTGTTATGCTTGTGTGTGTGTGTATACATACATTTTTTCATAAGTAAAACCATACCATAAATATTAATCTGAATGTTACTTTTTAAAATGTAACAATAGGCTAGAGGCATCTTTCCATGCCAGTCCATCGTCTTTTTTAAAACAAGTTCCATTTGTGACTATCTTGCAACATATTTAATCAATCCTCTAATGAAGGGCTTTTAGTTTTACTTTGTGTGCCTGTACACATGATATGAAGACTAGCATTCTAGATTTGAATGATTGAAAAATGCATTTACGATTTTGTCAAATATGCAACCAGATTGACCTTTAAGAAGAATGTACACTACTTTACTCCTACCAATAATATTTGAAAGACCCTGTTTCTCTATACTCTCACTGTCACTGGACTTCATTAATCATTTTTTCGTTGCAAAAAAAATGAGTGAAAATGAATTTTGTTATTGTTTAACTTGTTTCTTAAAATAGTAATGACATTGAATATTTTTGTTTTGCTATTTGCATTTTCTGTGAATGGCTATGTTGATATTCTTTAATGATTTTTCTGATTGGTTATCTTTCGCATTGATTTATAGGGAATTTTCATGTATTTAAAGTAATAATCTTTTTCTCATATAATAGAAAAATATTTCCCATTTTGTTATCGCTTATTTTTATTTGTTATCTTTTGTTTCACAGATATTTAACATTTTTAATGTTATCAGATCTGTTAACTTTTGGACTTGGGGTTAGGAGTCTTGCTAAGGAAGGCCTTTCTAATCAAAGATGATATAAAATATTCTATTGTATTTTATTTTAATGCATACTTTTCATTTCTTTTTTTTTTTTTTAAATTTTTTAATATTTATTTTTTAGTTCTCGGCGGACACAACATCTTTGTTGGTATGTGGTGCTGAGGATCGAACCCGGGCCGCACGCATGCCAGGCAAGCGTGCTACCGCTTGAGCCACATCCCCAGCCCTCATTTCTTTTTTAATCTTATCATTACTTATACCTTTTAAGCTATTAATATCTCACATAAAAATAGCATAGGAATAGTAAAATAAATACCCATGTATTCACCATCCAGCTTAAGAAATAGAACATTTTCAATCCTTCAATCCCTGAAAAGGCCCCTTTGTGCTCCTTCTCAATTACTTCCCCTTTCCTCACCACCAGAGACAATCAATATCTTACATTTGTGTTTAAATATTTCTTTGATTTTTTACAAATTAATCACATGTGTGCAACATATTGTGTAATTTTGAAAAACTGACTAGCAAGCACTTATCTCAAGAAAGGGAAATACTGGCATCATTAGAGGCTCTAAGTGGAATAGTCTTGGATCATAGCCTGTCTTTAGCTTCCCTGAGAATTTATAAGAATCTCTTCTAAGGAAGTTAGTGGGCAAAGTTGTGAGTGCTTCTGTGTCACACAGTGGCTTGCTAGAGCTGGCTTATGGTTTCAGGAAACTGATGTCATGTTAGCAGCTTGAAATTGCCCATACTGTGTGTGGGCAGGGAGAATTAGGGAGAAGTTGATCAAAAGATACAAAATTTTAGTTAAGACAGGAGTAAGAAATTCAAAAGATCTATATTACTTTGTGGTGACTGTAGTTAATAACAGTGTATTGTATACTTGAAAATTGCTAAGAGTAGATTTTTACTGTTCTCACTGAAAAAATGAATATGTGAGATAATGCATGTTAATTAGCTTAATTTAGTCATTTCACAATGTGTACATATTTTAAAAAATGTTGTATACCATAAATACATATAATTATGTTTGTCAATTGAAATAAGAAAGAAATTGCCCATAATGAGAATTTTTTTTATTTCTTTGGGGTAATGGGGATTAAACTCAGGGGCACCTGACCACTGAGTCATATCCCCAGCCCTATTTTGTATTTTATTTGGAGACAGGGTCTCACTGAGTTGCTTGGCATCTCACTTTTGCTGAGGCTGGCTTTGAACTCATGATCCTCCTACCTCAGCTTCCTGAGCTGCTGGGACTACAGGCATGTGCCACCGTGCCCAGTGATAATGAGAATATTTCTATCATGAACATTGGAGGACTGAGGTTGTGGCTTAGTGGTAAAGTGCTTGCCTAGTACGTATGAGGCACTGGGTTCAATTCTCAGCATTGTGTATAAATAAATGAATTTTTTAAAAGGGTCCATCAACAACTAAAAACAATATTAAGAAAAAGAAAGTTGGAAAACTCCAAAATCAGAGCCTTTTTTAAATTAAAAATATCAGGACTAGGGATGTAGCTCAGTGGTGAGCATTTACCTAGCATATGTGAAGCCCTGGATTTGAATCAATTCTGTTAAAAAAAATAAAGGAAAGAAAGGATATTTTCAGTGAGCCAGAAAACCAGAAAATCACTTGTCCTGAGAAATACATGTTTACAATGGTCAGGATAATTGGCAAGTGGCAATATAGACCAGGATTTGAGCAGCCTGCAGAAATATGAGCTGAAGGAATGGGCTGCTGTATATTTTCTAAACTCACCATGATCAAATTCCAGCTCTCAAGAATAGGTCAAAGTATGACACTTCCGTGGGTAAAATTGGAATCTTCAGCTGGTCCAGGCATCAAGGGTTTTATGAGATCTTGCTTGTTTGAAATGTCTTTAATCTGCCCAGTTACTTGATTAATAGTCTGACTGGATATAGAAATTTTTAAAAAATATTTTTTAGTTATACATGGGCACAATATCTTTATTTTGTTTATTTATTTTTATGTGGTGCTAATGATCAAACCCAGTGCCTCATATATGTGATGAGGCAAGCACTCTGCCACTGAGCCACAACCCCATCCTTGGATATAGAAATTTAGTTAGGAAATATTTTTCCTTCAGAATTTTGAGAGCAGACTCCATTGTCTCTGAGTTTCCAGTGTTATATTGAGAGGTGGTTCTGTGATGGTGATGACAAGGTTTGGGCTATGACAGTGGAAGCAAGCAGATGAGATAGCCTGGGGAAAAACATCACTGGATGTGAGGAGGTCCAGGAACTAATTGATGAGGGGGTTGCATTGATTATGCATGAGAATACTAAAGTCACTAGAAATAAAGATAGCAGTAATTGTGGAGAACAAGCTAGAAACACTGGTAGCATAACCATAGATGACTGTGGGTTAGGTGATTTTTAGGGAGGAATAAATTAGAAATTGCTTTGAGGACAATAAGCAACAAGAAGGCACTTCACTTCTCAGGCTAATGGTGTGAATTATGTGGAGGAGCAACAGCCTCCACTGGGGAGCACCTCAGAGAAAGCAGCATATTTGGAGGCATGTAAGGTTTTGTTTAGAACAAGAAGGTGAAAGGAACATTTAGGAAGGAAGCTGAGGATATTGCAAAGTTTAATTTGATACAAACTGAGTTCCAGAAGACATAAAAAATTGGTAGGGTAAGGAGAGAGTCATTGGTTTACTTAGAAGACTAAGAGAGTGGTATAACAATTAGGGTTTAAGTTATGAGAGATCAGAGGTCTGATATGACTGAAGGAAATACAGAATGTGTCTTAGTCAACTCTGGCTGCTATAAAAAACATCGTAGATATTATTTCTCACAGTTTTGGAGGCTGGGGAATCCAAGATTAAAGTGCTGTCAAATTCTGTTCTTGAGGAGGACCCTGTTCTTGGCTTGCAGAAAGCTTATTTCTTGCTGTATTCTTAAGTAGTGTGGTGGGGAGAGAAAGAGAACAAGATTTCTGGCATTGCTTCTTATAAGGATATTAACCTTATAAAAAGGCATCTAAATTTCTTAATTAGCTTGCAAAAGCCTGACTTCAAAATACTATCACATTGGTGGTGAGGGTTTCAGTATATGAATTGGGGTTTGGAAGAGGCATAAACATAGTCCATATAAGTATATAAATCACACTATGGAATTACTAGGTGATTGGGTATATATATTTTAAATTATAATATACATATTTATATATAAACATTTTTATAGATTTTAATGCAAATATGCAAATATTTAAGTCAATTATAATTCGTTTTCTGAAAAGTTTGAAATGATTTGCCCTCAATCTTACCAATACTTTGAGAGTCCATGTCTCTAATACCCTCATCATAAATCACTAGATATTAACAAGTGTTTAATCACTTAAAATTTTGTCAACCTGATACTAAAAAGAAAAGATTTCATTGTTTCTCCTTACACTTTTTATTACTAGTGATTCTTAACACTTAAAAATGTTAGAGTGTCCATCTACAAGTAAAAAAATTAAAATAAATAAAAAATGTTTTATTAGAAAATTTTATTGGATTTTTTTTTGAATTGCTTGTTTGCCTATTTTTTCCTTTGGATTTTCTTTCCTTATTGATTTAAGAGAACCCTTTTTTCTTTATGTGTATTAAATTTTTTACATTGCTAAAATATTTCCTCCCAGTTTTATTTTTTAGTTTTTTTTAAAATAAAAGTTATTTTTTGTTAATACTTTAATTTGCTGTCAATTTTAGATTTTCATATAACGAGAGGTATAAATTTTTTCACTTTATAGCCTCTGGATGTTGTGAGTTCCTTAGAAAGCTTTTCCTATTAATTAGAAGGGAGACCAGTAGAATAGAAGAAGGGAAATGGGAGGGGAGTGGAAAGGAAAGGGAAAGGAAGGTACTAGAGAATTAAATTGACCAAATTATGTCAAATTATGTTACAATGAATTCTACTATTATGTATAATTATAATGTCCCAATAAAATTAATTAATTAAAAAAGAAAGCTTTTACTATCTTAGTACTGTCACAATGACTCTTCTGTATTTTATTTTTCTGTTTTATTTTATAAATTTAGATTTTCAACCATGTAGACTTTAAATAGTATACACTTTATACTTTATGTACTATAGAGATACTAAGTATTTCACAAATGAATTAAAAACTTTTCAAACTCCATTTATTAAATAATCATTTTATTTTTTAATTCTCCCCTTTATTGTGGGTTAGCTTCCATATATCAGAGAAAACATTGACCTGTGTTTTTTTGGGATTGGCTTATTTCACTTAGCATGATAGTCTCTAGATCCATCCATTCATTGGCAAATGTCATAAAGTCCTTCTTCTTAATGGCTGAGTAATACTCTATTGTGTATATATATATACCACATTTTCTTTATCCATTCATCTGTTGAAGGGCACCTGAGTTGGCTCCATAGCTTAGATATTTTCTATTATGCTGCTATAAACATTGATGTGGCTGTGTCACTATAGTATACTGATTTTAAGTCCTTTGGATATATATCAAGGATATATTCCATGCTTTTATGATTATGTCAGAAAGTATTCTGCTGTCATGTGTAATTAAAAAGATCCAATAAATAAAAAAGAATATATGAATTAAAGTGTACATACTGAAAAAAAAATAATAATTTTCTTCCCCTCTGTCTTGAAACTCCAGTATTATCACATATTAACTATTCAGATACACAAAGTATATTCCTGAACTGTTTTTATGGTTACTACTTTATATAACTTTATTTTCTGATAGAACAAGTCTTTTCATTGTTCTTTTTCAAAAATTTCTTTTTTTTTAAATATTTATTATTTTAGTTCTCGGCGGACACAACATTGTTGTTTGTATGTGGTGCTGAGGATCGAACCCAGGCCGCACGCATGCCAGGCGAGCGCGCTACCACTTGAGCCACATCCCCAGCCCTCAAAAATTTCTAAGCTGTGCTCTTACAATTGAATTTTAGAATTAACTTTCCATATTTCTAAAAAATGTCTTTAGGTTTTTGACAAAAATTATATTTGATTTATTCATTAATTTTGGAAGAATTATTTTATTTCAGATATTGCATCATCCTATCAGGGAACTCGGTATACTTTTCCATTTTAAAAGATGTTCTCTTAGGTGCTTCAGTAAACTTTTATGATTTTTTTTTCATATAGGTTTCATACATTTTCTAAATATTTTTATAGTTTTATTATTGTGAAGAGATTTCATTGTATTTTCTAATTAGTTTTTATACTGAAAGCAATTTATTTGTGTATTCATCTTTTATCTTGACTCTTATGATTTTAATGGTTTTAATTTTATTCTTTTCATTTTTTAGTTAGGCTATCCTTACATCAGCAAGTGCATTGTCTCTTCCTTGACAATATTTAATACTCACTTCTTTTACTTCTTTTAATTATTTTTACTAAGACTAATGTGATTATAGTAGTTTTTTTTTTTCCACTTAGTCCTGGTAGCTTCAACCACACATGGTTGCTAAACATGCATTTCTTACACTTTAATTTTAGATGACAATTTTAAATATTGGCTGGATGTTTCCTGGAACCTTAGACTCAAGATGTCCAAAATCAAATGTAAACTAATTACTACACCTGCCCGAACATGTGCTTAGCCCTCATTTCTTTATTTCTGTTCTTCAGGTTCAAATGACTCAATTATTCCAGTAATTCAGGTTCAAAACCTCAAGTCATCCTTGATTTCCTCTCTATATCTCTCCTCCCTCATACTACTTTTATTCAGAAAATTCCTGTTGGTTTAATCTTTGTCCAATTGTTACAACATATGTTTCCTCCATTCTGTTCTTACTGTTACTGCTTTCAGTCTAATTTGAAAAACTTCTATTTAGGGCTTTCTTTGTGTTAGGTACAGTATATGGAGAAATAAATGTAAATAGTCAAAATTACTGTTCTTGAGGAGTTCACAAGTAGTGGGTCATGGTTCTTAAATGTAGCTACCCCAGAATGAAATAGATGCTACAAGAACTATATGTATAGTCAAATATGGTAGTTCAAAGAAGTAATTCTGTTTCTGTTGAGTCAGAAAGACTTGACATTTAAGTTGAAACCTAAAGGGAAAGTATAAGTTTTTTCAGCTGAAAAAGGAGGTGGTGGAAAAGTATTTCTGTTAAAAGTAGCACTTTGATTGTCTACTTATCCATTCAACAAGCATTGAATGCCTTCTATATGTCAACCATTGTGCTGGCTATGGGGCTCTAAGAAGATACTGAGACATAAACAAATAATCAAACTAAGAAATTATGTAGAATAAATGTTATTCTTTATTAGAATGGTCAGTTCAATCAATAAAGATGTTCTTTTGGACAATTATAGTATCTGGGTATGGAATTGGTAGATATACAATATTAAAATCGGTCTTAGCCTGATTTGTCAAGTTTCTTAAAATTTGTTCATGATTTAGTTTGTAGCAGATTTTTTTTTCATTCCTCAAGGCACCTCTTTTATTGTTTGATTGGGGAAGGAGAATTGGTTTAGCTATCAAATGACATGATGCACATCATGTATTTGGTTTTCTTAGGGGTTAACAGGGATTGAACTCAGGGGCACTCAACCAATGAGTGATATCCGCAGCCCTATTTTGTATTTTATTTAGAGACAGGGTCTCACTGAGTTGCTTAGTGCCTCGCTTTTATTGAGGCTGGCTTTGAACTCATGATCCTCCTTCCTTTAACCTCCCGAGCTGCTAAGATTACAGGTGTGTGCCATCACACCCAGCTACCAGGGGTGATTTCTGGAGATGATATTTGAACTGAGTGTTAAAGAATATATAGGAATTGGGGAGACTCTGAAGATGTCAGATTAGAGAAAGAGTGTATTCCCTGGCTGTTCCTCAGCAGGAAGATTTAAACAGAGCAAGACTGCACTTCAGTGAGGTGGGTGACTAAGGGAATTCAATGATATTCAACACTGGACAGTAAAATAATCATAGAAACACAGAAAGTCAGAAATTTGACACAAAATAATAAATAACACATGAGAAACATATCATCTTAACTGACAGCAACATCTCCAGTGCTACCAGTCCATTGCAGAGGGGAAGGAGAACATAGGCAGAGAAACAAGAAAGCCTGACAAATAAAATTGACTTGGTAGAACTTGTGGAAGACAGGGAGGCCAATCTTAGCCAACCTTGAGACAGTGGGGGAAGTTGTTGAATGAAAAGCAATCAAAATCAGTGGAACCACAGCAGAGTCTCGCAGGAACCATTTTTAAGCAACTATGCAACAGTGAGGAGAGATAGGAGATTAGAAACATACTTTATATATAAACAGAGTTATGAAAAATTGTGGTATATATGTGTAATGAGAAATGTAATGCAAAAAACAAAGTACATGTATAAAGGCATGAATTGGCGTGAACATACTCTATATTCAAAGGTATGAAAAATTGTGCTCTATATGTGTAATAAGAATTGTAATGCATTCTGCTGTCATGTATTTTAAAAAATCAATAAAAAAGAAACTCATAAAAGATGTTGCCAGCCTGAGTCAGCAGTCACTTTTTGTGGGGTTCAGAGTGTGCATGTACTAGTGTGATTGAAATAGGCACAGAGAGAATTGTGCCTAGGGTGATGCAGGCTGAGGACACTAAGAAGAGAAAGCTACCTTTGTTTGCCAGTAACTGGCCAGACAGGAGCATCTACTCTCTAGATCTGGGGCAATTCTCATCCATTATGGTGAACATGTGAGACCTGTGGAGGTTTAGCCTCCTCACCCTAAGAGTGGAATTTTCTGGAGGCCCCTGAGACCCATACATCCAGAAGAAACCTGCATCTGTCCAGCAACAGGGTTCACATCTCAAATATACACTGACAGAATTCTAAAGGTCAGCCAAGACTAAACCCCACCTGTTGGAACTTCCAATTTAGAATCTGCACAGCCCCACTATAGAAGTACACCATTTGTCAGCTCTCCCCAGTTTATCCCATCTTATACTGTGAGACTGGAAGTTGAGAGCTGTTATAAACAGCTTTGGCTCCTAGCCACAAGGACTGGTAGCATGGTGAGAATGGTGAAAAAGTGGAATTTAACAATCCCTAGCCCTTGACCTGAGAGTTACAGTGTCCCCACCCCCTAAAACAATAAATACAAAGAAAGGCACTACAACATAAGCAACGAACATCCAACCTTGCCAAGTTTTGACCACCTCAGTGGAAACAAGTTCATTATTAAGAATTTGTTTTTACTTTTCCCCTTTTCTTATCTTTAATTTTAATTTAAGTTTTTAATTTTATTTTTACATTTTTTTCAATCAGCATGAGTGTGTCTGTTTTCTTGCTGCACTGATAGATTCGGAGATCTAATAAAAATTATATTATATTACTATTACTCCCCAGTGATTTCCCCTCTCTCCCTGCCTTCCATCCCTTGATCCATTTCCTCTATTGATCTCCCTTTAATTTTCATGAGATGTGCCTCTTTCTTTTCCTTTTCCTCTCTAGCTTCTGCATATGAGAGAAAACATAAGATCCTTAACTTTCTGAGTTTGACTTATTTTGCTTAACACAAGGGGTTCTAGTTCCATTCATTTTCCTGCAAATGACATAGTTTTGTTTTTCTTTATGGTTGAATAAAACTCCATTGTGTAAATATACCACATTTTCTTTATCTATTCATCAGTTGATGGACACCAAAACTGGTTCCATAGTTAGCCAAAGCAATCTTAAGGAAGAAGAGTGATGCTGGGTCAAGTTCCCAAGGAGTCAGTTTGTGAAGGAATGGATAATCAGTAGAAAGGAGGAATGAAAAAGACAAGTAAAAAAACAGATGAGTTCTGTGACTGGATCTTCTATCATTCCAATTCTCAATCCAACTTGAACATGCCTGGACTAACAAAATACCAAGAGGTGACTGGAAGCTTGGATATCAGGGTATAAATTAGATCCGAGTTGGGGGTGGGGGAGGGAAGACCAGAATTCCCTTGACTTTGTTCCCATGCAATATTAAGCATAAAGATTACCTTGTATTCTGTTTGCCTTCTAAAAGCCATTATTATGATGTTAGAAGAAGAGGAAGAAATTCAGGTACAGACAATGTTTTTTTTTTTTTTTAAAGAGAGAGTGAGAGAGGAGAGAGAGAGAATTTTTAATATTTATTTTTTTAGTTCTCAGCGGACACAACATCTTTGTTGGTATGTGGTGCTGAGGATCGAACCCGGGCCGCACGCATGCCAGGCGAGCGCGCTACCGCTTGAGCCACATCCCCAGCCCCAGACAATGTTTTAATAGCTTATGCGATGGTGCTTGGTGAGTCTTGGTTCTAAAGGTACCAAATGAGGAAGTCAAAGTTCTCAAACTACTGCATACTTTGACAAGGAAAATCTATTTTTGTCTTCCGATCTACATGTATGACCTAAGTCAGGTAAATACGTCTGGTTTACTTCTTTTACTTATTTTATGCAGACAGTCTGTTATGCACTGTGGTTTCAGATGTGCAATAATTTGTACAATGGTTTATTTCCAAGTATGCCTTAAGCAGAACAAATGTGTTTTTTCTATATAGTTCCTTGCCTTAATAAATATGTAATATAAATTCAAGCAAACTTCTATTTTGTATGTTTGTAAACTAAAAAGTAAGAAAAATGAGCATATTGTGGAGTTTGTATTTTTCATACTCAAGGTGAGAATTAAGTTTTAAATAAACCTATAATATTTTATCTGAAAAAAAAGAAGAATGATGCTGGAGGTATCACAAAACTTGATCTCAAGTTATAGTACAGAGCTATAGTAACAAAAACAGTGTAGTATTGGCATCAAAATAGACATAAAGACCAATGGAACAGAATAAACACAGAAACAAACCCACATACTTATAGTCATCTGATATGTGATAAAGATGCCAAAAATATGTTAGAGCAAAGATAGCAATTTTAACAAATGATGGGAGAATTGGTTATCAATATGTGTAAAATGAAACTAAATCCTTGTATCTCAATCTGCACAAAAGTCAAATTGATATGAATCAAGGACTTAGGGCTTAGACCAGAAACTATGCAACTGCTAGAAGAAAACATAGGATCAACATTTCAACATATTGGTGCAGGCACTGAGTTCCTTAACAAGATCCTAAAACTCACAAAATATAACCAAAAATCTATAAGTAGGATGACATCAAATTAAAAAGTTTCTGCACAGCAAAGAAAAAATTTAATAGTGTGAAGACAGAGTCTACAGAATTGGAGAAAATCTTCATTGCTTATGTTTTTTTAAAATTATTTTTTAGTTGTAGGTTAACACAATATCTTTATTTCATTTTATGTGGTGCTGAGGTTTGAACCCAGTGCTTCCCATGTGCTAGGGGAGCACTCTACAACTGAGCCACAACCCCAGCCCTTCATTGCTTATGTTTTAGTGCTTTTCTTTGTATTTATATTTTTTGGGGGATGGGGACACTATAACCCTCAGGTCAAGGCCTGGGGGTTCTTAAATCTCACTTTTTCATGTTTCTCACCATGCTACCAGTCCTTGTGGCTAGGAGCTAAAGCTGTTTGTAGTATCTCTCAACTTCCAGTCTCACAGTATAGGATGGGAAAAACTGGGGAGTGCTATTCCTCTGACAGGGGATTAATAGCCAGAATATATAAAAAACTCAAAAAACTTAACACTAAAACAAGCAAACATATGACCAAATCAATAAACAGGCAAACCAACTAAGCAGACACTTTTCAAAAGAAGAAACACAAACATTCAACAAATGTATATCTATATATCTATATTTTTTTGGGGTACTGGCGGTTGAACTCAGGGGCACTTGGACACTGAACCACATCTCCAGCCCTATTTGTATTTTATTTAGAGACAGGGTCTCACTGAGTTGCTTAGAGCCTCACTGTTGCTGAGGCTGGCTTTGAACTCATGATCCTCCTCCATCAGCTCCCCCACACCTGCCACCCTGGGATTATAGGTATGCGCCACTGCACCCAGTGGCCAACAAATATATGAAAAAATGTTCAACTTCCCTAGCAATCGGTGAAATGCAAATCAAGTCTACATTGACAATTCATCTCATTCCAGACAGAATGGCAATATTAAGAATAAAAATAATAGGGGCTGGGATTGTGGCTCAGAGAGAGAGTGCTTACCTCGCATGCATGAGGCACTGGGTTCGATCCTCAGCCCCAAGTAAAAATAAAATAAAGATATTGTGTCCACCTATAACTAAAAAAATAAATATTTTAAAAAAGAATACAAATAATAAATTCTGGCAAAGATATGGGGAAAAAGGTACACTTACACATTGTTAGTGGGACTGCAAATTAGTACAACCACTCTGGAAAGCAGTATGGAGATTCCTCAAAAGATTAGGAATAGAAAAACCATATGAATCAGATATCCCACTGCTATGTAGTCATCCAAAAGAACTAAAAGCATCATAGTATAATGATGCAGCTGCATTAATGTGCATCAATGTGCATAGCAGTGCAATTCACAATAGCCAAATTACAGAACTAGTAGTGCCTTTTAGTAGATGAATGGATTAATATATATATATATATATATATATATATATATATATATATATATATATATATATACACTATATTTTTTATATATAAAACAGTGGAGTTTTACTTGGCCATAAGGAAGAAAGAAATTATGGCACTTCCTGGTAAATGGATGGAAATTGGGACCATCATGCTAGTGAAATAAACCTAATGCAGAAAATCAAAGGTCAAATGTTTTTCTCAAATGTGGAAGCTAGAGTAAAATAAGGGAAAACAGTGGGGGTTCATATATCATAAGAATGGAGGAAGGACCAGTGGAGTTGAAGGAGACTGAAGAGAGAGAAGAGGCATGGGAAAGGGTGGGAAAAGTGGAAAGAATTTGACAAAATTGTGCTGTGTGCATGTATAAATACATGACCATGCATTTCTCCTTTATGTATATCTATAAAGCACCAATTAAAAATAAGTAAATAGAAGAATGACCAGTAGAGTAGAGGTAGGGGAATAGGAGGAGGGAGAGGAGAGGGAAAGAGGAGGCCCTGGGTACTGAATTGGAGCAAATTAAATTCCATGCATGTAGATTATGTAAAAATGAACACAACTATTATGTATGACTATAATGTACTAATAAAAGCATAAAAAGATTATTTAGGAATTAGGCAAAAGAAAGAGGTGGGCAAGATTGAGGCATTCTTAGGGGGAGTAGTACCCATAAAAACAGAGATAAGAGGTGACATGGTGCAAATGGAAACTATATGCTGTTTTAATGAAATTCAAGACTGAGAATAGTTAAGGAATTATATTAGAAAAGTAAGGGGAGGATGGATTATGCATGACCTTCTGTTCCATGTTATAAAGTTTGAACTTTATTTTGTAAGTGATGGGATACCACTCAGAGGCTCTAAGGAGAATTTGTCAGTCAGTTTTCCATCACTATGACAAATACACGAGATACAAAAAATACATGAGATAATCAATAAGAGAAAAAGTTCATTTTGGCTCATAGTTTTGGAGGTTCTAGTCTGTGATTAGGCAGATTCATTGCTTTTAGGCCTTTGGTTTGTGGGCAACACATCATGGTGGGAGTGTCTGGTAGAGCAAATTTGCTTGCCTTGTGACCAGGGAACAAAAAAAGGAGAGAAAGAAGAGACTAGGGTCCTGCTATCCCCTTCAAGAGCATATCCTCAATGACTGGAAGACCTCCTACGAGGCCCCACCTCATAAATATTTTACTACCTCACAATAGTGCCTCCCTGGGGACCAAGACTCCAAACCCACAGGCTTTTGGGGGACATTTAAGATCCACAGTCTAACAGGGGAATTACCTACGTGTGCGTTTTACAATCATTATGTTAGCTATTTTAAGAATAGATTTGAATGGACAATGAAATAATATTATCACGAAGAAAAAGGAATTCTGCCTGCTCATTGCCCTGGACTCATGACTGCAGCAATTTGTCCTTTGATCTTTAGCCTGCCAGCCTTCCCTGCAGATTTTGAACTTAACCCCCACAATCAGATGAGGAAACTGAAGAACAGGGACAAGCAGTTTGCTAGGGCCACAGAACTAACAATTGTTGAAACTAGGTTATCAATAGATGAAGAGAATTTCAAAATAGAGGCCAATGTCAAAAGCATTGAGGGCTGCCAAGAGTCTGAAAAGATGAACATTGAAAACAGATACCGAGTTTAGTAACCGGGAGGGAACCTTATCCTTATTATGGTGTGACTTCAGTGACTTTAAGAGTAAAGAATATAGAAGATATTTTTTTCAAGGAATGTATCAATCAAGGAGATAGAAACAGATAGGAAGATACTTATAATGTCTTTGTTCTGCTTGAACCCTTCCAGTGGCTTCTTCCTTCTCTTTGAATAAAATGAAATCCTTTCATTGACCTTCAAGGTTCCATCTAATCTAACCTTTGTCTATCATTTTAATTTTAATCACCTGACACCGTCACCCAGCTAATAATGATCCTCCAGGCTTGCTGACCTCTGTATTGTTCCAGCATACACAGGGACATCACACTCCACTGTTCCTTTAGCCCTGACTGTTCTACCTTCAGTTACTTGCATATCTCTCTCTCTCTCTCTCTCTCTCTCTCTCTCTCTCTCTCTCTCTCTCTCTCTCTCTCTCTCTCTCTCGGTGCTGGGGATTGAACCCAAGGCCTTGTGCATGCGAGGCAAGCACTCTACCAACTAAGTCCCCAACTCCTGCTTCTCTTTATGTAGATTTGCAGTATGTTTTCTTTTCAGAAGCCTTCACTGATCCATTTATCTAAAAGAGTACTCTACTTCAAAGATTAAATATACAGAGACAGAGAATAAAACAGTGGTTATTGATCAGGGAAAGTGAAGAAGAAATGGGGGAGAGGTATGTCAGAGGATCAAAGGAGATTATGTAGGATGAACAAGTCTAGAGAGCTAGGGTACAACATGGGGATTATAGGTAATTAAATAATACAGTATATAGGATTTGTGCTAAAGGAGAGTTTAGCTGCTCTTGTTACAACAAACAAACAAAAAAAATGGGCAACTCTGTGGGATTAAGAATATGTTAATTTGCTGCAAACCTTTTTATTATCTATGTGTCCTGACATCATGTTGAATATCTTAATTATACACAATCAAATTTATTTAAAATGTTTTTTTTAAAAAATAACATAAAAAAGATTGGCATGAAGTTTTAGTGTCTTTGGTAAGTAGTTTAGTATGGGCTAATGTGGGAGAGACTTGGAGAAAATGTCAAGCTGAAAACAAAATAGGTTATTGCCACATTGTGAAGGACATTGATTGTCAAGCTAATCAAGAAGCTTGAGCTTTATTTGGTAGGAACCAAAGAATTTGAAATAAATGTGTCATGACCAGATTTGTGTTTTATTTATTTGTTTGAAGTGCTGGGGATGGAACCCAGGGCCTTGTGCATGGTAGGCAAGTATTCTACCACTGAGCCATACCTGCAGCCCCATATTTCTGTTTTAGGCTGATGACTCTGCTACAAGCAAGATAAACATCATGTTTACATGATGTTAACAATGGGGAGAATTTCCTAGGGATTTTAGAAATGAAGAATAAGTAAGATAACACATTAGACCTTCTAGGTCTATCTGTACTTTTTGAATCATAGCAGTGATCAACTTAAGTATAATTATGTGTTTTATACATCTGCCCTCACTATACCCTAAACTTTGTGAGAACCAGAAACGTGGTTGTTTGGTTTATCATTGCAACCTCACCCTTTTACATGGTTCATAGCATATAAAAAATGTTCAGTGTTTGTTGAATTAATGCATCCTTGATCTAGGAATGTGTTTCACAAGTGTTATTGTGTGGGTGGGCATTGGGAGAATATATTTCCAGATGTCTATGAGATTTCTCTGTGGCAGAAACACATAATTTATGTGTGGGATTTTCTCACTAAAAAAGGGAAGTTCCTTTGAGAAAACAATCCACCTTACCATTTTCTTTTCTATTTCTACAAAGGATGCCTTAGGTAGCCCTGGGCCTCAGCCATGCATACTTAATGTTTTTCTGCTCTCTCTATTGGATTATTGTAATTCCATCTGATGCCAGCTGGATATAATTTTTAGGTCGGGGGATTTCTTGAGGAGGGACAGTGTCTGGGATTCCCTGGTATTTTGGCTTATATGATAAAGCATCTGCTTAGTGTCCCCATGTATATAGTCACTGTTTCCTTTATTTGTCGAAAACCAAGTTTTGTGATTTGCCTAGTTACTTTAGCCAATGGTGTCTGACCTTACTATCACAGAAACTTGAGGACTTTGAAGTATTTGTCTCTACCTAGATGACAGTGTGTCCTGTTTTCATACTGTGTAATTAACTTCAACCAAAGCCAGGTTCCTTAAGAAATGGGTACAAAAATAATGTAATATATTTTGGAGAAAATGTGATAAAATGGCTCTTTCCATTTTTGGTTTTGTTTTAATAAACTTAGAAGCATGTTGGGGTAGGGTAAACAAAGATGAAGACAGAAGTAAACAGAGCTTTTAGTTGCTGACATTCTGTGGCTACATTCAGAGACTAGGTAAAGGCCTTCCTACTTCCTTGTTGGAAAGCATTTGTTAAAATTTAATGAACCTCCATCTGTGTGGATTTAAGCTGCAGGGACATAGACACCCCCACAATACCCTGCATCTTCTCATCTCTTCTGCTGAAAAATTTGGCCTTCATTATTACAGGGTACTTTGGGAGATCTCCCTTTCCTAGAATTTGGTAGCAGCCTAATCTCACCATATAAATGGTGGGAGCAGCTACAGTCTTGATTTTCTGGTATTGACTCATGTCTACTTACTAACCAACCTCCACAATTTATCAAGTTTACAGATGAGCAGAAGCTCTGGTTCTGCCTAAAGTGATAATGCTTCATACCAACTTTCCCAAAGTAACTTGTGTAATATATGTCAAAGTTGATCCTGTGGTGATACTTATGGGTCTTCCTCAATCTGGATGGCAGATTGGCAGCCTATATAAAAGAGAAAACTTTCTTTATTCTTGAAAAATAGGGTTATTAGGGCGGAAAACTGGGGGAACTCCACTAACTCTTTGATATCCTTTATTAAGGGTTAGGTTAGGGCTTGGGGGTTTCCACTCCAAGATAACTGATACTTTGTCCAACATCTTGAAGATGTCTCAGCCAAAGAGAACTTGTCGTATTCACATCTATGCTTTCTAAAATAAACATCTCTGGGTAAGCTCAGAAATGATACTATGATAACTGAGGTGCAG
This sequence comes from Spermophilus citellus, assembly GCF_964194105.1. Classification (NCBI taxonomy): domain Eukaryota; kingdom Metazoa; phylum Chordata; class Mammalia; order Rodentia; family Sciuridae; genus Spermophilus; species Spermophilus citellus. Next base: position 115,672,585 of record NC_138190.1, on the reverse strand, counting down.
GAAGTTCTTCAAGACAAGTGAAACTCTGGTCAGGAGATTGTAAAGAATCCCTTTGATTGGCCTTTGGGAAATGGTCAGAGTATGAGACATGGGGCAGAGGGCATTATCAGATATTCTCTCTCTCCAAGATTAATCTTGAAGGGCTCTTTCTGTTTACCACTCACTTAAATCCAGTTGAGTTTGGGCCTTGGAGACAGAATTTTGGTTAGACCTGGATTCCTTAGAGATAATATAATGTTAGAAACAAGAGAAGTTTATGAGTCACTTACAGTTACTACATTGAGGCCATAGTATTTTGGAAAACTAAGAGCACTATATTTTTTCTTCTTTACAAAGGGCACCAGAATATTAGGATAACTTATACTTTTGGCAAAAAAAGAGCCTTTCTGTATATCTTGCACCAAAATAAAAATTCAAAAATATTAAATACTTAAATAAAAACATTCAAATACAGAATAACATGTAGGTACATATTCATATAAAGAGCATGTAGAAGACCCTTCCAAGCATGAATACAAAAACAGAAAACAGAAAAGAAAAAAAAAAGATTCAACTTCATAAAAAATTTAATAATGTGAAAAGCAAAGAATATCATAAATAAAATGAAAAGACAAATGAACAACTTGGGTTAGTATTCTTCTTTTTTTTATTGATTGTTCAAAACATTACAGAGCTCATGATATATCATCTTTCATACATTTGACTCAATTGGGTTTTGAACTCCCATTTTTACCCCAAATACAGATTGCAGAATCACATCTGTTACACACTCACATTTTTACATAATGGCATATTAGTGACTGTTGTATTCTGCTACCATTCCTATCCCCTACTATCCCCCCTCCTCTCCCCTCCCCTCCCCTCCCATCCCCTCCCATCTTCCCTCTCTACCTCCTCTGCTGTTGTTCAATTCTCTCCCCCCTTTTTTTCCCTCCCCCTTGCCCCTCACAACTTCTTATAATTTTGTGTATCATTGAAGGTCTCCTACCATTTCCATATGCTTTCCCTTCCCTCTCCCTTTCTCTCCCCCCATTCGTCTTTGTTTACTGTTAGTCTTTTCCTCATGCTCTTCCTTTCTGTTCTGTTCTTAGTTGCTCTCTTTATATCAAAGAAGACATTTGGCATTTGTTTTTTAGGGCTTGGCTAGCTTCACTTAGCATAATCTGCTCTAATGCCATCCATTTCCCTCCAAATTCTATGATTTTTGTCATTTCTTAGTGCTGCATAATACTCCATTGTGTATAGATGCCACATTTTTTTTATCCATTCATCTATTGAAGGGCATCTAGGTTGGTTCCACAGTCTGGCTATTGTGAATTGTACCGCTATAATCATTGATGTGGCCGTATCCCTATAGTGCACTCTTTTAAGGTCCTCAGGGAATAGTCCGAGAAGGGCGATAGCTGGGTCAAATGGTAGATCCATTCCCAGCTTTCCCAGGAATCTCCATACTGCTTTCCAAATTGGCCTCACCAATTTGCAGTCCCACCAGCAGTGTACAAGTGTACCCTTTTCCCCACATCCTCGCCAACACTTGTTGTTGTTTGACTTCATAATGCCTGCCTATCTTACTGGAGTGAGATGGTATCTTAGGGTGGTTTTGACTTGCATTTCTCTGATTGAGATGATGGTGAGCATTTTTTCATGTACTTGTTGATTGATTGTATGTCCTCCTCTGAGAAGTGTCTGTTCAGGTCCTTGGCCCATTTGTTGATTGGGTTATTTGTTATCTTATTGTTTAATTTTTTGAGTTCTTTGTATATTCTGGATATTAGGGCTCTATCTGAGGTGTGAGGGGTAAAAATTTGTTCCCAGGATGTAGGCTCTCTGTTTACCTCTTTTATTGTTTCTCTTGCTGAGAAAAAACTTTTTAGTTTAAGTAAGTCCCATTTGTTTATTCTAGTTATTAACTCTTGGGCTTTGGGCGTCCTATTAAGGAATTTGGAGCCCGACCCCACAATATGTAGATCGTAGCCAACTTTTTCTTCTATCAGATGCAGTGTCTCTGATTTGATATCTAGCTCTTTGATCCATTTTGAGTTAACTTTTGTGCATGGCGAGAGAAAGGGATTCAGTTTCATTTTGTTGCATATGGATTTCCAATTTTCCCAGCACCATTTGTTGAAGATGCTATCCTTCCTCCATTGCATGTTTTTAGCCCCTTTATCAAATATAAGATAGTTGTAACTTTGTGGATTAGTCTCTGTGTCCTCTATTCTGTACCATTGGAGTATTATTCTTATAATAAGAGCTCTTATAAGTCAATAAGAAGACCATGAAAAAGACCTGTAATATAATGGGCAAATATGCACATAAAATTCATAAAAGTACACATGAAACAGTTAAAAAAGTCAACTTTATGAGTACTTAATGAAATAGAAATTTAAAGATTGAGATAACAAGATTTTGACAATAAAAAGTTTGGTCACGTTTAATGCTTACTGTTGAAGGACTGTGGGAAAGGACATTTCATATACTGTTTCTGAGGATTTAAATTGATACTATATTTGTAAGGCAATTTGGTATTATGTAATAGGACTTTGAAATGTATGTGATGTAAAATAATATTTTTGAAATATTATTAAGAACCATTTTAATGGGTTCTTACTTTTACTAATCTGACAATGTCCCACTATTAGGTCCCCAGGTGTTTTAGTCAGATTTTTCATTGCTGTGACCAAAAGACCTGACAAGAACAATTAGAGGTGGAAGAGTTTACTTTGGCCCACAGTTTCAGAGGTTTCAGTCAATAGATAGCTGACTCCATAGCTCTGGGCCTGAGGTGAGGCAGAATGTTATGTTCAAAGAAAGCAGCTCAGGACATGACAACAGAAAGCAGAGAGAGCTCTACTTACCAGGGACAAAAAGGCATGCCCTCAGTGACCTGTCTTCTCCAGCCACATACTACCTGCCTACAATTAGGACCCAATTAATCTGTATCAGTGCATTAAACCATTAATTCAGTTGTACATCTTATAGCCTAATCATTCTGCTTCTGAATGTTCTTTGCATTGTTTCACATAAGCTTTTGGGAGATACTACATATCCAAAGCACAACACCAGGGAATAGAAAGATGAATGCCAACTTGAGAAGGAGGGAGCATTTCATCTGTCTATTTAGCAGAGGAAGTAAAATATGGCCCTTTTTGGTTCCTAGTGGAAGCTGTCTACAAAGTAAGTGATCCCATGTTAGTTTGGGGTATTCTTAGAACACTAGAGTGAGTTTCTTTAATCCCAAGGTATAGGGTGGGAAATACTAAGCTTAGAGAAGTACCATGTCCAACATTATGCCACTCAGATAAAAGGATAAAAACTGCATGATAGTATAGTGAGTTGGAGGAGGGCAAAAAGTATCCCCTAGTTTCCCATGGCACTAAGATTAGCACAATGGGAGCTTGGAGAATGTTCTGGTCAGATATGGGACATGGACCCACTTACTTTCCAAGTGACAGTGGTATGAGCAGAAACCAAGCAGAGGCTTGTGGCTGACCAATCTCTAGAGATAAGTCACAGGGACAGTAGTCATGCCTGTGTAGGCACTCTAATACCAATAAGCAGTAGTGGGAGTGTCACATGATAGAACCAAGAACGTAGAAATCACCAGTCTCAAAGACCAGAGTAGGTGAAGATACCAGCCCCACCCCATGGGATTCTTTCAGAAGATGCCCAGAGAGAACATGGAATGAAAGACCAGCAGAGACCTAGAGGACAGTCAGTGGTCAGAATGCCATGAGGACATCTAGGGAAGGATTAGGGAGAGAAAGCTTGAGAGTCTGAGAATTTATCTGAAGGAAATTATTTTAAATAGAAAATATTATTGTTTAAACTTGAAGAGTTAAAGATATCTTTAAAGGACAAATTTAAGTCTGCATGCTTCCTGTATCATATAGAAAGGTAGGAGTTTGTGAGAAACTTCAGATAGATAAAAATAAAAAAGCTCCACATATTTGCAAAATATTAATTTTATAATATAAACTTCATGTTAGTATTATTTAATCCAGCTATTACATATTTAGCAATTTATTCTAAAGAAATAATCACACAAGAGTCTAAAGATATATACTCATATAACAAAATCTTCATCATAGCATTTTTTACTTATATTTATTGATTTATTTTTAATTTTTTAAATTTAATTGATTCTATTTTTTTAAAATACATGACAGCAGAATGCATTACAATTTTTATTACATATAGAGCACAATTTTCATGTCTTTGCATATAAAGTATGTTCACGCCAATTCATGTCTTTATACATGTACTTTTTTTTGCATTACAATTCTTATTCCACATATATACCACAATTTTTCATATCTCTCTATATAAAGTAGGTTAACACCCAATTCCTGTCTTCATACATATACTTTGGATAATGATGTCTATCACATTCCACCATCCTTGCTAATCCCTTGCCCCCTCCTTTTCCCTCCCACCCCTCTTCCGTATCAGAATTCATCTATTCCTCCCACACTCCCCCCTCCCTACCCTACTATGAATCAACCTCCTTATATCATAGAAAACATTTGGCATTTGATTTTTTGGGATTGGCTAACTTCACTTAGCATTATCTTCTCCAGTGCCATCCATTTACCTGCAAATGCCATGATTTCATTCTCTTTTATTGCTGAGTAAAATTCCATTGTGTGTATATGCCACGTGATTTTTATCTATTCATCCACTGAAGGGCATCTAGGTTGGCTCCACAGTTGAGCTATTGTGCATCATACCATTTAAAAAAAAAAACTGGAAACAACCTAAATGTTTGAGAAATGTTTACATTATAATAAGTTCACACAATGAAATACTCTTCAGTTGTTACAAAGAATAAGATAAATCTATATTGGCAAGGGAAAGACTTATTTTTAAGAAATAAAATTATGATAGGGAATATAAAATGGAAGATGATCTTATTTGTGTATATCTTGATCTATATTTATATGGAAACATATTCATATTCTATAGGAAAGTAAAAAAGATTATATGACTATATTTAGAGTATGGTCCCATATTTATTTAAATATGTATATGTAATATATAGTTCATGTATGTGTATACACACACACACACACACACAGAAGATAGTTTCAAAGTTTCTGTACCAAATTATTAGAAATTATTATAAGTGGGTGGTAGATAAGTAGAAGTTTCTCTTCTTTACTTCTACAGTTATGTTTTGCCTAATGTATTTCCCTACCGAACTATAATTATTTTTATATTTAGAAAAATCAATGCATTTATTTTCTTTCTTTTTTCTTTTTTGGTACCAGGGGTTGAACCCAGGGACGCTTAACTACTGAGCCACGTCTCCACCCCTTTTTTTATATTTTGTTTAGAGACAGGATCTTGCTGAGTTGCTGAGGGCCTTCCTAAATTGAGAAGTCTGGCTTTGAAACCGTGATTTTCTTGCCTCAGCCTCTCATGCCACTGGGATTGCATGAGTGTGCCACCATGCTTGGCTACATTTATTTTCTTATAAAAATAGTGTGTGTTTTTTAGTAATAAGAAGAGAGATCTGTGATGTTAATATATTGAAAGAGAAGATTATTAACAGTGTATGGTTTCAGACTAGGAACAGAACCAACATATGACCCAGCTCTCCCACTTTTTGGTTTTTATCCAAAAGATCTAATGTCAGCATACTATAGTGATACATGCATACCAATGTTTCTAGCAGCACAATTCATAATACCCAAATTATGGAACTAGCCTACATGTCTAAATGTCTGTAAATAAACGAATGCATAAAGGAAATGTGGTAGATATGCAGAATGGAGTTTTATGCAGACATAAAGAAGAGTGAAATTATGTCATTTGAAGGAAAATGGATGGAACTGGAGAACAGAAATAAAAAAGGGATCTCATAAAAATAGAAGAGAGAAATAGAGTAAAGAAAGGAAATTGAAAAGGAGGAAAGAAAGAGGGGAATGAGGAAGAACTAGGGAAGGAAATCTATCAAATTATGCTATGTCCACCTATGAATATACCAAATGAACCCCACTTTATATATAATTGTAATGTGCTAATTAAAATAATAACAATAGAAGGGACAGGGTTGTGGCTTAGCAGTAGAGTGTTTGCCTAGCACATGTGAGGTGCTGGGTTTGATCCTCAGTACCACATAAAAATAAATAAATAAAATAAAGGCATTATGTTCAACTACAACTAAAAAATATTTAAAAAAATGATAATAGCAATAGAAGAGAAACTGGTAGAATAGAGCAAGTTTGTGAGAGAGAGAGGAGGAGAGGGAAAGGGAATGTAGTGTGGAATGAGAGTGTTGAGTGATCAAATAGTTCTGTGACATGTGAATATGGCATAATGAATTCCACTATTATATATAATTATAATGCACCAGTGAAATGTGTGGTTTAATATTATTTGTTTTTACATACATGAATATATGTGCATATAAACAGAACATATGCTAATGTATTAGGGTTGATTATTTTTGGATCTTGGGATTAGTAATGATTTTTATGTATTTTTCTTTTGATTAATCTTATTATCTCTCTGTAATAAAAATATTTTGTGAAATTAAGGAAAAAACACAAAGTACATCCCTCTACTCTATACTGTAGAATATGGTGCCTGATTTGAGGTAGTTTTTGAGGTATATTGGGAGCCAAGTGGAGATGTCTTGGGTAGCAGGAAAATGTGAGGGTTATACAGGACTGGGTACATAATTGGCTGGGCCTAGTGATAAATGAAAATACTTTTTTTCAAAAGCAAGAAAAATTTCTATTAAAGGTACTAAAATATAAAGTTTTTTCCTTTGTTGAATCTCTCTCCTGTTCATGTGCATAATACGTCATCCTATTGAACATCATTTACAAAATACAAGTTCAAAGATAAAATTAAGAATTTCAAGATGGTGACAAAGCATTAAATCCAACCTGGGTCCTTCTAGGCTAGGGTTCCTGTGTGACTTCACAGGTTTTACTTCCTTGAAGCTGGCTTCATGGTTACACAGTAGCAGGGGAGTTTGGTTCTAGATATCATTAGCCAGAGAAAACTCATGAAACTATCAACCTCATACAAAAATCTGTTCTAAAAAGCTTTCTGCCTTCTAACATAGCACTGCTTATGCCAGTTCTAGAACATGCCATGCCAGTTCCTGACAAACAAGACTGAAAATTCACCAAAACCAAGTAGTTAGTGACAGTTTCCCTAAGCTGCAGCTATAAGATAAATGCAGGTTTGGTGCAGCCAATATGGAAAGCAGTATGGAGATTCCTTGGAAATCTGGGAATGGAACCACCATTTGACCCACCCATCCTTCTCCTCCGTCTATATCCAAAGGACTTAAAACAGCATACTACAGGGACACAGCCACATCAATGTTTATAGCAGCACAATTCACAATAGTTAAACTGTGGAGCCAACCTAGAAGCCCTTCAGTAGAGGAATGGATAAAAAATATTACTCAGCAATAAAAGAGAATAAAATTATGGCATTTGCAGGTAAATGAATGGAGTTGGAGAAGATAATGCTAAGTGAAGTTACCCAATCCCAAAAAACCAAATACTGAATGTTTTCTCTGATATGAGGAGGCTGACTCATAGTGGGGTAGGGAGGGGGAGCATGGGAGGAATAGACGAACTGTAGATAGGTCAGAGGGGTGAGAGGGGAAGGGAGGGGGCATGGGGTTAGCAATGATGGTGGAATGTGATGATCATTATTATCCAAAGTACATTTATGAAGACATGAATTGGCGTGAACATACTTTATATCCAAACAGAGATATGAAAAAGTGTGCTCCATATGTGTAATAAGAATTACAATACATTCTACTGTCATGTATTTAAAAAATAAAATCAATTAAAAATATAAATGCAGGTTTGAATGGGGATGAGAGGCAGAAACAACAGGAGCTCCTAGTTGAGCACTCTCAGTGTAATAATTCTGCAGTAAGAAGTAGGATGGGAGCACTAAAGGGGTGGAAAATTAGAACAAAGTTTGGGGAAAGGGAAAGATGATTGAAAAGAAGTATATGAAGAGGGGCAAGGACTCTCAGTGATCTAAAGAAACCTGACCGATTTTATTTTTATGGCTATATTAAAAAATAGCAAACATGAATTAAATGTTGTGGCATATTTTAAATGCATACATTTAATGAATTTAATGCTTTTTTCTTAACATGGATAATATACAATATAATTGCTCAGAATAACTGCTGGGTTTGTACAACATAGAAATTTATAATACACTATGAATTTCATTTTTAACTATGTTAAATATACTATGTTAAATATACATAACATAAATTTACCATCTTAACTATTTTCTTTGCAGTGCCAGGATCAAACCTAAGATCTCATGCATGCTAGGCAAATGCTCTATCACTGAGCTAATCCCTGGTCCATCTTAATCATTTTTGTTTTTTGAGACAGGGTCTCACTGTGGCTGGCCTTGAATGTGTGATCTCCCTGCCTTAGCCTCCCATGTAGCTGGGATTAAGGACAAGTGCCACCATCACCATGCCTAGCCAGTCTTAACCTTTTTTTGGGGGGAGGATTGAACCCAGGGGAACTCAACCACTGACCACATCCCCAGCCCTATTTTACATTTTATTTAGAGACAGGGGCTCACTAAGTTGCTTAACACCTCACTTTTGCTGGCTTTGAACTTGTGATCCTCCTGCCTCAGCTTCCTGAGCCGCTGGGATTAGAGGCACATATGGTAGTTATTTTGTAATTAAGAAACTGTCATCATGTTTTCCATAGGTTTTGCACCATTTTGCAATCTCAGAAACAGTGCATGAGAGTTTCAGTTTCTAGACACCATCATTAGTATTTGTTTTTTTTCTGTTCGTGTGTTGGAGATAGTGGCCATCCTCAGAGGTGTGAGGTAGTGTTCATTCCTTTTTGTTAAGTAGTATTCTATGATGTCAATGTACCATGATTTATTTAATCATTTACCTGAGTAATATCTCATTATGTTTTAATTTGCATTTTTCTAATGGCTAATGATGCTGCTAAACATATTTTCATGTACCTGAAAAACCTCTTTCTTGAAATATCACTCCATGTGTTTTGCCAATTATCTAATGGATTGTTTGGTTTTTACTGTTGAGTTTTGAGAGTTCTTTATAAATTCTACATGTTAATCTTTTGTCAGATTTACAGTTTTCAAATATTTTCTCAGACTCTGTAGCTTGCCTTTTAATGTTCATAACTGAGTCTTTCATAGAGAAAAAGTTTTAAATTTTGATGAAGTTCAACTTGTCAATTTTTTAATTTGAACTCTTTGTTACCCCTAGGACACAAAGTTTTTCTCCTGTTTTTCTTTTTTTTCTCTAAATTTTGTAGTTTTACACTTTATATTTGAAATTGTGATCTGTATCAAGTTAATAGTTGTAAAGGATATGAGACAGGTCCAGTTTCGCTTTTGCTGATGATTAAAGCACCGTTTGATGAAAAGTTATGTTTCTCTCTTTTAATTGATTTTGTACCTTTGTCAAAAATCAGGGGGTATATTTGTGGGGGTCTAGTTCTGGGATCTCTGTTTTGTTTCATTAATCTATATGTCTGTCCTTTCACATGGTCTTGGTTACTGTAGCTGTATAATTTCTTGAAATCAAGTAGACTGATTCCTCCTACTTCATTCTTTTTTATAGTGTTATTATATTTTGTACATTTATTTATTTATTTTTTAACATGGTGTTGAGGATAAAACCCAGTGCCTCACACATGCTAGGTAAGTGCTCTACCACTGAACAAGTGCAGCCTCCAACTTTATTCTTTTTCAAAATTGTTTTAGCTATTCTAGTTCCTTTGACTTGCTATATATATTATGGAATAATATTGTTTATGTCTGTAAAAATATTGCTAGATTCTGATAGGAATTGCATTAAACCTACATATCAATTTGGGGAGAATAAATTTTTTTTATTATGTTGAGTCTTCCAAATCCATTAACACAGTATGTATTTCTATTTATTCACATATATTCACATATTTTGTTTTTTTCATCCAAATTTTTAATTTTCCACATGCAAGTCCTGTATATTTTGTTATTTTTATACATAAGCATTTTCATTTTTTGAGTTGTTGATGGGCCTTTATTTTATTTAATGATTTATAGGTGGTGCTGAGAATCAAAGTCAGTGCCTCACACAAGCTAGGCAAGCACTTTAACACTGAGCTACAACCCCAGCCCTAAGAATTTTATTTTTGAGCAATTATAAATGGTATTGTATTTTTAATTTTGTTGTTTATATGTTCATGACTGGTGAAATTGACTTTTATGATTATCTTATATTGTGAAACTTTGCTGAACTCATTAGTTAGAAGAGATTTTATCTCATTCCTTGGAATTTTCTACTTGGATAATGTGTTGTCTGCCAGTAGGGACAGTTTTGTTTACTTCTTTCTGATCTTTTTGCCTTTATTTCCTTTTCTTACCTTCTTGCATATATTAGTCCATTTTTGTTACTACAATGAAATACCTCAGGCAGGTTAATTTCTTTAAGAAAAGAGGTTTATGTAGATCATAGTTTTGTAGACTGAAAGTCGATGTTCAGGCAGCTGCATTGGTTCAGCCTCTAGTGAGGGCCTAATGGTAGATGACATCATGGTGGGAGTGTATGCCAGAGGGCGAGATCACATCACAAGATAGGAAGCCAGAGAGCTGGGTGGGTCTGGACTTGCTCTTTTTATAACAATTCTTTCAGGAGAACTACATTAATCCTTTTTGAAGGCAGTCCCCGATCACACATTACGACCTACTGCTTAATGGTCTATACCTTCTCCCTACAACACCATACTAGGTAACAGGCTTCCAACACATAAACCCTTGGACAACAAATCACATACAAACTGTAGCAGTTCACTGGCTAGAATTTCTAGTACTATGATGAATGCATGGTTGAGAGCAGATATTCTTGCCTTATTTATGATCTTTGGAGGGAAGCATCTAGTTTTCATTGTCAAGTGTATTGTTAGTTGTAGGGTTTTGTAAATATTCTTTATCAAGTTGAAGAAGATCCCCCTGTTTTTCTCTTTCTGAGTGTTTTTCCTCATGAATGGGTGTTAAATTCTGTCAAATGCTGTTTCTGCATTGATTTATATGATCATATGATTTTTCTTCTTTACCACATTAATATGGTAAATTACATTGCTTGATTACTGAATATTGAAACAAACTTGCATCACTGGAATAAATTCTGCTTGTTCAAGGTATATAATTATTTTTATGCATAACTGAATTCTATCAGCTAATATTTGTTAGGAATTTTTGTATCTATAGTCATAAATGATATTCATCTATAGTTTTCTCTTTTTATACCATATTTAGTTTTTGAATCAGAGAAATAAAATGATTTGGGGATATCCTCTTTTATTCTCTGGAAAAAAATGTATAAAGTTGATGTTAATCTTTCTTTAAGTGTTTGGAAGAATAGTCTAGTGAAATCTTCTAGACCTGGAGATTTCTTTTTGTGAAGCTTTTAAATTGTTAATTGAATCTCCTTATGGTTATAGAGCTGTTAAAATGATGTATTTCATATAGGTTGAATTGGTGTTAGTTTGTGTTCTTTAAGGGATTGGCACATTGACACTGTCAAGCATATGTATACAATTGTAGCATTTCTTTATTATCTTTTTGATGTCTGTAGGGCATGTGATAATGTCTCCTGTTTCTTTCTTTTTTCTTGTTTCATTCCCAATATTGGTAATATGATTTATCCCTCTTTTTTTCTTTGTCACTTTTTCTAAAATTTTGTCATTTTTTTTATCATTTAGAAGAATCAATTCTTTATTTCATTGATTCTACTGTTTTTCTCTTTTCAATTTTATTGATTTATTTTTATTATTTTCTTCCTTCTGCTTGCCTTTCTTGTAGTTTTTCTTCTTTGGATAAATTTATGAGATGGGAGCTTGGATTATTGATTTCAGATTTATTCTTGTTGTATGCATTTAGTGCTATGATTTTCCACTCTCAGCAATGTTTAGCTGTGTCCTACAAATTTTGATATGTTGTATTTTCATTTTCATTCATTTTATCATTATTTAGTTTTTCATCACTTTAGCATGAATATATTTTTAAAAATTCCCTTGAGCCTTCTTCTCTGCTCCATGGATTATTTAGAATGTGTTGCTTAGTTTCCAAGTATTTGGAGATTTTCTTGTTATCTTTCTATAGTTGATTTCTAGTTTGATTCCACTGTAGTTGAAGAACACACCCTGTACAGTTTGAATTCTTTTCAATTTGTTAAGTTTTGCTCCTTGTTCTGGGATAGGACCTCTCTTGATAGGTATTTTGTTGCTACTTGAAAAGAATGTGTATTCTGCTCTTGTTGGGTGGAGAATACCTATGAAAGTTGACATTGGATTCTATCTCCTTGCCAATTTTCTGTCTAATTGTGACATCAATTATTGAGAGAGAAAAATTGAACACTCTAGCTGTAGTAGTAAATTCATCAATTTGTCCTTTTAGTTCCATTAATTTTTGCTTTACATATTTTAGAGTTTTATTGTTTAGTGTATACACATTTAGAATTGTTATGTTATGATGAATTAACTCTTTTATCATTATGTAATATCCTTGACTATCTCAGTTAAAACTTTGGGTCCAAGATGCATTTCATATTTTATTCTATGTGTTCATTAATATATACCTATATATTAATATGAATTATTTTAATATAAAAATAGTACTATTATATATTATCTATAATACATCAAACATAAGGTTATTATATATGAGCATATACAATCTGTTTATACTTGGATACCAATATAGCCCTCTTGCTTACTTTTGACTGATGTTTACATGATATTACTTTTTCTGTCCTCCTACTTTCAACTTCATTATACTATTATATTTAAAGTGAGTTTTTTGTAGATAGCATATGTTTGGTCATTTTTTTAATCCACCATATCAGTCTATTGCTCTTTTCAACTTAAATCTACCATTTTATTTTTCCCATTTATTTATTTATTTATTTTTAGAATTTCTTTTCTTTTTTTTTTTTTTTTTTTTTGTACCGGGGATTGAACTCAGGGGTGCTTAACTACTAAACCACATCCTCAACCTGTTTTTTATTTTTAATTTCGAGACAGGGCCTTGCTAAATTGCTGAGGCTGGCTTTGAATGTGCAATCATCCTGTTTCAGCCTCCTGAGCTGCTGGGATTACAGGCATACACCACTGTGCCTGTCCTTTCTTTGATTTTTTTTTTTTTTTTTGGTGCTGGGGATTGAATGCAGGGCCTTGTGCATGTGAGGCAAGCACTCTACCAACTGAGCTATATCCCCAGCGTCTCATTTTGATTTTTACATGTATTTTTGTGTTGCTTAATGATGGGAATATGTTCTTTCTGTGAAAGACAGCATCAAGCATTTTTGACGCTCTATGAACATCGTAGACTGATAAATCTAGATGTTATAGTGTACTACACACCTAGGTTGTATGGTATAGTCTATTTTTAAGGTTTTTTAAGTTGTACTTCAGATTATTATTATTTTTTTTTTGGTTAAAAACTGAGACACAAACACACACATTAGCCTAAGCCTACACAGGGTCAAGATTATCAATATCACTGTCTTCCATCTCCCCTTATGCCACTGAAAGATCTTCAGGGGCAATTACACACATGGACCTGTCATCTCTAACAGTAACAATGCGTTCCTCTGGAATATTTCCTGAAGACCTGCCTGAGGCTGTTTACCATTAACATTTATTGGGGGGGGGGCGGCGGGGGAGTACCAGGGATTGAACTCAGGGGCACTCGACCACTGAGCCACATCCCCAGCCCTATTTTGTATTTTATTAGAGACAGGGCCTCTCCGAGTTGCTTAGCACTTTGCTAAATTGCTGAGGCTGGCTTTGAACTCATGATCCTCCTGAGCCGCTGGGATTACAGGTGTGGGCCACTGTGCCCAGCATTATTTTTTTAAAAGGAGGTATATATTCTGAAATAGCAAAAGTATAGTACAGCAAACACATAAACTAGTAACATAGTCATTTATAATCATTATCAAGTATTAGGTTTGGTACATAATTGTATGTACTATACTTATATGCCTGACAGTGCAGGAAGTTTATTTATACCAGCCTCACCACAAACAGGTGAGTAATGCATTGTGCTATAACATTATGATGGCTATCACCTCATTTATATAATAAGAATTTTTGTAGCCCCATTTTAATCTTATGGAACCAAAATAATATATGCAGTTCATCCTTGACTGTAACATTGGTATGGAGTGCATGACTCTTGTATATGTGTGTGTAACTCATTATAGTCTACTGGTGTTTTCATTTTACCAGTTTAGGTGAAGTGTAGAAATTTTTCTTATCTTTATGTTTGTCCCTTGCTCTTCTTGATTACAATATATTTGTTTCTTTAACTACATCAGATGCCATTATAATTTTTGCTTCCATCATTCAACATAATTTGGAAGACTCAGAGCAGAAAGAAATTCTACTTACCAGTATTTTTGCTTACTACATTTTTTCTTCCTTTCTGATGTTCCAAGTTTCCTTTTAAAAGTAATTTCCTTTTTGTTTAGATAACATCTTTAAGCCATTCCTTTAGGATATGACAGCTGGGGACAAACTTTATTACTTTTTTCTCACTCATAAACATGATGTGCCTCTTTATTTTCATGTTTTCTTTTACAACTCTTAGTAAAATTTTGTAGTTTTCTTATGGTTTCTGCATATTTCTTATTAAGCTAATTTCTAGGTTGGTTTATTTTTTATAATTGTAATTGTGTATATGTTTTTTCTCAGTTATTTTCTAATTTCTGGTATAGAAAAAAGGAATCAATTTGCAAATGTTGATTTTCTATCCATTTACTTTAACTAAACTCTTACTAATTCTAAGTGTTTTTCATTTGATTATCTTGGGCATAATAGCACACTGCCAACCATTAATCATTTTATCTCTTGTTTCCTTCCTCTAGTTGTACCTGTATTTCAGTTTCTTATTGAAATCTACAGAGTGAATTATTTTTTTAGGGAAGACATTTAGTATAAAACAGTATTTAAAGAACTAATTCATGAAAGTGTCACATTTCAATGTAGGATATACTGCCAATGCAATATTTGGAAGAGATTTATTATTCAAAAGGAGAAACAATAAGTCAATACCTGGTGAACTTTGTTCCTTTTAAGTTATAACCAAAATTGTGGCAATAAGTGTAAACAAAATGGTGGAAAAAGAAAGAGAATTGAAAAAAATAAAAACTGATCTATCACCATAAATTGTTTAATATGCACTAGTTTACTTCAATGGGGTCACAGAATCATTAAGCAAAAGCCATTCATGAAGAGACATTTTCCTGTGGTCATCTTTATGAAATTCTTGAAGACTGTAGGCCTCGAAAATAAAACCAACTGGTGAAACTAATAGTAATTTTTGAATTTATGTGTTAAAGCTATATTTGAAATATAAAAATGTGATTAGCAAATATCAACACACCAAAAAATGAAAGGTGGGTTTCTTAAGTTTAAGCAGCTCAGCTACAGAGTATCTGACTATTCTTGATAAAGGTCAGCACTAATAAAGAAAGACCCCAGTGAGCATTTCTTAAGCTGTAACTTAAGAGACCAACTCTGAGAACTATCTTTCCTCTCTTGACTAAATGAAGAAGTATTTACCTAGTCTTCTTAGAGATACAGAGGCTGTGGAAACCATTCTCTTACTCCTTTGCTATTAACATGCAAGTAACCCTGTCTAAAGTATGAACAAATATATTTTAATCTCATTAATTACTTAATTAATTACAGATATGTATATACCTTGTACAATGTTTAAATCAGGTTAGTCATATCTAACTCCTTAAACAGTTATCATTTGTTTCTGGTTTTTTTTTTTTTTTTTTTTGGTACTGGGGATTGAACCCAGGGACGTTCAACCACTGAGCCACATCCCCAGCCCATTTTTTATTTTTCATTTTAAGACAGGGTCTCACTAAGTTGCTTAGGTCCTTGCTAAATTGCTGAGGCTGGATTTGAATTTGTAATTCTCCTGCCTCAGCCTCCTGAACCACTGTAATTAAAGATGTGCATCACCATGCCTGTAACATTTATCATTTTTTATGGTGAAAATTTAAAAAATCCTTTCTTCTAGTTTTCTGAAACGCATAATACATTCTTATTTAAAGTCAACCTCCTATGCAGTAGCATACCAGACTTCTTGCTCCTATCTAAGTGTAACTCATTAGCCACTGGTGAACTTTTCTTTTTGCCCATACTCTTCCCAGCTTCTGGTCTTTGGTTGTTTGTGAAGTCTTCAGCTGTTACCTATTTGAGTTTATCTTCAGCCCTGTCTTCTTTTTCCTCTCATTCTGGACCTCTGAATATAATAATCCTATACCTTTTGTTAATTTCTCTGCCATCTATTTTCTCTATTTTGTTCAGATTGGATAATTTTCATTGTTAAGGCTTTGAGTTTATTGATTTCCCCCCCTCTGTCCCCTCCATTCTACTATTAAGCCCGTGAACTGAATTTTATTTGTGATACATTTTTAAAAATTCCACATTATACAGTTTGGTTTTCCTTTATATTTTCTGTTTCTCTAGTAAGACTTCGGTCTTTCTTCCAAGTATGTTCATAATTGCTTATGGAAGCATTTTTTTCCTACAATGGCTGCTTGATTTTTTTAGGGGAGTACCAGGGATTGAACTCAGGGGCGCTTGACCACTGAGCCACACCCCTAGCCCTATTTTGTATTTTATTTAGAGACAGGGTCTCACTGAGTTGCTTAGTGCCTTGCTTTGGCCAAGGCTGGCTTTGAATTCATGATCCTCCTGTGTTAGCCTCTCAAGCTGCTGGAATTACAGGTGTGCTCCAACCATGCCTGGCTGTTTTTTTTTTTTTTTTTGATCAGATAATTCTAATATTTCTGTCATCTTGGTGTTGGCATATATTGCTTCTGTTTTTTTTTTTTCATTTTCTTTTTTTCTTCTGTGGTACTGGGGATGGAACTCAGGGCCTCATGAATGCTAGTCAAGAACTTACCACTGAACTATACTCCTAGTCCTTTTAAAGTTTTATTTTGAGACAGGGTCTTGCTAAGTTGCCCAGGGTAGTCTCAAGTTTGCAATCTTCCTACATCAGTCTTCCAAATAACTGGGATTACAGGTGTGTACCACTGAACTAGCCTTAGTTCTGTTTTTAATTGTCTGATATGTTTCTGGTTCTTGGTATAATGAATGATATTTGATTGAAACACAGATATTTTAATATTAGGTTATGAGACTCAGGATCTTATTTAAATTTTGTGTTTCAGGTGGCTTACTCTAACACCAGAAAAGAAAGGCCTTATTATTGTCAGGTAGGTTGTAGGAATCCATGTTTGTTCCTTGATTTTATTGATAATTATAGTATAGGAGTTCCTTCTGGCCATTGCTGGGTGGGTTCAGGAGTTCTAATTCCTATATAGGCCTCCATTCATGACTACCTTACTGTAATACACCTGGTTCCAGTGATACCATGGTGGAGGGAAGCCTTATTATCATTGGGCAGTGATGAAAGTCCTGACTTTCCACAAAGCCTTCTCTGACACCATTCTAGCAGGGAGAAGGAGGGGCACCATATTACTACCAGGCTCCCACTGTGGTCTCTACTTTCATCATTGTCAAGGATCTCTCATTATTACCCACCAGAGATGAAAATCCTGACTCCCTACTCGGTCTTTTCTGATACTATTCTGGATAAGGTACTGGGGTACCTTGTTATAGCCTGGAAAGAGGACAGAAGTTTAGGCTCCTCACTTGCCCTTTACTGACTGGATTAGAAACAAAGCCTCAGTTTGTTCTTCAGTGTTTGGTAACAATAGAATAGTTATTGTTTAAAAGGTTTTTGTCATGCTAGGCTGCTCTTTTCCTAGACCTTTTGGTAGGACTTATTATGTCTGCATCCATTGTAGTTTCTGGGCTGCCAGCTTCATCAACTCCAAATATGGCATATATGAGGTAAAAAGAATAAGTAGGGAAATCACAGTCATGCCATTTTTTGGATTCCAATGTCCCCAGCTCCTCTATCTTCTTTCTTCTTCCTGTGTTTGTTTTATATATAACATCCAGGGTTTTTAGTTATATTTGTTGGGAGTAATAGAAAAAGTTGTATCTACCTATCTCCTTGAAAAGGCTAGATTTTTAATTTTGCATACTTTAATTTCAGAACAAAATAAAACAACAACAAAACAACACAATATACAACATCCAACCCTGCTGTCAAACTAGGGAAGGGATTATGACTTGAGTCCCTTGTTTCCTGCCTTAGATGCAAGGACAGGAGAAAACTACGGGAACATCAATCAACAGAGGAAGCCAGGTGGGAGAGGGCCATTGAAGGCTACTGTAGAAGCCCTGGGTACTCTACAAAGGGCAAGACTCGATTTATTTTTAATCTTTATTTTTGAAGTTACTTTACATTTATTACATTTACTGATATATTTGTATCTATTTCACTGCCTCTTTGTATGTTATTTGTTCTGCCCCCACCATTTCTTTTTTCTGTCTTTTTTGGCTTTGTCAGGGCTGTTTTGTTTGAATTTTAAAAGAATTTTTCTTTCACTATTACTTTTACATTTTATTATTTTATTTTATTTTTTTACGGAGAGAGAATTTTTTAATATTTATTTTTTAGTTTTTGGTGGACACAACATCTTTATTTCATTTTCATGTGGTGCTGAGGATCAAACCCAGCGCCCCGCGCATGCCAGGCGAGCATGCTACTGCTTGAGCCACATCCCCAGCCCTACTTTTACATTTTAAATTTACATTTTTAAAATTGTTTTTAGTTGTTGGTGAAACTTCATTTTATTTATTTCTATGTGGTGCTGAAAATTGAACCCAGTGCCTCACATATGCTAGGTAAGCACTCTACCAGTGAGTTACAACTCTAGCCCCAACTTTTACATTTTTAACATGCATAGTTGACCAAACAAATTCTGTGCTAATAAAATAAATATCTCTGTCTTCTACAACAAAACAAAAACTTTAGAATGCTTTAACTTCACTCAACCTCCTCATATGTAATTTGAGTAGACATAATCAAACATAACTACTTCTTGCTTCATCTGAAATAAGATGGTGATTCTTCTGTTTATTAGCAATGTAGCTGTCTTATACAATTTCAGTGTATTCATGATTCTTAGAAAATAGCTATCAAAGTAAAAAAGGAGATAATGAGAGAGAAAAGAGTCTAGACCTAAATCACAACTAAGAGAAAATTGGATATAAAATCAACTGCTTAGAATAAATGGAGAGTAGACTTGATGACATAAAAATATTTCTAGAATTATGTTAACTGGAAAAATATGTTTTCAGAGGAAAAATTTGACATCTGAAAGTTATTGACTTTCATTTTAGATGAGAAGGCCCAAATTTTTGTTAATAGACCATATAAATAAAAACAAAGTATACAACTATTTAGCATGGAATATGCTTTAGTATTAAGGTATAATACAAAGGATTAAAAATAGAATTTAAATCTCAATTCTTAATTTATGAGTTTCTATGTGATAGAGTTAGATTTTATAGTAATTTATATAGACTTGCTTCATGGTTTAATTTTAACCATATAATACAGATTCTAATTCAAATGTCAGAGTCTAAGATTAAGAACCCAGAGAGAATTTAAATTATAGGCTTCTTCTGTTTTTCACTTGCCTGATTTACCAATTGCAGTAAAGCATGAATTATAGCCTTGCTATTTTCTGGAAGACCATGACTAATACTAGAAATAATAATAATTGTTGCCACCCCTAAATCAAGGGAAATAGCATAAAAGCAGTAACCGATTTGGGATGAGGAAACTAGATTTATTTCTTTTGGAGTGAGAGTGAAATAAGTAATTTGCATATAGTTTAGGGGAAAATATAGGACTGGTTTTGTGATAATAGGTTTATTGTTATTCAAGAGAGAGTTTGAGAGATCATATAGAGAGGAGAGATAATTTTGAAAACTGGGAAAATTTTTTAAAAAAGGACCTATGTGTAATTCAGAGTAGGTAAGGACACAGCTTAATTTGTTAGTATACTTTTATTAGTACATCACTCAAAAAAGAATCAGGATTAGTGTTTTAGAATCCTTATGGCTTTTCAACTATAAAACAATAATTCTGAAATATCAGTATTGGGTGTATTAACATTTTTATTTGGAATTGTATTTTATTCAAAATAATATAAAATGTGGATTATTATTGCTAGCTGTGTGAGAATTTTAATAATTTATGTGCAAAAGACAATTGAATCTTAAGAACTTTGACCTAATGTATTCCTAGCATGTGTACCTCTAGGCCTTTCCTGACATACTCTTAGTAAGTCTCAGGGAAACAGTTGTATATCTTTGCATTTTAAAATGTCCCAGAATGTCAGGAAAAACTTTCTCATTTCTCTTCCCAGCTCTTCTTTATAGTAATGCACCTTATTTGTCATTAAGGCATCAAATTTACTATATTGAGGGGAGGGTTCAGGCGTAATCTAAGTCATTTACAGATATAGAAAACATAGAGTCCAACGTAAATAGTGACCTGTCTTTCATTTGACAGTGATTAATTTAAATTAACTCTAAAATCAAGAAAGTCACTTACTTAGAAAATACAAACAACAACCTCATTTTTTCAACAAAGATACTGCAATTGTATCTATTCCCTGCCCCCTTTCTGGTCTAGTGGTTGAGTTCAGACTCTGAAATTAGTGTGACTACATATGTGGTCAAGGTTAAATTACTTAGCATCTCTGTACCTGTTTCTTCCAAAAAATGTGGATAACAATGCTTCCTATTTCATCGGGTTGTTTTCTGCTTAAATATGATAATATATGTAAAACACCGAGTGTCTGTTTTATAAAAGTGTACTGAAATTATAAATGATAGCAAACATTAATAACTATGATCAGCATTTTATTAATCTCAACAAGCACTATTTTCTTGTTTTCCTTTTCGTGTGTGTGTGCACACGCATATGTGTAGTTCTGGAGATTAAACCCAGGGCCTCATGCATGCTAAGCAAATACTCTAACACTAAGCTATACCCCTGCTTAAAAATACTATTTTGATACAATAATAAATCATAATGAGAGTAACACACAATTTTAACTATTAGGTTAGGACCAGTAGGATGTCAATTTAATTTCCTAATCATTTTTTGGACATTATCCAACTGCCAAATGACTTCATATCAAAACAGATCTTCATACATTATATTCTCCTATTGAAACATATTCTTTAACAATGTGTATAGACTTTGTCTGTTAAAGAGGTTGAAAAAGGAGATGGTAAATCTAAAACAGTAGGAAATATTAGAAATTGCATGCAACTGAGCATATATAGTGAAACAATGAGTGAGGTAATGTTAGCTAAGTACTCCCATTACCAGGATCTCTGACATTCTGATGTTTTTGCTTTAGTCATTCTTTTCTGTGACATTGTGAGTAAAACATGTTATTTATTTTAGTGTTAATTGTGATTTTTTCCCCTAAAATATGTCATTGAAAATTCTTCTGTATTTGTAAGTTTTTTAATATCCAGGGAACAAAATTCTTTTTAGGGCAATGTGATTCCAATTTGGCAGGGCTAGTAAAAAATGAATTCCTTGTTCAGTAGATTCTACTTCATAGTAAACTTTCAAAAAATGTAGCAATTGTGTTGTTAGGGTTATCTATGTAAATATTCAATGCCATAGTGTGTGATACTAAAGGAAACCAGAAAATATGTTCTTTCCCCTACACTTTGACTATATATAGTTTGTGTGTTGTAGTTAGAAATAGAGCAAGGTCTTGCTAACAGAGTGCTTCTTTGGTAATTCCCTGCAGCAGTATGCATTTAGCTCCCTTCCCCCATGGTTAGGGGCCTCCATCGTTTTGCCAGCTGCTGTATTTAGTTGTCTGGGTTATTTTGGGTGGCAGTGGGTTGATTCCAGGGAGAAAACAGTTGTATATCTTTGCATTTAAAAATATCTCATACAAACGTGTTATGAAAGATTTTGGAGGAAAAATCATAGTCTTTCTGAAACAGTTTGTACTTGAGTTCTGGGGAATTGGCCAGGTTGTAAAATCCAGAAGCCTGCATAATATAGTAAAGAAACCAGTCTTTTATTAGTTTTATTTAAATGCCTGATGTGAAAGAGGTTTCAGAGAAGCATAGCAAAAAAATAAAATAAAATAAAAGGAAATGCTGTGTGGATTCTTTGCAGTAAAATATTTGGATCTCTAGATATCCTGTGGTCACTGGGCAAGAAGAGATGTTAAGTGGAATGGTAGATGGCATAATCAGTTGGATTGGTAGTTCATTACCCACAGAGATAGATTGATGTGATCCTGGGAGGATTTTTAGTCTCACAGGATTTTGCTTATGCTCTGTCATGTATTAAATATTTTCATTAATATCTTGGATGTTGGGCTGGGGATGTGGCTCAAGCCGTAGCGTGCTTGCCTGGCATGCGTGCGGCCCGGGTTCGATCCTCAACACCACATACAAACAAAGATGTTGTGTCTGCCGATAACTAAAAAATAAATATTAAAATATTCTCTCTCTCTCTCTCTCTCTCTCTCTCTCTGTCTCTCTCTCTTTAAAAAAAAATATCTTGGATGTAAACATGAGACACATGCTTGCTAGATTTAAGGAGGTCAGAAAGATGAATGCATTGGATTCAGAATCATGATCCAAAAAGAGCTTGGCCAACTGCTCTTATGGGCTACCATGATGCAATTTAACAGGGATGCATCATAAAATCTATCATTAGGAAAGAGGATGTATTATTCATTGGCCTAATAGTTGTTTGTTCTTGTGTGCTATTGTTTTTTTTTTACTACCTATGTAACCTTGAACAAAATACTTAACTTTGCTTATGCCACAGTTTCCTCTTTTACAAATATATGCTCATGGTAAAAAAATTCATCATTGGAGAGGGAGCAATGAAAGTAAGACTCCCATCCCTCCAGTTCCTCATCTCTTTCTTCATACATTTGTGTGTGTGCATGCATTCATGTTAGTACATGCGCGTGTGTGAGTTCTTCCAGAGATAGTCTAGGCATATGTTAAGCATATGTGTGCATATCAGCCTTCTTTCCAAAAAACACATAAGATGTACACTATTTTCCTTCTATGACTTGTTTTATTTGTCTAGTATTGAAGTTAAAATAACAGATTCTGGAGCCACATCAAATCCCAGCTCTACCCTGCTGTTATACGTATGACTTAGGGCAAGTTACTTAATATCTCTGTGCCTACAGGGCTGACTGACTTAACCATTTAGGCACAGTAGGAAAAGTACTTAAGGCATATTATATACTTTTAGGAACCCATGAAAATATATGATATTAGGAGCCCATGGAAATGCCTTAATTTTAATTTCTTTTAAAAGCAGAAGAAAAATATTATATTCCTTATTATTTGAATATTATTATGAGTATATAATAATAAATCCAACCTGGATTATATTTGTATGTATGTATATGCAAAGGAGTTGTAGGATATAATTTTTTAATATTTATTTTTTAATTGTAGTTGGACACAATATCTTTATTTTATTTATTTATTTTTATGTGGTGCTGAGGATCAAACCCAGGGCTTCGCACTTTCTAGGTGGGTGCTCTACTGCTGAGCCACAACCACAAACTCTTCTTATGGAAGAAGAGTTTCATAAAGGCCAAAGTGCCCAGGATATACATAAATCATTGTATATCCCAGTGTGCCTTGGTTTCATCATATGTAAAATGGAGAAAATAATAGTTTCTACTTCATGGGGTTATTCTGAACTATATCCCAGTTAGTATTTGAAAAGTTGTTGGTATTTGGCACACACTAGTTTCTGTGTGTTTATCAAATAAGTAATTTAAAAATAGTAAATTTATGTACATAGTAAAAAGCTCAAACAGTAACAAAAAAACTGCACAATGAAAAGTAAATCTCTCTCTGGTCACAGATTCCCAGTCCCTCCATTTCCTTTCTCAGAAATAATTTTTTTAGGTATCCTCTAGAAGTTGCTTATATAAACATAAACATATACATCTTTTATTTATTTAAATTATCCCCCTACTCAGTGGGCACTCTTTTTTCCAACCCTTGCTATTGTATATAATGCTACAATAACTCCCCTGTGCATATGTCATTTGCAAACATTGGAGTAAAACAAGGGGGTACATTTCCTGAAGTATAATTGTTGGGTATGTTGTTTTAAATTTTGATAGATACAGATAAATTAATCTCCATGCTTATTGCACTGATTTAAACTTTCATCAGAAATGTAAGAAAGTGCCTATTTACCCATACCCTCACAAAAAGTAGTGTTATCAAACTTGACAATTCCATAGGTGAAAATGGTTGCTTATTGTAAATGTGTTTTTCTTATATCACAAGTTAGCTTCAACAATTTTCACATCTAAAAGTAATTTCCATTTTTTCCCCAGTGAACTGTGGGTTTGTCTCCTTGGCCTATCTTTCTATTGGTCTGTTTTTTAGTGTTGGTGCTTTTTCTATATTAAAGAAGTTAGTGCTCTATCTGTGATATGAATTGCCAATATTGGCTTAGTTTGTCTTTTAACTTTGGTTATAGCATTTTTTTTTCCTGTGCAAACCTAAGTTTCATTGCACTCAAATATAGATCAGTATTTTTTTTTTACTGATTTAAAAAAATGACAGTGGAATGCATTACAATTCTTATTACATGTATACAGCATAATTTTTCATATCTCTGGTTGTATATATGTAGAAAGTATTTTCTTTATGGCTTCTGGATTTTTTTATCCTGTTTGGGAAAGTCTTTAAAATCTGGGATTAATACAAAATTATGTTATTGTTATGATTAATTTTTTTTCAATCTTTGATCTATCTAAAACTGTTTAGAGATAGTTTTTCCCTGTAGAGAATTTTAATTTTTAATGTAGTCAAATATGTCAAAAGTTTTCTTAATGGTATTCACATTTTGTGACTTGTTTAAATGGATTTTCCTTTTCTGAAGGTCACAAATACCCAACTATTTTTTTCTAATATGTCTTGGTTTCTTTAAAATTCTTTAATCCCATGTGGAATTTTTTTTTTCAATGCAAGGTACGTTGTAGATGTCCATTTTACCTATAGCCAGTTGTTGCTATATCATTTGCTGAATATAACCTTTCCTTCTACTGGATTGGAATGTAGCTTTTATTTCAATACTAAAATCTCCATGCATATTTGGCTCGGTCTCTGAACTGTATTCTGTTCTGCTACTATGTCTGTCTGTTCATACATCAGTATCAAATTTCTAAATGCCATAATGATAAGCAATTATTTATCTCTCCTTATATTAAGAGTATTTAAAATCAGAAATGGTTGTAAAATTTTGTTAAAAACTGTCTCAGTATCAATAAAGATGATCATGTTGTTTTTCTCCCTTGCTCTACTCATATAGTGAGTTATTTTAATGAATTCCTCAATATTAAAACAAACTTGCCTTCCAGAAATAAACCCTCTTGGTCACTGTTGTGTTGTTCTTTATAGGGGATTTCTAATTCCATTAGATGACACTTCGTGTAGGATTTTTGCATTGAGGCTTATAAGTGAAATTGAGCTATTGCTTCCTTTGAACTCTAAAGAAGATATTTTGGATTTTTCTCTGTGCTGTGGAACAGGTGAAGTAACATCAGAGTTATTCTGTACCTGAATATTTGATAGAATTTATCTGAAACTTCTGGGCCTCATGCATTTTGGAGGGTATTCACTGACAATATTTTTCAATGTCACTTATAGTAATTTTTAAACAATTTTCAATCTCTTCTTGAATTAATTTTGGTAATTTAAATATCCTGGGAAATAGTTAATTTCACCCAGGCATTCAAATATATCTGTATAGAGTTGAGAAAAATATTGTACAATAATGCTTCTGGTTTCATTTGTGACTACTTCCTGTTCTGAATATTGTGAGCTTCCTTTCTGTTTCTAGAAATTGAGTTGTAAACATAGATTTATTGATATAACTCACAGATCATACATTCACCCATTTAAAGTGTACAATTAAATCAAAATATACAATTCAACTGTCTTTAGTTCATCCTCAAGGAAGTGCAACAATCACCACAAACAAATTCAGGACATGTTCTAAATCCACCCTCCACAAGAGAAAATCTGTACTCATTCCTGGTCATTCCTAATTTACCTCCAAGGCCCTCAGGACTAGAAACCCACTAGTTTCTGTTTCTATAAATTCACCTATTCTGAACATTTCATATAAATGGAATCATATAATACATGTTTGTTGTGGCTGGCCTCTTTCACTTATGTGAAATGTTTTCAAGGTCCATCCATGTTGTTATAAAGTAAGTTTCAATATAGATCTACAGCATCTTTTTTTTTTTTTACAATACTCTTTATCAGTTTACCACCTGTATAAGTTTTCTAGGACTGACATAACAAAATACCACAAAATGGGTGTTCAGCCACAGAAAATTATTTATTTTTTGTAATTCTGAAGGCTAGAAGTCTTAAGTTGGTATCAGCAGGTTTGTTTTCTTCTGAGGCCTCTTTTCTTGATTTTTCTAGGTGGCTATTTTCTAGGTTATGTCCTCACTTGGTCATTTCTCTGTTCATCTCTGTCCTAATATTTTCCTCCTGTTGTACAAACACCAAATAGGATTAGGAACGATCCTAATTGCCCCATTTTAACTTAATTACCTCTTTACAGGCCCTATCTTTAAATGGAGTTCCATTCTGAAATACTGAGTGCTAGGACTTCAGTATAAGAAATTTGAGTTGCACAATTCAGGCCATTATACTGCTGAAAGAAAAAGAAATCAAGTCTGAATAGCTTTGTCTGTTTTTATGAATTTTTTATGAATTTGACCGAAGTCAGTCAAAACGTTCAAGTGTGTGTGTGTGTGTGTGTGTGTGTGTGTGTGTGTGTGTGTTTATGTGTACAAAATCTCAGCCTCATTAGTCCATCAGGTCTAATTTTTTTTTCTGATTACAAAAGTAATATGTGTTACATTATACAAGATTCAGAAATACACAAGCTGAAAGGCAAAAGTATTTTCTATACTCTATTGTTTAAACAGTTTATTGTTTATTTCTCTTATTTTCTTCCTTATATATAGATAGCAACAATGAAAATGGTATCATATTTAACACAACATTATATAACATACTATTTCACTCAATATTTTACACATATTTGTCCATGTTTGTACCTATGAATCTCTGTGTGTGTACTGCATTTCATTATGTATATATACCATGACTTAATTAAATATTTCCCTACTGATGAACATTTGAATTGCTACCAACTTTTAGCTATCATGAAAAAATTGAACAATGCTGTAATGAATATCCTTGTGTAAACTTTTTTCTTCTCTTATGGAATTCTGAGGAATCATTTTCTAGATGCTAAAAAGTTATGTCAAAGGTTATGAACATTTAATATTTTAACAAATACTGCCAAGTTTCACAGTAGTTTTGAAGTTAATGATAGTTCCTGAAATAGGTGGAGCATGTTGGTAAAGACTACTTTTTCTCCAGATGAATCTAGAAGTTGTTTACAGGTCCATGTTCTGTCTTTTTTAGCGGCCCATTTGTGCAAATTTTAATATTCATTTTTGAGAAATATTGATCTAAAATGATTTTATAGACTTTGGCCATTAGGCTTTTAAAAAAAATTTAATGAGACATAAACTACCCATGTGGGAAAAAAACTATGTATTTAATATTGCATGGTTTTATGCACACCCCCTCCCACTTTGGTCTCTCTACTAATAGCTAGTGAATGACTCATTTCCATCTCAGCAGTAAGACTATGAGTTATGTTTATGGCAATTCTACTTTTCCATTAAAAATAACGAATCCACCATGGGTACATTTTATAAAACATGTTCACAATTATATTGCAACATAATATTGGAAGAATGTAATTATCCTATATCTCTGTTATGTACAATATATTTCTATTCAAAATGTGTTCACTTAGCACAAAGATTACATCTTGAAACTATGATTTCTGTTTTGAAATTAGTCCTCCACATACAATATTCATATTATTGTATGCTCATTCATGATCTATGCTACAATATTTATACTTGTAAATATACACTATTTCTATTGCAAGTATGTAAATATACTTTCGACCCAATGTGTAATAAATGATACCTGGTACTGGCATGAGATACATACAAGAAGACTGTTGTAGTCTATTGGGTGTATCTTGTTTTTTCTTTTTTTAATTTTCCTGTTACCATGCCAGCAATCTAACAGTTTTCTTATCCCTGTAAACTTCTTATATTGGCCTTCTACTTAAAATCAACAAAGCCAGCATTATCTAATTGCTCTTCAAGACCAGGTATCATAGGATAGCATGGGCATCACTATATTCAAAATTATATCATTTCATTCTTTAATTTTATCCATTGCAATAATGGAAATTCTTAGAAAGAATATAAGAAATATCTACATTTTCTACTGATTTGTCAATAGCTCCTACCAACATTTTGACATAATGGAACATAACACTAACTTCAGAGAGGACTTGCTTGAAAATGATTTCAAGTACATGCTTTTTCTTTTATTTTAACTATTGTTGCTTTGAGATGTCTTCAGATTCCCTTGAATTTTTCATTGTTCCAACTTTAAAAAAAACCTTATTATTTTTACTGCTCACCATATTCATGCATGGTCATGGCGAAACAACCAAATATGTAGTGATATATAACAGATAGTGGAAGTAGATTGCAGTCCTATCCTCCAGAGAGAATCATTGTTAAGAATTAAGTGTACATTTTTAGCCACTTTTGCATGTTTTTCCCAGTATATATATAATTTTAATTATTCATTTAAAATATATTCATATACAAGATTTTTTAAGCCTTATGCTTCTCTCTTTTTTGACTTATTTTTTTAAAGTAGGAATTGTTTCAAAACAAAGACAAAAATTGAAAATAACAAATGCCCATTTTATAAAATCTTAACATTAGGTTTTATTATTACTATTATTTAAAAAATTATTTATTTGTTCTAATTTGTTATACACGACAGCAGAATGCATTTCAGTTCATGGTACACAAACGGAGCACAATTTTTCATTTCTCTGGTTGTATACAAAGTAGAGTCACACCTTCATGTCTTCATACATGTACCTGGGGTAATGATGTCCATATCATTCCACCATCTTTCTTACCTTCATGTCTCTTCCTTTTTCCTCCCTCCCCTTTGCCCTATCCAAAGTTCCTCCATTCCTCCCATGCCCCCCCTCCATTCCCATTATGGATCAGCATCCAAATATCAGATAAAACATTTAGCCTTTGTTTTTGGAGGATTGGCTTACTTCACTTAGCATGATATTCTCCAACTCCATTCATTTTCCTGCAAATGCCATGATTTTATTCTCTTTCAATGCTGAGTAATATTCCATTATGTGTGTGTGTGTGTGTGTGTGTGTGTGTGTATACAGAGTTTCTTTATTCATTCATTTATTGAAGGACATCTAGATTGGTTCCACAGTTTGACTATTGTGAATTGTGCTGCTATAAACATTGATGTGGCTGCATCACTGTAGTATGCTGTTTTTAAGTCCTTTGGGTGTAAACTGAGGAGTGGAATAGTTGAGTCAAATGGTGGTTCCATTCCAAGTTTTTTAAGAAATCATCATACTGCTTTCCAGATTGGTGACACCAATTTGCAGTCCCACCAGCAATGTATGAATGTGCCTTTTCCCTCACATCCTCACCAACACTTATTGTTGTTTGTATTCTTAATAGCTGCCATTCTGACTGGAGTGAAATGAAATCTTAGAGTAGTTTTGATTTGCATTTTTCTAATTACTAGAGATGTTGAACATTTTTTCATATATTTATTGATTGATTGTATATCTTCTTCTGAGAAGTGTCTGTTCAGTTCCTTGGCCCATTTATTGATTGGGTTATTTGTTTCTTTGGTGTTAAGGTTTTGGGTGCTTTATATATCCTGGAGATTAGTGCTCTATCTGATGTGCAAGTGATAAAAATTTGCTCCCATTATGTAGGCTCTCTCTTCACCTCACTGGTTGTTTCTTTTGCTGAGAAGAAGCTTTTCAGTTTGAAACCATCCCATTTATTGATTCTTGATTTTATTTCTTGTTCTATAGGAGTCTTGTTAAGGAAGTTGGGGCCTAATCTGACATGATGAAGATTTGGGCCTATTTTTTCTTCTATTAGATGCAGGGTCTCTGGTCTAATTTCTAGGTCTAATTCCTAGGTTCTTGAACCACTTGAGTTGAGTGTTGTGCATGGTGAGAGATAGGAGTTTAATATCATTTTGATGCATTTGGATTTCCAGTTCTCTCAGCACCATTTGTTGAAGAGGCTGTCTTTTCTCCAATATATGTTTTTGGTACCTTTGTCTAATATAAGATAGTTATAATTTTGTGGGTTAGTCTCTGTGTCCTCTATTCTGTACCATTAGTCTACCAGTCTGTTTTGATGCCAATACCATGCTGTTTTTGTTACTATTGCTCTGTAGTATAGTTTAAGGTCTGGTATAGTGATGCCACTTGCTTCACTCTTCCTACTAAGGATTGCTTTAGCTATTCTGGGTCTCTTATTTTTCCAGATGAATTTCATGATTGCTTTTTCTATTTCTATGAGGAATGTCATTGGGATTCTGATTGGAATTGCATTAAATCTGTAAAGTGCTTTTGGTAGTATGGTCATTTTGACAATATTAGTTCTGCCTATCCAAGAACAAGGGAGATCTTTCCATCTTCTAAGGTCTTCTTTAATTTCTTTCTTTAGTTCTTCTGTAGTTTTCATTGCAGAGGTCTTTCACTTCTTTCGTTGATTCCCAAGTATTTTATTTTTTAAGGTTATTATAAATGGGGTAGTTTTCCTACTTTTTCGTTCAGAGGATTTGTCACTGATGTACAGAAACACCTTTGATTTATGAGTGTTGATTTTATATCCTGCTACTTTGTTGAATTTATTTATTAGTTCTAGAAGTTTTCTGGTGGAATTTTTTGGATCCTCTAGGCATAGAATCATGTAGTCAGTAAATAGTGATAGTTTGAGTTCTTCTTTTCCTATCCATATCCCTTTAATTTCTTTCATCTGCCTAATTCCTCTGACTTGAGTTTCAAGAACTATGTTAAATATAAGTGGTGAAAGAAGGCATCCCTGTCTTATTCGAGTTTTTAGAGGGAATGCTTTCAATTTTTCTCCAGTTAGAATGATGTTGGTCTTGGGCTTAGCATAGATAGCTTTTTAATATTTATTTTTTAGTTTTAAGCGGACACAATATTTTTATTTTATATTTATGTGGTGCTGAGGATCGAACCCAGTGACTCAGGAATGCTAGATGAGCACTCTACCACTGAGCCACATCCCCAGCTTCAGCATAGATAGCTTTTATAATGTTGAGTTATGTTCCTGTTATCCCTAGTTTTTCTAGTGTTTTGAACATGAAGGGGTGCTGTATTTTGTCAAATGCTTTTTCTTCATCTATTGAGATGATCATATGATTCTTATCTTTAAGTCTGTTGATGTGATGAATTACATTTATTGATTTCCATATGTTGAACCAACCTTGCATCCCTGGGATGAACCCCACTTGATTGTGGTACACTATCTTTTTAATATGTTTTTTATTCAAATTGCCAGAATTTTATTGAGAATTTTGCATCTATGTTCATTAGTATATTGGTCTGAATTTTTCTTTCTTTGATGTGTCTTTGTCTTGTTTTGTGATCAGGGTGATATTGGCTTCATAGAATAAGTTTGGAAATGTTCCCTCTTTTTCTATTCATGGAATAAATATGAGGAGTATTGGTATTTAGTTCTTCTTTGAAAGTCTTGTGGAACTCAGCTGTGTATCCATCTGGTCCTGGGCTTTTCTTGGTTGGTAGGCTTCTGATGGTGTCTTCTATTTTATTGCTTGAAATTGATTTGTTTAACTTGTGTATGTCATCTTGATTCAGTTTGGGCAAATCATATGACTCTAGAAATTTGTCAATGCCTTTGATATGTTCTATTTTATTGGAGTACAAATTTTCAAAATAATTTCTAATTATCTTCTGTATTTCTGTAGTGTCTGTTGTGATATTTCCTTTTTAATCATGGATGTTATAATTTGAGTTTTCTCTGTCCTTCTCTTCGTTAGCATGGCTAAGGGTTTAACAATTTTATTTATTTTTTCAAAAAAACAACTTTTTGTTTTGTCAATTTTTCAGTTGTTTCTTTTGTTTCAATTTCATTGATTTCAGCTCTGATTTTAATTATTTCCTTCTTCTACTGCTTTTGGTGTTGATTTGTTGTTCTTTTTCCTAGGGCTTTGAGATGTAATGTTAGGTCTTTTATTTGTTGACTTTTTCCTCTTTAAAGAAAGAACTCCACACAATGAACTTTCCTCTTAGCACTACCTTCATAGTGTCCCAGAGATTTTGATATGTTGTATCAGTGTTCTCATTTACCTCTAAGAATTTTTAATCTGTTCTTTAATGTCTTCTGTAATCCATTGTTCATTCAATAGCATATTGTTTAGTCTCCAGGTGTTGGAATAGCTTCTATTTTTTATTTTATGATTGATTTCTAATTTAATTCCATTATGATCTGATAGGATACAGAATAGTATCTCTACTTTTTTGTATTTGCTAAGAGTTGCTTTGTGCATAATATATGGTCTATTTTATAGAAGGATACATGTGCTCCTGAAAAGAAAGTATATTCACTCATTGATGGATGAAATATTCTATATAAGACTGTCAAGTCTAAGTTATTGATTATATTATTGAGTTCTATAGTTTCTTTGTTTAGCTTTTTTTGGGAAGATCTATCCAGTGGTGAAAGAGGTGTGTTAAAGTCACCCAGAATTATTGTGTTATGGTCTATTTGACTCTTGAACTTGAGAAGAGTTTGTTTGATGAACGTAGGTGCTCCATTGTTTGGGGCATATATATTTATAATTGTAAATCTTGTTGGTATAGGGTTCCCTTGAGCAGTATGTAGTGTCCTTCTTTATCCCTTTTGATTAACTTTAGCTTGAAGTCGACTTTATTTGATATGAGAATGGAAACCCCTGCTTAATTCCATGGTCCATGTGAGTGGTATGTTTTTTTCCCAACCTTTCACCTTTAGTCTGTGTTTTTTTTTTTTTTTTGTATGAAATGAGTCTCTTGAAGGCAGCATATTGTTGGGTCTTTTTTTTTTAAGTCCAATCTGCCAGTCTAAGTTTTTTGATTGATGAGTTTAGGCCATTAACATTCAGGGCTATTATTGAGACATGATTTGTATTCCTGGTCATTTTTGTTTATTTTGATTTTCAACTTGACTTGGTTTCTCCTTTGATTGGATTTTCCTTTAGTGTAATACCTCCTTTTGCTGATTTTCATTGTTTTTTTTTTTTCATTTCCTCCTCATGGAATTTTTGCTGATGATGTCCTGTAGTGTAGACTTTTTAATTGTAAATTCTTTTAACTTTTATCATGGAAGATTTTTATTTTGTCATCAAATCTAAAGCTTAATTTTGCTGGGTATAAGATTCTTGGTTGGCATCCATTTTATTTCAGACTTTGGTGTATGTTGTTCCACAATCTTCTAGCTTTGAGGGTCAGGGTTGAGAAATCTGCAGATATCCTAATTGGTTTTCCCCTACATGTAATCTAATTCCTTTCTCTTGGGGCTTTTAAAATTCTCTGTTTATTCTGTATGCTAGGCGTTAAGTTTTATTATTTAAAATAATATTTTAAAAATAGATATGCAGATTTCATAGTGGCAGTCCCTTATATATACCTCCTTTATCTCATTATTCTTTCTTTCCAAAGATAATTATTTTCACAAATTTTATGTTTATTATTTAGGTTTCCACAAATTATAAATAGCATTGTAGGTTGTAAGTGTTTTGGATTTGAAAACTACACATAACTTGTATCTTTATATACATCTCATTTTGAAAATTTCTTTATTTCACATAGGTTAGGTTCTGTTACCAACTGTTTTCCTTACTTTTTTCCCCTTCTTCTTCTTCTCCCTAACTTTAATAAAGTGTTCCATATCCCCTTCATTTTTCTTCTAATATTAAACTACATATTGTATTTTTATTCTTTAAGGTTTCTGGTAACATTTTATGATAAATAAATATATTTTTTCTTATAAAATCAACAAGTATTCAGTGATTTTTTCCTTCTGCTTACCACCATAAGGAATTTACCCCACCAATTTAATATAACCTCTCTATTGTCACTTTGTTTCAAGTTGTACCACACATGCACAGTCTCTCCCAGTATTGGCATCCCACACTAGAGTGATAAATTTGTTATAATTGATGGCCCTGTGTTGACACATCATTTTCACCCAAAGTCCATATCTTACATGAAAGTTCACTCCCAGTATTGAACATTCTGTGGGTTTTGATAAACATTGTGACATCTACCCACCATTATAAATCACATTAAAATAGTGTCACTATCCTAAGAGCCTGTGCTTTGCTTATTAATTCCTCCCTCCCTTCTAACCTTGGTAAAACACTGATTTATGTACTGTCTCCATAGTTTTAACTTTTCAGAATGTTATATAGTTGAAACTATATGGTACATAGACTTTTCACTGGGTTCTTTCCCTTAGTAACATGTGTTTATTATTCTTGATATCTTTTCATGGCTCGATAGCTCATTACTCTGTAGTGATGAATAATATTTTATTGTCTGCATGTGCTGCAGATTATGTATTCATTCATTGACTGAAGAATATATTATTTGGTTCCAAGTTTTGGCAATTATAATCAAAGATGCTATAAACATCCATGCATAGGTTTTTGTGTGGGCATAATTTTCAGTACCTTTGGGTTAATACAAAGGAGTATGATTGCTGGACCATATTGTAAGAGTGGGTATAGTTTTGTTCTTTGTTTTTTTTATGGTGCTGGGGATTGGACCCAAAGCTTCACACATTCTAGATAAGCACTCTACCAACTGAGTTATATCCACAGCCCCAAGTGTGTTTAGTTTTGTAAGAAACAGCCAAACTGTCTTTCAACATGGCTGTTGAATTCTGCATTCCCACGGGCAATGAATGAGTTCTTTTTACTCATGTTGTAACATTATTGATTTAATTTGCAATTCCTAATGACATATTGTTATGTATCTTTTCATATGCTTATTTGCTTTCTTATATTTTGTTTGGTGAGGTATCTGTTCATATTGTGCTCATTTTAAAACTGGTACTTATTATTGTTGAGTTTTAAGAGTTCTTTGTATATTTTGAATAATAATCCTTATCAGATATGTCTTTTGCAAGTATTTTCTCCGTAAAGTCTGTGACTCATGTTTGCATTTTTTGACAGTTTATTTTTCAGAGTTGAAGTTTTTACATTGTAATTAAGTACAGCTTATCTATATTTCAGTTTTTATTGATATAATTAATTGCACAGAATGGTGGGTGTGTTAGTCAGATTTTCATTGCTATGACCAAAAGATCTGAAAGAACAATTTAGAGGAGGAAGTGTTTATTTTGGCTCACAGTTTTAGAGGTTTAATCCATGGTTGGCCAAGTCCATAGCTCTGGACCTGAGGTGATGCAGAACATCATGGTGAAAGGGTGTGAAGAAGCAAAGTTGCTCAGTTCATGATGTCCAGGAAGGAGAAGGGTTGTAGGAGGGAAAGCTCTAGAATGCAAGGAGCTAGGGATAATCTATCCCCAAGGGCATACCCTCAGTGACATACTTCCTCCAGCCACATCTGACCTGCCTCAGTTACCATGCATTAATCTATTCAAATTATTAATGGGTTAAATCCAATTATGTTACAGCTCTAATAATCTAATAATTTACAAATGAACATTTCTTCATTGCCTCACACATAAGCTTTCAGGAATACCTCATATACAAACTATAACAGGGGTTTTCATTGTAGTATATCCATACATGCAAAAACATAATTTAATCATTTTTACTCCCCAGTATTTCCCCTTGTCCTCCCCTCTGCCTTCCCCCTGATTGTTTTCCTCTTTTCTAATAGTCTCCCTTTTATATTCATGACATCCTTTTAACCACCCCCACCCTAGTTTCCACATATGAGAAAAAACATTTAATATGTTCTAAGTCTAGCTTATTTTACTCTCCAGATGCATACATTTTCCTACAAATGACATAAATTTGTTCTTGTTTATGTCTGAATAAATCTCCATTGTGTATATGTACCACATTTTCTTTATCAAGTCATCTATTGATGAATGCCTAGCTGATTCCATAACTTGGCCATTATGAACTGTACTGTGATAAACATGGACATGCATGTATCACTGAAGTATGCTTATTTTAATTCTTTTGAATAACTTCAGTTTTTATTTTTTTGAGGAAACTCCATGCTGATTTTTACAGTGGCTATGCCAATTTACATTCCTTCCAGTAGTGTATAAGAGTTTCTTTTTCCTTATAACCTTGCCAGCATTTTTATTATTTGTATTCTTAATGATTACCCTTCTGACTCAGACAAGATAGAATTTCAATATACATTCGATTTTAATTTCACTGGTGACAAATGTGTTGAAACTTTTTCATATAGTTGTTGGCCATTGTTGGCCACTTCTTTAGAGAAGTGTCAATTCAGTTCATTTGCCCATTAACTGAACGTGTTATTTGCTTTTCTTAGTGTTGACTTCTTTGAGTTCTTCATATGTTATGGATACTGATCCTCTATTGGATGAGTAGTTGGCAAAGATACTCTCCTGTTCTGTAGTCTATCTCTTCACAGTGTTTATTGTTTCTTTTAATGTGCAGAAGCTTTTTATTTTGATATCATTCTATTTATTGATTCTTGATCTTATTTTCTAGCCTATAGGAATCCTATTGAGGAAGCCATTGCCTATACCTGCATGTTGAAGTTTCCCTTATGTTTTATTCTAGCATTTGACAAAGTTTTTTTGTCTTATACCTAGGTCTTTGATTCATTTTGATCTGACTTTTGTACAAGGTGAGAAGTAGGGATTAGTTTCATTGTTTTATGCATGAATATCCAGTTTTCCCAGCACTGTTTATTGAAGAAGTTGTCTTTTTTGAAATGTATGTTTTGGGCACCTTTGTCAAAAATCAGATTACTGTGGTTGTGTAGGTTTGTCTCTTTGTCTTCAATTCTATTCCATGATCTACATGTCTGTTTTTATGCTAGTACCATGCTCTTCTTGTTACTATGTCTCTGTAGTACAATTAGAAATTAGGTATTGTGATGCACAGCATTATTCTTTTGGCTTAGTATTGTTTTGCCTATTTCTGGGTCTTTTGTCCTTTACATGATTCTTAAGAAGTTTTTTCTAGTTCTGCAAAGAATGTCATTTGTATTTTGATGAGGATTTTGTTGTTATTGTTGATCACTTTGGGTAATATGGCCATTTTAATGATATTAATTCTACCTATTCATGAATATGGGAGGACTTTCCATCTTCTAATGTCTTTTTCAATTTATTTTTTCAATATTCTGTAATTTTCCTTCTAGAAGACTTTTGCCTCCTTGGCTAGATTTATTCCTAGATATTTTATTACTGTTTTGAAAGCTAATGTGAATGTAATGGTTTTCCTGGCTTTTTTTCCAGCAGGTTAATTATTGTGTATAGAAAAATTATTGATTTTTATTTTGTATGTTAATTTTATATCCTGTTACTTTGCTGTATTTGTTTGTCAGAGCCTTAGAGTCTTCTAAGTATAGGATCATATCATCTGCAAATAGGGATAATTTGATTTCTTTTTTCCCCTATTTTGTATCCCATTTATTTCTCTCTATAGCCTAATTGCTCTGGCCAAAATCTTGAGTATTATATTGAATTGGAGTGATGAGAGAAGACATTCTTTTCTTGTTCCTGTTTTTAGAGGGAATTCTTATATTTTTTTCCCATTCAGTTTTTGGCTTTGGATTTTTCACATACAGCCTTCATTATGTTAAGGTAAGTTCCTTCTATTCCTAGTTTCTGTAGGATTTTTATCATGAAAGGATGTTGAATTTTTGTCAAAGGCTTTTTTCTGCATCTATTGAGATGATTATTTGATTTCCATCCTTCATTCTATTTATGTGATTTATTATGTTTATTAGTGTATGTTGAACCATCCTTGCGTCCCTGGAAGGAAACAAACTTTATCATAATGTATGATCTTTTTAATATGTTGTTTAATGTGATTTGTAAGTATTTTATTAAGGATTTTTACATCTATGTTTATCATGGATATTGATCTTTAATTTTCTTTCCTCTATGTGTCCTTACCTGGTTTAGATATCAGAGTGATTTTGGATGCATAGAATAATATACAAGTGTTCCACCCCATTATACTTTATGGGATAATTTGAAGAGAACTGGTGTTAGGTCTTCTTTAAAGTTACAGTAGAACTCAGCCAAGAAATCATGTGATCCAGCTTTTTTTGTTTGGGAGGCTTTTATTTTTGCTTCAATCTTGCAGCTTGATATTGGTCTATTTAGGTTTTCTATATCCTCTTGGTTCAAATTTGGTAGGTCATATGTGTCCAGAAATTTATCCAATACTTCTGAATTTCCTAAGTTATTGGAATATAAGTTTTCAAAATATTCCTTAATGATTCTATTGATTTCAGTTGTATCTGTTTTAATATCTCCTTTTAATCTATAATTTTATTAATTTAGATCTTCTCTTTTGGTAAGTTTGGTTAAGGACTTTTCAATCTTGTTTAAGTTTTCAGAGAACCAATTCTTCATTTCATTGTTCTTTTATTCTGTATTTCATTAATTTCAGATCTGATCTTTATTATTTCTTCTATTGTTTTTTTTCCTTATTTTTTAAGAACTTGAGATACATCATTAGGTTGTTTGTTTGAGATTTTTCTGATTTTTTGGGGGGGAACTGTGAATTGTATCCAGGGACATTTTACAATTGGGCTACATCTGTAGTCCCTTTATTTATTTTATTTTGAGACAGGATCTCAGTAAATTGCTGAGGGTTTTGCTAAATTGCGGAGGTTGGCTTTGAACTTGTGATCTTCCTGTCTCAGACTCCCAAGTTGCTGGGATTAAACATGTTCACCACTATAGCAGGCTCTTGTTTTTTTAACGTAGACCCTCATACCTATTATATCCCATTTAGAACTGCGTTTATTTTATCCCAAAGATTCTGAATATTTATACCTTGATTTCTTTGATATCCCACTCATCATTCAAAAGTATATTTATTTATTTTCATGTGCTTGTATAGTTTTTGTACTTTTAATTGCTGTTGATTTCTTGTATCATTTCAACATTATCTGATAAGATATAAGGAAGTATCTAGCTTTTTTAGTATTTACTGATACTTTCTTTGTGGTCTAATAAATGATTTATTTTGGAGACAGTACCATGAACAACTGAAAAGAGGTATGTTCAGCTCTTGTCAGATGAAATATTCTGTAGATATCTATTAAGTTCATTTGATCTAAAGTATAGTTTACCTTTGCAGTATCTTTGTTAATTTTATGTTTGGGATGATCTATTTATTATTTAAAGTGGTATGCTGAAGTTATCTAATATTATTTTTTGAGGGGATCTATCTGTCCCTTTATGTTGAGTAATATTTGTTTTGTGAAATTGGGTGCACAAACACTTGAGGCATAAATATGAACAGTTATTATATCTTGTTGGATTGTTCTCTTTAAGAATATGTAGTGATATGGAAAGCAGTATGGAGATTTCTTGAAAAATTGGGAATGGAACCACCATTTGATCCAGCTGTCCCTCTCCTCGGTCTATACCCAAAGGACTTCAAAACACATACTACAGGGACACATCCACATCAATGTTTATAGCAGCACAATTCACAATAGCTAAACTGTGGAACCAACCTAGATACACTTCAGTAGCTGAATGGATAAAAAATGTGGCATATATACACAATAGAATATTACTCAGCAATAAAAGAGAATAAAATCATGGCATTTGCTGGTAAATGGATAGAGTTAGAGAAGATAATGCTAAGTGAAGTTAGCCAGTCCCCCCAAAATGCTGAATATTTTCTTTGTTATAAAGAGGCTGATTCATAATGGGATAGGGAGAGGGAGCATGGGAAGAATAGATGAACTGTAGATAGGGCAGAGGGGTTGGAAGGGAAGGGAGAGGGCATAGGGTAATTAATGATGGTGGAATGTGATGATCATTATTATCCAAAATACAGGTATGAAGACACGAATGGTGTGACTCTACTTTGTATACAACCAGAGGTATGAAAAAGTGTGCTCTATATATGTAATAAGAATTGTAATGCATTCTGCTGTCATATATAAATAAAAAATAATAAAAAAGAATATGTAGTGACCTTTGTCTTTTTGTCTAATTTTGACGTGGTTATCTGCTTTGTCATATATAATAATTTAACTACTCCTGCTTGATTTTGGATTCCACTTGTCTGGTATATCATTTTCCATCCTTTCATTTTCAGCCTGTGAATGTCTTTGTTGGAGAAGTATATTTTGGGCAGACAACATACAGTTGAACCTTGTTTTTAATCCAATTTTGCCAGTCCATTCCTTTTAATTAGAGAATTAAGACCATTTATATTCAGTTTTATTATAGAGTGATCCTTTCATTTTGCTTTATTTCTAATGCTTGATTCATTCCTAATTCTTTTTTGCCTTTCTACTCTTCTAATGAGATTTATTCTTTCCCTTGCTCTTTTGGTTGTTCTTATCTTCTTCTGTTTGTAGGATTCCTTTAAGTATATTTGTTCAATGCTAGTTTAGTGGTCATGAATTTATTTAGTTTGTTTATCTTGAAAGTTCTTTATTTCTTCTTCTTTTCTGTAGGATCGTTTTGCTGGGTATTGTAATCTAAGTTGGCAGTCATTTTGTTTCCAGGGCTTGAAATACATCCTTCCATGCACTCCTGGTATTTAGAGTTTCTTCTAAGAAATCTACTGTGATTCTGATAGGTTTGTCTTTATAAGTGAATGGCACTTATCTAACAGCTTTTAAAACCCTTTCTTATTCTGGATTTTTGGCATTTTTAATCATAGTATTTCATGGAGAAATTCTTTTCTGGTCATATCTATTAGGAGTTCTAAATGCCCCTAGTATTTGCAAATTCATCTTATTCTCCAGATTAGGGAAAAATTCTGCTATTATTTCACTGAATAAGTTTTCTATACTATTAGTATTTATCTCTACTCCTTCCTTAAAACCTATGAGTCTTAGATTTGGTATTTTAATATTGTCCCAGAGCTTTTGTATATTCCATTCATAATTTCTTATTTTTTCTTCATTACTGTATGAATGTTCTATTTCAACCACTTTGTCTTTCAGTTCTGATATTATTTCTTCTCCTTGATCTAGTCTATTGTAGACACTATCCACTGAGTATTTTATTTGATTTATTTTGCCTTTCATTTCCAAATTTTTGTTTTTCTTTTTCAGAATTTTTCTTTTTTAAAAAAATATTTTTTCTCTTAGTTGTTGATAGATCTTTCTTTATACGTGGTGCTGAGAATCAAACCCAGTGTCTCACACATGCAAGGCAAGTGTGCTA
Source organism: Spermophilus citellus (assembly GCF_964194105.1). Classification (NCBI taxonomy): domain Eukaryota; kingdom Metazoa; phylum Chordata; class Mammalia; order Rodentia; family Sciuridae; genus Spermophilus; species Spermophilus citellus. Next base: position 115,631,205 of record NC_138190.1, on the reverse strand, counting down.
CCACTGAGCCATAGCTCTAGCACCCATAATGTTTCTTTTTTGAAAAGCCCTTTTTAATATCCTGTATTGTCTTTCTTAGTTTATTCCTTAGTTCTTCTTTTAATTCATTGATTATTTAAATTTTTTAGTTATACATGTACACAATATTTTTTTAAACATTTTTTTTAAGAGAGAGTGAGAGAGGAGAGAGAGAGAGAGAGAGAGAGAGAGAGAGAGAGAGAGAGAATTTTTTTAATATTTTATTTTTTAGTTCTCGGCGGACACAACATCTTTATTGGTATGTGGTGCTGAGGATCGAACCCGGGCCGCACGCATGCCAGGCAAGCGCGCTACCGCTTGAGCCACATCCCCAGCCCTACACAATATTTTTATTTTGTTTATTTATTTTTATATGGTGCTGAGGATCAAACCCAGTGCCTCACACATGTGAGACAAGTGCTCTGTCACTGAGCCACAACACCACCCATAATTCATTGATTGTTTTAAACATCAATTTAAAAAACATTCTTTGTATGGCATTTACTCCACTTCAGTATTTATGGATTTAGTTGTTGGGAACTATTGAATGTTTGGAGGCATCTTATTATCCTGTTTTCTCTATTTCTGTGATGAAATTTGCTCTTTTACTGGGATGTATATTTCTACCATGGTTATGTGAAAGGTCCTTTTTGTGAACTGATTTCTCTTTATTAAGTCCCCCTGAGATAAGGTTTATCTCAGCCTCAGAGTACCCACTCAACATGTTCGATGAGCTAGGTTCAATCAATACTCAACTCCATGTTTGGAGGAAAGAATATCAAACAGAAATAGCTACAGCTTGAAAGCAAACATACAATTAAAAATATTGAAAATGGTCTGTACAACTCCATTAACCAAAGAGAAGAATGGAGGAGTAATTATGTAGTAGTAGTAGGAGTTATTATGTATTATTGTCTAAAACATCAGGTAATAAAGTAAAATCAATATTAAACTATATAGAAATTGGAAAGAAAAGGAAGAGTAAAGAAAAAATAAATCACAAAATGTGGGGGAGGGAGGAGAGACAGAAGAAAAAACAACTAGAGAAGAAAATAAAAAAGAAAAGGGGATGAAGTCAAAATGAGAGAGAAGAAAAAAGAAATGTCTGGGTAAAATTTAAAAAAATAAAATTATATTTGAAATTATGAAATAGCAATTAATGGAAGCCAAACAAACCAACATAGAAGACAATACAGATGAAATTTTAAAAATATGAAAAATATTACAAGTTCTCTTTGAATCCAAGCCCTTCCTGGGGGAAGCAGTGGTGGAATGGGAGAGCATGGCTAGTGAGCACACAGAGCCCACCATCCTGAGGCATGGTGAGCCAGGGTATGCTGACCTGTCACCCTACAGTGGCCTGGCCAGGGTCCCATTGGTGGAGAGAAAATTAAAGTGGCAATATTCCCAACTGGAGATTACAAGAAAGTTACTCAAAAGCTAACCAATAGTATTGATACTTTCAAAGACCTGATTAGCATAAATCTCGACCAATAGCACTGACCTATGAACTATATAAATTCCTAGACTAGATTCAAGCAGCAACCCCTATCAAGTCACCTCTTACCCTGGGGGAACTCTCTTTTCTTCCCACTTGAATAATTCCTACTCTTTCTACACACACTCTTCCTTGTCTATGCATTTCAGTTTTTGAATTCATGAGACAAGAGCCTGGAAAGAAAAAAAATTGGTTGTGAACTCTTAGGGTCTGCTGTAATATTGGAGAGCATGCCCCACCATTAAGAGCTGCAACATGCCACTTTCTGGTTTTGCAAGCTGTGACTCTCAGAGCTGACACAGATGGTCACTTCCAGCATTGGTTAGCTGCTAACACTAAAACAGGCTTTCTTATCTGCAGAGCTTTGCAACTTTCACAGATCGCACCCACCAGCAGAAGTAAAGAATTAAGTTTCAGCTCAAACTCCAGTTTCATCTTGACAAGCAGGAAGGGACCCCTCCCTTTTGGGCGGTCTACTTCCTCTGTTTAAAAAATAAACTCTGTCACTGTACCCTACCTTTTGTTGTCTGTGAGTCACATTAGGATCTGCATGACAAATAATCTACACCTTGCTGTGTCATTTAACATGATGAGATATCTTTTAGGTATTTCCAGGTTGGAAATCCACCAAGAATAGGAGGTGTGGCTAATGTCCAGGCTTGACTGTGTATACTCTGATTGGCTCTGGGCCAGAGACAGCAACCAAATCACTCAGTTTCACATTGGGCTAGGGGCAGCCAATTTTTTCTCCAACATCTAGATCAGACTGTTTTTTTTAATTTGTTATTGTTTCAAAAAAACTATGCAGACCTTAGGCACTGTAGCTTATCCACCAGGTTTTTGCCCTGCTCTTCTCCTCCAGTGCAAACTTAATGTATCTCCAAGTGTTCTCCTGTGTTTGTATGATCCAATAGGCCTTCTGGGAAATAAGACTGCCTGGTAGCCAGATTTCCTCTCTAGTGTAGACAGCAGTATTATGTTCTCATGGGGATTTATTTGTGTAGGGAAAATCAATGTGGACCTGGGTTTGATTACAAAGACTTTATCCCAATCTCCTCCATTGTGGATCCAGGCATCTCTGGAAACTCTATGGCTGGCCTAGGAACTTGTAGACTTCTGGTATTTGAAGGGCACTAGGGTGCCCTTGCCAGCAGGCTGAATCCTCCATAGGATGAGAAGGGCACTTTTTGTGTTCCTGGAAGTCTTTGGTGCTTGCTACATGGAGAGATGTGTGGTAGTCCTTTGGTGGTAGAGTGGGGGAATTCTGTTCCCTCTGTCAGGTGGCAAGTTTTGCAGGTTTTAGGCTTGCAGTGATCTCATTGGCACAGGTGACAGTTTTGTGTGCTTGCAGGAATTTTTTAGTGCATGGGAAGAATCACCACAGAGTCAAGGTTAATAACAAAGACTTCACCCACTTCTCCTCTGGTATGGACCTAAGTGGCTCTGGAAATCCCATAGTTGTTCTAGGAACCAGCAAGCCTCCTCCTATTGCAGAAGGACTGGAGCTAGGGCATTTCCCACCCAGCAGACCAAGACCTCTCTGGCATGGGCCTCTGTTATTTCTATCAGGGATTGTGACTTTGGTATTGTATATAAGAAGTCATTACAAAACCTAGCATCATAAAACTCCTAGAAGATTTTCCCCTATGATATCTTGTAGGAGTCTTATAGTTTTTATAGTCAGGTCTGTGATCCATTTTGAGTTCATTTTTGTGAAGGGTATAAGGAATATGTTTAGATTCTTTCTCTTTTTTTAAGATGCCTGGTTTAGCATCATTTTATTTATTTATTTATATTTTTACTTGTTATAAATACAATTTATTTTTTAAATTTTTTAAATTTATTCTGATTTGTTATACATGGTGGCAGAATGCAATTCATTTCATATTACACATATAGAACACAATTTTTTTTCAAGACACAGATTGTACACAAAGTATTTTCACACCATTCATGTCTTTAAATGTTTTTTTTTTTTTTAAAGAGAGAGTGAGAGAGGAGAGAGAGGGGAGAGAGAGAGAATTTTTAATATTTATTTTTTAGTTCTCGGCGGACACAACATCTTTGTTGGTATGTGGTGCTGAGGATCGAACCCGGGCCGCACGCATGCCAGGCGAGCGCGCTACCGCTTGAGCCACATCCCCAGCCCACCATTCATGTCTTGTACATGTACTTAGGGTAATGATTTCTAACTCATTCCACCATCATTCCTACCCCCTGGCCCCCTCCTTTTCCCTCCCTCCCCTTAGCATTATTTATTGAAAAGACTGTCTTTTCCCATGGGCTGGGGTTGTGGCTCAGTTGTAGAGTGCTTGCCTAGCATGTGTGAGGCCCTGGGTTCGATTCTCAGTACCACATATAAGTAAATAAAAGTAAAGGTCTATTAAAAAAAAGAAAAGAAAAGATTGTCTTTTCCTCTTTGCTCTTTTGTCAAAGATCACTTGATTATTTCATGTAGTTAATTTACAGGCTCTGTACCTGCTTCTTTGATGCATTTGTCTATTCCTCTGCCAATGCTACACTGTCTTAATTACTCAAGACTCAAAGTTGGGTAGTGTCATTCCTTTAATTTTGTTCTTCTCCTTCAATATTGTGTTGGCTGTTTGTTTTTTCTTCCCATATAAAATTTAGAATCAGTTTGTCAATATCTACAAAATACCTCGCTAGAGGTTGATTGGTACTATTTTGAATCAATAGATGTCTATTAGTCAGAGTTCACCAGAGGGCCAGAACCAACAGGATATGTGTATGATTATAAAAGAGGATTTATTAGTTTGGTTTACACAATCAGAAGTGGGATAGTCCCACAATATCCCTCTGCAAGCTGGAGAACTGGTGGAACCAGTAGCTACTCAGTCCAAGAAGCTGGAGCCTCAGAACAAGAGGGACCAATGGTGAAGCCCCAGTCTGAGAGTGAATGCCTGCCAACTCCCTGGAGAATAATTGGTGAGAGTCTGTTTTAGAAGAGTGAAGTAGCTAGGGTCTGATATCCTTGGACAATAGCAGCAGCAATAGATACATCCACTCAAGAAGTGAGCTTGCATCTGCCCAGCTTCTTCCTTTTTCTGCCTTTTGTTCCATCTGGCTATTATTAGAATAGATTATTAGACTGTGTTGCCCATATTATGGGGGGGGTGTCTCCCCCCCCCCTCAGTTTGCTGTTCTACATGCCAATCATCTCTGGAAACACTCTCATAGACACATCTAGAAGTGTTAATAGTTCTAACTATCTCCCAGTCTAATTAGGTTGACAATCCAGATTAACCATATCAAGATCAAATTGGGAAGAACCGATATATTGAAAATATTTTTTGTCTTTCTGTGTGTGAATAGGGAATATTTCTCCATTTGTTGCTCTTCTTTAATTTATTTAACCAGTTTTCTTCATATAGATCTTATGCATATTTTGTTAAATTTATACCTAAGTATTTCACTTTTGGGGGTGATAAGGTAAATGGTATGTTGCCTTAAATTACAAATTCCATTTGTTCATTGCTGGCTTATAGAAAAATGATTAACTTGCCTCATGTACTGAGCCTTGTATCCTGCAACCTTGCTGCAATTGCTTAATAGTTCCTGGAGAGTTTATTTCTTTTTTGTTGATTCTTGGATTTTCTATAGAAACAATCATGTTCTCTATGAACAAAGACAGCTTAATTTCATCCTTTCCCACACGTGTGTTTTATTTCTTTTTCATTTTTTATTATAGTAGCTAGGACTTCCAGAATGATGTTGAAAATGAGTGGTGAGAGTGAAGATCCTTTATTTATTCTCTATCTTAGCAGAATGATTTTACATGAGGCTAACCTTAAAGAAATCTCAGAACAACTGATAGGAAACAGGCACACGAGGGTTCAATATTCAGAGATGTGTCTTCCTCTGTATTCAAGAAGAGTAAAAGGGCTGAGGGTATTGCTCAGTGGGAATGCCCTTGCCTAGCATGAGGAAAGCCCTGGATTCAACCCTCAAACCCAATCCAAACCAAATCAAACCAAACCAAAACAAAAACAAAAAAACAGAAACACAAAAAAAAAAAAAAGAAAATAAAGGAAAACTAAGCTAAAATTGTTAATAGTATGCATTAGCATGGATAGAAAGATCATAAGTCATGCTTTGGATATTGATTTGATATTTAATTTTCCAATAATTTAAATTATTTTGTGACTACCCAAGATTGAGTAGTAAGCAATAGACTCAATCTTCATTCCAATGGTGTTTTATTATGGTCCTGTGTTGTTGGAATGAACAAACCTTTGTTCTGTTTTGAAATGTAGTGATCAAAGAAAATGTACTAGCTTCTTTTTAAAAAATTAGATTGAACTTATTTCTATTTCTAGATAGCATTATTAAACTGAATCTCATACAAATTTATTTTCAATTGTGTAAAGTATCTCTGAGACTTTTAGATATGATGTATATAGTATATGCATTACTGCTCAGGTGAAAGAAAAATTCCAAAGCTCTTATTAAAAATTCTTTTGTGAATATAAGTCACTTTCTTATGGGTACTTTTTCCTAATTGTATTTGTCTTCTTGATCTTATTAGTTTATCAAGTCAATTTCCAAATTACTATTAAAATAAAAGTCTTTAATATTTGGCTATCAGATTGTCTACCATTCTTTATTTTCACTCTTATATTTTACAGCCTGATTACATAGCTATCATCAATGGTCCATTGACAGATTTTCTACCACTCTTTGTTTCCACCTTTAGGTTTTATATCCTGATTACAGTAAGCTATAATCCATGGGTCATTTATAGTAGGATTCAAATGAGGTCAGTTATATATAGGACAAAAGAGTAAAAATTTCTTTAGATAAATGATTAAAGGTGGAGTTGTTTGGCCAGAGATCATTATGAACATTACCACATTAGTTTTTTCAGGTCTAGACATATGATAACTTAATGTCCCCCTTTCAGAGCTAAACCTGTAAAATCTATGTGGGCCACTAAAGAGATTATTTTTAAAATTCTGTAATACAATTCTAAAATGAGAGCCTAATGATGAAAAATTTTCAAAGTAAGGCATGGACAATCTAGGGGAGAGTCATCCTTTATTATTGGAAGTGCCCTAGTAAATAGACCTAATTTTAGTGCTCAAAGCAAAGGAGACGCTAAGATATTTCTGTTGAAGTGGCAACGGACCTCTCTTTAAAAATTTAAGCTATCCAACAGGTGATCTGCAGTGATATCAATTTCATTTACTGGTCATTTTGATGTTCTGAACTTGTTCCAAATATGGCCATCTGTCCTCTGTTACTGATTGAAGTTTCTCCATTTAGATTCCATTTGGTCTGTTTGATAAGGGATTATGCTTGAAGAGATGAGGCAGGTGTGGTTGATGAGGTCACGCTGATTACTTCATTCCTGAATTCCTGAAATAGGCTTCCTTACTTCCAATCTTCCTTCTTAGTCTATCTTTACTACAAATACTCTTACTTCTCTAACAGATTCTGAAACAAATTCTTTTATTTTTGTCTTGTTTTCTTGCGTGGAAACATCATAGACTTCCCATATGTCCATTGTTCTCAATTTGAAATTCAAGGCCCTTTATAATCTTATCTAACCAACCATTTCTCTCACTTGCTTTTGAGTCTCAACCTTTGGGCAAGTACAGATAGGTCATAACATTGATGGGAGCACAAGCAGTTTTCTGTGGAAAGAATCAAAACCATAACCTTGGATTCAACTATCTGTATTCAGTCCCAGGGCACGATGTGCAAAAAGACTATTTGAAATTTGTGTATGGAAGGCTTCAGAAGATAGAATGGAGTGTAAGATGCATGCCAGGCTCTGGCATTCAGAACTCGTCTTTGAAATAAGGGTATGCTAAATGTTATTAGCCATGCATTTTGTGTAGGGCCTACCATCTGTTGGCAGGAATAGGCATAGCTTGTTAAAGTAGCCACAATGGGCAGATCACTACTCCTCTTCATTCTCATCTCTTCTCCAACTGTGTGTCCCCATCTTCTGTGCTGGGCAATGCAGTGGGTGGGTGTACCTCTTTCAACTGTAGTCCTATCCTGGCCCAGATACTTCAGCTGATCATACCGCCAGGAAGAGTCTAAGATTTCTGTATGAAAAATTCTGGTTTCCAGGCCCCAAATCTTCTCATAGTGAAAGAGTTTAAAGGATAGCCAGAATGGAAGGAGCCAGAAATTATGAAGTAGAGGAATGTGGCAAGCCAGAGAGACCAAAGTAAACATCTAGAATATCGTATGGCATAGAATAGATACTTAACTATGAATTGTTGAATAAAATGTGAACTGCAAGGGTGAGAACAGGTATTCTCTGAAGATTGGCTTTATTGGGCAAGATTTGCATAGAAGTTGTTGGGAAGATAATGAGTTTAGATTTTAATGTGGTGAGTTTGAAGTGCCTATGAGAAATGCCCACTAAGCAGCTAGCTGAATATATGTGTTTGAAGATGAGTGCTTAGAGAAAGGTTTAGATGCAGATATAAGTTAGAAAATTGTTAGTACATAGTGATACTTGAAATTCAGGAAAGGCATATTAAATGAGAGGAGGAGGGGACTAAGGAAAGAACTGGGAAACTCCAATGCTTAAGGGCCAGGTAGTGTCTGAGAAGAAAGAGTCTAGCAAGAGAATCAGGAGAAGCCACAAATAATGGTTTCATGGTAACTGAGCTGAGAAAGAGTTTTGGTTAGGATGGAAGAATCAAAAGGACTAAATGAGGCCAAGAAACTAAGATAGATATGGTCAGAAATGTGTCTATTGGATATGACCACATGGAAGTCAGTGGTAGCTTCGCAAGGGTGTTTCAGTAGAGTGATGAGATGTGTTCATATTTGTTCTGAGGTGAACAAATAGTAATGTTAAATCTATATCACTAATTTAAGATATTTTGCTAACAGGAAAAGGAAATAGAAAAGGAAATAGCGGGCTGGGGATGTGGCTCAAGCGGTAGCGCGCTCGCCTGGCATGCGTGCGGCCCGGGTTCGATCCTCAGCACCACATACCAACAAAGATGTTGTGTCCGCTGAGAACTAAAAAATAAATATTAAAAATTCTCTCTCTCTTTCTCTCCTCTCTCACTCTCTCTTTAAGAAAAAAAAGAAAAGGAAATAGCTAAAACCTGTGTAAAGTAAAGGATGAATGTTTTAAAGAAGAAAAGATTGAGTGGATATATAGGTAGAGGGGAAGAGATCAGGAGAGTATAAGTTGAAGGTAAAAGTCCTGGGGAAGTTGGGAGGGATACAAATGGAGAGTATAGACAGGAGGGGAAGGGTAGGAGATTTGGAGGGGTGGATGTTAGCTCTAAACGAGAGGAGATATCCCTTCCTTTGACCAAAAGAAAGAGTAGATTTACAGTTATAGAAGAGTTTGCAGAATGAAAAGGCTTTCAATACTATATTTCAGCTACCTCTTACCAGTTCAGATTTTCATGGCCTAATTATCTCAGGGGTTGTATGTTAGAATACCCAAGACTGTTTTTTTGTCTTTTCCAATTAATTCTTTTTAGTTATACATAACATTAGGATTCATTTTGATATAATTATAAAAGCAAGAAATATAATTGGCTTTAATTTAATCCCCAGTATCTCCCCCTTTTCTTCCCTTCCTCCTTCCCATGTTCCTTTCCCTCTACTCTATTGATCTTTTTCTATGTACTTTTAGTTATTTTTAAAAATTTGTTCGAATTAGATATACATGACAGTAGAATACATTTTGACACATTGTACATAAATGGAACCCAACTTCTCATTCCTCTGGCTGTACATGGTGCAGAGTCACATGTGTAGTATAATCATACATGTTTGTAGGGCAAAAATATCTGTCTAATTCCACATTCCTTGCCACCCCATACCCCCTCCCCTCTTCTCACTCCCCTCTGCCCAATCCAAAGTTCCTTTATCAAGACTAGAAACTTTATGAGGAAAAGAGATGTATTTAGTTCACAGTTCTGAAAGAAGAAAGTTCAAAATTGGGCATCCACATCTGGCAAGAGCTTCATGCTGTGTTATAACATGGCAGATAGTGGAGCACATGTGAGACCAGCAAGTGGAACATGCAGAAAAGAGGAGGAAGAGGAACTGACCCACTTTATAATGACCAACTCTCAAGAGAATTGATTCCTGGAAGATCCAACTCACTTCCTCAAGTGGGGCATTCATTCCTTCCAATGCGAAGGGATTCCCTGGGGGGTGTTGTCCACGTGACCTAATTATCTCCTGTTAAGCCCCACCTTTTAAAGGTTCTACCACTTGTCAGTACCATTATGTTGGGAACCAAATTTCTAGCACATGAACCTTTGGAGGACAATCCATATTCAAAACCATAATAGAGGCTTTGGGGTATTGGTTAAGCCCTAGGTCCTGCTGACTGGGCTCTGATCAACTGATACTGGTACAACAAGTTATCTTCTCACTGCATGTCCATGCTGCTTCTTGCTCTGGTGTTTTTCTGTTTACACTGAGACTTGAATCACCTAGGATTGGCTGAGGCACTGATGTATGTTGTAGCCTAGAGATGCAGGGGAGTTAATTTCACTCAGTAGTGCAAACCTTTGATTAATAAAAGATAGGATGAGCCTGTTAAATTATCTTTCTTTCTTTGTTGACTGAGATGTTAAGTCATGTTTATATCATCTCTCTGAAAATGGTCCCATGAGCTCAAGCTTGATATTAACACATCTTCATATTGACTCTCTGATTCCTTCATCTTCCCATTTTACCTCCCTCCTGCTTCCCTGGGATTGCATACTTTAATAATGTATTAGACCGAACCATATGTCTTCTATGTATAAAAACAGATGAACTTCAGCACTTTCATATGGTTCAACCAAATTGTAACATGTAAACCTTTGTTCTGCTTTCTAGGGAACTCAGGTTAAGGAACACTTAATGGTCTTAGTGAAGTAAAAAGCATAGCCACCTGCTGAATCTGATCTATTATTAATAATTTTCATTTATTGAACATCTGCATTAATATTTTTGTTAATGCATTATAATTATAAGTAATAGTGCTATGTTGTTCTATATACATGTGTTAGTTGGATTTTTTAATATATTTTTTAAAGAGAGTGAGGGAGAGAGAGAGAGAGAGAGAGAGAGAGAGAGAGAGAGAGAGAATTTTAATATTTATTTTTTAGTTTTTGGTGGACACAACATCTTTGTTTGTATGTGGTGCTGAGGATCGAACCCGGGCCGCACGCATGCCAGGCGAGCGCGCTACCACTTGAGCCACATCCCCAGCCCCTGTGTTAGTTGGATTTTTATTGCTGTGACAAATACCTGAGAAAAACAACACAGAAGAGGAAAGATTTGTTTTGATATGTGGTTTCAGAGGTATCAGTCCAGCTGGCTCCATTGCTTTGGGCCTGAGGTAAGTTCTGATATTTCATCAGAACATCATGGTTAAAGGGCATGGTAGAGGAAAGTTGCTCACTTCATGGCAGATATATATATATATATATATATATATACACACACACATACACACACACACACACATATACATATATATACACACATATGCACACACATACATATATATACACACATACACATATATACACATATATACATATATACACATATATTTGTGTTCATGTGTGTGTGTGTGTGTGTGTGTGTGTGTGTGTGTGTACACACACATACAGGGAAAGGGAGATGAAAAAGGGGCTGGGAACAAAAAACATACCCTCCAGGGAATATTTCAGTGGCCAATTTCCTCCAAATAGTTCCCTCCACATAGAATTTTTATCACCTCTCAATAGTTCCTTCAAATTATTAATCCACCAGATGTATTAATCAACTGGTAAGGCCAGAACCATCACGATCTGATTACTTCCCAAAAGTCCCACTTCTGAACATTGCTGTGTTGAGGACCAAACCTTCAATATATCCAATGACTTTGGGGGACATTCCAGATACAAAACATAATAATACATAATCCTATTTAACATATGAAGTAGGTATTATTTTACTCCTGAGGAAACTGAGGTAGAAAGAAGTTAAATAACTTGCTTAAGAGTATAGAGCTAGGGCTGGGTTTGTGGCTCAGTGGTAGAGCGCTCCCCTAGCATGTGTGAGGCACTGGGTTTGATCCTCAGTACCACATAAAAATAAATAAATGAAAAAATATATCGTGTCCACATATAACTTAAAAAAAAAAAAAAAAGACCATGGAGCTAATAAATGGTGGAACCAGACTTCAAACCCAGGCCTCTCTGTGTGCTGAGTCTGTGATGTTTTTATAGCACTATGTTGTTTTGCCTAAGATGAATAAAAAGGGAGTTTAAAAAATTACTAAAGAGGATTAGGTGACCCGAGGTAGTCAGGGCCCAATAAGATTTAGAATTGTTCATTTATTGTGGCTCAGATTTATATAGTAGTACAGTTTTCTCCAGCTGTGTTCAGTCATTTGGCTATAGGTCAGAGAAGTCTGGTAGTTGAATTGATGCAGGAGATATGATTTTGGCAGAATAAATGATGTGATTCTGCAATCTGTATACAGGGTAAAAATGGGAGTTCATAATCCGCTTGAATCAAATGTATGAATTATGATATGTCAAGAGCTTTGTAATGTTTTGAACAACTAATAATAAAAAAAAAGAGATATGATTTTGGCAGTCAAAGAGGTACAAGAGAAAGAAAAGGAGCAAGGGGGTTGAGGTTGCTAGCAAAGTGATTGACCATGATGTGCAGACTAGGTTCGAGGAAAGAAACTACCTGGGAGATAATAGAGGGGATTCAAGGTCAAAGAACAGACTTATTAGAAGGTAAAGAGTTAGAAAGCCTTTAGGATAGGAGTTGTAGTCAGAGCAGAACATTGACTTGAAAGTATCAAAGGAGAGAGTATTTCCTAAAGAAGTGGATTGTTGAAATGGAGTAGAGATGAAAGTCATTGGAATTGAGGAAGACAAGACACTGTGAAGCCATTGTAGTATGTCAGTTATATTTATGTGTTTGGTAATCATCCCAAATAATGTTAAAATTAGAGATGAATTATGAGCCACATGCTAGAGTCCTCAGTAAAAAGGATGGACCAGGAGTTGGATATAGACAGTAGTAAGAGGAGGTAGATACAGTATGCAGTTAGTGTGATTTTCAAATAAGGATTTTTTCATGAGTATTAAAATTAATATTTAGAAATCTGAAAACTACATGTAGGTAGAATCGGATCGTCTTGCCTGTTTTTGTAAATAGAGTTTTATTGGTACAAAGCCATGACCATTGGTTTACATATTGTCTATAGCTACTTTTAAGTTTGTCTCACAAAGCCTAAAATATTTACTATCTGGTACTTTAAAAAACATTGCGTGCCTGTGGTTTAGAAAATGGAATGGGGGAGTAAGGAGTATGGTAACACAATCTTTCATAACCTTCTCCCCAGTCCAGTATGCAGATTGTGCAAGAAAGAATAGCCTTGAGATGGCTATATGAGATGTGGGGTTGTAGGGTAGAGAGCAAACTTTCATTTAGCAATAGAAGATGGAGTGAGCATGGAGGAGAAAAGCAGTGGACTTAGGAGTGGACTGTGTTTACTATAGAATAAGTTCCAAATAATGTAGTGGGAATGCTGGGAAAGGAGGAATAGCAAGACATTGGATACAGAAGGGAAGTAGAGGAATGGTATTGAAAAAATTGTTGGACTGTTGATGTCCAGCCAGAGTTTGCAATTTGGGTGGTGCCCAAGGATCACAGGCATAAAATTTATCCAAGGTTTTCATTTGGACCAGGCTGAGCTGCTTCCTGATTGCCTCTAGTTTAACAAGTAATTCCAAATTTAAAAGGCAAAATAATTTGGGGTGGCGTCCAGTCTTAGTCCTCTCTGATTTACTGGTTTTGGCAGTCTGAGAAAAATGTCATCTGGTAATTTTGGAATGTGGAATATAATCCTGTTTTCCCCTATTAGAATATTCATGGGTTTTACTTACTGTTAATGGAGTTACAAAGTTAGTAAATGATTTTTGTCACCTAGCTGGATGATCTGCATGCTGTTAACTCCAGTTTGAAGATAATATCTTTAAAATACTTATCCAAAGGTCACCACTAGGTCAGAATAATATTTTTTTCTCTTATGTATCTTGTATAATATTCAGAACTGTGAGTTCTATCAGTCAGGGATGATATTTGGCTTCTTCATGGTATCTCTAGAATCTAGAAGTAGTAAAAGCTCAATACATTTTTGTTAAATCGATGAATGAGAAAAGTTTTTCCCCCAAATGGAATGTAGTTTTGGTGGCAATCTTGAAAGTTCTTGAAAATACTATTTAAGATTTTACATAAGAACTAGTGCTTACTCAACCTGAGACACACACACACACACACACACACACACACACACACACACTAAGACAAATAACCTGGAGATAAAATGGTTTAGAAATAAATATTTTAGGAAAAATTCTGATCTTGGTTTATTAACATGAATGGATTTTTAGGAATGTTCCACTTTCAAAGTTGGCCATGGTGGCACATGCCTATAATTCCAAAGACCTGGAGGCTGAGACAGGAGGATCACAAGTTCAAGGCCAGCCTCACCAATTTAGCAAGACACTATCTCAAAATTAAAAGCAAAATAAAAAAGGATTGGGGATGTATCTTGGTGGTAAAGCATCCCTGAGTTCAATTCTCAGTACCTAAAAAAAAAAAAAAGGATGTGCCATTTTCAAACATGATTTTTAAAAATTTTTATTTTTTACAGATTGTTGTTTTTAGATATACATGATTGTAGGGTACATTTTGACATACTATACACACATGAGGTACAACCCATTATAATTTTGATCCCATTCTTGTGGTTGAACATGCTATAGGGTTACACTGGTTGTGTATTCATATATGAACATAGGAAAGTTATATTCAATTCTTTCTAGTGCCTTTCCTATTCCCATCCCCCTTTCCTTCCCTTCTATTCCTTTCCCTTTGTCTAATCCAATGTGCTTCTATACCTCCCCTCCCTACCTTACCTTGTTCTGGGTTAGCATCCATATATCAGAGAGAACATTTGAACTTTGGTTTTTTGGGATGGCTTATTTCACTTAGCATGATATTCTCTAGTTCCATTCATTTACAGGCAAATGCCATAATTTCATTCTTCATTACTTATAGCTGAGTAATATTCCATTGTGTATATATACCACATTTTCTTTATCCACTCATCCTTATCCATTCACCTAGGTTGGTTTCATAGCTTAGCTATGGTGATTTGAGCTACTATAAACATTGATGTGGCCACATCACTATAGTATGCTGATTTTAAGTCTTTTGGGTATATGGTGAGGAGTAGGATAACTGGGTTAAATAGTGGTTCCATTCCAAGTTTTCTAAGGAATCTCCATCTGCTTTCCATAGTGGTTGCACCAATTTACAGTCCCACCAGCAGCGTATGAGTGTATCTTTCCCCCCATCCTTGATAACCTTTACTATTTATTGTATTCTTGATAATTGCCATTCTGACTGGAGTGAGATGAAATCTCAGTGTTGTTTTAATTTGCATTTCTTGGGCTGGGGATATAGCTCAGTTGGTAGAATGCCTGCCTTGCATGCACAAGGCCCTAAGTTCAATTCCCCCAGCACCACCAAAATAATAATAATAATAATAATAATAATAATTTGCATTTCTCTAATTGCTAGTGATATTGAACATTTTTTTTTTCATATTTCTGTTGACTGATTGTATTTCTTCTTCTGTGAAGTGTCTATTCAGTTCCTTTGCCCATTTATTGATTTGGTTATTTGTTTGTTTGTTTTTTTTTTGGTGTTAAGTTTTTTGAGTTCTTTATATATCTTGGAGATTAATGCTCTATCTGAGATGCATATGGTAAATATTTTCTCCCATTCTGTAGGCTCTCTCTTCACATTCTTGATTGTTTCCTTTGCTGTTAAGAAGCTTTCTAGTTTGATGTCATCCTATTTATTGAGTCTTGATTTTACTTTTTGCACCTTAGGAGTCTTGTTGAGGAAGTCAGTTCATAAGCCAACATGGTAGAGATTTGGGCCTACTTTTTCTTCTAGTAGGTGCAGGGTCTCTGGTCTAATGCCTAGGACCTTGATTTACTTTGAGTTTTGTGCAGGGTGAGAGATAGGGGTTGAATTTCATTTGCTACATATGGATTTTCAGTTATCTCAGCAGCATTTGTTGAAGAGGCTATCTTTTCTCCAATGTCTTTGCCTTTGTCTAGTATGAGATAACTGTATGTATGTGGGTTTGTCTTTGTGTTATCTATTCTGTACCATTGGTCTTCATGTCTGTTTTGGTACCAGTACCATGCTATCAAACATGAATTTTTTTAAAAAAAATTTTATGTTTTATTTGTAGATGGACATAATACCTTTATTTTATTTTTATGTAGTGCTGAGGATCAAACCCAGTGCCTCACACATGGTAGCTGAGTGTTCTACCATTGAGCCAAAACCCTAGCCCCAAACATGATTTTTAATGAATAATGTTTGAATGGGCAGAGATGGGAATTGGGTTGCAGGGGGAGAAGGCACAAGACAGAAGGTGAAAGGACACAAAACCTAGGCTCTCAGTGGCACTAATGTCTACTGAAACTCACAAATAGAATTATTTTCAGAATAAGGAAGATCATGGGAGGTAATTCAAAGAGTTAGAAATCTGCAACTGCCTTAAAAGGAATAGAAATAGAACCAAGGGTCTTATATTGCCTTTGGCTATTGTGAGAAAAAAATGCCAACAAGATTATGGTCTCAAGATTGTTTATTTTGAGAGAGACCATATCAGATTTGAGATATAGAGAGGCAGTATATCCTGGTAGTTTGAAGCCTAGGCAAGTCCTCTCTGTTGCTTATTAGCTGTGTGGCCTTAAGCAATTATTTTATTTTCTTTAGGCCTCAGTTTATTCATGTCTAAAATGGTGTTGATAATAGTACCTACCTTATAGAATTGTGTACTAACCTAGTATATATATTAGGTATACACACACACACACACACAGAGTACATAAACATCTATACATCACATATAATGGTCTGTTGCATAAGTATTCAATAATTAACTGCTATCATTATTATTATTGTATTGGGTATATATACTATATATATATATAATTGGTTATTTAAAATTTTTTAAAATTTGTTCTTTTTAGCTATACATGACAGTAGAATATATTTTTTTTGGGGGGGTGTACCCAGGATTGAACTCAGGCGTACTTGATCACTGAGCCACATCCCAGCCTTATTTTGTATTTTATTTAGAGACAGGGTAGAGTATCTCTGAGTTGCTTAGCACCTTGCTTTTGCTGAGGCTGGCTTTGAACTTGCAATCTTCCTGTTTCAGCCTCCTGAGCTGCTGGGATTACAGGCATGCACCACTTCGCCCAGCTATATTTTGACATATTATATGTACATGGAGTGTAACTCCCCAGTCTTGTGGTTGAGTATTCATATATGAACATAGGAATGTTACATCCCATTCGTTCTACTGTTTTTCCTATCCCCATCCTCCCTCCCTTCCTTTCCTTCCCCTTTGTCTAATCCAATGAAATTGGACTCTTCCCTTCCCTCCCCCCTTATTGTGTGTTGGCATCCACATATTAGAGAGAGCATTTGGCCTTTGTTTTTTTTTTTTTTTTTTTGGGGGGGGAGAGATTATTGATATTCTCCAGTTCCATCCATTTGCTGGCAAATGCCATATTATTTGGTGTTACGTAGAGTAAGAAAAAATGCTCCACTTGTTTTACTGCATTTGATGTACTTTCTTATTCAATACCAAGTCAAATAACCAAGTGAAAGGTTTTGTTTAATCTTAACTCAGCTTTAACCATTTTGTCTTTTTGAGTATATTGTGAAAGAGGATTTACAGTTTGTGGGAGGATGTATTCTACATTAAAAAAAAATACTTTCTTAGCCAGGTATGCCAGCACACACCTACAATCCCAGCAACTCTGGGGGCTGAGGCTGGAGGACTGCAAGTATGAGGCCAGTCTTATTGATTTAGTGAGGCTAGCAACTTAGTGAGACCATAATAAAATGGGCAGGGGATGTGGTTTAGTAATTAAGTGCTCCTGGGTTCAATCCCGGTACCAAAAATATTTTCTTGTGAGTTTCTAGGATGACAATTCTAAAAATCTTGTAGGTAGAGACACACAGAGAGAGGCATGGGGAAGGAGGGAGGGAGAGAGGGAATACTGAGTTCTGAGTGTAGTTAATGGCATTTTCCTTGGTGCATTTCAAATCATGACCATCAGGGGGAGCTCTTTCCTTACTCTAGAATCACAAGAAGTTCAAAATTCAACTTGTTCAAAAGCTTGAGCAGATGGAGGAAAAATAATGAAATAACTTAAAATTGATTGTTGTGTTGTTACACTAAAAGTAGTCCTGTTTTTAAAAGAATAATGTTTTAAAAAGTTTCAACTTTAGATATCTTGCAATAGACAAGTATTTGTAGAAAAATTAAAATATTTGAAGATTTTAGATTCAAATCAGAAACATGAGAATTTTTTAAAAGAGATTACATAATCTAAAATAAATTGAGTAGTAATATATGAATATATAATGTACTTGTGTGTGTGTATGTACCCACACACACATACACATATATATCTCAATTTCCCCAAATCTCCAAAAGGCCTCAAATTGATGTCTGAGCATGTTTGCTTTCTGGGGAAGATTGGAGAGGTCCAGGTCAGATATTTGAAGTAATTTGCTTTCATATTCCATTTGTCTGCCCCATGTGTCTAATGTGGCTTATAGGCCTTAAATGCTGCTGGGCATGATGGACCTATTTATTCATCTTGTGGCCAGTATGCAATGAGAAAGAGAATTCCAAATATTTTTACTGCTTTCATGACCAAGTTTTGAACTCTCTCATTCTGTGCCTCTTGGACTAAATCTAACTGCAGGGATTATCAGAGGTTGGCACAACTTAGAATGGTGGGGTTTTTCAGGGATTACGAAATTCTTCAATTAGGGAAAACAGGGCATCATCTGGATGGTGAGATCATGTGGTAACATTTTTCATTTTTTATACCATTCTCTATGGGCCAATCTGTGTTTTGTTTTTGTTTTCTTTTTAATTTTTGCAGTGAGCATGTAATACTTTTGTAATTTAAATAAAATAACTCATACTTCTATTAAAAAAAAAAACAAACAAAATATCAAAGCCCCCAAACTGGATGAAATCCAGACTTCTAGTCTTGGAGGGGAACCCAAAGTGTCACTGAAGCTGAAAAAGGTCAAATATGGTTATTGACATGGGGTTATGGAGCCAAGAGTCCAGGTTCAAGGCGATAAAATCAAGTAAAAATGATTGATTTGAGAACACGAGGATGCTGAAGGTAGGTAATTTTGGACAACTGCTTAGAGAGAAAGGAACCCAACTCCCTTAGGGTAAGCAAGGCTGAGCCTTCCCAGTGTCACCTTGGTTAAAGTCTTGACAAATTTTGTGGTGTGCTTGAGGTGGACTCCACTTCTGCTCCATAACCCCTGATTTGTGGGTGGGAGGCCAGTACTCAAGTTCCTAGTCTGGAGTTGTTGGTGTGGGTCAAGGTGCTTGGGGGTGGCAGTCAGGGTCTTAAAGGGCCAGATGTAGACCTTTCCCTTTTTCTGGATTACTGGACAGTTTCCAGCAGAGAGCATCCCAGGGTTATAGGTTTATCACCAGCATTCCTGCATTCTTCATATCCTGGTATGTAGTGATGATATGTCCATGATTTATAACAGCTTATAATGCTGTATAGTACTCCAGAGGGGCTGTCTGGGTGGTAGATAGTGAGCAGGAATCACTTTGGTTAAGGAGAATCTGGGAATATTCATTTGCTCAGTCCTCCTTCACCCCTCCAAAATCAGTTGTGAGTCTTGGTGGCTATAACAGTCATACTTTTGGAGAAAATGTGGAAATATACTTGCACCCCCTAGATTTGGGATATGTTGGAAGTGGTAGGAGAGAAGCACAGATAAATGAGCACACTCACAACTGTTATGACAACTTGCTTTAGCCAGTTTTGCCTTGAATACGATTACTTTGCCCCATCCCTGTATATTTCCTTGTAGTTCATTAGCCCCAACAATAAGATGTACATGGCATTTTCCATATTCCCAAGGTGCCTGATGGGAAGCATTGGAAACACCAAGTTTTGAAAGAGAGAGAGAGAGAGAGAGAGAGAGAGAGAGAGAGAGAGAGAGAGAGAGAGAGAGAAAAGTCAAAGGAGCCTAGTAGATATCTCAGCCAGAAAACCAAGGTTCAAAAAACAATTAGGAGTGAGTTACCACAATTTGTGGGATTAGAGACAGTTATAAAAATTAGAGTACAAATTTAGAAATAGAAGGATATTCCTAAAGGAAACAAGAGAAGAAATTGTTGGAAAACAATTTGTAAGATCAGGAATCTAAGGGGCAGTTGATGACAACTAGTGTTTTTTTCTTTTTTTTTTTATGCCAGGGATTGAACTCAGGGTCACATGACCACTGAGCCACATCCCCAGCCCTATTTTGTATTTCATTTAGAGACAGGGTCTCACTGAGATGCTTAGGGCCTCACCTTTGCTGAGGCTGGCTTTGAACTCACGATTCTCTTGCCTCAGCCTCCCAAGCTCCTGGGATTACAGGTGTGCACCACTGCACTTGGTTGACAACTAGTATTGTTAATATCTGTCTTTGGTGTTAGGCCCAACATACACACCTTTTTTATTTAGTTGGATCTTTATAGCTCTGCTGTATTACATTGCTTAACTTGTTTGATTCCCTAACTCTACTAAGATTTTTTTTTAAAGTGGAGCTTCATCAGATAAAATAATTGATAATGATGGTAGATTTTGCCCTTCTCATCATTGAAAAGTTCCTTTGTATATCCATTGGAGAAGAAAAATGTTAGGCTCTTGACTTACTTTTCTGTTTATAGATGAGAAATGTCATGTCTTTGTGTAATAGGCTTTATTTTGAAACATAGATTTTTTTAGGCCAACTTTGTTTCTCTGACCCAGATTTCCCCTCTCTTCTGTCACTTGGTGTATTTAAAATATGAAACTGGGAACCAGGCACTTTGAGGCCTCATGACAACTGTGTCATTGATTTGGTATGTGATCTTGGCCAAGATGCTTAACAGATGAGGCATAGAAAGGTTAAATGGGGTTTGAAGGACTGTAAATACTGACCTGCCTCATTAAGATATTGTTTAGGTCAGTACTTTAGGAAAAAAAACCCAAACCAAACCAAAGCAAACAAAAACAAAAAATAAGTCATTTTTTTGTACTCTGTGTCCCTTCCTATTCTCCTTCCTTCCCATATCTGCTAATCAAGTCCAGAATAGAAAAGGTCTGTTTTCAAGATATCTCTCATACCTTTTGGTGTGGGTTCTTGAAGGTCCAGTTGAATTTTAGTATATACTTTTATATATGCATTTGGATGCTTGGTCTATGCAAATGGAGAGTTCTATTTGGAAAGAAATCTGTTTTGAAAAATCATATTTGCCTCATGTAGAACAAGACTGGGTATGTTGAAGGATTTGGCTTAATTTCACTTCTGTCCCTGGCTCATGGCTCATGGTGTGTACTCAGACCTCTTTCAATATATAACAGAAAGGAAGGCTAGGGTCATCAACTTGCTTGGTGTTGATTTGTTCTTTTTCTATTGCTTTGATGTACGTAGATGCTCCATTGTTTGGGGCATAAATATTTATGCTTGTTATCTCTTGTTGATGTATAATTCCCTTAAACAGTATAAAATGTCCTTCTCTGTACCTCCTGATTAACTTTGGCTTGAAGTCCACTTTATCTGATATGAGGATAGAAACCCCTACTTGTTTACAAGATCCATGTGAGTGATATGTTATCAACTTGCTTGGACAAAACAAGCTTGCTTTCTAGAAAGCCCAGAGGAGGACTTGGTGCTATAGAAACCTTAAGCATCTACTTATTCCTGACCATATATATCAATAAAATAAGTATTAAATTACTTGTTGCCTACGTAGCTTATATACCTGTCATGTATATAAGAATAAAGTTATAAGAAGCAGTATTGTATTTGAACTCCTTAGAAATATAATTTCTAGTTATAATCTTAACAAAACGGGATTGTTATAACATCTGTTTGGGAGGTCTGATGATGTAGATAGTGATTCCTATTAAATTCAGGCTGTGATGGCCAGGACATCAAATGGCTGTTTTCTAGTGCTAATTTATATGCATAGCTATATCCAAATCTGCTAGTGGGACTGTGTTAGTATAGTGTCTTCTTTGTTGCTGTAAGTAGGGAAACTATTTTAAAACTCCCCTTTAAAATACATAAATCTATTCTGGACTATATTGGGATTAGGTGCAGTAGCAAATAAGGGAAAAATGCTTCTCCCAACCATCCAGGCTGGAAAACGTGTCATTCTTGACACCTTCTTCTTGCCTTGTTCTCCCTGCTAGCCTTACATATTCCACCATCCATGGCAGATAGTTCCAGTTTACCTCCCAATATCCAATATTCATTCTTAATTTTGTTTTTAGCACAAGGAACTGAATTTTTACCTGAGCACATTGTCACTCAGCTAACAGACACTATTTCTGAGCTTTCCTTGCATGTGTCCACATGACTAAGTTCTGATTAATGAGATGAAAGTAGACATGTTACATGATACTTCTAGGACTTTTACTTTAAAATGTAGAGATCACACATTTTTTTTCTTTTCTTCTTCCTACAGTATATTATTTGGAATATGGATGTAATATTTGCAACACTAGCATACATCTTGAACCATGAAAATACATGCAGAGTATATACCTAGAAAGAGTCTGGGTCCCTGAAGATTTCATGGCAATGCCATTCTAGCCCTGGACAGCCTATCTCTGGAATTCTTTTTTTTTTTTTTTTTTTGTACTGGAGGTTGAATCCAAGAGAACTTTACTACTGAACTATATCTTCAGCCCTTTTTATTTTATTTATTATATTTTGAGACAGGATCTCACTAAGTTGCCCAGGCTGGCCTCAAACTTGCTATTGTCCTGCCATAGCCTCTTTTTTTTTTTTTTTTTTTTAAAGAGAGAGTGAGAGACAGAGAGAGAGAGAGAGAGAGAGAGAGAGAGAGAGAGAGAGAGAGAAAGAGAGAATTTTTAATATTTATTTTTCAGTTCTCCGCGGACACAACATCTTTGTTGGTATGTGGTGCTGAGGATCGAACCCTGGTCGCACGCATGCCAGGCGAGCGCGCTACCGCTCGAGCCACATCCCCAGCCCCTGCCATAGCCTCTTGAACCTCTGGAATTACAGATAAATTATCTTATTTTGTGACAATGCCCACAGAGGAAACAGTTTTGAGAGGGATAGTGATGAGTTTGATTCTGGACATGTGAATATGAAGCCCTAGAAGGTCATGCAGAGATGTAAAAGATTAGACCTATGGAGAGATGGTCTCTTGCTGTCCAGTGTTATTAAAATTCAGAAGAGGGCTGGGGATGTGGCTCAAGCAGTAGCGCGTTCCCCTGGCATGCACAGGGTGCTGGGTTCGATCCTCAGCACCACATAAAAATATAAAATAAAGATGTTGTGTCCATTGAAAACTAAAAAATAAATATTAAAACTCTCTCTCTCTCTCTCTTAAAAAAAATTCAGAAGAATTAGGGTTAGCCCCACAGAGTTCACTTTGGGAAATGTTGGCCTCTACTAAATAGCCTTTTAATATTGGTCTCTCTACTTCTAGTCCTTGCCTTTTGAAAATATTTTCTGCATTGTTCTCAAGGTGACTTCTTAAAATCATGTGCCTAACTAGCTAGAACTTGAATTTCTTTTGTTGATGTTTCAAGCTATCCACAATCTGGTCTGAATCTACTTTCTCAATGTTTTTCCCCTGTGTCTTTTCATGTACCCTGTGCTTTTGTCAGGTTGATATAGTTTTTCCATTGCATTTGTGCCCCATGATTTCCTCTTTTATGCTTTTTACACATGCTCAGGATTATCAGCCCATATGGATTCTTGCTGCAAAGTAGAAAAAGGTGTCTCTTCTTCGAAACATTTTATTTTCATCTTTTGGAATATTGTTGTAATGTACTGATTGTTCAAAAATGGCATTCTCTTGCCATCTACTAGAAAATTTTTGTAACAAATACTTAAATCACCAATCTTTGGAATAAGAAAAAGTTATTAAAATACAAAAAATTTGAAATAAGGTATCAACAATGTGAACATTATCCTCTTACATGTGCTCTTTTGTAGCACACAAATTGAAGAACCATGAGTAGGTCCCTGCTCATACTGTTCCTTCCACCCGAAACTCCCACCCATCACAAATGCCATTTTTATAAAGCTTTGCCTGATTCTTCAAGATGAACATAAGTCTCTTCTTACCCTGAACATCCAGTGTATTTTATCTGAACCTCTCTCAGGGTATTTATCACTTTCTAATAGTATTGTGTTTATGTGCATGTGTTATCACTCTACTAGACTAAATGCTCTAAATGCTTGAGGGGAGAATGAATTTACAATTTGCTCTTGTGGTTTCAAAATTCTTAGAAAATATTACATTTAGGGTTACCATATGTCTCAGTTTGCCAAGGACAATCTGGGTTTATGCTTGTTGCTCTGACTTAAGTATTAATAGTGCTATCTTTAATGCTCAAAATGTCTCAGAATGATAAATTGTATAGTCATTCTACTTCTATGTATGTGCTCATTAAATAATTGATGGATGAATACATGAATGAATGAGTGGGGTTAAGTAACCGCCTACATAGAGAAAGTAATTGACTTTGTGGAATCACCACATAAATTAGCTGCACAAAATATCTAATTCAACTCAGAGCAACACAAATTTAATTCCTTAAAAGAAAAGGCGAGTATATTAATCAAAAGAGAGCATACAAAAGATGAGGGTCAAGGACAAGACCTGTGGGGAATTCCTACTTTTCAGACATGGAAGAAGAAGAGCCAGTAAAGGAGACAGATTGGAAGCAAAGAGGTAAGAGAAAAGTCAGAACAATTTATGAAATCCAGAGAGAGAATTTTCAGAGCAATGAAGTGGTCAACAGTGCTTAAAGCTGCAGCAAGGTCAAGCAGGGTGAATTCTAAGAAAAAGCCGTTGAATCTGCCAATTATGAGGTCATTGCTGACTTTCAAGACATCAGTTTGAAATGAGCATAATAGATTGAAGGGTGGAAGCTAGGTTGTGAATGGAAGTGAATTAATACTAAGGAAGGAGTCAGTGAGAATTTTGGCTTATGGAAGTAAGGTAAGAAATTTGATGGTGATTTGTATCAAAGCCAGTGGAACCCTGAATATAGACCATGGGGAAGGAGCCACTAAAAATAACTGATGGAACAGTTTCTCTCTGGAGTGGAGGGGGGATGGGATCAAGTGTCCAAGTAGAGGACAAAGCCTTGGCAAGGAAAAAGAAACACATGACTTCGCTGGAGACAGAAGGGTTGTGGTAGAGTACAGGCAAAAGCTCCATGCATTGTACGTTTTGAAGAAAGAAGGGGAAATAAGGGAGTTTACATGACCACAAGTCTTTGCAGTGAAGTATGTAGTGAGGTCATCTCTGAGAAAGGGGACAGCTGGGGTAGGACTGGGGGCTTGGGAGCAGTGGAAACAGTTTGGATTTAGAACAACTGTTCTAAGAAATCCCCGAGGGAGTCAACAAGAGGCCTGCCAAGCTGTAGTGCAAGCCCAGCCGAGGCTTAACTTCCCATACCGAATGAGATAGTTATTTCCACAGAATCCATAGAAAATGTATTTCTCAAGCTTATCATCAAAATATGTTTTTCTTCCACCAGGAAGAGAATAAAGGAAATCATGCTGGCAATTTACAATGTGGCACAGAGTTATGAGCATAACCTCCCCCAAAAGACTGCTGTGGCTTAGTCATCCAGAAGCCTTATAGCATGCATAGTGAAAAGGAATGCTTCATACAGGTCGTTTGTGGGAGGTTAAGAACATAGACCTAATGCCAAGGATCTTCTATTTTCAGAACATCTCAGGGACAAACCTTGAGCTGCTATGCCCAGTTCAGAGCAAAGGCAAATACTGACATTTCTGTAAGAGCATAAAGTTGCAAATAGCCTCTGTGATAAAACCTGATTTAACCAGGCAAAACCTTTAAGCTTACAAACGGACTGTTAAATCCATCAAAGACCAAATGTCAGGTGTTGCCCTTTAAAGCTCAAGTAAATGACCACAGTACTGGTGGCTTAAGATGAGAAAAAGTTAAACATCTCTCACACATACAAGTAATCTTTCCAAATGTCGTTTAATCATATATTCATAATTATTACAGTGTTCTTTAAAGATAGATAACATTTGGAGACAACTGTTTGGCCAAAGTGTTAGACATTATTTTCTTGAAAACAGTTTGCTTCCTTCATTTCAGAGGGGAATCAGGGTGGCATTGATCCAACAGCACAGCTGCCCAAGTACATAAACAAGTGACTCCAATTCTTTTTTATCCACCTCTTTAAGCAAAGTGCAAGATCTACACATATGCACTTGATTAAGGAGGTTTTCATGTTTTTGTGTTGCCAGACTCTTCCAATGGCACGTATCTGAGAGGTGAGCAGTAAAACAGAACGTAAGTCTCAAGACATACATGCATAAGGCGCCACAAGCAATTTCACTTACATGTCTCTAAATTACTCACAATTTCCCTCTTCTGTTTATTCTGTGAAAGAATTGTTTATTAAGTATCACCTGTATTAAATTATATGAGTATTCATTTCCTTTGGAAATAGCTTGTTTATATACCATTTTCTTTAACCTCATCAACTACCACTTCAGGGCATTATAGATGGAGGGCAAAAAGTATACTACTTGGGAATAGCCTTTCTCAGTCTGAAGGAGGAATATAGATTCTTCAACTTAGAAGAATTATCTTCATTGACTCTGCAATGTAATCCAATTAGGATTAATTAAGCAATTGATGACATGTAATGAGAGACAATATAGAAAAAGGAATCATACCTATCTCTCAAATAGCAAAGAAAACCTATTTGCCTCAATAATAGGAATAATAATAATAATAATAATAATAATAATAATAATAATTATTATTATTACAAAGCATTTATTAACTGTTGTTACTGTACCAAGAATAATGCTAAATGTTCTTGCTTTGTTGTTTCATTTGATTTTCACCATAGCTCTGTGATACAGATAGGAAGTTGTTGTTTATGAGAATCACCAGGATTAGGGAGGTTGAATGATTTCCCATAACATCATCATCATAGTCAGAAAGTCAGTGGAAGAGTTGGGATTTGAATATAAGTTTTTTTTTTTTTTTTGGGAGGGAGGGTACTGGGGATTGAACTCAGGGGCACTCAACTACTGAGCCACATCCCCAGTCCTATTTTGTATTTTATTTAGACACAGGGTCTCACTGAGTTGCTTAGCACTTGATTTTGCTGAGGCTGGCTTTGAAATCCTGATCCTCCCCAGCCACTGGGATTACAGGCACGTGCCACTGTTCCTGGCCCAGGTTTTCAGATAGCTATCCTTCACTTAATATTTTCAATGGTTAACTGGAGGAACACATTTTAAAGTTTTGGTATTTCCAAAGTGGAAGAACCCCTAGAGGAGTATCTTTCTACCCCATAAAAGGCTATTGAGCTAAATGGGATGGATTTAAACTAAAAAGCTTCTTCTCAGCAAAAGAAACAATCAGTGAGGTGAAGAGAGAGCCTACAGTACGGGAGCAACTTTTTACCACATGCACATCAGATAGAGCACTAATCTCCAGGATATATAAAGAACTCAAAAAACTTAGCACCCCCCCCAAAAAAATCACCCAATCAATAAATGGACTAAAGAACTGAACAGACACTTCTCAGAAGAGGATATACAATTAATCAACAAATATATGAAAAATGTTCAACATCTCCAGCAATTAGAGAAATACAAATCAAAACTACTCTAAGATTTCATCTAACTCTAGTCAGAATGGCAGTTATCAAGATATGAGAAGCTATAAGTGTTGGCAAGGATGTGGGGGAAAGGCACACTCATACATTGCTGGTAGGACTGCAAATTGGTGCAACCAATCTGAAAAGTAGTATGGAGATTCCTAAAAAAAAAACAAACAAACAAACAAACAAAAAAAAAAACTTAGAGTGGAACCACCTTTTTAAAATACCTTTATTTTGTTTATTTATGTTTATGTGGTGCTTAAGATTTAACCCAGTGCCTCAAATGTGCAAGGCAAACACTCTACCATTGAGCAACAACCCCAGCCCCATGAAACCACCTTTTGACCCAGCTATCCCACGCCTTGGTCTATACCCAAGGGACTTAAAAACAGCATACTACAATGATGCAGCCACATCAGTGTTTATAGCAGCACAATACACAATAGCTAAACTTTGGAACCAACCTAGATGCCCTTCAGTAGATGAATGGATAAAGAAACTGTGGTATATATACACAAGAGAATATTACTCAACATTATAATAAAATCATGGCATTTGCAGGTAAATGGATGGAGTTGGAGAATATCATGCTAAGTGAAGTAAGCCAATCCCCCCAAAACAAAGGCCGAATGCTTTCTCTGATAAGTGAATGCTAATGTATAATGGGAGGAGGGGCATGGGATGAGTGGAAGAACTTTGGATTGGGCAAAGGGGAGAAGGGGAGGGGAGGGGGCATGAGGATAGAAAAGATGGTGGAATGAGATGGACATTATTACCCTAGGTGCATGTATGATTGCAAGAATGGTGTGATTCTGCTTTGAGTATAATCAGAGACATGAAAAATTGTGCTCTATATGTATACTATGAATTGAAGTGCATTCTGCTGTCATGTATAACTGATTAGAACAAATAAATAAAAAATTAAAAAGGCTATTGAGCAAGTATCTAACTTCCCTCTACAATAATTACTGTTCCTGCCTGTAGTTTGATCTCTTCATTTTGAATTCTTGCTAATTCACTAACAAATTTACTTTTCCTTAACTATTGTTTGTTCATTTCTGAGTTCCCAGAGAGGTATAGAAGGACAAGTTTACAGTCTAAAAATGTTGAGGCAGTTTATACAAATGGCTGCTAAATTCCAAAAGAGTTCTGGTTTAACCAGCTAGTAATTATAGACTTAGCTATGCCCTGGGCCCAATCACAGCCACTGAAATATAACTTCCTACCACATAAGCCTGATCAAAGATAATTAGAGCACAGGTGGCAAGTCTGTACCCTGGGAGAAGAATTATAGCTATTTTCCACTATACAGTACCCAGAAAATTATAGGCTGGCATGCTCCAGGAAGACTTCAAGGGTCTCAGTTTTCTTTTCCAACTTCTGACTGTTGTCTGCCCCTCTTACTTTTAAAATTTTAGTTCTGCATAGTGGAGAATAATAGTCCTGAGTGGTTTGGATAAGCCAGTAGGCAAAGATTGAAAGGGTACGTGAACATTTCCACATCAGCTCTCTGTTCTCCCAGTGGCTTACTGAGTGCCTCCAGCACACTCTGTATTGTGTCTGGCTCCCTGGCCATGTTATTGAGAGAGAAAGAGAGGATATACAGCTATGATTGTTCATTCTGTGCTCCTGCTGAATGGCATTTGCTCATACAGATTTCAGATATCTATAGCCATTTTGTAGTGCCACATCCTAAAGTTTCCCACTGGAATGTGGACCAAATTGCGATTGTAAGAGAGGGAAAAAAAAGCTTTGCTGAAGGCATGAATTTTAATACCAATTCCATGAGTTCTCTAAGCCTACATGTGATTGGCATACATAGACCTCCAAAGGATGTGAGACCAAGAATAACAAACCAGCACATTTCCTAGAAGCATATTATTACCTACAATTTGTAGAAAATTAACAAATGTGGAGCCAAGTCATATAAACAAAGGGCAGTCTTGGAAGACTCTCCATGGAAATAAATATTCACAATTTTGAAGCATACATCTGGTCATCAAGCTATTGAAACACAGAGCACAGGTACTCTAAATCTCTTCCATCTGATTTCTCATTCGCCCACTAATGATTGTTTTAATTTCCTCCGTTATAATGCATTAGATAAAAAGAACAACCATATTGCAGCCCTATCACTTACTACCTCTTTTATGCTAATTTATACTGACATAAAACCAGACAAAATACAAAGACAAAAAAGGCCACTTCAAGGATAGTAATCACAATTACTTTGAAATTGAGAAGTGTCTGAATTTGCATCCTTACAAATACTGAGGCAACACAAATATTGGAGCTAATTATATGCATCTTAATTAAAATTCAGTGTATTTACAATCAGAGGAAACTTTAAGAGGCCAAGTGTTTGTTCCTGTACACATAATAGAGAATACAAATACATGTGCTTAAAAATGAAGAGGAGAGAAAAATATGTTTTTCCTTTCATCAGTTTTTGTGCTAGTGCAAAGAATTGCTATTTGATACGTGTATACCAATTATGTTTATTTTGCAAAATAGCAATGTTTGCCTAGAAAATCTCATTTAGGGGGCTGGATTTGTGATTCAGTGGTAGAGCACCTTGCCTAGCATGTGTGAGGTACTGGGTTTGATTCTCAGCACCAAATAGAAAATAAATAAAGTTATAAAAAAAGAAAACCTCATTTAGTTCTAGTTTCTTTTATTTCTAGATAAGGTCAATATTTAATTGTTGAAAACATAGATAAAAACATGGAGTTTAAATAATATTTATAAAAATCTCATTTCTAACATAATTTGGTTATAATTTTCATGCATTTTTACTTCCTGAATTATAGTCCTTTTTCTATTTCTTTATTATCAAAATATCAAAATGTACAAAAGAAAATAATTCAAAGAAGGATCTCAAGGACATATTAGCACTTCTATGTTCATAGTATTATTAGTCACAATTACCAATATTGAGAAATGTCATCAACAAAAGAATGGATTTTAAAAATGTGGTGTATATAATTCAATGTAATGCTATTCATACATTAGAAAGAGGAATATTCTTGTCACGTGGTAAAACATGGTTGACCCCTGAGGACATTATACTAAGTAGAATAAGCCAATCACAATAAAGATGAATACTGTATGATTCCATTTATATGAGATATATAAAGTATTGAAACTCATAGAAACCAAATTTAGGATAGCAGTTGCCAGGGCCTGGGGAAAGGGGGAAATGGCCATAGAGTTTCAGTTTGGCAGGATGAAAAAATTCTAGAGATCTGTTGCACAGCAGTGTAAATATATTTAACACTACTGAAACATGCACTTAAAATGATGAAGATGGTAAATTTGTTTTTAATGTATGTATTTAAGGTATATGATATGATATTTTGGTGTACATATATGCATGGTAAAATAGTGATTACAGTCAAGCAAATTAACATATCCATCTCCTCACAGAGTTACTTTTTTGTGTTATCTTATTTTTATTACCCTTGCTAATTTCTTAACAAATTTCTTGTATACAATACAATATTATTGACTATAGTCATCAATGCTATACACAGATTTGTAGACTTGTTCATCTTATATAACTGCAACTTTATATTCTTTGACCTACATTATACAGATACTCCTCTTCTACATTGTTCTTTTTCTGCTGGTGGTAACCACAGCTCAAGTCTCTGATTCTATATACTCTGATATTTTTGTTGTGGTGCAGTTTAACTTTGTGTTAATGCATAGGAATCTGCTTTATGGAGATAATGGTTTATAGTTTTCTGTTTATTGGAATCATATTACACAACTGAATTTGTTTTTTTCAGGATAATGCTTAGTAAGCAGAATACACTGACAGAAATAGGACAGATGACTTTTTTTTTTTTTTATACCGGGGATTGAACTCGGGGGCACTTGACCACTGAGCCACACCCCCAGCCTATTTTGTATTTTATTTAGAGACAGGGTCTCACTGAGTTGCTTAGCACCTCACTTTTGCTGAGACAGGCTTTGAGCTCCCAATCCTCCTGCCTCAGCCTCCCAATCCTCTGGGATTACAGGCATGTACCACTGTACCTAGCTGGACAGATAAAATTTGATGGTAGAGGGGCAGGAAATTTTGGAGCACACATGACACACAGTCTTGCCTTGGAAAATTTCAGCTTCTTTAAAATCTTGAGTAGAACCACCACTCTTGATAAAAATGTAAGAAATATACACACAAAGAATTAGTCCTGTCAATTATCTATCTCATTGAAGAAATGTACAACAAACTCCTTAATTTTCAACTACCCTTGGCCACGACCTTTCTGTTATATAAGGCATATCTACCCCTACTCCAAATATTGTGTTTGAAGTATTTGCCAGTACTTCATTACTTCTGATTAACTTTTGCCAAAGAATAGTTGAAAATATTTGAGAGGCAGACACTAAGATGTTAACCATACACTCCCTTAGATTCTCTAGATGTAGTTGAGCATAGTATCTGACTTTTTTTTTTTGAGAGGCAGTATAAGAAACGGTTACCTAAAACAATTCTGTATCATTCAGAGAATGACTTGCTGAAAATGATGGCAACACTCATTGTCTTTTAACCAAGAACCTTTATGAGAAATGCTATGTTAAATTTGGTACAAGGAAAATGTTTGTTTCTGTGGAAGAATCAGAATTATTGAGACAACAAGGTATATGGATTTTTTTTTTTTTTTTTTTTTTTTTTTTTTTAGTTTGACGTGGCTTGGCTGATCTTGACCCTTAGGGTGCTCAGAATTAAACAGAATGCTAGCTTATAATAACAATTTCATCACTGGTTCCTAATAAACTTTCTTTTCCTATCTCTATTAGAGTTTTGATATATATCTTTATTTTTACCATCCTTGGTATATATATCATACTTTTTAGAAATTATAAGTTGTACCAAATCCTTTCAGAAGCAAGGGGAATATAAATAGTAAATAAGTAAATTAAAATGAATAAATAAACAAGTAGGTAGAAGACCTTTTGTAGGGTGATGTCATGTTTACTTAAGCATTTGTCTTATGTATTTGATGCATGAGAAGACTACTCTTTTTAAGAATTATAACTACTTTTATTTCAGATGACATATTATTATATATATAAATGTGTAAGGAGTGTATTCAATTACCACTGAAGCTAATAAACAAGTTATCAGTATCATAAGATATAACATACAAATTAGATAGTACTTTTATGTATAAGAAATCAACACTGAAAACGACAGAACAAATAAAAAACTTAAAAAAAGAAAATAAAGGAAAAAAAAACAATTTCATTAACAATGGAATAAAAAAGAGAGCAGGTGATATGGCTAAGTGCTAAATGATTTGCCTGGCATTTGTGGGGCCCTATGTTCAATCCCCAGCACTGTTAAAAGAATAAATTCAGAAATAAATTTAACAAAAGAAGTGTAAGGGTTTTACATTGCTATTTTTGGCATTTCATTTAAAATAATTTTAACTTTTGGTAAATTTATTCATTTTATTTGTACATTATCATTATACATAATGGTGGGATTCATTATATCATATGTTCCTATGTTCTCTTCAAGACCTCACATTGAGGTCTTCAATCCATTTTGAGTTGAATTTTTGTGTAGGGTGAGAAGTGCCAAATTTTAATGTTCTGCACATGAACGTACAGTTCTCCCAGCACCATTTATTAAAGAGGCTCTACTTTTTCCTGTGTATGTTTTTGAGACCTCTGTTGAAGATCAGTTGGCTGTAAATATGTGGTTTTATTTTTAGGCTCTCTCTTCTGTTCCATTGGTCTGTGTGTCTATTTTTATTTTTTCCTATCCTTTCCTTTCTTTTTTTGGGTGGTGGAGATTGAATCCAGAGGCACTTTACCACTGGGCTATATCCCCAGAACTTTTCATTTTTTTCTTTTTTTTTAAAATTTTTATTGGTTGTTCACAACATTACAAAGCTCTTGACATATCATACTTCCTACATTAGATTGAAGTGGGTTATGAACCCCCAATTTTACCCCAAATGCAGATTGCAGAATCACGTCAGTTACACATCCACAATTTTACATAATGCCCTATTAGTAATTGTTGTATTCTGCTACCTTTCCTATCCCCTACTATCCCCCCTCCCCTCCCCTCCCTTCTTCTCTCTCTACCCCATCTACTGTAATCCATCTCCCTCCTTATTTATTTTCCCATTCCCCACCCAGCCTCTTATATGTAATTTTGTATAGCAATGAGGGTCTCCCTTCATTTCCATGCAATTTTCCTCATCTCTCCCTTTCCCTCCCATCTCATGTCACTGATTAATGTTACTCTTTTCTTCCCCCTCTTCCTCCCTGCTCTGTTCATATTTGCTCTCATTATATCAAAGAAGACATTTGGTATTTGTTTTTTAGGGATTGGCTAGCTTCACTAAGCATAATCTGCTCTAGTGCCGTCCATTTCCCTGCAAATTCTATGATTTTGTCATTTTTTATTGCTGCATAGTACTCCATTGTGTATAGATGCCACATTTTTTTTATCCATTCATCTATTGAGGGGCATCTGGGTTGGTTCCACAGTCTAGCAATTGTGAATTGTGCTGCTATGAACATCGATGTGGCAGTATCCCTGTAGCATGCTCTTTTAAGGTCTTCAGGGAATAGTCCGAGAAGGGCAATAGCAGGGTCAAATGGTGGTTCCATTCCCAGCTTTCCCAGGAATCTCCAAACTGCTTTCCAAATTGGCCGCACCAATTTGCAGTCTCACCAGCAATGTACAAGTGTACCCTTTTCTCCACATCCTCGCCAGCACTTGTTGTTTGACTTCATAGTGGCTGCCAGTCTTACTGGAGTGAGATGATATCTTAGGGTGGTTTTGATTTGCATTTCTCTGACTGCTAGAGATGGTGAGCATTTTTTCATGTACTTGTTGATTGATTGTATGTCCTCCTCTGAGAAGTGTCTGTTCAGGTCCTTGGCCCATTTGTTGATTGGGTTATTTGTTATCTTATTGTCTAATTTTTTGAGTTCTTTGTATACTCTGGATATTAGGGCTCTATCTGAAGTGTGAGGAGTAAAAATTTGTTCCCAGGATGTGGGCTCCCTATTTACCTCTCTTATTGTTTCTCTTGCTGAGAAAAAACTTTTAAGTTTAATTAAGTCCCATTTGTTGATTCTTGTTGTTAACTCTTGTGCTATGGGTGTCCTATTAAGGAATTTGGAGCCCGACCCCACAATCTGTAGATCGGAGCCAACTTTTTCTTCTATCAGACGCAGAGTCTCTGGTTTGATATCAAGCTCCTTGATCCATTTTGAGTTAACTTTTGTGCATGGCGAGAGAAAGGGATTCAGTTTCATTTTGTTGCATATGGATTTCCAGTTTTCCCAACACCATTTGTTGAAGATGCTATCCTTCTTCCATTGCATGCTTTTAGCCTCTTTATCAAATATAAGATAGTTGTAACTTTGTGGATTAGTCTCTGTGCCCTCTATTCTATACCATTGGTCCACCCGCCTGTTTTGGTACCAGTACCATGCTGTTTTTGTCACTATTGCTCTGTAATATTGTTTGAAATCTGGTATCGCTATACCACCTGATTCACACTTCCTGTTTAGAATTGCTTTTGCTATTCTGGGTCTTTTATTTTTCCATATGAATTTCATGATTGCTTTATCAATTTCTACAAGATATGCCGTTGGGATTTTGATTGGCATTGCATTAAACCTATAGAGAACTTTTGGTAATATCGCCATTTTGATGATGTTAGTTCTGCCTATCCATGAACAGGGTATGTTTTTCCATCTTCTAAGATCTTCTTCTACTTCTTTCTTTAGGGTTCTGTAGTTTTCATTATATAAATCTTTCACCTCTTTTGTTAGGTTAATTCCCAAGTATTTTATTTTTTTTGAGGATATTGTGAATGGAGTGTTTTTCCTCATTTCCGTTTCAGAAGTTTTGTCACTGATATACAGAAATGCCTTTGATTTATGCGTGTTGATTTTATATCCTGCCACTTTGCTGAATTCATTTATTAGTTCTAGTAGTTTCTTTGTAGACCCTTTTGGGTCTTCTAGGTATAGAATCATGTCATCTGCAAATAGTGATAATTTAAGTTCTTCTTTTCCAATTTTTATGCCTTTAATTTCTTTCATCTGTCTAATTGCTCTGGCCAGTGTTTCGAGAACTATATTGAATAGAAGTGGAGATAGAGGGCATCCCTGTCTTGTTCCGGATTTTAGAGGGAATGCCTTCAACTTTTGTCCATTCAGAATGATGCTAGCCTGAGGCTTAGCATAGATAGCTTTTACAATGTCAAGGTAAGTTCCTGTTATCCCTAATTTTTGTAATGTTTTGAACATAAAGGGATGCTGTACTTTGTCAAATGCTTTCTCTGCATCAATCGAGATGATCATATGGTTCTTATATTCAAGCCTCTTGATGTGGTGAATCACATTTATTGATTTCCGTATGTTGAACCATCCTTGCATCCCAGGGATGAATCCTACTTGATCATGGTGCACAATTTTTTTGATGTGTTTTTGTATTCGATTTGCCAGAATTTTATTGAGGATTTTTGCATCTAGGTTCATTAGAGATATTGTTCTGTAGTTTTCTTTCTTTGAGGTGTCTTTGTCTGGTTTCGGAATCAGGGTGATGTTGGCCTCATAGAATGAATTTGGAAGAGCTCCCTCTTTTTCTATTTCCTGAAATAACTTGAAAAGTATTGGTATTAATTCTTCTTTAAAGGTTTTGTAAAACTTCGCTGTATACCCATCCGGTCCTGGGCTTTTCTTGGTTGGTAGTCTTTTGATGGCTTCTTCAATTTCATTCATTGATATTGGTCTGTTCAAATTGTGTGTATCCTCCTGACTCAGTCTGGGTAAATCATATGACTTAAGAAATTTATCGATGTCTTCACTATCTTCTATTTTGTTGGAATATAGGTTTTCAAAATAATTTCTAATTGTCTTCTGTATTTCTGTAGCATCTGTTGTGATATTGCCTTTTTCATCCCGTATGTTAGTAATTTGAGTTCTCTCTCTTCTTCTCTTCGTTAGCATGGCTAAAGGTCTGTCGATCTTATTTATTTTTTCGAAGAACCAACTTTTAGTTTTGTTAATTTTTTCAATAGTTTCTTTTGTTTCGATTTCATTGATTTCTGCTCTGATTTTAATTATTTATAGCCTTCTGTTACATTTGCTGTTGTTTTGCTCTTCCTTTTCTAGGGCTTTGAGATGAAGTGTGAGCTCATTTATTTGTTGTTTTTTTTCTTTTTTTGAGGAATGACCACCAGGTGATGAATGTTCCTCTTAAAACTGCTTTCATTGTGTCCCATAGATTCCGATATGTTGTGTCTGTATTTTCATTTATCTCTAAGAATTTTTTGATTTCCTCCTTTATATCTTCTGTAACCCATTGATCATTCAGTAACATATTGTTCATTTTCCATGTGATGTAGGATTTTTCCTTCCTTCTTTTATCATTGATTTCCAGTTTCATTCCATTATGATCAGATAAAATGCATGGTATTATCTCCACCCCTTTATTTTTACTGAGGGTTGCCCTATGGCATAATATATGGTCTATTTTTGAGAAGGATCCATGTGCTGCTGAGAAAAAAGTATATCCATTTGATGATGGTTGATATATTCTATATATGTCAGTTAAATCTAGGTTATTGATTGTGATATTGAGTTCTATAGTTTCTTTATTCAATTTTTGTTTAGAGGATCTGTCCAATGGTGAGAGAGGTGTGTTGAAGTCACCCATAATTATTGTGTTGTGGTCTATTTGATTCTTGAACTTGAGGAGAATTTGTTTTATGAATGTCGCAGCACCATTGTTTGGTGCATAAATATTGATAATTGTTATGTCTTGTTGGTGAATGGTTCCTTTTAACAGAATATAATGACCTTCTTTATCCCTTTTGATTAACTTAGTCTTGAAGTCGATTTTATTCGATATGAGGATGGCCACCCCTGCTTGCTTATGAGAACTGTGTGCGTGGTATATTTTTTCCCATCCTTTCACCTTCAGCCTGTGTATGTCTTTTCCAATCAGATGTGTCTCCTGGAGGCAGCATATTGTTGGGTTTGTTTTTTTAATCCATGATACCAGCCTATGTCGCTTTATTGGAGAGTTTAAGCCATTAACATTCAGAGTTACTATTGATATATGGTTTGACTTCCATCCATGTTTGATTGTTTATCCTTTTTTTAAAAAAAATTTAGTTTGTTTCTCCGTGATTATCTTTCCCGTCGCCCTCTGTCTTTACCGAGGCACTTCCCACTGATGGTTTTGGTTATTGTTTTTCATTTCTTCCTCGTGTAGTGTTTTGCTCAAAATGCTTTGCAATGCTGGTTTTCTGGCTTCAAATTCTTTTAACTTTTGTTTATCATGAAAGATCTTTGTTTCGTTGTCATACCTGAAGCTTAATTTTGCTGGATACAGAATTCTTGGTTGGCATCCATTGTCTTTCAGAGTTTGAAATACATTGTTCCATGACCTTCTTGTTTTCAGTGTCTGTGATGAAAATCCGTTGTTAACCGTATTGGTTTACCCCTAAATGTAATCTGTCTCCTTTCTCTTGTAGCTTTTAATATTTTCACTTTGTTCTGTATATTGGATATCTTCATAACAATGTGCCTTGGCGTTGGTCTACTGTGATTTTGTGTGCTCGGTGTCCTGTATGCATCTTCAATTTGTATATCTGTTTCCTTTTTTATTTCTGGAAAGTTTTCTGTAATTATTTCATTCAGCAGGTTTCTCATTCCCTTGGTTTGAATCTCTCTACATTCTTCTATCCCGATGACTTGTATGTTTGGTTTCTTCATGTTATCCCATAACTCTTGGATGTTTTTCTCGTGATTTTTTACCAGCCTTTCTGAGTTGGCTAGACTCTTTTCAAGATGGTATATTTTGTCTTCATTATCTGATGTTCTGGCTTCTACTTGCTCCACTCTGTTAGTGATACTCTCAATTGAGTTTTTAATTTGGTTTATTGTTTCCTTCATTTCTAGAATTATTGTTTGATTATTTTTTATAATCTCTATCTCCTGATAAAGATGCTTAACTTCTTCTTTTAGCTGTTTATGTAATTCATTCTCAATGTGTTCTTTCGCTGCTTGAATTTGCTGTCTTGTATCCTCTTTAAGGTTCCATTCCATCTGTCTAAGGTGTTCCTTGAGGTCTTTATATGACCATTTTTCTGATGACTCTAGGTCCTCCTGAATATTTATGCTGTCCTGCATTGTTTGCACTCCTTTTCTTCCTTGTTTCTTGAAGGTGCTCATGTTGCTTCTTGTTCTGTTTGACTGCTGAGTTACTGTTTACTCCTATAAATTTATTTGATGCTTGGGAGGAAAGGTATTAGAAGGGAAGGGAAGAAGTCACTAAAGAGAATGAGAGTAGGCAGATAGAATTCAAGGAAGGGGGGATAAGAAAAATGAAAAGACAAAAGGAAGAAATAGGAACTAAAAAAAGAAAAAAAAATTTAAAATAATAATAATAATAATAATAATTAAAAAAATTAAAATTAAAATTAGAAGAGAAAGAAGAAGAAAAAAAAAACAAGATAGAAAAATGAGGATGAAAGAAAAACCCAAATCAAAAAAAAAAAAAACAAGATAGAAAAATGAGGATGAAAGAAAAACCCAAATCACAAAAAAAAACAAGATAGAAAAATGAGGATGAAAGAAAAACCCAAATGACACACACACAAAAAAAACCAAACTAATAAATGCCGTCTTAGAGTTTGATTAACTTCTCTTCCACTAGGTGGCGCTGTGCCCACCAGGTCAAGTCTCTCCTGTCAGTACGCGGGAACCAATCACTGTGCAGCAGCTCCTCCCAGACTGGGCGAGTCTCCAATCCTGAGTGCCTAGGGCCTCCTCTTGTGTCCAATCACTTCCACTTTTCCTCTAGCCAGGCCCCTCTCACCACAATACTGGCTACAGGCCGGGTCTGCTGCTCCCGGGAGCCCTGTTTTCATGAACGACTGGGCACACTCTTCCAGTTTGCCATTCCCTCAGACCCTAAGTTTGTAGAGCTTGGGGCTGAGAATCCTCAGCGAATTTTACTTGCCCTCCGGTATCCACTTTCCCCGTAGCTGGTGCAAGAGACCTCAGCAGTCAGTCCTGGTGGGAGTGTAGTTCCGTGCTGTGGGTCCCGCCCCACCTCTGACTCACTCGGGCTGACTGTAGCACTCACGGGAGAGCTGGAAGGGGCCCTTAAGGTTTCCCCGATGCGTGGAGAGGGAAAGCTAGGGGGTTACACACCTGTAGCAGCAGGCTTCAATGAAGTTATCTTCTTCGCCACAGTTCTGCGACGCCAGCCCTCCGCCACCGTGGTGTCCCCCGCAAACGGCGACAGTTCGCCTCCCCCTGCCAGGCGACCAACACAACGGGCGGGTCCCCACTGTCTCTCCCAAACCCCGCCTGGAACCTACGGCCACTACCCATGAAGGCCCGGCACGCATCCACCTCCGTAGGATGGGAAGGGCTGACCAGCCACCTCAGCCGGATGGATTAATGCTGATTCACAGCTGTCTGTCTCAGCTTTTCAGACGCTGCGGCGCGGGGCACGGAGCACAGAGAGGCTTACTCACTTCCCGCCGCCATCTTCCTCTTCTCACTATCTCGGGATGATGGCGGGGCTCTCCCTCCGCTCCCTCCGGTGTGTCTCAGCCTCGGGCTCCCGTGCCTCTCTCCGCCACAGCCTCCACAGCCAGCGCTGCCCCGGTTGCTCTCTCCACCCCCGGCGTTCCCGGCTTCTGGCCGCACCGCAGCTGTGTCTCTCCGGCTCGCAGCTCCGGCGGCCCCCGGGGCCGGGGAGGCGACAGCCCCTCTCCGGCAAGTACCGCAGTCCCCGGGCCCCGAGTCCCGGCGGCCACAAACTGACACTTTTAATAAACCTACCAATTCCTGGCAGGACCCCCTTCACGGAATTTTGCTAGAAGTTCCTCAGTAGGTAGACTGCCGGTGTTCCAAAGGGTCTTTTTGATCCCGTTACTGTGGAGACATTAGAATCGCTGCTTCCTCGTCGGCGGCCATGGTGGATCCTCGCATTTTATAGTTTTAATGTCTCCACTGG
The DNA here is from genome assembly GCF_964194105.1 of Spermophilus citellus. Taxonomy (NCBI): domain Eukaryota; kingdom Metazoa; phylum Chordata; class Mammalia; order Rodentia; family Sciuridae; genus Spermophilus; species Spermophilus citellus. Next base: position 115,590,860 of record NC_138190.1, on the reverse strand, counting down.
AGGGGTCCTTCTTGCCACCCAGCCAGCCATTGAACAGACTCTAGAATCCTGTCCTTAGGACTGGTTCCTGAGACACCTTCGAAGCCAGTTGTCTTACGTTGGGTTCCCAAGCCAGTGGGTGAGCTACATTTTATTTTCTTGAGGGAAAGACGCCGCTTTCTCCCAAAGCCCGCAGAGAGCCGAGGCAGGTGCCGTCTTTTCCTGCTGCGCTACGGTGGCCGGAGGGTCTCATTTTTTTCTTTTGAGACAGGGTCTCGCCAAATTGCTTAAGGCCTCACTAAATTGCTGAGTCTAGCCTGGAATTTGTGATCTTCTTGCCTCTCAGCCTCCCATGTTGCTGGGATTATAGGCCTATACCACCATGCCTTGTTTTTGTGTCTATTTTTAAACTGTGTGTCCTTGCTTAAGCTGTTACTCTTGACTTAGGCATCCCAAATAGTAAAGCAGTAATTTTGTCCTTACTCAGTTTCCCCAGTCTTCCATGTTTAGAATGGAGCAAGGACTTTGCCTCTCTTCTCTCTTTTTTCTTCTTTTTCTTGGGAGAAGATGTTTGTTATTGCTCTTTATATTTGAGCTCTTTCATTATCAACTTATTTCCAACCATAGAAAGTTTGTCTGTTTAGGCTGTCTCTACCTCTGGAGATAGCCCGTATTCTCCTTGAATGTGTATCTGCTTTCCTAAATAAATCAGTCCCTAGGGGGAAAGAAAAAAAGAAAGTAAGTTTGTCTGATGCAAGATCAGTATCTTGTCAGAGGGGACTGTTGAGTGTTGACATAAACAGCTTGCATACTGAATAGTGCTAATGTACCAAAGAGCTACTGTTGCAACAGGTGTCAGGATATAGATAGGAAAGGCACAAGGAGTGGGTGGTGGTGGTGAGAACCAGGGAAGCTGGCATTAACAGTCAGTAGCTGAGAACAGACTAAGGAGTGTTGACCTGAATACTCTAGGCATATGTGTGTAGCACAGTGGTATAGGAAATGGGGCTAGACCAGAACTATGTTCACTGAAGTAAGCAGATAAAAGAATAAAAGAGAATAAATCCTGTTCACATGGAGTACTCCCACCTTTCAAAGTTCTAGCTTCTTAAAAGCAGCTTCCTCCTGAGTTAAGCTTCCCCTCATCCTCCTCCCCTCCTTTCCAAGGCAGAAATAATTTCTGCCTTTTCTGACATTGTGTAGGACCTCATTCATACTGCTTTTATGGCACTTATCACTTATCGGATTTATGGATATCTATCCTTCTCTCCTGAAATGTATGTCCCTTGTCAGCAATTTTTCACCTTTATCACCTAGAGGTCCAACTCCATTCCTACAATGAAGAGTTGTTGGTAGTTGTTTATTGAATAGTTAATGTCACAGTGTAGAGTTAATAGCGCAGACTGAATCCATACTGCTTACTCGGTGTTGATTGGTTTCTAATGGACTCAGCTGTTGGGATGTGAAGAGTTGGATACTCTGAAACTACAATTTCTCCCATTTAAAATTATCTAAGAACTCAGGGTCCAATAGGGTTTCAAAACCTTTCAGAGAGTGTACAAAATGGAAGTCTCACTTCTCAGAAGAGGATATATAGCCAATCAACAAATATATGAAAAAATGCTCATCATCTCTAGCAATTAGAGAAATGCAAATCAAAACTACTCTAAGATATCATCTCTCTCCAGTCAGAATGGCAGCTATTATGAAGACAAACAACAATAAGTGTTGGTGAGGATGTGGGGAAAAATGTACACTCATACATTGCTGGTGGGACTGCAAATTGGTGCAGCCAATATGGAAAGCAATATGGAAATTCCTTGGAAATCTGGGAATGGAACCACCATTTGACCCAGCTATCCTTGTCCTCAGACTATACCCAAAGCATACCACAGGGACACAGCCACATCAATGTTTATAGCAGCACAATTCACAATAGCTAAACTGTGGAGCCAACCTAGATGCCCTTCAGTAGATGAATGGATAAAAAACTGTGGCATATATATACAATGGAATTTTACTCAGCAACAAAAGAGAATAAAATCATGGCATTTGCAGGTAAATGGCTGGCATTGGAGAAGATAATGCTAAGTGAAGTTAGCCAATCCCCCCCAAAACAAATGCCAAATGTTTTCTCTGATATAAGGAGTCTGACTCATAGTAGGGTAGTGAGGGGGAGCATGGGAGGAATAGATGAATTCTAGATAGGTAAGAGGGGTGGGAGGGAAAGGGAAGGGGCAGGGGATTAGCAATTATGGTGGAATGTGATGGAAATTATTATCCATGAATTGGGTGTCAACATACTTTATATACAAACAGAGATATGAAAAATTGTGGTATATATGTGGAATAAGAATTGTAATGCATCCCACTGTCATTTTTTTAAATCAGTAAAAAAAATGGAAATCTCTGTCTTTGGGTGGCTAAAGAACTCTTGATGCATTGGAAGCTGTGGCCCTCATATCTTTGGTAGGCATTAGGTTCTGGGGGAAGAATGTTGCTTTTTTATTTAATAATTAATAAATGGCATGCGGAGGAGTGGACAAAAAGTCTTCCCTTACCCCAACTCCACATTGACCTTACTTCAGTAGAGATGGGAACAGTGGCATGGTCTTCTTGATTATCATTCTTCAGCTTTGCCAGACTCTGGCTCTGTGTGGCTATTCTGGTCCACAACTCTTGTGTGTGTGTGTGTGTGTGTGTGTGTGTGTGTGTGTGTTTACTGGTTCTTTTTAGTTATACATGACAATAGGATTTATTTTATTTTAACACAATTATAAAAGGTCCACACTTCTTTCCCCTTTGATTGAAGGGTACCACATTCCTTTTTATTCCTAGTGCTGCTTCATTAGAAAGGTATATAATGGGGAGTGGTAAGGGGCTATAGTATTGTAAAAGGGACTTCCTTGAGAGGCAAGTAAATGTCACCTCACATGACATTTAGAATGAATGCAGTTCTGCTGATACCTTGATTTTTTAGGTCTTCTGACCTCCAGAAGTGGAAAATAATAAATGCATATTGTTTTAAGCCACTGAGTTTGTGACAGTTTGTTATAGCAGCCACAGGAAATGAATAGAAAGCCCACGATTTTGAGTCCTAGATCTTGGTATCTTGGATAGCTCTCAAAAAACGCCTGTGGAATTACAGGACCATCCCTAAGGAAAAAACAGAAAAGGATGGTTGTTTGGTGGGAATAAGCTTGGGCAGTATATATGTGTGATTCAGCCTCATCATTAGGGGTTATTTAGTTTTGCTTTCTACCTTGAAACATGATGAAAAGATCTTACGTCATCTTTAGAAAGCACGAGCAAGAAAGGGGGAAAGGGATTTGCTTTACCCAAAACAGATCCTTTGAAAATATTATAGTTACTGTGGTATTTGATATCTATCCACTAGGTGTCAGGAGAGACAATGTCAAGGCTCCTAACTGCTTCAAATTTCTCATGAATAAAAACGGAAAAGCAAATAATTGCAGAAACAATGTAATAATTGACATGGAAAATGAAGACAGGATGCAATAAATACTCCAAATGATTTGGTTTTGGAATATGTGGGTCAACATATACACTTAATCTGTGTTCTCATGAGACCAAATGAAACCATGCCAACTCTTTAAAATAGTTTATAGTGATCTACAGAGGGTATTCTTGCATATTTCCCAGTGGCCTGTGGCTTAATCTGTCCTTTTTTTTTTTTTGCACTTTCAAACAACAAATCACCTTAAAGCTTCTCAGCAGCCTACCACAAGAGAATTTTCGTTATTGGTTTTATGTAAGTTAGGTAATTCTGTGGTTCTTCTTAATACCTGTTTCTGGCAGACTTCTTAATGTTTATGTGAGAGAAGCCATTGTGTCTTCAACAATATTTAATTTCCTTATTTAGAAGGTTTAAGTAAATTTTCCCAGATCCTGTCTGCTCTATTCTCCAATTGACTAGCATGATTCAGATTGAGGAGAGTTTACATTTGGTTTGCTCCTGGGGCAGAATGGGTGGGTCTGGCAGGGAAGCAGAGATCATAAATAATGAAGTTTAAAGTCAATGATGTAGTTAGATGACTCATCAGCATGGCATTGGGGTCAAAAGAGCAGAAAAGCAATGAGAAACAAAAACAACAAAAAAAGGAAAGCTCTTCTTGCTGAGCTGTGCTGTGTGTATGTGGTGTATGTGTGTTGTGTGTGTGTGTGTGTTTGTGTGTGTGTGTGTGTGTGTGTGTGTATGTGTGCATGCATGCACACATATGCTGGGTTGATTTTCAGGAAAGAAAAGAACTGACAGATTCTTCCATGGCCACAGATTTCCAAAGATTGACTGTTGGCTGTAGACACAGACCTGGATCTACATCAGTAGTAAGCCTAGATCAGAAAGTTACACCAGAGTATTTTAGTGAGATTATGTCTTTGTCCAATACAATAGAAATTTGAATTATTTTTTTAAAAAATATTGTTTTCCAGTGTATTATAGTTATACATAATCAGGGGGTGGTTTTGACATATTCATAAATGCATATAACATATTATTCTCCATTTTAGTCATCAGTACTGTCCCCTTTCTTCTCCTCTTCCCTCCTCTGATTCCTTTCCTCTATTCTGTTGGTCTTACTTCTATTTATTTCTTTTTAAAAATTGGTTCAGTATAGCTATATATAAAATTGGTATGAATTGTGATATATTCATACATGCACATGCAATAAATGGATGAAAGAGCTCAAGACACATTTTTCAAAAGAAGAAATAAAAATGGCCAACAAATATATGAAAAAATGTTCAGCATCCTTAGCAATTGGAGAGATGAAATCAAAACTATGCTGTGATTTTATCTTACCCTATTCAGAATGACAGTCATCAAGAATGCAAATGATAATAATTGCTAGCAAGGATATGGGGGAAAGGATGTGTACTTATACATTTTGGTGAGACTGCAAAGTAGTACAACTTTGGAAAGCAGTATGGAGATTCCTCAAAGGCTAGGAATGGGACTACCATATAACCCATTGAAATTTATCCAAAAGAATTAAAATCAGCATGCTATAGTGATATAGGCAGATCAATGTTAATAGCAGTGCAATTAATAATAGCCAAATTATAGAAAGCCGAATTCTCCCCACCCTCCTTTCCCTTTCTTCTTCACTGGAGATTGAACCCAGGGGTGCTTTACAACGGACCTACATCCTCAGTCCTTTTATTTTTTTATTTTAAGACAAGATCTTGCTAATTTGCTCAGACTGGTCTCAAATTTGGGATTCTCCTGCTTTGACCCCCCCAAGTCACTGGGATTACAGGCATGCACCAACTACAAATGGCTTAAGAGATTTGATTTCTGATGAGGGAATAATGAAAATCTTCATGGAACAAGTGGCATTTGATATGGGATTGGATGGAATTTCACATATAGAGATAGAGGTGGGAAGGGCAAGATATTTCTGGTAGAGAGAAATAGATATGTAAACTCTAGAAGTGGGGATATGCCAGGTATATTCAGTGAATTATCAGTAGTCCAGCTTTGTTGGTGCATGGGTTGCATGAGTAGGAATAGGGAAAGACTAGTTTAAAAATTAACTTTGAAAATGCAAACCTTAATGAAGTCTTTGGAAGACCAACTAAGTAATTGATATATTGGGCATTTAGAGTGATTAAACTTTAACTTTTTATTATGGAAAATGTTAAACGTATACAAAAATAAACAGAACAATGTGACAGATCCTCATGTAGCCTCCACCCTGCTATAGCAATTGCCATCTTATGACCACTCTCACTTAATCTCATGCTCCATTTCCCCCTTATTATTTGGAAACAAATCTCAGACAGCCTATTGTTTCATACATGTATCTATAAAATATAAGGATTCTTTACAAAAACATAATCACAATACCATGATAACAATTAAAAATGAACAATATTTTGTTAATATGATGTAAGGGTTTTGAAGAAGGCATGCGTTACTGGGATAGTACTCAACCCCCAAAAGAATATGTATATTCCCCCAAGAATAAGATATTGTATTATTTAATTAGCAAACTTGATGTTGCTTATAGAGCCACCTAAATGCAGATAACATAAGTGAACTATTCTTTAAATGAGTGGTGAATGCTAAAATCACTTTGCTGACACAAAATAATTTAGAAATTATTTTTTTTAAAAAAATCATGCAGATTACAACAGAAGCAAAGCTTGAAAATGATGTTTCTCAGAAGGGAAAATGGCATGGCCAATTTTAATTAAAATAAAACTGACAAAATATTTTTTCAACCTTTTAAAGCATTTTATAAAAACAACAAGGTTTCATTTCCTTCAATCTTTGGCAACTTTGGCTGAAATGGCCCAAGAAAGATACTTTTTTTTTTTAAAGACACTAAGGTTAAAAAGAGATAATGAAAGAATTGGAAGGAAACAAATAGCTCAGCATTGCAATAAATTATGTCCTTCTAAAGAAACTGCATTATATTAGAACAGATTATTATCTGGGGGTTAGTTAGAAAAGTCCAGCTATCACAGTGGAAATATAATTATATTGTGTTGGATGTGAATGAAGAGAAGGCCATTCAAACTCACAGCCTCCTTTTTCCCCTGGTACCTTCAACCTTGTGACATTAGCCACCTGGAGCCCTGTTTGTTCAGTTGCCCATCTGATAGAATATCCAATCTCCTCATTTCCTGTGCTGTGGAAAATTATTTTATTCAGCAAGTGACTGAGCCATTCTTTGGAATGGAAATCATTGATATATTTGAGACAGTGCACTTGGCACAAAGCAAAGATGAATCTTAGTATCCTTTTTCTAAAGTATCTTGCCCCAAACTTGCTGAACTAAAAAAATTGAAAATGCAATTGGGTTTGGTAGAGTAGAAGTTATTCTAGAAGGTAAATGGTTTCTTTAACTTTATTTTTTGAAGACTTACTTTTTCCTTGACAAGATGGGTGAGAAAAAAAGCACCTATTAGAACAGCTGTTTCTATTGTTAAATTGTAGTGGCAATTCAGGGAGGACAATTGCACATTGTGGTGAGAGACTGATGCTTGTGCTGAACAACTTTCCATTCAAATGGATAGAAGATGAGATGTAACACTTTTAAAAATGTGCACTTTATTTGAAATACAGTTGTCCCAATGAGAAATAGAGCTTTCTGAGTGTAGGAGGTAAAACTTGGCATATATTTTCTCTTTATTCATTTTCCTATTCTTGCTTTTGCTCTTTAAGTTAATGGTTCCTTCTCTATTAATGGTTCTCTACTGTTCTGTTGCTAACTACTTTAAGTTTATGCAAACCTAGGTCATCTAGATTATAAGGCTTACTTGTCCTTTTGCACAGCATGGAGACAGAACAAATATTACAAAAGACTAGATTAGATAGCTATAAACTGTGGTAACATCCCCTTTATCTGTAGTTTGGATTTCCAGCATCTTAACTGGCCTCTCTGGAACATGGCCAGAACCTGAAAGGAAACAAAGAAGGCCTTTAAGAGGTCAAAATAACTATCACAAAGACCACGGACCTTACCCTATAGGAGAAACATCAGGAGAGGCAGTCAGATCCTAACTTTAATCAGTAACCTTATTTTGTCCACAATTCTAATAGACTTCATTATCTGGCTTGCTGGCCCACAGCAAATTAGATGAGAGGCTATTAGCAGCAGGTCTGCTGAGAACTAAGAGAAATAACAGCCAAAAGCTTGAATACAAGGGTGGAATAGAATTTTAAGACATGTACAAAACCAGAAAGGCTCAGCAGTCTGAAAACATTGAGTGATGGGACAAACAGCCATGTGGGCCACAATAGCTTTGAATTTATCTCTCTATGTAAGATAGAAACTATCTTTTCTGTCTATATGTATTCCAAACATTTATCCCATAAAGTAGTACAAAGTAGACCCAGCTTTTTTAGAAGGCAGATATGAAAGCAGGATCTTAGCGTAATCAAATAGTGCTCATAATGCTAAACCCAAGTCATTAGCAATGATTAGATTATATTCACTTTACTCTGAACAAGAAGGCAAGAAAAAATCTATCCTGGAAAATTTCACTAAAAACACTCATGAAAAATACCTAAATGTGTGATTGCTGGATTGTAGGGTAGGTTTATGTTCAACTTTATAAAGAACTACTAAACTGTTTTCCAAAATTTCTGTACCATTTTGAATTCCCATCATCAATGTTTGAGAGTTCCTGTTGATCTGCACCATTTCTAGTACTTGGTGTTGTCAGATTTAAAAAAAAATTATAACTAGAGGTACATCATTTTTTATTTGCATTTCCCTAAAAAGTAATTATGTTGAATATCTTTTCATGTACTTTTTTGCCATCAGTGTATCTTTGGTAAAGTGTCTGTTCAAATATTTTGATTGTTTTTTAAACCTTGGGGTTTTCTCTATAATTAACTTTTCTGAGTTCTTTATATATTTTGAGTACAAGCTTTTTATCAGATAACTATTTATCCAAGTAAAATGAAAATTTATGTTCATACAAAATCTGTATGCAAATATTGATAGATAGTAGCTAAAAACTGGAAACCAGTTAAAAATTAGAGTATATCTGTGAAATGAAATACTACTCAGCAATAAAAATGAACAAACAACTGATTCTCATAACAATATGTGTGAAACTCAAATGTTTTATGCTAAATAAAAGGATCCAGGTTTAAAATGCTATATTACTGTGTGATTCCATTTAGGTGAAAATAGATCAGTGGTTGTCAGGACCTTCAGAGTTGGGACAGGTATTGACTACAAAGGGGCAGCATGAGGGAAATTGATTACAACTGTTCTATATCTTATTTTATTGGTGATTTGTCAACATTCATAAAAGTAACATAACAAAACATGAATTTTACTATATGAAAATATACCTCAATTTGTACAGAAGAAATAAAAAAATAGATGGGGGTATTGAAAGGAAATAAGCTTTAAAGTTGTGGAAAATGCACTGCTCTGGATGCATTTCAGGAGGCTTTCAATAAGCTAATTGCATTTGATTAGTCATTAGAATTCCATAAGAAATTTAATCCTTTTTAAATATTTTTGAGGTGTCAATGGACCTTTATTTTATCTGTATGTGGTGCTGAGAATCTAATCCAGTGCCTCACACATGCTAGACAAGTGCTCTACCACTGAGCCACAACCCCAGCCCACTGAGCCACAATCCCAGTACTAATCCTGTTTTTAATAGATATCAAAAATTATAATCAACTGAATTTTAAGTTGCAGAGAATTGTCAGTATGGTGGTTTTAGGGTCTTTGCCTGGCAGTGAGTTATTACTATGACGGACAGAGTCATGGTAGAAGAAGCAGGGAGAGAACACAAGTTGTGAGTGAATGACCACCAACTTCTCTGATTTTACCTTGTTTTACACACACACACACACACACACACACACATCCTACCCCTTTTTACTCCTCTAATCTCCCATAGGCAGAATTGAATCTATCCAAGGTCCAACTCAAAATCTGCCTCCTTGAGCTGGGGTTGTGGCTCAGTGGTAGAGCACTTGCCTAGCATGTGTGAAGCACTGGGTTCGATCATCAGCACCACATAAAAATAAGTAAGTAAGTAAGTAAATAAATAAATAAATAAATAAAGGTTAAAAAAATCTGCCTCCTCCATGAAGCCTTTTCAATCACCCCATTCAGAAGTGAATTTTCCCTCCTTGTACTTAGTAGAGTCACAGAAAATTGACTTGTCTTTAAAGGCAGTGAGTAGAACAAAAGAACAAAAATATGCATATTTCAGATGCTAGATAAATGTTGGATGATGGACCTGTACTACTATCTTTGTTTGTGGCATGGAGGTGCCACATTGCTTTGCTGTGTACTAGCTATGTGGTATGGAGTCTCCTCATCTATAAAATGGGGATAATAATAGTACCTAACTTGGGGCTATTATTAAGAATAAATAAATTACTTTAAATAAAATGTCTGGCACATATAAGTCTTAGCTTTCATTATTTTGGAAGCAGCCTTAATAGTTCCAATTAATTCTAATTAGATGAGCTAAATATAACTAATTCAAAGGATATGTTGGTTTCAAGGAGATATTACCATTGGGAGAGACTGCAATATAATATAGCATTCATATTCATCCCATCCAGGCATGTCAGAAGGATTAGCAACACTGGTTCCATTATGGATTCTAACCAGACTGTGAAAATATATCAATTCAGCCTTCATAATAGGACTTTAAAGGGGGCTGCATTGGCGGGAGAAGGGGGAGGGAGAGTCAGCTGCTCTATGGACTTCTCTGAAGAAAGCCCTTATAACTGGCCTGTTCCACTAGCAGCCATTTGATATTCTAGGCAGCTGCCTGACATTGCACTTTGGTGCCCCACAGTGTAATTAACAGGCATGCTCACAGCTGCCTTGTCAAACAATTGGCCAGACTTGGCAGTGGATGCTTTAGAGGCGGGATTGTAGCAGGCAGCACCCAGGATATGTTCACCACCTTGGGCACCAAGCTTTCCCAGCAGCTTGGTAATAAAGCTGCAGCTGCACTCTGATCGCTTCTCAAAAGTGGCGTGCTCACTTCCTAGAGGGAACTATCTAAATTCCTTGATTTGCAGAGTTTCCATTCTCTAGCTTGCACAACCATATCACTAGCTTGAACTCCTCCTTGTTGCTATTAGAATCAGCTATAACTGGCCCCTGAAATTTTTAAAAAAGACTTTTCCATCTCTGTTACCACTGGCCAGCTCTAATCTTGTTCAGAAAAGGAAGTGTAAGAGGAAGGATGATGTCAGGGAAAAAGCACGGGACTGGGAATCAGGAGACCTCCTTTTTTTTTTTTTTTTTTTGTTCTGGCTCATTAGTTTTGTGACCTTGAGAAAGTCATTTGTTCTCTCTGGAACTTTGGGTCTTGTGTACAAATGAGATGGTTAAGTTAGAGAGGAATTTTCTGGGATTGTATATATTGAATCCTAGATGCAAAAGGGCTCTGTGTAAGGATGTTCAAGCTGTCTGTACCATGAAACTTTGCTTATTGTCAAATAATAGACTATTAGGCAGATGAGGATACCTGCCCTTGAAATTTCCAGTCTACTCTGCTTTCTAGCCATTCTTGAAGGTACTGCATAATCTTAACATAGAGCTGTATTTGAAATGCTACAGTGGTTTTTGGTAAAAAACTCAAGAGTGACGGGTGGGACCTGAGGATCAATTCTAATCTCAGCTTTGCCATTCCACATAGGGTGTACTCCCACACCTATGTGCTCATGTGGGTGATGTTTTTCATATTTTATCTGTGATAGCCATCATTCTCCTAGTTTGAGAAACACTATTGTCTCTAACTGGACTCATGTAGTTCATTTCCTTCATGGAGAAATGTCTCACACCTAGGGTCTTCCCCCAGAGAAGGAGGGACAGGCTCCTAGAAATGTTCTACCTATTCAAAATCAGGTTGAGGAGAATACCAGGGACAGCTCAGATGAGGTTGGGAGTGCCCAATAGCTTCAGGATGTGTGTAGTCTCTTCCTACCCATACATTCAGTGATATCCATTTGGCACCTTAACATTTTTCATGGTGAATATATTTTCACTCTGGAAATCAGCAAACACTAGAAATCATGGACTTTTTTTCTTTCTCTTATCTAGGGTGAATAATTTCTATTGATCTATCTTTAAGTTTATTGGTATTTACCATTACTAATTTGTTACTGATTCCTGAGGGTGAATTTTAATTTTGGGTACTATAGTTTTCACTTATAAATTTTACAATTTAGTTCTTTACACCTTCTTTTTCAATTTTGAGACTTTCTGTTTTGCCAGTTGTTTCAAGAATGTTCATGATTGTTTGCAGGAATATTTTTAAAACTGCTTCAAAATTATTGTCAGATAATTAAATACCTGTGTTGCTTTGACACTGGTATCTGTTGATTGTCTATTATCATACAAATGAAATTTTCCTGGATCTTTGTAAGCTAAGTTTTTTTATTATATCCTGGACATTTTTGAGTGCTATGAGACTCTGGGTCTTTTTTTAAGTCTTATAAAAGATGTTGATATTTTAGCAGTCACCTTGGTTAGGTTTGGGTTACAATTTACAACCCACCTTTGTAGGTTTGTTTTAGTTTTGATTTCAGTTCACTTTTCAAAACCTTTGCATACTATTTGGATTTGCCCCACATAAGTGCCTCTCCATGGTCAGTTTGGGACCTGTGGACTGATCTATTTTGGGATTTTGCATGTTACCATGGTCATTAGGATCAGGGTGATTATGATCAAACTCATACAAACATAACTTGGGGGTAGACCAAGGAATTACTAAACTTTGTAAGGTCACTTTCCTGAGCTCCTTCCTCTCTTACAATCTCCTCAATACTCTTCTTTTTTTCTTGGTACTGGGAATCAAGATTTTTTTTTTTTTGAGAAACTAAATTGTTGAGACTGGCCTTGAACTTGTGATCTTCCTATCTCAGCTTCCCTGGTTTCTGGGATTACAGGCATGTACTATCACACCCAGCCCTCAATACTTTATTGTTCCATGGGCACCTTTTCTCGGTCCTTCAGCCAGCAATGAGTTTTCATTTCCTTACTCTGCAACCCCATCCCACATCTCAACCTATCAAAACAGGTTTGCACCCATGCAGACTTCTTTACACTACTGAATTGCTAGGGGCTAGGCCATAATAAAATGCAGAGAAACAAACAATAAAATTCCACAAAATAACCTCAAACCTCTTTGATCATTAGGAGTTTCTTCCTCTGGTCCTTATGCCAGAATGAAAATTTCTCTTGGAGCTTTTTCTGTTTGCACTGATATCTTCTTTTGGGTTTCAACCTAATGTTGTATTTGGGTTGGAGTTTATAATAGATTAGAGCTGAGGAAATGGTTTACTCGCCACTAATTTAGTGATGATTTGAATTCTGATTCTCTTCCCCTTTCTGCAAGCTACTATTTACTTTTATGCATCTTCAAATAGTTGCTCCACAAATTTAGTCCTGGTTTTAAAGCTGTGTTTAGTGGAAAAAGCAGAGTATGCTTATTCTATCTTGCCTGGAGGTGAGAGCCCTTTATTTTTACTCCTGGAGATCCAGTTGTTAAACATTTGTCAACACACAAATGGCAGATTGCGCAAGTATAGCTATAAGTCAGGAGACTCCTTATGCAATCTTTCATATTACTTTCAGACAGACCAATTGTTTCCTAAATGTGTGTCTCATAACAATCAGATACTCTATCACTCTGGGTCTCAGTTTCCTCATTTGTAATTGGGAATAATAATAGCACATACATCTGTGGGTTCTTATAAAGGTTAGATGAAATAATGCTGTACCTGGAACATGCTGTGCCAGGCACATAGTACATGTTAAATAAATGGAAGATAAATGGAAGGTATATTATTTTTTTAAATAAAGGGGAAAAAACCCTATGTTTCAGTCTCTTTTAAGAGGTAAGAAGTGTGCATCTATTCAAGAATAAAACTCAAGAGATGGGCAGCACTTATGACAGTGATTTAGAGCTTCAGCTTTGAAGCCAGCTGGTAAATCTCCAGCCCAGATACTTACAATCTATGTGTATTGGGCAAATCACTTCACCTTTCTGTGCCATCAGTAAAATGGATATAATGGTTGTGCATACACCACAGGGTTATTGGGAGGATTAAAGAAGATAATACATGGAAATTGCTTAATAAATATTGGCTGTTATTATTACCATGTCAGCATAATTCATTGACTAGCATCAGTTAGGTCCTATAGAGGTATTTAATGGATATTTTGTAGATATAATGCTTATAGATGATTGTGTATACACACACACACACACAATATTTTGGGGTATTTTGCAACTCCCTTACACCAGTACCTTCTCTCCCTAGAACAGTGCCCAGCCAGCTGCTCTTGGCAACATTTTAAGGCCAGGAGCCACTGCCTTGATCTCCTTTAAAACACCTGGCCATGCTTATTGGACTATGGCAAAGAGAAATTAATGGGGACACAGTTAATCTCTCCAGATTGACTAAGGGCTCTGTCACTTCCTGCTTGTAGCTGTAGTCCTCAGTTTCCTTCACATTAACAGCTTGTGACTTTTTGGCCTGCCCTTTCAGTGAGCTGTGCTGATTGGGCACCCGAGTTCTCCACAGGAGTGTCATGTGCATTGTAAATAGTGGTTAGAGCTAGAATTAAGAGAAGTGGTTTTGCTGATACATTTTTGTGGTTTGTCTAACAAACACCCTCTTTCCACAGTAGCATATTGTCTCTAGTTTTCCTCTTTGGGTGTCTTGTGGTATTTTACATTTTCTTTTGTGCAGCCTTTTTTTTCCTTTTCTTTTTCACTTCTCTTTTTGCACAGTCTTTTATGTAAAAATTTCTTTATGCTCTAAGGATGTTGAGATTCCATTTTAGAGCTTTGACAAAGGGTGGCTTTAGTATTTGATATTCAAAGTAGTGAAGTTATTAATATGTTGTAATACTGGTCTACATATCTCCATCTTCTGATCCTTTTGGAGAGATAACAAGATATAGTAAATAGAAGTCTGCATTAGCAATCAGAAAAACTGATATGAAGTCAAAGATCTGCTCATCCCATTCTTGGAGTCTTAGGGCAGGTGACATCACTACTCTGGGCCTCACTTTCTGTCACTTGGATACATTGGAGGCTAGAGATTCATGACAACAGAGATGAGCCAAGGCCAGGAGAGGAGCAGATGGATACTAGCCATTGCAGAGCAAGACCTCAGCAACCAGCACATGATTCCCCTGGGTCCCAGATGGGGAAACCCAGGGATTTACAAAGCTGCTGTCTATTCAATTCCCTGAGCTCTCCCTCCCTGGGGGCTGTTGGAAGCACTGGAAACAAGTTCACTGTGAAACACAGAGGCTTGAGCCAGATGATTACTGAGGCCTTTTAGATCCAAAATTTGGGGATTACCATGAGAGGGACTAGAGTAAAGCAGCTGCAAAAATATTGGTGAAGCTGTTGCTGTTCTGTTTGGGAGCCCCAGGCAGAAGGAACCAAAATTGAGTCATTTAATCTTACAGTTTTTGTTTCCTCATTTCTGAACTGGGGATAATAACACCTCTTTGGCTTACTGCTTAGGGCAGCTATGAGGATAAAATGGGATAGTGGCTGTGAATTTAGTAATACCACCAAGCAGAAACCATGTTGAAGCTCCATTAGAGAAAATCTGCTCTTTCCTTGATCTTCACATTCTGGGCATGAGAATCTTAATTGCATTTTCCAGGTGGAATCCATGCTGTCTGGATAACAGTATAGAGAGTCCTTGGATTACAATGGTTTGACTTTATGTTGATGTGAAAGTTATAAACATTCAATAGAAATAGTTTTGGGAGTTATGAATTTTGATCTTTTCCATGGCTAGTGATATGGGGTATGATACTCTCCGGCAATGCTGGGTAGCTACTCAATTGCAAGGGGAAATAATATTCTACAGTGTACTGTGGTAATAAGCTATGATGTTCTGTAGGTTAGGAAGGTTAAATGCCTTTTCAATTTACAATGGATTAATTGAGATGTAACCAGACATTTGGAATTTAAATATAAAATCTGATATTTGGATTTTAAGTCAAGGAGCAACTGTTCTTGAACATAGTAACAACAGCAACAGCAAAAACTCAGCTGAAAATGAGTCAATGTAGGCAAGGATTATATAGAATTGATATAATTTAAACCAAAGCATCATATCCTATATTTTCAGCTTCTAATATTAATTTCTAGTTTCCTCTTCACTATGGAATTGGGGAAGACCCTTAGCTTTTGTAGTTAAGAAATTGCTGTTATTCTATTACCATTTGAGTCAGCTTTTTTCACTGCTGTGACTAAAAGAGCTGAGCAGAACACTTTTAGAGGAGGAAAAGTTCATTTGGGGGCTCACGGTATTAGAGGTCTTAGTCTACAGACAGCCAGCACCATTCCTAGAGGCTTCAAGTGAGGTAGGACATCATGGCAAAAGAGTATGGTGGAGGGAAACAGCTCATATTATGATCAGAAAGCAGAGAGAAAGAGACTCCACCTGCCAGATACAAAATGTATACCCCAAAGTCACACCCCCAGGGACCCACCTCTTCCAGTCACACTCTACCTGGCTTTAGTCATCACTCAGTTAATTCCCATCAGGGGATTAATTCACTAATTGAGTTTAGGCTCTCGTAACCCAATCATTTCTCCTCTGCATGTTCTTGCATTGTCTCACACATGAACTTTTGGGGAATACCTAATATTTAAACCATAATAACTATATTCTGGATCCCTGTCCTTTTTTCTTTGTCTAAATCCTAGAGATCCTCTTCTGTGTGTTGCATAATATTTTTGTCTCATGTCACACTATGCTGAGATGATAATTTTTTTCAATTAAGACAATCATTAAGGGCTAGTCTGTGGTCCAGTGGTAGCACACTCACCTGGCATGTGTGAGGCACTGGGTTTGATTCTCAGCACGACATATAAATAAATAAAATAAAGGTCTACCAACAACTAAAAAATATTTAAAGCAAAAGACAATCATTAATATAGGAAATTCTCATTCACTCAGCAAACATTTATTGTCTTGGCTATGTGCTATGCACTCAGCTTGAGAGTGTGGATGCAGAAATTTTTTGTAGTACTGCTGTATTACTGAGCCAGATCCCTAGTCCTTTCTATTTTTTTTTTAACTTTGAGATGGGTTTTGCTAAGTTGCCCAGGCTGGACTCAAGCTTTTGATTCTCATGGCTCAGCTTCCCAAGTTGCTGGGATTAGAGATGTGTACTTCTGTGCCTGACTAATGCATAGATTTTTTCTGTCCCTGGGGACTGAGGGTATAAGTCAGTGGTAAAGCACTTGCCTAAAATAGGCAAGTCCCAGGGTTTGATCTCCAGCCCCACAAAAAGAAACAAATTCCTATCCTTTAGGAACTTATAGTTTATCAGAGGAATCAGACAATTATACCATCAGAACTGAGGGTCTAAGGAGTAGTTGGGATTTTCCTAGAGAAGGGGGCTGGGAGAAGGATTTTCCAGACAGAGGAAGCAGTACATGCCAAGGAAGGCATTAGGGCACTGGACAGCACAACATCCCCAGGGAGTGGGAATAAGTTAGCTGATTCAAAGTAGTGATGAGAATTGAACAAGCAGGCTGGATCAAAAGCAGCCTTGCTCATGATGCCGGAAGAGTGGGAAACTAGTGGAGAGTTTTATGGAATTGATGTGATCAGGTCTGTGTTTTTGAGAGGTATTGAGAGAGGCTTCTGGATGTTTAAACACAGTATGTTAATCCCAGTCAGGAAATGTGGCAGAAACTCCAGTTCCATCCAGGACAGGGCAAGGTGGTTGGACATAAGTCAGTAGCAGTGGGGATAGAGATTCAAGCTTAGTCCTGATGACTTGGTCCAAGTAGTAATTGGGGTCTCGAGTCAGTATTGGCTAAGTGTTGCAGAGGTCAAAGCATATAAAGACCGAGGAAAGGCCCTGAATTTGTCTATATGGACTTGTTGGTGCCAGGACTAAGGGTCTGAATAGCAGGAAGTGATGATGGCAGTTCTTTCATATTCAGAGACCAGGTGAGCTATATATTAAAGTGCAGTATTTTGAGGTCAAGTCTATGATAATTAACATTTTTGGTGTTGTTTTGCTTGTATTAAAGAGCACAAAATAGTGTTTGTGTTTTGTTTTGGCTTAGACAACATTTCAATTATTTTCAGTAAAGAATAAAAAAAAAAGGGGGTTGGGTTGTGGCTCAGTGAGCACTTGCCTAGCATGTGCAAGGCTCTGGGTTCAATCCTCAGCACCACATAAAAATAAATAAATAAAATAAAGATATTGTGTCCAACTACAACTAAAAAAAATAAATAAATATTTAAAAAAGAATGGAAAAAACACAAAACCAGGAGATTTTTACATTTTAAAAAATCTAA
Organism: Spermophilus citellus; assembly: GCF_964194105.1. Classification (NCBI taxonomy): domain Eukaryota; kingdom Metazoa; phylum Chordata; class Mammalia; order Rodentia; family Sciuridae; genus Spermophilus; species Spermophilus citellus. The sequence goes on along the minus strand of NC_138190.1, from coordinate 115,573,054 downwards.
AATTTGGGCTGGTAGAGCCCTTGCCTGGCATGTGTGAGGCACTGGGTTTGATTCTCAGCACTGCAAATAAAAAAATAAAACAGAGGTCCACTGACAACTAAAAAGATTTTTTAAAATATCTGAAATTCTGATTTCTCTTGAAAATCCAGAATCACTGGCAAACCTGGGCCTTCATTAGTTAATGTAAGTCAGCTGGAGCTGAAGAGCTACTGTCCCCTTTAGAAACAGGGCTTGATCTCCAGTTTACCACAGACCCACCCTTCAGAGCATGGCTGCAAGGGGACTTTCACTCAGTCTTTACTCTCTTAATTTGCCTGCTTGGCCAGTGTGAGCTTTGAGTTTGTAATCCCTCAATTATCTCAGACTTGGCTTAAAGGGGGACATAAGGCAGCTAGATTGCTCAGACAAGATGGTCTTTATCATTATAGTGAGAAGACTAGGTCATTAGCTTAGAATAAAGGAAGTGGAGGACAGATCAGCTTTCAGGAAGAGTGATAATACTTTTAAATGTTGTCTTGATAACAAACATACACGACTTTAAAAAATTATGTAATTATGAAAAATTTTTTCAAAGGCATTTTCAAAAGTGTTTCTTATTGCTATGTATTGTTTTCATGTTTACATAGACTTTTTCCCACTTATCTGTGGTTGGGGACTGTGCCTTTTGCTTGTCTATGGGGTTGAAAAATTAGAAGGTGCTGAATGTATTTATCTGTACAAAGGAAAATATGGGTGGCAAATAAGATTGCCTCTCAGAGATTTTGGGGGAATCAGAGGAGACAATGTATGTCAAAATATACAGAACAGAGCCTTGCACATAGTAGGCACTCAAGTTAGATTTTTCTTCCTGCATATGAAAGGGCTTAAAGAGCAGACACAATAAAATATGATTGCTTCATACCCTCTTTCCTTTCTCTGTACCTGGGAGATTCACCTTTGACCATGATAGAAGGGATTTTATAGGCAGTCTCTACCATTCAAAAAGCACTTAATTATGTATGTATTACATGCTTAGTATCTGTACAGCACTATACTAGGCATTGCAGGAATACTAAAGGTAAGATCTAGTTCCTGCCTCTGGCTCTTTGCCGGGTGGGAGAATTAAACACATATTCAAGGAACTTTTATATATGAAAACATAAACTATTCTACATGTCACAAGAGAGAACAGACAAAATGCCCCTTTCATTCAAAATAAAGAGCAGCTCCTTGAAGTTGGGGGAATCAGGAAAGACTTCCTAGAGGGGGTGACACCAAAGACTGGCATGAGAAGGGATAGGATTTCAGCATGTGGAGGTCGACAGGCGGCTGCATAGGCTGTCCTGTGCCTGCACAGAGTTTTCTTTAGAATTATGTCTAGTTGTAAAAGGCATTTTGAAGATCTAAATAATGTAGATGTGCCACTTCTTTGTTTGTCAACAGGTATTCTTGTCCTCCTAGAGAACTCTATAGATGAGTGACACAAAAGTGAACTGAAATTCTGGAGTATGACTCCAGTCATGATACCAGGTTTACTAAAGTAGTGAACTTATATTACTTTTTTGCTTATAGCTAAACACTCATTTAGCAAATATTTATTGAATATCTACTATATGCCAAGCACAGGCACTCTTTATAAGGTACTATTAAACCTGCATACAATATAGGCCATGCCTTCAAAAGCGTTGAATATACTGAGACAAATAGAAAAACCATCTAATGTGTTAAGTAGTCTAACAGGACAATAAGAGCACTATGGACAAGCAGAAAAGGGAATGATTATATCTGTTGTGAGATTGAGTGAAGGTATTACAAAATGTGACATTTCTCAAGACAGAGAAGGAACAATAGAAATAATTAACATTAATCAGATCCAGCAGTTTTGCCCTTAACTCAGTGAAATCTTGGGATCCAGGTATTACTGTTTCCATTTTGCAGATAAGGAAATTGGGGTTCAGAGAGACCAAATTGCTTATCTAAGACCACATAGCTAGTCAATGTTAGAGACAGGCTTTGAATGCAGGCCTCTTTGGCTCTACTCTGTCAGGCTGCCTTCCTGGAGAAGCAGGGGCCAGTGGGGAAGTGAAGTTCTGGTGGAATGGCATTCTAAACAGAAAGAAAGGCTTTGCTTGAGATTGGTAGGACTTGAATCAACAGGATCTCACCTCAGATATGACCATGAATGCTTGACTTTAGAGCATTTTAAGGATGATTATCTCTTTTTTGACCTGCTTTTTAAATTGGCATTGTTCAGTGCCTGCTTATATTAACTATAACATTCAGTTCAGCAAGCATTTATCGACCAAATTGCTGCTGCACAAAGGATTTGGGCTATTTTACTATCTTTGAAATCATTTGTATGGTGATAGATTGGAATAATCTCAGAGGGTTCACTTCAGCTCCTCAGCCAAAGGCATCAGATTGATGATACCATTTCCTGGACTTTACAGACAGAGACGTGGCCTGAAAGTAAAGACTGGAAGAGCTTATTTTTCAAGAAGTAGCTCTCTTGAAAGTACAAAATGATATATATTTAATAATCATCTTAAGTCACTTCCTGAATAAGAGATAGTTTAAGTAAATAGATAGGTATACAGACAGATATGAGGATAGGAAAAACATACATCTCTAAACCCACATCTATTCATATATGCACACATGAGTAGTTCACTAATTACAAAATGTACAGTGGCGTAAGTAATAAAAAAAGACCCCAAAGCAAGGCAACTACAGTAGCTTCCCAAAATTATTTTTCTCTTGGAGCATAGGAAATATGTTTGAGGACTCTGTTGAAGTTATTAGTGAAAAGAAAAATAATGCTGCTTATTTGCTGATGGGAACTCACTACTTATCAGAAAGAGGAAACCTCAGTGTCACAGCTGGTAGTGCCATAGATACATAACTGAAGAACTTCCCTGTGTGCTTCCTATTTAATGCTTTGGAGGGGTGTAGGTACACACATGCATACACCCCCAAATTGCCAATACTACTTGTTCCTTTACATAAAATAATTTAAAACTATATCCCTTTTTTCTTTTTGATTAGTAATCATCCTAGCCTAAATCATCACCATAGCACACCTACATTATTGAACTAATTTGATTTTTTTTTAGTACCATGGTAGCATGAATCTTGAGCTGCTTTCTGGATTCTCTCTCTCTCTTTCTTTCTTATTTGTTGTAATTAGTTATTCTGTTTCTAGTTGTCTTCAAGTCTATCCATGTATAGCTATTCAAAACTAAACACCATTTTTACCAAGTGTTTTTTTATTCAATAAAGATAACTATATTATTTTTTCTGCTTAAATAACTAACATATGTTTATTGTTAAAAGTGGAGAAAATATAAGGAATAAGATGAAAATCACCTGAAAATTCATTGCCCTGAGATAACCAACATTAATATGTTGGTCACCATCCCTTTATTCACCTCTTGTGTATTGTGCACATGAATTTTACAATTTTAGGTTGTTTGCTTGTCAGCCTCCATTGCATAATCAATGTTAACCATTGGGTGTGTAAGTCCCTCATTTCTTTCTTCAGGTTCATATAATTATCTTAAAAATAAATAGAGGGCTGGGAGGCTGGGGTTGTCGCTCAGTGGTAGAGTGCTTGCCTACAACACGTGAGGCACTGTGTTCAATTCTTAGCACCACATAAAAAATAAAGATATTGTGTCCATCTACAACTAAAAATATTTTTAAAAATCAATCAATAAATATATATATATACACACAACATAGGAGTGCAAAAATATTTGTTAATCTAAAAATCTATCAGGTTTGCCTCTTGCTTTTCTTATCCAACAGTAAAATTCCTCCAGATTTACTGGTATAGATCTAATTATTCCTTTTAAATTTCGAATAATATTTCATGACACAGATATACAATTTATTTACTTATTTCTCTTTGGAAGCACATATTTTTGTTACAATTTTCTGCCACTATAGAAATAACGCTGCTGCTTTAAAGATCTTTGTGTATGTATTTGTGTCTATTTACACTTATTTTATTTTATTTTTTGCTATTGGGGATTAAAACTAAGGGTAATCTACCACTGAACTACACATCCTCAGGCCTTTTTACTTTTTATTTTGAAGAAAGGGTCTTGGTAAGTTACCCAGGCTGTCCTTTAAGTTGCAATCCTCCTGCCTCTGCCTCATGAATTACTGGGATTATATGTGTGAACCACCATGCCTGACTATACTGATGTTTTTATTTACTTTGCATAGATTTACAGGATTGAAATTACTAGGACAAATAGTATGTGCAGTTTATATTAGAATATTTCCAGATTATTTTCCCTGAAGGCTATAAATAGTTATGTTAATGTATGAGAATATAGTCCTGCTTCCTCATCCTACCAAATAGAAGGTGTTGGGCATGTAGATATTTATCAATGAAATAAATAAGAAATACCTCTTTATTATTTTTTTAAAAAATGAAATTTCTCAAACTGCTATTGTTTAATGGCCATTTGAATTTGTACTATATTTTCTTTGTTTATTTTCATACCATGTTGCCTTATGAGTTTGAAGGAGCTATTTGAATATTATAGAAAGCAATCTCTTTTCTGACATATTTTATAAGGTTTATTTCCCAACATATCACTCATCTTTGAATTTATGATATTTTCCATAAAAATCGTTTAAAAGAAGATTATATAGCCAATGTTTATGTTTTCCTTTGTAGTTTTGGAGTGTTCTTAGTTACTACATATATATTTAAATTTTTTAGTTGTAGATGAATACAATACCTTTATTTTATTTGTTTTATTTTTACATGGTCCCAGGGACCAACCCAGTGCCTCATGCATGGTAGGCAAGTGCTGTACCACTGAGCCACAACCCTGGCCCTCAAATTTACTTTTTAAAAGTAGGTTATAGAGAATTGAACTTAATTTTATTCTTTTCTTTTCTTTTATTTTGAGTACCCAGGATTGAACTCGGGGCACTCAACCACTGAGCCACATTCCCAAACCTATTTTGTATTTTATTTAGAGACAGGGTCTCACTGAGTTGCTTAGCACCTCACTTTTGCTGAGGTTGGGTTTGAACTTGCGATCCTCCTACCTCAGCCTCCTGAGCTGATGGGATTACAGGCATGAGCCACTGAACCAGGCTTTAGTTTTATTCTTGATAGAATATCAATTGTGCCAGATTATTTTTATTAAATAAACTGTCCTTTTCCTACTGAATTTAATTACTACCTTTGTCATATATCCAAGTCACCCATAAACACTGGCCTCAATTTCTACACTTTGTTTTGTTCCACTAAACTATATGTCTGTTCCTATGATAATATCATATTATTTTGATTACACTGGCTTCATAATATATCCTAAATCTGGTATGGAAGATAGTATTATTTTTTCTAGACATTAGAGATTTTTAGACATTTATTTTTACATCTTAAGCACTAAAATAATTCACTGTTATAAAACAAAGGAATACAAAAATGATGGGATTCTAATTGGAATTGCATTAAATTTATGTATTCATTTTGGGAGAATTGACATTTTTATTATAGTTAAAGTTTCTATTATCAAGTATGGTATGGAACACCATGAAACTAATATGTATAAAACTACCTTTAACAGAGCTCACCTTATAGTCCACATTATAAGGGAAGAGTCAGAATAAGAGGTCTAGATATTGAATAAAGTGAATGCAAGAATGTCATTATTACTGACACTTTGTTTTCCTTCTGTAGACTGTAAGAGAATGAATTAAAAGTCAATTAGTACTAATGAGAGATGTTAGAAATGTGGTAAATACAAAAGAAATATAGGTAATTCTCACTCTCAATGTCCAAATAGTTCCTAGACTGACTTGAAAATTTTATACTCAAATTTCACTATTTAAATGCAAAACTGCTCTAATGGAACAATATGCATACACCATTAAAAAAATTCACCACTTGAGGCTGAGGTTGTGGCTCAGTGGTAGAGTGTTTGCCTGGCACGTGTGAGGCTCTGGGTTCAATTCTCAGCACCACATACAAATAAATAAATTAAATAAAGGTCCATCAATGACTAAAAACATATTTTTAAAAATTCACCACTAAGGCTAGACACAGTGGCATGTACCTGTAATTCCAGTTACTTGGAGGCTGAGGCAGGAGGATCACAAGTTTAAGGCCAGCCTAGGCAATTTAGTAAGGCCTGTCTCAAAATAAAATTTTAACAAAGGTCTAGGGGTGTATATCAGTGATAGACTGCTTGCCTAGAGTGCACAAGGCACTGGGTTAAATCCCTAGTGCTGCAAAAAATTTAAAAAATATAGAAAATACCACTAGGTATAGTTTATTTTGCTAAATGTCATTTATGACAACTACATGTATTTAACATATTATTTCATTATTTATTTACATTGAAGTATGTGAATGACATAGCTTAGAAGAAAAATCATTGCATCTCATACTGTCTAGTACCTTTGCATATTACATTGAAATATACTAGTGGGGTCATTAGGAATTAAATAATTAGGTAATTAATGTTTAGATACTTTATTTTATGTTGAAATACTTGGTAAATGGTTACATAGGTATCTAAGAGTGCTTTAGTGACATTTAAGGAAATTAGAGTTATTGGACATGCTAGGAACACATTTTTTCATTTAAAGTAATAGACTATAGCCTACTGCTTTTAGAAAATTTCTTACCCAACACATTTTGGGGCATTAAATATTAAGTGTTTCTTGTTCTCCATAAACAGTAGATTTCCTTTACTATGTCAGCACAATCAAGCTTGGAATATAATAGATACATTCACAATCACCAATGATTTGGTGGGGGGAGGGGGGACAGAGCCAGAATAGCACTTAACCCAATTACCTGTGGCAAATAGCCTCTAAAATGGCTCCTGATGATCTCAGCCTCCTAGTATTCATGCCCTAGGTAATCTCCTACCATTGTGTGTAGGCTCAACCTAGTGACTTACTTCTAACAGTCTCACAAAAGTGATGGGATATAACTTTTGGGATTAGGTTATAAAAAGGCTGACTTCCTTCTTGCCTCTCTCCTGCTCTGAGCCCCTCATCTGGGGGAAGCTAGTTGCTACTTTTCCCCTGGCCCTGTGGAGAGGTTCATGTGGTAAGGAACTAATGTCTCCAGCCAATAGCCAGCAGGGATTTTGAGGTCTTGACAGCAACTTGTCTGAGTGAGCCTGGAAGCAGGTCTTTCTTCAATGAAATGTTGAGGTGATTACAGCCCTGGCTGACATCTTGATTACAGCCTTGTGAGAGAACTGAGACAGACATCTCCACGTGAGCCACAGCCAGATTCCTGATTCACAAAAGCTGTGAGAAAATTATTGTTTTAAGTCACTAAGTTTTGGGGTAATTTGTTATTCAGCAATAGATAACTAATATATCACCAGAATGTAAGCGATTTGAAGAGAGGCACCTGGAATATTTGGTTCCCCACTGTCTCTCAAGCATTGGCATACTGCATAGTGCAAAGTAGGCTTTTGCTAAGTATTTGTTCACTGACAGAATGAAAACAGATGAAAAAGCCGAGGGAATGATTCTTTCCCTAACTTTGTCATCTTTTGTCAATTGTGCTCTGATGTAGCTCATCTTTATTTGAAGTTTATAAAACCTCTCCTGAAAATAGTTGCAATTTACCTTTAGCCCACTTCTCTAGCCACAGGCTGAAAATGAGTCTAAAGAACCAGGCACAGGACAAACATCATGCCACCTTTCTTCCACTTCAGACTCATTTTTTTTTCCCTGCAAGGTATCCTAGTCTATGGAAATGCAGCTCTGTTTCCAAAGAGGGTACCTTTAAGATGATCATCCCTAAGGTAGGAAATTGAACTTCCTTCTCATTTCAAAATGGGTCTTTGTTTAGTATCTGTGTAATGGGTCTATTGGAGTGTTATTTTCCCATTACAAAGGAAAAGTCTCCTTTAAAGGAACATTGGCAGCTCTGCTTTTCTAGAAAGAAACTGTTTGACACTTGGGAGTACACATTTTTGTTGCTTATTTTCTTTTATTCTGAATTCTATCTCCCAAAATTTTAAAAGATTTGTTAAGGATTTGAATTTTCACATGGACCTCCTTGGTACACTACAGTCTATGGACAGACTGCCATGCTACTGATCAAATACCCTTACTCAGTTTCCTCCTGATTTGTACAATATGTCATGAAAGTTTTGCTTTTACTTTTAAATTCCTGTGAGAGGAAAGATGCTCCAACATTATCAAATATAAAAAAAATTAGGAATGTTAAAAATGGAGACTAAATTCATGTTATCAGACCTGGCCATTATCACTTGAAAAAGACTTAAAATTTCAGGTGGTTACATTTTCTCCTGTGATAATGAAACTTTGCTAAACTAACCTACTGAATTGTTTATTCAACACTTTTAATTGGGCCTCTTTCTGAATGGCAAAAATGATATGATAATTCCAACCCATTTTAAATTTAATTTTGGTGTATCCAAACAATGTACAGTCAGCACTCTTTATCTGTGGTCTTTGCATCTTCTGGGTCAACTAATTATGGATTGAAACTATTTTAAAATGTATATCTATAATGAACAGGTACAGAGTTTTTCTTTTCAGTATTCCCTAAACAATATAGTAAAATAGTCATTAACATAGAATATACATTGTATTAGGTACTGTAGGTAATTTAGAGGTGATTTAAAGTATAGAGGAGGATGTACATAAGTTATATACAAATCCTACATACAGCATTTTATATAAGGGACTTGGACATTCATGGATTTTGTTATTCAAGGGGATCAAGCACCAATCACCTGTGGATGCCAAGGAACAACTACTTCTCTCTTCTAATGTCATCCAGATGCAAATGTTTGTTCCCCAAGATAAATGTTGTAGATATAAAAGTGTTTCAGATTTGTTTTGATCAAAACTCAAAATTTGATTCAAAAAAGTTATATACAATCTATTATGTGCTCATATTTCCTGTCCTCAAGAACTTTACAATTTTCTAAAAAAATATAAGAAATGCCAGGCCCTGTGCTGTACAACTATAATCCCTTTGACTCAGGAGACTGAAGTAGGAGGTTTGCAAGTATGAGACCAACTTCAGCAATTTAGTGAGACCCTGTCTGAAAGTTAAGAAAATAAATAAATGAAAAGGGCCTGGTGGGAGGATACTGGAGCTATAGCTCAGTGGCAGAGCACTTGCATAGCATGTATGAGGCACTGGGTTGGATCCTTAGCACCGTATGAAAAAAAAAAATAGATAAAAGAAAGGCATGCTGTTCATCTACAACCACAAAAAATTTTTTAAAAGGGCTTGGAATGTAGCTCAGTGGTAAAGCATCCCTGGGTTCAATCACCAGTAACACCACCCCCCCAAATTATATGAAATAAGACCTTTAATGATAATGCCATCTTTATGTAGATGCTCAGTATCCTTTTCTCCAGATTGTATCATTTAGTCCTCATAGGAACCTGTGATAGAGTAAAATTTTTTATCTTAATTTTGAAAATAAGAAAAGTAAGCCCTAGAGAGGTCAAATAATTTGTTCAAGGTCAGTCACACAGTTTACAATGATGGCCTTGGGAATACAACATAAGTCTGTCTAGTGATAAAGTTCTTAACAAAGGACTATAATACAAAATTTATTAAGGGTGATTCTGGTATGAAAACTTGCTGGGTAGCCTCAAATTAACCAAAGCTTGTGGTGCCCTTAGGATGGGAAAACAGAGAGTAGGTTTGCAGAGTTGGCACTCAGAGAAGCTGATGGAAGGGCATCACAAGATAGAAGCCTGAGGCTGAATTTGACCAAATGTGGAAACTTCACCTGGCCTGGATAAAGTGAGGACTGCCTACACCTCACAGGTTGATAGCTCTCTTTATTCAGCAGGAGATTGTGCATAACTGTCTTAAATCAGTAGTGATTTAACTAATTAATTCCATTAACAAATAAGACAAGACAGAATGTGATGTATTAGAGTGCTTTATATAAAATGTCATTGGGATTTAGATAATAAAAAGCAATAATAAAAGCTTGCATTTCTGGAATGATTTCTCTGTGCAAACATTGTGTTACATGCCTCACATGTATTATCTCACTCCATCACAATGCTTACCTTATGAAATGAATAACTTTTCTTATGTCCATGCATGACTCTGAGAAATTCAGCATCTTGTTCAATGTCACACAGCTAGTGATCTAGATTCAAGCCCAATTCTTTCTGGTTGACCTCGGAGAGTTAATATCTAGATGATTCAGGACAGTCTTTGAAGCAAATGACATTTGAGGTGGACCTTAAAGGACAGATTATATATATATAGCCAGAGGTATAGATCACTTCAAGTGAGAGCACAGAGTCTGAGCAAAGCATGTGGAACTGAGTGCAGGAACAGCAAGAGGCAGAATTTGACTAGAGCTTCAGATGATTGAAGATATAAGGTAAGAGGGAGTTTGGAGACATGTTTTGGAGGTCCCTGAATTCCAAACTGAATAAGTTGTGCTCTGTAACTGTACTAGTTTTGCTAAGGCTGTCATAACAAAGAACTACAATCTGGGAAGCTTCTAGAACAAAATTTTCTTATAGTTCTGGAAGCTGGAAGTTAGGAATCAAGGAGTTAACAGGGTTGGCTGCTTCTGAGGGCTATGAAAGAAGGATCTGTTCCAGGTTCTGTACTTGGCTCATAGATGGTCATCTTCTCCCTGAGTCTTCTCACCTTGTAGTCACTCTATCTATATCTGTGTCCAAATTTCATTTTCATATTTAATTGGGGCCTGCCCTAATGAACTCATTTTAACTGGATGACCTTCGTGAAGACCCTGTCTACAAATAGGGTCACATTCTGATGTCCTGGGGGGTAAGACTTCAACACAGGAGTTTTAAGGGAATATGTTGAACACAGATGGTTCAACAGTTTTGTGGAATCTGCTTTATTTTGAGGAAACTGTTGTTTAATGTCACACTTTCCAACTTGCTATATAATATCTAGTGATGCAAATCATATGAAATAAAGAGGATAATAAATGTCATAGGCATTGGCATGGTGAGAAAAAAAAGAAATTATTTCTATTTAAAATAAGAACGGATTGTAGACATTTTTGCATCAAGAAAAGGGCCATCATAGAGGTCCAGGGAGATGCCCTTTTGTTTAGGAAAATGTCTTAGTGACATACTTTAGAATGATGAATCTTACTTCCCTCACCCTAACCCTAGGTATTATTTGAAAGTGGAGAATACAATTAAACATTTAAAATTCCTCACTGTACTAATGGATGACTTTTAAAAATGGGGGTTGGATGGAGTTGAGGTATGGAGGAAAAGAATTGAGAAAGGGAGCGGGGGAAAGAGAAGAGATAGGAAGGGGAAGGAGAAATACTACATGAAGGACACATGAGGAATAAAGATGGACAAAGAGACATTTGGTGTTATGGGAGTGGACAAGGATGTTACAATATTCCATTTTAAGTTGTTTACTCCATTGTAAATAATGTGATACCTTACTTTCAAAAGGCTTCTAGATGTGATATCCTTTTGATAGTGGTATTTAGGAGAATTAATAGAAAAGAACTGTATTCTATATTTAGGTCTTTATCACACAGAGAAAAGAATAACATAAGGCAAGATGTTACTAAGATCAAGAGCTTAGTGGAAACAAGAAATTGAAGTTTCAGAGTTCTGGAATTAGGCCAAGTTGGGGAGACACTACTTAGTAGCAGAGTGGCTTTAAAGAAGTCAGTTAACCTCTTGAGCCTCAATTCCTCATCTTGAAAGTGGGGATAAAAATGGAACTTATCTCATAAAGCCACTGTGAGGATTAAATGAGATAATGGTTGTAAAATATTTGGAACAATGCCAGACACATAATTCAGTGCACAGAAAATATTAGCTGTGGGAAAGAGCAAGAGACTTCCCACAGTACTTGGAATGGAGGATCAACATACTTTTTTTTTTTTCTAACTATTAAAGGGAAGGATGCACACAGAAGGGGAAAGTTCTTGGGAACACCCAGGCTGGAAACATCTGGATTGTGCTGGGAATAAGGATAGATCTGTAGGAGTGCAGTACACACAGGAAAACTGAAGTTAACAAAGTTTCTGAAAGAAAATCAAGGAAAATGATATTTTTAATTAATTCAATCAATGATGAGTATTTCCCATCTTACTGTAGCTTGTTTCCCCCCCTGTTTCTGTCACTTTGGCTTCATTTTTTGGAGTTGTGCTGCTGGGTGTGTGCCTCTCTAAACACTCATTTATTTTTTATTATAACATATTGAAGAATGCTGAAGAGCATCAAGAAATGCATCATCAACACCTAGGTGTCCAACACCCACTTGTATCAAATCTTAACATTTTCTTTCTTTTTTCACTTCTTTTTTAGAAATAAAATATTACAGATACAATTGATCCCTCCCTGCTATGAATACTTCTCTCCAGTCCCATCCTTCTTCTTCTGTTTTAGCCTGTGAATCTCTTCCAGTGAAAAACAATTCTATGGAATACAGCATGAGTTATGCTTCCTAAAGTTGTGCAATAGCACCTCACCATCCTGAGTTTGGTGTTTATCATTCTCAGGTATATTTTAGTATTTCATTATTTTTTGCTTATGACCACCACTATGTTATTGAATTAATCCATGCAGATACACGGAACTTTATTTATTAATTACCGTAAAATGAAATTCCATTGTATTATTGTGCCATCATTTATCTTCTTTCCTGTTGATGGACATCCTCCTTTCTTCCTTCCTTCCTTTCTTTTCTCTATCTTCTCTCCCCTCCCTTTCTCTTTCCCTTCTTCTTTTTTCTTTCTTGCTATTACTGCAAGGAACAATTTTATATGTTGTACATTGGCAAAAATTTCTCTAGGGAATACATTGAGTGGAATTGTGCATCTTCTATTCTAGCAGATATCAATAAATTTCTATCTAAAGTAATCGTACTAATTTAAAGTAATTTCAACAGTGTACTAAACCCACCCGTGATATATTGTTTCATATTCTCATCAAAATTGGTATTATCAGATTTTATAATGTTTACCAATGTAATGGCTAGGAAATATATTTTCATTTTAGTTTAGTTTTTCTGCTTTTAAATCTTGTTTTAGGGGGCTGGAGTTGTGGCTCAGTGGTAGAGCACTCGTCTGGCATACACAAGGCACTGAGTTCAATCCTCAGCAACACATATATGTAAAATAAAGATATTGTGTCCACCTAAAACTTAGGAATAAATATTTTAAAAAACTTGTTTTAGTAGTCACTGGTGAGTTAGAGTATATTTTCCTCCTCTATCAATTGCCTATTTGTATTCCTTAAGAATTAAATGAGGTAGGGGCTGGGGATGTGGCTCAAGCGGTAGCGCGCTCGCCTGGCATGTATGTGGCCCTGGTTCGATCCTCAGCACCACATACAAACAAAAGATTTGTGTCCGCCGAAAACTAAAATAAATAAATAAATAAATATTAAAAATTCTCTCTCTCTTTCTCTTTAAAAAAAATTTTAAAAAGAATTAAATGAGATAATATGTGTAAAGTAATTAGAACAGTACTGATAAGCAGTACACAACACATTAGCTATCTGCCTATTTTCCTATCGGACTGCTAATGATTTATATAAGTTCTTATGTATTTTCATATACATTTTTTGTTATGTGTATGGTAAATACTTTCTTTTGATCTGTAGTTTATATTTTCTTTCCTATAAAGTGCATACATATTATTTTCCAATACTTCAAATATATCAGTTTTTTCTTTACCCCTCCCCCTGCTCCTCTTCCTCTACTCTGCTAATCTTCCTTTTTATTTATTTATTTATAATTGATGTTTTATAGACATACATAAAGGTGAAATTCTGTGGGTATATTAATATGTATAGAAATATCTTATAACTTTGTTGCTATTTTTAGAAGGTCATCTTCTGTTTAATTCATCTATTCTCTTTGCTTTTGATGGGAATGTAGTGGATATACTCATATATTTATTTATTATCCAACACCATTGCTGATATGTCTTATTAGTTCCTATTAGGCAGATAATCCATTCATATAATTTGAATATACTGGAAGTGTTGTTTTTTTCTTCCTTACCCTTATGTTTTTTAATTTCAATTTTTGAATATTAGATGTGTGTATATATTTCAATTCTCTGGTGAAATTCTTCATCTTTTTATCTGTTTTCTCCATTTTTCTCTATTTTATTGAATATCATAGATATTTTTGGATCCCCTTTCCTGGGAAGGTCCCAAACTCTAATCTTTATATAGTGAGCTTTACACTACTTTTCACAGACTTGACAGATGTCACAAAATAACCCAAGGGCAAAATCAGCTATGTGCTTGAGAAGCCCAAAGTTTCTGCTAAATCTCTACCCACATTTATTAGTGTATCTACAGAATAAGCTTTTGGTTTTGTTATACCTCTTTACTGTATGTTTTTAAAATTTATGTTATTAACATTTGCAATCTTTGTTACCTCCTTGTTTTTCTACCTTCTTCACTTCTATAATGCATTCACTAATTTCTAGATCTTTCTTAGATTAGTATCTGAGAAATAAATTTACTTGTAATTACTTATCTAGCTGTAGTTCTCTGATTTTGTTGTTTTTGTTCTTGTAATTGTGGTGGTGGTGCTACTGTATATGGAAGCTCTGCAAGTGCTCTACCCATAGGCTATATCCCAACCCCTCCCTCAGGTTTTAATACATGATATTTTCACTCCAGTTTTGTGCATTAACTAATTTTCATTGTGATTTCTTCTTTTTTGGCTGAGAATCATTTAAAAATATTCTTCATTTCCATTATAGTATGTTGCGTTCTTTTTCGTTTTTTTTTTCTAGTAAGATCAGTAAGGATATTGATTTGTTGCTTCATTGCCTATTACAGAGTCAATTTTTATAACTGTTCCATATGCACTTGAAATAAATGTGTATTTTTAAAAAATGTGTGTAAGATTATATAAATATTCATTACAAAAAGTATAATTTTTGTTCAAATCTCCTATATAATTGCTAGGTTAAAAATCCTAGCTTTGTATCCTTTGTATTTTGATAATAAATATCATGTCACTTCTGTTGGTTATAAATTATATATTTTAAATGAATTATATATTTTAAATGAATATATAATTCAAGTTACAAACTTTTTCTTTTTGTGCACAGATGAGAGTTTATGTATTAGAAATCATAAATTATTAAATGCATATACATAATGAATAGCCTTTTGCTATTCACATTTTTGTATTATTTGTTATAATAACACATTTAGATAGGGAAAGAATGACATATTTATATTGCCATCCTAGCACTTTCTTTTGGACTGTCTGGTATTCTCATAGCAAATTTTCAATCTTGATAAGGTCTCTTTCTCCCTTCTCACATTATAAGAATATTAAACAAAGCTAGAACTTGAAGTGAATATTTAGTAAAATAGGAACCTCCAGAATATCTCTTGGGTCCTATTAAAGTAAGATAGCAGGTGCTGTTGTTATAGTACTCAAAGGCCATGCTGCTTTAAATTGCAGCTCTCTTACGTGAGGCTCAGGCCTCAGTAGACCCCCTGATTTAACCATTACTGCAGACTATGGAACACCTATTATCAAATCAGACTATCCTGAAAAAAATCTGAATATAAATTAATCTTGGCTGAAAGATTTTATTTGGATTATTTTAAAGGTCTTCAAAATGAGTTTAGTGTTTTTGGACCCAGTTTAATTTATAATAAATCTAAGAAAACTGAAATATCATTACCATGGGGTTCCAGAATGAAACCAATGTGGGTTTTTTTTTTTTTTTTGGTTATCATTACATTTTGCCTCTATCTTTGATGTGATGCTTTTAAAGTGGAACAGAAACTGTTAACAGGATGCAAGCAAATGGAGCCTATCACGTTTCAAAATCTAAAAATTTTCCAGCTGCCACTGATTCATGTTTAAGTCCTAAATAATTCCATATATTGCCTGGAATTTTAGAAGACTTGGAGGAAGGAGTTGTTTTCCCTGGAGAGATGCTCAGCTTGTCTAATAACTGTATTGGCTTCTAGTGCTATTATGAGGTTGGTGAATATTTTGACTTTCTTTATGGTGGTCATATTTTGGCTGTTTAGCTGCCAGAAGCAAAAACCTTCTTGGTCTTCCTTTCAAATCACAGTAAGGGAATCATTCATTTCTGTTATTTGAGTACAGATAAAAAATTTATATTTTAAGTCATTTGAGGAGATGCTCAGGGGTAAGAACACATAAGTCCTATTTACATCTTGAGAAAATAATTTCAGATTTCAGCTTATGTAAACTAGAATCTAAAATGCTACAGTTGTCCACACGGACATCCCTCAAACTTATAAAAAAGGGTCTATTCCACATTTTGTAATTTGCATGTTTGGAATGTGGTGTTTGATTTTCCATGGAAACACTGCTCTATTTGATTAGGGTTTGAAGTGGGCCAACAAATAAGTACTTTAACCCACAGTGTTACTGAAATATTGTTGCATTTATGATTTGAAACTTTTTTCTTTTGAGCTTTATAAAGTACATTTAATCATACAAAATATGTTTTAAATATATTAAGTCTTCAGGATCCTAACAGACCTGGTCCACATTTAGGAACTCAGGTAGCGTTTTTGTACATTGCTTAATCCCCCAAATGCACTATTAGAAATTGGCCTGCAATAGGAAGGAATGAGGTTCTCTGAATCCCAAGAGTCAAAATGCTCCTCTCATTAAGAGGAAGGGAGAGAATGAAGTGGATCCTTGAGGCACATGGATGAGCTCTAGACATCAGCTAGCCACATCAGCAAGATGGAACCCTGCTGGCAGCAGTTGGGAGCAAGGGAACTGACCTCTTTCAGTCAGTCAGGCTGGATAGTGGAGTGAGATCTCCCACAGAGCTCCCGTAGTAGCAAGCCTGTCCTAGTAACATAGGTGGAAAGATGGGAAGGCAAAGTCACATTCAATAAAATATCAATTGATTGGCATAGTGATCAGCAAAATTCAGACTGGAGATCTGTATTAGTTAAATATCCTGGGTTCTTCAACAAATATGTCATAAGGTAAAGAGCAATGGGGGAAGAATATATAAATCAAGAGACTTGAAAGATAGATATATCTAATGTTAAAAATGGGAAAGACTAAAATAAAGTGTCTACAAATACACATTTATGTGATGAAACTATTTTTTAAAAGAGTAAAGAATTCATTACTATTAAAGTCCAGACAACGACTGCATGTGAGTAAACAAGAGGAGACTGGCGATCTGGGCAGTGCTCATGGAATGGACTTCTGGGGTGACTGACAAAGATGTATGTTATTTATTTATTTATTTTTTTTTGTATTAGGGATTGAACTCAGGTGCACTTAACCTGTGAGTTACATCCCCAGCCTTTCTTGTATTTTATTTTTAAACAGGGTCTTGATAAGTTGCTTAGGGCCTCAGTAAGATGCTGAGGCTGGCTTTGAACATTCATTCCTCCTGTCTCCGCTATATCCAGTTAGTTTTCAGTGTTGCTTTAAGTCAGGCACAGGGGCACACACCTGTTATACCAGCAGCCTGGGAGGCTGAGGTAGGAGGATTGCAAATTCAAGGCTAGCCTGGGCAATTCAAGGAGAACCTGTCTCAAAATTTTTAAAAAATGATAAAGGATTGTGGGTATAACTCTGTGGTAGAGTTCTCTTGATTTCAATTCCTAGTTAAAAAAAAAGAATGTTACTACATGAATTTATTAAACCACACATCTGTATGGTTTTCCTTTAAAATAAAAAGCATTACAACATAGAAGAGTGTAACCATGTAGTCAAAGAAGCCTCTGGGAGACTGATATGGCTGCTGAAGCTGTTAAAGGAAGAGGAAAAAACATTCTCATCAGAGGACGGGCAGAGTGGAATGAAGAAAGAACAGATGTTTGGGAGGGCACAGAAGTGACAAAGAAGAGGAAGGGGAGGAACTCAAGGCTTGGAGAGAATGGGATCATTTTCCAACTAACTTGCAACAGAATTTATGCTGACTCTACTCTTCCTCATTTAAGGAACATAGAATGAGAATTCTTATGTGATATAGGGCTAGAAATAAGTGTTTCACAGGCTGTTTTCATTCTATTTAAAAACAAGAATAAGGGCTGGGGATGTGGCTCAAGCGGTAGCGCGCTCGCCTGGCATGCGTGCGGCCCGGGTTCGATCCTCAGCACCACATACAAACAAAGATGTTGTGACAGCCGAAAACTAAAAAGAAAAAAAAAAAATTAAAAAGTTGTCTCTAAAAATAAATAAATAAATAAAAACAAGAATAATGTCACCAACCTGCCTTTAGATTTCATGAATTAACAAATATGGCATGACATTTAATCTAAGTCTTAATAATAGGGTCAAATTGACACAAGATTTTAGGTTAAGAAATACTCAGAAGGGGCTGGGATGTATTTCAGTGGTAAAGTGCTCACCTAGTATGTGTAAGGCATTCCGTTCATGCCCTCCATAAAAAAATAAAAGAGAGGCTGGGGTTGTGGCTCAGAGGTAGAACACTCACCTAACATGTGTGAGGCCCTGGGTTCGATCCTTAGCACCACATAAAATAAATAAATAAAATAAAGGTATTGTGTCCAACTACAACTAAAAAATAAATATTAATAAAATAAAATAAAATAAAATAAAATAAAAGAGCCGGGTGGTTCATGCCTATAATCCCAGCAGCTTGGGAGGCTGAGGACGGAGGACAGTGAGTTCAAAGCTAGCCTCAGCAACTGCCAGGCGCTCAGTGAGACCCTGTCTCTAAATAAAAAAATGCAAAATAGGGCTGGGGATGTGGCTCAGTGGTCAAGTGGCCCTGAGTTCAATCCCCAGTACCAAAAACAAACAAACAAACAAATAAATAAATAAATATGGAAGAAAGAAAGAAATCCTCAGTAAGATGGCAAGAAATTAAAAACAGGCAGCCAAGGTGTGAGAAAGACCCAAGGGTGCCAGTAGGGTTGTTAGAGACAGGGACTCAGGCACAGAGCTGGGAACAAGGTCAGAGTCCTAGTCTGGTAAAAGCAAGGCAAACCCCTATCTCTGAGAAACTGACACAGTGGGCAAATTAACCAAATAGGAACTCAGATATGGGGACCAAACTGACAACTACTAATTGGATCTGGGGTAAACACATGATGTTAATAGCAGGGGCAACCAGCAGGTTGACCACATGCTGTCACCTGAGTTATAAAAACCAGGCTCTTAATTTCTCAAAAGAATTTGTTCCAGAATTTGGGGCACACTGAGCTGTAGGAGTGGGTTTGGGGGCTGTCAAATGGGCCCAACTTTGAGAATTGTTTTATGCTTATATTCCTTCATCAAATACAAATAAAACTCTGCTTTCATGATTATCATCCTTTTTTTTCTAGAGATTTTGATTAGATTCAGGTTAATTTTTAAGGCAAGAATTCCTCCTGGGTAGTGGTATTTATTCCTTATTGCCTCACATCAGGAAGCTTATAATGTCTGGGTTTCTCACTTTTTATAATGTTAAGATTGATCATTGATGTGTAACCAATGTGATTCTGCAATCTGTATTTGGGGTAAAAATGGGAGTTCATAACCCACTTGAATCTAATGTATGAAATATGATATGTCAAGAGCTTTGTAATGTTTTGAACAACCAATAAAAAAAAAAGATTGATCAGTGGGGTCCAGGTGGTATCAACCTGATTCTTGTATTAGAAAATGTCCCATTGACCTTTAATCTAATGACTTAAGTATCCACTGATGATCATTGCCTAAATTTGTTATTTCCTTAGGGGTTGGAGATTGGTGATTTTCCAATCCTGTCATTTCTTCTGCTTTTATAACCTGTAATTCTTTGGTAAAGAATAAATATCCTTCATTAGCTATATGGTTATTCTGAAATACAGTTCTTATGAGAAAGGCAAGACAAGTAATTGATGGCTGCCTTTTACTTAACGATTTTCTGTATGATTTGTGTCCTAATAAACTTGAATAGTGTCTTATGTGTTCATATTAGCATTATAAATTTGTAGATTTTTATGTATTTTATGAATTTCAATGAGTGTCAGTGATTTTTAACTTTGATACCCAAATCATCCTTTTCAAATTGGTTCTTGAGGCCTGTTGACATGACCACAGTAGTTGCTGGTAACTTATTTGCTTTCTAGAACAAAAAGACATTCCTGGCTCATCTAGTACATTCCTTGCCCCAGACTGGAGTCAGCTATTTTTCTAAGGAATATCTGGTTTTGTTTAGTTGGGAATGGTATTCAGAGATTACAATATTTATGCCAGAGGTGGTCATTACTATTAGGTATTCATTGAGCCTACATATTAGAAGTACTAATTGCTTTTTTGTTAAAAGAATGGGGAAAAAAAGTTCGTAGTGATATTTCCAATTAAAATTTAAGATTACAGGGCTTTTTTTCTTAACTTTTTTGAATGTATACTTCTGTTCTCTTAGTTTCAACATTCTTATTCTTGATAACATTAACATAGTTACTTAAAATATTTCCAAAATACAAATGATAATATGACCTTTAGCAATAAAACTGCTACATAGTTTAAAATTTCTTTGTTGTTCTCTGTGTTTTGAGTATGTGTCTAATAAAGTATCTAAAATCAAAATTCTGTGTTTTAAATTTGAGTTGAAATAATTCTTTGTTCTAGGTGGATTTGTCACCAATTTAGTATAAAATCAGTTTCATTTTTATCAGTTTACTATTGTTAGGAATTTTTTTCTTTTTGCTTCATTTTGTTCCAACATCATACTATATAACAAAGTGTGTATAAAGAAGCCTCAAGGCCATCCCTTTTCTCTGCACTTTATCTCCTCCCCATATGGACAACTACCCTGATAGTTATTATCTTGATAATCCTTAGTTTGTTTTGAAAGTATAAGCAAATGTGTATAAGTAGGTGTATGCATGTGTTTCCCTTTATAGCAGGCTGTTCAAAAGATGGTATATTATAAAGAGTGTTTTACCTTTTTTTCCTCTCATAAGAGATCTTGGAGACATGCCATATGAGTACATAGAAACCTTTATCATTCTTTCATTTTTAACAGCTATATAGTACCCATTGTGTGGATGTGCCATAATACAACTCGTCCTGTATTGATGGACATCTGGGTTGTTTCCAGTCCTTTGCTAATACAAATAACACTGTTTCAAATGTTCTTTTACATACACTATTTTGTATTTTGTCAGTGTATCTTTGTGAAATCATGGAGAAAATTTTTTCAGTACTGGGGATCAAACCCCCACTGAGCTACCTCAACCCTTTTTATTTTTGTTTTGAGACAGGGTCTTAATAAGTTTCCCAGGCCTCGAACTTGCAATCCTCCTGCCTCAGCCTCCTGAGTAGCTGAGATTATAGGCATGTGCCACCACACCCAGCATGGATATTATTTTTAATGTGATTTTTCAGTTGAGCAAGTCTATTTCCATTTCTTAGTGGCAGGACAATAATAAGAGCTCTTTGCTAATGTGGGGTTGATGAATGCTATGAAAGGAAAAACCTTAAAGCAGGAGATGTATCCACTGTTCCCCAACATGGCTGTTATAGATAGGAGGTATCCTCCAAAAGCTCATGTGTTAGACAATGCAAGAATTTTCAAAGGTGAAATTATTAGGTTATGAGAGCCCTAACCTAACCAGTGGATTAATACACTGATATGAATTAATTGTGTGGTAACTATAGGCAGGTAGGGTGTGGTTGGAGGAGGCAGGTCACTGGGCACGTGCCTTTGGGGTTTATATTTCATTTATGGTGAGCAGAACTCTCTGTGCTTCCAGATTGTCATGTCCTGAGCTGCTTTCTTCCTCCACCCCTTTCCATCATTATGTTCTCCTCATCTTAGGCCCAGAACAATGGAGTTGGTCATCTATGGACTGAGACCTCAGAAATCATGAACCCCAAATAAATTTTCCCTCCTTTATGTAATTTTTGTCAGATCTTTTGGTCACAATGATGAAAAAGCTAACTAAAAAATGCCCCCAATATAGTTTCCCTCTATATCTGTTGGGGATTGATTCCAGTATGGATACTGAAATCTAAGGATGCTGAATTTCCTTGTATAAAATGATGTAGTATTTGTACATAATCTATACACAACCTCCTATATATTTTGAATAATCTCTAGATTCCTTGGAATGTCAAATACAATGTAAATGTTCTCTTGTACTGTATTATTGTTTAGGGGATAATGAAAAGGAAAAGAAAGCCTATGTTCAGAACAAATCCACTTTTAAAAAAAATATTTTCACAGTCCACTTAATTCACCCTGTGATTTTGGTGGGTTCACTGTACTTTGTACTCAAGTCTCTGGACCCTGGCTCATCTGCAACCTACTACTCTCAGAATAACACTTCTTCCTGAATAAATTCTCCTTTGAATGTTTCCTATCTCTATGTCTCTGTTTCCTCTGATCTTTGAAAATATATGTAAACTTTAGAATTTATAGTTTGAATATTCAAGAGATCTTTCAAACAATGCCTAATATTTCCTCCCGTCACCTGCAATTAGTGTATGCTGTTGCTAGATGACAGCAGCATCTGGGGTTTTGTTCTCATGTTCCAAACTCCAAAGCATGTGTAACTTGGGCAAGTTTCTCTGAGCCTATATTCTTATCTAGATTGAAGGGAATAGGTTGAATGATTTCTTGTCTCTGTCCTTTGATGAGTCTAAATAATTTCCAAAGTGTTTTCAGTCTTCTTTGTCCTCTTCATTTCCTTTGGCAAGAGGGAAAAGTGAATTACCGGCCTTTCTTAGGCTGAAGGTGTACTATTCAGGAGCTATCTTTAATTGAAAAGAAGCCATTTTCTGTGTTATTTTGTCAAAGAGTAGAAATTCCCTTTTGCTCATCAGGATATTTTTTAAAAAGCAGCTACTGACTAAGTGTGATTTAACTTTGTTTCATCTGATAATTTATTTACTTATTCAACAAATATTTATTGAGGGTCTTCTATGTGCCAGGCACCATTTGGTTGTTATTGGCTTTGTTCCTTTTGTTTTTAGCAGTAGCTTGTACTTAAAACCTGTTTTCTTTTTTTGGAACTTCTAATTATAAATACAAACAATTCCCAGAACAGAAACTTCTAAATAATAAATGTAAGCATTTTTCTTGAATAAGCCATAAACTGGATTAATCATTTTACTTAAGTAGGTGGTAAGTGATTTAGTAGTTCCCATACATTTCGAGTTAACAGACCAACAAAATTAACAGAACTATGTGGACTGACCTGGAGTTACCTTTTTTTTTTTTAACTAACTGAGGATGTTAAAAAGAGACAGCTGCCATAATAAAATAAATAACATTTCAGTGTCACAGAAAGTGGAGAGGAAAATCTCATAATAAACTTTTAATAAAGGAAGGTCTTTTAAATTGAATATAAATTTAGAATCATGAAATATTTTCTTCATTATCCTTTTTGTTTTTCTTTAAATTTTGCCATGGACTTGTGAAAACATTGTCATGGACTAGTCTAAATCAGTGGACTAGTGTGTGGGAATCAACATTTTAGAATAGACACTTTATTTTATTCCTATTTATACTCCCACTGTACTAACCTCCAAAAAATAATTATCAATTCAGTTGAAGTTCATCCTTAGAGTTAATGTGTTTTTAACAAAAAATATGGCTTCAACTGATGAAGCAAAAATGGTTTTGTACATAGTTAAGTACATGTAGCCCAAATTTTATAGATGAAGAAAAAGAGATGGAAACATTAAGCAGATTGGTGCCCTCCCTTAATGATCAGTAAAAGAGACAAAAAAAAAAAAAAAAAAAAAAGAACAAGACTCTTTACTTTTAGGGTCACATAACCACTGAACTACAATCAGAAATCAGAACAGATTAACTGTTAATGTGATTTTTAACAGCTTTGGATGACTAATTATCCCAATGTCACACTATGACTTTTCTAACAAATTTGCATGAGTTGATACCCTAGTCTCAGGCTGAAATTAGCTTTATCCCTGTTACAATTGTCTGTGGGCTAAATTCACATTTTTTTCTCTAGCTATGAAGAAGACAATGAATTCTAGTAATGGTCTTCCAAAGTACCACTTAATAAAAATCTAAGATGTGTGAATACTTGGAATCTTGACAATAAAATATTTTCCCCTACCATCCCCTAAGCAAACTGGACTTGCCTTCAAGGACCTGCTAAGCTCAAAGATCCTAGAATTCTATGATTTTATGTCTCTTGACCTACAGCCCAATTACTAAGCCAACTAGTCATGGAATTTTCAATTTTCTAAAGGCTTTCCAAACTATCTTAGACTTTGTATAGATTTTGTGTGTATTGTGTGTTTGAAGCCATTTTTTCCCATCTGTGGAATCAATGGGAAGATTTTGTTTTAATTTTTATTTTCTCTTATTTTTGACATACAATTACTAAAAGTTTTCAAGGATTCTCATTAGACTCTGATACATAATATTACAAATTATCTCATATTATTCTCTAATCCTAATCTAGTAATTCTATGAGGTTATATTTTGTCTCCATTTTTGAGAGAGAAAGCTGAGGGTCAGAAACCTGAAATTTCATGTGGTACTGGAGGACTATAGAACTGTAAACAGATGATGTTAGGCAATGACTGACACCCCATAATCTGAGCCCTTATCTCCAGAGAATGTGGTTCCTTTAAGACTACAGGGACTTCTGGGGAAGGCCCAAGATAAAAACATGGCCAAGATCCACAGTCCTTGACACAAGATGGCTTTCTCTGGATAACTCCTCTGGGATATTTCATGTTGCTGGTTTTCCTGCCTTGCTATGGTTTCCACTCCTCTGGCTCATTTTGTGTCTGCTGCAGTTATGGTTCCATGTTTCCTTGATTAACTTGATTGATCTATTTAAGGGATGGTCATTTGGTTTATGTTCATGACCCTCTCTCTCCCCAAGCACTTCCACTCTTTTCTTTCTTACTTTAATGTCTCTGGCATGATTCTCAGGCCAGTTAGGCCTAGCAGGTGCCAGCCATAGCTTGTATTTACTCATGTCAGTTTGAGAATCTTCTGTCTCCATTTTATCTTAAACCTGAAACCAAGAAAAAAAAATCCCTCTAGCTTCACTTGCTTTTAGCTGACTTTAAAAATCACTGATTTTGGAGGTCATGTGGCTGAGAAATATATGATTAATCTTCCATGTGCTTTGGTATAGATTACCTCTCTGGGAGGTGGGTTATGATGCTAATGGTTACCTAGGTTATTTTTCAGACACTTGAAAGCCACTTTTGTCAAAAGCACTGACTCTTCACTTTGGTCTGTGCAGGTGTCTGCTGGATGACAAAAATAGGGTGAATAGCTTCATATTATGTCTGCCTCCTTTGCTACCTTAGCTTTTAGGTCAGATTGTTTCTGCTCAACTTTGCACATAGACATGTGAGTCATTTAGGGAATGTTTGTCCAGAACTGGCAGTAGAAGATAGATGTACCCAAAAGTTTCCTAATCTCTCTCCTCCCACTTTAAGACACCAAGATAAGGATAACTAAGATGTTTTCAAAGTTTACACAGGCATCATGACCTTATGATTACATCTGTACCAGCCACCAGATTTCACAATGTCCCATTCCAGACCTTTGGAGCAGCACCTAGAAGCCTCCAGTCATCAATCCTGCTCCAGCCTAAGCCCCACTCTTCTTTCCCATTTGCTAAGGATAAAAGGAGCTTAAAACTTATGCTGAGTTAAACTGTTAACTGTTAAACTGTTTTGCTTAGTATATGCAAGGTCCACCATCTTGGTTTTGCTAGCTTACTGAATAAATATTTTTCATTGCCTCAATAACTGGTCCTCAATTCATTGGGCCAGTGAAAGAAAAGACTTGAATTTGGTAATAAACCTACATATTTGCTCCTATCTCTTAAAGCTAAATCTCCCTTATCCTAGTCATGGGCCTTATATAGTTTCCAGTAAGTTGGGTAATATAACTGATTATTTAACTTAGATTTTTTTCATTGATATTTGTTAATTCACATCCATTTATTCAACATGTGATATTCATTGAGAGCCATATTATATTATTATATTCATTAGTCTCTGTGATAGGAACTGAGGATAAAGCAGTAAAATAAGACAGTCATAGTATCTGCTCTCATGGGGTTTAAAATTTAGCAAGATACATAGTTATTAATCTAATAATCATAGTAATGAAGATGTAAGTACAAATTGAGATAAGTTTTCTGAAAGAAAGGATCATGGTTTTACGAGAGCATGTAAAAAATAAATTTGCTTCAATTGGGGATGGAGGATTGGGGTCAAGAAAGGCTTCCTTGATATAGTAATGCTTGAGCTGAGATTTGTAGAAATAGAAATGATAGCGGAGGCAGTGGTTATGTGTAGGCCACTAAAGTATGCTGAGAGCCCCCCTAAAGTAGGGAGTGTAATTTACTGATGGCCTTAGTGGCTGTATTATGGCACTTCCCATGTACTGTCCCTTCCTGTGACTGAGTACTGTGGAGAAACCAAGAAAGATTCATTCCTGGGATACACATGGACTCAGTTATTGGCCAACATTGGCTCAAGGATTTTCAGGGGGCTTCCACTCAGCTTGTCTTCCTCCCCTCCTCTCCTTCCCCTTACTCAGGATTAGACTTCCATCATGGCTCCCTCCATATTTTCTATCACAAGGGCATTTCCCCTAATAATATCTTTCAATGTTTAATCCAGTCTTGACATGTTTCTCAGAAGACCTAGAAAAATACAAGTGAAATGGGTATTTGAGATGGAAGAAACAGTTGGCTTTTCTAGGTTTATATTTGACTTGAATGACTTACTACAATTCTGACAGGAAGACTGGAAGAGATACACAGAAGAAAGACCATGTGAAGACATAGGAAGAAGACAGCTATCTATAAGCTAAGGAGAGAGGCCTGAGGAAAAACCAATTCTCCCACACCTTGATCTTTGACTTTAGCCTCCAGAACTCTGAAAAAGTAAACATCTGTTTTGTTAAAAAAGAAAACTGAAAGCTGCAAGGCTCCAAAAAACTAATTGTATATTCAAGACCAGAATATCAGGAATAAAGTCAAGAGGGATGAGATGTAAATATTGTGAGCTGGAAGCAAGCCTGCTGTTCCCTTCTGCCATTCAATGCCTGGGGAAAGGTCTCTGAGAAGTGTAGCCTTGGGGAAATGTCCTTCCCTCCACCCCCACCCCACCATCCTGCATGGCTTGCTCTGGTCTGTCTTCCTGGCTACAGCGGTCACTCTTTTGCTCCAGGTTGAGTTGCTATAATTACCAAGTGAGGAAATACCAGTAACAGAGCATTAGAGTCTAGGCTTTGCTATGTCATAAAGATTATTTCAGTCTTTCAAACCCTATATTTCTGCATCCTAGAGTCACATTTTTCTTGGTTTGGGCTTTTCCTCAGCTTGCGCAACTCAGTGAGACCCTGTCTCAAAATATGAAATCAAAAAGAGTTGTGGATGTAGCTCAGTGGCAGAGTGCTTGCTTAGTATGTGCAAGGTCCTGGGTCCAATCCACGGTACAAAAAAATTATTTTTTAAATAAAAAATAATGAAAACAAATTTTCCATATATGTTTCTTTAAAAGTCTGAAATCTTTTATTTTCCTCACTCAATTAAAATGCTTTTCTGTTTACAACTCTCTATTTGAAGAGTCAGTGAGTGTTCTAGAAAGTGTTCAGAAGAAATGGAACCCTAACTCCATGACTTCCTATGTGAGAATCTGGGCAAGTAATTTCTGAGTCTCAGTTTTCTTATTTATAAAATAGACATGATAATGCCTGCCTCCTGAGTAATGCAATATAATGCCTCCTCAGGTAACACAAGAATGACCTGGGTTAGAGTATATAAAAGCTTATATTGGCACTTAGTAAATACTGGTTCCCTTTTAGCTCTCTCTTCCATCATTCCTCTTGGCATTCTTAAAATTTCTTTCCTCCTTAGATGCTTGGTCCTCACAATATACTTCCACTTTCTGAGACAATGAGAGCCTGGGGAAAGCCATTTCCATTTAGATATTTTTGCACATCCTATTTTTGGATGCACAAATAAGTCATTTTCCTTATTTGGTACCTTTATTAAAAATGTTAATGTATTCAAAACTCACGAAAGAATTCAATTCATCAGAGAAATGAAGCCACAGAAGAGAAAAATTAAAAACTACTGATTAGATAGATGTCATTCATTCATTCATTCACCAAACACTTCTTGACTATTAACATATCCACCGGGCTGGGGATGTGGCTCAAGCGGTGGCGCGCTCGCCTGGCATGCGTGCGGCCCGGGTTCGATCCTCGGCGCCACATACCAACAAGGATGTTGTGTCCGCCGAGAACTAAAAAATAAATATTAAAAATTCTCTCTCTCTCTCCTCTCTCACTCTCTCTTTAAAAAAAAAAAAAAAAGAAAGAAAAAAAAAAAACATATCCACCAAGTAAGGCATACATGCCCTAAGACTTACTTTTCCAGGACAGGCTATAGTGCAGAATTGGGAGCAATGTAAAAAATACTTTTTGGTACTGTGGGTTGAACCCAAGACCTTGCATATACTAAGCAAGCACTCTGCCACTGAGCTACATTCACAACGCATTTTTGATTTCATATTTTGAGACAGGGTCTCACTGAGTTGTGCATGCTGGTTTTTTCAATCCTCCTACCTCAGTCTCTGGAGTAGCTGGAGTAACAGGAATGTGGCACTGTGCTTGGCTTGGAGCAATGTGAATATTCATATCAAATATCAGTGTTTCAAAAGATTCTGGGCCACATCCCATTATAGGGCATGGCCTGGTAGCTTGCTGTCTTCTTAGGCCCCAGTATCCCACCATGTTGTCAAGACAGTTACTCTTACTCCACAGCTTTTTCAATTTTTGGCTGTGTAACTTGGGATAGTGGGTTTATCTCTAAAACTCCATCTTTTTATAAGGTAGAGTGAATAAAAATATCTTCACCAAAATGTTATGAGAAGCAAATGAACTAACTTGTATAAAGTGCTTAATTCAATGCCTGGCACTTAATGAGCGTCCAATATCTGTCAGTCTGTTATCAGTATCATCACCATCACTAATTCAGATGAAATGAGCCTAAGAGCTTGTATACCCAGATTTTAAATGTTCATATTCTTTTCCCTTTTCAGTGGCAGGTGAATGGGGCATGCTAAGTATGAATGTCAGCTCTGCCACTTAGTAGCTATGAGAATTTAAATAGTCAAGAATATCACTAAACTACATTTTTTTTGTCTCTGCCAAATGAAGAGACTAAAGCTTCTTATATCATGAGACTGTTGAAAAGATTACATGAAATCACGGAGAAAGGTACTTATCTTAGTTTGTTTTCTGTTGTTATAATACAGACTGGATAAATTATAAACAATTATAAACAAATTTTTGGCTTATGGTTCTGGAGACATATGAGACCAGGGAACCCAATCTGGTGAGGGCCTCTTTGCTGCGTCATAACATGGCAGAAGACATCACATAGTGAGAAAACACTCACACACACACAGACAACACACACACACAACAGAGGGAGGGAGGGAGGGAGGGGGAGAGAGAGAGAGAGAGAGAGAGAGAGAGAGAGAGAGAGAGAGAGAGAGAGAGAGAGGGAGAGGGAGGGAGGGAGGGAGAGAGAGAGAGAGAGAGAGAGAGAGAAAGAGAAAGGCCAGCCAGCCAAACTTCTTTTCTCAGGAGCTTATTCCTGAGATAAATAACCCACTCCCAAGAAATAGTATTAATCCATTCATGAAGGCAGAGCCTCTGTGACTTAATCACCTCTGAAAGGTCCTACCTCTTTTTTTTTTTTTCTTTTTAGGAGACAGGATCTCACTATGTTGTCCAGGCTGGCCTCAAACTCCTGAGCTCAATTGATCCTCTTGTCTCAGCCTCCTGAGTAGCTGGAATCCAGGCTTGCACCACCACTCCTGGTAAATTTCCCACCTCTTAATACAATCATAATGGCAATTAAACTTTAACATGCATTCTGAACATTCAAACAGGCACTTAGTCTAGTGCCTGGATGAACATGGCATGCATTAGAAGTTAACTATTATCATTACAGAGTTAGTTTTCAATCACTTCTATCATCTCTTCTTGTACTTTCTTTCCATCTTCTATTTTTTGGGTCTCTGTTCAGAGGAAGCAAGAATCATTTTGCACTAGAACAGTGTCTTTATCTCTAGAAAGATGCATTTTGTGCTTCATTTTGTTGGCAGTTAGAGCCCTTTGATTAAATCACACTTTGGCCTATGTTTTGGGCTTTGCCTTTTATTACTGAATGTCCATAATGTTTTTTACTAGACAGAAGAACAGCATCTCCCCTTTTACCCCCTAGGTAAATTCTTCTGTCCCATCCTCTATGTGAATTGTATATACACTTTTAAAAGTAATTTTCTCTTCCTGCAATACAATCAGTCAGCAAAAATGAAATTTTAGGTATCATTCTAAGACCATAGGACCTTATTGACTAAACTGTGGTAGTCCCCACTTTCACCAATTTTGATTTAGAAGTGCCCCTGACCTATTAACATCAAATACAATGTATTCAGCCTCTAACAATCTCCACCAGTCTGTGTGAAGAGGCTTTGACCTTCAGATGCATTTATGCCATTCTGATCCACAGAAATCTTCAGGCCAGCCTGTGTGTGTGTGGGAGGGGGGAGAGGATAAAACTGTGTGGGGGTAGGAGTGGGAAAGAGCAGAAATCAACTGAATTATAAAGCACATACTTTCCGGGTTATGAGAAACATTAAACTAAACAGCCTGAACAGTCCATTTGCTGAAAAGACATTTAATTATTTCAGCAAGAACTAGTCAGAGATGAGAGCCCATAAAATAAACAAAGAGACACTAGCATTTGATTTTAATGTCTTTCTATTTTGCCACAGGCCACAATTTAATTAAAATTCTGAATAGAAATTTTAAGGCAACACTTCCTCCTTCCTAGCAGCCAGACAATGGAGATAAAACTGCCAATATTTGGGGAATTTTGGACACTTGAGCTAAACGCTCAAAACTAGATGATCTTTGCCAACTACCTCCACCCTTACCTCCCAATAATTGAGGAATTGATGAGAGATGTTTGCTAAGCTCTGTTTTAAATCTAGGCCAAGAGACTATGAATTGTAGATACTTTGCTGTTCATTTTAGAGGAAACTGTAGACATGATGACTGAAAAAGAATCAAAAGAGTTAGAGGCAAATGTGGGTGTTGGGGAAAGGAGAGGTTTTATTGGTGTGATTTTCATTGGTAGAGCAGCAAATACTGATTCAATTCAGGAATTCTGGGTTTCAATTCTGGCTCTAATAGTTAAAAATTGCATTTTAAAATTCTCATCATTTCAAATATGCCATCTGTGAAATGGGATAGGTAGGCTGTGATTGTTAAGGTCCCTCTAGCTCTAATATGCCATATTTTAATATACTAAGATAAATACAGTTTTGAAATAGAAATGATCATAAATCCAAATATTTTGGAAATGAAGGCAGTTTTCTAATGGTATTGATCACATTCCAAAAGCAATTATACAGGTACGTCTATTTTTTTTTTTTTGTTAACATCAAATGACTAGAGCAATGCCTGGCTCATAGTAGATGCTCAATAAATATTTGTTAGCTAAATATATGAATCTTCCATGAGTAGTTGAGCTCCCAGTTTTACTTTTAAATGATTTTATTTTTATTTATTTGTACATATTAGTGGGGTTATGTGTGATATTTCCATACATGCACACAGCATGGATTGATCATATCCAACCACACATTCCCACACCTATCTTCCCAATTCCTATTAATAATGATTCTACTTTCAGGTCAAGTTTTTTTAGTTCCCACATATGAGGGAGAATAGGCAGTACTTGTCTTTCTGTGTTTGTCTTATTTTACTTAACTTAATGTCTTCCATCTCCATCCATTCAGGATTTCATTTTTTTCTATGGCTGAATAATACTCTATTGTGTATATATACACCACGTTTCTTTATCAATTCACCTGCTCATGGGCACCTAGGCTAATTCCCTATCTTAGCTATTGTGAATGGTAATGCAATAAACATGGTCATGAAAGTCTTTGAACTGTCAGTTTTAATTACCTACCTTCTATACATTTGAGGATGTTTAAGATGTTTTGGTATACTTGGGAGAAAATCTGTTTAATAGGATGTATGCTAAATTATATGCCATTATATTTTTATTTGCTACCATGAAGGATTTATTTATATATTTATTTATTTATTGGTGCTGAGGATTGAACCCAGGGCCTCACCCATACTAGGTAAGCACTGTACCACTGAGTTATACCCACAGGCCCACCTTGAGGAATTTTAAAAGTATAATCTATATACCAATTAGGAAAAATTCAAAGGAGAACAGTTCTTTGTATCCTACCTTACCATAGGTTTAGTGGTTTGGTTTAAGCTTATGTATATAAAAACCAAAGGGCAGAAATAAATTCTATTACATTCTCACTTTCTAATTATTTCCTTTTTTATTTCTTCTTTTTAGATATACATGACACTGGAGTGTATTTTGACATATTGTACATACATAGAGTATAACTTATTCTTATTGGAATCCCATTCTTGTGGTTGTACATGATGTGGAGTTTCCCTGGTCCGTGTGTCCATATATGAACATAGGAAAGTTATGTCTGATACATTCTTCTGTCTTTCCTAGTCCTATCCTCCTCCTTCCTTCCCTTCATTTCCCTTTGTCTAATTCAATGAATTTCTATTCTTTCCACTATTATGTGTTAGCTTCCACATATCAGAGCATTTGGCCTTTGGTTTTTTGGGATTGGCTTATTTCATTTAGCATGATAGTCTGCAGATCCTTCCATTTACCAGCAAATGTCACAATTTCATTTCTCTTTACAGCTGAGTAATATTCCATTGTGGTGTGTGTGTGTATATATATATATATATATATATATATATATCACATTTTCTTTATTCTTTCATTTGTTGAAGGGCACCTAGGTTGGTTTCATAGCTTAGCTATTGTTAATTGAACAGCTATAGACATTGGTGTGGCTGTGTCACTGAAGTATGCTGTCCAGTCATTTCTTTATATCAAATGAAAGTGCATTAAATTTTAAATTTTTTTCTGTTTCAACTTCACAGTTTAGGAAGCTCCTATGAAGCTGAGAAATCCTTTATTTGGAAGCCCAAATCTTATCATTAGGAATCATAAAATCTTTGAGTTTAAGCCTTAGAAGTTATTTTGGTTGCAGCTGGAAATGTTGGAACATACCTGGCATGTAATCTCAGCTACTCAGGAGGCTGAGGCAGGAGAATTGCAAATTTGAGGCCAGCCCTAGCAACTTAAAGAGATCCTGTCTCAAAATAAAGAAGAGCTGGGGGTGTAGGTCAGTTATAGAGTGCCCCTGGGTTCAATTTCCTGGTATGTCCCACATCCGCCAACAAAGTTATTTTGGTCAATCTCTCTCTCATTGGATGCTTGAATCCCTTTAACAACAGTTCCAATGGAATACTACTTCCTGGCAATGATTCTGGTCTCCCTCATATACAACTCATAATTATGGTTTTCCTTCTAGTTATTCTATTTTCTGTCTTCCTGCTGTAACTATGCTTTTAAACTGCGTGTCTCTATGTTTTCACTCCCTGTTCATTCCTCAATGTGGTATGATCTAGCACTGATACCCTTCTAAGGACAACACTGAGCTTATTGCCAAACCAATGGATACTTTTCTTATCTTGCAATGCATTACAGCATATGAAATATTAACCACTCCCTTCTTGAAAATTTTCCCTCCTTTGGCTACTGCTTGTTCATTTCTTTCCCGTCTTACCTCATTATCTGGCTCCACTTTCTCAGCTGGAACTTTCGATGTTTCCCAAGGCTCTAATCACAACCTTGGATTCTGTCCTATACTCTCTTTGTGAGCAGTCCAAAGTATTATCATTTATATACATATGACTCTTAAACTTATCTTGATCCCAAATCTTTCTTCTAAGCTCCATAACTATATATTCAATTGCCTATAGAAAATTTCTATGTGGGTGTCCTTTAGGCATCTTACCATGTCCTACCTGGTTCATTGCAGTCATCTTCAGTCCTATCTCATTCTCTTAAGTTCTCCACACTGCTTACAGAAATTTTAAAAATACAGACCTAATTGAGTTGTTTTCTATCTCAAAAATATTTAGCAATTCTCCTTTGCCAAGCATAAATCTTCTCTATAGGGCATGGAAGGCCCTTCATGACCCGACATTTACTTTTTCTCTAGGTTCATCTCCCCTCACATCCATTCTTTCCTGCTATGGCAATGCTGAGCTCCCTAAGTCCCTTGATAATACTATGTCCTTTCACAATACAAACTTCCCCCATGCTGTTCCCTCTTTAAAGTCAATTCAAGCAGTGTCCTCTGGGAAGTCTTTCCTGGCTTGATTTTTCCTTTCTTTAGTCTTCCATTGTACCACGTATCAACCTTCATTGTAGTTGACATTGTATAATGATGGCTTCTATTGTGTTAGTTTAATTAAATATTCATTTATTAGTTCCAGATATGAAGCAAGGAAGTCTTGTCAGATACTAGGCACTTAATAGAGAGGACCTTTAGAGCAAGACCCAGATTCATAGCCTACGGATAGAGCACAAGCAAACTTTGATAATATTCCCCATTCTCCTAAATTCCAGTGGAGAAGATAAGGATTCATTCCCTAATCCAACTGGGAGGAAGGATGACTATTTTTTAGCTTTGAGCAAGGCTTTCTGTTAGCACAGTAACAGATTAGGTGGAATTATCCCAGTAATCCATAGGCTCCCAACATGGGTGAGTCTTCTATTGGCCATCTAATAAAGTGGTACCCCTTTTTCAGTGAATTTCAACAGTGCTATGGGTCTTCCTTTTCTTGTTCTTCCTTTGGCTATTCCTCCATCTTTTGGTGACATAATTGTTATGATAAGAGAGTGGATAGTCAGGCAAGTGGAGTTTGGGCAGCCTGATCACATTAAAGATGACAGTATTTAGGGGCTGGCTGTCTAAGTACATTGATGGAGGTTTAGCATTGAGGGGCTAAAGCTCTCCAGTCAATTATAAATTTCCAGAGCTTAACCCACAAGAATGGGGTCCTAATTAGAATAAGATATATTCCATGCTTGTATAATTTTATCAAAATGAATTCTACTGTCGTCAATAACTATGAAGAACCAATAAAAAACATATACAGAAAGACTATTGCATGAGAATTAAAGTAACGGCAGCCTCATTGTGTGAGGATAGTTTGATTTTGTGGCACAAAAGAGGTTTCTGGTATGTTAGAATATTTTATATATTGATCCAAACAGTGGTTACATAGGTGATTCATAAGTAAAATTTTATTGAGTGATTCACTTAAGATTTATGCATTTTTTTTTTAATTTTTTATTGATTATTTAAAGCATTACATAGCTCATGATATATCATCTTTCATACATTAGACTCAAATTGTGTTTTGAACTCCCATTTTCACCCCAAATATAGATTGCAGAATCACATCTGTTACATATTCACATTTTTACATAATGCCCTATTAGTGTCTGTTGTATTCTGCTACCTTTCCTAACCCCTACTATCACCCCTCCCCTCCCCTCCCCTCCCATCTTCCCTCTCTATCTCCCCTGCTGTTGTTCAATTCTCTCCCTTTTTTCCCTCCCCCTTGCCCCTCATAGCCTCTTGTAATTTTATGCATTTTTATTGTACGTATGTTATATCCTAATAAAAATTTTTAAAAAGAGTAAAATATATATAGCAGGAAAAAGGAGCCCATCACAATTTATATTTCAAACATAGAATTGACACCTAAACTCCAATTGCTGGGCTATAATCATGTTCTACTTAAGGTCTTTCTGACTTTAGCTACTTTAGGGGACCTACTAGTTACCAAAGAAAGACTATTGTGATTTTTTATTTCTCCCATTCTGTTGTAAGCCTTTCAAAATAACGAAACATGTCTTCCATCTATCTATCCCAAGTGTAGCACAGAGTAGGTACCTTAAACACAGTTACCTCTACAAAAGAGAGAAGAAAAAGACTGTCTTTTACCTCCTGTTCTACTTTTCAGTGTTCCTCTCCTCCATCTTGGTTCTTGGTGTCACATAGTAGGCACTTAATAGAGACTTGTTGATGGAAGCAGAGAAACAAAGATCTAGAGCACTATTGTAACTGGAGGAATGAGTGCATTGAGGAAGTCAGTTATCCGGAAGTCATGTTGGAACACAGGTGGATTTGCTGCCAAGGGCAACAAACTAGAGAGAAAGTTCAAGAAAGAGTAGTAGGGCCCAGAAGCTAGAACCAAGCCTGAGGCCCTGAAGCCTGAAATGCCAATCTAAATTTCCTAGACACAGGCGCCAAAGTCGAAAACAGCCAGGGCCAGCCGGGTAAGGTGTGAGTATGCCTAAGGGAGATTTAGATGAAGGTCATCTTTTTCCAGGTTGACTGTTGTGAATTACCTGTGATGTAACTTTTTTGGGACTATGCCCTGTAAGTCTGTTTATCTTAAACTGGCTGCATACATTTCTCTGGCTGTCAGCTAATTTATCTAATCTTACCAGAGATTTAGCTGATCACAAAAGTTGTATAATCCTTTAAAGTCTGCTTTTGCATCCATTACATTCCAACAATAATCCTATGAGGGAGTTGCATAAGGTGTAATCATTGCCATTTAACAGATAAAGAAAAAAAGACACAGGGAAACTAAATATTTTGCCCAAGGTTACATAGGTGATAATTGACAAAGTTAGAGATAGAATCCCTCTTCCGGCTGCAAGTTCAATTTACCTTTTTTTTTTTTTTTTTAATCACACTATGGATACCAGCTAATGGTTTGAGGGATTACATTTCCTGGTCATATTTAAACCTTCTTAGGGGATTTTTGAGAATGGAAAAGCCTCTAAGATGTAGAAAAATGACTTTCTAATTGGAATGAATATAAATATATTTGCAGAAGGTGAGAGAGATTTTGGGGCAGGAGATTCCACCTAGTTCTTCTCAAATCATAACATAGTTGGCAGCTTAGTTTGTGTTCCCCTGAGCACAACCTTGCTATCTGGGCTATACATTGATATGCTCTCTGGGCCAAAGTGGGCGATTACAGACAAGTTCTTTGTCTCTTGCTCTATAGATCAGGCACTGTGGCATAGTTTTCAAAAGCAGACTCTAGAGTCAGGCAGCTTGGGTTGTAATCATAACTTTGCTGTGTACTGACTGTGAAACCCAGGGCAAGTTCTTTATAGTCCCTGTGCCTCAGTTTCCTTACCTGTGAAATGGAACAGTGTTTTTACCTCATATGAGGATTAAGTGAGTAAATACATGTAATGAGCTTAGAATAGTGATTGGTACACAGTAAGTGATATGGATGTTTACTTATTTTTTCATTATTGGAAGTATTTATATTGGAAGTCCTGGTGAGGACTGTGTTGGATACATGTGTAAATGAGTGATGTTGGGGAAGTCAAATTGGGGAGAATGAAAAGTGGGGTCTTAAGACAGATATACACATTGGACAGGAATCCCAGCTTCTGACCGATACACACCTCAGGGCTTTTGATTATCAGTTCTGCCAAGAGTCAGTGGACCTGAGCAAATTATACACACAGTGGGCCACAGACACCAGGTCATTTCAGCAGCATGAAATGTTGATGAGAGGGAACATTCATTTATTCCCTGGATAACTGAATGGGAAGTAGGCTCCCTTTTTATCATGCTTCTAGGAGGGTGGGCCTGATCTCTGTAAAGAGTGGTGAAAAATAAGTCATTGAGACATGCAGAATTCTAGCCTCTTCCCTGGCTTGCTCCAGGAAACCTTTCACAGTTGCTATAGCTTCCACTGATCTCTCTGCCTCTTGATCTCCAGAGCACTGACTGTCACTCAGTTTGGCACTTAATTATATACCGCCTAAGGTGAAATCTCCCTCCCCAATTATAGCCCATCCAAAGTATATCCCTGTTATCGTACCAAAAGCCTGACTGAGACAGTTGATATTTGAGGAAGAATTGAAGGCATAAATTAACCATTTATTAACCATGTATTGCCATATGGTCCTCTGAGCTTTACCACTCTGACCAGTCTGATTACCAGAGGAGCTTCATAACTGAATTGTATTGCTTTGTTCTCTTCTCCCTTCCTACCCTACCCCATCAACAGTTCTATAAACACAATTAATAGGGTGGTTTCCCCACAAATGCTAGCTTATATTTATTTATATTTTCCTTCCATTGTTTTGTGCTTTTAAGTGAAAGTCATCCCAATTCCTTATTGGAAGGAGGGAAATATAACAAATATTCAAAACAAATTCCTGTGTAAAGTACACAAAATTATCCCTATAATTTGAATGATATGGTGTTAATGAAGATGAGGAAATCTGAAGGGTTTTTGGGGGGGCTGGGAATAGGCAGAGGAAGAGTTGTTGGGAACTGTGGGGTTTCAGATACTTGCTGCTTTTTTTCTCCTTTCCAAAATATTTTTAGTTATAGATGGACACAACACCCCCATCTATTTATTTATGTGGTGCTGAGAATCAAACCCAGTGCCTCACATGTGCTAGGCAAGTGCTCCACCACTGAGCTACAACCCCAGCCCTACCTGCAGTTTTTAAAGTGTTAAAAGTATAAAGAAGTTGTGAAAAGTATAGAAGCTTAGGGCAGTGAATGAGGGCAGAGTGCTGGCTGCTATGAGAAGGGGGACAAAGTTTTTCCCTTTATCATGACTCTTCTAAATGTCTCCCAGCTCAACCACCCTAAGCCTGGGCTGTCCCTCTCTCCCTCTCTCCCGCCTGGCTCTAGGACACCTCTTACAGAAAATTTGGATACAAGATTCCCACTTACTGGAGTGTTTGCCAACTTACATGCTCTTAGTTGTACTAGAATATTGCAGCCAGCTCATATTGAATGCCACCTTTGGTGCATGTGCCCAGCATTTTACTTACTGGATTAGAACATATAGCTTTTCCTGATATATGATGTGCGATCTGTGTACTTCAAAGTAGACATAAAGTGTCTTTGTGATCAGCTTGGTCATTTTTTGTAATCTTGGTCCTGGGGTAAATGTTTGTTTTAGATATGTTATACTGTTGGAGCCTGATCTCCAAGGCCCTTTGAGACTCTATGGCCTGATGTGTTAGTAACCGGGAACTGAGACAGATCTTCTAGTTGATTGTAGCTACAATGCAGAGATGGCAAGATTCCGGAATGTTCTATTGATCATGACTTCATGATTTTGGGAATCAGAAGAAAATGTGTTGCCTTTTTTCTCCCTTAAATTGAAAGCAACGTGTGGAAATCCAGGTTTGGCAAATAAATTAATAGATGGTTATTTGTTCTACAAAATGACTCACAGAGATTCCTTTAAATAGAAAACTCCTCTGGTCTGCTTGAAATATGGGTCAATTTATTTTAAAAAATCTTTTCACGTGCAGCACATTTAGAAACAAGTCTATTATATAAAGAAAGATACATATGCATGATGGTTTTAGGTTTGGTTTTGGACTTAACAGACTTCACTTGTCCAAATGAATTCACTTCTATCTTTGTCCAGGAAAGTCTTATTTTGACTTTGGGAGCTGAAGGTAATTGGATTAAGATCCTTAAAAAAAAAAAACCAACAGAAAAGTACCATTCATTCTGCCTCCCACGGTGGTCTCAGACAACCAGATTTTTGTTGTAGGGTAGTCATAATGGTCTCAATGGTCCTTTCTATGCACTTCTTCCCTGGGGTGTTAGCAGAAAGTGTGGTATTCAAAAAAATTTTTTTTTTGCTGGAATATCTACATTCTCAAAAAGAAGTCAGAAACCTCTGGCAATGTGTGACTCATATGGAAAAAATCGGTGATAATTTTTAGGCAAAAGGTGACCTTCTTGACCAATCCAGGAAGATTAGTATGTAGTTGCAAATTGTTTTTGAAGTCAGTGCTAAGACTTTTTGGAGTGTAAGTCACTCTGAAAGTCATGAGACTACCATTACCTATGGTCTTACTTTGCCTTTTAAGTTAAACCTATATGTATTCAGCTATGAGGTGTGCTGAGACTCAGTAGGGATATGGAGAAGGCCAAGATCGAACTGAACCAGGGTAAAGGCACTTGTCCAAGAGGGTAGGCCACTATCCAAATCCCAGCATCTGAAGACATAGTGCAAATTTCACCTGGAATTGGGTAGGAATTATGTTTGAAGTGTTTCCTTTGATGGTGTGGGCCTAGTAGCACAGGTGATACTAAGTCAGACACACTTTGGTGTAGCTGGCTGGATATGGATGCTTTTTTAATTTCAGCAGAATTTCTGCTGGTAGCTACAGAGAGAGGGAGATGTCAAGTCCAACAGAAACAAAAATGGTTAGAGTGACATGGGGATTGAGGGTTGTAGCCAATTTAGTTGGGGTTCCACACAGAAAACATTGACTATAATCCAGGAACTATGGAAAAAGCACATTTATGCAAATAATAGTAATAGCTGTTCTTAATTAATAATATAATCATTTATAGTTTATCACAGAATATTCTATGTAATCCCTACAATATTATAAGGTAATCTGCTTTTTTTTCTCTTGAAAATACACAGAATCTTTCTAACACTAACCGATTCTCCCCTTCTCTGTGGACACTGAGTGTCCAACAATTCAATTCAATTCAATTCTGATGCTAACTCCCTCAGATCTTACATATTATAAGGCTTAGTCCCACAAGATTTCTTCTACCTCAGACTCCAGTCACAAATGGGGTCTTCAGGTGACACACTTCTGTCCAGCTTCCAATGAATATAGGAATTCCCATGACCATCTTCAACTTTAATAATTTTAATATTTAGTCTGCTAGAAGATACTTTATTTTTGATTAGCAGGTTATTATACAGACCACTCAGGAATAGCCAAATAAAAGAGATACATGGAGTGAGGCATGGAAAAGGTGGTGGGACAGAGATTTCATTCCATCTCACTGAGCAAAACATGTATATTCACCAATCTGGAATATTTCCCAGTCTCTTTTTTTCAAGAATTTTTATAGAACTGTATTTCTAGTCCTCCTCCCCTCTCTGAGGTCTGGGAGTGGAGCTGAAAGGTTCAACTCTATAACAACATTTAGTCTGTCTTATGAGTAGCCCTGGGGATGTGGCTCAAGTGGTAGCGCGCTCGCCTGGCATGCGTGCGGCCTGGGTTCGATCCTCAGCACCACATACAATCAAAGATGTTGTGTCCGCCGAGAACTAAGAAAAAATAAATAAATGTTAAAATTCTCTCTCTCTGTGTCCCCCTCTCTCTCACTCTCTCTTTAAAAAAAAAAAAAAAAAAAAAAAAAAAAAGAAGTTATCTAGGGGACCCTATCAGCTTCAGCTCAATAGCATAAACTCAGGTCTGGTCTAAAGCAAGATACTTCTATTACTTAGGAAATCCCAAGGGTTTTAGGAGCTTTGTGTCAGGGACCAGGGACAGAGCAATATATTTTTATTATACCACTATTAGGCATTTGTTGTCATTCTTATTTTACAGATAAGGAATCTTAGGCATAAATAGATAAAGTTTAACTTGCTTAAGGTTTAATTGATTAAAAGTGGTAGAACTAAGAATCAAACTCAAGTCTGGCTGTTGCCCAATCCATACATTTAACCAGCATCCCGCCCATACTACATAGTTATGTCATGGCAGAGGTTTGAAGAAAAGATTGCTGAAACTCAGACAGCTCCCTACACATAACACTAGTTAGAACAGACACAGTCTTAGATATTAGAAAATGGAGAAAATAAAAATACCCCAACAAAGTGAAAATTAAAGCTCAGTACTACTAAAACCCCCAAATATCAAAGGTGATAATGCTGAAGACAATTTCTCTCTTTCTTTTTTTTTTACATTTAGGGATAACTGGACTCCATATGACTTCATCACATGTGGTGGTGGTGGGGCAGTTGGGAAGCAGATTTCAAATAGCAAGAGTTAGTTGAGCTTATCACACTTTTGCTAAGGCTTGCCTGCTCAATTTGTCAAGTATTGTGCTAAGGACGTCCAGTGAAGAAAAAAATAGAATGAGGAAGAAATTAGGCAGAAGTTAAACCTGTAAAAAAGACTTTAGCCTGAAGTCACCAGGTTAAAATATGTTAAATCATTAGGATCAAAACAAATATCTTGGGAGACCTATCATCACCACTAGTCACTGACTTGCAGAATTAGCCTTGCCCATTCTAAACAATAAGCTCCCTGAGTTTTATCGCTGTCCCCAAGGGTGCCCAGGTAGGAAAATTCTGAGTATTGGATTAATCTAGATTAGTTGTTATCTAAGGAGGTATGAGAATTCATTAGTAATTTGGAGAGGCAAAGTTGTAATTATTCACTTAGTCAGTGAGTCTACAGTTCTTCACTGAAAAGTTATTGAGGGCCAGATAGTGTGCTAGGTACATCTGAGAGAAAAACCACATGTTATTATCAGGAAGAAAGTAATATTTTATAAATGTAGAGGGCTGATTGGGTATAGAATGGAAGGAGTAGCAAGGACAACAGCCAACATAGTTTAGAGTTGACTAGGACTGCAGTCCCAGTGCAGATGAGATAAGCATTTGAGAATTTTTCCTTTTGGAGGAGGGCATGGCTGCTTAAAAGAGCCTTGATAGTGTGGACACATATCTGAAATAGTTAGGCATCCAATATGAAGGATTTTTTTTTATAGCCTGGAGCTCAAGAGAGTCTAATGAAGTATAAAGATGTTCCCTGAGGGAGCACAGTTTAAGGAGAAGAGTATCTGGATTGGGAGCCAGGAGACCTGGA
Source organism: Spermophilus citellus (assembly GCF_964194105.1). Classification (NCBI taxonomy): domain Eukaryota; kingdom Metazoa; phylum Chordata; class Mammalia; order Rodentia; family Sciuridae; genus Spermophilus; species Spermophilus citellus. The sequence continues at coordinate 115,530,466 of NC_138190.1, read as the reverse complement.
TGTTAATTCAACCTCTGCCCCAAACTTTTTGTATGATTTAGAACAAATAAGTTAACCTCTCTTGGCTCCTAGATTCATCTTTTGTAATCAAAAAGAGGTTTGGGCTTGATTTATCTTACCACATAGCTAATCCATAATCAAGCAATGTAGCATTTTAAAGTGACCCCTAACTGGGCATGGTGGCACACACCTGTAATCCCAGTGGCTCAGAAGGCTGAGGCAGGAGGATAGCAAGTTTTAAGTCAACCATAGCAACTTAGCGAGGACCTAAGCAACTTATTGAGGCCCCGTCTCTAAATAAAGAATGAAAAAGGACTGAGGATGTGCCTAAGTAGATAAGCACACCAGGGTTCAATCTTTGGTTTAAAAAAAAAAGTGACTTGTGACTCTTGACTCTTGTCTTGACTTTCTACACTTTTTAAAAATTATTTCTGTTGTTCATGGTGGAGAATTTAACATTATCCTTGGACACAATACAATATGAGTTGGAAAACCTGGGAGTAGGTGATATCCTAGATTCCTTTCAGCTTGAAAATTCCATGATTTTGTGTCAGTGTAAATGTGGGCTTTGAAAGCATCAATTTGAACCTATGTAATGATTGATTGGCAATCAGTCAGAAGATATGTTTAGGCCAGCTATGAGGGGAAAAGTTGGCCAAGTAAAAGACCTTGCAGAGAAAACTGGAATTGGAGAGAGATGATTGTATCTAAGTTAATGGAAACACAGCAAGTGTGAAAATGTCATCTGTTTAAAAGGAGGTAAGTTAAATGGAGAAAACTCATAATGATCATTATTATTGTTGTGATTTCAGTTACCTTTTCATAATCACCTACCCAAGTCCTCTATGTAAGTTAAATCTTAATTATTGCAATAAATCTATGAGCTATTCCCAGTTTTTATGAGAAAATTGAGGATTAGAGAAGATGGAGGCTTTCTCTCACAACAGGAGAAAGGAGGTCTGTTTTAAAAGAACTGGCAGCTGCAGAGACCATGGTAGATTTGACTTGAGGTAACTGAAGAGAGTGGACCTTGGGTTTGAAACAAAGACAGGACCTGGAACCCTTGAGAGGGCTTGAGTGTATCCAATGACTGGGTTAAATGGTAGCTGATTAACTTGGAGGAGAAATAATAAGAATCCAATGCTTGAGTATCAAACTTACATGCAAAAATATCAAATTTGCTTCACTTTGTTTTGTTTGGAGAACCCATCATTTTCTTTAAGACTATTTTTTTGTTTTATGAATTCTTCATTAAAATGAACACATAAACTGAAATTCTACAGCTTACCTATAGAGAAGAATGCAACATTTCTGTATAGACACATTTGCTTACAGAGATAGAGTGTTGAATCAGATGATAATTCCCCTTTAGGAATGCACTGTACTAAATTTATTGCCTGATTTGATGTTCACTGCAGTTGGTGCCATTTAAATCCATTGATCTTTAGAGCTCTGCTTTTGTAGCTTATGCCTGGGAATGATCAAAAATTTTTCAGTTAGTGTGAATTTCACTGTAACAAAAGGATAGAGTGTTTCTTTTTTTGACACAAAAACTTAATTTTGTTTATTTATTTATTTTTATGTGGTACCGCAGATCGAACCCAGTGCCTTACATGTGCAGGGCAAGCACTCTACTACTGAGCCACAACCCCAGCGCCATAATGCTTCTTTGTCATGACTCTTTATAGTGAATTTATGCTTTCTATGTTGTAATCAGAATGAGTAGACAGTGAAGGTTTTCAGTATTCTTATAGTGCTTTCAGAAAAGTCAAAGACACTCACAGCTAGGTTAGGGACATAGAAGTCAACTTGCTATGAATTTAAAATTTATGGCTTATTCTTAATTGTGATGGAAATTATTTATGAATAGGATACTTACCATGCTATTGTATTTTAAAAGATCTTTTAAAAAACTCATTAAATACAACTATGAAAAAAATACATCTGCTTTGATAGGAGCTTAATTACATCCATGTAATTCATTATCCATAAATATAATTTGCAAGTCATTTCCCTTATGTGTTTATTTTTGTTTCCTGCTGGAACATATCTATTTCCTCAGATCTTTAATGGATGCCAATAGGAGAGAGTGTATACTCTTTAGGAATTTGTTCAAATTTAGTGGTAGTGTACTCTATTATCTTCCTGTATAATTTTCAGAATTCTCAATAAGTTTATAATTCCTGCTAATCAGATCAGCTTCTATCACTTTAAATCATCCTGAGAACTCTTGTGTGGCCCACATCCCCTTTATATCACTTTTATTGATCCTCACTTTTTTTTTAAATTTTGAGACAAGGTCTTGCTGTGTAGCTCAGGCTGGTCTTGAACTTCAGGGCTCAAGTGATCCTCCTATCTCTGCCTCCCAAGTAACTGAGGCTACAGGTATATACCACCACACACAGTTGACCCTCTCTTCTTGATGTTCTCTGAAATTCTCCCATATAAAATATTTTCTAGAAAGTGGAGAAGACTCTGATCATCATTTTCCAGCCATTTTAAGATGGTTTATCAGATTAGCTGATTATTACCTTGGAAGATACAAAGAGCTTAACTCTGAGAAGATCTGCCCTGTAGTGAATGATTGTTGGAAAGTCAGGAGACCTAGGGTCTGTTCTGTACCTAACTAGGTGTGTGACCTGAGCCAGGCCACTAACCCTTTCTCGATCATAACCTTTTTCTATTATCATAGGTTGAATAATGTCTCCTCCAAATTCTTCTTTTAATCCCTAAATGCTGTTATTGTCACCTTTATGGCAAAGGGGACATTGCAGAAGAAATTAACTTAAGGATCTTTGTTATATAAAGATCATCCTGAACTGTGTGCATGAGACCAGCACAATTACAAGAGGAGAAAAGAAGAGACAGAAGGAGGTGGTGTGATGATAAAAGCAGAGGTTGGAGTGATGTGTTTTGAATATGGAAGAAGGGACTGTACCCCACGAAATACAGGTGACCACTAGAAGCCTGTAGGTAGAATAAGTGATTTGAATGAATAAACCAGGTCAGATTGCATTTTATTGAAAGACACATTTGTGTTGCATATGGAATGTTATAGCAGTGTTCTTGTGCCAAAAATTATTTTTCATTATTTCTTGAAACATGTGATTTCTATTTATCTTTTCTTTTTCTAGTACTGTTAGGCATGGATAGAGGAAATATTACAATTTCTTTACTAGAAAAAAAACAGTAGGGTAAATGCAATGATGTCCTGATGTCCAGCTGTAGTGTCAGAGGCAAGAGGGAATGGTTAGGAATGTGGCTGCCTAGAGAGAGAATGCCCAGTGTAATGGGGACTGCTTCTGTTCAGCACTGGCCAATCATCACCACAGGAGAATATGGACCTAATTTTGCCAGATTTTTTGATTTTCAAGAAAAGATGGAAGCACAGATTTTTATGTGAAAATTTCCACCTTTAAATGTTGCTAGTTTTTTCTCCTTCAGAACTGGGGTTTATACCCATGGCCTTGTGCATGCTATGCAAGCATTTTACCACTAAGCTATACCTCCAGCCTTTAAAAAGTTTATAATTTGGGCTGGGGATGTGGCTCAAGCGGTAGCGCGCTCGCCTGGCATGCGTGCGGCCCGGGTTCGATCCTCAGCACCACATACCAACAAGGATGTTGTGTCCGCCAAGAACTAAAAAAAAATAAATAAATATTAAAAATTCTCTCTCCTCTCTCTCTCTCTCTCTCTCTCTTTCTCTCTCTCTCTCTCTCCCTCCCTCCCCCCTCTCTCATTCTTTAAAAAAAAAAAAGTTTATAATTTGAGACAGTCGCCCAGGCTGGCCTTGAACTTGCCATTTGCCTGCCTCAGTCTGCCATGTACCTGGAATTACAGGTGTATGTTACTGCACCTGGAAAATATTTAGTAAAGATTTTTAAAAAATTAAAAGTATTAAAGGGACCTCATAAGCCATGTTTGTAGGCCTTCAGTTTGCATTGTTTGATTTGAATAACAATTTGTAAATTTTATCTTTCTTTTTTTAACTCAGCCTCCATTGCAGCCAAGTACAGATTCTAATGTATTCATTTGAGTCAAGGGTGAGAATAAAATCCAGTGTCATGTTAGAAGTAAGGAACAAATTTGAAGGCAGGGAAAATAGAGAAGAAAAAAATTAGATATTTCTATCTATCTGTTAGCCACATAAATATTGCCATGGCTGTATCATTTTCTTGCAAAGCACACTGTGTATTACATTTTTGAAACAACAGATTGGGACACATGATCTCACAGTGGGACATGGGATTTGAATATGGGAATGTGAAGGACAATCTGAGACATATCACAAACATTTTTTAATTGATTTTTTAACAATGACAATGGAATACATTACAATTCTTATTATACATGTACAACACAGCTTTTTTCATATTTCTGTTTGTATATAAAGTCCAGATACAAACATTCTTATAAAAGCATAAATGAAGCTCCTTAGGGACTTACTATCTTGCTTTCTTTCCAGGTGTCAGCCCGTATCCCAAGGATTTTTTGTGGTTTTTGTTTTTTAATTCATTGCTAGGTTAAACTCCTTGGATGGACACGCCTTCTAGTGAACTGTAAATTCACAGAGGTTCCTGTGTTTGCTATATCTCTCTGAACCTTCAACTCTGGCTCTTCTTGAGAGTTTTGAGTACCTTACTGGCCCCACTCTGGCCCACAGTAGTCCCCTGTCCTCAATAGGAAGTACCAGGGCTTAGTGTGAAAGCTCCCTTAAAGTACTTTCCTGTATTGGTTGCACTACAGCCATACCAAAGTATAGAAGGAAGTGTGGGGGAAGCACAGTCAGGCCTGAATGAATGGTCGTTTTAGAGAAGGGTCTGACTGATTTGAATTGTAGGTTGTTTCATTTTGGATGGCTATTGGAGACAAGACTGGTGGCTGCAAGGAGAGGAAGTCTAAGGCAGAAAATAGTGTCATAGGGAGGTCTGGCTTCTGAGTCTTAGCTGAAACTCAAAAGCATTTTGAGGCTAATCTGCCCAGTGAAAGTCCAGAAGTGGAGGCTACCTGGAAGAACAAGAGACTGTGTGCCATTCTCAAAGGTGTTCACAAATCAAAATTACTTTAGCTATGTGCTGGTCTCACAGAACATGTGCTAAATTAGGCCCATTTGCTACCAGTGGGAGCCTTGGCCTAGTTCCTTGCTGAGGGCCCTCCAGTTCTGACCTTTCATTATTTGGTAGTACTTTAAAAACCCAATCTGAAAGCTAAATGCTTTAAATCCCTGAAAGGAGGTCAAGTGGGTTTGAGGCCAAACAACATCTATAAAGAAATGCTGTTGCTCTGAGAAAAGACTGAAGAAAACCAAGAACTGGGCAGACATCTACGTCTTTTCCCATGTGTGATTTCTTACCTTCCTCTGCAGACCTGAGCCTTCCTCATTTTTTATTTGGACTGATACTTGCTAGGGTAGCCATAAATCTAGGTCATATCTAAATCTTTGGTAGTAATTGTTCACATTCTGTTTACTACTTCCCTTCATCTGCCAACAAGCCTGATGGGGTTTGTCAGCTTGGATTCAGATATTTTGACAACCCCTGTTTTGACTTTTGAAGTGTTGAAGAATAATCTTGCATTGGAATGGAGTGTGGGGAGGGGTCAGGTGGTGTTGTTTCTTGGACTTCAAACTCTTACTCATGCTTTTGGCAATGAGAACATACAGCGGGGTCCATTTGTTTAATATAACTGCTTTCCCTGCCTGCTTCTTCATTTGCTTACATGGGAGTAGTGGTTGTTCACTTTCAAAATATGTACATGCATAGAGTAGCTTGGCTATAGATGTGGATTTTGTAGACTCAGAATGTCAGAGCTAAAAGTACATGTGAAAGGATCTTCTTCATCAAAGACCTCATTTAACAGATCAGGAAACTGAGGTCCAGATAGGAGAAATGACATATTGATTTAGTGGCAGGATAGAACCTTTTTCTTCTCAATTCAAAACCCTTTCTCTTTTTTATTTCCTAAAGTGTAATAGCTATATTGATCAGTTATGGAGATCAACTATCCCCTATTCCTGAATCTGATAATTTCCTTCCTAAGATGCCAATAAATAATTATGAACCCAATGTGAATAATAGCTGCAATGGAAAATGCTGCCATTGAAAGTTGTGCCTACCTGCAAGTTTATCATATCCAATAGGACTTTTCAGATTTAATTACTGGGACCATTGAACATGTTTATATATCTTCCAGCTTTACTATTCCTAGTTACTACTAACACTATCTTTAGTTGGTTAAGTAAATGTAATTATGGTAACTGTTAAAAATGTTCTTGTTTAAAGAAAAAATGTTGAGCTGGGCATGGTGGCATATGTCTGTAATCCTAGTAACTCAGGAGGGTAAGGCAGGAGGATCACAGATTTGAGGCAGACCTGGGCAATTTAGTGAGACCCTGTTGCAAAATTTAAAAATAAATAAATAAATAAGGTGGGGATGTAGCTCAGTGGGAGAGCATCCCTGGGTTCCATTCCCAGTACTAAAAATAGAACAATGTTCTATTTTTAAAATCCTAGTACTGAGAGTGAAGTAGATGCTCAATAAATATGTACAGAAAAAAAAATTTAAAAACTGTTGTATCCATACTGAAAATTTATAGAGTTTGTCATTATTTCCTAAATGGTATATGGTATGACTTATCATTTACATTGTGCTAGTATTACAAATAATCTAGAAATTATTTGAAATATACAGGAAGATATGTGTAGGTTTTATGCAAATACTATGCTAACTGCATTATGGAACACATCTCCTGCCAATACTGAGGGACTGCTGTATTGAGTGAAATAAATGTTTCATCTCAATTCTAGGTTTTAATGTTCTATTCATTGGCCCAGGTCTCCCAGGGGAAACAATTCTGTCCACGTGTGCTTACCTATACGAAATCTGATGCTGTTCCCTAGTGCAGCAGCATAAAAGCAAAGGGCTTTGACTCTGATATATTTTCTAATGGCATCTGTGTAATGTACAGAAAAGGACTTAGAAAATTACATCTGATCAGCAGAATGTTTCACACCAATGTCAGAGTATTACTGTAAGGAGCCTACCCACGTAAGCTGGCCTCTTACTCTTTGGCTATCTTGATGACAAACTATTTCTAATTTTGTTTGTTCCTCATATGGTATAGAAGATCACTGGATATAGTGCTTTTCAAACAATTTTGCTTTTCCTAATGGTAGAGAAAAGTATATGTGGGGGTCTGAGGTTGTAGTTCAGTGGTAGAGTGCTTGCCTAGCACCTGTGAGGCACTGGGCTTGATTCTCAGCACTGCAAACAAACAAACAAATAAATAAAATAAACAAACAAACAAACAAACAAATAAATAAAATAAAGGCCCATCAACAACTGAAAAATTATTTTTAAAAAGTCTTTGTGGACTCTTGGGACAAGACATGGAGTAGTTTGAAGTGGCTTTTTGCATACATGCAATAATTTCTATTAAAGCTTATGTTTTATTTTCTAAATGTACGAGGTTTTGTTATTTTATTTAATCCTTTGTTTTAGTAGAGAATCATCCACTTTGAAATTTTCAGTAAAATTTCTGCTTAGGAAAATATGTCATGTTTATATCCTGTGACATTTCCTAGAACACCTGAACCACATTATAGGAGCCTATTTGAGGAAGATGGAACTGGGAAGTACCTGGTATATCCAACTCCTTGATACAAGGTCATTATTCCTAGCCTGGGAAGGTTAAGGTCTCCGATTTCTTTAGATTTAGGGTATTATTCAAATAATTTAGGGTATTATTCAAATAATTTCCAAACACCCATTCAAGTAATATTTTCCTCAAAACAAAGTTTAAATGGAAAGCCAATATGTAAGATTTGTGTCTGCTCTGGTTAAAGCAGTAGTTGGAGACCCAGAGTCTTATCCTTTGCATCTCTTCTCCTTCCCTAGTAAGGGGATTCTGAAGGCTTTGAAAGAAGTTTAAAAGTCTCTAAACTAGTGTAAGGCCCTGGGTTTGATATTCAGCACTACAAAAACAAAACAACAAACAACAACAACAAAAATACACCAAAATAAAAGCAAAACAAACTTTAAAACATGGAATGAATGAATTCTTCATCTAAATCTGGTATTTTCCATTCATCCAATATCCATTTACTTAATGGTTGTTGAGTGACCACTATGTGCTAGGCACTGTTCTAATACTGCTAATTCAGTAGTGAATAAAGCATAAAATTTTCAGTCCAGATGGAACTAAACATGTATTAGTTAGCTTTCTATCACTGTGACGAAATACCTGAGATAATTAACTTAATGAGGAGGAAAGGTTTATTTTGGCTCACATATTTGGAGATTTTAGTTCATGGTCAGTTGCCCTGTTGCTTTTGGGCCTATGGTGAAGCAGATCATCATGGCAGGGAGCATGCAGTGGAGAAAAGTTGCTTATCTAAAGGTGGCTATGAAGCAAAAAGAAAAAGAGGAAGGGACTGGATATTTCCTCAAAGACATGACCTAACTTCCTTGTACTAGTTACCAATGCCTATAGGTTCAACACCTTCCAGTAGCACCAGAGGTTGGAAACCAAGCCTTTAACACATGGGAATTTGGGAGATATTCTAGATCCAAATTATAGTATAAACTTTAGTGGAGTAGTCAGCCAAGTAACATGCTAACTAACTGAAACATAGTTTGTTAGCTGTATGTAGTCCTAAGAAGAATAGTAAAACAGGGAAAGAAATTGGAAGTGTCAGGGTATTTGAAAGTGTGGCAAGGGAAGACCTCAATGAGATAATGAGATAAGTTTTATGTGACTGGAGGGAATGAGAGAGCTAGCTCTGTGGAGATCTTATGAAAGAGCCTTCCAGGGGAAGACACCAAGTACAAAACCCTGAAGTTGGAGCGTGCTTGGCATGTTCAAGGAAGGAAGACTTTCACTGAGGGTAAAATGAAAAGTCACGGAAGGGTTCTAAGTAGACACTATTTAGTTCTAATGATTACTTTGGCTTCTGGGAGGAGAAGAGATTGAAAGTAGGCTAGGGAAGAACAGGGAAATCTGTCAGGTTATTGCAATAATCCAGAGAGTGACAGAATAGTGGTAATGGGATAGTGACTAGTGGTCAAACTCTGGTGGTAGGGCCAACTGGATTTGCTCTGGAACAGAATGGAGTGTGAGAAAAAAGACTGATGAGGATGTCACTAAGGTTTTCTTTTTTAATGTCAGTAATTAGAAGAATGGGGTTACCATTAAGCAAGATAGGGGACACTCAAGGAGGAATATGGTTTGTGCCTGAGGGTGGGGTAGATAGAGTAGGAGTGGGCAGAGGGAATATCAGGAATTCATCTGGGCATGTTAAATTAAAGATGTCTGACATGCATCCAAGTAAATATGTCTACTAAGCAGTTGGATATGTGGATCTTAAATTCAGGACAAAGTTGAGTCTGGATATTCACATTTTCCCATATCCCAGTACTAAGTATGTGATATATGAGAAATACATCAGCAAATTGTCTTTCTACAAATGGCACACACCCAGAGGGCTCATGGCTTCCAGTCCCAGTCACTTCAGGCTGCATTCCAGTTGGCGTATGTACAGACAATCCCTTGCTTCCACCCTTAACCAAGTGAGTTAGATAAACATGTCCACACCTTCTTTCAAGGAACCCCTAGGGAAGACTTGTGAAACTGGGAAACTAAGTTTCATAATCTCAGATTCAGAACATTGCTTTTCAATTGCACTGGCCTCTTTAGGGGTCCACAAAAACTTTGAAATAAAGTAAAGAAATTTGTTTACCACCAAGTATGCCTTTGCAGAACCCAGGGAAGACCACAAAGCTGGCATTATCCCACATTGTAAATGACTTTATCAAGAGGAAATCCTCTTCAAAGGAATGTCAAGGGCAGCCTTGAGGGGAAAAGAAGTTTAAAAAGCAACAGGCAACTCTGGGAGGAGGGGTGGAAGATTGCCTAGATCATGGAAGGAATGATTTTCTTGACTGGTGTGCATGGGAGCTTCAGTTTCACTTAGTGTCAGAGGGCCGAACCATCTATGCCAGTAGCTGCATCCTAGAGTAACTGCTCAGCCCCATGTCCAAAGTGTGGGAACTGGCACAGGGCCACTAGTCATACAGCATGGACAAATATAGTAACTCCTGTCTAAAGTATAGGAGGTGAGAAGAGGAGGAGGTTGACACAGGAGGAGGAAGTAAATGAAGCACAGGAAAGAGTATTATTGGGAGTTCTAGAAGGGAAAACTGAAGGTAGACTAAAGAAGACTGAGGAGTAGATGGCATTTGAATGACAAGTAGGGTTTGGCTAGGCATAAATGGGGAAAATGGCAATCCTAGCCAAGGAAATGGCATGAGCAGAGGGAGATGTCTTCAGGGAATAGTAAATTCAAGTGGGCAGAGTTAAAGTAAGTGAAAGGGCATGGAAAGGGAAGCCATACAGCATTGTGGTTAAGTACATAGTCTCTGGAGTCTAACAGACATTAGTTAGAAGCTCAGCTTTGCAATTTACTCTGACCTCGGGCAAGTTAGTCAACCTGTTTTTTTCCTCAATGTAAAATGGATATAATAAAATTAATTGCATAATAGGATGTTTGTATTTAATGGGGGCAATGTCTAAATGCTTGGCATACTTCTATTTAAGTGCTTGGCATAGTTATCTCAATATTATCATGAAATATAAAAGGCCAAAAGAAATTACACCAAAACATTTGTAGAAGTTATCCTTGGATTGAGGAATTATGAGGAATTTATAATTTTATTCTTTTCTTCTACAAGCTTTCTCACACTAATAATTAGGAAAAACTCAAGTTTTCTTTCTGTTTTTAAAGGAATGTGTGAAAAGCAATGGAGGAAAATAAGATTAGAAAAATAGATCAAGGGTAAATCATCAAACATTTTATTTTATGACAAGTATTTCAAACTATGCTTCATGAACTTTAAGATTCTTTACAAGTGCTTCAAGGATTCTACAGATACTTGATTTAATTTTATACTTAATATACACATTGAATTACATATTTTATGTATTTATTTTTTTGTGGTGCTAAGGATTGAATCCAGTGTCTCATAGGTGCAAGGCAAACTCTCTACCACTGAGCTACAACCCCAGCCCCATGAATTACATATTTTAAAATGTAATAAATTTAAAGAATGTAGTATATAAGAATTAATATATTGAAGACATTACAATTATGCTGCCATTTTACTTATTTTTGTTAAAAATATAGTTTAGCTGCTTGGCCTTCTTATGTAAAGTATCTTGCAAGATGAACTATGAAAATCGTTGATATTTGAACTACTTGTGAGCAAGAATTTTTTCAATATTTTACAACCAAGGTAAAAACATAATATAAGAATTTAGTTCCCTTATCCTTGATGTCAGTGTTTTGTATTTATCAAGAGCCCAATTTTTCCTCATTGATTGTTTTTAGAATACATAAATGTAATGATTTTTAACTTATAAAATGAATCCATGCTGATGAAATATGTGTCATTTTCTTCTAGGAAGTCATCTGATTTTGCAACAAAAATGTCTGAAAAAATCAATATTCTATAGGAATCAGGGGTCTCTGAAAGTTTTTGAGTAGGGAATACAAATCCTGGACCTTTGCTTGTGGAAAGTTTATTTGGTATTAGTAAGAGAGAGAGATTGAGGAGGAAAAGGTAGGGACTAGAATCAAAGAGAATAGAGTCTAAACTAGCATTAGGGCAGTGCACATGGAAAGGAGAAAATGGATGAGCAATTCTGGAAGTATTGATATGACTTGACAAGACATGACAATTGATTAGGCATGAGAGAGGGGAGTCAATGATAACATGCTGAGATTTAAAATCCACACCCCAACATAATTGTAATAATGTCCTGTAAGATCATAGACACAGGAAGAGGAGTGTGTTTGGGATACAAATATAGAAGATGAGTAGTTTGGGGAATGTTGAGTCTCAGGTATCTATGGGTAGAAAAATGGGCATGACACCAAATCAACAATTAGAAATATGTGTGTAGAGCTCAGGAGATTTTTCTGAACTGGAGACGAAGGGGGAGATTTAGGAGTGATTCACTTAGAATAGATGGATCCCTGAAATTGCTAATGCAAACTGTTAATAGAAGTATAATTAGAGTATGTGTTTCTATTTAGGTCACTACTCTTCATGTTAAATGTCATCATGATGCCAATTTAAATAGTTTTATTTAATCTTAAGTAATAGTGTCTCTCAGTTTGGGCTGTATAGTGAGTTGGTATTGCATGGGATATTGTTTTCCCAGTTTAATTATAGACACAGAAACTAGTTGGACTTTAGAAGATCCATGTCAGAGCATTGACTCAACTTTACCTTGTAGAGTTAAGTACCCCTAGGAGGATTTTAGCTAAAGATAATGTAGCTACAGCCTAAATGTGCTGCAGACAAGGAGAAGCTTATATTTCACTGGTAGAAATATTTACCTAGGTGCCAGAATTATGTGAATTATAGATATCATACAAAAATCTCAGCACTGCTGGAGAGAACAAATAATTTGCTAACAAAGATCTATTACTTAACATATTATCATACACTTACAATTTGGAATCTAAAAAACAACACAATTTTAGAAATCAAATTGTCCTTGGAGTTCTTCCAGCTCAACTTTCTAATTTAACATTTAACCCAAAGTCATACTTGGTAGCAGAATTCAGAATTCAGGTCAGCCCAATGTGCTTGCCATAACAGTGCATTTCATCTAATTTCATTACTTTAATTTTGAACTATGTAGTTCTCTAATTCAATGGGATTTTAGGCATATAAGGGAAATTAACCTTATCTGTAAAGGAATGAATATGTATTGAGCAGTGCTTGATTTGACATGTGAGATCAGGAAGCAGCAATCATTTCACAAAACTTTACCTTTGTTTATCAGCTGCTTCCTTATTTTTTCTCAAATATATATGCATATATAGATCATACCAGTGATAAATTGGAAAGGAAATGATCTGTCAGAATACCAAAGTATTAAAGTTAAGGAGTATTTTGTAGGAAGGTGGAACTCACAGTTTGAATATGTAGAAACTTAAGTAGTGTGGCTATTCTCCCTTCTACTTTCCTGACCCTTACTAAACCTCTCATTCATTACATCCTAGCAGTAGTACCTACTTCAAGATGGTGAAAAAGACTCAAGACAAACTTCAGAGATGGTTTTTCCATGAGAACACAATTTGCAATTTTGTCTCAAAAAATTACTATGTGTTGAACATTTCTTATCTGAAATTTTTTGGGACCAGAGTGTTTTGGATTTCATATTTTTTAATTTTAGAATATTTGCATATACATAATGAGATATCTTGGGGATGGGACCCAAGTGTAAACATGAAGTTCATTTGTTTTATATACATACCTTATATACAGTTTGAAGGTAATTTCAAACTATTTTTAGTGCACTTGGATTTTTACTATGACCCATCATGTAATTCCAGGTGTTAAATATTCTACTTGTTGTGTCAGGTTAGTGTTTAAAAATATTTTTTTTTATTTTGGAGCATTTTGAATTTCATATTTTTGCATTAAGGATGCTCAACCTCTAATTGAAAGAAACTGCCTTTTATTAAGGATGCCACTGAATTAGAAACAATCAAATAGTGTCCTTACACAATTAAAATATTTAATATAATCACAGTTACCTTTTCAAATAGTGGCTCTCAATATATCACAGTCCAAAATTGTCTAACATTAAGTGTTTGTAATCCCAAAGAGTTTAAAAGAATTTAAGGTGGGAGTTAGATTATATGATACTTAATATCTTAAACATTTTTCTAATTTAAAAAATGTGATCATTATAGAATACTTTTGGTCAACATAGGAAAGTGGAGATGGGCATGTGACACACACCTGTAATTTCAGCTACTATTTGGGAGATTGAAGCAGGAGAATCGTGAGTTCAGGCCAGTTTATCTAATAATAAAAAATAAAAAGGACTGTGGTTGTAAATCTATGGTAGAATGCTTGCCTAGAATGCACCAGGCCTTGGGTTCATTCCCCAGTACCCTATTGCTCCCTGAAGAGAAAACTTATTCATAATCCCCCCACTTTGTGGTACCTATTTGTGTGTGGGAGTGGGGGGTGGGGCGCATGCTGCTGGGGCCTTGCTTGTGCTAGGCAAGCACTATACCACTGAGCTATATACCACAGTCCATGGCACCTGTTTTTTAAATTAATTTATTAGTGCATTATATTTGGTACCTGTTTTTTAATGATGAATTAACATATAAAGTGATTAGTTTAAAAATAGCAAACAGAAATTCACAAAGTAGAATTATGGACTAAATCCACAAAGTAAAACTGTGGGCTAATGGTAGTTAAATGGTTATTATTTGTCCTTTAGAGTACACATGTCACCCATCCCAGGTCTCCTTCTGCCCCACAACTTACACATAAAAGATGGAAACAGTGGAACAACAACCAGCTGTTCTTGATCAGCAAGGTGATCTTTAGGGCCCAAGAGCTAATTGTACACATTGTCATTACTGAGGTCAGGCTGGTTCTAGAGTGACTTTTTATCCTGCCCCTGTCTTTCCATCACATCTTTATCAGTCAGTTCACATCTATTTATTGAACAGAGCTGAAGTAGTCATTTGGGACAGAGAAACATCAAAAAAGGCATGTTCCTGCCTTTATGGAGACTAAAATATAGTGGCAGTGATAAGTGTTAAATAATTATTCCTATAAACAATTAGACTCATAACATAGGTGTACTTATGTGATTTACATTGTGAACACTCTAATTTTATGTAATTAAAACACTCAAAGTGACAGTTGTGATGGCTCATGCCTGTAATCCCAGTGGCTTGGGAGGCTGAGGCAGGAGGATCATGAGTTCAAAGCCAGCCTCAGCAATGGCGAGACACTAAGCAACTCAGTCTCTAAATAAAAATACAAAATAGGGCTGGGGCTGGGGCTCTGTGGCTGAGTGCCCTGAGTTAAATTCCCAGTTCCCACCTCCTCACACACACACAAAATCCCTCAAAGTTACATTTTGCTTATATTACCTATTCTGTACAGGATATTCCTGTGTACATGTTTCTACAAAAAGTAGTAACCTTTTAACTTTATGTAATACTTTATGAAAATTTAAAGGATTTTTAGTGGCAATCTGGACATTGCTATTTTTACCATATACACTGATTTTTGAACCTAACCCCTGAGTGAGCTGGAGTGTCACTGTGGTAAGAGTTGTGAGGAAAGAGCACAAGAGTGCCAAGAGATAAGGTAACCAAAGGGCTCCATTTAGATTGGGAGAGTAGCAAAAGATCACCATTCTGCCACTCCCTTTGTGGGTTTTCTGAGACCCAGATATGGCCATTACCAAGATAAAGAGCATTTGTCTTAAAACATAGCTCTTAGGCTATACTTTGTAGGAAAATAAGGTAGGAATGGGGAATTGAAGAGGTATGTCAGACAGTGATTCTGAACCAATTTAGAAATGTTCAACTCTACTTTTCGTACAGAGCTGCTCTTTGTTTCATGTCTGATTTCTTCTACATGAATAATTCCCATTCTTGTGTTCAGATACAACAATCCAGCATTCATTGTCATGATAAAAATAGAAAGCGACAGGCATTGATTTTTCATACCAATTAGTCCCATGTCTGTTTTCTGATTTCTTGAACACATACAGGCAAAACAGGCAGGGCAGTAATATGGAAGAGAGTACCTCATGCATTTAGTGGGAGACAGTTGTTTTAGCAATAAAGAATGATGAAGGATGGCATATGCCCAAGCCTTTTGGAGCTCACATCATGCCACCCTGTTTTCCAGATCCCAGAGATGGAGCTATAGGATTTAATGTTTGCCCTGTTAGGTTTTGGTCTTGCTTTGTTCTACTTCCTCCTGTGCCATTGTATCTTGGAAGTATGTAACTTGTTTTTTATATATTTACAGGGACTCACAGCTGAATTTGTTTTGAGTCCTAGAGGAGATTTGGGACTTGGACTTTGAGTAATACTGGAACAGTTCAGGTCTTGGGGACTCTTGAAGAAGGATTAAATGTATTTTTTAAAAATAATAGTTGTTATTTTAAAAAATATTTTTTAGTTGTAGATGGACACAAGACCTTTATTTTATTTATTTATCTTTTTATGTGGTGCTGAGGCTCGGACCTAGGGCCTCACTTGTGCTAGGCAAGCACTCTACCACAAATGTATTTTTTTAACATTTTTTTTTCTAATTCGTTCCTTATATTCATTTGTACATTGGTATATATTAATTACACAGAATAGGGGATTTCATTGTGGCATATTCACACATACCTAAAAACATAATTTGATCACTTTACTCCCCTCTCCTCCCCTCCTTCATTCCCCTGATCCCCTTTATCTACCCCTAATGGTGTCTCTTCTACTTTTGTGATGGCTTTCCCCCTCTCTAGCTTCCACATATGAGAAAAAAACATATGATACTTATCTGTCTGAGTTTGGCTTATTTCACTTACCATGATGATCTTCAGTTCCATCCATTTCCCTGCAAATGACATAATTTTGTTCTTTATGGTGGAATAAAACTCCATTATGGTATACATGCCAAATTTTCTTTTTTCACTTCAGGTTTATTTATTTCCTTTTAAAATTTTATTTATTTTTTATTAGTACACTATCATTACACAAAATTGTGGGGTTTACTTTGGACATATTCATAAATGCATATAACATGATTTGTTTCATTTGAATCCCCGACACTGTCCCCTTCCTTCCCCTCTTCCCTTCCCATCCCCTTTTTTTACTCTATTGGTCTTACTTCTATTAATTTATGTTAAAAATTGGTGCATTGTAGTTATACACAAAAATGGAATTCATTGTGATATATTCATATGTACACATAGCCTAGTTCAGTCAAGTTCATTCTGCTGCTCCTCCCCCTTCCCATCCCTTTTCCTCCCCCCTCAATACCCTTCCTATATTACACTGTTTTACCTTCTATTCTCATGAGATTCCCTCTTTAGAAAATTTGCTCATTTCTTTCCAGTTTCTGTATATGAGAAAAAAACCCTTGACTTTCTTAACCTTGACTTTCTGAATGGCTTATTTCACTTAGCATAATGTTCTCCATTTCCATCCATTTACCAGCAGATGACAAAATTTCATATTTCTTTAAAGGCTGAGTAAAACTCCATTGTGTGTGTGTGTGTGTGTGTGTGTGTGTGTGTATCAGACATTTTCCTTATCTAAACATCTATTAAGGTATACCTAGGTTGGTTCTATAACTTGACTATTGTCAATTGTACTGATACAAGCATTAGTGTGCAAGAATCACTATAGTATGCTGATTTTAGTTGTTTTGGATAAGTACCAAGGAATGAGATAGCTGAGTCATATGGTGGTTCCACTCCTAGTCTTTTGAGGGATTACATGATGCTTTCTAAAGTGGTTGTACTAATTTGCAGTGCTACCAACAATGCATGAATATACCTTTACCCCACATCCTTGCCAGCATTTATTGTTATTTGCATTTTTGATGACTGCCATTGTAATTTGAAGTATTCCACATATTTTTTATGCTTTCATCTGTTGATAGACATCTAGGATGGTTTCATAACTTAATTGTTGTGAATTGTGCCCAAATAAACATGGATATGCATCTATTTATGAAGTATGCTGACTTTAATTCTTTTTGATAAACATTAAGGAATTGTATAGCTGGATCATATGGTAGTTATATTCTCCATACTGACTGTACTCAATTACATTCTCAAAAACAGTGTATCAGAATTCCTTTTTTGTTGCATCCTTGCCAGCATTTGTAATTTGTATTCTTGCTGATTGTCATTCTTACTGGAGTGAGATGGAATCTCAATGTAGTTTTGATTTGCATTTCCCCAATGGAAAAAGATGATGAACATTTTTTTCATATAATTGCTGGACATTTTTACATCTTCTTTTGAGAAGTATCTGTTCAGTTCATTTGCTCATTTATTGAATTGTTTATTTGTGATACTTTTTTGGTATTGACATTTTGATTTCTTTATACATTATGGATATTAATCCTCTGTTGGAAGAGTAGATGGCAAAGATTTTCTCCCATTCTGTAGGCTGTCTCCTCCCACTGTTGATTGTTTCTTTTGCTGTATAGAAGCTTTTTCATTTGATTCCATCCCATTTATTGATTCTTGCTCTTATTTTCTGAGCTATAGAAATTCTATTCAGGAAGTTGTTGCCTATACTTACATGTTGAAAAGTTTTCCCCATATTTTCTTCTAGCATTTAGAAAGTTTCTGGTCTTATATTTAGGTCTTTGATCCATTTTGAGTTGACTTTTGTGCAGGGCAAAAGATAGGGATCTAATTTCATTCTTCTCCATTTTCCTAGCACCATTTATTGTAAAGGCTGTCTTTTCTCCAACATGCTTTTGGTGCCTTTGCCAGAAGCTAATAATGATATTGTGTCGGTTTGTCTCTGTGCTTCTATTCTGTTCACTGGTCCACATGTCCATTTTTATGCTAGCACCATGCTGTTTTTGTTATTATGAGTCTGTTGTATAATTGAAATTGAGTATTGGGATGCCCTTAGCATTGTTCTTTTAGCTCATGATTGTTTTGGCTATTCTGGGTCTTTTGTTCTTTCATATGAATTTTAGGATTTTTTTTTGCTAGTTCTGTGAAGAATATCATTGGTATTCAGATGGGTATTCCATTGAATTTGTAGATTGCTTTAGGTGATCTGGACATTACTAGATGCAATTGCATTATGAGGTGGCATGAGCCTTTGGGGGATGGGGTGAAATTATATAGTTTGAAAGTACCCCCCCCCCAAATCCTGTGTCTTTAAGGCTTTGTGGCTAGCCTGTGTCACTATTGGGAAGTGGTGGAAACTTTAGGAGGTGGAGCTTGGTTGGAGGAAGGTAGTTATTGAGGAACATACACTTAAAAGGGAGATTGGGACCCTAGACCCTTATTGTCTCTTTCTTTTTCTTCCTGGCCACCATGCAATGAACAGGACTCCTCCACCACATGCTTCCACCTTGAAGTTCTGTGATGCCACATGCTCAAGACTTTTCTCCTTTTAAGTTGATTACCTCAGGTGTTCTGTCACAGTAATGGAAATATATACACTATATATTTCAGAGTTTTTTCCCTCATTTCAGAATTAATTTTTTCTTATGTATAAGAAAAATCTCTTGCTATATTGGTTAGATTTAATATATTCAAAATAGCAACAATAGCAATTTTATCAAGTGTCCATTCTATCTTCTCATGCTTGCTATTTACTGTTTCAGTTTTCAACCCCATTTGTTTTGATTGTACCAAAAGAACCTGATAAGATCAATTATAATAACATATAGTACTTTTCTAAACTATAAAGTGCTTTAGAACCAAAAGACACTATTATCCTTCAGCAATTTCACAACTATTTATTGAGAGACTAGTCTGTGACTGTGCTAGATGCAGATGCAGAGAGACTAGTCTGTGACTGTGCTAGATGACTATGCTAGATGCAGGGAAAAGTACAGAGAATAAGGCAGGCAAACTTTAAGTGTGATTTTATGAAGCTTGCATTCCATAGAGGGTGACAGTAATCAAGATTATGGAATAAGTTCTAGAGACCTTGCTTCATTGTACAGACAGTCTGCCCTTCAAAATGCCACTCAAGTCTTATTTCCTTCAGTAAGTGTTCCCTGGTTCTCCAACCTACCCCTCACACCTGATGTGTGCATACCTCATTATAGTATTTATTTAACTATACAGAAATGGTTTCTGGTTTACCTACATATCTCCTCTGATATTACTCATTTATTTTTTCAGTGCTGGGAATTAAATCCAGGGCCTCATGCATGCCAGGCAAGTGTTGTACCACTGAACTACATCCACAGTCTCTCTTCTGATATATTGTCAGCTCCTGAAAAACAGGGGGCATGTCTCATTATTTTCCTGGTATATATGATGCCACCTGATCACTTGTTAGTTACTAAGTCAATTGATCTCCCAGGACAAGAGAACCTCTTTTGCACAAGTCTCCAATGCAACAACAAAAACAAAAGGGAGGGAAAGGATTGTTATGTAGTATGTCCTTGGTTGCCTTGCAGAATTGACCACCTTGTACTTTACGTCTTTGAGCCCATAAACACAAGCAGGCAGATATTAATATTTTTCTCAAAGGCAATCAAATTCCTGCATAAATTTTCTTTTGCCTCCAGGGAGGTCACTGTAAACACAAATGGTGTTTAAGCTATTAAATGTTAATATGCTTAGCTCATTAATTCTTCTTAGGAATAATTTGCAGTAAGGGAGGGTCTATTAACATCCATATGCCCATCTGTATGTCAGCCACGGGCATATGAAGCACCCAAAGAAATACCCTGGGTGTGAATGTTGCTAAGGGGCCATCTGGGGCCAGGGTGAGATATCCAGTCTCAGATGTGAGTAAAATGAGAGAGCATTCAAATGCTGAATATAAGGGTAATGGTGCATCAGGTCTCTTGAACAAAACTGGTATAGATGTGAAGAGGAAAAGGGGAAAGCAAGCATGGGTTACAACTTTGATTATCCTTACATGGATATATTTAAAAATACCTCCAGATCATTGTAATCTTTATCAAATATAAGATAACTACAAAGACATTCTATAAATTATGAAGTATACCATAACACCTATAAACCCACTGTCCATCAAAGAGTTGTGGGAAGCCTTGTTTTGTCCTCTGTATTTGTATCTAATCTATTATTTGTTTTTCGGCCTATGTCTTTGGAAGACCGAGTAGCCAATGCTTATATTGACATCATTTTGGCTTCCCTGAAACTGTACATGACCAAGGAACATAATTTTGAATTATTATGAATATCAAAATATTCAATTTCAAACATAGGTAAGCATTCTAGATAGTATATACACTAAATTGCTTTAATGCTTTCTATATATTAAAATTTTTAATCACTTGGAGCATAAATATACACATTTTTACAAGAGTAAAATGTTGCACTAATAAGTGATGAATGAGGAAGTTGTTAAATTCATATACAAGCCCAATGAATATGCAGCCAAATAGTTAAATAAACAGAGAAATAGGTTGAGAGTTAGTATGAATATTAAAGAATGTATTCACTAGATTTGTATATATAGCATATGAGCATATATATAAGGAATATATATTTTTGAGTTAATAAATGTTTACAGAAGTAAACAATAATACCAGATCAAATAGTCTAGATTATAACAATTCTAATATTTTTAATTGGTGCACTTGTGTTACTAACACAAAACAAAATCTTTAATGAATTTAGCTTTCAGGTATCTAATTCCATTTAGGCCATAAATAAGGCTTTCAAGGAAAAGTCCTATTTGAGAGTTTTCATATTTTGTGAGGATGAACTAAAAATGGAATATCAGAGGTGAAGATAAGGGGAGGTACTGGGGAATGAAATTGACCAAATTGTTATGTTCTTGTATGAATATGTAATAACAAATCCAACAATTATGTATAATTATAATGTTCCAACAAAAAATGGAATACCAGTGTTGTTATGCCAAAATATACCGTGTGGTTCTAATTGATTTTGGAGTTCTTCTTTCTTGTGAAATTTTGGCATAACAACACTGGTATTCCATTTTTTGTTGGAACATTATAATTATACATAAAGAATGTATTCACTAGATTTGTATATATAGCATATGAGCATATATATATTTTGTATTCTGTGAATATTTTATTAGAATTACTAGAAGTTCTTATTAGAAGTTATTTGTCTTATCCAACAGTACCTCTGCACTTGTAACCATCTTCTCTCCTTTTTCATTCCCTGTTCTCCACTCTTTCAAGATTCTAGTAACCACTATTTTATTCTCTACTTCTAGGAAACCAACTTTTGTAGCTTCCACATGTGAGGGAGAATGGGTGGCATTTGTCTTTCTTTAGCTGGCATTGTATTTAGCACAATGTCCTCCAACTTAATCCATATTGATAGAAATCACAGAATTTTATTCTATTTTTGCCTAAACAATATCCCATTGTGTGTGTGTATGTGTGTGTGTGTGTGTGTGTGTGTGTATGTGTGTGTGTGTATATATATATATATATATATATATATATACTATCTTTCTTTATTACACATATATTTTGCCATTTTTATTGGTGCATTATAATTATGCATAATAGTGGGATTAGTTGTTACATATGCAAACTCATACATGATATAACAATATAATTTGGTCAATATCAATCCACAGTATTAACCTTTTCCCTCCTCTTCCCCCTCCCCTCAGTCCCTTTCCTCTACTCTATTGATCTCCCTTCAGTTTTCATGAGGTCCTTCCCATCTTTCTTTTCTTTCTCTCTTCTAGCTTCCATATGTGAGGGAAAACATACAACCCATGAGTTTCTGAGTTTGCTTTTTTTCATTTAGCATAATGTTCTCAAGGGTCATTGATTTTCCTAGAAAATGTCATTTTTCTTATGGCTGAATGAAATTCCATCGTGTATATATTGCCACCTTTTCTGTATTCATTCATCCATTGACAAACACCTAGGCTGGTTCCATAATTTGGCTATTACTAATTGTGTTGCTATAACATACTATTGCATATATCGCTATAGTATGATGACTTTAATTCTTTAGGATAGACACTGAGGAGTGTATACCACATTTTCTTTATTCATTCATCCATCCATGGTCACTTAGTTTGATTCTGTATCTTGGCTACTGAGATAGTGCTGTAATAAATGTGGCAATGCAGATAATCTCTCTGATATGATGACTTCCTTTCCTTTTGGTTTATACCCAGTAGTGGAATTACTGGATTATTTGGTAGCTCTATTTATAGTTTTTTTCAGGAACTTTCATAGTCTTTTCCAGAATGGCTATTATCATTTACATTCCCACCAAGAATGAGTGAAGTTCCTCTGCTTCCTTGCTAGCATTTGAGGGTGTGTATATATAGTATATATATGTATATATGTCATATATGTATATATATATGTATGTATATATGTGTATATATATATATGTCATATGCATGTCATATAGCTAGTGTGAAGTGATATCTCATTGTGGTTTATATATGGCTTTCCCTGATGATCACTAATAGTATTTTTCCATAATTTGTTGGCCAATTTTGTATCATCTTTTAAGAAATGTCTATTTAGGGCTGGGGATATAGCTCAGTTGGTAGAGTGCTTGCCTTGCATGCACAAGGCCCCAGATTCAATCCCCAGCACCACAATAAATAAATAAATAAATAAATAAATAAATAAATAAATAAGAAATGTCTATTCAGAGCATTTGATTATTTTTAATATCATTTTTTTGCTGCTGAATTGAGTTTGTTACATATGCTGAATATGAATCTCTTGTTGGTTTGCAAATGTCTTCTCCCATTCTGTAGGCTATCTCTTAACTCTATTGTTTCCTTTTCTGTTCAGAAGCTTTTTATTTCAATGTAATCACATTTGTCAATTTTTGCTTTTGTTGCCTGTGCTTTTGAGGGCATATCAAAATATTTGCTCAGACAAATGTACTGAAGTGTTTACCCTATATTTTCTTTTAGTAGTTTCAGTTTTGGGTCTTAGATTTAAGTTAATTCATTTTGAGTGGATCCATGTAACTAATGAGAGATAAGAGTCTAGCATTCTTCTGCATATGGATATCTAATTTTCACAGCACTGTGCATTAAAAAGACTGACTTTTAATTGTGGGACTGTAAATTAATACAACCACTATGGAAATCGGTATGGAGGCTCCTCAAAAGACTATGCATGGAACCACCATATGACTAAGTGGACTGAAACCCCCAAAACTGTGAGCCAAAATAAACCTTTCCACCTTGTCAGTTGATTGTCTGAATATTTCAGGTAATTGGTTACAGTAGTAGAAAGCTGACTAACACAGAGATTTTTGTTTATTATATATACTATATATGATATATATAACAATAATATAATAATATATTATATAATATACATTTTAATATATACAATATAATATATTATATATTAATGTATGTTGTCTAATATGTATATGTAGTATGGTTGTCTAATGTGAAATTTACCTGAATTCCATTCCACTGATGGGCATAACTTGCTTATGTTGTCCATTCTTCCAAACTATTCCATTAATACCAACTCCACCTTTCCCCACCCCTTGATTGTATCATTAGGGTAATAGAAAAAATAGCAGAGCAGGGAAACTTTATACAAACTGCATTTTTAAATTTTGAGACCTGCTTACTTTTGATATCAAAACTTGACATAATCATAAAGATGTATGGAAAAGTACCCATCTTGATAATGAAATGCTGAACTTCGAAGATATGTTATCTTATAGATATTGTGCATATATCTATTGTGCATATATATGATTTTGGTTGTGAAAGCTTTTTCCTAGTCTAGGAAGGGAATATATAAATGCAAGTAGTGGTCTCATGATTGACCAAGCCCTCCTTCTGGCACTGTGTGCAGCATGATGTTGTATAGTTGCCTTGGGCTGTGATTTCTCCTGGGACATCCATTATTTAGTTTGTTAGTTATTTAATTTGTTACCTCATTCAGATTAACGTTAAATTCCTCTGTGTTTTAATTTTAAAATATTTTTGTGTTCATTATATCACCAATCTATTTTATAAGCTTGAGAAATGGATTAGTAGGAGGTAACTTAAAATGAGTGGCTCTACTGTGAATTTAGGTCAGATACTGTCTTAGTAACTAAGCTGCTAAATATTGAAACTCCCTTATCCCCAAAGGCATTTCAGTCTTAGTTTTGGTTGGACATCTTCCTGGTGGCTGAAAGCTAATGACTATAGACATTCCTAACACCATTTTCTCAAGAAAAGGAAAACATAAAACAAGGAGTGTTTTCCTTTTCTTTCACTCCTTGTTTTATGTTTCTAGTGTTTATCATTTAATCAGTTGTTTTATAAATATTCAATTTCCTATAACATGTTCAATAGAAAAGTTATATTTCTTCGTTATAGAATAATACATTTGTGAAAATTATTAATGTGAAATTAAAGTTGTTCATTAAAACCTAATTTTTATCTCACCATAGTATATTAATGGGATACATATATAGCCAACACCTAGCATTGTGCTTGAAAAGAGACTCAGTGAATACCTCTTTAGTTAGTTAATAAAGCCCAATAGCAAATGTATTATGCAACAATTGTTCTTTTGATTTTTGGGGTGCTGAAAATCAAATCCAGTGCCTCTCAAATGCTAGGCAAGTATTCTGTCACTAAGATATACATAAGAAGAAAACATAAGAAATGAATAATAATGGGTATGTCAGATAAGGGTTCTAGGTGGATAGGGCAGAAATGGGAAGACTTATTTTTTTTTTTATTTTTGGTATTGGGGATTGAACCCCCAGGGCACTTAACCACTGAGCCACATCCCCAGACCATTTTATTTTTTATTTAGAGACAGTGTCTCTATCAGCAGGGGTGATGGCAGTAACTGGTCGAAGTGTCACTTATATTACAGTAAGCTAACTTGAACTTCTTCCTGGTTACACTAGCAGTAAGGCAGAACAAGCTTCATTGCCTAAATGCTTTTCCATTCCTTAATTTTGATATTTTTGAATTTGTTTATGTCACATTGGCCAGAGGAAGTCACAGAGCCAATGTAAAAAGCCAAGTTCATAGTCAGGGGGACTGGACTGTTTATATGAGGACAGCAGATACAGGGAGGTGTGATTCAATGGAGGTCATATTTGCAACCATTGTTATAATTTCTAAAAATTTCAATTTTATCCAAGCACTGATAATAGAAAAACCTATGACTAAACTCATGACTAAGAAATATTTATTACAATTAAAATAACTCAAAATTCTTTGACACAACCCACTGGCCCTAAGTGATTTTTGTTTTTATCTACCTTTATGACATCATTCCCTACTACTCTGCTCATAATTTACTATCCTTCAGCTATAATGGCTGTTTCTCTTTTTCTTTAATGCATTGGATTCATTCCCATCTTAGGGCTTTTTACTTGCTATTCCTTACCTGGGAAGATTTTGCCTCAGATCTTTCCTACAATGGCTTCCTCTCTTCATTCAAGGGAGGAATTTAAATTTTACTTTTTAAGAATAACTTTTTTATCTTTCCACGTTTTATTGGTGCAGTATAGTTGTACATAATGATGGGGTTTGTTGTTATGTATTAAGAATAACCTTTTTATAGCAGAGAGGCTATTAGGGAAGAAGAAGGGGAGCAAGGGAGTGCATAAGAGAGAGTAAATGTGTTAGCTTTTTGTGGTCATAACCAAAATACATGGCAAGAACAACTTAGAGGAGGAAAGATTTATTCTGTTTTATGGTTTTGGACGATTCAATCCATGGTTGGCTGTCTGTAAGGCATAAACATTATGGTGGAACAGCATGGTAGAGGAAAACTGCTCA
The DNA here is from genome assembly GCF_964194105.1 of Spermophilus citellus. Lineage (NCBI taxonomy): Eukaryota > Metazoa > Chordata > Mammalia > Rodentia > Sciuridae > Spermophilus > Spermophilus citellus. The sequence continues at coordinate 115,504,166 of NC_138190.1, read as the reverse complement.
GCTCATGGCAGCTGGGGGTTGGGGAGGACAGAGAGAAGGGGAGAGAGAGGTGGGGAAGGAAGGTAGAATGGAAGAGTTTCCTCCAACTAGTTACCACGTCCCAGTATTACATTCAACTCTCAATGAATTAATCCACTGATGAGGTAAAAACTCCCATGATTCAATCATTGCCTAAGAACCTGTCTCTGAATCTTGTTGCATTGGGGACCATAGTTTCAACACATAACCATTTTGGGGGACATTCCAGATCAAAATCACAACAGTAAGTGAGGGTACCGGGGGATGGATATGATCAAAGTATGTTATTTGCATATACAAATATGTCATCATGAAATCCATTATTCTGAATGATTACACTAAAAAGAACAGCCTTTATTTTTTAAAAGGTATTTTTAGTTATACATGGACAAAATATCTTTATTTTGTTCATCTATTTTTATGTGATGCTGAGGATCAAACCCAGTGCCTCACATGTGCGAGGCAAGCGCTCTGCACTGAGCTACACCCAGCCCCAGAAAAGCCTTTCTTGAGCACCCTTTCAGAAGTAGCTCCACCCATTTCAGATCACTCATTGTCTAAATTATTTTTTATAAAACCATTTCCCTCTTTCCTTCCTAACACCTATCATTACCTGAAACTATCATAACCTGCTATTGCTTGATATTATCTTACTCCTTCTGCTAGAATATAAATTCCTTAACGGTGTAACTTTGCCTCTGTGCACCATCCAGAACACATAGCAGATACTCAAAAAACATTTGCAGAATTAACAAAGGCCTGAAATAAATCTGGGTCCAGGGATCTTTACCTACAAGATGGAGAGTTTAGATCATTTCCAAGGTCATTTCCAACTCAAAAATGTTGTACTTTTTTCCATTCAGATAACTTACTTTTTAAATGAAGTTTGAGCATGGGGAAAGAAGCTGTCAATTACAAGGAGTGTGGGAATAGATATTCTATATATAACTGTTTCAAGTTTGAAAAAGAATCTGCCATAGTGATTTTCAAATTCATCAAATGTAGGTAGAATTTAGGAAGAGGAATGATGGCACACTTAAATTGAAAAAAAAAAGACATTATTTCTGGCTAACCCTATACCTAAGTAACTTGAATAAAATAATATGACTTTTTTTGGTCACACTGAGAAGGCCAAAGCAAGGTAGATAGAGCTCTTCCCTTAGTGATACCAAGGTACTAACATTTTCACCAAAATGTTGTAGCATAAGCTTTGGCACCCTGCTTAGGACCAAAGTTCATCTCTGTCTCTTAATAACTAAAACTTTAGGGAGGTTATTTCACCTCATATACTTCAGATTGTACCTCTGCGTAGCAGGGACATTAATGGCATGTACCTCATTGGGTCCTTTCGAGGACTTAATGGGATAGTATTTATAAAGGGCTGAGCATAGTACCTGGCACATCATAGCACTCATATTATTTATCATTAAGAATAATTAGGGGCTGGGGCTGTAGCTCAGTGGTAGAGTAATTGCCTAGCACATGTGAGGCACTGACTAGTTCCATCCTCAGCACCATATAAGAGTAAATAACTAGATAGGTAGATAAATAAAATGAAGGTATTATGTCCATCTACAACTAAAAAAAAATTAAAAAGAATAATTAGGGGAATATCAAGAGGCCAAAGAATGACAGGTAGAAGTTGGCAAGAAGGTTGGAGTGAGGAGTGAGATCCGAGGCTGAGAGAAGTTCAAAATATTTCTGATTATCACTGTTGAAGTTGGGCAAGGTGACTGTGGTTGCTTAAAATAGCAGCCAGCCTCTGGAAAGACATAATTTATTCTGGAAATGAAATAGTTGAAAACAAAATTTTGCCAAAAGTGCCAAGAAATTACATATGGAATTGAAATTTACCTTCCTATGTTGGGAATGTATGGATGTGGGATTTATACTGAAATTCTATGTTTAGGCAGTTATAGTACATAGGACCCAGATTAAAAGAAACATATAATTTAAAATAGCTCATGTTAAGTAGGCATAACACATTCTAAACTTTTAAATCCCTGAGATGAAGTAGTTAATATGAAGTTTTGCAGCTTCATTAATGTGTACTTCTTTGGTTGAGAATCTCAGAATATTTAGATAGAAATTGAGATTATTGTCCTATCTGTGGAAAAAGAAAAGCATTGCCAAGACTACCAGCATCATAAACATGATTTTAGCAAGAGACTATAAAATATGTAAAAGCATAAACACCGGTGGACCCTCTTTTTTAGGTATAATTGTTAGCTAATCTAGTAAACCCTCACATGACATAATTTGTTTATGACTTGAGTCAATGAATTAAACCAACAATAATTATACACTTCAATTATGCAAGGCTTTATTTGAGACACTGATATTCAGTAACAAACAAGATAGATATGGTCCATCCCTTTATGATATTTATATTCTAGGAGCAAGAAAATAAATATTGTTTTGCATTAATGGAATAGTATTATGATTTGAGGAGCATATTACAGAAATATCCATTCTAGTCCAGTGTATCAGAAAGGGTCTTATGGGAAAAACACTAAGACAAGACTTGAAGGAGGAGTAGAAACTGTTTAGGAAAAGAGGGCTAGGGCATAGTGTCCTTAGAAGAAACAGCATGTGAGACTTGGATGCCTCACTTGGATGATTATCTTTCTGATTAATATAGCAGATTTATTAAAAGTTCCTCTCAACTCTTTGCCAATCTAATGTGCATTTCTCTATATACGTGACAGTAATGTAATTGTTTTTTTTTTCTTAAAAACATTCTGTGGTTCTAGATTTTCACAAAAGCATTACTTTTATTAAAAAGTCTTCTGTTCTAAAGTTGAGATACTCAGTATGCATTTTCTGTTACCTATTTCTTTTTAGATTGGTCAGAAACTAATAGCTGGTCTTTTCATGTAAAATCCAAACTCTTTACAACTTTTATATTTTTCTGTACAACATTTGATATTGTATGATGCCATTATAATTTATTAGTGGTATTTGTAAAACCACTAATGTATGGACAATGAAACCACACATCCATGTAATTTTCTGTACTCACACAGTATTGTGTGAGGAGAGCAGTGCTGGAGAAAATTATCATATATATATATATATATATATATATATATATCATATATTATATATATGTATCATATAATATATACATATTATATATATTTTTTCAGGTTACTGCAGATCAATAAACCAGAACACTAGACCTATGCTGTCTAATATGGTAGCCACTGGCCACATGTGACTATCCAGCACTTGAAACATAGCTAGTCTCTATTGAGATATGATGTATGTGTAAAATATTCCCTGGATTTCAAAGATTTAGTACAATAAAAGAAGAATGTTAATTTTTTCACTTATTTTTATAATAATTACATGTTGAAAATATTTTAGATTTATTGGATTTAAATATATTAAGTTAATAGCACCCATTACTTTTTACATTTAAAAATGTGGCTACTAGATAATTACATGTGGATCATGTTTATGGCTCATGTTATACTTCTATTGGTTAGTAATGTTCTAGTCTTTATTTTGTATATGTAAGCAAGGCTGGGGTAAATCAGAAGACAAAACTAAACATGTGCTATGATTGTTAGTGAGCATCAGGGGTCATCAGTACTGGTTAGGGAATGTGTAATTTTTGATAGAATCAGTTACTGAAACAGATATATGGAGACATTTTTGAGGATGGGGATTAGAAAAAAAAAAAACTTGATCAGATGCTGATCCCACCTAAGGGTAAGAGGCAGATCCCTAAAAATGCTATTTTTTTTTAAAAAAAACTAGACTATTGTTCTCAAGGAGCTCTTGCTGATTGATTTGCCCATGAAATATCTAGGCAAGCCCACAAGAATAAAATGTAGTACTATGTTAGAAGAAAGTTAATGTGAAGAAATAGAAGGTGAGACTTTTTGTAGATAAATTTCCTATATTCACATTTAGTATCAACAAGAGTAAGGAAGGCACACTTTGTAAAAAATACTTTGCAATTGTCTAACACTTTTAATCTTAAAGTACCTTAGTAATATCACCATGTTAATTATCTTGATTTCAACGTGAAATATTGAGTAGTGAGTGTTATTATCTCATTTTATGCATTAGATGTGCGTCAGTGAAGTAAAGGACTTGCCAAAATTAGATAATTGTCATCAGAGCTCACATGCTAGGTTGGAAGAGGTTACATGGAATTATTTTCAGAAATGTTTAGCAGTGGGGATATACTTTGTGATGAAGCACTTGACTAGCCTGCATGAGGACTTTGCTTTGATTTCCAGAACCACCAAAAAAAAAAAAAATTAAGGATGGAATTACAAGGGATGTAGTAGAATGGCACATTGCCACTTTATACATTTTCTTGACTAATAGAATTGAAAAATTATATAAGAGTTTTGTAAATTTGCATTGATTGAAATGTACCTGAGGGATTTAATATTTAAAGTAAGCAAGTACAGACTAATTCATTATATTTATTTGTTTGGGATTTATTTTTGGGGAATCTAGTTTGTTTAGAATAGAGATTACTTGTCTATTTAGACATAGTTCATTCACTCCTCAAACATCTATTGAGCATTCATTATTGCCAGACCATGAATATGGCATCAAACCTGGCCTCAGGAAGCTTATAGTCTAGTAGAAAGAGGCAGATACATAAAAAATGCCTGAAAGTATTCCAGGTGCTCTGATAAGAGAGTAGATCTAACACTGATAGAGCTCTTCCTATGTACCAGAAACTCTTTTATGTGTTTTTAAAAGAATAACAAATTATTAAAATAATTTTAAAATATGGAGTTTTGCTATGTTATTCTGGTTGGTCTCAAACTCCTGAGCTCAAGTGTACTTCCTGTCTCAGCCTCTTGAATAGCTGGGTCTATGGGTGCAAGCCACCACTCCTGGCTCAGCATAATAAATAATTTAACCTTCAGGAGAATCTCACTAGATAAAAAATTGAAATATTCCCATTGTACATATCCTAAAAACGTGCAAAAAGAGATTGGAGGTCATGTTAGCTAGTGAGTTGCAGAGCTTGGATTCAAACCTAGGCAAGCTTTACTCTTCACCACTGCCCAGAGATATGTGCGGTGCCACTTGAGTGGACAAAAAAAATGCTTCATAATGAAAGTGACGCTTGATCTGAGTTTGGTGAAAGGATAAGGTGTTTATCAGGATGCCAAAAGGGAAGAATTCCTATTAAGGTGGTAAAAAGAGCGAAGACATAGCCAAATGAAGCAGTATCTCAAAATGAAGAAGTTCAGGACAAATGAGAGGGGAAGGTGGAAAGGAGGAAATAGAGTAGGCCAACCAGAATCACAGGGAAGAAAAAAGTTGGTAAAGGAGGAAACTTGAAACTAACAAAGTGAGCTTGGCAGAATATGTAAGGATTCATTGACCAAACTGCCCACATTTCCCTTTAGCATAGACAGCTGAGAAACTTAAACTTATTTAAGTCACTGATTGTGTGAACTTGGGCAAACCATTTTTCTTTTCATTTTTATTAATGCAATATGATCATACATTATAATGTGATTCATTTAGACATATTTGTACATGCACACAATTTGATCAATTTCATCCCTCAGCATCTCCCCTTAATCTCCCATCTTTCCTCCCCTGATCTGCTTGCTCAACTAGTCTTCCTTCTGGTTTTATAAGATCTCGTTTTAATTTTTTTCCTCTAGTTTCCACATATGAGAGAAAACATACAATCCTTGGCTTTCTGAGTCTGACCCATTTTGATCAATACAGTGCTGTCCAGTTCCATCCATTTTCCTTCAAATGACATAATTTCATTCTTATTTATGGCTGAATGAAACTCTATTTTATATATGTATGTGTATATATACATATGTATATACAAATGTAATGCATACATATATTATACATATTAAATGTATATATTTATATATATATATATATGCCCTCATAAAACTATTTTATATATACATGAGTATATATAAATATAATATATAGATATATTATTATATGTTACATGTATATATTATATTTATATATACATATGTATATATGCATATATATGTTGCTATCATATGACTATACATGTATTGCTATAATATACCAACTTTAATCCTTTTAGAAAGATACTGAGGAGTGGTATAGTTGGGTAATATGGTGGTTTCATTCCCAGTCTTTGAGGAGTCTCCATATTGATTTCCATAGTGGTTGTACTAATTTACAATTGGCACAAATTATTTTAATTCTCTAGACCTCAATTTTGTCATCAGATATAGTAAGGGCAAAGACAAAATGGTCTCTGTGTCCCTTTCCAATATGGGTCTCATGGTTTCAATTCGTTCTAGTATGCAAAGAAGAGAATTTTGCATTTGTGAATGACATTTAGATTTGTATTTCAGAAAGATGACATTATTTTATAGGGAAATATTATGATAATTTTTTTACAAAAGGCAGCTTAAATTGTAATTATAATACTTACTTAGAACACTTCCACTTTGGGAATTTTACCTTGTACACCTTGGGAATAAGTGCCCTCCATTCTTCCTATGTTTAACACCACTGCCTATCCATTGCTTCTGATATCCTCTTATTTCTCAATTGGAGGTGACCCCTTTTCTTTTCTATTGTTCCTTTGGTGTATTTTCTGGCAACTATGTCTTCTGTAAGTCTAAGTTCCCCTGAGTTTTATTCTTAATTGTTTCAATTGAATTAACTGTCATCTGTATATAAATACCTTCCAATTAATTGCTTTAGTCCTATATTTCCAGTGCACATGGTGTCATCTAAAAATGACATGGCTAATACATAACTCTGCATCAACATTTTTATAAAATTTTTCTTTTTTATTATAAAATTACAGTATTTTCTTTCTCAGTATAAAAAACTGGAAAGTACAGAGAAGCAAATAATATAATCATCCCCATATTCCATCATACCAAGAGCTAATCACTGTTACTATATTACTGTATAGTTTTCTAAGTTATTTTGTTTGTATGCATATAATACATATGTATGCATTGTTCATATTGTTTTGTAACTCTTCATGAATATCTTTGATAGGCAATTCCTGTGTTATCATTGGGAAATTATTTCCTACTTAGTTATATTACAAACTTTGCTTATGTGAATTCTTATTGCTTGAACTACACTCATGGTACTTGCTCATGGTTGGTATTGTGGTTATTTGCACTTTGACATAACTTCCCAAAAGGATTTCTTAATTTTTGAGACCAGATCTTATATTTCTTTGTGTCTCTCATAAAATTTAGCATTGGATTTCCACATGGGAATCATTCAATAAATGCTTGTTAAATGAATGGAGAGATTATATGCTAAGCTTAGGTGATAAGGAAAATGATGGTAAATACCATTAATTAATAGAAAGAAGAGTGTGGTTTTAAAAAAAGGGAACATGATAAATATGACTTTAAACATATTAATTTGAGATGATATATATCCTGATGTTGAAAATATTTTGAAATAAATTCTGGAAATTTTTAATTAGTTGTTTGTTAATTTCATCTTCGTAGATTCATGTAGTAGAGTGTTGGAGCTAACAGAAGCTCCAATAACTTAAATTGATGACTACTATTCATATATATATGCATATATAAATATGTATATATATGTGTATATATATACACAAATATATATTCACAAATATATATTTCCCCTGCCATGTTGAGGATCAAACCCAGGGCCTTCAGCATGCTGGCAGATACTCTCCTATGGAGCTACACCCCCACATATTTTCCCAAATTCCTAATGTCTGGGCTAAGTAAGACTTTCCACTTCTAGTTTACATTCAATCCAGGACAGAGAATTGGTATCTGATACCAAAAGAGCCAATCAGAGGGCTTCCAATGGAATAATGGAATACGGAATTGAGTTTTAACTACTCCAGACTCACTCTGGCTGATTTCTTGCATAGAGGAGATATAACCCAGGGGTTTGTGACATGTCCGACTATGCAGTTTGAAAAGCATATAATGCCAATCCATAGTAGAATAGTGAGAGATTCCATGATAATGTATAGAAACTTCAACATTATCCCTTTCCTCATTTTTGATTCTCCCTCTCAGCCTCTGGTAAACACCTTTCTATTCTCTGTGTCTGAGATTGACGTTTTTAGATTCAACAAATGTGAGAGCCTACATTGTTTGTCTTTCTATACCTGGCTTATTTCACTTAACATTGTGTCTTCTAGTACCATCCATGTTGTCACGAATGACAGAATTTCTTTCTTTTTTAAGGCTGCATAGTGTCCCATCATACAGATTTTCTTTATTCATTCATCTGAGGATGGACATATTGGTTGCTTCCATTCTTGGCTATTGTGAAGAATACCAGTTTTTGACATACCAATTTCAATCCCTATGGAGATATATATATATCTCCAGAAGTGGAATTACTAGATCATAAGGACAAAGGATCTGAACATCCATTTCTCAAAAGAAAACATATGAATGGCCAATAGATATATGAGAAAATGCTGAACATCACCAATCATCAGCAAAAATGCAAATTAAAACAACAATAAGATGTTACTTCACAACTGTTTGAATGGCTATTATCAAAAACACAAGACAACAAGTGTTGTAAGAATGTGTAGAAAGGGAAACTCTTATACACTATTGTTCATGGGAATATAAATTAGCACAGCCATTACAGAATACAGTAGAAATGTTTCTCAAAAAACTATATTAGCTTTGAAGCTTTGTTGATAATCACTTGTCCATATATGTTGTGGGCTTATTTATGGAGTCCATTTTGTTCCATTGAGCAATCCCACGATGTCTTCATTTTTGTAGATTTACAGTAACAGTTGGAATCAGTGTTATCTTTTCAACTTGTTCTTTTTAGAAGTTGTTTTGGTTATTTTAGGTAATTTGCTTATACACATAAATTTTAGAGTTGATTTATGAATTTCTACCAAAAAAAAAAGCCAGCTGGTGTTTTGATTGGGGTTGCCATTTAACTACAGATCGATTTGGGAAGAATTGACATCTTAACGATATTGAGGGTTCTGCTCTGTGAATATAATATAGCTCTCCATTTATTAGGTCTTTTTATTTCTCTCAGCAATGTTTCTAATTTTCAGGGTGCAGGTCTTGAACATATTTAGTCAGATTTATCCCGAAGTTCTAAAGCAAAACCCTTCTGTTTATGTTTCTCAAAGCTCTATGAATCTTAAAGTTTTCTTGTAAGTAGTGGTTCCACTCAATAATGAACCAGATGAATATTTCAAAGAAATGCAAATTGACCAGACAGACCAAAAAAGGTGTCCTAATATATCTCGATTTGTTCTTTAATCAGAATTGATGCAATTGAATTTTTTCACATTAGGTGCACAGCAGGCTTATAAATGCTTTTGTACTGACTAGGCTTTAGCTACTGGCTCTTTGCTGTGTGTGTGTGTGTGTGTGTGTGTGTGTGTGTGTACATGTGGGTCCCCACATCTGCCAGTATTTTTATCATTTTATAATTAAATTAGTGCTATCACACTTTTGGATTTTTGGTAGGAAGGATTCTAACATGGCTTCCAAGATTTTTCTTGCCTTCTGGTGTTTATTTTCTGTATACTTCCTTAGGACTGGGGATGTAGCTCAGTGGGAGAGCACTTGCCTAGCATGCATGAGGCCCTGGGTTTGATCTCTAGCACCCTCACAAAAATCCCCTACAACAACAATAAGAAGAAGAAAAACAAAAACCAAAATGACCCAAAGATTTCTGTATATTGATTACCTTCCCATTAAGAGTGGTTTGGGCCTGTGAATTTTTTGGTTCATCATCCCCCTGATTAGGTTATATTATATGACCAACATGAAGAGATTTTGCAGAGATAATTAAGGTATCCAATCAGTTGATTTTTTTGAGTCAACAAAAAAGGGAGATTATCCTGGGTGGGCTTTCCTTGATCTGGTAGTAAAAGACCTTAAGAGAGAGATAGAGCCACTCCCAAGGAGAAAGTTTTCCTGTTAGCCTCAAATAAACAAAACCATGTTGTACACTGCCTGTGGAGAGGGTGAACCTCTAGAACTTGTAGATGCTAAAGATCTCAATTATATAACTGTAAGGAACTAAAATTGGCCAACAATCTTTTGAATAGGTTCAGAAGAAGATTCTGAGCTTCACATGAGATACCTTGATTGAAGCCTTTTGAGCCCCTGAGTACACCCATCAAAGTAATGGTTGGGCTCCTGATCCATGGAAACAGATAATAAATGTGTGTGGTTTTACATAGCCAGGCTTGTGACAATTTGTTACACAGAAATTAATTATAATTTACACAATGGCTACTGTAGCTAGCTTTGGAATGTCTGCCATTGTATTGCTACAGCAGCCATAACAAAAGACTATAGCATGGATGACACAAACAGAGATTTATTTTCTCACAATTCTGGAGGCTAGGAATCCAAGGTCAAGGGGTTAGCCAGTTTGGTTTCTTCTCAGGCCTTTCTTTGCTTGCACGTGACCACTTTCTCACTGTGTCCTTACACAGTCTTTCTTCTATGTGTACACATCTAAGTCCTAATCTCTTGTAAGGACACCAATCATATTGGATTAGGACCTATTCTGAGGACCTCACTTTAATTTCACTATCTCTTTAAAGACCTTATCTCCAAAGATGATTACATTCTGAGATACTAGGAGTTAGGTTTTCAACATTGAATGGGGGGCACAGTGATATTTCATTGTGACTTTCATTTTAGCTCCTGAACCTCTGCTACATGCACATATTCTTCAGGTTTTTGTCATACTATTGTGTTCCAGATACTTTCTGTTTATTTTTGTGGGGTGGGGGTGGGGGGGTCAGGATTGAATCCGGGATCTTGTGCATGCTAGGGAAGAGCTCTACCACTGAGCTACACCCCAGCCCTTTTTCTTGTTCTTGACAGTTTTAGCTTCAGATTAACATGCAAAATCTTTGATGATTACATTCCAATCTTAATGGTCAATCAGCCCACCAGTAACAAAATCATCACCTTACATTTGTATATTTTTGACAACATTACAAGGTACTTTCATATGCATTCTTATTTGAAACTGAAAATAATATGGTGAAGCATGTCAGGTCAGTATTATTATTATGTACTCAAAATTTAGGAAAACACACTCTAAGAGGTGAAGGGGCTAGTTTTATATTATATAACACATGTCTTCTGAATCTAAGTCTAGTACTCTATTACTAGATTAACTATTGAGACAAACTGTCCTTACGCAAATAGCAGGATTTCCATTGAATATTTGTAATACCTTAGTCTCAGTTCATTTTGGATTAGGACCAAAATGAAATGCAGATTCCATAATTGTCCTCATCCCAACACCCGTGTTATGAACTCTGGGGGATTTTGTCTTTATGTGGAATAAGGCTTCCTTGGTCCATAACCCATTATCCCATTTTCTTGTTATTTCTGTTGGACAAATTTTTGTAAAGTAAGTGCACTTGAACCTTTTTATGGAAGGGACGTACATCAACTGAATTTGGGTTTATTTTAACATATATGCCAGTTTTGGGATACATAGTAAAATTGATTGCTTTAAACACATCTTGATGAGTTTGTAAACTTCTGTAGTAGTTGTTTTCTTCTTAATAGGCTTTGACCGTGTGATGTAGGTATAAATGATTATTGAATAAGCACAGTGGAGAAGCAAGTTAATGAATTCATCTTAACAAAGGTGAACTGGATTGAATAAACTGAAAGATAAAAGGTAATAATGCAAATTCCATATGTATTTGGAGTTCTCATCTCTTTCCAGCAGTTTGATAAAGCCTAACAACATGGTATTATCTTTAGTTTTAGCAAGTTTTTGAGTAGCTGGGTTATTCTTAAATTCACCTAAAATTTATCACAGTACTATAATTTCAATGTATGGAAGTTGAAATAACAAGAGAGCAATATTGAGATCTAAGATCCTACATCAGGGGGCTGGGGTTATAGCTCAGTGGCAGAGCACTTGCCTAGCATGTCTGAGGTACTGGGTTCAATTTTCAGCACCACACATAAACAAATACAATAAAGGTCCATTGACAACTAAAAAAAAAAATATATTTTTTTAAAAAAAGATACTGGATCAGTGTACTTGTAAGCAAAGGGAGAAATACTAGGGAAAAACATATAACTACAGGTCCCCACACTCACCCCATCGCTCCCTTAAAAAAAACATAGAACCCCCAAAGAGTGATTAAATGATTTCTAAGAGCAAACTCCCATTATTTTTCGAAAGAGGAGTCAGAAAATACCAGGAGAAAAGATACCAGACAGGAGATGTAAGAAGGTGGCCCCAGGCTGTAACAGTCTAGAAGGTGAAGAATGAATAGAAGACAGGCAAGGGGAAAAACTGGCTTGACCAGGGGTTTTTGTTGGGGGCTAGGGTGACAGAGTTGGGAAGACAGAATGGAGATTCTGAACTAGAGCAGTCACGCCAGCGTTTGGAATCAGTGTAACAGCGGTAAAGAGCTTGGGTGACAGAATCACACCGCTTGGAATCTTCTGCTTCTTACTAGTCCTGTAACCTTGGGCAACTTGCTTAACCTTTACACCTCAGTTTTGTCACTAGTAAAATGGAGATAATAATAAAGCATGCTTTGCGGAGTGGCTATGAGAGTTAAGAGAGTTGGTAGTTCAGAGCTTGGCTAATAGTAAACAGTAAAATGTCAAACTGCTATATTTGTAGTTGTTATTCTTTCTCTTTCTTAATATGCTGTACTTCATTAGGGAGGAGGAGAGTGATGAACAGTTTTGTGAGAAACTTGGTCAGGCTTATTTTGAGGTGTGGGCTTCACTGAGGTAAAGTGGCACTGCTTCCAGAGAATACCCTTTACCTGGGCCTTGCGGTGAATATGAGAGGCCGAGATCCAGGCTGCCAGGACACACGGATGACCTCCTTGGCTAACCTGGGGCGGCTGCTCTGTTGTCCTTGTATACTTGACAGTTTTCACTTCTGCCTCTTGGGTACTAGAAGCCATGTGGGCTCACACCCGAGTTTCCCGGTTTCAGAGGCGTGAGGGCCATTTGGCAGTCATCCTGCTTCCGGGCCCAGCCTTGCCACGCATTGGCCGGGGAGTTCAGCTCTGACCCCACACTTGGTCCTAGCCCTAGCTCCCCCGGCCTCCCGCGCAGGCGCCGCCGGGGCCACCCCCGCCGCCATGTTTCCCCCGCCCGCGCGCTCCCTCCCACCACTCCCCCCTCCCCTCCCCAGCTGGGTTCCCGCCCCCCTCCCTTATCCCCCCCCCCCCCATCCCTTGGTGAGGTCAGGCGGAGGCACTGCCGCTGCGGCCGCAGCAGCTCCTCTCTCATTCCCAGGAAGCCTGGAACGGGGACTTTTGGAAATAACTGGAGCGGCGTTTGGGTTAGGGTCTGTGCTTTCCTCCTGCTTGAGGACAGGGTGAAGTGGCCTGGGCGAACAGGGGTGCAGAGGTACGGGTGCTGGTGCCTCGCAGCAGGAGCGAGCCTTGATTGCGCTGCGCTACTCCCTCTTCGGCCCTCGGAGCGCAGCAGCTGGCGGACGAGCGGCTGGGGCGCAGGGACGCGGCAAACAAGGTGAGGCAGGTTGCTGAAGTCACAGGGGTTCCATTAGCCGCTTCCCTGCCTCCGGGACCTGGCGGTGCGCGTGGTGCAAGGCAAAGAGTTGATCTGCATCAGGGACACTGGGGCGGGGAATCCGCTACGCTCTGTGCGCACCCCCCTTTTGCCTTTTCTACCGCGTGCTGGTGCGCTCCCTTATCCCTGCACCTTTGCCAACTCCAGGTCCCTCTAACCCAGCCAGATACCTGGGTTCTTCTAGGATCCTAGAACCCAGTTTTCCTGTGCTCTTTGTCATCTTTCCAAGATCTTCTCTGGGCTTCTAGGTCGCTGCCCTGATAGTCTGGGGGTTCCGATGTCCATCTCGGCCCTCTAACGGTTTCTGCTTTGTGCCTTCTTAACCCATCCCTTCGTCACAATCTTCTAACTTGGGAGGCTGTGCTGCTGGCTCCCAAGTTAGGAGCACATTCTTTTTTCCTCGAAGCTTTGAACTTAGTTTTGAACATCCTTAGCTCTGAATGTCTCGGCTGTTTTTGGTTTAATCACAGTTGACTAATGATTTTTTTTTTTTTTTTTTGGAGGCTTACAGCTTAGCCTGCGTTTACTGAAAGTGGTGGGATCATTCCTTCATTAAATATTCTTTAGTAAATATCTATTAAGGAACTTTAAAAATGTCTTTCTAGTTTTCAATAACTTAATTCAAGAACCATAGCCGTTTGAAATGTGTGTATATATGTTTGTGTGTAATCCTTCTACATGATCCTAAACCTTCCAGGATGCTAAACAGGCCTGACAGAGGGAGAACTGGTAGGGTTTGTAATGCCTAGTTCCATTCCTGAATCTGTAAATTAGGATGCTCATCCTTTTAATGCAGTTGAGAGGACCTTAATGGTTTAGGGAGAAAAAAAGTCACTCAAGTTAATATAGTTTGGTTACTAAGCACATTGAATAGGAACTGAGACACTTGGAGGAGGTTTAAAACTGCCTCTGTTGGGAGGGTACCTACCCCCTCCCCTTTAAAAGAAGCCACAGTTTCTTACAGTACGTCTCATATTTATGTAAACCCCGCAGAAACAGCATTTTAAAACCTTGTAGTTATTTTTTAAAAAACAAACAGCCCCAAACTCCTACTTTCAGCTTATCACTTTCTCCCCATGCAGTTGCTATTTTAGTTCTCATACTGAGGTTCATTTGTAATATAAAGAAAATTAAATGGAGACATCGAAAGGGAAGGCAAATACCAGCAAACAAGCCCATGCTGATGTATGCAGTTATGTTTTTGGAAATAGGATATATCCAGTGCTTAAATTTGAAAACTGAGAAAAAATGAACTAAGTAGCCATGACATCATTTTATATCTAAAAATATTAGCTCCCTTAACTGCAAGTTTTTATTAAAATCCTTAAAATTAACAGTGATAGATTTGTTTGCTTGATGGGTGACCAGGTGTTGCCACTGGCACAGTGTGAACTAATTGACAGAAATCTCAGAAGAAACCAAGTTGTAAATGAAGATAGTCGCTAAATTTCACTGTCCTGGTAGCACTTCTTTTGGCAGTGAGACAATGAGAATACTTTCTGCTACAACATCAGATGATATATTTTTAACATAGATAAATAAGAGTCTCAATTGCCCAAGGCCTTTAATCTGCCATTTTTATAAGCACATTTTAAATTGTGTGGTGTGACCCTGTAGAGTTTAGCTGATGTTATGAAGAAAGTAGTTTTCACAAGAGCAGTAAAGGCTATTGGATATCAATTTAGTTAGATAACTTGTAGGTGAAAGTGTTGTTTCCCATTCATTTGGTAAATTTCTGAGCTCACTTAAGTTCTATTTAAAAATTGAATGTTGTAGGGAGAGAGTACTTGTTCCAATAGGCCCACCATTATAGGTCTGATTTTTTTGGCAACCCATTCTCAAAAGATATACAAACTTGTGACTATTTCAAGGATAAGAGTGCATACCATTTTGTTACTTTTTTCTTTTGTGTTTCTTATTAATACTGAATCCAAGCTAAAATTACTACTGATGTGATTATATTGTAAAACTATTTATGTTTGCTTAGAAGAAAAACATGGATGTGAGTTAGCTATAAGCATTTTGCTCTGACTCCTCAATATATATTTAATAGCTCTCCTGGTACATCTAGAGGTTATCAAAATGGATATTTCTGGTGTTATTAAGTGTAATTGCAGTTTGCTATTGTATTATCTTTCTTGTTTTCAATTATGTTTCTTCATGTAATGTGACTTGCAATAGTGAAATGAGACTAACCAATTTTCAAACTGTTTGATTTTTTGATGTTTAATATACTACTGACTTCTCAAGTAATATGTCAGTTGAACTCTATTTTTATTGCTATGAAATAATACAACAGTTTGGCAGGAATCATCGGACTTCAGAAAGTGTAGAAAGAGTGTAGGAAAAATGAAGAGCCCTAGAGAATACATCTGAAAATTAGGGGAAAAATGTCTTCAGCAATTTAAAGAGACTCATAGCAATCAGCTTTTTATTTTTTTTTCCTTTCATACTGGACTTTGCACCCAGGGTTGCTCTGACACACTGAACTACATTCTCAGCCCTCTTGAGACAGGGTCTTGCTAAGTTGCTCAGGTACTCCTGCCCCAGCCTCCTGAGTCCCTGGGATTATAGGTGTGTGCTACTGTGCCTGGCAGCAATTAGGTTTGTGAACATTATTCATTCATTTATTAATTAATTTATGAAATCAGCTGAGTGCCTTTTGTATGCCAAGACCCTGTATTACGCACACTTAAAACTTGTAAGCCATAATCATTGCTCTTGTGGAACATGACAGTAATCATATTCTATCAGAGGTTATAGATAAAAAATAAATAAACAAATGAAGAATATCCTTATAGATTGTAGTAATAACAAGTAAGAAAATAAGGGAATGTGACACGCAGAACAAGGAAGGGCCTATTTAAGTAAGCAGGGGAAGGCCTCTATGACGGTTAATTTTAGGTGTCAATTTGTCTGGATAAGGAATACCTAGAAACTGGTAAAACATTATTTTGGGTGTGTCTGTGAGGGTGTTTGCAGAGATCAGTATGTTACTTTGATTGGTTATGTGGGGGAGGATCCTCCCTCAGGATCAGAAAGCTGGAGTATCCAATTGGCTAGAGAGAACAAATACAGAAGGTGAACTGGTCTTTCCCAGAGCTGAGAAAGACTCTTTCTGTGGCCTTGGACATCAGGACTCCAGGCTTGCTGGCCTTTGGACTTGGGCTCCAGGGCTTACAGCAGGGGCCCCTTGGGTTCTCATGCTTTCAACATTCCTTGAACTGAGAGTTACAACATCTGTCTCCTTGGTTCTGAGGCCATTGGACTTTGACTGAGCCACACCACCAGCACCCCAGAGTCTCCAGCTTGCAGATAGCCTGTCTTGGGACTCTCTAAGCTGCCGTAATTGTGTAAGCCAATTCCTTTAATAATTTCCCCTACATATTTATTTATGTGCATATTTCTTGGTTCTGTCTCTGGAGAATCCCAACAAATATAGCCTCTTAGAGAAGGTGATGTTTGAGAAGATACCTGAAAAAGAATAGAGAATGAGTCTGCCTTGTCAAGATATGGGTGTATATTCTCCAGAGAACATTCTTGCAGAGAGAAGAGTAAGAACTAAGTAAGGTCTTGAGGCAGGAAATCAGGCTTGCAGTTTATGAAGAACAGAAAGAAAGCCAGTAATGGCACTACCTAGTGAGCTGGGCAGGGAAATGGTTACAGAAGATGTTAGAGATCTTAGATGGAGTCAGCTAATAGATAAGACTTGGAAGCTTTGAGAAAGAATTTGAGTTTGATTCTCAGAACAGTGAGAAGTCATTGAAGAGTGTTTTCTGTGGAAAGAAATTGACTATAAAATAAAATGTAAGCCTGTGGAACTAAAAAAATAAATATTTTGCTAAGGAGAAATAGAATGTTCAGCTAATCAGTCATCTACATTAATAACTGAGAGTGAGAGATTCTTTGATTAAGTATGCTAAATCAATATGTGATTCCGTTCTACTCTGCTTAGTTAAAGAGTGGGATAATGGGACTTTGAGGTGAGTATGTTAAAAAGTAGTTCACTTTCCACTGTCACATTGTCACCTGTACTGCAAGGTAAGTTGTCATCAACTTGATTCAAATCAGATCACTGTTAAATTTAAGAGCTTGTTTTTCAAAGAATGATGTTTTATTTTTCATAGGAATATGTTCCTTGGGAAGGTTGGAAGTTTCATTTCTGTATAAGTGAGGTTTTCCATTTCCCTTTAACCATTGCCTTCCCAACATTTTCAATTTCCATACTTTTATTCCTGGAGAGATTAGGGTTATTCTAATGTTTGAAGCTTAAATTAATTTTATTGCTCTGAGCCGTTACTTCAAAGCAATTCAGATTCGAGGTCTAGATGTTCCCAAATAGGAACATAGATGGCAATTGAAGTCCCATGGGGTAAATCCTAAATTGTTGGGGGATGACCTGCAAAAATTCTTTAGCAGCTCTTCCAGAGTCAAGTTCCACCTCCTAAACTGAGCACTCAAGGGTCTTTCATGATTTGATCCCAGTCTACGTTCCCACATGTATTTATTATTCTCGTATAAATTTCTGTTAATTTCAACTGATTTTTCCCAGTTTGGAACTTTTCTATTTAGCATTATTCCTGGCATACAGTAGGTGCACAATGGGTGCTTCTCAAATGGAAACTATGCCATCCATTTGAAAAGCCCTTCCTTGGGCTGGGGTAAAGCACTTGCCTAGCATGTGTGAGGCACTGGGTTCGATTCTCAGCACCACATATAAGTAAATAAATAAAATAAAGGTCCATCAACAACTTAAAAAAAAAAACAAACAAAAAAGCTCTTACCTTTCCTTTCTGTCATTTTAAATCCCAATACTTGTCAAGGAACAGTTTAAATATCAGGCACTAATACAGCATCTGCCTGGTCTCTTTCTCCTCTGAATGTGAGCAGTAGGCACACACTTGCCCTGTTGTGTCATGATTATCTTATTTGATGCCTGAACTCTTCTGCATTGGTCTCTGGCTCCATGAAGGTTACCTGAACCTTGTCTGGTTTCCCATCATTGTATTCTGAGCACCTGGCATATGGTGTATACTGTATAGTTATTAAATTATGAATATATACTGCCTTGTGATATTTCTCCTATTTTTGGACACTTACATAAATTAATACTGTTTTGTTTCTCGCATGTACCTCTGAGGTTTTTTCTTCTAGTACTTGGTATCAAGTCCAGGGGTGTTCTACCGCTGAGCTACACCCCCATTCATTTTTATTTTTTATTTGAGACAGGGTTTTGCTAAGTTGCTGAGATTGGCCTTGAACTTGCAATATTTTTGCCTCCAGCCACCTGAGTCTCCAGAATTACAGGCATGTGCCATCTCATCTGGCTCCTGGTCGTCTTCTGAAACAGTTTTTGAGAGAGGTCATTTAGAAACAAAGTTAAGAGCACAAGCTGTGGAGCTAGGCTATTGGTGAGAAAATGCAAGAAAGTTTAGAGGTGAAATGACTGGGTTATGAGACCTTTAACCTAATCAGTGCATTAATATGTTGATAGGAATTAATTGGATGGTAATTATAGGCATATATGATGTGGCTGGAAGAAATAGGTCATTGGGGGCATGATTTGGGGGTATATATTTTGTCCCTGGTTAGTGGAATGGTCTCTCTCTACTTCCTGGTGGCTATGTCCTGAGCCACTTTCCTCTACCACACTCTTTCACAGTGATGTTCTGCCTCACCTGAGCCCCAGAGCAATGGAGCTGGCCATCTATAGAGTGAGACCTTTGAAACCATGAGCCTCAAATACATTTTCCTCTTCTAAATTGTTCTTGTTAGGTATTTTGGTCACAGTAGTGAAAAATCTGGCTAAAACACTGTGCCTGAGTCACCACATCTGTAAAATAGAGATAATTGAACTTACCTGTTAGGGCACTTGTAAGGATCAGATGTGTTAGCTAGGCCCACAATTTAACAGTTTTCAAGTTTCAAAAGTTCTGAAAATTATAAAAAATTAATTTGGTAGGTTAAATGTCAAGTGGTAGCAAAACATTGCTCAAACTGATATTTGTGGTCTTCATTAATAGTCTTTATTTTACTTATTGCTAATCTTTTCTTGTTTTTGCTATAGTATCAGTAATATGTTTATGGGGATAGTACCACAGACCTTAGTGGGGTATTACATAATTACTCATTTTCCCCAGTTTGGAACTTTTCTGTTTAGCATTATTGAAACATAATATGTAGCTAATGCAGGCTATTGCCTATCTAAAAGTTTGGAAATTTCTGAATTTGAATCACATCTGGCACCAAGGTTTTCAGATAAGAGATTGTAAACCTCACACTAAAGGGCTTAAATCATAGCCTTGCACATAGTAAGCTGTAGCTGTGGGTGGTAGAGATTAGGGAGGTAAATAAATTACTTTATCTTTCCCAATAGCTTGCTCATAATGGTTACCATGTAAATGGTTACCATGTAGATACATGCTTATTTAGTCCTACAATGACTCTGAATATAGAGGGCTGGCTGTATTGTCCTAATCTTATAGGAAAGCAGATATGGCAAAGCAAAGATCCAGGCCTTTCAGTGCTCTCTTTAGTACCATGAAGAGTATTTATTTATTGATTTTTGTTTTTATTTTGTTACTTAAGACCAACTAGTTCTTTAGGACAAGAGAATCTTTTTTGGGGAGGTGGAATTCAGTTAAGAATTTATTTAATATGATTAGACACCTGTGCTTTGAAGTTGCTAAACATTTTTTTCACTAATGTATATAACTAAGTGTATGGATGTCTGTATTAAAAGCAGAAGAAAGGTATAAAACAAATGATATATGGTTCCTGCCTTCAGCAGCTCTAGCATCATGCATGGTTACATGGGGGCATGAGTCTATGTTATAATCCTTCACTTTCCTTTGTACTCTTGAAATAATATAAAAAACATACAAAAGGGGCCGAGGGCATGGCTCAGTGGTAGAGAATTTGCCTAGTATGTGCTTCATCCTGTGTTCCATTCCCAGCACTACCAGAAACGGTAAAAAAACAAAGGGAAATCCAAGTGTCAATTGAAAACTTTCCTTAGTGTCTATTACATGAATTGCTTTTTAATTATTCTAACTTCCCTTTCAATATTAAATAACATCTTGACAAGCTTTTCTTCCCAATTAGACTAAAAAGCATAGTTTTTATTGATTTCCCTTATAAATATTTATAAATTGCAATTGGTATGTTTTCTTTTTTCTCTTACTTTTTTTTTTCTTGGTACCAGAGATTGAACCCAGAAGTGCTTTATCAGTAAGCCACATCCTCAGCCCTTTTTAATTTTTTAAAAATTTTGAGAGTCTCTGAGTTTCCAAGGGCTTCATTGAGTTGCTGAGGTGGGCCTTGAACTTGTGATCCTGCTGCCACAGCCTCCTGAATTGTTGGGATTACAGGTGTGCACAACTATTCCTGGCTATGTCTTTTTACTTTGTCCAGTGCTCTTTCCACTAGTTTAGGCTCCCTCAAACTATAGCACAAGTACTCAGTGAGCAGGCTAACAACATGGTAGTATGCCTCAGGAGACACAAAATGGAGTGCCTTGGCATTTCTTATCTTTTTCTTTTTCTTTCTCCCTCTCTCCCTCCCTCTCTCCCTCTGTCCCTCCCTTTCTCCCTCCCTCCCTCTTCCCCTGTCCCCCTCTGGCTTGCACTTACTTGCTTGCTCACTTGCGCTCCCTTCCTTCCTTCCTTCCTTCCTTCCTTCCTTCCTTCCTTCCTTCCTTCCTTCCTTCCATTGGAGATTAAATCCAGGGACACTCCATCACGGAGCCACATCCCCAGCCATTTTTTTTTAAAATTTTGAGACAGAGTTTCACTACATTGCTGAGGCTGGCCTTGAACTTGTGATCCTCCTGCCTCTGCATCCCAAATTGCTGGGATTGCAGATGTGTACCATAATGCCTGACAGCTTGCATTTTCTTGAAGTATCTGTTTTACACAAAGATTTAAGAGAGCATCAACTAGTAGTTAATTTAAAATATGTAAAAATATTTAAACAAACTCATACATTATACTTTAGAATGCAATATTTATATGAAAATTTGAGATAAAAACCAATACTAAAGAGAAAGTGTCAGCTTCTAAGGGCAGCTGTGGTAACCATTAAGTGACCATTGAAACTCTTCTCTGTTGCCAAAATCTCTTCTTTTAGTCAAATACGCATACATTTTCATAGTCTTAAATTACCATAATGACCTATGATAAAGGTAATGGATATTAATGTTTTCTCTATGGTATTCAATTTCTTTTAATTCAAGGCTACACATTGTTTGATAGTGGTATAAATCTTAAAATGTGTTCAGTCCCTGATGTTGGTGAGTAGTAACTAAGATGGATAGTGAAGGGCTTGTCAAGGAACTGATATCTTTAAGAAGAGAGATTATTAGGACACAGTGACCATGAACTTGAACCAGCACAGCTGATGCAGTTAAAGATTTGCTCTAGGGGCTGGGGTTGTGGATCAAGTGGTAGAGTGCTTGCTTGGCATCTGTAAGGCACTGGGTTCGATCCTCAGCACCACATAAAAATAAAGATATTGTATCCACCTAAAACTAAAAAAATATATATATTTTAAAAAAGCTTTGCTTTATTCTATGTACACTTGTCTATCTCGCTGATTTGAAGTTATCTTTGCTAACTTTCAAGCTGCTTTTGTTTATAACACGTTCAGTATGCAAATTATTTTGTTAATTGCTGGCAACTGAAGTATTCCCTACTAGAAGAAAATTGTCAAAGTTTGCTTCATTGGTGAAAGGGTTCTACATTTGAGAACGTATTATAAACAGGTCAGCAGTGCCTGTTACCAAGTAATCATTTAATTTTCTCCAAATGAGAATGATAAAGAAGAAAAAGGCAAATGAAGAAAGGGATGAAAATAAATGGTGTAAGTCAAACACTAAATCTTTCAATTAATTTTCATGATTGCTTTTCCACTTTCTTGTTGTCTCGTGCCAGGCACAGTTTGCAGGGTCTGACATTGTCATATTGCTGTGTTACTACTTAAAGATTATAAAGAGATAGGTACTAAGGATGATGATTAAGGGACAGTCTTTATAATCTATGTGTGAACTACTTTTAGATTCTGTTCAGTAAAAGAGGATAAGAGAGTTTTAGAGTTTTGTTTCTTGGTCTCACCTTTTAAGAACAGTCATACATTTCTAAAGAATATTTCATTTCAACAAAGTTTTCTGTATACTTTCTTATATACTTCTTAGTAGGAAGGTAGTAGAATTTGATGGCTAAGATGTTGGGTTCTGGAATCACAGGAAGTATGATAATGGACAACTTGCTTCATCTCTCTGAGTTTTAATTTTTCTCCTGTAAACTATTTTGTCTGTTTTAAGTAGTGTATAAAATAATGCATAGGAAGCACTAAGCACAGTTCACACCACATACGCGATACAGCTATATTTATTATTGACCCTTTTCATAGATTAGTGACTGAAATAGTTGAAAATTTGAAGCATAGTTTAAGAACTTTGCAATTCACATATGAAGCAGAATGCAAAATGTGAGGGAAATAGTGTGTCATATATATGTATACACACATATGTGTGTGTGTGTGTGTGTGCTTTCTTTTAAAATTTGTACCTTTTAAATGGTTAGTACACTGTTTAGAAGTAACACCAATTTTCTAGCAGACAAGAAAGTTTATGGTAAATCCTTGGCTTATTACTTATTCACCTATGGCATCACATTGAATGTAAGAAAAGCATCAGTTTTTAATAGTTAACCCAGTACATATTCAAATATGATATTATTCAGTTTGATAAGATTTTAAATTTCAATATCTATCTGGAAGAAGATGCAGGAAAATATATACTACAATATTGTCTCTTAAATATGAAAACTTTTGGTGTTCTGATAATCAAAGAGGTCACAACTTTTTTTTTAATAACTTTTTTGGGTGTTTATCAGGATTGAACCAGGGCTTTGTGTGTGCTTGACAAGCACCCTGTCATTGAGCTACCTACCCAGCAACAAATTTTCTTGATGCATCTTGAATTGTTTCAGTTTTCAGATTTCCGATATTAAAGCATTTGTAAAAGTTAAGCCATTGGGCAAAGGGCTAATTCCTTTTGAATAATTTCTTTCTATAGAGTTTGAGTTGGTATGGTTAAATTTTATTGTAGTTACTCTAACAGCAAATCAAATAATATCATAAGAGAAGATAAAAGTCAATGTTAGCTGGGCACTGTGGGTTATGTCAGTAATCCCAGTGACTTGGGAGGCTGAGGCAAGAGGATTACAAATTTGAGGCCAGTCTCAGCAACTCAGTGAGATCAAAATAAAAAATAAAAAGGTCTAGGAATGCATCTCAGTGATAAAGTGCTCCTGGGTTTAATCCCCAATACCAAAAAAGGTCAATAGTAGTTTTAATAAATGAATGGATATGTTTAAGTGAATTATTGAGAGCATCTTCAGGTAATGGAAGTATAGTGTATCCTTTTGAGTTAAAAATATATTAAGCTATCATTCCTGCTTTCCTAAATAATGCCCCTTGTTTCCAATATGAGATAAATCAGACAGATATGATGCTTGGAGAGCCAACCTAGCTGTGGACTACCACAGGTGTTCCAAAAAGAAAACCCATGTAACACATTGGTACTATTCTTTATATTTAGAGGTTTTGTGACAATTATTATTGTAATATATATCCAGATTAATGAACAGCTTAGATTACTATACTAATGAGATGCTTATTAGCAGTACACCCTGCATTTATAGATAGCAATCATTATTAGTATCATTTGAAGATGAAAAGACATTTTCCAAATCCATTTTTAGGGCTGGGGATGTAGTTCAGTAATGGAGTAATTTTCTAGCATGGGAGGCCCTGAGTTTGATCCCCAGCACTGCAAAAAAAAGTATTTTTATAAAAATTAGACTTACTCTTCCCTTAGGTACTTAGTTAAATTTTAAATAAAGGTAATGCCCTTTATTTATAGAGCACCTTTCTTTTGAAGAATGGCTAACTCTCATTTTATTTACTCTTGTGGAATATGCACAATGAGTTTAAGTAACATCATGTGAGGTAGAATTAGGAGTAGAATGCCCTTGATTTATTTGACTTTTTAAAAAATTTAAATTTTTTGTTGCATATTATTTATACAGAGTGAGGTGTTTAATTGTGGCATACTCATACATCCATATAACATATTTGGTCAATTTCACTTCCCAGTACCTCCCCTTGTCTGCTCCTCTCCCTTCCACCTGATCTCCTTCCTCTTCATTGATGGTCTCCTTTCCACACATTCAGGGCATCCTGTTTATTCCCTGAACCAGTTTCCACATGTGAGATAAAACATATGATGCTTGTCTTTCTGAATCTGGATAATTTTACTTAACAAGATGCTCTCCTATTCCATTAATTTTTCAACAAGTGACATAATTTTGTTTTTCTTTATGGCTCAATAATACTCCATTGTGTGTGTGTGTGTGTGTGTGTGTGTGTTTGTGTACCACATTTTCTTTATCTGTTTATCTGTCAATGGGCACATTGTATAACTTGGTTATTGTGAATAGTGTTGCAATAAATATTGGTATGTGTGTACTGCTATTGTATGATGACTTTATTTCTTTGGGATAAATACCAAGGAGTGGGATAGCTGGGTCAGAGAGGAGTTCTATTTGTAATTTTTTGAGGAACATACTGATTTCCATGGTGGCTCTACTAATTTACATATACACCTAGAGTATATAAGAATTCCTTTCCCCATATCCTCGACAGCATTTATTGTTATTTGTATTATTGCTGATTGCCATTCTTATTTGAGGTGAGATGTAGTTTTGATTTGCATTTCCCTGATGAATAAAGATGATGAACATATTTCATATACTTGTTGGTCATTTGTTCTTTTTTAGAGTAATGTCTATTCAGTTCATTTGCCCATTTATTGAATGGCTTTTTTGCTTGATATTGAGTATTATGAATTCTTTATATATTCTGGATATTAATCCTCTGTTGGAGAAGTAGCTAAGGAAACTGAGGGAAGTTTAGATAACTTGTTCAAGGGTACATACCTAATAAGTGGAAGAGCTAGGTATAAAGTCCATGTAGTCCGTCTGATTTTTGAGTCTGTGCTTTTAACCAAAACATTTCCTTTCATTCTGTCTATGACATGGGACATTATATAAGGCAGCATGATAGCTTTAAAAAAAGGCTTGTTAAAAAACAGACTCTGGAGAAATACAGAGCAATGATCCGAGAAAAGTAGTGGCAAGAAACTTCAAAGAATGGGGTTGTATTAAAAAGCAAGGAAAGTATTTCAAAATATTTTAATGCCTAAAGCTGTGTGTGTGTGTGTGTGTGTGTGTGTGTGTGTGTGCACATTTGCGTGCACAGGTGTCTGTCTCTTTGTATATGTGAGTGTTTATTTTGAGCTATAAAAATACTTAAAAGGTAAATGAAATTGAGAATCCTCTATATTAACAACCAGAGATCTATTTTGGGGTGCAGTATTTGCCTTCACAAACTTGTTTTTAAAAATAAAATAATTGATGTACCAGACACTTTACCCATTTAAAGAATGCAATTCAATGGTTTTTAGTATATTTACTGAGTTGTCTGACTGTCAATTTTAGAACATTTTCATCATTTTCCCAAAGAGAAATGTGTGTTGAAACAGATATGGTTATGGGGGGTATGGAACTAGAGTGACCAATGATATTACTGCTTCCCTATCAAAATGTTCATAGATGTCTGCTTAGTGTAACTCATATCTTAATAGTGTTTTTTTTTCAGTCTAGCTCCAAATTGTTGGAGACTCCTTCTTTCAATTTCAGTTTGATTAGTGACTAGTCTTTCAGAGGATTATATATCTGATTTTAAATTCTTAATCCAAATTGATTATATAAATTTGCTCATTATATATTTGTCATAAAATATTGATATTAGTAATAAATAACTAAGGAAGATTTGTATTTAAAAACAAAACTGCTAAATCCATTTCTGTGAATGGTAACCTCTTTGTGCATTCTAGTGGGCCAGAATCAGAAATACCTGAAAAATTTCCTGGGGGGAAAATGTCATTTTAAAATATTTCTAAATAGTATTCCTGATATAAGTTACTAGTGGATAGATGATTGAGATAAAAGCAATACACTGTTTTTTTGGCTATGACATATTATTGGGGTGGTACGTAATGGGAAATGTTTTATAAAATATATATCATTATGATATATATAGATATTATGAAATAATTGGAATTCAGAAATATTTGTTTCAGCCCCTTGCTTTTCAGTCACTTAGGCTTCACAAAAATATACAGTCAGTGTTATAGTCAAGGACTGTATTTCAATGTAGTGGGAGTTATCAAGCCAAACATCTGTGTGTGTTGGGGAAGACAGACTGTTCTTAGGTCTTCATTAAATAAGTTACAGTCAGTGTTATTTTCAGGCTAAGGAATTACGATTTACTTTTTATTATTTAAAAAATCTTTAGACATATTTAGATGTTTTAAAGAACATAGGTGTGTTTTGAAATGAGTTAATTGGTCTCTTACTACATCTGATTTTAACTACTTTTCATTTTGGAATGACTTTAAAATGTTACTATACTTCCTCAGTATTTTTTCTATGCTTATTTTGTACTTGGGTTGAGTTTCTACTCAGGGCCCAAAGTTGCAGTTGAATTTAAGTTGACTTTATTCACTCAAAGTGATTTGCTGTAAATCTCAGGTATATTTTTAATTTGCTCGTGTGGCAATGCTGTAGTGATCTCATAGCTGGTGGGTAGAATAGGATTAGACAAGATGGCACTGCTTTCGTTAGAAGAAGAAAGCTAAGTGTATCTTTGTATTAATTAGACAGAAGCACAGTTTTATCACTAAGGTAGTTGACATCACCTGTAGTCAGAGATTCAGATGCTGTGGAGTTAAAGAAAAAAAAAGGGTGCTGGATTTAGAAATTTTGATGTTTATATTGTGATGCTGCTTTTTTCCTATGGCTAAATTTTGTTCATTAAGACTTTGCAATATTGGGCTATGTGGAAAGGGTTAGAAGTCAGCACATTAAAAACATGCCAAATTTGTCTGGTTTAAGAGGGCCATTTTGAATAAGAAAATATCACACCATTTAGAAAAGAGGATTGAGAGTAATGTGAATTTTGTGTTTTCTGTGGCTTGGAATATTTATTGATTTAAAAGATATTATTACAGTGTACTCATCAATGATTATTTCAGAACAGTTTGATTTTTAACTTAGTGTCTAAAATGGTTTGGATTATTAGATAGTTTAGAAGGACTCTTCATGTGGATTAGATCCATCTACCTCTTGTATAGCTATATTTGCTTTGTCTGCAAATAATGGAGACTTACTGAGTTTAATTAGCCTTTCTATGTAGGGCAGCACCTTATTTTGCTGAGAGGAAATAAGGTATTTTATGTAAATTCATTCAACAAAAATTATTGAGCACTCTTCTGGTCAAAGTGCTGGACAGTGGTGAACAAGGTCAAGTTCTACCTTCATCCTATGAGGCAATTACAATATTCTGTTCACTTTTTGTTCTTTTTTTAAAGTATATTTTTAATTTTATAGTTTTCACCTTTACCCTTTTGTAAGAAATTCCATCCAAAGGAATGGAAAAGGGAGCAGAGAAACACTCCTTCCATTTAAGGATATAACTTGGCATTCATACACATTGCTTTTGTACACACCCCACTGGCCGGAACTCAGACCTATGGCCATACCTAGCTACAAGAGAGGCTGGAAAATATTGCCCTTCACTCATGACTATGTGCTCTGCAAAACAGTTTATTGCTCTGTGGAGAATGGAAAAACAGATTGGAGGATTCCCAACACTGTCTACTATGCATTTTCTCTAATGCAAACCTTGAATCTTTGGTCAATGTCATGGCTTAACCAGAGCTAATATCTCCATAACATTGGCTACCCATTTGCTTCAGGATAAAATCTCAGACTTGTCAGCAGGACATGATTTGACTCATGCCTCTTCCTCCATCTCCTCTCTCACCCCTCCCAATATTACATTCTAAATTGCAACCTTACTGACACTTCTTGCACTTCCCCAAACTTCCCCTGTTTTCTTTGCACTTGTCACTTTTTCTGAAATGCTGATGACTTCCTGTCTTTCAGGGATTAGTTGGATGACACCTCTTCAGGGAAGATTTCTTTGAGCCTCTTCTGCTTTACAACCTATGCCAGGTGTTTCTTTCATGTATTTCTTTAGTATTGCTTGTCTCTCTCTTTAGCAACCTTTATTATAAGTAGTATTTCTACTTCTCTGTCTTTCCCATTAGTTGTGAGTTCCTTGAAGGCAGGCACCAAGTCAGTTATCTCTGTTGTCTGGCATGATACCTGGGACAGAACTGAATTTAATGTTTGTTAAGTGAGAAAATGGATGAATGAATATTTTACTTTTTAATTATGGCTACTTGGCCAAACTGGCAGGTCTGCTTATTTTCCATCTGGAAATTGCTGTAATGTAGTTATAGTGTTTTCCATTAGCCAGGACTGGGTTATTTTATACTAGATATTGATAAAATCAGATTGTTTTAAAAATATCAGGTGATTATATGTTAATATATGTTATATAAGATTATAAAAAATAACTAAAATTTTAGAATTGAAAGGAGCCTTACAAATCATTTAACCCAGCCCTTCTTATTTTAGAAAGATATATCATGTAATGGAAAGGGAAAGTTAAAATGCTTGATTAAGTGTCTCTATCCCCAAGGAGCTTTCAGTATAATTGGGAAGATGGTATTTACAAACATGAAAAAGATGCCTGAGATAAAGGTACCAAAGGAATAGAAAAGGTTGGAATAGTCAAGGTAGGTTTCACCAGGGAATTATGTTGTGAAATGGCCCTTGATTTCTGGGTAGGATTTTTAAATGAGAGGACATTCAAGGTGTGGGGAATACATAAAGATGGAAAGATAGAGATGTATGGGAGAATTTGGGGACATGTTTAATTGAATGGTATTTGTATGAAGACAGAAAACAGACGACTAGTACCAGAAAGGAAGACACACTTAAATAACAGGCTACTGAGAGAATCCATGGGCAGTTTTTAAGTAGGCAAAAATATAATGAGAATGATTTTTATGTTTTATTTGACTGATAGGTGTGCTAGGTTGATAGCTGAATGGGTTATGAAACTGGCACATTGTCTAATATGCCAATTAAAAATATGAACTTAATGTGTTCCCATTTTTTGCTCAAAGGAAAAAACATGAGTCATCACCAATTTTTGTGATAGTTAACAAAACAATGTTGGAATTTTTCTTAATAGAAAAAGTAAGCCCAAGCAGCAAGCTTGGGATATTAGTAATGTGCCTGTATTAATCATGACATACTGTGGATAATTGCATAAATTCTCACGTTACGCCAATAAACTGTAAAAATTTCTGAAGTAACTGAGAACATGGTAGCAGCTGCAGCACCAGCCTGTGCTATTTGACAATTCATTCACAGACTACACAAATTTGTGGAAGAAGCATGAAGCCTCCTGATGTATTTGTGAGCCATTTTGTTTAAGATTTTTTTTTTAGCAAGATAACAGGGTACATTGTATTTTAAAGAACAATAAGAAGAGGTCTGCAGTACATAAAACTTTATCTAAAAATGAGAAGCATGAGAAGAGGACCGTAAATTCTCACTCTGTATAGACAAACAAAAAGTAGGCTCATAGAGCAAGATTTGCTTCCTAAGTATTATAGTTCATTGGTATAGTCAGGGATGAGTGTTTTTCTTTAAAGGTAATATATATGTGGATTTGGAAAGGACACATGAATGGCTTTAACACAGGCTTTTGAAAGTCTCTAAATTTACAACCTCAGAATGCATAGACTTGGAAACATAGGGATGTATGGGAGAATTTGGAAATATGTTTAGTTGAGTGGTATTTAGAATGAAGAAAGAAAGCAGACAAATGGAACCAGAAAGGGGAGGAACTTGAATAACATGCCACTGAACGGAACCATGGGCAGTTTTAAAGGAGGTGACTGATATAATGTGAATAATTTAGTTATACATCAGTACATGTCCTATATAGTTTTCTTTTTTTTCCTTTCATGAAGGACTATATGAAACTAATATGTACCCTTTTTAAAGACCTATATGTGAATAGTTTATGTGTTTCTTCTAAGAATTAGAAGGAAAATAGCATTTAAATTGATGTTCATTGAAGATGTATTGATGAGTCTGGAATATTTGTTAAACGTATTTTAAGGAAACCTACCTAAAAGTACTTGTTTCAGATGGTGTACAATTAAATGCATAAAACTATTCTAATATTTTGTACTTCAACATAAACTTAAGTTCATGTAACATTTTGAAAGTTAAGTGCATTTTAGCAAATACTAAAAGTGTGATTTTTCTTTGATTCATTTTTTCTTTAGTCTGTTAGAAAATCTGGTAAGCTTCAGCCTGTATAACAACATGGAAATCTGCAGCAACTAGTTTTTTACTATCATATGTCATTATAAGACTTCCTTTAATAATACTTCAGGAAAGTCCCGCTATCAAGTGTGTCATTAAGACATAAAAACAGTCCTTAGGATTTCCTAGCTATGATCTATTGAGAGGTATTTGTTCTATTTCCCAATCTGGTTGAAATCCTAACTGAAGTACTTAAAATAATTTAAAAAGTAGAGTGCAATGGGAAGTACTGAGTATATGTCAGCACATGTCCTGTTATTTGAAATGGTGATTAAACAATATAGACATAGGGTTATAGTGTAATGGTTAAGAGTGTAGACTCTGACTCTTCTACTTTCTACTTGTACCACTTCATTCACTATTTAGAACAGTGCCTACACTATGGTAAGAGACGATGAATGTTAGTTATTATTACTTTATGCAAATGATATTTATCTGGGTATCAAAAGAACTTTGTTTAAATTCATTTTTCCAGCTATATTTAAAACAAACATCTATAGAAGAAGATATATCAAAAGAATGAGGTAAGTGTTTAAATCAGCAATATAATAGTTATGAAGTAGTAGGGAACATTTTTAGCAAGTAAATTATTATTATTGTGAATTATTTGAGCAAATATTTGAAAAACAAAATGAGAAAAAAAATTGACCACCAGACTAATAATGGCTGCCTGTAACTTTTATTTATAGGATTTGTTTGAATTTGCCTCACATTAGAAAATAGCCTAGTTTGATTAGACACTTAAAAGAACATTTAAAAATGCAGATTTCCAGGAACTTGCAAAGGTAGTACAGAGAGGTTCCATGTACCATTCATCCCCAATGGTTACATCTTAGGTAACCAAAGTACTTTATCACAGTCCAGAAATTGGCATTGGTACAATGTGTCTGTGTATAGTTTTATGCCACTTTTAATCACATTTTATATTCATATACCTACCTCTACAATGAAGATATATTTTATGACTGCAGACATAATTTTGAGAATTCAATTGGTGAAGTAAGGAAAGTCTATTGTATTTATTCATATTTTCTTAGCATGTTCTTTCTTCCTTCCTGATGTTCCAAGATTCTTTCTTTTATCATTTCCTTTCAGATTAGAGAACTTCCTTTAGTTGCTCTTCCAGGGTAAGTCTACTGGCAGCAAATACCTAGTTTTCCTTCATCTGAGAATGCCTTGATTTCTCCTCTTCATTCCTGAAGGATGTTTTTGTTGGATATGGGTTCATAGTTCTTTTGTTCAGTTCTTGAAAAATCCCGTGTGCCCCTTTCTTATAGCCTCCATGGTTTCTGATGTAAACTCTGCTGTCATGTGAATTTTCCCCCTTATTTTTTTTTATTGGTTGTTCACAACATTACAAAGCTCTTGACATATCATACTTCATACATTAGATTGAAGTGGGTTATGAACCCCCAATTTTACCCCAAATGCAGATTGCAGAATCACGTCGGTTACACATCCACAATTTTACATAATGCCCTATTAGTAATTGTTGTATTCTGCTACCTTTCCTATCCCCTACTATCCCCCTCCCCTCCCCTCCCCTCTTCTCTCTCTACCCCATCTACTGTAATTCATTTCTCTCCTTGTTTATTTTCCCATTCCCCTCACAACCTCTTATATGTAAGTTTGCATAGAAATGAGGGTCTCCCTTCATTTCCATGCAATTTTCCTCATCTCTCTCTTTCCCTCCCATCTCATGTCACTGATTAATGTTACTCTTTTCTTCCCACTCTTCCTCCCTGTTCTGTTCATATTTGCTCTCATTATATCAAAGAAGACATTTGGTATTTGTTTTTTAGGGATTGGCTAGCTTCACTAAGCATAATCTGCTCTAGTGCCGTCCATTTCCCTGCAAATTCTATGATTTTGTCATTTTTTATTGCTGCATAGTACTCCATTGTGTATAGATGCCACATTTTTTTTTATCCATTCATCTACTGAGGGGCATCTGGGTTGGTTCCACAGTCTAGCAATTGTGAATTGTGCTGCTATGAACATCGATGTGGCAGTATCCCTGTAGCATGCTCTTTTAAGGTCTTCAGGGAATAGTCCGAGAAGAGCAATAGCAGGGTCAAATGGTGGTTCCATTCCCAGCTTTCCCAGGAATCTCCAAACTGCTTTCTAAATTGGCCGCACCAATTTGCAGTCCCACAAGCAATGTACAAGTGTACCCTTTTCTTGGCATCCTCGCCAGCACTTGTTGTTGTTTGACTTCATAGTGGCTGCCAATCTTACTGGAGTGAGATGGTATCTTAGGGTGGTTTTGATTTGCATTTCTCTGACTGCTAGAGATGGTGAGCATTTTTTCATGTACTTGTTGATTGATTGTATATCCTCCTCTGAGAAGTGTCTGTTCAGTTCCTTGGCCCATTTGTTGATTGGGTTATTTGTTATCTTATTGTCTAATTTTTTGAGTTCTTTGTATACTCTGGATATTAGGGCTCTATCTGAAGTGTGAGGAGTAAAAATTTGTTCCCAGGATGTGGGCTCCCTATTTACCTCTCTTATTGTTTCTCTTGCTGAGAAAAAAACTTTTAAGTTTAATTAAGTCCCATTTGTTGATTCTTGTTGTTAACTCTTGTGCTATGGGTGTCCTATTAAGGAATTTGGAGCCCGACCCCACAATCTGTAGATCGGAGCCAAGTTTTTCTTCTATCAGACGCAGAGTCACTGGTTTGATATCAAGCTCCTTGATCCATTTTGAGTTAACTTTTGTGCATGGTGAGAGAGAAGGATTCAGTTTCATTTTGTTGCATATGGATTTCCAGTTTTCCCAACACCATTTGTTGAAGATGCTATCCTTCCTCCATTGCATGCTTTTAGCCCCTTTATCAAATATAAGGTAGTTGTAACTTTGTGGATTAGTCTCTATGTCCTCAATTCTAAACCATTGGTCCACCCGCCTGTTTTGGTTCCAGTACCATGCTGTTTTTTTCAGTATTGCTCTGTAATATAGTTTGAAATCTGGTATCGCTATACCACCTGATTCACACTTCCTGTTTAGAATTGCTTTTGCTATTCTGGGTCTTTTTTTGCTTTTTTTTGCTATTCTGTGTCCCATAGATTCCGATATGTTGTGTCTGTATTTTCATTTATCTCTAAGAATTTTTTGATTTCCTCCTTTATGTCTTCTGTAACCCATTGATCATTCAGTAACATATTGTTCATTTTCCATGTGATGTAGGATTTTTCCTTCCTTCTTTTATCATTGATTTCCAGTTTCATTCCATTATGATCAGGTAAAATGCATGGTATTATCTCCACCCCTTTATATTTACTGAGGGTTGCCCTATGGCATAATATATGGTCTATTTTTGAGAAGGATCCATGTGCTGCTGAGAAAAAAGTATATCCATTTGATGATGGTTGATATATTCTATATATGTCAGTTAAGTCTAGGTTATTGATTGTGATATTGAGTTCTATAGTTTCTTTATTCAATTTTTGTTTGGAGGATCTGTCCAATGGTGAGAGAGGTGTGTTGAAGTCACCCATAATTATTGTGTTGTGGTCTATTTGATTATTGAACTTGAGGAGAATTTGTTTTATGAATGTCGCAGCACCATTGTTTGGTGCATAAATATTGATAATTGTTATGTCTTGTTGGTGAACGGTTCCTTTTAACAGAATATAATGACCTTCTTTATCCCTTTTGATTAACTTAGTCTTGAAGTCGATTTTATTCGATATGAGGATGGCCACCCCTGCTTGCTTACGAGGACCGTGTGCGTGGTATATTTTTTCCCATCCTTTCACCTTCAGCCTGTGTATGTCTTTTCCAATCAGATGTGTCTCCTGGAGGCAGCATATTGTTGGATTTGTTTTTTTAATCCATGATACCAGCCTATGTCGCTTTATTGGAGAGTTTAAGCCATTAACATTCAGAGTTACTATTGATATATGGTTTGAACTTCCATCCATGTTTGATTGTTTATCCTTTTTTAAAAAAATTTTAGTTTGTTTCTTCATGATTATCTTTCCCCTCGCCCTTTGTCTTTACTGAGGCACTTCCCACTGATGGTTTTGGTTATTGTTTTTCATTTCTTCCTCGTGTAGTGTTTTGCTCAAAATGCTTTGCAATGCTGGTTTTCTGGCTGCAAATTCTTTTAACTTTTGTTTATCATGAAAGATCTTTATTTCGTTGTCATACCTGAAGCTTAATTTTGCTGGATACAGAATTCTTGGTTGGCATCCATTGTCTTTCAGTGTTTGAAATACATTGTTCCATGACCTTCTTGCTTTCAGTGTCTGTGATAAAAAAATCCGTTGTTCACCTTATTGGTTTACCCCTAAATGTAATCTGTCTCCTTTCTCTTGTAGCTTTTAATATTTTCTCTTTGTTCTGTATATTGGATATCTTCATAACAATGTGCCTTGGCGTTGGTCTACTGTGATTTTGTGTGCTCGGTGTCCTGTATGCATCTTCAATTTGTATATCTGTTTCCTTTTTTATTTCTGGAAAGTTTTCTGTAATTATTTCATTCAGCAGGATTCTCATTCCCTTGGTTTGAATCTCTGTACCTTCTTCTATCCCAATGACTCGTAAGTTTGGTTTCTTCATGTTATCCCATAACTCTTGGATGTTTTTCTTGTGATTTTTTTACCAGCCTTTCTGAGTTGGCTAGACTCTTTTCAAGATGGTATATTTTGTCTTCATTATCTGACGTTCTGGTTTCTACTTGCTCCACTCTCTTAGTGATACTCTCAATTGAGTTTTTAATTTGGTTTATCGTTTCCTTCATTTCTAGAATTATTGTTTGATTATTTTTTATAATCTCTATCTCCTGATAAAGATGCTTAACTTCTTCTTTTAGCTGTTTATGTAATTCATTCTCAATGTGTTCTTTCGCTGCTTGAATTTGCTGTCTTGTATCCTCTTTAAGGTTCCATTCCATCTGTCTAAGGTGTTCCTTGAAGTCTTTATATGACCATTTTTCTGATGACTCTAGGTCCTCCTGAATATTTAGGCTGTCCTGCATTGTTTGTACTCCTTTTCTTCCTTGTTTCTTGAAGCTGCTCATGTTGCTTCTTGTTCTGTTTGACTGCTGAGTTACTGTTTACTCCTATAAATTTATTTGATGCTTGGGAGGAAAGGTATTAGAAGGGAAGGGAAGAAGTCACTAAAGAGAATGAGAGTAGGAAGATAGAATTCAAGGAAGGGGGGATAAGAAAAATGAAAAGACAAAAGAAGAAAGAAATAGGAACTAAAAAAAATTTAAAAAAATAATAATAATAATTAAAAAAAATAAAATTAAAATTAGAAGAGAAAGAAGAAGAAAAAGAAAAAAAAGGTAGAAAAATGAAAATGAAAGAAAAACCCAAATCAAAAAAAAAAAAAAAAACCAACTAATAAATGCCGTCTTAGAGTTTGATTAACTTCTCTTCCACTAGGTGGCGCTGTGCCCACCAGGTCAAGTCTCTCCTGTCTGTACGCGGGAACCAATCACTGTGCAGCAGCTCCTCCCAGACTGGGCGAGTCTCCAATCCTGAGTGCCTAGGGCCTCCTCTTGTGTCCAATCACTTCCCCTTTTCCTCTAGCCCGGCCCCTCTCACCACAATACTGGCTACAGGCCGGGTCTGCTGCTCCCGGGAGCCCTGTTTTCATGAATGACTGGGCTCACTCCTCCAGTTTGCCATTCCCTCAGACCCTAAGTTTGTAGAGCTTGGGGCTGAGAATCCTCAGCGAATTTTACTTGCCCTCCGGTAGCCACTTTTCCCGTAGCTGGTGCAAGAGACCTCAGCAGTCAGCCCTGGCGGGAGCGGCAGTCCCGCGTCGCGGGTCCCGCACCACCTCTGACTCCCTCGGGCTGACTGTAGCACTCACGGGAGAGCTGGAAGGGGCCCTTAAGGTTTCCCCGATGCGTGGAGAGGGAAAGCTAGGGGGTTACACACCTGTAGCAGCAGGCTTCAATGAAGTTATCTCCTCCGCCGCAGCCCTGCGGCGCCAGCCCTCCGCCACAGTGGTGTCCCCTGCAAATGGCGACAGATCGCCTCCCCCTGCCGGGCGACCAACGCAACGGGCGGGTCCCCACTGTCTCTCCCAAGCCCCGCCTGGAACCTGCGGCCACTACCCACGAAGGCCCGGCAGGCATCCACCTCCGTAGGATGGGAAGGGCTGACCAGCCGCCTCAGCCGGATGGATTAATGCAGAGTCACAGCTGTCTGTCTCAGCTTTTCAGACGCGGCGGCGTGGGGCGCGGAGCACGGAGAGGCTTACTCACTTCCCGCCGCCATCTTCCTCTTCTCGCTATTTCGGAATGATGGCGGGGCTCTCGCTCCGCTCCCTCCGGTGTGTCTCAGCCTCGGGCTCCCGCGCCCCTCTCCGCCGCGGCCTCCACAGCCAGGGCTGCCCCGGTCACTCTCTCCGCCCCCAGCGTTCCCGGCTTCTGGCCGCACCGAGGCCCGCTCCGTGTCTCTCCGGCTCGCAGCTCCAGCGGCACCCGGGGCCGGGGAGGCGACAGCCCCTCTCCGGCAAGTACCGCAGTCCCCGGGCCCCGAGTCCCGGCGGCCACAAACTGACACTTTTAATAAACCTACCAGTTCCCGGCAGGACCCCTCTTCACGGAATTTTGCTAGAAGTTCCTCAGTAGGTAGACTGCCAGTGTTCCAAAGGGTCTTTCTGATCCCGTTACTGTGGAGACATTAGAATCGCTGCTTCCTCGTCGGTGGCCATGTTGGATCCCTGAATTTTCCCCCTTATAAGTAAGGTATCATTTCTCTCTAGCTGCTTTCCAGATTTTTTTGTTTGTGATTTTTAAAAGTTCACATATGATACATTTTAGAGTATATTTCTTTGGTTTTATTCTATTTGGGTTTACACAACTTTGCAAATCTGTAGGTTTCTTAATTTTTAAGTGAGCACAGTAGTCTTCCCTTATCTGCAGATGCTCTTTCCATGGTTTCAGTTCCCCATAGTCAAGTGAAATCCACAATTATTACATGGAAAATTGTAGAAATAAATGACTCATGCTTTACATTGAACACCGATGTGGGTAGTAAAGTGCTGTGCTCCTCTGTCTTGCCCAGTGTATCCTTTGTCCAGTGTATTCATGCTGTATATACTACCTGCTTGTTTAGCTGCTTAGTATCTGTCTCAGATCAACTTTTTTTATTATTTTTTTTTTAATTTTTTTTATTGATTGTTCAAAACATTACAGAGCTCATGATATATCGTCTTTCATACATTAGACTCAACTGGGTTTTGAACTTCCATTTTTACCCCCAGAAACAGATTGCAGAATCACAACTGTTACATACTCACAATATTACATAATGCCATATTAGTGACTGTTGTATTCTGCTACCTTTCCTATCCCCTACTATCCCCCCTCCCCTCCCCTCCCCTCCCATCTTCCCTCTCTACCTCCTCTGCTGTTGTTCAATTCTCTCCCCTTTCCCCCCCTCCCCCTTGCCCCTCATAACCTCTTATAATTTTGTGTATCATTGAAGGTCTCCTACCATTTCCATATGCTTTCCCTTCTCTCTCCCTTTCTCTCCCCCCCTTCGTCTTTGTTTACTATTAGTCTTTTCCTCATACTCTTCCTTCCTGTTCTGTTCTTAGTTGCTCTCTTTATATCAAAGAAGTCATTTGGCATTTGTTTTTTAGGGCTTGGCTAGCTTCACTTAGCATAATCTGCTCTAATGCCATCCATTTCCCTGAAAATTCTATGATTTTGTCATTTCTTAGTGCTGCATAATACTCCATTGTGTATAGATGCCACATTTTTTTTTTATCCATTCATCTATTGAAGGGCATCTAGGTTGGTTCCACAGTCTAGCTATTGTGAATTGTGCCGCTATAATCATTGATGTGGCCGTATCCCTATAGTGTGCTCTTTTAAGGTCCTCAGGGAATAGTCCGAGAAGGGCGATAGCTGGGTCGAATGGTGGATCCATTCTCAGCTTACCCAGGAATCTCCATACTGCTTTCCAAATTGGCCTCACCAATTTGCAGTCCCACCAGCAGTGTACAAGCATACCCTTTTCCCCACATCCCCGCCAACACTTATTGTTGTTTGACTTCATAATGGCTGCCAGTCTTACTGGAGTGAGATGGTATCTTAGGGTGGTTTTGATTTGCATTTCTCTGACTGCTAGAGATGGTGAGCATTTTTTCATGTACTTGTTGATTGATTGTATGTCCTCCTCTGAGAAGTGTCTGTTCAGGTCCTTGGCCCATTTGTTGATTGGGTTGTTTGTTATCTTATTGTTTAATTTTTTGAGTTCTTTGTACATTCTGGATATTAGGGCTCTATCTGAGGTGTGAGGGGTAAAAATTTGTTCCCATGATGTAGGCTCTCTATTTACCTCTTTTATTGTTTCTCTTGCTGAGAAAAAAACTTTTTATTTTAAGTAAGTCCCATTTGTTTATTCTTGTTATTAACTCTTGGGCTATGGGCGTCCTATTAAGGAATTTGGAGCCTGACCCCACTATATGTAGATCGGAGCCAACTTTTTCTTCTATCAGATGCACCGTCTCTGATTTGGTATCTAGCTCCTTGATCAGATCAAGTTTTGATGTATTGCAGTGCTTTTATTCAAGTAAACCTCTGAAAGAGAGAGAAAGAGAAAATTCACAATAACTTTTGTTACGGTAGACTGTTACAAGCATTCTATTTTATTATTAGTTATTGCTGTGCATCATTCATAAATTTAACTTTATCATAGATATATATGTAGGAAAAACAGTATATATAGGGTTTGGTATGATATAGTTTCAGACATCCCCTGGAGCTTTGGAATGTATCCTTTTCTGATGGAGGGTGCTATTTTAATTTTCAGCCTTATTTGCTTTCTCTCTCCTTCTGGGACTCTGGTCCCTGATGATTTTTCATTTTTTTTTCAATCTATATTCTCTCTGCTGTTCAAGTTGGGTAATGAGTATCATTCCATCTTTCAGTTCACTCATTACTTTCTCTGTCCTTTCCATCCTGCCATTGAACCTATCTGTTGAGTAAGTATTATTTTGATTCGTCTATTTTGTTCAGTTTTGAAAGTTCCATTTGTGTATTCATTTCTTCTGTTTCTTTCATGGTACACTTATTTTGAAGTATGTTCATAATTGCCCATTGAAGCATTTTTAGGATTGCTGTTTTAAATTTTTATTATATCTGTATAATCTTGGTATTGATATCTATTGATTCTTTTTCCATGCAAATTTTTTTCCTGGTTCTTGGTATGGTAAATGATTTTTTTGTGTGTGTGGGAACCTATGTATTTGGGGCTTTATGCCTCAAATTTTGAATCTTATTGAAACATTTTATTTTAGCTGGCTTCTTCTGACAGCTAGCTTCCTGTGACAGCTCTCTGTCATGGGAGGAAGGTTGTTACCTCATTACTACCACATTTGGGTCTAGATTTCCAGGTTGACCTGTTTACTTTCATTGATACACAAAGGAGTGTATCCTCTTTCTTATAAGTGAGAGTAGAGATCCTGGCTCCCACTAGGTCTCCAGTGATACCTCCTTGCCCAAGGAATAGGAGTAACTTGTTAACAGCTTCCCATATTGACTCCACTGAGACCATGAGGGAAGAATGGCTATGTAACCACAGGACAGTGATGAAAGTCCTAACTCCTCTACCACCATATCAGTGGATGATGTGCTTTTTTCAGTATAGCCTTGTGAAGGCAGAAGTCTAGACTCCTCACTGGAGTTAGGGAGGCTAATGTCTAAATGTTTTCTGTTCTGCTATTCTCATTTTGCTGGTCCTTTAGCCAGTAAGAACAGTCTGTCTTTTTTCTTTCCTTTTCTCTTCTTTCTTTGTCTGTGGTCATTGTTATTTCTAGGTTTTTAGCTTCTTCAGCTTCATGTTGAAATATATGAGGCAAAAAGAAGATCAAGGAATTCATCACTGTGTTGTTCCTTAGGTCCTGAAGTCCTTAGCTATCTGACTTTTCTGGCAAATTTTTAGAAGCATTTTATTTTTCTTTTATAGTCTTTGTTTGTGGTTGTTTGCTGTTTTGTAAAAGGAACAGGGAAAAATCGTCCCTGTTTCATCGTTCTAGAAGCAGAAGTTTGACATGATTCTTGGCCTTGCTGAACTTTTGTTATAATATTATGGTTTAATTTCATCTCAACTTGAAACTGGAGACTATTCTTATTCTAATTCATGAGACAGTTTGGAATGGCTTTATATACCATTTTTGCTGTTTTGGCAACGATATTATTTAAAGTAATCTTTATATAGGCAGCATTTGTTTTAGTTTGTAAAGCAAAGTACTAAGTAGGTGAAAATACGCTGCACACACAAGAGTCTGTTACACTTTATTAATTTACTTAAT
Source organism: Spermophilus citellus (assembly GCF_964194105.1). Classification (NCBI taxonomy): domain Eukaryota; kingdom Metazoa; phylum Chordata; class Mammalia; order Rodentia; family Sciuridae; genus Spermophilus; species Spermophilus citellus. Next base: position 115,462,932 of record NC_138190.1, on the reverse strand, counting down.
ATTAAAAGGAAACATGTTTGAGGTAAGGACAGTAAAAGTGGAGGCAGGTATAGATGACACAAATTTCATGAAGAGAAAAAAATTGAAATCAGAATAGGGGACTGGTGTCACACTGAATTTAGTAATGTAATTATATGTAATGCTAAAGTAATGATTAAATATATTTGTTATTATAGTACTAGTTAACTATCAAGCACATCACTGTGATTAAAATCCTTTAGAGACATATAATATTTGCACACTCTATTATTTTACATGCCTTGAAACAGTAAATATAGATTAGATTGATTTAAAGGCTGACTGCTTTAACAATATTCCCAAGTACTTAAGCATCTTCCGGTGAATTTTCGTTGTCTTTCTTGTTGTGTTACTGTTAAGAGAGTTTGTGAGCATGACTTCAAAATAATAGCAGTAGCAAAATGTTCCCCTGCTCTTACAGTTGAGTTCTACTGATAAAGGAGAAAAAAATATCCACCTGTTATCACATGGATGAATGTTAACATAGAAGAATAAAAATATCAAAAGAGCTGAATGCAGCCCTTTCAGTTTACTGATGAGGAAACTGAAGTCCAGGAGTGTTAAGGGAACTTGAGATAGGTAAAAAGCTAATTAAAAGAACTAGGACTCAGATTCCCTGCTTCTGGGCCCTAGTATTTTCTACTAGCTGTTATTGTGAGAGGAGGTTCAGACCTGGGGCCTGCCCTCAGAGTCTACTGAAGGAGATAGAAAGGGTGGAAGTAATTATAATGCTTGATAGAAAGTGACTTCTCCCAAAAGAGAGGTTCAGATAAAGTTTTGTGAAATTAAATTATTTGAGCATTGAAAAATATACTCCAATTTTGAACTATGAATACATAAAAGTAGGAAAGAAGTCAGAAATCTTATTCTTTTCGTGTTGTTTTTAGAAAGATCTCCGAATTTATTAATTTTTATTTTGAAAAATCATATTACTGGTATAAAATGTATATAATGCTTGGTTTAGAGTTTTCTGTAACTTGCTTTACATAAGGTATGAATAAATGTATACACACAAGTCATATAGGTATAATTTTAAGATTACAATCAGTGGGTAGAAGTTTCAAAGAACTAAATGTCACATTATTATAAGGAGGTCTTCTAATGAAGATATTTTATTGAAATATGGAATCTCAGAGTACAGGGAATTCCCATTACTAAAAGTGACTAAAGGAAGTCTTGTTGTTGATCTCTTGCCACGGATGATAGTTCATAGGGAAATTTAGCATTGTATAGGTGGTAGGACACATATGAACATATGACCTGTAAAGTTCCTTTTGAACTTTGAGATTTTCAATTCCTACCTAAACTTTGGAGACACATTCATAGTTTAAATGTATAATTTTCTTCACATTTTAGCACTTTAACAAATACCTCCTGGATTGGAAGGATTTAAACAGAAGCCCTGAATTTGCCTCAGTGCTAAAGATTTTCCCCTGGAAAAGGATATGAATGAATGAATGAGTTGTCTTTCCCTTTCTAATTATGGTCAATACACAATTAAATTTATCTTTTCATAAATATTTTTAGCACTTTTTTATTATAAGGGTACTGCACACATAAAGATGAAAACATTAAAAGAAAAACTGGAGTAACCATGAAAAATAAGTCTTATGTATCTGGAGGCAGACATTATTTTTTGTTTGTGTATAGATGTTTTCTATAGAAACAGAAGCATGTGTGTTTATCTTTTTAAACACAAAAGGAAGTACAGAGTACATACTGATATATGCTGGCTTTGGTTTTCAAACAATATATATTATGCATCCATCAATACCAAGACATTACCTACCTTATTATTTTCTCACATAATGTTTAAAAATTGAGTATAATTAACATATCAAGACACTCCAATCCCCTCGCCCCCCAGTTCCTGGCAATCTCTATTCTGCTTTCTGTCTCTGGATTTGTTTATCCTGGACATTTTATATAAAAGTAATCATACAATGGCCTATTGTGTCTGTCTTCTTTCACTTACCCTAATGTTTTCAAAGATCATCTAAGTTATAGCATATATCAGTATTTTGTTTCTTCTATGGCTGAATAATTTTACATCATATAGATAATATTACATTTTATTTATTAATTCATTAGTTGATGGATATTTGGGCTATCTCTGCTTTTTGGCTATTCTGAGTAACACTGCTATGAACATTTGTATACAAGTTATATGGCATGATACTTTATTATTTTTAATAACTTCATAGTATCTTGTCATTTGGATGTTCTGCAGTTTATCTAAATAGTATCCTGCCTAAGGATATTAAGGTAGGTCTAGACTTTGTAATTGCTAGTACAAACAGCCTTGCACATGCAGAAATGTGCATATTTTTAGATAACAGTCTAGAAATGGAATTGCTACAGTAAAGGTATACTTATATCCTCATTATCCTCTAAGGAGACTTCATCAATTTGTGCTTTCAAGTATCTATTTCCCTAAAATCATAAAAAGAAATTATCTTTTTAACTTCTGAAGCATATATAATTTTCCTTTTTATATTCATGCTGTTTCTCTTTTTCTGGATCATTCTTTCCAGAAGTTTGTAACTATTAATAGATTAAAACACCCTCAATAACTCACCTTTGATTTTCTTAAACTTCTGATATTTTGTTTTCTATTTATTTTTGCTGTTTTTTTGTATTTGTACTTTATTATTATATTTTTCTTTTTCTATCATCCATTTCTGATGCATCTATCTTTAGATTTTCTTTTAAAACATGAGTATTTAAGGCTATAAATTTACCTCCAAAGCTTTGTTTTATCTGTACAAGTATTGCTATGTAGTATTTGTTATTGTTTAGTTTTAATACTTTGTAATATCCATTATGATTTATTTGACCCAATGTGTTGTTTAATATGTTTAATAATGTTTAAAATCCAACATCGGTATTTTACTTATCATTTATTATTGATTTTCAACATAATTGCATAGTTACCAGAAACTGTGCTTTAATTTTTAGCCCTTTTGATATTTGTTGAGTTTCGCTTTATGGCCTAGCATGAAGGCAGTTACCACAAATGTTTTTTTTCTGTGCTTGTGAAAGGAAGGCATTTTTTCTACTTGCTGAAATACTTTTCTATGTATATCTAAAAATTAAACTTGATAATTGTGTTCATATTGTATATACTTTAGCTCAGTTTTGCCTGATAATTCTATCAGTTACTCAGAGAGGTGTTAGAAATCTTACATTCTTATTGGCAGATTTGTTAGATTCTTTTTGTTATTCAGCCAGTTTTGTTTATATATTTTAAAGCTATACATTATGTATATTAAAAGTTTAAAGTGCTTGCCTCGCATGCATAAGGCCCTGGCCTCAACCCCCAGCGACACACACACACACACACACACACACACACACACACAAAAAAGTTTAGAGATTTTTCCCTTTACATTGAATCTTCTATTCTATCTACTTTTTCCTGTTCCCCCAATAAGTTTTACCCCATATGCACTTGGCTGTGGAACAAATAGTAGACTGACTGTAATTTCAAACCTATCTGTTGGGGGTCACAACCACATTATTTGTGATCCTCTTTTCCCCAAATGTAGTATATAACAATAAGAATGAAAAAAAGAATTCTACATGTTGGGAGAAGGGGTGTTTGGAAAAGAATGTTTAAAGCTGTCTTACTAATACTATAAATTTGATGTTTAAGATTATATATCCAGCTTCACTACATAATTTTTTCTCATTTTGGATAGTCATGGGTATCCACTTTTCTTGCTTCCTGATGGGGTTCATGTTTGCCTGTCTCTATTTCAATGAAGTCTGTGGATCAAATTGTACTCTGTCAAGGCTGGGAGAGACCTTAAGAGGTTTTTAGTGGTCCTTTTCTAACCCCAACACATTTAATTGAAGAAACTGAGGTCCTTACAGGTCAGTTTAAATTTTCAGAATTCTACCTTTTTAGCAGGATGGAGATCAGTTAAAAGTCTCCTTTTTCTAATTTCCTCATCTTAGTTTTCCTTCTTTTTTTCTACTTGAGGGTCTCATTATAGTCACAGACTTTTCTATCTGCTGACTTGCTAGGGTCTTATACCTATATAAACTGCTACAAAACTTTTTTCTTAGGAGTCTCCTTGGTGCAAAGGGACACTCTGACCTTAGCTGAAATGTTGGTTGTACCTAAGGGTTTGTTTGTGAAATAAAAGCCTCAACCATAAATCTGTCACCCTTGTGGGTTGAGGAAAAAACTGGTTCCCAAAGAGTCCAGAATCTCTCTGAGTGCATATTTATGATCCTAACCTAGCAGCAAACATTCATATGTATTTCAGCTAGTATAATAGTGTGTTGGTTTCACCTGGCTATTGGGTTCCACCTGTATTTTTCTTCACTTGTTGTGAAAACTTCCAGGACATTTTCTCATGAAAATTGCAACTCCTTTGGATTATGCTACTGCTTGGTGTATGAGCTGGTTGGGGGCAGATAGACTTACCAATATGGAAAGTATCACATGTCTTTTAAGCATGTCATTGAATTTATGACCATGTCATATATTTTCCACTGGTTATTTTGTAAGAGCTTACTGTCAAATTTTAAACTCCATCTTTGTGCCCATAATTATTATATAGGTTTAAAGACTGGACTTCGATAGAGTCACTTTCAGCATAAAATTTGATATCATATCCTTGGGTTTGTGAAACTGGTTATTTTCCTTTCATTTTTGCTCCCCTACCTCACCATGTACATATTTAATTATCCCCTTCTATGCTTCCCCCTCCCTTCTAGAGAGTTGTTTTGAGAGTTAACGATGGAATGCATTACATATATGAACAGTATGGGGAAAGTTAATACTTTGAGAACTACTGATCCTGTCCCTTTGAACAGGGAAATTGTTTACATGTTCTATGAGGTTTTTTGACTCAGTATCTTAGATCCTTGCCCCTCTCCCAAGCTCGATACATTATTAATATTCTTGTGTCCTTAAAGCTTCTGAGAGGAAATAAAGACTGATTTCACTGTTTATTAGAAAATGCATAGGAGTTAACCAGGCAATGTGGGGAAGGGAGAGGACATTATAGGCTGATGGGACCACAGAAGTGATATAAAACATAAATTAGAGCAGGGAACTCAGTTTGTATGCTGGATATGGAGGGTGTTGAGAATTACCAAGTGACCAGGTCCTCACTGAAAGGTTTATGTGTAACTCCAGAGAGTTTCAATTTTATGCTAATGACACTGGGAAACTATTGAATTATTTTTCATCAGAGAAATGACTTCAGAATAGCATTATATCAATCTTTCTCATAAGGCAGTTTGTAGAACAAATTGAAGGGGGTGGCAAGTCTTGAGGTCAGCGTCAGTTAGAAGACTAATAAGAACTAAGGTATAAGAGAAGAGATAGGAGGGAGGATAGATTTGAAAGCCAACCAAAGGTTTCACAGCTCGAATGAATAAAGAAGTAAGAAAATAAGGATGAATAAAGGAAGACATTCATGTTTACATCTTATACTGGTTAGTGGGTGAACAGCCTATTCTTAGTGCCAGAGAATACAAGAAGGAGAGAGGAAAAAGCAAAACATTTAACTAAGATGAACAGTTAAATTCTAGACACATCAAAATCAAAGCACTGGGCTGGGGATATAGCTCAGTGGTTAAGTACTTTCGTGGTGTGCTGGAGGCACTGGGTTCAGTTCTCAGCACTACAAAACAAAAGAAAACAAACAAAAAGACATTTGTGTACCATGAAAGTGTTCTAGTACACAATTGGATATGGTCCTGGGTCTTAGGAGAGGCTTAACATTAAAATTTCTTTGATATGTTTTATCACAATACACATAATTAAAAATAAATGTTTCAACAAATTTATTTTAGAAAGTTATCAGCCAGTGGGTGGTACTTAAAACCAAAAAGATGTGTGAGATTGGTTTTCCAAGAAAAGTATATAAAGTGAGAATGGAAGAAATATGCAATAGGATTAAGGGAACTGCCAACATTGCTGATAAATGTATGTAGAGGAAGAGGAGATTTTGAAAGAGTGATGACAGAGTGAGTGGAGTTAGGAATCTGAGGAAGAGATACTTAAATTAGAGAGTGGTCCAGCAAAGGAAACAATCAAGAGTGTGAAGAGAGAGCCTACAGAATGGGAGAAAATCTTTGCCATCTGCACCTCAGATAAAGCATTAATCTCCAGAATACATAAAGAACTAAAAAAAAAAAAAAAAACTAAACACCAAAAAACCCCAAATAATCTAATCAATAAATGGGCAAAAGTACTGAACAGACACTTCACAGAAGTAGAAATATGAATGGTCACATATATGAAAAAATGTTCAACTTCTCTAGCATTTCTTTATAAATACAAAATAAAACTATACTGATATTCCAACTCACTCCAGTCACAATGGCGCTTATCAAGAATATAAGCAACAATAAATATTGGTGAGGATGTGGGGGAAAAGGTACACTCTTGCGTTGCTGGTGCAAATTGGTGTAATCACTCTGAAAAGCCCTATGGAGATTCCTCAGAAAACTTGGGAAGGAACCACATTTGATCTAGTTATTCCACTCCTAACAATATACCCAAAGGATTTAAAATAAGCATACTATAGTGGCACAGCCACATCAATGTTTATAGTAGCTCAATTCACAATAGCTAACCTAGGTACCCTTCAACAGATGAATGGATAAAGAAAATGTGGTATATATACAAAATGGAATATTACTCAGCCATAAAAATGAATGAATGACTATTACTTTGCCAGCAAATGGATGCATCTGGAGACTATCATGCTAAGTGAAATAAGCCAATCCCAAATAATCAAAAGGTTGAACGTTCTCTTTGATGTGCAGATGCTAACACACAACAAGGAGGGAGGTGAAGAACAGAAGTTCAGTGGAATAGACAAGGGGAATGAAAGGAAGGGAGAGGTCATAGGAATAGGAAAGACAGTTGAATCTGATATCACTTTCCTATGTTTATATATGAATACATGACTAGTAAAACTCCACATCACATACAACCATAAGAATGGGATCCTAATTAGAATGATTATATTCCATGTATGTATAATATGTCAAAATATATTCTACTGTCATATATCTAAAAATAACAAATAAAAAAGAAAAATATTAGAGAGTGATCATCAGTGATATGCTTCAGAAGTGCCAGAAAAAAATGGACTGAACAGTACTGGGATTTTAGCTTAGTGGTACAGCACATGTGTGAAGCACTGGGTTCGGTTCTCAGCACCACATATAAATAAAAAAAGGTACACTGACAACTAAAAATATTTTTTAAAAATGAACTGAACATGCTCTTTGGCTTGCTTGTTGGTTATCTTGGTTGGTGATTGCAGTTCCATATGCTTTTACCATCCATCTTCAGTGGAAACCTGTTTGCATTTTCTATAGTACTTAATACTTATGGCAGGCATTCAATATTTGTTGAATTAACATACTTCAATGTGATCTTCTTTAGTACCAGGAGAAATCCTCATTGAATGCTGGTATGCTTTGCATAAAGTTCATTATTTGGTGGCTAGAATAGTACTGTGCTAGATTGTACTTCTATGTCACAAGATATTTTATTGGAAAAGAATGGTTCCTTCAAATAGTTAAGAATTTCTAATTTTATTTTTGTTTGAGCATTATTGATTTTAATGTTAGTGATTATGATATTTAGATTTTTTTTCAGAAGTTTTTTTCTCTTCTGTTTTTTTTTCTTGATATGTTAAATTTTAGTTTCAGGTAAGGTCACTTTTACCTCATTTAAAAGGAGCAACAGGGGCTGGGGATGTGGCTCAAGCGGTAGCGCGCTCGCCTGGCATGCGTGCGGCCCGGGTTCGATCCTCAGCACCACATACAAACAAAGATGTTGTGCCCGCCAATAACTAAAAAATAAAGATTAAAAAATTAAAAAATAAATAAATAAAAGGAGCAACATAAGAAATTATGTTGTCCTGTGAACTAGGTTTATTTTGAAATGTACTCTTCTGAGAGATTTTTAAATATGAATGCATTGTAAAATATTTAACCAATTGCAATATAAATTATTATACACATATTAGAATTATCATTTAGTTATAATTTAGCAGGAATTTGCATAGTTTGTCTTAGATTTAAAGAGAAACTGCTTCTTTTTGAGGGGAAGCTCCCATTGTAGTACTTGCATTGGGTAGAAATACTGTGGGAAAGGAGACTTGTGGAGTAGTATTCAGAGAAAAGCCAATAAAACTTGGCTCTTTGGTTAAACATTATTCTAGGTATTTCGTTGATGAGTTAACATTTAAATCAGTAGATTTTGTGTAGGTGATCCTTCCTAAGGTGAGTGATTTCATTCAATCATTTGAAAGCGTTAGCAGAAAAAGAATGATATCCCTAACAAAGACAAGACTACCTTCAGGCTGGAGTGTCAGTATTAACTCTTCTCTGGGTGTCTAGTCTGTGGGCTTCCACAATTCCTTTAAATTAAAATTAACAAAAATCATTTTTTGCTTTTATATTTTCTCTTCTATTTAGTTCTGTTTCTTTGGAGAACTCTGACTAATACAGGGGGAAAACATACTTCTGCTTTATTATTTTGGATATTTTGCTTTCCACAACTGCCTGTGTTTCCTCTTCGTTTGATCCTTTCTAGAATCATGTGGCATTCTTTCATTTTTTTTATGACTGCACTTCACTGAAAGTGCTGATACCTCACTGTGCATGGAGCAAGACACACTGTCAGCTGCTGTGGTAGTTTACAGATTAACATGTCTAAACACCTGTCCTTAAGAAGTTTAGAAATGGAAGTCTTGAAACATCTATGAGAAAAAGCAGAATGTAACCAATTCCATAGGAGAAAGCTTAGTGGCATGCAGTAGAAATGGCTTCTGCTTTGGATATATTGGGAGTACTAGGCTGCTCCTGAAGGATGAATGGGATTTATTTTGGTGTCTGTTAAAATGGTGATGTCCAGCTGTAGAGGAGCTATAACTCTTTGGTGTTTGTGTTTCATTACCTATCGCTGCCTTGACTTTTACTTGTAAGTAACAGAAATTACTAGTGTTTGCACTACCCATTCGGGCCACGAGAGGCCAAGGCCCAGGAACCTTGTCATCTGTTCTCACATCTAACATTTATGTTCTGGTCTACATTGACTACAGCTTTGCTTTTTATGTGATGCTTTTATTTCTCTCTGCAGACTGCCTTTCTCTGAATCTCTATGCAAATGTCTACCCAAAGGCCCTGAGTTTACTTCTAGACAGACTGGAATTGCTGTGTTCCAATTCTCAGGAGAAATAGAATTAGTTTTACTAGTTATAGTATATAACTATTTTAAAATATTGATTTATCACTATTGAGATTGAAAAGGGTGTTGGTTCTAACAAAATACTAAAAGTGGTTATTTGCATACATTTACCTTTTAAAGTAAATTTTAATAAATTTTGTTCTTCAGAACATGAAGTTCATAGAAAGTTTATTAGAAATTTAAAAAAAACCCAAGAAACTATGGATACAAATCTAGGAAAAGTCACACTGTCATCAAATAATCATTTTAAAATTAATTAAACTTATATAATACAGAAATTCAGTGAAATATATTGACCCCAGGGTACTCTTCATTTTAAAAGGCTGCAGTCGTTCATATACAGAATATTCTATGGATTTAGTACTTGAGGGATTTGGAAGTTAAAGAAAATGAATATTTAAAATTTCTGACATGTATTATAAATTATCTTTGAAGAGTTTTCTTTTAGATATATTAAAATTCAAAGCTGCCTTCAAATAGCAAAGGGAAGATAGGAGACTAACGCTATCAGTTTCTGCTTAATAGGGTACTTAACATATGTTAAGTCCTTACAACCACACTTTAAGAAATAAGCATTGTTATCTCAGAACCAGTGAAGAAATTAAAACCTAGAGAAAACATCCAGCAAATATATGACAGGACTGGGATTTAAGCTCGGATCTGTGTTTTTTGAGAGTCGTTTCCCCCCCAATGTATACTGTTTAGGAGTATAAAAACTTATTTGTCAAACCATTCTGGAAGAAGCTATAAACAGGACTCTACAGAAGCTTTCCAGCTCATTTCCTTGTATGTATACTTAAGACTCAGTTTCAAACTTGTGGCAACCATTTTTCCATATCAGGAGCAAATAGAAAGTTTTATTAATTGTCTAATGTTAGTCACTTAAGCACCTGGATTTTCCAGAGGTCATTGAAGTGATAAATCAATATTTTAAAATAGCAGTAGCTTCAGTTTGGAAAGAAATGTTTTTTAACTTTATTCTAAATATTAATGGCTGCTAAATTGGGAAGTGAGGGAAAAAGGGAAAGCTGACCTTTCTTTTTTAGTCTGAACAAACAGGAAGAGGAAAGTAAAGACTTTTAAACTTTAGAAGTAGTATTTTAAGCTTTTTATGTTTATCCACTTGAAACCTGTTATTTTAAAAACCATGTTTAATGTGAAAAACATGAAAATGTATGCTTTAGAAATTGTTGTTGAAGAGAAATATTTATTTATTTATTTTTAAATATTTATTTTTTAGTTTTAGGTGGATACAATATCTCTATTTTATTTTTTATGTGGTGCTGAGGATGGAACCCAGTGCCCCACATGTGCTAGGTAAGCACTCTACCACTTGAGCCCACAACCCTAGCCCCGGCAAATATTTATAATAAATTATTTTTGTAATATTTATATAAACTATTCTTTAAATATTGCTTTTTACCTGTGAGTTAATGATAGTTTTACCTTCTAATTGATCAACTTAAATGAATTTGACCAATAAAATTGAAACAAATTATCATGTGGTTATTGTAGTTCAGACTTAATCTGAAAAATTTAAAACTGCTAAATTGTAACTTCTAAAATAACTAATTTTAATCTTTGGGTGGTGAAGAATATTCTTTTTCTAGCAAAAGATAAGATTGTGTTCTCTCTGTAAGCAGTCTGATCAAATGTGGTCTCCCTGGCTCATGGCTTAAGGTTATTTGATATAAATTAAATCTATCTTAATGCTTTATTAAGAATTCACAATGGGCTTTTTAAAATGGACTGGAGATGGCTGATGAACTTGATGTTCTGGAGTATAGATTGCTGCTATCTTTCAGGGCATGAAAGGAAAAACCAAAAACATTCTGTTTTAGTTTTTGAATCGTTTTGCTGTCCCTTTAGAAGCTATCTTTTCAAGGGATAAACTAATATAGTGTGACATATTTTAAGCATGAAACATCAGAGTTTTGACCAAACTGCTGACAGCATTTTTGTTCAGAAAGGACCTAATTAAAAGTAACCCTGAGTTACTGGCCCAGATACTAGCTCAGGCTTAGGGAAAATGAAGCCCACATAGAGTTGATGGGTCAAACCAATTGTCCTGTAGTTCCTTTTGGTGCCTCTAATGTTTTTCTTATTGGCAAGCCCAAAGCAAAGATGGGAGCTTATTACTGATAGAATTTTCTTTTTCTAAAGTTAAGCTCTCAGTATTGTGTCCTCTTGACCTTCAATTCTCTCTAACTTCTTGACCTCCTTTCCCATTCAGCTGAAGGCCAGCTCATATAAAGTCTAGTTGATGTACAACCTAACATTACTATAGTGGTGAGCATGTTATGTGGGTCAGAGACTTTATGTAAGGAATTGATCTATTAGTCAGATCCACACTGTTAGCATTTTTTTTTATTGGATGTTCACAACATTACAAAGCTCTTAACAAATCATATTTCATACATTAGAATCAAGTGGGTTATGAACTCCCATTTTTACCCCAAATACAGATTGCAGAATCACATCGGTTACACATCACATTTTTACATACTGCCATATTAGTAACTGTTGTATTCTGCTACCTTTCCTATCCTCTACTATCCCCCCTCCCCTCCCCTCCCATCTTCTCTCTCTACCCCATCTACTGTAATTCATTTCCCTCCATGTTTGTTATCCCATTCCCCAGATGAATGGATAAAAAAAAATGTGGCATTTATACACCATGGAGTATTACGCAGCACTAAAAAATGACAAAATCACGGAATTTGCAGGGAAATGGATGGCACTAGAGCAGATTATGTTTAGTGAAGCTAGCCAATCCCTAAAAAACAAATACCAAATGTCTTCTTTGATATAATGAGAGCAACTAAGAACAGAACAGGGAGGAAGAGCAGGAAGAAAAGATTAACATTAAACAGAGACATGAGGTGGGAGGGAAAGGGAGAAAAAAAGGGAAATCACATGGAATTGGAGGGAGACCCTCATTGTTATACAAAATTACATATAAGAGGTTATGAGGGGAATGGGATGACAAACATGGAGGGAAATGAATTACTGTTAGCATTTTTTTAGGACTGAAGTTCTAACTAGTCTGTCTTCACATCTTCTTAGACTCCCCTATTCAACTTTGATGCTATAACTGTGCCTGAATTAGGTCTAAAAGCATTACCAGGAGTTGGTTTTATATATTCATGGTTGATCATTGAGTTTCTTGTAAATCACGTCTTCATTTTTCTTTAAATTATTTTTTTCCAATTTTTGGGCTGCAGTATTTAATTCTGTTTGTTGTTTAGTCACAGGACTAGTAGTAAAGAACATTTCCTTTTTTTTTTTCTTGACCATATTCAGGGTCAGTTTCTGTTTCCCCTTTCAGGTCACCATATGTGACTTTCAACCCTATCAGGCCTCTTTCTTTAAGTATTTTGTGAAACTTTATTTATTTAACCAGAAATAAGTTAACATACAATATAACCTGCGTTCCCATATAATGAAAACATAATGGCATTATTATAATATGAAAGATAAATGAAAGTAATTTATGATAAAACAGTATGTATTTCAGGATGTACCTGTAAGGGCCTAATGGTAGTAAAAGATGTAATGTATGCAATTTTTATTCCTACTTCTAAAGAATAAGTTCTATTATTGTGAATAATGTTGCAATAAACATTTTGACTTCCATTTCCCTGATAAATAGTAAGATCGAATACTTTTTTTCACATATCTGTTGACTATTTGTGTGTCTTCTTTTGAGAACTGTCTACTTGGGTCCATTGCCCATTTTTAACATGCTTTTTCTTGCTGTTGAGTTGTGTTCACCAACTGAAGAATGGATAAAGAAAATGGTGGTGGGGGGGCAGGGCTGTGGCTCAGCGGCAGAGTGTTTGCCTAGCTTGGGTGAGGCACTGGGTTCGATCCTCAGCACCACATGGAAATAAACAAATAAAAGCATTCTGTCCAGGTATAACAACAACAACAAAAATAAAATAAAAAGAAAATGTGGTAATATACACACTGGAATACTATTCAGCTATGAGAGGAGAATCTTGTCATTTGTGACAACATGAATAAACTTGGAGACATTATGTTAACTAAAATAAAGCAGACACAGAAAGACAAACATTGCATGATCTCACTCATATATGGAAGGTAAAAATGTTAATTTCAAAGAAATTACCAGTGGATGGGGAACATAGAGGTCAAGGAGGGATGGGGAATGGTTGATCAATGGGATAGTAAGTTATAGTTGAGCTAGAAATTTTGTTGTGTTATTGCAAAGGAGGGTAACTACTGTGACAATGTACTGCATATTTAAAAAAGTGTAGAACATTGACAGTTTTCACCATAAAAATGATAAATGTTTGAGGAGACAGATATATTTAGCCTGATTTAAGCAGGACATAATGTATACATCGAAACATCATATTGCCTTAATATGTATAATTTAAATATTTTATGCATCAGTTAAAATAAATCTAAAGTTTGAAATGAGGAGCAAGTTAGGGTATATGAAGAATAAGAAGATGATTCTGTATAGAAAGCCCCAGAAACTGAAAAAATCAGTGGTGCGTGTAGATCATATATAATACAAATATTAGAATAAGTCACAATAGACCAGACTTGTTTTTCTATGATAAGAGAATGGAGAAGATACTTGAAGTAGGGAAAAGATGCCAGGACAAATTACATGCTCTGAAAATGGAGGAAATATGGAATATGATATTCATATAAATTACCTGTAGTATATTTATAAGTATAATGACAAATTCCTATGTTATAAAATAGGATGGGGTACTGATGGGGTATCAATCACAGAAACCATATCTTTTATTTTGAAATAGAGGCATTTTTAAGGTTCCTGGTACTTCAAAAGACCTCGATCACCTGAAGTCCTATATCACCTAAAGATCGTATACTTCTTTAGGTGATGAGGAATAGAGAATAGATTAGAAAGAGAAATAATAAAATGAGAAGCTTTGGCGAAGTTGGATAATAGATGTCTCTACACAGAGAAGACTGAAAAACAAGCAAACATCAAATACTTTCAGTATTTTTATTTTTTTATAGCATATATTCCTTAGTGTTAAAAACATTGAATTAAAACACAGAATTTCAATTATCTGAAATATTTGAAGTATTTTTATTGAGACCATGAGATTCATGTGTCTCTACTATTTTAATGTTTTGTTTGAAATCTATGAAAGTAGACTTAAATATCCTCTGATATTTTTGCAGTGGTTTTAATGCTTTCACAGTAGCTACACTGTGTATTAAACCTGCTTTTAACAAATATATAGTTGAAAATGCTCTAATATAGGTCAAGGAATAGATAACATTATTTTATTTTGAGACTCTATCTTTATTTGATGTAAGTTTTTAATCTCCATAAATTTGTCCTAAAATATTTGGGCTAATATGTCCTAAATTATTGGGCTTTTTCTCTTAAGTTCTTGTAAAATCTTCCTGTTTTAGTATACATAAGAATGTTCCTTGTGTCCATTTGTGTTTAATTGAGTCTGACAGAATATTCCTTTCTTCTGATACATGGGGCCATTCTTTGTTTTGTGGGACTGCTTGCTCCATGTATTCCACGACTTTGGCCTCTGCCCACCAAATGCTAATGGTTCATCCTAATAATTATGAGTGATAAAAAACACCCTAACATGTTTCCAAAATGCTCTTGAGGGTGGTACTCACTGACTCTTTGGTTATACCTCACTATAAGTACATACCTTCATTTCCCAAAACAACCTCCACAAAGTTCATCTATGATTTACAGATATTTAAGGTTCATCTCTATCTTCTATTGAAGAAGATTCTTTTTCACATTGTGACTATTCTTGGCTGAATGGTTTCCCCCTCAAAATCCATATGTTGAAGTCATAATCCCTAGTATCTCAGTGTATGGCTGCATTTGGAAACAGGGTATTTTAAGGTGGGTTCAAAGTCAATATGACTAGTATCCTTAGAAGAAAAGGAGAATAGTGCACAGACAACTACTGAGAGAAGACCATGGGAAAACACAGGGAAAATAAAGCCATCTGCAATTGGAGGAGAGAAGACCCAAAATAAAATAATCATGCTGCCCACTTGGTTCTGTTGTTTAAGCTACACATTCTGAGAATCTTTTGGTATAAGTATTTATTCATAGTATTTATGTGATCTATTTAAATTGTTTTTCCTACAATATTGAGTTCTTTCAGGGTTGTGTCTGTTCTTCATTCAGCATGGTATCAATACTGTCCTGCACATTGCCTGGTTTGTTGTAAATGTGCTCTAAATTATACATCACTAGTATTTTATTAGTAATGTTTAGTGCTAGGTGTTTTTTTCTGACTCCATTTTACAGATTAAGATTAAGTGCTCAGGGGCTGCTGCATCTATTGAGATGATCATATGATTCTTATCTTTAAGTCTATTGATGTGATGAATTACGTTTATTGATATCTGTATTTTGAACCAACCTTACATCTCTGGGATGAACCCCACTTGATTGTGGTGCACTGTCTTTTAAATATGTTTTTGTATTCGATTTGCAGAATTTTATTGAGGAATTTTGCATCTATGTTTGTTAGAGATATTGGTCTGAAGTTTTCTTTCTTTTATGTGTCTTTGTCTGGTTTTGTGATCAAGGTGATATTGGCCTTATAGAATAAGTTTGGAAGTGTTCCCTCTTTTTCTATTTCATAAAATAATTTGAGGAGTATTGGTATTAGTTCTTCTTTGAAGTTCTTATAGAACTCAGCTGTGTATCCATCTTGTCCTGGGCTTTTCTTGGTTGGTAAGCTTCTGACAGTGTCGTCTATTTCATTGCTTGAAATTGATCTGTTTAACTCGTATATATCATCCTGAGTCAGTTTGGGCAAATCATATGACTCTAGATATTTGTTGAAGCCTTCAGTGTTTTCTATTTTATTGGAGTACAAATTTTCAAAATAATTTCTAAATTATCTTCTGTATTTTTGTAGTTTCTGTTGTGATATTTCCTTTTTCATCACAGATGTTAGTAAGTTGTGTTTTGTCTCTCCTCTGTTAGTATGGCTAAGGGTTTATCAATTTTATTATTTTTTTTGAAAGAAACACCTTTCTGTTTTGTCAATTTTTCAGTTGTTTCTTTTGTTTCATTTTCATTGATTTCAGCTTTGATTTTAATTATTTCCTGCCTTCTATTGCTTTTGGTATTGATTTGTTGTTCTTTTTCTAGGGCTTTGAGATGTAATGTTAGGTCATTTATTTGTTGACTTTTTCTTCTTTTAAAGAATGAACTAGGGCTGGGGATGTGGCTCAGCGGTAGCGCGCTCGCCTGGCATGCGTGCGGCCCGGGTTCGATCCTCAGCACCACATACCAACAAAGATGTTGTGTCCGCCGAGAACTAAAAATAAATAAATAAATAAATATTAAAAAAAAAAAAGAATGAACTCCATGCACTGAACTTTCTTCTTAGTGCCTTCATGGGGTCCCAGAGACTTCAATATGTTGTATCAGTGTTCTCATTTACCTCTGAGGATTTTTTAATCTCTTCTTTAATGTCTTCTGTAATCTATTATTCATTCAGTAGCATATCATTTAGTCTCTAGGTGTTAGATTAGCTTCTATTTTTTATTTTATTATTGATTTCTATTTCATTCCATTATGATCTGATAGAATGCAGGGTAGTATCTCTACTTTTTTGTATTTGCTAAGAGTTGCTTTGTGGAATAATTTATGGTCTATTTTAGAGAAGGATCCATGTGCTGCTGAGAAGAAAGTGTATTCACTTGTCGATGGATAAAATATTCTGTATAAGTCTGTAAAGTCTAAGTTATTGATTGTATCATTGAGTTCTATAGTTTATTTGTTTAACTTTTGTTTGGAATAGCTGTCCAGTGGTGAAAGAGGTGTGTTAAAGTCACCCAGAATTATTGTGTAACGGTGTATTTGACTCTTGAACTTGAGAAGAATTTGTTTGATGAACATAGATGCTCCATTGTTTGGGGCATATATATTTATAATTGTTATGTTTTGTTGATATTACATACTGTAAGCAGTATGTTATATCCTTTTTTAGTCCTTTTGATTAATTTTGGCTTGAAGTCTAGTTTATTCAATATGAGGATGGAAACCCCTGCTTGTTTCTGCAGTCTATGTAAGTGTTATGTTTTTTTCCCCAACCTTTCACTTTTAGTCTGTGTATGTCTTTTCCTATGAGATGAGTCTCTTGAAGGCAGCATATTGTTGGGTCTTTTTTAATCCAATCTGCCAGTCTAGGTTTTTTGATTGGTGAGTTTAAGCCATTAACATTCAGGGTTATTATTGAGACATGATTTGTATTCCTAATCATTTTTATTTTTATTAATTAAAATTGACTTGGTTTCTCCTTTGATTTTTTTTCCTTTAGTGTAGTACCTCCCTTTGATGATTTTCATTGTTGTTTATCATTTCCTCCTCATGGAATATTTTGCTAAGGATGTTCTGTAGTGCAGGCTTTCTAGTTGTAAATTCTTGTATCTTTTGTTTATCATGAAATGTTTTCTTTCTTTTGTCATCAAATCTAAAGCTTACTTTTGCTGAATATAAGATTCTTGGTTTACAGCCATTTTATTTCAAACTTTGGTGTATGTTGTTTCAGGATCTACTAGCTTTGAGGGTCTGGGCTGAGAAATTTCCAGATATCCTAATTGATTTACTCCTATATGTAATCTGATTCCTTTCTCTTATCGCTTTTGAAATTCTCTCCTTATTCTATATGAGAGGCATTTTTATTATAATGTGCCTTGGTGGAGATCTGTTGTGATTTTGTACATTTGGTGTCCTGTAAGCCTGTTGTATTTGATTTTCCAATTCATACTTCATGTTTGGAAAATTTTCTGATATTATTTAATTGAATAGATTGTTCATTTTATTGGTTTGGAACTCTATGCCTTCCTCTATCCCCAAAATTCTTAAATTTGGTCTTTTTATGTTATTCCATAATTCTTGGATGTTCTGCTCATGGTTTCTTACCATCTCTACTGTGTGGTCAACTTTATTTTCAAGATTATATATTTTGTCTTCATTATCTGAGGTTCTGACTTCCAAGTGATCTAATCTGTTGGTGGTGCTTTCTATTTAGTTTTTAACTTTGTTTATTGTTTCCTTTATTTGAAGAATTTGGGGCTTTTTTTCCAGAACCTCTGTCTCATTGAAGTAATCTTTTGCTTCCTGTATTTGCTTATGTAGCCCTTTATCGAAATGATCTTATGCTGTCTGTATTTGCTCTCTTATATCATCCTTTAATTCACAGAACATTTAATTATGTACATCCTGAACTCCTTGTTTGTCATTTCTTTTGCTGTGCTGGCCGTGGGTTCTAAAAATGTAGTATCTTTGTTTGGGGCATTTTCTTCCTTTTTTTTTTTTTTAATGATGTTTGTGTGTCTTTCCTTCTAGCACTGCAGATCTGAGGTTTTACAGTTTTTACCCTATAGGCTTATATTGTCCCTGCAGGTTTCCAATACCTCTTCTTTATGGGAGAGGCTATATACAAACAATATACTGCCTTAAACCAAATAGCTGGTATTAAGATGTTTACAATTTTGTTACAATATACACAAATGTTGACTTCAAATTTTATCTACAATATAAACAGTAGGCTTGCAAAAGGGTCTAAAGTTTCTGATGGTGGGCAAAGAGAGAACCAGGGTTGGGGTATAGCATGAGATATTAAGGAGGTAGGAGGGGAGAATGTAGAGTTATTAGATCTTAGAAAGCTTGAAAGTGGAATCTAAAGAAGTTGGCTAGTAGCAGAAGAAAAGAGAGAAATTGACTTTGGGGAGACAAGTACGTGGGAAGACAATGGAGTACAACAAACAAATATAAAATTTAAAAAATAAAAAAAAATGTAAAAAAAATACTAGATAAATGAATATACAACACAACTGTGATACTATTGAGACATCCCAGTCCTCAGTAGCCTAATCCATGAAAAGTACTTGGTTTCACAAAGGTTAGGGATGTGAGGGCAGGAGGAGAGAGAAAGAGAGAAAAGAAAAAAAAAGAGAAAAGGAAAATAATCTCGAAGGAAAATACAAGGATTGTTTTTGTGCAAGTTTAGTATCTTTCCTGCTTCCATTCTTATCCAATGGGTGGGGTTGTCTGTTGTTTGCTGGTATCTCCACCTTCAGGATGGTGAAGGTTATTATGGTGGCTGGGTACCCTGTGTGGGAATGGTGGCCAGGATTTCTGCACAGGTGGGTGGCCAGGGTTCCTACATGGGTACTGATGCCCAGTGGTCCTTCTCAGCATGGCAGCTGGTAGTTCTGCTGGTGGTCCTGTATAGGGAAGCAGCCAGGAATCCTGCACTGACACTGAGGTCTGGAAACCTGCATGGGCATGGCAGCTGGAATTCCTGCATGGGAGCAGCTGCCAGGGGTCCTCTAATAACTCCAAAAGAAATAGTATTGCGACACAGAATGCAGCCTCCCTGTTGCCTGCCATCTTGGATCCCCATCTTTCCCTGCTTCTTTCTGATTTGTTGTATGCTCAAAATTAGTTTTCCAAGCTTGTTTAGAATTATATGTGAAGAATTAAGGGATATGTCAATTATTAACATGAATGTTCATTTGTGCTTAAGTTTTGTGACATCTGTTTTGTCTCTGGGGCCTCTTATTCTTTCATTGGTGCTGTTTGAATAGATGGTGTTACTCCAATATGGTTCATTCTAGATATTATATTATAAAATGTTGTAATTTTTGTGTTAAAAGGGTCTGGTTTGGCTTAATCTTCAGAAGTTCAGATACTTTTCCAGTAGATTGTTTTAGTGGCTTTTGTAAATGAATATTATTGGAAAGTAAAGTTCTTTCTGCTTTACTTTCTGCTCTAATTTACCTGTTTTAAAAGTGTGAGAAAAGTCAACACATACTTTTGGTGATGGTTTCAGGAGCAGCATTTATTTAACCACCAACTCAAGAGGACATAACAACTTATCAAGGAAGTAAAGAATTGGAACTGTTTTGAAAAGATCAGAAAACATTTGAAGCACTTAGCAAACTTTTTGAGAGGAACTGCAGAATGAAATGAAAGGGTATGGTAGGAACTTGAGAGCTGACAAGGAATTGAATTAGTGTGGTACAATTTAATTAGTGTGGTATACAAGAGAAATGGAAGTGAGGCAAGGGAATAGGAGAAGAGTTTCCTGGCATTGCTTTGCAGAATCATATTTATAAAATAAATCAAAGCAGTAGTTGATGGTTGACCTTAAGATAAAATTATTTATATCAGTATAAGCAATAGTGGGCTAAAGTCAGATTCAAAGGGCTATGGAGGTAATATTGTGTACAGAGAGTTTTTATAATCAAATGGTCTTAGGTTAGATTCTTGGCTCTTATTTCTGACTGTTTTGAGATTAAATAAGCATTTTTCTCTTTTTCATGCATTAATGATACTTTATAGTGTATTTCATTGTGGCATATTTTTACATGAATATAAAGTAATTTGATCAATTTCACTCCCAATACCTTCCCTTACCCACTCCTCCCTCCCCTTGACCCTCTTCCCCTACCCTAATGGTCTCCCTTCTACTTTCATATAAGATGAAACAGATGGTACTTGTCTTTCTGAGTCTGGTTTATTTCACTTAACATGATGCTCTCCAGTTCCATCCATTTTCTTGCAAATTATATAATTTCATTTTTCTTTATGGCTGAATAAAACTTTTCTTTATACAGTTTTGAAATGAACCAAGGTTTCCATGATTCCATGATGTGGTTATTGTGAATCATGATGCAATAAACATGGGTATGCATATATCATTATAGTGTGCTGACTATAATTCTCTTAGGTAGATTCCAAGGATCAGTATAGCTGGATCATTACCATATATTAATTTTATTTTTTTGAGAAACCTCCATGCTGATTTCCATGATAGCTGCACTAATTTGTATTTTCACCAACAGTGTATAAGAGTTTATTTTCCCCGCATCTTCCCCAGCATTTATTGTTAAACAAGTAATTTTAAAGATCTTTTGGTCTCAGAGTCCTCCTTGGTGTATTTCAGGTAATTATGCCTACCTTCAAGGTTATTGAGAATCACTGAAAATATACACACTTTTTGCTTAATACAGTAATTGGCAAGTAATTAATGTTTATTAAATGCCTACTAACTTATGACTAGTCCTTCAGTATGATGCACATGTAGCAGCTGTTGGTAAATTATAAATTGAGGAAATAATATTTTCTATGATAAATTCAAGTTGAACATACTGTTTTTTGCATTATTTTAGTCTCATGCTTCACCATATGTAAAGCAGTGTTACCTTGTCTTATTGTTGCTGTTGATACTGTTATTGTTGAAACTGCAGTTTATTAGGTGAATGTATGGACAACATGGATCTAAGTAGGATAAATATTATTATCTTTTTTTCAAAACAATACACACATATATATACACACACACAAATAAATTTTTTCAAAGTCACACAGCTAGAAATATGTTGAGTAGGGTCTTTGGACTTGTCCTGGAAGTGGTGTCTCTTATTTGAAATGTCTTTGGATAAAAGAAAGATAGAAATGACTTAATAAAGTAAACATTGAAAAAGTATTTGCATACATTAGAAATAGTACATCTTATGGCCAAAGTGAAGATTCTAGGAAGAAAATCAAAACCAGTATTTATGTCTGGTCCTACTTTTGCTTATATCCTATTTTGCCGTTGTGCATTTATTTATTTATTTATTTGTAGTTGTGGATGGACACAATACCTTCATTTATTTTTTAATTTTTTTATCTTTTTTTTTAAAGAGAGAGTGAGAGAGGAGAGAGAGAGAGAGAATTTTTAATATTTATTTTTTAGTTCTCGGCGGACACAACATCTTTGTTGGTATGTGGTGCTGAGGATCGAACCCGTGCCGCACGCATGCCAGGCGAGCGCGCTACCACTTGAGCCACATCCCCAGCCCCCTTCATTTATTTTTATGTGGTACTGAGGATTGAACCCAGTGTCTCATACATGCAAAATGAGCACTCTACCACTGAGCCACAACCTCAGTGCCCACATTGTACATTTTTTGAAAAATTTGTATTTGTCCTTTTTAGTTATAATGGTAGTAGAATATATTTTGACATATTATACATACATGGAGTAAACTTTTCTGTGGTGTACACAATGTTGAATTACACTGGTTACGTATTCAAATATAAACAGGAAAGTTATGTCCTATTCATTCTACTATCTTTCCTATTCACATTCTCCCTCCCTTCTCCCCATTCCCACCTGTCTAATCTTGTGAACCTCCACTCCTACCCCATTGCTTATTGTGGGTCAACATCTTCATATCAGAGAGAACATTTGTCCTTTGTTTTTTGGAATTGGCACTTAACATGATAGTTTCTAGTTCTAACCATTTCCTGGCAAATGCCATAATTTCATTCTTCTTTATGGCTCAGTAATGTTCCATTGTGTATATGTTCCACATCTTCTTTATCTATTCATTCATTGAAAGGCACCTAGGTTGGCTTCATAGCTTAGCTATTGTGAATTGAACTGCTATAAACATTGATGTGGCTTCATTACAGTGGTATGCTGATTTAAAGTCTCTTAGGTATATATTGAGGAATGGGATAACTGGGTCAAATGGTTGTTCCATTCCAAGTTTTCTAAGGACTCTCCATAGTACTTTGCCGAGTGGTTGCACCAATTTGCAGTCTCACCAGCAATGCATGAGTGTACTTTTTCCTCCATAGCCTCAACAACAATTATTATTGCTTGTATTCTTAGTAATTCCATTGTGTATTTTTGATAACAATAATTTTGAACTTTGTGGAACATTATAGGCTTTTCTGAAAATCATCACTTCAGTTAGTGACACCATCTTTATTAAGCACCAATGATGTGACATTTTTAAACTCCTTTCATTCATCCAATTAGTTAATAAAATTTGTTACTTCCTCCTATCCCATTGCCATTATTTTGTTTTCAGACCATCCTATCACATGTTTAGACTACTATGAGCACCTGCAAATATTTCTCCCAACCACGCTTTTCACTTCCCTTTTTAGCTTTCACACTATGGTTTATGCTCCACAGCTCCTATGGCTTGACTTTGACACTATCATCTATGTTTCCCAACCCTTTACACTTCTATTATAGTAAACTTATCCTAAGGTAAAAGTCATATGGAAAAGACAAGATAAATACTTGATTCTTTCCCTTTCTCTACCCATTTCTAAGGGAATGATTTGGTACTTTAGTGCCCTTCATAGATGATCCATCATGATTCAAAGCCAGCCTTGGCAAAAGCGAGGCACTAAATAACTCAGTGAGATCTTGTCTCTAAATAAAATACAAAATAGGGCTGGAGATGTGGTTCAGTGGTTGAGTACCCCTGAGTTCAATCCCCTATAACCCTACACCCCAAAAAGATGATTGATCATAAATTCTAACATCATTATGAACTCACACATTTAAACATTTCTGGCATGTTTAAATCTATTGCAGTTACTATCCTTATTAATGCCCCAATTAGTCCATATTTGGCCAACAAAAGCTTATAGAAATTGGCTTCAGTGTCACATTGCTGCAGTAGCCTTTGATGGCTTCATTACTTTCTGTTATGACAAGATATTTCAGTCTCATACCTTTTCTGCTCCAGATCCCATAGTCAGCCATTTAAAAAAGAGTTGTCCTTCATTTTCTTGGGGATGGTAGTGTTTACATATCATAATATAGGTGTTGTTGTTGCTAGGCTTGTTATTAAAGCCTTTCACTGTTACAGATCTACATATTTTTAAGGTACAATATATCAAGGGTTCTTATTGGAGCTGGGGCAGGGGCTATAGCTCAATGGTAGAAAACTTGCCCAGCATGTGTAAAGCCCTGTGTTAGATTCCAGTGTCACAAAGAAAGTTCTTATTTCCAATTCCACTTCAAATTTAAAGCTACAGTGTTTTAAATTAACTTCAATGATACTTCATTGATTATTTTGTTTACCATTCATACACAACAACCCTGATAATAATACCAACACTGCTAACACCAACTTGATTACTAAAAGCAACTTAATCTTTTCTTCCTGCAGGAAGAAAAGATTAACTTTAAACAGAGACATGAGATGGGAGGGAAAGGGAGAGAAAAGGGAAATTGCATGGAAATGGAGGGAGACCCTCATTGCTATACAAAATTACATATAAGAGGTTGTGAGGGGAATGGGAAAATAAACAAGGAGAGAAATGAACTACAGTAGATGGGGTAGAGAGAGAAGTTGGGAGGGGAGGGGAGGGGGGATAGTAGGGGATAGGAAAGGTAGCAGAATACAACAATTACTAATAGGGCATTATGTAAAATTGTGGATGTGTAACCGATGTGATTCTGCAATCTGCATTTGGGGTAAAATTGGGGGTTCATAACCCACTTCAATCTAATGTATGAAATATGATATGTCAAGAGCTTTGTAATGTTGTGAACAACCAATAAAAAATTAAAAAAAAAATAAAAAAAAATAAAAGCAACTTAATATTTGTACAGGTAACCTTTTTCTCTTAAGGTGTATCTCACTAGAAATGTACAGTTAAATTGTTGTTTTAAGATAATTTGAAATATAATTCAGTATTATGTATCACTAACAGGATACAGAGCAGAGTCCATTTATTTAATCTTACTTTTGATTTTTACAGTTGGGTTTTAAATTTAATTTTGATTTTGAATTAGATATTATATTTACTTACATAGTTCCAAAGTCAAATCTACAAAAGACAATCTATTCAAAGAAGTCAAACTATTACCCCTCTCCTTTTCTCTTAAAGATAATAGTCCATATTGCCCTTTTAAAAGTAAACAATAGCATATTGTATGTACTATTTTCCACTGAATTTTTTCATCATAATATATTTTGGAGATATTTCTCATTCTGTTTTGGAGATGTTTAATACTCCATTGTGTGTAAGTATTTTAGTTTATTCAACCTGTCCTCTATGATGAACTGCTTCTCCTTTGCAAATAGTGCTGCAATGAATGGCCTTGTAGATAAAACAAGATCTCATTGGATCCCTAAGACAATTTATAGTATAAATGAAACTTTAGAACTTCCTGTGTAGTCTAGTTTTGAAAAGTGAAATACTGGGTGGTGACTTAATGCCTGTATGATTGGCCTATTCATGGTTGTGTACATTTTGATGGCAGAGGAAGCAGCCTTTGTCTCTGCCTTTTAAAATTATTTGCTAAAGATTTTTACTCATTTCCCTCATTTGATATTGGAGGTAGCTTGCCCCTTTCTGCTTCAATGAAAGACCATAAAGATTATAGTCTTAATTCAGCAAAAACCCAGGATGGCCATGAGCTTATCAATGCCAACATATTTACATGGCCTCTTGTTGTAATTCCTTTTCCCACATATATTGTGAGAAGAAAAATTTTCAAATATTTTTACCCCCTTTTTACTCTGCCTTTTTTATTTCATGATTTTCCCTTCTTTTTTTTCTTTAAAGATTTTTATAGTTGTAGGTGAACAGAATGCTTATTTTTTTGTGGTACTGAGGATTGAACCCAGTGCCTCACACATGCTAGGCAAGAGCTCTGCCACTGAGCTACAGCCCTAGCCCTTTCCCCTTCTTTTTCCCCTGCCTTTTTTCATTTCATAATTTTTAACCACTTCCATAAAAGCTTTTTAAAGAAAACTGTTGTTTATCCTTGCTAGAGTTACTAGAGGATTGAATCCAAGTGACTCTGAACTCTTGTTCCTGTTGGTAATGGCAGAGTGGGTTCCTGTCTGTGCAGGGTTTCAAAGTTTCTCAGCTGGCTTGCTGACCCCCCTTTCTGTAGTCTAAAGAAAAGGGACTAACTGTTCAAGTGCCAGTCCTGAACTTTGAAAGGAAGTTCTAAATGTTGTCCTGTGCTGTCAGTATATTTTAGCCTTGATATATAAGCTCAGTGTAATCCAAGTTTAATCTCAACCTCCAATGCCTCTTGGAAAAGAGTGTCACAAGTAACAGTAGTGGTTTAAAAGTAAATCATATATCAATACATACTATAAATGTAATTAATAAAAATCTCTATAATTCTATTAACCTGGAGGAACATGGGAGAAAAATTAATGTAATATAGGCTGAAAGAATCATACACTAATAATTATATACTAAATGAATTTGAAAGTGGGATAAAACTAAAGAAAATAGAGAATGAAAAGTACAAAAAGGAAAAAGAAAAAATTAAAAATAAATGGAAGAAGAGAGGGAGGGGAAATGGGTTAAAATAGAGTGAAGTGGTAATAGAAGTTGGAGCCCATGTGGAATGGTTGTATTTAGGAGAGACTTGTATCATTCAGTTAATATGTTAATTATCACTCAGAGGTTCGTATTAATTATTTCAGAAGTTTTTAAAATAGTCTTTTGTGTCTGACATTTCAACTTTTAGAAAGTGCTAGCTATGAGGAAGACTTTAAAATGTAAATCACCTTCCATTTCAGCTCTGCCCCAGGCTAGCCAAACTTGTTAGGTAACTTTGTATGCAGAATTAGACCCCTTCCTTGCTTGACCACCTCCTCTGGAATAGGTATGGTAAATTGCTTTTGTCTTTCAAAATGGCTTTGTTGTTTGTCTTGAGTGAAAGTAGAGTCTGTGTGAGGAATTGACCAACACCTTCACCTGGAGCCTCTTATTCAGAATCCCTATCAACAAGTGCTAAATTTGCAGGGGTGCTTTTGGGACTTTACCTCCTCAGATCCAGATCCCTGCCCCCTGTCTTTATCTCACAGATCAGTCTGTCAAATTCCAAAGGAAGTGGCCTTTGTTCTTCCTCACTCTGAGAGCCCTTGCAGGGTCAAAGTCTTTTGTGCTCAGAATGAGGCTGTTTGGGCATCAAAGATCCAATGAAAAGTACTTGCCTAAGGCTTGTTTGGTCTTGAATATTCAAAAAACAAGTATACCAAGTACTAGGACCTAAGGGGGAAAAAGTGATCTCTGAAAAACCCTGGTAAACTGCTGGAGTTCCCAGTCGGCTTAGTGCATCTCAGCTCAGATCACCTGTGCTAAGAAGATTCAGGTAACTCTGTTGAGGATTACTAGTTCTCTCTCTATCTGGGGACTCCAGGCTTTCTCCCTATAAGCACAGCCCAGTTTTTCTGAGTTTGTGTTCTGCTCCAGTTGTAGATATGTTGATTAGTGACCATTTTTCTTAATCTTGGTAGGAAAGTGTCTTTATTCTTGAAGAGGGACTGCTTCCACTCCTCCACTGAGCCACAGCTTGGTGGACACTGCCTCAGTCTGTTGTCCTTATTAATTCTTTATTCTAGGAACCAACACTTTTTTTTCCCTGAATACTATTTTACCGAGTTGCCACCCTGCTTTCCCATCCACTACCCCCAGTTTCTCTACATCACTTTGCTGCTGCAGAACTGCTGACTTAATTCAGTCTTGGAAAACTGCTGCAGCTCTGAAGATTCCTCTGAGCTGCCATCTTGTTATCTCCACTCATTACATTTTTGAGCACTAGTCCCAGCCCTGAGGTTGTAGAAGACTTTGGGGGAAATTGTAATAAGTTCTTAAGATTTTGAGTTCAGATTGTTTTGTAAATGTCTTTTTAAAAATTTCAGGGTTCTTTTTTAGATGTACATGACAGCAGAATCCATTTTGATATAATTATAAAGGATGGAATATATTTGATTCTAGTTAGGATTCCCATGCTTATGGATGTACATGATGGTGGGATTCACTGTGTTGATTTCATATATGTACATGGGAAAATTATGTCAGATTCATTCTACTGTCTTTCCTTTTCCTATCTCCCCTCCTTTCCCTCCATTCCCCATCATCTAATCTTCTGAATTTCTATTCTTTCCCTCACCCCTCTCAGCCTTATTATGGGTTAGCTTCCTCATTGTCTTTATGTTCTATTTCTGTTCTGCAGGAACCAAATCTGTAAATCACAGTCCATACAATCATGCATCATGGTGGTGAGGTTAATTTATGAAACAAGATGCCATGATCCAACTTTCAGGCCTTTGCTTAGATAAAACCTTGGCTTTAGAACAAATGATACGGCAAACCATAAAAGATTCCTTCATTTAATGTTTTTTGATTCATTGACAAACTCTGGGGCTAAATGTACTCCATAAGATGATTCTAGTGTGGCTATAAAAGATTATGTGAAAGACAGAGCTACCCATACTTCCCTTCCTACCATCTTTCATTTTGATAAATTTGCTAAGATTATTTGTTTTGGACCAAGAACAACTGTTATCTTTATCTTCACTTCATGTTTGCACTCCTTTGAATCCCTTGCATAATAAAGGACAGTGACCTGGTTAGTAATATAGAGATTTATGTTGGAAAGATTAATACCTGATCAATGGACTATTAACAGGTGTGATTTTTTGTTTGTTTTTAACCAAACAGGATCCTGGAAATGCAAATTTAAGACTTAACAGACTATTTTCAATATCAGGTCAAAAGTCTGACTTTTAAACCTAGCAAATATTGAATATAAGTTTCTTTTATGTGCCCATATGTTTATATGCATACAGATTAAGTGCATGGTACTAAATTGACATATGGAAAATTAGCCCAAAATGCCTTTTTGATTCATATGACTTTAGTAAATCTGTAATAAGTAAGTTAAACTTGTTTGTAATGTGTTTAAAATATAGTAACACATTTTTCTGGCCTGCTAACTAATTAGGATATAGGATATTTGTTTCTGAATATTCAAGATACAGGTATTCAATGTTTTCTGTATAAAGCAATTTCTTCAGAACTTTTTGGCAAAACAAACAAACAAAAAACAAACTAAAACCAAAAATAAAATTTAAAATGTTAACTATGCGTGATTTTTGTGAATAATTTAAAGATAGCTACTAAAATGAGTAAATAAATATATAGGACAGGCATTTTTGATTCTTAAAAATGTAGTTTTTTAAAATAGCTTTGATTTTACAAGAAAACTTTAGTTCAGAGCTAGAAATCTTAGGTGTTTCATCCCTCAGAAATTTTTTTAAATAAGTATATAATGTTTACATTTATATATGACCTTCATGGTTTGTCTAAAATATTAATTCAATAAATTTGGAAAGTCACAAGTGAGCCTATACTTTCTTTGTTCCAGTCAATGAAAATAATAAATGATTTTAAATGCTAATAATCTATGTATCATTTATGTTTCTGATTTCTGGAATTACTTCATTTGATATTCTTTTTTTTATTAGTTGTTCAAAACATTACATAGCTCTTGACATATCATATTTCATACATTTGATTCAAGTGGGTTATGAAGTCCCATTTTTGCTCTGTATACAGATTGCAGAATCACATCAGTTACACATCCACGTTTTTACATACTGCCATACTAGTGTCTGTTGTATTCTGTTGCCTTTCCTATCCTCTAATATCCCCCCTCCACTCCCCTCCCCTCCCATCTTCTCTCTCTACCCCATCTACTGTAATTTATTTCTCTCCCTTGTTTTTTTCCCTTTCCCCTCATTTCCTCTTATATGTAATTTTGTATAACGATGAGGGTCTCCTTCCATTTCCATGCAATTTCCCTTCTCTCTCCCTTTCCCTCCCACCTCTTGTCCCTGTTTAATGGTAATCTTCTTCTCATGCTCTTCCTCCCTACTCTGTTCTTAGTTGCTCTCCTTATATCAAAGAAGACATTTGGCATTTGATTTTTAGGGATTGGCAAGCTTCACTTAGCATAATCTGCTCTAGTGCCATCAATTTCCCTGCAAATGCGATGATTTTGTCATTTTTTAGTGCTTAGTAATACTCCATTGTGTATAAATGCCACATTTTTTTTATCCATTCATCTACTGAAGGGCATCTAGGTTGGTTTCACAATCTACCTATTGTGAATTGTGCTGCTATGAACATCAATGTAGCAGTATCCCTATAGTACGCTCTTTTAAGGTCTTTAGGGAATAGTCTGAGAAGGGGAATAGCTGGGTCAAATGGTGGTTCCATTCCCAGCTTTCCAAGGAATCTCCATACTGCTTTCCAAATTGGCCGCACCAATTTGCAGTCCCACCAGCAATGTACAAGTGTACCCTTTTCCCCCACATCTTCTCCAGTACTTGTTGTTGTTTGACTTCATAATGGCTGCCAATCTCACTGGAGTGAGATGGTATCTTAGGGTGGTTTTGATTTGCATTTCTCTGACTGCTAGAGATGGTGAGCATTTTTTCATGTACTTGTTGATTGTTTGTATGTCCTCCTCTGAGAAGTGTTTGTTCAGTTCCTTGGCCCAATTAGACAGATGAAAGAAATTAAAGGCATAAAAATAGGAAAAGAAGAACTTAAATTATCACTATTTGTGGATGACATGATTCTATACCTAGCAGACCCGAAAGGGTCTACAAAGAAACTACCAGAGTTAATAAATGAATTCAGCAAAGTGGCAGGATATAAAATCAACATGCATAAATCAAAGGCATTCCTGTATATCAGTGACAAAACTTCTGAAATGGAAATGATGACAACCACCCCATTCACAATATCCTCAAAATAAATAAATAAATAAATAAAATAAGATACTTGGGAATCAACCTAACAAAAGAGGTGAAAGATTTATACAATGAAAACTACAGAACCCTAAAGAGAGAAATAGAAGAAGATCTTAGAAGATGGAAAAATGTACCCTGTTCATGGATAGGCAGAACTAACATCATCAAAATGGCGATTTTACCGAAAGTTCCCTATAGGTTTAATGCAATGCCAATCAAAATCCCAACGGCATTTCTTGTAGAAATAGAGAAAGCAATCATGAAATTTATATGGAAAAATAAAAGACCCAGAATAGCAAAAACAATGCTAAGCAGGAAGAGTGAATCAGGCAGTATAGCGATACCAGACTTCAAACTGTACTACAGAGCAATAGTAACAAAAACAGCATGGTACTGGTACCAAAACAGGTGGGTGGGCCAATGGTACAGAACAGAGGACACAGAGACCAATCCACAAAATTACAACTATCTTATTTTTGACAAAGGGGTTAAAAGTATGCAATGGAGGAAGGATAGCATCTTTAGCAAATGGTGCTGGGAAAACTGGAAATCCATATGCAACAAAATGAATCTGAATCCCTTTCTCTTGCCATGCACAAAAGTTAACTCAAAATGGATCAAGGAACTTGATATCAAAACAGAGACTCTGCGTCTGATAGAAGAAAAAGTTGGCTATGATCTACATACTGTGGGGTCCGGCTCTAAATTCCTTAATAGGACACCCATAGCCCAAGAGTTAAAAACAAGAATCAACAAATGGGACTCACTCAAATTAAAAAGTTTTTTCTCAGCAAGAGAAACAATAAGAGAGGTAAATAGGGAGCCTACATCCTGGGAACAAATTTTTACTCCTCACACTTCAAAAATAGAGCCCTAATATCCAGATATACAAAGAATTCATTTGATAATGAGGTAAAATTGTGGAATTTTTGTTCGTGCTTTTGTGGTTAATTGATCATAAAATCCTAGCAGTACTTTGAGAAATTAAACATCAGTCTGTCTATACCTTCATTTAATAACCTTAAATGCTATTCAAGTAGTTTACTTCCTTTAATTTTACAATTTCCTTGTTAGAAAAGGTTCATGTTGACATTCAGGCTCTAAATTTGTGATTGTTAAATATAAAATTGTGCTAATTTACAATCCCATCAACAGTGTGAAATTGATGTTAATAAGCCTTAGTAAAAGCAGATTAAAAGCATGTTTACAATTCTGTATAAACTAACTTTAGTTGCTCTGCTAATCTGGAGTTTAAAATGAGTTTATATAGTGTTGTTTATAGAACAATTCAAGTAATTTCCATTTATGGTTCTATATGTGCTGTACAAGCTGTCTGGATTTTATTATTCTAACCAGCAAGGTGCTTCATTGCTTTCTTGAAATGTTAAATAGATTTTTTTTGCCATCTTGTCAAAAGTCTAGTAATGCTTAAATTTAGTAATGCTTATTAAATTCTCAAAGATTGAAAGTAACTTTTAAAGTGCATTTGGAAGTAACATCCAACAGTTTGGCAGTGATTGGATCACACTTAATAAAGGTTACAAAGAACTGGTCTAAAGAACAAAGATTTTGTGTTTTATTAAGATAATTTCTTACTGTTTCATAGCTGGATAAAATAATTGGTTATCAATAAATGATATATAAAGATTTTGTTATTCTTTTAAAAAGATAATTTCTTGTGTTTTTTGCTGGTTTTATTGTGCTTTTAACATTTAAAAGAATATTAAGTCATATAAGTTTTAAGATTTATTAAAATCTTCATTTGTTGTATAAAGTTTCTTGGTTTGTATTTAAACTTTTTACAATAATGTCATACATTTTATTGACACAAATGATCTAAAGATTTAAAAATCTGACATTCTACATATAACACTGTTAATTGTGATTGTTGTGTAGGTAACAGTTGTTTTATTAAGTTACTAAATTCTCTAATCATTATGCCTTCTCTATTGCTGTAGTTATTATTTTTTTGTGAGAAGTATCTGTAGTAAATAAGGATGAAATAATTGGTCATCAATAAATGAAACATAAAAATGCCATCTCAAGATAAATTTAAAATTAAAGATTTTAATATAGGATATGTATAGGGATGGCTATTTAAAAAACGTGTTTTCTCAATTAATCTGCTTATATTATGTTGTGACTTAGTTTACAAAGTACGTTTAAGTGCATATGGATGTTCTTATTTGATGGAATGACATTAATTCTTGTCAAAGTTTTTACAGTTTTGTAAAATGTATCTAAATTCTAAATATGCTTTCTACCCAGATGGTGATTTATCTTGATACAGACAAGTTGCTTTTCTTTGGGTAAAGATGATAAAATGAAAAAGATTGTGTTTATTAGTTTAAATCTTATGTAAAAATGGAATTGCTTTGCTCTTATTGGTGTTTTGTGTTTTTCTGGCCTAAGAATTCATGTTTCTAAAAACCTTCTGTTGTGTACAATTGGCTAAAGAGGGGCCTTCTGTTACTGATGTGGGACCACTCAGATGACAGAATGGCAGAAAGTTCCTGCAATGTCGAGGTCAAGATGTTTTGTCAAATAATCCACAGTCTTCAGATGACATCTTTTAGAGACAGAAGGGAAAATAATGTGGAGTCACTTGTTAAACCCCACCAAAAATATAAATATCTGGGAGGTAATGGAAAGAGAGTTCTTACCCAAACATTGAAGTCCTTCCCTTAGGCAGAGCTATTATTTCAGAATTTGCCTCCTTTAAGAATAAATATCTGATCTCTGTGTTTACTAGTCAGATGACATGGAAGCCAGATGAATTGGGGGATCCCCCTCCCACAGAATTAGGAAGATGCAGATGCTAGTCCCAGGAAGTCTCAGTTCTTTTTGGTGTGAAAAGGAAGGCTCCAGGCACTTGGAGGAAGTCAAAACCTGTGAAATTCCTCTGTGCTAGGATGACTCTAATGTAAATCCTGTTGTAAAGCTGTGAAATTCTGTCTTTTGTCCTAATGCATCCTTTCCCTCTTTAAAAGTTTTCCTCTTCTCAAAGCATTTCTGAGATGAAGCTTTTGGAAACTATGAGGTTCCTGGCTTTTAATAAAACCTAATTGAGAGGGGGGGGGAGGGAGGGGGGAGGGGGGGAGGGAGGGGGGAGGGGGGGAGGGAGGGGGGAGGGGGGGAGGGAGGGGGGAGGGGGGGAGGGAGGGGGAGGGGGGAGAGGGGGAGGGGGGAGGGGGGGAGGGGGGAAGAGCTATATTGCCTGTGTTGTCCTAGAACTCTTGGGCTCAAGTGATTCTCCTGCCTTACCCACCCTAGTGGCTGAGAATACAGGCATGTGTCACCACACCATGTCAAAACTGGTTTTAATTGCTATTTTTAATTTAATTAGGCCGTGTGAATTATGACCGAAAGAGATGTTATGCAGCATTGTATTGTTTGAAAAGCAAATACTTTTTAGTGTAATGTTGAAGAATATGAGGAGTCAGTTTAAAAATAAATTCCAGTATACCTTAAAGATTGTTCTTCATTCATATTGATTTAAATTGTTTGGGGGAATGATATTTTTTTTCTTTTTGAATAAGTGCTATAGTCAATGGTAAACAAATATTTTTGTCTTTCTATTGCTTAGATGTGGCTTAGTGTTTAGAGAATGAACTTTAGATTTTATCTATACAGTAAGTTAAAAAACCAGAATCCTTCAAATTCGAGGCCTCTTTTGTGAATAAAAGAAAGTGATTCAATTTTGTACTTTTATTACACTAGAAGAATATCATGTTATAAAAATGCTGGCTTGCATCTAGAATTCAAGAATCACTTGGAACTTCATAATATTCCATTATAGTAGAGATGTAGACATTTTTGTTTTAAGATAGCATATGAATCTCATTTTGCTTGAATAAACAGATTTCTGGTAAGGTGATTACTGTAACATAAAACCACTTAAGAATTTTACCCTTTAGAACATGGAGGACAAATTGAATTATGGCCTGCTAGCATGGAGATAAAGGAAAAAAACAACCTGCACCTGCTTGCTTAATTACCCAGAATTGGAAACTTGGATACATGAATCCCCTTAGTTACTTTTACCTATAAAATACTCACCACATTTTTATTTATCTCCCCTCAATTTCTCTATTGATTTCAGCTTAAAATTTTTCTATAAGCTCTTTCCTTTTTTCTCACTCATTGTCTTTCTTGTTTGCCATGTTTTTTTCATGGCAAAATAGTATTTTGCATGACTAGTAGGACCTGAGAGATGCCTTATTTATTTTGAGCATAAAAATGTTAAAAAGAACAATAATGGATGCCACTAATGTGTCTTTGGTATGGCTGTGGATTTTCTCTCAATTTCTTTCTACACATGTATACACACACACACACACACACAATTGAGTTTGAATATTTTTATGCTTATTCTTTGTTGTCATTCTTCTTCTATGAAAGGTCTGTTCAATAATTTTTCACTGGGCTTCTCACACTTATAGAATTGTAACCTTTATTTTAAACCAGCAAACTTATAAACCATTTTTCTTTATGGACTTTGAGGTTTGTGTCAGACCTTAGATTTTATTTGTTCCCCATTAAAATATTCTTTATTTTCTACTACTTTTTCAGTTCCACCTTATGCAAATATTTAATCTGTCTTTAATGTGTATTTGTAGTACAGTTAGGATTTTAACCACCCCCTACCATAGCCAGCTTCTCCTAAACCGGTTTTTAAAAAGTTCATATTTATCCCTACTGATTTCAAGTGCCATATTCATGATTTAGTTAATAACTATCTGTATTTGGATATATTTTTTGTTAATAACTGTCTGTATTTGGATGTATTTTTAGATATGTTTTATCAAGATCCTTGTTTGTTCCCACACTAGGGTTACATTGTTAGAGTTACTATACCTTAATAGTATGTTTTAATAGCAATTGAGAATAATTTCACCCTTACTTTTCTTTTTTAAACTTTGTGAACAATTTTTATATGTTCAATTTTCTCAATGAACTATAGGTTCAGCATAGAAAATCTTCACCCCTCCCCAATTCTGACAATTTGTGGATTTGATTAGAATTGCATTCAATTTATATATGATGTTAATTTTGTCAGAAAATTACATCTTTATGATTTTTGGTGGGTACTGTGGATTGAAGCTGGGGGCACATAACCACTTGAGCCACATCCCTAGCCGTTTTTTTTTTTTTTCTCATATATTTTATTTTAGAGACAGGATCTTGCTGAGTTGCTTAGGGCCTCACCAAATTGCTAAGGCTGGTTTTGAACTCACAATCCTCATGCCACAGCCTTCTGAGCTGCTGGGATTAGAGGTGTGCTCCACCATGCCCAGCCACATCTTTATGATTTTGAGTTTGTCCTTGGATATGGTATGTATCCATTTTCCAGGTCCTATATTCTTTTATGTTCTTCAGCAAAGTTTTATTTTCAACATATATTTTGAAACTTATTTTTAGATATTCTACAAATTTTGCTGCTTTGGGGGGATGTTTTTTTTTTCCCCACTACATTTAGAAAATGATACTAGTAATATAAAAAATCCTTGTCTATATGGAGTTGATAGTCTTGTAATGGGCCTTTCACTTTGCAAATTTTTCAGTCAATTCTTTTTAACTTTCTATAAAAACTATAATATTAGCTATTAATCTTTAGTTCCAGGACTGCCATCCATGATGATGCAGCAGAAAATCCTTTGGGAACTTCTTAGAATGTAAATTCTCTGGACCCATCCCTTACTAACTGAATGAGAAACTCTGCATAGGAATTTGTGTTTTAGCACTTCTCTCAGGGATTCTGATGTATGCTTAAGTTTGTGGGCCACTGATATAAATAATTTTTATTTTTTGTTACCTATAATTAACTTCTCAAATCTATTTTTTTTCTTGCAATATGTGCATATAACAGGACTCTGGATTATGTAGAATGAACATTGACTGAATAGGCTGGGACAAATTGCTAACTTCTAAGAGTAATATAGGGAGGGAAATCACATGATATGCACACACTCCTATTTTCTTAATTCCTTAATTAGATGAATGGGGGAACAGATGGGAGCAGGGAGGAAGAGAGAAAAATATTAAGAATAACAGGATTAAAAGAGATAGTATGGGGGCTGGGGTTGTGGCTCAGTGGTGGAGTGCTTGCCTAGCGTGTGT
The DNA here is from genome assembly GCF_964194105.1 of Spermophilus citellus. NCBI lineage: Eukaryota > Metazoa > Chordata > Mammalia > Rodentia > Sciuridae > Spermophilus > Spermophilus citellus. Next base: position 115,426,166 of record NC_138190.1, on the reverse strand, counting down.
GAGGCACTGGGCTCAATTCTCAGCACCACATATAATTATAAAAAATAAAGGTGCATCAACAATTAAAAATTTTTAAACAAAGAGACAGTACAGTATCACTTACATAGGTAAGTAAGGGTTCTAGCACTATGAAAATGCAATAAATGAAATCAGCTATGCCTGCATTTGGCACTCAATAAATGTTAGATGAAGTTTAGTACTTACAATAAGAAAGCAGCAACTATTATAAAATCAGATAAAATTACATGAATACAAGGGGCAGTAATTTCAACATCAGTAAAAACGGCCAATTGCAGTGATGACCTAAGCCAACAAGATACTCCAAAAGCATTCCTGATGCCTATTATGAGTGACAATATGACAGGGACTACTGAAGAATCTTGTTGAGAAACATGGAGTGATATTACTGCAAAAAGCAGTGGAACAGCATGTATATGGTGTGTATTTATAGCAATTGAGAACAGGATGGTAGTAAGTACATGATGATGACATAAGCAGATTGCTTCAGTGACTGTAGCCAGAAAATGGAAAGTACTGAGAAAAGTATATCAGTCACCCTGGCACCCCACCAAGAAAAGGAAGAATCTTATGGAACGTGGGAGTCCAGTGGTTTTGATGGGAGTTAGGCCTAGACATGCCTATTATTGCACCTCTCTGGTCCCACTGTTTGGAGTATAAGATGCTGGTTACCAGGCAGGCTGATCATTTGCTTAAAAGATTATGTTTTGAAACCATCTTCAGGTGCACTCTTTAGTATAGTGCAACTGTTGAATTTTATAGTGTTACAGTTAGAGTGCTTATATTGAAGCATATCACATGACTGTATTCATTTTTAGATTTACTATATGTGGGAGACCAATCTCCCATGTGACTGAATTAACTGCCCTGCTGGGCGATGTGGCATCAAAGGCTGCAGCCATGCTGCTAGACTGCCCTGTACTTCAAGGGTTCTAGTAACAGTGTCTTCCCGTAGAGGTGTGTCTCTCCACAACCCCAGGGACCCAATCACCTCACCTGTCCTTGCAACCCTGCCCCTCTTGACCTTCATTGGGTGGGATTTTTCCCGGAATTTAGAGTTCTCCAATAAAAGCCCACTCCCAAGCATGCTTGCGCATGCGCTCTCTCTCATTAGCCTCTTGTGTAGATCCTCGCTCCCCCTTTGGGGAGCTTGAGGCAGAGAGCAAGAGGAGCCGTCATTTAAAGGAAAATTGTGTGTCTGTTTCGTTTCTAACTCCCTGAGAATTTCCCTTGAGTGACTGAACAGTTAGTCTTCTGTGCTGGACGTAGACGAAAAGTGTAGGGAAAAATCACCACCCAGCGCAACAGTCAGTGTTCTGCTGTTTTAGGTAAGACTGCCTCAGTGCCACAGGTGGTAGGGAAACGTAAGCTAAATGACTCTATAACACTCTGTGACATTAAAAAATATCAACATTTGTCTAATGAACCCCTAAGAACACAATTCTGTTTCTTAAACTTCTGATTGTGTAATTTCAAGATGGTTTTGAATTTTTAGTGGTGCTGCTATATATAACTTGACTCAGAGGAGTGCAATTATGTGCAATTTTTCTGGATTTTGCAGTTTTTCGATTTTTGTAGTGCTTAGCATTTTCAATAATCCTTTCTGTCAGCTTGCTTTTCTTATCACAGTACTTATCAAAATTTTACTTGAAGACAGACTATAATAGAAACCCTAAAATTTCCTTTATATAATATCAGTTTGGTTTATAAGCAGGGCTTACCTTATGTGGTATGAAATAGGTTACTGATATCACAAACCTCATTACTTTTAAAGCTATTGGTTCTTATAGAAGGAAAGAGTGATACAGTAAGTTTTAATTAAATGTTAAATCATAAACTGGAACCTCTATTTGAAATATTATCTGTATGATAGGTGCTTGACAAATATTAGATTGGTGAATTACTGAAATCCTCATGAGCAAAATTACTTGAACTTATGCAAGATATCTAACTATCAGAAGCAGTTTTGTCAGTTTTATTTCTGGTGAGCTAAGTAGAATATTTTGAGGGTGAAACTGCAATTAGGTCTTTGTCAGTTGTGTGCTCTGAGTAATGATTAATTTCCCTTTTATTCATGAGGATATCATGTCCAGGGAGAAGTGTGTCTTTTTAATTATAATGCTTCCAGGTTATACTTTAGTCATGTATTTTTTTTTTCATTGAAAACTCTTTTTAAAATATGCTGGCCTTTAGGTATCATGTTTTGTCTGCTTACCTACATAATCCCTATTTTAGGGTAGAGAGATTGTTTCTACTTTTAATTTCTTTTTAAATAAAATATTTTAGCGCGCTCGCCTGGCATGCATGTGGCCCGGGTTCGATCCTCAGCACCACATACAAACAAAGATGTTGTGTCCGCCCAAAACTAAAAAATAAATATTAAAAAAATTTCTATCTCTCTCTCTCTATCCTTCTCTCTCTCTCTCACTCTCTCTTAAAAAAATTAAAAAAAAATAAAATATGTTAAGCACACAGCAGAGTACAGTAGCCACCATTTGGCCATGTAGAACTTTTATCTTTTTGCCATTTTTGTTTCAGATCCTTAACAAAAAAGGATACAGGTGAGGCAACCTTCACAATTGAATTCTTCTCCCTTCTTTCTTGAGGCTACTACTATCCCAAACTTATTGTTTATCATTCTCATGGCTCTCTTTTTATTTATTTTTAATTTGTTCTTTTTAGATATAGTTTTTCGACAGTTTGAAATGCACATACACATATGCAATGCACATATGTGTGTATGGAGGGGAAAATGAGGATTGTTGGAGAGAGGGAGGATTATGTGCTTTTGAAATGTATGTAAATGCTATTGTACTTTTTAGTTTACATTTTATTTAGTGTCATGATTTTTAAATATACTTGTTCCATATCTCCCCTTATGAAACAATTAAAATGTTAATTACATCCACCTTATATCTCATTTCAACTATCATCCATTTCTCTGTTCTTTATAAAAGAAAGCTTCTTTTTACATTGTAAAAATTTTTAATTTGTTATTATATGTGATAATAGAATTTTTTGACATATCTTACATAAATGGAGTATAACTTCCCATTTTTGTTGTTGTACATGATATGGAGTTATATCGGTTGCATATTCATATATGAATATAAGAAAGTTATGTCCAATTCATTCTATTGTCTTTCCCATTCCCATCCCCCTCCCTTCCCCTCACTCCCCCATCCAATCCAGTGAACCTTCACCTCCTACTCCTGCCTATTGTGAGTCAGCATCTGCATATCAGAAATAATATTCAGCCTTTGTTTCTTTGGGATTGGCTTATTTCACTTAGCATGATAATCTCTAGTTCCATCCATTTACCAGCAAATGCCATACTTTCATTCTTTTTTTTTTTTTTTTTTTTTGGTGGTGCTGGGGATTGAACCCAGTGCAAGGCAAACACTCTACCAACTGAGCTATATTCCTAGCCCCATAATTTCATTCTTAAAAGAAAGCTTCTTGTTAAGAGTTGTATGTAGTTTCTTTCCTTTTCTCTCATTCATTCTTTTTTTTTTAATATTTATTTTTTTTTTAGTTTTTCAGCGGACACAACATCTTTGTTTGTATGTGGTGCTGAGGATCGAACCCGGGACACACGCATGCCAGGCGAGCGTGCTACCGCTTGAGCCACATCCCCAGCTCCCCTCTCATTCATTCTTGGACCAACCTTAGTCATCCTTCTTCTTTGTCATTCCACATAACCCACTTTTTTTAAAAAAATTAATTTGTTCTAATTAGTTATACGTGACAGTAGAATGCATTTTGACACATTGTACTTTTAACAAGATCTATAGTGGTCCCTATATAACCAAAGTGAATTGTCATTTCTCAATTCTTAATCTCTCAGCACCATCGAACACACTCATTTACTCCTTTCTTTTTTTATATTAACTTTATTTTATTTATTTTATTTTTATGTGGTGCTGAGAATCGAACCCAGTGCCTCACACATGCTATGCAACTCATTTATGCCTTTCTTCATATAACACTTTATTTTGTCTTCTAGGATACCATACCTTCTTAAGTTTTCTCTTTCATGGCCACTCCTTATTTCTTCTGCCATATCCTCTTTCTTTTATTAATTTCAAAATAATTTGTATAGAAAATATACAATGAAAAGTACACATTTTCCCCTAACCCATATTCCTCTCAGAAATAAAAGATATAAACAGACTTTGTGTGTATGTGTGTGTCTGTTTGTATGTATTTCATAGATGAATACAGTGCTTTCATTTAGATAGGATTTATTTATTTCAAAATTATTTGTATTTCATTTATGTGCTTCTTGTTTATATTATGTGCTCACTTTTATTGTTTTTACTAATTAATTTGTGTGTAAATTAAAAGTATTAGCCCTTTGTTTATCATGTATATTGTGAACATTATTTCCTAGTTTATCAATTTCTTTTGGATTTTGATATATTTGAAGTATAGACATTTAGATTTTCTGTAATTAGATTTCTGGTTTTGGAGTGCTGGTTAGCCTTCTCTACAGGATAATTATAAAAAATTCATTTGAGTTTTCTTTGGGTATTATTTTAGATTCATATTTTTGACCTTTAAGTAAAAAATCCTTTAGGAATTTGTTTTAAGGTGAGAAGGAAAGTAATATACAACCTTATGCCTTTAAAAATAAAAAAAAATCCTTTTTAAAAAACCAAACAAACAACAAAGCAAAGGTTATCCAGTTGTCCCCCAATAATTTATTTAATCATTTTTTTTCCTTTAGTCATTTGAACGTCCATACTTACCATAAAATTTTTGTATTTGAGTTTCTCACAAGATCTTGAAAAAATTTGATTTATTTTTTTAAAACACTATATTGTGATTCCTCCTTATTGATACTGAAACTACTCTTTTAAAAAGGTCACTACTCATTTATAATTGTCAAGTCAAGTAGCTGTACCTTACCTGGTCTCAGCTAAACTTGAAACTGTTGGATAATTTTAAACTACTCTTCTTTAGCTTTTTATTTATTTATTTATTTATTAATTAATTAAATACACAACAGTGGAATGCATTACAATCCTTATTACACATATAGAGCACAATTTTTCATATCTCTGTATATAAAGTATGTTCATGCCAACTTATGCCATTATACATGTACTCTTTTTTTTTTTGCATTACAATTCTTAGTACACATATATACCAAGATTTTTCATCTCTCTGTATGTAAATAAGGAATGTTGGCCCCAAATTCAAATTTTCATACATGTATTTTGTATGATGACCATCACATTCCACCATCCTTGCTAATCCCCTTCCCCCTCCCTTTCCCTCCCACTCCTCTTCCCTATCTAGAATTAGGAGGATTAGATTAATTCTTAGCTTTTATCTCATAATTCCCTTAATTTTTTCATTACCTGTTCTCCCTATCTCTTTCTTGCTATAGTGTCTCCCTCTGTTTCATTGGAATTCTGCCTTCTCAGGGCAAAAATACTTTTGATAATACTTCCCAGTCTCATCACTTGACTGCCTAGTGTGTCCTTTGTTAGATTAAATATATCTACATCAAATTTTATTCTCCTTTCAATGTTTTTCCTTCCTCTCTATATCCTGTTATTTGATATCATCCCCATTACCTAAATAGATTTTATGATTTTATCTTTGATGTCTCCTTAACCCTGTAATATTTGTCAGTGATCTTTTAGTCAGTAAATACTAATACTCCTTTGCCTGTCCCATAGTCCTTGTCTGGGCTCTTAGCTCATGCCTTGACTCTGGAAGTAGTTTCTTAACTGGTGTTCATACTTTTCTTTCTAATCAACCCCCATATTGAGGCCAGTATGAATGTTCAAATATCTCTATCTATCTATATACTTGATCAATCTATTTAATATATAAACATATTTTATTTTTATATATTGTATACATACTATTTTATATAAATATATGCATATATTTAATAATCTGGTTTTTAAATTGGTTTAAGTTAAATCCCACTTAAATTTGTTTATATGTGTTTCCCTTCTTAATTCCATTAAAGTGAGAATAAGAAAATGGAAAAACTCATGAACACAAAAAGAACAGAAGTTGAAGCATTGAATCATGTGAAGTTCAAACTAATTTTTACTTAGAGCAAAGAAGTTACCATTTCAATATCTCATTTTACGTGAAAGTGTAAGAAAGGCCAACTAATTCTTGCAATAAAATTCTTAATATCTCAAAACTTGGAGTCACCAACTCTGGGAAATAGGAATATGTCATGAGTTTGAAACATGGTTTATTTGTTAGAAGTCTTCATAGTAAGTGGCTGGAGTCCCATGTCCTACCACCCCATATCCTACAGTTCAGGAGACTAGAAGTTTTGCTATCTGGAAAGTTTCAGAGTGACAGCCCAAGTCTTAGAGATCCAGGTGCAGCAGGGGTATTAGTTGAAACAAGGAAATTGCATAGGTCTGTTGTAGGGATCCAGTTTGATATGACTACATCCATCTTGGTTGTAATTGCCATTTTGCATGCTAAGTGACCCAGACATGCATCCCAAGCCCTATAGGACAAAAGGAGTTATTAAGATTGTTAGCTAAGTGAGTTGTGCTAGCCACTGATGCTGGGAGTATTTCATAACTGATGTTGAACATGTTAATAGTTTTTGAGGAAGGCCAGATGCATTCCAGTTGGGTATGGCTCACCTTTGTCTAGCTTAGCATATAAACTAACCCCCTTCCACCTACCTTGAGGTATGGGAATACAAATGCCTTGCTGCTGCCTAAGACATGCTTCTGTCTATAAGTTTCCAAAAATTGCACCTGGTGCAATCCTGCCTATTTCTTACGTTTTATGCCAACTCTGTTTTTGGTGGCCCATTCTCATATGTTGGAATTTTTTTCCCCAAACATCTATTTTGTGCTACTATAACAGAATACCTGAGACTGGCAAATTTATAAAGAAAGAAGTTCATTCTTCCTAGTTCATTCAGTAGGCAGAAGGACCAAGATCAAGGGGCCAGCATCTGATAAGGGCATTTTTGCTGCATCATCCTTTGGTGGAAGGTGGAGTGGAGGGGGAGGGGGAGGGGGAAGAGGGAGGGAGGGAGAGAGAGGGAGGGAGGGAGGGGGGGAGAGAATGAGAATGAATACATATGTGTAAAAGATGGACAAACTTGTCCTTTTATAAGGAACCCACTCCCACAATAATGACATTAATCCATTCATGAGGGTGGTGCCATGCCCCCTTAGGCCAAATACCTCCCATTAGACCCCAGCTTCCATCATTGCCATATTGGGGATCAAGTTTCCACCATAACACATTTAGAGAGACATAAAACATAGCAGAGATTAAGAGAAAGTTTGCATGCCTAAGTTTGGGAATATATGCTTCATGCTAGATTCAGTTAGTGAAACCGAGTATGAATTACTTAATTTTACATTATTAGATTCCTAGTAGTAATCTCGATATAGTTGGTTTTCCCCTTTTTAATGTTTCCTAAATGTGAATACTAAAGAAAATAAAAAGTTCTCACTGTGTTGTGGCTGGGGATTTGGCTCAAGCGGTAGCGCGCTCGCCTGGCATGCATGCGGCCCGGGTTCGATCCTCAGCACCACATACAAACAAAGATGTTGTGTCCGCCGAGAACTAAAAAATAAATATTAAAATTCTCTCTCTCTCTCTCTCTCTCTCTCTCTCTCTCTCTCTCTCTCTCAAGTTCTCACTGTGTCAAAATTCTCTCATCACTTAAGCCTTTTTTTAAAGATAGGAGAAAGAGAGAGAGAAAGTTTTTAATATTTATTTCTCAGTTTTCAGTGGACACAACATCTTTATTTTATTTTTTATGTGGTGCTGAGGATCGAACCCAGCGCCCCACACATGCCAGACGAGCGCATTACCACTTGAGCCATATCCCCAGTCCCAATTAAGCCTTTTTAGAAAGGGCAATCTAAGGTCAGTTAATTTCAAGATGCTTTAAAAATTTTCATTTTGTTTGGCTACCTGATTTCTTATAATAACAGGATTATAATCAGATATGATAGCTCAAATAAATATGAATTCTATATTGTCATTGCATTTGTTTCCTTTTTAGAGTTATGAAGACCCCCCAAATAAGAGTACTTTCTCTCCTTCTACTACTTTTCCTTAAAGTAAGAGCTGGAGATAATGAAGAATCCCCCTGGCTTACTTAATTATTTGAAGTCTGCATAGCTTTATAGCAAACAGTTTTATGAATGAAATCATTGCATTTAATATATTTTTATCTTACCAATAGAAGTTGATTTTATTTACAAGGAATAGTTAAGTAAAATATACATTTGCTTCCTGGTATACTTGAAACAAATAAGTTAAATATATAAAATATACTTTACCTTTGCAATGCAATTTATTGGTATTGCTGGAAAGAAATATATTTTATACAGGTCAGTTTACCAACACTCACCTGCTCTTTTCCCATAAAAACAACCACCAATTCTGTCCAGGCGAAGAAAAATAACATTATTACTCACTATTTTATGTCTTTAAGGATATAACATATTATAACTTTCTAGTCTGTATTTTGTGCATCTACTTCTAAAATTGTGGCCTCCATTTTTGGGCTTTTCAGACCTCCCCATGTCCCCCTGGTAACAAGAAAATTAGTGTTGTTTTTGTATCTACTTGGCAAATAGTTGCCTCAATTCTTTCCTGGTAACTTCTCTTGTCTAATCCAGCTTTCCAGACTCCTCAGGCCTTCTGTTTCTTTGTTTAATCTAACTTCCTCTATACTTGGTTGAATTTCCATGGATACTTGTTAATTAATGACTTTACATGAAATTTAGTCATTCTATTTAATGATGCACAATTGAGTGAATCATATATAGACTATTTTGCTTTTATAAAAGATTGTTTCTTTTTTTAACATTTTTTCCTGCTTTTATTTATCCATTGGGCATCTGCAGGCCCAATACATAGTGCTTTTAGCAAAAGCAGCTTCTAATTTAGTTATAATTGTAAGTGTCTATGTCGTTTTCTATTTCTTGTTTTTAGATATACAAGACAGTAGGGTGTATTTTGACATAGTATGTACATGGAGTATAACTCATTCCAATTTGGATCCCATTCTTGTGGTTGAACATCATGTGGAGTTTCACTAGTGGTGTATTCATATAAGAGTATAGGAAAGTTATGTCTGATCCATTCTACTGTCTTTCCTTTTCCTCACCCCCTCCCTTCCCTTCCTTACCCTTTGTCTAATTCAATGAACTTCTATTCTTCCCTTCCCCTCCATTTTTGTGTGTCAGCATCTACATATCAGGGAGAACATTCAGCCTTCGATTTCTTTGGGGTTGGTTTATTTCACTCAGTATGATAGTTTCTAGTTCCATCCATTTCCTGGCAAATGCCATAAATTCAGTTTTCTTTATGGCTGAGTAATAATCCATTGTGTATATATACCACATTTTCTTTATCCATCCATCTGTTGAAGAGCACCTAGGTTGGTTCCATATCTTAGCTATTGTGAATTGAGCTGCTGTAAACATTGATGTGGCCCTGTCTCTATAGTATGCTGATTTTAAGTCCTTTGGGTATATGCCAAAGGTGATTCCATTCTAAGTTTTCTTTTATTATTATTATTATTATTTTTATTTGTTTTAATAGTTATACATGACAGTAGACTGCACTTATATACTTTGATGTATCATACATAGATGGGATATACTTTCTAATTTTTCTGAGTATACATATTGTAGAATCACATTGGTCATACAGTCACATATATACATACAGTAATAATGTTTGTTTCATTCTACTATTTTTCTTATCCCCACATCCTTTTCCTTCCCCTCCTTTCACTTCCCTCTACCTAATCTAGGGTAACATTATTATTATTATTATTATTATTTACATTATAATTCTTAATACACATAAGTACCATGCTTTTTGTATTTCTGTTTTTATATTAAGTATGTTGACATCCAATTCAAGTCTTCATATGAATTCAAGATAGGGAAGAGGGGTGGGAGGGAAAAGGAGGGGGTAGGGGAGTAACAAGGATGGTGGAATATGATGGTCACCATTCTAAGTTTTCTAAGGAATCTTCATACTGCTTTTCATAGTGGTTGCACCAACTTGCAGTCCCACCAGCAAAGTATGAGTGAACCTTTTCCCCACATCTTCACCAATATTTACTGTTGATAATTGCCATTCTGATGGAGTGAGTTTCTTAATTTTTGTAAGATGTAATATGGGCATTAGGTACCAGAACACACATTTTGCCTTTAAATTAACCCCAAAATATACAAAAACATTAAAAATAGCAAATTTTGGAAGTTATAGTATTGACTTTCATAATAAATATTGGCTTCTTTTCCTTCTGAACAGGTCATTATCCAACTTTTAGAGGTGATGGATCATCTGCATAGAGGGGAATTGGTTGCTGCAATACTTCATAACCGGTATATTTATGGAAACAAGTTACCTTATTTATATAATGTCTGTCCTATCTATGCTCAGTGAATATTTGTTAAATACCTAGAATAGAATAAGAAGCATTTGTTGTATGAATGAATAACAGCATGATTGAGTAATAAAGAAATGGAATGAAGGGGATGTTACTATGTCTGGAGCTAATGAAAAATAGAGAATATAACTAGAAAACACAATTGGTATAAATTGTGAACCCCTAGAATACAGTCAGTGGAGATATTGATCTGAACTTTCAGTTTTAAAAGCATATCTGTGAATAACTACAGGTATCTATAACTTAAGAAAAGTCTCCACAACCTATTTTAAAATAGGATTGTCCTGTGATTGCATGTACATTTCTGTTACTAAAAATCCAGTTAAATGCGTCTCATGGAATTCCTGAGACATTTAGAACTTCCTACATCAATTTAAAATTTTAAATTCATGGTTTAAAGAAACATAAACATTGAGAAAAAATGTTAAATATCTACCTTTTAAAATTATTTCTTCACATTTGTTTCTTCTTTTTTATTGGATTATTTATATTTATCTTGTTAATTTGTCTAGTATATTCTTTAAAAAAACTATAACCTTGTTTTTCAGAAGTAAAGGAATTTCTCTTATTCTTGATAATTGATTGTACAGTTTGGATGAGCTATTTAAAATAGTATGTTTGAATTGTTTGTGTTCCGGCTCTGCTGCTTATGAGCAATGTAGGCTTCAGGAATTTTTTTTAAATACCTTTATTTTATTTGTTTTTATTTTTATGTGGTGCCAGGGATTGAACCCAGTGCCTCATGCATGCTGGGCAAGAGCTCTACCGCTGAGCCACAACCCCAGCCCCAGGAAGTTTCTTAATGTTCTGTACCTCAAATTTCTCATCTTTGAAATGGGGTCAAAAATAGTACCTATACTGCAAGAATGTTGTGAAAATTAAATAAGTGTAACTTTGGGTTTGTGTGTATGTGTGTGTGTGTGTGTTTGTGTAGAGAGTGTATGAGGGAGTGATATATAAGTGCTAGTATTATTGAAATGTAAATATGGGATTTAAATTATGTAAAAATATTGTTTATTCATATACCACATAATGCCATTTCCATCAACAGACTGCATATACAACAGAAGTTTCATAGAATTATAACGGAGCTAAAAATTCTTATTGTCTAATGATGTAGCCATCCTAACATTATAGAACAATTCATTGCTTACCGATTGTTCTGCCTGTTGTATAAAAGTACAACACATACACCAGGCACGGTAGCACATGTCTATAATCCCAGTGGCTTGGGAGGCTGAGGCAGGAGGATCAAAAGTTCAAAGCCAGCCTCAGCAAAAGCGAGGCACTAAGAAATTCAGTGAGACCCTGGCTTTAAATAAATACAAAATAGGGCTAGGGATGTGGCTCAGTGGTTGAGTGCCCCTGCATTCTATCCCCAGTACCCTCCCCCCCAAAACAGTACAGCACAATTATGCATGGAATAAGGTACTTGATAATTATAGTAAATGACAAATTTACTGGTTTATGAATGTACTGTACTTATTAGTTTGAAGTGCACTACTTCTCATATTTAAAGTGTACTATAAAATAGTATGTTGTTATGCTGTCAGCCGACTCACACATAATCTGTTTACCATGACTCTTGATTGCATCAAGAGGCTATGTCAAATGATTGACTTATAGCAGCTAGTTTTGTGTAAATACAAACTATGTTGTGAATACAATGACAAAATCACCCAGTGATGCATTTCACAGAATATATCTCCATCATTAAGTGATGTGTGACTGTGTTTGTGTTTCTGAATTGTGAGGTACTTTAAATGCAGGTGTATTATAAAAGAAAGATAAGATGGGAAAGGTTGAGATAGGAATGTAGCATAAATAAGGTCACTGTTATCTGGCAGATACCACAGAATGCATTTTTATGTAATAATCACATTAAAGAAATATATAAAAGGTACTTGTTTGTTGAAGTGGTAATATCATCTGAGCAAAGGTGGGATACTGAGCTTTGTAGGAGCTGTAAGATAGACTTTCTCAAAGATACAGAAAATAAAATCATAACAGGGATGATGTGTGACCATGTTGGGTAAAAAGATAAAGGAGGAGTAGATGAGGAGATATTGATTTCATTGCTGCATGTGTCAGTAGTACATTCTTTCTTTTGTTGTGTAATATTCCATTTTAAAATGTACCACAACTTAACCCATTTTCCTGTTGATCAATTATTTATGTTACATCTAGTATTTGGAAATTATAAATGAAACCATTATTAACATTCTTGTATAGTCTTCTTTTTTTGGCATATGCACATACGCACTCATTTTCTTTAGCTATATACCAGGAGTGGAATTGTTGGTACCTAGGGTAGACATTTACATATGTTACCAATTCTTGCTATTGTTATTCTCATTTAAATTTTAGCCATTATCAGAGTGTGTAGTGGTTACTCATAGTTTTTACTCTGCATTTTTCTCATATGTAATAACATGAGTGTATTTTTATGTTTATTAGGTATTTGGACTCTTTTAGAAGCTTATGTTCAATTCTTCCTTGAATCTGCTTTTCCTTTTAAATTTGTTTTTATTTTTTATTATTATTAGAGCTTTATGGTTATATATAGTATTGGGTTCATCCTGAAAAAGTCATACTTGCATGGAAATTGATTTGAGTTCATGATTCCCCCCTTTCCCCTCCTGTCCTCCCTCCCCTTTCCCATTCTCCTTCTACTCTACTAGACTTCCTTTTATTTATCTATTAATTTGTATTTGACTGGTTAATCAAAATGCAATGATCAAGAGTATGAACAACAATAAATGCTGGAGAGTCCGAAGGCAGAAAGGAACATCTGTACATTGCTGGTGGGACTACAGACCAATATAAGCACTCAGGAAAGCAGTAGGGAGATCCCTAAAATACCAGGGATGGAACCACCATCCTATCCCATTCCTCAGTATATGTCCAAAAGATCTAAAATTGGCATACTACAATTCTTTTACCCATTTGAAAATGGGTGGTTGTTTTATTTTGATTTTTTAAAAGATTTCAACTTATCCTGGATATTTAGGTGTATACTATGAGTATTCTTTCAATCTGTGGGCTTGCTCTCCCATTTTTTAAAATTTGTATCTTTTGATGAGCAGCAGTTTTTTTCTTTGAAGTTCAATTGTAAAAGTTTTTCTTTTATAGTAGTGCTTTTTGCATCTTGCCCAATAAATCATTGTTCTTTCAAATTTCAGGCTTTCTTTAGAAAGTTTTATGTTAGAAAGCCTTCATATTATAATTGCTTTCTTGATCAAAACAAAACAAAACAAATCCCAAAACAAAAACAAAGCAGAAACAAAAACAAATAATGAATTTTTAGCCTAGATTTAACATAGAGTCTGACTAAATAATTAGACAATTTTATAAAAGGAAAGTGTCTTTATACCTTTGAATTCTAAGTTAGGACCTTTGTAGATGGCAAGGTAATTGAATGGTATACGTGAGCTAAGCCTGGTGAGATACAGGGAACTAGTCTTATAATTCTCAGTTTTTAACACAGTGACTTGATTTCAGTCTTTTATGGCCTTTCTTATCATAAATAAGATCCCATTTGAAATAACAGATCATTCTGATTACAAATACCTTCGAAAGAAAGAGATGATTCTGATTATAAATAACTGGATCCAGAACACTAAAAAGTGATGGGTACCCATCTAGTTTTATGATGCTGCATAATTTAGACATCAAAATCTGAGAAAAATATGACTTGTATGCATATATAATTTATGGGTCGATTTTAAATTCTAAATAAAATAAAACTAATAAATTTGGGAATATGAAAAAATAACCCTTTCTGAATAAGACCATTTTATTTCAGCATGGGAATGGTACAATATGAAGGTTATTCCTAAGATGTATTATATTAAGAGATCTCATAAGAAAGTGCTAAAATAAATGCTGAAGTGTTTGAAAAGTTAATGAATATTTTAAGAGTAAAAAATAACTCGTATTTAATGATAGAAACTTACCAGCAGTCCAGCACTAGCAGTGGTAAAATTTAAGAGTTGTTCCTTAAGTAACAATAGAACAAGTATGCTCACAATCACCAGTATTTAGTGTGTGTGTGTGTGTGTGTGTGTGTGTGTGTGTGTGTGTATATATATAAATAAATTATGGCCAATATTGATATAAAAAACAAATTATCAATATTTAGATGATAAATGGCACTGAGAAAACTGGATATCCACATATAAAAGAATAAAACTGAAAAAAAACTGAAAAAAAACAATAAAACTGGACCCTTAATTCATACACAAAAATAAATTAAAAATGAATTAAATGCTTTAAATGTACTTAAGATCTAAAAGAATAAAACACCTAGAAGAAAATGTAGGTGAAAAACTCTTTGATATTGACCCTGGCAGTGATTTGAATACCACATCAAAAGTTCAGGCAGCAGAAGCAAAAATTAAGAATTTGGACCCACATAAGAAACTTCTGGATAGCTGTGGTGGCTCATGTCAGTAGTTCTAGCTACCTGTGAGGCTGAGGCAAGATGGTCACAAGTTCAGGGCCAGCCTGGGTGAATTAGTGAGGCCCTGTCTCGAAATAAAATTTATTAAAGCCTTAGGATATAGCTTGCCTTTAGAGTATTTGCACAGCATGTGTGAGGCCCTGTGGGAGAAAATATTAGCAAACTATAAATATGATAAAGGTTAATATCTAAAAAATAAGGAACTCACAAAACTTACTAAAAAACACATAGTTTAAAAATGGATAAAAGGAACTAAGTAGATATTTTTTCTGAAGATGACATTCAACTGGCCAACATGAAAAGTTGGTCAGCATCACTAATCATCAGAAAAATGCAAATTAAAACCAATATCACATCACACCTGTTACAATGGCTATTATTAGAAAGAAAAAAGGTAACAACTTCTGGCAAGGATATAAATATAAGGTGACCCTTGTACACTGCTGGTGGGTATGGACTTTAGTACAGCCATTGTAGAAAACAGTATGGCACTTCCTCAAAAAACTAATATAGGATTATCATGATTCAGCTATCCCTCTGTTGGGTATATGTCCAAAGAAAATGAAATCAACACCTTTTGAGAAATATTTGTGCCCATGTTCATTTCTGCGTTACTCACAATAGCCAAGATTTGGGAACAAATTTTAATGGACAAATGGATAAAGGAATTAATATCTATTCTTAAAAAAAAAAGGGATACTGCTGTTTGCAACAACATGGAAGAACTTGGAAGGCTTTATGCTAAATGAAAAAGTACTGTATGAAAGAAAAAATACTGTGTATAGTCACTTACATATACTTTATGCTAAATGAGAAAGTACTGTATCAAGGAAAAGTACTATATGATCTCACTTATGTACAATCTCAAAAAAAGGCAAAATTGAAACAGGGTAGTGTGGGAGACCAACCTTGCATGTGACTGGGTCACACTCGCCGGCTGGGTGCTGAGGTGCTCGATCACAGAAATGTGGTCGGTGTCTCGTGCATGGGTGTGTCTTGCTACAGCCCCATGGGTGAAGCTAAGCTCACCTGTTCCTTTGTATATAACCCCTTGCCCTGTTTAGGATAGAATCTTCCATGGAAGTGCCTTGTGTGTGTCCCCTTCTCTTACTATGCCCTTGGGTGTGGCCTACCCAGGTGTCAGTCAACCTGCTGACAGTGGACATCATGAAGATACTCAGCCCCCTGAAACCTGACCCCTTGCCTCATTTGAATAGCTTCTCCTCAATAAAAGGGGTCAGCGCGTGCTCTCTCTCTCTCTCTCTTTTTCTTCGGACCCTTAAGGTCAGAGGAGCTGTCACAGCGACCCCAAAGAAAAAGGTATTTGTGTCTCTTGTGTGGTTATTTTGTGCAGCCCAGTTAGCCCAGTTTAACTGGAGTGACCCCTGAGCCTTTTAGTCGCGAGAACAGAAACCCGGCAATGGATAGAAAGATGGTTCCAAAGATGGGTAGTGGGAAGAAATGGGTTGAAGTAGATCATAGGGTATAAACTTAGAGTTAGGTATGATGAATAAGTCTAGATATATGAAATATAGCATAAGGACACCAGTTAGTAATATCATATTATTTATTAAAAATTGCTAGGAGAGGAAGTTTTAGGTACTTTTATGAATATGCAAAAAGGCACCTTATGAAATGTGATGGATATATCAATTCACTTGACATTAGGAATATTTTCACCATGTTTATCTGTATCAAAATATTATGCTTTGTTAACTTAAATATATGCAATGAAAAACAGATGCATAAAAATATGAGATAGGCTCATATACCTATAAATGCCAAATCTTGAAAAGACTTACTTGAGACAGTTAATAAATTGTAAAAAGTGGTTGGGTATAAATAAAATTAAAGAAAACCATCTTTTATCTGTGTCAGAAATAGCCATTTAGAAGATATAATGGAAAACAATTAAAATGGCCACAAAACATAAATATTTAGTAATAATCCCAACAACAATGTCAAGGACTTATATGAGGAAAATTTTGAAATTCCAGCCAGAAATAGCACAGAAGATATTTAACAAATGGAGAAATACAACCTAGTCCTTGATTAAAAGGCTAAATATTGGGAAAAGAGAAATTCTCTTCAAATTATTCTATAAATTTAACAAAAATTGAATTGTATCCCATTACTACTGCTTATGTCTGGCAATGTAGTGCATGTAGTAATTGTCCATTAATTATTACTGAATAAAGAATGGACTACTCAAAAAGATCATTTTTTTGTTTACAATGTAATAAATATTTATTGTGTAATTGCTAGATGTTAAACATTTTCACTTTCTAAAACAACAAAACTGGCTAAATCCTTATTTGTGGAATTTTGTACAAATTTGTGGAATTTGTACATTTTGTGGAAGTGTGGTCAGATAATAATAATAATAATATATATATATATATATATATATATATATATATATATATATCACAGAGAAAACTGCTTGAAAACTAATAAAGCAGGTGGAAAGATAAAGGACTAAATTGGAGATGGTAATGGAGAGGTTGTTAATGTCTATGAATCTTGGATATTTTAAATCTTGTAGTCTGCCATCCATATGTTTTACCTTATATATGGTTTCACTCCAGTGTTTTATAAAGTACAGGAGTATGTGGCTTGCTTCATTGCAAACAGTATCCTAATCTGAACGTAATCCTCATGCACCCATTATGGGTATGTATAGGAAGACACGTTGTGACAGGAGTCATTTGCTTGTGGTATTTTCTGATAACATTCCTAGATCTAAAAAGGGATTCCATAATGAAGCATTCCAGTCTTTTAAAAGTACTCTTTGTTAGATGAATCATAATACAATATATTGCTTGGTATTTGCAAAACCAGAGAAAGAGAGCCAAGCATTTTGATTGCATTTTATGCCTTTATCAAATATCATGCAGTACCTTTTGTGTGAAGTGCTAGGGATATAGAAGTGAATGAAACACAACACATGATTATTTGGTCTAGTGGAGAATATAAACAAGCAATTCTGTTTATCATGTGTTAGGAAAAGAAAATATAGGGTGCTGTTGAATGTGTCTAACATAATATACTCTTCTGTCTTGGGGGGTCGTGGTAGGCTCCCTGGGTTTATGTTTTTAAAATTTTTTGTAGTTGTAGATGGACAGCATGCCTTTATTATATTTGTTTGTTTGTTTTTTTGATGCAGTGCTAAGGATCAAACCCAGTGTCTCACACGTGCTAGGCAAACACTCTGTCACTGAGCCCCAGCCCCAGCCCCTCCCTGGGTTTATTCAGGTTCTCTTTCCTTTACTCCATCCCTTTTAACCTCCACCTTATATCAAACTACTATCATTTTTGCCTGGATTCCTGTAATGATTGGCTGGCCAATTCATTCTTCTCAATAGAGTTTGCTTTTCAAAATTCAAATCTTACCATGTTGCCTCTCTGACTTTCAAACTATTCTGTAATTCTCTTAATTTTTGAGTAATGTTTGATGTTAATCTTACCTTTTACCACAGTGCATGGGGCCATGAAAAAGCAATGATATGTTCATGGAACTAATGAAAATTAGATAATTATTATTTGTAATGCTAAAGGCAAAATAAGAAGAGGCTAGAGATGAATTTGTAGAGATGGGGGAGGCCAGGTTAAAAGAGTTTGATGTGCCATTCAAAGCAGTATGGATGCTCCATAGACTTCAGGGATCTACTGAAACTTTCAAATAGGGTAGTGATGTGATTGGTCAGATTCATCTTTTAGAAATAGCACTTTGGTGGCTGTGTGAACTGTTTGGGGAATATGGGGGGAAATTAAGAAACTCAGCTATTATAGTAGTTGCAGAAAGAAATTAAGAGTCTGAATAAAGTTGATGGCAGTGATAATGAAGAATAGGAAATAGATTTGTGAAACATTTAGGAGTAATTTGAAATATTTACCAGTATTAGGAAATCAATTGGATTTTTCACACTCTAGTCAGAGGGACCTTTTAAAATTGCTAACCTAATAATGTCACCCAGATTGTCCTCTTGTTTGACTACTGAAATCCAACTTTTTCTTCAATACCCAGATCAAATTCCATGCCCCTCAATCAAACCAACCAGATGATCTGGGAGGGTCTTTTTGCTTTTGAACTTATTTAAAACGACAGTGAATTTTATTACATTTGGTTCTCCCTTGAAGTAATTTCAAGGGAGATGTTAATGCTTATGGCTTGTTAAGGGAGATCTTTCAGAGAATGACTGTGTCTAATGCATTTTGTATCATATAGTGTATAATACAGCATTTTGTGCATAGAAAGTGTTTAATAAATACTTGCAGACGTTGTAGCCTTGATCAAAAATTATTTGTTGCTATTTTATTTGGTTAGATGGTGTAGGGGCAGTTTTCATGTATTTCCCCAAATCAACTCCTACTTATAGTTAAAAAAATTTACTTTGTGTGGAAATCTTTAAAACTGTAAAATATGCTGATGGAATTTAGATTATTGAAATAAGCTCAGAGTTTTTTTCTTATTCTTTTTTTTAAAATATATTTTTAGTTATCACTGGACACAATACCTGCATTTTATTTGTATATTTTTTATGTGGTGCTGAGAATCAAACCCAGGGCCTCACATGTGAGGCAAGCACTCTACCACTAAGCCACAACCCCAGCCCCCTTTTTCTTTTTTCTTTTCTCTTTTTGGTAGCAGGGATTGAACCCAGGTGTTCTTAAATCACTGAGCCATATCCACAGCCCTTTTTATTTTTATTTTTTTCATTTTGAGACAGGGTCTTGCTAAAGTGCTGATTCTGGCCTCAAACTTGAAATCCTCCTGCCTTAGCTTTCACAGTTGCTGGAATTATAAGTGTGTACCACCATGCCCAGCTTCACTTTTTTTCCCCTTTGGAGCTTAGAATTTTAAGTGGGCATAATATATAATTGTTTCTTAGTAGTGTATGATGTCAAGGGAATACAGGGGTGGGAATCAAGTTATTTGATATTTAAAAATATTGAGCCTTTTTTCCAGGTGCAATGGCTCACACCTGTAATCCCAGCAGCATGGGAGGCTGAGACATAAGGATCACAAATTCAAGGCCAGCCTCAGAAACTTAGTGAGGCCCTAAGCAACTTACTAAGATATTGTCTGAAAATTAAAAAAAAACAAAGGACTGGGGATCAGGGATATGGCTCAGTGTTTAAGCGCCCCTGGATTCAATCATATATATGAGAGAGAGAGAGAGAGAGAAAGCATATCTTTTATTCTCAGTGTCCTCACTTGTAAACTGTGAGGGAAGCTCTCATTCTTTTTTAAATTTAAAAAATTTAGAATTATATCTTTAAGTATAAGAACACAGTAGGTTGCTAAATAAACACTTATTACACTAACTTGATAGGAAATGAATTTAACAAGATTGTATAATTTCTGCAGTTTCTCTTGCTGTTGATTTGTAGTTTCATTCTATTTTGATGAGATAAGATGCAAAAAACTTTTCAATTTTTTGAATTTGCTAAAACTTACTTTGTATTGTAATACTGGGAAAATTCCATGTACTGGTTAAAATAATGTGGATTATACAGTGTCAGACTGAATATTCTGTACATGCCTGTTAAATTCATTTCATCTGTAATTTAAATAACTTTTATGGATTTTGTGTGTGGGTTATATATTTATTAAGAGAGTATGGTTTTGAAGTCATTCACTATTCTTGTATTTGGGCCTATATCTCCCTTTATGTCTAATAGTATTTGTTTGCTAAAATTGAGTGTTCTGATGTCAGTGCATACATATTTGTAATTGTTATATCTTCTTGATATCTTATTCTCTTGATCAATGTATAATGAACTTGAAATTCTTTGTCTCTGCTAACTGATTTTGTTTTAAAGTATATTTTTGTATGTAAGTATAGCTATTCCTGTTTGCTTTCTGATTTTACTTGTTTGTTTGAGATATCATTTTATATCCTTTCTATTTCAATCTGTGTTTGTCTTTCTTTATATGTTTCATATAGGCAGCATATTGTTGGGTCTTTTTTTTTTTTTACTGTATTCATGCAGTCCGCATCTTTTAATTGGATAATTTAGACTATTTACATTCATGTTTATTATTGAAAGGTTTTTTTTTTCTTGTTCCTATTATTTTGTTGTTTTTCTTATGGTTCTTTTGGATATTTTATGTTTATTTCTTCTTCTCTTATTCATTCTAGAAATTTGATGGTTTATTGTGTTGATAATATTTGACTCTTTCCTACTTCTCATCTGTGTTTATATTCTTCTATTCGGGTATATTCTTTCCCATACTCTCATGATTGTTTATCTTTTCTTTTCTTCTTAGTGTTGGATTCCTAAATTGTCTTCTGGTCTAGTGTCCATGAATTCCCTTAGTTTATGCATATCTTGGAAAGTCTTGATTTGGATGGACAAACTTGATGGATATAGCAATCTTGTTTGTCAGGTTTTATTTTAGGACTTGAAATACTTCATTCCATGCCCTCTGGCCTTTAGAGCTTCTGTTGAGAAATCTACCAGTCACTCTGCAGCTTCTAGGTCTCTTGTCTGTTTAGACTATAGGTTTTCCTTTGCTTGTGGAGATTACTCAGACTTTCTTTTTCACCAAGGTGGTACTTTACCTCCCCCTGCCAAGATGCTAAACACTTAATACTGGGGTCTTCTGTTCCTCCTATTATAGTAATATCTAATATCTATAGATTTCACCTTATCACTGATTATTATTAAATGATCCCACTTTCTTATCACCCCTCCCACCTCAACATGCAGGTATATGCCTGTTTTGGTTCAATCTCATGAAGAAGTAGGTGAGTTCTGGGTGCCTCTGATCCACAATATTACTCATTAAGAAACATTGATTTTTCAATACATTTTCAGTGGCTTCATGCTAGTTATTTTTTGTGGTGTTTACTCTCAAAGAAAAAAAGATTCTGTCAATGATTTTATATTGAATGTACTCTTTGTCCATAATGTTCTTACTCTTGGCTTTTAAGTGGCTGACTCTTCTTGTCCAAATCTCCATTTAAATATGCTTACCTCTGGGGGCTGGGGCTGTAGCTCAGTGATGGAGCACTTGACTTACCCTTGCACATGTGAGGCACTGGGTTTAACCCTCAGCACCATATAAAAATAAATAAATAAAATAAAGGTATTGGGGCCAGGGTTGTGGCTCATTGGTAGAGTGCTTGCCTACCATGTGTAAGGCAGTGGGTTCAGTCCTCAGCGCCACATAAAAATAAAATAAATAAAATAAAGACATGATGTCCTTTTACAACTTAAAACATTTTTTTTTAAATGTGCTTGCCTCTGAGACGTTTTCTTTGACTACCCAAAGTGGCCACTTGTTTTACTCTTTACTGTCATACAACCCTGGTATAAATCTACATAAGACTTATCACTATTACTATTAGATATTTCCCTTCATTTATTATTTCCTTTTAGTAGAATAGAAGGTCTAGGAAGTCAGAGGGCTTGTCTGACTTGATTGCAGCATTAATTTTAATTTTAGCATCTACACCCATGTCTTGCACATTTTAGTTGCTAAACAAATATTTGTTGAATCAGTAGATATATGAATTAAACTTTGGCCTTCTCTAAGTAGTCTTGGACATTAATCCTACTCCATTTTCAGATTTAGTACCTACCAAAATAAGTTGTTGTATAAATTTTAATTACAGAAGAATTCCATGTTTTATTTATGTATTTGTAGGTATATATATATCTTCCCACTCCAGGAGGTAGAACTTCATCCCTCACCAAGTATGGTTTTAATGATATACTTCCAAAGAAAAGCACGTGGAATGGGACAAAGACCTTTATAGAGAAGAAACCTGATAAACACTACCTATTCGGGATAAAATAGTGTCTCCCCTCCAATGGTATCCACATCATAATTCCCAGAATCTGCATCTATGATACTGAACATGGCAAAAAGAACTTTATAGACGTGATTAAATTAAGGACTTCAAATATGAAATTATCCTGGATTTTTCAGATAAGTCCAGTCTGATCACAAGTGTCCTCATACAAGAGGCATTAGAGTCAGGGAAAGAAGATGTGAAGAAGGACCCAGAGGTTTGAGTGATGTTCTGTGAAGGTGTAGGAAGGTGCCATTAACCAAAGAATTTAGCTGGCCTCTAGAAGCTACAAAAGGCAAGGGAAAATTCACCCTATAAGCTTTGCCAACACTTGGTTTGGGACTCCTAACCTCCAAAACTGTAAGTTAATTGCTAATTTAAAGCCACTCTATAGTTATTTGTGACAGGGGCAATAAGGAATTCATATACTGATTTTTCAGAGTGTGGCACACAGGCTTCCTAACATATTCCAGGAGCTGTAACTTCTGACTTGATGTAAACACAAGAGAGAATAATGGTGGTAGAGGTCAGAAATGGGCACATAGTAGAAGGGAATAACACCCTGGCTGTTTTAAAAATTAGTACCTTTTTCAGGTCTCAGTTTCAGTGCTGGTACCCTTGTTCCTGACACTTGTATATAAGATACTTAGTAGGAGTTGAGGAAAGCAGGATCAGAGGCAAATAGCATTTTGTTTTTTAAAATTTGAACATTCATGGGGGCTGTGGTTGTGGCTCAGTGGGATAGTGCTTACCTAGCATGTGTGAGGCAGTGGGTTAAATTCTTAGCACCACATAAAAATAAATAAGTAAAATAAAGGTATAAAAAGTCACAGTTCTTTTTGAATATTCATGTGTTTGGTGCTAATAATAAACCATTTGGAAAAATTATGGAAAAGTATAATCCCATTGTTCTGAATGTACTGTTAGTATTTTGGAGCTCCCAAAAAACAAATGTTTATTCAACATGAAGATTTTCCAGTATTCTAAACATAACGTGATCAAACCCATCTAATTTTAACTCCCAGAACCTGCCTTTTCATCTATAGTCTTGGGCTTATTAAAGCATTCACTCAGTTGCCCAAGTCAGAAAATTGAACATCATCCTGACTCTTTAAAAAAGTTATATTCAGTCACCAAGTACTGTTTCTCTAATCTGCTTTCCTGCTACTTTATTCTTTTTTTTTATTTGTTCTTTTTAAATATAATTACAGTAGGGTGCATTTTGACATATTATACATAGTGGAGTATAACTTCCCATTCTTGTGGTTGTACTGGCTGTGTATTCATATATGAATATAGGAAAGTTAGACCCAGTTGATTCTACTGTCTTTCCTATTCAATCCCCCTCTCTTCCCTTCATTCCCCTTGGTCTAATCCAATGAACTTCTATTCTTCCCTCCTCCCCCTTATTATGTGTTAGCATCCATATATTGGCCTTTGGTTTTTTTGGATTCCTGCCACTTTATTCTTATTACCTCTTCTTTAGTTTAGTCCCACATAATTTGCCACCTAAATCATCATAATATCCTTTTAATCTGGCTTTTTGCCTCTGATATTAGTTCTTCACTTATTCTCCCTGAAGTTTCATCCTTATTATTGCAGCCATTGTGATCTTTCTGAAATGTAAATGTGTTCATAATTCTTCCTAATTTAGATTTCTTCAGTGACTCTCAGTGTAGCAAGGCTTCTCATATGGCTCCTCTCTACCTCACAGATCTCATTCCCTGACCAGAGCAGTGTTGCAATCTTCTCCAACACTGAAAGGCAGCATGTTCCCTCATAATTCCATTCTATTTCTGGAATGCTTTCTCTCATATTCTTGGCCTAACCAACTCCTTTTTGTCCTTCAAGATTCAGCAGAAGTATTAAGTTATTTGTGAAACTTTCACCAACATGAACCCCCTTTCCTCTTTTAAGCAGGATGAAGTATCCATTTCTTATGTCTCCCATATCATTGACTCTTGTTTCTATGTGTTGGTAGTGGTGATGGAGGTTCTAGTAGTAGTATTAGTTGTGTTGGCAGTAGTCATAGTGTTTACTTTGTTCCACTTCTAAAGCCCTCATATATATGTTAATTCATTGTATTTTCACACTAACCCTATCAAAGAGGTACTAATCATTATTCCCATTTTACTAACAAGGAAATAGAGGCACTGAGAAATTAAGGTATCCAAGCATTCACAGTTAAAAGCATGAATCCAGAGTTCAAACACAGGATGTCCAGCTCCAGAGTCCACATAGATGTCCTATCTTATTCATGGGAGACATGTCCAGTGACACCCAGTGGATACCTGAAACTGCTGATAGTACTGAACCCTATATAAACAATAGTCTATCAGTATCTATGAGGTCGTTTCAGGACCTCCCTGTGTATTGCAAAATCTATGTATGCTCAAATCCCTTATATAAATGATATATAGTATTTATATATAATGTACATCCTCGTGGATATTTCAAATCATATCTAGATTATTTATAATACCTAATACAATATAAATGCTACACAAATTGTTGTACTGTGTTATTTATGGAATAATGACAAGAAACACTGGACTTTACATGAGAAAGGAATTTTTTCAAATATTATTGATTCATAGTTGATTGAATCCATGGATGTGGAATCCACAGATAACAAGGGGCTGACCTGTACTATATGTCTTTTAAAAAAAATTAGCTGTAGATGGACACAATAACTTTATGTATTTATTATTTTGCCACCTAAATCATCATAATATCCTTTTAATCTGGCTTTTTGCCTCTGATATTAGTTCATATTTATTTATTTATGTATTTATTTTTTTTATGTGGTACCGAATCCAGTGCCTCACATGTGCAAGACAAGTGCTCCACCACTGAGCTACAACTTCAGCCCTGTACAATATTTTTTCATATCTACACACACCCATGGTTAAATTTAATTTATGAATTAGGTGTGGTAAGAGACTAATACTAACTCATAATAAAATAGAACAATCATGCTAAATGAAACAAGCCAGTCCCAAAATATCAAAGGTGCAATGTTTTCTTTGATATGCAGAAGCTAATCCAAAACAGGTGGGGGAGAGAAAGAAAGAGAGAGATAAAGGAAAAAAAAAGAAAGGGGATTTCATTAAAATAGAGGAAAGATCAGTAGAGTAGATGAAGGAGATTGAGGGGTAGGAAGAAGGAAAGGGAAAAACAGTGAATAAATATGACCGGAATTTCTTTGGTACATACATGAATATATGACAGTGAATCCCAACACCAAGTATATTCACAAGGCACTAATTTAAAACAACAACAACAAAACTATAAATAAACTGCAGAAACACCAGTGGAATAGTACAGGGGAGGGAGGAGGGGCAAAGGGGACTTAAATAGAGCAAATTATAGTCCATGCTTTTGTGATTATGTCAAAATGTATCCTAATGTTACATATAGATAAAAAGAATAAATAAAAATAAAAAGAAGAATCTTTAAAAAATAAAATAGAGTGATTATAACAATATACTGTGATAAAATTGATAACATTACTATGCTTTTGCTTTAGGGACATTATCAAGTGAAATAAGGATTACTTGAGGACAAGCACTATAATACCTCAATAGCTTATCTGATAACTAAGATGGTTAATGAGCAGGTAACATATATAGTGTGGATACTCTGGACAAAGTGATAATTCACATCCCAAGTGGAATGGGATAGGATGGTGCAAGATTTCATCATGATTCAGAATATCTTGATTTAAAATTTATAAAGCATTTTATATTTTGGATTTCCACTGACTATGGTAACTGAAACTGCTGAAAGTTAAACTGTGGATAAAGAATGGCTACTGTAAATATGAACAGGAATGTGGTTTGAGAAAATAATTCATACCCTTAATTAAGATGGATGCTTTTTAAAGATATATGACTGGACAACAAAATTTTCCTCTGTCTTTCTGTCCATGTTGTCTGATATTTCAACACTTTTACTTTCCATAGCACTTCATTTTCCTTCTACTATTTCTTATAGATTGATATGAACAGAAAAAAGTGATCTCCTTCTCTTTTTCCTATAAGCTCTACTCTTTCATTGGACATTAGTTTCTGTGACTGCCATTGAGGATTAATTATGACAGTTTAAATGCTTGTGACCCACAGATAGCCCTACTGTTGTTCACCTCTAAGAATCCAAGGCCTTAATCTGCAATTCAAATTAAGGAAATGTGTCCTGAACCTCCTGAGTGTTATGAATTGAATTCTCCTGAAGGTGAAGATGTTTTCATATATCAGCATGGCTTGGCATAGCCAACATGGATACAGGCTCTAGATAGCTGGAAAAAAAAAAATTTCTAGTGATTTCTAGAGTCTGTTTTAGGGAAAACAAGAGAAGAAGCACAGTTAATTTGAATTAAATTTAATGTTTTTGACAGAGCTTTGTCTATCTAGGTATAGACACTGTCATTTATTTTTCCCTGGTACATTAGTGAAAATGCTAATATTTAACTTTGTCTGAATTTTATCTGAGATTAGCCACTGTCTAAAGTTGGCAAGCCACTCAGGATTGGCTTAGCTCCCACTCTTGCCTTCTCAAGCTTGGGTGGTTGTTGGAGTCTGTGGGAGGCCACCTAGAACACACTTTTCTGTCTGGGTTCCCTGAGGCAGCACTAAGACTTATAAAGCCTCCAAGGGAAAGGCAGCTATTTGATCTCCACACCCCACTGCCTGCACCTCCATGTTACAGTTATCCTTTGACCATGAAGGAGAACGTACATAAATATGAGCTTTTGATGCATACTCCTATCCATTTACCCTTAAGGGTAGTTCATTTACCTGATTCATCCTCCTGTAGCATAGGCAGAATGCAATAGTGAGTTCAGAGTTTGAAAACACTTTTTTTTTTCCAGGTCTTGACTTGCCAACAATGGCAATTTATTTAATCTGCCACCAGTTTCTTTTCTTTGTTTTTTTTTCTTTTTTTCATGACAGAAATACTTTCTTTCTCTTGTTTTGAAAACTAATGAGATGATATGCTTGAATCACTTTGTTCTCCCTGGAAGGTGGACCCTGAATAAATTTAAGTTGATCTTTTGAAAGAAATTGAAAGCAGAATTAAGGATGTTTGTTTTTCTAAGAATCTATGTGGCTCCACAAATAACAGACTACATTTCTTTAGAGGTAGATCATAAAGACAATGGTCAACCCTCTTACATGTAAAATTATGGACAATTTGATATGGAAAGGTGAGAATTTCTGCTGGTTATAGATGATTGTTTAATATTTTATATATGAAAAATATGGAAATTTTTGAGAATGCATAAAAGAAAATGATACACCACTCTATCTACTCAAATGTAGACCACTTGTTATTTTGGTATATTTCCTTTCACCCATTTTTATATGTATACTTATCTAATTTTTAAAATTTTAATTTGACTTTAATTTTGTTTTAATCAATAAATGATAATTGTGTATATGTATAGGGTACAATGTGATATTTTGATATTTATCCACATTGTGGAATGATTAAATCAAGCTAATTAACAAATCTATCAACTTACATACTTTTTATACTTTTGTGGTGAAAACATTTAAAATCTACTCTTTCAGCAATTTTGAATTATATATTGTATTGTTATTTATTATGGTCATCATTCCATAAAGCTTATTCCTGCTGTCTAACTGAAATTTTGTATACTTTGGTTACCATCTGTTTTTTTTGCCCCTCATTCTCCAGCCACATCCCCCAGCCATTGGTAAACACCATTTTATTCTCTATGAGTTCAATTTTATATACTTCACATATAAGTAAGGTCATGTGGTATTTTATTTCACTGAACTATGCATGTATTTAATATATCCATCATAGTGCATGTACATATTTGTATTTTTCTTCACCAATGCAATGTTGTTAATCCTTTCTGTATTAATAGTCTTCCTAATAATCATCTAATGAAAAAATAACTTTCTTCTCATAACTCCAATCTGTGTTCATAGAAGAAAATTCAGAAAATAGAAAACAAAACTATTTTCTAATAACACCATTCGAATTTAACTACCTTAAAATATTAGCATATTTCATTCAGTCATTTTTTCTTCCTATTTTTTAATAATGAAAAATTTGACTCAGTATTTTTATATCATGTTTTTCTCTTAAGAATAGTGTAATCTTAACATTTCCACTTATAGCAAAAATTTACACAGTAACTTTAAAAAGTAAATTGTAAGTGCATGGCTATTACTTTTATTTTTTTTTATTAATGCATTATAATTATACATGATATAGGGGTTGATTTTGACATAATTATACAAGCATGGATTATAATTTGTTCCAATTAAGTCCCTAGTACTTCCCCTTTCTCCTTTTCCTTCCCCATTTCCTTTCCTCTGCTCCACAGTAGATCTTTATTCTATTTATTTATAGATTTTTAATTTTTTTAAAAATTTAGAAAATACATATAAGTTATACAAGACAATAAAAATTATACAAAATCTAACCAATGAAGTATTTCTTAATATTACAGTTAACGTTTTGATCTATATTTATATAAAATGCCTCTGTATAAAATTATTTTTATAAAAAACAAAAGCTTATATTATACATATTATTATTATTTTTTTAAGGAATTATTGTAATGTTTTATTTTTTGGTCAATTTTTAGCGAAGTAGGTATGCATCACTTTCTATTTATTTAAAATGATTATGTTAATATAATTATTTCAATATTTTTTCATTTTAATGGAATATTGCATTATAAAGTAGTCAGGATCTTTTTTTTTTATTGTTGGTTGTTCAAAACATTACATAGTTCTTGACATATCATATTTCACATTTTGATTCAAGTGGGTTATGAACTCCCATTTTTACCCCGTATACAGATTGCAGAATCACATCAGTTACACTTCCACTGATTTACATATTGCCATACTAGTGTCTGTTGTATTCTGCTGCCTTTCCTCTCCTCTACTATCCCCCCTCCCCTTCCCTCCCCTCCCCTCCCCTCTTCTCTCTCTACCCCCTCTACTGTAATTCATTTCTCCCCCTTGTATTATTTTTCCCTTTCCCCTCACTTCCCCTTGTATGTAATTTTGTATAACCATGAGGGTCTCCTTCCATTTCCATGCAATTTCCCTTCCCTCTCACTTTCCCTCCCACCTCTCATCCCTGTTTAATGTTAATCTTCCTCTCATGCTCTTTGTCCCTACTCTGTTCTTAGTTACTCTCCTTATATCAAAGAACACATTTGGCATTTGTTTTTTAGGGATTGGCTGGCTTCACTTAGCATAATCTGCTCTAATGCCATCCATTTCCCTCCAAATTCTATGATTTTGTCATTTTTTAATGCAGAGTAATACTCCATTGTGTATAGATGCCACATTTGTTTATCCATTCATCTATTGAAGGGCATCTAGGTTGGTTCCACAATCTTGCTATTGTGAATTGTGCTGCTATGAACATCGATGTAGCAGTGTCCTTGTAGCATGCTCTTTTTAGGTCTTTAGGGAATAGACCGAGAAGGGGAATAGCTGGGTCAAATGGTGGTTCCATTCCCAGCTTTCCCAGGAATCTCCATACTGCTTTCCAAATTGGCTGCACCAATTTGCAGTCCCACCAACAATGAGCAAGTGTACCCTTTTCCCCACATCCTTGCCAGCACTTGTTGTTGTTTGACTTCCTAATGGCTGCCAATCTTACTGGAGTGAGATGGTGTCTTAGGGTGGTTTTGATTTGCATTTCTCTGACTGCTAGTGATGCTGAGCATTTTTTCATGTGCTTGTTGATTGATAGTATGTCCTCCTCTGAGAATTGTCTGTTCAGGTCCTTGGCCCATCTGTTGATTGGGTTATTTGTTATCTTATTGTCTAATTTTTTGAGTTCTTTGTATACTCTGGATATTAGGGCTCTATCTGAAGTGTGAGGAGTAAGATTTGTTCCCAGGATGTAGGCTCCCGATTTACCTCTCTTATTGTTTCTTTTGCTGAGAAAAATCTTTTTAGTTTGAGTAAGTCCCATTTGTTGATTCTTGTTGTTAACTCTTGTGCTATGGGTGTCCTATTGAGGAATTTGGGGCCCGACCCCACAGTATGTAGATCGTAGCCAACTTTTTCTTCTATCAGATGCTGTGTCTCTGATTTGATATCAAGCTCCTTGATCCATTTTGAGTTAACTTTTGTGCATGGCGAGAGAAAGGGATTCAGTTTCATTTTGATGCATATGGATTTCCAGTTTTCCCAACACCATTTGTTGAAGATGCTATCCTTCCTCCATTGCATGCTTTTAGCCCCTTTATCAAATATAAGATAGTTGTAGTTTTGTGGATTGGTTTCTGTGTCCTCTATTCTGTACCATTGGTCCACCCGCCTGTTTTGGAACCAGTACCATGCTGTTTTTGTTACTATTGCTCTGT
Organism: Spermophilus citellus; assembly: GCF_964194105.1. Lineage (NCBI taxonomy): Eukaryota > Metazoa > Chordata > Mammalia > Rodentia > Sciuridae > Spermophilus > Spermophilus citellus. Next base: position 115,395,075 of record NC_138190.1, on the reverse strand, counting down.
AGTATATAGTTTGAAGTCTGGTATTGCTTTATTGCCCGATTCACACTTCCTGCTTAGCATTGTTTTTGCTATTCTGGGTCTTTTGTTTTTCCATATGAATTTCATGATTGCTTTATCTATTTCTACAAGAAATGCCATTGGGATTTTGATTGGCATTGCATTAAACCTATAGAGAACTTTTGGTAATATTGCCATTTTGATGATGTTAGTTCTGCCTATCCATGAACAGGGTATATTTTTCCATCTTCTAAGATCTTCTTCTATTTCTCTCTTTAGGGTTCTGTAGTTTTCATTGTATAAACCTTTCACCTCTTTTGTTAGGTTGGTTCCCAAGTATTTTATTTTTTTTGAGGATATTGTGAATGGAGTGGTTGTCCTCATTTCCATTTCAGAGGATTTGTCGCTGATATACAGGAATGCCTTTGATTTATGCATGTTGATTTTATATCCTGCCACATTGCTAAATTCATTTATTAGCTCTAATAGTTTCTTTGTAGACCCTTTTGGGTCTGCTAGGTATAGAATTATGTCATCTGCAAATAGTGATAATTTAAGTTTTCTTTTCCTATTTTTATGCCTTTAATTTCTTTCGTCTGTCTAATTGCTCTGGCCAGTGTTTTGAGGACTATGTTGAACAGAAGTGGAGAGAGAGGGCATCCCTGTCTTGTTCCAGATTTTAGAGGGAATGCCTTCAATTTTTCTCCATTCAGAAAGATGCTAGCCTGAGGCTTAGCATAGATTGCTTTTACAATGTTGAGGTATGTTCCTGTTATCCCTAGTTTTTCTAGAGTTTTGAACATAAAGGGATGCTGTACTTTGTCGAATGCTTTTTCTGCATCCATCGAGATGATCATATGTTTCTTATCTTTAAGCCTATTGATGTGGTGAATAGCATTTATTGATTTCCGTATATTGAACCAGCCTTGCATCCCAGGGATGAATCCTACTTGATCATGATGCACAATTTTTTTGATATGTTTTTGAATCCGATTCGCCAGAATTTTATTGAGGATTTTTGCATCTAGAGATATTGGTCTGTAGTTTTCTTTCTTTGAAGTGTCTTTGTCTGGTTTAGGAATCAGGGTGATGTTGGCCTCGTAGAATGAATTTGGAAGTTCTCCCTCTTTTTCTATTTCCTGAAATAGCTTGAAAAGTATTGGTATTAGTTCCTCTTTAAAGGTTTTGTAAAACTCTGCTGTATACCCATCCGGTCCTGGGCTTTTCTTAGTTGGTAGTCTTTTGGTGGCTTCTTCTATTTCTTCAATTGATATTGGTCTGTTTAGGTTGTCTATATCCTCCTGACTCAATCTGGGCAGATCATATGACTTAAGAAATTTATCGATGCCTTCACTATCTTCTATTTTATTGGAGTATAAGGATTCAAAATAATTTCTGATTATCTTCTGTATTTCTGAAGTGTCTGTTGTGATGTTGCCTTTTTCATCCCGTATGCTAGTAATTTGAGTTCTCTCTCTTCTTCTCTTTGTTAGTATGGCTAAGGGTCTGTCGATCTTATTTATTTTTTCAAAGAACCAACTTTTATTTTTGTCAATTTTTTCAATTGTTTCTTTTGTTTCGATTTCATTAATTTTAGCTCTGATTTTAATTATTTCTTGCCTTCTACTTCTTTTGCTGTTGTTTTGCTCTTCTTTTTCTAGGATTTTGAGATGAAGTATGAGATCATTTATTTGTTGGTTTTTTCTTTTTTTAAGGAATGAACTCCAAGCAATGAATTTTCCTCTTAGAACTGCTTTCAATGTGTCCCACAGATTCCGATATGTTGTGTCTGTGTTTTCATTTATCTCTAAGAATTTTTTAATTTCCTCCTTGATGTCTTCTATAACCCATTGATCATTCAGTAACCTATTGTTCATTCTCCAAGTGATGCATGATTTTTCCTTCCTTCTTTTATCGTTCATTATCAGTTTCATTCCATTATGATCAGATAAGATGCAAGGTATTATCTCTACTCCTTTATATTTTCTAAGAGTTGCCCTGTGACATAATATATGATCTGTTTTTGAGAAGGATCCATGTGCTGCTGAGAAAAAAGTGTAACTGCTTGATGTTGGGTGGTATATTCTATATATGTCAATTAAGTCTAGGTTATTAATTGTGTTATTGAGTTCTATAGTTTCCTTATTTAACTTTTGTTTGGAAGATCTGTCCAGTGGTGAGAGAGGTGTGTTGAAGTCTCCCATGATTATTGTATGGTGGTCTATTAGACTCTTGAACTTGAGAAGAGTTTGCTTGATGAACATAGCTGCACCATTGTTTGGGGCATATATATTTATGATTGTTATGTCTTGTTGGTGTATGGTTCCCTTGAGCAGTATGTAGTGTCCCTCTTTATCCCTTTTGATTAACTTTGGCTTGAAATCTATTTTATTTGATATGAGTATGGACACTCCTGCTTGTTTCCGAAGTCCATATGAGTGATATGATTTTTCCCAACCTTTCACCTTCAGTCTATATATATCTTTTCCTATCAAATGCGTCTCCTATAGGCAGCATATTGTTGGGTCTTGCTTTGTGATCCATTCTACTAGCCTGTGTCTCTTAATTTGTGAGTTTAAGCCATTAACATTTAGGGTTATTATTGAGATATGGTTTGTTCTTCCAGCCATATTTGTTTATTTATGTTACTAAACATGGTTTGTTTTCCTCTTTGATTATTTTTCCCCCTTTACTGTCCTACCTCCCACTGTTGGTTTTCATTGTTGTTTTCCATTTCCTCTTCCTGAAATGTTTTGCCAAGGATGTTTTGAAGGGATGGTTTTCTAGCTGCAAATTCTTTTAACTTTTGTTTATCATGGAAGGTTTCAATTTCATCTTCCATCCTGAAGCTGAATTTCGCTGGATACACGATTCTTGGTTGGAACCCATTTTCTTTCAGAGTTTGAAATATGTTATTCCAGGATCTTCTAGGTTTCAGAGTCTGTGTTGAAAGATCAGCTGTTATCCTGATTGGTTTACCGCTAAATGTAATCTGCTTTCTTTCTCTTGTAGCTTTTAAAATTCTCTCCTTATTATGTATGCTGGGCATCTTCATTATAATTTGTCTAGGTGTGGATCTCTTACGATTTTGCACATTCGGCATCCTGTAGGCTTCTAGGATTTGGGATTCTGTTTCATTCTTCAAGTCTGGGAAGTTTTCTCGTATTATTTCATTGAATAGATTGTTTATTCCTTTGGTTTGGAGCTCTGTGCCTTCCTGTATCCCAATGACTCTTAAGTTTGGTCTTTTAATGTTATCCCATATTTCTTGAATCTTCTGCTCATGGTTCTTTAACAGTCTTACTGAGCTGTCTGTGTTCTTTTCAAGTTGAAATACTTTGTCTTCATTGTCTGATGTTCTATCTTCTAAGTGTTCTACTGTGCTGGTAGTATTCTCAATTAAGTTTTTAAGTTGGTTTATTGCTTCCTGCATTTCTAGGATTTCTGTTTGTTTTTTATAACCTCTATCTCCCTGTATAGTTGATCTTTTGCTTCCTGGATTTGTTTATGTATTTCATTGTTGAAGAGATCTTTCATTGTCTGATTTTGCTGTCTCATGTCTTCCTTGAGACTCCAGATCATCTGAAGCATGTATATCCTGAATTCTTTATCTGACATTCCATCTGCTGCAGCTATTACCTCTTCTAAAGTTGAGTTGACCTGCATTGCTTGTGGTCCTTTCGTTCCTTGTCGTTTCATACTGCTCGCGTTTCTTTCTGCTTGGTGAAACTGTTGTGTTTTTGAAATTTTCCCCCTATTTATTTATATTGCTCTTGTATAGTTGAAAAGTCTCCCTTGCAGGGCGGGCAGCGGCTGTGCTCCTCCTCCAGTTGGTGTGATGTGTCTACCATGCCCGCGGGCCCCTGGGGCTGTTTTGCTGGTCGGGCGCAGGTCTGCCTACCTTGCAGGCGCAGGCGGCGGTTCTGCTCTGCCCTTACACCAATTGGGGTGACTGTCTACCACGCCGGGGGTCACTGGGCCTGTTCCGGGCACGGGAGGCGGCTCTGCTCTGCCCCTACTCCAATTGGTGTGACGTGTCTACCACTCCGGCGGGTCGCTGGGCCTGTTCCGTGCGTGGGCGGCGGCTCTGCCCTACCCCTACTCCAATTGGTGTGACGTAACTACCACGCCGGCGGGCCACTGGGTCTGTTCAGGGTGCGGGCAGCGGCTCTGCTCTGCCCCTACTCCAATTGGGGTGACGTGACTACCACACCCGTGGGTCGTTGGGTCTGTTCCGGATGTGGGCGGCGGCTCTGCTCTGCCCCTACTCCAATTGGTGTGACGTGTCTACCATGCCGGCAGGCCGCTGGGCCTGTCCCGCCAGTCGGTCGCAGGTCTGCCTACCTTGCGGGCTCGGGCAGCGGCTCTGCTCGGCCCCCACTGCAGTTGGGGTGAAGCGATACCATTCCGGCGGGTCACTAGGCCCACTCCGGGCGCGGGCGGCGGCCCTGCTCTGCCCCTACTCCCATTGGTGTGACGTGTCTACCACGCTGGCAGGCCGTTGGGCCTGTTCCACCGATCAGCCGGTGGTCTGCCTACCTTGCGGGCTCGGGCGGCAGCTCTGCTCAGTCCCCACCGCAGTTGGGGTGAAGTGATACCACGCCGGCGGGTCGCTGGGGCTGTTCCGGACGCGGGCTGCAGCTCTGCTCTGCCCCTCTAGCCCCCACAGCTCTCAGCAGGATCCAGACCGAGAAGCAGTCTCCGCGGGTTCCTCAGCCCTGGGTTAGCGCAGCTCCGGGAGCCAGAACTCGGCCACTCTGGGCTCCGTGCATGCTCTGATAGGAGCAGGCTCCAAGAAGCAGCCTCCGCGGGCTCCTTAGCCCTGGGCCAGAGCAGTTCCGGGAGCCAGAATTCGGCCGCCCCGGGCTCTGTGTATGTTCCGATAAGAGCAGGCCCCAAGAAGCAGTTTCCGCGGGTTCTTTAGCACTGCGCCTGAGTAATTTGTCTGCGAGACGCAGGCGAATGGCAGCCTGAAATTACCTGTTCTATGGTTGAATGAGCTGCGATCAGTCGAAAACAGGGATGATGACGTCAACTCTCCAAGATGGTGGCCGCTGGCTTCCTCTGTTGTCTGACCGGTGGAGAACCGAACTGGACCACTTCCTTCCCCCGTCTTAAACCCAGAATTCAGCACTGTGTACCGTGATTGCACAGCTGGCAGGAGCCCACAGAATCCGCAACGCTGTATCTTTGCGTTGCTATCTCTTGCTTCCCAGCGCGTGCTGCAGATTCTAGCCACGGGGCGATTTGCTGAATAAGCGGGGTAACCCTCCGTGCGGACAAATCACTCGCGTTTGAGCCCCTGTAGCTGATCCTCGTGCGATGAAAATCCTTCCACTACGTTTTGGAGCACCCCGGTTTTGCTAGAAATTCCTAACAAGATAGTTTTTAGCTGTTCTAACTCATCATTCTTCCGAACAGTGACGCGGTACACGGGAGTGATGCACTCCCTTTGCCGCCATCTTCCCCCTCCCTATACATATTATTTTGTATTTTCATTTTCTGCATAATATCAAGGATATCTTTCTGGGCCCCTATTCCTCTTAAGTACCACTCTATGTGATAATATAGGAAGTGTGTTTACAAAATACTACAAACACTTTCTGGAACATAATAAGCAATCAAATGCCATTTGCTCTTTGCAATTACTGTTTTTATCAGCCTTAAGTATGAAATGTGTGTTGCCATTTCCTATTTGTAAAACTTTACTTTGAAACAATCTCAAATATACAAAAATTTATAAGATTAGTACACAGAATATTTCTTTCACTTAAGTCATTTTTTAGTAATTTGCTAGTACAGTGCTTTTCAGCCTAAAATTCTCTAGTGAATATAAATGAGAACATTCTCCTTAGATAACCTTAATTCACCCATCAAATTCAGGAAATTAACATTAATACATTACTAAACTCTGATCAAAGCTCATTCCATTTTTTTTTCCCCAATTATCCCCAAAGTGTTCTTGATAACAAAAAGTTCCAGTTTAGGATCCTGCATTACATTTAATCGTAATATCTCTTTAGTTATTTTCCATTTGGGACACTTCTCAATATTTCCTTAACTTTCATGACCTTGACACTTTTGAAAACTACAGGCCAGTTATTTTGTAGAATGTCTCTCCACTTTCTGTTAGTCTTTTTGTGTGTGTGTGTGTGTGTGTGTGTGTGTGTGTGTGTGTGGTTTTGGGGATTGAACCCAGGGCCTTGTGCATATAAGGCAAGCACTCTATCAATTGAGCTATAGCCCCAGCTATAGCTCAATCATGGTCATGGTCCATCATGATTATATTTGGATTTTATTTCATGGTCATGGTCCATCATGATTATATTTGGATTTTATTTCTTCAGGAATTGCACATGTTCTTTGATCTTTTCTTTGCATCCTATCAGCTGGCACCTGATTTTTATTTGTCTCATACTGATTAAAACTTGTTTAGTAGTATTGTTCGGATTTCTCCATGGTAATGTTACTTTTCCTTTTCTTTCTAGTTAGTGTTATTTCTGGGTCAGTGAGGAATACTTTGGAAAATATTCCTCATGAAACTTTCACTATTTCATTTATTTAATTCTATCAGTGTGAAGGCAGCTTCATTCAAAGAGTTATAGTGTTATTTATTTTGATGTCAAATGCTCTGAGATTTGGCCAGTACGAGCCCCTTTGAATTTGGTTTCTGTGGCCTTTCAACATGTATCTATCATTGTTCCTTGTGTCTGAGTTCATTTTGTACTTTTTCTCCTTCATCCACATAATTAGCCATCCTGCTTTCCTTTAGCAGAGAATAGTGTGTGGAACCAAAATCTGTGTGCTACAAGTATTCATTGATATTGAGGTATTGCTAAGCCCATTTGGTGGAAGAGTTAGGGAACATATACATATTTATATCTGTATTTCTATATGTTTATACATGAAAGACCATGAGTTCTTACTAATACCTCAAATTATAATCCAAGACCATGGCTTTCATTCTAGTTTTGCTGTTTTCATGTTTTTACTTCTCAATAACTAACATTTAAAAAATGTGCCTCCCATTATTTGACCAGTTCCTATGTAGGTCAACGGTGCTCTGTTGATGCACCCTTGCCCTCCCCCTTCCTGAATACCCTCCTTACTCTTGGCCTCCAACAGTCCATGCCTGGCTGCAGCTGCCAGCTCCCGGAATGAATACCCTCCTCATTTTTTTCAGACTTCAGTTTACCGTGCCAGTCCTCTCCCAGTTCTCCTCCCAGGGCATGTCTGCTTTGCTCAGTCCCAATAATAGGATTTTGACTGAATTGTTCAAGAAAGGGAATGAAAAGGACAGTTTCTATCCTTTAAGTTTTAAGTTGATGCTACCTATTTTCTCACTACCAGGATTTTTAATGATCACTACTCTTCTATGGATGTTCAGTTATCTCATATGTTCTTGCAGGCAACATCCACATTTTTTCATTATAATTTATGAAATTCTTGCTTGCCAATTTGAGTGCTGTTCAAACTTCCATTAACTAGTTTTCTGGGCATGGTGGTACATACTTGTAGTTCCAGCTTCTCAGAAGGCTGAGGAGGGTGGATTGCTTGAGTCCAGAAATTTGAGGTCAGCCTGGGTAGCATAGTGAGATCTCATCTCAAAAAACAAACAAACAAACAAAAAATAACAACAACAACAACAACAAAAAACCTAAACCCTAACACTAGTTTACTCATTTATTATTATTGCTGGTTTAGTTTCTACCTAATTATATTATAGAAGTAAGGTCTTAGTAAACGAGGCAGCTGGGACTAAAATGAGTTTTCAGATAATTTTGGCATTATTTGAAGAACTGCTATTGCTTTCTCATAATAATCATTTTTGAATGAAGGTAATTTAAAAATCTATTGCACAGTAACCTATTCCTAGTTATTTAAGATTATGAATATGAGTTTTAAAAAGTCTGATGTCCTTCACATGTCACAGAAAGCACTTCACTTGACTCCCAAACCACATTTTTGCCACTTCTCATTTTGATTAGTGTATCACATCATTTATCTTTCCCAAGAGATGCTACATTCTTTTGCATTTCTGCAATAATGCTGTGTTCCCCAAGGCATAGGTAACAAAAATGAGGAGAAAAAAGAGCATTTGATATTTCATGAGCATCAAATTTCTCATCACCAAAGAAATTAAATCTTTATTGGACTTCCTTACGACTAATTCACAGTTTAGAACTATTTATATTTTGAAATACACATGAGGGAGACACCATAGTCTTTTTCTGTAATTAGGCCTCTAAAGGTTTAATCAGACCCTCCTCTGTGCCTTTGCTCTTGCTGGACATTAGCATTGTGTACCTTGCCTCCAACCAAAATCACATGATTCTCTATCCCATAGTATTTGATTGCACATCTATCATAACACGTAGAACTTACTTGTGTAATATTTTTAATAGTCTCTCCTGACTAGACCATGAAGTCCGTGAGGAAAATTAAGTGTTCTTATTTAGCCATTCATTTCCTGCAGCTAGCCTAGTGACTTATACCATGTAGAGACTCATTAAATGTTGTCAAACTGAATAATTTATTGTGTTGTTTATAGATGCAGCTGGTGGCCTTTATAGCAGAGATTTAATGATTTCTCTTAAACTGTAGGACACTTAATTCATTAGTATCTGCTAGGATGAAATTTGACATGTCCAGGTAATCCAGTTTGCTAATACCTCAAACTCTTCAGAGAATAAACAATCTAAAAATGCCATAAGACTCTTATGCAAAAAGATGGTTTGCTGGTGATTTTTTTTCTCTCCATCTTGCCCAATATCCTGACAAGCAGGATACATCTTTTGATTTTCTAGATTTATCTCTATACATATTCATGTTCATTCATTTGTGCTATTTTTTTGAAAAAAATCAGAGAACTTTCTCAGATCAGGTCCAGCATTGTAAGCACTTCCAATTTGTACACTAAAAGTAATTTAAGGAAAAAAAATAAAAATTCTGTGATTGGATAGATTCCATATCACTGGTTCTTTTTCTGTATAAACATAACTTATCTGTGTCCTACAGGAGCCACAGAATGGCTTAATTCATTCCTTTCCTATATAAACTGTCCTGTTTCATACTATAAAAACATTTCCAAAGGTCATCTTTTAACTGTGGACATTTTTCAATGGCAGTAATTCTCATATTCTAGTTAATATTGTCTGCAGTGAAATACACAAAGCAACAATTTGATTTTGCCCAGAAAGCAAAATTTTGTTGATTATAAAGGATCATCCTTTAGTCTAAGATTGTCCTTCATACTTACTGATGATTTAAATCACATTTTGCCCTTTCTTTTAATGAATCTGTACCCTTATTATGTGAAATACTTGAGACAACACATTTCAGAATTTAGGTTCATATTGGATTTTAAAAAGGTAATAAAGTCCATGTATCCTATATTATATAACAGCCACAGCAGAGGCTGAGAGGATACCCCCTAATCAATTACAGTAATGTTTCTGCAGTGAAACATAAGAATATTTATACTACATGAGAGAATAAGCCTGTGAGTAGCCTCATGTCAGTTCAGGTCAGGTTTATTGCCAGATGAGTTCGGGTTAGTTAAGATGTTGATGCCAAATGAGTTACAGACAAGAAAAAAAAAAAGGCACGTTTGATTTCCAAATGTTTGGATTTTGAAATTCTGGATGAGGGATTGCCTTTTAAAATGTTCTTAGTTTGCAAAATAAAGTTGGCTACCTTGCACAGGACCCCAAGATTTTTTTTTTTTAATTTTACTTGTCCACAAAATCTAAAAGCATGGGAAACACTCCTTGAAAGCTATTGAAACAAGTATAACATTACTTTTATACTCATCCCTAGCCAATAATAATGTCCCTTTCTACTTTGTTTGCAAGGAAATAACATTGTCAGTTATAATCTTTGAATGTTGAAAGATTCCCAAACATGCTTTTTTATTGAAGTAAATAAAATTTATCTTGTAGCAATTTTCAGAGATTGGAGCAGGATAGATTGCAGTCTAAACCCATCCACAATGCCCAATGATAGGTTAGGATTTTCTGATAGGGATGGGTTCTAGCCAGAAAGGTGGTCTTGGTCATATTTGTTTAGTCAAATAGAATAGTGAACGTAAGACTGGAGGTTGGTCTGTGTTGGGGAAGGGCAAAGATAAATATCTATGTGAATTTAGGTTAACTTTGGCATTTGTAGTTTATTTGCCGATTCATCAAACGGAGCTAATAGTTCCCACCTCATGAGTATGAAATGCGTTAGCAGTCATGAAAGTGCTTGGATGACAAGGACCACTTTAACATGTCAAATGGCTATTTTGAGGAATAATTTATATAGTATGAAGCAATAGAGTCAAAATAACACAAATATACAATTCTTATCCTAGAAAATTTGTCCAGAAAATAGTCTTGGTAAACACGTACTTGACCTTAGCTAGGCTATAATTAGACTCTTGCTTAAAATGTGTATTTCTCTTAGCCATTGTGTCAGTTATTTATTTATGGTATTCCAAATTTGAAATCACCTTTTTCTTTGCCTGCTTTTTGAAATGTACCTAAACCCATTCTATATTTTGTTTCCTCAGCACTGATTTTTTTTTAGTAGAGAGTGATGGAATAGCATGTCAGGAAGGAAGGTTTTTTTTCCCACCCACCCCTGCTTTCTGTGTATTCTCTCAGCAGGGTGTTCCTTGGGTATCTTCACTAGTGCTTAGCTTCTTAGTCCATATCTTCTCTTGGTGCCCGGAGACACAGCTTTGTAGCAGAGTGCTTCTAGTAGGATACTTTCAAGGAACTGCATTTGAATCAGGTTCCAAATAAAGGGTTTCTGACAAATTTCAATGAAGGAGCACCACAGCAGTTTCTGTGCCCTTTATTGAGCTATAACCGTGCCCTCTATGATAAAGTCTGATCTCAGCCCTGTGTAGAAGGTACTTCCTTATGTATTCTATCTAGGCCCTAGGGTGGTGGTTGCTCCAGATACCTGGATTGTTTATTTTTTTAAAAAATTCTCTTATTACTAGACAATTTATAAACACTCCAATTCCCTGTTATTCCAATTCCCTGTCATAGTTAATTTCTTATGTGCAACTCCCAGTTCAAATTACTGGGTGGTTTCTCTCTCCTGATTAGATCCAGTTAAATATCTCTATGAGCCTCCATGTTTCACTTATAAGACAATTTTTAAGGGATGACACCATTATGCCTATAGTTGAGCAAAATTAAGATAGTGCATTTCAAATATCCTTTAGGGAAATATCTTAAAATCCCATAGAGTGGAGCAGTTTTCCTGGGTGTGAGGAAGAACTGGGAGTTTCCTCACATGAATATAGCATATGATCTCTGTGATTGAATGGAATCTCTGTGCACCTCTGTATTTGTCCCTCTTCTGTATCTCTATGTGCTATACCTTCACTACCTTCACTCTTAGTTATCAGTATTCTCCCATATTTGTCTTTATATACTAAGTTTTGAATCCTAGCTTTGCTGTTAACAAGCTATTGCTTGATCTCAATTTCCTTCTGGGTAAGGTAGAGATAAAAAGATAATAAATCAATTAAATCAAGGACATTAAAGTGCTTAGTAATTAGTGGGGCACCATGTAAAATAAGGTGCTATTACTTGTTTTTGTTAAATGTTTTTCTCTTCCATGTGTTTAAATTTTAAATTATACATAAAACCATTTCAGAAATGTGTTCTGTAGACTAAAATAAAACGTAGGTGTTTTAACAACTAAACTACACTAACACACTATAGATGACAGCCCTTTTCATGAATGGCATTGAACTGGCAGAGGAAAGTTGGACATACTGGTATATACTGAGTGTTCAATAAATATAATGTGGATAGATAAAAAGGGAAGAAAGGAAAGAGACAGAGATCCTAGCCTCTGGGCTTAGGTTCCTTAAATTTCTTTTCCATCTCACATCTACCATTCTTAAATGAAATGCAAAAACTAATACCTTACAAAATCTTCAGTGTAGAAACTGAGAGTAAATGGATTTGGAAGATCTTTGGGGAAACATGGAAATTTTCTAAAACTATTGGGGTCATATTTGCCCAACTCTGTAAATTTACTAAAAAACATTGAATTGTACACTACTGCAAAGTGAATTTTATGATATGTAAGTTAAATCCAATAAAGATACTTAAAAATTAAAATTACACAAAAACTTTGAGGTGCCCTCAGAGGTGCTTGTAAATATATATATATATATATATATATATATATATATATATAAAATTAGATGATGCTGAATGTGCTAGTGCTAAAACAGGCTACAACAGACCAGACAATTGGAACTTAATCCAGAAGATTCATGCATTCCAAGGCAAGCCAGCTGATCTTATAGGATCTAAGCTGCCATTTGTTAAATGGCTGTGACACAAATGGATCTGGGTGCTAGACAGTTTACATATTATCATATTTATCCTTTACATTTCTTTCTCTCTCTCTTTTTTTTTTTTGATACCAGGAGATTGAACCTAGGGGTACTTAAACACTGAGCCATATCCCCAGCCATTTTTATGTCTTGGACTGGTTTTCAAAATACTTTTGTTTGAAGACAGGTTTATATTCAGATGTTTTGTTCTTTAATTGAAACTCACCTCTTTCAGTTATGTGAGCCAGTGACGGTAAACTCTTCAGATAGAAAATTCTGCTTTTTATGCAGTTTTTTATGAATATCCTCTTTTTGTATACGTTAATGGATACTTGCATGTGGAAACAATGGTTAAATATGTTTTACCTCAGAACTAGGGTAAATAGAAGTCTGGTATAATAATCTCCATGTTAAAAAAGGAAAACAATTTGTTCACAAATTGATTGGGTTTAAAACATTCTAGGGATTGACGTACTTGATTGCATATAGGAATGAATATAGCATACTATTTAAATTAGAAATGATTACTCTTCAAACACAAAGTATCCTATGAAATCACAGGATGAGTGCATCTCCCAGTGGAAGATGTTGCAAAGTGCAAGTGATTATGAACCCTCCCTAAGGTGCTTTTTTTTTTTTTTTTTTTCAGCTTGGATTCTATAAGATGCTCCCCAAAGACACTTAACTTTTCTCTTAGGAAGTTCAGAGGAATGGACCTTCATATTTATTAGAAAGCTTCATTCAGTTTCATATTTTTATGAGGAGTCCATACTTTTTGCAGATGAGGTTAAAAACTCCCTCTTTGGTAATAAAACGAGTGAGGATGGCTTGTGTAGCTTTAAAAAATAGCCCCTCTTAGGTCAGCATTTTCTGAAGTGTGGTATACATACTGTTAGAAGAAGTAAACTAACATGATTTGAATAGATTTGCTACTTTTTTTAATGCTTATTAGAAAAAAAATGCCTGGTTGTATGATACTTATGATTACATGGATGTTATTGGTGAAGTTAAGACTAGACTAGGTGTCAGCACCCTATCCAGACCAAATGATGAATTACTGGCGCAGTGCTCAGGTATGCCCGAGAAAGTGTTGCTGCATTTAAAAAATATATCTTTAGTTGTAGATAACTTTATTTTATTTATTTTTCTATGTGGTGCTGAGCATAGAACCCAGTGCCTCACACATGTCAGGCAAGTTCTCTGCCACTGAGCCACATCCCCAGCCCTGTTGATGCATTTTTATAGGGATACAGTAAAATTCTATTTTCAGAAAATGGTAGTAATTAAACATACAACATATTTACACACAATTGTGAACTGGAATCAAACCTGTGCTCTGTTTTTTCTTCCTGTTTTATTGTTCAAGTTGACACGGGTCAATAGTTAAAAATGAAATTTTTAAAATATAAAGGTATATTCTATGAGGGAAATGTTACTACAAGGGAGTGATTTTGATGAAATCAGTTATATATCTTTAGATAGATATGAGGACCAAATTTAGTAATTGCTGGAATCATTTACTGCTGTTATAGAGGGACCAGCTGTAAAGAAAACAATTATCCCACAAATATGATAAAAAATATTTGAAGATTGTTTTTTCATAAGCATGTTAAGAATGAACCTATTTCTTTGTATGCCATAGGTTTATGGACACACATTCTGGTGTGATTCTTTTTAACCCCAAGTGTTGTTTTGAAACAAACACACAAAGAGTGCTGCATAAAAAATATAAAAGAAGTTTCTCAAAAATTTCAACATAGCATTAAGCATATTATCTAGATATTCCACTTCTAGATATACATCCAAAAGAATTGAAAATTGATAACTGAAACAAATCCATACCTATGTAGAACTGTGTATAGGGTAGCACTATTCACAATAGCCAAAGGGAAGGCAGGGGAGAATGGGGATCAATTGCTTAATGGGTATGGGTTTCCTCTTGGGGTGATGAAAATGTTTTGCAACAAGATAGAAGGCTTGATTCCATAATATTCTGAATGCACTAGATGCCCTGAATTGAATTGTTCACTTTAAAACTATTAATTTTATGGAATGAGAATTTTACCTCAATAAAAAAAATGCAAAGACCTATCCTGTAGTGTGGTGTGGTGTAATGAATAGAATGATGTTAGGTTATGCACAAGCATTACTTGTTATAGGAATTACATATCAATTTCATTGTTTTCCTTTTATAGTAAATTATCTTAATTTTCTACTTGCAGGAATATAAATTTTCATTTTAAGATAAATGTTAAGTTTAAATGGATTAATGTAAAAGAAAGAAACAATAAAGGTGCCACTGAGATGATAAATGAAGACAATTCAGAGATGACTGAAAAAAATAGAAACTTCAAGAAACACTGTATTCTATGTTTAAGCCAATTAATTTTTAATGAGAACATATTGGGTACTAGTTGTTGTTCATCAAAGTTGAACAAAATTTGTTTCTTGCCAAAGAAGCCCAACTTAGTTTAGGCATTGTTGGCTGGTACAAGGGGTATTGATGGGACACCATTTTAGAGAGCAATTTGCTTTTGATATTAGAGATGCAGAGCAGCAGTAATTAATAAATGCATGAGCCATGTATTTAAGTTCTAGGCACTGTACTCCCTTCTGCCTGTATTTTTTCTCTATCACTAACCTGACAGTTATGTGGGCCCCCCTCTTTGAAGATAGTATGCTAAAGGACTTAAGAAAGTGGACTCTTGAGCTAGATTTCCTTGGTTCAAATTCCAGTTCCTATTAGTTATATGTCATGTAAAGTTAGTCACATCACTTGATTTTACTGTCTTAGTTTTCCATCTTATAAAATGAGAATACTAATATCATCTACATTACAAAGTTGTAGTAAGGATTAAGTCAAATGATAAGTAGGGGGGCTGGGGATGTGGCTCAAGCGGTAGCGCGCTCGCCTGGCATGCGTGCGGCCCGGGTTCGATCCTCAGCACCACATACAAACAAAGATGTTGTGTCCGCCGAAAACTAAAAAATAAATATTGAAAAATTCTCTCTCTCTCTCTCTCTCTCTCTCTCTCTCTCCTCTCTCACTCTCTCTTTAAAAAAAAAACACTCTTAAAAAAAAAATGATAAGTAGGTAAAACATTTATTTTTATAGTGATGCTGAGGTGTATGATAGGTGTATGTGTATGATAGGTAAATGCTTCACCACTGATCTACACCCCAGCCTTGGCAAAGCACTTTTAACACTGATTTGAACTTAGTAAGTGATCAAGAAATGATAACCATTATCATTATCTTTGGTGTACTAGTCCTGTACATTCTACCTCCTAAAAATCTTTTTGAATGTCCCCCAATCCCACTGCCTTAGTTTAGGACCTTATGTAGTCACAGTTGCAATTGTACCCTAACTAGTCTTGCTTCATCCCATCCCAAGTCAGAGGGCTGTCTAACAACTTCTTGATATACTCTTGCTTAGTCTCATATACTCAACTCAGATGACATCTCTTTGAAACTTTCTCCGGTCCTCTACCCTAGCCCAGTTAGAGCATCCACCTGTATTTATGGCACCTCGAGGGTACCCCAATTATAGCACATCTCATGGTCATGTGATTATTTGATAATCCTTAGGCTATGAAACCTTGAAAGCTGCTAGTTCAAAGTAGATATTATTGAATACTTGAGTAGATGAATGAATGATTTCTGCCTGTGGACTGTTAAGGTGAACACACTGAAGAATTAATAACTATGAACATTGTGTGATAAGTCCTGGAAGAGTTGAGGGAAAAAATGGGCATTTGGTGAGTGCTGGAATAATCTAATTAGGCTTCAAAAAGGTAGAGCTTGATTTGGAACTTCAAGAAGTAGCACTTGTGTGAAAAGAAGGGCAGGTATAATCTGCAAGGGAGATATGAGTTCAATGGATGGTAACATCAAAAACATGTAACATTTGCAAAACAGAAGACACCAGTCTAACTAGGGTGTTTGTGTGGGGTTGTATGTTGAAAATTACAAGTATTTCCCAACCTATAAATAGTGTGTGTTCTAAGGATTTGTTTATAAATTATTTGGACTTTATAGATCATATACATGATAATAAGATTTCTGACCCAGTCCAAGATACTGTAATTAACCTACTTAAGTAGTCGAAGTGGCCCATGGACAGCATGGTCTGAGCTTTAGGGCCTGTAGAAGCAGAGGATCAGAAAAGGTGTAGTGGATTTGGGACAAGAAGATAAAGTTTAGCCTATGACCCTTTTGACACCCCTTTTTACATGTCAATTTCTTGGTTCTATAGCTCAATTTCTCTATCATGTCCCAAGACCTCTGTGCTGCTAACTACCTTGACAAAAGCAGTACAGCTGAGGGTACTGGGTCTCACCTCCAGCCTGCCCCACTCCCTCAGGGTAACAGCTATGTGCTATTTAAAGAGACTTGATTGAACTCATTCAGGACAATGTGTAAATAACTGATAGCTACCTCATTCTGGAACCTGTACTTATAATTTTAACAGTCTTCTTGTGAGCTCAAATGAACCTGTAATTGCTGGAATTTTTGGCAGTAGTACAGAGCAAATAATGGGTGGGATAAGGGTTGGAGAAAGAGGGAGTTCCACTCTGTAAGATATTTTGGGAAGGGGAACCTTGGCTAAGAGATTTGCTTAGTTCCCTTCCCTCTTCACCTCCCTCCCCCAAATTGTTCTTGTATATTCTTCTCCACAGATTTACTGTAAGCTGCAAGTTGTGTAATTTTTTTAATAGCTTCATGGCAGTTCTGGATAAGTATTGTTATTCATTTATGCACAAATCTGGGACAACCTGTAATGCAAAATAGGGCTGACTGGAAAGGCAGGGGCTATGGTTGTGGGGCCCTTGAAAGTGGAGCCTACAAAATACATCTACACAAATAAGTAGTCAAAGAAGTTTTTTTGAATAAAAGCTTGAGAAGATGAAAGCAATAAAGAAGAAACAATTAATTCTAAATTTTGGATTAGAAATGATGGGGTGTCAACTTGAATCTTGGCTTGTGATTGGTTAATAAATACCAAATCCTATTTGTGCCTGCTGTTTTTCATTGTCCTGGAGCTTTTTTCTTAAAATGTTAATGTCTGTTTCCCTAGTCATCTTACTCTTCTCTGTGGCTCCTGAACCCATCTTCTTTTAAGATTAAGGCTCTTTGAGGCTTTCTTGTTCTTATATTCCCAACTAGCCCATTAGACTTTATGTACTCTTTCTATATTTCAAAATTAAAATCCAATGTTAGCAAAATACCAAGACTACATATAGGATCACATTTTTCTTTTTAGTGAAAGTCTCCAGCCCTTGCAACTGTCCCCCAGAACACAACAGAGCTAGCAGTTAATGATCTGCATCCGTTAGCCCTCACAGCTGCAGGAGCTTCTGCCCTCCTCCCCAACCTATGCATGTTAAACCATTTTGCAAATAGGCTTTTCCCTTGAGAAACCCTGTTGTTTTTTTTTTCTTTATAATGTTCATTATGTTAATATCCTTGATGTTTCTACCCTGCCAGTCTGCAGGAAGGAGGAGGCAAGGAAGTGGGGAGATAGAGATTTGAGACACTTTCTTAAGCCTAGATAATAATGCTGTAATTGGAACAGAATTCATAGTCTTTAATCAAATAGTATATTTTTCTACATGTTGAAAGTTAAAGGGTCTTGTTAACATTAGGCCCTCCTGCATCTCATTTGCATACTTTACTCTTGACAGCTCACCATACCAATTGTGATACTGGGTGTTGGTGATGGGCAGTGGCTTGCTTGGTCGAATTTGCTATTTTGTTTTCTTGCTCCATCTAATGGAGCAGTTATTGCCAAAATTGGATTTTGTCGTTTAGTCTTTCATCATCACTGGTTGCAACCATAATTCAATAAGACTAACAATCCAAAGAATACACTTTCATCTTTTTCAATTTCCAGTCTGTAGAAATGACTAGTTTTTGGAGATACTATTTCATTTTGCAATATTCACTGGTCTAGCTGGTGACAAACCAATGAAATGCATTTTTTCACTTTCTAGAATTACCAATACTATTTTGACTTAGAAAACTAATTACTGGCATATCCCTTTCTTGTCTGAGCTAAGTGTTCCCCTTGCTTAGATCAGTTCAGCATCACTGAGAAAGCCACACCTACCTACATCCATCTCTCATAAAGTTGTTGTATATCTGCTATGCTGGGCACCCTGCCAGGCACACACAGGCTCTATCATGCAAACATCAAATGGAACCTTTAAGCATACTGTTTGCAATTGTAATATTTTATTTCTTATGATTCATATATTAGTTTTGCAAAGTAAGGATTGCAATTTAAATTTTAATCAGAAAAGTGAGCTTAGGCATGGAGAAAGGAAGAACCTATCTCTGCTGCCTTGATTTCACCAAAACTGCCTCCAAAATACATCTACAGTATACATCTTCAGCCTCAGTTGCAGCAAGATTTTCACTGTTCTGCTGTTGCTGTAGAATTCTGAGCCTGTACTACTAAAGCTTCTGCATCTTATTTTGTGTTGTTGAAATACTTGTCTATTATATATCACAAAAACATAAGGAAGACTCAAGCTTAGCTCTCAGGAGTTTATAGGGTAGGGAGGCATAGAAACAGTTTATAATTCAAAGAGAAAGGAGCTATAATATAGGAGGATACAAAACCCAGCACATGAGTCTGCTAAGGGATGTGTGGGAAGGCTTCATGGAAGGAGGTATGTTTGAACACACAAGCATGACTAGAAGTTTTCTTAGTTGGAAAAAAAGAGCAGGGAATTCCGAGTTGAAGCCTGTGAAAAACCAATGAGGCATGAGAGAGTATGGAACGTTTGGAGCCTATGCCAAGAAATTGCTGACTGTTAGATGAAAGGGAATTCTGTGAATTGGCATTGAGAAGATATTCCTGGCATAGGAATAGGTTGATCATTCTGTAATTTTGGTCATGTAGCCAACCTATAGTCTCTATGAGATATTACCTGGCCCTCCCCTCCCCGAACCATTTATTTTCCCATGATTAATGTGTGAAGTATTTTGATTTTGGGGGGAAGGGCATGTTTAGGAGCCATCTTTGTAGTTTTCCTCTAAAATAAATAGTGTAATACAGTGGTGACTAATGTACACTGAATTGGGCATCAGGGGACCGGATTCTTATTTTCCAGCTCTCTCAGGAGACGTCACCTGAGCCAAATCGTTTAACAATTTTGTTTTTTCATTAGTGAAATGGGAATATTAACACCTGCATTGCCTACCTCAGAATTGAAAATGAGACACTTAAAAATAAAGAGGTGTAGTAAAATCTTTTATTTGAAATTCTGTTAGTTGAGTTTAAACTGACATTTATAAAAAGTAAAATATTTTAAGAGTACTTGGATGGAAAATTAGGTTGAAAAATAATTGTCAAATGGAAATATTTTACTTCCTCCTTAACCTCATATATCTGCCTTTATGTTTTTGGGGCATCATGTAGCTTATTTTCATGTTTTTAAAGCTAGCATGGTAAAAAATTTAAACTTCCCTGTGTTCTAGCATGTATATCCTAGACCCCTTCAGATTCCCATTATAACTATTAAATAATAATTTATTTAAGATTTATGTTAGTAAACTATGAGTTGATATATTTCATAGTAAACTTTGATAATTAATATCTATTAAGTAGTTTGAATTACTCTCAATCATTTGTAGTGCTAGATAGTTGTATGATTTGAGTTTTGTTCCATTTCAGAGATACAAGAGGGTTCTGATTCATTCAGTTAGCATAGAGAATTTATACAACCCTGGACTTCTGCCTGCTCTGCCAGTTTTCCTAGTCCAGTGACAGAGATTTCTTGGACAATATGTGCTAAATGTTAGGAATAACACAGACCCTGTAATGGAGGAATGGTTAAAAAAAGTGTAGTACAATTGCTATGGAAGATGTCACAGAAAAGAACAGAAATTGAGCTGTACCTGGAAGGGTGGGTTGAGTGTAGAAAAGTTGAGACAGGAAAAGATTTCATGCAAGACAGACCCCTGGAAAAAAGTGAGAAAGAACAAAAAAAGCCGGTACAGTAGAGAATGGCAAGTTGTTGTTATGAATACTAGGGACAGCAAACTGCTAGAATGTATGGTGACTTCTAAGTGCTGGACTTAGTTGCTTAATTCTTTGGTTGATCCACTTATTGAACAAATGGTTTCTCATAGCTCAGAGGATAAAATACAAATTTCTTAGATGTGTGGCCTTCTGCTGTGTGGTTTCTGCATAATCTTAAAATCTACTCCTCTCAACACTTTGTACCCTCTTTGCAGTCATATTGAACTCTTTCCAGATATATTGAAGACTTTGCTGATCCTTCCAACATGTTTTACTCCCTCAAATCTGTGCGGTTCTGCCTAGGCTATTTCTTCTAGAGTATGTCTGATGAATTTCCCATTCTTCAGCCTCAGTTGCTGCAAGATTTTCATTATTCTGCTGTTGCTGTAGAATTCTGAGTCTGTACTACTAAAGCTTCTGCATCTTATTTTGTGTTGTTGAAATACATGTCTGTTTCCCTCACTCAAATAGGAGCTTCCTGTGACCAAGGGGTTGTGACTTATTCATTTTTATAGCCATATCACCAACTATAGTACCTATAGATAATTCAACTAATGTTTTTAAAATAAAATAATCATTGAACACAATTTACATCATGTGTAGTTTCATTTTAAAAGAGTGATCTAGAAGCAATGTGATTGATAGACTGAGATGGGAGATGCAGGGAGACCAGTTACATGTGTCTTCTTTAAACAAGCTTATTTTTTTTTTTTAAACCAAGGGGGATTAGATTCCTGGAAAATTGGTAAAGAGAAATGATAGGATTTGTGGCTGGCTTCTATAGGCAAGAGAGAGGAAAGAGGAAAGATAATAAAGATTCAGTATGACAAATAGAAGGACAGTGACCCTTGCAAAAAATAAGATTACTTTCAGATAAACATGTTGTTTCCCAAGTCAGATCTCGTATTAGCAATTTGCCTTACCCCTTCTCTGCTCGAAAGATAAACACTCTGTTCCTGTTCAATTTATTGGAATTAAGCTCAAAATTCATGTGATCCCCATTTTCATATCTGACCTGGAGTTTACATGTGAAATACAGATAGTTCAAGCACACCTCGTACAATTTTCTATCAAGGGAAAGTGAGCAGTGCATAGGTTTTTGAATATAAAAAGCCTATTTCTGCTTTTGGGAGCTGCAACTGAAGTGTTATACCAGCCAGATGCACTGGGGTGCGCTACTATGTAGCAGAGCCTAGCTGTGCATCACAGCTCTTAACTTTAAAACTCCAGAGAATTTGATGAGAGAGGGATCCACAAGAACATGACAAATGATGAGAGTTCAAACCTTAAGAGAAAAATGGGCTTATTGGTAAGAGACCTTTCTTTTCCTTTATTTACTGCTGTTACTTATTCATTGAAATAGCAAGCCTGTTATTTTCATATGTGGCTGTGAAGCGGTATACAAAAATCAATTTTACATGTATTGTAGAATTCAGGAGACATATTGGTAACCATGTAAAAATCATAGAGAGCTTGTATAAAGCTTTATTTTTAACAAAATCTCTAAGGAAATTTTATTTGACTTCAGACTGTGGTATAGATTTGTTTATATAGCTTAAATGTAATCCAGGTTAAGAAATATATATTTAAAAAGTTAAAATAAAGAACAGTGACTTGTGTAGAAATACATAATTTCACTCAGTTACCAGAAGGTGG
The DNA here is from genome assembly GCF_964194105.1 of Spermophilus citellus. Classification (NCBI taxonomy): domain Eukaryota; kingdom Metazoa; phylum Chordata; class Mammalia; order Rodentia; family Sciuridae; genus Spermophilus; species Spermophilus citellus. Next base: position 115,373,044 of record NC_138190.1, on the reverse strand, counting down.
CACACCAGATTCTTCTTACATACACAAAGAAAAGGAATAATATTAATAGGAATATAAAATAAGCTGTATTTAAAGATATTTTAATGTTTTTAAAGCAAGGAAATGTTATAATTGTTATTTGCTTGGCAAGGCTTGTGCTAAAACATGACAAATATGAATTTAACTTATTATAGCTTTTAATCATTCAACAATAATATTTATATTATAGCATTTTAAAAGTAGACTTTGAAACAATATTGTCAGCAAGGAGATTGTATTTAGAATTTATCATGCTAAGAAAGAAAATATTCGCCATTTACCTTTATTCATTGAAAGTCATTGGATTTAAGACAATCTTTTAGGTAAGGTCTTTGTCAAGGTCTTTGTAAAGATACTATTAGACTATGACTTTGATTTAGTTATGACTTTAATAAGGCAATAATGCTTGTGAGATGACCCAGAAAAAAATTCAGACAGGTTATTTCGAAGATAATGTTAGATGAGGCTAATGTTTACTTTCTAGAAGCTAATAACAATGTAAATAGAATAAGTGTAAATAAATTACATATTGTGTTAGAGCTTCTCAAACATCTGCCAACATGCTGTAATTTATTAAGAGAGTTGACTGTCAGCAGTATATACTGCAGTGCTTCTATAGTAGTCTCTATTTTTAAAACTGCATTCCTTAGGCAGTAACAGAAGTGTGTCTGTCCAAGGTTGCTTTTTTGTGTGTTTGCCTAAAGGAGCTAGATAAATGGCAGAACTTCCCCAACACCAAATCTTCTAGTTAGAAAACAGTACATCTATTTATATGTTTTTATTAATTACAAGCAGTATGAAAATAAGAAAATTGGTAGTAAACGAGCCCAGAAGAACATTAGCCATCTGTTCTCTGAAAGCTTGTAATGTGTGTCATTTGCTTTCAGATTTCTATGGCAAAGCTGTATATCAGCAAAGAATTGACCTTTAGGCTTAAAAAGCTAGAAAATGACAAATCACTTCAAGGACTGAGTATATGTTTACTGGAGAAGTGTTTCCTTGTATCCAAATTTGACTAGTTTAGTCTTGTAGATCTGTTGTAAATAAATGTTGTACTTAATGTCAATCTTTATTCCAGAGTTTCTAAAAACATTGAGAGCTTCCAAAAACAAATAGAATCTTATGACTTTCTAGTTAAGCTTTTTAAAAGTCAATTTACATAATTTTAAATTGTTCTGTGTGGCCTTAGCTGTTTAGGGTTTATAAATATGACTTATTGATTAACAGCTAAAATGCTTTCAGGGTATGCTTTGAAAAATTTGAACTAAATACAGTGAAGCCACAATTAACCAGACTTTTTTTTTTTTTTTTTTTTTTTTTTTTTTGCACTCCACTTTCAGGAGACGGAGGCAATTGTCTTTAAAACAAGCCGATTTCAAGGATATATTCAAAAAATCAACTTCAGGGTATGTCTAAGGGTCTGCATTTTCCTCTACTTTTTTTTCAATGAGAATTTATTTTAATAAAAGACCCTGAGAGAGCAGAAGACATTTAGTTATCAAGTAAAGTTTGATGATGTCTAAGATTTTGTTTTTATTTAAAAAATTATTAAAGTACCACACATCATTTATTGTGCTTTATATTTTCCTGTGTACTTTCGCAAATATAAGTTCATTTGTTTTTCATAACATTGCTATGAGATGAGCAAGGAAAGTTGCATTTTTCCTAATTTACAGATGAGGAAAATAACACTAGAGGTCATAAAGCTAATTAGTGACAGAACTGCAACCAGACCCAAGGTGCCTTGTGCTGTCCTCTTGCATTCTTCCTCATGGAAAAAGTTTAAAACAAGTTTTTAGCTTTTAAATTTGTAATACACAATCAATATAATTTATACTACTTAAAAAATTCTTGTCCCTCATAATCTCCCACTTTTCATCTTTTTGTCTGCTTCTATGCCTGTCTGCCAGCTGCATGCTATTGCTTTCAGATTCTCCCAGACCTGGAAGAATTTGGAGTGTGGGAGGTCAAGATAATGGTTGTGGACAGTTCAATTTGACAACTGGTGGTGAGCAGCCAGTGCTGATGTGCTAAGCAAAGCTAGGGATTGAGAGAGAAAACAGAATGTTACTATAGTTGGGGCATTTTGAGCAGGGATTAGCAACCTTGACCTTAAAAGAATTTTCTCTCTAAGTTTATTAGACCTGGCATGATAAGCAGTGGGAGTACTTGTTCAAATGCAGAGTACAAATACCTATCTCCCTGGTTGATTCTTAGCATATTAATGTTTGAGAGCATCTGCTTTAAAAGTATAAACTTTTCTCTCTCTCTTTCAATTGTACAAGAGTCAAAAGAAGAGACCCTTTTTCTCAGTAACATTTGTGTTTCATGAGAAATCATATCAACCAGGGCAGTGGGAGCCAAGGGGCAAGGGTGAGGAATAATAGATATTATTTACCCACATTTCTGTGTCCACATCTGAAGCACACCACAATAGGTATTGCTCATTTTGGAGACTGTGAAGTATTTTTTAAAAAAGATTGTGTCCATTTTAAACTTAAAGAAGGTGAAAAGGCAGAAAGATTCCCATCAAAAGGTGAAAAATAAATGTTTATATTATAATAACTAACCTTTCCTAGTTTTTATTTTTAAGTAATTTTTTTAAAAGTTGCCTAGAAAATTAGGCCATCCAAGCTTCTATTATAGGTCAGGCTTTACTGTGTTAGTATATTTGTTATCCTTTATGTTTCATATGCAAATATCCAGTCAGACTGATTAGATTATGAGGGCCTTATAGCCAGGGCACATGTGTTCTTTTCTATATTTGTAACATTCAGCAAGTCATATATTTTCAATATTTATTGATGACTGAACTAAATTAGCATGTACCTCCTCTCTAGGGGGTTGGGGTTGAGCATAGTGAATTGATTGATTTTGGTATTTCTGACATCAAGTCTATGTTGCACTGTCAATAAAGGCTAATATAGTAAAAACAGCCTCAGTAGAAACACATTTTAGTTAACATATAAGATAGCATGGTCCTAATTAACAAATTTGCTAATGCCTTTCCCTGAGTATCAGTTGAAGCTCTGTCTTGCCTTTTGGAATATGTGTTTTGTTGTTCTGTATTTTACGAGTCTGAATCTCAAAAACTGGTATTTTTTGAGACCCGTAAACATACATATTAAAAAAAATTTTAGTTCTAGATAGACACAATATCTTTATTTTATTTTATTATGTGGTGTTGGGGATTGAACCCAGTGTCTCATACATGCTAAGCTAGTGTTCTACCACTGAGCCACAGCCCTGGCCCTAAACATAAATATTTTTGTTTAATGTCTGAACAGTATTGTAGGAATTTAAATAAAATGGCTAGACCCTGCAGTGGAAGATACATAAAAATGCTCAACAGTGTCTCTGACTTAGATCAAGCTGAATAAGGAATGAATGAATAAATATATACTAGCTAAAGGGAAAATATTTTCACCCAAGTGTTATGTAGCTTCAGAATTCCATGAGAAATGACTAACTGATTATTTAAAACATGCATTTGATTTTAAAGACGTGAAGTGATTCTGAACATATTATAGTAGACAGGCTTATAAAGGCTGCCAGGAAACCTAAAATTAAATTACCACTAGCTTAAACCTAGGGTCAATCTAGAATATAAATTTTGTTTTTATTCAAAATTTCATCCACTTTAGTTAATAATAGAACATGAGATAAAGGAAAATAAATGGTTTACCCCCTATGGGATAGCTGTTGCATCCAAATAATAAAGTTAGGCATAATGCCAAAGCAATGCTTTGGTTAGATCACAATACATGACCACTTTTTATAACATGTGCTAATGATGTGTTATAACAGGATTTTAATTAAATTGCTATTTGAAGGCATAGAAAATTTAAGTTACACACTTTTTAGTTAGCATTTATAATTTAGGCTTACCACCATATATTGGGCATCTTTCGCTACAACTGTTTCTATATCCTTTACTTGTTTTAGAGAACTTAAAATCAACAAAGAGAAGAATTCTAAATTAGAACATGAAAAGGATCTAGAAATAGTCATGAAAATAGAGACCAGTTTGCTAAAAGTCTGTTGGTTACCACCATATTAGACCAAATACCATGACTATAAACTGTACCCTTAACATAACTGTTAGGCTTCAATTTAGAGTAATGAGTCATAGAGTTCAAATTTGAGATTGAGATGTTTTTGAAGTATAAGATTTTCTCACTTATTATATAATTAAACCTTTTCTTTTTAGTTACCAATACTGTCTGTGGATATAGGTATAGGGAATTTAAAGTTTTAATGATTAAGCCTGGGAAATGGTAAAAAATAAAACAATTGAATATAAAGAACCATTTTTGTGGAAAATTCAAAGTGTATATAGTCTTGATGAATCATTAGGATTAACTGTCCATGAAAGTATTGCCTCTGGTTATTCAAATATTATTGTGGTTATACTATAAAAACCTGTAATCAAGATTTACAAGTAGGGAGAAGAGATTGGACAATCAGGTAATTGTGTAACATTGTTTTTAGCTGGAACACCAATGGTTCACATGTGGCTATAATAACTCTTTTTATATATGTTTTTCAAAGTAGTATCATTATTTCATCGATTTACATTGGAATTTTAGAGAAGATATACAATTTTAGATTTTTTTTAGAAACTCAGATTTTATAAAAAAATCAAGGTGGTTCTAAAATACTTTAGAATGTATCAAGAATTGACCGACGTGTCTTTTGAGGTTGGTATGTGATATATTTATTGTTTAAAAGGTTTTAACTATCATAAGCAAATGTTATTAGCAATTGTTTATTCTTAGCAAGATATTTCAGAATTTATAAATATAAAGATTGTAGATAAAAAATATATATGTAGTTTTCATAAATCTTTAATCTTGCTTCTGTGATTGCTACACCAAAATTAAAACAGTTTTGCAATTATTTGAAAAGCTCTATATGAATATATTTTAATCCAGTTCAGCCATATTCTTAACTCTTCCTTCAATTGCAAGCTCATTCTACTTTATTCTTTTCTTTTGGTGGTGGTAGGGGGGGCATTACAGAGGATGAAATCCAGGGCTTCATGCATGCCAGGCAAGCACTCTATTACTGAGTCAAACACCCAGCCTGCACTGCAAATTTAAAATGGCTTTTTATTTTGACAAGTTTGAATGTTTTATGTACAATGCATCAGAAAAGCTAGCAATGACTTGTTATTTTATTTGTCCAAAGTAATTGAAGGATATACTTAGGAAATTGCTGAGAGATGACCAAACAGATAAAAAAAAATCTTTATTCAAGGTGAGAGCAGAGATTCCTCATAGAAAAATTTATTTTATTTAAATATTTATTCTGGATGGTTTTCTTTAACACATACCTGATTTTGTTTTTAGTATTGAGAATAGAACCCAGGGGCATTCAACCATTGAGCCACATTCCCAGCCTTTTTTTAAAAAAAAAAAATATTGTTATAAAATATTTATCTTTTAGTTATAAGTGGACACAATATGTTTATTTTATTTTTATGTGGTGCTGAGGATCAAACCCAGTGCCTCATGCATATTAGGTGAGCGCTCTACCTCTGAGCCACAACCCCAACCCCCTAAAAATATTTTATTTAGAGACAGGGTCTCACTGAATTGCTTAGGGCCTCAATATGATGATGAAACTGGCTTTGAACTTGCCATCATCCTGCCTCAACCTCTTGAGCCACTGGGATTTACAGGGATTACAGGCAAGTGCCACTGTACCTGGACACACACACACACACACACACACACACACACACTCTTGTCTTAACACCATAACATCTTTCATCTGTTTCCCAACTACAGAAGGTGTTACATAAATATCAGGAATTACTACTGTTCTGATTTTCCATTCCCCTTCAGCCAATCATTATCTTCCTTGTCCCTGCTGCTGCCTTCTTCTTTGGACCCTTCCCTAGTGCTTCCTGACTTTTCAACATACCAATTCCTCACATTGCTGCCCTACTTTTAGTATCCTTCCTAGCCTATGAAACTATTGCAGACTGAGAGAGTCCTGAGTTTCACATTATTTATGTCAACATGAAATAAGAATTCTCGGGGCTGGGGCTGTAGCTCAGTGGTTGAGTGCCTTCCTCACATGTGTGAGGCACTGGGTTCTATTCTCAGCACCACATAAAAATAAATAAAGAAATAAAGATATTGTGTCCCTCTACAACTAAAAAAAATAAAAAAAAGAATTCTCTATGCATGTACATGAGTATGTGCCTGCACATTATGTCTTCATACTCAATTTATATTATGAATGATTGGTAGGTACTCTGTAAATCCAAGACATAGTCATAGCCACAGTTGTGCTATGTCTTCATAGATCTTTTGTAGGACTATAAGGATCCACACAATTATGTTAAGGAAATTTTCAAGATAGAACTTTCTAACATAGTTATCTCTGAAAAACATCTGGAATTTCCCATTTTGATTGTAGCAAGACTACATATATATGTAGTAAGAACTTTTAAATGTATTTTATATTCAATTTGATATAACCAAATAGAGATACACACATGTATACACACATAATTAGAAATCTGTATAACAGATATACACAAATATGTACAGCTATAAATGTGAACAGTTCTATTTCCTGTAAGAAGGAACCAAAATATATTTAGAATTTTACTCTTCTGTCCAGAATTTTTGTGTGCTTTAACAGATTTAACAGTTCTATTTGGTTGCTGTCCAAGTACTTATACTGATTGGTAGAACATAAACGGGGCACTTAGTTTGTCATGATCTACAGTCTTGTCTGGGTAACATGAATAACACTGATAATCTAGATTAGTTTGCAGAGACATTGTCAGGACTAAAGAGATTACATAGTGCCTGCTCACATAAAATGTGGCTGATGTTTTTAGTTTTTAGCTGTACCTACCTCAGATTAACTTTTTCCTTATAAGGAAAAGGTCGGTATGTTTTTAGGGCATATCAAGAAAAAATGGAGAGAGAGTTTAGGCACACAATGTATTAGATGGTACTGGTCAGCAAGTTAAATTTTACTTAAGTTATTTAGGAAAGCATCAGACAATTATTTGTGCTTTTTTTTTCCCTATGGGGAGGAATACCAGGGATTGAACTCAGCGGGGAACTCGACCACTGAGCCAAACCTCCAGCCCTATTTTGTATTTTACTTAGAGACAGGGTCTCACTGAGTTGCTTAGTGTCTCACTGTTGCTGAGGCTGGCTTTGAACTTTCAATACCCCTGCCTCAGTCTCCCAAGCTGCGGGAATTATAGATGTGCACCACTGTGCCTGGCTGGTATTTGTGCTTTTCACTTTTGTCCCACACTATGACTGGCTTAAGTTGTATTTACCCTTTTCTCTCTGATTATTCTTTTTTGTAGAATTTTTTTTTTTGTAGAACAGTTTTGTAGAATTGGGACATTTTGGAAATAGTTCCTTATGTACACCTTTTCATTTTGGGTCTTTCCTACTTCTATCTTTCTGTGTACATCTAATATGTGGGGTGAATGCTTCTCTCTAGTTCTTATTTATTTAAAATACATTGAGACATTTACAGAAAATGATTCACTTCAGATAAAAGCATATATCCTATGGAATGGTTTGATTTAAAGAGAGACAGTAGAGATTCTAGAGAGGGAGTCCTAGATTAGAGATTGAGAACAATTCTGCTTCTAATTAGAATGGTGACATTGGACAAATTAACATCTTTGAGTTCCAGTTTTTTCATCTATACAAGGAGGGCACTCAGCAAGATGATTTCTAAGAGTTTTACAAGTTCTAAAAATCTCCTCTTCCTATATCAGGAGCCAGGAATTCTGTGTTGTAAGATTTGGCCAAGAATGATTCTTTCTGTGCCTTGGCCAAGAACCGTCATTGTCCTTTGTTTATTATATCTCTAAAATATGCATTTCACAGGTATTTTTAAGTGATTAGTTAATGTTCATAACATGCTTTGAAGATCTTTTGTGTATGCTGTCTTTCTATCCTGTCTTATGCAGTGGTCTGTAATAGAAACCAAGTGTTCTGTAAATGAAATCAGTATTTCTTATGATATGACTGAGGGTTTTTGACATTTACCAGTCTCAGTATTAAAGTAGTGGAGCACTAAGCTTGCATAAAATTATATTTTAAATACATATTTAATAATTTTCTTCGTTTTTTCTGTAGATGAAAATATTTTTTAATTCTGGAATGTAATGATTATTATAAATATATTCATAGTTGCTAATAGAGTATCTGCCAGGGTAGTAAAATCTGATTAACTTGGATACTGCTAATTTGTAATTGGGGTAATTTTACCTGGCTGAAGTTTATTTCTAAATGACGTATGAGGAATGTTGTTAAGCAAATTAAAATAGTGTATAGTTCATGGATCACATTTCTACTCAAAGGACTGTTTTTAAAGCCTTTGGCATAATATTTGTTTGCTTATGAGAGAAAATTACAAATTATTTAGCAATTTATTAAAGCAAAAATAAGAACTAGATATACATAAATGTCCACAAGCTTTTGGGTTTTTGAGTTTTTAAGGATGCTGAGGATGGTGTGCAAGGAAGCAGTCTTATTTTCTTTTCACTTTACTTTGAATAAATATTAAAAATATTGGAATGCCACAAAACTAGTATTGAGAAATCTAGACTAAAATTGATGCAGAAAATTAATGAATTTGGTTTCTTTGGAATGTAATGAGATTAGAAAAAAATGTTGGTTTTTCTCAATCAATTGATTGTTCACAAAAGAATAATAACTTGAGAATCTTTATAATAAAATGGTCTTCACCTGCATAATGGGGTAAAATATATTTTTAGAAATTTGGAAAACTCTTCTTTAGCCCTATTTTCTGCTAAGAAGTTTTGAGAAATCTCTATAGACAAATAGACTGCTAGATACACTTCACTCCATGGATTTTTGTAGAGTTTTGGGGTCTTTGTTCTCAGAAGTTGAAGTCACATTTATAATTACTGCTTTGTAAAATTTTCATAAGCATGAAAATGTTCAATTGAATTTCCTTTCTAAAATATCACCTCTTACTATGTATTATTATATAGCTTTTTATGTTTTATATTTTTAAATATTTGCAAAAGCTTCAGGTTTTGAAAATTTGTTTGAAATTCACTGTGGAATGAGACATTCCAACATTGACGCCTACATACGTGTGTGAGCCTGCACATGTATGTGTGTGAGTGTGTGTGTGTGTGTGTGTGTGTGTGTGTGTGTGTATTCTTTGGTTTTCAACAAGTTGACACTGATAATTGTACCTGGGACATTTCTGATTTAAAACACTAAAACTTTATAATGTAAAATACATTGACTATGGTATATTTGTATTAGTGGCATGAGTTTTTTTTTAACCTTTTAAATATATTTTGGCCATGAAGGTATTGATAAAATACTCCTTTCTCTGATTCCTTTAAAGATTTTTATGACATAGTTTTTGTACAGATACTTAAAAGGACTTAGAAATGTAATTTGGGTTTTTTGAGGGGCATTTGCATATGATAGATTGAATAAAAGTTGTATATGAGGTAGTGGTGGCTAACATCAATTTAATATTAATAAAGTTCATGTATTACTGATAGATGATTTAAAATAAATGTTCTCTCTCCATATATGTATTTGTGTGTGTATGTTGCATATACATAATGATTGTAGTTCATAGGAAGAAAATAGTTTGTCTTTTTGCCTCCATATTAACCTGTATTTTAAAAGGATGGTTCTTGTGATTATCTTAGGTGATTCTGTGCTGAATTTCTGGTATATTAAATTGTGTGTTTTGGAGTTTGTGAAAGTAGCTTCTTACTATAATCTGAGCCTTTTTAAATACAAATGAAAAATCCTCTTAACCTACTAAATCTTAATATTTAAAAAACAGGAATATTTTAAAAGTATCTGAAAGCTGAGTATTTCAGTTGGAAGCACAGTTTATTTGGATACAAACATGAAAGTAAATATGAGCTCTTTGTCACTACAATGATTTTGTTAGAAGGGAGTGACTTTTGTTTCAGGGTTGATCTGCCTTTATTAAGCTTGCATTGATGGAGATGGATAATTTTATCTTCACGTAGACATAGAAGGGTATTATGATGGTATGTTTTTAGTGATTAACACTTGCCTACATTAGAAGTAAAATTCTTCAACTGTAAATAAAGAGTTCAGCAGAATACAATTTTAACTTATTGTTACTTTTTAGAATTGTGTAGAAATTTTATGAATTTGTTTTGGTGCTGTAAGCAGAAACTTAAAACACCCACCACTTTTAAAGCATTCACAATGCTATTTTCTGGGAGTATTTTAAAACAATATAGATGAACCCTTTATTTGCCATTGCTTTCACGAAATATCTCAAGCTGCCTTTGACAGCAGCTTCAATTTTTGAACCTTTGTGACAATCGCTAATCCCTAGAGGTTACTGGAGTGGTCCCTGCTGGACACCTGCTTGGCCAGCAGCGTTGGTCTTTCCTCTAGGCAATTTGTGAGCTGTTTGGGGGCGGGTGGGGGAGGAGTGAGGGGGTGAACGGGAGGAGAAAAGGGGAAGAAGAAGGGGAGGGCAGTATTGAATTAGATTGTTGATAGCGTCCCTCTGAGGACTGCTATTAAGAGCACGCTATTCTGTACTTCTCTGCTGCAGAAGGCAGAGAGATATTCGAGTTCCACGGCATGTTGTAAATGTATGAGATTTTGCTCATCCCGGCTTGGAAATAAAAATAGGGGAAGGAGAGCAACTTGAATCAGAAGCAACTAGAAGAGCGTGCAGAGTTCTGCAGCAGTTTATATTTGTTCTTACATTTTGCTTTCTTCTAACTGGAAAACAGAGGGATTGGCATTTTTAAACAGGCTTTTCCCATAATGGCATTCTTGTATTGTGTGGCCAGAGCTTGCACAGGAGGAAAGCAGGCTGCTGAATTTAGTCACTGATCTCTATTAGCTGTGGCCTAAGGCTATGCTGAGGTTTATATCCCATTTGTATTGTTGCAGCTCAAAAGAAGAATGTTCAGAGGATGACAAGTGTATTCTGAGTAGGTATGTTGTTTCATTTTCATATGAAACCCATCTATTTTTTTCCTGCTACTATTGGTCAGAAATCAGGTTAATAGGTGCAGAATATACTATAGTGCTGCAGTATCCCTGTTAAGATAGAACAATAGCATTGCAAGCTTAAAAAAAAAATCAAACCCTTAGCTGCTTTTATTAACTAAAGCTGCATTGTATGGTATGCACAGTGCAGTCATACAGTGCAGTCATATATATATATGACTGCACACATATATATATGTGTGTGTGTGTGTGTGTGTGTGTATGTATATGTACATATATATTCACACAGACACACATACACACACTGCAGTCATCGCTTTTCTAAGGAGGTGGCACTATTGTTGTGTTGAAAGGATAGAATCATCATATTGCTTTAGGGGACAGGAGGGTTTAAAGGAGGTACCTTGCAGTCCTATTTTACAGATTGGAAGCAACGGTTTAAGGGCACTGGCAGAATCCTTTGCTTGTTCTCCGCGGCAGCCACTGCTGTGTCAGTACAGTATGGAATGGAAGTCCTAGTTGGTAGTCTGTTATGGAAACACTGTTTACTGTTATTGTAGTACCGTGGTGACAACATGCCATTGAAATGGAAAACGAGCTCTCCTGCTATCTGGAAATTCCCAGTTCCTGTGCTTAAAACATCCAGGTCAACTCCACTTTCTCCAGCATACATGTAAGTGAGAGAAAATAGGATATTAAAGTGGGATTTCATTCATGAATCTACCTTGTGACAAAATGGGGAAACCCCTAAACAGCAATATCCCGAAACCTACAAGATTAGAAAATCCTCATGCTTGCTAACATTTAAAGAGATCGGCATGTCCACATTTTACCATTGTTTTGTTTTCCTATAGTTTATGTCTATGTTCACTTAAAAAGTGCTTAATGCTAATCTAATTACTAATGTGAAAGCACAAAGGTATAGCCAAGAGATTGCATTAGGAAACTTCAATGTTTAACATGGGATTTTAAAAAATTTCTATATATCTAAAACCTGATTATTTCTTTTGTGTAATGGCTTAAAATACGATGATTGATGTTGGTGGTGTGTTATGTCTTCTATAGTATTTTTTTATGAATTTGAAACATTCAGAGTTAACATATTGGTCAGAAAATGAGTCTTTCAATCAAGACTTTTATACTGTAGTTGTATATAAATTTTAATAAGTTTGACATTGCATCTTTTCAGTTCTGTCATTTGAGTTCTAAAGTGTAAGTTTGAATTCTTGCAGATTATACTTTGAGCTGTTATTTATATGCAGAGGTTTGAAAAATATTCTGTATGTTACTATTTTAGAAATGTATGTTAAGTAAAAAATACTGAAATGAATTGAGAAGTCTATCCAAGATTTTTTAGAATTTTCCAAAATCTTGTTAAATTTATAAAGCGTAGCTTTAAAAACAAATTTTAGGAGATATAATAAAACATTCTTTTAAAGTAGTATTCACAATCCTTTTCTTTTGGTGGAGGAAGGAGTGAAGGAAAGCTGGACCTTTTTAAAAAACAAAATTAGTGCAAGAAAAGCTTTTGAGTACAAAAAATGTTTTAACTATAAGTGTTCCCTTTAAAATATCTCTCAGTAGGAAAGGTGTGGGAATTTTTCCCTGCTTTAGGTTAATTGTGTGTGTAAAAGTCTGGTGAGTTACCATTTTTAACTTAGTTTTTTGTTTTATATGAGATTCAGATACACAGTGATAGATATCTGGTTCTTTGAAAGGCTTTCAGCTGCTGAGGAAATGTGTTTATGCTTTCAGTCCGAAAGAAATGATTCCCCGGAAAGCTCAAAAAAAAAAAAAATGAGGACATTTCAGAATCATTTTCAGATTATTTTTTTATATTCCTTTTTGATGCTACAGGTTATTTTATCTGTTATAGGTGTTAAACAGTTTCTCTTATGAAGTAAAATTTAGACTATATTTGTAAAAAAAACCAGCTATATCTGATTTTCAAAAGCTGTTTTTGTCAAAAGCATAAATTAATGGAGGTGACAAGTTAATGGAGGTGGACAAGTTAATTGAGCTCTTTCACACTATTTGAGAAAATAGGATATGCCTGTTGACTTTATGAATGTTGGCTGGTGAGAAATCACCAAAGATTCACCAGAAACAACTTTATCATAAACAAAACAAAACTCCACTAAAATCAGCAGGTTCCAATTCATAATGGTTATTAATGTTTCTAGTATTTATACTGTCCAAAAGATTTAAATCACAGCTCTAATTACAGCTGATTTGTCAGTTTTTAGGGATGGTTAAATATATGCCCATATTTTATTAATTCATACTAGCCACAAGCCCAGATACAACTTAATAAAACACTTTCAGTGAGTCACTTTTTTCCTTTTAAGTATTTACCTCTTTGACCTGATGATATGAGTGAACTGATTTAGAAGTTAGAATCCAGAAAATACCACAGGTCTTACAATGTCAAATATGATCATTGGTGGTACATATAGGTAGAATGAAAAAATATGTTTGAAGAGCTAATGGGAGGCTAAACTATTTTGACTCAAATCAGTCTATATATAATTAAGTTCACCTAACTTATTTTTCTTTACAAATATTTTAATAATTATTGTTAAGTACACATACACTAAGAGAAAATATTAAATATAGGGAAACACTTGCTTGGGGAGTTTAAATCAGGTGTTTTTTTTTTTTAAATGTGTAGTTTTTGATTATTTTAGTTCATTGCCCCACTTGGCATGAAATAAAAACATCATATTTAACATGTTCTCATCAGTATGTCTTTATATTGCATAAACCTCTTACATGCAAAATTGATAATAAGTTTAACAAAATTTTACTCAAAAATTATGAAGACTAAGTTAGATTACTGACTCAAGTAGTATATTTGCTCTCACAACTGTTTGGTTGCCAAACGTAGGTTAAATCAATTTCTTTGCCTAAACTCTGTGCATTGAAATGAAATAAATTCTGACTGCTTAAAAAATTGTGACCTACTAGAACTTTATCTGTAAAATCATTTGTAAAAACTTAAATATTTTGAATATAGGATTCTTCACAGTTGATATAAAATCATTTTGTATGTACAATTGTATAGCATCAGCATTGATTTTTAATGTTTATCATTTTTTACTGTGATTTGTCTAATACATATTATGTGATTTTCATTGAAGTATTGGGTACTTTCTCCAGGACTGAAATATCAAAATAAAGTGTGCTTGCTTGATTGTAGTAAAAATGTGTTGCAGGAATTGAGCAAGCAAAGAAAAATATAAAGGCTCTTTATGGTCTCTTTCTAAACCCAGTGTAGGTGCTGCTTATCTGTAGCTCTTTACTGATGCTATAGATAGGGCGGTGCTGCTAAGCTAGTGAAAGATAAAATACAAAACATTTCACTTTCTGCAAACCTTGAACAGAAAGGCTATTTAATTTTTTTTCCTTTGTGCATTTAAAGTCCAAGTTTGTTTTCTCTTTTTAAAAACCCTGAGTGACACTTGAAATGTCTCAACAATTTTCAGACTTCTTGATGATGGACTATTTGTGGCAATTTTAAGGAAAATAGATTTTCTATGTAGCATAAAACACTTTTAAAATTGTGTTGCTAGCACAATTTGTGATACAGGAGAAGTAGAGTATCTTAAAGACAAAAGATTTAGGATGATACAGTCCTTATTGGGTAGGTATAATCTTCTTTCAGCTTCAGATTTGAACACTTGAATGGTGGTATATCATAAATGTGAATTTCTTAAGGGATTGTCTTGATAGAATTCAAGTCCTTGATGACATGTGTTTGTGTTACAGTCTGTTCAACAGTGGGTTGAAGTTCAACCTTAGCCTGAGGGAGAATCTCCTGGTCATTGTAAACTGCATTAGTAAAGACTCTGTTCTTGACAGGTGCACACCATATAAATTACCCTGTCATTTTGCCTAAATTAATAAAGCTTAAAGGCCAATCACATCTAAGTTGTTTTCTGGTGTTTTGCTATTCACCGTTTTAAAACAGAAAATGGGTTCCTTTAGGCCGGTTTTTATGGGGTTAATGCATTGTTACATTCTAAGGACTCACTGAAATAAACAAGATTAACACTAGCAATCCTTTTATCTATTCTTCACAAGCAGCAAATTTTGACAATAATAGTATAACTATACAATTAGGTAAAAATTAGCCAGTGCAGTTTCACAGTGAATTCTAGCAAGAAAGATAATGTGAGATGTATTTGTTAGAATTTTATGTTTCTCAAGCTAAAACACAATGAGTGTTAGTGAACTAGACTTGGCCTCCTTTCGCCCCTGCGCTTGTATTCAGTGAGCTCCCTGCATACAGTTATTTTATTTAATATGTAAACTATATTTTATAATAAATGCTAATAGCGCAGTATTTTATAATGATTGCTTTCAATTATCTCATCAATAAAGCTAAGTCCCTAGATTTCCTGGGAAAAATTATGCATACTTTATAAATTCTCCTTGTTTGTGGGTGATTCAAAAGATAGACACCATAAAAATGTGTTTTCTATTTTGACATTTCTTTCCCATAAGAATGTTTTTTTTCCTAATTTATTGAATATATCAAGATTTGTTTAAGAAATCTTATCTAGTAAAATAAATTTTTAAAATTGATAATCTCAAATTAGAAAAGAATATTTAGTTCCTCTCACAGTTACCACAAACTTTTCCTTGTGGGTCTACTTAATCTCTTTTTACTACATATGCACACTCTAATAAAATTGTGTCAAGAAATAACATAGCTAACACCTATGAACAATTTTTTCAGTCTAACTTTTGTAGCATGTTCTTTGGGAATGTGCCTTGTCTGCACTTGCAGAAGAGATACAAGTGATCTTTGAGGTCATTTGGAGAATTTACATCCCCTTTAGTTAATGCAGGGGTCGCTTTGTGAGACCTCTCAAAGATGGCAATACATGTCCTCCTTGAACATGGTCAGTGACAAAGAGCTCACTACCTCACCAAGGCAGCAACTTTCATTCATGGACAGCTCTTCTTTTTGTTGAGCAAAATCAATTCCTCCTATTGTTTTAGTCTCCTGATACCAATGTGGCTATATAGATTTTTTTTGTCTATTACATTTGAGCTTGAAAACCTCATATGCCATGATTTCCAAACCCTATATTCTCCCAGTTCCCCTCACCTAAATAGTTTTATCATGTTAATCTTTATGTGTGATTCCACATCTGAATGTGATCCACTGTATGGTCCTACTAGGAAAAGATATCTCTCTCTCTCTTTTTTAATATTTATTAATTTTTTAATTGTAGTTGAACACAATACCTTTATTTTATTTATTTACCTATTTTTAAGTGGTGCTGAGGATCGAACCCAGGGCCTCGCATGTGCTAGGCTAGCGCTCTACTGCTCAGCCACAACCCCAGCCCCAAAGACATCTCTCTCTTTTAAACAGATGTTCTGCTTGTTTAAAAGATCCAGGGATTATGTTATTTTTTAATTATGGAATTTACACTTGTCCCTCATGAATTTAGAGTTTGCACACTTCTGTTTTGGAGGTTTATGATTGGATTGCTTGCTACTTGTTGTCAGTGTTTATTCTTTCATCTGCTTTAGATCTTGTACTCTAAGGAAGCCTGGCACGTGCAAGTAAAGTTAAAATTTTGTCTTCAGCCCTATTGCATATATTTTTGCAAACCTTTATCTATCTATCTATCTATCTATCTATCTATCTATCTATCTATCTATCTATCTATCTAATATATTTATATGTGGTGCTGGGAATCAAACCCTGTGCCTCACACATGAGAGGTAAATACTCTACCACTGAGCTACAACCCCAGCCTGCATATATTTTAAAGACCTCTTGACACCATTTAATGTAACTGAAAAACACTATCAAACAAAAAAAAATACTATTAAACAAATCTTAAAGATAGCTGGTGTTCTTGTTGCTTTTAGATATTTTGAAGAATTTTGCTCATCAATAATTTATGTATATTCATTATTTTTATGCTGAAATGAGTCATGCTTCCAAGTACCCTACCACTTCCCCAAACACCACCCCCTTTTCCAGAGGGAAGAAAGACATAATTGCAAATTTTCACACCATCATGGGAAATCCAGAGTTACTGAGAATTCCAAACATTCAACTTGACATATAGCATATTTAGGTGAGACCTATGTAGAGTCAAATTTAGGGAAGAGGGAGAGGGAGAGATGGGAAAGAACTGAGTTATTTGTGTTAATAACTTTATTGCAGTTGAAGAGTTAAGAATTATATGCATTGTACATTCTATTTTAAATTGAAAAGGCAGCCATAGTATATTGCTTTATTTCTTCAAGACTGTGAGAAATAGGTGGTATAAACCTGATAATTTTGGGGAATCCATACATAAAGAAGTTCCTGATTAATTCAGTTTCAGAAGTACTCAGTTCATTTTCAATCACCTTGAAAGTTGAAAATATCATAAGTCAAAATGCATTTAGTACACCTAATCTACTCAATCCAGCTTACCAGTGCAGTATATTATAGAGTGTTGGTCGTATATCCTTATGATGGTGTGGTTGACTGGGATCTGCACCTTGATGCCACTGCACAGCATCCTAAAAGTTTATCATACCACATATGATTAATCTTGGAAAAGGACAAAATTCAGAATTGGAAGTGTGTTTTCTACTCAATGCATATCACCTTCACACCAATGTAAAGTTGAAAAATAAGTCAAACTATTGTTATGTCAGAGCCCATCTATAAGTTAATTTTTTTTTTTGAGTACTGGGGATTGAAATCAGGGATACTCAACCACTGAGTCATCTCCAGCCCTATTTTATATTTTATTTAGAGACAGAGCATCACTGAATTGCTTAGCACCATGCTTTTGCTGAGGCTGGTTTTGAACTCGTGATCCTCCTGCCTCAGCCTCCAGAGCTGCTGGGATTAGAGGCACATGCCACTGTACCCAGTTTATGTTAAGTTTAAAATGTTCAGCAGTTACTCACTATTACATGTCAGGCATAACTCTTGTGAGTGTTAGGGATATAGCTTTTGTGTCCATTCAGAATGACTCTTCTTCATCTCCCATACTATCTTTATTCATAAACAACTAAATTGCTTATTTTACTGTTGTGAAAATTCATAACCAAGACAAATAGGTTAAATAAAATTTTTGTTTATTGTAATTTTAGTATTGATGATGAATGCAAGGGCAATGAAAACATTACAAGAGAAAAACATGTCTGGGAGAAATGAGGAGAAATAAGTTGGAGATAGGTACCAAATTTCAAAGTGCATATTGTACAGCATGGAAAATGAAGTTTATGCTTAAACTTAATGGTATTCTTTTGAACAAAAAGGATAGAATGCCATCCTTCATGTTGGACAGGGAATAATTTATTGTTTAGATGTTTTATATCATATAAGGGTACATATATTGCCTTCCAAGAAGCAATAATTTGGTCTCAGACAACAAGATGAAATCTTAGTTTAACATAAAGTGATTTTGTTTTCATTTACACTGAAATACTTTTTACTGGAAAACTTGCTATGATGAAGGTACCTATTATTTTTATCAATTTTTTCTCATTTATCATATGCTAAGATAAGAACATACCCAACTTGTTTTGAGAATGCTTCTTAGAATATTTACGGAGAAATGAAAAAAAAAAACAATCCTTCAATAAGGAAAATAAACAAAATCAGTTTAAAAAATTTATCTTGTATATTAGGTATTCTCAGTTTTGTATGAGACATATTTATTCCCAGTTTAAAAATGTGTAGCTGTAAAAGTGCTAAGCACCTTGCATGATGTTTTTCCAAAACTCTATAAAATAAGTCTTCTCTCTGTTTACATATAAGGACATCCAGGTTCACAGAAGTTAGTTAACTTGCTCAGTGTAATGTATCAAGTAATAAGTGAAGTCCACATTCAAACTCAGAGCTACCTGATTTCAAAGCTCTTGACCTCTCTAATGCATTTTCATTTTTATAGGTTTTGGTTACTTTTATGCTATTAATTAGGTAATACTTTAATAGGGATAGAAGAAACAGAAAGATGATAGATGAGAAAGCTTTTTGGATTAAGTGGTGGTAGTACAAAAAGAAATCAGACATTTTGTATCTTGTCAAGTGGTGGAGTTTTAGGAAAATATTGGGAAGTTTTTGTTTACTTGCTGATATGATATTGGGATTAACTTCTGATGTTTTAATAGTTTCTTAAAGCATTATTCCACCTTCATTGATGACCTACCTGTTCTCCTCATGGAAGTTAGCCACCATGGACAGTGCTGGAGCTGCTGTGCTCTCTTTAGCACATCCCCAGTCAGTATGTTTAGTACTTTCTTGTGACTATTATCCCATTTCTTAACTGTGTGCAAGAATTCAATGAAAAATCTCTCAATTTATTAGTTTTTTTATTGTTTCCCTAGCAAATTATTACAAATGAACGGTCTAAAACGTCACAAATGTATTATAGTTTTTTAGTCAGAAGTTTTGGTATTAGTCTCAGCAGTCTAAAATCAAAGTGTCTGTAGGACTAAGACTTTATGGGAGAATCTGTTTTCTTTTTTTAATTTATTTTTTGCTTATTACTGTCATTGACCACATTCAATTCTCAGTGACTGTAGTACTGAGGTCCCTGTCATCTTGCTGGCTTCCAGAAGCTGCCTGCATTCTTTGGCTTTTGGCTTTCTCCTTGCTTCTTCAAAGCCAATAAGAGCAGATTGAATTCTTTTTAGATTTCCCTTTGACCCATTCTTCTTCCACTTTTAAGGACTCAGGTAATTAGATTGAGCCATCTGTATACTATGAGATACTCTCTCCAAATCAGTGTCCTTAACCTTAGTCAAATATGCAAAATCCCTTTTGCCATGTAACAACCTATCCACAGGTTCCTGGGGTTGAGATATGTGTATCTTTAGGAGGCCATTATTCTGTTTAATGCATACTTCATCGAACACAATCATGTTAGGTTTACAGAAGCACTGTAAGAAATTGTTCCAATTAATCCAAGCAGTTCTGTAAATTTTACTTTCTTATAAATAAATTATTTTAAATATTTTAAAAATATTTATTAATCTTGGCCTCTAGTTTTATTCTTGCAAATCATGGTAGTTTAACTATTACAAAGGCAGTTCTCAAACCCAAAGATTTCCGGGAAATCTTTTTTATTAGTTCATTTAAGTTATACATGATATTAGGGTTCATTTTGACATAATGATATAAGCATGGAATATAATTTGCTCCAATGCAGTCCCCAGGATTTCCCTTTTTCTTCCTTCCTTCCTTCCTTCCTTCCTTCCTTCCTTCCTTCCTTCCTTCCTTCCTTCCTTCCTTCCCCCTTTCCCTTCCTTCCTTCCTTCCCCCTTTCCCTTTCCTCTACCCTACTGATCTTTTTTCTATTTATTTATAATTGTTTTTTAATTTTTTTTAATCTGTGGAGATATATATAAAGGTGAGATTCACTGTGGTATATTCACATATGTACATAGGATAGCTTGGTCAGATTAATTTTACCATTCTTCCCTTTTCCTGTCTCTCCTCTCTCTTCCTCAATCCCCTGCCTCTGCTCTACTGATCTCTCTTCTATTTTAATGGTACTCCCCTGACACTTTTACTTTTTTGGGGGGTAGGGGCATCAGGGATTGAACCCAGGGGCACTTAAACCTTGAGCCACATCCCCAGCCCTTTTTGTTTTTTACTTTGAGACAGGGTCTTGCTAAGTTACTTTGGGACTCACTAAGTGACTGAGGCTGGCTTTGGACTTGTGATCATCCTGTCTCAGTCCCCGGAGCTGCTGGGATTAAAGGCATGTGCCACTGTGCCCAGCAAGTACATTGATTTTGCAAATATGCATAATCACATAAAATGCAGATATGAGTAAGAACTAAGATGCTAGTCATTAAAAAAAAGACTTTAGTATGTCTTTGCTTTCTTCAAATGTAGGTTATTTTGTGATAATTTGTATTTTCCAAGTCTTTTTTAAGATAATAAGTAGTAGTGCCTCATTTTTATTAAGATCGTAGAATTCTTTTTCTTAATAAAACTTGGTGTAAAAAAGTAGAAGCATTCACAATGACTCCATTGACATCAGAACTGTCAGAAAGTATAAAAGTGAGTGCATAATATAAGTTGGGCAGTGTTGATTGCATTGAACAATTGAAAGACTCAGCTGGGTTTGGTGGCACATATACTCAGGAGGCTGTCACAGGAGGATCACAAGTTTAAGGCCTACCTCAGCAACTTAGTGAGTCCCTGTGTCAAAATAAAGATGGGTGGTGGTGATGGGGATGTAGCTCAATGATAGAATTCACTCTCTTGAACTGGAAAAAAAATAGAAGAATAAAAATTGAAGGACTCTATGTTTATATCTTAAAACATTTTCAGTTTGTTCAAAGGAGTTCGAAATCAGATAAAACATAAAGGCTGCTATGTACATTACAATAGCCAAGTTATGGAACCAGCACAGGTGCCCATCAACGGAAGAATGGATAAAAATATGTAAGATATGATGGAATTCTATTCAGCCATAAGGAAGAATGAAATTTTGGCATTTGCTACAATGGAATTCTATTCAGCCATAAAGAAGAAATTATGGCATTTGCTGGCAAATGGATGGAATTGGAGAACAACATGCTAAGCACAATAAGCCAGACTCAGAAAGTCAAGTGTTGAATATCTTCTCTTATGAAGAAGCTAGAGGGAGGATAAAAGGAATTTTAAAAAATGGGGTTCTTATAAAAATAGAAGGGAGACCAATAGATGAAGGTGCTTGAGAGTGAAGGGTGAAGAGAGGGTATAGGGAAATACTGGTGAACAAAATCTACTAAATTATGTTTTGTTTGTGTAAATGTATCACAGTGAATCCTGCATACATATATGAAATTAATGCATTATATATATATATATATATATATATATATATATATATATATATATGTATATACATACATACACACACACGTGTGTATATATAATGCATTAATTTAATGATAGAAAGGAGATCAATAGGAGAGAGCAAACAGATAGGGGTACTTGGGAATGAGATCAATCAAATTATGTTATGAGCAAGTTTGAATGTGGCATAATGAATCCCACTATTATGCATAATTATAATGCACCAATAAATAATTTAAAAGAAACAAAGGCCACCATAAAATAATAGTTTACAACTGGAAGGCCCTCACATGTCTCTGGAAAGTCAAATGGCACAGATTGTTGAGAACCTCCTAGAAATCTTTATATATATATATATATATATATATATATATATATATATATATATATATATAATCAGTTTAAAAATAAATTTATTTTAATTTGAAAATGGAAAAAATCAATAAGACTAAAATAGTCTTAAAATATTATAGAATTAGGTAACAGTGGCAAACAATTATGTGGTTGTTGGCCTTGCTAATGCCCTTCAATGCTTGGTCTTTGACAGGTGAATGAGGAGAATATTAAAATTTGTGTTGTTAGTTAACATTGATTGCTGATCCAGACTTACAGATAGCTTGATCCAGAAGAAAATAATCCTTTAATATAATAGTAAGGGAAATCTGTGAATTTTTTAAAAATTTGGTGTTTATATGCAACATATGAAATGATACCCTTATGGGCTGGGGAACAAAGTTTGCAATTAATTTTGTTATACAGCATGATATTTGTTGGTAGATAATGTTATCTTATTATAATTTATATCATTTAATCCTTTGGAAAGTAATTATTTATTTGATGATGATCTCTGAGCAAGCAAGTATCCTGACTGCTGTTCGTTTTCTTGTTTCTTAATGCAATGCCTGGCATGTGACAGCTGTTGATTGAATGTTGAATGTGTGAGTGAATTTAGAGCGGCTAGTTTTTAAGTCTGCAGCACTGTTTATATCTATTCACTTAATAGTGTTGGATTTCTTTATTTGATATATGCAGTAATATATCACAGTCTTATTGAAGAGTAATTTATGGGTATTTCTCATATTAAAGAATGGATACAAAATCCAGATTCTGTCCATTGTTGCTGATAAATACTCTGATGTAAGCACAGATTGGAAGTAGTTTCATTGGAAGCAGTTTGCCAGTCACAAAAATACTTAGTTATGGTGCACCAAATTGTAATTTGATAAAGAAAATAATGTTATAATCTGCTGGAAGATTGCAACTACTCTTAAAGTTGGGGACTATTTGAGTTATTTTCACATATCTTTTATCATAACAGAGAAGACTATTTGAGACAAATTTATATCTTGAAGGTAGTATGTTTGCACTTAAAGGATAACGTGTTTTGTGTGTGGAGTTTGATAAAAAGAATGGCTGACTAGAAGGAAAAGAAACCTGACTAGGGTTAAGGAGAAATATATTTAAAATTAGCACTAGAAAAACCATCCAAATTTATTTATATTTGAAATTTTTATACTTAAAGTGCTTCAATGCAATTGTAAAATATTAGCAGATATTAGATTTACATGAAATGAACCTTCCTTCTATTAAAAATGTTTAAATAAAATGGCTTTTCCACATTACTTGGTTAGTAATAGACAAAAAGTTGTAGCTGTGAATATGTAAAAGCAATATATTTCAAAGAAAAACTTATTATTTTGAAATATTAATTTGAATTTTTACTTTTCCCTAACTATTAAGTATATATTTCTTTTGAATAATTTGTTGGAATGTGTAATTGGTCAAAGAGAGCTTGGCCAAGAAACCTTGAATCCAAGAGTATATGATTTGGTTGTTGTTAGAGAGTAATGAGTCATTGCATACTTTTGAGCAAGGGAATGATTTACAATCAGTCATTTTATAGTCAAATCTATAAATATAACCATAATATGTAAAGCTATGCCATAATGTGTATGAAATTTGTAATCATAACCAAATCAAAGTAACTGTTAGTAGAGACTAGAACTATGGTAGGGGCAGTGGGAGTGGAGAGAAGGTGAAACATAAAAACATTCTAGAGAGTAGTATTTAAATGTTGAAGCTGGGTGCAGTGGTGCACTCTTGTAATCCCAGTGGCTCTGGAGGCTGAGGTAAGAGGGTTGCAAGTTCAAAGCCAGCCTCAGCAACTCAGTGAGGCCCTAAGAAACTCAGTGAGACCCTGTTTCTAATAAAATTCAAAAAATGGGCTAGGGATGTGGCTCAGTAGTTGAGTGCCCCTGAGTTCAATCCCTAGTACCAAAAAAAGTTGATTAGATATGAGAGATAGGGAAGAAGCAGTGGTCAAAAATGACATGTATTTTGATGATAGCAATTGCCTTTTAGAATCCAGAGTATTTGGGCTGGGGTTGCAGCTCAGGGGTCGAATGCTTGCTCACATGCATGAGACACTGGGTTTGATCCTCAGTACCACATAAAAATAAATAAATAAAATAAAGGTATTGTGTCCTTCTACAACTAAAAATATTTAAAAAAAAAAAGAAACCGAAATATTCTGTGTATGGCTCTCTTGAATGTATGACATCAAGATACATTCAAGATTCCTGAAATTTGTTTTGGCTGACCAAGCTTCCAGAAATGGCCATTAAGAAAGATGTAGTCAAATTCATTCCCCTGTAGAATATCTTAAGCCTATGAAAAGATTGGATTTGAAGGATTTAAAAATTATTTTTACTTCAAGAAATAGCTCATGGAGATGAGTGCAGCAGACTTTAGAGTAGCATCTTTTTTAACACCTCAACTCCCTGATATTCTTGCCTATTGGGTGACTCTTGCCTTCCTTTGTCTGCTTTTCACCTCCACTCAGAGTCAGGAATTATAATTTAGGTGTGCAACAATGGTTTAAAGGTCTATGTTGAAGGAAGGAAAGAAATGCTTCTTTCTCAGACAAATTTGGGTTATACATAATTATTTCTTCACAACTCATAGATTGCTTTTTCAAAACACATACACATACAATCTGAAATGTTCCAATTATCTTTTATTTGAAATTTCCACTTAAATTACCAAGGAATTTGAATGTTTGATGCATACTATAATATCTCATCAAAATGACATGATGGTCTATACATATGATGTTATTTCTACTAATAAACTAGAGTCTATGGTATTCCTTAAAAAATATCTTACTCTCAAAGAAATAAACTCCTCAGTGATTTATAATTTGCATCTTTCTTTCACCTCATACATACACCAGTCTGGCTTCCAGGAAAACACTACAAATTTTATTAAGAATTTTTAATATAGGTAATCAAATGAAGTCATGACACAAAAATAATTTGCCCAACTGACTCCTTCCTTAGAATTAATGCACTATGGACAAAGACTTAAAGTGTTTTTACAGAACAGTTTTTGTTATTCACATTAACACAATTGTTTTTGGCTAGATTATGAAATTACTTTGTGATCTAGAACTGAGCCTTATAGTAATCTTCATTAAAATAGTTTCTTAGGAGTCTAATAAAATGGTGGGTGCTAAAGGCATTTTAGGAGAAAAATCCAGTACCATTTCTAGAGTTAAAGACTGAATTTATACTGTTGAAGTATGATCACTGTATGTGGATAGATGAGTGGACTGTAAGTGACAGTAAGGATTTTTTTTTAATTTCTTAACAAAAAGCTTAAGGCCAGCAATATATATGTTTCTTTCTGGAGAGCATAGTCCAGAGGGATAATTTCAAGTTTATAACAAAAGTTTTATGAAAAAATACCCTTTAATGGTAAGACAGATATGCAAAAAAGAGAAATAATTTTAACATGAAAAATGATAACAGATTCTTTGCTTCCATAAACCCCATAAGTGAGATGAACTTGAGAGAACTATTCTAAGTGTGATTCCCAAACTTATGAGGTTGACATCCTGTCTTCCATGTTTTTTTATATTATTCATCCTTGTTTTTAAAATACTGTCTGTTGTATTAAAACATATGATTGGTTTGATACTGAATTTTTTCTGTATTCATTGATATAATTAGAGATGCCTCTGAGTTATTGCAAAATCAAGGCTGAACTTTTTTATATTTATTGTGGGTTTGAATACATAAAGTCAGTGGGACTCTAAGAGCTGCCAATTATGTTTATTAAAACATGGAGTGCAATGGTTATTATGTTGTAAGACTGACTCCCTTTTGTGTGTGTGTGTGTGTGTGTGTGTGTGTGTGTGTGTGTGTGTTTATGTTTAAAAGGGAAATAAACATTCCCATAAGACCTGGTCATGAATTATTGATTTTGTGAAGTTGAATATAACTGGAAAATTCAGAAAAGGACAGGATTTTCACCATGTTTTTTAAAGTACTTGATTAATGCTTTTCCTTTCCCCAGTGGATTTGTCCCAGTGATTACTAATTGGTTTTGGGTGTATAGAATCTGCCTTTATTATAAACTTGAAAATTGGATAACTTGGATGTTTGAATATTTAATAAACTGAAATTTTAGGCAGGTGAAACCTAATTTGTTCATAACATGACTTTCAATTTAAATGCACTATAGCACAATAGTGACATTTCAGAGTTGGTAAGCTACAGATAATGGGAGTAAAATGACACCTTAGTTAACAAATCATCCGGAATCAAAGCTTAGCCTGGGTGTTGGAGGGATTGAAATGCATATTCCAGTTTCTTCATTCTGGGATTGAAGAAGGAGAAGGCAAGCTCATTGCTGCAGGTATAGCCAGACTTCTCAATGGGCAGGCATGCTGTTAGCAGTAGGGTGGAGCATTCAGGTAGAGGGCTTATGTGCAGCCAGAGGATTATGATTATTTCCTCTGTGCATTGAGAGAGGGACTGTTGACAGTGATGGAAGTGCATACTTCCTCTCAACCTATATCACATCACCATTTTTCCCCACATAGCAGCATTTCTAATTTCAATGAATATAGAAAAATTTCAGTATCAAATCAATCATATGGTTTTAATACAACAGCCAGTATTTTTTATATAACTTTATTTTATTTATTTATATGTGGTGCTGAGGATTGAACCCAGGGCCTTGCATGTGTGAGGCCAACGCTCTACCGCTGAGCCATAATCCCAGCCCCAACAGCCAGTATTTTTAAAACAAAGCACTATTGCTTGTACACTTCCTTATCTTATGTGGCTTCTTAAGGACAAGGAAAGCTTTGACTGGGATTTTTTTTTTGGCATAGTAATTATGGAAACAATATTCAGTGTTCATTCTTTTTTCTTACTCTTTTATTTCTGCTTAAGGAAATAGACTGATTCTTACATATATCTCTTCAAAAATTTTTAATGTTTTATTGCTGTCTATTTCCCTACTTACCATCCATCTATCCACTTACTCATTCATCCACCTACCATTTACCCATCTGCCTGTCTACCTATCTTGTTTTCACCAGAATATTACAAGAAATGTGATAGTGAAAAAATAATATATAAATTAGGCTTCCTAAATAGAAGAATTATTTGGTCAAGATGTGTGAGACTTTATATGGTTTAAGTAGAATCTGGATTTTAAAAGATGAAGGGAAAACTGAAGTCTTGAAATACAGTAAGTAGAGGGAACAAACATTAATTTTAAAGTTTTTCAAGGACAGGATTGAGTTATTCAGTGCAAATGCTTTTTGGTTTGGATAATTAACTTTCATCCTGTTATAGTTATCTAATGGAGTATCATTTGTCATTCCATTTGTCTAGCCCAATTCCCTCATCTGTGTCATAGTGCTATTTATGTAATCATGATGGTTGGCATTGGAATTCAGAATCTGTTCTTTTAAATGTTGATATCAGTAATGTGAAATTCTCCCTAAATTTGATCTGAGTTATATTTTAGGACATTCTATCTCCTCACTCCATATGCATCGGTAGAAATTTTTAGCATTGGCATTGTTTTTATGGAAATGGATGGAGTAGTAAAAGTGGATAATTTTAATAATATTTATTTTTTAAATATATTTTTACTTTTTATTGTTTGAGGTAGTATCTTACTATTATGCCTAGCTGATCTTGAACTCCTAGACTCAAGCAATCCTGCCTCAGTCTCCCAAGTAGCTGGGATTTCAGGCATGTTCTACTGTGCCCAGCCTAAAATATATTTTCCTTTTTAAATAAGATATAGTAATTGTACATATTTATGTGATTCAGAGTGTGTGTGTGTGTGTGTGTGTGTATGTATATGTATATATATGTATATGTGTGTGTGTATGTATATATATGATGTGTCTTGTTTGCATTTGGGTAATTGACATATCTACTACCTCAGACATTTATCATTTCTTTGTGTTAGGAACATTCAGACTCCTCTCTCTACTAGCTACTTCGAAACACTCAGTTTATTCTTGTCAACCACAGTTACCCTAGTGAATTGTACCCAATTACTATTAATAATCCTCTTCTCTATCCCCCTTCCTGACACACAAAGCAGGTGATTTTAGACTGAATTAATTAAACTAGAAAAATTACTTGCCTCTAACAGAATGAATCTCTTATTAGATATCCTTCTTGTATTTATAAATTAAGCATTGAAACAGGAATTGCTTTATAGTTTCTACTCTCTGCTGTTCTTAATTTTTATGTTTTGTGCATTGGGAACAATGTGGTTCTGGGTTCAGAAGAGGGTTCAAAATCAGACTCATAGTGAGGCCTTAAACTCTCTAAGCTTCAGTTCCTTGTCTTTAGAATGGGGTTGTCATGAGGATTAAGTAGCATACTAGAACGTGCCTGGCACAATGCCTGGTACATAGCAGGTGCTGGGTAAATGATCTTATTCCTATGTTAAAATGGACATAAGCTATTTATTAGTGTGATTCAATTTTAAATTTGACAGACATATAAGAAGTGTGTGCAATAGCTACTTTGGAAAATCATTTTATAGAATAATCTTATCACCTTGATCTTTTGTGGACTCTGGTATTGCTACAGCAGAAAAGAAAGCTTTAGGAAGATAGCAGCTATTTTATAAAATATTATTTATGCTAACGGTTTCCATTAATGAAATCATTTCAGACAGAGAATAATCTAATTATATTTATGTCATTAAAAATACAGATAACCAACTAATGCTTTGTCTTTCTGGAATCCTTTTAGGCAAACACCTCATTAAGGAGATACACATTCTCTATAGTATCTTAAGCAGCAATTAATTTATGCTTTCTTAAGAGAGGTTCATATGATATTTGTAATATCTTTATATAATGATACCACAGATAATGCTTTAGTTGGAGGACAGATATTTTAATGCTCAAAGATTTAAAGGGTTTTTTCCATTTTTTTTTCAATGAACATGACAAGCTTACACATTAACCCATTTTAGGAGTTGGAAATTCTGTGTCTGATTTTTATTTAAAATATTCCTATAATTTTTCATAACAGAAGTGAGTGTGTGTGTGTGTGTGTGTGTGTGTGCAAACTCTTATGATCTAACATTCAAATTTCGTTTGGGAGGGGTGATGAAGGACAATAGAAAAGTTATTAATATCTTTAGAATTCAATGATGTATGCATAGTTTGAATTTATCTGAAAAACAATGGAAATGATTTCTGTCATCTCAAGTTTTTAATTCATTTCTCAAGGGTGGAAGGAAATACCTTGACAGATATAGCACTCAAATTCAAATGACTGTGTGAACAGGTGGCAAAATTTCTTCTCCACCTGCCATGCAACTTTATCTCAAGAAATGTTTCATTTAGCAAATGCTGCTGCTAGCAGACAGTTCTCTGTTTCAGAACAGAAAAACAAATGGAGGGGGAGTACTTCTTTGAAGAAAACCTTTTTCTTGATTTTCTTTTTAAATTGTGAGTGTGAGAAATATGTTTTCTATTTTCTTGGGGTATGGGTGGTGGAAAGCATGAGTGTTAAACCATTCCTGGCTTTATTTGTTTTGTTTGTTGCTGTTGCTCTTTTTGTAAACCAAAGCACTCATAGTAACTTTCAGGTGTGAGAATTATATTAACCTGGGAGCTTAAAATATTTGTATAATAACTTTAGATACTAACTCAGGAGACCCTGTTCTTTTGTTACAGTGAAATCATGTTATTAGAAGACATTGTTAGACTTAACCTCTGTAAGGAAATGGTGGCAAGCAAAAGGATGCACTGGGGAACCAATTGGTAACTAAATAGAAAAAAGATAAAGATGTTGTTAGTATACTTTTGCATTTTAACTTTTCTCTGATTCATTTATTTGGTGTGAGCTAGAAGCTAATGTGCCAACGCATGAGTTGGCATACACAGCCTCTACTAAGAAAAGTTATGTTTCCCTGTATTTTTGAAACTAATAATTTCAAGAAGCACTAAAATTTAGTTTCCCTTTCCTTCCCAATGAAATTTGACCTGACCTGCCTTTCTGTATAACATATATTGGTGTTAGTACTGGATATAGTGGATTTGGGAAGATTTTGCTTGGGGCATTGGGAGATTATTTGGACTTGGACTCAAATGTAATTAAGAGACACTCTTCCCTTCCTTATTTGACAAGTTAATTTGCTATAGTAAATTATAAGAATGTATCATTCTTTATAGAATCACTAACAAATTAAACTTCTACATAACTATTCTTTGTAGAAAATATATTTGAAACAGATTGACAGAGCACTCTCACTGTGACCCACATGCCAGGACATGGATGCAGCATAAAATCCTTCAATGACATGATGTTTGCTATAAAAATAAAAATTTTAAAAAAAGATTCATCCATTAGGTGATTTTAAAATTTTCTTTTCAAATATCCATTTGGATGAACATTCCATGTAGAGAGTAGTGGCTTAATATATGTCTGCACTAGAAATTTGAAAGAATGTCTTCTGCTCTGCTCTGATAATTTTATAGGTTTAAAGATAGCATCTTTGTTTTAATTTGCATATTCTAGAATACTGATGAAGTTGAACCATTTTTTGTTAACCATTTGTACTTCATGTTTGCGAATTGTGTGCTCATATCATTTATATATATTTCTCTTGGGGTAATTGTTAAAATATGTAAATTCTGAGGCAAGATTACAATGTTGGCATCGTTTTAACGAACGACAGTTGCTTAAAATGTTTTTCTCCTTTGTCTTCAAACAACAATGCAAAGAAATGCCATAGCCTGTGATTGCAGTTCTGGGGGTGCCTCTATGTGTAACCTAATGCTCTTCAAAAAAAGTTATTATTTTCTCTGAGTAAGCACAGTTGACTGATGCATGCACATTTTTGTGAAAGATTATTGTGTGCTCTGGGGTTGGTCATTCTTTGAAAATAGCATGTGTCCAATGGATAGGAGTGTCTTGGCAGACATGTGCAGACTTTAATGTTGTTGGAAGAAAGAGAAATTTAATTTTTAGAAAGAAAATCGATGAACATAGTCTTTCCCCTGAATAATTTTGTAGTGTTGATGAAATGGGAGTATTGGGACAGGATTCACTACATTCTAAACTTCATATTGATCCAAATAACAATTGTTTTAAGCAGAATCAATAAATCATTGTTTTTACATGAGCTTATATAAAATGAAAGCTTTGCTACATAATTGTCTTATAAACTTAAAAGCCATTATCTGCTTATCTACTGTAAACACTTGATCTTTCAATTGATGGATATGAGGACAGCACAGGTACTCTATTTGGTAGCCATGGGAGAATTAGTGGTAATTAATAATCATACTGTGTTTTTGTATTGCTAACATCACTACATGGAATCAGCCAGAGGACTGGGGAATTGTTTAAAACATGAAATTGATTGAGAAATATTTCATGAGGTACTCAGTCTCTCTATATCAAGGTTTCTCATCCTTAGCACTGTTGATATTTTTTCCCGAGAATATCTTTGATGTACAGAACTGTCCTGTGTGCTATAAAATGTTTAGTAGGATCCCAAGAGATGACAGTAATTGCATGCCCCTCTCCCAGTTGCTATAATGAAAAACGCCTCAAGACATAGCTGAATGTATGTGTGGAAGGGCCAGCAAAATGCCTTTTACTCCTCCTTCCTTCATTGATAACTACTGGCCTGTATGTTGTTTTTAATCATATGAATTGAAAGAAAAATAAGATTTTCTTTTTAAATGTTTTTTTTTGTTTTGTTTTGGTTCATGGAATTACTCAGATAATCATTCCTTTAAGCATAGTCTGATATAATTGTGGCCTGAGGTTACAGAGAGGTGTTGCCTCTTTGCAATGTTGAGGAACAATGCTCTTCACATCTAGTCAATAAACTTAATGAAAAGGAGATGGAAGGGAATATTGAATCTGCTAAGAAGGTTGACATGTCATGTACTGTTACTGATGCAGAAATAATAGGGAGTGTTTTGAATGTTAAAAAGTCAAAAGATACTGACAAAAAGTCATAAAGAAGATGAATTTACTGAAGGCTTCTTCAGCTTTTGAAGTAATTAATTAGAAAGCCAGCTACATTATATTGCCAAGAAAGGGCTGCATTTTTACATTCTGCTTTTCAATTTTAAGAGCAAGAGACAAATGACAAGTAAACAAGTTGTTATCTATAGTTTATTCAAAAAAGCAATTTCTAGGATATGTCATGAGGGCAATGTTGTTTAAGCTTTACCCCATCCCTTTTACATCTGCAGTTTTATAAAAATGATAATTGATAGTCATTTAAGCACGGCATGATAAAGAAATGTCTTTGGAATGATCCACAGAAATGAGATTCTATATTCATTCAGAGGACATATATTAAGCTTCTCAGGCCAGGCTCTGTGTAGAAAATACAGATCCTAATAAAAGAGTCTGCTTGAATATCCTATTAAAATAATTCCCAATGAATAGAAATCTTGTGATTAGAGATACTACTCACCATCAATCTATTTTTTGACTTTTCCAATTGATTCTGTAATTTTAAATGTCTGTTCACAAAAGCGATTGAGAAGTATCTGTGATGATATGTATAATATATATCATATATATATAATTTAATTTTTAAAGCTATTTCTGAAACTCTGGTGGAAGGCTGTATCTGTTTTCTTTTATGCTTATTAAAATCTTATTTAAATTATTTTTTATTAAATATCCATGAATGTTGAATAAAGCATGTTTATATATTATTGATTCATTTTGGTTATACTATGGTTCTAATATCATTTAGAAAAATCAATGTTACCCTTAAGACCAGGATTTTTGCTAAGTATTGCAGGATTTAAAACCATTTGGTTGGTAATCAGAATTCAAACAGGATTTTATATAAAATATGCTATTATCTTAAAGCTTTTTTCCTGTTAAAATTGATTAACTCAGTTTATAGTACTTTAGAAAAAGTACTTTTTAGTCCAATCTGTAGTCCAATCAGAAAAGCAAATAATTCAAAAATTTAGGAAATTACAGATAAATAAGAAAAGGTGAAGCAGAGTTAAATCCATTCTCCTTTTCCCCTACTGTCAATTTTAGTAGTCTGTATTATGAATGCACAAGCCAGTTCAGAGCTATGGCCTCTGTACTCTTAAGACTGGTGATCCAGAAACAGCTTTAGCTATCTATAACCTAAGGAAACCCAAGGCCTCTTCTAAAGAATAATGAAAGGCCATTCCATGATGGTCAATTTTTACTGTAACCTGTGTGGAGCTGTTTAATTATCAAATATACAGTCATATTCTTTAGGCAACTAAGTGAACTGCTCACTACAGTTTCTCTAACCCTTTCTTATGGCCTCTGAGAAAATTGTTGTTATAATTCATATGTAATTTATATTGTGTTATTTTATTTTTCATTTCTTTGACAAGATGGATATGCTACTATACCATAAGCCAAATAGTCCCATACTGAGAGATACTGCTAGAAAAAGATATTATTTCATGCGTAAAATTTTGTTCAGTTGGTGTTGATTAGAACTGTTAATTAATACCAGAAAGGGAAGCCATATATTAATATAGTTAATCTTTGACTTATATTAATGGGGGCTTTGGAGTTAGAATCAGACTAAACCTAGATTCAAATCCTGACTTGATCATTTTAATAACATTGTAATCTTAGATTGGTTATTTTAACCCACTTTTGCTTGTTATCATTATCAGTATAAAAAGGAGATAATATCTATTCCATCAGATTATTTTAAGAAATTAAATGAGCTCATATTTCTAAAATTTTTGGCAAGCATCTGACATGTAGTGACTGTTGGTACCTATTAGTTTTAATTTTCTAAAATTTCTGATTTCTAAAATTAGATGTTTTAAATTAACCTTAACTGTAAATAATAAAACTTCATGACATTACTGTCTGGGCAGCAAAATATCAAAAGCAAATACTTTGGCAATAAAAAGTGCATATGACTATAGTTTCAAATGAT
Source organism: Spermophilus citellus (assembly GCF_964194105.1). Taxonomy (NCBI): domain Eukaryota; kingdom Metazoa; phylum Chordata; class Mammalia; order Rodentia; family Sciuridae; genus Spermophilus; species Spermophilus citellus. The sequence goes on along the minus strand of NC_138190.1, from coordinate 115,338,943 downwards.
CTTTTAAGTGACTTTTCAGTTCTTATCTATATTTTCTGCCCTTACAAAACATTTTATAAATATATATTTCTTGTATGATACAGAGTGATATGAGCCTTAAATACAGTGAAACAGACTTCAGCATATTCCATAGTAAGATTATTGGCAATAGTGACATTTTTTCTAAGTAATTTCATTATTGTGAATTGTACACATTTTAATTTTTCTTTTCTGATTTTAAAAACATTTCAGATCTCTTGTGGAAGAGGAAGACCAACACATGAAATTATCCCTTGGAAGCAGCGAAATGGGCCTCTCTTCCCATTTACAGTCTTCCAAGGCAGGAACCACTCGCATCTTTACCAGCAATACCCACAGTTCTGTGGTGTTACAGGTAATCTAAATTGCCCCTTTGGTAGTATTTACACATCTTTTAAACCAGGATTTGGTGTGCAGTGTCAATAGTAGGGAATGTGTCGGGTGTGAAGGGACTGGGATGGAAGGTGTGTGGTAAATCTCTGTATTTTCTGCTCAGTTTTACTGTTAATATAAAACTGTACTAAAAAAAAGCTTATTACTTAGAAAACACAAATACCCATCAGGGAGGGAAGGATGTTTTTTTTTGTTGTTGTTTTTTTTGTACTGGGGATTGGAGCCATGTTACTCTACTGCTGAGCTCATCTCTAGCCATTTTTATTTATTTATTTTAATTTTAAGACAGGGTCTTTTTAGGGCCTTGCTAAGGCTCTAACTTGTGATCCTCCTGCTTCAGCTTCCTGAGTCATTGGGGTTATAGGCATGTGCCATTGCACCTGACAACGAAATCTTTTTTTGTGTGTGAAAAAAGGGAAAAAGAAACTTTATTGCTTTGCTAGCAAAGGAGAAACACAGGGAACTCCTGTCACAGAGGCTGTGATTCTGCCCATCAGGGGAACAGGGATCTTTTAAAGGTGATTCAAAGGCTACATTCCACAAGTTCTCTGTTGGAAGCTGTAATTCACTTGTTAATTTGGAAGATCTCCATATCTGAGATTTTCTGGTGCCATCCCCAAAGTCTAAATTACTTTTGTCCTGTGGTGGGTGAGTGCTCAAGGATAGATAACTATGTCTAGGATGGGGAAGAAAGGTAATTCTGTTTTCCCTGAGATTAGGGAGCAGGAGAGATAGAGGAGGAGGAAGAGAAGATGAAGAAACATGTCCTTTATAAAATAAGTTGCAATGGCAGAGCAGTAGGCTATATTTAGAGCATAAAGTGGACCAGTGCTATAATTTCTACATTGCATTTCTATGGAAAAATGGGCAGAAACATCTCCAAACTACTTCCTGCTGGGAGAGGGCAAAGTTGAGGGAGAGTCACGGAAGTCCTTGTTCTCTATCAGGTGGGGCATGGACAGTTAAGGGTATTTAGCATCAGGGAAGTCCAAAGGTCCATGGTGAAAGTTGGTGGGGTGACTGGACAAGGCATACATAGGGCAGGGATCATGCTAGGACAACAATAAACACAACAGAAAAACATTACTATTTTGTAAACAACTAGCATCAAAACAATTAGTATCTCAGCCAGCCTCTGAAAACCATGAGGATAGTAACTCATTAAAGCTTAAGATGGGGTCCAGCATGCCACTGGTTTGAACACAAACTCCAGCAATCTGCAGCTATTTAAGGCTTTAGAAACATTAGCCAAGTTGTTACGAGATATGGACAACATTTAGTTTTTGTTAATGACACAGATGTCCCCCTGAGCTGTAGTTAAGATATGTAATTTCACCTGGTTTTTATAAAATAGCTTTTTCATTAGCATTTACCTCTATGTTTAGTAGTGGGATCCCTTTAACTATTTTTTAGAGCTCTCTTGGTAAAGTTAGTTAGGGCTTGTGTGTGCCACACTGCAACTTTTAGACCAGTTTGAGGGATAAATATCAGGGCTAGATAATCATACCAGTGAAATATAGTTTGAGAGTTTATCTATGTAGCAAATTAAGCAAATTCATAAGTTTATGAGATCAGGTTCAAATTCACTCAGGAAAAACTTGTGACTCTAAAGTCCTTTGTTGTAACAATTACATGGGAGAAATCTTAATGGAGGAATGTATACTTTCTTGATTAAAAAATAATTCCCAGAATTCATTGTGTGTGTGTGCATGTGTGTGTGTGTGTGTGTGTGTTTGTGTACGTAAAGGACATCTTGCTACATATCACTTTCTTTTTTTTTATGGATTTATTTTCATGTGGTGCTGATGATTGAACCCAGTGCCTAACACGTGCTAGGCAAGCACTTTAACACTGAGCCACAACCCCAGTCCACATATTACATTCTTGAAGAATATATTTGGCAACATTGACTCTCTATTACATAGCATTCTAAGTAAATATGACAAGGTCCCTACATTAAATTTTTTAGTTTCTCATTCATAACCTGTTCTACTGACATCTTTGCCATAGTTCTAAAGATCATGTTTATTTGTTGTATAACTCCTATTAACAATAGTAGGTATAGGAGTTGGAATGAGGCCTGCTAGATGCAAACCCACTTAGAGATTTAAGAAGTAATAACTAACATGAAGATAGGGGATAGAAAACCAAAAGAACACAAACTCCAGCAATCTGCAGCTATTTAACGTAGTACTTCTGACCTTTGCAAACATTCACTGACTTCTGTGAGCATCACTGAATTAAAGGACATTATAATACTGGATATCGATAAATGTATTTTAACTATAATTAAATTATATGTCTTCTCTGTTTATCAGATAAGGAAAATATATCTTTCTAAATTCACCTTTAAATGAAATTTCCCCATGTGTATTTCATGCACATCCATATTTAAAAACCATTATAATAACAATTATAATAAACCATTATTATAAATATAATATATATTATAATGAGAGACAGTTTATACTTGCTGTGTTGCTTATACTTGTTGTGTTTAGTGCAGTTTCTCTGGGCTTCATTTTTTTAGCTCCAAAATGTGGCTATTGCCTAGGACATTTCTACAGTCCCTTCTAGTTCTGGTCTGAGAATCTATTGAAATCCTATTTTTCCAATATCCTAATTTCTTTTTTAATGGTGCAAAAGAGTTGTAAAGAATAGTGAGGGGTTGGGGTTGTGGCTTAGCAGTAGAGTGCTTGCCTAGCATGTGCAAGGCCCTGGGTTTGATCCTCAGCACCACATAAAAATAAAATAAAGATATTGTGTCCATCTACAACTAAAAAAAAAAAGAATAGTGAGTTTCATTGTGACATATTTGTACCTGCATATAGCATAATTGGAATAGTTGTTGGTTTTTAAGGTTACAGGAAAGGAGAATAAGGGGCCAAGCAGATAGGAAAAACATAAAAGGAAGAAGTGTTTTACTATACTAATGTGGTCTTGCTAAATAAAAATTTAAAAATAATAGAAAAATAACAAACAGCCTTAACTTACCACTATACTTATGTGATATGCATGATCATAATCATGTGTTCAAGCTAATTATTTTGGTCCTGCTAAATTTAAAAATTTAAACCAAATAATGACAGCTACTGTTCTACAGTGAATATTACAGCAGTTATTCTCAAATTTTAGTGTATCCCAGAATCACAAAGGATTTTTAAAAATACCCAGAACTGAGCCCAGGAATTTGCATTTCTAGCAAGTTCCTAGGTATTAAATAAGTTTCAGGAAAGCTATAGTCTTCTTTCAGTAGCCACAGGGGATTGGTTCCGGGGATCCCTGCAGATACGAAAATACATGAATACTCAGGTTCCTTACATAAAATGGTGCAGTATTTGCATATGGCCTAGGCGTATTCTGTTGAATAACTTAAATGATTTCCAAATTACTTATTAAGCCTAATATAATGTAAGTGGTATATAAATAGTTGTTATACTGTATTGTTTGAGAAAAAAGTTTGCTCAGTACAGAATCATTGTATGCTTAACCACATTTTTTTCATTTGAGGGTGGTTAAACTCATAGATGAGGAACCCACAGAGCACAGGGAGGATAGCCTGTACTCTTATTCTGCTGTTCTAAAAACATGGACCTATTTCACCAACAGAGATAGCCTCTTCTTCCCACCCCCTACACACACATAGACATACACACACACGCACACACACTCATATATATTACAAATTATTGTTAAAATGGATAAACATTGGAAATAGATCAAATATCCATCAATAGGGGAACGATTATATGCATTATGTTGCACCAAACTATGCAATATTATGTAGTCACTAAAAAGAGTGAAATAGGTATATAGGTATTAAATGGAAGAATATAAGACATTAAATGGAAAAAAAAGTAATGGGGAAAATGTGGTATATTTATCTATACAGTGGAATGTGATTCAGCTGTATTTTAAAAGTGTAGCATGATGCATGCTTCATGGATGAATCTTGTAAAGAGCATGCTAAGTAAAAGAGTCTAGTCACAAAAGTCCACAATTTCTGTTTCCATTTGTATGAAATAATCAGAATAGAGAAATCTATAGAAATACAAAATAGACTAGTGTGTGCTTAGGGTTAGGGAAACTGGAAGGATTTGTGTATAATAACTGAAGGGTACAGGACTTCTTTTTAAGATTATAAAAATATTCTTTTTGAGATTATGAAAATATTCTAAAGTTTACTGTGGAAATGGTTGCATGTATCTCTAAATTCACAAAACCATTGATTTAGAACATTTATGTGGGTGAATTGTGTTTTATATGAGTTATATGTCAATAAAACTAATTGAAAAAGTAATAGGGCAATGTATATTAAGTAATCCTGACTATTTGTAGAAAAATTAGACAATATGTATCTAATTTTAGACACACACACACACATATATATATATATATATATATGCGCACACACACACATACACACATACACGAATGTGAGCTTATAACAAAAGGTCTCCAAACATTTGGGAGAATAGTGAAAGATATTACTTTTTGCTGTGCACAACAGCACATTGTTTAATTTATTCACAATGGAAATATTTTTCTATATAATTTTAAAAATAGAATGGTTGACCAAAGTGTAGCTGGATCTTATAGCATTTGACTCTGCCACGGTTTCTCTCATTGGTCCAGGCTGGTGGTAAAAATGGTGATATTAAAATGACCTCAAAGTTTATATTACTTGAAAATGATCATTCTGCAACTGAATTTTTTTTGCTGTTATTTTCTGTAGTGTACAGAGCTAGTACTCTATATTTGCGGTTAGAAAACCTTGTATACTTTATTTTTATTTTAAAGTCTATTAAAATTAAGTTCTCACAAACTGAATTTTTTAAGGCCAAAAACTAACAGGGAACCTTTTTGTATTTAATCTTAGGTATGTGGTTTTCAAGGGAGTAAACCAGAGAAGTGTTTAACGTGTAAATGTTATCACCATTTTAAAATTAGCAATAACACAAACTACAGCTTGAAAAGGCTTTGAAAGTACTGTCAGAGGAACAGATCCATGGGGAGCAAGTGTTCTAAGAAGTCTTAGTTGATTACCCACTGCCTAACTGTAGTGAGCTCCACATGGGGTTCAGCCCAAACTGGAATTCTAATTGTCCCACTTACCAACTGGTTAGATGACTTGGAGAAGTCACATATCCTCTTTGGGCTAGCTTCTTTCTTTACAATCTGGGTGAGAGGTATGGAGATTAAATGTCGTAATTTCTGGAAAGGAAAGTTTGCCTGATAAATATCCAGTTATTTTTTGTTCTATCCAAGCTAAACAGAGAATGTGTTAGACAAAATGGAGCTGATCAAAAGTGATGTGTGAACCAAATTAGGTGTCTGTCTGGTTGGCGTGAATGCATCTTGTAGATTAGTCATCTTCATTAAATAGGCTTTAGCAAACTAGAGTGTCAAAGACAGTGCCTGGAAAGACATTTGATAACTAATAGGCTTGGATTCCTAGAACCCTGAACAAATCCCAAGAGAATCTGTGATGGAATTAGCAGTGCAAATTACTTTTACTGAAATAAAGAAGATTAACCAGGGTTAGCTAAAGTACTGATTGGTAAAATCAAGGATGCTCTCATTTCCCACACTCTTTGCTGCTAAATCTATGGTTACTTATCATTGGAAATCTTCCATTCTTTGAAGTCTCCCTATTGTCCCTAGATGACAATATCTATCTTTTACTACTTAACCCTATGGTAATTATTTGAGTCATACCCTCCCTTCCTAACACCTTCAGTTTTTAAAATAATACTGTTATTGAGATATGATTCACATATTATAAAATTAACCCACTTAAAGTATATAATACAATGATGTTTAGTATATTCACAGGATTGTGTAACTATCACCACAGTCAATTGTATAACATTATCATTACCTCAAGAAGGAACCTGTATTGCTGGGCACAGTGGCACATACCTGTTTTCCCAGTGACTCCAGAGGCTAAGGCAGGAGGATCACAGGCTCAAAGCCAGCCTCAGCAACTTAGTGAGGCCCTGTCTCTAAATAAAATATTAAAAAGGGTTGGGGGTGTTGCTCAGTGGTTAAGTGCCCTTGGGTTCAATCCCCAGTACCAAAAAAAAAAAAAAAAAAAAAAAAAAGAAAGAAAGAAACTTATATTTGTGTCTGTGGATATAACTCAGTGATAGAGTGCTTATCAAGAAAGTGCAAGCCTGTGGGTTCAATTCCATTACCAGAGGGTGGAGAAGGAGGAAGAATAAAAGAAAGAAATCCTTATCTATTATCAGTTACTCCCTATTTGTCCCCAGCCCCTTCCTTAATTGTAGGCAACTATTAATCCACTATCTCTATAGATCTACTTATTCTGAGCATTTCATATAATTGAAAGCATGTGCTATGTGTTCTTTTGTGACTGGTTTCTTTTACTTAGCATAATGTTTTCAAGGTTGGTCCATGTTGTAGCATGCAACATGCTTGCTTCCTTTCTGTGGCCAAGTAATATTCTACTGTATGGATGTACCATAATTTGTTCATCCATTGATGGACATTTGAATTTTCCCATAATTTAACCATGAATAATGCTGCTATGATCATTCATGTAGATACTTAGGAATAGAATTATTGGTTCCAGGTAATTCTTTGTTTAATCTTTTGAAGAAATGCCAGAGGGTTTTTCAAAATGGTTGTACCATTTTATATTTACACTGGCAGTATAGAAGTTTCCAATTTCTTCACAGGCTTACCAGTACTTATTGGCTTCTCTTTTTTATTGTACTCATACTTCTGGTTTTGATTTGCATTTTCCTGATTTGCTAATAATGTTGAATATTTTAAAATTTGTGCCTATGGTCATTTGGATGTGATCCTTAGAGAAATGTCTGGTCAGGTTCTTTGCTCATTTTTCATTTGGGTTATTTATAATTTTAGTGTTAGGTAGCAAGAATTCTTAAGGGATTTGTACTTATCTGGTCGGTAGTTTATAAGTATTTTCTTTGAGCATCTTCAGTTTTATGGTTCTTCATTGTTCTGCCATAACTACTTTTCCAATTTCCAATCCCTTTTCCATTCAACCATATAATCTTTCCTTTGGCAATACCTGAGCAGAGTTAAATAAAGGGTCAAGGTAAATACCTGGAATATTTCTTATTTTCACTATCCCCTAAACATATATTTTTTTTTCATTTATAAGTGTTCTTACACCTATTTCCTCTCCCTCAAATGTCCTTTCTTTATTGTATCTGTATGTTTAGCCCCAATTTAATCATAATGACTCAAGTTAAATGGCCTTTGTATAAAATGTTTATTTTTTGGCATTTTAAAATAAATTTTTATCTGATACATAAAAACATAAAAAATTACATATTTATGGGATACCATGTGATATTTCAGTACATTTATATATTGTATGATGTTTAAGTTAGGTTAGCTATATCTATATCCTCAAACTTTCATCATTTCTCTACGGTGAAAACATTCAAATTGCTTTCTTCTAGCTTTTTGAAGTATGCAGTACAATTATGGTTATATTCATCCTATTGTGTGATAGCTTAGCAAACATCTTGCTCCTAACTATAATGTAGTATCCATTGATCAACCTCTCCCCATGTGAAATGTTTCTTGACCAAAGCAGAGTTAGTGGCTTCTCCTGTATACAAACCATTTAGCACTTTTTGATATCACCTCTCAGTGAGGTCCTCAATATCTGGGTGCTAAATTGTTGTTTCTGTATGTCTTTTACCTAGGGTTGGGGTGCCTGTGATGCTTAATAAATGTTCATTTTTGATGTTATTAGTATCATAATTAAAAAGAGATAATATATTATGTACCTGGCACAGAAGAACCATTCAGTGCCTTTTAGTGCGCTTATGGATATTGGTTGTGGAATAAATGAATTCGGGTGGCAGCTTTTAAATTATTTTCATATGTACTTGCCTTGTTGAAAATTGAAAACAATGTGATGAGAGAAAGGACAATATTGTTTTTTTCTATTTTATAGATAAGGAAACTGAATCTCACAGAAGTTAGGAGGTTTTCCCAAATATACATAAACGGTAAATGACAAGTACTAGGACTTGACCCAGATATGCTGACTATAAATTTGCATTTATGTATCTTCTAATCTTTCTGTAAACTGCATTACCTTTTAAACATAATGTCTAAATATTGTTTATTAACTAAAAGTGTAAAAACACGTTAACAAAGGATAAAAGATAATCTGGCATGAACAATACAGGTTTCATTTTTGGTTGAAACAGAATTATGCAGATTATCTTCTTGCCTGTCTGTCCTTCTTCCCCTCCCCTGCCCAAAAGGAAGAAACAAAAATAGGATCAAACTATTAACTACCAGTTTGAAGCATTACTGTTAGGACAAGGAGACCATAATGAGGATACTGTGCTTCATCTGATGGCAATGTATATTAATTGCATAATACTTACATAGGGGAGAAGAAATCATTTCCTGATTATTGGCTATGCTTATTGAAACCTATAAAAGCTTGAAAATGCCTCCCTTCTCTGGCTAGCTAGGTTGCTAATTGGCATTTTCTCACTTTAAAGATTAGTGCCTATAAAACTGCTCTTCCCATGTTTTCTTCCATTTTATCTATTTAGTTTCCCACTCTAATTTTAGATCTAATGTCAATGTAAGATATAATTTTATAACCTTAAGTTATTATCTAGCTAATAGAATGTTAAATAAATAGATTATTCCAAAAACCTATATACACATAAGTAGTGTATTGCTTTCCACTGGATTAACTTCATGGAATGTTTTTCCTGGGGTAGGTGCTTCAGTTGCTGATCATGTTGTATTGATGAACTGTACCCTATTTCAAAACATCATGATTATAAGAGAAGCAGTTTAAAAACTATACTGTTAACATAAGAAATAGATGTGTAATGACTAGGAGAGATCCATTTTACAGAAGAATCATACAAATACTTTATATTATTGAGCTTTATATGAAAATGGTACTTTCCTTCATTTCTTCTCAACTCTTTAAGGGCAGCTAAAATATAGAGAAATGGATCTCTAGGTTTTCTTGGGAGTAGCTCTTGGGACACTCAAGTTAAGGTACAATAAGTTATTCATATAGTTCCAATTGAATGTGTATCTTTATTTTTATTTTTTATTATTAGTTGTTCAAAACATTACAAAGCTCTTGACATATCATATTTCATACATTTGATTCAAGCGGATTATGAACTCCCATTTTTACCCCATATACAGATTGCAAAATGAATTACAGTAGATGGGGTAGAGAGAGAAGATGGGAGGGGAGGGGAGGGGAGGGGAGAGGAGGGGGCATAGTAGAGGATAGGAAGGGCAGCAGAATACAACATACACTAGTATGGCAGTATGTAAAAAAGTGGATGTGTATCTTTAAATCTAAGTTGAAAGACTGTCTATGTTCCTTTTTAGGTCACTTTAGTGTGTTATTATCCTGCTGTCTCAATTGAGCATTTTTTTGGTTATTTAGCATGTGTTGATAGGACTAGTTCATATTAGCTCAAGAGTCAAAATACTGTAATACATAAATTCAATTTATGATTATTATGTATTAATTCAGTTTGTTATTAATTAATTTTGTATCTTAAAAACTTAATAAACTATTAGTTCTAGAATGTTTTTGGAGGTTCTATAAGATTTTCAACATAGACAGTCATTTCACCTGTAAAGAAAAATGGTTTTATTTCTTCCTTTCCAGTCTTTTTATTTCTTTTCTTGTGTTATTACACTCTGTAGAACCTCCAGAAAAATGCTGAATAAAATTCATGAGAATGTATGTTCTCGCTTTATTTTTGATATTATGGGGAAAAGCATTCAGTCTTTGGGTATAATGTTATTTGTGGGTTTGAGGAAGTTCCTTTTTAGTTTTAGTTAGCTGGGAGTCCCTACACCCAATCAGAAACAAATGTTGGATTTCATGTAATAGGTATTGAGATGATCTAATAATTTTTCTTTTTTAGTTTGTTAATATGGTCAGTTATATTGATTGATGTTTGAATGACAAAGCAATCTTGTAGTAAAGGCATAAACCCTCCTTGGTCATGATGGAATGCCCTTTAAAATACTGTTCAATTTGATTTGATAAAATCTTGTTGAGAATTTTTATATGTATGCTCCTGATGAATTTTGATCTTGGTTTTTCTTTAGTTGTCTTTGTCTGGTTTTGTTATTAATGCTAGCAGCTAATGAATCAATTCAGTAGTAGAGTAATTGACTAGTATGGGCCAGGCTCTGGGTACAATCCTAAAAAGAAAAAATAAAGATGACTCCAACCATATGGAATAAATTGGAATGTATCCCCTTCCCCTAATAATCTGGATGTGGTTATGAAGTATTGCTGTTCTTTTTTCTTTGTTGTTTGGTGTGTCACATCAGTGAAACCATCTGAGATTAGAGTTTTCTTTGGGGGAAGATTTTAAATTCAACTTTATACTAGTATGACTATTTGGGCTTTCTGTTTCTTCTAGAGAAAACTTTAGTAGCTGTGTCTTTTAAGGAATTTGTCCATTTCAATTGAGTTGTCAAATTTTTTAGCACACACTTGTTCAAATTTTCTGATCATCTTTTTAATATTTGTAGAATTAGTAGTAATATTAAATCTATCAGTCCTGGCATTTGTAGTTTGTACTTTCTGCCTTCTCCCCTTTGGTCAGTCTGGCTAGAAATTTTTATGTTCATGGATCTTAAAGAAATAGCTTTTGGTTTTATTGTGTTTTCTCTATTTTCCTGTTTTATATTTTATTGATTACTACCGTGATCTATTATGTCCACTCTCCTTTTTAACTTACAATTAATTTACTCTCTTAGTTCAGATTTCCTAAGGGGGAAATTGTGGTCTTTTATATGAGACTTTTTAAAAAATTTATAATATAGACATTTACTTGTATAAATTTAATCTTAAGTATAGCTTTAGCTGTTTCCCCCTTTCCCATCCCCCCTTTTGATACATTGTATTTTCACTTAGCTAAAAATGCTTTCTATTTTCCCTTTTAAATTCTTCATGGGTTATTTAGAATTATATAATTAAATTTCCAAATATTTGGGGACTTTCCAGAGACCTTTCTGTTTTTTATTTCTAATTTAATTAAAACTGGTCAGAAAACATACTTTGTATGACTTAAATACCTTAAAAATTTTAAAATTGCTTTATATTTTAAAAAGTCTAGTATTATAGCTCACAATATGATCTGTCATGGTAAAAGTCACATATGTGCCTGAAAATAATTTGCATTCCTTTATTTGGACTAGATGAAGTTGTTTGATATAGTTAAGTCTTACTCTATAAATTTTGACTAGATGAAGTTAGTTGATATAAGTCTTTTGTATCCTTACTAATTTCTGTCACTTTTTAAATTCAGTTTTTGAGAGAACAGAATTGAAGTCTACCACTGTGATTGTGAATCTGTTTATCTTGGTAGTTCTTTCAGGTTTTGCTTCATATATTTTGAAACTCTCGTATTACACATAAGCATTTAAGTATTTTATGTTCTCTTGGCAAAATGACAGTTATCATGAAATTACTTTATCCCTGTAAATAATCTTTGCTCTGAAATCTATTTTGTATGTTACTACAGTCATACTATCTGTGTTTTAGTTAGTGTTTACTTGGTATATGTGTTACCATACCTTTACTTTTTATTTTGTAAATTGAAACAGAGCAAAACAAAGTGATTTTTATTTGCATATAATTTTGAGTTTTAGCAAATATACAGTTTAATTTAGTCACTACAATTATGATGCAGAACTATTACATGATCCCAATTTATTCTTTGTTATTACCCTTTGATTGTTACCTCCCTTAAACCTTGGAAATTACCTGTTTTCTGTCATTATATTTTTGTTGTTTTGAAAATATTTTCTAAATCATCATACAGTCTGTAAACATCTGAGAATAGCTTCTGTTACATAGTCTAGGCCTTGAGATCCATTCACTTTGTCATGTGTATTAGTAGACTGTTTCCTTTTATGACTGAGCAGTGTTTTGTATTATAGAACTTCATAGGGTTTCTTTTTGATATTCTTCCACTTCAACTACCACCCATCTCCCTGGTACTTTCCACTTACCTATACTCTTTTTGATCTTTCTACCTGAAACTGGAGTGTATTTCCCCTGTTATGCCATGTACTTAGCACAACTACATCCATGTTCTAGGTCTAAGGACACGGAGAAAGTAGAAACATTAGGTAGTCACCACAAAGAGGCCATCACGGCTCCTATGACCAGAGAAGGTTTTTCTCATTCAGAGTTTTAGGCATCTGCTACCTTCACTTTCAACACTATCAATGTTCCCACCACCACTGCTTTGGAATTGCCTGGGAATTGGGAATATGTTACCAGGTGTCCCTTTCAGGTTGCAAGATGCTCTAAGTTCAGGCCTGGTGTCCTGGAGGGGTGGGGGTGGGGAGTAGGTATGGGGTAGGGACTCACCATTAGTACAGTATACCTTTGCATTTTGATTTTCTTTCCCAATTCACCTACTATTAACATTTTTTCATTTACATTTTTAAAAAATATTTTTTAGTTATACATGGACAGAATATCTTTGTTTATTTATTTTTGTGTGGTGCTGAGGATCGAACCCAGTGCCTCACATGTGTGAGGCAAGCACTCTGCCACTGAGCCACAACCCAGCCCCTTTTTCATTTAATCTTAAGGCTTGAGAGGTGATGCCAGAGAAGCATTTATTTTAGAGCCAACTTTTCCCTAGTACTAAGGCAAAATTCTTTTGTGAACTCTAAGGCCCTAGCATTATGAGCTTTCCATTCCTATGGTTTAAATAGGAACTCTTCCCACCCCTTTGTGAGTCTTAGAGATTGTTCCATATGCTCTTTTGGGTGGTTCTTTCCCCAAAAATTCTCTTATTATTCACCTGCATCCTTGAGAGGGGCTATTTTCAGCTGTCTAACGCCCTCTCTCTGTGCAGAATTCTCTTATATTTTGCCCCACAGATTTAGCTGTGTTGATCTCCTCAGACTCTCAATCTTGGGAGAAAGCAGGGTTTTACTTGAGTTCCTACTCCCTGTATCTCTATCTGGAATCTCTAGGTAGTAAATTGTAACAATTATAGGGCTCACCTTATTTGTTTCTCTTTTTTCATGGATACCTCTCCTTTGATCATTTTAAACTACTCTTTTCATACATTTTTTTTTCTAGTTTTAAGGTGTTTCAGAGGTAACTAAAACCAATCTCTGTCTCTCCGTCTTCACTGGACACAGAAATTTATAGGCTATAATTAAGTGCTAAATTATGAAACCCAGACTGAAGGCACCTAATTATTTTAAAGGAGATTTGTTTGGAGATCACTTTACAAAGGAGGTCAAATTTGATCTAGCATTTGAAGGAAGGAAGACATTCCATGTGAAAAATAATGGCATAAATGAAAGCTCTGGAAAGGAGTAAGCCTGCATTTTTACCAGTGAGACAATATGGAGAACTGGATAAGATGAGTTATAGTACATAGGAAAATAATAAAAATAACATTTAATAATAAAGTTGGGCCAAATAAGAGAAGTCATTGAAAACCAGGAGTTGTGATATAATACAGTGATAGAGAACCATTAGAAATATTCTAAACTCTGAGCAGTGTTATATAATGAGAGCAGAGTTTAATATTTATATCAACTTTTATGTTCAACCTGTGTATTCCTTTTACATAAGTATATCTGTTCTCCTTCTTTCCTATGAATAAAATGAAGAGTGACTTCATAAAAAACATGGCTGGTATTGTTTTGATCAGATACATCACATTTATTTTAGCACTGAAGTAAAATCATTTCATAACCTTCTTTTCTTTAGTTTTTATTCTTTATTCATAAAACACACTTTTCATCAGTAACTTTTATTGCTTTTTTCAGTATATATTTCCTGTTTTCTCTACTTCGTTTTTGAAATTACAGTCATCAAAACTAGTAAGTTCTTTTTAATGCAGAAGTTAGTGGAAAGATTTGCTTGTTAGATTGTTTTTAAAATATATTTTTAGTTGTAGGTGAACACGATACCTTAATTTTATTTATTTATTTTTACGTGGTGCTGAGGATTGAACTCAGTGCCTCACATGTGCTAGGCAAGTGCTTTTCCACTGAACTACAACTTCAGCCCCTATTAGATTGTTTTTTCCACACCTTACAGTATCACTGTAGCTTTTCCATAATGGAATTATATTCATGTAAAAGCTATTTACATCCAATCAACCTTTTAAGGAAACTATATCTTGTCTGTTTTCCATATTATAATTCTAAAATGCCAACTCATTATCTTCTGATTAAATATGGTTATTATAAAGTTTATCAAACTCATTTAATATATTTTAGTCTTTCAGGGTAGTAGATATATATCTCCCTCTATTTAATAGCATTAAAAGTTTTGATACATTGGGTAAATTTAAGCCAGAGGAGGAAAAACACATTTTAATACCCTTTTTTTCCCTCTCAAAAGGATATGAGGATAAAAAGAAGATATGGGGAGATTGGTAGAATATAGAAAGGGAAATATTAAAGACACTAAGGACAGATAAATCCCTCTTAAAATCAAGGTCCAGAAGAAGTAGAAAAATACAAAACTAAGAAAAGTGTTGAATTTAAATCAACATAAGCAGTTTTTAAGGACAGTCTAGAAAGCCAATTGGAAATTGAGCAATTTACATAAAGCAGAGTTGTTTAGGTACATATAGTTGACTAGCATATGGAGATAGATAACATAATTTATAGAAATCTTTTGAGAAGAGTGAGTACAAATTTGATGGAAGAAAATGATTTTGCAATGAAAGGATTTATTTTGAGTATGCAAGCTATCTTCATGACTCCTTCTAGAGTTAAATGGAGGAAAAAATAATGAGAGTGAGAGTAAAAAATAAATATACCGAAAAACAGGTGGACAGTGTGAAAAAGAATGACCTCCTCTTTTAATGTGTGTACTCCACTAGAAGCTTACAGTTTAAAAGTTATTTAGAGAAATAACTATCTTCTGCTATCTAACAGTGTGTATTATGGAAGGAACTTCTCTTTAAGCAGATCTGGGATATTCAGAAAATGGCATACAAACAAGATACCAAGAGTGTGTTAGAAAACAATCTGAATTGACAGATCTCATTTTGATAACGATAGTAATAATCTGAAATAAAATTGGCAAATACAAAATTGGATGGTGAAATTATTCATTTATGCATAAGAAAATAAAGGTTGTGAAATGTGTAGAAAGCAAACTACTTTACATGCAGTGAAAATAAGTGCAAAACCTCACAAAAGCATACAATTTGCCAAAGGTAGATAAATTAAGCTTAGAATAGGAAACACTTAAAATGTGATGAAAATTTTTGAGGCATGTCAGTTTCTTTTCTTCTGGGACAGCAGATTATACTGAGAAAGGGTAGAACATTTTTTTATAATAGTGTAAAAGGATACAAATGACCAAACTTGTGAAGAGGTTAAAGGCTTTTGATGTCTTAGCTGATCTAAGTTATCCAGATTTTGAGGATTGTGTCTCCATGTACAATTTTAATGTAATGTGGCAAAATAAGAAATGATACAGTTAATGATACAAGAAGAATTAGCCATACCTTTTTTTTTTCAAAGAAAAGAGAAGAAATAATAAATAGTAGGAATGGAGCCTTTCATGTTACTCAATTCTAAATGTTATATATTTGTAGGAATATTTAAAAGGCAGGAGAGCTAGCAAATGAGCCAAGAAGGTTTTTTGGTTTTGTTTTAATGGTAGGAAACAACCAACTGGGTATAATCATTGCTTTTGAATAAATGGGGCTTGAATTTTCTCAAAGATTACATTTGCTTTAGAAGAGATTAAAAATTATTTGATGACTGAAAATAAGGGAAGAAGACACACAGTACTTAGTCTCATCTTACTGATATCTTGACATCTCCTTTTTGCTAGTACCCAGGGTATATTTCTCCCAAGAAAAATCAAATCTTTTAACTTAACATGAGCTATCAAAATGTTAAAAATACATATGTTTTCTAGCAAACAACTCCATTTCTGAGAATATCTCCAACAAATATACTTTCAGAAGTGTGTGTGTGTGTGTGTGTGTGTGTGTGTGTGTATTGCAGCATTGCTTACAATTTCAAAAGTTAAGACACAGTACAAGTGTTCAGTCAGAGTAATTTATGAGTAATTTATGGTGTGTCCCCATTATAGAATACTTTGCATCCTCTAAAAAGAAGATTCCAGAGAGGTAGAAGTTTGCCCATATTATCTGCTCAAGTGAATTTTAAAATGCACAGCCATGTATATGGTCTCCCACTTGAGCTTTGCTTTTAATTTTAAACTTATATATTTTTTTGTATTTTGTCTTTTAAAAGCATATATTTAAAAATTTAAACTGAAATTTATTTGAGGGAATTAAAAAAAATCTGCACCCTCTGGAGTCAACCTTTTCTCCCTAAACTCTGGGTGGGTTTCTTTTCTCTCACACTTTTCCTTTACCATCTACACAAATAAGCACCTTGAGCATAGTTCACTTTCTTATTGAGAGAGGTATCACAAATAAATTTCTACTTCCTAGTTAACTTGTCGACAAAGTTCAAGTTCTACCCAGTACCAAGTGATGGCTTCTGGATAAAAGTTGGTTTGTTTGTTGAATTCAAAGATGCTAGTCCCTAAACTCTTCCAGCTGAGGGACTTCTTAGTTGCTTAACTGTCATCCTCCCACTGCAGTGTACTCATTCAATACTTCCTGATGCTCATGCATTTGGAAGGTGATTCTTGTAAACTCATTACACTTTAGATTTCATATATGAATCTTAAAAGAGTTACTTTTTACCTTCATGAGAATATTCCCCCCAATTGATGTTTCTTTTCCAAGATGAGCTATTGTTCTCTTCCTTCTCCTTTTCTGAATAACAGGGTAATAGATAAAGTAGGGGTTGAATCAATATTTTAAAAAATGTGTTCTTAGTATGTTATGCCTTTTCCTTCTTAAATCTGTGACTCATAACTTTATTTAAAGAAAATTTTACTTGTGGTCATTAAAATATGAAGTTGATTCATTAATCTTTTATATTGGTTCTTGATGTTGTATTATATTATTGTATCTCTATCTTCCCAATTTATTAATAATGAAATATTTCTATATTTGAATCTACATACTCAATCCTGACAAAATCTTCATACTTTTGGCCTCATTATTAAATTGTATGTTGCCTCTTTCTGATGCATTTTGCCAGCCTGCTATAATCTCTTTAACCTTGTTATTTTTAATTGACAAAAGTGTATATATTCACTGTGTACCACATGATGTTGTAAAATATGTATACATTGTAGAATCATACTTTTATGATCTTAAAAGTGTTTCATTCTCCCCAAAGGGGCAAAGGAACAATTGCCTATTTGCTATTGGTTGGGATCGTAAGTGGTATAGGTGAAAGATTCTTCTTATTATCAGAACCCTGTCTCTCTTCCAAACTATGGGTGCTATCATGTTAATTCTCTGCTAAACCTTTAAGCATTTGGGGACAATTAAGAATTATGTTGCGGCTTCCTGGCCTCCTTTTACCAAAGATAATTAAATTTCAAATTGAAAGATAATTGTCAAGCAGCAGCAATGTACCAAGTATTGGAATTTTTATAGCAAAGTCCTTAGTTCTCAAAGAGAGAGAACTATCTGATTGGTAGAAAGTACTCCTATCTTGCATTTAATGCAGATAGTCTCTCCTTTTTCTCTCAAAAAACAAACCCCCAAATCTTTCATTAAAGTCCTATAATAGGGCTATTAATATATTATTATGGAAAGGAGTGTTGTCCAGTCTAATACTCTTACTCTTTGGACAGGAAAACAGAAGACTACATGATTTATTTTTCCAAAACAAGGTAGAATCTCATGTTTGTGTAAATAATTGAATTTATGTACTTTCGCTATTTGTTCTTAATCTAAATAGCCCTAAAATTTTATCTTTTTCATACAGTGGAATAATATATACATTTCTACATATCAAGAAAGCTGTTTGATTTTTTTCTTCTTCTCTGGAGTAATTATTCTTTTGGCTCTATTTTCGAAATACGTTGTTCCACATGAATATATAAATAGAATTTTAGCCTGGAGCTTTCTAACCCTAACCATTCATTAGTGGCTCAAGTTATATTCTTGTTACAGGGCTTTGACCAGCTTCGACTTGAAGGATTGCTTTGTGATGTGACCCTGATGCCAGGTGATACAGATGATGCTTTCCCTGTACATAGAGTCATGATGGCATCTGCTAGTGACTACTTCAAGGCTATGTTCACAGGTAGCTTGCCTTTTTAAACTCTGCATCCACATTAAACAATATGGAAAATTGTGTTTAAGTCTTTTTATTTCTAATTGGAAATTCAGTTATTTATTCAGTTATTACTTTCAAAGGGAATAATCATCACCAGTATGTGTGATCGTGAGTGGTGCTATACAGCTGTGCATGAAAGTACAGCATGTATGATTTGGGTGATGCACTTTTTCATACATCCATCTTTGTTTCACAGCTTTTCCTTTTCATATCTGAATGGGTCTTTAGAGGCTCTGTGTCTGACTAATATAATCTTTGATCCATCAAAAGATAGGAAGTGATAGGAGAACATTTTAGAAGTACTTGCATCATATATTACCTCCATTAGTATAGAGATGAGCTTCTTTAAGCACTCTCTTTTAATTGTAAAATGTGCAAAAGCCTGATTCTGGTATGAATGCTTATACAGAAAAGACTTTTCCTTGATTGTATTGCATCTAATTAGCAGCAGAAGTGAGTTTGACCTTAATTATCCACCTTCATTTAATTGAATGTCTTTTTTTATATTTAAGGTGGAATGAAAGAACAAGATTTAATGTGCATCAAGCTTCATGGTGTGAGCAAAGTTGGTCTAAGGAAAATTATTGATTTCATTTATACTGCAAAGCTTTCTCTTAATATGGACAACCTTCAAGACACACTGGAAGCTGCCAGCTTTCTACAAATTCTGCCAGTTTTGGACTTCTGTAAAGTGTTTCTCATATCTGGGGTAAGATATTTTCAGACTTTTTTTGGTAGATTCCAGTTGTAGCCTGTTTAGAGTGTAGATATGTGCAATTTGCCAATAGAATGGTGTCACATAGTATGTGGTCTAGAAACAAGATTAGATTAAAACAACTACATTTTTACTAAACAGTATCATTTAACAAAACTTTCAGTGTAATCAAATGACATGGAATACTAAGTGTTCAATAAAGATATATACCTTAGCCTGTTTGATAATGTTACATACCTTAATTTGGTTCTATTCATCTCAATGATTTTGCACAATAGTCTTTAATGGAATCCTATGGAAATGTAATCTGAGCTGCTAGAAGTCTGTTAAAATATTTTTGGCAATTTTTTCCCTTATTTTAGTATAGGAGTTAAGATCTAGACCTAAATTTATGTCCAGACTGTAAAGATACAAGTCTTGGTCTCTTAGGAACATATTAACTACTGAATAGTGTTTAGCCTTTTTAATGACCAATCGGTGGAGTACTTAGCAGTCACCCAGTTTCTCAAGATAGTGTTTTATTTTAGTTGAAATCCTTAAATTTGATTTTGTGAAACTAAATGCCTGGGCTATGCAGAAATATTGCCAAGGTTCCAGAACACCTACAGCTAGCTTTTATGATTAAGAATTATAGCAGTAGTAATTTTTTATATATTTTCTGAATTATTTATTTATGGATAGCATGCTTTTTATAATTGGTTTTAACTAATATAAATTTTAATATTGGTAAATGATTGCCATTTGGCTTTTAAAAACTCAACACTTTTGAACATGCAATCTTCTTTAAAACACTAAGTTTCAAGAGAGCATGTGCTTAATTATTTTATTAATCAGAAAGTCCTTCTCCATCAATTGATGAAGGGATATAGTGGTATATACAGACACATTGTAATATTATTCAGCCTTTAAAAAGAATGAAATTCTATCATGGATGAGCCTGGAGGACATTGTGTTAGGTGAAATAAGCTAAGCACAGAAAGACTAGTAACATCTGTTTTCACTCATGTGGAAGCTAGAAAAGTTCACCTCATACAAGAGTAGAATAAGCAGAATGAGATCCTAACTAGAATAAGATATATTCCATGCTTATATAATTATATCAAAATGGATTCTTCTGTCATGTATAATTAAAAATATACAATAAAAAAGAGTAGAATAGATTTTGCTAGAGGTCCATAAGGATAGGGGTGTGGGAGGTGTGATATAGGGAGAGGTTGGTTAATGGGTACAAAAATAAGGTCAGATAAGAAGAATAAGTTTAGTGGTCTATTATACAATAGGGTGACTATAATTAGCCATATATTTTAGATTTCAAAACTGCTATGAGAAAATTGTGAATACTCTCACCACAAAGAAATGATAAATGCTTGAGATGATGTATTGTAACTAAATTATCCTGATTTGATCCTTATATAATGTGTGTGTGTGTGTGTGTGTGTGTGTGTGTGTGTGTATATATATATATATATATATATATATATATAGAGAGAGAGAGAGAGAGAGAGAGAGAGAGAGAGAGCACTCACATTTTACCCCATACATTTGTACAACTATCATGTAATGTATCAATTAAAAATAAATGTATTTAAATGTTGGAAAAATTTAAAGACAAGGTACTTATAAAGTCAAACCAATAGCTAATTTAACTACATTCTTGAAAATATATTTTTTTGTATATTTGTTCCCATTTTAGAGTACTCAGAATGCTGTCTCATAATTACCTATAAAATTTTAAACTTATGGCTATTTTTTTTAAAGAAAGAGTGAGAGAGAGTGAGAAAGAGGGAGAGAGAGAGAGAACTTTAATATTTATTTTTCAGTATTTGGCGGACACAGCATCTTTGTCTGTGTGTGGTGCTGAGGATTGAACCCGGGCTGCACGCATGCCAGGCGAGTGCGCTACCACTTGAGCCACATCCCCAGCCCTAAACTGATGGCTATTTTAAGGGTTTTATGGCAACATATTATATTGTAGATGTGTATCATCTTGACTTCCAAGTGGAGTTTGTTAGTCTCCTATGCTATTACTTACAACCATTACTGGGTTTGTGTGCAAAATTTCATTTTAACTTGCTTATTTTACTTCTTTTCGATAGCTGAATCATATGGTGGTTCCATTCAAATTCTTTTGAGGAATCTCTATATGCTTTCCCAAGTGGTTATATTAATTTTCAGTTGACAAATGAGATAAATAAAATGTTATATCACACATACACAAACACACACACACATAATGGAATTTATTCAGTCATAAAGAAGAATGAAATTATGGCATTTGCTGGTAACTGCATAGAACTAGAAAATATCATGCTAAGTGAAATAAACCAGATTCAGAAAATAAAAGGTAAAATTTTAATCTCATATGTAGAAGCTAGATAGAGGGGAAAGGGGAATTATAAAAGGGATCTCATGAAAATAGAAGGGAGACCAATAGATAGAGGAAGAGGATCAAGAAGGAGGGAGAAGGGAGGCATAAGGAAGAACTGGGGAATGAAATCTACAACATTATGCTATGTCCATATATATTCGAATATACTCTAATGAGTCCCATGTGCATATATATAATTATAATGCACTAAAAATAATAATAAAAGGGTGATCAACAGAGTAGAGCAAGCAGATCAGGGGCAGGGATGAAGGGAGGGAAAAGGAAGGTAATAGGGAATGAGATTGAACAAATTATGTTTATGTATGAATATAGCATAATTAATCATACTACTCTGTATAATTAAACATACCAATAAAATGTTATAAAAATTAAAACAAACACCATGATGAGTTAATTTACAGCCAGAAGAATTTATTTTAATTCTATCATACAAAGTCAATTCCCTTAAAAGCAATAACTAGCTTGTCTCTTGTTTTGTGTCACCTGACATCTATAACAACTTCAAGTTACATTCAACTTTTATTGAATGTATTTTTTTTAAATGTCTAAATTGCAATACTTAATTTGGAAGTAATATCTAAAAGTTCATGCTTATATACTAATTAACATTGTTTTACACTGGTCTTAGGAATACTTGGTTATCCTGAGTCAAACTAGGGGCAGTGCCATGATTTTTTGGAAATAATCATTAACAAGAGTACAGAAGCTTAATACTTAACAACTTCAGATATTGGTTGTGATCATTCCCCTTACCTGAAAGAAGAAGACAAAACTGGATAATATGCTATAGATATTATGCATATGTGAAATATATGTCTTATTTATATATATATATATATATATTACATATACCATTACAAAAACAAACTTTCAGTAGTGCAATTAAATTAGCCATTGGCTGAATTTATAAGTGCTCTCTGTGTATATGTATATAATTTGCACAATTAATGTATTATTGTCAAAATAATAGAAAAGAATTTTGGTATAGAAAACTTTTAAAAGCAGTTTTATTTAAAGATGAGAACACAGTAATCCTGTAAGATTGACAAATTTCTAATAATTAGAGGTTCCTTAACCTATTTCATTTTTGTGAACACTTAATATTTATTATTTTAGGGATTATATTCTTGATTCCTAGTATCCCCTGCAGACATCCTAAAACCCATTTCTAATGGAGAAGAGGCTTTTGCCTAGCAAAGCTTGCTTGTGGTGTAGTTTATCCCTGCCTCCTTTAGTTTTAGGACTTTCTTGTCTGTGAACATTTTAGGAGACACCTCTTTACTTAGCATCATTATAAATTGTCTATCCTTCATCATATTTGCCAAAGATATGACCGTATGCTATTATACTGGGAATCTTCTCTCTTAGAATCTATGATAACTTTTTAGAAACTTTAGTAGATTATTAGTTTTAGGAACATGTGAAATTCAACTTTTACTTTATGTATATATTTTTTTTTCATATATTTATATTTTTTTATATATTGTGTTTCTTAGTTAGGCATATGTTCAACTTTGCTCTATTTATTTCCCATTTCTTTCTTAGCAATCAAGTTTCCATAGGAAAAACAGTAGCCTTGGGTGTGTATTCTACTTAGGAGAACTGAATGTTTCAAGAGACTGTAAATATTATACAAGGAAGTTTTTTTTTTAAGTTCTCCCATGAGCTAAGTTATTATGGATAATTTAAAAATATAATGGTCTTATATTTTTAAAATTGTATACTGAAATCAGATGTTTTGGAGGAAAAATACTTTATGTTTTTAATGATGTAGTGAGTTTATAGCTCACATAACCAAAACACTACTTGGATTTGAACTTTTAGAAGGAAAAATTTCTTTTTAATACATTTCTATTCTATATCATTCTTTATCATTTGTGTGAATGAAGAAGAGCAGGGTACATAAAATGTAAATTGACAATGCAGAAAGCATTTTATATGATGGTTTTAAATATGATGATAAAGTTACTCTTAACTTCAGGATAGAAATATCAGTTATCTGGGGTTGGGGTTATAGCTCAGAGGTAGAGCGCTTGCCTGGTACATGTGAGGCATGGGGTTTGATCCTCAGCACCACATAAAAATAAACAAACAAAGGTGTTATGTCCATGTACAATGAAAAATATTAATAAAGTAAAAGAGAAATGCCACTTATTGATAACAAAGCATCAGACTCAATAGAGGAACCAGCCCCCTGTCTAACTTTGTCATCTATTGCAGTAATAATGTTTCTCTTAGGGTGGTAATTAGTATTATAGTTTATAGAATCTGGCATTTTGTTCTCGCTGTGTTATTTTCTTGATAGTTTTGGAAAAGAGGACTAGGAATTGAATAGAAAAGGATGACAACTAAGGGTATAAAGCAGAGTATGTAAAAATTTCTGCAAAACTAAAAACACTTATATACAATGGAAAAAAGTGAAAATGACTTTCTTTAGTCGTATAACTTTATTTTTTTTCATGTATATTATGATTTTATTTTTTTATTTTTTTAAGTTTTTTATTGGTTGTTCACAACATTACAAAGCTCTTGACATATCATATTTCATACATTAGATTGAAGTGGATTATGAACTCCCAATTTTACCCCAAATGCAGATTGCAGAATCACGTCGGTTACACATCCACAATTTTACATAATGCCCTATTAGCAATTGTTGTATTCTGCTACCTTTCCTATCCCCTACTATCCCCCCTCCCCTTCCCTCACATCTTCTCTCTCTACCCCATCTACTGTAATTCATTTCTCTCCTTGTTTATTTTCCCATTCCCCTTACAACCTCTTATATGTAATTTTGTATAGCAATGAGGGTCTCCCTTCATTTCCATGCAATTTCCCTTTTCTCTCCCTTTCCCTCCCATCTCAATCAACAAATGGGCCAAGGACCTGAACAGACACCTCTCAGAGGAGGATATACAATCAATCAACAAGTACATGAAAAAATGCTCACCATCTCTAGCAGTCAGAGAAATGCAAATCAAAACCACCCTAAGATACCATCTCACTCCAGTAAGATTGGCAGCCACTATGAAGTCAAACAACAACAAGTGCTGGCGAGGATGCCAAGAAAAGGGTACACTTGTACATTGCTGGTGGGACTGCAAATTGGTGCGGCCAATTTGGAAAGCAGTATGGAGATTCCTGGGAAAGCTGGGAATGGAACCACCATTTGACCCAGCTATTGCCCTTCTCGGACTATTCCCTGAAAACCTTAAAAGAGCATGCTACAGGGATACTGCCACATCGATGTTCATAGCAGCACAATTCACAATAGCTAGACTGTGGAACCAACCCAGATGCCCTTCAATAGATGAATGGATAAAAAAAATGTGGCATCTATACACAATGGAGTAATATGCAGCACTAAAAAATGACAAAATCATGGAATTTGCAGGGAAATGGATGGCACTAGAGCAGATTATGCTTAGTGAAGCTAGCCAATCCCTAAAAAACAAATACCAAATGTCTTCTTTGATATAATGAGAACAACTATGAACAGAGCAGGGAGGAAGAGCAGGAAGAAAAGATTAACATTAAACAGAGTCATATAACTTTAAAAATTATATTTGTTTTTATCCTTATGACATTGTATAACTACAACATGCTAAATATTTTCCAGTCATTCCCTGATTTACAAAAAGGCTGGAGTTAAGGTTTTTACTTGTCATTTGTGTGGAATTTGGAAATTTTAGCATCTTCTATTTTCATCCTTACTATTTTGGAGGATAGCAGGCTAGCTCACAAAATAAACTCAATTTAATATTTTAACATTAGTTTGCTGATATAGGATTTTGTAATTGAACTAGATATATTACAATTTGAATATACAGAATAAACAAACTGGAATGAAGTTGACAAAGAAACCATTTTCCTTTTATATAAACACATTTAATCAGACAATACAGATTCCTTAGTGCTTTAGACTTGGTGATGTTCTTTATTTAAAATATTTTTAAGATGGGCATAGTGGCTCATGACTGAAATTCCAGCAATTTGGGAGGCTAAGGCAGAAGAATGGTACTTTCCAGGCCAGCCTTGGCAACTTGGTGAGATTCTTTCTCGAAATAAAAAATAAAAAAGACTGGGGATGTAACTCAGTGATAAAGCACCCCTGGGTTCAATCTGCAGTACTGAAAAAAAGTTGTATTTTTCACTCTTAATATAGGTATATCACTGGTTCTACTTGTGTGTTTATTATTAGCAATAGGAGTAGAGGGCTCACAATGAAATGGAAAGAAATCTTATGGGTGTGGCTGGAAGTAATAGAGTTGGAAACAGAAAATAAAGGAGATACATATGTAGGAGACAGGCAAAAAGGAGAAGGAATTTGGTTCTCTCAAGGTAAAATGAGAGAATCAAAAATCATTGGAAAAGACCATTTATTTTGCTTTGGGGTCATTCCTTTTGTTGTATGAACTTCTTGAACAGTATATATGTTTTCCATTCCTTGGATTTATTCTAAATTGGATTTATCCATTAAAAATGTGTAGAGAGATCTTTTAAGAAAAAAAAATCTACTTTGGAGAGATTTAAGTTAGAGAAAATGTTTCTTACTTAATTAGAGTAAGTAGTGAACAAAAACTTTTCCCATTCCCATTAAAACCAGTCTTGCCTTCCTTATTTCCAGAGCTGATATTGAGTAATACCACCTAGATGGCCCCAATAGTGGTTGTTTATGGTCATCCATCTACTCTGTTTGGTTGGTACCCATGTTAACTGGTTGTTAAATATTCTAACTATCATATCTGTCTATAACCTTGACCACTCATTCTTCCCATCTGCTATCTGTGACTCTGTGTGGGAAGAAGCAGCCTGATCTGGTCTCAACTACTTAAGCACCAGAGAGACCATTGTAAATAACTAACACTGCATTCAATAAGAGAAGTGCATTTAAAGCCTAAAAAGGAATATCAAATTGAATTCCTCTAGCTGGAGAGACCATCAGCATTCACTTCAAAAGGCATTTAGAAACTGAAGAGAGGCAAAGACAGGGAGAGACTTTGTTTTTATTCATCCCTTTGTCTATTTTTTTTTTTTTTTTGTGGTGCTGGGGATTGAACCCAGGGCCTCACACATGCTAGGTAAGCTTGCTGAGTTACATCCTTAGCAACCCCTTTGTTTTTCTTATTAAAAAAAATCTTCTGCCCACCTCCAAAGGAGCTTACTTGATTTCATCTGTGTGTTTTTCTGTGGACATGCTTCTTTTTCTGCATTGTTTATACTATATGTCAGGGTGTCATTTTAATAACCTAGAGAGCACTCAGGATAATTTTATATGTTGAATGGTTTAGGAGTCATCCCAATTTTGCCAGATTTTACTTAGTCTTTGCTTATCCCTCAAGAGTACAAAAGCAGGTATTAATTTTGTTGTCTATATGGAAATATATTTGTATCATACACTGATCTTTAACGAATTAATATCACAGATTTCTGATGAAATCTGCCATTGAAATACCAAATTATGTTAATGGCAGTTTTTAGGTGCATTAGGTGATCTTAGCAGCACAGCAATAGTAAGTACTACTATGTTAACGAGAATACCACTTGTAAAATTATGATGTTGGCACTGCCATTAATTAGGATGACCATGAAGGTTGTTTGGTTATAATAGTGTATAATAATTTTTGTCAAGGGAACTTAAATGTGCACTTGTTTATTTTTAAAACAATTTTATAGGTTCTCATGTGTGATTGAGTAATTTTGTCTTTTTTTTTTTGATGTGCTAGCCTTTTAAATGCCAATATAATTATTTGGATTAACTTCTCGTATAACTTTGTTTTCAAATGTACCTTTGGAATTTTGGCCAGGTTTTCAGATGAAATTAGATGAATTCAGATGAAATTAGTATTCTTTCTACTTAGAAATTTTGAAAATAATCTTTAAGCTTCATATTTTATGTTTTCAATGTGTAATGTAGTCTATCACATACATACATTGTATTATGTTACTGCACATACTCATTTATTAATACCATCTGATCTCTTTGGAGATTTGCTAGTTGAGACAATTTTGACAATCATTACTGATTTTGAAAGTTCTCAGCACATATAAATGATAAAACTTTGAGGAGATAAATATGTTTAACCTAATGTGAACATTATGCAATGTAGATTAGTATTAAAACATTACTTGGTACCTCATTAATATGTATATTTTTTTGTTTTTAGGTATCAGTTAAAAATAAAAATAATGACTTGGAAGTGGGCTAAAATGAACCATGGTAGAATAATCCAGTATTTTTCCAGAATTATTTATCATTTCCATAATTTTTGGTCTACTATATCTTTATCCATTATTCTAGACTTTGCTTTTTTAATCTCTGTATTCTATGATTAATGTTTTACCTTTGAATACACACACTTGATGAGAATTCACTTTCTAGTACATATTTTTCCTATGTGACTCATTTTTAAATGAGTAAGATTCTAGTAATTTGCTATGTTAATTTAACAGGCATTACACTTTTAATCCCTTCTATCATTGCAAATTTGTTATTGTTAATATTGATAGACTTTAATCTTTGCTATATACTCTGTGGTAGCTGTTGTAAATGAACTATAAAATACTTACTCCTTCTGTGAAGAATATGACGATTCAGAAGGTTATAAAATACATTCTTTTGCAAGTTTTAGGAAGAGGGTAGGGAACTATCTGTATTGATTAAGTAGACTGTCAAAATTGTTTCTAGTTCTGTACATTAGTATATATGAGTGTGCTAATATATTAGGAAGTATTTTACAGATGCCACTAAGTAAAAGGTAGGTTTTATTCTCCTAATATTTATTTTTTTTTTTAGTTGTAGATGGATACAATATCTTTATTCACTTATTTTTATGTGGTGCTAAGGATTAAACCTGGTGCCTCAGGTGCTTTACCACTGAGCTACAGCCCCAGCCCCTCTCCTAATATTTTTTTAATATTTATTTTTTTAGTTGTAGTTGGGCACAATACCTTTATTTTATTCATTTATTTTTATGTGGTGCTGAGGATGGAACACAGTGTCACGCACATGCACGGCGAGCGCTCTACCACTAAGCTACAGCCCCAGCTCCTCTCCTAATATTTTTTAGAGAGAGAGAGAGAGAGAGAGAGAGAGAGAGAGAGAGAATTCTTAATATTTATTTTTCAGTTTTCAGCGGACACCACATCTTTATTTTATTTGTATGTGGTGCTGAGGATCGAACCCAGCACCCCGCGCATGCCAGGTGAGCGCGCTACCGCTTGAGCCACATCCCCAGCCCATCTCCTAATATTTTAATAATGGTTTTCCTCATTGGATAAAGTTGAGGAGGTTAAAATAAAAGAATCAAATATCTTAATTCTATTTCTAAATTATATTATTTTGATTCTGATTTTAATCTTGGTCTATTTTAGAGGGTATCAGTTTAGATTTAAATTTGATGGCTAACAACTAGTGATCTCATTTTGCTCACTTAAAGTCCTCATTCCTTGTTGATTTTATTGGTATTCACAATAATAATGATGAGAATCTGCTTACTTGGGAATTATGTTTGTACTTTCATCAACTTTTACTTATCCATATTAGTAAATATATTTAAAAGTGCAAATTACCTTCGCTTGAGGAAGGGCTATTTCTTACTTGCTTTGGGAAGTAGATCCCTTACCCCTAACTACCTAGGGTTATTTGGGCAATTGTTATCTCTAATTCTACTTCTACAACTTAAAAATTTATCAGACATGAATCCACAAGTCATAAGTGAATGAACATGAACTTTTATTGTTCATGTTAGAAATCCAAAGTATAGATACAGTGTTAAGCAATGCATTTTTAGAGGCCCATAATTTCTTATTTTCCTAGTTCTTGTGTGTTACAGTAATGTTGTAGGCAGATATATATCCACATATACACAATAGAATAAGCAAACAGATATTTTGAAGAAGTTTGTAAAGCAAATCAATTGTTTAAAAGAGTACAAATTCTTTCTGAGTAATAAATCTAGGAAAATAGCCATTTGTGTTAACTTCAGAGCTTTTTTTGTGGGGGGGGGTACCAGGGATTGAACTCAGGGGCACTCAACCACTGAGCCACATCCCTAGCACTATTTTGTATTTTATTTAGAGACAGGGTCTCACTGAGTTGCTTAGCACCTTGCTTTTGCTGAGGCTGGCTTTGAACTTGTGATCCTCCTGCCTCAACCTTCCAAGCCACTAGGATTACAGGTGTGCACCACCACACCCAGCTAATTTCAAAGCTTTAAGTGCTGTAACATCCTAACTGGACTGTTATTTTATGCAGACTGTTATTTTACTTTTAGCTTCATTTCAACTTTTAAGTGAAATGTCAGTAGAAGGATTAGTTGGTTTTAACCATCTAAAACATTTGCTAACAATAAGTTAACAATGCACTGATGAATTTTGTGTGACTTATTGAACACACACCCCGAAAAAATTAAAAATACATACACATGTACACACTTGAGTCCTTTGTCTATGACCTGTCTCTGTGCTTGCATACACATGTACTGACATTTGTATAGTGGGTTTGCTTATGTGAATTTTTCTTGCATTATATTTGCTGATATAATTTTCCTTTTGACAGTGATTAGACATTGAAAAGAGATCCTGCGAAGAAGGATCCTTCTAAACTTTTTTCTTTTGCCAGCTCTTTTGCTTTATAGTGTGTTTTAGTGTATGCTGGGGACATCATTATGGACTCGTTTTAACTCCAAACAGAGCTAGAATATGCTGAGAGTAAGAGAGTGCCTAAGGAAAGATACATTGCCCAGATACAAGCAATATATACCCCAAACCAATCTGCATGAATGATATAGATACATCCTTCCTGCCCTCAAGGAACCAATATGAATGATAGAAATGCCTATTGACATGAAAGGGATATTGAAGAATTGGAATTTTCCTGTATGTGGATCTGCTAGCTGTGTGGTACTTTTAAGAATTATGACTCAGAAGTGAATAGACATGAACCATAATTAATAACCCTCAATTTTTCCAAATTTTCCATCTAGCAAAGATTTTATTAGTGGTTTTTTTTTCCTGTGTGGGGTGTGGTACTTTTTGAGGAAAGGAAACTATTTTGGCCACAGTCAAGTTTTCTCATTGTTTCTTAGATTAACTTGTAATGTACTCACTGATCATTGTCTCTTTTTTAAAAATTTTATTTATTTTTATTTATTTTTATTTTTTGCATTATAATTCTTTTTTTTATTAGTTGTTCAAAACATTACAAAGCTCTTGACATATCATATTTCAAACATTAGAATCAAGTGGGTTATGAACTCCCATTTTTACCCCATATACAGATTGCAGAATCACATTGGTGACATATCCACGTTTTTACATACTGCCATATTAGTGACTGTTGTATTCTGCTACCTTTCCTATCCCCTACTATCCCCCCTCCCCTCCCCTCCCATCTTCTCTCTCTACCCCATCTACTGTAATTCATTTCCCTCCATGTTTGTTATCCCATTCCCCTCATAACCTCTTATATGTAATTTTGTATAACAATGAGGGGCTCCCTCCATTTCCATGCAATTTCCCTTCTCTCTCTCTTTCCCTACCCCCTCTAGTCCCTGTTTAATGGTGATCTTCTTCTCATGCTCTTCCTCCCTATTCTGTTCTTAGTTGCTCTCCTTATATCAAAGAAGACATTCAGCATTTGTTTTTTAGGGATTGGCTAGCTTCACTTAGTATAATCTGCTCTAGTGCCATCCATTTCCCTGCAAATTCCATGATTTTGTCTTAATCACCTTTCTACTGAATTAGGTAAAGGTCATTTGCGTATTCTTTTTAGATCAATAATGCATTTAGATAAAAATTTTATTTGCATCTGTATGAACAGTAAGAAGCATAACTCACTCTTATTCTAGAACAGGTATTTGTTTGAGATGACTGTCAAGAAAGTAGCCATGTTTGAATTGTTTTTATTGGTTTAATAGGTCACTTTAGACAATTGTGTCGAAGTTGGGCGGATTGCCAACACCTACAATCTGACCGAAGTGGATAAATACGTTAACAGTTTTGTCTTAAAGAATTTTCCTGCATTGCTGAGCACCGGGGAGTTCTTGAAACTCCCTTTCGAGCGTCTTGCCTTTGTGCTTTCCAGTAATAGCCTTAAACATTGCACTGAACTTGAGCTTTTTAAGGCTACCTGTCGCTGGCTTCGCCTGGAAGAGCCTCGGATGGACTTTGCTGCAAAATTAATGAAGAACATACGATTTCCACTGATGACACCACAGGAGCTCATTAATTACGTGCAAACAGTGGATTTCATGAGAACTGACAATACTTGCGTGAATTTGCTTTTGGAAGCCAGTAATTACCAAATGATGCCATACATGCAGCCAGTTATGCAGTCAGACAGGACTGCCATTCGGTCTGACACCACTCATTTGGTTACCCTAGGAGGTGTGCTGAGACAGCAGCTGGTTGTCAGTAAGGAATTGCGCATGTATGATGAGAAGGCCCATGAGTGGAAGTCCCTAGCCCCCATGGATGCTCCAAGGTACCAGCATGGCATTGCCGTCATTGGAAATTTCCTCTATGTTGTTGGTGGACAGAGTAATTATGACACAAAAGGAAAAACAGCAGTCGATACAGTGTTCAGATTCGATCCTCGATACAATAAATGGATGCAAGTTGCATCTTTAAATGAAAAGCGCACATTCTTCCACCTAAGTGCCCTCAAAGGATATCTGTATGCGGTCGGTGGGCGAAATGCAGCTGGGGAACTGCGTAAGTGTACACATTTACTTTTATGCATAGAGACCAATTTCTTTTTTTACCTAGAAATCCATCATAAAATAAACAGTTCAGTACAAGTATAGACAAAATGTAGCTAGGGTTTCATTTTAAAACATTTTTTTTCTTTAAAAATATTAAAGACCATCTGTATAGCTTGTCTGGACAGATATAGTTGGCCAGAGTGCAAATTTTATCTTCTTAATACATGCATATGTTGCAGAACATTTTATTTGTGCAGGATGTACAGTTTTCATCTTGAAAATTCAACTAAGAAGTGCATTCAATTAGTTTAAATTCTAATAGAATCTTGAGCAGAAGTTTGGGGTGTTTCCTCATTTTCCAGTTTTAAAAGCCCACTAGGATATTTTACTGAATAGGTTAAAATCATTCATTACAGATAACTGACTTTTGTTGTTTGTCTAGTTCCATAGTTTGTCCTCTATTAGAGGCTATATAGCAAGATAATGCTCTTTATAGATTAATGTACGAAGTTCAATATTATCTGAAGTTTATTTGTGGTATTATGATCTGTGACTATTAGTTTTAAAACTTATTTTCTTGTTGAAATATCAGTTTTCCTTCATTGTAAACTGACCTAGTAAGCTATTCAATGGTATTTGCTGTCTCTCCATGACTATTGATAAGTAAACTTGAACATAAAAATAATTTGGCTAGATAAATTTAACTTAAAAGGTATAATTTTATTATTTTAGACCAAATGGGATAATATTGCTTGTCTAGAAAGAAAGGCAGGAAGACTTCATTTTATATTGTTACATATATCTGTGATTATTATTATTTTTTACCTGCCTTCTTTGACTTTCTGTTGTAGAGTCCTTGTAGTTGGCCAATATTCCAGGCTCCATAATACTGGGGAAGGTCAACATATTGTATATGTTGGCATTGGCTCTGGATAAATTCAGAGTACATCTCAGAATCTTTTCTTCCCAGTATTCTAAGAAATGAAAGGTAGTTGAATGGATGTAAGACTATGTTATGTATTGGGGAAAAGTGCTACTCTCAGCTTCTATACTTTCCTGTTTTTAAAACTCCTTCTTGTTAGTGTCATGCTCTTAATGTTACTCATCTTTATCACCCAGTTTTCCCCCTTATTGTTACCATATTTTTTCCCTAAGACCAAACTTTCTAGATTTTTGGACCACGTGGCATGATCACCAAGTACATATGTTTCCCAACATACTTTATTAATCAGACTTTTAAAAGCATTTGAGGCATTAGTGACTTCAGTGTAGTATTGTCATTTCAGGTCTCCTCAGTCAACCCATACATATTATTTTCATGTTATTTTACTATGTAAATTTATGGTATGTAAAAATATCCAGGAGATGCAGTATTGTGGTTTCTTAGAAATACAATTAGTATATGAAATTCTTTAAGATTTCATAAATTATAGGTCATTAACTCAGGCAGTCAGTGGTTATTTTGAAACTTCTATTCTCAAAGGAAATAGCTTCTTTTTCCTCCTCAAATCAGTGCTTGTTTGTTAATGTTATCACCAATGTTAATATGCAATAACTAAGTTTTCAATATATTCTTTCTAATATTAATTAGGAGCCTTACACTTCTGGGATTTATTATCTTCAGGCCAAAGAGAGTCTTTACATAAAGCTAAAAAGTTAGCATCCCCCTTTTTCTGACTCATCCCTGTACTCTTTGTGTTTCTCTCACATTGTACCCAGCTAGGAATAGGAAAGAAACTACCCCACTGTGCAGGTGGCATATGCACAGTCTTCTTTGATCACAGCTTTTAGATACCAGCTCTCTACCTCTGATGAAAATAGTCTTCTAAGTGAAAAGAAGCAAGTAAATCATGCCTTTGTGAGCTATTCCTAAATCAATATTAACCATTTGATTATATTTAGGCTTGAAAAATAAAATCCCCCAAACTGACCCTAAGGATGACTTTCTTTAAAAAAAATCCCCCTCTAGATGATATAGGTTCATTTTTATCTTGTTTCCTAAACTGCATTTTCAAAACTGCAATCTGATTATAATGTAGATACCAACTCTCCATGCCAAGAAATAACTCTCCAATTAATCTTTTTTGATATTTTATCCAATTTGAAATGATATGTAATCTAAGTAACTAAACATTTATAGAAAATGGTTGCCTCCCTTAAAACCAGCATATCCAGCAAATAC
Organism: Spermophilus citellus; assembly: GCF_964194105.1. Taxonomy (NCBI): domain Eukaryota; kingdom Metazoa; phylum Chordata; class Mammalia; order Rodentia; family Sciuridae; genus Spermophilus; species Spermophilus citellus. Next base: position 115,304,294 of record NC_138190.1, on the reverse strand, counting down.
ATTCTTAAAATACTAAATATTTTAAGTTAAAATATGTTAGCAGTTGTAACTTTTAAGTATACTCAAATTGAAGGTCAGAATTCCAAGAGAGCCTTCTGGTAAAAAAGAATCATTACTTAAGCCCAGTGCAATGGCACATACCTGTAATCCCAGTGGCTCGGGAGGCTGAGGCAGGAGGATCATGAGTTCAAAGCCAGCCTCAGGGAAAGCGAGGTGCTAAGCAACTCAGTGAGACCTGGTCTCTAAGTAAAATATAAAATAGGGCTGGGGATGTGGCTCAGTGATTGAGTACCCTGAGTTCAATCCCCGGTTCAGCTCCCACCCCTCAAAAAACATCATTACTTAAAACATCATTATTTAAATAAGAACATTCCCTGCTCCCCAGGCCACCTCCTATACTCCCTTTGACTTTCTCCTATATTATATTTAAGTGGGGGCAAGAAGTGGATTGTCCCATTTTTTTCATATTCTGTATTATCAAGGTAACCAAATGTGATGTAATTTTTCCTGATTACCTCTGTTCATAGTAAATAATATCAACAAGTTCTTCTGGAATCTACCCATTGAAAATAATCTCTTTTTATAAATAAGAAAAAAATGTTCAGCTGCCCTTTTCAGTTTTCCTGATCCCAATGTTTTTTGCAGAATAGTAGATTTGGGTTCTAAAAAAACTTTTGTTTATATTTCAGAATTCTCAATCCAGAGACTGAGTTTTTAAACTTTTCTTCTGCTCCACAGGTTGTTGGATTTTTTTTGTTGTTATTTCTTCTGGGTACCAGAGATTGGATTCAGGGGCACTTGACCACTGAACCACATCCACAGCCCTATTGTTTTTTTATTAGAGACAAGGGTCTCACTGAGTTGCTTAGCATTTTGTTTTTGTGAATGTTGGCTTTGAACTTCTGATCTTCCTGCCTCAGCCTCCCCAGCCACTGTTTTTTTTAATGCATCCCCCTCCACACCCACTAATATCTTATTAATCATTTGTATAATAAAGGAGCATTTCTATCTTACAACTGAATACATTGGCATATTCATATGCCTGTGTCAATGGAAAAGGGGTGGCAATGGGTAGCAAGAAAAGGGACTGATACAGAAGTCATTTAGGAGTTTAGCAAGTTTATTAGCACCAGTACATTGTTTATTTTCCATGTACATATAACCATTTTCTTTGTGTATTTATAAAAAGAAAACTGGAAAATTTGTAAGATATTTTTGATCACTGTAATATATTTGGCTTATTAAAATCATTTTTTTGTGTGGATTGTATGGACCTAAAGAAAAGCTAAGTCCATAGTACATTATCAAAGAAAGACTAGCAGGCCTGGCTTATTGCTGAAATACAATCCTTTGGAAATGTTGCTTTCCCTGACATTAGTTACAATGAGAAACTAGGGGAAACTTACAGGAGCTGTCACTTAAGTAAAAAAGGATTCAGTTATTTCTAGCATCTTTCAAAATTATGTCATGTGAGAAATTGATCTTCCATTGAGGTTTTTTATATTGAAGAAGAATATGACAGCTGTGATATCTTTCACTTCAGTTAAATATTAATAAGTCAAGATTTCAAGTAATAAGATAACTTATAGAAAACATGTTTGATTTCCCAAATAAATATACAATAAAATTACTAAAATGTGCAAAATGGCTCCATATTATTTAATGGATCTGGGCTTTTCTTGAACACTAAGCAGCACCCTAGGATTTTAAAGACCATCCCTGCTCAATGGGAGCCTTCAGAGTGCAAATTATTTTCTTCAGGTCAAATCTTAAAGAACAAGTAAGTTTCACATCATCCTTTGGGTCCAATTCGGGACCCCAGTGGAATCATCTGAGAAAATAAGGACCCCTGATAAATATGAAATAACCAAACTGAGTGTAATTCTTAAAATGGTGAGGTTCTCTAACACACACACCAGGTCCCTAGACTCCTGAAATCAAATATCTAGATTAGTGGTCATTAAACTTCTGTAAAGGTCCAAGAAGTGTTTATTTTTGTTTTTGTGAGTCAAAATCTGCCACTCAATTCTGCTATTATAGTGCAAATGGGTGAGGCTAGGTTCAAAATAGCATGATTTATAACCAATGAAATTTGAATTTCATATATTTTTTTGTATGTTTCAAAATAGTCTTTCAATTCTTATTCAATACTTTAAAAATGTAAAAGCATTTATATTGTTATCTTGTGGGCCATACAAAAATTTGGCCCACAGGCTGAAGTTTGTTGACCCATGCTCTAGAAATTTCTGGTTGCCCCCTTATCATTCCCAACTCTCATAGGTTATGATAGAGCCATCGCTTTGGGGCTCCAAATCATTCCTCTGCATCATCCCTTACCCCCTCTTCCCATAAAAGTTATTGGCATCAATCTGTATCTGATTGTTTTGTAATTATGGAAGATAGAAACAGGAGCATGTTTTCTTTTTAATTAGATGCATTTCTTTTTCAACTAAATATTATTGATTTTACTAATAACAGCAATTTTGTATAGAGAAAATCTAAAGGCTAACAAAAAGACTGAAGGACTAGAAAAGCTGAAGAAGACAGATTATTAAATGGAAGAAGAAAAGTTTAGGGATGATGAACTATTTTATAGTTATTTTGTTATTAGTGGTTAATATCCATCCTGCACTTAGAGGCTTCTGTGTGAGAAAGTCTTCTAGATGGATTCTTATGAACCTTATTAGGAAAAAATATAATTCAGTGACAGAAAAACATCATTATCTTTTGTATCAGAAAATATTAACAACAATTAAGAGTGATTAACTATTTCTAACTCTACTGGGCATGGTGGCGCATGCCTGTAATCCCAGTGGCTCTGAAAGCTGAGACAGGTTCTTTTTTTTTTTTTTTTTTTTTTTTTTTTAAGAGAGAGTGAGAGAGGAGAGAGAGAGAGAGAGAGAGAGAGAGAGAATTTTTAATATTTATTTTATTTTTTTTAGTTGGCGGACACAACATCTTTGTTGGTATGTGGTGCTGAGGATCGAACCTGGGCCACACTCATGCCAGGCGAGCGCGCTACCGCTGTGCCACGTCCCCAGCCCTGAGACAGGTTCTTGAGTTCAAAGCCAGCCTCAGCAAAAGTGAGGCACTAAGCAACTCAGTGACACCCTGTCTCTAAATATACACAAAATAGGCCTGGGGATGTGGCTTGGTGGTAGAGTGCCCCTGAGTTCAATCCCCAGTACCCGCCCCCCCCATTTTTTTTCTAACTCCACCATAGAAAGAAAAAGAGGAGCCTAATGGAATTCATCCCAAGACCATTTGAATTAGACATGGGAAAGGACAGTTATGATTTAGAAATTTCAAAGTTCAAGGCAGAGTTGTGCATTAAGAAAAACTTACAACTGTAGTCAAACCTGTCTTTGACTTCAAATAGATGGAGAAGACGATAGTCTTCTGGAAGTCTTTTAAAACTTTTTTTTTCCTGTTATGTGTAATTAGATTGCTTTATCATAGAAAATTCTACCATTAACTACTTTGCTAATGCCACACACCAATCAATATGCTAGGCACCCTGTTAAAATGGAGAGAGAGAGAGAGAGAGAAAGAGATAATAATGTTCATTCAGTAGGATTTGCTTAGTAGTTAGGCGAAAGTCATGCTAAAGGCAAATGGAAATGAATATTTAAAAAGTCATCTTACTACAAAGAAATAATAAATGTTTGAGTTGACAGATATGTTAATTACCCTGATTTGATCATTACATAATAATAATATACAGACATCTAAATGTATTCATATATCAAAACATCACATTGTGCCCCATAAATATGTACAATTATTATATGTCAATTAAAAATAAAATAAAACCTAAAAAGACATTCAGTGCCTGGAAATAGTAAAAAAAAATATATTGGGTCTTCTGGCAGTTTAACTGGTTATTAATTGTGAAAGTAGCCTTTATTTTGAGGAAAGATTTATAGGATCCTGCTATTTGATAGAAGGATTTAGAATAAATAGTGTTGGTAAGGATCCAGGCCTGAAATAATGAACAAAACCAGCAAGATAGCAGATTAAGATGAGATGAAAATAGTAAAACTCTGAAATAAGACTGAAAATTTAAACCTATAGTAAGCATAAAAGCAGTAAAGCCATATGAAAAGTGGTAAAATATAGGTTTGATTGTAGGAGAAAAATTAATTTACATTAAATTAATTTGATGAAGAAATGAAATTAGTGGATGCAACAGAAAAATAATTTGTGTATGTCTTTTCCTCCCTTTTACCTGTACTTAGTAAGTAGAGAATCTAATTCAAAGGTTGATTCTCTGTTAGGATTGCATTTGGCTTTAAGTAGCTAGACCTTATTCCAGTGACTTGATCAAATAGCCATGTTCAATATGCTTCTGTTTACGTGTTACCCTGTAGAAATATATCATCTGGCTGACCAAAGCTTCAGGGGAACCTTCAAAATTATTTTTACTTTGGGGACTTGGTGTAGTGATTCCATGAGTAGTGTTATGGTTCTATTATCAAGAAAAAAAACAGGGTTGAGGAAGGCAAGAAATAGTATTAACATTTGGCAGCGTCCACAATAAATAATGTGAACATTTGGAGTCAATCTAGACTTATGCTTTTGACCACAGTCCCCAGAGCAGCCCTATTTCTTTCTGCGTTTTAAAAAATGATTACGTTTTTCATCTGCCTGGAATGTCATTGTTCTGATCTTGAGGTTATAACAGACTGATTGAAAGATATTTAAGAAAGTTGAGGTCACTCCTCCAAAATGATTTTTTTAAAGATGATAAATTTATTGCTGATAAGAAGTACCTTTAATTAAGGTCTTTTTTTTTAAATGAATAAATAAAAATTTATTTCCATTTGCTGCAAGCCACCTTTCTGAGTACACTGACACAAATGCACAGTTCAGTCCTCTCTTGACATATAGTGTTCATATAGTTTAATTAAAAATTAAAAAAAATAATATTTTTCTGTGTCCTCTAGTATTAATTTCAGCTAGGTGCTATGTCCTACATTTTTTAAAGCAAAGGATGGTGTTTCACTTCTTCCAGTTTTCAAATAGTTTAAAAAGTAGTTAATTGGGTATTATCTGGGTAAGTTCCTGGGGATAGATCTCAAATTCTTTTAATAAAGTCTAAACCTTTAAACTGGTTTGCTGTGGTAACTGAAGAAGGGACCACTATGTTTCTGGAACAGCTGATATTGAATTTCTCCTTACTAGGCTTGAACATTTCTGTTTTTAGTTATTTTTTTTTCCTATTTTGGTATAAATAGATTAACAATCTATTCTTCTTTCCATCAGCACAGACTCTATTGATACAGGGCATTCTGATTACATTCTTTTTTTTAAAATTTTTTTATTGTTGGTTGTTCAAAACATTACATAGTTCTTAACATCATATTTCACACTTTGATTCAAGTGGGTTATGAACTCCCATTTTTACCCCGTATACAGATTGCAGAATCACATCAGTTACACTTCCATTGATTTACATATTGCCATACTAGTGTCTGTTGTATTCTGCTGCCTTTCCTATCCTCTACTATCCCCCCTCCCCTCCCCTCCCCTCCCCTCTTCTCTCTCTACCCTCTCTACTGTAATTCATTTCTCCCCCTTGTATTATTTTTCCCTTTCCCCTCACTTCCTCTTGTATGTAATTTTGTATAACCCTGAGGGTCTCCTTCCATTTCCATGCAATTTCCCTTCTCTCTCGCTTTCCCTCCCACCTCTCATCCCTGTTGAATGTTAATCTTCTTCTCATGCTCTTCGTCCCTACTCTGTTCTTACTCTCCTTATATCAAAGAAGACATTTGGCATTTGTTTTTTAGGGATTGGCTGGCTTCACTTAGCATAATCTGCTCTAATTAAGGTCTTAACTTCATTTTATACCGCCAATCATCTTCAGGTTAAGAGAGGTACTGATTGCCATGACATGTGGAAAAATTATTGTCATTATATTTTGTATACTGAGTATGAAATAAAACAATAGGCTTTAGGACATAAACCAGACAGTACATATACTTTCACTCTAAGTTTATAACTTTGCTTCATATATATTTATATTTGTTCCTATATGGTATGTCAATAGGGGGACCCGTGATTGAGGTGTTCTTCCTTACTTGTGATTTTTTCATGTTTTCTTCTCATATTTTCATAGCAAAGAAATTCAAGAAATGTCAAATTGTAAAGATGTAACCAGATTCCCAAGGAAAATAAATCTTAGCTACTTCTGCAATGACAGAAATGTATTAGACTCTTATATAATCTAGTCTAATGTAACACTTTATTAATGGTTAATATTAATATAATCTCAATAATTGTTATAAGAGCACCCGTGGATCTCGCATATATGTGTCTCAGATATGTATATATAATTATTTTTATGCCTAAAGAAAAAAGTTGCTAAATTTGAGATTGAAAGTCATGTTATTTTCTTTGAATTTTTAAAATAGCTACGGTAGAATGTTATAATCCAAGAACAAATGAATGGACCTATGTTGCCAAAATGAGTGAGCCTCACTATGGACATGCTGGAACTGTGTATGGAGGAGTGATGTATATTTCAGGTAAAAAAATATCATGTGAACACAATATATGTGTACTTTTAACTATATGATCTTCTTTGTATATACTGATAGTAATAATTCAGAAAATGTATAATCAAAATATAAATTAATGTTGGCTTAAGAAGTTATTATTGTATATACATTTGTGTAAACATGCTTTAGGCATTCTATAAGTTTGTAAGACTAGCAGCAAACCAATCTTGTTATAAATATGTAGCTTAGAAGAAATTGGAAAGCATTCAGATTCTCCAGTTTATTTTCCAGTTCCCATACCCTGTATTATAATAAACACTATTCACATATAGCACCAACTAATTTATTTTATTTAAAATTTAGCTGAACTATGTAAGGAAATATATAATTATATAACATAAACTCTACTATGCATTAAACATGCATAATAATGCATAATGTTCAGTATTTTGGTGTAATCTATAGTAAATACATTTCTTTTTTCCTTGGCATTGTAATGCAGTTCTCCTATGGTATCATTACAGGAATAATTCTGTGCTAAGTATCTGTATTTCAGGCACATGCAGAGATATTTTCTATTAAAAATTTGAAATGGCTACTCTTTATTCAGGGTTCCAAAAATAACTCACTCTCAAATTGTTGATGTTCAAATCATCCTTCTATAGCATTTAGAAAAAGAAAACCTTGCTTAATGTAATGATCACCACTGATATTGACATTTAATTTTGTTAGGCAGATTCTTATCATTTGGCACTCATACAGTCTGCCTATGACATTTTTTTTTTTTACCTTATTCGAAGGCCTGGCAGTGCTAATCCAGCAATTGCATTATTAGAGAACAAAGGCATTAAGGGATTGTTTGTGGTCTGAATGCTGCCTTATGAAATCTGTAATCAAGAAGGATCAGAGAAAGGCCTGTAGTGTGTGATTGGCAGGTTTCTGGTGTTAAATTCATGAGAAACTATAGGATGTCTTATATTGAAAGAGCCATCCAGGAAATCATATGCTCCACTAGTCAATGATTTATACCATCTACCTATTGTATGTGTGTTGCTGCTATACCATTATAATGAGAGCTCCAAATCCCCTTGGGGGGGGGATGACACCTGAATTGTTTTAGTGGTGCTTTAGCATAACTGGGAAATATTGCAGAAATGACCTTCCAAATCAAGGGTAGGAAAGGAAGCAAGCTGATTTTCAAACCAATGAATACTATTTTGCTTTCTGGGAATTCTTTAAAGCATAGAATAATACTATAAAGCAACAGCAAATAGTGATTGCCATTTGGCTACTTGATAGTAGAGTTTTGAATGATATGGTTAAAGATTAGCACATGGAAATAGTAGGAGACCTTCAATGATACATAAAATTATAAGAGGTTATGAGGGGCAAGAGGGAGGGAAAAAAAGGGAGAGAATTGAACAACAGCAGGGGAGGTAGAGAGGGAAGATGGGAGGGGAGGGGAGGGGAGGGGGGATAGTAGGGGATAGGAAAGGTAGCAGAATACAACAGTCACTAATATGGCATTATGTAAAAATGTGAATATGTAACAGATGTGATTCTGCAATCAGTATTTGGGGTGAAAATGGGAGTTCAAAACGCAATTTGAGTCAAATGTATGAAAGATGATATATCATGAGCTATGTAATGCTTTAAATAATCAATAAAAAAAGAAAAAAAAAGATTAGCTTTGTCTGAAAAAAGATACAGTCTGATATGTTCATATTCATTGTATAAACTGATTTATGTGTGATATAAGAATATACACTTTTTAGATGATATGGACTTAATAGATGAGCAGCAAAATGCTGCAGAAATAAATTTCTACATAGATTCAGCATTCCAATTCTTTAACTTTTTAAATATATTTTCCAGTAGCAGATGGCATTACTCATCCTTATTCCATCTACCAAAAACTCCACAAAAACAAACAATTCTGTATATTCTTATAAGCTTGTACATTATTTGCATAAGACTTCCAACTTTTTTAAAGCATTTTTATAAATATCTCATTTCATAGTCCCAATCCTAATGAGAAAACTGTGGTGGATATTCTTATTTGGCAAGAGAGGAAATGGGGGCCTGGAATTTAAAGTGCTCTTATAGCCCAGTGTTCAGCACCAGAGGGTGCCCACTAAAAAGCAGTAAGGAGTGAATGTAGTTTGCATTTACTGCAAACCCAACTGTACTAGTCGCCAAAATATATATTTTACTTGATAAAGCCTCTTATGTATGATAGGTCCTTAATTTAACAAAGTCATTGCAGCAATATAAGCTTTTTTTTTCATTATATAAGAAGATGAAAGTCGTATTTTCTTTATTTTTAACCTAAAGAATATTTATAGAGAGCAAATATTTATAAAAACACTACTGATAAACTATACTATGTCACAAAACGTAACTAAAAGGTGATTACCTATACTAGCCTTTACTTTTCCATTTTTATGATCTCTTTACCTCATGTCTATTATTCTCATTCTTTAGGAGGAATTACTCATGACACTTTCCAAAAAGAGCTCATGTGCTTTGACCCTGATACTGACAAATGGATCCAGAAGGCACCAATGACCACTGTCCGAGGTCTGCATTGCATGTGTACAGTGGGAGAAAGGCTCTATGTCATTGGCGGCAATCATTTCAGAGGAACCAGTGATTATGATGATGTCCTAAGCTGTGAATACTATTCACCTATCCTTGACCAGTGGACCCCAATTGCTGCCATGTTAAGAGGGCAGAGTGATGTTGGGGTTGCTGTCTTTGAAAACAAAATCTATGTAGTTGGTGGGTATTCTTGGAATAATCGTTGTATGGTAGAGATAGTGCAGAAATATGATCCAGACAAAGATGAATGGCATAAAGTTTTTGATCTCCCAGAATCCCTTGGTGGTATTCGAGCTTGTACGCTCACAGTTTTTCCACCTGAAGAAACCACACCATCACCTTCTAGAGAGTCCCCTCTTTCTGCACCTTAAGATCAACCCTACAACTAAGATGCTGTAGTCCTATCTTTGCAATGTGTCATGATTCTCTTCTTTTTCTCCCCTTAAGTAGTATATCTGTTAGGATTAGCCTCCAGTAATTGATACTGATATTGGAAAAAAGACAACATTGATGTTATTTGTGCTGTTCGTTTGGCCTAGAATGTTTATAAAGTGGTAATAAAACCATCCTGGAAATGTATCCCATAAAAGCTGTTTAACATATGAAAAAAAGTATTGTCTATGAACTGTTTCTTCAGTACTTTTTAATGCTGTGTACTGGGTGTAAGGTATTTGTCATCTTACATTATAAGCCAATTTGAAGGTGGATTATAGTAAATGTACAACTGTGCTCACTAGGCTTCAAAGTAAAAAGTTTTCCTTTCATCTTTGACTGTAAGATGTCAAAGGGAGGCAGCCTGCTCTAGCTCTAGCAGGAAACAATACACAAAAGGTTACCAACTCGCATGAGCTACCTCCCTCTTTTCATGAAGTATTTTTGATGTATCTGTCAACTCACCTGACTGTGTGGGTGCATTGAGAACATATAAAGTTTCTTAGACACACAGGAGAAATAACTGAAATTCACCAATGTTAACTTTAAAAAAGCATGACCCCTCTACTTATAAAAAAAAAGGTTTGGGGTTTTTAAAGTGTGTGCAAATGCATACACACATACTTGGATATGGATTTCTAAACATTGAGTGTCACATCAAATAAATATGAAATTTTAAAAAATCTTTTAAAAGCAGCTTCCATTAAAATGGGAATTCAGTGTGCACATACTGAATACACATGTGTAGAACCATATGAATTTAGGTGGATAAGGGCTAGAAATTTTGAGCAACTAAAGTTGTCACTTGACCCAATTTTATCTTAAAAATTGTATTCTACTCCTTCTCCTTTGCTGTTGAGATAACTTACATATTCTGTGTATTCTGTATACTCTCAATTCATAAGGTTATTTAGCACAAAGTATAGCAGCTTCACCTGGAGAGCTGCTTTTGCTCAAAGAATTCAACTTCCATGTTTTATCTTTTTTCTGTTCAATAAAAACATTTAATGTCATTTTGGTCTGAGGCATCCTATTATTGCCTGAGTTGACTTTCTTTTATTAAGTGTCTTTTTTTGGCAAGACTCAAGTAATCAGAATGTAGAACATTAAGCAGTTTGGATGAGTGAATATTTATAAATTTTATTCAAGGAAGAAAGTGCTTGACTATGTTTAACCTCATTGGTGATAATTATTGCTGGTTTCTTCAAGGAAGTTTGTGGAATATGTTAATTGACTCTTCATCTCCACAGAACTGCCAGGCATAGCTACCTTATAAGAAATGTTACATTTCTTTCTTTTTTTCTATTTAAGATGAGCTCTTGCTGTGTTGCCTAGCTGGTCTCAAACTCCTGGGCTCAAATAATCCTTTTGTCTCAGCTCAAGTAGCTGGGATTAGAGGAGCATACCCCCATGCCCAGCTTAAAATCACTGTTTCTGAGGTCAGTTTCCCTGGTGCTCAAGAAGATCTTATCTTGTAGACTGGGGTTGTGGCTCAGTGGTAGAGTGCTTGCCTAGTATGTGTGAGGTACTGGGTTCGATTCTCAGCACCACATATAAATAAATAAAACAAAGGTTCATCCACAACTAAAAAAATCAAAATAAGTTTTAAAAAAAGAAGATCTCTCTTGCCTCCTGAGAAGGGACTGTGTAAAATGACCTTGGAGATTTTTTCTTGACCTAGGATACTAAAGGAAAAAATGTTTTTGTAGAAGATTATTTGATAATTATGTAGGAACATATTGTGATATTTCCTACTTTATGTGCAAATTATCAGATGCAATCTGAAACAAAAATTTAGGGACATTCCAAAACAACTAGAGAGCCATCATATTGCTTCACTAGTGGATAATTAGCAACCCAGATATCAACACCTCCACTTGAGTTAAACATGATTAAGGAAACAATTTTCCCATCAGTGGTACTTTTCAATGTTGGGAGAACCTGGTATAAATTTGAAAGATCCCCTTGGACAAGACTTTTCTTAAGTGAGATCAGCTGGTTCAGTGATTTCAGTTGTCTGCTTAAAGTCAGAGTGGATATAGCCATTTACACATAGCTAACACCTGCCTAAAAATGGAGACTGCACAGGGCAGACTAATGATCCCAAAACAGCCTAATGTAGGTACTCCTGATCAGGTGGCTCTATTCAAAGCAGCAAAGGTTCTTTCTATCCTGTGGTCTTCCCATCTATGTTTGCAGAGTCCTCTCCATTCTCTTAGCAGAAGAACAACTGAGTAGTAGTGAAGGTGTGAGGGATGTAACGGTCAGTCAGAAAGAGGCATACATCACTTCTACCCACATCTCACTGGCCAACAGTCAGTTCTGTGGCTATATATATACACAAAGGGAACTGGAAAATATCGGCTGTGTGCCCAGAAATGAAAGGAAATAGGATTGGTAATCTGCTAGCAGTTTGCCACAAGAAATAATACAAATCTACACAGTTCTACTTGACAACCTACCCTTTCTGCATTCTGCATATGTTATTTAGAAACAATTAATTTCACACTTTACTATAGTTATTATTAAACAATTCTAACAGCTGGGAAATCACTACACATTTTCTTTCATGGTGAATTAACTATTTTTCTTCATGAAAGAATACCTGCCAGTCATTGGTTGGCTTTATAAGCATTTCTTACATTTGCCCTTCTTAAGTTCTTGGTCTACTTGAAAAAGGAATTATAGAATCCATGAAATCCCAAAAGCTTCTTAATTTTCCTTTTTGGTCAAGGTAGCTAGGGTGTGAAAGTTAAATAATTTATTTGGCTTTTTCTATAATTTTTAGAAAATTCACCTGATGTTGTGATTTGTATGTGAGCCACCGCAAAGTGCCTATGTTAATGCAGGAATGTTCAGAGGTGAAATGGTCAGACTGAGAGCTGTCCATACTAATTTGAATGGACTAAGTAAGCAGTAACTATAGACAGGTGGGGCATGGCTATAGGAAGTAGGTGATTGGGGGCGTGCCCTTGGAGATTATGTATTTTGTCCCCCATTCTCTCTCTGCTTCCTGGCTCCTGTGAGCTGAGCAGCTTTCCTCTGTGATACTCTTCTGCCATGATGTTCTGCCTCACCTCTGACCCAGAGCAACAGATGTGGCTGACCATCGGTGAACCTCTGAAACTATGAGCCAAGGTAAACTTTCCCTCATCTCAATTGTTTTTGTCAGGTATTTTGGGCACAGCAATGAAAAGCTGACCAACACACCTGATCATCAGCATTTGCCCTAAAAAGTGAAGTTGACTTGAAATGTTTTCCTTCATAATATTACTTTAGGGTCTTTAAAACTATATTTGTTTATTAGTACATAAAATTTCTTTGGAGGTTTCTAAAATTATTCCATCATATTTGCCCATCATAGAATATTCCAAAGGGAAATTAAGTATAGTATTTTATTTAATTGGTTCCATCATGCGATACTTTTTTTCCATTTGTAGAGTCTTTGTGTGTTTTCCTTCCAAGAACAGTAACAGCAGCGGAAAGTTGGCCCTGGCTCTAATTTTATTATTGGCTACTGTGCCTTTCCTTGTATTTTTCATTTTTAAGCCACTCACCCTCAGGTCTAGTCCTTTGCTCATCAAGTAACTTTCTGGGCAGGCAGTGAATTCAATGCAAGTTCTCAAAGGTTAAAACATTTTTGTTTTAAATTGATCAAATAACAGTGTTTAAAAACTTCTGGAAATTATAAAAATGCAAAGTGTAGAAAAGAAAATTGTATATTCATATATCAGAAGTACTTTCTGGTCACCCATCTCCCCTTGTATCATAAAACTGTTGCTAAATATAGATATATTGGTTTTTATACAAATATTACTTAAATTCAGTATGATTTTTATTTGTTATTTCTAGATGTACATGTGAGTAGAGTGTATTTTGACATACATACATAAGTGTAACTTATTCTAGTTAGGATCCCATTCTTTTTTGTGGGGGTACCAGGGATTGAACTCACAGCACTCAACCACTGAGCCACATCCCCAGTCCTATTTTATATTTTATTTACAGACAGGGTCTCACTGAATTTCTTAGAGCCTTGCTTTTGCTGAGGATGGCTTTGAACTTGCCATCCTCCTGTCTCAGCCTCCCAAACTGCTGGGATTACAGGCATGTGCCAGCTTGCCCAGCATAGGATCTCATTCTTGTGGTTGTACATGATGTGGAGTTTCACTGGTAGTGTAAAAATTCAGTATAATTTTGTATACACTATATGAATTATTTCTGATATATCAATATCATTTTCTGACACAGAATACATCAATGTAATTTTTAGGGTAAGATTTTCTAACCCATATTAAGTGAAGTTTATTAGCCAATGTGTTGGGTCTTTTCAGTTTAAAAATATTAAACATAAATGTGGTTAAATATGAAGTCTGAATAATTAAGCAATAGTGATGCTAGGCAAAACATCTCATCAGTGAACCTAAGTCATACAATTCAGATCTTATAGTGAGCAGATATTTCATCTCTATTAAAATTTAGGCTTCCTTATTATCTCCACTAATTATATATTATGAAATGTCAAATACTTCTTTATCTTACATTTGTTATTTGACAATGTGACTAAGATAAAGAGTAAATGAAAAATGTGAGACCAAAGGCTATATTTCCATTGAAAGAAAAAAGGGGGGGATTATTACAATAAGCCTTGACAAACGTTTTCTGTATAGAGCTAATAAGTATTTTAATACTTGTGGCCATTTGTTCTCTATCACAACTACTCAGCTCTGCTGTTGTAGTGGAAAAGCAGACACATATACTTTACAAATGAGTATGAATGTTTTCCAATAAAACTTTAAAGACACTGAAATTTAAAAGTCATGTAATTTTCATGTATTACAAACTATTCATTTGACTTATTATAATTAGGTATACATATTAATATTACAAATTAATGGGTTTCAGTGTGTCATTTCCATACAGGTATATATTGTGCTTTGATCGTATCCACCCTTATTCCCTGCCACCGTTTTTCACACCTGTCATTCCCTTTCCTAAGAGTCTCTCTTCTAAAATGATTAATTTTTTTCCAACCATTTAAAAATGTGACATCCATTCATAGCCCATGAATAGGTCACAGGCCAGATTTGGTATACAGGCTGTAGTTTTCTGGTTCTTGTCTTATAAGAGTATGTTTTATTACCATTAATTGACTCTTTAAAACAATATTTATTTTAATCGTTTTTTATATCAGTCAATGAAACGTCCTAGTGCTGCAAAGATTAATACAGCAATCCCAGCCCTCCTGAACTTAATCTAGCTCAATCTAATTGGGCAATAGGTACATACAATATAGTGTGTTTGAGGTTACGAAGGATGTGAACAGGCAACATTTGAGCAGTCATAAGAATGGGTATAAAGTGAATGAGTGGAAGGCTATAAAGAAACAAAGGCCTGCCTTAATATACTTCTATGGCCACAAAATTGGAAATAAAAGATTACACATAGGGAGTACAGCCCAATCCTTTAAATCCTGGTTTCTATCCCCTGTGATACAACTTCATCTTGCAAATCTCTCATTAATTACTCTAAATACCAACTTACTGGTTCTGTGCCAAGTAGGGTCACCTACAACTTGTCCTTTAAAATATATTATAACCTAGGGGCTGGGGTAGTGGTTCAGTGGTAGAGCACTTGCCTAGCAAGTGTGAGGCACTGGGTTTGATCCTCAGCAACACATAAAAATAAATAAATAAAATAAAGGTATTGTGTCCATCTATAACTAAATTAAAAAAATACTTTATAACCTAGCAGAGATAAGATAATATTTTACAAAGCTTCCTTAAAGTATCCATGTATCAATATGTGTTTTACTACAAGGAATAAAAAAAACCCAACTCTAACAAAAAGGAAATGTGGGGCTGAGGTTGTGGCTCAGTGGTAGAGTACTTGCCTAGCATGCATGAGGCACTGGGTTTGATCCTTAGCACCACCTAAATGTAAAATAAAGATATTCTGTCCACCTAAAACTTAAAACATAAATATTAAATAATAATAATAATAATAATTATTATTATTATTATTTTAAAAAGGAAATGTGTTTTCTCAGGAAACTGCAAAGCCTTCTTGGAGGTAAAGGGTGCCCCAGGCATGATATAATTACCTCACTGTCATCAAACAGCTAGGCTTTTTTTCTGTCTCCACATTCCATTTTGTCAGTAACATCCCTAGTTCACACCCAGAGAGAGAAAGAGAAAACCTCTCACCCAACCATGGAATTTAAGTACTTATTTTCACTCTGAGGAAGTCAACTTAGGACATCTGACTGCCCCTAAACCAGTTGCTAGGGGAGTAACATGCATAAATTGGTTTAGACTAATTATCTTATATGAAATTAAGGTTGTGGAATCAACCACAATACCCTTCTCACTCAGGAATAACAAAAGAGAAACAAAGAACAAAAAATGAGTAATTGGATTTACATGGTTCAGTTTGTTCATAATCTCCTTGGACTTTTTCTACATGAGTGTTTTTCAAAGTCTGGGTCATAACTTCTAGTACAGAGGTTCTCATACTGTGGTCCAGATACCCTTTCAGGGGGTTCATGAGTTCAAAAATACTTTCATCATAATACTGACTTTTCATGCCCTCGGAGAGTATAGTTGAGTTTTCCAGAGGCTAAAGGATGCACAGTGATTTTATGGGTCAGTCAAGTAATGAAATATGAGTTTGTGCAATTTTGTGTTTTAGAATATTCTCAAATTTCATTTGAGGCAGTAAGTATCAATAAAAATAACCCACATGAACAAAGTCTCATTGGTGATTTTGAAATATGTTGAGTGTAAATGAATCCTGAGACCAAAAATTTGAGAATAGCTGGTCTTATTTATAAAGTCAATTTTAGTGGATTATAAACACTATATTATACAAGAATTGACTAAAAATGGAGTATAATATACATCATAATTTTAAGCATTTTGTGATTCTTCTTTTGATTATATAAATGCATGAATGTTTATATATACATATATACACTCATGCATATATATCTATACTTACACATGCATATATGCATATCCATACGCATGTATATAATCAAGAAAATCTTCACAAAAACAATACTTACACATACAGGTATACACATGAACAAACACTACATACATACTTTGTTACAATATTAACAAAATGTGTTTTTCAAAAATTTTTTTGCAGTTGTGGATGGACAGAATGCCTTTATTTTATATTTTTATTTTTATATGGTGCCGAGAATTGAACCCAGTGCTTCACACAGGCTAGGCAAGTGCTCTGCCACTGAGCTACAACCCCAGCCCAACAAAATATGTTTTAATGTGACAAAATGACCAGAGATGGAGCCTGAGCATTTTATTTTTAAACTCACTTCTACAAGGAAGCCCACAACTGAGAGCTATTTGTAAGGAATAAAGACTTTATTTTATCCCTGTAGTGTGCTCTTTTAAGTTCTTCAGGAAATAGTCTGAGAAGGGCAATAGCTGGGTCAAATGGTGGTTCCATTCCCAGCTTTCCCAGGAATCTCCATACCGCTTTCCAAATTGGCCGCACCCGTTTGCAGTCCCACCAGCAGTGTACAAGAGTACCCTTTTCCCCACATCCTCGCCAGCATGCTAGACTGTGGAATCAACCCAGATGCCCTTCAATAGATGAATGGATAAAAAAAATGTGGCATCTATACACCATGGAGTATTACGCAGCACTTAAAAATGACAAAATCACGGAATTTGCAGGGAAATGGATGGCACTAGAGCAGATTATGCTTAGTGAAGCTAGCCAATCCCTAAAAAAAAATACCAAATGTCTTCTTTGATATAATGAGAGCAACTAAGAACAGAACAGGGAGGAAGAGCAGGAAGAAAAGATTAACATTAAACAGAGACATGAGGTGGGAGGGAAAGGGAGAAAAAAAGGGAAATCACATGGAAATGGAGGGAGACCCTCATTGTTATACAAAATTACATATAAGAGGTTATGAGGGGAATGGGATAACAAACATGGAGGGGAATGAATTACAGTAGATGGGGTAGAGAGAGAAGATGGGAGGGGAGGGGAGGGGGGATAGTAGAGGATAGGAAAGGTAGCAGAATACAACAGTCACTAATATGGCAGTATGTAAAAATGTGATGTGTAACCGATGTGATTCTGCAATCTGTATTTGGGGTAAAAATGGGAGTTCATAACCCACTTGAATCTAAAGTATGAAATATGATATGTCAAGAGCTTTGTAATGTTGTGAACAACCAATAAAAAAAAGACTTTATTTTATGTTTCATTTGTAATATTAAAACTTTCAAATATACTGTCAGGTAAGGGAATAGTATAATAAAACCTTCATACCCATTGTTTACATACATAACAATTATAACTATTTTCATATTTGCATAATCTAATATTTTGGTAAAATATTTTGAAGTGAATAATGAACATTATGGCATTTCTTCCCTAAATACTTCAGGGTGTATATTTAAAACTAAATCAATTTTCCTTCTTAAAACCAATATTATTATTCTGCTTAACAAAATTCATAATTCCTTGCTCAGTACACATTTAAATGCCCACTAAGTATCTGTGGCCCAAAAGTATAATTTTAGAATATTTGCCAGTAAGACAGTAAGAAAAGTAAGTGCCATAATGTTAATTCTAGTTGTTTTTAATCAAAAATTCTGCTGCTAATATTTATCTCTGATCTAATAAATACAATATAATTATTTTTAAAAAGTAAGGTAGGTGTATCTATGTAGGATGTTGCAGCTAAGTCTCAGAGCACCCTGGCCCTATGGCAGAGGAAGGGCTTTCCCTTACCCAGGGTCTCAAAAGGACTAATGGTCACCATCACTGAAAATTTTTCCATCAAAAGTTTTCATCAGAGATTCAGGAAAGTGATTTTGTTTTCAGAACTCTTAGAAATAGGGCTAGAAGCCTGAGAAGCAACCTAGGATAGCTATGGGTGCAAAAATTTTTATTTATTTATTTATTTTTTTTTACATTTTTTTATTGGTTGTTCAAAACATTACAAAGCTCTTGACATATCATATTTCATACATTAGAATCAAGTGGGTTATGAACTCCCAATTTTACCCCAAATACAGATTGCAGAATCACGTTGGTTACAAATTGAACAAAACAAACTTTCTATTTTTTTTATGGTAGACTAAACTACTGTAATTACTTGTTATGGGTTAGCTATGAAGTGTTCCCCAAAAACTAATGTGTGAAAAAATACAAGAAAGTTTAGAGGTGAAATGATTGGTTACAGGAGTCTTAACCTAATCAGTGCATTAGTCACTTGATAGGGATTCACTGGGTGGTGACTGTGTGCAGGTAGGGAGGAGGTGGATCATTAAGGGTGTGCCTTTGGGGTTTATATTTTGTCCCTGGTGTGGGGAGCTGTAACTCTCTCTGCTTACTAGAACCATGTTCTGAGGTGCTTTCCTACATGGCACTTTTCTGCCTTCCCCTGGGCCATGAGGAATGGAGTCATCCATCTATAGACTGAGACCTTTGAAGCCATGAACCCCAAATCAACTTTAAATTGTTCTTGTCAGCTATGGATTTCCACTTTTCCCAGCACCATTTGTTGAAGAGGCTATCTTTTCTCCAATGCATGTTTTTGGCACCTTTGTCTAAAATAAGAAAATTGTAATTTTGGGGGTTAGTCTCTGTGTCCTCTATCCTGTATCATTGGTCTACCAGTCTGTTTTGGTGCCAATACCATGCTGTTTTTGTTACTATTGCTCTGTAGTATAGTTTAAGGTCTGTATAGTTATGCCACCTGCTTTATTCTTCCTGCTAAGGATTGCTTTAGCTATTCTGGGTCTCTTATTTTTTCCAGATGAATTTCATGATTGCTTTTTCTATTTCTATGAGGAATACTATTGGGATTTTGATTGGAATTGCATTAAATCAGTATAGTGCTTTTGGTAGTATGGTCATTTGAAATTAAACCCCTATCTCTCACCATGCACAAAACTCAACTCAAAGGGGATTAAGGACCTGGGAATTAAACCAGAGACTCTGCGTCTAATAGAAGAAAAAGTAGGCCCTAAGCTTTGTCATGTGGGATTAGACCCCAATTTCCTTAGTAAGAATCCTATAGAGCAAGAATTAAAACCAAGAATCAATAAATGGGATGGATTCAAACTAAAAAGTTTCTTCTTAGCAAAAGAAACAATCTGTGAAGTGAATAGGGACCCTACATCTTGTGAGCAAATTTTTACCCATCACACATCAAATTGCGCACTAATCTCTAGGGTATATAAAGAACTCAAAAAGCTAAACACCAAAAAAACAAATAGCCCAATCAATAAATGGGCCAAGGACCTGAACAGACACTTCTCAGAGAGGATATTCAATCAATCAACAAATATATGAAAAAATGTTCATCATCTCTAGCAATTTGAGAAATGCAAATCAAAACCACCCTAAGATACCATCTCACCCCAGTAAGATTGGCAGCCACTATGAAGTCAAACAACAACAAGTGCTGGCGGGGATGTGGGGAAAAGGGTACACTACAGGGACATAACCACATCAATGTTTATAGGAGCACAATTCACAATAGCTAAACTGTGGAGCCAACCTAGATGCCCTTCAGTGGATGAATGAATTAAAAAAATGTGGCATATATATGCAATGGCATTTTACTCAGCAATAAAAGATAATAAAATCATGGCATTTGCAGGTAAATGGATGGTGTTGGAGAAGATAATGCTAAGTGAAGTTAGCCAGTCCCCCCCCCAAAAAAAAAACAAATGCTAAAAGTTTTCTCTGATATAAGGAGGCTGACTCATAGTGAGGTACAGAGGGGGAGCATGGGACAAAATCTAGATAGGGCAAAGGGGTGAGAGGGAAAGGGAGGGGACAGGGGGTTAGCAAGGATGGTGGAATGTGATGGACATCATTATCCAAAGTACATGTATGAAGACACAAATTGGTGTGAACATAATTTATATACAACCAGAGATATGAAAAATTGTGTTCTATATGTGTAAAAAGAATTGTAATGCATTTGCTGTCATTTATTTTTTTAAAAATCAATTTTAAAATTAACAATATAATAAACTGTTCTTGTCAGGTCTTTTCATCATAGCAGCAAAAAAGCTGAGTAAAACACTGCCAAAATGATAATGGCTCAAAATACCCAAAATGATAATGGCTCATAAATACCCAAAATGATAATAGCTAAAAAAATGTTAACTAATTATCTGCACAATGGTCAAGGTCTGAGGGTAGCTCTCCTCCAGAAAGACATTCAAGAACCAAGTCTTCCATCTATGGCTTCCCAAACAGCCATGATCATGTCCATTTTAGTAAGCAAGAACAGGGGAAGAGGGGATGATTGAATAGCAAGTCAGAGAATTTGTGGATTAGATCTTGATATGGTACACATAATTTCCCACACTGCTTTCAATAAAGCTAGTAAATATTGTCTAAGATTGGATTCCAAAAGAGGGAAAATTGTGGTAAAGCATTATGAGACTCTGCCATACTGAAAGACATACCTCTTTGATTTAGGAGGCAAAATGTTTCCAAGGGAACTGGTAGAGTCTCCACAGGTTCAGTGAGTATAAAAGATTTCATGGGGCATGAGATCTTGAAATCAGAGGACAAGAACAGACTGCTTTTTCCTGTATCCATAAGGGACCTCCTATTCACATTCTGATTTCAGCCTGTCAGATCAGGGTAGCAGGTGCAAGAAACTCTCATGAAATTTTCTCTTACCACTTGATCCTGGATGAGTTCCTCAAGTATATGAGCACAGTGCAGGGTGCAGAAAAGTCAGAGAAGAGGAGGCTCTGCACATTTGGTTTGAACTGTGAACCTGTCTGTACCAAGTAGAGAATCAAGAGCAAAATATGGGGAGAGACTTGTTACAACCTCTGATGTATGGTTAAGTTTTTGTAAGAGAAGAACTCAAAGCATATACCTGTAGACCATGATCTTAAATAGGAGACTTTTGATTACTATTGCAGAGGAAATCCCCAAGATAGGCCAAGGGAACACAGTGTTCAAGAGATGCACCAGATAATTCACTTCTGTGAAATGCTACGGTTCTGCAACACAATAGTATTTTAGTTTTTATTTTTTTATTTTTATTTTTTTTATTGGTTGTTCACAACATTACAAAGCTCTTGACATATCATATTTCAAACATTAGAATCAAGTGGGTTATGAACTCCCATTTTTACCCCAAATACAGATTGCAGAATCACATCAGTTACACTTCCATTGATTTACATATTGCCATACTAGTGTCTGTTGTATTCTGCTGCCTTTCCTATCCTCTACTATCCACCCTCCCCTCCCATCTTCTCTCTCTACCCCATCTACTGTAATTCATTTCCCTCCATGTTTGTTATCCCATTCCCCTCACAACCTCTTATATGTAATTTTGTATAACAATGAGGGTCTCCCTCCATTTCCATGCAATTTCCCTTTTTTTCTCCCTTTCCCTCCCACCTCATGTCTCTATCTAATGTTAATCTTTTCTTCCTGCTCTTCCTCCCTGCTCTGTTCTTAGTTGCTCTCATTATATCAAAGAAGACATTTGGTATTTGTTTTATAGGGATTGGCTAGCTTCACTGAGCATAATCTGCTCTAGTGCCATCCATTTCCCTGCAAATTCCGTGATTTTGTCATTTTTTAGTGCTGCGTAATACTCCATGGTGTATAGATGCCACATTTTTTTTATCCATTCATCTATTGAAGGGCATCTGGGTTGATTCCACAGTCTAGCAATTGTGAATTGTGCTGCTATGAACATCGATGTGGCAGTATCCCTGTAGTGTGCTCTTTTAAGGTCTTCAGGGAATAGTCCGAGAAGGGCAATAGCTTGGTCAAATGGTGGTTCCATTCCCAGCTTTCCCAGGAATCTCCATACTGCTTTCCAAATTGGCTGCACCAATTTGCAGTCCCACCAGCAGTGTACAAGTGTACCCTTTTCCCCACATCCTTGCCAGCACTTGTTGTTGTTTGACTTCATAGTGGCTGCCAATCTTACTGGGGTGAGGTGGTACCTTAGGGTGGTTTTGATTTGAATTTCCTTGACTGCTAGAGATGGTGAGCATTTTTTCATGTACTTGTTGATTGATTATATGTCCTCCTCTGTGAAGTGTTTGTTCATGTCCTTGGCCCATTTGTTGATTGGGTTATTTGTTATCTTATTGTCTAATTTTTTGAGTTCTTTGTATACTCTGGATATTAGGGCTCTATCTGAAGTGTGAGGAGTAAAAATTTGTTCCCATGATGTAGGCTCCCTATTTACCTCTCTTATTGTTTCTCTTGCTGAGAAAAAACTTTTCAGTTTAAGAAAGTCCCATTTGTTGATTCTTGTTATTAACTCTTGGGCTATGGACGTCCTATTAAGGAATTTGGAGCCCGACCCCACAATATGTAGATCGGAGCCAACTTTTTCTTCTATCAGACGGAGATTCTCTGATTTGATATCTAGCTCCTTGATCCACTTTGAGTTGACTTTTGTGCATGGCGAGAGGAGGGAATTCAGTTTCATTTTGTTGCATATGGATTTCCAGTTTTCCCAACACCATTTGTTGAAGATGCTATCCTTCCTCCATTGCATGTTTTTAGCTCCTTTATCAAATATAAGATAGTTGTAGCTTTGTGGATTAGTCTCTGTGTCCTCTATTGTGTACCATTGGTCCACCCGCCTGTTTTGGTACCAGTACCATGCTGTTTTTATTTTATGCTAGGGTTCTGCAACACAATAGTATTTTAGTTTTTAAAAAAATATTTTTATTTGTAGATGGACATCATACATTTATTTATTTAGTGCTGAGGATCAAACCCAGTGCCTCATATGTCATAGGTAAGCACTCCCACTGCTGAGATACAACCCCAGCCCCAAAATTGTATTTTCTGACTGCTTTCTGTATCTCCCTGTTTCCTGAGAGTCCCCATATTTAAACTCAATGATTCATTTTTACTTAGTGGTATACAGGTCAATATTTTAACAACTTTCAGAAAATGAAGGGAAGTACCTCAATTTATAGTGTTTGTCAATTTCTGTGGAGTAAATATTTCCAACATAGCTGATTTTAAGTTGTCATGTGACATCTTTGGAGGTGGAATTGGCAAGAGATACAAACAATAATTTCTCATGAGCAGGTATAAGTTAGCTCTAGTATACAAATTCAACCAGAGAGCATCAAATAGATGAATATTTTCTCAGAAACCCTGGAATACATTTCTCTGTGTATTTCCCACATCTGGAGGCTCCCCTTTTTTTCTCCTCTTTAATAGATTTCACATTTTTTATCTCCAATTAATCACTTACCTCTTCATATGGGTAAGTAGACCTAGTTCTTTTTCATGAGCATTACTGATAGAGATCTTAGTGGGGATACATGGAATGGTTGGGACTCTTTGGAAGGTGAAAGAATGTGCACACATCCTTCAGGAAGGCCCTACCAATTTTGCTTCCAAGACAAAAATTGTGTGTGGGCACAGTTTAAGAGGACAGTTTTCAATGAGCTCTTAGGGCACATAAATGGGTGGGAGAAATGATCCCTTTTTAGAGGGTAGGATATAAAGATTCAAGTAGCTTTTAGAAGTAGAGATGTGGCAGGAAGAATTGCCTCATGAACACATTGTTCAGGGATCCCCCACATATTCTACTTTCCTCTTCACTGAGTGAACCAGACAGCAGACTTAATGACATAGATATACCGACATGTGATATCCTGCACATATAACTCATGTTCTTGAATGTCTATGGCAGCGTGGCCATAGTAATATTTGGGCTCCCATTCATATGGAGTATCCCAGCCACAGCACTCAAATGACTGTATGGACACAAAGGGGCTATTCTGTGGTGGAAAAAAAATTCAAGAAGACACTGTTGGAAATTAAAAGTTCCCAACAGATTATGAAGTAGAGATCAAGGTAGAACAATGAGCCCATTTCATATGCCCAGCCTTTCTGGAAAATGCCTCTTTTGTTAGGGGACAGAGGGTGCACTCAGATCTCTTCTAGGTTATTAACAATGGAAGGCAGAGGAAAAAATCAGCCCTAACATGGCAGATGTTTTAATTACAGATACATAATTATACACAAGGATTGAGAAGAGTGAAATCTGGAGTATCTTTGAGAATAGCAGCAATACAAGTTGGGAAATCATTTCTAAGGTGTTTTAAACTAACACTGACAATTATTAGAACTAGGGATGCTCTTGTAAAACGGGCAGTGCCCTGGAGGAGTCCACAATGCAAATAAGAGCAGATTAAAGGCTGCCTAGTGGAGGAAAGAGAAGAGCAACAGTGATACCAGTAGTCACAGTAAGGGAATTCTTAATTGCAGATACAGCACAAAAGAGAGGTGCCCAAAAGAAAACTGGAATTTCCTTCACTTTGAAAGAGGGACAAAACTCTATAATACTGTCTGTTCTTACTATTGTTTTTAGGTATATCCAAGGCAGAATATATGTAGTCCATAAGTCTATATAGAGAGAAAACTATGAAATCTCATTTGTGTCCACTATTGCTTCCTGGTGAATTCAAGGTATAATGCATGTAAACTCTAATCAAAGTAGAAAGGGGTCAGGAGAGTTACCTAAACCCATCAAGGTAGCAACACATAACAGGGAGTTTGTCTACACTGCTGACCCCCCAGTGTTTAGGAAGTTCAGGGATGCAGCCAATTTGGGCTATGGTGAAAATGAAGTGAAAGATACATCGAGAGGATTAGACAGCCTGGAGCTGGACCATGTGGAGTGCAGGAGGCCAGGAGATCCCAAGAAAAGCTTAGCAGGGATACCTGGAAATGGAGAGAAGGATTTGGATCCTAGTATCTTTTGATTTGCTACCAAAAGGTAGCAATTCACATCCAGTCCACCTCTAGAAGCTGCCAGCCCTTCTGCCTTCCACTCTTTGGCCTGCGAAATAGATCTCAGGGAGGCCAGTGCCTGGGACTAATACTCTTGTGTGCAGGAATAAAAAAAATGTCAAATCTTAGTGGCTGGGGAGGCCTCAGGATGTCTGTACCCTTCAAGATTCTTGCCCATATTTTCTCCATTATTAAATATGTAAAAAGTATACACAAAGACTTTCCTTCTAATCTAGAGCTCAATGGAAGATAACTAGTGGATAAGTAGTTTGATTCCCTAGAAGCCAGCTGTCTTAACTGATCCCTTTTGTGTACTGCTACCACCCTTGGTCTAAGCAACTCTCACTGTCCCCCTCAAATTTCCAGCCACTTAGGCCAGAAAAACTGTTCAATATTCTGGCATTGCAAAACAGAATGCTGTGCTTCATGTGGCATCACCCTTCCAAGAGAATAAATAGTGTTATGAGAATATTGTAATATAGATTCATTTTTGGTGAGAATAAAGAATTCATATCTTATAATAGTGAATAATCCTTTGTAGTAAGCTGGAATAAGCACCTAGCATGCATTACCAGTTTTGCTATTTTCTCAATGACAGCTGCATATTCAGTAGCCTTTTTAAAAATAAGGATCCACTGCTCCCTTGACCTTAAGTCTAGCCCCTGGGCCCACTAAGATGGGAGCTGCCTCCCCAAGAGGCCATCTACTCATCAGTTTTTCCTTAAGTCCCTATCTCACTTGTACTTCAGGTTAAATGTGAGCCTCATTTTCTTTCCATCTATTAGTTCCCCAGACCTGCACTGATCTCCTTTTATTAATCTGCTTCTCCTTCCCAGTAGCTTCCCTTAGGACCAAATGACAACAATAAATCCTAGGAAACGAAGCTTATCACTATTATAAATGACAGGGGACCACATGTGGTATGCTTTAAAGCATTTTTAAAAATTAATTTACTAGATTTATTTTCTTTGGTAGGCTTTTCTTTTTCTCTAGCACATGCAGTCACATGGTCCTGCAGGGTGTGGAATCCCTAAGCAGTATCTATCCATTCTGCAATCTTTTAATATCAGTGAATTGCAGTCCTTGGGCCCAGCTAACTGACTCACCTCTGGAAACCCTCAATTTTTGGAGCAAGATCAGAGGGAGCAAAATACAATTGTCTCAAAGGTAGCCTCTTTGGGTGTCAAATTGGACTGGAAGACACCAGGTGTCTCTAGGTGCCACATGCATGCTAATAGTCAAGGTCAAGACCTTTGTATCTCTTGTGAACTGAGAAAGAGCCTAGAGCCTCTTTGAGACTTTCATATTGTCTTCCTGCTTTTGTTCCCATTACTTAAATCTGTAGTAATTCCTCATTGAGAATAAGCAGATCAGACTCTTCTATGGTCAGATGCACGATAAATAACTGTGAAAGAGAGTTGTTATTTAGAAGGCAGCAGGACTTCCACACTGGTCTTTAAAAAGATTTTTCTTGTTTGGAGAGCAAACAATAACGTGAGTGGCCCCTGACCACGAGACACTATATTCCTAAGAGCATGGTAGAGTTGCATATATGATTAGATCTTTCAAGAGGACCATTTCTTTCAGGAAGGACAGTCTAAGGCAGTGCTGTTGGGATGTGTCCAGATATTTGGGAACTCTTCCTTTTTGACAAATGAGAGCCACCTTTTTCCAGCAAAGACCCAGCAAAGTCTGGTAAGGGAGCAAGGTTTGATCCCCAATAGTTGTAGAATATATTAGTCCTCAAGGGGAAAATGTACCTGGGAAATGAAAAAGGCAGATTAATCCCACATCATGCTAGTAGATCCCCTCTGACCTGTGCCTAAGTAAGGACAAACAAATGCTGGATTGGGAAGGAAAACCACAAACATGGAGATGGGACAGGCTGTCTGGGAAGGCTGTCTTCTCTCACCAGGCCAACAAGCTACATTTCTTCTTTGAAATCCCTTCCCTTTTAAAAAGCCTCCTTTGCTCAATTTCTCACTGTGGTGTTATGACTCAATGAACTCATCCTTACCCTATGTTTCCTTTTATGACAACACAGTCTCTTTTTATTGCACCGCTATATGCTAGACACCACAATACCCCTGTCCTCTGTACACTGGACTCAGAACTTATTTGCCATGTTTTCAGGTAGAATTGTGATCCACCAATTCTACATAGAGAGGATGATCAATGTTATCCCATCCGCTCTCAACTAGTGTCTCCTGGTGTATCCCAGGTAGAAGGTGCAGCGTTGGGCTTTCTAATTAGGAATACTCTACTTCAAGGGGAAAAAATGCCATATTGAACTAAATAAAAGTTCAATTGCATGGAAGTAGCAATGAAATATAGTCCACTGTCCTTGTCTTCTTTCTTTTTATAGTGGGGGGGAATCCAATTTTTAATGAAAAATAATTTCATGGAATTAGCTTAAGGACATACCCTGCATGAATTAAGTTTTAGAGGTTTCCTCACTGATGATAAAACATTCTACAATCTTAATTTTAAAAATGATCTCTATGCCTTCTTGACCTTGAGTCCTACCATTGGACCCTCTAATTTCTCCAAACTAGCCCTTTACCTTTTAGCATGCACTCACTATTCCCTTGCCTCCAGTCTCTGACTAGTTTGTTTTATGTCTGTATACATTCACCTGTTTTGGAATATTTTGTATAAATTAAATCAAACAATATGTGGTCTCTTGTGGCTGCCTTATTTTCTTTAGCATTTTCCAAGGTTTATCCATGTTGTAGCATGTTTGTGTATGGACATTTGTTTTTATTTATCTTTGATGTATCCTTAGGAGTGGATTGGTTGAGTTATGTAGTGACTCAAATATTACCTGTTTGAGAAAATGCCAAATTAGTTTGTTGGAATTAATTCTGGTGGTAGCTGTTTCTTCTCTCTCCTTCAGATAAGTATTTACTTAAATGTATTAGACAATACAATAACTAGTTGAGGGAAAAAATTCAACAGACATAGTTGGGGTGTAACATTTCCTCCTCTGGCTTCATATTTACATTTATTTATATTGATGACTACCCATGACTATATTTTCCAGATTCAAATATCATTGGAATTAATTTGGGTGGTAAACAAAAGCACACGATTCCCTAGGGTTTTGTTTTTGTCAGTTTCTTTGCCCAATTGTAGCCTCAAGCCTTGCTCTATTTACAGTTCTCTTTCCATGTATATCATCACAAGAATAGATTATTTGACATGGCATCCATAAATCACTTAATATCTGGTTTAAGGAGTGTATAAGACCCATACACTATTCTGGAAGCTGGATATAGAGAATCTATATTTTAAATATAAAGAAAAAGAGAAGCAGAAGAATAGCAAAATAGTACAAAGAACTTGGTCTTCCAATATGCTTTAAAAACCAGAAAGAGCTGACGAGTGCCAGTTTTGAGATAGGAGAGAGAGATAATCCACATAATAAAAGCAGCTGGTCTCCTCTCTGTTTAGAACTGGAGGATCATATATGATAATCATATGTTCTCCATCCAGCAACAGCCTTTGCTAGAATCTGTTTTTTATGAAATGGTTCTTTTCCAGACAGCTCTGTTTTCATTTCTTTACCCTTATAGAAACACCTAGGGGAGAAGGCTTAGTGGAGATCCCCTTTAAATAATAATTACATTATGATTCTGTTTTCTCCTTTTACATTTTGCTTCTTCTAGAATGTTCTGCCCCCATGTTTCTGCCCTTGCAGAAATTCCCCAAAAGGGGAGTTCTACTCCCATCACCTTCAATCAATTATATACTGAGCCTGTCCTCCTGACATTTTCCTCAATCTGTCCCTCCCAACCACTCCTATAGAATTCTCCTTGTGCCAAAGACCAAATGATCTGGTCTCCCTTCAGAGCTCTTACCCCTGAGAAGGCCCTGAAGAAAGCCCACATGGAGGCTGCATGAGTATTTTGCACTAAGAGAATGACAGAGATCATTCTAGAAATAAAATATTATAAGGGCCCCAGAGTACTCCTTTAGACAGCAGAGCATGCAGGGACTCTGATGACTGATGGGTGTGAATATTGACTAAATATACACATAGTGATTATTTGGAAGATGTACAAATTTGTTCATACTCAACTGACAATTGGTATATACTGCCAGAATTCCCAAATGATGCCTTAGGCAGACACAAATGATGGTGTGACAATGCCACAAACAGAGCCTTGGGAGACATGGGGTGTGGTACCAGCTCTACCATTAAATGACTGTGATCCTATTAGACAGGTCAATTTTCTTCATCTGCAGAGTGAAGAGACTGGAATGGAGACGTGACTTTGCAAGATGTTTTCTTTTTTTGTTATTGTTGTTTAACTCACACACTAGAAGGACTCTTGTGATTTCTGTTCTGTTCTTTTGTTTTTATTTTAACTGCTTGTTGTTACCCACAAAACTAGTTTTATAACCCAGTAATGGGTAGTGGCTGGTAGTTAAAAGAACACTGAACTAAAGGCTAAGATTTTTCTGTTCCAATATTCTAAAAATTAAAGGATCTATATAGGAAATCTGGCAAAACAACATCCATCCATGTACCTGAGTCTCTTATTTTTGACCTTCCTACACTTGTCAGCAGTTACAAAAGTCAGATATTCTCCATCTTCAGGCAGCAGTGTCTCCTAGAAAATGGCCCAGGTCCATGCCTCTTCCCACACACTCAGCAGTTCCTGGGCTCATAGCATCTCTTAATCCCAGTGCCATCATATGTAAAAAAAAGGGAATGAGAATGCAAACCTTACAGGTTGTGATAATGGTAAAATGACATCCTGGGTGTGAGGGTGTCCACAGAGGCCATTTGCTTTATTTGTTATGTATCATATACACCCTCCATTTTGCCATCATCTCTACCACTCCTGTTGTCTAACATCCTCTGCTTGTCTGCATTTAGATGACCCCTGAATGCATTTAAGTTTTACTTCTAGCTTAGCATAAGGTATGGGACAAATCAGACATTTAATTCAGGTCATTTTCTTAATTTTCCTTTGGAAGTCCTTTAAGTCATGTGACCTCAGGCAGGTCATTTAAACTCCAAATCTCATTTTTTCTCACTGAAGGGGACATAATGCCTGACCTGCTTGCTTTTCAGGACTGTTGAAAAGATCAAATATGATAACAGATTCTTCATTGGTTCATCATTTATTAATTGACTATAATTTATTGATTACTATATATTCCAATGACGGCCTTGCTCATTGATCCCAAGAAGTTTCTAGTGTCAGGGATAAGACACACATGAAAAAAGATGCAGTCATGGAGATTATGGAAGGGGGGAGGGCGAATAGGCTAATGAAAGGGCAAGAGCTCACTGTCAACATAATTATCAAAATATAAACCTTCTTTTCTTCTTCTTGCCTTTTTTGGCTATCAGAAAGAAAGGGAAAGAAAAAGGAACGAAAGGAGAGGGATTCTATCAAAATAGAGAAAAATTTGGTAGATTAGATGAAGTGGTTTAGAGGGGTGGAGGGAGGTTATAAGGGAAGAACAGTGGAATGAATCTGACTGAATTTTCCTATGTACATACATGAATATACTACAGTGAATTTCACCATTGTATATATCCATAAGACACTAATACACAAAAATTATAAATAAATAGCAGAAATATCAGTAAAGTGAAGGGAGAGAAACAGGGCAGAAGATGTGTTGGGAATGGAATTAGAGAGCAAACTGTATTCCATGCTTTTGTGATTATGGCAAAATATATCCTAATATTATGTATTGATAAAAAGAATCAATAAAAATATATAAACTTTGGGATTGTGATGGTGAGCGGCTTCAACAGAAACACAGCATTTTGGTGCCACAGACCGTGCTATCAAATCATCTCTATGTGAGTCTGCCATGCTAGCTGTTTGGTTGTCCAATTCCTTTTCCTTTATGCTCTCTCTCATCCTCCCTACCAACAGACCTGGGAGGTAAATATACATGGGTCTGTTATCTGTATGTTATAAGTGAGAGAACTCAAATTCAGAGGCATTAAGAGATTTGCCCAAGATCACTGATCTGGGAAGGCCTCTTACCAAATCCTCTCCACAGTTATGCATCCTCTATTTTATGATTAACATTCTATTTTATGATGGGAATATGATGTATCAAAGAATGGGGTGGGATGTGAAGTATTTTTGCCAGTGGTCTCCAGAACTTGGAAGGTACTGGTGCTTTGGGATTTGACTGGCTTGAGTTAACATTACCTGGCTCTCCCTGTGGTTTGTATTTCCAGAGCTTTTCATGTAACACATATATCATATCTTCATGGCTTTTGACTGCACCATCATGTCCAGTTGTTCAGCTTTACCACAGTACTCTGTCATAATTAAACTAGGCAAGATAACACAGACTCATGATTAACATATTAATAAGCTCTACATTGTATGTCCTGACAATGTTTCTCATTACTCATGATGTATCACAAATTATTCTCCAGAGCTCCCTGAAGAATAGTAAGTCTAATTATAGCAAATGAGAGATAATAAATTTGACTTCATTCATCTAGGGAATGGTCATAAATGAAAAATCCCAGGTACAACTTAACCTGAGATTAACAGTAAAACATGAATCTGACCAAGATTATTAAACAATGCTATTTATTAAACAATGATATTTAGACTTCTCAAAAAGGATCTGAAATATTTGAGAACTATTCAACAAAATTACTGACTTGTCCAAAGTATCAGGGCAATGAAAGATTGTCACAGACTGGTAGAGAGACAAAAGACACATAATTACTATTACAATATGGTGCCCAGAATGGATTCTAGAACAGAAAAGGAACATTAGGAACAAGAAATCTGGTGAAATACCAATAAGTTTAGTTAATAGTATTGGATCAATGTAATTTTATGGTTTTGATAATTTTGCTAAAGTATGCAAATTCTTTGTTTGGGAAACCTGGGTAAAGTCTTCATGTGAATCTGGACTGTTTTTTGCATATTTTTTGTAAGTTTATTATTTTAGAATAAAAAGTTTAAAATGATCTGAAATCATTTTAGACATACTACTGGGAAACATGAAATATACAAACTAGTCATATTGAAGCTATTTGCCTCAGCATATTAGACTGAACTTTGTTTCTTCTTTGGCCTTACAAATCACTCAAATTTTGTAGGCTTTTACATATATGGCTAGTGAGAATCCTAGGTCAGACTGAGAGGTGATTCTAAAGAGATAAATGTGATCATGGGACTGAGTTTTATGACCCTAAACTCTATGTACTTTAGTTTCCTAATTTAGAAAAGACATCACTGAATTTAAATTTTAACAACCTTTTACAGTTTTGAAATGTTATGGTATTGCTTCTAGCACAACTGTATATATTGAGGAAAACGGACCTTGGAAAAAGTTGAAACAGGAATGTTAATTTTGTTTTTCTACTTCCTTTGGCAGGAGAACAACTTGGAAAAAGTTCTGAAGATTCTGGTGTCTTGTGAGAGCCCTTTGAAGAATATCCAGGGCTGGTCTTACATGTGTTATCTTTGTCAACAAGTATGTCATTAAGGCAACGTTGTTGTCCAGAAAAGCAGAAAACTGTGTTAATCATAAATCATATTTTATTTTAGAATTGTGTATACATGCCTTGTCTCCCATTTTCAAGATGAGGATATTTCAACACTCTTTTCCTGCAACTTTGCCTGAGGTTACAGGATTCTAGTGATATAGGTTCTTCTAGTGTCCTCTGCACCATAATATCAGTAATCATCATCATCATCATCATCATCATCCCTTTAGTTATACAACACTTTTAACCTTTCAATGCACATTCAAGTTATTTTGTTTCTTCTTATCCACCCCGTGCCCCCAAGGTATATATGGTAGATAACCTACAAAGGAAAAAGAAAATATTTGGAAACATTGCTCCACAGACCATATATGGACATATGTACATAGGAGGTTCATGACCTTTCCAAGAGAGGATGCTTGGTGATGTTTTGAATATTTCACCTAATTGTTATTTCTGGCTGCAAGAATGTTGCCATTGGATCACCACTTGAACATTTTCTTTCTTAGGAAGAATCAAACTTTTTTAGAACATTACCCCACTACTTCTAAAGGGTTCCAAGTCCTTAAATTGTCTTCTCCAAGAAGCCACAAAAGAGGTTAATATTATTGTGAAATTTGGCATTTGGAAGGTGTTAGCAAGGTTAATCAGGTGAGAATATCAGAAAAGGCATTCATTTATATTGGTATTAAATACAATATTTTGCTGTTTTCTAACTCCACTGTCTTGACAATTTTTGCTTGATTTTCTGTACTGGATTCTCAATTATTAAAACCTTCTATGTTTCCTCTTAATAAACTTTATATTTTAGTCACACAGAGCCAATTCCATTTAAATGCTCCTTGGATTCAGGTTTTCCAATTTAATACCAGTTCAGCACATGTTAATATCATTAAATGAATAATTGTGACCTCCTGGCTCCTTTGAATATTGAATTGGTGGAAAAGGATCTTTAGCTATGGGTTTTGATTTCATTCCTGTGGTTAATTGCTCATCTTTAGGAGACCTCAAACCGCGCTTATACAACTTACTAAAATTTTGGTTGGAAAAATTTTAGAAATTTTTAGAAATATTTCCTGTTGAAGTAACTCCTCTGTTTGTAGAAAAAAAAAGGAAGAAATGACACGGGCCAATAGCTCTCTGGAAAATACAAGTATAGCCATGATTAAGTAGTTATAGGAAATTGTTTATTGTAGGCTGAATTCTAAGATTTTCCATCTTGATCCTGAAATTTTGAATATAGAGACATCTGCAAAAGGAATTTTGCAAGTTACCTCTAAAAAGGGAGTTTTTCCAGGTGGGACCAATTGAATCATAGAAGGCCTTTAAAAACAGTGTTTTCTTCAGCTGGTGGCACAACAGGAAGTTTCAGTCAAAGCACCATAGGGACTTGTGCTGTTGCTGGTTTTCAAGATGAAGGGGACATAGGGGTTCATCTAAAAGGAGTGAAGAGCAGCCTCTAGAAATGGAGAGCCATAAAGGAAATGGAGAGTTCACTCCTAGAGCTGCATGGAGAAGAATTTGCCAATGATATCAATGAGCTTGTTTCCCAGATCCCCTAGATCAGAACCCAGCCTGGTCAGCAACTTGGTTTCAGCACTGTGAAACAAACCACGGAACTCTGTTGAGCTCATGGACCTCTGACCTTCAAAATGGTGAGATAATAAAGGAGTGTTGCCCCTACAGTTTTGGTACTTTGCTACAAAGCAATAGAAAACTAATACAGTATTCTCCAAAGATGGAGGAACTAGAGTTAGTTATTTATTCTAGATAAAAAATGACTGAGAGGGAATATTTGAATAGTTTTTTTTTTCATATGAAAGAACTAGTAAATATTCTCTTGCTAATGAGCAGTGCCATACAATAAAACTTTTTGAGATGATGGAAATGTTCTATTGCTATTCTGTTCAATAAAGCAGCCACTAGGTACAAGTGGCTATTGAGCCCTTGATATATAGCTACTGCTTCTGGGAAGTGAGATTTATGTTTTAAAATCTTATTTAATAGTAATGGCTTTAGATCCAAATAGCCATATATGATTGCTGGTTGCTAGGTTTGACAGAAGAATTTTAAAAGGTTAAAGCAGGAAAAAATGCATTGAAGCACAAGAGCAGCAGGTTTAACTCAGCATAAGTAAGATCTTCCTATTAATTGAATATATTTACACATGGAGTGGCAGGCCTTTAAGTAGTGAGTTCCCAGTCAATGGAAGTGAAAACAGAAGCTGAATAATTACGTTTCAAAATAAACAAGGAGAGAGATGAATTACAGTAGATGGGGTAGAGAGAGAAGATGTGAGGGGAGGAGAGGGGGGATAGTAGGGGATAGGAAAGGTAGCAGAATACAACAATTACTAATAGGGCATTATGTAAAATTGTGGATGTGTAACCGACGTGATTCTGCAATCTGCATTTGGGGTAAAATTGGGGGTTCATAACCCACTTCAATCTATTGTATGAAATATGATATGTCAAGAGCTTTGTAATGTTGTGAACAACCAATAAAAAAAAAATCAATATTACAGAGATAATCCCTACTTTTGGAAGGACGTTGTCCAGATGACTTCTCTGGACTTTGCCAATTTTCAGTTCCTAGGTTCTAAAAAAAAAAAAAAAAAAAAAAAAAAAAAAATGGAAATGCCTTTACTGAGTTCATAATGGAGTCTTTCCCTACGGCATAAGGAAATAACTCCCCCCAAAATTCCCTCTTTTTTCTTTCTTGCTGTTCATTTTTATTGTTTCTTTTATGCTTTTATTAGTACCTTATAGTTTTACATGATTGTGGTGTTCATTTTGACATATTCCTGAATGCATATGACATAATTTGCTCCATTTTAATCCCTGGTACTACCCCGTTTCCTTTTCTCCTCATTCACCTGAGCCCCTATCTTTACTCTGCTGGTCTTCCTTCTATTAACTTATTTTTAATCAATGCATTATAGTTATACATAAAAGTGGAATTCATTGTGATATATTCATACATGCACATAAAATAATTTGGTCAATTTTATTCTGTGGAATCACTCTCTTGCTCTCTTTGTTACACATTTTCTTCAAAATATTCCCTCCAAATTTTAAATTGGGGGGTGGTGAAATTTCCCATAAATAAAAAGTAACACCTTTCTCAAATGCAAGGCTTTCTTTGAGGGGAAGTTTATATAACTTGAAATTAACCATTTTAAAGTGTACAATTCAGGGTTAGGGATGTAGGTCTGTGGCACAACACTTGCCTAAAGTGTACAGATCAGTGGCATTTAGTACATTCACAATGTTGTCGCTGTGTGTGTGTGTGTGTGTGTGCGCGCACGTGCGTCCATGTGCATGTAATAGTCTATTAAAAGAGAGGAACACTGTTTACCAGAACCATTGGAAGAGGAGGTTTCCTAGAGATTGTGTGGAATTTTGGTAGCACATTTTGTTTTATGTCCTTGCACTTAAGCTTGAATTATCAACTTGCTATTTATGTCAAATAGGCCTCTTATACCAAGCATAAGGAGTTAAGAAGGTAGGCTGTGCAGTCATGTTAGCTGGGATCTGGTTCCTACTCATAATTCTTTCATCTGCAATCTCAGAAAAGCTGCTTTACTTCTTTTAGCCTCAGTTTCATTACTGGTAAAAGTAAGATATTCTTGTATCTACCTTAGATGTGATAAGGGTTAAATTATCCAAGAGGTACCTTGCACAGAATAAAATGCTCAATAAACATTATCCACTATTACTGTGACCAGCATTATTATCACATTCAGCATTAACATTTGAAATGTCAGGTGATATTTTTTGCCTCATCAATGGAGACCATTGTTTATGGATGTCTCACAAGATCTATTGACCCATGAAGTAGAGCAGGGAGGAAGCACCATATGGGCTATAATCATTTTTTTTCTTTGGATTTGCAAAAAGAGCCGTACCTGTGCAGAAAAAAATTCTGAAATTTGATTTAGTTAGATGGCTAGAAAGTGTCAGTCTCTTGAACAATTGATCTAGTACTGAATCCCAAAGAAATAAAAGAACATTTTTATGAGAATTTCTATTACTTTCTTGCTATTGAATAATCTTACACTCTACTGATCTCTTTAGCTTTACCGAGCCTTTTCAATGATGCCACCAGAACTTCAGAGTAGGGTGAACCTAAGTATTACAGTACAGTCTCCATTGGATGCATTATGTTGCCAGCTCCTTGGTGAACCATTTGGGTAAAATGTCATTATTTGCCAAGAGCATGATGGCATTAGGGAAAACTATAGTTACTTAAGTGCTTCTAGAACTTTGAAAGAAAGTATCAAGTGAGATGATAAGTCTTCCCTGTCTATAAGGTATTTCTTTCTACTCTTTTTATTCATTTATTTTAATTTATTTATTCTAATTTGTTACACATGGCAGCAGAATGCATTTCAATTCATAGTACACATATGGAACACAATTTTTCATGTCTCTGGTTGTACACAAAGTAGAGTAACACCATCTGTGTCTTCATACATATACCGAGGGTAATGATATCCATCTCATTTAACCACCTTTCCTACCCCATGCCCCCTCTCTTTCCCTCCCTCCCCTTTGCCCTGTCTAAAGTTCCTCCATTCCTCCCATGCTCCCCTACCATCCCTATTATGGATAAGCATCCCAATAACAGAAAAAAATTCAACATTTGGTTTTTCTTTCTACTTTTCAGAGAAATCCTGACCTTTGGCCAGCTATCATGCTCTGTTGTTTGTGGACAGGCCAATTTTTTTCTAACAATCTGACCCATTTGTGGGTTTTAATTGTGTTTGATATTTATAAAGCAACCTGTTGCTTTTTGTTTCTTTTATTCAAATATCATTTTTTATGAGGGTAAGAGGAATTTTATTGCTGTCTTTTGAAATGACCCCAGAGAAATGAATGTATAATTGAATGCAGTCCAAGTGTTCATATTATTTCAACTACCACTGTGAGAAATTGCTAGAGATGTGCAATAGTCCTCTTTCATGTGTACATGTGCCCAAATCAGATATAGAAACATAGATATGTTATTTAAGGAAGATACCTAGGAAGATCATTTTAAAAAGCAAAATCTATTTACAAAATTCAATAAAATAGGCAGTTATTGAGACTAAGAAACAGTAAGGAACAGAGAAGATTCCTCTACTATGATGAGCACAGAAAGAAATACGGTTCTTGATTCTGCTTCTGAATCTCCCATGAAGTCATTGTGTGGCTGTACCTAATTTATCTGTCTGGGCCTCAATATTCTAATTTGTAGATAGATACAATTGGATAAGATGAACTCTAAGAACCCTTCCAGTTATTAATATCTGTACTCCAATAATCCTATAGAAAGAAAATAGAGTGGAAAAAAATAATTTGTTGTGATTGGATTACCAGAAAAGTTATGCTGGTGAGAACCTGGAGTACCTACATTTGTAATTTTGTAAAATTTACCTTGGAATGGTTATTGTGTTGCCAAATATTGATAGTTACAAGATCCTGTGCCTTGAGCCAATACAATTCTCAGATCACATCTTACTCTTTACCTTCATGTTCTCTTATCTAATTGGAAAAAAAATCCAAATGTTTAAATCATCCTCTACAATTTTTAATTTTTGTTTGATTTAACAACCCTTGAGGCCAGGTGTTAATCATCATCTCTATTTCCATAGATGAGATGAGGAACTTGAGAAGTTAACCAACTTAATCATGACCACATATCTAGTAAGTGACAGGGCTGTATCTTAATTCCAGGTCTCCTGTCTTCAGGAAAGTTCCCCTTCTACTTCTAAGTTTTGAATTAAAATCGTTTTAGTGAGCAAATTATTTTGTACCAGATATTGTAGGAGTTTTCATTCATTAACTCATTATTCTTCTCATTTTGAAGAAAGGAAACTAAGGTGTAGAAAGGAGATGTATCTTGGAAGGGCCTAAACAGCTCCTAGGAGGTGGAACTGAGATCAGACCCTAAGTTTGTGTTCTTAGCTATTGTGTCTTTAATTATTACTATGTTGCTTCTGTTATCAAACCTTTTTTAAAGGTTTTTTTTTTCAATGAGCATGTGATAGCAAAATCTCTGGAGATAGAGTATAAGAAGGCAAACTTAGGCTAGAGTGAAGTACTCTCAGCCTCAAATTGCACAGCTGCAGCCTAAGCCCTGACTGAATGAACCTTCCTTCATCCATATGATATCTCCAGAAGTTTTTCAGTATAGCTGTAGGAAAATATTCTCTTCTAGTTGCCTGGAATATTCTTCCATCAGATGGCCTTGCTTTCCCCTCAATCCTCTGCTCACCTGCTGGACTTGGGGCATAGCTCAGTGGTAGAGCATTTGCTTAGCCTTCATGAGGCCCTGGTCCCATCCCTAGAACCAAACTAAATACATAAATAAATAAACAAACAAATAAATAAATAATTCGCCTTCATAGGGAGGCCTTCCCTGAACCCCTTATCTAAAATAGCATTCTAACCTTCTAATTTCTTTTTTTTTATTGGTTGTTCACAACATTACAAAGCTCTTGACATATCATATTTCATACATTACATTGAAGTGGGTTATGAACCCCCAATTTTACCCCAAATGCAGATTGCAGAATCACGTCGGTTACACATCCACAATTTTACATAATGCCCTATTAGTAATTGTTGTATTCTGCTACCTTTCCTATCCCCTACTCTCCCCCCTCCCCTCCCCTCCCAACTTCTCTCTCTACCCCATCTACTGTAATTCATTTCTCTCCTTGTTTATTTTCCCATTCCCCTCACAACCTCTTATATGTAATTTTGTATAGCAATGAGGGTCTCCCTTCATTTCCATGCAATTTCCCTTTTCTCTCCCTTTCCCTCCCATCTCATGTCTCTGTTTAATGTTATTCTTTTCTTCCTACTCTTCCTCCCTGCTCTGTTCATAGTTGCTCTCATTATATCAAAGAAGTCATTTGGTATTTGTTTTTTAGGGATTGGCTAGCTTCACTAAGCATAATCTACTGTAGTGCCATCCATTTCCCTGAAAATTCTATGATTTTGTCATTTTTTATTGCTGCATAGTACTCCATTGTGTATAGGTGCCACATTTTTTTTATCCATTCATCTATTGAAGGGCATCTGGGTTGGTTCCACAGTCTAACTATTGTGAATTGTGCTGCTATGAACATCGATGTGGCAGTATCCCTGTAGCATGCTCTTTTAAGGTCTTCAGGGAATAGTCCGAGAAGGGCAATAGCAGGGTCAAATGGTGGTTCCATTCCCAGCTTTCCCAGGAATCTCCAAACTGCTTTCCAAATTGGCCGCACCAATTTGCAGTCCCACCAGCAATGTACAAGTGTACCCTTTTCTCCACATCCTCGCCAGCACTTGTTGTTTGACTTCATAGTGGCTGCCAATCTTACTGGAGTGAGATGGTATCTTAGGGTGGTTTTGATTTGCATTTCTCTGACTGCTAGAGATGGAGAGCATTTTTTCATGTACTTGTTGATTGATTGTATATCCTCGTCTGAGAAGTGTCTGTTCAGGTCCTTGGCCCATTTGTTGATTGGGTTATTTGTTATCTTATTGTGTAATTTTTTGAGTTCTTTGTATACTCTGGATATTAGGGCTCTATCTGAAGTGTGAGGAGTAAAAATTTGTTCCCAGGATGTAGGCTCCCTATTTACCTCTCTTATTGTGTCTTTTGCTGAGAAAAAACTTTTAAGTTTAATTAAGTCCCATTTGTTGATTCTAGTTGTTAACTCTTGTGCTATGGGTGTCCTATTAAGGAATTTGGAGCCCGACCCCACAATCTGTAGATCGGAGCCAAATTTTTTTCTATCAGACGCAGAGTTTCTGATTTGATATCAAGCTCCTTGATCCATTTTGAGTTAACTTTTGTGCATGGCGAGAGAAAGGGATTCAGTTTCATTTTGTTGCATATGGATTTCCAGTTTTCCCAACACCATTTGTTGAAGATGCTATCCTTCCTCCATTGCATGCTTATAGCCCCTTTATCAAATATAAGATAGTTGTAACTTTGTGGATTAGTCTCTGTGTCCTCTATTTTATACCATTGGTCCACCCGTCTGTTTTGGTACCAGTACCATGCTGTTTTTGTCACTATTGATCTGTAATATAGTTTGAAATCTGGTATCGCTATACCGCCTGATTCACACTTTCTGCTTAGAATTGCTTTTGCTATTCTGGGTCTTTTATTTTTCCATATGAATTTCATGATTGCTTTATCTATTTCTACAAGAAATGCCGTTGGGATTTTGATTGGCATTGCATTAAACCTAGAGAGAACTTTTGGTAATATCGCCATTTTGATGATGTTAGTTCTGCCTATCCATGAACAGGGTATATTTTTCCATCTTCTAAGATCTTCTTCTACTTCTCTCTTTAGGGTTCTGTAGTTTTCATTGTATAAATCTTTCACCTCTTTTGTTAGGTTGAGTCCCAGGTATTTTTTTTTTTTTGAGGATATTGTGAATGGAGTGTTTTTCCTCATTTCCATTTCAGAAGTTTTGTTGCTGATATACAGAAATGCCTTTGATTTATGCGTGTTGATTTTATATCCTGCCACTTTGCTGAATTCATTTATTAGTTCTAGTAGTTTCTTTGTAGACCCTTTTGGGTCTTCTAGGTATAGAATCATGTCATCTGCAAATAGTGATAATTTAAGTTCTTCTTTTCCAATTTTTATGCCTTTAATTTCTTTCGTCTGTCTAATTGCTCTGGCCAGTGTTTCGATAACTATATTGAATAGAAGTGGAGATAGAGGGCATCCCTGTCTTGTTCCGGATTTTAGAGGGAATGCCTTCAACTTTTGTCCATTCAGAATGATGCTAGCCTGAGGCTTAGCATAGATAGCTTTTACAATGTCAAGGTAAGTTCCTGTTATCCCTAGTTTTTCTAATGTTTTGAACATAAAGGGATGCTGTACTTTGTCGAATGCTTTCTCTGCATCTATCGAGATGATCATATGGTTCTTATCTTTAAGTCTATTGATGTGGTGAATAACATTTATTGATTTCCGTATGTTGAACCAGCCTTGCATCCCAGGGATGAATCCTACTTGATCATGGTGCACTATTTTTTTTATGTGTTTTTGTATTCGATTCACCAGAATTTTATTGAGGATTTTTGCATCGAGGTTCATTAGAGATATTGGCCTGTAGTTTTCTTTCTTTGAGGTGTCTTTGTCTGGTTTCGGAATCAAGGTGATGTTGGCCTCATAGAATGAATTTGGAAGAGCTCCCTCTTTTTCTATTTCCTGAAATAACTTGAAAAGTATTGGTATTAATTCTTCTTTAAAGGTTTTGTAAAACTCCGCTGTATACCCATCCGGTCCTGGGCTTTTCTTGGTTGGTAGTCTTTTGATGGCTTCTTCAATTTCATCCATTGATATTGGTCTGTTCAGATTGTGTGTATCCTCCTGACTCAGTCTGGGCAAATCATATGACTTAAGAAATTTATCGATGTCTTCACTATCCTCTATTTTATTGGAATATAGGTTTTCAAAATAATTTCTAATTGTCTTCTGTATTTCTGTAGCATCTGTTGTGATTTTGCCTTTTTCATCCCGTATGTTAGTAATTTGAGTTCTCTCTCTTCTTCTCTTCGTTAGCATGGCTAAAGGTCTGTCGATCTTATTTATTTTTTCGAAGAACCAACTTTTAGTTTTGTTAATTTTTTCAATAGTTTCTTTTGTTTCAATTTCATTGATTTCCGCTCTGATTTTAATTATTTCTTGCCTTCTGCTACATTTGCTGTTGTTTTGCTCTTCCTTTTCTAGGGCTTTGCGTTGGAGTGTAAGCTCATTTATTTGTTGGTTTTTTCTTTTTTTGAGGAATGACCACCAGGCGATGAATTTTCCTCTTAAAACTGCTTTCATTGTGTCCCATAGATTCCGATATGTTGTGTCTGTATTTTCGTTTATCTCTAAGAATTTTTTGATTTCCTCCTTTATGTCTTCTGTAACCCATTGATCATTCAGTAATATATTGTTCATTTTCCATGTGATGTAGGTTTTTTCCTTCCTTCTTTTATCATTGATTTCCAGTTTTATTCCATTATGATCAGATAAAATGCATGCTATTATCTCCACCCCTTTATATTTACGGAGGGTTGCCCTATGGCATAATATATGGTCTATTTTTGAGAAGGATCCATGTGCTGCTGAGAAAAAAGTATAGCCATTTGTTGATGGTTGATATATTCTATATAAGTCAGTTAAGTCTAGGTTATTGATTGTGGTATTGAGTTCTATAGTTTCTTTATTCAACTTTTGTTTGGAGGATCTGTCCAATGGTGAGAGAGGTGTGTTGAAGTCTCCCATAATTATTGTGTTGTGGTCTATTTGATTCTTGAATTTGAGGAGAATTTGTTTTATGAATGTCGCAGCACCATTATTTGGTGCGTAAATATTGATAATTGTTATGTCTTGTTGGTGAATGGTTCCTTTTAACAGTATATAGTGACTTTCTTTATCCCTTTTGATTAACTTAGTCTTGAAGTCGATTTTATTCGATATGAGGATGGCCACCCCTGCTTGCTTGCGAGGACCGTGTGCGTGGTATATTTTTTCCCATCCTTTCACCTTCAGCCTGTGTATATCTTTTCCAATCAGATGTGTCTCCTGGAGGCAGCATATTGTTGGATTTGGTTTTTTAATCCATGATACCAGCCTATGTCGCTTTATTGGAGAGTTTAAGCCATTAACATTCAGAGTTACTATTGATATATGGTTTGAACTTCCATCCATGTTTGATTGTTTATCCTTTTTTAAAAAAAATTTTAGTTTGTTTCTCCATGATTGTCTTTCTCCTCGCCCTCTGTCTTTACTGAGGCACTTCCCACTGATGGTTTTGGTTATTGTTTTTCATTTCTTCTTCGTGTAGTGTTTTGCTCAAAATGCTTTGCAATGCTGGTTTTCTGGCTGCAGATTCTTTTAACTTTTGTTTATCATGAAAGATTTTTATTTCATTGTCATACCTGAAGCTTAATTTTGCTGGATACAGAATTCTTGGTTGGCATCCATTGTCTTTCAGTGTTTGAAATACATTGTTCCATGACCTTCTTGCTTTCAGTGTCTGTGATGAAAAATCCGTTGTTAACCGTATTGGTTTACCCCTAAATGTAATCTGTCTCCTTTCTCTTGTAGCTTTTAATATTTTCTCTTTTTTCTGTATATTGAATATCTTCATAACAATGTGTCTTGGCATTGGTCTACTGTGATTTTGTGTGCTCGGTGTCCTGTATGCATCTTCAATTTGTATATCTGTTTCCTTTTTTATTTCTGGAAAGTTTTCTGTAATTATTTCATTCAGCAGGTTTCTCATTCCCTTGGTTTGAATCT
Source organism: Spermophilus citellus (assembly GCF_964194105.1). Classification (NCBI taxonomy): domain Eukaryota; kingdom Metazoa; phylum Chordata; class Mammalia; order Rodentia; family Sciuridae; genus Spermophilus; species Spermophilus citellus. The sequence goes on along the minus strand of NC_138190.1, from coordinate 115,260,161 downwards.
CTGTACCTTCTTCTATCCCGATGACTCGTAAGTTTGGTTTCTTCATGTTATCGCATAACTCTTGGATGTTTTTCTCGTGATTTTTTACCAGCCTTTTTGAGTTGGCTAGACTCTTTTCAAGATGGTATATTTTGTCTTCATTATCTGACGTTCTGGTTTCTACTTGCTCCAGTCTGTTAGTGATACTCTCAATTGAGTTTTTAATTTGGTTTATCGTTTCCTTCATTTGTAGAATTATTGTTTGATTATTTTTTATAATCTCTATCTCCTGATAAAGATGCTTAACTTCTTCTTTTATCTGTTTATGGAATTCATTCTCAATGTGTTTTTTCGCTGCTTGAATTTGCTGTCTTGTATCCTCTTTAAGGTTCCATTCCATCTGTCTAAGGTGTTCCTTGAGTTCTTTATATGACCATTTTTCTGATGACTCTAGGTCCTCCTGAATATTTAGGCTGTCCTGCATTGTTTGTACTCCTTTTCTTCCTTGTTTTTTGAAGCTGCTCATGTTACTTCTTGTTCTGTTTGACTGCTGAGTTACTGTTTACTCCGTTAAATTAATTTGATGCTTGGGAGGAAAGGTATTTGAAGGGAAGGGAAGAAGTCACTAAAGAGAATGAGAGTAAGCAGGTAGAATTCAAGGAAGGGGGGGATAAGAAAAATGAAAAGACTAAAGAAGAAAAAATAGGAACTAAAAAAGAAAAAAATTAAAAAAAATAATAATAATAATTAAAAAAAATTTTAATTAAAATTAGTAGAGAAAAAAATTAAAAAAAAATTTTGTAAAAAAAAATTAATAAAACAACAAGAAAGAAAAATGAAAATGAAAGAAAAACCCAAATCAAAAAAAAAGGGAGAAAAGAAAAAGAAAAAAAAAAGAAGGAAAAGAAAAAAAAACCTAATAAATGCTGTCTTAGAGTTTGATTAACTTCTCTTCCAGTAGATGGCGCTGTGCCCACCAGGTCAAGTTTCTCCTGTCAATACGCGGGAACCAATCACTGTGCAGCAGCTCCTCCCAGACTGGGCGAGTCTCCAGTCCTGAGTGTCTAGGGCCTCCTCTTGTGTCTAGTCACTTCCCACTTTTTCTCTAGCCAGGCCCCTCTCACCACAATACTGGCTACACGCCAGGTCTGCTGCTCCCGGGAGCCCTGTTTTCATGAACGACTGGGCACACTCTTCCAGTTTGCCATTCCCTCAGACCCTAAGTTTGTAGAGCTTGGGGCTGAGAATCCTCAGCGAATTTTACTTGCACTCCGGTAGCCACTCCCCCGTAGCTGGTGCAAGAGACCTCAGCAGTCAGCCCTGGTGGGAGCGGTAGTTCCGCGCTGCGGGTCCTGCACCACCTCTGATTCCCTCGGGCTGGCTGTAGTACTCACGGGAGAGCTGGGAGGGGCCCTTACGGGAGAGCTGGGAGGGGCCCTTAAGGTTTCCCCGATGTGTGGAGAGGGAAGGCGAGGTGCTCACACACCTGTAGCTGCCGGTTTCCACGAAGTTATCTCCTCCGCAGAGCTTAAACATATTCCAGGTGGGTGATCACATATTGTTCAAATGCCTTTGTGGAAATGGCACAGAAAACTTTGTGAGCCTGGTTTACCAGAGATAAGGAGGAAAGCTAATTAAGACCTGAGACACTTCTTGAGGAGTATTAAAAAGCACACAAGAAGCTTTTAACTGGATTTAATAAGTCCCTCTTGCATGCTCAGGCAATCATTTCTTCAGTTTCTATTAAAATGATGTACATTTGATCTTAGTTATGAATGACACATGGCAGGTAGTTTTTATGGTCAACTAAAATAAGAAAGTTGGGAGAAATTGATGGACATTTTAAAAGTAAACTCTTTTAATTTTGTGTTAGTAGTTAATGTTAAACACAACATTGAATGGCTATATTGCTAATTGCCAGCAATTTGGCACCTTTAGCCTGTCTGCTGATTTGAATATTTTCAATTGTAAATCATATAATATCTCTCTCTCTCTACCTCCCCTTCCCTGACTTTAGTTGCAGGATAAATATATTCCCTTATATGGCACTGATGAAACTTTGTAAGATTGAGTTAATTTCAGCACATTCAACACTATAGCGAACTCCTGTCATTATCTAACACCCAGAAGAATACCTTGCGTAGGCATGATCACTCTGCAGCCCACTTAGTTACATGAGTAATGATCTTTAAGTGAACCCTATCAAGACCGTAAGGGCTTTGGATAATTTAGACAGGAAAATTGGAATAAATATGCATTTCTCTAAAAAATGTCACTCTGATTTTCTGCTTAGTGGGACTACACAGTCTATTAATGCAAAAAGCCTCTCACAGTGCAGAAAGTATTTTTTCACCAAGTAAGGGAGAGTGTGTGCCTATGTGATTATGTTGTGTGTATTTGCCTGCATATGTGTACATACAACATATCTCTGGAGGTTAGAATAGTAGATCATCAGTTTTTTCTCATACCCATGAATAATAATAGTTCTGAACAAGGAGACACATTGGATGCTTTTTTTTTGGGGGGGGGGGCAGTGACACAAGGTAGTCCTGAGATGACTACTCCTAGCCTCAACTATCTTATGATGCTCTTTAAAGTTGACATTAAACTCTGGTGGGGCTGGGGATGTGGCTCAAGTGGTAGTGCGCTTGCCTGGCATGCGTGCAGCCCGGGTTCGATCCTCAGCACCACATACAAAGATGTTGTGTTCGCCGAAAACTAAAAAATAAATGTTAAAAAATTCTCTCTCTCTCTCTCACTCTTTAAAAAAAAAAACCTTTCTGGTGAAGAGTGTTTGTCCTCCTACATTAATTATTACACTGCTCAATACCTTTTTGACAAAGGGAGGTAAATAGAGGTTGAATCATTCTATAATAAGGAATCTCAAATTCCAGTGATAAAATCTTGTAACAGAGATAAAATTTCTTGATTATGGGAAGGAGAGGATTTGTTAGATATTTTCCAATTGTGCTTAAATGGCAAAGATTTACAATTTTTTAGTCAAAGTTTATAAAGAATAGATCATAACCTTGGGTGACATCCCATGGAAAGAAGCCAGTGCAGGGTTTTCTTTTGTGGGGGAGGGGGGCCGTGTTACAGGAGCCTTCTATAGATTAATTGGAACAAATTACTAGACTCTATCTTAGGTTTAGGCTGAGAAATCTCACCATTTCTGTTTTTGCTATTTTGTTTGCCTCTCCTAGAATCTTAGGAAGTGAGCACAAAAATGGCAATATCTCCATTTGTAGAAGACACAAACTGAGGTTCAGGGAGTTGGTACAAAGCACACAATTTGTGGTCACATCAGGATTGATTTTGTCATCAGTTCTGCTGGCTAAAACACAAAATAATTTACCTATACCTTTGAGTATAGGTAGCTTAGAAGACTGAAAAATTATATGCTGAGAGCCATTGCCAAGTAGGAATGACGCATGGCAATTTCTTTGTCAGCCTACTCCATGTTGCTTAGAGGAAGGACTCTCCATTGTGGAAATGGGCTTGCCTTTGGACCCAGGTCATTTGCAGTGACATTGCATGTATGCTTGAGTAAGGTGACCTTGCTCAAGGACCAGGGTGGATCCGGGTTTAGGGCGGATCAGGTTTTAGGGAGTATCCTGCTCCTTGGGTTTAGGGCGGTTCCAGGTTTAAGGTGTACCCTGATGGGAATGGGACTGTATCCTGCTGCCTCAGGCACACCTGCTCCTTGAGTTCCCAGTTGATTTCTCCCGGGATTCAGAGAGTATTTGGGATTCAGAACGTGAATTTTGCCCAGAACGTGGATTTCCCCAGAACGTGTGTAGAGTGCCGGTATAAGTTCAGGAATAAAGAGTTGCTGTTTGAATCTACAAGGTGTGTGGTGGCTCGTGATTTTGTGCCCAGCCAGACTGCGGCAATTATATACACCTCTATTAACTCATTTTTTACACACACACACATACATACACATACACACACACACACACACACACACACACACACACACACACCCTGTCCCTGGTTTTATTTCTTTTGCTTCTGTTTCCTCAGCTCCAGCTTGCTCCCCTATAAAATAAGAGTTGGGTCAGATGCTCTCACAGTTCATTTTCAGTTCTCACCTTCTACAATTAAGAGTCTGCCAGAGCAGTCTTTTAATCATTTATACAGTATCTGATTCCTGTAGCTACACATTTATTGCAGTGGAAATATTACTGCTGTCTGAATGTGAATCAATGAAGAGTTAATGTTTAAATGTAGATCTCATGGTAGTAACTGTGTCTTGTGTAAGGAAAAATTTTAAGGTTTCTTTGTCCAATGACCTGCATCAATACAAGTGATCCAGAAAACTGCTGCTCATGCTACATTATGAACGACTGCCCCATCACCAGTGATGCTAAATGATCATGATAATCCCTGAAGGAAAAATGGAAGCACATTTGTCCCTTCCATCCATAATTGGCCTGACACTGAGTCCCAGAGACTGTGCATTATCAAGTCTCTCTGTTGGTAATAAATGCTATATGTGTCATCATATCTGGCCCTGATTAAGCTGATATGCCTTTTTTGCCTAGAACTATTTTAGTCATCTTTACTTTCAACCTTCAAATTTAGGGCCAATTCAGACAGATTGCATTGCACTGAGTTGAAAAAAGACTATCAGTTGTGCTTTTCAGAGGCTGGATTGGGAAAAAACGAATTTGTCACTTGCATACTTGATTACAAAATAAAAAGTTATCTGTGCTAATAGCCACATCACACAAGTGGGAAAAAACACATGGGTTTAGCATTCAGATAGTCTTAGATTGAAATCCTAGCTTTGCCACTTAAAAGGTATGTGATCTTGGGCAAGATATCTAAGATTCATCACTTTAGTTGTTTTATATGCAAAATAAATGTGATAATGCCCAATCTTTATCTCCAATTTATTAAATTGTATTTATTACCATAAACCTAAATTACTTTTTGTCAGCTTAGAGATCATACTGCTATTACAAACATTATAAATTATGCTCTCAATTTACATTTTAATTTCATTTTTTATTATAATTATTAATTCATGTTAATTATACAAATAATGAATTTCACAGTGACATTTCCATACATGCACATATGGTGCTTTGATTGTATCCACCCTCCTTACTATGGTCTCTTAACCTCCCCTTTTCCCCCCTCTTCCTGGGGATAATGCCAATTCCTAAAGGATGGTGTAATTTATGAAGAATACCTAGGAGAGTATCTACACAAATAGTGGTGAATAAATGGTCACTATTTTATCAAGGAAGATCACATATAGCCGTCATGATAGTGTTTCTACTTGTGTGTTTCAAGGACCACACATGGAAAGAAGCTCAGGCTTTATTTATTCCTGTTTCTGCCCCAGCATCTAGTATAGTATCTGGGATACAGTCAGCATTCTATCATTTTCAGTTAGAGGAATAAATAAATAAAAGTAATATGAAATAGATGGTGCATTTATTATTCCCAGTTTTGCTCATCAGCAAACTACAACTCTAAGAGTTTATGACTTGCTCAGTTGCCAAGTCAGTAAACCAAGATTCAGACCATCTTCTGACTCCAAGACAAGTGCTTGTTGGCAGTGATCTGTTACTGTTTTCTTTCCCCAAATTCAGGAGCATTTGTGTGTTTTAAAAATTGTTTCAGTTGTAGTTGGACACAATACCTTTATTTTATTTATTTATTTTTATGTGGTGCTGAGGATTGAACCCAGTGCCTCACATGTGCTAGGCAAGTGCTCTACTGCTGAGCCCCAGCCCCAGCCCACATTTGTGTTTCTAAAGACTTCTCAGCCACCCTTTTTCTCTATTAGTACCCTTTCCCAAGTAGGTTAAGTAGGATAATCTTATTATTTGTTCATTCAAGTTTTGAATACAACAGCAGATATTTTGAAGAAAAGCAAGAGTTAGAGTAGGTTCTTGGGGCCACAGCCTCTGCTCAGATCCTTTATATCTGTTATGAGTGTCTATAGATGCTGCTAGAACCATACACTATGTTCCTGAAAACATGTGGGCATCTGCCTTCTATTCTTTGGTAAGTTCACTCTCACCCAAAGAAGAAAAATAATACGTATCCGTCCTTTTTAAACTTCTAGCCCAAGACCCATGTCCTTGAATAACTAAGTTCATTTTATCTACTGTATTACACAGAGATGGGCCTTACTTTGGACTTGATATTGTTCTCATTTTTACTAGTCTTTCTCTGTCAGCTCCCTTTTAGTATGAAAACAGGCGAGTTTTACCTACCCGTTCCACCTGTGTTCTGACTGTTGTTAACAATGACAAAACTCTGTGGCATCTCACACTATTTCCTATAGCATCTTACTCAACAACAAGGCCTGAATTAGAGGCCTTATCTTGTTGTACTCTTTTCAGTATTATAAATGATGACAACTAAAGATACAAGATTCATTGGAAAATTTTTGGTAATGGGCTTTCATATCCTAGAGAGGAAAAAAAAGCCATTAGAGGAAACAAACTTAAGATAGAAAAGGTATAGTTATTTTCTCTGTTGAGTTTAGAAAAGTGTGGGTTCCAATACTTCCTAAAGCCCAAATGCTTCTTAACATTTAATATTTTACATTTGGGCTACCCATTTATTTTGAACCATTTTTAACTAGTTGAGTGAATTACTGACCAAATAAACATTTTGGCCAATTTTTCAACATTTCAAGAAATGTTTAGTTCTCAGAAAACTAAAGAACACCCCAAAGCACATGCCATACCCACACCTGTGATGCTCTGGATCCTCTTCGCTCTCCTGGGGAGAGGGTGAACAGTGTCCAGACAAGCATGGGGCAGGGTTATTAGGCTACAATATATGAGATGACAAAGAAGAAATGATGATTCTTGATTGGAGGGAAAGAAGGAACCTTGATTGTCAGGTCTGCCAAGAAACTTTCGGGACTCTTAGAGTGGATTCAATATGTCCTGATAGTTTACTGCATTAAAACAAAGCAATGAAAAAATTTCACATGAAAACAAAATATCACCATGTTTGTATAGGAACATGGTTAGAAATTTCTTATCCAGAAACTATATTAAGGGATAAAAATGCCCTTTCTCTTCTAGTTAACCATCTACTCTGGGGGTAGGAGTTGAGAGTGGGGATGGTCAGTGCGGGGTCACCATGAAGAATTACAAATACTATAGTTTGGAATCAGACTTGGGTTTGCAGAGAGCAGGAAACAGCTACAGTGTTTGGGGAGCCATATTAATATATTCTATGAACATTCTTAATAGTAGCTACTTCACATTATTGATGTAATGATTCAACATACATCACAGCACAGAATCTGGCATATAATAGGAACCCAATAAATTGTATCTGTTGTTGTAATCTGGTATGTATTATGGTTCTCTGTAACTCTACACTGTAATGGGAAAAATTTGAATGAAGGGTGAAAAGGCTGGGATGTAACTCAGGGCAGGTGAGAAGAATGGTACAGAGTAAGTGGCCAGACAGACATTCTCTTAAACTCTGAAGTCAGACTGTCTGGTTTTGAGTCTAGCAATACCACTTTCCAGCTGTATGATCCTGCGCCAGTTTACTTAACTTCCTTTTTTAAAATTAATTATTTTTTAATTTTTAAATTTTTTATTGGTTGTTCAAAACATTACAAAGCTCTTGACATATCATATTTCATACTTTAGATTCAAGTGGGTTATGAACTCCCATTTGTACCCCATATACAGATTGCAGAATCACATCGGTTACACACCCACATTTTTACATAATGCCGTATTAGTAACTGTTGTATTCTGCTACCTTTCCTATCCTCTACTATCCCCCCTCCCCTCCCATGTTCTCTCTCTATCCCATCTACTGTAATTTAATTCTCTCCCTTGTTTTTTTCCCCTTTCCCCTCACAACCTCTTATATGTAATTTTGTATAACAATGAGGGTCTCCCTTCATTTCCATGCAATTTCCCTTTTCTCTCCCTTTCCCTCCCACCTCATGTCTCTGTTTAATGTTAATCTTTTCCTCCTGCTCTTTCTCCATGCTCTGTTCTTAGTTGCTATCATTATATCAAAGAAGACATTTGGCATTTGTTTTTTTAGGGATTGGCTAGCTTCACTTAGCATAATCTGCTCTAATGCCATCCATTTCCCTGCAAATGCCATGATTTTGTCATTTTTTAGTGCTGCATAGTACTCCCTTGTGTATAAATGCCACATTTTTTTTATCCATTCATCTATTTAAGGACAACTGGGTTGGTTCCATAGTCTAGCTATTGTGATTTGTGCTGCTATGAACATCGATGTGGCAGTATCCCTGTAGTACGCTTTTTTAAGGTCTTCAGGGAATAGTCCGAGAAGGGCAATAGCTGGGTCAAATGGTGGATCCATTCCCAGCTTTCCCAGGAATCTCCATACTGCTTTCCAAATTGGCCACACCAGTTTGCAGTCCCACCAGCAATGTACAAGAGTACCCCATTCCCCACATCCTCACCAGCACTTGTTGTTTGACTTCATAATGGCTGCCAATCTTACTGGAGTGAGATGGTATCTTAGTGTGGTTTTGATTTGCATTTCTCTGACTGCTAGAGATGGTGAGCATTTTTTCATGTACTTTTTGATTGATTGTATATCCTCGTCTGAGAAGTGTCTGTTCAGGTCCTTGGCCCATTTGTTGATTGGGTTATTTGTTATCTTATTGTTTAATTTTTTGAGTTCTTTGTATACTCTGGATATTAGGGCTCTATCTGAAGTGTGAGGAGTAAAAATTTGTTCCCAGGATGTAGGCTCTCTATTTACCTCTCTTATTGTTTCTCTTGCTGAGAAAAACTTTTTAGTTTGAGTAAGTCCCATTTGTTGATTCTAGTTATTAACTCTTGTGCTATGGGTGTCCTATTGAGGAATTTGGAGCCCAACCCCACAATATGTAGATCGTAGCCAACTTTTTCTTCTATCAGATGCAGTGTCTCTGATTTGATATCGAGCTCTTTGATCCATTTTGAGTTAACTTTTGTGCATGGCAAGAGAAAGGGATTCAGTTTCATTTTGTTGCATATGGATTTCCAGTTTTCCCAGCACCATTTGTTGAAGATGCTATCCTTCCTCCATTGCATGCTTTTAGCCCCTTTATCAAATATAAGATAGTTGTAACTTTGTGGATTCCTCTCTGTGTCCTCTATTCTGTATCATTCGTCCACCCGCCTGTTTTGGTACCAGTACCATGCTGTTTTTGTTACTATTGCTCTGTAGTATAGTTTGAAATCTGGTATCTCTATACCGCCTGATTCACACTTCCTGCTCAGAATTGCTTTTGCTATTCTGGGTCTTTTGTTTTTCCATATGAATTTCATGATTGCTTTATCTATTTCTACATGAAATGCTGTTGGGATTTTGATTGGCATTGCATTAAACCTAGAGAGAACTTTGGGTAATATCGCCATTTTGATGATGTTAGTTCTGCCTATCCATGAACAGGGTATATTTTTCCATCTTCTAAGGTCTTCTTCTATTTCTCTCTTTAGGGTTCTGTAGTTTTCATTATATAAATCTTTCACCTCTTTTGTTAGGTTGAGTCCCAGGTATTTTATTTATTTTTTTTAGGATATTGTGAATGGAGTGTTTTTCCTCATTTCCGTTTCAGAAGTTTTGTTGCTGATATACAGAAATGCCTTTGATTTATGCGTGTTGATTTTATATCCTGCCACTTTGCTGAATTCATTTATTAGCTCTAGTAGTTTCTTTGTAGACCCTTTTGGGTCTGTTAGATATAGTATCATGTCATCTGCAAATAGTGATAATTTAAGTTCTTCTTTTCCTATTTTTATGCCTTTAATTTCTTTTGTCTGTCTAATTGCTCTGGCCAGTGTTTCGAGAACTAAATTGAATAGAAGTGGAGATAGAGGGCATCCCTGTCTTGTTCCAGATTTTAGAGGGAATGCCTTCAACTTTTGTCCATTCAGAATGATGCTAGCCTGAGACTTAGCATAGATAGCTTTTACTAGTTATACATGACAGTAGAATGTACTTATAACTTTGATATATCATACATAGATAGGATATATCATTAGTCTATAGATGATAGTGAACATAAGAACTCTCATGATGTCACAGATGGAAGGCTCTGGAACTTCCAGATCAGCATGGCCACTTTGGTCTGTAGGGTGGAGTGACCTCCCTCATTCAGAAATAAAGGCCTTTGAGAGGATCAGGTTCTTGTGAAGTGAACGTCATCACTGATCTGGAATATTTAATTGAAGTGTCTGAGAAGTGTATATAGGACATTTCAGGATTTTTTTTTTTACTTGAGTAATTTGTTCACAATAATCACCTTTGGGAATACCTTCATTAGTTCTACAGAATCCAGAGATACTTCACAGTCAATAAACAAGTTCATCTGGAAAGAGAGAGGGTATTTCAAAACACGAGGGGTGTTGTTAATATCACTCTTTGGATCCTTCTGGAAAAGCCTGACATAAGTCTTGAATGTCACATGTTTTAAGAGTATAGCAACATTCATTGGACATACTCTGTGCTAGGTTCCACAGGTGGGTTGGAGATGTGCTATTGGCAGAACTAAGAAAGGACTTAGAACTGTAGGAAGGTATCCATGTGGTCATAAAAGGCATTGAATTATTGTTCACATACTTTTATTAAAAGCTCCACTGTAGGGCATTTTCTTTTTATCTCTACTTGATTTAAATTTCAAGGTAGAATGGGATTCTTGAATATAGATCAGAAATCCTTTAAAACTTCAGGTTCTATTCATTTTTTTTAAATTTACAGAATTTCCTTTTTTGCTTATGACTCTTTTTCTTTTAAAAATGTTTTTATTAGTACATTATAGTTATACACAGAGTTCATTTTGACATATTCAAACTTATATGGAGTATAATTTGCTCCATTTAAGGCCCTAGTACTTCTACTTTCCCTCTCCTTTCCTGTCCCCCTGTTCCCTTTCCTCTATTCTACTGATCTGCCTTCTAGCTTTTAAAAAATGGCTATATATATATATATATATATATATATATATATATATATAAATAAAATTCTCTGTGGTATATTCATATGTGTACATAGTATAATTTAGTCATATTTATTCTGTAGTTCCTCCTTTTCCCATCCCCCCTCCCTCCACCTCAATCCCCTTCCTCTATTCCACTGATCTCCCTTCTGTTTTTATGGGATCCCCCACTTATTTTTCTTTATTTTGCTCTAGCTTTCACACATGAGAGAAAACATTCACTTTTCTTCTTGACTCTTGTTTTTAGTATATTTCCCCCTTTCCTCTCATTTCTTGTGTTATTGGGAAAGCTTGTTTGTTTTGTGTTCAGTTCATAGCCACTTTCCTACATACTTCCCATCTTACTAGTTGTTTTAGGGTCTGTGAAAAAAATTCACTGACATGAAATGGTAGTTCATCTTTTGATGAGAAAAGCAGCTTGTTTGTTAAACAGAAGTTATATATGAATAAACAGTTAAGCTCTGTTTTATATCAACATAATGTATTTCCAAAAAATTTGTCTTTACCTTGGAGTAATGGGGTATCCCTTGTTGATGAGCCTTTGTGTCAGAATATTTAGCGGCTTGACATATTTAGCGGCTTGACAAAGGAGAAATACTTATGGTCATAGAGCCTATAAGTGGAACAACTCATAAGTATTCCTTCCTTCTGAGTAAGTTGAATGTCCATTTTTGCTGTGGATTGTTTTACATAGAGACATCTAAACCTTCATATAGCTGAGTGTGGTTTGCATATTTGCATCTAAACCTTCATATAGCTGAGTGTGGTTTGCATATTTGCAACCATGGGAAAAACTCCAATCCCTTCAGCATTTTATTAGTTTCTGAGTGGCAAATTTGTGGTGTGCTTTTATTCTGCTCCCTTCTTTCCTCAGAGTTTGTGTAACAGCTTCCCAGTATAGTTTAAACTCTATCAATGTGGTGACCATATTTTCCAATTGCAAGTCAGGGCACATGGTCTGACAAATTGCAGTGTACTTAAGTAGATAATGAAATGGAATATTTGAAGTTCAGACTGTTGCAAAACATATATACACTGCCTTTTTTTAGAAAAACATGAACATTCAACTTTTGTCAACATGGGAACCTTTGCTAAGCTCCCATTCTATGTGACAGAAGATGCTGTGTTTCACCTATTGAACTTATCATTTCTTTTGAGATTCTAGAGTTGTTCTTTGCTAGGATTTCAGGTAAGTTTGGATCACTTTTTAACCCAGTGAAGTCCTTCCAAATTCTGCTTGTTCACTGTATCCAGTTCTATAGGCAATTTGCCACAGGAACTGCACATTGTGAGAATAAAGTGTTCATGTGAAGATAATGGAAGGGAGGTGCCATATTGAATTATGATTCATATAACAGTAAAGGGTATGAAATATTCCTTGTATAACAAGTATCTATGCTCAATGCTCATACTTCACTTGTGAAAATTTCACAATGTTGAACTTTTAAGAGTTGTACAAACTCCTGGACTGAGAGGGAACAAACTGGCCAAAATTCATGAGGGTGTAGAAGCTTTCTTATCTGTAAGCATTATCCTGAGGAAATGCTTCATTAAGAAAGAAGCCATTAATATTATGGAAAGAGCTTTTACAGCCCCAAGGCTGAGGTCACTCAGACCACTAAAAGAGCCCTGAATGCATGAGACATATAAACACACAGCTGGATCTTGTATAAGTGTTGTGAATGTGTTCCTGGAAATCAGCAGGATCATTTGAAAATTCTAATATAGTCTGAACCCTGAATGTAAAGCAAAGTTCATTTTTTCTATTCTACAAAGTAAACTGTCATCTCCCTTCTAGGAGTATTTCTTTCTTTTAAAACCAGGAATTAAATGCCCTTGTCCTGTGGAAACTGAGTTAATGACAGGCCTCTGTGTGTTCCCCTTTCCCAACTCCAGGGATCTGAGGTTGGTATTACTTCCCTAAGTGTGTTCTCTACACTGATTCGACAAAATCCTTGTTTGCTGTAGGACTAGAGAGATGGAAGGTGTGGGATGTCTTTATGTTTCTGTTTTAACTGGTAACACCCATGAAGCAGAATCTATGCTTACCTTCTAAAGATGCTTCAGGAATCAAGGTTGGGAGGGGAACTTTCATTACTGAGGTTTAGATAGAGATTGCTCTTGTAAACTCTCTCTCTTGCAATTAGTCTTAAAAGGGAAACTTCATCTTATTTGTCCAACCACAATTTTTGTCTAAAGTCAATGAAAATGCTGTGGAGAAAGTTCTTCAAGCCTTGTCTGTGGGATCTAGGCCCACAGCATTATATGTTCTTACATTCTCTATTCTTTCTGGAAGTATATGGCCTGAAGCTCACATTATGAAGTACATGGAAAAAAATCTAGTATTTTCCATGTTTCTTGCTCTTTATTTTTTATCTCATTCATTCTTTTCATTTATTCACTTAGTATGTATTTATTCAACTTTTAGTATTTGTCAGACATCTAGGGCATAAGTGGTGAACAATGTAAGGTCTCAATTTTCAACTGTAACTCTATATGAATGCTACTCTGTTCTCACCGATGCTTACCGGCTGTTTGATAGTAGTCAAGTCACTTAACCTTTCTGTGCTCTAGTTTCTGCTTCTGTATGATGGATATAATAAGAGTTAACCCCTCATAGTGTTGTATTGAGGACTAAAAGAGTGACTGGCATGTATTAAATAATACGTGGGGTTTTTCTGTTAAATAACATGAAGTTTATATTCTAGTAGAGAAGATAGATACTTACAGATCATGAGAAGTGAAGGAACCCCAGGTTGATATATTTGTTATCCTGATGCTGTTTTATCTTTCTATAACTTTTTTCCTGGAAAAAGATGAAATCATTTACACTATGAATGGAGCAGTACTAATATATTTCTATGAAAGGCAAAATTCAAATTCAATACAAGCCAGCTGCTGTTAAACTTTAATGCACACTGGAATCATCTTGGAGGCCCAATTCCTGGAGTCTAAGTTGATTGCTAGAGTTCCTGCTATTACATCTATTTTCCAGGAAGCAAAAATAGAGGAAGAAAGGGGAAAGAGTGAGCCATCTCCCTCTTTTTTTTAAGGAGAGAGAGAGAGAATTTTAATATTTATTTTTTAGTATTTGGCGGACACAACATCTTTGTATGTGGTGCTGAGGATCGAACCCGGGCCACACGAGTGCCAGGCGAGCGTGCTACCACTTGAGCCATATCCCCAGCCCCCATCTCCCTTTGAGACATCTCCACCCCAGTTTAACTTTTGCTCATCATTTTAGAACCATCAATTGCCTTCTGTTCCATGGAAGTCTTCCTTGATATGATTATAACTGGATATTTCTTGCTCCTCCCCACTTTTGTCCATAAGTGCATAAAATATACTACTTCCTTAGCTTTGTGTTAGTGCTGTGCAGGTCTTACTTATGCTGAAGTCTGAAATCCCTGGAGACAGGAATCCTGTTTTATTCTTCTGTTCAACCTCCTTGTTAGTAGCTGGTAGCTCATGTTAGGCACCTAAATACTTACTGACTGATCAGTGAAACTACCCTTTCTGCAAAGCCATAGTACAGAAGTATACAGAACAAAAAGTATTTTGTAGAAATCCATTTTAAAAATGGATAATAACACTTCTTGGTAAGAATTCAAGAAGTGTCCAACCAGATGATTCTCTGGGAAAGACAGAAAGAAGTTTTTCACTAAATCCACAATGCTGGCACAGGATCTGTGTTCTTTAGTTTTGCTTCCAAATTTGTATTGACGTCAGTTACTAAGAAGTCTTGGCTTGTACTAAATTTCATATTCAACAGGATGGGCTTTGAAAAGTAAATGGGGTGAAAACCCATAAACTGGGAAGCTCTAAAATGAATGTGCATGGTTAGTGTAATCAGTGACTAATTAAGGTGAAGTTTATGGCTGTTTCAGTCTTTTGCCCTGAAGAAATTTCGAGAGTGGTCACACACCACTTTCTATTGATGAGTGGGAGGCTTGGGGAGGGGGGGTCAGAAAGCCAATGTCATTCAGAGGTCTAGCTCTGTCATAGGTGGGTTGACAGATTGGCTTGAGTCCTAAAGAAAAACTGTTCTCAGCAGGTCATTTGATTTTCATTGGTGATCCAGAAAGGCTGGGATGAATTCCACACAGTCAATACAACTTTTGAGTCAAGTAAAAAAACCCTTCCTGGATCCTAAGCAATGTGGCAGCAAAAACTGCCTCAGGCTTTTGCAGGAATAAAAGGCATCATTTAGAGCCTCCAACAAAACAGGGAAGAAGGCCAAGAATGAATGGCAGTGCCTCAGCCTCTCTGTCTTTGTGGCTTTGGTGCTGATGGTATTTTCCCCACCAGAAACCAGGGCCCTCATCTTCTCTACTCTCTCCTTCAATCAGGAGATACTATAAAGATCTGTTTCTCTTTTCTTAGCAGTGCTTGCAATAGCAAAGAATCACATGAACGCCCAAAGGCCCACCAGTAAAGGATGAAAACTTCTATATAGTGCAATCACACACACACACACACACACACACACACACACACACACACACACTCACTCACACTCACTCACAGAAGTCTGGGAAGATGTTTACCAAAGATCAGCAGTTATTTATCTGGTAACAGGTGTGAGTGGAGATTCTAGGGGGACACAGTTCCTTTTCTATTTTATATTGTTCCATGTTGTTTATATTTTTATAACAAGCACACCTACATTTTATGATCAATAAAAGCAAGAAATCTATATTCTTTTTGTAAAAAGAAAACAATCCTTTTTTATCTTCTTTATTCCTGCTGAGATATGAATTACAGAAAAGAGTTCTGAATCTTACCATTTTGAAGGAAAAGTGGGGTAGAATTTTATCAGGTATTAAAATCTAAACCTGAGGAGATATGGCTTCAATATAGGGTTTGAGCCAGTTATTGGTAAGCTAAAGCTAGATGTTTTATTTCTGACAACTTCTTTCTGTTGGGTCAGGTGATCTTCAGGCGACTTTCCACAGGGCCAGCAGGGGCAGTGGAGGCCCAGGAGGTGAACTTTTCAGGGATTCTTTGAAAAAGCTAGATTCACTTCTGCCTGCTCCTCTGGTATTAGGGTTTCAACTAGGATTTCATTTGGGAAAGAGAAAAGAAAGATTTTACTGCCTAATGAAAGTTTGGGAACCACAGTTCTATACCACACTATCTGTAAAATAAGTGGGCAAAATCTTTATAGATGAGGCATTGGGGTTCAGAGTAAAGTGAATTACTTCAGGAAAGACATGAAATAAGTCTTAAAGACTTAGACCCAGGTCTCTAAGATTCTCATGTTCAGTAATCTTTTCACCATGTCCCACTGCCTCCCATTAGCAGCCTGGTGGAACCCTTTTAATGGGCTCAGGGCAGGGACACAACTGAGAAATATAGTGACTAAGCAATATGGTAAATTGCACAGGTGGTGTTGAGCTTACTATCTAGACCTGCCACTTCTTTACCAGCATGCAATATATGCAAGTATTAAAACATCTCATGGTATCCCATATATTATACAATTATTATCTATTAAAAATAAAATTATAAAAAGAAAGAATGTACTGAGAAATCTTTAAGGAAGTTCCAAAGACCACATTTGGAAAAGGGGAATTGAGATTTAAAAAATCACATGGTTCAATCAAGCATGAAGGAACAGCAACATGAGTTATGGATTAAGCCATTACTTCAGTATTTTTGCCCAAGAGCCCAGCAGACAGTACTTATCTTAGGGCTTATGGGCTTTTGGCTTGCATGACTGCTTGAATCACCAAGGAAAGCCAATAGGAAGTTGTTATTGTGAGTTGGTAGCCTAAAGATGAATGCATTTATGATTTAAGATCATTGAGACCTAGTATGTCCCATGATATGATTTATAAATTCTTTATTTCTGGGTGGTTGATACATTTATACAAAATTTCTCAACCTTAACCTAAAATCCTAAAATATATTCCTTGAGACATTGATAAAGTAGATAGACAGAGACAGAAAAAGTTTTTGGGTATAGGGGAAAAATTATAAATGGCATAGATCTGAATCATTACTCTGTGACATCAGGAGGCCAAACTCTTACTGTAAATAAGAGGCAAAAATCCTGAAGTAATGGCCTAATCCATAACTCATGTTGCTATTCCTTCATGCTTGACTGAACCATGTGATTTTTTTTTAACCTTAGTTTCCTTCCTCCAATGTGGTCTTTGGAACTTTCTTGAAGATCTCTCAGTACATTCTTTCTTTTTATAATTTTATTTTTAATAGATAATAATTATACCATGTGATGTTTTAATACTTGCATACATTGCATATTTTATATTGTTCCATGTTTATTTTTATAACAAGCACACTGTTAATCAAGCTAATTAACATAGTAATCTTCTCAAAAGTAATTTATTTGTGGTGAAATATTAAAAATAACCTTTTCTAGCTATTTGGAAATATACCTTTTTTTGTGGTTCTGAGGATTGAACCCAGGGACTTGTGCATGTGAGGCAAGCACTCTACCAGCTCAGTTATCCCCAGCCCCTATACAATACATTTTTATTAACTATAGTCAATCTAATGTGCAGTAGAATGCCAAAATTATTTCTCCTAGCTAATCATAACTTGGTACCCATTGTCTTTGTACATTATTTTTTATTGAAAGTTCTTTTTATTATATTTTATTACCTCATTATAATTATATATAATAATAGGGTTCATTGGTATGTATTCATATATCACAGAACATAATTTACTCTATTTCATTCCCCAGTGTTTCCCCTTTCCCTCCTCTTCTCCTTCCCCCTCAATCCCCTTCCTGTATTCCACTCTTTTCCCTACTATATTTATGTATTATTTCACTATCCCTCCCCCGCCCCATCATTCTTTTTTTTTTCTCTCTAGCTTCTGCATGTGAGAGAGAATATTTGACCCTTGACTTTCCAAATCTGGTGGCTTTTACTTAGCAGGACACTCTCCAGTCTGTCTTGGTATATTCTTGAGAACTCCTCTGTTTTTTGCCCCTAGACAATGGACTGCTCCTGTCTTCTGCTTGGAGTTGATCTGGCAGGTTTCTCTATGTCCACTTTTGTCTGTTCTCAGGGGCAAAATTTAGCCATGAGTCATCACATCGCTTTTCATTTGGAAACAATTTTAATAACCTCAGAAGTGATTTTTTTAGGTTTTTATTTTATTTCTAGCAGAAATCTTGAAAATCAATAGTTGAAAGAGAGGAACTGTTTATTCTAATTGTAATACAGGCTTCCTTACTACATTGTACAAGCAACCACTCATCTTGTGGGAAGGCTGAGTGAATGATGCTCTTGCATCTGTGCTATTTCATCAACAGAGCAATATGGTTCAGGTGAGATTAAAGTGCTACAGGGGAATGGATTACCTGAGCTGGAGCTATTTTTATGATAAGGAAACAAGCTAATGAAAGTTGGTTAGACTGTCATGAACAATTTATACTCAACAGACAAGAGCATTTACAAGAGGAAAGAGAAGTTTTCTTATTGGGAGAATATTGCACAAAGTCAGGAAATACATTGGTAGGATTGCGAGTGTTAAGGGAAGTGTATTGTTCTGTTTATCAGAAGGCCTGGATACCTGCCTTGGTCCTGAGACTGATTTTATTCAATATGACACCTACTTTTCATAAGTTGGAATGTCTGGTTGTACTTCCTTATCTAGAAAATGGGGATGAAATACCTGTATTACTTACTTTACAGCACTATTACAGGAATCAGAGGAAATGATAGGTGCTGTAGCTCTTTGAAAAGCCTTCAATGTTGGAGATACACACACCCACTCACATGTCATCAAGTCCCATTCTGGAATAGTTATGAAATTCTGTCCCTTTTCTATCTATACTTTTCTGCAATAACTAGAATTCTTACCTTTTGCCCAGGTACTTCAAATGCCTAACTTTTGCCTCCAGTCTCTCTTGTGCAATCTGTTCTCCACTGTACTGTACTGCCAGATTAACCTTTCTAAATCCATTTTGTTGGTGGTGCTGGGGATTGAACCCATGGCCTTATGCATGCAAGGCAAACACTTTACCAATTGAGCTATATTTCTAGCCCTAAATCCATTTTTAATAATGTCTTTTCCCTTCTACAAAGGGATTTTTTAGGTTTTTATTTAGTTCTCTATTACATATTGAATCAAATCTGGAGACTCTGACTGGTATTCAAAAGTCTTCATGATCTAACTCCTATGAAGATTCTGTTCTCATCCTTCACACTTCCTATTATGTTCTTGTATACTCCATGCAGTCTCTAACTTTATCCTCTGCAGATACCCTCTACTTTCTTAAAACCTTTAGGATTTTGTCATTTCCTCATCCTTATTTATGTTTGATTTCAATCATCAAAATGCAGTATTTTTAGGGACTGGGGGAATACTTCAGTCGTAGAGGGCTTGTCTTGTATGATGAAGCCCTGGGCTCTATCTCTAGCCCCACAAAAGAAAATTCAATGTTTTTAGCATGTGAGAGTCCCTGAGTTTGGTCTCCAGCAATGTATTTGTGCATGTGCACATGTACACACACACACACACACACACACACACACACACACACACACACACTTTAATGATTTAGGACCTTGTTTAAGTAGAATTTTCTCCCATAAAACTTTTCAATATCTTACTTGGGGACATGTTTAGCAAATATATTATTAAGGGAATCCAAGCATTATATGGTGGTTGATTGAGATAACTTCTTAGATCCTTTTCAATTCAGTTTTTTTCCAACTAAATTCTCCTAAATCAGGTTTTTAGAATAAAAATGAGGGGTCATTTCTGTTTTGGTATATAGAAAATGTCTTCTGTCTTTCCTAGTATCTCATTCCTTCCTACTTGAGTTTCTACTTTCTCTGTTCATACTGGCAAAATACCTTGTTTTTCCATCAAAGAAGTAATTATATTGGGGATGTTTATTGGACTAGACAGGATGTGTGACAACATAGCTGTGAAAAAAAATGGTGCCAGTCTGTTGGCCTGACATACACAATAAAAAGATGGTTTAAAATTATCTTCTCTCTGGCAGGGGCTGTGATTCAGTGGTCGCACACTTGCCTGGCATGTGCGAGGCACTGGGTTCGATTCTCAACAACACGTAAAAAAAATAAAAGACTATCAACAACTAAAAAACAAATTAAATTTTTTTTAAATTATCTTTCCTTGACAATCAGCATTTTGTGTCACTCTTAACCACTGTGTTTTTCTCATAACTCCTTTCAAGTGTACTTATTCCTCTGTAGACTTTAAACTCTTTAAGGGCAGGGACTTTTTATTTTATTCCTCATAGAACCTAAGTCAATGCTTGGTGAACTGAATTGAATGAAGAAGGACCTTTTCAGTATTTTTTCTGGAGTGGAAGGCTTAAGGATTTCTTCAGCCTTACCCATAGTCTGTGACACCAGCCTTTGTGAAGCTCCTCTTTGTGGTTAGACAATAACCAATCCCCTACTGTGAGGTAAAGACTTTGATTTCTGGCAGAATAGCTCTTGGCTTTGTATAGCAATTCCACGGAGTCCATAGGAGAGAGAGTAATTTCAGAAAGAAGGATCTGTTTGTTTGGTTTCCATTCCAAGCAGGGAAAGCAAATAGTGATAAAGCATCACTATGAACTTTTCACTAGGAATTCTATAGCCATATGATTTTGTTACAGTACCCAGCAAATTTTATGAGCATGAATGGAGCGCAACAACCACAAGGTGTAACTATCACCCTGACAGTCTGGGGGAGGGGAACATCAGAACATCCACAAAGAGGACCCAATGGAGTCTGCTTTACTACAGACATTTCATATAATTGTTTGGAAGTTGCTGGAAGAGAATCTACACAAACTTGGAGAGCAATGATAGTCTCTATGAAGAGCTTATTGGTTAATATTGGTGTTCTTATTTCACTGATAGCTCTACTCAGAGGTATAAGTTCCCTTCTCCTTTCTCTCTCTCTCTCTCTCTCTCTCTCTCTCTCTCTCTCTCTCTCTCTGTTTCTCTATCTGTTCTGGAGGTTACGATCTATGTCAAGAAAGCAAGGACACTTACCTTCAATCTAAGAAATATCTTCATATGTATTACACTCAGAAGCTCAACAAAGTACTAAATTTTCAAGTTGGGTTGAAGTCCTCAACTTGAAGCACCAAAAACTTCCACAGTGTGCTAGGAAACAGGGTCTGAGTAATGACTAATTTGAGTTTTTTCCACTTATTGTAAAGAAACTTCACATTGCTGAGATATCGACTAATATAATCAGCACATAATTGTTAGAAACAGAATATTGTGAGCCAAGCTAGGATTTAGCAGAAAGGACTTTAGTATATTCAGTGTTATTAATCAATGGGAAGAAAAAAGCAATGGGGAAAGAATAGTTAGCAAGGAAGCCTAGAGTGGCCAGAAAGACTCTAGAAGATTCTAGAAGGCATATACATTTTAGGCATAAGGGGAACAGTTTTCATTTTTGGCAGGGGTAAGCCTCAATATGACATGGGTGAAATATACTTCAGGAGCAGTATCTTTTCTGTACCCTGAGTTCATATGCATCCTGCAATCTTCTGATAATGAATTTAACTCTGGTACTAGGAGGAAATTCGAACAATACACACATACATACCACTTGGACCTCTGTAAGGAATATACCTGAAATGAATATGTATGTGTTCTGGTTTCTATAGCAATCTCTTGTGAATTTGGTAGCATCAGTTGGTCTTCCTGAGTCTATCCCATGTGGAAGTACACATAAACTTGATTTTCCATATAGGCAAGGAAAACATTTTGCCTAGCTGGCTTGTCAGCATTTGCCTTCAGCACTCCATCTCATCACCACCCTCTTCCAATCATACAGGAGAATTAATTTGCACTATCTGATGGCAAACTTTACATAGGCTTTGCAGTTCAGCAAATGTCTTCTTGGTACTCTTCATCCAGTGCTGTTGAGGGTATTACTCTGGTTTGGCAGTTTCCTCCTGCATGGTAAAAATACCTCAGCCATGTATGTGTCTTTCCCTTTATTCATTTCAAAGCAATCTGTTTAATTCAAAGCACCCAAAGCTTTTACAATGTGCTAGGAAATGGTGTGAGTAACCAGAAAGTTGATTTTTCTCTCATTGCAAATATCTGAGGGAAGGTGAAGAGGTTGGTATAAATTCATTCAGTTTAATCCAGTGTATTTTGTTCTGCTGAACTGCCATTGTCTTTTTCTTTATCCCTTTAATCTATTGTTATTATGAGAAAAACACCAGTTTGCATTCATTCTATGCCTTTCCCATTTTTGACAATTATTATTACAACAAAGCAGTTGGTTTTCCTTTAATTATGCTGTTTGAAAATGTTTTCTGTGTTACCTAATGTACTTTATATTATCTATTGAGTTGATCATTATACCCCAATTTACGTATTGACAATATTTTTTGTAGAAGTCAGTGGGGAAACAAAGGTTTTTCTATTTAGATCCTTGATGTTGTAGGTTGAATTGTGTCCCCATAATATTAATATATTGAAGCTCTAACCCACAGTACCTCAGAATGTGGCTTTATTTGGAAATAGGTTTAATACAGACATAGTTAGTTAAGATGAGATCTCACTGGAGTAATTGGGTCCAATCCAACATGACTAATGCCTTCATGTAAAGGGGAGATTTGAAAGCACACATAGGGAAAATGTCAACTAAAGATGAAGATAGAGGGCTGGGGATGTGGCTCAAGTGGTAGTGCGCTCGCCTGGCATGCGTGCGGCCCGGGTTCGATACTCAGCACCACATACCAACAAAGATGTTGTGTCCGCCGAGAACTAAAAAATAAACATTAAAAAAAAAGATGAAGATAGAAATTGGGATACTATATCTACAAGCCAAGGAACAACAAAGAATATCAGAAAACCACCAGGATCTATACAACTCTGTAGACATCTTGATCCCAGACTTCTAGTCTCCAGAACTGTGGAACAATAGTTTTTGTTGTTGAAGTTGCCCACTTTGTTGTACATTACATATGGCACTCCAATTAAACTAATGCACTTAATCTGTTAAAGAAGTTTAGCTCAAAATAGTTTCTGTAGAGTGAGGAACATATAGATTACAAATTCAAAGACTGTTATGCATTTTGTAAGAATACTTATATGAACGTTACTGAAGAATGGAAACTGTCTCTAGAGTGAAGCACAAGCCAGTGAATTCCATGGGCTGGCTGAGAAAGTAGAGATGGTAAGGAGAGCTTGAAACTCAAAGACAGATGAAATTGCTCACATATTCTTTTGCATGTGTAGAAAGTAGATTCATAGTCTTTTCTCCTCTTATTAACAAGGAAGTGTGTGTGTGTGTGTGTGTGTGTGTGTGTGTGTGTGTTTGGGGGGCAAATGAGCTAAAGAGCTTAACCCTGCTCATTCTATAGTCTGCAAATTGTTAAGTCTTCTGATGTAGAGCCTGCAGGTTGACTTGCCATACTCTTAGCTCTGTCAAGTGAGTCATCTTGAGACATGCCTACCCAGAGGAATTCATCTTGTTAATGTTTGAACTCTGCACTGGAAGGGCTCTAGAGAGGGTTTTCAAGGCCTTTCCAAGGCTCCCAGTTCTGCCAAGGACCTCTCTTATTTCCTCCTGCTATTACTGCCTTAGCTCCTCAGTGCCCTGAGTCTGGCACCTTGACCTCAGGCTTTTGGTATTCTGCCCATTGCTTTCTAGCTTTGAGTTTCTATGACAGCAGCTGTGGAAAAGGATACAAGTGCCAGAGCCTTTCTTAGGTCAGTTTGGCCTTTCCAGAGCCGGCCAGGAAGGACAAGGCTTGTGTACTCGCTTGGTCAGCTTCTAGGCCAAAATATCATAGCTGTTCCAGTTAGAAAGACTTTATAGGAACCAGAGACTGTATCTGGCTTGCTTAGGTGTTAGAGTTGGTTAGACAGTATAACTACAGATATTTTGAGAGAGATATATAAAATATATGTAAGTATATTTTAAAAGAACTGGAAGGGAACACACAAACTAATAACCATAGCTAACTCTGGGAAGAGGAATAGGAATAGGGAAGGGATGAGGTATTCTGCAATTTTCACTACATATTTTCAGTTTAGGAAACATGCAACCCACTTACAGCACAAATTCCCTGAATCTTGACCAATAAACAAAGAATTAACTTTGGAAAAATCATACACATACACACACACACACACACACACACACACATATAAAAAGCCTTATAAAAGTATTGAAATAATTTTTAATTGACAAATTTGGCAAATCACCATTGTCGAAAAGAATAGCATATGAAACTGGAGCCAACAAATTTACAACAAATATATTTTGAGTATCTATTATGTATTGAGCATTGTTCTCAGTATTTGAAACATATCAGAGCACAGAATAAACAACAAGATTCCTGTCTTCATGGAGCTCATGTTCTAGAAGCAGGATGTTTATCACTAAACTTTCAAAGGGCCTTCCTGGAATGTTTTTAAAATACAAGCTCTTTTCAGGTGTCAGCTTTTTAGTAAATAAGCTTTGATGAAGTGAAACCAGTAGTTATAGTAGTATTTATCTATGTCACATGGGAGATATTGGAAAAACCATTTGGCAGTTGTCTCTGGATGGTACTTGTCTGAGAATTTAATTTTAGCCCTTTGGTGATTTTATCTCATTCTGCAGGCACACCTTTATTAGGATCCAGTAATGACTTAAAAGAGCAGTGTCCTCTGATTGCCTATTCTTCTTTTAGAGTTTCATTACCTGTGTCCTTTGAACTGATATAGGCATTGTTCATATTGAGTCATAGACTTTGAGGTGACCAGCACTACTGTCACATCTCAAAGTCTAGTCCAATGGACTGTGCAATTTTCTGTAAGTGGTCATCATTATCTACCTTTTGTGTATCTTTAATGTGTGGTGCCAGTGCCTGATATACAAGAGGTTCTTAAAAACTTTTAGAATGAATGAGTGAGCAAATGAAACCTAGATGATAGTTTGATTTATTAGTAAGGGGAACATTTATCAGTTCTTATTGTACATGTGGGAAAATATTTTATTAAAATTAAAAAAAAAGGTATGGACCACAGGGAAAACAGTCCCTCATGGTTTTCTTTCTCCCATAGGGGAGTTGTACTGACAATAATAATGAACATCCAGAGTTGATTGCCCAACTCAAGACCTTAAATCAGTTTCTTGGACTCATAGGGTTTGTAACCAGTTAACTAATTCATTGGTTGTCAAACTTCAATGGACAACAAAAGCAACTGGAGTACCAGTGGAAACACAGATTGTGTAGCTCCATCTTCAGACCTTTGATTCATTACATCTACAATAGGACCCGAGAATTGGAATTTAGGTGATGCTAATGCTGGGTTGCAAACTTTTTGAATACCAGATTAAGTACATATGCTTTTACCACTGGTCAGATCCTGGTTCTATCTTTTTACTATATGGTCCTGAACGTGGTTCTTCAACTTTCTGAGTTATAAAATAGGAATAATATTATTATCCACTTCTTAGCATTGTGCAGACAAGATAATTAATTTCCTGAGTTTAGCTCAGCACTTGGAACTTAGTGCCAAATAAATAATAAACATTATCATTTCCTTGTGTACCAGTAACCTAGTATATAGTTGACTTCAATTAAATGTCCAAATGAAGAAGCAGGTATTCATTTAAAGCCTGAAAAATAAGAGAGAATTTTGAGTTTAAAAACAATACACATTTGACCTTTAATAGTCAACCTAAGGTTGAGGCAGATGCGTGGATGCTGCTGCAGGTGAAATGTTGATGGTAGAACAACAGAAATCATTTGATGGTCTTCTTCTGACCCCAAATATGTCTTGACAGTCATTCAGTGGATTAGAATCTATAAGAGAACCAAAGGCCAAGAGTTGGTGGTAATGTTGCAGCTTGTGCATGAGAACTGCAAACCTCATGTCAAATGTCCTTAGTTTAACATTGTACATCATCCTTTGGCCAGTGGGCATGCCAAAATCTACTGTTAAAATGCTTCTGTAGTTATATTTGAAATTCATACTCAGCAAAAAGAGTCACTGAACTTGTGTCAAATGATGTCTCTCTCCCCCACCTTGTTTATTTTTCATGTGTACATATGCTCAGTATCTTCCCAAGTGTGGTCCATAGGTCCTTTATACGAACTTTATGTGCTTGGTGAAAATGGAGATTCCTGTGCCCTGGATTTAGACCTAATGAATCAGAATCCTCAGTAGTGAAGTCAGAAAAATCTGTATTTTCAAAATTCCAGGGCTGGGGATATAGCTCGGTGACAGAACATGTGCTTAGCATGCAAGGGGCCTCAGTTTCAATTCCCATCCCCCCTGACCCCACCTGCCACCAAAAAGGAATTCCACTATTCTTGCTGCACATTAAAGCTTGAGAAACACTTCCAAAAAAGGTTTCTCATCCCATATGGATAATTATAGATGTGGTGTTCCTACATTGTAATTAATCATTAGGAGAGTTGATAATGTTGACTCTAGGATAACCAGTAGTTCTATAAAACTAATTTTAAGGCCATATATATTTTGGAATCAGTCTTATGCCACCATACCCCAATATTCAGCCTGTGTACAATAAAGAACAGCTAGGAATACAATGAAGTTCAAATAATTTATTTAGTTTTGAAAAAACATTTTTAGTCATAGATGGACACAATATCTTTATTTATTCATTGATTGATTTCTTTATTTTTATCTGATACTGAGGATGGAACCCAATGCCTCACACATGCTAGGCAAGTGCTCTACCACTGAGCTACAACTGCAACCCACTGATTTACTAATAATTATCACAATAGCTATTTGATATGCAGAGAGTTAGATGCTGTGAGGACATAGTAATGGAAACCAATATGATTTCTTTTTTTCAGGTGGCTCTTATTGTGGCAAACCAGTTTAGTCAAGACAACCCCCTATCTCATTATTTTTTTTTTTGTAAAATTGAGTAACTGTTCTAGAGTCTATTTTCAGAATTAAAGCAAATTACCATGTTTTACTCTGTTATCTCTGATTAAAAGTCTAGAGCTAATAACCACAGACATACTTCATTAGTCAGAAAAGAAGTGATAGTTAGAATTCAAATAAGTCAGGACCAGTGCCTTAACCTATGGAAGGGCATCAATGACATGGAGGTAGGTGGGTTTTTAAAATTTTTTTTTAAATTTTTTAATTTACATATGACAGTGGAATGCATTACAATTCATATTACACATGTAGAGCACAATTGTTCAGATCTCTGTATACAAAGTATATTTCAAACAATTCATGTCTTCATACATGTACTTTGGATAATGATGTCCATCTCATCCTACCATCATTTCTAACCCCATGCCCCCTCCCTTCACCTCCCACCCCTCTGCCATATCTAGAATTTTTCTATTCTTCCCTTGTTCCCCCTCCCTACCCCACTATGAATCAGCCTCTTTATATCAGAGAGAATATTCAGCATTTTAATTTTTGGGATTGGCTAACTTCACTTATCATTATCTTCTCCAACTCCATCCATTTACCTGAAAATGCCATGATTTTATTCTCTTTAATTGCTGAGTAATATTCTATTATGTATGTATGCCACATTTTTTAAACCATTCATCTACTGAAGGGCTTCTAGGTTGATTCCACAGTTTGGCTATTGTGAATTGTGCTGCTATAAACATTAATGTGGCTGTGTCCCTGCAGTATGCTGTTTTTTTAAGTCCTTTGGATATAGACTGAGGAGAGGGATAGCTGGGTCAAATGGTGGTTCCATTCCCAGTTTTCCAAGGAATCTCCAAACTCCTTTCCATATTGACTGTACCAATTTGCAGTCCCACCAGCCATGTATGAGTGTACCCTTTTCCCCACATCCTTGCCAACACTTATTGTTGTTGTTTGTCTTCATAATATCTGCCATTCTGACTGGAGTGAGATGAAATCTTAGAGTAGTTTTGATTTGCATTTCTCTAATTGCTAGAGATGATGAGCATTTTTTCATATATTTGTTGATTGATTGTGTATCATCTTCTGAGAGGTGTCTGTTCATGTCCTTGGCCCATTGGTTGATTGATTGGTGTTTAGCTTTTTGAGTTCTTTATGTATCCTAGGGATTAGTGTTGTATTTGATGTGTAAGGGTTAAGAATTTGCTCCCAAGAAGTAGACTCTCTATTCAATTCACAGATTATTAGCTAGGTGTTTGTACATGACTTTTCAGAGTTAGGCAGAATGGCACACTATTGCATTGACTATCTCTGAGTTGACCTGGCCAAATGACTCTGATTTCTATTTTTGGACTTCACTTGGCACCTTATTCGGCCATCTCCTGTTTCTGATCCTGATTTGGTAACCTATTTTCATCCAGAATCATTTATTACATCTGTCACCTCTGTTTATCCACAAGGAATAAACGACTTCATCGACTTTCTGAAGAAAGAGCACCCTCTCAGATCTATAAATATGTACACCCATTGCATACATTGGCAGACTGTGATAGTGCTATTCAAATGTGCTCAATCATATATTCCAACTATTTGAAGAATGTATAGAAGATATTATTATAACTAAATAATGAATGCTGATATCTGTATCATAAAGAAACTCAGTTAATTCACTAATGAAAGTGTCATCCATAACTTTACAAAGGATGATAAGTAAAACTGTATGACTTGATCTATGGGGTCAGAAAACTAAAATTTTTGACTGAGTTTTATCATGAAAAGGAATTAAAAAGTTCATATTTATTGAGCACCTACAATTTTCAGCTTACTCAGGTGGTATGTGGCCCAGTGGGATTTGAACTGAGGTTGATGTGATGTTATGCTCGATGTTGGAAATTCTAAGATTCTTATTTTATAATGGTCACAAATCTCCTCCTTCATGGATTAAAACCACCTTCTTTAAACAAGTATCTGGGATAATAGCAATATATATGGAAACTCACAGATAAATTTGTTTGTTCTTGGCTATGAATGCAAGTTGTATTTGACCTTTATCTCTGATGATCTATGATTATATACTTTGGTTTTCATTGTATGTTTTGTGACCACCAGAGTTTGTAAAACAAGAACGTATTAACTCTGTCGAAAGGGAATGGCAGCAAATCAATCTTGTGTGATTTTTACTGTGAAGGTTTGAATGACATTTGTTGCATGTCTCTATCACTTCATGCTATCATGCTATCAATTTATGTGAAGTCAATTTGGCCTGTGCCAATGTGCTGGTTTACAATACATCACCTTTGTTGGAGGCACAATGGGCTCTGTGATAAGAAAGGGGTACTCTGATAAAGGCTTTGGAGAAAGATGGCAGTTCTGACCAGGTTTTTGAGAGAAGTATACCAGTGCCATCCAGGGGAGCATACTCTGACCTAAATATGCAGATCTTAATTTCAAGGGAGTAACATTTAAAAGGAGTCAGTTAAAATGGGGAATTAACTGAGGGAATCCTATTTTATGTTAGTGAGTGCATATAATACTTAGAGAATATATCTGTCTGATGCTGAGAGAGAAAAATTTAAAGTGGGCTTGGGAGGGAAATGCAGCAACTTCAAACAGAGTAAGAAGATATTTGAGCTTCAAAGGCTGAATTTTAGTTGAAAATAAGATTCTGTTTTGAGTAAGCCAACAAAAACCCTAAATTGGATAAAAATAAATCAAAATCTGTGCAAACATATTGAATTGAAGTTGTTAATTTCAAAAGATGGCCAACACGCCAAGCATAGTGGTGCATTACTGTAATCCCAGTGGCTCTCGAGGCTGAGGCAGGAGGATTGTGAGTTCAAAGCCAGCCTCAGCAATTTAGCAAGGCCCCAAGCAACTCAGCAAGACCCCTGTCTAAATAAAAATGTAAAAATAGCTGGGGATATGGCTCAGTGGTTAAATGCCCCTGAGTTCAGTCCCTGGTACAAAAAAAAAAAAAAAAGATGGCCATCACAAGTTACTGAAGACCCTATGCACTGTCAGTACCCATGGTTTGTGCTAAACTTCACAGCATCACCAGCAGAGCCATTTTATAGATGGCAAAAGCGAGACTCAGAAAGGTGCAAATATTTGTATAACATTGTACCAATAGCAAGGGGTAGGCTCTGGACTCAGAAAAATTCTATAACATTTAATCTTCCTACCTGTCTTACCTCAGGCTGCTATAAATAAATACCACAACCTGGGGGGTCTAAGCAACAGGAAATTACTTTCTCACAGCTCTGGAGGCTACAAGTTCAAGGGTATAGGTATTAGTAGACATATTTTCTCCTGAAGGCTCTCTCCTTGGCTTACAGATGGCTGCCTTCTTCCTGGATCCTCACATGGCCTTTTCTCTATGTGCATCTCTCTTCTTGTTTTCCTCTTCTTATTAAGGTCATCAGTAGTATTGAATTAGGATTCTATAATTATGACCTCATTTTACTTTAATTACCTCTTTAAAGGCTGTATCTCCAAATACAGTCACATTGGTGGTATCTTAATTGTTTTTTTGCTGCTATAACAAAATACCAGAGACTGGCTAATTTATAAAGAACAGAAATTCACTCCTTCACAGTTCCGGAGCCTGAAAAATTTAAGACTCAGGCACCAACAGGTCTGGTCTCTGGTTGCATTCTTTGGAGGGGGGGAGCATTATATCTTCTCATGGCAGAAGAGCAGAAGAGCAGGAACTCAGTCCTCTAAGCTATTTTTATAGTAGCATTAATCTGTTTCTAAGGACAGATTCATCATGATATAAATATTCTCAAAAATGGGGCTGGGGCTGTGGCTCAGTGGTAGAGTGCTTGCCTAGCATGCATGAGGCACTGGGTTCAATCCTCAGCACCACATAAATATAAAATAAAGATATATATATGTATAACATATATATATATATATCCCAAATAAAATTTTAAAAAATACTCCCAAATCACCATCTCCTAACAATGCTATGCTGGGGGATAACTTTTCTAACACATAAATTTGGGAGGAGACAAAAATATTCAATCCATAGTAGGGTATATGATTTTAATGTGAATTTGGAAGGGACACAATTCAGAGTTGGGGGATCTGGGAAAAGACTTATAATGAAACAAGGTAATGTGGGGCCCTGTGGTCAGAAGGCTGGAGTAACTGAAAGGTCTATTTTTATACTGATGAAATGTTAAAAATTCTTAAATATGTTGAAGCAGCATTGCATATAACTGAGCTTATAAAACCAGTCAAAAGTCTGTCAAGAGGGTGACAGAGGGGAGCAGGTCAGATATTGACTGACAGTGCCTGGCAGGGATAGGGTTTGAAAAGAAATTTATCTTTGAGAAGTTGTTTATAAATCAATGCAAAAATCATTACCAGATAAAGGATTTTATGTTTTTGGATTTGTTCTAATGAGTATTAACTACAAATCTGTTTTCTAATTATTTTAGTTTGCTTAAAAATAATTAGCTTGTTTTTTTAAAATCTGGTTTCTTACACTATATTTTACATTTATTTCTTGGTTGACAGGCAGTTCAGTTATAGCTGGCATATATTAGGCTCCTTCTAGCATTTTCTGGCAGTGAAAGCTCACAGTGAGGCTAAATTCCCTTGTAAGATCTTCAATGTCTATGTAAAAATGATTTAAATTCCTAAAATAAAAGTAACAGAACTCAAATGATAAATGCCATGTGGTGACCCTTAAGTGACCCTGCAGTTAATGGTCCCTACCCTTGGGTTCTGGTTCTGGCTAATTCTGGTGTCCACTATTGGTAAGCTGATTCAGGAATTCAATCACCTCACAAAGTGGGCAGAATATAAATAAACACCAAATGCATGCTCTATTCATTACTTTCTCCAAACTGCTGGGTTTGTCACTCTGTCACAGAAGTGAATTAGGTGTATCTGACATAATATTCTTCATTGTCAGATTGATAGATTGTGCTGTATACCTCAACATCTTTGCCAATTGATTATTTCCCCTTTTCTTTTTGTTCTAACATTTTTTGAGGTATGAAAGTTAACAAGAGTCTAATTTCTGAATATCATTTCTCCTGCTTTAAATGCTATTTTATGTTCACCTTTTCTCATTTTTCAGACTAACTCATCATTTTCCATGAACAGGATTCACACTCGGTGAAGCTAGAAGTGAGTCAAACTAATTTTGACACCTTCCTACTTCTCACTCCTCCCTCTCCCAGAGGAACTCCTTACCTCCATCAGGAATTTAAAATATGCTCCTACCAGGGTTGGTCTGATGGTTTATATGATATGTCTCTCAAAAGCTCATTTGTTGAAGGCTTGGTCTGTAATGCAGCAATGTTCAGAGGTGAGCCTTTGGGGAAGTGATTGGATCATGAGGGCTCTGACCTTATCAGTGGATAAATACTTTGATTACATTATTGGGAGGTGGTAGAAACTGTAGGAGGTAGGACCAAGTTGAAGGTAATGGGTCCTTTGGGATTTGCCCTTGGGGACTGAATCTTGTTCCTGGCTCCTTTCACTCTTTTTCTCTTCCTCCTCTCCACTATGATGTGAACAGCTTTGTTCTACTACATCCTTCTCTCCATGATGTTCTGCCTTGCCTTAGGCTAAAAGCACTGGAGCCAGCTAACCATGGATTGAAACCTCTGAAACTATGAGCCAAAATAAATCTGCTTTAAGTTATTTTTCTCAGGTGTTTTCTCACAGTGATGGAAATCTGACTAACCCAGTAGGCTTATATTCTTGCCTGGAAAGCAAGTAATTTTGCTTCTCACCTACTCCACCAGATGTAAGGCATTCTCCTTCTATTTGTTTTTATTGTTTCAATAGGGACATCTTAAAAGATATAAAAGAGAATGAGTATCCATTGGTAGAATTTCATAGAGGAGTGTGCATGTGGGTTGGGGGCTTACTTTTATCTCAGCACCCCTGCAGTCAGGTACAACCCTAAACTTCATTAGTGGTTGACTGAAAAAAGGAATTTCTCATGATGGTATCCTCATTTTCTGGGTTATGAACATTTCTCTCAAGCAAGGGATCAGTTCCAGAACCAGTGCTTTACTGTTTCTTGATTCAATGAAAGGGCTAGGCTTTTGAAAGAAGCAGAGGTATTTGAGCTCATTTTCCAAGTTGTTCAAGGACTTCAATGAAAATGTGAGCAACCCTTTAAAACTAGGAGTTAAAATATGCTAAAATAAAGAGGCATGGCTTCTGAGCACTGTATTTATTAGGAAAGCCTACTTATCTAATTACTGTGGTAACAAATACTGGAATGTCAGAGTTGGAATGGACCTTAGAGATTTTCTAGTTTATTTCATTAATGGGAAGAAATATGAAATAATGGAAGGACAAGGAATCATTTGCTTTAGAGTCAGAAGGACCTGGGTATGAATCCCACTAATAGTGATCTTGGGAAAACAATGAACCTTTCTTTTGTCTTAGTTTCCAGTTCTTCAATATGAGGATGATAATGCCTTTGAATGAGGACTCTTGTTCAGATTAGAGATCATGTTTATCTAAAGAACATTATGGGTGTTCAGGAAATTATAATAGCTGTTATTATCATTAGGAAATTTTCTCAAATGAAGAAACTGAAAAACAGAGGTAAAAAGACTTACTCAAAGTACTTAAGCATGCTATTTAAAAACACAGACTGGAATATAGGTCTCTCCAATTTCTGACTTGTTGGAATACCACAACACACTGTACTGCCCTATCAACTATCATGTATGACAGATGGCTGTTGATAAGAAAATTCCAACTTGAGGCAAGAATTAAAAACTTCATCTAGTAATGCATGGCTTCACTGTTCTTCCTTTTAGTTTCCTGAAATGATTTGCTCAGGACATGCTTGCCAGACTAACAGAAGAAATCCCCTGGAAGCCACCTTCCAGAAAGAGTGACAAATGTTGAGTGAAATGGGGCTTTATTTAAATGAAAATCAATTAGTCTATTTATTAAGTAACATAAATAACCACTTTCAAATTTAAAAGTTTAGAGTCCTTTGATTCTAAATATCTTTGGTATTTCCTGTCTGTAAGCATTTACTCCATTGATAAAATAGGAAATTGAGGTGTTCAGAGGAGAGGGCCTTCCCCAAAGTCACAAAGCTAGTAAGTGGTAGAATCATACTTAGAACCAAGGTGTTATGACTCAGTTCAGGGTACTTTCTATCCCATGTGAATTACTCAGATTAAAAAACAACAACAGGGCTGGGGTTGTGGCTCAGTGGTAGAGTGCTTGCTTAGCACGTGTGAATCCCTGCGTTCGATCCTCAGCACCACATAAAAATAAATAAATGAAAGTATTGTGTCCAACTACAACTAAAAAATAAATATTAAAAACAACAAAAACATACTTTTTCCCCTTGCCTTTTCAGATATCAGATTTTTGAATAATAACTGTGTAGGGCCAAGAGGATCCCTTAGGACTATTTGAGACAATGTTACTCAGGTATCTTTAGTGTTAGCAAATAGCTTCATCAACTTCAATGTTTTTCCTGATTCAACAGTTTTTTAAGCATAGTTGGCTGATGACCCAGATTCTTTCCTCTATGTCCCACTCTGGCTCTGAGGCAGATTTAAGTCTCAATTTTAATGTCCCTGCTCTGCCCCTTTGTCTAGCTATGGACATATCTCAGCCCACAAGAAGATTTAGCTTTCACCTAACTCTTAAGATCCTGTAAAAGAGCCCATTTAGTCCGACATTGAAACATATCATGCGCCTTTCCCCCATTTGTCTTGTTTTCCTTTGTGCTGAGTTTCTGACCCCAGGCTTGTTTCTGGGGTCTGGATCCCCTGCTTGGTAATTTTTGTACTGGAAATTTACTGGTGATTTCTAGAACTTCCTCTTGTCATGATATGCTAACTAATTCTGTTATAGTCCTGATAAGGATTCTTGGAGACTGTCAGAGGAACTTGACAACCCCAGGGCCTGGCTGACAATTACAAAACTGTTATAGTAGAAATGTATGTTTCACTGTAGCAGTGGAAGGCTTACAGTAACCCAAAGAATGACAGGGAGAGGTTCCACTGCCATATAGCTTATGGAATTTTCCAGAACAGTTTTGCAAATGATTTCATTATTGCTCCATAGCAGCTGAATCAAAAACATCACTAATTGCACCTACCTAAACTGAGAAAGTACTAACAATCTTTCATAATCTGACTCTTAGAAAAATATTTGATTAAAAATTATATATCATTAAAATAATAAAAAGGAGCATTGTTAAACCTCTCACCTTGCCATATTTTATTCACAAACATTGGTGGTGAGGGCTGACTGGGAAGGGTTTCTACTATGTGACTTTGGTCTGGAAGAGGTTAAGAGGTTATTGGCCTCATCTATATGCAAATCACTTAATATTATGCAAACTGTTTCTCTAAAATTCAGTCAGACTCCTAAGAATAAATAATTTCCACTTTAGCCACTGTTCTTTCTGTCTCTTAACCAAGTTTTCTTATTTGTAAAAGAATGAGAGATATTGTATTTTCTTATATACCCTATGAGGGCAGGAAGGGGGAGAAAACAACATATAGGCTCTCACTGAAGTAAAATAATTTTAAGCAACCATATTATGAATCACGGCCAGTTATACCTAGGTGAACTTGAAAGGAACAAACCCTGATAAGAACTCCTGAGGAATGAAAACTCAGACTGAGCCGTACTCAAACTGAGCTGTAACACTCCTCCCCAGCCACACCACCAGGCATACATAACATTACACTTACTTCTTTCTCTGGACATGATTCTCTTCATGGTTTCAGAAGGTTTTATATTTCATGTATAATTATGGCTCCAAATACTTTTTAAGCCAAAGACCTTCAGCCTCCTCTGTTCTTCCCCTCAAACACACACACACACACACACACACACACACACACATTTAACACTCAGATTTTATTATCTTTGTTTATATTTACTTGCACCTATTCTTTGAAATGGATGCTGGTGACCTGGAGCTAAGGATTGATAATTCATCCTTCCATCCATTCCTTCATCCACTAAATTATTCAACAAATGTTTGAGTGCTTACAGTTCACCATGCACTTTATTTGGCATTGAGGGGGAACACAAAAATGTGTTAGGTCCTAAAACACAAGTGTAAAGTATTATGAGAACATAGGCTACAGGGACTTCAAATGGGATAGGAGAGAGTGACTGGGTTATGGATAGCTTCTCTGAGACCTGCATGATAATGCAAGTTAGCCAGGTGAATAGGGGTGAAACATATTGCTGCAGAGGGAAGGCATACATGAACACTCTGACTGCAAAGAAGTCTATCTGGTTTGCCATGAGTGAAAAGCTGGAGAGGTTGCCTCCAAGCCAGCGGTGGTGGCTTATGCCTATAATCCTAGCAACTTGGGAGGCTGAGGTAGGAGGATCACAATTTCTAGGCCAACCTCAGCAACTAAGCAAGATATATATTAGCTTCCTATTCCCCAAACCCTGTTCCAATGGTGACTACCAGTATCACAGTATCAAAGGTGGCTATGCTTATGGTGAGTATAGGATTTGTTCACTTTATGAAGGGGAAACATTTGGAGATGGTTCTTTTAGAACAGACAAACCAAAGTCTCTATGTACCATTGAAAATAACCTTGGATAATGTTACTTACTGCCAAGAAATGATATATGTAAACCGTTGCTATAAAGTGGACCTAATTGTGCCAGGTCAAGGAAGGAGCCATAAAATTAATGGATTATTTCACAATAACTGTGCCTCATTTTTGTCTTGCATTCTTGACACTGGTGTTTAGCCACTTTACCCACTAAATGAATGCTTATTTAATAAATACATATATATTTATAATTTTATATTGCTAGAAGTCTGTGAAGACAGCTATCATAAGTCTTCACAAACAATGATTCCTGGAGCCATTGTTCAAGAACTGGGCTGACTGGATAATTATTGATATGAACAACTACTGCTTTAAAAAAAAAACAAAGTGTGGTGAAGTAGGAACCATCTGAAAGTGGTAAACAACAGATCTCACAGTCAAGAAATCGTTGGATGTGATATTTCAACAACACCAACTAAAGGTGCCAAAAATCATCTAGATCTGTTGTGTTTATGATGATTTCACTGGGATATTTAAAAAAAATTGTGTGGGTTATAGGGAGAGTACATTCTTTTGTGAAAGAAAATTTATTTAGATACTACTAAGGTGTTTAAGGGCCACTAAGAAAAAATGTTTATCATTATTTTTTAGAGCCATCAAAACTTTTCTCTACATGACTCAGAAGACTCTCATATTTAAAGATAGAATAGAAAAATGGACATCATAAAAGTAAAACACAATGGTCTTTTCCCTGGGTACTAAAATGACCTAAAGTCTTTTTCTCAACATTTCACTAGGTGTTAAGTGCTATTCATCAGTAAACTCATGTCTTTTACTTTGAGTCATTTACTCCAGAATGCATTTGTTGAGAAACAGATGGGACAATTATTTTAAACCTGTTTGGAGAGGATAGAGGAGTAAAAGCATTAGCTTTTGAACTCAGCATCAACTTACTTGCAAGTAGCTTCCTAGAACTTGGGCTTAGTTTTCAGAATCTCTGATTAAAAAGGTCTTCTGGTGGCATTTAAAGAAGCTACCATACTTCCTGGGTGTAGGCATGTTGATCTGTTCAGTGGTTGAGGCAGGGGTCACTTTTTATAGATGGAGTAGAGGCTTCCTTGATGGTGTGATTTGAAAGATTCTTCAACAAAGACTGTTTCAACAGGCTGTGGTACAAACCTGATATTCCAGAAGCCAACGAAGTAACTGAAAGTCAACCTACTGAAAGTCAATTAACTGAAAACTACCTTACGAAATGATTAATTGGCATGTCATCAATTGACTGGTTTTTGAACTTTTACTATGCTTTACTGCAGCCACTATGGTGTAACGGGTGATAGGGAGATTCTGCCCCTTAAAGATAACAGCAAACTTCTTCTTCTGAAATTATTTTATTATTGATTCACCAAATCTATGTTTCAATTAATTACCTTAAAAGATTTTTTTAAAAGTAATTTATGCTCTCTATGAATATGCCACTAGTGTAATTCCACATCATGTACAAGCACAAGAATGAGAAGTTTTATTT
This sequence comes from Spermophilus citellus, assembly GCF_964194105.1. Taxonomy (NCBI): domain Eukaryota; kingdom Metazoa; phylum Chordata; class Mammalia; order Rodentia; family Sciuridae; genus Spermophilus; species Spermophilus citellus. Next base: position 115,222,307 of record NC_138190.1, on the reverse strand, counting down.
CATTTAGGTATGGTATGTCAAAATACACTCTATTGTCATGTATAAGTAGAAAGAACAAATAAAAATTTAAAAAGTAATTTATGCTGTACAGGATGCATATTAATCAGGAGAAGTGAGGTTATATTGTAGTACTCACTTAACTTTAAAATTTTGGTATACTAAAATAACAAAGGTTTATTTATTCTGCATAGTGGATATTATACAGGTTGAGGTTCATGAAAAATATCTACTCCACATTGATACTCAGGGACCTAAGCTCCTAGAAGATTGATCTAGGTTGATGAAGACTGTACCATTTTTACTGCACTATTTGGAACATACACCAAAGTAGGGGAAGAAACTAGAGAGTTACAAAGAAGTATTGGTTGCTTCAAGGTGGAAATGAAGCATCTAATGGCTCTTTATATTTTATTAGCCAGACTAGCAACATATTCCTACGTAACTGCAGAGGCTAGGTTTCTTTTATGAAAAATAGAACAGAAATTGGTGACCAATAAGAATCTCTATTCAAGATCGACTTAGTTTGGGAGGCTTTTCTGAAATTTTGGAATTATTGAGATTTGAGGATTAGCATAGGAGTTGGTGACATTAATAGCCACCCCTAACTCTCTTTTTCCCTTTGTCTCTTTCCGTGGGGGAGTAGTCAAGAGGATAGACAGATAGAAGGGTAGCTCTGAGATATGATTAGAACTGATAGGATTTGATTAATTGATTTTTTCATGAAATTAATTTCTGAGGATTGGCTTTAGATGAATATACTTAAATCTTTAGATTTTGACTATCTCTTTTATTTTTTTAAATTTAGTATGAGAAAGGATGGATGATTTTTACCAGCAAGCTAAGAACAGGCTTTCATTAGGAATTAGAATGAAAAGGGAGACAAAGAGACAGAAAATATGGATGAATCAGAATGAGAAAAGTGAATCTAGTAAGTGTTAGAACGTTTTGGCTCTAGCTGTGCAGTCCAATGTTTATACAAATGCTGAATCCCCTCAAAATCCATTTTCTAGGTTAAACCATATGAAATTGCTGATCATCAACTGTTTTGGAGATAATAGTTTGAGCCCTTATTCTGTTACTGCAGACATATCTATACATTTATATAATGAAAAGATCAATGGATGAGGAGGCAGAAGACCTAATTCTAGCCTGAGATCTGCTAATTTCACCCTGCATGAATTTAGAGAGGTAAATTAATTTCTCTGACATGTTGGGAGCTTATGTTTTTATCATGTATGCATTCATTCTTTTAAAAAAATTAAAAGGTTTTCTTTTTAATTGATACAGAAAAAACAGAAGTTGTACATATTAATTGGTGTACCATGTAGTTTTTGATACAAGTATATATTGTGTAATGCTTAAAACAGGTTAAACATATCTGTCTCCTCATTTTTCATGTATTTGTGGTGAAAACTTTTAAAATCCTTTCTTCTAGTTTTTTGAAATGTTCTTGTTATCTATAGTCACCCTAATGTTCAATAGTACCCTAGAACTCCTTGCTACTATTTTACTATCCATTCATTGACCTTACGCTATTCCTTCTTCCCCACTACTGTTCCCTGCCTCTGGTAACTGCCATTCTACCCTCAACTTCAATGAGTTCAACATTTTAAAATTCCATATGTAAGTAAAATAATATGGTACTTGTCTTTCTGTCCCTGGCTTATTTCAGTTAATAATTGCCAGTTCCATCTGTGTTGTGACAAATAACAGGATTTCATTCTTTTTTATGACTGAATAATATTGTGTATAAGTATCACTTTTTCTTTGTCCATTCATCTGTTGGTGGACACTTAGTTTAGTTCTATATCTTGGCCATGTGTATAGTGCTTCAATGAACACAGACATGCAGATGTTTCTTTGATATATTTCATTTCCTTTGGATACATACCAAGTAGTGGAATTGCTGGATCATATAGTAGTTCTATTTTTAATTTTTTGAGAAACTTCCATACTGTTTTGGATAATGGCTATAGTGATTTACATTCCTCCTAGTAATGGGAAAGTATTCCCTTTTCTCCACATCCTTGCTAATAGTTGTTATCTTTGTTTCCTTGATATTAGCCATTTTTACTGGGATGAGGTGAAATCTCATTATGGTTTTGACTCTCATTTCTGTGATGATCAGTGATATTGATCATATTTTCATGTACCTGTTGGCCAACTGTTTGTGTTTTGTCTTCTTTTGAAAGATGTCTATTTAGATCTATTGCAATTTAAAAAAATCAAGTTTTTTTTTTCAATTGGGTTTTTAGCATTTCTCATATATTCTGGATATTAACCCCTTGTCAGATGCATATGTTGCAAAATTTTTCTCCTGTCCCATAAATTTTCTCTGCACTCTGTTGAATGTTTTCTTTATTGTTCAGAAGGTTTTAAATTTTATGTAATCCCCTTTGCCAATTTTTGCTTTTGTTTCTTGTGCTTTTGGTGTCTTACCCCCAAAAACTTTGTCCATTCAAATGTCCTAAGGCATTTCCCCTGTTTTCTTCCAGTAGACTCATGGTTTTAGATCTTCATTTACAGCTTTCATTTTTATTTGATTATTGTAACTGGTGAAAGATAGGGGGCTAACTTCATTCTTTGGCATGTGGATATTCAAATTACTCAACATCATTTATTAAAAAGACTGTCCTTTCTCCAATGTGTGTTTTTAGTACCTTTGTTGAAAATCAGTTTCTACAGATTTATGGGTTTATTTCTAGGCTCTCTATTCTGTTCCATTCTTCTATGTGCCTGTTTTTATACCAATACTACATTGTTTTAATTACTGAAGCTTTGTAGTATGTTTTGAAATCAGATAATATGCTTCCTCCTGTTTTGTTCTTTTTGATCAAAATGACTTTGCTATTTAGGATTTTTTTATGATTCCATATGTACTTAAAGTTATTTCTCTTAATTCTTTGAAGAATACTATTGGTATACTAATAGGTATTGCATAATATGTATAAATTGCTTTGGGTAATATAAACACTCTCATGATAATGATTATTCTAATCCATGAACATAGGATATCTTTCCAAATTTTGTGTTCTCTTTGCTTTCTTTCATCCAGGTTTTATAATTTTCTTTGTAGAAAATCTCTCACCTCTTTGGTTAAATGTACTCCTAGGTATTTTATTTTTTTTAATTTTTATTTATTTATTTTTTTTAAAGAGAGAGTGAGAGAGAGGGGGACAGAGAGAGAGAGAATTTTAACATTTATTTATTTTTTCTTAGTTCTCGGCGGACACAACATCTTCGTTGGTATGTGGTGCTGAGGATCGAACCTGGGCCGCACGCATGCCAGGCGAGCGCGCTACCGCTTGAGCCACATCCCTAGCCCCGGTATTTTATTTTTGTAGTTATTGTAAATAAGATTGCTTTCTTGTTTCTGTTTCAGAAAATTTGCTATTGAAATACAGCAACACAAGTGATTTTCCTAGGTTGGTGTTATAACTGTAACTTTACTAAATTCATTTTTACCTCTGGTAATTTTTTTGGTGGAGTTTTGGGGGATTTCAATATATAAGATCAGGTTATCTGAAAACAGTGACAATTTGACTCATTTTCCAGTTTAGATGCCCTTTGTTTCTTTCTCTTGCCTAATTGCTCTGGCTAGCACTTCCAGCACTAGGTTGAATAAAAGTGATGAAAGTGGACATCCTTGTGTTCTTCCAGATCTTAAAAAGCTTTCAGCTTTCCCCCTTAAGTACAATATTAGCTGTTGGCTCCTTAAAAATGACCTTTATTATGAGGTATATTCCATGTATGATTAATTTGTTCAGTGTTTTTATCATGAAGGGAAATGAATTTCATTGAATGCCTTTTTGGTGTTGATTGAGATGACCATATGGTTTTTGTCCTTCATTATTTTGTTGTGGTATATCAAATTTATTGATTTTCATGACATTATAAAATTCTTGCATCCCTGGGATGATTCCACTTGATCTCCAATGAATGATAGTTTTAGAGTGCTGTTAGATTTGGTTTCCTAGTATTTTGCTGAGGATTTTTGTGTCTATGTTCATTAAGATTATAGGCCTGTATTATAGGTGTGTATGTGTGATCTTATCTGAATTTGGTATCAGTATTATGCTGTCTCACAGAGTGTGTTTGGAATAATTTCTTCCTCTTCTACTTTTTTTGGAATAACTGAAGAAGAATCAGATTTTTTCCTTTTTTTAACCCCTTCTTTAAATGTTCGGTAGAATTAAGCAGTGAAGCCATCTGGTCCTGGACTTTTCTTGATATGAGGATTGTTATTATTGATTCAGTCTTCTTGTTATTAGTCTGTTTGGGTTTGCTAGTTCTTCAGGATTCAATATTAGTAATGTGTATGTGTCTTGGAATTTGTCCATTTCTTCTAGAAATTTGTTGGCAGATAGTTCATAATAATTTCTAATGATCTTTTTTACTTCTGTGATGTCAGTTGTAATGCTTTACTTTTTGTCTAAGACTGTATTTGTGTCTTCTCCTTTTCTTAGTTTAGCTAAGGGTTTATCTAATTTGTTTATCTTTTTGTAGATATAGCTATTTGTTCCATTGATCTTTTATATTATTTTACCAGTCTTCACTTTCTTTATTTCAGGTCTGATCTTTATTATTTCTTTCCTTCTACTAATTTTAGGTTTAGTTTGTTGTTATTTTTCCAGTTTTTTTGAGATAGAGTGATAGGTTATTTATTTGAAATATTTTTACTTTTTTGATGTGAGTATTGATTGCCATAAACTTCTCTCTCAGTACTGCTTTTGCTATATCCCATAGGTTTTGTTATATTGTGTCTCCATTTTTGTTTGTGTCAAGAAATTTTAAAATTTATTTCTTGATTTCTTCTTTGATCCATTGGTTGTACAAAAGCAAGTGGTTTAATTTCCATGTGTTTTTATAGCTTTCAAAATTTTCTTATTATTGATTTCTAGCTGTATTGCATTGTTTTCAGAAAATAAACCCAATATTATTTCAGTTCTTAGGAATTGTTTTGTGTCCTATCATATGATCAGTACTGGAGAATGTTCTGTGTACTGATGAGAAAAATATGAAGTGTTCTGTAGATGTTTGTTAGGTCCATTTGGTCTAAGGTAAAATTTAACTCTGCTATTTCTTTGTGGAATTTTTAAAATGAAAATAGGACATTAAAGTTCCAAATTGTTATTGCAGTGGAGCCTATCTCTTCATTTAGTTCTATTAATACTTGCTTTATATATTTTCAGACTCCACTATTTGGTACATATATATTATATATTTTGGAATTGATATTTCCTCTTAATGAATTGACAGCTTTATCATTATATAATAACCCTCCTCATATTTTTTTTTTTGCTCATTCATTCTCTCTTTAACAGTTATTCAATGCCTACAAACTGCAGCCACTATGCTAGCCAATGGGGTTGTAGTGAAATAGTAAGGCTTCAACCTTGCTCTCTTGAATGTTAGAGACTTGTAGTTGATTATTTGCATACTTACACTATTCTTTTTAGAAAATATGATAGATAACTCCAATATTACTTGCCGCAGTCTGGCTGGGCACAATTCAGGAGCCACTTGTCAAGCAGAAACAAACTTTATTTTTAGAACATAGGCTGCACCACAGGAGCTCTTCAGGAATTCCCTCAGAGCCCAACTGCCACCATGGCTTCAGGTGAGCCTCTCAACCCCCACTCCTCCTGCTCTTGAGGCTGATTGGCTGGGTCATGTGGGCGGAACCAAAAGAGTCCCCCAATGAGCAGTTCCGTGGTCTGAAAGGGCAAGGAAACAGCCCAATGAGCATCACCGCAGAGGAGCCAATCAGCTGGCAGCTGGAAGTTTGCTGGGGCTGCGGTGAGCCAATCAGCTGGAAGTTTGCTGGGGCTGCTTCGGCTGTGGCTCTAAACAATTACTAATTGAGACCAGGTATGATAAATGCTGTCTCTCTGGCTAATTAAATGAGCTTAACCAAGATGAATACACTGAGAGAACTATGACATTGACATTAGCCAGTTGAAAAACTCAAGTCTGACCCACATCTACTTTGCCTATAATCAGTAGCTATTTTGTCTTCTTTTCTATCCATCAGTATAGTCTTTATTGCCCTGGAACAATCATATGCATCTTGGCTTGGCAGTAGGTCCTCATTTAAAATACCCACCCAAATGTAAAGTGCCAGGAGGGTCTATTTGGGCTTGCATGCTATGGGAGTTGTCCATAGAAAAATGAACTTGACTGTGAAGTAAAGTCAAGCCATGGGGATTTTATTTAAAATTAAATTTTGTTTAATTTTAAAGTATTATAAGAATATTGTTATAGTTTGGATGTGAGGTGTCCTCCCAAAAGCTTATGTGTGAGACGATGCAAGAAAGCTTAGAGGTTAAATGATTGGGTTATGAGAACCTTAACCCAATCAGCAAATTAATCTTTTGATACACATTCACTGAGGCAGGTAGGGTGTGGCTGGAGGAGATGAATCACTGGGGGCATGCTTTTAGGGGGTGTTACTTTGTGGGGTATATTTGGTGAGATGAATTTAGTCTTTCTCTGCTTCCTGATCATCATGTAAGCCACTTTCCTCTGTTGCACTGTTCTGCCACGATTCTCTAGCTACCTCAATTCCCATGTAATGGAGCTGGCTATCTATGGACTGAGACCTCTGAAACCGTGAGCCCCCAAATAAACTTTTCCTCTTCTAAATCTTTCCTTGTGAGGTCTTTTAGTTACAGCAGCAAAACAGCTGACTATAACACAACAGAAATTTCAAAGGGTGTAAATGGTATGCAATGAAAATCTTCTCCTTTGAACTCCTTTCCCCTAGCCACATTGATTCTGTCCTTACAAGCATCCACTATTAGTAGTATTTTTGTATCTCCTTCCAAAAATAGTCTATAAATATATAGAGTACTTATTTTAAGTTAATGTTTTTATTACTTTACAATGACTTTGCATACCATTCCAAACAGTTGAGTTTTATCAATGGGTTGATCTTGGAGCCTTTTTCATTCTCTACATTATACACATTCCTGGATTATCTCCCCATTATACATATCTTCTGGAATATCCTCCATTATATACATTTCCTAGATTCCTATTTGGGAAGATAGTTATTTCACTACCAATAAAAATAAATCAAAATAGTTCCTTAGTGGGAAAAGATTATAGATTCCTAATATACAGTAAGTATAAACCAAAATTATTCTTAACATAGTTCATATTGGAAGACTTAAAGAAAAACTGGAGCTCCAGGTTCCCTGAATTTCTGAGGCTGAGGATGGATACTGTTAGGGGATAGTGAGGCTGAAAAGTTGTTTTATCCTGAGGGGAAAAATGTCTTGCATGTCACTGTTCAGTCTCCCTGGAAGTCATGAGCAAACCAGAAGTAAAATGAGAATGCAGTTGGCTAATTACTTGATAATTTGTTCTTTGTGTGCTTGTGTAAAGGGTCTGAAGTACTGATGTATGCACTGTGGAATGAGCTTATTTTCTTGAAAATGCTTAGGGACTTTAGTTTTCATCAATAATCCTGGAAGAACTTTAATATCTGTTAGAATTATAATGGCTTCCTTGGATACCTATTCATATGTCTAGTTGGGAATACAACCATCTTCTAAAGGTCCATCCTTTCCCTAGAATTTGAGTCATATTTTTAATGCATTTGAGGAGATCAGTAGCTTGGAGTCTCCATCGGCCTAGTTGTTAATTATTCTCTGACTTTGTACCTGATATGCTAAAGGTATGGTCCCTAGTATGATGCTATTGAGAGGTGGTGGACTATTTAGGAGAGCGGAGCCTTGTGGAAAGTCATTAAGTCACTAGGGGCATGCCCTCAAAGGGGATTATGGGACTCTTTTCTCTTTTTCCCCTGCACCTCACACTTTCTTTTGCATCCTGTACTTTGCTATCACATATTCCTACCATTGTTGTGTTGCCCTGCCACAGGCTGAAAACAATGGGGCTAAATCATCATGGACTACAAACTTCAAAATCTTGAGCCAAAATAAACCTTTCCTCTTCATAAGTTTATTCTCTCAAGTATTTAATTAGAGTGATATACGGCTGACTAACACAATACTTATCACTGAGCACTCACTTTTACTCCAGTCCCTGTATTTGGCTTATGTCTTGCTTCTCCAGTTTTCCTAGTATTAAAATTCTTTGTCTTCCCTTCTAACTCCCCATTGTAGTTTTTAAAACGTTATATTCATTCACTTATTCAAATGTTTTATTTTTATTATTACAATTATTATAGTTATTATGTGTCAGGTATTATGCTACATGCTTCAGTCATGGTGTTTAAAAAGATAAACACTTTCTCAGTTCTAATGAGTTTATCTTTCTAACAAGGGAAGCAATAAAATTACCAGGATATTGTTATACAGTGCAATATTTTAGAGTTATATATTATAAGAATGGATACAGGATGTTATGTACTGGTGTACATAGTAGAATCAGCTAATCAACAGGGCAGAGATTTTTCCAGAGGAAATGATGGTTGATGTGAGATTTGAAAGATGAGTATAGTAGTTAACTAGGCAGAAAGAGAAGAGGCCAGGTGTGGTGGTGCGTGCCTGTAATCCCAGTGGCTCAGTAGGCTGAGGCTGGATGATCGTGAGTTCAAAGCCAGCCTCAGCAACTTGACAAGGCCTGAAGCAACTCAATGAGACCCTGTCTTTAAATCAAATATTTTTAAAAGTGCTGGGCACTGGGGATGTGGCTTAGTGGTAAACCATTCCTGGGTTCAATCCCTAGTAGAGAGAGAGAGAGAGAGAGAGAGAGAGAGAGAGAGAGAGAGAGAGAGATTTCTTGATTTTAGGTGTTCTACTGCCCAGGTTGAATCTTTTTGATCCTAGTACTTTGGTGTCTATTACTTAGCACCATAATATTGTGTTGTGCCTTCACCACACAGGGCGTCTTCTTGGTTCACAGCTAAGTACCTTGATTAGAAGGTCTACTCATGCCTTTTCCCAGTGTATGTCTTGTTGAGTTTCTCTGGTCTTTGAGCCTTAGTTACCCCCTTTGACTCTACAGTGCTGGTTAGAATAGCATGGCATAAATATATCTTGTACACCTGAATAAAGGACCATCTTAAACTTCTTAGAAACCTGAATCATCAGGGTAACTTGGCAACCAAGGTAATCTTCATAGGTGTTAACATGGTGGTGAGTATGAGGAGTTATTATAGTTGCTGCCTGCAGCAGAGTTGGGAAGAAGGGGTTACTTACAATTATAGGTGGATTTAGGGTAGATTTAACAGAAGAAAGTCATGAACTTAGGCCTGGGTGCTGAATTGGCAGGAGGATACAAATAAACAAGGCAAATGTTAGTGCATACTAGCACATATAGACAGAAATGACCATGGTTGAATATTGCAAGGCATAGTAAAAAACGGGTTTGGTGCAACCAATCTGGAAAGCAGTATGAAAATTCCTTGGAAAACTTGGAATGGGACCACCATTTGACCCAGCAATCCCACTCCTTGGTTTATACCAGAAGGACTTAAAAACAGCATACTACAGTGATGCAGCCACATCAATGTTTATAGCAGCACAATTCACAATAGTCAAACTGTGGAACCAACCTAGATTCCCTTCAATAGGTAAATGGATAAAGAAATGAGGCATATATACACAATGGAATTTTACTCAGCATTAAAAGAGAGTAAAATCATGGCATTTGTAGGTAAATGGATGGAGTTGAAGAATATCATGCTAAGTGAAGAAAGCCAATCCCCCAAAACCAAAGACCAAATATTTTCTGTGATAAGTGGATGCTGATCTATAATGGGAGTGCAGGGAAGAATGGGAGGAATGGAGGAACTTTGGATAGGGCAAAGGGGAGGGAGGGGAAGGGAGGGGACATGAGGGTAGGAAAGACAGTGTAATGAGATGGATATCATTACCCTAGGTACATATATGAAGACATAAATGGTGTGACTCTATTTGTGTACAACCAGAGAAATGAAAAATTATGCTCCATTTGTGTACTATGAATCAAAATGCATTCTGCCATCATGTATAACAAATTAGAACAAGTAAATAAATTAATTAATTAAAAAAAGAAATTGGATTAGTGGCCAAAGTAGGAACTTGGGAAGAAATCAAGTCCACATTATACTGTAGCAAAAAGTCCAGTAAAATGTTTTGAATCATAAACTGGAACAGACAGAAGATGAACAAGCAGCCAAGTAATCAGGAAGCCAAAATTGGTTGTTACCAGAGAAACAAAAGAAGTGAGAAGAAAAGGTGCGGCATCTGAATGCAATAGTAAGAGGTTCTGTTAGGGAGTTGTGTTGGCAATATTTTTTACAGTGCTTCCTTTTACAGAGAATTCAGTGTTTCCTGGATGACGTTAGAGACCTGGGGATTAACATCATTCTTATTCCTTTTTGTCCAACCTGAAGACTTGCCTCTAAAGGAAGGTGGATTTGGTTACAATGAACTCATCCAGGTCTCTCCCCGGAAGTGTCAGGCTGTGAAACATTCAATCTAATATTTTTCCTATGCATGAATTGGCATTAATTTGTCTAAAGAGATAAGTGACTAAGTGACAAAATAGTAATTCTAAAGGCTAATTGGTGCTATGATCAAGTCTTCATCAGTCTTCACAAATATTTAAAAATAAGACCAATGCATACTGAGAGTTTGGGGGAGGGAGAGGTGAGATATATTCACATTGACACAATGTCATTCAAGTCCATTCATTATACTTTAATTTTGAAATATGTGTGAAACATCTAAGTTCAAAGAATAAAAATTTTATCCTAGATAAAGAAATAAAATATTGACAGTACCTACCCCCCTCCTGTTGGCCCTTCTTCAATAGTAACCTTATTATACACTCACTATGCTTCAGAGGAAACCACTATTCTGGCTTGTAATAATCATTGCTTGTTTCCTTTTATCATTGTAGCAAATGATATGTACCTCTAAATAGATTTTGTTTAGTTTGGCCATTTTAAAAATGTATAAAAGGAATCGTATTCCATATTTTTGATGACTTGCTTCTTTGGCTTAATGATATGTTTTTGAGTTTTAACCATGTTAATGCATATTCTATGGTTTATTTTATTTGTTGTGTGGGAATAGACCATGATTCACTTATGTAATCTATTATTTATGGATATGTGATTTTTCAGCTGTTTTTATATTACAAGCAAATTCCATTATAAACATTATTTTTCATGTGTGTTTTTGCACATGTGTGAGGGGTTGGTTCTCTTGGGTATTTATTTACCTAGGAGTAGAATTGCTGGATTAAAGAATATGTGCATATTCATCTTCACTGAATAATGCCAATCTGTTTTCTAAAGTAAGAACTGAGAAGCCTTTTTATAAAAGGTATTTAAGAGATCCCAAAGCATCACATACTCATAATATTTGTTATTTTGTCACACATTTTTTTTTTGCCAATTTGGTGAAAGGGCACATCATTACTTAGTTTTATTTTTCATTGTCATGATTACTAATGAGGTAGTCATTGATGATTTTATTTTTTCTAAAAGTCTTTTGCCCATGTTTTATGTCTGGTTAGATGATTTGTTTTATTTCTTTTAAAAATATGTATAAGTATGTATATGTACATACATATATGTATACACATATAATGTTATATGTACTGCAAATATCTTCTTTCATGGGATTATTTGTCTTTTCATTCTCTTTGTGGTATGTTTTTATGACTGGAATTTCTTAATGTGTTCAAATTTGTCATTCTTTTTCTGTATGACTTGTACTTTGGTTCTATTTAAGACAGCCTTCCTTATTCTAATATAATGAAGATAGTTTCCTTTGTTGTGTAATAATTGCTTATGATTTTGCTTTTCCCTTTTTATGTGTGGGTTGAGCAAAAAATATTCAGATTGCATTTATCTCTAAAGGGATAACTCTTCACACCAGAACTAGTTTTAAAAAGTCAATCTATGCTCTCATTGATCCACAGTGATACTGATGTCATAGATAACTGGTCCATATATACACAGGTCTGGTTCTGGAATTTTTCTGATTAAGAGAAAAATTTACATCCTTGCATCCTGTTTTCCCTGGTCTTTATTATTGTAGCTTTATGGGAAGTCTTGATATCTGGGAAGGAAATTTCCTCAGCTTGTTCTTTTTTAATCAAGTATGTCTTGGATATTTTTGGTGCTTTGCACTTCCTGATAAATTTTAGATTCAGCTTGTCAAATTTCAAAGAAGGAAAAAGGGACTTTTATTTGGATTGTACTAAAGCCACTAATAATTTGAGAATAAATTTAATCAAGCTTTAAAAAGGGTAATAAAGAAAGCAATATTGTGTAACCCATTATTCTGTGAGTCATAGCTGGTACAAAGGTTTCCTTCTGGGAGAGCTCATTGCTGAAAGAAGGCTTGGCTTTTCCATAGCATTTGTTTGTCTTACTCTGGTGGTTAGGGTCTAGTTCAACTTTTTTTTTCCTTTTTACTGAAAAAGGTCTTTTTGGTTTGTCTTTGGGCAATAATAGTTGAGCAAAAAGTTGAAGATCAAATACCCATTTTTGTTGTTACCACAATGATCATAGGTATAGTGTAAGAAGAAAAAAAGAGAAAAGCTAAGATAAAGGCAACTCATACACAAAACACAAACTCTGATTACAACTTTTAGCCAAGAAACATTCAAATAAAACAAAAATGACTACACCATCTGAACTAATTGCTGTAAATGTGCCACATATAAATACCTTCCTTTTAAATACTTGGCTCAAAGATTTCTTCCTGGAATTCATCCACAAATAATCTCCCACAAAATGCCTTGTTTATCAATTGCAGTTTCATAAAAGTTGTTTTATTTCGAGTTTCTTCACTCAAACCAATCAAGTTTTAATTAGTCTGTTTACTAAGGAAAACCCCACCATAATTCACATTAACTCAAATTCATCACTAATTGTCTATTATGTTCTTTTTGACTCAGTTTAAATATTCAGCAACAGAAAGGTTTGGCATCTTGATTATATTCAGTCTGAAGGGGAAATTCCAATTTTCTTTTTTCCTTTGTGCAGTGCTGGAGATAGAACCCAGGGTCTCATGCATGCTAGGCAAGTGCTTTACCACTGAGTTGCACTACCCCTAACCCTAGAAAGTCCATTTTAAGGATGTTTTGTTATTGTTTCTGTGCTTGCTTCATTTCATTAATAAAGAATCACATGGACCTTAGGAGAACATCAATAAGTAAAATTTAACATGCTTGACTTCAAATTAGAAAACTTGAAGTCATCTCTTGCTTAATATTTTAAAAACCCAAGTTCCCAGTTCAGAAAAATACTATAACTTTCATTTAAAAATATACAAAATATATGGTTTGCTTGGACATCAACCCATTTATGGATCCAGTTTGATGAGCAGTAAGTTAACATATCAGAAGCATATGGATTTAATTTTCCTATATTGGCTTCAGAGTTGAAATAAAATGCTTTTAAAATGCTACTGGGAAATGTACTCAACTGTCTGTAACAACCTCTCATTGCCGTTTTTCATCCCTACCTCCAAAAGTATCCTGTCACTCAAACCCAGAACTGGTTATCTTTTAGGGCAGTGGCTTGCAGACTTTTGCATTTAACAGACCTGTAATATTTTATTTGAAAAATGAAAGTGGTGGGGAGGGTATGTTTAACATGAGTGGTCAGCTTTTAAAGAAACAATTATTACCTATCATATCATTCTTTAAAGAAAGGATTTTATAAAGGAACTTTAAAAAAGCATGAAAGATATGATTTCAGACTAAACATAGTCCTTCAAACTAAATAAGTTTAACTGCATGAAATGCTCAATACAGATTTCTTATGACACTTTAGGTACTTAGATCAACTCTCCTGTTGTTGAAAACAAGTAATATCCTGTTCAAAATGTAGTGTAAAATAAAAATGCAACAATGATTGCCACAAAGTTACTTCTTTTTTCTTTTTTATAAAAATGTTTTTATTAATGTATTATAGCTGTACATAATAGTGGGGTTCATTTTGACATAATCACATGTGTGGAATATATTTCAGTCCCTAGTAACTTCTCATTTCCTCCCCTTCTCCCACTTCACCATTCTCCTTCCTCTACTCTGCTTTTTTTTAAAAAATAAATTAGTACTTCATAGGTATACACAAAGGTGGGATTCACTGTGATAAATTCACACATGCACACAGCATAATTTGGTCAACCTCCTTTTGCTGTTCCTCCCCTTTCCTGCCCCTGCCCCTTCGCCTCAACCTCCCTCCTTCACTCCACTGATCTCCCTTCCATTTTTATGGTGTCACTCTCCTATTTTTTTCCCTTATTTTGCATGTGAGATAAAACATTCAACCCTTGATTTTCTGAGTCTGGCTTATTCACTTAGCATGATGTTCTTCAGTTCCATCCATTTACTGGCAAATACAATAATTTCATTCTCCTTTATGGCTGAGTAAAAAATAAATTAGAGTTGGAACCCAGAATGGTTAAGTAGAGCTGAAGGTAGCATTGCCTTTAAGAGCACTTCTCAAAAAAGTAAATTTGAGGCTTGATTTTTATCAATATTTTTGATTTATGGTTCATTTTGCTGGATAAGAATATGTTTACCACCTATTAATTTTGTGTAGAAGTTAATTGATGTGTTTTTTTCCATCCTTTTATTTTTACTCTTTGTTCCTCCATCCCATATTTTTGCCTTATAACTAGATCCTTTGAATCATCTACATTATTGTGATTACTGATATCATTAGATATATGTCTATTATTTTGATTTGTGCTGTCAGCTCTCAGAACTATTACTGTGGTAGTAAAAAATAAAAATATCTATTTTCCCCAAACTTTGTTGATTCTTGAGACAAATAATCCATTTGATGGTGTCTCATACTGTTTAACCATTATTGTCCAAAGAAGAATCATAAAGACTTTTATCAGGGACTGGGGATGTGGCTCAAGCAGTAGCGTGCTCGCCTGGCATGCGTGCGGCCCGGGTTCATCCTCAGCACCACATACAAACAAAGATGTTGTGTCCGCCCAAAACTAAAAAATAAATATTAAAAAAATTCTCTCTCTCTCTCTCTCTCTCTCTCTCTCTCTCTCTCTCTCTCTCCCACTCTCTCTCTCCCACTCTCTCTTAAAAAAAAAAGACTTTTATCAGTAAAAAGAAAAAAGTTGTGCTGAACCCTCGAGTAAGACAAATGAATTTTAAGGGCAAAGTCAAGCATTATTTTAGCAATGTGCTTTCTCAGAAGGAAACCTTTGTCTCAAGTATGGCTCATAGCAAAATTTGTGATATACTATTGCTTATTATATGAGTGGCCTGTTAGACTTTTATTTCTCCATTATTATGTCTCTAAGCATGAATAATTTAATTGTTGATAATATCAAAAGATTTAGTAAAGACACCTGTTTTTTGTTCTCTACACCATTGTGTTTTGTCAAGGAAAATGGCAATAATGTTTTTCTCTGGTTTGGATAAGTATTTCATATTCTTTCTTTTCTTTTAAAATGTTTTATAAGTGCATTATAGTTATGCACAGTAGTAGAGTTTATTTTGACATATTCCCAAATGCATCTAAAATAATTTGTGCCATTTTAATCCCTGATACTTCCCCTTTCCCTTTCTTCCTCCTTCCTCCAATCTGCTTCCTTTACTCTACTGGTCTTCCTTCTATTTATTTATTGCTTTTTATTTGCTGCATTAGAGTTATACATAAATGTAGAATTCATTGTGATATATCCATACAGATAATTTGGTCAATTTCATTCCAAATTTCCTCCCTTTTCCCATCCCTCCACCCTTCCCTCAACCCCGTTCCTCTACTATATTCTTCCCCCTTCAATTTTCATGAGATTCCCTTTTTAAAAATTCCTTATTTCTTGCTTCTTCATATAAGAGAAAACAAATTACCCTTGACTGTCTGAGTCTAGCTTATTTCACTTAGCATGATGTTCTCCAGTCCTATGCATTTTCTGCAAGTGATAATTCCTTTCTTCTTCATGGCTGAGTAGATCTCCATTGTGTATATATACCACATTATCTGTTCATCCATGGACAGGCTGTTCCATAATTTGGCTATTTTAAATTGTGTTGATATATATGTATGCATGTATCACTATAATATGTTGATTTTAATTCTTTTGGATAAATATCAAGAAATAGTATAACTGATATTCCCATACTTATTCTTTTGAGGAATCTCTAGAATGATCTCCATAGTGGTTTACTAATTTGCAGTCTTATTAACAATGCACAAGTGTACCTTTCCCCCAAAATCATCACCAGCATTTATTGTTTGTATTCTTGATGATTGCCATTCTAACTGCACTGAGATGAAATCTTAGTGCAGTTTTGAGTTGTATTTCCATGATTCCTAAGGATGTCAAACTTTTTTTCATATATTCATTAGCCATTTGCATTTCTTCTTTTGAGAAATGTATGTTTAGTTCATATACCCATTTATTGATTAGGCTATTTGTTTTTTGGTGTTAAGTTTTTTAAGTTATTTACATATTGTGGATATTTGGTGCACATGTACAGGTGTGGGCACTTGAGGCACCCAGTCATAGAATGTACCTGATCTCATCTTTATTTTCATTTTAAATGCAATATTTCTATTCTCTTACATTAGCAAACAGAATTACAGTTTGAGGCAATGGTTTCCATAAGTGCAATGCAAGAACTTCTATTTTTCCTGTGAAATTGATTTTTTATTAATTCTTTTTAGGTATATATAACATTAGGATACATTTTGACATAATCACAAAATCATGGGAAATAATTTGCTCTAATTCAGTCCCCAGAACTTCCCCCTCCCCCCTCCTCTTACCTTCCTCTCTTTATGCTACTGGTCTTTCTGCAATTTATTTATAGTTTTTTTTTAAATTAGTGTATTGTGGATATACTTGATATTGGGATTCACTGTGCTATATTCATTTATGTACATGTGAAAATTCAGATTCATTCTACTGTTCTTTCCTTTTCCTGCCCCTCTTTCCTCCCCCTCAATCCTCTTTATCTACTCTGATGATTGTCACTCTATTTTAATGGAATTCCTTCTCCCTTTTTCCCCTTTTGGTTTCTCTCCCCACTTATTTTGGAAATTAATTGAATTTAATGAGTATTAGAACATGATTAGGTGATTCATCCTGTATACCTCTTTTCTACTTTGAAAACAGTCAGCTTATCAATAAGGCAAGTCAGCACCATCTACATGCTATGTGCTTCTAATAGTGCCAAGAAGATCCTTTCTACTGAAATCTCTCCAGGAAGTTTGAAATTCTACAATTAGCAATTCCTTTTAGTTAGAGATGACTCTTTTCCTGTGGGCATCTTTTGAAGTAGAATGAATATCCTAGAAAATCTGACATTTGTGGTCTCTGATGTCTTTTAGTTTATTGGACCTCTTTCTGCATGAGCAATAGAAGATACCTGAAGATGTGGACTCACAGTGTACTTGGGATGGAGGAAGGGAAAATGGTGAGAAGTTTGGAGGCACTGAAAATCACCTCCATGTACTACAATAATGTTCATGCATTGGAAGTTTCTATCGAATAAAATCATATTTCAAATTTAGTAGAAGCTTAGCGAATTTGGTTCCATACTAATAAGAGAAACTGGTGAGGAGAGAGATGGAAGAAAGTGTGCAATTTAGGGCTCACTTCAGGCCAGATGAATGGAAATATTAGGCCTGCAAAACTTCTATATTTTTAGGGAGAAAATGCCTAAATTCCCACTTGATGTTCACATTCCTGTTCTTTTTATAACATTAAGTGCAGGGGCAATTAATTTACAAAATGAAGGCCATATTTTAGAGGTTAGAATAGGCTGTAAAATGTGGTGGTAGATGATACAAATTCTTGGTTTGAATCCTCTTGTTAAGAAGAATGGATATGTATAACTTCTGTGGAAGATTTTCTGAACAAGCAGAAGGCAGGTAGAAATCTAATTAACATTAGTACACCCAGAGTGGTGTTGCTAGGGTACACTAATAAGTTATACAATAAACAGATTTTTAAAAATCTAAGTTGTAAATTTGAAGCTAAAATAGTGGAAGGAACTGTTGGCTTGAAAGACAGGTTTCAGGATGGGTGGCACAAGAGCCTGTTTTTCTGGGTAAGAAGAAATAGCAATTCTCAATTCATACATTTAGGCAGGGACAGCAGCAAAGTTCCTACTTTAGTAATTGTGTGATTGTTCCTTAATAGCATTGATTAGCTGCAGCTTAAATGGGCATTTAGCTTCAAAAACAGCCATTTTCAGATCAAGGTGGTCTTTCATTCTGCAGGAGCAAGCTAGATCCTTTATAAGGGCCATCATTTGGTTTTCTTTAAAATGACAAAGAAATGACTACTTAAATGGCCTAAGTGACCTGGGCTGTACTGCTCCAAGCAACTTACAGGTTTAATCTGTGACAGCCAGGTATGATGGAATTGCTGGGGGAAAAGGGAAAATGGTGAGAAGTGTACAAAGCTCCCATTACAGAGCTCACTATGACCTGACTGCCATTTCTTACCCTACAGATGGAAAAGCTCCAGTATCCTTCAGAATACCAGCAGGAAGCACATTCAAAATGGGAATTTAATAAAGTGGCTTATTATAGCAGCAGTGTAGGCAGGGTTAAGGGAAACAAGGAATGGTAAAGTTCCCCCATCACTTGTAGGCCTGTAAGGATTTGGGGAGGGAATCACTGCTGAAATTGCACAAGCTTTAATTGTGGGAGAGGACTACCTGACAGCAGTTGTGGCTTTTGACACAGGAACACAGACATTGCTAAACTTTTGCCTGGCAGGAAGACAGCCAGATCTCCTGCTGGGGCCCCCTATTGACCACACTCCACAGGAAGCCTGAGGACAAGGGAGTGCATTTGATGAAATCCATAAAAATCAGCCTGTTGACAAAGAGAAAAATCAGAAAGGAGCAGAGAGTATACACAGATGAGCAAACAGAAAATAATCTTGCAGGGTTTCTTTCACAATTTTTGAAGAAAGTGAGAAGGATATCCTTTCTTCTGCACTGAGGCCTAGGAGGCATTTTTCTTCATTTTCCCCAATGTATGTCTGTGTGGACCCCCAAGAAAACACCATGAGTAAATAATGTCTCTACAACATTAGCCCTCAAGGGCTCAGTTGAGAAGATAACAGAGATTATGGAGAGGTAGAGACTTGTAGATCACCTTGTCATCATGGGTAAAAATGCTTTTGCTGACTATTACCTATGCAACAATGGCATTAAACCCAAATGAATACTGTATTGTACTGCCATAAAACATTTCTATGTGAATATTGTATTCTGTCATAAAACATTTCCATGTGAGAAAATTGACTTGAGGCAAATGGCAAATGTTTTTTATCACTTTACAGGGCTTGGAGTTTACACACACACACACACACACACACACACACACACACACAATCAGCTATATTATTTTTATTCAAGTGCCATAAAATTTATCCACTTAAAGAATACAATTAAATGGCTTTTAGTATAGTCACAGAGTTATATAACTATCACAATTATCTAATTCTAGAACATTTTCATTACTGCCCAAAGAAATCCCCACATCCATCAGCAATCATTCCCCATTTCCAACCAAACCCCATCCCTTGCCTCTGATAAACACTAATATCCTTTCTGTGGATTTGCCTAATCTGAAGATTTCATTATAAATGCAACTATATAATATGTGATATTTTGCGGCTGGCTTCTCTCACTTAATACAGTGTTTTCAAGGTTCATCCCTATTGTAGAATTATCAGTATTTAATTCCTTTTTATGACTGAATGGTATTCCATTATACATTTTGTTTTTTCATTAGGTAATGGACATTTGGGTTGTTTTTATTTTTGGCTATTATAAATTGTGCTGCTATGAATATCCCTCTACAAATTTTTATGTGGACTTCTGTTTTCATTTCCTCTTAATACACACACACACACACACACACACACAGGAATGGAATTGCCGCATTACTTGATAACTATGTGTTCAACATTTTGAGGAACTGCCAAATTTTTCTGTAGATTTTGTGCCGTTTTACATTCCTACCAGAAATATAAGGGTTCTAACCTCTCCACATCTCCCATAGAATTTATTGTCTATTGAATGTAGGATTTGCAAATATTTTTCTCCCATTTTGTCAAATGTCTTTTCACTTCTTTGATGGAGTTGTGTGATGCACAAATAATTTAGTATTGATGATGATTCTGGAGAGGTTTTAGAAAATACAATAGCATTTAGGGGAGAGATGTCCTTGACACTGTTAAAATGGAAAAATTTAAATCCAAAAGTTATAGAAAAGAGACTTTGGGGTGGGGGAAGGACTCCATTTCTTTGTATAAAGGGGACTGAGAACACCTTTGGGCAGGATTTAGGCTTTAACATTCTCTAATATACTATGTGTAATTCTGGGCATCAGTTTTTTCATCCTCTTATACAAAGATAATAACTATATTTGACACTGAAGACATTTGGAATGATTAGGACAGAGTAAAAACATATAATGTTTAGTTTTTCCCTAAGACTTTCCTTAATTCTCTTTTCTTCCTCAATTCATGGAGACATTTTTTTCCCCTAAGTAATGACAACCATTTTTCTCAAGGCTGTAATGTAATACCTGTAGCCGACTCCTGGCCCTGGCTGTCCATTTGAAGCTTTAGTGTACTATCTCTTCAAGAGCAAGGCAAAGCAAAATAAGGTCTATTTGCAACTGCTAGGCAAGAATGAAAGCTATGCCTCACTAGCTACTTCACAGACTCTGAGGCAAATAGGATCAGAATCATTTAGGAAACCTCACAAAACAGGAATAACAACACATTCTCTTATCTAAAATTTAATTTCATGGTTTTAGTATGATTTATTTGAAAAACTGGCGATGGAGGTTATTTGACGAATGCAAAGACTTTTAAAATCAGATGCTACTCTTTGTCATCCTTTTTTACATACTTCTTTCATAATTAATATAGCACAGCATGATCCAAATTAACACTGGTTTCTATAGTGTAGTTTGGTTAGGTGACATTTTCTTCATGTTACTGTCAAAATATTAGTGTTTTTTTTTAATTTGGTGAGCAATTTCTGTGCTCACTAAAATATTCTCCTTCTTTAATTTAAAACAGAAATATTAATAGCATTATGAAATATAATATCTTTATCAAGTGACAGCTGTGGTACCACATCTGGCACACCCTTGGTACTCTACACCTCTAAGTATAATTTTCTATGCTTTTAAAAATCAAAGTTGCTGGTGACTGATAGTTTCATGGGTCTCTGCCTGTGTGACTTGAGTGGGGGTAGAAAACAAAATCAGTCTCTCTCTCTCCTGCTCTTTTTCCTTCTCTCATGAAAAAGAGATGTGCAAGATGAGATTTCTCTACTTACATGTGAAAGTGGAATTGAATCCTCTATTTAGGCATTCACATTCATCAAGATTGTCAATTTAATTCTTCTCCATTCATATTTTTAATAGGAAAAGTGATTAGAAATGGTGGTTACTATGAGTAAATGCTGAAGATTTCACCATTAACATTTGTAAAATTGTAGCTCACATATATAAATTTATCCTCTCTTTGGGGGCTGAATTTTAATGTAAATTCCAAGAACAGAGAAAAAAATTTCCATAAACAGTTACCAAGATTTTCAAAAAGTTAAAATTTTGATTTTTTTTAAGTAAAGCTGGTTAAAACTTCTACTGACAAACTCTTTTGATTTCATAGACTAAGCTTTAGACTCCAAAGAAATTCATATCCTTAGCAAATGTTCTTATTTTCCTTATAAACATAATGAATTGCCAGTAGTTTCAGCAGTGAGTTACTTGGGGGCTTCCTTGTGTGGTACCCTTGTTCTTATCAGGGAGGATCCCTGAGAACTGGTAATTCAAACATTTCTTTTGAGTATAGCAGGTATCCACTTTAGTTTCTTAGTATAGCATTTTGCCTGTGGTAATTTATCAGTTCATTTCCATCCCCCTCCAAGTAATGCATATGAAAATGATTAATGATTATACTTTTATTTTTATTTCTTTTGGAACTGCCAGTCCTGACTATTTACAGGAGATCATTATATTTTTATAGATCTTAAGCATATCTGCTGAATCAGCAAAGCAAAGAGTTCCAGCAATTTCACTGATTATAGCTGCATCTTGTGGATATTGCAAACAACTATTACCAAACCACTTGGGAGAGGAGGAGGGGAAGACCCCATGTGTTCTAAAAGAGAGTAAATATGGCAGAAGGTTTTTAAAATATTGATATTGTAAGCTGTAATAAAATGGAGCTCCAAACCAATCCCCCCTCTCTAAAAATCCCCCAAACACAATACTTCCCCAAATGAGTTTTCACTGCTAGTTTAACTTTAAAACCGGAGACCAAGCATTGGAAGGGACGTGAATAGAATTTTCCTTTAGGGATGCCATCTCTTTTCTACATACTCTTTTTAAGGGCTCCACAGCCATCTCCAGAGCATCTCCTGGAGGCATATGTTTCTCAGGCCCAGCTGGTAGGTTGATTCCGTCCCAGCTCTCATGATCTCATCCCCTTCTCAATGCATCCTACTACTGTACACATTAGATAGTCCATTTTGCCCTGAGAAGCCTCAGTACTGGTTTACTTTTTAATGTAAATACCAAAGACTTTCACATTTACTTTTTATCATAGTTACCCCTATTGGCCACTTCTTGGGATTATATATTCTATTACATGGGCTAACTTTAAACTCTTATTGAATAGACAACCAGAATGCTAAGAAAGTCTACACTAAGAGTGTTTACCTGGTATTCAAAGCTACCTGAAATCTAGACCCATCTCAGTCATCCAAGGGTGCTTTTGTGTCCTGCCCTCTTGCCAGTATCTTTCCAAGGTAGTTAGATTCTGTTCAGTTTCTGGAATTCTTGCTGATGCCTCTTTTGATGTAATCCTTTGCTATTCTTCTATTATGTTGTGGTTTATGTTGCCCCTCCTCTGGGTATCTTACAGTGACCCCTACAGTTTACACTAGAACTTTCCTATCATTGACCTCACCAAAATCATGCATTCCATAATACTTATGATGCCCCTTGACCATATTTCATCCCATAACCATTTTCTGGTTGCTTCATTTCAATACATTTCAAGTTGTTGGTGATACTAATCAAAGGTAAGAAATTATAATCATCTTATTTTTGGTAGCTTCTAAATAGTTTAGCACATTGTAGGGACCAAAGAGTGTTTAACTGAGTTAGTGTGAAAGTGATAGATATTTGTCAAATAAAAGAGATCTGAGATGGGAAACATTTATTTATTTTTATGGCTACTGACTGGCAATTCACCATAATCTCTCTTTTTAAAAAATCTTTTCACTTTAAATCGTTTCTTTCTGATGCCAAGATCCCAATGAAGTCTGAATTTTCTGGCATGGTGTTTTAGTTCTTGCTATTTTGAAACTACAAGCAGTTAGGAAGACAAAGGAATCCAGGCAACCCTATCCTGAATCATTAATTTCTTATATCCATTTCAAACCATTCATTCTCTTTTCAAGTCTCTAGGAATGCATGAATTCTATTTGGGCACTGAATCTAAATGGTTTTCCCTTAAAGTAACTTGGTGTTCCTGACTGTTAATTTGCTTTATAAAGGCTGTTTGCATTTAGAATTTCAATGGGATCCCTTCTGAAAATGAACAGACTAGCAATGATTCCTGAATGTTTAGAAATGATGTTTAACACTTCTTAAAGAACAATAGGAAGGTGACACTTATCAAGGGAACTGGTTTGCTTGATCTTTCTGGCAGCTACAAGTTTCTGAGACTCTGAGAGTAATGAGTCTTACTCATTTGATTTGCTAAGTATTTATTCATTCCATCCATTCCTTTGGATGCTAATTGCCATTTCTCTCATTTAATGTTTTATTTTTATTTCCTGGACTAGTAAAATTGCTTCCTTGTGGGTCTCCCTTTCTACCTGCAGTCTCAGTCCCTCTAAATCACAATCTACAAGGAACCACCAGAATATTTCTAACACTCTGTGCCACTTCTGCCTAAAACACATCAATAACACCCTTATGCTTATAAGATAGCATAGTTTCCAAGATCTGGTACCTTTCTTTCTCTAGTTCGATAGCCTGCCATTCCTTTACCTACTCTTTTTTTTAATTTTATTTTTTTATTGTTGTTCACAACATTACAAAGCTCTTGAAATATCATATTTCATACATTAGATTGAAGTGGGTTATGAACTCCCAATTTTACCCCAAATGCAGATTGCAGAATCACGTCGGTTACACATCCACAATTTTACATAATGCCCTATTAGTAATTGTTGTATTCTGCTACCTTTCCTATCCCCTACATATTTAGTAATAGCAAATTTTTTTATTACATAGTTTTTACCTCTATACTTTTCAAGCTCTCCTCTGTCTCAGACACTTTCTTTTCTTCCCATTTGTGCATTTATTTCTTACTCTTCAGTCATGGCTCATCTCAGGTGCTAGCTAGCACTTCTTGGCTACTTCACTGCTCTCTGTCCTCCCTTAGGTACATCCCTTTTAGGCTTTCTTGGCACTCATCATCAATCAACTGTCAAATTTTGAGATCAGTGTCTGCATCTGAGGCAATGTAGCATAGTTTTTAAATAGCATAGTCTCTGGAGCCAAACTGTTCAGGACTGAATCCTGGCTGCACCACTTACTAGCTAAGATATTTTAAGTAAGATACTTGACCTCCCTCCCTATTCCTGTTTGTGAAGTGAGATTAATTGTACCTTTCTCAGAGGGTTTGTATGATTTAGAAATTGGTTAATAAATGTGCAGTGCTTAGAATGCTTCCTGGCTCCCTTGCATAAAGACTTCACAAATATTAGTTGCTATTTATACCCCCAGAATATCTGGAACAAAGTAAGTATGAAGTTCAAGTTTATTTGATTCAAGTCACATACATTTTATTGAGGTAAAATTTTTATAACAAACATAAAATTAACCTTTTAACTAGTGTACAATCTGTGATATTCAGTACTATCCTATCACAATATTGTGGAACCATCACTTCTATCTAGTTATAAAACATTTTTAATACCTGTTATGCAGTCACTCCTCGTACTCCACTCCTCAGTTGCCATGACGTGAAGTTTCAGATGCATTTCCTACAGGGGATATTACAAAAATATGATGTAGTTTGGCCATGACAAAAATAGAAATGCAAGTTCATAAAAGATTGGCCATGCAGATATTAATTTGGCTGGTTTGTTATCCTGAATAAAAGTCTCCAAGGTCACCAGTGTAGTGCCAAGTGTGCTATTGCTTATCCCTTTAAATAATACATGATTTCTTTGAAATAGTACAAAAGTAACATTTTTCATTCAATTGAAGGCTTTAGAAAGAAAACATTCCACATTGTATAAGATGTGCTTAATGCAGTCTGGCCTTTTGAAGGCCACCATCTGAAGTATGTAGTGACAAGAGAGAGGCATCCAGAGCAGGTGCTCTTGACAGCAGCATTCCTATGTGCCATCCTTGGCTCTGTGACTCCAGAATGACATTGGGTCCCTGTTGAAAGAGCCATTCAAGCGATCTGCTGCCCACCAGCTCAGTCCATGCATATTCATAATTGAGAACAACACTGCCTTAAGAAAGGACTTTTTGACATTTATTAGGACCCAGCTATAGCTATTGATTTCTTCACTTGTTCTGTTGCCAGCTGCTGCCACTTTTATGACCCTTTCAAGTCCAATTCCACTTATATACTGAGGCCATTTCCTGCCTAGTCAGGGTGTGTGTGTGTGTGTGTTCATGTTCATGTGGTATGAAACTCTATCCCAGTATCTGAAGGATTTTTTAAATAATTATATATATATATATATATATATATATATATATATATATATATATATATATATATATATTTTTTTTTTTTTTCCTTTTTGCCTAACAGATTTTCTGGAATCCATACTACAGATATATGGATGTTGTCTTTATTTTGACCTTCTAGATCCCAGAACTTTTGTGTACTTTTGTTAATTTTGGCAGCCGTAAGGGATTTATCACCTAATCTGCTGTGTAGACTTTTCCTTATTGTCCTGAGCATCCCTGCTTTGGCACTGCCTATATGCGGATATTAGAATGTATTTCATATTTACATTTGACAAGAGATATTATAGTATTATCCTAAAAATATACTTGCTTTAATGCATTATACAGATCTGAATGCATATATAAGAGGAAAAAAATCAAAGAAATTTATCGTGTGTGAAGGGTAGTATCATTTAAAAATCTATTATCAGAGTCATTTTTATTTTCTAATTACCTAGGGTGATAAAATCCAATCAGCACTTATATTTAATGCCCCATTTTGGGAAGTTTTTTTTTTCCTACTAATAAAATAGATATATTTCAGACCAAAGACCCTGAAAAATCCAACCTTTTCTTAATTAGATGAGAAACCAGTAAAACTCCTGTTGCAGTTCCTAGGCAGTGGGGATTTGACTGTCTCAGTAGCACTCTGTTGTGCAAAATACATGAAAAGAGAAAAGCCAAAGATGCCTTTGTACAACTCAAAGGCTGGCCAGTACACTGGCTGCATGATTTATGTTCAGGGGCAAAAAATCACTCTCTTCCCCAGACATGCCAGAAGACTAGGGTGGCACAGAGAAACTCAGCCACAGGTGTGCATAGAGGGGATGAGAGATACCAGTTAGGCCCCTGTGCTGGTTGATTTTACAAGGTAGAATGGGCTGGATGATGGATATCATTGGCTCTCATGGGTTAGGTGTGTATTAACTATTCTCACACGTGATTGCTTAAATTTGGTTCCACCCCTCTGCTAGTTTCTAGAAAGGTTGGTCATACTATGCCCTGTGCATATAGCCAAAATTTCCATGCATCTCTGACTCCTCACTTACAGAATGGAGATTAGTAATAGCATCTTTCTTAGAGGTAGAATATTTGGTAAGAAGCAGGTGCTTGGCACATTATGTTTAGTGTAACTATAAATATGACTAATGTCATTGGGAAGTCATATACAGCATAGTGGCTAATAACATGAGCTCAGATCTCCGACTAACTAGGCTTCTATTCTGCTCTTATCAGGTTTTTGATATGGGGTAAGTTGTTTATAACCTTTCTGTCTCACTATTCTTATCCTGTGTCATACAATAATTGGGTAGAGTAAACAAGATTTACACACACACACACACACACATATATAATGATTAATTTTATATAGTGATATAGGGATAGTGCCTGGCACATAGTAAGTACTCAAATATTAGCTGCTAGTTATCATACTAGTGTAATAATCATCAAAATAATATGAGTTGTGCATTACAATATTATCTCCACCATAAGAAGCAGGAGTTGTAAAAGCTTAAGCCAGCCTTATGCTCTTTTGCTGATCTCTTTTTCAATAATAACAAATGAATGAACACTGCCAGGGTCTACTGACAGATTCAAGATAATAGTTCTTGTCACGTATGGTGACGCATGTCTGTGATCCCAGTAACTAGTGAGGCTGAGGCAGGAGGATGGCATATTCAAAGCCAGCCTCAGCAAATTAGTGAGAGATACCACATCTCAATAAACAAACAAATAAATAAAGTTTGGGAGTGTTGCTCAGTGTTAAGTGCCTCTGGGTGCAATCTCTTGTACAAAACAAACAAACAAACAAACAAACAAACAAACAAAAATGTCCTCTTCTTCCCTATCTGTGTTTTGAACCTCTCCATTGCTTATATTCTAGGAGAGTTTCAAAAAGACTGCTTATTAAGACACTAAAGGAAAAGAGAAGCACAAAGAGGAAAGGAAATCTTACCACCAGGTTTGGGTTTCAATGGAACCTGGATCCTAATAGTCATAAGTGCTACATAGCCTCAGATTTGTATGGATGCTGAAAACAATATATATGTATGTATGTGTGTCTATATACACATATATATGTATATGTATAATCAATATTATTTCCTCAATGTATAATTTTAATAATAGCTTTATTGCTGTTTAATTTGCATAGTTTAAAATTTACCTTAAATGTAAAATTCAGTGGGTTTTAGTATATTCACAATGTTGTGCAGCCATCACCATTATTTAAATTCAGAATATTTTTATCACCCCCTAAGAAGCCCAAACTAGTTTCTCCCCATTCCCTCCAAGATCTCTAGTACTAGGCAACCCCTAGTATATTTTCTTTCTCTATTGAATGGTCTACTCTAGAGTTTTCATATAAATGGAATAATGTAATATGTAGTATTTTGTATCAAGCTTATTTCATTTAGCATATTGTTTTCAAGGTTTAATCATGATGTAGCATGAGTCAGGATGTACTCCATTTTTCATTGGTAAATAATATTCCATTGTCTGATGCTTTCCAGTGTTTAAGTTACATATATTTTAAACATCCAATTTACAGAACATCCTCAAAGTAGCTTTCTCTTTCTTTCCCTAATAGAAGGGCCCCTTAGGAATCCCAGGCATTGTTGTGTGTGTGTGTGTATACAAATACATACACACACATTAGGAGTTCTCTTTAAGGCATGTTACTTCCAGATGTTTGGATTTTAGTATCCCTATAGATGTTATAGACCTATCCAACCATTTATTTCCTATTCATAGCTAAGGCAGAAGAGGTATTGTCTCTTAGACAGAATTATAAAATAACTTTCAGCTTCTTATTCTCATGTAAATGGTCAGTGTCCTCTGTCAAAGAGGAGAGCATTCTTGCAATTGTCATGTCACCTTCCATATTATTTCAGCTCTTTATAATAGGACATTCACTGTCCCTCCAAAGCTCTTGCTGACTGTGCATAAAGGAGCCGGATAGTGACAAGTTTCCAAACTAGTCTAAAATATGAATTCAAATGATCCTAAAGATGAATGATAATTAGCATTGTGGGGAAATACCATTGGTATGAGCTTTAGAATAAGATGGATCTTTCTTTGAATTTCTCAACTCTTGGATCATGGGTCATTAACCTCTCTGTCACAATTGACTCATTTGAAAAAAAAAATGACATGATAATAGTACCTGTCTCGTAAAGTAATGATGAAGATGATCTGAGTTCAGCCCAGTTCCTGGCATATAGTAAGATTTTCATAAAAGGTAACAAATAGTTATTCCTACTTGAGTAAACTTCATTTAAAAATGAATCTTTGTGTAGTGATTAATAGTGACTTTGGAGTCAGGTAGACATGGGTGTGAATCCTGGCTTCAACACTTATTAGCTGTCTGACTTTAGATGCACTCTAAGTTTCTGTTGCCTTATCTGAGAATAATCACATTTTATAGGTTATTGAGACGTTTAAACAGCGTGATGTTTTCTAAAGTATTTTAGCATGTGGTAATGGCTTGATGCACAATATTGCTATGAATAAGAAGGCAAATATATCTTCAGTTATATGTTTCCCTGGTCCACATAGGCTGCTTGCTTTTCCATTGCACTTAGAATATACTCTGCTCCTCTCCGTGACCTGAAAACTCCTACACAATCTCGCTTTGTCTATTTAACTGACCTCACTCCATCCACTTTCTCCTCTCCTCTCTCCACTATAGACATATGGCCTTCTTGTTATGTCTCAGCTAGACCAAGAACTTTTGTGCCTCAGGATATTCGCATTTACTATTCCTTTTGCCTACATCCTCACATCTTCCCATTGGTTCAACCAACCAGCGCAGTTTCTAATCTCCCAGTCATACTCTGTTTTATTACTCAGTAGTTTATTTTATTCACAAAATTTATTGTTATCTGAATTTATTTTCTTTTGTCTTCCTATCAATTTCATTGTTGTTAATTTCTGGCAAGAATATAAACCTCAGGAGGGTAGACACTTTATCTGATCAAAGCACCTCAAACAGGACTTGCAGGACAGTAGTAGAAATATTTGTTGAGTATATGGATGGATGGATGGATGGATGGATAGATATGTCAAAAATCTTCCCTCTGACTTTTGGTATTTTTCTTAAAATTGAGGGTAGTGTCTCATCAGGGTATGGAACTACCTGCTGATTATATGGCAACAGATCATTAGTGCACATTATATCTCTAATTAGAAAGAATCCTAAGAAACTATCATCCTGCATGGCCTTTCTCTTTAGAAGCTGCATTGGACATTTAAAAATATGCTTCATACCAGTCAACCCCATATGTGACTGTGAGGCAAATCTACTTTTGCATTGAATAGCTCAGATAATTTTATGTGTTATCCATCTCATTTTGCATGTATATACAGGTTTGAAATGCTTTCTAATTCTAATTAACAATTTTTAGGAGATATTGACACATGGCTTTAAAGCTAATAGCGAACAAGAGTTAGACAGTTTGCTTGTAAACCTACGCATGCAGATGGTGAGCCTACTGGCATAAATCAGTGAAGTCCACAGAACAGCCTGGGCTTGACAAGTTTATTGTATATGAGACATTATTGAGAAAATAATTGAAGGTCTCTGGAAAAATAATGGCAGTTTGCGGTTCCTGAAGAATTAACAAAGGCAGAAGAAGATCCTTGACTAAGATACTCTTCTTCTCCATTTGAAAAAGTTTGTAGTAAGCAGGAAAGGATCTGAAAATAAATCCTTTCATGACTTGGGGATCCCTGAGGACTGAGTTTACCTGAATATCTCTGACCAATTAGAGGATTTGGGATTCTCTCCTGAGCCTCAGTTGTCTCCTAATCAAGACTTCTCATGAATTACTTCTTGTACTCCTTGGAGTTCTCTTAAAATCCCAAGAATTAGTATGATGGCAAATTGGAAGAATGAAGTGTTGAAACTAAAGCAGGGATTCATCTGCTGTTACTCCCAAATGGTGGTCATTGGGTCCTGCCCCCTTGAGACTCCATATTTAATAGATTTCTTTATTTGATGACGTGGATGTTTCTGAAGCAAATGTTTCTAAACCATACTTTGAGAAACAGTGATTTATATGAAGATACATAGGAGGTGGGGCATCTTTTGAACTTATTGAATCTGTATCAGAATCTTCTGGGGTGACAGGAGAAGAGCCGTGTTTGAAATGCAGATTCCCTGGCTCTAACCTCAGATTTTTTGATTCCTTGGATCTTGTGAGGGTCTCATGAGTCTTAATTTTAACAAAACCCTATCTAGATGATTTTGATACATGTGTTTCATGCAGCACATCTTTGAGAAACACTGGCCTAGTCCCACGATACCTTTACCCACATGTAGAAAATGAGTTTTGCAGAAGAGATGAATTCTTGGTTGAAAATACCCATTCTGGGGATGCTGTAAAATTACAGCTTCTAAGGTGGGCTCTGAGCCATGCTACTTAAAGTCTCTTCTAATTTGTACTTGGCTATAAATTTAATACCCTTTTTATGATACTTGAAAGGGCTGTGTAATTTCATGGTCTGGTCATTACTGCCAGCATTAAAGAAATGACTATTACTGGTACTTAATATATCTCCCCCAGTTTCTTAATGATTGTGAAGCACATAAGAGCTACCTTGTTTGCATATAGAACACATATGCAGATAGCGAGCACTTTTTCTTTTGGGGTGGGGTTGATAGGCAGTAGCTTCCTCCTTCCTTCAGGCATTCTCACTCTTCTCCCTCCTCTTGTCCCAGCTGTTTTGACCTCATAAAAAAAAAGAATAGTACATTTACCCCCATGGGTCTCCCAGTACCCTTAAGCATTAACTTTCAAGTTAGCTAAATCTTGGAAGTCAGCAGGAATAGCATACTGGCTAGGACTCTAAATAATTACCTTAGGGTACTGAAATAAAGGGAAAATGATGAATATTACTACAACTTCTAATCATAATATTGCTACCAATATGAACTTCTCCTTCCACTCTCACATGATGGGGAAGTGAGTGGGAGGTTGTGGTCAGATGGGAGGGTCTACTTCTTCACCACCTTTGGTAAACTACCTTAGTTTCTGCACTTTATCATGATATGACATTCAGAGGGAAAATACCTTATAATTTACATTCATAATATCGCTTTGTCTCCTGATTCTTTGAGTTCAGAATGCTTGAAGTAGGTGTGCCACAGAAAATGAATTGTGAGGAAAGAAAATGTGCAGTTCTAATTACAATTTCCTTTCCCCATAAGAATAAGACCTGGGGAGGCTGTGGTTGTGGCTCAGCAGTAGTGCACTTGCTTAGCATGTGCAGGGCACTGGGTTCGATCCTCAGTACCACATAAAAATAAAATAAAGGTATTTTGTCCAACTACTACTAAAACAAAATATTTTTTATAAAGAATAAGATTTAGGACTGAAGCACAATTAGAGCAAGGTAACAAAGTTACAACAGCTAAAATATATTAGAATTTGTGTATTACAGCAAGTCTAGATTGCATCAGGCAGAGAATGCTTGGGTATGGGAAGAGTCCTTCATGCCTGGGTGAGAAAGATATGGAGAAGAAAATAGACAGGATGAAGCGAGTAAGCTGATCAGGAGGCTAGGGTGAGTACCAACCCTCCCTCAACCTTGGCAAGTGGCCAGAAGCATGGGCTCCTTTAATTTAATCATTTCCCTGTCATGGCTACAACAAAGTGTGTTCTGTTTGAGCATGTCTTGGGATTTCAGGGGGTGAGGATGACTGAATACATGAATAGATTTAGTGCTTTTTGGTGTGTGAAACATCTTGCCAATTATTTTGCATAAACAATGTCAAAGAGTCATGAAGTCTTGGTTCTCATTTCTGTTACTCTGTTTTCCTGCATGCTGGTTTGCTGCAACCTCCAAGGATGCTTCTTCCATAAACAGATGATGGACATGAAGATGGGGGTATAATGGGGGAGAAACTTTAAGCATACAGATGGATTTAAAAACACTCATTTAGATTTAATAGTATAATTATTGAGATAATTATTGAGATAAATGGCATGCCATGTAAGTAATTGAATATTGCATAAACAAGATATAGTGGATATAATTATAGTTTTACAAATACCTTAATAGGTGTATTAAGAGAAGTCAGTGAGCCACAAAGTATTTCACCAAAGGTCAATGTTTCAAGAAATCTTTAAGATGTCCCAGACCATTAATAACTACCATTTTGATTCTTGTGTAGAACTTATGTAATAAATAAAATTATGGTTGGCTTTCATGGTACAATATGTTTTTCTCAGATGGTCTGAAAAGGTCTTTGAGCTGACAACATATCTTGAACATTTATTTTAAGCATTGACCTCTACTAGGATTATGGAAAATATGGTATTTTGCAGTACTGAAAATTATAATTACTGAGCTATAATAAATATTGATTAGATACCCTAAATATATGTTATAGTCTCTTGATATTAAATAGCATAGAATTTTCTTTACCTTTATTTAGGTTTCTAGAATATTAGATAATAAACCATTAATGGAACTTTTTAGCCACATGGCATATAGAAGTATTTCTTATCTTTCAGTGTGTCTGAAATGAGCACATTTAGGGTAAAACATCTGGAGTTAAAGTCAAAACTAAGCTCTGCCATTGCTAGCTATGTGACATTGAGCAAGGTATCTTACCTCTCTGATTCTCAATTTTCTAATCTGCAAAATAGGCATGACAATGACATCTCCTTCTCAGAGTTGAAGCTGAGTATAGAAAAAAATTGAATTGGGAATAGGAAAGTATCTGATAGATAGTAGAAGCCAAGTCAATTTTCATTTTCCTCTTACAAATACAAATCAGATTTCAAACAAGGGGTTAATTTCATTAACTTGATTGATTACTTAGAACCAGATATTAAACTGATTCAAATTGACCTGTTTGAAACCACAATGATCTTTTGAATAAGTTTTCATGTGTTCACAATACAATTAAAAGAATAAGCTTTAATGTCACGTTTCCAAGTTCTGGGCTTGCCCATTCACTAATTTTGGCATGTAGAACAGATTATAACCTCTCTGGACTTCAATTTCATTATTTGTGATTTAGGATAATCATAATATTCTAATCATACTCCCCCGCATTGTCCTAAGATTAAGTCATACAAACAATAACACTCAATGGTAGCTACAAATTTTGTTTTGAAATAGCATGTGTACATCAGGTTTATAAAAATAGTTTACAACCAATTAACTTTTGGGGAGCTAATTGTGTGGGCTGTGGAACATCTGAGAGGTTTGTCTTTTTTCTATTCTTTCTCCAGATTTCAAATGGTATTTAGTATCTGAAAGTAGCAGTTATTATTAGAATGAAATTATAAAGCCTACTCACTCATTCATTTATTCCCTAATTCATTTATTCAACAACAAATAGTTGTTGGGCACCTTCTAAGTGTGCTACGAAATTTGCTGGGTGCTAAATGTATAGTTATTAATAAAAATTCATTTTGCTCTCATAGAGCTTGTGGTCTAAGATCATTTGCAGGGTATTATTCTTGGTGTTAAAGACGTATGCACTATGGCCTTGGGATAGTTATAGTATGTTGAATCACTTTAATTTCTTCCTGAGGCAGGATAAAACCATACTGGAAAAAGTAGTGGAGCTGGGTTAATCAAGCATAGGTACATAAAAATAAATGATATCATGATGTGGCTAAGCAACAATTGAGTGACAGATTATGCTAGAGGAATTCAAAGAAAGAAATGATCAATGAGGGTGATTTACGATCCACTTTGTTCTAGAGTAATGAGAGTGAGGAGGCTGGTGATTGGATTATGGGTCAGGTTTTATATTGTCAGCAGGACTTAGATGTCAGGGAACAAGGGCATTATAAGTACTGAGCAAGGGAAATATGTGTGGTAAGTTTAAGGAGCAATACATAGACCTCTTTGACCAAAGGAGATATTTTTTATGTAGAATGTTATATGTAACTAGTATTTTATGGTTGATGAAGTAAGTAGGAACCATATTTAGGATGCACTGGAATATTAGGAGAGAAGTGTAGACTGTATTTTTCCATCACAATTGTTTAAATAGGGAGATAACGTGCACAGAGTGACATGACATTTTTGAAGCTGAAGGTTTTGTTATATGCTGAGTTTCTTGGATATATATTAAAGTAATTAGTAATGAGAAATTGCAATACTCCCCACCTGAGGAGATGAGAATTAGAGTGCTAATAGAGGTAATTGAAAGAAATGGTTTACCAATTCTCTCTCACCAAATTTAGTCTAAGGAATTAATTAGACAAAGGTGTCAAGATTTGTGTACAGAGATGTTTATCCCAGCATCTTAAACACTTTTACAATAAATAAAACATCACAAATGTGTCTGGAATATTTTGCTTTAACCACTTCTCTCCCATATCCCATTTTTCTGCTTCCCTGCTCTAGAAGTAGAACACAAATTTGTTGTTAATCATCTCCATGCATGCTTTTGTATTTTCGTTACCATGTATACATCCATAAACAATATTAAGTGCTATTTGTAAGTTTTTAAGTTTTACAAAAATGGCATTATGCTGTACCTATCCTTCTACAACATCATTGTTTTTGTGATTAATTCAGTAATATATGTAACTCTAGTTGAGTAGATCTCAAACTTTAATACACTAGTTGCCTTACCCCACCACCAGAGTTTTTATTCAGTTAGTCTGGGTTGGGGTCTAGGAATTTGCATTGCTAACAAGTTTCTTGGATCATACTTTGAGAACTGCTGCTCTAGTTTTTCTTTTTTAATTTTAGTGTTGGGATAGTATTTTATTTCCTGAATGCACTACAGTGTATTTACCTGTTTTCTTGTTGATAGATATTTGTGTTGTTTCCAAGTTTTCAGTTTCAAACATGTTCTGGTGAATGCTATTGTACATGCCTCCTTGTGCCTATGTGTGAGAGTCTTTACAGTATATGTATTTATGAGAAATTGTGGATGGTAGACAATGTGTATTTTAAATTTTGAGATATTATCAAATTATTCTGTAAAGTGGTTGCACCATTTTATAACCACCTCTTACATACTTGTGTATCAGTTTTCCAGTTGTTTCACATTTTTGCAAAAATTTTGTATGGTTAGATTTTTAAATTTTGGCAATCTAAGGCATATTCCATTGTTGTTAGAATTTATATTTTTCTGTTCATTGGAAGGTTGGGTACCTTTTTATGTTTAATTGGCCATTTGGGTTTATACATATTTGAGTTTATAAGTTTAGACAAATGCATACATATGTATTTCTCATTGTTTCACATCCGTTTTGTCCAATAGATATATAAGATACGTTTGTAATTTAAAATTTCTAGTAAATACATTAAAGAAAATAATAAGAAACAGGTGATGTTTACTTAAATAATATATTTAAGCCTTACATCCACAATATTATTATTTTAACCTTTAGTCTATATAAAAGCTACAAATCAGAAATTTTCTTTTTATGATTATTGTCAAGAGGGGATCTAATTTTTTTCTGCATTTTTTTTTCCATATAGTAAATCAGTTATTCCAGAACCATTTGTTGAGTAGCTCATTATTTCCCATCCATTTACAATGGTACCTGTCCTAGACATTAACTTTCTACGGAGTATGGATATGTTTCTGAGTTCTCTATTCTGTTTCATTGGTCCAATAATTTATCCTGTGCCAATGTCAGAGTGTTGCAATCTTTAAAAAATAACTTTGATATTAGAATGAATCCCTCCACTTGTTTTCCTTTAAAGTTGTCTTTTTTCCTTTTTTTGGGGGGGTGGGATGGGGTGGGGAGTGACACTGCTATTTTATATGATTTTTAGGATTACTTTATTAAGTTCCATGAAAGCTTATTTTAGGATTTTGATTGAACCTCACTTATGCAAGGCTTTTTTTTTTCCTGTCAATGAAGTTTTGTAATTTTCTTCAGAAAATATAGCACATATTTTGTCATTTCCAAATACCTTTTACTTTTTTTGTTACTGCTTCAAATAATATCTTCTTGAAAATTTAAGTTTTCTAGAGATAGACAATAAAACAGCAGTTACCAGAAATGGGGGTGGGTGGGTTGGGGAGTTGTAGCTCAAAGGATACAGTGTAGTGTTAGATATGCAGGCTAAACAAGGCTAGAGAAAAACTCAAAAAATAAAATTGGAGTTTTAGGAGCTTTGGGCCAACTTGAAAATATAAATGTTCAGGTATAAATAAAAGAGACAGTATCTGTGTATAGCACTGAATTCATTCATTTGGTTACACATAAAAGTTTAAATATGTGCAATAAAGCATTGATTTTGAAATTAAAAAGAGATTTAATGTATGATATTAGAAGTACATTTAACAATATTGTGTTGTATTTGGGATATTTACTAAAAGACTAGCCTTTAGGTGCTCTTGTCACCAAAAAAGGGAGGGTAATTATGTAAGGCAATGGATGTGTTAATTTGCTATAGTAACCATTTTATTATTCATATGTATGACAGAGCATCCTGTTATACACCTTGGTCTATATAATTAAAAAGTAAATTTAAAAATGAAATTTATATCTTTGAATTTTCATTGCTAATATTTAAGAATACAATTAGTATTTTGTATATATGTTGTAACTCATATCTTGAAATCTCGGTGAGTCCTATTTAAGAATTTACAAAAGATAATATTTACTTGTTCACAAATGCCAAGAGTTCTGTAAGTTTAGATAAATGCATACAGTTGTAAAACTATCACCACCACCAGGATGTAGAAGATTTCTATCACTTCCCCATATTCCTTCATCTTGCCTCATATAGGAAGCTTTCCTAACATTTCTTAGCCTCTGAAAATCATTGATTCCTTCTCTGTCAATTTTTTTTCATTTGTAGACTCTCAAGTAAATGTTTTCAAAGTCTTTTGGGTCACGTTTTTATATTTGGATAAATTTCTATCCAAATTCTTTCCTAATTTTTAATTGGGTTATTTGCTTATTGAGTTGTAAGGGTTCTTTATATATTCTGATCACAAGTACTTATCTAGATATATAGTTTACAAATATGCTTCTCAGTTTGTTGAGGACATCACTTCCTTGATGATATCCTTTGAAGAACAAAAGAATTGAATTTTGTCGTGATTGAATTTATATATCTTCTCATTTTATTGTTTTTGCAGTATCTTTCATATGTAATAAATTGTTGTCCAATCTTAAAGGCATGAAGACTTACTCCTGTGTTTTCTCATAGGAATTTTATAGTTTTAGGTCTTATATTTATGCATGAGGTCCATTTTGAGTTATTTTTTCTGTATAGTATGAGGTAGAGGTCCCAAGTTATCATTTTATTGAGTATTCAGTTGTCTTAGCACAGAGCTTGTGATTCTTGTCCATTAATCGGTGTGTCTTTTCTTTCTTCAGTGCCAGACTGTCATTATTACTGTAGATTACTGAAAGTCTCATATGTGAGGGCTCCAAGGTTATTCTTACATTTTAAAAATTGTCATAACTATTCTAATTATTTAGTCTTGTATGCAAAATTTATAATCATTTTGTTCTGAATGCTTACTGCTTAGTTTTTGTATAACTTCTTTTGTACTTTATATATTCATATCTAAATATAGTTTTCCTGCTTTTCCAAATTTTAGGCCTTTTTAATTTCTTATTGTATTGGTAGGATTGTTCTGCATGGTATTTTCATAGGATTATAAATAGAGGACACCCATGTCTTGTTTCTAACTTTAAAATGAATGCTTTCCATGTTATTCTACTAAAGCTTATGTTTACTATCAGTTTTTGGTAGACATCCTTTACCAGAATGAAGAAGTTCTCTTGTGTTTGTATTTTAACAAGAATTTATTTTAAGCTCGGCATGATGACATGCATCTGTCCAGCAACTCTGGAAGCTGAAGAAAGAGGATTTAAAGTTCAAGGCTGGCCTTGGCAAGTTAGCCAGACCCTGTCTCAAAAAAAAAAAAAAAAAAAAAAAAAGACTGGGGATGTAGTTCAAAATTTATTTTGGAGCCAGGGTTTTGGCTCAGTCAGTGGTAAAGCTCTTGCCTAGCATGTATGAGACACTGGGTTCGATCCCTAGTACCACATACAAATAAAAACAAATACAATAAAGGTATTTTTTCCATCTACAACTAAAAAATATTAAAAATTATTTTAGTTTTTTATGAAGCAGTACTTTTAATCCCAGGTTTATTCCAATGCCTCATTTCTAACTTCTTGCATTGTTTGAGCCATGACTGTGTCATCTGTACATGTGTGAACATTAAAATTCAAGATTCTAAGATTCAAAGGAGATCAATAGGTATCCCCAAGATTTCCCTAAGGCTGTTCTTATATCAGTTCATATGCTTACTGCCCTGGTTTACACATATCATTTTCTTTTTGTTCTCTGGTGATATCCTTTATGTCATAAGAGTTCAGCTGAGCATTTGAAGGTCTGACTTAAAAAAAAAAATTCTTATTTCTATGTATGGATAGTAGAAAGATTTTAGGGAATCCTAGCCCAATGTATTATTTGTAAATGAAAATTTTTCACATTGTTTACATAAGGAAAGAAATCAGAAACGAAACTGTTTTTCAAATGTCTTCATCAATGCTGTGTAAATATTAGATACTCAATAAATGTTGAAACAATGAATATTTTCTGGGCATTTTATGATTTAAATCTTGAGAAGAAAGACAAAGATAATGAGATAAAAACACACCAAAGTTTCAAGTCTAGGAGAATGATGGTGCTTCTGATAGACAAGTGGGAAGGCTGGGAAAGGTACTCACTTATGGGAAAAGATAGAAATTTGGTTTTGGCTACACTGAATTGGAGATGATAGAAGAATTTGCTGGTTGCTCTCTTTGCCTGGGTATGAAAGATTAAAACTCTGAAGAAATGTCAGTTCTAGATGCATAAATTAGGATATAAATTATTTGCAATAACATGGTAGTTAAAGCTATAGCAATAGGTACTATCACTGAAATACTGAAAGCGTAGACTAAAAACATAGAAAGCATAGACTAAAAAAGTAGTGGGTCTAAAATTCAGCCTTAATTGGGGTGAAAAGAGAAAGCATAACCTATAAAGTACATGTAAATGTTATGGTCCTAGAAATATTATAATGAAGATTATATGTTATCACAGAAATCACAGATGGAGATGGATTTTAAGAAAGAGATGGTTGTTTAAGGAGAAGTTGATTAATAGATTTAAATATCATGTAGAGATTAAGACTATGGATATCTGTTAGGAGTGGCTTTATCCCAGCCCTATTTATGTCCACATGGGAATAAGTATGCTATATTATTTCTTTTTCACCCATTATATAATTTTAAACTTGAGTCTACTTGATGAATTAGGAATAAAAGTTTAGGTTATGATTTTTTTTCACAAATGTATATTTTGTGTATACCTACATATACATATAAACACATCTTTTAAAGTACATTTTTTTGTTAAAAACATCTCTAAATGTAGCTGTAGAAAAGCCACTTATAGTTAACCAGCTATTTAAAAGCCACATTGCACTCTAAGTAGTTTTTAAAAGTGTACAGAGGGCAAAGGAAATGGCCCCTTAAAAATTTAAATAGGTTTGAAAGAAACTTGAAGTCTGTTACAGAAGTTTCTAAGGAAACCAACTGCTTGCTACTGTCAACTAAAAGTCACAGAGAGCCTGCTGTGAACACGTGCAGGTTATGACTGTAATTTTCTCCCCCACTCCTTTCTTCCTGCTAACAAGAAAAGAAAATTTAGAGGCTAGAAACCTGGAAAAGAATATAGGACTTTTTTTTTAAGAGAGATTGAGAGAGGGGAGAGAGAGAGAGAGAGAGAGAGAGAGAGAGAGAGAGAGAGAATTTATTTATTTTTTAGTTTTCGGTGGACTCAACATCTTTGTTTGTATTTGGTGCTGAGGATTGAACCCGGGCCGCACGCATGCCAGGCGAGCGCGCTACCGCTTGAGCCACATCCCCAGCCCAAGAATATAGGACTTTTAAAAAAGATTTATAAACTGGCAACTATAGGTCTGACCTGCTATTGGGGATATTAATTATTGAATGAAAGCTATTTGAAAGAGCTGTTCCAATAGTTTAAAGTGCTGGGACCATAGGTGTTTATATATGGCGACTCTCTCTCTCAAAATATATTTTGGGCAAGTTGCAGAGATTACAGAGTCATTGTTTACTCACACTAGTGACTGCTGCTTCATCATGAAGGGATACCTCATTTTACTAATGTTAAAATCTTATCATAGGTTACGTATGTATCACATTTTCTTATATCACAAATAGAAATCATTTATAATGTTTTAATAGAATTTTCTTTCTTTTTTGGTATTAGGGATTGAACTCGGGGTGCTTAACCAATAAGCCATATCCCCAAACTTCTTCAAAAAATGTTTTTACTTATTCTAATTTGTTATGCATGATAGCAGAATGCATTTCAATTAAAAGTACACAAATAGAGAACAATCTTTCATTTCTCTGGTTGCTCAAAGTAGAGTCACACCATTCATTTAACTTAGGTTAATGATGTCCATCTCATTCCACTATCTTTCCTACCCCCTGCCCTTTTTGAGACAGGATCTAGGTAAGTTTCTTAGGGCCTCACTAAGTTGCTAAGACTGGCTTTGAACTTAAGATCCTCTGCCTCAGCCTCCCTAGTTGCTAGTATTATAGTTGTGCACCACCACACCAAGACCCATCTTAATAGAATTTTATTTGTAAATAAAAGCTTTAATATCTGTATAATACACATAATATATATATATATATATATATATATATAATTTATTTATTTATATTTATAGTGATATTCCTCTGAGTTGCTATCTTATGATTGGAACTGACCCTCTGAATTGTGGGTAGTGAATAAACAATACTGAAGAGCTTAAAAATAGGAAAGCAAAGAAAGTGATTATAAATGGAGTACAGGATTTAATCTGAGTCTCTGATTTTGAATGAGGAAAAAATAGAATACAGATCAGAGAGGGAACAAAAGTCAATGTCAAGGGAGCAATGGGGATAGCAGAGGCAGAGATATTGCCACAAAAATAAGAAGTCTTTGAGATATAGAACAAACCTGTCTGGGTCATTTAGCCTTTTATGCCTTCTAAGGTGTAGCACAAAAAAACAGTTGGCTTCCCAAGGAGTGGTCAAGCCAGAACTAGAGGCTGGCAAACAGCTATACTGTACCAATTTGCCACCTTGGCCATTCTTCAAACTGGAGCAGATCCTGAGAGAATCCTTTCTGTTTGGAACACAAGACCTAGACAGCCTGTCCAATTGATGGTACCATACCTGATTTGTAGGCCTCACATCCTGGAAGAACAGGAAAGCCTCTAGACTGTTAAAAATATAAACTCAAACCTACAAAGTCACGGAAAACAACACAGGAACACTGTTTTTTCTTAAACATTGCAGTACGATAAGTTTCCTAAAGAGCAGATATTATGGCAATGAAAGTGGAACAGCACAGACCAATTTGGTAGACATTAGGGTTTTTATTTTTTAGTTGTAGATGGACACAATAACTTTATTTATTATGTGCACTGAGGATTGAACCCAGTCCCTCACATGTACTAGACAAGTACTCTAACACTGACCCATAAACCCAGTCCAGCCATTAGGTTTTTAGTTTTTTATTCCAAATGTGTTCACAAGAATGTGAAATGAAAGATAAAGAAGTCTATCTTTAAACATTCAATTGATTTTGTCCATGATAAAGTAAAACTTTTTAATAAAACCATTGTCTAAAATTTTATCTGTATGTAAAAGGATAAAATAAATAGGGAGATTTTCTAAATTTGTTTCTGAAAAGCTTAAAATAAGTTGAAATTTTTGTCCTCATGGTAGACATTTTTCACTGTTTATATATGTTAGTATTTTACAATAAATTTAATGGACCCCCTTTCTCATAATTTATTCATAGAACCTCAAAGGATCACTTAGAGAATCACTTAGTTTTCTCAGCAAAAAATATCAAATTGGTTGCAAATATTTAAAATCAGTTTAAATCAAGTGTTTGTTTTTCCTGTTAAGCCTGAAATCACAAAGCAGAAGTCCTATGTTTGACTGTGATTATCCAACAGTGGGTTCAGATTAAGTACTTTGTTGTCCGTTGTCTTTAGAAGAGGATAATTTCATCAGTAGCTCTTGTGCATTTTCATTTTCATATCCCCCACCACCCAAGAGAAAAGTCAGTGAGTTGGATTTTTGAGGTAGCCAAAGTCTGCTGTGAAGTTCAAAAAAAGATGAATTACTTTTTCTGCAATTGCAAGTTGTACAGGTTTCAAAGTAGCTAGTAGCCAAGGTCTGAATTGTAGCCAGCTGGAACAAAGCCAATGATTCCATTGCTGCCTGGCCACAACCCTGGCTCCTATCTCTGTAGGGCAAACACCCTAACTCTACTGGGAGGGTTCCCTGCTTCCTCTTGCCTCATTTGTTTATTCTCTCAAACGAATGCTAAAACTGCAGTCTTTTACTCAGGGTTAACTTTTTTGTTCCAAAGGAATATGCTTGAGCAGATGCAAGGCTCTTTCAATTCTTTATACCTGCTTGTGTTCTAAACCAGCCTCGTGTAACCTATTAGAGGAGTGGATCAGTGAGAAGGTGGAGATGGGAGGGGCAGAATTTATTGTGATCAGACATTGGATTACATAGTCCCAACCAACTTTATGCATGGATAGAGTAGGTGGTCAGTTAATGGTGTGATTTATTCACAATTGCCTTCCACCTTAATCTCAAAATATCCTCATGAGCCTGTATTAGTGTCTGATATTCTGTCATTAAAGATGGATTCCTCTGGTTTAAGACTTCTATAAAATATAAATCCTGATACCTAGGACAGTGCTTAGGTACTTAGTAGATCCCCAAGTGTTAATTGAATGGATAAGTGAATGGAGGTATTTTCTATTAAACTCATACCCAATAAAGTATTAATAGGGACTATTTGGTTGCCAGATGACAGAATCATTTAAAATATGCTTCTCAAACTTTACTGTGCATAATTGTCATCTTGGGATCTTGTTAAATGACAGATTTTAAGCCTGGGCAAGGCCTCAGAATCTTTATTTCTAACACATTCTTAGGGGCTGGAGTTATAGCTCAGTGGTATCACATTTGTCTAGTATGTGTAAGGCTCTGGATGTGATGACAATACTATCAAAACCCAAACAAACAAACAAAAAACTATCATTCTAACAAGTTCCTAGGGAATGCCAGTGTTACACTGTAACTTGAGTAGCAAGGATGTAGAAGCTCTTAGGGTAAATATTTCCAACTTGTCTGATCAAAGAATTGCAAGGGTAATTGTTAAATATTCAAAATCAGA
Source organism: Spermophilus citellus (assembly GCF_964194105.1). Taxonomy (NCBI): domain Eukaryota; kingdom Metazoa; phylum Chordata; class Mammalia; order Rodentia; family Sciuridae; genus Spermophilus; species Spermophilus citellus. The sequence continues at coordinate 115,178,365 of NC_138190.1, read as the reverse complement.
ATCTCTAGAGGACAAACTTGGGCATCTGCATTTTTGACAAGGGTTTTGGGTGACTTACATGATTAGAAAAACAATCTTTTAGGAGGGATGGGGGGAACAAACTTAAAAATGTAGGCATAGCCACAGTTCAGATATTTGAGTATTGAAGAGACTTGGAGTGGGTTCTGGGTAGATTTGAAAGAATGTAACTAAAATTTTGTTCTAGAGTCATTCCTATTCTTGATCTGGAGTCAAGGAGGAGAGGGAAGATGGGGAACCCCTTCAGTCTTTTCATTAGATAGCATTAGTATATATATATATTTTTACTAGCACAAAGCAATTCATTTTCTGGGGTGTTGTTCTGATTATTGAGTGGGTTTGGTATCTTGAAAATAGCCAAATTGATGAGCAAATCTTTGAGTATTACTTTTTACTTCAAAAACTTTCCTTACATTTGTCTTCTCTGAGTTTTTAATCCTTAGCACTTTTTCCATTATAGTTTCTATGAAATATTGGGAAACCTTATTTTCTTGGACTAATAAGAGATGTGAGGGAATAGTTTCTTAAGCAGGGCTGCCAGAGTTACTGTCATTTCTTTAATATCTATCCACCAAGCCGTGGAGCAGTGTGAGGCCCAGTTGTAGGAAGTAGTCAGTGACGTATTTTGGTCTGCAGCTATTATGCTGTGATATTATTTCAGGCATCACCGATGACAACGGTGAAAGCTTCTCAAATAAGACATTTTGGAAGAAATGTGCTTAAGCACAAGTGGTTCCTTAGAATAAGCAGACAGCAATAATAATAAACAATGGCAGATATTAGCTGGGAAACTTGGGGCATAGTGAAAATATCACTGACCTACCGGAGGACATGTTACAAGTCGATGGCATGACTCATATTTGTATTCAATTTTTCTTATTTCTATTCCTATAGCTTTTGGGCTATTGATGTCCCAGGTCTTGACACCATCTTTGAGAAAGATCTGATGCTCATACTCATATGCTTTTGAATTCTCTCTCCCCTTCCCATTTCCATAACTGGGACAGAGGCTGGGATTTGTAGTCAACCAAATGGGAAAAGTTTTCAGATTCTTTAAGACACAGGAGGTGCTTATTTGCAAATTGACATTAGACTTGTGATTTTCAAGCAGCATTCTAGAATGAAAATCTAGAGGGGACCCAGATTCCATTCTTATCTCTTTTTCCTTTTTTCTTTATTTTCTTGGGCCTCGAGACACTAGCAAAGTCTAATATGAAACCTACAGTAGATACCTCTGATGTTTTCAGGGCCACTTTAACAGGCTGGGAGTTACAAGTATTAATAGGGACTATTTGGTTGCCAGAAATACTTAGAAAATTGAGTCCAATTAATGCTCCACACTACTATCCCTTTCCAATCTATGTTGCTTTTCCTTTCCCCTTCTTTTCAATGGCTTTGCCATTGTATCTCTTGCTGTATTTTCACTGAATTCCACACTCTGGTGCTAGGCTTAAACTTGAGAGAGCTGCCATCAGTGAACAGTGTTACTATTTGAGTGTATAACTGCAGTGGTTTAGTTGCATTCAGATGTGAATAAGTGAAGGGTCTAAGTATATGAAACACATTGTTTATTATTAATATATAAAGCCATAACTGGTATATTAACTCATTTTGATTTATAGCTTCTACAAATAAATAAAATGATATACAAGTGGACAATGACTTTGAGGGACTCAGGCATAAGTCTTTTTATTTGTTGCCTGAATACAAGGTACCAGAGATATAGACTCTGATTTGAGGGAACATCCAAATCCTGTAGTCCTAGAGGATCTGTTGTGTCCCATGGTTTAGGGACAATAGAAGAAATAGGGATTAGTGAGGCTGAGAGGTACTTTGAGATCCAGAACACTAAAAAGTCCAAGGAGTCTCAGCAAAGCCAAGATTATTTTTAATGTGGAGACTGCAACTGTGCTAGGTACCTGAGAAAGGCTCAGGCTGAATTTTTGAAGGCTATTTGAAAGGCTGGGGAAAAGAGGAAGCTGTCATCAAATCTTCCAAGCTTTCTGTCTTTCTCTTCTGTTTAATAGTTTATCCCAACATAATGAAAAGGTTGGCATTGATAGTATCCTCTTATCTGAGGTCATGTAACTGGGCCACTTTGTCTATATAGAGGGTTCTAAGGATGTTTTATGTCTATGAGACAAGGATGTATGTATATATGTCTACAACAGAAAAGGAAACATTTTAGAAATCTCCAATATTGATTTTTTTGTGTGTGTGTAGAAAATCATAGCTCCTGGTACTTGAAAAATTCCAGTTTACAATGAAAAGTGTACCCCTAAGATCCAATCAAATTCCTTCTCATCCCTTCTTTTTAACTTGGTAGGAAAAATTAGGTTCATATAGTCTCCTACGCCTTCCGATTGACACTAGTAAATGCAAAAGAAGAAGAAATCTTCTTCAACTTCTTTGATACTTGTTTGAAATGCTAATTAACCTGCATGTGTCCAATCAACTTAGAGTTCATACCAATTCAATCCCTCCCTAGGCAGGTTTGCATATTTGATGAAATTATACTCTATACCAAGAAAATATGAACGTAAATGAGATGAAAATTGAACCCAAATGTGACAACATGAAAATGGGCTGCTCCTAGGTTTCTTGTCTCAATTTCCTCCCAAGGGTCTCGCAAAGAAGACTGCCCACTAAAAAAGTAACATGAAATTTTAGGCAAATTAACTTTCTACTGAGATGGGAATGACAGTGGATTTGCCTATGGTTATAAATGTACTGTTCCAATATTTTACAAAAAGATATGATGAGCATGGCTTGACCACATTTTTAATATTATTCTTCTCTGAAGAATTTTAACTCTATAACCTATACCAGAGTGTGGAATTCAGTGAAAATATAGTAAGAGATAAAAATGGCAAAGCCATTGAAGAAGAGAGGAAAGGAAAAGCAACATAGATCGAAAATGGAGAGTAGTATGGAGCACTAAGTTTGGCATAAGATTCTGTCATCTTCAAATAAAATATAACCTTGAAAGTAAGAATATATAGGAGTTTTACAGCATGAATTTTCTATAGAACATGCCTTGAAGTGGCACTTTGGGTGGGCAGAGAAGAGAGGCATGCATTTTTTCCTGGATGGTGCTGACTGTGGTATGGAAGTGTAGGTATTAAAAATATTTGAGTATAGAGGCAGGATCCCAAACCAAAAAGTGAGAGCAATAAATACATAATCTTAACAGAGAAGTCTACTAGAAGCTTAAAGCATTTATCGATCAATAATAACAAAGAGAAAATAATGCTGATCATCAGATATTTATTTGTTTATTTAGGCACTGGGCTGGAATCCAGGACCTTGTGCATGCTAGGCGAGTGCTGTACCACTGAGCTACTTCCCCAGTCCCAGAATATTTATCCTGATAATAATCATTGCAATAAATGATCACAAATTTAGTAAGTTAGAATGACACAAATTTATCTCACAGTTCTATTAAGATAGAAGTTTGATATAGCATGATTATGACTTCAACTAGGAAAAATTCCCTGTCTTAAGAGTTCATGTTATTCTGGCCTGCCTATATAATTCAGGATAATGCTTTATCTGATGGTGTGTAAGTTTAACTACATATGCACAGCCCCTTCACAGTAGAACCTAGATTATTATATGATAGAATAGTTAAGGAATCTTGGGTTGGAAGGAGAGAGATATCTGTAGGATTCTGCTTATCATACCTAGAATCTTTAAAAACATGATTGAATCTTAAAAGATCATGGTGGGGAAATAAATCCAAAGAGCTTATGGAACCCTCAAATTATTTAGGAAGAATTAAAATAAATAAAAATATGGAACTCATGTCCATTTTCTATTTCACATTGATGAGGTGGGGGCAGAAGGGAGGGTAGAATCTGAGATGACAAGGGGATGAAAGAAAGGCCCTATGGAGAGGTGATATTTATAATATTTAGCAACCTGCATGGCATGGTCCTCAAGAATCGACATATGACATATGTAGGGAGCATTCCACTCTGGTACATACCTGCAACACAACTGTTTTTTTTTTTTTTTTTTTTTTTTTTGTACCAGGGAATGAACGCTGGGGTGCTTAACCACTGAGTCATATCTCTGGCTCTTTGTATTTTTCATTTTGAGATAGGGTCTTGCTAAGTTGCTTATTGCCTCACTAAGTTGCTGAGGCTGGCTTTGTACTTGCAGTCCTCCTGCCTCAGCGTCCTGAGCCTGGAATTACAGGTATGTGCCACCATGCCTGGCAACATCACTGGTTTGGGGTCCAAAATAGCACTGTATTCACTAACCTTGTTTTTGATCCTCCCAGTAAGGCGATGGTGAGACCAGTCCCTCTTGCCCACATAGGGCCCAGTCTCAGAGTGAATATCTTAGTACATCAAGAAAACTACCCTAGAAGCAAGAGATAAGCCTCTAAGCAGGCTGAAAACCATGTAGTGATGGGAATTTGGGCAATGTTGTCATGGAGAAAGCTAGGGAAGATTAATCCAGACAGACAATGAAGTTAAAGGAAATGGATATGGGACCAATCTTTTAGGTAGACAGTTATGAACATGTGTCTCAGAGAGATCTAAATATGGGACATCATCCTTCTATGGTGGAGGATGGATGGGGAGAGTCATGGTATACAAGCACAGTTGGCCCCAAACCAATTAACAAATCATCCATTCAACAAACCAACAAATACACATGATAAATCCAGATCCTAGAATGTCTACCCAGGGTGGTGTATGACAGATAGTCAGTGCAGGTTGGGATAGACAGTACTTGGGTGTGAGGAAGTTAGAGGAGCAACATTTAGGGTAGTTAGTGTAAAAATTTAGGATGCACTTAGGGAGACTGGACTAGGAGGCCATATATTAAGCCACTGTGAGAATTGGATTTCCAGGTTAAACAAGAAGGTTTATATAGAAACTAGTAACAGACATAATTGCCACGATATTGGAGTCTCACAGTCAATGCAATCAAGAATACAGCAGACTAGATGCTAAATTACTGGAGTAGAGCTTTCTATCTTGACATGTGATAATTGGCGCCTCCCTAAAACCACAGATACTGTTTTCCAATCCCTTTCTTTGGTAGAAGAGAAAACAGTTCTGGAGAGAAGTAATTTGCCTGAGGACATGCAGCTAAATTGCAGTAGATCTGACACAAGTACTTAGGTTCTAGAGGTTTAATCTAATTGGTGATTTTTCCTTCCCAATATACTGCCCTTCTGCCTTGAGGCAGAGCTGCTTTTGGATTATGGGTTGCAGCTGACTGTGTGGGTAGTACAGGAGGTTAACCTAGCTGATGGTTTAGATGGCTGTTTGTAGGCATTAAGCCTGACCATTGTGTCTTAGTGCAATCTTCTGCCCAGAATCTGGCCCCAGCTTCAGTGTTCTATTCTGGTTATCAGTAGTGTAAGTGTAGCTTCTCCTGCAGATTTATGATAGACACATTGGGCTATACTGCTTTTAGCTTAAAGGAGAGTGAGGACTGGACTACTATTTTACAAAAATAGCTTCATTTGAAATGTTCTATTATAGGAAAGCATAGAGTTACTGAAGGCAACTAATAGACATCAGAGGTTTCCATGACACTGGAAAAAAAAAAGGATGGTTTTACAGGGAGTAAAATTAAAGTTAAAAAGAAAAAAATCTTCTCAATTCATAATGCTACCCTTTTTGTCAGTTTAGCCAGGGCCTTTACTGATTGGGAACAAGTTTGGGCAGCCTTTAAAAAATTACAGATGAAAAGTTGCAAAGCAATAAAATGGGTAAGTGTTCAAAGAAAAGGGCTACAAGCTTCTCCTAGTCTTGCATTTTAAAACCTGCTTACTAATCTATCACCGAAAAACATGACCACTGCCCTCAGGGATGATCTTGCAAAAATGGGATGCTTTTCACACAATACAGTCCACCCAACCTGCAAAGTATAAAGATAGTTGGATAGAGAATTTTATAAAGTGTTTTATGGTAATTGAGAAACTCATTTAAAAGGCTCTTTCAGCCTAAGAACATTTGGGAATTCCGAGTTGGTGAAGCTAAAGTAGCTACTGCACAGTTTAAAGAAAGGTGGCTAAGGCCTGTTTGTTCTTTTAGCCAGGAGGCAAGAGCTAGAGAGCTCTTGCTGTCTGAGGCCTTGCTCATTTTGAACACACCATGAGCATAGCCTTAATGATCATTTGAGTTGGACTTTTCAAGCTTATCAAAAGCATTTCTAATGTCCCATGCCTTTCTCTTGGCCAGGGTTTTAAAAGTTACATCCCATTGAAATTAAATTCCATTGAAAATAAATTCTCCCAAATAATTGACCATACTCAACATGTTTTCTTAATTAAACAAATCTTTTTGGAGGGACAGACCTAATGTGGCTTTATAAGAAGTTTAGATTACATGTTCAATTATTTTATTAGATTTTCTTTTTTGCCTATTTAAAAACAGAAAATAAAAGTTTGCTCTCAGGACAGATTTGAAATTTCTAATTTGGGTATCTAATGATGTTATCCAGCTAATCCCTGAGTATAAATAAATTAATTGCCATTTTATTTTATTTTTTTTATTGGTTGTTTAATTGCCATTTTAATCATTGAGAGATTGATGGTTTCATCGCTCTTGTATTTATACCCAGAATTCTTCATGTTGTACATTGAAAAATGTTTTTGCTTGGGGTTAAAATACCTTGTTTTTTAGTCCTAAATGCAGTATAGATCCACTATTTCCATTCTTCACAGGGACCATTTGAGAAAGTCTCATAATATTGTTTTTCTCAATGCCCTCATTGGAAAATGTAAAGTAAACATAATGATCATAGCTAATATTTATTAAATGTGCACCGAGAGGCCCCTCTCTGTGGGATTTTCATGTATTAACCCACTTGGTTTTTACAACAAGCTCATGATATAGGTAAATCATCATCCTCATATTACAGATAATGCAACTGAGGCATAAAGATCCTCAGGGTGACCCAGCTGACAGTAGCGAAGGTAGGATTTCATGCCAGGAAACCAGTTCCAGAGTATATTCTTTTAACTCCTACCTTCTTGCCTTGAAATGGTTTCCGGGCTCAAATCAAATGTAATCATGTGTGCAAAAGTACTTTGAAAACTCTAAAATGCTAGATAAATAGGAGGTATTATAAAAGTTACTCAGCCTAGCAGAAGGCTTTGGTTTCCTTTGAGGAAACATTTTCTTGGCAGTAGCAAAGTGTTGGTGTGATGAGGGAGGAAATTGTAATGTATTAGGAATGATGTTTTGGGTTGAAATGCCTTCAAAGTCCAGTGTAGCAGAAAGCTCACTGGACTGAAAGGAAGAAAACAAGAGATGTAGTGCCAGTTGAGCTACTAACAAACTAGCTGACCTTCGATAAGTCATCTAAACCTCATTTCTTGAAACTTCAGTTTCATTGAGCATGAGGCAATCTGGTGTAGATAATAGGTTCTTAACCTTTCAGGGGCTATGGACCTCGTATATGTTAGAATACAGACTCTAATAACAGATACAGCAGTTCTCCACAAAAAAATTTATACACACTTTAAGTTTTCACAGGTGCCCGGAAGCCGATCCATGGTCCCAGAGACCCTACTTGGAAGACTCCAGGTGTAAATGTTGGAAGTTCTTTAAAGCTCTCAGATTCTAGGATTGGAACACAGTTTGGAAATGCCTGAGTAAAGAAGTTCTTTAAAGGAAAATGCCCTTCATAAATCATGGAAAGTCTGTATGAAACTTCTGTGCTGAGATGGTCAGAATCACATGATTTAGTTTAGGAATGTATCACCAAAGTGAGGTATAGCCACAATAGCTCACAGAAGAATTCTGCATTTCAATTGTTTTTTGCTGAGGAACTTTTTTTCAAGGGGGAGGAGAGAATCATAGCAGCAATATCCAACTTGATATATTAATCATACATTTAGCTTTGCAATGCATTTAAAAAAGTGCTGGACTTACTGCTTTTAGTTCTGGCATCAGCAAAAGATAACAGCACTGTTTCATGCTGGTCCACAGGGAATAGCAATATTTTTTATAAGAAGAAAGCTTTGGCATGGAAGCCATAAAGAATTTTATATCTATAAAAGTAGACAATGTCAACTCCAACTGGGTCCAAGATTTGTGGGTGGTATGTTTGTGAAACATTTCTAATTACTGTGGTGAGTCCTGCTGGGGTTGCTAAAATTAAGCGTCTGTCATATCAGTTTCCTGCTGTTTTGAAACAGCTGCAAGAATTGTCAAAGAATCCCAGAGTTCATGGAATGGTAGAGCAAACAGGAAATGTTTATAGAAAGCATCCAATCCACCCTCTTGTTTTACAGATGAGAACTACTGAGGTTTTGTCTTTGATCTGATCCTTTGGAACCAAACCGAGACAGAGGTTTGCATGCAGGAAATTTATTGGGGAGTGCTCTCAGGAAAAAATCTGTAAGAGAGTGAAGCAGAATTGGGTAGAAGAAACAGCTTAACTGTTACACAGTTGCAAAGAAGTCTTAGCTAGTTCCAAAGAGAGCTCATGAGCTGAGGTGGTTGGGCATAGTCTTTGAATGCCCACATTCCCTGTTGTTGGACGTCAGCTGCCTACACAGACAGAACATGGCATTGTAAAAGTCATCTCCCTTCAGCTATGGGCCATACGAAGCCCAAATTCTAGGCAACTGCTCAGTGACTGAAGGTGGGTTATTGGTGATGTATCACAGCAACCATTACAATATCAGAGTTTAGTTTTGGGCATCATCATCTTTTGCCTAGGCCATTATAATAATCTTTAAACTAGCCTCCTGTCTCAAGTCTTACTATACTTCAGTCTATTTTCTACATTGTAATCAATGGTGTCTTTATGAAACTCAATTCCTATCATGATTCTATGATCTACAACTCTTGAATAGTTCTAAGAATCTTCATGATCTGACTTCTAATTTTTTAAATATTTTTTTAGTTGTAGTTTTGTGACACAATACCTTTATTTTATTTATTTATTTATTTATTTATTTAAAGAGAGAGAGAATTTTAATATTTATTTTTTAGTTTTCGGCAGACACAACATCTTTGTATGTGGTGCTGAGGATCGAACCCAGGCCGCACGCATGCCAGGTGAGTGTGCTACCACTTGAGCCACATCCCCAGCCCATTATTTATTTATTTTTATGTGGTGCTGAGGATTGAACCCAGGGCCTCACATGTGCTAGGCGAGTGCTCTACCACTGAGCCACAACTCCAGCCCCTGACTTCTATTTTTAACTTCAGATCTTACAATCCTTCTCTTAACCTTTCCAGACCAGTTATGGAACTGTTTTCTGTTCCATAAATATATAGTGCTCAGGGCTGGGGATGTGGCTCAAGCGGTAGCGTGCTACTCCTTTTGTCTGCCACACTCCACCACACACAAGCGTCTAGGTAACATTTAGTGTAGATGCCCCCTCTTTTATGATGTCTTTTCTGACTATTTCCATAGTATCCTGTAATCATTCCTATTGTAATTATACTTTATTGACATTCTCTACCTACATATCTGTTTCTTCTCTCAACTATAAGCTCCTGAGGGTAGAAAAATGTCTTTGGTTTGTGTCTCCTGAACTTAGAATAGTGATGGGAACTTGTCAAACGTACGAGTTACATGTCCAAAGTCATACTCTGTATGTGACAAGAATTAGACTGTTTTTGATGTTTATTTTATTTCTCTGAGGACATACCATTTGACCACCAGGTTCCTATGCTTGTGTCCACACAGAAATATATGAAACCAGGCCATTGCAAATATAAAGTAGAATCACATCATAGATGAAAAGCTTTAGCTGAGGTAAGAAATGCAACATCTGTAAAATGGATGTGACCTGTGTGTAAGATTCATATAGCTCCTCTGAAAGGAGATTTGAAAGAGACTGTAATCCTCTAAGGGATGTGTAGTGACATGTGGAATCATGACATAGCATTCAGAACTGATAGGCTAGCGTATGGAAGTGTTAATCATGGTCAATAGGATTAATGGTTGATTATAGACATGACTTTTTTCTGACAAATTTGCAGACTCTGCAGGGATTTGTCTGTAGGAGACTTTAGCAGCACTGCTGCAGAAATAGGGCCAGATTAAAATTGCAGTGCTTAAAAATTATTACTAAGAGACTTTAAAAATTTACTAACATTTCCAGGAATCCAAAGGCTTCTGGGTAAAGCTTGAATTCCAGACAAGTATTATGCCATTTTCTTGGCCAAAGGTGGTCTATCTAATGATGCAGTTAGGCCGTGGTACCTTCATTACATAAGCTGACCTTTAAAAATGTTATAACAAGGCATTAATCAGAGTTACCCTCTGTGGAGCCAACAAGGATTAGACAGAAAAAAATATATATATCACTGCCATTTTTGTACACTCTTGCTGGGTTTGCTCCCAAAACAGGTCTCTCCATGACCTATTTTCCATCAATCTCCCCACTTTCTCTTGGCTGCCAATACTTAGCAATACCAAGTGTTGTTATGGGAGGTATACAACATTTTGACAAGACACACAGAATTTGTGGCAATCAGTCTTCATAATTAATAGCCATATTACATAACTAGAATTGATTAATTAAGAAAAGGCTTTATGAGCAGTTAATCTTAAATGTCTGAGGTGGTTACAGACCTCCGAAAATCTGATTAAAAGCTAAAGGCCTTCTCTCAAAAAAAAAAATGAGTTCACAAAATTTTATATTCAGTTTCATAGGGACCATGGACCCCCAAAGCCCTCAACGAACCAGTGATTAGTAGCCATTGATTTAGAGACAAGAAAAAAAAATGACTCCCATTAATTGAGTGCTGAGTATGTCCCAGGCACTGAGTTAAACATTTGATATGCTATATCTCATTCATCACATAATGAATCTATGGGGAAAATACACTTATTATTTTACAGACAAGGAACCTAAGTTTCCAAAAATTAACTACTTGCCATGAGAACACAACTTAGAAATGGTAGCAGTGAGATTCAAACACAGAATTTCTGCAAATTCTGGAGACTATAATCTTTATACCATTCAGTCTGTAATGAAGCTTATAAGCTCTCATCTGATTGGCCTCTGTACTTTAGTAGCACTGACCTTTAATTTTGTTTTGTCTTCTTGTTTTTAGTAGCATATTTCTTTAAGTAGTTATTCATTGACTTTGAGTTTTAATATTCTGTCTTTTAAATTTTATTTTGTGTTAGCATAGCTGAACATACCACTGGGCTATTTAAACTATTAAATAAACAGAATGTCCAATTTTTCACTCTGTAGTATATCTGCACAGAAATAAAAATGGTAGAATGTCTCTTGTAAGCTAATTCAAAAGTATATTCTGCCTTTACTTCATTTGGTGTACTTTAGGAATATGCTATAGAAAATCTCAGTCATGATTCCTTGTCTATTTTGAAAAAAAAATAGAATCAAATTTGTGAACATTTTTATTGCCTTTAATCACAAGTAGAATAGGCAATAATCAGTATGGTATAATTTCAGAACTTTATTGTCAGATGAATTACATTATAGATAACATCGTATTTTAACCATAAACTTTTGGTATGCTTCTCTAACAATATTTTCCTTCCGTGTCAAAATAATACCAATATACTTGTAATTAATAACACAATTAGTAATTACTTAATATTATTTAATATACATGCATATTCAAATTTCAGTGGTACCCCAAATATTCTTTATCATCTGTTTGTTCAAACCAGAATTCAATCCAATAGCATATGTTGGATTCAATTTTTATAATAACTATCTTTTAATCTAGGAAACTTCTTTTCTTCCTTTTCTCTATTACAAAACTTTCTGGATTGGGGGTGTAGCTCCGTGGTAGAGTATGTGTTTAGCATGCAAAAAGCCCTGGGTTTCATCCCCAGCACCAAAAAAAAAAAAAAAAAACCCAAAAAACAAAAAAAAACCCAGAATTTTTTGGAGACTAAGCTACTTGTTTTGTAGGATTCCTTGAACTTTGAGTGCTACTTAGCTATTCTCTATCCCCTTTATTTTTGGTAAACTGAAAACTGGATGTAAAGACTTACATCAAGTCAAATACTTTTATAAGATTATACTACCAATAACTTTATGTACTCAGTACTACATCATGTCAGAAAATCGCCCACCATTAATGATACTGGATTGACCACTGGATTGAGGTGATGGCTGCCTAATTTCAGGAATTTGGGGGAAATTTTCATCAGTATAAATCTTTATTCCTACCCCAAATTCCCCTGCCAATTCCATGATGTTTCACATCTTTTAAATAGGCATCAAGTTCTTTTATTTCACTATCAGATATAAAACCAAGTAAATGACTGCTTTTCAAGGCTTTAAATCCTTTTCTAAGAGTTCAAGAAAGGAAAGGAAAAATAGAACTGCCTGGAAAAGAGATCCCAGAAAAGGGCTCTTAGAAAAACAAGTTGTTATCAGCTTTAAAACTTTCTGAGAGATGGCCTTGGCCTAAGCACTGTCAAACATGGGAGACCAATTTCACAAAGGGATTTTTCATTTTTCTTTAAGAAGCATTGCTCTGTTTCAGACATATTCATGAGAGGAAATTTTTAAGCCTAATGTTGTTAGGGAAATGTGAGACTAGGAAATTTCATCTTTAGTGATATCTTGCCTCCACCATAGGGTTCCTTCCCCTGTCCCCAGTTACTTCTCTTTACATGTTGTGTACAACTCTAATCTTCTCCCTCTATAAACAAACAGAAACACTCATATATTCTCAACTATTTCTTTTCTTCCATAAAAAGTTGTTCCAAACAAAAAATTATATTACCTTATTCACAAAGACCAGAGCTTCTCTTTTCAGAATGTTTTGATAAATTTTATGTATTTTATGCAGTGCCAGGGTTGGAACCTAAGGACCCATGCATGCCAAATATGTGCTCTACCTTAGAACTATACTCCTAGCCACAAGATATTTGTTTTTTTTTATGTTCTTTTTTTAATTATTTTATTGTTGGTTGTTCAAAACATTACATAGTTCTTAATATACCATATTTCACAGATTGATTCAAGTGTGTTATGAACTCCCATTTTTACCCCGTATACAGATTGCTGTGTCACATCAGTTACGTTTCCATTGATTTACAAATTGCCTTTCTAGTGACTGATGTATACACAATTACATATAAGAGGAAAGGAGGAGTAGGAGGAAAATTATAGAAGTGGAAGAAACGATTTATAGTAGAGATATTTGGTTTTTAACTGGATGAGTTGTGCATGGCTGTAAGATGGGGGAATGGATATCAAATGGTGAACTTGTTTGCACTTGGTGCCAGTACTTGGAGAGAGATTTTTGAGGGCATATCTTTATGATGTTTCTTAAATTACACTATATAGGTTGCTGTGTATCTTGCCTCTTGGTAAGGATGGTCATGGCTAAGAAAAACTAACAACTTAGAAGGATTATCTGTTTAAAATACTTTCATACTGTAGATGTGTTAGTTTTATAAAACAGTTTCAAAGGGAGCCCATTTTGGACTAGGATTTCCTAATGAAGAGATGTGAACTTTTTATCTGTGGCATCCTATTAGTTACTAAACCAATATACCTAATAAAAGTCACCCAATATGCAACGTGGCTGTTTTTTAAGTTTATTAATTTTACCACTGGAATTGTAAAATTGATGTGTTTAGAAAATAAAATCATTGATCTCAATAGGGATGTTCTGGATTTGGTCATTTTTGATGCACAGAAAGGCTACTAATTATTTTCAAGTAAATGCCTCCAATACACAGTGACAAGTTTTATTAGAAGTTGGCAACTTTTCAGAGCTGTGTGCCAGGACTCCATTTATTCATTCTCTTGGGAGAGAGCAGCTGCTTCAGTGAGATGAGGTCTGGCTATTCTTATTAGCAACAATGGTGTTGGCTACTGTGAGTTGGGAGAGGTGGCTAGACATGATCTCTGAGGCCCTTTGCCACAGTCTTCTTTCTGCAATTGCCAACATTTATGCTTAGGGTTATCTTTGCAAATAGATCACATTCTTCTGGATACTAATTAAACAAAACACATTCAACAACAATATATTAATTCCCTGAATACTTATGAATAGCTCATACCATAGTAGACATTGTGGTACATGTTATAGATACAGATCTGACATGTCCTCCTCAAATTTTGTCTGGTGGGGAAGATGGGCAGTAAATACAGAAATAAATACAGAATTATAAGTTACTATAAGTGCTATGAAAGAGACAGGGACTGTCACTGAAAATACAGCAAGCAGAAGTTTAAATAGACATGGTGGTCAGAGAAAAAGTATTTGTTATGTGTAAACACTGTACTAGATGCCTGGCTAAAAATATGGAGATGAGATATGGTCCTTTTCCTTAGTATCTGCCAATTTATGATAAATTCAATAAGAAAAGCATGTATGAAATTGGGAAGGAAAAATTAATTCTGTATGGGGGAGAGGAGGGTAGGGAAAGCTAGAGATAATGGTCCATCTGAGGTGGCTTTTGAAGGATTACTACAAGAATGCTGGGTGAACTTGAGTATCTAGGGAAAGGGAGTCTAGATAGAGACGACAGCAAGAGAAAATGTATAGAAGCACATTTGAGGGAACAAGGCAGGCCATCTTAGAATCTTAACCTTAGCAGACTTTTCTGCACCCCAGTATGGAAAATATCTAAATGTTGAAATGCTCTGTTTGAAGCACCAGAAGGGTTTGATAACAGGGTAACTATGGTAGTATTCTATGATTGCTATAGCAAAAGGATAATACACTTACAGTGGCTTAACATAATACAATTTTATCATCTTATGGCTTTGGAGGTCACTGGACTAAAATCAAGTGTGAGAATGACTGTTCTATTTTGTAGGCTCTAAGGGAGAATCTGTTTTCTTGCCTTTTTCAGATTCTAGAGGCTACCCACCTTCCTTAGCTCATGGCTTCCTTCCTTCATCTTTAAAGCCATCAACTTCACATTTCTCTGATCTTTCTTCTGTCATAATGTCTCTTTCTGATCACAGCTGGGAAAGGATCTATACTTCCAAGGACCCATGTGATTCATCTGGACCTACAAGGATAATCCAGGTGAATGCTTTCAAGATCCTTAACCTTTAATCCCACCTTCAAAGTATTTTTGCCATGCAAGGTAATATTTTCACAGGTTCTGAGAATTAGAATGGAGACACTTTTGGGGATCATTATTGTCCCTTCTAGGAACTTAGACCATGGCTCTCTTGAAGTCCCTTTTATTATTCATACTTACCCATGAGGCATCTCTGAAAAATTCTAGCACATGGAAGATATTTTGAAATCACTATTGCAAAGCACTTGTGTTTGTCTATATATTATTATGCATGTGGGCTTATTTTGAAGTGATTTGGAATGGGAGCTAAATGTGTCATATTCACAGTATTTAAACATCATTTCCTCAGATAGACCCATCAAAATAAACTCAGATTATGTTAATGTTCCCTATTAATTATATTCACTGCACCCTGTATTGTGTGTGTGTGTGTGTGTGTGTGTGTGTGTGTGTATGTGTATGTGTAGATTAATCCAGAAATATCAGGGTAAGCTAGATGGTGGTCAACTTTTATTCATTTAGCAGCCATTTTTTGAGCCAAGGCACAATGCTAAGTTTTATTCTATCTCAGTGAACACATTGGTGAATATATCCTCACAACTTAGCATTATTCACTAGCAAGGAAGTTGGACACTGAACAAATGATTCAAAATACATGGTAAATGTTTTAAAATAGGACTTGAAGTAGGTAGCAGCTGGCAGTTTTCTAACAGGCCACTGAGAACCAGCAAACTTGGATGGGCCTATCAATTATGGCAAGGAGATATCAGGATGGAAAGAGGCATGAACCACATGACTTAACCCCAGATGGGGAGACTTCTAAGTAAGTAGATTCTAGTCGAGAGGGGATAGCACTCAAGAACTTGATTAGGATTATATGTCCAGCATTTGAAAGATGATGGATCTTGCATCCTGTGGCTCCTGTGTCATGAAGATATGTAAGCCTCTTGGAATAAAATGGAGAAGCAGAGAAATTTGAAAATCCTGAATTGTGTTTAAACCTAAAATGACTAAGAAATTTCATAAGTGACTGAATTTTTGTGAAGTTGGCTAAATTTAGTTTTCTGCTCTCTGGTGGAATGTGGTCTCAAAATAGCAATTCAGCTGTGTTATAAAACAACAAATTTACATTTTTACAGACTTGAGAATGGAGACTTAAAATTCATACTTTGTTTGCTATGCTGAGGGGTTTAGATTTTATTCTATCCAAATATAGTGTCTTAGTTCATAATCTGCTGCTATAACAGAATACCAAAAACTGAGTCATATATAAATAAATGGCTTTTGGTCCTGGAGGCTGTGAATTACAAGACTGAGGGGTCTTATCAACTGAGAGTTTTCTGGTTACAATGGTGAGAGAGTGCATATACACCAGGAAAAAAAAGGGTGCTGAACTCCCCCCTTTTAAAATCCACTCCAGATATTATTAATACACTCTTGAGATACTTAATCCACTTCTGCAATACTGACCTTAATCTGTCCTACCTCTCACCATTACTACAGTGGCAACTGAATTTTCAGCATGAGTGTTTTGGGGGACATTGAACTCATTATGTGTAGCTGGCTGAGTTAGACATTAGAAGTTTAAAATAGTAGAAAGACAAAATCAGGTCTGCTTTAGAAAAATAAACTCAGCAGTTTGGAAGAAAGCTTGAAAGATAGATGGCAGATAAAATGGTAGAACACTAGGTTAGTCATCTAAGGGAGAGAGAACAAAGATCAGGGAAAAGAAAATGACTACTCCAAAATGAAAACATCTCTGGAGTGGGTCACACCAAAGAATATTTCTAGGGATTGATTGTTTCCTGTGATTTGACTTGGGCAAAACACTCAATTGTGTATTGTCAATTCAAAGAGAAGAACAGGGGGAGGGAGAGAAATAATTCATCATAAAAGACAGACCATGTTTAGATCAGGAGGACTGAATTTGCCTGTGTATGGGGGCCTGGCAGGGAATATAAGTGACTTAGGTAGGCCAGGTATATTTTGGTAAAGAGAATAATACATGCACCATCCAAAGAGGGCAGTTACATTGCAGCTCCAGAACAAGTAATCTCATGATAAGGTGGTGCCAGAGTTACAGATTTTTCAACACAAAATTTTCTCATGTTAAATATTGGCAACTGTGAAATATTTAAGATATAATGTAGGTGTAGGCATAGCAAAAGGTATCTCTGGGCTGATTTAATCTATGGGCTACCCCTTGGAATCCTGAATTAAGATTTATTTGGCATTGAGAAACTGGTGAGCAGAATAAAGTGTGGCTTTGAGCACACATAAACTAAAGTGTTGTGAACACACAGAAACTAAACTCCATATTCTAAGAAGTGAATTTATTGAATATCTATACTTTCTATATAGTGGTAGGAACTAGAAATAAGATATTACTTATAATTTTTATTGATACATATTATGTTAAAACACATTACATGTATCATGAAAAATCATTTATTCAAAATGCGGTTGATTTATCCACTACAGATAGAGTAACTTAATCTCACTGTAAATGTACCTGTCTTTGATCTGTTGGTAATGGTCACTATAGGTATATTATTGCTACTCTTTACCAAAAAAGGAATCATTAATATTAGAGCAAGAGGGGCTGGGGATGTGGCTCAAGCGGTAGCGTGCTCGCCTGGCATGTGTGTGGCCCAGGTTTGATCCTCAGCACTACATACAGACAAAGATGTCGTGTCCACCAAATACTAAAAAATAAATATTAAAAAAATTCTCTCTCCATCTCTCTCATTCTCTCTCACTCTTTCTTTAAAAAAATATTAGAGCAAGAGAAGAAGGTCAAATATCTTTATTGACATGGATTTGCTAGATAAAAGGTTATAATAGCTAAACAGCAGCCAAGTTAGTGTTGTTCTTATTTAAGGCAATAACAGAAATGTGGTTTGTCTTGGAATCAACTTAGTAGATTTTTAACTTTTTCTTCGAGTCTTCACACATGGTCTCTTCTGGAATTCTACTTCACTAGATTATACTTTAACTTTGTAGTGGGTACCTGCAAGCGTAGGCATAAGTTTTTCCCTGGTGTTGGGTGTTTTCTATGGAAACTGTTTGTATTATCAACTACCCTTGGAAAAAATTTAACCTGTTTTTTTTAATATTATAGTTGTGTATATGTGTGAGTGTGTGTGTGTATACACACATACATATACATACATATATATATATATATATGTATATATATATATATATATATATATACATATATATGTATACACACACACACACACATATATAAAACCGGCATGCATATATATAAACATATATATATATATATATGTATGTGTGTATATATGTATATGTGTGTGTGTGTGTGTGTGTGTGTGTGTGTGTCTGTATAAATATAAAACCGGCAAGAAAACCAGCATATATATACATACACATATACACACAGATATATACATATACATGCACCCCATATATATAAAATTAAATCTTTGGGAATTATAATTTATAGATAATATGGGATTTTAAAAGTATGATGATTTCTTTAAGGGTAGAGAAAGATAATATATAAGTAACAAATTACCAGGATTAAGTCTGGAGGAATAAATATCAGATACTTCCTACCTAGATGTAGCTTCATTATAAAACTCTTCTGCAAGTAAGTGATACTCTTAATTACCTTTGTGGTTTCTCTCATCATGATAATAATGGGTTAATAAATATTAAGCATCTATTTGGAGAAACCACTGAAAATTATTTTAAAACCTAGTTGTGCTCTGTCTTTTTTTTTATTGGTTGTTCACAACTTTACAAAGCTCTTGACATATCATACTTCATACATTAGATTGAAGTGGGTTATGAACCCCCAATTTTACCCCAAATGCAGATTGCAGAATCACTTCGGTTACACATCCACAATTTTACATAATGCCCTATTAGTAATTGTTGTATTCTGCTACCTTTCCTATCCCCTACTATCCCCCCTCCCCTCCCCTCCCTTCTTCTCTCTCTACCCCATCTACTGTAATTCATTTCTCTCCTTGTTTATTTTCCCATTCCCCTCACAACCTCTTATATGTAATTTTGTATAGCAATGAGGGTCTCCCTTCATTTCCATGCAATTTTCCTCATCTCTCCCTTTCCCTCCCATCTCATGTCACTGATTAATGTTACTCTTTTTTTCCTACTCTTCCTCCCTGCTCTGTTCATATTTGCTCTGTCTTAATCATACTAATCCATAGTTTAGGGTTGGAAAGTACCTCAGATCCTTTGGTTCCATGTATTTTTGTAGGGGCAAGTTACAACTTTATGCCTTTTTCATTGAAGTAACCAAGACTAAGATACAAAATGAATTTAAAATGACTGAAGTTGAGGAATAATTATTATACTAATATCAGGGTAATATCCATCAAGGGCTAGTTTAAACATTAAATAATTTTTGAAATATTATTCTAAATTTATCATTTTCTATATTCAGTAACTAGAGTTTGTTGCAATAACAAAGTATAAAAATTAGTGACATGTCTTATGTAAAAAATGAGTAAATTGTAGTCATGTTCATATGTTATGCCTATGAATAAACCCAGACAAATATTAACCCCCAGGTCATGATGGCCTGAACCCCATACATAGATTTTACAAGGAAATAAAAAAGGACCTATGTTGTGAAGCTTAATTCCCTAAGCCTGTCATGTGACAATTTTATTTTCACTGTTCCCAGCGCTGAGATGGAAGGTTAATGAATAGAGAAACAGTGGTTGGAGAATTTTTAAAAATATCCCATTGATTGCTACTTGAATTCATAAAAGGATTGCCATATGGCAAACAGAAAGTTGATATTAAGTATAAACAGATTTCAAGAAGCAATACTACCCTGAAGAGGAGTCTGGAGGCAGGCATTAGCTTGGGCAATACTTAGGGGAAGGGGGCTGGGGAGGTGAGTGGGCACATATTCAACATTTAAATCTATTTCTTTGTTATTCCACAGAGCTAAGCTCAAGTTCCATAAATATTTTTAATTAAATTAATTTTCCTAAGAACTTGGCAATCCGAAAACCTTTTTACTTGTCTGCTTTGAATATTTTGAGTGCTATAGTTTTAATAGGAAGACAATAGATGTACTTTCTAAATACAGCCAGCTTAATGATTTAGAAACATCTTCAGGGTAATCAATTGCTTCTCTGAGTTTAAGTTTGTTGTCAATTGCTTCTGTGAGTTTAATGACTTTTAGTACTTTTTTAAAAAGTGGGATCTTTCCTTCTTTAAGTAGTGAACACACTATGCTAATGACATCTATAAAGGAAAAAAATATTGAGTCCCAGTACCTTAAAATTAAGAATTATTTTAGTCTCATATATCATTTCACATTCATTTTCTACATGAATACACGCTTCTACAGTTATAATCATAATTATATGTCCTGCCTTTCACTTCATATTGTGTTACAGTTTTCCACATTTCTATACAATAATTATAATCATTTTTAAGACTAAGAAGTACTTTCCAAGGTTATGCAACTACCTTTTAGTTCTTATTTCCTACTCTCATTTAGTATTTTGAAATCTCTACATTTTCATGGGTTTTGCTTTTGTTTTGCATCAATCTATGTAAAGGTTGGTGGATAGATTTTATTCTGCCTAATGGCTTTATGCTGCTTAGCTCAAGTCATCAGAAACAACTTTTAGCTTTGCATTTTGATCAGCCCTCTTTCAAAGTGTTGTGTCACTGCGGTTGAATTTCAATGGCATCAATTTCAGTTACTAGATTGGAGATTTGTATTAGGGCATTTAGAAATGCTGGTTTCCAGTTCTTTCCTGTTGGGGAAGTGCCAGATAACACAGCTTTTACTGTAATAGGTCTGCACAGACTGCAGCTGGCATGCCACGTGGGGCTGGAGAATTGTGAATTCAGTCACTTTTCTCCATCCCTTTGATTACCACAGACAGACCTTGTTCCTGGGAAATATCAGCACAAGAGTCAGGAAAAGGGCTGTCTGGGGGCTGCAGGGTGAGGAAGTGATTTAGGAGTTGGTTGACAGTGAAGAAGAAAAAATAGTAGGGGGGATGCTACATTTATGACAAAAATTCTATAGATTTCTAGAAAAGATTTAAATATTCATTTCAATAAAAGATGCTTTCCTCTTTCTGGCATAGTTGCATTTAATTCCTCATAAACCATTCCTAGCATCCATAGGGTAAAAACTGCATTCTCTAAGAAAGATATTGTAGGCAAGAAATTGTTATATAGCTATTTCCAACATTTTGTCATTGATTTTTCTTTCTTTCTTTTTTTTAAGAGAGAGGAGGGGGAGAGAGAGAGAGAGAGAGAGAGAGAGAGAGAGAGAGAGAGAGAGAGAGAGGGGGGGGGAGAATGAATTTATTTATTTTAGTTTTTTCGGCGGGCACAACATCTCTGTTTGTACGTGGTGCTGAGGATCAAACCCAGGCCGCACGCATGCCAGGCCAGCGTGCTACCGCTTGAGCCACATCCCCAGCCCCAAGATTTTTCTTTCTTGAGAGTAATTTTGTATTTTGTTTAAATAATGTTGCCAATTTTTAATGAATTGTGGTGGGTGCTGGATCATTGTACCCACCTGAATAGTGGGGAGGAGTTTAGGCTAAGTAGGGCATGGTGAGGAAACAGTCAAAAGATAGAAAAGGAGAGAGAGAGAGAGAGAGAGAGAGAGAGAGAGAGAGAGAGAGAGAGAGAGAGAGAGAGAGAGAGAGAATATGAATGAGAATGAATGAATATGAATATATGTATGTGTGTGTGTGACAGTTGAAGTCCCTTTCAGCTGACCGAAAGCTGTTTTTCAATGATGTGCTTTGTCTTGTGTATAAAAATCAACTCCTCTGATGTGTGTGATGCTCAACCAGTTGCCAAGAGCATACCATGTGCTAAGCACTTTCTCACTGCTTGCCAGTGCCTTCAGTGGTTAAGACTCTGGGCTCCATATTCTGACTCCTTGGGTTCAGATCCAGACTTCCCGGTAAGGCACCTCATCTTTGTGAGTTTCAGTTTTCTCATCTGAAAAAATGGGAATGATAATATTTAATTGTGAGGATAGAATTGGATAACACTTAAACACATTGCACAAGGCCTGATGCACATTGCCTTCAAGGATTATAGCCATTACTATAGCCATCATTATAAAAAATTATTATGACTCCAAGAGAGATTCTGTCTCCTCAGGTTCATGGGACAAATAACTACATATGTATCAATGGAAATGGGCATTTTAGTGTGAATGAAATTAGAAAGGAACTTTTATTATTAAATAGATTCTTCAAATATTACCAAAGAGAATCATCTGTCTATATAACCCTTATCTTTTTGAAAAGTTCCATGATTTTGCTAACATTTATAAAATACATTTTGAAAATATTAGAGAATATATACACTAAGGTTCACATGCATTTTTCACTAGTCTTTTGTCAGGTTTCTAGATTTTTCTAAGAAAGGAAATAATTACTATAGTGTCCATTTCATTAATTGTATCTTTCAGGAACTGTCTAGCATGAGGATAGTGTCTAGTGTTATCATGAGTAGCAGGCAAATGTCCATTATCTAATGAAGATTGTACTGTAAGAAAATATACCCATGTGTGAACAGTTTAATTCATTAATTCATTCCTTACATAAACTGATGCATGCACAAAATTGATATAGCTTTATCCAACAAAGGGATGAGTTTTGGTGTTAAGTTTCCATTTAAAAGTGTTTGCTCTATGGTCACCCACAACCTCTTCATTCACCATCATAGCAGTTATCACACTGCTATTACTAGTTTCATTGTATTCGCTGCTGGCATATAAGCACTATGAAGGAGATTCTGTCTTGCTCACTATTTTATTCCTACATGCAGCAAAGAACCCAGGCTTTGGTATTCGATGAACACTTGTCAAAAGAATAGTAGTCCGATGTCAATGTGTTAGTGAATAATATAACATAATGTTTAAGAACTTGGATTTTGCAAGGCTTTACTTTATATCCCAGTCCTGTAGCTCATGAACTGTGAATACCTTGGGCAAGTTATTTAACCTTTGTGAAATTTATTTGCTCATCTGTAAACTGCTGAAAATGATAACATTCATAGGGTCATTGGAAGCATTAAATCAAATGATATATCTAAAATGCCCTGAATCATAATATATAGCACATGGTAAATATTCTATGTATTGTAGCTACAATAGTACTTGTGATTATTATTAATAAAAATATTTATTGTTGTTATTGGTGTTGACTGTAAGTTGGGGGAAGAAATGGATGTTCAAATAAATTGTTTAATTATACAAAACTTTTCTTACTGAAGATTTATCAGAAAATTATACAGGAATAATTTAGAGTCATCTGAGTGGAAATTTAATAGAATTAAATAAAGTATTATTCTTCTGAACTATATGGTACCCTCAAGTCTGAAAGTGTTAACTAAATATACCAAAGAAGTGCCTAATTTTATACAAGATACTTTCATCCTAATCATATAGCAGCACCTCACCCTCTATGCTTTAGGGAAGATTCTTCTCCTTAATTCATTCTACCTTTTGGTCAAGGAGCTACTTTTCATGTGTAATAAATGTGCCACTGAATTTTGATAGACAGAATTTGAGTGTCTCCATAGATATTCCTTTTCAAGTACAGGGACTTCCATTTCAATTTTCAACATGTTGAGACCCTTTCTTTGTGTTCATTCACTAAGATCCTTTCTATTCTGTGGGAAAACACATTGTCTGTAGTTTTGATTGTATTTAGAAGTCTTTTGTTTCTTCAAGGGGTTTTTGGAATGTCCACAAGTTGCCACACTCTGGGTCCCTGTGCTCATGGACTTTGTGCAAACTTAAAGCTGAAAATCACAACTTGGGGCTTGACTCTACCAATATATTTTACAGGTTGATAAATAGTGACATAGACAAGTATGTGACTTGTCTGAGGCTAGAGTACTATTTAGTGACAGAGCTGGGACTGGAACCTAAGTCTCTGGATTTTCTGTCTAGTCAGTGTACCTTTCAAAAATGCAAGAATTCAAGTGATGCTCAATTGGTTTCCATTAAACTTCTTTGGTTTTAGTCACTTCTTTCACACAGGAAAGAAAAAGCCAATCCTACGTCTCTAGTGTATCTGGTGTATCAGGTCAGTCCTAACAACTGCTGGTTACAGAGGTGGCTCAAGCTGATTATTATAAACATGTATAAAATTGTGAGCAGAACTTAGAAAACAATTTGTTTGGATTAGCTGGCATTTTAATAGGTTATTTTCCTAATCTAAATATAAACAAGTTTGTGCAGGTGATATTATAGAGATGAATATAAAATTTGTATGAAAGTGTATAACATAAACACGATGTCTTCATAATGTCACAAAGCATAATTTCTGGTGATATCAGTTTTATCCATTTTGTTATGATTTGGATCTTAAAGCCCCCCAAAGTTTCCCATGTCCAAGGCTTGGTCCCCAGGTGATAGTGCTATTAGGATGTGTGGAATCATCAGGAGGTGAACCTAGTGGAAATAAGTTAGGTCACTGAGGAGCATGCCCTTGAAGGGGATATTGGGACCCCAGTCCCACTCTTCCCCTTCCACTTTCTGACTACCATGAAGTAAGCAGCTTTACTCTACCATGAGTTCCTTCCCATGAGGTTCTGCCTCACTACAGGCCCTGAATAACAATGCCAAGTGACTATGGACCCAGATTTCTAAATGATATGCCAAATTAAAGTTTACCTCCTCATAAGTTGTTTATGACAGGCATTTTGTCACAGAAATAGAAAGCTCACTAATATGCATTGTTTATTCTCATACTTAGGGGATACCTATCATGAATTGAACATTAGATCTATTGAAATTAATAAGATAAGGCCCTCATTATCAAGTAAGTTAGAATCAAGATTTCATGATAGGATTGAATAGAAAGCATAGGCTTGAGTTTGTGTTTTATGATGTTTTGAGGGAAGATTTTTCAGTGGGTAAGAATGCTGTCTACATGGAGATCTGAAATGATGCCACACTTTACCCCACTTGGAAGCTCATATCTATGTTAGTTAACCTATCAAGTTAGGCAGACCTCTTTGTTTCTACAAAGGCTAAAGAATCATAGAACTATTAGGGTAGGTTGTAATTGTCAATAAAAGTATATCTTCTTCCCAGGAACATAGTGTTTTCAATGAATTTGTAGTTTGACTGGAGACAGAGGGTTATCAGACTTCCCACAAGTTTGATGAAAACTGATCCCTTGTGTTTCTGTCCTTTTTTGCTCTGCCACAGCCTGCCAGTTTGGGCTTCTGCCCATTGTAATGTTCCACTAAAGCTAAGGAATATCATTTTATTAGGAAATCCTGTCTACCACTGGATATTCCCCAATGACATAGGCCTTAACTTCTGCTTGTTGTATGTTGACAAGTTTCTGGAACAATTTACCCTCTTACCAGACTTGGTCCCCAATAGTCTACCATATCCCAAGAAGTCTGCATATCTCAAGATCTGAGCTTTCTTCAGATTGGTCTGTCTCATTGTCCAACATCCAACCCTTCTCAGCAAGGGATTCCCCATTGTGATTTTGCAGCAACTACCTCAACTACCAAATAGTTGCAAATCTTGGGCACTGCGTTTTGGTCAATTGGCTTTAGTTACTGGGTTTTGATTATGCATGCCAAATGAATTAAATGAAATAAATTTTATTTACCAGTGCAAAAAAATCAGCCAGGTGCAGTGGCATATACCTATAATCCTAACTACTAGGGAGGCTGAGGCGGGAGGATTACAAATTTGAGGCCAACCTGGACAACCTAGACCCTGCCTCAGAATGAAAATAAAAAGGGCTGGGGATGTGGATCAGGGGTAGAGCATGCATGGGTTCAATGCCAGGTACCACAAAAACAAATCAACTATTATATAAAGATATATAGAAGAAACTGAAGATTACTTACAACTCCAACATTCATAGATATTTACTGTTAACATTTTATATTAGCATATATTAACATGCATATACACAATCCTGTTAGTTCTGTCTTCAAAAATTATATAAGTCCTTACTGTTCAGTATTGACACCTCTATCCAAATCACTATGTTCTCTTGCCTGGACCAGAAAAATAACCTTCCCACTGGTCTGTAGTCTATTTTTTATCCCAAATCCAGAGTGATCTTTAAAAAATATTCATCAGGTGTGTTAGTCAGCTTTCTGTTGCTTTTATCAAAATACTTAACTTTTCCTCCTCTAAGATGTTTGAGTTATTTGGGACTTATGGTTTCAGAGATTCAGTCCATGATCTGCTGACTCTATTGTTCTGGGCTTGAGATAAGACCATGGTGGAAGGACATGGTGGAGGAAAGCTGCTGAGTTCATGGCAGACAGAAAGTAGAGGGAGGTGGGAGAGAAAAAAGAGGATCCAGGGACAAGATATATAATCCCCAAGGCCAAGCCACCAGTGCCCAACCTACTTCTTTCAGGTACTCCCCATATGCCTGCAGTTACCACCAGTACTCCATTCAAATTATTACTTTATCAAATGGATTATTCCACTGCTCAGGTTACAGTTCCCATAATCTAATCATTTCACCTCTGAACACTCCTGCATTTTTTACCATGTGAATATATTGGCAGATACCTCATATTCAAACCACAATATCATGTCTTATCAATCAAAAGCCAAAGGAGTTCACTTGGGTACTCATTTCCTCTATTGTCTCATTAATTATCACACTTTTCCTGAATATGGATTAATAATTTGAATGGATTATTGGTGGTAACTGCTAAATTTCTATTTTAACCACAGTGTCCTCTTTGCTGTTCCTCAAACAACTCAAGCATGATTCTGCTTCAGGGACTTCCTCTTGTTGTATTGTCTGTTAGGAATGACCTACAGTATATATTCACTTGACTCTCTCTTTGACCTTATGGAAACAGATTGGCATCTGTTACATATTCTAGCAATATACCTTTAGAAGAGCTGCCAAGTATTCTCTATGTACCAATCTCTCTTGTATCTAAAATGGTACCCATCCTGATACTGCCTGCTCCCTTTCTTGCTTTATTTTTCTTTCTATCCTTATCCTTACCTGACATCATACTATATATGTATTTTATTTGTTTATTGTCTATCTCCTCCACTAGATCATGAACTTCATAATGTCAGGTACTTTGATTTGTTTATTGTTTAAAAAATAAACAGTACCTACACATAGTAGATTACTCAGTAAATACCTCTTGAATAAAAATTTTTGAAAAAATCTATAAATATTAACCTATATATGTCATTCAGTAAATGAGTTTTAACTTAATGATATGTTAAGTAGATTCTTCTATATCCATGAATCCTAATATATTTAATCAATTTTATGTTTGAAACATTTATATATTTTTAACAGTGGTGAATCATTATCATGTGGGGAGTGGTAAATTTGGCTAAGAAACAGAAAAAAGTTTTGAACCAGTGTCTTGCTATCAAAGCAGAGTCAGAAAATAGAGACTATGAAATGTTCAGGTGAGGTGACCTTTTTCATATGTCAAATGAGTTTCTAAAGAGGAGACACAAGCAGGTGTTGAGCAGTGAAATAAGTATATAACATCTTAAAATAATTCATTTGGACAGTAAGTTACTCATTAAGAGAAAAATGATATATAGCACGCTAGATTAAAATAGTCACATTGCTTTATAATAATACTTCTTATAAACAAGAGATGAAACTGAAACTTAGAAAATACTTGACAGCTACTCTAAAGGTATATTTGTAGAATATGTAACAGATGCCAAGAATTCAAGCCTGAGTAACATGTTGATGCTATTTCATTTAATAAAATTTGATTTTCACCTTGTTACATCTTAATAATTGTTTTGAAGTATTTTATGGCATATGACCCCCTTTCTCTAGAAGGCAGGCTAGACAGACCAGACTATTTGTTATTTGCTCTTAGATTCTAGAAGCTCAAGAGGCTCTGTGTCTTGGGCTGCTAAAATCTTTATTTTTTTGTTCTTTGAGTCTATGTGGGAATTCTGAATAAAGGTTTTATTTCATAACTAAATCTTAATGAGCAAATCATTTTGTTGAGCAAAATCTATTCTAAAAGGTAGTGTGCTCCAAAAAGCTTGACAAAAGCTTGCACATCTGTTTAGAAGCTGTGTTGTCTTTGTTGTGGTGTGTAATTTAATAGCCTTACAAACAGGCTTTTCAGCAGATTCAAATACACAGTATGTTTAAATAAAATGTATACACACTTTCAAAACCAATATTTATTTGTAAGTAAACTCATGATGTTAACATGCTGCAACACATAGCATAAATAAGCAAATGTTTATCATCAGCTTGTCCTACTCTTCGAGCGTGACTTATATTTTTCTATTCTTTACTCTGCTTATCTTCCATGGGAATATGGATACAGATAATCTCTTCCTCTAACTTTTGTCACCTTGAAATGGTTGCATGGATTGATTCAATTTCAAATTCATGTCTGCATATTGACAACATCTTAGTAACATTTCCCACAATTTTCTTTTTCTTTTTTATTGTTTTAGATTTATTATAAAAAATTTTATGTTCATTACAGAAAGATTGTTAAGAATATTAAACCTGAAATGTACTTGAAGCTGTATGTCCTCCCTGTAAAGGAATTTGACATTTATGGGGCCATTCTTTGTTCTAGAAATATGGCCTAGATCTCTGAGATTTTGATTAGATTCTAGGCACATTCATTATTTTGTTTTCTGTTTTTAAGAGGTCAGTGTGATCCTCACCTTGAAGAGTTTAGAAAATTTAGAAATGTTTAGGGCAAAAGGTAATAATCATTCATAATCCTAACTCCCATATAGAAACATTGCCAATGTTTGGCTCATCCCCAATAGTCATTTCTTGATAGAGCTGAGAAAAAAAATCTATAGTTTGATATATTACTTTTTCAATTAATTGTAAGAAGTTTCTATATTATTAAAATTATTCATTAATATAATAGTTAAGGCCTGCATAGTATTTTAGGTTATAGAAGAATTAAAAAGAAGTATTTTTCAATGAATATTTTGGTTTAGCAAATTGATCTTTGTGGTTGACTTTGCAATGAACTTATTTACAGATTTAAACAGTGAAAAATTATAGAAAAATACAAATGAAAATTATTTGTAGTACATGTGAAAGTAAATCTAATGAATTTCCTTTTAGTATCATATATATGTATATTCATACATATATAAACATATATTTCCTTTCCTATTTTATGTAACTTTTAATCATAATAGATATAATGGCAGGTATATATGTATATACACATACACACAGTTGATTCTTATCATTCATGGATTCCATATTTGCAAATTCCTCTACTCACTAAAATTTATTTGTAACCCCTAAAATATCAGTACTTGCAGTGCTTTAACATTCCTGCGTAGAGTGACAAAAAATATTAAGTCAATTGATGCACATATTCCAACATAAGTTGAACAAAGCAATGATCTGCCTTCTTGTTTCAGCCTTATACTGTTAGCAAAGTATCCTTTATGCAGTATATTAAGTGCCATGTATTTCAAATTGTTGTGTTTTTTCTCTTGGTGATTTCAATATTTAAAATGGCTTGCTAAAGTGCCGTCTAGGTTTTCTAAGTACAAAAAGGTTGTGATGTACTTTGAGGAGAAAATATGTGTGGTAGATAAACTTCTTTTAGGTATGAGTTATATATATAGTTTTGTTGGCCACAGGTTCCGTATTAGTGAATCAATAACATGTATTAGAAAAGGCATCTTCAAACAGAAGCACAATTTAAGCAAAGTTATATGTTATATATTAATTGACTGGTGGAAATGTTTTGACCAGAAGCTCACAGAAATCTAACTCTTTACTTTTCATAGGAGCTGTGCTTAGTATTTGCTAATTCAGTATTTGTGGTGCCCTTATAGAGCATAACTGCTGTAAATAATGAGAATTGAATACATACATTTGTGTGTATGTCTACACACAGCATTGTATGTATGTGTATTATATACCAAATGGTATTGTATATTGCTCTTTTCATTTTTATTATAAATTATCATCTTCCCATGTTATTAAATATTTTAGAAAACTTGATTAGTGGCTTCCAGATACAGTATAATTTCATCAGGATTATGCTATTATGGGACATTAGGTTCCATGATTATTGCTAACAATTCTTGTAATCTATCATATCAACATGAATAAAAATCATGTGACCATATTAATGGATATATAAATAGTACTTGACAAAACACAACATCCATTCATGATAAAAACTCAGTAAACTAGAAACTGAGGTGAACTTTCTCACCTTGATAAAGAACATGTACAAAAACCTCCAGTTAACATCATATTTAATGGTGAGAAATTAGAAACTTTTCCATGAAGAGCAGAAACAAGTTAAGTATGCCCCCTCTCATTATTGTATTTTGACATCAGTAAGATAAGGAAATAAGAAAGGTATAAGATTGGGAAGGAAGAAATAAACCTATCTTTGCTTAAAGATGACATAATTATCTATGTAGAAAATCCCCCAAATATCCTTGGAAATAGTTAGTGATTATAGCAAGTTTGCAGGATTCCAAATTAACATACAAAAATCAATTGTTTTTCCATATACAAGCAATGAATTAGGGAGTTTTAAGATTTTCATTAAAAAATTAACTGGAACATAAAGAAGTACATATCTATGAGGTGTCGTGATGTTTTGATACATGTACACATTGTATAATGTTCAAATCAGGGTAAACATCCATCTCCTCAACCATTTATCATTATCATTTCTTTATGGTGAAATCATTCAAGATCATTTTTTCAAGTTTAAAAATGTATTTAGTACATTGTCATTACCTATAGTCACTCTACTATTCAATAGAACACTAGAACATCTTGCTCCTACCTCAGTACACATTGATTAAACTTTTCTCATCCCTTCCTCCCTCAGCCTCTGGTGGCCACCATTCTAATCTCAACTTTTGTGAGATCAACTTTTTTGTATTGAACTTATGAGTGAGATCATATAGTACTTGTCTTTCTGTGTCTGTCTCTTTTCACTTATTGATCTTATGTTTCATCTATGTTTGTGTATATGACAGGATTTCATTCTCTTTTATGGCTGAATAGTATTCCACAGTGTATATGTGTCACATTTTCTTTATCAACATATCAGTTTGATGGATACTTAATTCCATTTCTTGGCTATTGTGTTGCTGTAATGAACATGGGAGTGCAGATATCTCTTGGACATGCTGATTTTTATTCAGTTGTGTATAATATATATAAAACTCCATCCAGAAATGGGAATGCAGGATCCTATGGTAATTCTATTTTTAGCTTTTAAGGAATCTGTATACTATTTTCCATAATCACTGTACTAATTTACATTACTAACAACAGTGTACAAGGGTTACCTTTTCTCCACACCCTTGCCAACACTTGTTACCTTTACTGTTGATAATAGTGATCCTAATGGGTGTGAGGTGATATCTCATTATTATTTAGTTTACATTTCTCTGGTGATTAGTGATTTAAATACATATCACCACATGAATGGATTAATAAAATGTAATATACATACAAAACGGAATACTATTCAGCCTTATATAGAAGAAAATTCTGTCATTTATTACGGCATGGCTGAACCTTGAGGATATTATGCTAAGTGAAATAAGCCAAGCACAGAAAGACAAATACAGGGTGATCTTACACATATGGAATATATAAAAGTTGAACTCATAGCGAATAGGTTTCCAGAGGATGGGGAAAGGGAGTGGTTAGGGAATGTACAGCACAAAGAGTGCATTATAATTACATACAAGAGGAAGTGAGGGGAAAAGGAAAAATAATACAAGGGGGAGGAATGAATTACAGTAGAGGGGGTAGAGAGAGAAGAGGGGAGGGGAGGGGAGGGGAGGGGGGATAGTAGAGGATAGGAAAGGCAGCAGAATACAACAGACATGAGTATGTCAATATGTAAATCAGTGGAAGTGTAACTGATGTGACTCTGCAATCTGTATACGGGGTAAAAATGGGAGTTCATAACCCACTTGAATCAAAGTGTGAAATATGATATATCAAGAACTATGTAATGTTTTGAACAACCAACAATAAAAAAAAATAAAAAAAATAAAATTCAGTGAAAAATGTCTATCAATATTAACTCATAAATTGTAACAAATGTACCATACTAATGCAATATGTTTATGCATGTGTTTGGGAGAGGTGTTGAGAAGGTATAAAGAAACTCTTGGTATTTCCAATATTTTGCATACCTAAAACTCAGAAAACAAAGTCTATTAATTAAAAAAAAAACAAAACTGTTGCCGAAACATCAGACAACTCTGCCATTTTGAAGTTTTGCTTTTGTTATTCACAGGGCAAATAATACCTCAATTATATAAGGATGAGCCTTATTATATATTTTAAAATGTGTATATAAATATCTCAACAACCATGCTGTATGTGCATTCTACTAAGAGATTCTGAGTATGCAAAAGTCATTTCTCAATTTCTCCTGAAGTGTTTGAGGTGGTGTGGTAATACAACTGGGGTTGAAATTCCCCACCCTTTATTCTAGCCTTTGATGAAGCAGAAGAGGCAATCTCAGGCTTTTTTGGAGGGGAGCTAATCAAAGGCATATGTGGCCTAAGGACTTTGCGCTTTCTAAAGGGCAGACGCTTTCTAAGATGCAGCACTTGAGCTTTAATCAAACAGCCATGAGTGCATATGCTGTTTCTTATTCTCCAGGGCTGAGTGGGCTTTTGGTGTTGAAATTACTTTGGCACTATGAGCAGCTAGGGAATTGGTATGCAGGGCTTTGTCTGTTGGCTTAAGTAGAGGAATAAGAGGGATCATAAAGAAAGTCTTTGGTGGGTTACTTTTGTTCTGGGTCACCTCGAGTCCCAAAGGTATTCTAATTGCTTGAAGCTGTGAAAAGCAGATTCTTTCTTTCCTATACAGCTACCTTTCTCAGATGAGGGTAGTGGTGAAATAAGGGTCCCTTTGTTGTTACTCCTTTGGGTTTTGAAATTGTGTTTATAACAAATAATCTGTGAGAAGTGACAGAAAACCCTGAGTAATGTAGAGGTGTTACCAAAAGAGAAGGTTTTATTGCTTTTATTCATCACCCCCGAGAGACGAAATAAAGGCAGGCATTAAAATATTGCTGCTGAATATGGACATATGTTTTTATATCAGTATGTGTCCTTACTTTTGAGATATGCAAGGCATGTAAACAACCTAATTAACACATACACTGTTAGATTATAACAGGTAACTGACCAACAGAAGGTAAAAGCTAATGTCTTGAAATATCTAAATCAAGAATGCAGGTAGGGTGGGCCTGAGATTGCTAAACACATGTTTAGCAAACATGTATTGGGCACATACTAGGTATTCACTTTTGTAGAAGTTGACTTTGAGCTACCTGATTAGTCCCCAGTGGTCATTTTGGTTTGAAATTGTGAATTCTTTGTTTCCCATCAAGAATCCGGAATGTGCCCTAGGCCCAATGGTGATTGTAGATAATTTGTTATTGTGTCTCTCCTCCTAGTGGATCCTCATTCCACCTTTCTGTTGCTCATTCCACCTATCTGGGCCTTCCCTTCTTGGATTCCCATATTTTCAAGGTGACTGGCTTGGGGTGATTTCTCATTTAGCTGCATAAGAATTTGTTATAACATTGTTTCCTGATCCCCTCAAAACATAAACTTTGGCACTCATATTGTCGAGTACAAAATTTGTATGTTCTTAATGTGGTAGTTGGCTAATTTGAGAAATCATGTGGCTATCTCTTAATACTAGAGTACTGAATTATAAGAATGGAGATTCACTTTTTCATTACTTGATGTTATATATTCACTCAACTCAGTAACTTGCTGGAGAAAGTTTATTTATTTGTTTTTTATTTCTTTTCCTTCTTCTCTTACTGAATCAAGAGATAACTCTGATATTGGAAATTTAGGGCACACATGGGGGGAAATGATCAGCATCATAACAGACCTGTGATTTTAGTGCTTTGAGAGTAGTAGGGCCTCTGGGGTGCATCTCTCATGAACCTACAAGGCTGGGCCAATTATTCTTTTGTTTTGAGTTTTCTCCCTAGACTGAACATCCAAGGAAGTTAGTGAGGTGATAAATTTGAGGCTGGGGTGGCACTGGCAACAAATGTTTCTTTTGTTTAATCCCAATAAATGCCATATTTCAAGTCAAATAATTAAAAGAAGACTATAGAAAGATGCAAAATTTGAGGTCAGAATACATACTTACATGTCAGTACTCTGTATTTATGGACTGAAATATGGCCTCCAGCATTTTATGTGTTAAAGCCCTAACCTTCAATGGGATGCTGTTTGGAGAAGGGAGGTAATAAGGTCTAAGTAAGGCCATAAACTGGAGCCTAAATCTGATAAGAAGGAAGCATAAGAGCACCTTCTTTCTCTTTCTCTCTCTCTCTTCCATCACAACCCCACAGAGAAGAGAGGCCATGGTGAGAAGACAGTTCAAAGGCATCCTATCTACAAGCCAACAAGAGAGCCCTCACCAGAAGTCAAATTTACCAGCATCTTGATAGTGAACTTCTGGCCTCCAGAAATGTGACAAAATAAATTTCTGTTGTTTAAATCACTCAGATTATGATATTTTGTTACAGCAGCCTGAAAAGGCTAATACATTCTCCAATTCACATTATACATCAAAGAACACTTGTGTTCACCTGTTTAAGGTGGTGTTTTCAGCATTCCATTCAATTTGAAAAATATTTATTGTACCCAGGATACTAGACATTGATAGCAGTCTAGCTGACAAAAACTTTCTTATGGAGCTATTAGACTTCACAGCCTAATATAGACATGGTTGATACAAGCAAACAAACACAGGTCACATGAAACTAAATGTAACAAAAATAGTTATTCATCTACCTACTTGTGACAAGTATTACACAATTATGAAGCCTACAATGATCTGAGCTTCAAGGAATCAATTTTAAAACTTGAAGATTCTTTTACTATGTGTACTATTTATCTATGTGGTTGGTGGTCCCTATTGAAGTTAATCAGTGTCTTGGTAAAGACAACTTGATGAGAGGGAGAAGAGATGCCTAGTTGAGTTTAATTGTGTCATGTTATAATTTATATATGGTAGAGATATAATCAAAATGGAAAAAAAAAACATTAAAATAGTACCTCTGGGGGACTGCTTCCCCCCCCCCCCAAGAAATGGTTTTAAACTGTGAAACAGTTATGGCAGCAACATTTTCCTCCAAACCTCAATTTATAGAGTAAATGTAAGCGAAACAGCTTTAATGAAAGTAGATGTGAGATACCTGAGCAATGATGACTTCTGAGATATCCTTATATAACCCTAAACCTCTGAAGAATTAACATTGAAAACAATTGCTTACTTAAACCATGTTGCTGTTTATAAGATTTGATAACTTGAGCAAAGATTGAATTATTTTACTGGAACAGGATGGAAAGGGTGTTAAAGCTGTTGTCAAGAAACATGCAATATTATTTTAAAAGCAAGCAAGATATAATCAGGAAGAGGAAGAAGAGATGCTACAGATTCTTAAAATATAAGGTTCTCAGACCTGGCCATGCCACTCACATGATGTTGTAAATAATAAAAACCAAAGAGTTGTGGCTTTCTTCAAGTTACATTACCACTAATACAAGTTCAAGATAGAATTATTGGTCCCTATCAATGAATGTCTGCTAAAGAAATAATATCAGGGGGCTGGGGATGTGGCTCAAGCGGTAGCGCGCTCGCCTGGCATGCGTGCAGCCCGGGTTCGATCCTCAGCACCACATACCAACAAAGATGTTGTGTCTGCTGAGAACTAAGAAATAAATATTAAAAATTCTCTCTCTCTCCCCCCTCTCTCACTCTCTCTTAAAAAAAAAAAGAAATAATATCAGACGTTAAACTTTTTATATATAGCCTCTCTTGGCAAGCAGGTGGGTGGGATCTGAGAGATGATTGATAGTATAGTGGAACAGGTCAGCTACAAATCCTTTTATTCTTAATATTTAAAGGATTATTAGAAGAATGCTCATTGGTTGTCATTCATATGCGATATTCCCTTCTTTCCCCCAATAAACTTCATGTAAGGACTAGGAATCTTTAGCCGCTCTTAATAGAATCTGCAGTTGATCCTGTTTGGAAGGATTGTGGTTTAGTTTATACCTATACAATTATACAGATTAACTTGCCAAGTCAGTTTTTCTGGCTGGGTTTGAAAAGGTGGTAGATAAGCCAAAGTACAATTCATTGTGACATCAGGCCCTATCAAATACAAAGGCAGAATCAACCCTTTTGGTAGGGAAAAGTAAGACACACAAATAATTTCAGAGCAAATCATATGGAATTTTCAGTCCCATTTAGAGGGACTGAAGGATTCTACAACTCATTTATGATTCTACTTCTACTCCTGATACTAGGGAGAAAATGGATGGAATTACAAAAAAATTCCTGCAGCTTATATTGCCTCTGCTCTTAAAAACAAGTATGTTTAGTTCTCAAATGACTTTTATGCCTTCCAAAGTCTTCTAAGAAATGAAATACCTCCAGGATAGAAGTAACAGAATTTATTAACAGTAGATATCTTGGGGGAAGTGATAGTCAGCTGAGAATAAGGGTCAGTGGAAAAGGGAACAGAATTGGTACCTGGGTACCAAAATCAGGCATTGTTAGGGGAGATGAGGGGGGCAGCCATATTTCCATCCATCATGTTGGAAAGTATACAGTCAGCTCACAACCAGAGCAGTTTTGCACACCATTTGGGTCTTTTATTCCTCTGTTATTCCCAAGCATGAAATTAACTTTAGGAAGGTGATTCACCTAGGCATTTAGACCCTCTTAAGGCAAGGTGAAAATGATTATGCCCTCACATACTTAATGTGAATTCCTGAGTTATTAGCTAAAATCTTACCGAAGGTACAAATTTGCCTTGTATTGAATTCATATGCTAAATTGCTGAGCTTTTTGTTTTGAAGCTCATTCTTTGAAATGTCAAAGTTAAGAATTGATTTGAGGACAATGGAATGACCATTTTTTCTATTATTAGCTGATGACCCTACTATGTATTCTATATTTATTATTCTCAGTCTTCATGACTACCCTGCCAGGTAGTTATTATTTTATCTCATTTATGCATACATATAAAATGCTGTGCTCATTCTATCAGTCTAGCTGCAAACTTGTCAATTTGAAAAAGTCTATTTCACTTCTCTTTAGTGTTTTGATATGGAATCATTATGTAAATTATATGATGTAAATATAATTTACATTAAATAATGTAATATAAATGTAAATAGTTTTGGAAGTTACTCCTGGTATTTGGGAATTTTTGGCATCAGTTTACTGCTTTAAAGAGGAACACATTTCAGTTTGTAACCATATCAGTCTTGTATACTATTCAGGTCTTTTATTCCTGTGTTATTGCCAAGCATGGGATTAACTTTATGAAGGTGATTCATTTAGGCATTTAGATCATCTGTGGCAAGGTAAAAATGATTATGTTGACATATCTTTAATTGGAAAAACAAAATATGCCTTTTCTTTCAAATCAATCGTAAACTCTTATAATCAAACACCACACATTCATACAAACACCCCCCCCACACACACACATATACACTTTGCTACTAGCAGGCTTATCCATATCCATATCCATACATCCACAGATGTTTTTCGTGGACATCAGTATATTCATTTACTACAGGAAAGAAATGAGCCCACAGGGAAACGTTACTTTTTAAGAAATGACTTTTGGTGTGAATCCAGTTTCTTATTAAATTGAGCATTATATTTGATTTTTCCTCCTTAAATGTTTAGTACATTTCCAGCAAGAGCCATAGAAATTCAACAAGACCTTGAAAAGAATTAGTTATTGTTCTGCCTGGCTGTTGTAGCTAGCTTGTAACAAATTTCAACTTTAACCATTTTGAAATTAAAGAAATAGCCAAAGTCATAGTAAAGTTTTTTACGCAGATCACAAACCTATTGAAATTCTAAAAGTAATCTATTATATTTCAGAGTAAAATGTGGAGGAGAGAGGCAGTGTGGTAGAGTGGAAAGTGTGAAGGATAGAACACTGAAAGGCATCTTTCCAAGTGTCTTTTGTTTGATTTTCTTATCTTTAAAAGAGAGTTGGGTTGGCAGATCCTTGTGGGTACTTATATTTCTAAAATCCTAATATGTAGATGAAATGGAAGTTCTTCCAATATGTGTAATTGGAAATTCTTATATGAAGGTGAGGCTGAGTAGGAGTCTACTCACCCAATGATGATCTCTTTAATTCCCTCTACTCATATTGAAAACTACTACCCTACATTGATAATTCATTAGGAGATTGTCAGGATTATTTGGAATTAATTTCTATTTTTCTTTATAATTGAACCTTTTCCTTCTGTGAATTTTGGAAACCACATTTTACTATCTTAGAGAATCTCTGATTTATCTTTATCATCATGGGGAAACTGCTTCACTAAAGGAGATGTGTAAAAAAAATAGGAGAAATAGGTGAGAGTCAGGCAGAGAAAAAAATACTGAGAATGTACAAGTTTTGTTTTTTTTTTTAATTAGGAAACAAAGGAAATACCAAGAAGGTGTTGGAGAGTCTCACAGTGCTGTTTTCTGCCCCTTGTGTTTGCATTGTTAAGACTGGAATGCTTTGCTATCCTGTAGGTCCCCAGCATTTTGCATCAGTTGGTTAGAGCAAATAATGAATATTCATAGAATCATGTTTCTAGAAACCAGTTTAAACAATCTTTGAGGATGAGGGAATGACAATTTATTTCTGTTATCAGCTGATAATACTACTATGTTATTTACATTTTTTATTCTGAATGAATTTTGTGGCTAGTTATTATTTCCCTAGGTAAAAGAAGAGGAGCCTCATGTTCAGCAATTTGTGCTGGAATTTTCTCACATTTCCAAATTTGTATTTCTTTAATCTTTTCTTCATCTAACTCAAAAATTTCAACTTCATCATGAATACAGTTCTATGCTTAACATTTAGGCTTTTTCTATGCCTATCCTAGAGAAATAATAACCGTCTACCCATATAAGTCTAGGTTATTGCTGGTGGGACAGCAAATATGGAAAGCAGTATGGAGATTCCTTGGAAATCTGGGAATGGAACCACCACTTGACTCAGCTATCCCTCACCTCAGACTATATCCAAAGGACTTAAAAACAGCATACTACAGGGACACAGCCACATGAATGTTTATAGCAGCATAATTCATAATAGCTAAACTGTGGAGCCAACCTAGATGCCCTTCAGTGGGTGAATGAATAAAAAAATATGGCATATATACACAATGTGATCACAATGTGATCCTTCACATTATACAAGTCTTTTGCAATTATGCAATTTACCCAGCAATAAAAGAGAATAAAATCATGGCATTTGCAGGTAAATGGATGGTCTTGGAGAAGATAATGCTAAGTGAGGTTAGCCAATCCCCAAAAAACAAATGCCAGCAATGTTTTCTCTGATATAAGGAGGCTGACTCATAGTGGGGTAGGGAGGGGATTATGGGAGGAATAGATGAATTCTAGATAGGGAAGAGGGGTGGGAGGGAAAGGGAGGAGGCAGGGGATTAGCAAGGATGGTGGAATGTGATGACATCATTATCCAAAGTACATGTATGAAGACACAAATTAGGTGTCAACCTTCTTTATATACAAACAGAGTTATGAAAAATTTTGGTATATATGTGTAATAAGAATTGTAATGCAAAAAACACAAAGTACATGTACAAAGACATGAATTGGTATGAGCATACTTTATATACAAAGATATGAAAAATTGTGCTCTATATGTGTAATAAGAATTGTAATGCATTCTGCTGTCGTGTATTTAAAAAAATAAAATCAATTAAATAAAAAAAGAAAAAGTTTAGGATCCTTTGTCTGGTTGTATTGCCTCATTAATATGGTCTTACTGACTTCAACTTATGAAAATTCAGCCAGTTCTTGGGAGTAAGCAGGAAACTCTCTTGCCAGTGAAAACTATTTTCAGAGTGTCATTTATTTGGACCATCACTAATTCAGCATGCTAGCAAACAGAGAATTGAGAGCTATGTGCTGGACTTTGGACAACATATTTTTCTTTTCTTTCTTTTTTATCAAAATTAAACCCTCACATAAGCTTCCTGAGATAGTACTATTTTATGCTTCATCTTATAAACAGGGAAACTGAAGCATAGAGAGGTCAAATGACTTGGCCATGGTTAAAAAACTAGTAAGGGACAGAAGGCGTGGCGCCGCAGAGAAGCGATTAACTGGTAAGCAGGGAGATAAGTGGCTGCAACACAGTGGTATCCCACCAGCCAAGCCCAAACTAACCCCCGGGCTGAATTCGGGATTGCAGACGGGGAAGGAAGCAGTACAGCCCCATCCCCCACAAGGGACACCCCACTAAGGCAACCAGCGGCCAACATCTTGGAGAGCTGAAGTATCCACCGCCACTCTCCGACAGATTGCAACAACAAAACAGGTGTGTGTCGCTCAGTTCAGTCCCCATACATAGGGGGATTTCACATAAAATCTCTCCTATACTTCCAGGGGGAGGGAGTATCACAGTGAGCCTGCATAAAGACTAAAGGAGAACTAGAGGCACCTGACCTTCAACCCCCCCTCCCATCAGCAGCCAAAACAAAACCTGTCTAGCCAGCGCTGGGGGAGGGGCAAGCAGAAAAAATCAAAACCATAGAGTACTGGGGATCCCCAAAGCCAACGGTGTGACCCCGGAGATCCAGGCTGTCTGATTTGCGCGGCCTGCCCTGCGGCTACAGAAGGCGTGGCGCCGCAGAGAAGGGATTAGCTGGTAAGCAGGGAGATAAGTGTCTGCGACAAGGTGGTATCCCGCCAGCCAAGCCCGCACTGACCCCCGGGCTGAGTTCGGGATTGCAGACGGGGAAGGAAGCGGTACAGTCCCATCCCCCACAAGGGCACTCAACTAAGGCAACCAGCGGCCACCAACTTGGAGAGCTGAAGTATCTACCGCCACTCTCCGACAGATTGCAACAACAAAACAGGAGAAACCAAGACGAGCAGGAGAAACCAGGAGACTAGAGGCAAGGCCCTCGCGACCTGGCAGCTGTAAACTGTAGGCCCACCGGCGACAGTTCACCCACTGCCCGCGTAACTGGGCGGTAGGAGAACGCCCACCCGCTGGCGACTGATCACCTGCCCGCGGCCTGTGATACTGGGTGGCTGGAGACTGCCCGCCTGCCGCGACCGGGAGCTGAAACCAAACAGAGACAGTCCGGTCACACCCCCCCCCAATAGGGCACCCCGGCAAGGAGACTGGGGCCCGTCATAGCAGAGTAGTGTCGTCACTGGAGCTCGGACGTCGGAATTCCTTCCCAGCGGAATCCACGTTAGCAGGCATAGTTTAACAACACAAAGGAGAGACATCAGAGTAATACAGAAACAAAACAAATCTATAGAAGAGAGCAGAAACACGACAATCAAATAGAGCTGGAAAGTAACGTGGATAACATGAGAAAACAAGGGAAAAAAGGATTACAAACAATGCAAGACAACTCAATTCTACAGGAGGACATAGAAACATCAGAAACAGGGATAGGGAAAGAACTCAAGGCATACCTAACTCGAATGGAAAGGAATATTAGAGAAGACATGAGACAGCAAGTCCAAGAAATAAAAGTATATTTTGAAAATGAATTAAACAAACAAATTCAAATGGCAAAGAACGAGCTCTACCAGGAGATAGAGATCTTAAAAAAAATCAAACAATAATCCTAGAATTGCAGGAAACTATAAACCAAATTAAAAACTCAAATGAGAATATTACAAACAGACTTGATCAAGTAGAAGTCAGAACATCAGATAATGAAGACAAGGTTTATCAACTTGAAAAGAATATAGTCAACACAGAAAAGATGCTTAAATCCCATGAACAATCTATTCAAGAGATATGGGATGTCATAAAAAAAAAAAACAAATATGAGAGTCATAGGGATAGAAGAAGGCACAGAGATTCAAACCAAAGGAATGGACAGCATATTAAATGAAATAATTCTAGAAAACTTCCCAGAGATGAAAGATGGAATGGATTGCCAAATCCTGGAAGCCTACAGGACCCCAAACATTCAAAACCATAATAGACCAACCCCAAGACATATAATTATGAAGATAGCCAACGTACAGAACAAGGAGAGAATATTAAAAGCTACGAGAGAAAAGAGGCAGATTACATTCAGGGGTAAACCAATTAGGTTAACGACCGATTTCTCATCACAAACTCTGAAAGCGAGAAGATCCTGGAATAATGTATTTCAAACGCTGAAAAATAATGGATTCCAACCAAGAATACTATATCCAGCAAAATTGAGCTTCAAATTTGACAATGAAATTAAAATCTTTCACGATAAACAAAAGCTAAAAGAATTTGCAGCAAGAAAACCAGCTCTGCAAAGCATTTTGAACAAAACACTACAAGAACAGGAATTGAAAAATAGTGCACAAAACTAACAGCAGGAGGTATCTCAGTAAAGGGGAAGGAAAATAACCAAAAAGCAAAACTAGCCAAACTAAAATAAATAAATAAAGAAGCATGACTGGAAGTACAAATCATATCTCAATAGTAACCTTAAATGTTAATGGCCTAAACTCACCAATCAAGAGACATAGGCTAGTAACCTGGATCAAAAGAACAAATCCAACAATATGCTGCCTTCAGGAGACTCATATGATAGGAAAAGACATACACAGGCTGAAGGTAAAAGGTTGGGAAAAATCATACCACTCATATGGCCCTCGGAAGCAAGCAGGACTGGCCATACTCATATCGAATAAAATCAACTTCAAACCTAAGTTAATCAAGAAGGATAAAGAAGGTCACTATATACTGTTAAAAGGAACCATCCACCAACAAGACATAACAATCATCAACTTGTATGCATCAAACAATGGAGCTGCAACGTTCATAAAACAAACTCTCCTCAAGTTCAAGAGTCAAATAGACCACAACACGATAATTATGGGTGACTTCAACACACCGCTCTCGCCATTAGACAGATCCTCTAGACAAAAGCTGAATAAAGAAACTATAGAACTCAACAGCACAATCAATAACCTAGACTTAACCGACATATATAGAATATATCAACCATCATCAAGTGGGTACACATTCTTCTCAGCAGCACATGGATCCTACTCAAAGATAGACCATATATTATGCCATAAGGCAACTCTTAGTAAATATAAAGGTGTGGAGATAATACCATGCACCATATCTGATCACAATGGAATGAAATTGGAAATCAATGATAAAAGAAGGAAGGGAAAATCCTACATCACATGGAAAATGAACAATATGTTATTGAATGATCAATGGGTTATAGAAGACATAAAGGAGGAGATGAAAAAATTCTTAGAATCAAATGATAACAC
Source organism: Spermophilus citellus (assembly GCF_964194105.1). Lineage (NCBI taxonomy): Eukaryota > Metazoa > Chordata > Mammalia > Rodentia > Sciuridae > Spermophilus > Spermophilus citellus. Next base: position 115,135,034 of record NC_138190.1, on the reverse strand, counting down.
AGACACAACATACCGGAATCTATGGGACACAATGAAAGCAGTTTTAAGAGGGAAATTCATTTCTTGGAGTTCTTACCTCAAAAAAAGAAAAAAACAACAAATAAATGAACTCACACAACACCTCAAAAACCTAGAAAAGGAAGAGCAAAACAACAGCAAATGTAGTAGAAGACAAGAAATAATTAAAATTAGAGCAGAAATCAACAAAATTGAAACAAAAGAAACCATTGAAAAAATTGATAAAACTAAAAGTTGGTTCTTTGAAAAAATAAATAAGATAGACAAGCCCTTAGCCATGCTAACGAAAAGAAGAAGAGAGAGAACTCAAATTACTAACATATGGGATGAAAAAGGCAATATCACAACAGACACTACAGAAATACAGAAGATAATTAGAAAGTGTTTTGAAACCCTATATTCCGATAAAATAGAAGATAATGAAGATATCGATAAATTTCTTAAGGCATATGATTTGCCCAGATTGAGACAGGAAGACACACACAATTTGAACAGACCAATAACAAAGGAAGAAATAGAAGAAGCCATCAAAAGACTGCCAACCAAGAAAAGCCCTGGACCGGATGGGTATACAGCGGAGTTCTACAAAACCTTCAAAGAAGAATTAATACCAATACTTTTCAAGCTATTTCAACAAATAGAAAAAGAAGGAGCTCTTCCAAATTCATTCTATGAGGCCAACATCACTTTGATCCCAAAACCAGACAAAGATACTTCAAAGAAAGAAAACTACAGACCAATATCTCTAATGAACTTGGATGCAAAAATTCTCAATAAAATTCTGGCGAATCGAATACAAAAACATATCAGAAAACTTGTGCACCATGATCAAGTAGGATTCATTCCTGGGATGCAAGGCTGGTTCAATATACGGAAATCAATAAATGCTATCCACCACATCAATAGACTTAAAGACAAGAATCACATGATCATCTCGATGGATGCAGAAAAAGCATTTGACAAAGTACAGCATCCCTTTATGTTCAAAACACTAGAAAAACTAGGGATAACAGCAACTTACCTCAACATTGTAAAAGCTATATATGCTAAACCTCAGGCTAGCATCATCCTAAATGGAGAAAAACTGAAGGCATTCCCTCTAAAATCTGGAACAAGACAGGGATGCCCTCTATCACCACTTCTATTCAATTTAGTTCTCGAAGTACTAGCCAGAGCAATTAGACAGACAAAAGAAATTAAAGGCATAAAAATAGGAAACGAAGAAATTAAACTATCGCTATTTGCGGATGACATGATAATATACTTAACAGACCCAAAAGAGTCTACAAAGCAGCTGCTAGAGTTAATAAATGAATTCAGCAAAATGGCAGGTTATAAAATCAACATGCATAAATCAAAGGCATTCCTGTATATTAGCAACAAAACCTCTGAAATGGAAATAAGGAAAACCACTCCATTCACAATATCCTCAAAGAAAATAAGATACTTAGGAATCAACCTAACAAAAGAGGTGAAAGATTTATACAATGAAAACTACAGAACCCTAAAGAGAGAGATATAAGAAGATCTCAGAAGATGGAAAAATGTACCCTGTTCATGGATAGGCAGAACTAACATCATCAAAATGGCGATATTACCCAAAGTTCTCTACAGGTTTAATGTGATGCCAATCAAAATCCCAACGGCATTTCTTGTAGAAATAGACAAAGCAATCATGAAATTCATATGGAAAAACAAAAGACCCAGAATAGCAAAAGCAATTCTAAGCAGGAAGTGTGAATCTGGAGGTATAGCGATACCAGAGGTCAAACTGTATTACAAAGCAATAGTAACAAAAACAGCATGGTACTGGTACCAAAACAGGCAGGTGGACCAATGGTACAGAATAGAAGACACAGAGACTAATCCACAAAGTTACAACTATCTTATATTTGATAAAGGGGCTAAAAGCATGCAATGGAGGAAGGATAGCATCTTCAACAAATGGTGCTGGGAAAATTGGAAATCCATATGCAACAAAATGAAATTGAATCCCTTTCTCTCACCATCCACAAAAATTAACTCAAAATGGATCAGGGAGCTAGATATCAAATCAGAGACACTGTGTCTGATAGAAGAAAAAGTTGGCTACGATCTACATATTGTGGGGTCTGGCTCCAAATTCCTTAATTGGACACCCATAGCCCAAGAGTTAACAACAAGAATAAACAAATGGGACTTACTTAAACTAAAAATTTTTTTCTCAGCAAGAGAAACAATAAAAGAGGTAAATAGAGAGCCTACATCCTGGGAACAAATTTTTACCCCCCACACCTCTGATAGAGCCCTAATATCCAGAATGTACAAAGAACTCAAAAAATTAAACAATAAGATAACAAATAACCCAATCAACAAATGGGCCAAGGACCTGAACAGACACTTCTCAGAAGAGGACATAGAATCAATCAACAAGTACATGAAAAAATGCTCACCATCTCTAGCAATCAGAGAAATGCAAATCAAAACCACCATAAGATACCATCTCACTCCAGTAAGATTGGCAGCCATTATGAAGTCAAACAACAATAAGTGTTGGAGGGGATGTGGGGAAAAGGGTACACTTGTACACTGCTGGTGGGTTGCAAAATGGTGAGGCCAATTTGGAAAGCAGTATGGAGATTCCTGGGAAAGCTGGGAATGGATCCACCATTTGACCCAGCTATCGCCCTTCTCGGACTATTCCCTGAGGACCTTAAAAAAGCGCTCTATAGGGATACGGCTGCATCAATGATTATAGCGGCACAATTCACAATAGCTAGACTGTGGAACCAATCTAGATGCCCCTCAATAGATGAATGGATAAAAAAATGTGGCATCTATACACAATGGAGTATTATGCAGCACTAAGAAATGACAAAATCATAGAATTTGCAGGGAAATGGATGGCATTAGAGCAGATTATGCTAACCGAAGCTAGCCAAGCCCTAAAAAACAAATGCCAAATGTCTGCTTTGATATAAAGAGAACAACTAAGAACAGAACAGGAAGGAAGAGCATGAGGAAAAGACTACAGTAAACAAAGACGAATGGGGGGAGAGAAACGGAGAGAGAAGGGAAAACACATGGAAATAGTAGGAGACCTTCAATGATACATAGAATTATAAGAGGTTATAAGGGGCAAGGTGGAGGGAAAAAAGGGAGAGAATTGAACAACAGCAGGGGAGGTAGAGAGGGAAGATGGGAGGGGAGGGGAGGGGAGGGGGGATAGTAGGGGATAGGAAAGGTAGCAGAATACAACAGTCACTAATATGGCATTATGTAAAAATGTGAATATGTAACAGATGTGATTCTGCAATCTGTATTTGGGGTGAAAATGGGATTTCAAAACACAATTTGAGTCAAATGTATGAAAGATGATATATCATGAGTTATGTAATGCTTTAAATAATCAATAAAAAAAACTAGTAAGGGTCTGTGGTAGAGTAATTAACTGCTCATCAGATCCATGTGATCCTTCACATTATACAAGTCTTTTGCAATTATGGAGTACTGCACAATTAATTGTGGGCTAATAGGAGCTCAGGGACTTTAGAACTGGGGCAAGTCCATCCTCTCATGAGGTATAACCACTGATCCAAAACACCTAATAAGGCTAGAGATTTTCAAAAGTATTATCCACCTTCTTCCCATTATGAGAGGTTATAGGGGAAAGGATCTAATTACTTGTCAGCATATTTTCATGTTTGAGAAATTATTTATATACATATATACATATATATATGCATGTGTATGTATGCATATATATATATATATATATGCATGTGTTTGTATGTGTGTATGTGTATGTAAACTATACATACACACATGTACTATTCTTAGGCATATGCTTTTACTTTGCAAATACTTTTGGACTGCTGTACATTTTTAAAAAAATATTTCATGCTTTATAATTATACATAATAGTGGTATTCATTGTGATATTCATGTATGGTACTATACCTTTTGTGCATAGAAAAACTGATGCGTTACAGAAAATATTGCTTTGACAGTTTCAGAAAACCTCCATTTTATGAATTTTACTAGAATCTTTCCACTAGGTATAAATTAATCAACACTGGACTAGGTAATGTTTGTTCAAAAAGGAAGAAAATATATATGCTAGTTAGAAGGCATATGGTGCATTTCTAATCTGTACTTGAGCATTGCCCTGGCCATCTACATTGTTCAGAATTGCTTCTTAGTACTAACTCATTAGTAGGGAACATTATTCTTAGTGAAACTAAGATGTGCATTTGCATAATTTCTAGATCTGTGTTTGTTATTTACACAATTATATGTTGGCTTAATCATGAAGTTGTTAAGCTATTTTCAGGAAGTATTTGAGAGCTGTTTTTATGATGTGTAGCTCAATTTTATTCTGAAGAAATTCAACTATATTGGCCATAAAAACATATAATTTAAAAGTTTCCATAGTTGGTTGACAAAACAAACTTATTTTGTTCTTTGCTGGTGAATTGATAATTTATTTGTCTCCTAATTGAAGTATCATGAACAGCTTTATGTAGGGATAGTAGTGAAATATGAGACCCAATTCTTCCCTTTGAAGAAGGTACCATAAAAGGAAAATTTTAGAATTTAGTAATAGTGCTTTAGGCCTGTACTACCTACCGGGCTTTTCTTAGAGTTGAAAAGTGATAACAAATTTTCAACATGGAAATTTGATTTGGTTATGGAAACAGTGCTCTAATTTTGCCATCTATGGTGGAAAAGATTTCTCAATAGTCTTCCCTCCTCTGTTGGATACTCTGTATGGACAGCTCCCTCCCCTGTATGGACACTTGTAATCCATAAAGACATCCTATTGGAACCCCAGTGATAATTTATATCATTGAAACAATCCAGCTGAAGTGCATTTTCTCAAGATCCAAGTAGCAGTCTGGTATAAGAATATAAAATATTTCTATTTAGAATCTCTCATGCTCTCATTGTACCATCTGCAGAGTCTTAGACAAGTATATTCATGAAAATGTATTGCCATGATTAGTTTACCATAACAAAAATTCTTAATTGATATACAATTTCTGAATCCTTTAAGATATGTTGAAAGAAAGGGAGAGTTCAAATTTAGAGTTAAAGCTTTCTGTTTCTTTCCCTGATGATATATTTGTGAACCTATAAGTTAAATGATCCAATCAATGATAAGTGGAGTTACTATTAGAATCATACTTAAACCTTGCTCAGTTACTGTCCAGCTGTATCATGTGGATAAGTGTTTCTGGGTCTCAGTTTTCTTATTTGAAACACCAGAGGGTCAGAGGGCAGCATTCTTAGGATTACAGCTTTAAAATGCTGTGATTCTCAGGAACACTAGCAGATAATTACATATTATAACTTAACTGTCTGTACACAGATGTGAAGATTTTAGTTAAATTCAGTTTTAAAACTGAATTTGTTAATTGCAAACTGATTATACTTCTCATTTTTTAAAATTCATTTTTCTGTTTCCAAATCATTTTATGTGTGTTGCCCTGTTTTTTGTTAAAACTCATTTTCCTAGAAACATGTTTTCTTTATTTTAAAATCTTCTCACTAGCAATGTCTTTATAAGCCCAAATTTATGGCACAAAATGCAGGGACATTTTTTTTTAAAAAGGAAGTAATGAAAGGAAAAGGAAAACATTTAATGCAACCATGGTTGAAATAGACATTATTAATAGTTCTGATTTTTATTGGGTCCACTCAGAGAAGTTCATAGCTCAATCTATCTTTTAAACCACATCCTCTCAGTGTTCAATGGAAGAAATAGATAAAAAGCAAGGAAAAAAATGAATGAAGGGTAGGTAATTGGTTAACAATAACAGACCCAGTTTAGAAATAAATATTGAAGGAGCTAAAAGACAATTTCTGGTCTCTGGTGAGAAGCCTGCCCTTGGCTTACATCCCCTGCCACTGTCCAGATGCTACCCTAAACAATAGCATTATGTTTTCACTCTGCCTAAGGACACAAATAGGCTTGGGGTTTAATATAACATCAAATTGGATGTCTTTTTTATTTTTCACTAGAATTTTTAATATAAAGAAAACTTGATACTTTATATGAAAACTTTTGAGGTATTTTATTCTTTTACACATACATGTGTTCTCTCACATGGTTTACAAAATAATATCATGGGTAACTGAGGAGAAGGTAGGGCTTCTTGTGACTTGCAGCTCACTAGGGACATAAGGCTGTTCATCTTGCCCCAAACTCATTCATCAGCTTTTCAATCATCATAATGGTTCTTTTAAAAATACTGAATCCTGTTTTGATCTGTTAATAAAGTCTGAGATTGCCAGAACATCCCAATCTCTCTTGTGCTACATCAATAATTTCCCAAGGTATTTTATTTGTTATTTAAACAATTCAGAAGAATAATGTGATTCATAAGACATACAAATAAATTGCCCTTTTAAAATTCTTATGCAGATATGACCTTAAAAACTGAGTAGATAATTAATTTATTTATCAAATATGTATTGATTGTCCATTATGTACCTGGGACTATGTTAATTGCATCCAGCTCCAATTTTCTACTGCCTGAAATAAACAAGAAGTTTAAGGGTAAATAGTTTATTTTCTAGTCACTGTAAGATACACTGCCTGACCTTTTCCATTTACTTCCAGCCCTGGCAATAGTTCAAAGAAGTATGCTTTCCATAAAAAGGTCTTACATATGTATCTTTGGCTAAGATCCCAACTGCTCCTTACCTAATTAGAACTCGGTGAACCTGAAATCTTGCAACACATATCCTAGGGATATGTGTCATATATCATTTTCAATAGGAATATATTGCTCATATGAATGTTTTCATAGCTATTAATAAGTGTAACTTTATTCTAAAGGATTGCCTGATCACATGGCAGGCATCACACATTGAGTTCAAATAGACACGTCAGTTTTCCTAGTAGAAACTGATGGATTAGCATTTGAGGAAGACAGAAGCAATTAGAGGAATGGTAGGAAGGTGAAAGCAGTTTGGAAATGTGGACAGAAAGAGAGTTAGATGCCATATATTTAATTAACTTAGATTAGGGGAACAGTGTGAAAAATCCAGATGCCCATGTCAAAATCAGGAGATATAAAAGTTCTGAGGTTCATAAGGTGATTGTATAGAAGCCAATACCAAATGGGGTTAACTGCAATCATAATATTGTATTCACAATTAGAGTCTGTGTGGGACCAGCGACGAAACTTATTAGGACAGATTTTGTGATTAGATTTAGTGACAGGTTATACCATTTTTAGATTATCAATTTATGTTATTGATATTGATCCTTTAGTTTGTTTATTATATTTGGCTTTACAAGGCCCTTTCCCATTGATTTCTTAATTTGTGATTTATGAAAATCATGTGAAACAGAGTAATTATTATTTATTACAGTTTACAGGTAAAGAAACAGAGTTTTATTGATGGAGCCTAGATTACGTCACTAGGAAGTGGTGTGATTCCCATTTATCTAGTAGCAAATACTTGCTATGTATCTACTTTCTCAATTTTCATAATAGTCCTATGAAGTAAACAGGTATTACTTGTATTTAATAGGTGAGAAAATGTAAATATGGGAGTTGAGATAACTTACCTTCTGTCTGGCTCTAGATCTTGTGCTCTTAAGCTCTAGGTTGTGCTACTTCATGTTTTCATTACCATCATTTTCACTTTAACACCTTGTTTACAAGATAATTTTGTGTTTTACTTTATCAAAATTTCGTAGCCTTGTGAGGCCCTTGAAATTTAGTGGTAGCTTGGCTGCTACTGGCCAGGCTAGTGGAATCAATTCACAGATGTTGTTTTCCTTCATAGTCTCTATTCAGGGAGGCAGGTATTCCAACATTTCATTCCCTACAATGTTGTACACATCTACAACCATCACAATCTGTGTATTTTGCCTCTGGAATGTTTTTTTTTCTTTCTGAAGATGTCTATGAGACTAGAATTTTCTTAGAAGAAGACAGAGAAGAGGAGCATGCTAGGATTTGCATTTTTTCATGGTATGCTTAGGGAGCTGAAATTCAATCGATATCTCATCATTCTCTAAGTTTGAATGTTCTCTCTGATATGTGGATGCTAACACAACAATAAGTGGAAGCAAGGAAAGAATAGAAGTTCATTGGATTAGACAAAGGGGGAATGAATAGAAGGGAGGGGTGATGGGAATAAGATAGTAGAATGAATCTGACATCACTTTCCTATGCTCATACAGTGAATCTCCACATGATGTTCAACCACATGAATGGGATCCTAAAATTAGGATGTTATACTCCATGTATGTGTAATATGTCAAAGTACACTCTACTGTCATGTATATCTAAAAAAGAACAAAATAAAGAAAGAAAGAAAGAAAGAAAGAAACAAACAAACATAGATCTTATGGGAGAGAATAAAAAGAGAAGACAAATTCTCTCTACTCATAATTTTGTCTGGGGACAGCCCTTCATAGGAACATCTGCTGTTCAGTGTCTCTTATGGGATATATGAGGGGATGAAAGAAACAAGAGTCAATGACATTGACATGACTCACAAAACATGACTATAAATAATGAGATCTTTTATCTTGGAGAAGAATCTAAAGAGCATGGGGAAAACCCATATATAATTCACTTGAAAAAAATTAAAGCTGTATAATTTCCTTTCTGAGTCTGTAATCTTTTTGGTCTTTTTTAGATGTTGTGCCAAGAAATAAAAGCTGATGGTTTGGTAGAAATAGCATCAGTTCATTAGTGAACCTCTTGATGGTATAAGTATTTACCATTAGTCTTATGTTTCCTTGGCTGCAAGGGGGCCAAGAACATTGAAAACTACTAAATATTTTTTAAAAATTAAAAGGAATATCTTTGTTCAATTGTCACAGATTATCTGAAAGTGACATCATTGGTTAGATAAACATTTAGAAAATGAGTAAATTATTTTATGGTGGGGGTGGAGGGAGCAAATGTGAGAGTGAGTAGGGAGAAGGTAGATGAAGGTAGACTGAGTTTAATCAGTGTGGGCTCTATGTACATGTTGAAATCTCACACAGAACCTAATTCATATATACAAATAATACATGTTAATTGATGGCTTTCTTAAAACAAAGTCTCTTTATTAAGGGGCTTTGGAATATGGACTCCTATGTCTTTCCCAAGTAAACGAAGAGCTTTATCTTACTCACTTCAGTCTTCTTCCTCAGGATTAAAGTATCTATACTGGTGGTAGTTTTATATTGGCTTTCAAATTTATCTGGATCAAGAATCCATGCTTATTAAGTTCCAATAATGAAACCTGGGCAAAGCTGATGTGATGGTATGTTTGTGGTAATGGAGGTGTGGTGAGGGTGTTGCAGAGAAAGACATGCCAGAATGTTAAATGTGCTCTCAGGGTTCAGATAAAATACTACAGATGATGGGAATTCTGGAAGCAAACAAATTAACAAAAGGTAGAGAATAGTGAATAAATCATTTCCAAGGAACTTAGCCTTGGGGTTTGATGTAAACTGTGATCCACGGGATCCAATGACTGTTTTAGAAGAAATAAAGTGACTGATAGTTAATGGCTAGCTCCTAGGGTTGGCATTTAGGTGTGTTTGAGAATATGCTTTAAGTATTAACAAAGCAAAATATCCCTATGAGAGACACCTCTGGGCATCATTTTCCATGTACTATCCAGTCTCCTTGAGATCTTGAAGGTCATATGTTCTCCTTTAATATCATCCATTAGTTTTCCGCTGAGACAGAATTTAGCTTTACATTAAATGAAGTCAAGAATATTTCCATGTTTCATATTGTTGTAATTTAGATCTTTAATGTCCCCTGAAAAGCTCAGGTGGTAGGCAATGCAGGAATACTCAGAACTGTAATAATCAGATTATGAGAGCTGTAAGATCATTGGTGAATTGATGGAATAATAATTTGAATGGACTACTGGGTGGTAACTGTAGGCAGGAAGGTATGACTAGAAGAAATAGGTCCCTGAGGGGCATGCCTTTGGGGACTATATCTTATTCTTGGTTCTTGCTTCTCTCTCACTCTGCTTTCTAGCTGCCATAGCTAAGCAGCTTTTCTCTGGTACATCCTCTTTCCATGATGTTCTGCCTCACTTCAGACCCAGAGCAATGGAGCTGACAGATCATAATCTGAACCTCTGAAACTATGAGCCAAAATAAAGTTTTCATCCATTAAGATGTTCTTGTTGACTATTTTGGTCACAGTGACAAAAAGCTGATTGACACACATACCCTGGGGTCTCTCTTTAGTCTCTGACTCACCTTTTCTGATCTCAATGTGAATCTTTCAGATCTGAAATTCTCAGTGTCTGCTATTGATTCCTTACAAACAAAAGTCACGTTTGCCGTCTGCTAGACCTGATTATTTTTTATCATATTTTACAGTAGGATATAATGCATTTTGGATAAGAGTATACTAATCTTTTTCTGTCAGGGCCTAGAGCTTCATATATGCTAGGCAAACATTCTACCAACTTAAGCTATATCCCTAGCCCAAGTTTACTAATCTTATTCATAATTTATTTCCAATTTCTTGTGTTAGAGACCATTAAGTTCCGGTAATTTATCTATTGTGTATTGCTAATTTGGATTAAGATATCGTTATTATTGACCAGTATTTGATTCAGTTTTACCAGCTTGTACATTTTAGAAATTATTTAGATGACCATCTCTCTATGTACTTATTGAAGGAATGTTCCCAGTTTTCTGTCCATTTCTCTAAAACATCTTCTCTGTCATAATCATTTAAAAAACATTTTGAAATTCTAGCTTTGTTTTCCCCTTTTGTATTTAATTTTTTTCTTGTTTTTACTATTCATGGCAAACCTTCCTCAAAGTTTTATTGAGCCTTATATTTGTTTATATCTAAAATGCTATATTTCATATACTTTCCTGTATTTCCTTCCTAGGATATGTTTGTTAAACAAGCCTCTCTTCCTTCCAAAGCCATTTGGATTATTCTCATTTAGTGTTAAGGTCTGGGATTGGTTAGTAGTATCTACCTAGATCTAGACCAGCTAAATCATAGATGGTCAAACTTAAGGGTTAGACGTGAGAAATGAGACAGTTTTGCCAAGGCATAGTAAGCAATTCTAGAAAGTCATGAGAAGACAGATAGTTTTGAAAGACTATCAGAAAAAATGTGGTGGATAGCTGGAAGTGAGGGTACACATAAGTGTATGGTGAGTACTCAGCCTACAAAAGAATCATATTAACTGGTAGAATCTGGTTGTAGGTCTTCTAGTAAAAAGTCAGAATAAACAGGTTATGATCATAGAGAGGTACTAGGCCTGGGCTGGGGAAAAAAGGTGGGAAAGGTGTGGGCATGAGAACTGGGCAATATAGTTGAGGCAGTAGTAAGTTTTCTTCAGTGTGAAGCTGCCAACCTAATTGTAAAAAAGTATTAAAATTTCCCCTAATTAGAAAAAGATGGTGTTTCTATAGCATATAAGCACAGGCAACAACTTTCTCAATAGGACTCTTAAGTTCAGGAAAAATTGTCAAAAATTAATAAATGGGATGGCATCAAATTAAAAACCTTCAACACAGCAAAAGAGACAATTAGGAATATGAAGAGAGAACCTATAGAATTGTAGAAAATCTTTGTTAGCTATTCTCCTTATAGGATTAATATCTAGAAAAAATAAAAACTTTACATCAAAAAAATTGAAGAACCCAAATAATAAATGGGAAAATGAATTAAATAGATACTTCTCAAAATAAGACATACAAATGGCCAAAAAAATAGGAAAACATACTCAATATCATTAGCAATTAGGGCAGTGCAAATCAAAACTACACTGAGATTTATTCTTACTTGAGTTAGAATGGCAGCCATCAAGAATACAAACAATAAATTCTGGAGAGAACGTGGAAAAAAAGGAATACTTTTACACTGTTGGTGGGACTGAAAATTAGTACAACCACTGTGGAAATCAGTGTGAAGGTACCTCAATATACTAGGCATGGAACCACCATATGACCCAGATATATCACTCCTTGGTATTTATTCTAAAGAATTAAAGTCATCTTACTACAGTGATACCTGCAAACACATGTTTATAGCAGCACAATTTATAAGAGCTGAATTATGGAACCAGTCTAGGTATCCATCAATGGATGAATTGATAAAGAAAACGTAGCATATATACACAATGAAGTTGTATTCAGCCATTAAAAAAAAGAAAATTATGACATTTGCAGAAAATGGATGGGATTAGAGACCATCATGTTAAGTGAAATAAGTCAAACTCAGAAGGATAAGGGTCATATGTTTTCTCTTATATATGGAAGTTAGACAAGAAAAAAGAAAAAATTGGGGACAGATCTCATGAAAATGAAAGGGAGATCAATAGAGTAAAGGGATGGAAGGTTGGGAGGTAGGGAGGAAGCAGGGAAATGCTATGGAGTGACATTTACCAAATTATATTGTTATTGTACATGCACATAATACACAATATATGTAACGACAAACTCCATAAGTAGCTACAACTTTAATGCACCAATAAAAAATGTGGAAAAATGAGAATAAGGTGGTGTTTGAGCTCTGGGACTCTATGTGAGTTCATAGGCCTAAGGAATTCTATGTTTGCAATACTAGAGAGGTATGGGAATTAGGGCCAATTTGTGTGGGAGAAGGGAAAGATTATTATTATTTTGTATTCTTAACATAGATTTCTAAATTTCTCAGATTTTAACATCTTAAATTTTAAATTTCTTTAAAGTTTTTCCATGTTTCTCAGTTATTGACTTTTTTCTCCCTTATATCCATATTTTGCCTTAACTCCCTTTTCTGAGGTTAATAATTTGTGATTGATTTACTGGGTTTCCTGTTTTCCACCAAAATGTCAAAGTAAATTGCCCTGTTATCTTTATTACATAGGAGCCCATTCATAGTCACCTTTGTGTTAAAAACCAATTTCAATACAGTTTATATTTTCTATTGTTTTAGTGCTGTGTGAACTACAAGAGGGCATTTGTCCTATTGAAAAAACTCCATATTTCATTTTGATAAGGAATTTTTGCATTCTTGTTTTGGTTCAAATGGCTAACAGATACAAAAATATTCAGCATTGATTGCTATCAGAAAATGCAAAATAAAACAACAATGATATATTATCCCCAGTTAGAATGGATATTATAAAAAAGATAAAAATAATGCTGGTGAGAATGTGGATAAAAGGGAATTCTTATACACTGTTAGTGGTAATGTAAATTAGTAAAGTCATTTTGGAACAGTATGGTGGTTCCTCAAAAAAACTACAAATAGAACTACCACAGGATGCAGATAGCGCACTTCTGGATACATGTCCAAAGGAAATGAAATCAGCATACCAAAGAGATACATACACTCCCATGTTTATTGTGACACTATTCACAATATCTCAGATAGGGACTCAACCTCAGTGTCCACAAAAGGATGAATGGATAAAGGAATGTGGTATATATACATAATGAAATATCACTTATCCATAAAATAATGAAGTTCCACTATTTTTGGTAAAATGGCTGAAAATGGAGAACAAAAGTGAAATAAGTCAGTTATAGGCAGACAAATGCCATATGTCCTTTCCCATATGCAGAAGCTAAAAAAATGATCTGAACATAGAATAGTAAATACTAGAGGCTGGAAAGGGATGGGAGAAGAGAAGGGAGGTTATCAGGAGGTTATGTAATGGGTGCCCAGATACAGAATTAATAAGTTCTAAATGTTCTACAGAACAATGGAGTAACTACAATTCACATTAACCTAATATACATTTTATGAATAATTAGAAGAGAGGTGCTTGAAATCTCCAACCATAAAGTAATCATGAGGAGATGGAAATGCTAATTTCCTTGATTTTATTAGTGAATATCATAAACATATATTGAATTATCACATGGTATACCATACCTATCCATAAATATGTACAATTAAAATTATAATAATGATAGTAAATAAAATACCTGTATATTTTAAAGTCCTTTAACTTTCATTTAACAGTTATTTAATAGTCAAGAAATTCCTAATATTTATTCCCCATCACTCTCATTTTTAGGTCAAAACTGAAGCTGGGAAAATTTGGATACAAAGAGTTAGAAGATTGATAATTTATTCAGTAAGACTGAGAATTAGCACCTAAACCACATTTAATTAACAAAAATAGAACCTTCCACCAAGAGTTTTCCAGGAATTTATTTTTCTCTAGCTCATTAATTCTTAATTTTCTTGTTTTCCTTTGTGAAACACTTCATTTTAATTGACTAATAATAATTGAATATATCTGTAGGGTATACTTATGAGACTCAATATATATATATATATATATATATATATATATATATATATATATATATATATATATATATATTAGATGATCAAATCAGGCTGTGTAGCAAATCTATCACCTCACATACTTGCCATTTGTTTGTGGTAAGAACATTCTGAAAAGTTCTTAATTTTTTCAGTTTTCTGACTTAGATGATGTTGAAAGATCAATATTTCTTATGACCTTCTATGCTAATTTTGTGAGTATATGGCATTTCTATACATGAAAAGCTCTGGTTTCTTTTTACAAGGGCCCTGTCCTGTCTTAACCCCTCCTAATAGTTAATATGTCCTTCCTGTGTTTCCAACTCAAAATTTAGGACATTGTTATCAGCTAGCTGTTCTGCTTTATCTCATTCTTGTTTTGGCATTCTAGCAATAAGATGGAAAAGCATTGATATTGTTTGGCTTGCTCTCATCATTGCTTGCTATACACATGTGATGTCTTATAGTATAAACAAGGGTTCCCCCCCCACTTTTTATTTCTGAGCAAACTTAGAGCCTCCTGTCTAGTTGCTGTAATAGGATTTCTTTTTTCTTTTATTCTTGTGGTTTGGGGGACTGAGCCCAGGGTCTTACATATTCTAGGCAAATTCTATAACACAAAACTATATCCTCAGCTCCTTAGTGGGCTTTCTTATCCTAAATGATTCATATGAACTCCTCAAAATTCCATAGAATTCTGTGTACTCTCACATTAGAGCACCTAGCTTACTGGGGCCTCTATATTCCATCATCATCCATTTAAATGTTGTCTTTATACATCTCTAGATTTTGAGAATCCTGAAGACAGGAACCATATTCTATTCATATTTGTACCCTTACCATCCAGCATACAGCAGAAATTCAATACATTTTTTTTCTTAAAGTGACTTAAAATAGAGTAATTGGACAAGGATGTAGGGGAATATAGGTGTCATTCTTGAAAACTTGACCATTTCCAATTGCTTCCTTCCAGGAAAGGTAGCAAACCGAGAATGTAATAGATAATTTTAGAATAAAAATCTAAGAGCAAAAAATACATTTATAGATGAAATAATTCTTCAAGTGAACTTGAAGATTATAGGGTAGTAGACTCAACAGGAAATCAAATACTAGAAAAGTCAGAAACTTAAGAAACTTTATAAAAAATATTTTTTCCATTTATTTGTCTGTCTTGCTCAGAAAGTTTTCATCAAAATGACTCTATACATGTTTTCAGTTTGCTTTTTAAATTGTGGCAAAGTATATACAACATAAAATTTGCCATTTTTAAGTGCACAGTTCAGTCTTTAAGTGTATCCATTCTATTGTGCAACCATTGTCACCATCTGTCTCCCAGGTTTTATTTTTTTCTCAAATGGGAATCTCATATGCATTAAACAATAACTTACTGTTACTCCCTTCCTCCAGCCCTTAGCAACTACCATTCGACTTTGTGACCCTCTATATTTAATTATTCTAGTGTAGGTACCTCACAAAGTAGAATCATAAAACATTTATTATTTTGTGATTGGCTTATTTCACTTATTGTAATGTTTTCAAGGATCATCCATTCTATACCACCTGTCAGAGGTTTTTTGCTATTTAAGGCAGAATAATATTCCATCATATGTAAATGCCACATTTTGTTTATCTACTCATCCATGGATGAACACTTGGATTGCTTTCCTCTCCTGACTATTGTGTATAATGCTGCTATGAATATGGAGATAGATATCAGAATCACTGATTTCTATTATCTTGGGTATATAAACCAAAGTAGAATGGATGATATTATAGTTGTTTTTTTTTTTTCATTTTAGGGGTCCTTCCATACTGTTTTCTATAGTGACTGCAACATTTCATACTCCTACCATAATGTACAATAATTGCAATTTCTCTACAATGTATATTTTGTTATTGGATGTCTTACTTTGGGCTCTTATAACAAAATACCATAGACTGGCTAGGCTTCAAGATGCCAACAGATTTTGGGTCTGGTGAAAGTATTTTTCCTGGTTCACAGATGGTGCCTTTACTCTTTTCACTTTGGGAGTTAGAATTTCATAACAGAAATTGGGAGGGGGGGGATGCAGAATTTTTGAATGTACAAATAGCCATCCTAATGGACGTGAAGTGGCACCACATTGTGATTTTGATTGCCATTTCTGTGATGATTAGAGATGTTGAAAGTCATGAAGAAATGTCTAAGTCTGTTGAGAGCCATAGCTGCTCAGTGACACTGCCCTGGGCAGCAGCCCCAGCAAACTTCCAGCTGATTGGCTCCTCTGCGGTGATGCTCACTGGGCTGTTTCCCTGCCCTTTCAGACCATGGAGCTGCTCATTGGGGGACTCTTTTGGCTCTGCCCACGCGACCCGGAAGTCTGCCTCAAGAGCAGGAGGGGATGGGATTATCTGAGAGTTCTGGTGTAGTGCTCACTGAAAGTGCCTAAGGTGGCGGTTGAGCTCGCAGTGATTTCCTGGAGAGCTCCCTGTGGTGCAGCGTGTGTGCTAAAAATAAAGTTTGTTCTTGCTTGACAAGTGGCTCCTGAATTGTGCCCGGCCAGACTGCAGCATTAGTCATTTGCCAATTTTAATATTATGTTTTATTATTGGTTTATAGACGTTCTTTATATATTCTGTATATTGATCTATCAATTAGTGTAACAAAACACATAAGTAGAATGAAGGACAAGAAGCACATGATCATCTCAATTGATTAAGAAAAAAACTTGAGATAATTCAACACATTTTCATGATAAAACATTGAACAAATGTTAAACATATGAAATATGATTTGCAAATATTGTATCTCATTCTGGGGTTGTCGTTCACATGGATAGTTGTGTCTTTAGATGCACAAAAGGTTTTTTTTTAATTTTAATTTGTTATATATGACAACAGAATGTATTGTAATTCATATTATACATATAGAGCATAATTTTTTATATCTCTGGTTGTACACAAAGTAGAGCACAAAAGGTTTTAATTTAGATGAACTTCAATTTATCTGATTTTTAATCTTTAAATTTGTTTTAATTAATTATACATGGCAGTAGAATGCATTTATGCACTTTGATATTTATACATGGATGGGATATAATTTCTCATTTTTCTGAGTGTACATGTTACACAATCATAATGCATTCACTTATATACATACAGTAATAGTGTCTGTTTCATTCTACTATCTTTCCTATCCCCACATCACCTTCCCTCCCTTCCCATCACTTCCCTCTACCTAATCTAAGGTACTGCTATTCTTCCCTAGTACCCCCCCTCACCTTATTGTGAATTAGCATCCGCATATTAGAGAAAACATTCAGCCTTTGGTTTTGTAGGATTAGCTTATTTTTCTTAGCATGATATTCTCCAACTCCAACCATTTACTGGCAAATGCCACAATTTCACTCTTCTTTAAAGCTGAGTAATATTCCATTGAGCATATATACCACATTTCTTTATCCGCTCATCTATTGAGGGACACCAAGGTTGGTTCCATAGTCTAGCTATTGTGAATTGAGCTGCTATAAACATTGATGTGGCTGTGTCACTATAGTATGCTGATTTTAAGTCCTTTGGGTATAAACCAAGGAAAAATATAGAATGAGTTTGCATGTCATCCTTGTGCAGGGGCCATGCTAATCTTCTCTGTATTGTTCCAATTTTAGTATATGTGCTGCCAAAGCGAGCACCATCTGTTTTCTTTTGTTGTCTTTTTTTTTTTGGTATCGTGTTCAAAAAAATTATTGCCAAATTCAATATCATGAAGACTTCTCCCTGTTGTCTTATGAAACTTTTAAATTTTGTTTTTAAATTTTAGCTCTTCCCTTTAGGTCTTTGATCCATTTTGAATTGATTTTCATGTTTGGTATAAGATAAGAGCTTAACTTAATGCTTTTGTATATGAATATCCAGGCTTTGCAACATAATTTGTTGAAAAGACTCCTTTCCCCAATGAATGGCTTTGAATGGTCTTAGAACTTTTATTAAAAATCATATGACTATAAATGGGAGGGCTTATTTCTTGGTTCTCTGTTGTATTTCATATTGTTTCATATTTCTGTGCTCATGCTGCCACTCATTTGATCACTGTGTCTTTGTACTGACTTTTCAAATCAGGAAGTGAATCCTTCAACTTTTTCTTCTTTTTAAAAACATTTTTTTTTGTTATTCAGGATTCTTTAGGATCTCATATGATTTTTTAAAAATAATTTTTTAGTTGTAGATGAACACATACATTTTTAAAATTTATTTTTATGTGGTGCTGAGGCTGGAACCCAGTGCCTAACACATGCTAGGAAAATGCTCCTAGGAAAACGCTCTACCAACTGAGCTGCAACCCCAGCCCCCAGATGAATTTTAAGATGAAATTTTCTACTTCTGTAACAAAAAGTCATTGGGATTGTGATGGGGATTGCATTGAGTCTGTAGAGTCCTTTGAATATTATTGAAGACTTTATATTATTAAGTCTTCCAATCCATGAACATGAGATATAGTTCCATTTGTTTGTGTCTAATTTCTTTTAGTAGTGTTTTATAGATTTCAGGGTATAAGTATTTTACTTTTGAAGCTATCTTATAAATGGAGTAGATTTGTTTGTTTCTTTTTTGGTTAGTCATTGTTAATGTGTAGACACATAACTGATTTGGGGTGTTGTTTCTATGTCTTACAACTTTTAAAATTCATTTACCAGTTGTAGTGGGCTTTTGTTGGAATCATTAGAATTTTCTACATATTTATATGTACAGAGATGCTTCTGTAAAATAACTTTACTTTTTCTTTTCTAATTGGATGCCTTTCTCTTTTTCTT
This sequence comes from Spermophilus citellus, assembly GCF_964194105.1. Taxonomy (NCBI): domain Eukaryota; kingdom Metazoa; phylum Chordata; class Mammalia; order Rodentia; family Sciuridae; genus Spermophilus; species Spermophilus citellus. The sequence continues at coordinate 115,115,971 of NC_138190.1, read as the reverse complement.
GCCTAATTACTCTGGCTAGCACTTCCAGTACTATATTGAATTGATTTAGTGAAAGCAGGCATGCTTGTGTGCTTCTTGATGTTATAATGTTTCAGTCTTGACCATTGATTATGACTTAGCTGAGGGATTTTCATATATAGTCTTTATTATATGGAGGTATTTCCCTTCTATTTCTTATTTATTCAATGTTTATCATGAAAATGTGTTGAATTTTTCTCAAATGATCATGTGCTTCTTGTCCTGCATTCTACTTATGTGTTTTATTACACTAATTGATTTTTATATGTTCACTCCTTTTACATTCCAGGAATAAAGCCCAGTTGTTCATGGTATACAGTCTTTTTAACATGCTGCTGAGTTTGATTTACTAATATTTTATTGAGGATTTTTATATCATTGTTAATTATGGACATTGGTATGTAGTTGTCTTTTTTTTATAGTGTCTTGGAATTGAGGTAATGCTGACTTCATCAAGTAAGCTAGAAAGTGTTTGCCTCCTCTTCATATTTTGAGAAAAGTTTGAGAAAGATCAGAATTACTTCTTTTAAATGTTTTTAAAAAATATTTGTCCACGTATATGCTTTTAGTGAAAAACTTTATATTTTTATATAGCTTTGAGTTATCCTCCAGAGTACTTTTTTTTAATTTTTCTTCTGTTTTCTATTTAATTGATTTCCATTTGGTCTTTATTATTTTCTTTCTTCTACTTAATTTGCATTTTGTTTGTTTTTCTTTTTTCTTTTTTTTTACATTTTTTAATTGATTATTTAAAGCATTACATAGCTCATGATATATCATCTTTCATACATTTGACTCAAATTGTGTTTTGAAATCCCATTTTCACCCCAAATACAGATTGCAAAATCACATCTGTTACATATTCACATTTTTACATAATGCCATATTAGTGACTGTTGTATTCTGCTACCTTTCCTATCCCCTACTATCCCCCCTCCCCTCCCCTCCCCTCCCATCTTCCCTCTCTACCTCCCCTGCTGTTGTTCAATTCTCTCCCTTTTTTCCCTCCCCCTTGCCCCTCATAACCTCTTATAATTTTATGTATCATTGAAGGTCTCCTACCATTTCCATATGCTTTCCCTTCTCTCTCCGTTTCTCTCCCCCCATTCGTCTTTGTTTACTGTAGTCTTTTCCTCATGCTCTTCCTTCCTGTTCTGTTCTTAGTTGCTCTCTTTATATCAAAGCAGACATTTGGCATTTGTTTTTTAGGGCTTGGCTAGCTTCGGTTAGCATAATCTGCTCTAATGCCATCCATTTCCCTGCAAATTCTATGATTTTGTCATTTCTTAGTGCTGCATAATACTCCATTGTGTATAGATGCCACATTTTTTTATCCATTCATCTATTGAGGGGCATCTAGATTGGTTCCACAGTCTAGCTATTGTGAATTGTGCCGCTATAAACATTGATGCAGCCGTATCCCTATAGTGCGCTCTTTTAAGGTCCTCAGGGAATAGTCCGAGAAGTGCGATAGCTGGGTCAAATGGTGGATCCATTCCCAGCTTTCCCAGGAATCTCCATACTGCTTTCCAAATTGGCCTCACCATTTTGCAACCCACCAGCAGTGTACAAGTGTACCCTTTTCCCCACATCCCTGCCAACACTTATTGTTGTTTGACTTCATAATGGCTGCCAATCTTACTGGAGTGTGATGGTATCTTAGGGTGGTTTTGATTTGCATTTCTCTGATTGCTAGAGATGGTGAGCATTTTTTCATGTACTTGTTGATTGATTGTATGTCCTCCTCTGAGAAGTGTCTGTTCAGGTCCTTGGCCCATTTGTTGATTGGGTTATTTGTTATCTTATTGTTTAATTTTTTGAGTTCTTTGTACATTCTGGATATTAGGGCTCTATCTGAGGTGTGGGGGGTAAAAATTTGTTCCCAGGATGTAGGCTCTCTATTTACCTCTCTTATTGTTTCTCTTGCTGAGAAAAAACTTTTTTAGTTTAAGTAAGTCCCATTTGTTTATTCTTGTTATTAACTCTTGGGCTATGGGTGTCCTATTAAGGAATTTGGAGCCCGACCCCACAATATGTAGATCGTAGCCAACTTTTTCTTCTATCAGACGCAGTGTCTCTGATTTGATATCTAGCTCCCTGATCCATTTTGAGTTAATTTTTGTGGATGGCGAGAGAAAGGGATTCAATTTCAATTTGTTGCATATGGATTTCCAATTTTCCCAGCACCATTTGTTGAAGATGCTATCCTTCCTCCATTGCATGCTTTTAGCCCCTTTATCAAATATAAGATAGTTGTAACTTTGTGGATTAGTCTCTGTGTCTTCTATTCTGTACCATTGGTCCACCTGCCTGTTTTGGTACCAGTACCATGCTGTTTTTGTTACTATTGCTTTGTAATACAGTTTGACCTCTGGTATCACTATACCTCCAGATTCACATTTCCTGCTTAGAATTGCTTTTGCTATTCTGGGTCTTTTGTTTTTCCATATGAATTTCATGATTGCTTTGTCTATTTCTACAAGAAATGCCGTTGGGATTTTGATTGGCATCGCATTAAACCTGTAGAGAACTTTGGGTAATATCGCCATTTTGATGATGTTAGTTCTGCCTATCCATGAACAGGGTACATTTTTCCATCTTCTGAGATCTTCTTATATCTCTCTCTTTAGGGTTCTGTAGTTTTCATTGTATAAATCTTTCACCTCTTTTGTTAGGTTGATTCCCAAGTATCTTATTTTCTTTGAGGATATTGTGAATGGAGTGGTTTTCCTTATTTCCATTTCAGAGGTTTTGTTGCTAATATACAGGAATGACTTTGATTTATGCATGCTGATTTTATAACCTGCCACTTTGCTGAATTCATTTATTAACTCTAGCAACTTCTTTGTAGACTCTTTTGGGTCTGTTAAGTATATTATCATGTCATCCGCAAATAGCGATAGTTTAATTTCTTCTTTTCCTATTTTTATGCCTTTAATTTCTTTTGTCTGTCTAATTGCTCTGGCTAGTACTTCGAGAACTAAATTGAATAGAAGTGGTGATAGAGGGTATCCCTGACTTGTTCCAGATTTTAGAGGGAATGCCTTCAGTTTTTCTCTGTTTAGGATGATGCTAGCCTGAGGTTTAGCATAGATAGCTTTTACAATGTTGAGGTAAGTTGCTGTTATTCCTAGTTTTTCTAGTGTTTTGAACATAAAGGGATGCTGTACTTTGTCAAATGCTTTTTCTGCATCCATCGAGATGATCATGTGATTCTTGTCTTTAAGTCTATTGATGTGGTGGATAGCATTTATTGATTTCCATATATTGAACCAGCCTTGCATCCCAGGAATGAATCCTACTTGATCATGGTGCACAAGTTTTCTGATATGTTTTTGTATTCGATTCGCCAGAATTTTATTGAGAATTTTTGCATCCAAGTTCATTAGAGATATTGGTCTGTAGTTTTCTTTCTTTGAAGTATCTTTGTCTGGTTTTGGGATCAAAGTGATGTTGGCCTCATAGAATGAATTTGGAAGAGCTCCTTCTTTTTCTATTTGTTGAAATAGCTTGAAAAGTATTGGTATTAATTCTTCTTTGAAGGTTTTGTAGAACTCCGCTGTATACCCATCCGGTCCAGGGCTTTTCTTGGTTGGCAGTCTTTTGATGGCTTCTTCTATTTCTTCCTTTGTTATTGGTCTGTTCAAATTGTGTGTGTCTTCCTGTCTCAATCTGGGCAAATCATATGCCTTAATAAATTTATCGATATCTTCACTATCTTCTATTGTATCGGAATATAGGGTTTCAAAACACTTTCTAATTATCTTCTGTATTTCTGTAGTGTCTGTTGTGATATTGCCTTTTTCATCCCGTATGTTAGTAATTTGAGTTCTCTCTCTTCTTCTTTTTGTTAGCATGGCTAAGGGCTTGTCTATCTTATTTATTTTTTCAAAGAACCAACTTTTAGTTTTATCAATTTTTTCAATGGTTTCTTTTGTTTCAATTTCGTTGATTTCTGCTCTAATTTTAATTATTTCTTGTCTTCTACTACATTTGCTGTTGTTTTGCTCTTCCTTTTCTAGGTTTTTGATGTGTTGTGTGAGTTCATTTATTTGTTGGTTTTTTCTTTTTTTGAGGTAAGGACTCTAAGAAATGAATTTCCCTCTTAAAACTGCTTTCATTGTGTCCCATAGATTCCGGTATGTTGTGTCTGTATTATCATTTGACTCTAAGAATTTTTTCATCTCCTCCTTTGTGTCTTCTATAACCCATTGATCATTCAATAACATATTGTTCATTTTCCATGTGATGTAGGATTTTCCCTTCCTTCTTTTATCATTGATTTCCAATTTCATTCCATTGTGATCAGATATGGTGCATGGTATTATCTCCACACCTTTATATTTACTAAGAGTTGCCTTATGGCATAATATATGGTCTATCTTTGAGTAGGATCCATGTGCTGCTGAGAAGAATGTGTATCCACTTGATGATGGTTGATATATTCTATATATGTCGGTTATGTCTAGGTTATTGATTGTGCTGTTGAGTTCTATAGTTTCTTTATTCAGTTTTTGTCTAGAGGATCTGTCTAATGGCGAGAGCGGTGTGTTGAAGTCACCCATAATTATCGTGTTGTGGTCTATTTGACTCTTGAACTTGAGGAGAGTTTGTTTTATGAATGTTGCAGCTCCATTGTTTGGTGCATACAAATTGATAATTGTTGTGTCTTGTTGGTGGATGATTCCTTTTAACAGTATATAGTGTCCTTCTTTATCCTTCTTGATTAACTTAGGTTTGAAGTTGATTTTATTCGATATGAGTATGGCCACTCCTGCTTACTTCCGAGGGCCATGTGAGTGGTATGATTTTTCCCAACCTTTTACCTTCAGCCTGTGTATGTCTTTTCCTATCATATGAGTCTCCTGAAGGCAGCATATTGTTGGATTTGTTTTTTTGATCCAGGTTACTAGCCTATGTCTCTTGATTGGTGAGTTTAGGCCATTAACATTTAAGGTTACAATTGAGATATGATTTGTACTTCCAGTCATGCTTCTTTATTTATTTATTTTAGTTTGGCTGGTTTTACTTTTTGGTTATTTTCCTCCCCCTTTACTGAGATACCTCCTGCTGTTAGTTTTGGGCACTATTTTTCAATTCCTCTTCTTGTAGTGTTTTTTTTCAAAATGCTTTGCAGAGCTGGTTTTCTTGCTGCGAATTCTTTTAGCTTTTGTTTATCGTGAAAGATTTTAATTTCATTGTCAAATTTGAAGCTCAATTTTGCTGGATACAGTATTCTTGGTTGGAATCCATTATTTTTCAGCGTTTGAAATACATTGTTCCAGGATCTTCTCGCTTTCAAAGTCTGTGATGAGAAATCGGTTGTTAACCTAATTGGTTTACCCCTGAATGTAATCTGCCTCTTTTCTCTTGTAGCTTTTAATATTCTCTCCTTGTTCTGTACGTTGGCTATCTTCATAATTATATGTCTTGGAGTTGGTCTATTATGGTTTTGAATGTTTGGGGTTCTGTAGGCTTTCAGGATTTTCAATCCATTCCATCTTTCATCTCTGGGAAGTTTTCTAGAATTATTTCATTTAATATGCTGTCCATTCCTTTGGTTTGAATCTCTGTGCCTTCTTCTATCCCTATGACTCTCAGATTTGTTTTTTTTATGACATCCCATATCTCTTGAATAGATTGCTCGTGGGATTTAAGCATCTTTTCTGTGTTGACTATATTGTTTTCAAGTTGATAAACCTTGTCTTCATTATCTGATGTTCTGACTTCTACTTGATCAAGTCTATTTGTAATATTCTCGTTTGAGTTTTTAATTTGGTTTATAGTTTCCTGCAATTCTAGGATTATTGTTTGATTTTTTTTAAGATCTCTATCTCCTGGTAGAGCTCGTTCTTTGCTATTTGAATTTGTTTGTTTAATTCATTTTCAATATGTACTTTTATTTCTTGGACTTGCTGTCTCATGTCTTCTCTAATATTCCTTTCCATTCGAGTTAGGTATGCCTTGAGTTCTTTCCCTATTCCTGTTTCTGATGTTTCTATGTCCTCCTGTAGAATTGAGTTGTCTTGCATTGTTTGTAATCCTTTTTTCCCTTGTTTTCTCATATTGTCCACATTACTTTCCAGCTCTATTTGATTGTCGTGTTTCTGCTCTCTTCTATAGATTTGTTTGGTTTCTGTATTACTCTGATGTCTCTCCTTTGTGTTGTTAAACTATGCCTGCTAACATGGATTCTGCTGGGAAGGAATTCCGACGTCCGAGCTCCAGTGACGACACTACTCTGCTATGACGGGCCCCAGTCTCCTTGCCGGGATGTCCTAATGGGGGGCCGTGACTGGACAGTCTCTGTTTGGTTTCAGCTCCTGGTTGCGGCAGGCAGGCGGTCTCCAGCCGCTCAGTATCACAGGCCGCGGGCAGGTGATCAGTCGCCAGCGGGCGGGCATTCTCCTACCGCCCAGTTACGCGGGCAGTGGGTGAACTATCGCCGGCGGGCCTGCAGTTTACAGCCGCCCAGTCGTGAGGGCCTTGCCTCTAGTCCCCTGGTTTCTCCTGCTTGTCTTGGTTTCTCCTGCTAGACCAGTTTTCCCCTGAGTGATGGTTCGCAGCAGTTCAAACTGTACTCTGGGCCTGCCATTTGTTGGGTGTGGAGGGTGGCTATTGGGAACCCTGGCACTCTATTGTTTTGTTTCCCTTGTGGGGGATAGAACTGTACCGCTTCCTTCCCCTTCTGAAATCCCGTACTCGGCCTGGGGGTCAGTGCGGGCTTGGCTGGCGGGATTCCACTGTGTCGCAGCCACTTATCTCCCTGCTTGCTAGTTAATCCCTTCTCTGCAGCGCCACGCCTTCTGTAGCCGCGGGGCAGGCCACGTGAATCAGACAGCCTGGATCTCCGGGGTCACACAGTTGGCTTTTGGGATCCCCGGCACTCTATGGTTTTGATTTTTTCTGCTTGCCCCTCTCCCAGCGCTGGCTAGACGTGTTTTGTTTTGGCTGCTGATGGGAGGGGCGGTTGAAGGTCAGGTGCCTCTAGTTTTCCCTTAGTCTTTATGCAGGCTCACTCTGATACTCCCTCCCCCGGAAAGTCTAGGAGAGATTTTATGCGAAATCCCCCTATGTATGGGGGCTGAGCTGAGTGACACACACCTGTTTTGTTGTTGCAATCTGTTGGAGAGTGGCGGTGGATACTTCAGCTCTCCAAGATGGTGGCCGCTGATTCCAGAGTACTTTCATTTTAACTTGAAAGACTACCTTTATCCTTTCTTGTAGGACAGGACTAATGATACTGAACTTCTTCAATTTTTGTTCATGTAGGAATGTCTTAATAGCTCTCTCATTTTTGAAGGAAAATGTTTCTGTGGACAAAACTTTCATCTGATAGTTTTTTTCACACACACACACACACACACACACACACACACATATATATATATATTTTTTTTTTTTCATCCCACTATGTCTGACCTGCAAGGATTCTGCTATAAAAATGTGTTGATAATTTTATCAATGATCCCTTATAAGTAATGTGTTACATTTTTCTTATTGCTTTCAAGACTCGGTTTTTGGCAGGGCATGGTAATGCATGTCTATAATCCCAGAGACTTGTGAGACTGAGGCAGGAGGATCCAAGTTTGAGGCCAGGCTCAGAAATATGAGGCCCTAAGCAAATTTAGTGAGAACCTGTTTTCAAAATAAAAAGGGCTAGGGATATATAGCTCAGTGGCAAAGTGCTCCTAGGTTCAATTCCCAGTACCAAAAATATTTGTTTTTGACTTTGAATAATTTAATTATAATATGTCTTGTTGTGGGTCCTTTGGGGTTTTTCTACTTGGAGTTTATTTAGCTCCTTGTATTTGTATAACCACGCATTTTCTCATTTAGGAAATTTTGAGGTCATTATTTCTCCACATAAACTCTGTCCCATTATCTCTCTTCTTCTTCTTATAATAATGCATGTTTTGGTCTACTTCATGATGTCCCATATATTCCTTAGTCTCTTTTTCTTTATTTTTTTTTCTCCTCATACTTGGTTATTTCATATGTCCTGTTTTGAGGTGCACTTATAATTATTTTTTTCTGCCTATTCAAAGCTCGCTGTTGAACTCCTCTAGTGATTTTCAATTAGGTTTATATATTTGAGCTCTATAATTTGTTTCCTCATAATAATATGTATCTTTGTTGATTTTTATCTGCTTTTTTAACATCTTTATTTTCCTTTATTTCTTTATGTATATTTAAGATAATGTTTTAAACACCTTGCTCTTTTCGGGATACTTTCTGAAGATTAATTTTGTTTCTTTGAAACATGTTTTCATATTTCTTTGTAAGGTGTGTGATCTCTTATTGAAAATAAATTTGTGAAAACAGTGATATCTCCCAGTATTTAGAGACTGGTTATTTGCAGGGGAAGATCTTCACTAATTAGAAAGGTATGTTCTGAGCTTGGGATCAGCTAGTGTCAAGACTTAATGTCTTGTTAGTTCTTTTCTGAAAATGTATCTTTCATGGGCCAGTGTGTGTGTGCTTTTGTTGATTCTACATAAGAACAACTGATTTTCATGTCTTCATTTCTCTAAGTGTCTTTCCTAGTGCTTTTTTTCCCCCTCATGGTTTTACCTGTTTATTGTATCCCTTTTTGCCCATAATCCCTGGTCTTAGACATTTGTGGGTCTGTGGTCCTCATGTAGCTTTCAAAAACTGTATACACCAGTTTCCAGAGCTTTTTTTGTGGCCAGATATCAGAGCTATGACACTTTTGGGCCATCTGAGCACTGATTTAAGGGACATAGAGATCAAGCCTTTAGAGAGTCTGCAGATAGATTAGAAATTACGTATTATATTCTCTCTGCTCTCTCTAGTTTAGGGAAGGAAACTGGAGAGTTGGGATAACACTTTCTCCAAATTTCCATGCCAGACCAGGGCAAAGTCAGAGCAAGGACAAGTATAAATTCATGAAATTTCCTACCATATTGAATGTGGCTTTTTCTCAATTTGGTGTTTTCTTGGTTGCTATAGAAGTTGGATTTTTCAAAGTTTGTGTAATTTTTTTTTAACAATGAGCATTTTTTAATTAAATTGTTTCCTGAAAATATAATTTTCAATGGCTGATTACAGTTGTATTCCATGGATCTATCATGTTTGATTTAACCAGTTACATGCTATTGGGTACTTTTTTCTCAGGGGGCAGCATTAGAAGCAATGCTACTGTAAAAGTACTTATACATGCATTTTCAGCTCTTATGCAATTATTTTCTTAGGATCAATGCCCAGAATTGGGATTACTAGGTTAAAAGTTATACAAAATTTAAGTCTTTTAGTATATATTTCCAAAATTGCCCTCCAAAACTAATTTTAAACCAATTTACACTCCCATGAGCAATTTATGAAAACATTTTCTGCACCTTCACCAAGACTAGACATTACAAATTTCTTTTTTTATTGTAATAAGTGGAAAATTATAGATCAACATTCTTTTTTAATGTGTTCTAATTAGTTTTACATGATGGTAGAATGCATTTTGACCCATCACGCATAAATGGAGTATAACTTCTCATTCTTCTGGTTGTACAGGATGTAGAATCCTACTGGTAATGTTATCTTATATGTATATAGGATAATAATGTCCAATTCATTCTACGATCATTTCTACCACCATGCCTCCTTCCCTCCTTTCACTCCCCTCTGTCTAATCCAAAGTACCTCTATTCTTCTCTAGTCTCACCCCTTTATTATGAATTAACATCTGCATATCAGAGAAATCATTTGGCCTTTGTTTTTTGGGGATTGGCTTATTTCCATTAGCATGATATTCTCTAGCTTTATCCATTTGCCTGTAAATGCCATAATGTCATTTTTCTTTGTGGCTGATCAATATACACATACATACCACAATTTCTTTATCCATTCATCGCTGTTGGAAGGCATCTAGATTGTTTCCATAGTTTGGCTATTGTGAATTGAGCTGCTATAAACACTGATATTACTGTGTCACTGTAGTTTGTTAAGTCCTTTTGGTATAACCTGAGGTATAGAGTTCATATAATTTTAACCAGTATATTGTTTATTAATACTGAAGATGGCAAATGAGTGTCTGTAATTCCCTAGTCTGCCATTTTGCTGATACCACACCCTAATATTGAAGGTTGACTTAAAAATGAGACTGCTGGGAATGACTAGTTGAATCTTATTGATCATAAATACCCAGACAAGGCCAAAAGTATAACTAGTTTGGGAAAATTATGCCTGACAATGGCACAGTGGGACTAGGTTTATAACTGAAGGTGTTATGGTTTAAATGTGAGGTGTCCCCCAAAAGCTCGTGTGTGAGACAATGCAAGAAGGTTTAGAGATGAAATGATAGGGTTATAAAAAGTCTAACCTAATCGGGGCACTAATCCCCTGATACAGATTAACTTGGTGGTAACTGTAGGCAGGTAGGGTGTGACTGGAAGAGATGGGTCCCTGGGGACGTACCTTTGGAGTTTATATTTTGTCCTAGAGAATATAATTTCCTTCTCCCCCTTTTCTTTCTCTCCCTTACTCTGTATTCCCCCCTCCTCGCTCTCTCTGTTATTCTTCCAGCTGTTTTCCTCTGCCATACTCTTCCACCATGAAATCCTGACTTATCTCGAGTCCCAAGGAATAGAGTCAGCTTTCTGTGGACTCAGACTTCTGAAACCATAAGCCTCCCAATAAACTTTTCCTCCTGATCTTGTCAGGTCTTTTGGTCACAGCTGTGAAAAATCTGGCTAAAACAAAAAGGTAGAGGTATGCACCATTTTCTATGTGAATTAATTTCCCTTATGAAAATATCTGGAATAAAATTGACTGATGCCTAAATTGTAGCTATTATAATTTTTAGGGGAGCCTCTTTGCTATGGGTTCCAAATATTTGTGATCATGATTGCTGTCAAGTTACAAACTTTAACTCTTCTGAATAGTTTCTGTGGTTAATCATGTAGGTAATTAAGTTGATCAAAACCACCTCAACATGTGATAATTGTTTGCTACCTGGAGGGAAGAAGAGGAACTGATTTGTTTATTGCTTGTTCTAAAGGTGATGAGCTCTTGATCCTGACTTCCTTAGGTGCGGTACTTCTACATGTGTTAACTTGTATGTGGCTGATTCCCTCAAGTTGAAGGAAATGGAAGCAAGAGAAGCCCCACTACAAGGCTGATGCTCCTTTTGCTTTCTGTATTGTGAGTAAAACTATCTTATTCTGTTCTGAGTTGTACTATCTAGTTTGGGTGTCTATGGAAAAGTGGCAAGCTGTTTGCTTTGTCATCTCCTTGTAGTCTTGGCACTCTTTGCCAGCCTTTATGAGGCTGGAGTTTTTGTTGGATAGAAATTTCTGCCTTTAATTCTTTAATCTTTGATCATAGGGTTTTTGTTGGTGTATGTTTTTTAAAAAATATTTTTAGTTGTAAATAGACATAACACCTTTATTTATTTATCTTTATGAGGTGCTGAGGATTGAACCCTATGCCTCACCCATGCTAGGTGAGTGCTCTACCACTGAGCCATATATGTGTATATTTTTAATGTGTGTTCATTTTATGCGAATTGGAGATTGATACTATGAAATCAGTAGATACACTATTGGCCCCCTAGAAATATGAATCCATATGGATTCATTTGGAGGATTAGTAGATTGTCTTCAGGTTGGAATCAATGTTGGGATAACCTTAACTTTGAAGGTGATAGACCTGTCAGAGAGCATAGACCATTGTGACAAGAAAAGTGTTCCACTGGGAAATTGTTTTCATTTATTGAAGAAGAATCCTAGGCTCTAACCAAGAATGAATAAACACAGTAAGAAAGTGGGGCGTGTGTTGTAGGGCAAAGATAATAACAACCTCGATGTACTTTATATTGTTCTGGCACCTTCCATAAATCACTTCTATTCTCACAATAACTTTGTTTGAGGCATGTGTTATCATCAGTTCATAAAAGTGGAACTGCACACTACAAAATATTTAATGATACACCCAAAGTCACCCACAGCTAAATCAAAACAAGAATCTGGATTCAAACTTTGGACTGTGTGACTCCATGGTCTATGTTTTTAAATACTATGCTTCATTTCCATTCAGAGTCACAATCACTTACCCTATGATATGGAATGCAGTACTGCCACGAGGGGGCAAAACTGTGATGTATGCAGTCAAGGGGGAGAAATACAGAATGTCCACACGTTTCTGTCCTTTTCAATACTTTATTCACTCAAATAACTCAATACAATTTCACTCTATAGGTTCTTAAGAAAACAACAATCCTCAATGCTTGGCACTGCAATAGACATAATCAATTCACAGCAAACAATTCTAGATTAATTAATTCACAGCAAACAATTCAAGATTAATTCTAAGTACTGCAAACACACTTAATCATGACAGGCTAATGTCAGATATTCCCTCTGTATGTTAAGTTCAAAAGTCTCAAGTCTTAGGCATTAAGTCCAGCAGATGGACATTACTCAGATCGAGGTGATCAGGTCTGGAACCAAGGCAGGCTTCTCCTGGTGTGGACTGGATGACCAGTTGAGGAGAGGATCATATGGAGAAGTTGCAGCTCTCACCAGGGTCCAGATGAGGTGGTAGAGTTTGAGGATGGTGAGGATCACACAGAGGATCAGGAAGATGATGACAAGTAATGGGTTGTCAGTCTAGGTCCCAATCAAACTCTCCAGCTGGAGTGCATCCTTGTTTTGGCTGGCTGAATCCCTCTTCATTAGCTCTCTTATTTATACTGTGTTTTGGGGCTTTTTAAAAAAGTATTTATTTTTTAGTTGTAGTTGGACACAATACCCCCATTTCACCCATCTATTTTTATGTGTCCTGAGGATCAAACCCAAGGCCCTGCACGCACATGCAATGTGAGCGCTCCACCATTGAGCCACAACCCCAGTCCTGTTTTGGGGCTTTTGACCCCATCTTTCAATCCTTATCAGCTACCAAAGATTTCTCCATGACATCTTTTACCCTGGAATCAGAAACATCTGGTCTGGTGGTCTCCACCCTGATCTTCTCGCCTTTCCCTTCTTATCAGGCAAGGACAGCCTGCCAGGGGCTTCACTCTGTTTATCAAGGTGAGGGGAAGTGATTTGTCAGAGGGCCTTACTGGAGGGCTCTGTGGGTGTGCCTGGTGAGATGCAGGTTTCAAACTGGAGTTTTTAAAATGGAGTTGCTTAGGCTCAAGCCTAAGGCCATCCTCACAAGTACAATTTACTCACTTAATAAAGTTTTATGTAAGATTTCTTTTGAAAAAATGTAAAAAAAGTGAGACTACTATATTGAAAAAGAATTGAAACTACTGACTAGCATTGGCCTTGAACTACACTAGTTGAAATGATGCCTGAATCATACTAGAGTCTTCTTGAGACGATAGTAAAGAAAATCATCACAACTGATGATTGTGTGTCTCAAGTGATCGCCTAATTCTAATTGGTCCCAAAAGGAAAAATTGGTGGCCATTGGTCCACGAAAAATTGGATAACACTTTCTTAATAGCAATTTCAAGAGTAACACGATAACATAACCTGGATTACCTTAGGAGTGGCTTTTTGTTAAAACTCAGGTTTGTTAAGGCATAATTTATATACAAAGCAATTTACTTTTGCTAATATATACAGATCTAAGAGTTTTGACAAATACAGAATCAGGAAACCACAATAACAAGATATAGAACAGTGTCATTGCCCCTACCCCAAATTTCCCTAAGTGTCTTTATAATCAGTCCTCCTGAAATCTAGCCTCTAGCAAGTACTCTGTTTCTAAACCTATTGTTGCATCTTTTGTACAATGTCATATAAAGGAACTCATACAATATGTATCCTTTCATGTTTAGTTTCTTTGATTCAGCATAATGCACTCAAAATCAATCCATGTTCTGTATTTATCAGTAGTTTGTCCATTTTCATTGCTGAGTAGGATTCCATGGCATGGATATAACACAGATTATTTATTCATACATCAGGTGATGGATATTTGATTTTTTAATAGTTTGGGTGACTATGAAAAAAGCTGATATGAAGATTCATGTATATATTTTCATGTGTACTCTCATAAAAATGTATGAATGTCCTAGTTGCTTTAAAATTACATCCTCATCAGCTTTTCATGTTATCAACTTTTGAATATTTAATAAATCTAATGTTATATAGTAGTATGTCATTATGCTTTAAATTTATATTTTTGATGTCTAATTAAGTTGAACTATTTTTTATGTGATTATTGTGCCATTTTTTTGCAAAACATAAAAATTACTCAAATCTTCCTCCCACTTTGAAAAAATTGGGTGGATATTTTTTATTGAGTTGCTAGAGTTCTTGGAGTCTTCTCCATACCAGTAACTTTATCAAACACATAGTTTCTAAATATTTTCTGTGAGTCTATAGCTTGCCTTTTCATTTTCTTGACAGAGTCTTTTGAGGAGAACTTTTAGATGTTTTATGAAATTGGATTTATCAGTATTTTCCTTCTATGATTAATCTTTTTGAATCCTATTAGAAAACATTTGTTCAATCAGAAGATAGTTTTTCTCATGTTTTCTTGTAGAACTTTTATAGTTTAAGGTTTAACATATAAGTAAACTTTTATATGATATGAGGAATGAGGTTATGTGTCCATTTTTTCTTTTTATATGTGAATGTTCAGTTGTCACAACACTATTGATTGAAAAGGCTATCCTTTGTCCATTGAATGATTTGGATACCTTTGTGGAAAGTCAAGTGAGCATATATGAATGTGTTTCTTCCTGCATTCCATTCTGTTCCATTGGTCTATGTGTATCCTTTTACTAATGTATCACACTATAGTAATTGATATAAATTTATACTAAGTCATCACATTAGGCACTGCAAGTCCTTCAACTTCATCTTCAAAATTGTTTTGGCTATTCTAGGTCCTTTGTATTTTCATATCAGTTTTAGAATCAGCTTATTGATTTCTATTTAAAAAAAAAACTTGCTGATATTTGGATTTGAGTTGTATCTGGGGAGAATTGAGAGCTTAACAATGTTGAATCTTTTGGCTCATTGTATCTTTTCATTTACTAGGCTATTCCTTGATTTATCTCAATGTTTTGTAGTTTTCAGCCTATAAATATCACATGTATTTTGTTGGTTTTACCTCTCAGTATTTTATGTCTAACTGTAAGATGTGCTTTTTCTGATATCATTGTAAATGGTACTTTAAATTTTAATTTTCCAATTACTATTTTCTTGTAAATGGAAATATTATTGATTTTTACCTTGTATCTCATGACATTGCTAAACTCATTTATTTGTTCTATGCTGCAGTCTGGCTGGGCACAATTCAGGAGCCACTTGTCAAAAGAAACTAACTTTATTTTTAGAACTACAAATGCCAAATAAAACAGCTCCTCAGGAAAAAACCCTCAGAGCCCAACTGCCACCACCAGCTTCCCCAAGCCTCTCACCCCCACACAAACCTCCCCACCTCCCACAATCCTCCTGCTCTTGAGGCTGATTGGCTGGGTCACATGGGCAGAGCCAAAGAAGTCCCCCAATGAGCAGCTCCGTGGAGGAGCCAATCAGCTAGATGTTGCTGGGGCCGCTGTGAGCCAATCATCAGCTGGCAGTCTGAAGGGCAGGGAAACAGCCCAATGAACATCACCGCAGAGGAGCCAATCAGCTAGATGTTGCTGGGGCCGCTGTGAACCAATCATCAGCCAGCAGCTGGAAGTTTGCTGGCAGCTGGAAGTTTGCTGGGGCCCCTTTGGCTGTGGTTCTCAACAATTTTGCATCTCCCAAAGAAATTATTCAGGCAACAATCATCAGTGGATGAAACCACTAAATGAAAGGTTTGGGGAAAGCTTTAAAATGCCTGGACCCAATCATCACTGAACATGAAACAACCATTGTTTGCTTCCT
Organism: Spermophilus citellus; assembly: GCF_964194105.1. Lineage (NCBI taxonomy): Eukaryota > Metazoa > Chordata > Mammalia > Rodentia > Sciuridae > Spermophilus > Spermophilus citellus. The sequence continues at coordinate 115,100,102 of NC_138190.1, read as the reverse complement.
GATGAGATACAATATAAAGCATACAGAACCACTTATTACTCTCCTTACCCAAAAAGTTGAAATAGAAACACAGAGCAGAGAATAAATTAATGCTACATGAAAGCAAACAAATACAGAATGTGGAACATTTTATAATGATAATTGACTGGGTTTCTATAAGTCAATACCATGAGAAAAGCAGGACTTTTTTTTTTAATTAAGAGTACTTTTTTTTTTAAAGAGAGAGTGAGAGAGGAGAGAGAGAGAGAGAATTTTTTTAATATTTATTTTTAGTTCTCGGCAGACACAACATCTTTGTTGGTATGTGGTGCTGAGGATCGAACCCGGGCCGCACGCATTCGAGGCGAGTGCGCTACCGCTTGAGCCACATCCCCAGCCCCAAAAGCAGGACTTTTTGTTTGCTGGGGCCCCTTTGGCTGTGGCTCTCAACAGTTCTAGGAACTATTTTTTGTGGATAGCTAAGGATTTTCTAAGTAGAAAATACTAATAACAGTGAATAGGACAACTTTTAGTTCCTTCTTCCTATCTCGTATGTTTTATTTCTTTTTATTGCCATATTGCACTATTCAAGACCTCTAGCATAATGTTGAACTGGAATGGTAAGAATGGACATTCTTACTTTGTTCCTTCAAAGTAAAATATTTAGTTTTTCATAATTCTAATTGAAATTCTCTGTAGGAAAATTTTGTGGACACTATTTATCATATCAAGAAAACTTCCTTTTATTTCTAGCTTCTTTTTATCATAAGCAATATTTGAATTTTGATAAAAATTATTATTTTAAAAAATATTTATTTATTTATTAGGTGTAGATGGACACAATACAATGCCTTTGTTTTTATGTGGTACTGAGGATCGAACCCGGGTTCCGCCCATGTAGGCGAGTGCTCTACTGCTGAACCACAATCCCAGCCCCCCCAAAATTATTTTTTGATATGGTAAATTATAATGATTAATTTTTTTGGTACCAGGGATTGATTGAACCTGAGGGAGTTTAACCACTAAGCAACATCCCCAGTCCTTTTTATTTTTTTTTTAATTTAGAGACAGGATCTTGATAAATTGCTTAGGATCTTGCTATCTCACTGAGGCTGGATTTGAACTTGTGATCCTCCTGCCTCAGCCTCCCAAGCTGTTGGGCATTACAGGCATGCACCACCACAAACAGTCATACTGATTGATTTTAAAACTATTGGATTAACATAATGAAAATGTATGAGGATGGAAGATAATGATAATAATAATTACTGTATTTGTTATGTGCTTACTATATGGTACTTTATTTATAGTATATTAATGTTGATTCTTTATCCTGCCTGATTTACTTCTTCTTTCACAGAAAGCAAACCTGGTAAGCTGCAAGGATACCAAGTGAAGCAAAGCCTTAAGGGAAGGAGTAAGGGATCATGTAAATATGTTTAATAGAAGAGGCCATGGTGAAAGATATATCTGTGAAAACTAGAGATTTTGCATAGGTAAAACAATATTCTGCCCTAAAGAGAGAATAACACATCGTAGTTTTTCCTGCCCTTCTGTTTTTTTTTAATCTTTCATCACCACAAATATTTTATGCATTTTTCTATATATCAAGTACTGGGCTATATACTGGGCATAGGGCAATGAATAAAGCAGATGAGGCTCTCAGCATTATAGGTCTTATAGTCAGGGGGAAGAGAAATATTTAATCAAGTAATCACACAAATCTCAAAAATATAGCTGGTAAGTAGGAAAGCTACATGGTTCTGAATATAACATTATGGAGGTCAAAGAAACTTTCCCTGACAAAGAGAGGAAGACAACAAATCAAGCTGTGTACTTTTCAATGCCATAGGCTACAACATTAGCATCCTTAGGAATTGTGCAATGTGATGGCACTAGAAAATTGATCATTGAAGTGAGATCAGAAAGATAAGTAGGAGTGGTAGTGCATTTCTGTATTCCCAGCTACTTAAGGGGGCTAGAAAATTTAAGGTCAGCCTCAATAACTTAGTGAGAATCAATATGAAAAATTAAAAAATAAATAAAAGGGGATGGTGGTGTAGCTCAGTGGTATGCTGCCTAATGTGTGAGACCCTGGGTTCAATCTCCAGTACAAAAAAGAAAAAATAGGAGTGGTTTAACTTAATATCATTGGAGTTTCTTTTTAGGAAAAACATGTACTAAGTTCCTGTTGCAGAAGGAAGGAAGAATGGCAAATTCAATGGCTTGAAAAAAAGGCTAATGAGGCCTGTGTCTAAAGAGAAAGAGCAAGAACATTTACAATAAATGGTCAAAACTGTATTTTAAAATGTCCAACATTTCTAGCAAATAGAGAAATGCAAATTAAAACTAAACTGAGATAGTTTTCATTTTTATTTTTTTGTACCAGAGATTGAACTCAAGGATACTCGACCATTGAGCCACACCCCCGGCAAAAATAACACTTTTTTTGTGGTGCTTGGGACTCTACTTTGTGAACAACCAGAAACAGGAAAAATTGTGCTCTATATTCTGTAATATGAATTGCAATGCATTCTGTTGTCATATATAACAAAGTAAAACTAAAAAAAAAAAAAAACAAAACTACACTGAGATTCCATCTCATTCCAGTCAGATAGCAATTATCAAGAATACAATTTAAAAAAATGTTGGTGAGAATGTGGGGAAAAAGGTTCACTCATACATTGATGGTGGGACTGCAAATTTGTGCAACCATTATGGAATGAAGTATGGGGTTTCCTCAGAAAACTTGGAATGGAATCACCATTTGACCCAGTTTTCCCACTCCTAGGTTTATAGTCAAAGGACTTAAAATCAGTGTACTTCAGTGATGCAGCCACATCAATATTTATAGCAGCTCAATTTACAAAAGCTAAACTATGGAACCAACCTAGGTGTCCTTCAACAGAAGAATGGATAAAGAAACTGTGGTATATATACATGATGGAATATTACTCATCCATAAATAAGAATGAAATTATGGCAGTTGCCAGTAAATGGATGGAACTGGAGAATATCATCCTAAGTAAAATAAGCCAGTCCCCAAAATCCATAGGCCAAATGTTTTCTCTGATATGTAGATCCTAACCCATAACAAGGGAGGGTGGGCAGGGAATGTAGAAGCTCATTGGATTAGACAAAGGGGAATGAAGGGAAGGGAAGGGGGATGGGAATAGAAAAGATAGTAGAATAAATCAGACATAACTTTCCTGTGTACATATGTGAATACACAACTAGGGCAACTCTGCAGCACAATAATTGGATCCAAGTTACAATAAGTTATACACCATGTATGTATAATATGCCAAATACACCCAAATACTGTCATGTATAACTAAAAACAACAAATAAAAGCAAACAAAAGGAACACGCATGATAAACCTGGACAAATAGGTAGGTGAAGCCAGATCATCATGGTCTTAGAGATTTTTGGGAGGGAATTTTGTTTTTCTTTTTCTTTTTTTTTTGATTTTTTTTAGAAAATAAATAACAGTGGAATGCATTACAATTCTTATTCATATATACAGCACAATTTTTCATATCTCTGGTTGTGTTTAAAATATGTTGACATTTTCATTCTAAAAAAAAAAGTGGGAAACCAGTGAAGACTTAAGCAAGAGGGCAAGACTAAACATTTTCTCTGCTGCATAGAAAAATAATTTGGGGCTGGGGAGAAGATGTGGGTAGATGAATTAGAGCCTTCTAGAATATTTCAGATATTAGTACTTAAGGAGTATAATAGTAGAGGTAGTAGAGTTGGGGAAAGTGGAAGAATTTAAGTACTTTTAGGAGGCAAATTTGATTTTACTTATATGTGGGAGGTGTGGAGAACTTCAAGGTTGTTGCCTAGATTTATGTCTTGTGTAACTGACAGGTTAGTGGTTCTGCTTGCTCTTGGGAGCACTGGAAGTGGAACACGTATGTTTGTATGTGTGTGAAGTGTGTGTGGGGACTGTTACCATCAATTCAGTTTTAGAAATGTCAAAGTTGAAAGAGCTAAGAGGTGTTATGTGGGAAATTGGTTATATAGGTTTGGATGACAAATTTGTTAGCTCTGCCTAGTATGTTGCTAGTGGAACTGAAGAAAATCTAAATATAAAAAGATATTTAGAAGGTGACATTAACGCAACTTAGAAATGAATTAAATATTGGGAATGCAAGAGAAAAAAAGTGTCAAGGATGATTTTTCACTTCCAGAATTATGCAATAGATAACCAAGACAAGTGATTACTGCTTGGATTAAAAGAGTATATATTTGGCTGCAATTTCCTTTGTTCTGTAGCTCTGAGGAAGCTGAGTTAAAGAAGTTGTGCATGAGGGGGAAGCGCTCCAAAATATGCATATGTGATAAGAAATATGGGTGCACTTTTGATGTTTTCCAGCATTAATTAGGCCCAAGAAGGAATCTCAATTGCTCATTACTTGTTTCCCCACCTCTTTGGTTGAATAAGTAAAAATTTCTAAAAGAAACACTTAAAAACAACATTATCATTTTGCTTGGAGGGATTTGTATACCTCCTTTCAGCATAGATACATATACTTCGTGGGCAATTATGAGATTTGAATTCCCTTTTGTGGATGATATTTTTCCTTTTATTTCCAGGGCTGTAGTTCTTTTTTATTAAAAGCAAAAGGCAGATCAGTCCTGAAGTTTGGAAATTACTTTCACTAAACACCTGTTACAGCTTTTGATTCCTATGTGAGTCGGTCATAAGACTTGAGTTATCTTCATTAATTTTGCATCTCTGGCAATTATACAATGATTCTTCCTCCATAATGAAAATGCACTTGGGTTTGCCATGTAGACCATGGAGATAATTAAAGTGGATTAATCAAAGGTTCACATGATTAACGGTTTTTAACATACCTGCACATCTACTATAGGTGTTAGATATGATTGCTGGCAGAGATTTTGTCTTGGGGACTGTTAACTTTTCAGTAGCAAAGAAATAAGATTAAAATCATTTTTGAAGAGGAATCTTAAGAAAATATTTATATTTAAGTCGAACAATTTTTATGCAATGAAATAATCTACTGAAACCACTCACATCTTCAACAAATTACAAAGTGGCTGGTTTACTTCCATGTCCCTTTTCCAAATGTGGCCAGAAATCTCTGCCAAGATCTTTTTTATAATTTGCAACAAGTTATATGTGAAATGTGTGTGTGTGTAGGAGGGGAGATGTAGTGGTGGTGCTGGTGGTGCTGTGTGAGTGAGAAGTAGGCCATTTAAAGGACTTACTTGCATAGAGGCAGACTGGGTAGCTGACAAAGGTGACTTTGCTTTTGTCTCAGTACACATAGTCTATGTACTTGGCAGCATTCCCTACCTGCAAAGAGCTGCTCCTTGGACTTATGAGTCCATCTTCTTAAGGTACAGATCATTTTATCACAAACATGAGAAATGAATACCACCTTGAGAGATTTGCACACAGCAGGAATTGCAGTAGTGTCTAATATCATTGTGATTTGTACCTGGGTTTCAGTATATATATATATATATATATATATATATATATATATATATATATATATATACACATACATACATAAACACAATATATTTTGTTTGTTTGCTTGTTTTTATGTGGTGCTGATGATCAAACCAGTGCCTCGAGCCACATCCCCAGTCCATGGGTTTCAGTTTTTTGACTTTCTGAAAACATGGCAGTGGAATTAGCAGAAGAAATCCAAGAAATTTGATTTTAGGGCATGGATTGAATCTCTTTGATTAGGAACATGACAATTGGACATAAGAACTATCTATCACATTTTAATCTTTAAAAAAAAAACTCAGTGTGGCAGAGATAGCCTCAATTTATCTCTGTCCTAACTTTAAAGCTCATCCCATTTTATTCTTTTCCATTCCTGTGTTTCACCTTATTCTTCATCCTGTCTCTGGTTCCTACCTCATCAATTGTCCTTGTCACAGTGTTTTGGGGTTATCTCTGATTCTAGTTGTAGCTTATCTGTCCTGGTAATCTTTAAGGAAAAATATGGCTGGGGCCTTACCAGTATCTCTTCTAGTCTACCATCTGGCTTATCCATTCCAGTGACAAGTGACCTTTTCCAAAGCCATAAGCCATGAAAGCAGCTAAAATATTGTTATTGATTAGGGGAAAGGATAAACTCACACTGACATTTCAAATGATATAGAAGAATACAAACAAGAAAATAACAAGCGACTCTAATTCTATAAAGGGACAATCCTTGTGAATAATTGGGTGAAGATTCTTTTTTAAATTTTTGGTACCAGGGATTGAACCCAGGGGTGCTTAACCATTGAGCAACACCTCCAGCCCTTTTTATATTTTATATAGAGACAAAATCTCTGAATTGCTTAGGGCCTCACTAACTTACTAAGACTAGCTTTGAACTAGTGATCCTCCTGCCTCAGCCTCCGGAACTGCTGGGATTAAAGGTATTCACTGCCACTGCACCCAGTGAGGTGAAGATTCTTGAGTCTTATATTAAAAACAAAGATAAATGCAATTTTACATTCATGAGGTTACGTAAATATGCCATTTGATAGCCTGTTTTTATTTACCTAAAATATTAAGGAGATCATTCCATTTCAACATGTACAAAGTTTACAATAATTTTAATGGGTGTATAATGGTGTATTGTATCTGTCTACAGCATTTATTTAATTAGATTGGCAATTTGAACAAGACAAAAATTTGAAATAGGCCAAATATGTATTTACCATCTTACGGTTTTCTTGTATTTGTTTCCATCTCCCCTTTTGATGCTTTCTTTCATTTTTGCTGTGCCTAGATCCCTCTAAGCTAAGGAAAGCTTAACAGCTCATTCCCTTAGGACTGTCTGCATGTTATCAGAGACCTCTTAGCACCTGAAAAAAAGCCAAGACCCAAATATGATATCCTTCATATGGGTGGGAGGATATATTATTCAGCATTCACTGTTTCATTTTTCTTTCATGGCTGACTTTCTGGAATGACTGATCTTTTTGTCCCCATCCCCCTTGTATTTATGAAAACATTTCTTCTATCTCTTCCAGGTCCCCAATCTGAAATTGCAGTCTCAAAGGTTACCAGTGATTTTCTGATCACTAGATCCAAAGCTATCTTTTATTCCTTACCTGTATGTCATGTCACAAGGATTATCCTCTCCTTAGAACGCTTTCCATGTAGTTTTATCCCCCCTACATTTCTGATTATCCATCCTCTGTTCCCTTTGATGGCTTTTCTTTCTGCTTGCTTACCATGGGGAGCCTAGAGACTCAGTCTTTGGCCTTTTGTTCTTTTATCTTTACTCTTTTTCTTTTCCCCTTAAAGTATGATCCCCTCAAACTTCCTGTGTCTGTCAAAGGTGACACTATTCTTTAAATCACTCAGAACTTAGAGTTTGAAGTTATCTTTGACTCTGTCTTCCCCTCCTAATCCAACCAGTCCTCACATCTTGTCAGTTATTTCTTCAAAATAACCCCTCAGGCACTTTTATACACTGTAAATTTGTATCATCTATTTGGATGGCACTTAGATACTATCTACTAAAATCCAAAATGCATACATATGTTGACTTACTAATTCCAATTCTATGAAACTGTCCTTTGAGAATATTCAAATCTGCCAACATATGTGATCAAAGATAGTCTTTGCAGCATTATTTAGAATCGCAAATAAAACAGGAAACTACCTATAAGGAAACAGATAAATTAACAGTACATCCATTTTATGATACATCTGTTAGAAAGGATGAGGCAGTTCTATAGGGGATGATGTAAAAACATGTCTGTGGTTTATTGTTAAGATAAAAAATATATCAATTTCTGGCCAGCATATATAGCATGTATAATATGCTTGTACATCCAGATACACAACCCATATATTTATCACATAAGTAGGAAAAAAGACTGCACAGAAAACTATACAAAATGATTACACACAGGAAAAAGAATTTGGGAGGATAGAGTATACTTTTGCTTTCTAATTTTTACACTTACAAATTGTTCAGATGCTTTAATATTCACATATTGTTTTCATAAGGATTCAAAATCTTTCCTATTTTCTCCTTTAAAATATGTTAATGGCAAACTATAATTATACATAATAGTAGGCTTCATTGTGATATATTTATACCTACCCATAGCATATCTAGTCTAATTTTGACCAAACTGTAGTTTAAATTTGGTCACTTGGTATTTATATCCTGCTACAGCCTCTTAAAGGCCTTCTACCAGCTTCAATTATTTTACTGCCCCTCTGATGTTGTACATTGAAGCCTCTTTGAAAAGAAGAAAATATTTACCCTGGCTTTCTCCCAGAGTATTCAGAGTCAAATGAATGGCTGGGGTTGTGGCTCAAGAGTGGAGCACTCACCTATCACATGCAGGGTGTTGGGTTCGATCCTCAGCACCACATGTAAATAAAAAAAAATAAAGGTATTGTGTCCAACTACAACTAAAAAATAAACATTTTTTTAAAAAAAGAGTCAAATGAAGGGGCTCAGTGGTGGAATACTTGTCTAGCACACGTGAGACACGGGGTCCAATCCTCAGCTACCAATAAAAATAAATAAACAAAATAAAAGTATTGTGTCCATCTACAACTTAAAAAAAAAGAAAAGATATAATACACATGGGTGAGCTTTGAAAATCTGTTAAGCACAGTGTACTTAACATAAGGCATCACCTCTAACAGTGTCTGGCAGCATAGCCTAGAGCCTGAAGACTGGGCAAGGTTGGGAGTTCATACAAATAGCACCACTGAGATAATAGAAGTGAAGCCCTAAGGGTGAAATATTGGAAAAGCCAAATTATCCAATGAGTTTCTTCAGTTTTAGAGTATCAACCTTCCCAAAATAACATTCATAACACCTTTGATTTAAACTAGATTGGTTGGAAAGCAGCCTCCTAAAAGCAATCCATCTTTGCCATGAGAAACAATGCAAGCACTTTGTTAAAGCTCAGTTATTAGATTCACACTTATTTGTAAACCTAATTGGTGCTATTAACATTCCAAGGACAAGGACCCTATACGAATCATTTGGGCACAGAGCTAGAAATGTATTCAAAATATTTAAAAGTGTATCAATTTCCCTTTAAATGAGCTACTTTAATAAAAGCATATGGTCTGCCTAAATACAAAATCTACTTGCTTTGAGCTGTAATTAAGAAATTGCAGCTAGCATATTTGTGGTGTAGGTATAACATGTATTTAGTTTACTATTGCCCTCATCATTTATTGCATTTGTGAAGGCATCAAAACATTTTCAATGGTATAATTTTTCAACTGATAGGATGATAAATTGAATAATCAACTGAGAAATCTGTTATACTGTTGTTGTTTAGCACTTCTATCTACTATTTTTCTGATTCTTTGGGCAATATGGTCCCAAGCTCCTGTTCTTTTGGCCAGTACACAGCTATTGAACTTTGCAGTGTGGTGTGTTTTTTACTGCTGCTGTCTGAAACCTTAGACCTGTGGTGAAATTATGGCCTCAAAGGAATTTCAAGTTCTATCAGTTACCCATACTCAGATTCTCACTCCTTGGATCAAGAATCAGGAGGAGGAGGAGTAAGGATTTCCACATTTTCCTACTGTAAATCAGTAAGTAAGAATCACTATGGATATAGAGGTTGACAAAACTCTGAAAAATTCTTCAGTCCACCAAATGCTTTTTTGCCTATAGTGCTTTCCATACTAACAAGATAAATTCCAGGCAGTGATGATTAAGGAAGGTAAGAGTTCTTGAAACAGAGTTTATATGTACAGGTGAGTCCCATTCTATTTTGAAGTTGTCAATATCAGTACTATGACAAGCTTGTATGTATTTCAGAATATGTGCAGTTTTACTGTTGGTGATGTAGGAGTAAGGTATATTTTCTTAAGAAATACTTCATAATCTTTTAAATGGAAATCTTCTATAAATAACCAAGTGTGTTTCACATTTCACTAGCAAAGCACATATTTTATGTGGTAGGATATTATTTTAAACATTAATTGATGTGATCTAACCCAGCTTCTCCTCACACACACAAAATTATGCTCCTTAGCGCAACGCTCATTGTGATCTGTAACTCACAAAATTTACTTGAGACATTTGTCCCTGGATATTTGTAATTCAATTTAACAAGGTTTTAATGTTTCCTACTATGGGCCATAGGCATTAACTGGGATTACAAGGCTGAATAAGGCACAGCACAGTAATTTCTTTTATGGAGCTGATAGATTTACCAGACAAATTGTTAGGGTCAATGTTTGGAGTGGCTAAAATCTAGGATGTGCCTGAGCTTTTTTCTTATGCCAACAAGAAAAGATATCTGTATTTTAGAAAAGTAGTATGTCAAAAACTCTTTAAAGGTAGGGGAGGGCTAGTGGAGAGGTGGTTATAAGAAAGGACAAGTAATGACCTGGCACCTATTTAACAATCCACTAAAAATTGGAGATAGATCTCTTGGGAAAAAAAAAAAAATCTCCAAATGTCTTGATTTTTTTTCTGGTACTTTCTATTTCTCAGTTTAAAAATGCAAAACTTATTTATATCTTGCTTAAGAAAGTAAAGTGATTTAAATGACCCAAGGATGTGTATTATGAAAAACAATAACTGAATTAATGAAGTAGCAGTTTGAAGGCATCTTGTTTACATTTATCATCTTATTATTCCACAGAAAGACATCAATAACCCTTTTAAAAATAACACTTAGCCAATGACAGAGCTACTGAATTTGGATCCAAATGATGAAGGTGCCCATGGGCACTGATGAGTTTCTGGGTGATTACACCATAAAACCATGCTTCAAAATGTTACATGTCTTTTTATATATTAGGGAGGTTTGCAAAGCATACTTAGTGTCCCAGACAGAGGCCACTCACTCATGGTATATGCCAGGACCACACAATGACAATTGAACCCTGTTGAATTAAGAGCACAAAGTCTCTTAAGCAACAGGCTATTTTACCAGAAGATCATGAAAGCCCAAAGTAGTTTTGCTAATATATTGTTGAAAAGACAGGGTAATAAAGTCACTTAATTTTTATATTTATTCAAGTGGATATTTTTAACAACTGTGGAATGCTGGCAAAAATAGAACTGACAAAACCCCCAGAACTTACAGATATTCCATTGACTGTCAGTCAATGTATTGTATAGAAGCTCTGAAATGTGAGGTTTACAGTATAAATTTGGTAGGTAAATACAGTCCAGAATTTATAGAAAAGACATTTAAAGTTGCAGATCTATAAATTTACACAAATGGTACACAGCTATATGATTGATGCTTATAAAATTTTTAAAAATATCACAGGGGAATGTTTTTAGATTTTTTTTAAGTTTTCAATGGACCTTTATTTTTATTTATTTATATGCAATGCTGAGAATCATACCCAGTGCCTCACATATGCTAGGCAAATGCTCTACCATTATGCTACAACCTCAGCCCCAGGGGAATGTTTTGAATAAACTAATAAAACAGACAGTAGTAGTGTATATTCAGTATAATCTAAAATACGAAAAGATAGACAAGAGATGAAAAAGATAGTGGAAGAAATTTTGTCAAAAATATTATGGAGATTTCTTTTAGGAAGTTGATGGTGAGATAGTCAGGGACCACTGTGGTCTTACAAAAGCTGGGGCAATGGATTGAACTCCTGGACATAATAAAATCTTACTCTTTATAGTATGGCATGTTGCTTTTCAGGCCTTGCACTCTTTTCAATAAGATCCATCAGGAGAATATGATAAAACCACAGAAGTACATACATGTTTTCACAAGATGAAGTTGTAACTGAGAGAAAACTCAAATAAACTCTGTAACTTTGCAAATTGTTAGTCAACTTAAAAATCACTAATTTCAGAGGTCACAGAGCTGGGCAATACATTATTAGTTTACCGTTATCTTTGTTGCAGATAACTCCTATCACATGTGTGTTATGATAGTAACATTTACCAACTTGAAGGCTGCTTTTGATGAAGCATAGACTCTTCACTTGGGCCTGGAAATTTCTAATGGGTGACTGGAATGGGATCAATCTTCATATTATTTCTGTCCCATTTACTCTTTTAACTCTTGGATCAGATTCTATGTAGCTCTGCATGTAGACATGTTGACTACCTGTTGGAGCCATTATGTGTTTTCTTTTACCCCAACCTTGTGCTTTTTCAACAGCAATAGCAGCCTAAGCACCCAAAGTTCTTCCTCCCCATCATAAGGTACAAATTGAGCCACAAGGTCAGAATGTTTGCCCAGGATGATAGCACCAGCTACAAGAGTAATTAAGTAGTTCCCAGGACAAGTTGACTATGACCACTTGGTGATTCAAGTCTCATGCAAGAAGAAACATCTTTTGGTGTTGTGCTCCTGGCCAATTGATAATTACTGGACTTTAGCCCACCCCTCCCAAATAATAAAGGCTTGCATCTCTCTTTATTTGGGAAGAAGCCTGGTCCCTCAATCAGTGCTGTCTCCCTTCAATTGAATGCCATTGCCACTTTGGCTGAAGCCCCAGTTAAAGCCTCGCCTATGTATTTGCCCTTGATTTAATTTCATTTCTACCATTACTGAGTAAAAAGTTTCTCTGTCTCCAGTATCAATAGGATTATGGGTAAGCATTTTTCTTTTTTATATTTTTATGTGCTTTCCAAAGATGCCATAGTAAATATATGATTTAAAAATAATATAAATGTATGCTATTTATTAGGAATTAGGAAACATACTCCCAATGTCACAAAACCACTGTTATTAGTATTTTGGTATATATGCTCTGTCTTTTAAAACTATGATATCCAGTTGATGTGCCATTGAATTCATTTTGCTAGTATTTTGTTGAGAATTTTAAAAATTTCATCAGTATATGGATCTGTAGTTTTCTTTTCTGTTGTGTCTTTTCTTATGGATTTGGTGTCAGGGTAATGCTAGCATTATAGATTGAGTTTGGAAGAATTCCCTCACTTTCAATATTTTTGAATAGTTTTAGAATTGGTGTTCTTTCATAAATGCTTGCTAGAATTCAGCAGTGAAGCCACCCAGTACTGGTCTTTCTTGGTTGGGAGACTTTGTATTACTGATTCAATCTTGTTACATATTTTCAGTCAGTTCGGGTTTTGTATTGATTCATGACTCAGACTTGGTAAGGTGTATGTATCTAAGAATTTGTCATTTTTTTTCTACATTTTCCAATATGTTGGCATATAGTTTTTCACAATAGTTCCTAATGATCTTTTGTATTTCTGTGTGGTTTTCAGTTGCAATATCTCCCTTTTCATCTTTGATTTAATATTCTGATTAAAAAGTGGGCAAATGATCTGAATAGATGTTTCTTAGAAGAATATATACAAATGGCCAATTAGTATACATAAAACCTTTCATCATCACTAATCATCAGGGAAACCCAAATTAAAGCTATAATGAGACATCATCTCACGCCAGTTAGAATGGTTATTAAAAAGTAAGAAAAGCTGGTGAGGATGTGGAGAAAAAGGAACTCCTACATATTGTTGGTGGAAATATAAGTTATTACAGCCATTATGAAAAACAGTATGGATGTTCCTTTAAAATTTAAAAATAGAATTACTATTTGATTCAGCAGTTACACTGGAATATATCTAAAGGATTAAAATCAGTATGTCAAAGAGACACCTGAAGTCTCATGTTTATTGCAGCACTACTCACAATATCCACGATTTGGAATCAACTGAGGTGTTCATTGATAAATGAATGCAGAGAGAATCCATGTTATATATACATGATAGAATATTATTCAGCCATGAAAAGAATTAAATCCTGTTATTTGTGGCAACATGAATGGGACTAAAGAACATAATGCTGAGTGAAATAAGTCAGGCACAGAAAGACAAATACTGAAATTTATTATTCATGTGGAAGTTAAAGAAGTTAATTTCATAGAAGTATAGAATAGAATAATGGTCACTACAGACTGAGAAGTGAAGGGAAGAGGAGAGTTGGAGAGAGATAATAGGTAGAAAAGAACAGTTAGATGGGAGGAATAAGTTCTAGGGTCTTGCACTGTAGTAGGTGACAATTAACATTTTAACTTATAAATATAGTATTCTATTAGTTCAAAAATAAAGTAATCCTGTTCATTCTGTTTTGTAACCAACCCTTATTATAAAATATTTTAGGCATGCAATAAAGCACAGAGAATAATAAAAGAAATACTTGCATCCATAACTTTGTCAAATAATTTAGATTATTTTACATTGCCCTGGGAGAACCAGAAATTCATATGTACCAAAATTAAAATAAAGCAACTCAGTAGATCAAGGACCTAGGAATTAGTCCAGAGACCCTGTGCCTAATATAGGGAAAAATAAGCCCAAATCTTCATCGTGTCAGATTAGGCCACAACTTCCTTAACAAGACTCGTAAAGCACAAGAAATAAAATCAAGAATTAATAAATAGGATGGATTCAAACTCAAAAGCTTCTTCTCAGCAACAGAAACAATCAATGAGGTGAACAGACAGCCTACATTTTGGGAGCAAATCTTTGCCACAGGCATGTCAGATAGACCACTAATCTCCACAATATATAAAGAACTAAAAAAAAAACTTAACACTAAACAAACAACAACAACAACAATAACAACAACAACAACAAAACCAAAAAAAAAAAAACCAACTCAATCAATAAATTGGCAAGGAGCTGAACAGTTCTAAGAAGATATATACTCAATCAACAAATATATGAAAAAATGTTCAACATCTCTACTAATTAGAGAAATTCAAATCAAAACTACTGCAAGATTTCACCTCACACCAGTCAGAATGGCAGTTATCAATAATACAGATAACAATAAATGTTGGCGAGGATGTGGGGGAAAAGGCACACTCATACATTGCTGGTGAGACTACACATTGGTACAACCAATCAGAAAAACACTATGGAGATACATTAGAAATCTTGGAATGGAACCACCATTTGACCCAGCTATCCCACTCCTTGGTTTATACCCAAATCACTTAAAATCAGGATACTATAGTAATGCAGCCACATCAATGTTCATAGCAGTTCAATTCACAGTAGCTAAAACTGTGGAAACAACCTAGATGCTCCTCAATAGATGAATGGATAAAGAAACTGTGGTATTTATACACAATGGAATATAATGCAGCATTAAAAGAGAATAAAATTATAGCATTTACAGGTAAATGGATAGAATTGGATAATATCATTCTAAGTGAAGTAAGTCAATCCCCCAAAACCAAAGGCTGAATATTCTCTCTGATAAGTGGATGCTGATCCATAATGGGGAGTGGAGAGGCATGGAAAAAATGGGGGAACTCTGATTGGGCAAAGGGGAGGAAGGGTAGGGAGGGTGCATGGAGGCATGAAAGATGGTGGAATGAGATAGACATTATTACCCTAGGTACATGTATGACTGCACATATAGTGTGACACTACATTGTATACAACCATAGAAATGTAAAGTTGTGCTGCAACTGTGTACAATGAATCAGAATGCATTCTGCTGTCATATATACCTAATTAAAATAAATAAATAAATTTTAAAAAACATGAATCAAATATTGAATATGCAGTTAAAATCAACTGTCCCGTTCTTCTTTGTGTTCCATTTGTTTCCTCTCTCCCTAGGAGTAACTACCATTTTGATTTTGTTATTCCTCTTTTCCATATGTATTTGTAAAACATACAAGTATTCTCTGGCCAGCTTTCACAGCTGTCTGAAGAAGGAGATGGAATATAAATGATTCCCATACACATACAATTGTTAATCCATTTATCTACTAGGTGTTATGGGATTGCAGAAGAAGAAATAATTTTGCTCACAAATATCAGGAAAAATTTCACTTAGGAGGTGAATTTTGGCTGAGTCGTAAAGAGTATTAGACTGAGTGAACAGCTTGAGAAAGTCAAGAGACATGTGATTCTGGCACAAATAAATTGATGTGGTTGCAATATAGGGTGGGTAGTAAAAGATCATTTTGACAGTTTTATATAGGACAACTTGGAGGGGGCAGAAAAATGTTTCCATGGAGAAAGGTAGGAAGACAGGACAGATGCAATCAAAATAATGACAGATGAGAGAAAATTCAATAAGCTTTTTGTCCTATAAATGGCAGTCCCTTTCTTTTTCTGTCCTTCTCTCCTTCCCTTCTTTCCTTTGACTCCACAAAAGCTGCTTATGTTAAACTCATTCCTGGGTGTTTTTTCCTTTATATTTCCTATAACATTATTGTAGTGTCTTGTATATGATATTGCTCAATAAATGTTGGTTAAATGTTTGATGTGAGCTTTTGATCACATATTTAAGAGTAGTCAATAGAGTCAAGAAAACTAATGTACTAGGCTAAGCATTATTTAGAAAAGATTTAAACCCTCATAGTAGATCACACTGGGTCCTTTGTTTTAGTTTATCTTACTCAAGCATAACCTCTTAATTTCTTTCTGAGTTGAACAGAAAAACACATTGACTTATATTTGTAGCTTCTCCTCTGTTTCAGTCAGCTTTCACATCACTGTGACCAATATACCTGATTAGGACAACGTAGAGGAGGAAAAGTTTATTTTGGTTCATAGATTCAGAGATTCAGTCCATGGTTGGCCAACTTCATAGCTCTGGGCCTGAAATGAGGCAGAAGATCATGAGGGAAATGTGTAGCGGAGGAAAGCATCTCAGGAGATGGCAACCAGGAAGGAGAGAGAGCGAGCAAGTGCATGCCAGCTCTGCTTACCAGGGACAAAATAATCTACCCCAAATATATGCCCCCAGTGACCTACTTCCTCCAGCCATACCCTACATGCCTATAGTTACTACCAGTTGGCTTATTGTACTCAATAGGTTACACCTTTAATAAACCATTTTACCCCTGAACTTTTTTGCATTGTCTCACACATGAACTTGGAGGACACCTCATATCTAAAACACAATATCCTCTCCAGTAAAATGGAGAAAAATAAAAAATAAAAATATTTTTATTCAGATAAAAAATATTTTTATCTGAAAGTCTTTATGCTGAAAGTCTCACTTCTAAATCAGGAAATTTAGCTTTTCTTTGTTTTTGTTTTTCACCCCCATCACCAATAGCAGTTTCTGATAATGCTAATATCAATATTATTGCTATTGATAATGATGGTTTAAAAACATGCCTGAAAAATTCAGAGCACTTCCAAGTCATGTATTGGATTTTTCCATAGTCAGAGTGATGAGTTTGTTGAAGTTAAATTCACATTTAACATTTTCTTCTAGAAATAGAATAAGACAAACCTTTTGATTCTTTCTTCCTAATAAATATGAAGGGATTTTATAGTTAATTAGAATCCTTGTTTTACTTCAGAGATGCCTTGGGTTACAACCAGAAAGACCTTTTAAAAAGATATGACCAAAGCTTAAAAACACATTGTGAACAGACAATTAAACTAAAGAATCACGAGTTTCTCACAAAGAACTGTTAGAGTTCAAAGGAAGGAAATATCACTCATTGGGATAAATCAGTAAAATATTAGTTCAGCACATATTGGCTTTGCTTTGATGGTGGGGTAGAATTTTGATAGGTAGGGGGAACACTACCCAGGGTAACACCATGGACAAAAATATGAAAGTAGGAATGAGTTAAAGAATTCAAAGGACAGAAAATAGATTATTCTGGCTAATGGAAAGTATCAGAGAAGAAAAGAGAGGATAGATTGGTGGGGCAAATTATTTTGCTTCTTACTTTTTTTGCATACTAGTTAAGGTTTAGGGCATGCCCAGACTAGCTATACAAAATTGAGTCCACTGTTCAGAAGTTAACCATCTTTTGAGCTGAATTTTGACTCTATCTTCTCCACTGGTGAACTATTATAGTCAGAGCTGTCAGAGCCCTTAGAGATCTTTTGTCCAACTACCTCATTTTACAGATTTGGAAACCAGAGTCCAGAGAGAAATAGCTCATTCCAACTCATTAGAGTGAGTCAGGCATTTTAATATAAATATAGCACTGGACCTTAGTGGTGTAATTAACCTGTCAAATATTTGAAAAAGGCATGGTATCAACTAGCTGAGTACTTTCCTGTACTTACATTCTCATAAAAGTCTTTTGAGTTTGGAAAGGTACTTCTTTCCTTTTTTTTTGCATAAGAGCTACTCCTCTGACTCTCTGCATACTTCTGAGGCATAAGGTAGGTATTATTTGTTGACTGAGCTAGCATTTTTCTCTCAATCACTCATAGATTAATGACTCTGTTTCTTGCTTTTTTCCAATATTTTTAATTGGGGCATTATAGTTGTACATAATGATGAGATTTGTTGTATATTTGTACATGCATGCAAAATAACAATATAATTTGGGCAATATCATTTACCAGTATTTTATTCATTGAATAAGAAAACAGTCACTTAAAAGTTTTAAAATGCTGAAAAAATACTTTTATTTTGAAGAACCAGTGGCTAGATTTTGAGTTGTAATTTATATACAGTAGGTGGCCATTTTGTTCTTTAACCTACTTCTAGAGAAAACAAACAGCTTCAAAAGTAAAGGAGTAAAAAACTTTGGAGGTTGGGTGGAGGGATCTATGTTTCCAAAGATAGGATTTCCTAAAGACCTTTGGCCTAGAAAGAATATCTTCCTTTCTTCTTCAAAGCATCAGAGTGACTCATATTGATAGAAAAGACCAGGAAAACCTTGACACTGGAGTTTCAAGAAAGAACATTGAGAAAATGAGTTAGGACTTCTCAATATGGCTAAGGTCGTGAGATACGCTAGGATGATAGCACCAATGAACTCATTGACCCAGTTACCACAGGTAAGACTTAAAAGAACTAGGAATTCTACAGGACTAATATTAGAGAGAGAAAACCAATTAAAAAAGTCATTGAGACATGTGGGCATAGATAAATATGAGAAGCAGTGTTAGTTTTGTATAACCCAACTCAGTTTTAGTCCATTTTTCATTGCTATGACTATGAGAGCAGACAAGAACAACTCAGAGGAGTAAAAGTTTATTATGGGCTCAGGCTTTCAGAGATCTCAGTCCATAGATGGCTAACTCCATTGCTCTGGGCTCAAGATGAGGGAGCACATCATGGCGGAAGGATGTGGTGGAGAGAAGCTGTGCCCCCTCATGGTAGGAAAGAAGGAGTCATGGCCTACCTGCCTACAGTTACTGCCCAGTCAGTTCATTCAAGCCAGAATGGACTGATTAGGTTACATCTCAGTCCAATAACAACCTGAAAATTTATTTGTGCATTAACAGGAACTTTTGGGGGACACCTCATATTCAGACCATAACAGCATAGTAACTAGCTCCTTGTACACACTATGCAGTGTTTTAAGGACAGAGGGTGTTACGGTTTATATCTGCAGTGTCCCACAAAAGCTCATGTGTTAAATGCTTGATCCCCAATGCAGCAATATCTGGAGCTGGGGCTTTGGGATGTTCTTGGAGTATGAGGGCTCTGATCTCATCAGTAGATTGATCCATTTATAGCTGAATGGATTACTGGGAGGAGATGAAAATTGTAGATATGTAGGGCATGCTAGAAGGAGTAGGTTCTCCTGAGCATGCCATTGGATACTGTATTTTGTTCCTGGCTCTTTTCTCCACCTCTCTCCTTCCTGGCTGCCATGAGTTGAGCAGATTTCCTCCACTGTACCCTCTGCCATAATGTTTTTGCCTCACCTCAGGCCAAAGCAATGGAGTCACTGACCATAGACTAAAACCTCCGAAACCAAAATAATGAGCCAAAATAAACTTTTATTTCTTTAAGATGTTCATCAAGCATTTTGGTCACAGTGATAAAAGGCTGACAAAAAAAATTGGTACCAAGAAATTGGGGGAGGGTCATTCTGTGACTACACCTGACCATGTGGTTCATAAAATTTTGGAACTGGTTTGTGGGAGGAATTTGGAAAATTTTGGAGATGCAGAATAGAGAAACCTTAGAACATTTTAAGGAGATGCAAGCTCATTTCTTCTTGAGCTAGTATATCTATAGCATATATCTTTGCCATTGTGCAGGGACATGAGACTCCAGATCCTTTATCTTTCAATGTGGACTCTTGCCAGCAATTCTCAAGGAAGTTTCCAGGCCTTCAGTATTGGCCTGAGACTTCATCATTGATTCCTCTTGTTCTGAGGCTTTAGCTTCATAGATTGAGCACTTACTGGTTCCTTCAGTTCTCTGGATGACCATTGATTTTATGGATGGCTATTGATTGTATAAGCTAATATAATAAATTCCTTTTTATAATCATACATCATATCCTGTTGATTCTGTTTCTCTAGAGAACCCCAACTAATAAAGATGGCAACAGACTTGATTATTCTGGTGATACTAGAAGATAGGTTTTCACTCAGTGGGATAAGAGATACATTTAAATATACAAAGGGAAATGGCAGAGGTAGCTGAAAGCTGAGAGAAATAGTTGTACAAAATAAAAACAACCACATTTAATGTAGTAACCCTTAAACATTAGAAATTAGATCTAGGAAATGTAAAAGCTTCCCTTATGATAGCATCTATTAGACATGTTGCCACTTCTGAGTCAAGCAGTCTGATAACTCATGAATAAAAGCAAAATTCATTAGTGGGGACAGTATCCTATAGTGGTTAGGATTCTAGATTTTGATTCTGTCTTAATATAAATCTTCCAAATTTTTCTCTATTTCCTGATTACAAACACTTGGGTAAGTTATTTTGCCTCACTGGGTTTCAGTTTTCTTATCGGTAAAATAGAGATGATGATTGTATATACTTTGGAACTATTTGGGGGATTTAATTAGGTTTATGGGTGCAAGATATTCAGATTATCTGGCATACAGAAAACACTAAAAATGCTTGAAACTTTTACTTCCTCTTTGTTTTTACTCCTATTGAGCTTGTTATTTTTTAAACAAACCTTTTATTTTGGAATAACTGAAGAGTTGAAAATATGGTACAGATGGTTTGCTTGTCCGTATTATGGTTTAGATATGGTTTAAGTGTATCCTTTCAAAGTTTCATATGTTGGCAGACTTTGTACCTAGGATAGCAGTGTTGGAAAATTATTTTGACCTTTGAGAGGTGTGGCCTAATAGGAGGTCCTTAGGTCCATTGTGAGAGTTCCTTCCAAAGGGATTAATGTATTTCTCTTGGGATTCTGGTTAGTTCTCAGTTCCCATAAAAGGATTGTTATAAAAGCCTGAGCATGGTCCTTCCCAGTCTGTCTCTGGCTTCCTGTATATTGATATGATCACATGCACCTGCATATTCTCCCACCATTGCCATCTACCATGATATGGTGCAGCCAAGAAGGCCCTCACCAGGACTCACCTAATGCAGGTGCCATGCCCTTGCAACTCCAGACCTGTGAGCTAAATAAGCCTTTTTTCTTCATGAGTAACTTATCTCAAGTATTTCATTATTATGATGAAAAGATGATCAATAACATATTCTTTACTAAGCTTTTCCAAATTTATACTTGTCTAAATTAAGATATTAATATGGTACATTAATTTTAACCAAACTCTAGATTTTATTTTGATTTCCCTAGCTTTTCCATTAATTTCATATTTCTGTTCCAGGTCCAGTCCAGGATACCATATTGCATTGGGTCATCCTGTTTCTTTACTCTGCTTGATATATGATCATTATTAGACTTTGATTTTATGACCCTGATATTTTAGAAGAATATTAGTCTGGTATACCTTTAGAAAGCCATGGATAGAAGACATCACCCTTCTCTTGGTGAAATGAGACTGGTGATTAAACTAAAAACTGCACTCATAATATATTTTATAGTTAGTCCTAATAATTAGACTATGCTTTGTTCTTTTGTTAAATTTTTTTTTTAGTTGTAGATGGACACAATACCTTCATTTTATTTACTTATGTATTTTATGTGCTGGTGGGGATCGAACCCAGTGCCACATGCATGCTAGGCAAGCACTCTACCACTGAGCTACAACCCCAGCCCTCCATGTTTTGTTCTTGTAGCAACAATTTCTGGAAGAGCACATGGTAGGCACATAAATATTTGTTGACTGAATAAATCAGTGTTCCTTATTTAATAGTTTAAGCCACCATTGATATTTTGATTGGCTTCTGTGTTGATGCAGTTTTGTTATTTTTTAATTAAATGATTTCCCAAGTTAGGAGTCCTCTCAATTTTTATAAACAAGAACTATCTAGATAGATGTAACTAACTAACTCACTTCTCTTTCTTGGATCTGTTAGATTACACACCCACCCACACACTCATATCCAACACTGAATCCCTAACAGGTAGTCACTGGTCACTGTATTAATCACTATCATTTATACCTGTACGAGGATTTATTTATTTTTATTTTTTGGTACAGGGGATTGAACCCAGGGGCTCTTAACCACTGAACCAATTTTAATATTTTGTTTAGAGAGGGTCTTGCTGAGTTGCTTAGGGCCTCATTAAATTGCTGAGGCTTGCTTTGAATTCATGATCCTCCTTCCTCAGCCTCCCTAGCTGCTATGATTACATGCATGTGTCACCATTCATATTTCTGTTCCAGGATCCAGCTGAGGATTTATTTTTTAAATGCCACAAGAAACTGAATGGAAAAGGATATTACAAGACCACAACGGGCAAGCATTATAGAAAGTTAGAAAATAGAATAAGTAAAAATGTTAAGACTTTTTAAAGCAGAGCACTGAGAATGGAGTTGTCCTACCAAACTTTAAATGTATTATAAAACAAAAACAGTAACACATTCTTCAGCATAGTACTATAAGAACTGACAGTCAAATTAATGAAGCAGTTAAGATAGAACAGAATCTAATCTATTTTGTAGCATAAATAAAATTTTTGTACATGAAAATAGACTAAGATTGTTTAGGGTGAATGTATGTGTGCACATATGTGTGTGAGAGGTGTATTTGTATGTTCATGGAAAATGACTGGAAGGATACTGTGATGGTTTGGATCTGGAATATCCTTCCCCCTCAGAAAGCGGCACGTGTTAGGCAAAGTAGACATGTTCAGAGGTGAAGAGAGTGGATCATGGATCTACTCATCAGAAGATTAATTCACTTAGTGGATTATGAATTGTAATTTTAATGAACTATTGGGTGGTAACTGTAGGCAGGTGGGGCATGAATGGAGGATATAGGTTCCTGGGGCATACCTTTGGGGACTATATTTTATTCTTCACCCTTTCCCTTTCAATGTGTTTCCTTGCTGCCATGAGTTGAGCAGCTTTCCACTACTACACCGTCCCACCATGATGTTTCTGCCTTGGATCCAATCAAGGACAAAAACCTCTGAAACCATGAACCAAAATAAGCTTTGCCTTCTTTAAGTTGTTCTTGTCAGGTACTTTGGTCACAGTGATGAAAAGCTAAATAACACAGATACAGGCTCAACTGTTAACAATGTTACCTATTTAATCATGATTAATATTTTTAACCTATGTCTTTCTGAGAGAGATTGTTGAGATAAAGATCTGCCTTTCTATTTCCCAATGAAAACTATTTAATACTATTTGATCCTCTACCCAAAATACGTAGCCATGTTTTCATGTACTAAAATTTTATTTATGCTACAAAATAGGCTAGATTTCTGTTCCATCTTAATTGATTCATTAATTTGATTATCGGTTCTTATAGTACTATGCTGAAGAATGTGTTATTGTTTTTGTTTTATAATACATTTAAAGTTTGGTAGGACAACTCCATTCTCAGTGCTCTACTTTAAAAAGTCTTAACATTTTTACTTATTCAGTCTTTTAAATAATTTTAGAATTCATTTATAGAGTTGTGAAACAATTTCTGCTACTGTTTGTGTTACAACAAAAGTAAATCTGTAAAATGATTTAGGACTCATTTACACGTTTAGAGTATTAATTGTATGATTTAGATGGTCTGAGTATAGTAGTATTTTATTTTTATGATTTAAATTTGCAAATAAAAATTGAGGATTTTTTGTGTACAACATTTTATTTTGAAATATGTATACATTGTGGAATGGCTAAATGGAGCTAATTAATGTACATGTCACTTCACATTCTTATCATTTATTTATGGTGACAAAACAAAATATACTTTCAAGTATACAATATATAGTTATTAGCTATAGTTGCACATTATGCAATATATTTCTTGAACTTATTCCTCCTATCTAACTGAAAAAATTGTATCCTTTTACCCAAATCTCCTCACTTCCCCAGTTCTCTACCCCTAGATTCTGGTAACTACCATTTTACTCTCTGCTTTTATAAGTTTTACTTTATTGGATTCCGCGTATAAATGAGATCATTCATTATTTATCTTTCTGCGCCTTGCTTGTTTTTTTTTTTTTTCACTAATGTCCTCCAGGTTCATCATTCATCTGTGCTTTTTGCAAATGACAGGATTCCCCACCCCACCCCCTTTTTTTTGGTACTGCCGATTGAACTCAGGGGTACTCAGCCACTGAGCCACATCCCTAGCCCTAGTTTGTATTTTATTTAGAGACAGGGTCTCACTGAGTTGCTTAGCACCTCACTTTTGCTGATGCTGGCTTTGAACTTGCAATCCTCTTGTGTCAGCCTCCCAATCCACTGAGATTGCAGGTGTGCACCACTGTGCCCAGCTAGGATTCCCTCATTTCTATGGCTGAATAGTTTTTCATTGTGTGTGTGTGTGTGTGTGTATCTTCTGATTTTCTTTTTCCATTCATCCGTTGATAGACACTTCAGTTGATTCTGTATCTTGATTATTGTGAATATGGCTACAATAAACATGGAAGTTCAGCCATTTTTATGTCTTCTTTTGAGAAATGTCTATACAGGTCCTTTGCCCATTTACTACTTAGTTATGTTTTCTAGCTATTCAATTGTTTGAGCTTCTTATATATTTTGAAGATTAATTCCTTATAGATGTATGGTTTGCAAATATTTTACTCCCATGCTGTGGTGGGTTATTGCTTCACTCTGATTATTTCTTTTGAGATCATATATGTATGTGTGTGTGTATGTCATTATTAAACTAGATATAAAATGTATCACTATTAAACTAAAAAATATATATAAATATATAAATTAATTATATTTAAAAATATACTTAATAAACAATATATTTAAAATATAGTTAATAAAATATATTAAACTAAAAAATATATAAACTAAATGATATATATCTTTATATATATACATATATAAAGATATATATATATATATATGTATCTTTTAGTTTATTTAGTTTAATAGTGATGCATTTTTTGATGGGAATAAGTTAGGCATATGGGTGAGAAAAATTGCAAACCATCTTTTTACTCTGCTATACTTTTTTTTCCCTAATAATGAAAAACAAATGAAGAAAAAATATTTTAAAAGAACTCATCATGTGATTTCTGTACATTACATTAGCTAAAGCAAATGGAAAATAGTTTGAGATTTTATTAAGTAACTAAATTTATAATGAATGGTATTCAGGCACATATTGGAGGACTCTGAGCATAAGATTATTAAATTTGTATATGTTCCTTATATGCAAATGTCTACCTGTGGCAACTAAATTGCTCAGAGAGCTATGTAGATTCAAGAGTGAAATATCAACAAAAAAATCCAAAGTACTTCATGCCTTAATGTCATAAATCCGTAAACATTGACAGAGAAAATTATGGGAACAGATGAGTACCCCATATCCCATAGCTAAGACCTACTCTCAGGAATTGTTTCTACATAGCCCCACATATGGCAAATAGAACCCACAGCTGGAACAGGCTTTTGTGAGAGCACTTGAACCATTTACTGGCTATGTGCACAGACTGTACATGGCAGGAAGCAAAAGGAATTTGGATTTTGTAGCTTTCTGGCAGTGGAACTGACATGCAATGTATAGTCAAAGAGAGCACAGAAACAGTTATTATGTGAATTAAAGCCAAAGGCAATGGATTTGGAACAATTAGTTCTACTTCATAGTAATTGCTGCTTTTCCCACTTGTTTTCTCTCCTTGTGTCTGCTTTCTTTTCTCCATGCCATAGTTGGACATTTTTTTACACAAAAGCAATTAATAATGGAAGTCAGGGTTAATGCAAATAGCTTGGTAAATGATAGGCTAGTGGTTTATTAAATCTGGTTCTATTTTTTGGTTCTATAATAGCCGTAACTAGAAGAAATAAAGCAACTGATTTATAAAGCTGATGAGTTTACACATTCATAGATTCATCAGACATTTATTGAGTGTTTGTTATGTCCCAGGCACTCTGTCAGATTTGACATGAAAATATAATGGGAACATCAGACATAATAGTGTCTGGTACACACTAAAAAATGAAGTAATCCCAAGTAGGGCCAAAAAGATGGCAATATAAATCTTTCACATTAATTGTGTTTCCCAAATAAAGAATAATTTTATTCTGAGAAGTAGAAATTAAGAAAAATAGTGCTCTTTAAAAGTAAACCAATGTATAGGATAATTTGGTCTGATTTACTTAGTAAAATAAAATTCTCTAAAACGGATGCAAAAATTCCAAACCCAATGCAGGAAGAGTTTCCATTAAGCTGCTCTTTCTACTTGGGAATATTATTTGCCCACTAAATTCACTTCTGAACTGCCATGGCTAAATACCTATACCTTGTTTCAGGTGCTTATGTTTTTTAGAACAAATTGCTTATAGCTGCATGGTGACTAAGGTTTTAGGTCTCTGACTGTTGACTTTATGTAATCTTACTAAGTATTTGGAAAGATGTGAAAATTCTCTGCTTGCACACTACAGTGGGGATCCATTTAGTACTAAAATTCTTTCCATCAGACTATTTGAACAGTACTGTGATTATTATGTTAGATTACCTACAAAGAAAACCACTTCAAATATCGCTAAAGCACAATAAAATATGAAGTACATTAAGCCACCTGCAACATCACACTTTTATACAATCACTTCAGTTTTTTATACTTAGACTTGAACCCCTCCATTGGCAAGAAAAAACTAGTAAAGGCCAGGGCATTTTTTTTAAAAGAGAGAGGGGGGGAGAGAATTTTAATATTTATTTATTTTTTAGTTTTCGGCGGACACAGCATCTTTGTGGTGCTGAGGATTGAACCCGGGCCGCACGCATGCCAGGCGAGTGTGCTACCGCTTGAGCCACACCCCCAGCCCAAGGCCAAGGCATATTAATATAAAGCCCATGCATAAAAACTGTGCATTTGACATGAGATAGTCAGGGTGTCATAATCTGAATCTTTTTGTTTCTTTTAACTACACACTTTAATGAGACTTGGTTAACTGGTTGATATGCAAGAAACTAAATAGAGGGAGAGGACTATTAGAGGCAGTTTGAGTGACAGCAGAAGAGTAGATACTTGACACCCTGAGAGTAAGAAAGAAAAATGAAGAGAGACAGAGAGCCATATTATAGCATAGTGCAATAATTGTGGTTCATAATGATGGCCTTGAGTCATTGAGAAAAGATTAAATTATGTTCCATGTCATTTGAGATGAAAGGGAAGTGGCTAATACCATTTATTTCCAATGTGCTCAAATTCCTCAGCTTGAGATACAAACTTCAGTTACCTGGAAAATGTTACCAGTGTGAACCATTTTATTTGAATAAGGAAAATAAAGCATTGGTATACAATTATAAATTGTTCCTATAGATGATATAGCTTATCAGTTGTTTATAGCTAAATGAAGTAAAATAATTCTAGCTCTGATTTTGTGGCAACATTACTATAGTTCCAGTTATGTCAAGGGGTATAAGAGGTATTATGAAGTCCAAACCAATAGACAGTAACCATAAGGATAGCTCATTACATGACATACTCTGATACCATTTGTGTCTAATACAATGCCAGACAAAAAGGGGGTACTCAGAAGTTTTGTTGAGTGCATCATGTGTGTGTGCATGTGTGTGTGTGTGTGTGTGTGTGTGTGTGTGTATGCATGCATGCATTCATGTGTGTGCATTTTGCCAGACAAAAAAGGGAATGTTATAAATTCAAAGATTTTAGCATATTGTACCTTCTCAAAAGTCACTACAGATTCAGCTAATAGTGTGTGTCAAGCAACAAAATATGATTTTCATACAACTGTAAGCATTAATTTTGCCCTCATATCTGTAGGTTGGTTAAATGTCAGGTGATCTATGCTGTGCTCAGCTGGATGGCTTTAGCTGCAGGTTGGGTCTGAGTCTTCTCAATGTTTCTTGGGAAGATAAATTATGACCTTATCATGTGACATTATAGGTGAAAGAAGGCAACCAGAAACTTATATTCCCTCTTATAGCTCAGCTTAAAGCTGGCACTCTGTCTCTTCTGCTTTTCCACTGGACAAGGCAAGTCACATGGTCAAGTCCAAAATAAAGGAGAGGGGAAATACATTTTGCCTTTAGTGAGAGAAGCTATAATAGGAAGGAGTGATAATTAGGGTTAATAATGTAAATCTAACACACTTAGAAATCATTGAAAACATAGCAAAAGTTAAGTCAGATAAACATAATCCCTTCTGTGGGACAATATTAGCTCTTTGTTTCTGTTTTCACCAATAGCATCACACTAAGATGTAGGACAGGTTCCCAAAACGAAGTATTCTAATTTTTGACAAATGTTCTGGTAGGTCAGTAACAATATCAAGAATGAAGCATCTGTAGCCACATTTTTTGTGCCTAATAAATAACCTTAGCAAAAATATTATTGTACCTAAGGGAATCAGTGACATTAAATAGATTGCTATTCAGCCTGTGAGTATGTCTAATATTCAACTGAGGATTAATGTGCTCTATTCAGTGGAAGTCTGAATACTGGAAACCTCTTTGATGCATGGAAGTATGTCAGGTTGTATGAGTATCTTTTCTGTTTGATTGCTCCTCATGCTAAGGATGAATTGTTATCTTGCTCTTTAACATGTATCATCTGAGTTATTACTGGTGGGTCCATTAGTGTGAACTGGCAGAATGTTTGCTAACGTGTCTTTGAAACTAAATTTGAGAGGGGGGCAGGTTAGATTATTTCATAGTTGAATACCCACAAATATGAAAATGTGTAGTAATTATATCAGTATTTTCCCCATAATCTGATTATTTTAATACCTTTGCTTTCTTTAGGAGGATGAAAATGGCACTATGTATTTAAGAGGAATATGTAAAAGGATCATCAGAAATAGTAGCCTTCCTATGTTCTAGATACATCTATAGTAGGGATTCTCAGTAATCAGTCCATAAGTAGAGGTGATTGGTGAAACTACTGATAATATAAAAAAATGTGAATCTGTTTATCCATATCTATATCTTTCTCTGAAAAATGTTCTTAGCTTTCATCAGATTCTTTAAAAAGTACATGACTTAGAAGACACTAAAAATTGTTGCTCCATGTCTAGTAGAGCTGTGTTCAGTTCTCAGTGACCCCATTTTGAAAGAGCAATGGTCAAATTGGAGTGTTTCCAGAGAAAGGTGTCCTGGGTGTTTAAGGATCTGAAAACCCTGCAGTGTATAGAATGGCTAGAGGGATTGTGAATGTTCATTCTGGAGAAAGGAAGACTAATTGGGAGATGTAGCTGTGCTCCACTAATCAAAGGGTAATCACATAGGGGAAGCACTTGCCCTGTATTGTTCTATGAGACTAGAGTAACAGATGTTACAAGGCAGCAGGTTTCAACTCAACTTGAGAGTGAAGTTTATAGTAATATAAAACGTTCAGGATTGTAATGGGTAGCCTGTTAATTATCTTCACCAATTTTCTCAATGTAAAGGTAAAGTAACTGATGGTAGTGTGATTAGAAAGTGCAGCAGGGCAAAACTGCTGTTCTTACATAATGAATCAAGCTTTTTCTACGCCTCAGTTATTGGAAGGGAGACCTAATTTTTATTTTGGGAAGGTTAAAGATAATAAATGTGTTTACTTCAAGTGCAGGTATGTGGTTTTCATTTTGTAACCTATTGTTTTTATCCATGAAATCATAAAATTTAAGAATCAGAAGCTACTTAAATATTATTTGTTCCACTCTCCCATTTTAGAGATGAGGAAACAGGTGTCTTGCTTTATATTCAAGGTGATAACATGAATAATAGAACAAGGACTTGACCACTGCTCTGAATCCAGTGGTTTCTCTGTTACTAAGTTATCTCTTTTGGTCCTCACCAATGTTAAGTGGGAGTGTGAAATGAGATGATGCATGCAAACTATGATTAGTAAACTAGCTATAAAATGGTACTACTACTATTTAATATTATTTAACTGCCATTTAAATACTTAATAAACTGCAACAAATTTTTGTAATGTATTCATATGGTAGAAAGACACAGAACAGTCTGGACTAGAGAAGGAAGGGGATATTATTTTTCTTAATTGATTAATCTTAAACAGTTAAGATTTAAGTCACTGATGGAGAGTCTTAATATCATAAATCCAGGATTTGAGCTTGGCAAGCAATGATGTGTTAGTTATGTTTGTGTTTTAAGTAAAATGTATAGTACTCAGGAGTTCATGTATAAAGCTAATGGATTGATCTGAAAGAAATTTGACTGAAAGAAGTTTATTTATGGGTTAAATGATGGCTCTAACATTACCCACCTGACATAGCTTAGCCTGTAACCTTTCAAAAAAACAATATATTTTGTACAGCATTTTGAAGGTTTTGAAATAGGCTTTCCATTCCTGAGATAACTTGAAGATTTTTCTTAAGAAAACTTGAAAATAAAAATCAAGACACCGTGTAATAGGTGTTTTGTGGTTTAAAACTATTCCAGGGTGATTTTATCTTTGTCTGTACTACTGAGACTCGTGGTATGATGATAAGCACTTGTGAGGCCCTGACAAAAGTTCAGATGAGAAATCAGAGGGCCAAAATTCAGGCATTGTCAGTGGTCATAGAATATTAATGAGGGGGAATGGTCTGGAAGATATTTAGGGAGATTTTATAGTATCAGGTGATAATGGAAAAAAGGAGTCAGAGGGCTGGGGATGTGGCTCAAGTGGTAGCGCACTCGCCTGGCATACGTGCAGCCCAGGTTCGATTCTCAGCACCACATACAAACAAAGATGTTGTGTCCACCGAAAACTAAAAAATAAATATTAAAATTATCTTCTCTCTCTCTTTCTCTCTCTCTCTCTCTCTCAAAAAAAAATGAGTCAGAGATGGAAAGGAACCTAGAATAAGGCCAAGGTTTCAAACTAGTGTCTGATGTTCTTCTTATGCCTTATTACTAATTACTTCTTATACCTTCAGTTAAATGAAGAGCAATGAATTATCCTTTTTTGCAACCACATGCATCAGGAATCAAACACAGAATCTCATGGATGAAAGTGGGAGAGTTTAGATCACATAAATGGAGCAAGATTACAAAACTAGTTAGAGAAAGTTTATATTCTTAACCATTCTGCCAATTTTTGAGGACACTTCTCTGGTCTCAACTCTAAGTCCATGTTTTGGAAATACCTAGACCTCTGCACCATTCCACCATTCTAAGAGTGGTTGCTGAAATCCGCATCAGTGTCCCAGAGGGCCTATCTTACCTTTCACTGGAGGAACTTATTGGACTGTTCCTAATGGAACTTCAGTCTATCTCTGCCTTTGTCAGAGAAACAAAGCCGTTTTTTTTTTAATAGTAGCTTGCTCAGAGTATCAATTCAAATGTCCTTGCTATTTTGTGACCTCTTTCCTCTAGAGTATATAGCTTTTATGCTAAAGCACAGGCCAAGTCCTCCCTTAAGGGAGTCTTCAGGAAGAACCAGCTCAACAGCTTGCTAATGGCCATATCTTCTGTTTCTTAATTCTGTGCCAACTAAGTTAATGAGAGAAGGGGTACTGGGCAAGTAGAAAGGGAGTTATGTCATCTCAAGCTGACCTCTTATCTAAAGCATTCTCCTTTGCAGTAGGTCATCACTTCATGCCCTTCATGCCAATGGTTCTCACATTTTGACGGATGGTAATCATGTGTGTAACCAGAGTTAGGAACATGCTGTAACTTCACCCTTTGATTCCTATTCAAAAATGCACATTTGAATGGAAGTGAATGAAATTCTTGTGACTATATAGACAACCTTGAATCTTCTGTAATTTCTATTAAAAATAAAGCTATCCACATTTTATAATTCTATATTAATAACATATTTTATGTAGTGATAATGCACCTGTCCCATACAGTACTTTGTTGCTCTAATATTCTGAAATTCCAGTTGTTAGAGATCTTAGTTCTCAAATTTTTGTGTCAGATTTCTTCAGTTTTCAGTCTTATAGACTCCATATTCAAATGTAATCATGATATCCCTTTGCCTTTTCTTTGGGGAAGAAGGTTTTTAAGTATAGTTGTTACATGATTTAGGTTTCATAACCTGTGTGTGACAATACGGTTTTAATATCTCTTATCAGGAATGCTGGGGACCAGAAGTGTTTTGGAATTTGGATATTTTCAGATTTTGGAATATTTGAATATATATAATGAAGTATCTTGGGGACAGGACTCAAATCTAAACAGAAAATTCATTGATGTTTCTTATACCCCTGCTACACTTAGCCTGAAGGTAACTTTATATAATGTTTTTCATGCACCTGTGTTTTGACTGAGATTTGTCATACGAGGTCAGATGTGGAATTTTTCTACTGTGGTGTCATGTCAATTCTCAAAACAATTTGAATCTCAGAGCATTTCAGATTTTGATTTTCAGAATAGGGATGCTCAACATGAATAAGACAGTTCTATGGGCTGGCCAATTGTGTGATACAGACTATAGCTGCTCTCCAGTTTCAGTAAAGTGAGATTAATGTTCATTATGAGCCTTTCAAAAACTTTCAGATCACATTGATGCCTCACCAAGAGTTCTTGAAAGGTTCATTAAAGAATCAGGTATGCTTTCTTATTGAAACCACACAGCAAAATTTCAAAGTAGGCTTTCATTATATCCACTTTACAGAAGAGGAAACTGAGGATCATCAAGGTCACCAAACTTGCCTGTGCTAAGATAGTAAATATTCTATCAAGCCTGGGGTCACATCTCTCTGAATCCAAAGTCAGTGTGTGTGTGTGTATGTGTGTGTGTGTGTGTGTGTACATACATATGAATATGTGTACATATGTATGATAGAACCCCAATATTAGAACACCCAGTAGTTCTCATATGTGAATATGTATATATATAGTATGTGTGTATGTGTGTGTGTGTGTCTGTCTGTGTGTGTGTGTGTATGTGTATACATCTATATTTTTAGCTACAGGAAGCTATTTTTCTGAAGTGGGAGCAACAGTGTTTGAAATTAACCTTTAAAGATAGGTACAGCTTCAATAAGAAGAGGGACCAAAAATGGAATTCCCAAAAGTGAAAGCACAATAAGCAAGAGATGGGAATGACTGACTCTGCTGGTTAGGCATAAGGCTTAAAGGAATTGTGGTTTTAATGGCAAATCAAGGTTATGGGACAGGAATAAAAGGTGGGAAAATAGAACTGTGTGTCCTTGAGAACCAAACCACACAGATGAAATTTGATGCTAGAATCTACAGTGAAGCTTATGTTCTCTGATATAATAACTTGGCTAGAGCACTGTAAAGGAAATTGGAAGTCTTTACTTAGTAAATTAAACTACATGAAACATTAAGTTATCCTACACATTTTAAATGCAAAGAAAACTGATACATGCCAAATTGTATTTGGAGGGTGGAGTAGGGCCAGATCATTTTGTGAGATTTTGTGAGACAAATTGCTACTACTTGAATGGAGACACTCCTGAAGGCTGATCTTACTTTTGAGAAAATAAATCTCTAATTATGTTCTATGGTTGGATTTTAATCAAGGGAAACAATTGAGTCAGCTCCTAAGCTATCATTCTCTGGAGGATGATTAGTTTAAGGCCAGGTTTTTTAAAATTGTAGCTAGTCCAGTGAAATTGGTGAATGTGGTTCTCAAACTTGAATAGTTATCAGAATCACATGGAGTTCTGTTAAAATAGAAATTGTTGGGCCTACTCCCCACAGTTCTAAAGCAGTAGGTCTGGTGTGGATCACATGAATTTGTGATGTTGAAGTTGCAGTTACACTATCCTAGGATAACTCCTCAAAAGTCCAATTTTAGAATTGATTAGGTAAAACAAACCATGAAAACTTTAGCTGATTTAAGGAAAGAATAGGTTCTTTTACAGAAATGTCTTATGTTCAATGAATTGATATGTAGGGACTAGAAATAGGGAGATGACCTCATGCATTCTTATGGAAACAGTTTGGTAAAATGGAAAGAATGCAAGACTTTGAAATCAGAACAACTGTATTCCAATTCTAGCTCTGCTTTTTGTTAGATGCAGAACTTTGTAAGTTATTTAACATTTCCTAACTTCTCAAAAAGTTTGATAATGTGTATTTGTGTTGGGATGGTTAGGAGGATTAAATGCAATAATCCAGGTTAAACCTGGATGTCTCTTCACTAGACTTGATATTCAGTGATTGTGTACTTTATTTGAGAATACAATACTTAAATAGATATTTTTGAAAGTGTAAGTGGAATCATATGGCTTTGATTTGTGCTTTAATTCCTTAATATTTATATTTAGAAATATATTATTTATTAGTTGTCCTGAAAGTTGCTTCTATGTATCAGTTTGATATTTCTTTAATGTCACAGCAGGGTGAGATTGTTTTCTAGTCAGGAGCAATGACTAGGAAATGAGTATTTCTGAAATTTTCTTTTTTAGAGTTGGACTTGAAGCTTAAATTGGGAATAATTTTGAAGTATAAGAAGAGTTGTTGTCATCAAGTGTCAGAAGAGTGGTTCTTTCTTTTATCTGTCATGTTTGCTCTTTTAAAGAAAAGAAAATGAAAAAGATGCCTGTGAGCCTATGAAGGCCTAAACTCTTAAGGTGTCAGATGAGTGTTTGTTCAAGGGCAAACAGCTATAGAAACTGTGATCACTGTTGAATGCTCTGACATAAGGATAAAGTGCCATGCTGTTGCATACTCTGCCATCACTATAGTAAGAGCTTGGAGATCTGATAGTCTCTGATAAGCTATGGTTAATGGTCATGAGATGATGGTGTATGAGAAAGAAGAGATTGTGTAGTCAGGTTTTGAAGGGGACCTTGGCTAGTAGAATTTCCATGGTGTTTCATAATAAGCATATGGGTGACCTTTTAGTACAGTTCCCCACCTATGAGAAATTTTGTTTGTACAGTGTCATGAACACCAACCAAACTAGCAACTCATTTGAGAAGTTGAGAAGCAACAAAAGCTCTGAGCAAATTAGGAGAGAAAGCAAAGCCTTCCTCCCCTATATTACTCAGGCTTCAGTTTCTTCCTTCATCTCTAAGATAAGGAGACTTACAGCGACTATATCAAATAATTAGTGTGAGCATAAAAGAAGATATTGCATGTATAGCTATTTATAGTGTCTGAACTATTCTTAGATGATTAAGATTGAAGTTAAAAAGTGTGGAGTAGAGTGGAGCAAGCAGATCAGGGGGATGGAGGAGGGGAGGAAAAGGAAAGGTACTGGAGAATGAGATTGATCAAATTATGTTAAGTGCATGTAGAAATCAGCACAATGAATCCCACTACTATATATAATTACAACGAACCAATAAAAACTATGGAAGCACTTTACAGAATCATCATGCATAAGCTATTCTTTTAAGGTTGTCAGTTTTTCATTTTCCCCTGTGAACTGGTAAAAGCATGTGCTTGATAGCCAAGATGTATTTGAAAAATTGACTTAATTCAAAAGTGATGAGTAAGTGACTACAATACATTGCTCC
The DNA here is from genome assembly GCF_964194105.1 of Spermophilus citellus. Classification (NCBI taxonomy): domain Eukaryota; kingdom Metazoa; phylum Chordata; class Mammalia; order Rodentia; family Sciuridae; genus Spermophilus; species Spermophilus citellus. The sequence continues at coordinate 115,064,537 of NC_138190.1, read as the reverse complement.
TAGTCTTGGCATGAATTTTTATGTGGGAAAGGGGAAGGAGAAAGTGAGAAGCTTTACTTCCATTTTCATCTTTCATACATCTGGAAGCCGTGGAAAACAGCCTATTTTTTTTTTTTTTATGAATTTGGCTCCACATACAGGGATCACTGTGGGTAATCAGTAGTAATGTATATATATATATATATATATATATATATATATATATATATATATATATATATACAGGGAACCAAAAAGATTCTAGAGGTTCAGTGAGAAAATCAAATTAGAGAGGAAAAAGCAGTTATAAAAAATCATGCTGAGTTTGGTAGAAAATATGAAAAAGACTCCATGAATTGCATGCAAATTGTGCTTTAGTGGTGTTTGTGTGTGAGTGGGTGTGAGTGAATATAAGTGGAGTATATGGTTTTGTGTGAGTAGGTGGAAGAATTTATATATGTGTGTGTGTGTGTGTGTGTGTGTGTGTGTGTTTGTAAGAGTCTGAGCAAATGTGAGTGTGAAAATTAGAGTGTGAGAGTCTGATGTTTGCATGTGAGCAAGTGTGTATGTGAGGTGTGTTTATGATAGATGAGAGAGAAGGTGAAAAAGAGTGAGAGCGAGAGTGAGAGAAGCAGAAGGGATCTTAAGCATCTTTTTTCTTTCTTCCAATCAAGGAGTTATTCCTTATTTGCCTTCTAAGCCAGGTTATGCTGGGGAGTGGGGCATTTTTGAATCAGCCTCTTTGTTGGGTGACATATATTCCTTTTGCCAAGGAGAAGTCATTTTTGTTGAACTATAAATTGGGTCATTCATTAGTATGGAAATCAGGTTTTTTAGGACCAAGAACAGCTTATGTATAAATACTCTTTTCCTTCAGCTCTGAACAAAGAAATGATTGAGGCTTAAATGTAGTCGGAATCATCAGTAGCATATACCAAAATGGTTGATGGTCTATCCTCATAAGACTTTGATGCTAGTGCACATTGGGCTGAGGAGAAGCACTTCACCAGGTGCAAAAAAAAAAAAAATAGGATATGAAATAAATATATACAGAGTTTATGTGAATAGTTGGCAGAAATATGGCCCCTTTATAATTGCCCTGTTATACTCACACCTTTTATTTTATATAGGTGAAGCAGCTACATTTGTTGTTTAGGCACTGAGGGAGTGAGGCGAGGTCTAATTTACCCTGAACACTGAACATACATGCAGTTTACTCCAAATTCTTGTTTTGTTTATAGACATTTTCTTTTACAAATCATGAAGGGACCTAGGAATTATTTTGAATAAAGGCAAATATTTTATAATTTGGGTTCACCAAAGACTAATAAACAGAATCTGAAAAATCCAACTTTTATTGCTATTGAATTTACCAGATAAGGGCTGGGGATGTGGCTCAAGCGGTAGCACGCTCGCCTAGCGTGCGTGCAGCCCGGGTTCGATCCTCAGCACCACATACAAACAAAGATGTTGTGTCCGCCGAGAACTAAGAAAAAATAAATAAATATTAAAATTCTCTCTCTCTCTGTCCCCCTCTCTCTCTCACTCTCTCTTAAAAAAAAGAATTTACCAGATAAATATAAAGACCATCCACATTGTTCTGAAAGTTTCTTTGGGGAGTGGTGGAACTGAAACAGACTAAGACATACACTCCTATACTAGTGATTTTTTTGATAAAACTAAATAACCTCTCTAATCCATACAATAATCTGGTCAATAAACTCATCTTTGGATTGCTGTTTGAGTAAAAGAGAATGAAAAAATGTCTTCTTTGGATTAAAAGTGAAGTGATGGGGTTGTGGCAATTATGTAAAGTTTTGCCACCACATATACTGATTTATTTAGCACATCTAAACATTGATAGGTTGTGGTTTTGTGGTTTGAAACTATCTGGGTAATAATCTGTGGAAATATTACCCAAAGTGTGTTTCTCCTTTTGGTACTCCATATGAATATTTAGTTCTTATTAATGTACAATCACATGTATTGTGTAGGCACTTTGTTAACAGCAATAATATACAGGCTTTTTTAAATGACTGGAGAAAATTAATCATTAGGGGAAACAGAACAAAGATCTAAAACATGGTTTTATATTCACTCACATGTAGTAAAGATGTTTTTCAATCTAGATGTTAGTAATAAGAATATAAGTTTATTGCATTTTACTGAATTCAGTTAAACTATTTCTGCCTGAATGTAATAAATTGTACTCTAAATGAAGAAATTCCATATCTTAAAAAGAAGATCAAAGAAATGAGATAATACAGAATAACAAGCTTATCATCAGTATTCATTTTCACACATGCTGTAATTAGTATGATCAAGGTATGTATGTGGAGTCTAGAACCTCTGCCTCTTGGTAATTTCCTGAATTTGGACTTTCCTGTGAGAAGCTGGCCACTTCATGTTTGGCACGTTGGAAAGGCTGTTGCTGTGCACAGACATGTGCATGTGCACATGTGGTGTGTGGGAGAAAATGTGAGTGTTTGCAGACATGTCTGCTCCCAAGATTGAAGATACTTTTAGGACCATCATTCCCTATTCTTATTATACCACAAGGCTGTTAAGTGGGGTGCCATTTTGAACAGCCCCCAAGTTGCTTTCCTCAGATGTATCAGAGCCAAGGTATCCAAAGCCAGTATAATAAGCAGACACATATCCATCTGTGTTATGAAAATTAGAGAATGTCTCCAAGTGCTTAATAGACATCTCCCCAATTTGTGTAGTTCCTGAGAAGACATACACTTGAATGGAGTCATATTCTGTTTTCTTGGGGGAGTGAGTAGAATATTGAGACACTGACTTTTTGAAGACAGGGATGCCAAGGGTTTTGCACAGATGAGGGAGGAGGACAGGAACATGGAAACTAACTGGCCACTTTGGGGCAACACAAGGGTGGATAGGCATCCAGAGTAATATTTAGAACACAGCATGGGTTAGGAAGGAGGAAGCACCTATGGCACATTTTCTGTGTTTCAAACGAACTGTAGTACAGTAGGAAGAAACAGAATGCCCCAACTATAAATTCTAGTCTTACCATTAACTGACTTTATGAGCTTAAGTGAGTTGTTTAACTCTGAGCCTGTTTTCTCATATATAAAATATAGGTGATTAATAACTACCTTATAATATTATATAATTGAAGGTTGTAAGAATAAGAAAGTTTGCATATACACGTTGTTTGGAATTACTCAATAAATAATAATTATGTTAATATTGATTCATTTGCCTTAGGCTGATTTTATGTTCATTGTGTATGGGAGTCATTTGATTTAAAGGAAATATGATCTTTTGGGAACAGAAATCATAACTAAACTATTGCTACTTTATCATACTATTCTACTATTTTTATAAAACCAATTTCTGGTTTTCTTCCTGCTCTATAATGCTAGTTTTAGAACTAGCTGCTGTCCTTATTACTCTGCTCTCCTTATTCTTGCAAGTGGGATTCTTACTATCTTACTTTCTACCTGTTGTTTTTACTTCATAATATTAGGTAGCTTACATAGTGCTTTTGTGTGTGTGAATTAGAGAACATATTCTTTCCTCAAGGAGTTTGCTTCCATTGATAAGAAAGTATTATAATAAATGCATGAACATATGATGTCTGTTATGCTAGTGGTGCCCTGTGGGGTTGTATAGTACCCAGCATGCACAAACTCTGCATGGCAGTCTACCATTTCAACAATGTTTTTCCTGATTCAGTTCAGAAAACCAGAACTACTCTTCCTTCAAAGTACTAAATTTTAATATTTTAGTAATAGCCTTATCCTTATCCTTTTTATATCAGTCCCAACACAATTCTTCCTTGATATCAGTGCTCTCCTGATCATTATCTACCCCCTTCTTTCTTTTACTATACTGGGCATTGAACCCAGGGGCACTTTACCACTGAGCTATACCCCCAGCACTTTTTATTTTTATTTTGAGACAGAGTCTTACTAAGTTGATGAGGTTCTTGCTAAATTGCTGAGGCTAGCCTCAAACTTGTGATACTTCTGTCTCAGGCTCCCGAATCTCTGAGACTACAGGTGTGTACAACTGTGCCTGGCTTTTCCGATCTCTTTAATTTTCTTTTGCTATGTAGCAAATTGGCACAAATTTAGCAGTTTAAAGCAACACAATTTATATTAGCTCACAGTTGTAGAGATCAGAACACTTGACTGGGTTCAGTGCTCTGGGAATTACAGCATTGAAAACAAGGTGTTGGGTCTTTATATGGAAATTCTGGGAAAGAATCTGCTTTCAAACTCATTTCAGATTGTTGGCGAATTCAATTCCTTTGCAGCTATCAGACTAAGATCTAATTTCCTTGTTGACTATCAGCTGGGCCTTCTGTCCACTCCTAAACTACCCATAATTCTTTAGCATGTATTCTCCTCTATCTTGAAAGCCAGCAACAAATCCTCCTGGATTTCCAATATCAGTGACTCGCCACTAGTCTGCTACCAGAGTGACAAAACTCTCTTCTTTGAAAGGGTTCATATAATTAGATTACTCTTACCCAGATAGCCTCTCTTTGCCTTGCAGAGTAATGTGATTATGGAAGTAACACAGGGTCTTGGAGCGTGGTGCAGGTTGGAAAACCCAAATCATTTCCTATCACTGTTTCCTATTCCTCATATTGCCTAACTTCATTTCATAACCTACCTAAACCACATGGCTCATCACCTCAACCATATTTTTCCATTTTCTTTAATTTTGCTACTCCATTGTTCTTCTACTGGCTCATCGCACTCACTTATCTTTATTATTTTTTTAATTATGTAATTTTTATTTATATATGATAGCAGAATGCATTACAATTCTTATCACATGTATAGAGCACAATTTTTCATATCTCTAGTTTTATACATAGTATAGTCACATGAATTCGTGTCTTCATACATGTACTTTTGATAATAATGATCGTCACATTCCACCATCATTAATTACCCCATGCCCCTCCCTTCCCCTCCAACCCTTCTGCCCTATCTAGAGTTAATCTATTCCTCCTATGCTCCTGCTCCCTATCCCATAGTGAATCAGAAAACATTCAACATATGGTTTCTTGGGATTGGCTAACTTAGCATTATCTTCTCTAACTCCATCCTTTTACTTGCAAATGCCATGATTTTATTCTCTTTTATTGTTGAGTAACCAAAATATATGAATAACACAATCAATAAATGGGCCAAGGACCTGAAGAGAGACTTCTCAGAAGAGGATATACAATCAATCAACAAATACATGAAAAAATGCTCATCATCACTAGCAATTAGAAAAATGCAAATCAAAACCATTGTAAGATTTCATCTCACTTCAGTCAGAATGACAGCTATTATGAAGACAAACAACAATAAATGTTGGTAAGGATGTGGGGGAAAAGGTACACTCATACACTGCTGGTGGTACTGCATATTGGTGCAGCCAATATGGAAAGCTGTATGCAGATAGATTTCTTGGAAAATTGGGAATGGAACCATCATTTGACCTAGCTATCCCTCTCCTCGGTCTATACCCAAAGGACTTAAAAACAGCATACTACAGGACACAGCCACATCAATGTTTACAGTAGTACAATTCACAATAGCTAAACTGTGGAGCCAACCTAGATGTCCCTCAGTAGATGAGTGGATAACCTTTATTCTTAATCATAGACTGCTGAGAGAAGTGGGAATTCATGTAAGTGATGTCTTCAGTGCTTTACTTTCTGTCTGAATTATTGCAGTAGTTTTCCAACACCATGCTTAATGTCCTCTAGCTCATTCCTCTCACTACGACTAGAGTGATTTTTCTAAAATGAAATTTTGATCATGTCACTCTATGTTTAAAATCACTTAATGGCTTCTCATAGTTTTCCAGACAAAGTTTTGACACCTTATTTTCTATGAGGGCTATCTGGAGATGACTTTTGTCTATCTCTCTAGTTTTATTTTTAACTGATTCCCTATATCAAATTAGTAATTCTTTAGTTCCTTATTTATGCCATGCATTCATGGCCTATACACATCTCACTTGTTTTCCTGCCATTTCCTGCACCCATGGTTTTCCTTGTCTTCTACTCATTGTTTAAGGCACAGTTCACACCTTGAGAACACTTCTGTGTTACATCCATTCCTTTGTCTCAGACAAGGGTATATTTTCTTTCACTGAAAATTCTTATACTTCATGAAATCACATTTAATTTATAAGTAGGAGCATTCCAAGGAAAAAAGCTAAGTCTTTTTTTTTAGAGAGAGAGAGAGAGAGAGAGAGAGAGAGAGAGAGAGAGAGAGAATTTTTAAATATTTATTTATTTTTAGTTCTCAGCATATACAACATCTTTGTTTGTATGTGGTGCTGAAGATCGAACCCGGGCCGCAGGCATGCCAGGTGAGCGTGCTATCTCTTGAGCCACATCCCCAGCCCAAAGGCTAAGTCTTATCAATTTTTTCTTGTTTTACTTTCTACTGACTTGTATGGGGTGTTAGCACATAATAGGCACTCAATATATGTTTGAATAATTCTGTTTTTTTTTCTAGATGGATGGATACAGGAAAACTTGTTTACGACTATTAATCAGATGAACTAAATCTTCAAGACTGATTTCAGTTTGTGATCTGGTTGTCATAAAGAGCTAATACTACTGTGATCTTCAATCCTATGAATTTAAGCTTTTATACAATATTGTATTCATCCTTATTTTTATACCTAAAATAAACCATATGTTTGTGAGATGTAATAACTTAAAAGCCCTTTGGTATATATCTGTCATATTATTTGGTCTTTATTTATAATTAAAACTTTTAACTAGATAATTACCCTATTATCTAGTAATTAAAGTTGTATAGAGGAATATAGATGTTGAATAGTTTTTCATGGAAGTTGAATTCTGTGGAATCAATAGAAATTTGTTACTTTTATCCTTTGCTTTGTTGCTTATGCTTTTTATGCTACTATTATATTTGCTTCATTAATTAGATTTTTCTAATTTCCTTTATCATGCTAATTTTGTCTTTGCCTTTGTTTCATATCTAAAGCTATTACCTAAAATAATATACAGAGGATATGGATTTCAATTGTCTTTGTGTACTCTAGAAGTAAATCTTTGCTTTCAAGTGTACAGTATAACATTGATGGAGACCATGAACTAAACCAAAGGCTGTATGTGGGAAGTTCACAGGAAACTTTACCACCATCATAGCAGAATATTGGCTGTGGTTATTTGGGATACTATGTTTTTCTTAATGCAGTTTGGTAAAAAGTGTCATATCCCCAAATATAAGATATGTGGCTTGTTTATTTTACTTATACAAAAGGCTTATATAGTCTGAATAAGGTCCTCTTATAATAAACATGTAGATGTGACTTCTGTTACACTTTAAAGACTCATTTAAACATCTTTTTATTATAGAATGTAGTTTTATTACATAAAAATTAAATTAAATTTCAAGTATTGGGTTATATAGCTAATTCAATTATTCATAATCTAGGAAAGAATGATGGGCTTTCTCTTGTTCTAATTCCCAAAGACGTTCTTAATTTAGAATGCTTTCCTTCCTGTGGATTAATTCCTTTTTTGTATATACGCACAAGAAGCTTCTACAGTTAAATTCACAGTGGTCTCTGGTGAGCACAGGTGCTCCTGCAGCTTCTAAAGGCTCACAGTCTGTCTTTATTGAAATCTTCATATGCTAACCTTTCTAGAATGATTCACCCATAGGTAGGAAATACTGTGTTGACATTATATAGGGAGGATTATTGGATAACTAGTGTTATGAATAGCACTTCTTTGAAAGTCAAGGACTGCTCACTATTACTGTGTATTAAGAATACTAGTTAGAAAATGAGTTTAGATAAGGCCACAGCCACAGATCAAGCACTCTACATGAGTCTTATTCAAACAAAGCTAAGAAAAGCATGAAATTACAAAGTAGAGTTCTTTTTCCATTGTGTTATTTATATTCAAACTTGAGTGATAGATTTGAGAGGAAACCTAGAAATTATTTGGTCTACTCTTTCACTTTCCACTTGAAAACTAGAGAGGGCAGAGGCTTTCTTGAGATGTGTAGCTGGTTAATGGCCAAATTAGGACTATTCTGCTGTCTTTCTGACCAGTGTCGTTTTCATGAACTATGCGGCTTTTCCTATTTTTGTTTTTCTACTCCAAAATATTTTAACAATAGAAGAACTATTACAATTAAATAAAAAGTCAGTTTCTTTTAAGAAAAACTCTGATATTTTCCCACCCCACTTGGGTGTACCCCATCTGTAACAGCTGAGGGGATTAGCTAGTAACATGCTTGGTTCTTAAGATAGTCTTGCTACTTTTCAAAAGGAATGATTTGGGAAATGCTTTTTACATGCTTAGTAGAGTGTGCAACTCTGGTATGTGAGAGAAACCTCTTTTGTACTGTATGAGAGCTCCTTTGTTGCTTTACACTGTAGACCTTTTTTTAATGGAAGGAAGGGGAAAGGAGGCTATTATGCTGTTTTGCATTTACAATTCAGAATTATGTCCTTGGTGGTGCTGAAAGAAATTTCATGATGGGATATTAGAAACTGTTAGGCCTACTTGGGCAATTATTTATCAGTCTATTTCAAGCCTTTCCATGTTAAAAAAAGTGATGGAATAAAAAATGAAATAGCATACAATGAGTTTGATGAAATCTTGTAAGTACTTTTGGTTGCCAGGGCAACGTCTTCTTTTGTCTCTATTTAATGTGACTTCCCTCTCTGCAGCTTGACTTCTTGAAAGTAGATATTTACTTTTTTTACAAGAAACAAAATTCCAGGCTTATGGCAAAAGAATAAGCCCTCTCACTCTAACTCATTTTTCTTGAATAAGACTCACATTTAGGAGAGATATTGTGTTTCTTTTTCAGGGAGAGCCTAAGGCAAAATGGTAAGGTGGTCCAACTTTGACTTTTGAAGCTTTTGTCCTCTTTGGTGTTTCAGCCTCACCTCTCAGTGCCTGGAAGCTGCCTCTGGGATGCCATTTATGTTATTGTACAAGCTCTCCCATAACAATGTACCTAAGTACAACTTCCACTTCCTACTTCAATCACAATTTTGTTATCCTTTTCTCCTATTTCAGACATTGTTCACTATTTTACAAGGGACAGGTAGCTTAATGGTTGGGTTTTTTAAAAAATGTTTTTGTATGTAGATGGACAGCCTGCACACATTCTGGGCAAGCTCTTTATCACTGAGCTACAGCCCCAACCCCTGAATGGTTGGTTTTAATAGATGTTGATTTGTTTACCTACTTACCCCTTAGATAAATCACATAAATTTATTTTGCAATGGCAATATTTTATCCCTCAGTTTTTCAACCTTAACATTCTTGATACTTTAGATCAGATAATTAATCCTTTGGTGTGGGAGTTATCCATTGTGTCATAAGATATTTTGCAGAATCTCTGCCTCTAGCACTAGATGTTAATAATGTTACAGGGCTGGGGCCTTCTGCAAAACCAAGGCAGTATAAAGAGAACCCCCTCCTTCAAGCCCTAATTCTTCTGATCAAGTCAGAAAGATTTCAGATATGTAGCTCAGAGTAACAGGCATGAGTTCATTGAAGGGATAGACAAAGGGGAAGTGGACACTATCAAGGGAAAGAGTAGGTCCTCTCAGAGAAGAGAGGGACAATGTGCCTATACTACACTCCAGATTTATTAGGGATTCCAGAGATGTTTCCAGAGAATTCAGCCCAAGTCCATCTCTTGAGTTTTGACTTACAGCAGGGTGACATTAGACTTTCAAGTCCCCACTGATATAATAACTCTAAGTCACTTTGGCCTATGCTGACCAGTGCTAATTGGATTTTTTTATTAGTTGCACATGATATCTTAAATATACATTCTTACAGATTTTATGGTTAGGAGGAACTATCTTTATCTCCCAGAGTTTTAGGACCCAGTCACAAGTCTCCTCCTTCAGAGTAACATGGGTTCCTCTTGTCAACATTATTTAGGGCTAGCCTTTCTCCTGCAGGTAAAAAGTAGCATGCTGAGGATTGTGACATCTCCAGTAGACTTCAGCCAGGCACAGGTGTAGGTGAATTAATTCTTGGAAAAACAATAAAAAAAACATGTGGTGGTCAGCACAGTGGGCCATTTTTATAGATTTATTTTTTGTTGTTCTTTTTAGTTATACATTACAGTAGAATATATTTTGGCAAATTATACATACATAGAGTATAAGGTATTCTATTTAGGATCCCACTCTTGTGGTTGTACATGATGTGGAGTTACCTTGGTCATATATTAAAAAAAAAAGAGCTAGGAAAGTTATGTCTGAATAACTCTGTCTTTCCTACTCCCTTCCCCTCTCCCTTCCCTTTATTTCCCTTTGTCTAATCAAATTGATTTTTATTATTCCCCTCCCCAACCTCCTTTGTTTTGGTTAGCACCCACAAATCAGAGAGAATATTTACCTTTGGTTTCTTGGGTTTGGCTTATTTTACTTAGCATGATATTCTCCAGTTCCATCCATTTACCAGCAAATACCATAATTTCATTTTTCTTTATGGCTGAGTTATATATATATATATATATATATATATCACATTTTCTTTATCCATTCAACCACTGAAGAACACGTAGGTTGTTTTCATAGCTTGGCTATTGTGAGTTGAGCTGCTATAAACTTTGATGTGGCTATATCAATATAAGATACTATTTTTAAGTCCTTTGGGTATATGCTGAGGAGTGGGATAGCTATATCAAATGATGGTTCTATTCCAAGTTTTCTGAGGAATCTCCATACTGCTTTCCATAGCAGTTGCACCAATTTGTAGTCCCAACAAGAATTCATTAGAGTAACTTTCTCCCTACATCCTCACCAACATTTCTTGTTGCTTGTCTTCTTTATAATTGCCATTCTGACTGGAGTGAGATGGAATGTCAGTGTAGTTTTAATTTGCATTTCTCTAATTGCTAGAGATATTGAATATTTTTTCATATGTTTTTGACCATTCATATTTCTTCTTCTGTGAAGTATTTTTTCAGGTCCCTTGCCCATTTTTTGATAGGGTTATTTATTTTTCTGGCATTAAGTTTTTTTTAGTTCTTTGTATATCTGGTAAATTAAAGCCTCAAGTGAGGTACAGGTGGTAAAGACTTTCTCCCATTCTGTAGGATCTCTGTTCATGTTCTTCATTGTTACCTTTGCTGTGAAGAAGCTTTTCAGTTTGATACTATCCCATTTATTGATTCTTGATTTTACTTCTTGAACTTTAGGAGTCTTATTGAGGAAGTTGGTTCCTAAGCTGATATGATGGAGAGTTGGGACTACCTTTTCTATTAGTAAGTGCAAGTTCTATGATATAATGCCTAGGTTCTTGATCCACATAGAGTTGAGTTTTGTGCAGGGTGAGAGATATGGTTTCAATTTAATTATATTACATGTGAATTTCCAGTTTTCTCAGAATCATTTGTTGAAGAGGCTATCTTTTATCAAATGTATGTTTATGGCACCTTTTTGTAGCATGAGGTAACTGTATTTATGTGGGTCATGTCTCTATATCTTCTATTCTGTTCCATTGGTCTTCATGTCAGTTTTGGAGCCAATACCATGCTGTTTTTGTTACTGTAGCTCTGTACTATAATTTAAAGTCTGGTATTGTGAGGCCTCCTGAATCACTTTTATAATTAATAATTTTGGCTATTCTGGGCCTCTTATTTTCCCAAATAAATTTCATGATTGCTTTTTCTATTTCTATGAAGAATGTCATTGAGATATTAATAGGAATTGTATTAAATCTGTATAGTGCTTTTGGTAGTATGGCCATTTTGATAATATTAATTCTGCCTATCTTCCTGGGAGATCTTTCCATTTTCTGAGGTCTTCTTCAATTTCTTTTTTGGTGTTCTATAGTTCTCATTATAGAGGTCTTTCACCTCTTTTGTTAGGTTGATTCCCAAATATTTATTTTTGAGGCTATTATAAAGGGGATAGTCTTCCTGATTTCTCTTTTAGATTATATATCATTGGTATATAGAAATGCAAGTGATTTATAGGTGCTGATTTCAGCTACTTTGCTGAATTTGTTTATGTGTCCTAGAAGTTTTCTAGTAGTTTTCTGTGTCTTCTAAATATAGAATAAGGTAATCAGCAAATAGAGTTAATTGGAGCTCTTCTTTTCCTATTTATATCCCTTTAATTTTTTTCTTTTGTCTAATTTCTCTGGCTAGGGTGCCAAGGACTATTTTGAATAGGAGTGGTGAAAGGCGCATCCTTGTCTTGTTCCAGATTTTAGAGGGAAGGCTTTCAAATTTTTTTCCATTTAGAATGATGTTGGCCTTGGGTTTAGCATATATAACTTTTAAGATGTTGAGATATGTTCCTACTATCCCTCGTTTTTCTAATGTTTTTAACATGAATGTATGCTATATTTTGTCAAATGCTTTTCTGCATCTATTGAGATAATCATAATCATGTTATTCTCTTGAGTCTATTGATGTAACAAATTACATATGTTGAACCAACCTTGCATTCCTGAATGAACCCCACTTGATCATGGTGCACTAACTTTTTGATATGTTTTTGTATGCAATTTGCCAGTATTTTATTGAGTATTTTTGCATCAGGAATATTGGTCTGAAGTTTTCTTTGTTTGATGTGTCTTTGTCTGATTTTCGTATCAGGGTGATACTAGCTTCATAGAATGAATTTGGAAGGGTTCCCTCCTTTTATATTTCATGAAATAATTTAGGAGTATTGATGATAGTTATTCTTTGAAGGACATGGAGAACTCAGCTGAGAATCTATCTGGTTCTGGGTTTTTAGTAATTGGTAGGCTTTTAATGGATTTTTCTATTTCATTGCTTAAAATTGATCTACTTAAATTGTGTATGTACTCGTGATTCACTTTGGGTAGGATATATGTCTCTAGAAATTTGTTGATGTCTTCCAGATTTCTATTTTATTGGAGTACAAATTTTCAAAATAGTTTGATTATCTTTTGTATTTCAGTAGTGTCTGTTGTGATATTTCCTTTTTCATTATGAATTTTAGTAATTTGGGTTCTTTCTGTTTTTCTTTGTTAGCTTGGCTAAGGGTTTATCAATTTTGTTTATTTTTTTCAAAGAAATAACTTTTTATTTTATCATTTTTTTTAACTTTTTTGGTTTCTATTTAATTAATTTCAGCTCCAATTTTTATTATTTCCTGTCTTCTACTGCTTTTGGTGCTGGTTTGTTCTTTTCTAGAGTTTTGAGATTTTTTTTTTTCTAGAGCTTAGCACCTCACTGTTGCTGAGGCTGGCTCTGAACTCATGATCCTCCTGTCTCAGCCTCCTGAGATGCTGGGATTACAGGTGTGCCACCATGCCTGGCTAGGACTTTGAATTGTTAAGTTAGGTACTTATTTGGTGATTTTCTGTTCTTTTAAGGAATGAGCTCAATGCAATAAACTTTCCTCTTAGAACTGCCTTCATAGTGTCCCAGAGATTTTGAAATGTTGTTTTGCTATTCTCCTTTACCTCTAAGTATTTTTTTTAATTTCAACCCTGATTTGTTCAGCTATCCATTGGTCATTCAATAGTGTATTATTTAGTCTCCAGGTGTTGGAATAGCTTCTGTTTTTTATTTTATCATTAATCTCTAATTTCATTCCATTATGATCTGATAGAATGCAGGTATTATCTTCACTTTTTTTGTATTTGCTAAGAGTTGCTTTGTGGTCTAAGATGTGGTCTATTTTGGAGAATGTTCCATGTACTGATGAAAAGACAGTGTATTCATTCGTTGATGGATGCAATATTCTATATATGTCTATTAAGTCTAAATTATTAATTATGTTTTTTAGTCTGTATGGCTTCTTCCTTTAGTTTTTGCTTTGAAGATCTATCAGTTGGTGAGAGAGGTGTATTGAAGTCACTCAGTATTATTGTGTTGTGATCTATTTGATTATTGAGATTTTGAAGGGTTTTTAAAATGTATATAGATGCTCCATTGTTTGGGGCATAAATATTTGAGTTTGTTATCTCTTATAGTTCCTGTAAGCAGTATGAAATGTACTTCTTTGTTCCTTATGGTTAATTTTGACTTGAAATCCCCTTTATCAGATGTGAATATAGAACCCCCTGCTTGTTTGTGAGATCCTTGTGTGAATAGTAAGGTTTTTACATCCTTTTACCTTTAGTCTCTGGATGTCTTTGCTTGTGAGGTTAGTTTCATGGAGACAGCATATTGATGAGTATTGTTTTTTATCCAATCTGCCAGTCTATGTGTTTTGATTGATGAATATAGGCCATGTGCATTCAATGTTATTATTGAGAACTGATTCTTATTCCCTATAACTTTGAATTATTTCTGATTTTTAATTTGAAATAGCTTCTGTTTTAATTGACTCTCTTTCTAATGTAGTTACTCCCTTTGCTGGATTTCATTTTTATTTCTCATTTTTTCTTCATGAAATATTTTGTTGAGAATGCTTTGAAGTACAGGCTTTTTTATTGTGAATTCTTATAACTTATATTTATTATGGAAGGTTTTTATTTCATTGTCAAATCTGAAACTTAGTTTTGCAGGGTATAGTATTCTTGGCTGACTTCCATTTTCTTTCAGAGCTTGGTATAATATTATTCCAAGTCCTTCTACATTTAAGTGTCTGGGTTGAAAAATCAGCTGAGATCTGAATTTGTTTCCTCTAAATGTTGAGTTTTTTTCTCTTCCAGCCTTTAATATCCTATCCTTATTGTGTATATTAGGTATCATCATAATAATGTGCCTTGGTGTGAATCTGTTGTAATTCTTGTAGGCTTTCTGTATTTAATGTTCTGTTTCATTCTTGAGGTTTGGGGATTTTTCAGACACTATTTCATTGAAAAGTTTATGCATTCCTTTGGTTTGTATTTCTGAACTTTCATCTATCCCAATACATCCTAAGTTTGATCTTCTCATTTTCTCCCATATTTATTGGAAGTTTCATTCAAGATATCTTCACATTTTTTCTCCATGATCAACTTTATTTTCAGGATTATATATTTTTTCTTCATTGCCTGAGACTCTGTCTTCTAGGTGGTCTAGTATGTTGGTGATACTTTACAATGAATTTTTAAATTTGATTTATTGATTCCTTCATTTGAAGATTTCTGTTTTTTTTTAAATTTCAGAATCTCTCTTTATTGAAGTGATATTTTGTTACCTATATTTGCTCCCTTACATCATTTACCTTGAAGATAATTTAACTATGAACATTCTAAATTCCTTCTCTGACATTCCTTCTATTCTGGTTTTGATGGATTCTCTTTTTGACATATTTTGGTTTGTTTGAGGTAATTTGGTCCCTTGCTTTTTCATGTTAGTTTTATGTCTACCCATCTAACAGTTTATTTTGAGGCAGTGGGGTTTCTACCATGTGGAATTATAGTGTACCTGAAAGTACCTTACCATTTACGGGGGAGAGAGATAGTAACAACAACCAATGCAAACAATTTACAGAATTATGTTAAATAGCTCATGAAATGAAATATATGGTGTTAATTGTTACAGTACTCAAATGATATGATCAGTTATGTCCATGGTGGAAACATTAAGTTTACATAAGTGTTTACAATTTCACATGTTGACCAGGGATATAATAGAAGTTATGTAGGATGTAATGATTATGAGGGAAGAGAAGCAAAAATAGAGGTAAAGCAAATTAAAGAGAATGAAAGAGAGAACAGTAGATGTTTGTTCTTAGTGGAGGAAAAGAGAGAAAGAGAGTTGAAAAAAACCAATAAGTGAGAGAAAAAATATTAAAAATTTAAAAAATTAAAAGATGAAAGAAAAAATATACAGAAAAGATGTAGAAGTTTGCAAGAACAGAATTGATATATACTAATCAAACATATTAGTCTTTGAAATATTGATCCATGAAAAATAACTGCCTTCAAATAAAATGGTAAAAAGAAAAAATAAGAATATATGAATATGTATAAGTATCCAGTTAAAAATACTTTCAGAAGAAAAGAAGAAGAAATGGAGCAATAGAAAAAGGGTTTATAGATTCAAGAGGTGATTGGGGTATATGAAGAGGTGACCTAGATTGTGTTTTTAAGAGGTGACAACAAAAAACCAAAAAAAAAAAAAACAATAATTAAAGAAAATAGAAGTAAAAGAGTGAAAGGTAAAGTGTGTGAGAGAGAGCAGTACAGTTTGGCTGTTGTCAAGAAAAAAGGGAGAAGAATAAACAAAGGAAAACAGAGTTGTGAAGGAGTCAATAGGAAGTCAATACAACATATACTAATCAAAGACCTAATCTTCCAAAAAATAATTTAAAAAATGTTAAAAACACAGAGAGTAAAAAAAAAGCTACCATAAGAAAATGCTAAAAGCTAAAAAAAGAAAAAAATATGTATGTGTATAAATGCATAAATATCCATATATATCAATCAGCAGACAATCAAAACCAAAACATAACAAAAGCAGAAACAACATGCTCACTGTCTGTGCCAAACTGCCTTTCTGTTTCTCAGTGTCTAGTCTCAGTGGGATGGTGTCAAAAGCTGTAGAAGATGCTGTCAGCTTGGCAGCATCTTGTCTTTGGGCTCTGTGCAATAAGTTGCTGCAAGTGAAGCTTCCCGAAGTGGGGATTTGGTCTGTTATTTCCCCAGGTGTTTTTTATGAGGAGGGTTTGGGGGCATTAATGAATCATCCTACTTCTAGGACATATCCCACTACTCTCTGTAGGGCACTGCTCTTGGGAAGAGGGAGTTGATCTGCTTTTTAGGGATATTGAGGTTTTTGTTTTTGTTTTTGTTTTTGCTTCTCAAGGTGGGGAGGTGGTTTTGAGCACTGAACTCAGTCACTCTGGCCCCTTCAGTTTCTGCATGCTACTGGTTCTGTGTGCTTTTGGCAGGTTCAATTTGGGAGGGCCCACGTACTTTCTCTGGCCTCTGTGATCTGTATTACCCTCAGGCAAAGCTGTTTCCAAGCACTGAGCTCTGTTTGTCTCTCTACCCCTCTTGGTCTCTCTCTGCTGCTGGTCCTGTTTGCTGCTGATTCACTTTAGTGTGGAAGGAGAATGCAGGCTTTCCCTAGACTCTCTGATCTGTATTACCCATAGCCCTAGCAAAATGGCCTCCAAGCCAGAAAAATCTCCATGCCAGAGATTCTCCTGATGTGCTAGGCTCAGTTTAGATTTTGCAGTTGGCATCTGCTGAATTCATGTGCTGGTTTCAGCCTGGAATTCATGGATCTAAGTTCCTAGTCTGAGTTCATGCCACTTTTTCATGGAGGTATTTAAGTCTATGCTATCTGTGATCCTCTAGCAGAACTTGACTTTCATGTACCAGTTTCTTGGGCCTAATAACCTCTGGATCCACCCAGGGAGGGCTGTCCCTCTCATCCTGGGGTTCCCCACACCAAGATGTCCCAGCACTTATAGATGTTTTCAGACCTTTTAATTTTTTCCCATCCCCCAACTCCCACCTGAAGCCCAGCTCCAATTCTTTGCTCTTAGCCTTATCTGATGTACCTCAACTTTTTCAGTGTTCAAGGAGTTCTATCCAATATTGAGTATCAGTGGAGTATTTTTTTCCTATCATTTACCTCCCAGAGAAGTAGTTTCCTCCCTGAGTCTTGAGTCATGGAGCTGTGAGAACCACCACTTTCTGCTAATCATCCATCTTTTTTAAACCTCTAATATAGATTTATTTTTTTTAAATTTTTGTTCCCACCATGCACACCTGTCTGTCCCTTTTCAGTAACAAGTACTCAGTTGTGATGACTAAAAAGTTCTGACACATAGCTACATGTCACCCAGGGGTCCAAATATCCTCCTGTTGAGAATTATTTCTTTATCCTAAGGATTCACTCTGTTTTGGCCATGTTAGGGGGTACTGAGAATATATATATATATATATATATATATATATATATATATATTTTTTTTTTTTTTTTTTTTGAAGATATATTTTGGGCCTTTTGTTGTTCAACTTGGTTGTTTCCCTATACTTACATGTATAATGTTGAATACTTACACTCTGTTTACCTTGTTGATCTCATTCAATATTTCACCTAGTGTTTTAGTCAGCATTGTTGCTGCTGTGACTTAAAGACTCAATCAGCACAATTTTAGGGAAGAAGTTTATTTGAATGCTCATGGTTTCAGAGATCTTAGTCCATAGAAGGCTGGTTCCATTCTTCAGGGATCAAGGTGAGGCTGAACATCATGTCCAAGTGTGCGGGAAGCAGCTCACATTATGATCAGGAAGCACGATAGAGGTCTCCACTTGCCAGATACAAATGTATACCCCCAAACCAGGTCCCCAATGCCCACCTCCTCCAGCCTTACCCTACCACTCAGTTACCACTCAGTTAATCCCTATCAGGGGATTAATTCACTGATTGGGTTAAAAACAACCCAATCATTTCTCCTCTGAACCTTCTTGCATTGTCTCACACATGAGCTATTGGGGGGCACTCACATCCAAACCATAACACTGAGACATAATTTTAATTATCTAGTTTAGTGAGTTTTGACAAATGTGTACTCTCATGTAACTGTCATCAAGATCAAGATCGATAACATTGCTGTATTCCCATTTAATTCCTTTGTGTCTCTTTGCAGAGATAACCACTAATCTGTCTTGTGTCATGATAGATTAGTTTTTACCTTTCTAGAATTTCCTATAACTAAAACCATATACTATATGGCCGTTCGTATCTGGCTTCTTTCATTCAGCATGTTTTTGAGATTCATTCATGTTGCTGTATATATCAGTAGAACATTCTTTTTATTACTGAGAAATGATATATTGTAAAAGTTTATCCATTCATGTGTTGATGGACATTTAAGATATCTGTGTTTTTTGGCTACTGTGAATAAATCTTCTAAGAACATTCATGTAAAAATCTTTTCATGGACATATGCTCATTTTTCTTGAACACATTCATATATATGTATATACACATATATATTTTTTAATTTTTATTATTTACTTAGCCTATGAATAGAATTCCTATGTCATACCCAGTGTCTTTAAAATATTTAGGTGATTAAAAGATAAATATATCAAAATTAATTCTATTGTCATTTATAACAGAAGAGCAAATAAAAATGATCACTTCTAGTTTTAAGTGAAAATCTGGAAAATTTAATGGTAAAAGGAAATACATAATAGAGGTTAAGAATATGGGCTTTGTAGCTGGGCGAGGTGGCACATGCCTGTAATCCCAGCAGCTTGGAGAGGCTGAGACAGGAGGATTTCGAGTTCAAAGCCAGCCTCAACAATTGTGAAGCATCTTAGTGAGACCCTGTCTCTAAATAAAATACAAAATTGGGCTAGGGATGTGGCTCAGTGGTTGAGTGCCTCTGAGCTCAATTTCCAGTATCCCCCCCTCAAAAAAAAAAAAAAAGAAGTAGAAGAAAGAAAGAATATGGTTTTGGGGCTGGGGCTGTAGCTCAGTGGTAGAGCACTTGCCTCGTATGTGTGATGCACTGGGTTCAATCATCAGCACACATAAAATAAAGAAAGAATGAATACGGGTTTTGGAACCTAAGACTTGGATATAAATCTTGAGTCTGCCACTTAATAGCTATGTGTCCTTGGACAAGCTATTAAAAATGTCTTTGCATCCATGTCCTCAGCTATAAAATACAGATAATAATCATTTCCTTGTATAATTGTTTGGAGAAGTAAATGTGATTATATAGGTATAATACCATTCATAGGACTTACTACACATAGAAAACAATAAAGGTTGGTTCTTACTATCATTGCCATTATTATTGAATTATAAATATAACAATGTTATTTTTATGGAGATTTATCTAATTAAAGATTGTGATTAATAAATGCAGACCACTAATTAGAATGAGAAGTTGGAAAACAAAGATAGGAGAAGTTTGCAGACCAAAATGTAAGTGAAAGGAACAGGGCATTTAAATGTTGTGAGCTATGGAAACAAGAGAAAAGGATACTTTAAGAATTTAAGACAAAATAATTCAGAGGAATTGGCTAGTGTAATTAGTCAACTAGAGAAAAGTAAAGGCAAGAAGAGTTGAAGATGATTGTAGGGGCTCACACAAGAAAGAATGAAACTGAACTGTGTGCTCAAAACAAAGGAGGGGGTAGGGAATTTCTCAGGTTGGAATTTAGAACTTGTATTTATCAATTGTTTATGGGTCCTAGATTCTACAAAAATCTTCTGAAAGCTAAAGACACTTTCCCTAGATAGATACACATATTAACATTGATTATTACCTCCTAATATTTGGATTGGTAGGAAAGAGAGAAAAGGGGAGATAATAACTTTTGCTCTGTGAAAGTATCACATTAAAACTTAAAGCTAAGGGTTGTTTAAAATATTCAATATTTGTGTTCATCCAGTAAATCTATTAAGCATATTCTGTACAGAAGGTGCTAGTATAGATGCTATAGGACATATAAAAAGGTCTGCTACATTGTTCCATGATGTTATGCTTATGATCTCATTGAAGAGGTTGGATATATCCATCAAATCACCACATTAGAGAAGGTTTTAAAGGATTATGTAAGTGATGTAGACATATATGCCATTAGAGTTCAAGGGGAGGATGATATTATTTGCAGTTGATTATGAAAGCATTGTGAAGGGGGCTTCTTTTCAAAAAGGTGGCATTAATAAATTAATAGGGTAATTTTTTTAGTCAAAATAGTAATACAGGTTGATGAATAGCACAGTAAATCCTTAACATAAATATCATATATATATTATATAAGTAAATATATGTATATTCATACACATATATATGCACACAAACAACTTTTATGGAGGTTGATTTATGCTATGCATAATATATCACAACTTCATTTTATATATTTTGCATACATTTCATGTAGACATATATGCACATATATGATCCTTTTTCACAGTTGTATGGAATTTTACAGTATGGCTATATACAGTATTTATTTATTGATCTAACCTTTCATTGGTGGATATGTAGATTTTTTGGAGAGTGTATTACCATTACAAACAGTGCTGCTCAAACAGGATTGTATGGTTAATTCTGTACAACAATGTTTTTTTTTTTATAGAAGAAACCCTTTGAAGTATAATTTTCAAGTCAAAAAGTTGCATGATTCTGATTTTCTTAGGTCCTACCAAATTTACCTGCAAATATTTATAAATTTACATTTCCACCAAGCATTGCTCCTTGACAGTCTGATATATGAATATAATGTCTATATTTAGAGGCCATTTTATTTTTCAGCAAACTTTGCGTTCTGGTGATAATTTTTCTGTTGAGCCATTGGTTTTTATAAGCTCTCTGTACATCAAAGAACTTCTGTCATATCTGTCAAAATATAATGTTTCCCAATATTTTTTGTCTTTTGCCTCACTGACTTTTTTGCCATAAACATTAAAGTTGTTTATAGTCATTCTTTGAACTTTCTTCTTTAATGACTTTTTCTTCCTTTTGGGCAGGGCTTTGAAATGAATGGTTCATATCAAGAAGATAGGAGTTGGGATCTGTAGGGTGGAATTTGAATTCCTGACTACAGAGTTGATTTCTTTATACTGATAATAAAGAGCATCTATGGGAGAAGGGGAATTATAGGGTTTTCAAGAAGATGGGTTTGATGATATGGAGGATAGCTACTAGAAGAGAAGAAAGAGTAGAATCAGGAAGATGAATTAGGAGGCTGTTGCATTAATAGTCAAATATGAGAGGACAAAAGTGTCACTAGGAGCATTGCAGTGGGTTTGGAAAAACCAGTTTTTAATTTTTTATTGTGATACAAGGGTTTTAACCCATGGGCGCTTAAGCACTGAGCCACATCCCCAGCCCTTTTTTATGTTTTATTTTGAGACAGGGTCTTGCTAAGTTGCTTAGGGCCTCCTTAAATTGCTGAGAATTGCTTTGTACTCTCTAGCCTCCTCCTTTAACTAAACTCCCTACTTGCTGAGATTACAGGTGTGTGCCTGGCTCAGAAATGTTTAAAGAGATATTCCAAAGGAATCTTTGAGAGAATGTGTGACTTACCTCCATGATAGTAGAGTTTTTTTAACTTTATTTTCTTTATTTATTTTTATGTGATACTGAGGATTGAACCCAGTGCCTCGCACGTGCTAGGCAAGTGTTCTATCACTGAGCCACAACCCCAGCCCTAGTAGAGTTATTGATTATTCTAAACTTGTATGGCTCTAATTCCATTTAATAAAATGGGATTGTCTCTTGATTTTAAATGCAAGTACATTTTGTTTTTTACATAGTTCAATTCTGAACATTTATTATAAGCTGCTGTATTCCAGCCCCCATGTTTGGAGCTGGAGATCTAAAGATACACATGGACTCCAGCCTCAAGGAATTCACAGTATAGTGGGGAAGGCAGATAGACATATATGCCAAATATTATAATGCGCTCTGCCAAGTGCATAAATAGAAGTATGCACAAGATGAAAAGGTAGTAAAAAGGAGAGAGGGGAAATTGTCTATGAGGTTAGGTAGAGTATCACAGAGGACAGTACATGGCAGGGCAAGTTTTAAAAGATGTACTTTCATTTGCTAAGTGAAGGAGAGATAATGAATATTTCAAGAAGTGTGAACAACATTAGAAAAGAATGCTATGCCAATCAAAATCCCAACGGCATTTCTTGTAGAAATAGACAAAGCAATCATGAAATTCATATGGAAAAACAAAAGACCCAGAATAGCAAAAGCAATTCTAAGCAGAAAGTGTGAATCTGGAGGTATAGCGATACTAGAGGTCAAACTGTACTACAAAGCAATAGTAACAAAAACAGCATGGTACTGGTACCAAAACAGGCAGGTGGACCAATGGTACAGAATAGAAGACACAGAGACTAATCCACAAAGTTACAACTATCTTATATTTGATAAAGGGGCTAAAAGCATGCAATGGAGGAAGGATAGCATCTTCAACAAATGGTGCTGGGAAAATTGGAAATCCATATGCAACAAAATGAAATTGAATCCCTTTCTCTCACCATCCACAAAAATTAACTCAAAATGGATCAGGGAGCTAGATATCAAATCAGAGACACTGTGTCTGATAGAAGAAAAAGTTGGCTACGATCTACATATTGTGGGGTCGGGCTCCAAATTCCTTAATAGGACACCCATAGCACAAGAGTTAACAACAAGAATAAACAAATGGGACTTACTTAAACTAAAAAGTTTTTTCTCAGCAAGAGAAACAATAAAAGAGGTAAATAGAGAGCCTACATCCTGGGAACAAATTTTTACCCCCCATACCTCCAATAGAGCCCTAATATCCAGAATGTACAAAGAACTCAAAAAATTAAACAACAAGATAACAAATAACCCAATTAACAAATGGGCCAAGGACCTGAACAGACACTTCTCAGAGGAGGACATACAATCAATCAACAAGTACATGAAAAAATGCTCACCATCTCTAGCAATCAGAGAAATGCAAATCAAAACCACCCTAAGATACCATCTCACTCCAGTAAGATTGGCAGCCATTATGAAGTCAAACAACAATAAGTGTTGGTGGGGATGTGGGGAAAAGGGTACACTTGTACACTGCTAGTGGGGCTGCAAAATGGTGAGGCCAATTTGGAAAGCAGTATGGAGATTCCTGGGAAAGCTGGGAATGGATCCACCATTTGACCCAGCTATCGCACTTCTTGGACTATTCCCTGAGGACCTTAAAAAAGCGCTCTATAGGGATACGGCTGCATCAATGATTATAGCGGCACAATTCACAATAGCTAGACTGTGGAACCAATCTAGATGCCCCTCAATAGATGAATGGATAAAAAAAATGTGGCATCTATACACAATGGAGTATTATGCAGCACTAAGAAATGACAAAATCATAGAATTTGCAGGGAAATGGATGGCATTAGAGCAGATTATGCTAAGCGAAGCTAGCCAAGCCCTAAAAAACAAATGCCAAATGTCTGCTTTGATATAAAGAGAACAACTAAGAACAGAACAGGAAGGAAGAACATGAGGAAAAGACTACAGTAAACAAAGACGAATGGGGGGAGAGAAACGGAGAGAGAAGGGAAAGCACATGGAAATAGTAGGAGACCTTCAATGATACATAGAATTATAAGAGGTTGTGAGGGGAATGGGAAAAAAAAGGGAGAGAATTGAACAACAGCAGGGGAGGTAGAGAGGGAAGATGGGAGGGGAGGGGAGGGGAGGGGGATAGTAGGGGATAGGAAAGGTAGCAGAATACAACAGTCACTAATATGGTATTATGTAAAAATGTGAATATGTAACAGATGTGATTCTGCAATCTGTATTTGGGGTGAAAATGGGAGTTCAAAACACAATTTGAGTCAAATGTATGAAAGATGATATATCATGAGCTATGTAATGCTTTAAATAATCAATAAAAAAAGAAAAAAAAAGAATGGAAGTCTGGAACACCATGGTGTATTTACAGAGACTTGAGAGTATTAATAGCAAATTTAAACTACAATGGGACATAACAGGAGATGTTACTAAAATGGCATACAATAGCTAGGTTATGGAGGTCTTTGTACATCCTGCCAAGCATCTTTGAGCCTTAAACCATTGAAAGATCTGAAACAGAAAGAAACTGATTGGCTTATAGTTTGATAAGATAACCCCCTTAGATGAATGCAAGATGAGTCACTGATATCAGTGAGATCAGTTAAAAATAAGGAGGGTCTGTGTTTGGGCAGGGGAAGAGAGTGGAATCAATTTGGGAAAGATTCAGGAAAATTGAAAGCATTCATAATTTATAGAAGATGTGAATTTTGACTAATTGTTTTTCCTGAGGCATTTTTTAATGGGTCTGATAATGCAGTTTCCACTGGGATTCCTAATGGAATGGATATGTAAAATTAGTGGGATAGGAGTGGGAAGCATTCAGTTATTAATCTTGAGCTTAATATAGTGGTTCTAAACTTGTTTTCTGCCTCCACACTGTGAAATTGACACCCATCAGTAACATCACTCATTACCCTGAAGTGATTTTTAAACTTGGAGGGGGGATCAAATTGAGCAAAGTTATAGAATTTCCCGGGGAAAATGTATAGTTTGAAAAAGCCCCCAGGGAACTCTGCTATGTACCACTCCTCCTACAAACACACACATTTAAAAATCACTGGTGTGTTTTCAGCATTGGTGAGAGAGAAAACACACACACACATACACACACACACACATATCTACAAATAATTGGCAAATGAATTCACATTCACACAGAGAGTGTATATAGGCCTTGACTAAAACAGCCCCTAGTTACAGATTAATAGGAGGCATCATCATTACACTCCAGTTTTCTTCTCTGTGATGCTGTGATTTTTAATGCATTTCTGATAAATATAAATCAACTCATTGGGAGGAAGTTAACCCATGGGGAGAGAGTTAAGGGAAAAAGCATGGAACAAATCCTCAATGGAGATAGAAGGGAATATTAGATGACTAATTACTTTTATGCAGATGTGAATTTTGAACTGGCTGCTGTTATAAAGCTTCTAGAGAGTGTAGCAAATAAGATGGTGAGGGCAATAACTGATAATGGAGTGGAAATATCACACTCTTTAGGGCAAGACTGAGTTATTCACTGAGGTAATACAGAATGTCAGGGAGGCAAGATTTATGGTACCTGAATTAACTTCTGTAGGAGTCAGAGTTAACTCAACAGAATGGTGATTTTCTTCCAGTTCTTCTGCCTCCCCCTTGTGGCATGAGTTTTTTACCTCACCTGCCTGGTATTATTATACTACATCTTACCCCACACAGCCCCTGCCCCTCAATCATAACTTGTCTTCAGTAGAAATGTGTCTGCATTTTGGTGAGAGTAACTGACAGATATTTAGGTTGAATTAGTCCTCTAAATGTGTAAATGGCAAATTCTGGGATGAGAATTTTATTTTTAATATGGCAATACTGCTCACAAATCATTGTGTTTTGGCATGGCAGATGTGGTCTTCATATTCATGGCATATATAGTCCAGTGGGAAAGACATAAAATGAACAAAAATTATAATTATGATGGCTATTATAGCAAGGACAATAGAGATAATAAATCTTGAATTGTGGGATATTTAGGTACAAAAAAGCAGAGATAATTTTGTGAGGTTGTAGCAGTTTCTTTTCTGATACCCCTTAAAAATTCTTCAGAATTAAGCAGTCTGTGGATCAGCACCCTATCAAGATACCAGTTTGGGGACAT
This sequence comes from Spermophilus citellus, assembly GCF_964194105.1. NCBI lineage: Eukaryota > Metazoa > Chordata > Mammalia > Rodentia > Sciuridae > Spermophilus > Spermophilus citellus. The sequence continues at coordinate 115,038,469 of NC_138190.1, read as the reverse complement.
ACTTGCCAGCACACTGCAGTGTGCTTTATTCTATTTGGATTTTCTCACTTAAGCCTTCACTTAGTTAGTGTTTGGGATATTATGAAGTTGGGAAAGAAATAATATATGTAAAATATGAATCATATTCTGTAATATCAAGTTATATTTAATGTAGAAATTCATCATAGATTCTTTTGAAAATTTCCATTCAGAGAGAGACATCAAAGACAAAAACCAAACATGGCACAAACCAACTTCCATTATGCATGAATCCTCGTCTTTACAATTCCTCTACAGGGAATGCCCCACCCCAGGCTGTCTATCCTGTCATTTTTTTGTTCAAGCTATTTAAATTCACACAAGCCATGGAGGCTTTGTACCAGAGGCTCTTCCTGCCTCTTGCACTGAGAGTCTATTATACACTATCATCTTTGTTCATTTATGTAACTGTGCTTGGTAAACTCACATTTTCCAGACACCAATTTGGCAGCAACCCAAGAAGCTAAGGAAGTTGTATGTCTGAGGAGGTCATTTTGAGTTCCATTTCCCAGTAATCTTGTGAAAAAATGTTAGGTGCAGACTTTTGAAAGGTTAATTTTTTTTTCCAGGTTGTAAATTCTGACCTCCAATTTTCTTCTCCTCATAAACTGTCACAGGGTCATGATATTTCCTGGTACTTACTCCCCCCCACAATTTATTCAGTTTTATAATAAACAAACCCCTTATTGGAACAATCAGGTTTGGCCTGTACTTAGATTTAGGATTGTTTTGCTTATCTGAGACTATAATTTCTAACTTTGAAAATCTTCTAGCCTGATAGGTAGCTTAAAATATGTTTTGTAATGGAATTATTTACAGGCTTTCTTTCTTATAGGTATCAAATGGGTTGTTGAATATGGATGTAGTCATATATAGCTGGTGGGCATAGTGCAGCCACGTGTGTTCTCTGCTCATGTATTTGATACCATTACTTCACTGAGTTGGCACAATCAGAAACTGAAAGTGGTTATTCCAATTGCTACTACCTATTGGTTTCTTTAGGGTAAATATTATTCTGTTGCCTTTAAGTATCATGGACAATTGAAAAAAGGCTGCCTAGGCACAGAATTATAATAGGAATAATTGGATTGGCAACCTATAATAGGAATATGATTCTAGACTGGCAGTCATAAGATTTCCTATATTAGTGATCACCAAAAGTTTAACATGAGCCAATACATGTAAACCAAGAAATCATGCCAGGGAGAAGGAGTCTAGAATTACACATGGTCAGTAGTAAGTTAAATGTCTGAAATATAGGTATATATGCATGATGAAAAGAATGAATTGGATCTCTGAGGCCAAGGCATTCACAAATCCAGAAATTTAAGTAGTTTAAGATCACGTACCTATACAGAAGCACAGAGGTAAGTCCTATCCTAAGTTAGAGATTGTTTACCATCTGGGTTTTTTTTTTTTTTTTGTACCTCAGACTGAGATTCGACCTTCCAATTGAGTAGAGGTGGTCCCTGATCCATGTGTATTATCAGGGGAATTGCTTAAAATACATTTTCATCTGGCTAGTGCAGGCCTGGGAGAGGTTAGATCTAGAAGCAATCCCAAGACCTGTAAAAATTGTGTTCGAATGATAAGCCTCACATTAATAATGACAATTAAGATAATCACAGAAAATATTTAATAAGTATTGGCATGCTTTATCTCTGTTTTAGTCAGCTTTTTGCTACTATGACTAAAGGACTCAACCAGAACAACCATAGAGGAGGAAAAGTTTATTTGAGGACTCATATTTTCAGAGGTCTTAGTCCATAGAAGGCTGGCTCCATTCCTTGGGGTGAGGCTCGAGGTGAGGCAGAACATCATGACAGAAGAGTGTGGAAGAAAGAAGCAGCTGACATGGTGACCAGGAAGCAGAGTCACCACTCTCAAGATATAAAATATATACCCCATAACCCCATCCCCGATGAACCACTTCCTCCAGCCACACCCCACCTGCGTCCAGCTACCACCAAGTTAATCCCATCAGAGATTAATTTACTGATTAGGTTAAGGATATAACCCAATCATTTCTCCTCCAAACCTTCTTGCATTGTCTCACATGTGAGCTTTTCTTGGGGGGGGGGCACGCAATCCAAACCCTAAAAAATCTCATTTTATCCTTAGAACAGCCCTATGTGTAGGTACTATAAATATACTCACTTTTAAATGTCAGAAAAGGGAGGCTCAGAAAACTTTAGTAATTTTCCCAAGGTCAATCAGCTAAGTTGCAAAGACAGGATTCAAAGTACCTACACTGCCTCCATTTGATTAGAACTATATAGGCTTACATCACCCCCATAGTGTCATCTACACACATACGAAATAGAGGTCTTCATAAACATAAAGGAGCATAGTAAGCATGGCAAAGTGGCTAACTTAGCTAATACTTCTGACTCTCTTTCCTACCCTTTCTTTTGATTCTCACCTGGTAGAAGTCATTCAGTTGACTTTGTTGGTCAACTTGACAGGCATTTTCTGGGAACCTGTCCTCTTCCCAGTGTTATACTTGGCCACCAACAGTTATCTTTCCTATGTGTTCTCATTAAAAAGAAATCATAGAGATAATAATATTTAACTTCGGTTGATTATACCTAACTGCAGCATGATTTCTTAATGTAATTAATTCTTCATCATTGGACCATTGCTTTTTAACTCTGTATCCTTGGCTAATTGCAAGCATGAGGAAAATCGTGTCTTTTCAGGTTCTATTACTTTTCTATTACAGACAGAATCTTTGTTGTTCTTGTTGCACATAAGCACTCTGTCCAATTAACCTGCTGCCATATTCCTTAGGTCCGTAGGAGTACTTAACCCTAGGAAGCTGGGTTTCTAAAGCAATTGCCTCTATTTCAGCTCCAATATCAGTTGGTTGTTTTTCATTTAGTGCTTGGGTCTATACAAATATCCAGTTTTGATATTATAGCATTTTATTACAATAGACTGGATAGTACTTTCAGGATTCAAGACAGGTTTTGATTAATAGTGTTCTCAAATTAACTCCAGAGTCAAGGATCTGTCAGAGGTCATTAGTTTCCTGAGTTTTTTCTTCAATCTACTTTCAGTAAGTCTTACATCTCTGCCTCCATCCTTCCATGTAGCACATCATTTATATCCTAATTCCTCATTTTCTCAGACTGTAAAATGGGGATAATTATTCTTGTGCCTTCCTTGCCCACAGGAATAGCAGGAGAATGAATGTGTTCTTCTGTGAAGGTCTTTAGACCTTTTGGGGGAAAATGTTGTGTATTACTTCAAGGCAGTGGTATTGAGGAAGGAAGACTGTTAGGACCACATATAATTATTTAGAATTTGATCATCTCAGTTGAAATTTATAAAATGTATTTTTTAGTGTTTGTACAGATTTCATGAGAGATATGAAATCTCATATGACTATGAGAGATACCTCCAAAGCCTTCAAGAAGTTTTTCAGGCATATGCTGATATTAATTTTAGTAAAACATGGGATCTCCCTATAAGTAGGGTCTTTACAATAATTTATAATTGGTGCATATTACTTTGAAAAGTAATCCTGAGAGGGATGCTGATGATTTCTTAGGCTAAAAAGAAATCAGACAAACTGTGATTGCAAGTCACAAATAACATTAGGAAGATGTCTTTGGGAAAATAGAGTACTGAAATTCTGACAAGAAAGTATGGCTGTTTCATTTTCTTAAATTCTCTATAGAGTGGGACACAAAACTCTACTCATCCATTTTATTTCTTAAAAAGAAGTACAAAGCTACTGAGTTGACTACATGTCTGAACAAAACTGACACAAGAGGGTAAAATGGAGTCTAAAGGGATTACATATTCTCAGGCAGTTTTCTGCCATCCCCACATAACAGGTAAAACAAAGGCAAGGGTTGAAGGATTCTGCACAGATGGTGAGTTCAGCTCATCCTGGTCCCTATGATAATACTTCAAAAAAGCCCATCATCACTCTGGTACCTCCAGAATGTGTATTGGGGAGTAGTGGTGCTTGGAAGAACATTGGAGAGATGACCTTGTATGGCTCTGCTGCTATTATTGAACCTGCTTGAGTAATGATACTTCACCCTGACCTGTTCTTACCCTTCAATGGTGTACTTGGACGGGCTCTTAGAATTAAGCAACTTCTCCCTGACTCACACTGAGTCTGCAGGCAACCATTGCAGCTATTTTTTTCCATTTCCTTTCTTGACTTTCCCTTGAACTTTATGTGCCTTCCTCCATTCATTTTCATTTTGTGGATTTAAATTTCTTGTTTTTCTCATTTAGAGGTTTTTATTGAAATCAATGTCCCTTCAAAATGATGAAAGGAAGACATGAATTTTAACTATACAACTAAATAGCCAATCACTGATACATCAGACAACATCCCATCATCCACTCAGGAACCTCTGAAAGGAAAGATTACTCTGTTGCACATGATGGTTTACTTGATTAAAATATTTAGTGTTTTTTTATTCAAATACAGTACCATCATCAAATGTTATCATGAATATTTACATAGTCATCAAGGTAAAAAGAAGCTTTTTGGATTTTTCTGTTGGATTTTATGAGTCATTTGATAATTGAAACTGAGCTGTTGACTCTCATGCTCTTTCCATCTTGTTCACAGAATTGTGGTTATAGGAAAATATTTATTTATTTATTTATTCATTCATTTATTTATTTTGAACATTTTAAAATACAAAAACTATAGGTCCTATAGTCATGCCTGAAAAGTAAAGCTTCCAAAAGTATTAGGGCTTAGGCAACACATTGTTCTAGTCTTAGTCCTGGAATGGGCATTTGCATAATTATTTAAAGGTAGGTATTGTGGAATAATATAAAGGATACAGCATCTGAAGCACAAACACCCATCTAGCATGTATTAATCACTATGCCCAAAGGCACATACCTAGTAAGGGGCAAAACTGAGACTGACATCTAGGTTTGTCTGACAAGATATTCTGTGCTTCTAAACTTTAGCTATGTAGGCTATGAGAGGTATCATACTTCAGCCTATAATAATAACTTCTACATTGCATTGAACATTTTTCTTTTTTTAATTTTTTTAAATTTTTATTGTTGGTTGTTCAAAACATTACATAGTTCTTGACATATCATATTTCACACTTTGATTCAAGTGGGTTATGAACTCCCATTTTCACCCCGTATACAGATTGCAGCATCACATCGGTTACACATCCACTGTTTTACATATTGCTGTACTAGTGTCTGTTGTATTCTGCTGCCTTTCCTATCCTCTACTATCCCCCATCCCCTCCCATCTTCTCTCTCTACCCTATTTACTGTAATTAATTTCTCCCCCTTGTTTTTTTCCCCCTTTCCCCTCACTTCCTCTTGAATGTAATTTTGTATAACCATGAGGGTCTCCTTCCATTTCCATGCAATTTCCCTTCTCTTTCCTTTTCCCTCCCACCTCTCACCCCTGTTTAATGTTAATTTTCTTCTCATGCTCTTCCTCCCAACTCTGTTCTTAGTTACTCTCCTTATATCAAAGAAGACATTTGGCATTTGTTTTTTAGGGATTGGCTAGCTTCACTTAGCATAATCTGCTCTAATGCCATCCATTTCCCTGCAAATTCTATGATTTTGTCATTTTTTAATGCAGAGTAATACTCCATTGTGTATAAATGCCACATTTTTTTTTTATCCATTCGTCTATTGAAGGGCATCTAGGTTGGTTCCACAGTCTTGCTATTGTGAATTGTGCTGCTATGAACATCGATGTAGCAGTGTCCCTGTAGCATGCTCTTTTTAAGTCTTTAGGGAATAGACCGAGAAGGGGAATAGCTGGGTCAAATGGTGGTTCCATTCCCAGCTTTCCAAGAAATCTCCATACTGCTTTCCAAATTGGCTGCACCAATTTGCAGTCCCACCAGCAATGTACAAGTGTACCCTTTTCCCCACATCCTCGCCAGCACTTGTTGTTGTTTGGCTTCATAATGGCTGCCAATCTTACTGGAGTGAGATGGTATCTTAGGGTGGTTTTGATTTGCATTTCTCTGACTGCTAGAGATGGTGAACATTTTTTCATGTACTTGTTGATTGATTGTATGTCCTCCTCTGAGAAGCATCTGTTCAGGTCCTTGGCCCATTTGTTGATTGGGTTATTCGTTTTCTTATTGTTTAATTTTTTGAGTTCTTTGTATACTCTGGATATTAGAGCTCTATCTGAAGTGTGAGGAGTAAAGATTTGTTCCCATGATGTTGGCTCCCTATTTACCTCTCTTATTGTTTCTTTTGCTGAGAAAAAAACTTTTTCGTTTGAGTAAGTCCCATTTGTTGATTCTACTTATTAACTCTTGTGCTATGGGTGTCCTATTGAGGAATTTGGAGCCCGACCCCACAGTATGTAGATCGTAGCCAACTTTTTCTTCTATCAGACGCTGTGTCTCTGATTTGATATCAAGCTCCTTGATCCATTTTGAGTTAACTTTTGTGCATGGCGAGAGAAAGGGATTCAGTTTCATTTTGTTGCATATGGATTTCCAGTTTTCCCAGCACCATTTGTTGAAGATGCTATCCTTTCTCCATTTCATGTTTTTAGCCCCTTTATCAAATATAAGATAGTTGTAGTTTTGTGGATTGGTTTCTGTGTCCTCTATTCTGTACCATTGGTCCACCCGCCTGTTTTGATACCAGTACCATGCTGTTTTTGTTACTATTGCTCTGTAGTATAGTTTGAGATCTGGTATCGCTATACCGCCTGATTCACACTTCCTGCTTAGAGTTGTTTTTGCTATTCTGGGTCTTTTATTTTTCCATATGAATTTCATGATTGCTTTGTCTATTTCTACAAGAAATGCCGTTGGGATTTTGATTGGCATTGCATTAAACCTATAGAGAACTTTTGGTAATATCGCCATTTTGATGATGTTAGTTCTGCCTATCCATGTACAGGGTATATTTTTCCATCTTCTAAGATCTTCTTCTATTTCTCTCTTTAGGGTTCTGTAGTTTTCATTGTATAAGTCTTTCACCTCTTTTGTTAGGTTGATTCCCAAGTATTTTAATTTTTTTGTAGATATTGTGAATGAAGTGGTTGTCCTCTTTTCCATTTCAGAGGATTTGTTGCTGATATACAGGAATGCCTTTGATTTATGCGTGTTGATTTTATATCCTGCCACTTTGCTAAATTCATTTATTAGCTATAATAGTTTCTTTGTAGACCCTTTTGGGTCTGCTAGGTATAGAATCATGTCATCTGCAAATAGTGATAATTTAAGTTCTTCTTTTCCTATTTTTATGCCTTTAATTTCTTTCGTCTGTCTAATTGCTCTGGCCAGTGTTTCGAGGATTATGTTGAACAGAAGTGGTGAGAGAGGGCATCCCTGTCTTGTACCAGATCTTAGAGGGAATGCCTTCAATTTTTCTCCATTCAGAATGATGTTGGCCTGTGGCTTATCATAGATTGCTTTTACAATGTTGAGGTATGATCCTGTTATCCCTAATTTTTCTAGAGTTTTGAACATAAAGGGATGCTGTACTTTTTCGAATGCTTTTTCTGCATCTATCGAGATGATCATATGGTTCTTATTTTTAAGTCTATTGATGTGGTGAATAACATTTATTGATTTCTGTATATTGAACCAGCCTTGCATCCCAGGGATGAATCCTACTTGATCATGGTGTATAATTTTTTTGATATGATTCTGAATCCGATTCGCCAGAATTTTATTGAGGATTTTTGCATCTAGGTTCATTAGAGATATTGGTCTGTAGTTTTCTTTCTTTGAAGTGTCTTTGTGTGGTTTAGGCATCAGGGTAATGTTGGCCTCGTAGAATGTATTTGGAAGTTCTCCCTCTTTTTCTATTTCCTGGAATAGCTTGAAAAGTATTGGTGTTAGTTCCTCTTTAAAGGTTTGTAAAACTCTGCTGTATACCCATCCGGTCCTGGGCTTTTCTTAGTTGGTAGTCTTTTGATGGTTTCTTCTATTTCCTCTATTGTTATTGGTCTGTTTAGGTTGACTATATCTTCCTGACTCAATCTGGGCAGATCATATGACTTAAGAAATTTATCGATGCCTTCACTATCTTCTATTTTATTGGAGTATAAGGATTCAAAATAATTTCTGATTATCTTCTGTATTTCTGAAGTGTCTGTAAACTCTTCTCAAGTTCAAGAGTCTAATAGATCACCATACAATAATCATGGGAGACTTCAACACACCTCTCTCACCACTGGACAGATCTTCCAAACAAAAGTTGAATAAGGAAACTATAGAACTCAATAACATAATTAATAACCTAGACTTAATTGATATATATATATATATATATATATATATATATATATATATATATATATATAATATACCACCCAACATCAAGCAGTTACACTTTTTTCTCAGCAGCACCTGGATCCTTCTCAAAAATAGATCATATATTATGTCACAGGGCAACTCTTAGCCAGTTTAAAGGAGTAGAAATAATACCATGCATCTTATCTGATCATAATGGAATGAAACTGAAAATCAATGATAAAAGAAGGAAGGTAAAATCATGCATCACTTGGAGAATGAACAATAGGTTACTGAATGATCAATGGGTTATAGAAGACATCAAGGAGGAAATTCAAAAATTCTTAGAGATAAATGAAAACACAGACACAACATGTCGGAATCTATGGGACACATTGAAAGCCGTTCTAAGAGGAAAATTCATTGCTTGGAGTTCATTCTTTAAAAAAAGAAAAAAACAACAAATAAATGATCTCATACTTCATCTCAAAATCCTAGAAAAAGAAGAGTAAAACAACAGCAAAAGAAGTAGAAGGCAAGAAATAATTAAAATCAGAGTGGAAATTAATGAAATCGAAATAAAAGAAACAATTGAAAAAATTGACAAAACTAAAAGTTGGTTCTTTGAAAAAATAAATAAAATCGACAGACCCTTAGCCACGCTAACGAAGAGAAGAAGAGAGAGAACTCAAATTACTAGCATACGGGATGAAAAAGGCAATATCACAGCATTGAACATTTTTCATTCACTAGACACTTCACCTTATATGCATTATCATATTTAATAAGTCAGAGCTGAGGAAATGGAAACTCTAGGAAATCCATGTGTGATTGGGAGTGAGTCACATCATGTTCTCTAGGCCCCAATTGCTTTTCCCAGGCTTTTTAAAACCTCTTAACTGTCCAAGAAAGGTTCATCATGGGGTGCATTTAATGATAATATTATGATCTTGCCATCAGAACCCTAGATCTATAAGTCCCCCTCCCTCACCCACTTCCTTTTTCTTCTGTAACTTGATATTGCTAGCTGTTCTTGCATTCTTCTGTTTCATTTACCCTCTACTTGCTGACTTCCCCCAAATATTCTCTCCATTGTTATCTTCTTTTGTCTGTGTCTCCTGATTTCCCTCTTTTCCATCAACATTTAAATATTCCTTTACATCTGTCTCCTAAAATCTATCACAAAGCTCTTCCCTCAAACTTCTGTGCTCTTCCTTAATGTTTAATTTCCATTAAAAAATAAATTTAGTAAGGCTTTATTCCCTTATTTATAGATAAAATTAAATATAAATAATAATTCTGCTATTTTCTTTCTGGAGCCCTTGTATCCACTTATACATTCTTTCTTTAACAATAAGTTAAATTGTCTTTAACGGTTTAGTAATTTGACAGAATATTTAAAAAAAACTGAAAGAACTTTTGATTTATAGGTAAATATTATTTACTAGAAAAGTAATTGTTACCTGAATATCTTTTTAAGCTTAAGAATCATGAGAAGTACTTTTAACCATGTTTCTACTTACAACAAGGCAGAGTCCTACTATGAGAAGTGAAGACATTTTTTTTCTCACAGTTCTCACGCCTTCTCACAATTTTTCACACCTTCCCTAAAATTTTTTGAATGAGTCAACTTTGCTTATCATCTTTATTTTCTTACATCTCAGTTGCCATTCATCCCACTGTCATCTGACTTCTGCCCTAATGACTGTGTCTTCCCCCTGTATCCTTTCCCTATGGCTGCTGTAACAATTACCCTAAATTTGGTGATTTTTAAAAACAACTGTTTTATTATCTTATAGTTCCACAGACTAAAAAGCTGATGTGATTTCACTGGGCTAATATTAAGGTGAGGGCAAGTCTGCTTTTCTTTTGGAATTCATAGCAGAGAAATCAGTTTTCTTGCCTTTTCTAGCTTTAAGAAGCTTCCTATATTTTTTGGTTCATACCCACCACCTTCCTCCATCTCTGAATCTAGCAATGTCTATTGTAACACTGATTTTCTCTTCTGTATCCACTTCTTCCTCTGACTAAAGCTAAGAAAGATTTCTTATTTTAAAGGACCCATATGATTAGAGTAGGCCCACTGTAATCTAGAATAATGTCGCCATTTCAATTTACTTAATTTCATCAAATTTGCAAAATCCCATTTGCTGTGTAACTTGCCATGCTCAACTCAATACTGACCACATGCCCCCAAACTATTCTCACTAAAATCATCAAAGACATCCTTGATGAGAAATCCAATGGGAAATTTCAATCCTTATCTTTCTATACCTCTTGTCTGCCTATAGAGTTTTCAGTATGGCTGGGGTGTGGTTCAGTTGTAGAGCACTTGCCTAGCATGTGTGAGACACTGGGTTCAATTCTCATAAATATATATAAATGAATAAATAAAATAAAGGTCAATTGACAATTAAAATATTTTTTAAAAAAGTGTCGATATATTCTTCTTTCTTGACTTTCTTCTAATTTCTCTACTTACTTTTATGACTAGTCTTTCTCCTTCACTTGTCTTATCTTCTTTTACTTTGACCTTTAAACACTGTCATTCGCAAGAATTCAATCTTCAACTCAATTATAGTCTCTCTGTAAAAACATCTCTCCTTTGATTATCTTGTTCATTTTGTGACTGAAACTAAAGTTATATAAGTCAATGATCACTTCTCATAGCTCCCTCATGAGTCTAGACATATGTATCTGATGACTTACAGTGATATTTTATATGAATATTTTATAAAAATGCCTTTTTATTGAGTTTTGTTAGTTATACATGACAGTAGAATCCATTTTGATAAAATTATATAAGCATGGAATATATCAAATTCTAATTAGGACCCCATTCTTCAGGATGGGCGTGATAGTGGGGTTCACTTAGGTTTTTTCACATATGTACATAGGAATATTATGTTACATTTACTTTACTGTATTTCCTATTTCTATCCCTGCCCTTCCTATAGTTTCTCTTGGTCTAATCTACTGAACTTCTCTTTTATTCCCTCCCCCACTTTATTGTGGTTTAGCTTCTACATATCAGTGAAAACATTTGACCTTTGATTTTGGGGGGGATTGGCTTATTTAACTTATCATGGTAGTCTCCAGATGCATCAATTTACCAGAAAATACCATAATTTCATTCTTCTATATGGCTGAGTAATATTCCATTGTGTATATATGCCACAATTTCTTTATCGATTCATCTGTTGATGGGCATCCAGGTTGGTTACATAGCTTAGCTATTGTGAATTGTGCTGCTATAAACATTAATCAAGAATGTGAAGAGAGGGCCTACAGAATGTGAAAGAATATTTATTCACCTGCACCTCATATAGGGAATTAAATTCCAGAATACAGAAAGAACTCAAAAAGTTAATATAAAAAATCTAAATAATCCAATCAATAAATATGCAAAAGACCTGAACAGACCCATATCAAAAGAAGAATTATGAATGGTCAACAAATATATGAAAATATGTTCAACATCTCTAGCAATTAAAGAAATGCAAATTAAAATTCCAGTCCGAATGGCAATTATTTTTTATATTTATTTTTTAGTTACAGGTGACACAATATCTTTATTTTTATGTGGTGCTGAGGATCGAATCCAGTGCCTCACACATGCTAGGTGAGTGCTCTACCTCTGAGCCACAACCCTAGCCCCAGAGTGGCAATTATTAAGAATACAAGTAACAATAAGTGTTGGTGAGGATGTGGGGGGAAAGGGTACACTCATACATTGATGGTGAGACAGCAAATTCGTGCAACCGCCATGGAAAGCACTATGGAGATCCCTTAGAAAACTTGGAATGATACCACCATTTGACCCAGCTAACCCACTCCTCAGCACATAACCAAAGGGTTTAAAATCAGCAATGCAGCCACATCAATGTTTATAGCTGCACAATTTAGATAGGTACTTTAAATTCACTATGTTCAAAGGGGACCTCATCAACATCATCCCCTATCATTCCAAATCAATTACTGCTCCTGAATTCTTTTTTCAGTCATTGTCCACCTAATTGTCTGTAATTATAAAGTAACACAATCCTCTTAGTAACATTCTCTCCCTGGCTTGCACCAACCACCTTGAATCAACAATTGTATATGTTACTTTCTCTTTGGAGTCTTTTCTGTTTCATTTCTCCTGCTATTGTTTCAGTTTTTGACCTCAACATTTTTCTCTTAAAATTCTAGAAGTACAAGGACCTTCTTTTCACCTTCCTGTCCTTGGTGTCTCCCTGTTCTCTCAATCATTTCTCCACACTTCAGCCATAAGTGTCTATCAAAACCAAAAATGGTCTTAGAGTCTTTTTTTTAAAGAGAGAGAGAGAGAGAGAGGAGAGAGAGAGAGAGAGAGAGAGTGAGAGAGAGAGAGAGAGAGAGAGAGAGAATATATTTTTTTAATATTTATTTTTTAGTTATCGGTGGACACAATATCTTTGCTTGTATGTGGTGCTGAGGATTGAACCCAGGCTGCACGCATGCCAGGCGAGTGTGCTACCGCTTGAGCCACATCCCCAGCCTGGTCTTAGAGTCTTTACATGGTTTCCCAGCATCTTTAGAATAAAACCCAAGCTCCTTAGCTTGACATATAGTGCCTTTATGATCTGGACTCATCATTTTATTTTTAACTCACTATGCACCTTCCGCACCACTCACTGCTGCTTCCATCCCCCAACATGCCCTATAATGTAGCATTATTCTGTATCTTCTCAGGATTTAATGACATAGCATATGTTGCTCTCCTTTATGAGAACATTCTCTCTTTTATATTCCTGTTCTTATAAATTTAAGACAAGAAAAAGACAGTATTAGGAAGGAGAAATAAGATATAGAAATTTAAAACAATTTGAGCTAAATGCATAGTTTAAAGTTATTTTTAATTTCTCAATGATTATCTTCATATATTTACTTCCTGTTGAAAAATATTTTAAATTTTGTATCCTCATAAGTAAGGCTAAAGTTCCCTGATTACACATTCCCCAATGTATGTATTGTTCTGTAACTTGCTTTTTTATTCAGCTCTTTGTCTTGAAAATCTATAAATATCAGAACACAAAGATTTTCCTTGTTCTTTTTTATTTGCTGCACACTATTACATGGCATGGCCATACTGTAGGTTTATGTAAACATTCCTAAATCGAATGATATTTAGGTTGTGTCATGGTTTTTGATTTTATAAGCATTGCTACAGGGATTATCCTTGTACAAATGTCTTGTTGTAAGCATGGACAAATGTTTCTCTATGGAAGACATCAATACATAGTATTCCAATAGCACTAATGATTAGTTCCCATAGTGGACATTATCCATTTACTTGTTTGTCTCACTAGTTAGAAAATCTCTCAAGGGAAAGCACTGTGTTTGTATATTATTTGTCCTCACCAGAGTCTGGCCTATAACAAATAGTCTTTATGGTTTGTGTATATCCTTAGACCTAGACGAATCTGACATATAATATGTACTTAATAATTATTTGTTAAATGAACATGTCTCACTGCTTTCATTGAAACAAGAACTTTTTCCTTTCTGCCCAAAAGGCTTCTTTACCTCTCTTTTTTGTGTAGCTTTAGAGCCTTAATCTGATTGTCATAGTAGTCCCAATGCAATAGCAGTCTGAAGCTTGGACCAGAGCTAATGTTTCTCTGTATCTTTTGTTTGAGAGAGAACTTCCACAGCCATTTGAATATACTTTTGAAGGTGCCACCATTCTGAGTTTATAATTTCTTCACATATTTTCATAGACAAATTTACTTTATTACCTGTTACCCAGTCTCTTTGTGAGCATCTTTGACAGCCTTACTGTCATTTCCCTGCATACAAGGCAATAGAAGATCCACATGACTCTACAATTCTAATTATTTTTAATAGTTCTTTGTCCTTGTCTATAAAATATGGATGATGTCTTTGACTTCTCTTTCGCACTAGACCAGTGGTAAGAAATAGAGCATGCTGTTACACTTTCAGATAATCATGTTATAGATACTGTATGAGGCAAATATGGAAGGAGAGACTTCTCCATTTTTGTATAGGTATGTGTGAAAATGTGCCCCATCCATCCCTGTATATTATGCCCCTTTAGGTCAAAGATCATATCTCCTTCTGCCTTTATCTCCTATACCTAGCACCCATATTCAGTTGTCTGTGTATTGAATCAATGTATTGCATATCATATAGTGGTTAAATAGAAATGTCCAATGTATATTTTACATGACTGACTATGCTGTTCTACAATATTACATCTTTCAGTCAGTGACCCAGTACATTTAGTGAGAGCCTAGTTTGTCATTCACTATGCTACATGTTATTGATGGAATAGAGAACAAGACAGATACAGTTCCTACTATCATGATTTCAGTCTAGCTTTCTCACAGCAATGAGATTTGCAAAGGGCTATAATGGTGAGATTCTTCCTTCTGCTCCACTAGAAAATAAAAACCTTTCAATCATTCTCTACCCAAGCAAAGATTTTATTGTTGGACCTTGAAAAGAGCCTACCTGATGAAAGGCCATTGATGAACACTTTTTATGTGGAGCTCTGCAGAAATAAAGAAAAGTCATCCTCTTGTTGTATCTATCATAATACATAGAGATGCAGACTACATTCCTCTAAGAGCCCTGCTCTCAGTCTTTCCTCCCACATTTTGCTATCATTCTTTGGTGTCCTTTATTCATTACCAGGTTCTACTCAGGAATTCAATGCCCTTCTGTTGCCTATCAAAATTAACTCCTCATTGTCTGACATTGCATGCTACATTTTTTATCTGGCATTCCTTTGCATGTGCTATACCCTGAGCCTGTTATTATTTGTTAATTTTTGTAGGTTTATCTACAGTCCTACCTCCTCAATGCTACTCTGACCCTCCACTCCGTCATCTTTTTGAACCCAATTTGTGAGAAAATGCTAATAATCTATGTCAGGACTGCTGATATTTTATCTCCAATTGGACTATAAGCCCTAGAAGGGCTGATTCCATGTCTTTTATTCTCCACACTGTAAGTACAGATTAGGAGATCAATTAAGAGCTTTACTAATTTAAAGCAGCATTGTTTCAGTGTAATTTGTGAACAAATATGTGGGACATGCTTTAGTCAAACAAGTTAGTCATACATGTGTTTTTGCAGGATTTTATTTGATGCAACATTGAACCAACATTCATGGGTCACCTCTATGTGCCAGGCACTGTGCTAGATTTTGGTAATTGGAAGATAAATAAAAGTGATCCCTTGTCCTCATGAATCTAAGGATCTGGCTGGACTACCTACAGGTTAGCAAAGGAATACAGTCCTGTGTGATAATTTCTATAAAGGAGTTATGTAGTGGAGGTCCCATGACAGGACAGGAAAGTTATCCTCAAGCTGAGTGAAGGCAAGAAGCATTCACAGAGGAAGAGTCAGGCTGGAGATATATATATATATATATATATATATATATATATATATATATATATATATATATATATAATCTATCAGGGATTGAACCCAGTGGTGCTTAACCACTGAGCAACATCCCCAGCCCTTTTTAATATTTAATTTAGAGACAGAGTTTCACTGAGTTGCTTAGGGCCTCGCTAAATTGCTGAGGCTTTGAACTCTCGCTCTTCCTACCTCAGCCTCCCCAAATGCTGGGATTACAGGCATGTGCCACCATACCTGGCTAGAGCTGACTTTTGAAGGAAGCATATAAGTCATATGTAGTTTATTTGAGGGACTGTATCCCAATTTACAGGATTTTAGACCAAACCACATATAAATAACATACCAACTCCAATATAGTGGGAGGATTCTGTTTACTTTTGGGAATGTTTGGGTACCTCTTAGGTCTCTTAGTGCTTTCAATGTAGGAAAGCAAGAGTGCCAGTAAGAGCTTTTGCATTTCCAGGATCTGAGAAACCTGGAGCTTCTTGGCAGAACAAGGCCCCTTGGAATAGGTGCAAGTTTAATATAATAGCTGTTTGAAGCATACAAAGTACACTTATAAAAACAAAGTGGCAGATTGACCACAATGTATTCAGCATCTAAGGTTCCTATTGTATGCCTAAACTTCATTACCCTTATCAAACATCTCTAATGCTAAATAATCATAATCACTCCTTAGATTAAGAATGAATGCAATTATTGACTATACAAGGTAAGGGAAATTAAATTGGCTTAGAAAGCTTTGACATGTCACTTTCAAGTTAAAAGAACATGAAACTCTATTACATTCCTAACTGATTACTTGACTGTACACATTTCAATACACTGTGTATGTTAATGTGTGGAGAGACTGTTCAATTTATAGCAAATGCATACTTATAAACCTTGCTAAGAAAGCAACATTTGGGAGTACAGTTACAGGGACAGGAGGCCTTACTTCACACATACAAACCTTTGGAGATTAACACTCTACCTACTCTGGAGGCAGTTCATCTGTTGAAGTTGGAAATTGGCTATTGAGTTCCCAGAAGCAGTAGGACAATTGAGAGAATCCAAGGAAAGTCTTTAGTTTTGGCTGGACTTATGGGAGAGCAGGTGGTTGGGAGTAATTAAGGTCTGATTCCTAGTGGCCTCTCACCAACATAATTAGGTGCCTTCAGCCACTAATGAATCTCACACTCATGTTGGGATATTTAAATCATCCAAGAAAGCCTTGGCCACAAAGATGTGTCTTGTATCATATTCAGCAATAACCTGCTAGGGTCTCTTTCTCTATCTCTGTCCCCAGAGCTTTCCAGTCCTCACAAGTAAGGATATTTTTCAATCATCTGCAAAGTTCAGTCTAGTAGTAGATTTTGCATTCAGTCCTGTCTGAGGTAGAATGAATTTGAGGTCCTCTGGTAAGTATTTTAGCATCCTAGGCATTATATTTGATAATGATTTGACCTTGTCTGCCAAACAGACAATTCATATTTTCTTTTATTCTTGTGACAAAGATGTATTTTTGGACCTCAGACCTTGTAATTGGTTTCTGTTAGACATCCTGTTTGGAGTCCTTTCAGTCTTGAGTTTCCATCTTTTTCTTTCTCTGACCCTCTCAGAAATTAGGGCTTTATCTCTGACTTTAACCCATTGGGTTATTCTCTGTTAATAGCAACCAGACAAGCCATTCCTGGATATCTATTTAATGCTGCTTTCTATTTATCTGCTAGATGAATCATTGTCTTCCTACTCTTGGATGATTCTTATATTGCTTATTTAAACCATAAGACCAATTCATCTGCCTTTGACAGAATTCCTCCCAATGCCATCTCTTAAATATACTTTACCATCTTTTTTATATGTCCTAGTACAAAGGCATGTTACCTATTTTCTTTTCCTCTTAGTAACTTAGAGTTATCTCTTGTGATTCATCTGCCTCTCAAGACTGCCAAGGAAATGAGATAGTCTTACCTCTTAAGCTCAGAAAAATCCTTAATTGCCCAGTTATTGGAGGCTTTTACTTTTAGTCATGGGTAAACAAAGAGGGAAATTAATAAAGGGAATAAGTTTCTTATAGTCCTTCTCAGTAATTCCTAACAAGCTTGTTGATGTGGTATATTTATTTATGCCTCCTTCTTTTACTTGCCACTGCTTTTTAAAAGCCATATTTCCAATTACTTCTCCCCCCATTCTTTTGAAGAAAATCTATAAAATCTTTTGTGAGATCCCTTATTCATTCAGAAGCCTGAGTGGAGTGGATTGAAGAGAGAATGAGATGTGAAGGAGCAGAGACAAAAAGATACACAACTCTAAAAAAAATATTTTTGGGAAAGGAATCAGAGAAATCAAGCAAACAAATGGTCTCCTCTTACCTATACTTTTACTTTCCATAGTTTTAGTTACTTGTGGTCCCTGGAGTTCTGGAAATATCAAATGGAAAGTTCTAGAGACAATACAAGTTTTAGAATGCATGCCATTTTGAGGAGTGTGATGAAATCAATGGATGGTACCCATCCTTTTGTCCAGCATATCCATGCTGTATGGCTACCTGCTTGTTAGTCACTTACTATCTACTTCAGTTATCAGTTCAATTGTTACTGCATTGCAATGCTTGTGTTCAAATATTTCTTATTTTACTTAATAGTAAAATAAGATTGCCTAACACACAAGAGTAGTGATACTGATGATTTGGATATGCCAAAGAAAAGCTGTGATAGTGTATTTCATTTAAGAAAAGATGTAGAAATTTCTCAACTTAATAAGGAAAAAAAATTACATATTGAGGTTGCTAAGATGTATGGTAAGAGTGAAAATTTGAAGAAGGAATAGAAACTCATACTAGTTTTACTGTTGCACTTCAAACTGCAAAAGTTATAACCACAATGCATGCCTAAGATGGAAAAAACACTCAGTTTTAGGGTTTTGCTACAATCTAAGGTTTCAGACATCTGCTGGAAATCTTGGAATGTATTCCCTTTGGATGAGAGGGGACAACTGTACATAGAAAAGAATGGAAGGTGAAGGAATTTTTTCTGTTTTTTTTTTTACTGGTGTATTATAAGTATAATAGTGGGATTCATTATGCTGTATTTGTGCATTCCCATAACATAATTTGATCAATCTCATTCCCCAGTACCCTTCATTTTATTACCTTCTTCCCTCCCCCTGATCTGCTTGCTCTACTTGACTGATCTTCCTTATATTATTATTTTTAATTAGTGCATTATGATTGCCATTATAAGTGGAATTCATTGTGCCATATTCATACATGAACATAGCATAATTTGGATTTTGTTCCTTAGTATTTTTCCCATAAACTCCCCTCCTCCCTCCCTCTTGACCCCCTTCCTCTAATCTATTGCTGTCCCTTCTATTTTTATTAGACTCCCCACATTGTTTTTTTTTCTCATTTCCCCCCTCTTTGTAGCTTCTCATGTAGGATAAAAAGGTTCAACCTTAAGGTCAAGGATAAAGAGATACTAAGAAATATATATATATATATATATATAAAATAATCTAGGAGAAAGTGAGAAACTAAGGCTGCAAAAGACCACATAACTATAGAATTGAAATTCATGAGTAGGTAAAATGAAATGTAATCCAGAGCACAAGTAGGGATTCACCTACAGCAAGTCTTTTTGAAGTTGCAATCAAGGCAAAATAACAGGAAATCTCTTATCTCAAGTGGGTATTTTTCATTTCTGAACCACTAAAATCAGATACTTCTTATCACTGTGAGCATTTGCTCATGTCTGCTCCTTCCAATACCTCTCATTGAGACTTTATCAGAAGACAAACTTCACCTTGATCTAGTTATCTGGGCTCCAGGTCCCAGACTGTTCTATAGTCAACTGTGCCCTAGCTCTCTAGAGTTTCAGCACAGAAATCCCAGAGCTTGGGAAAGTCATGCAGAGCCTCAGAGTCATTGTGTGGAGTTTGGGAGTACAGTTTTATTTTAAATGCAGTGGTAAGATACTAGAGGGTTTTAAAGAAGAGATGAAATGATTTGATTTACATTTGAAAATGGTAACTCTTCCTATGCTATGTATAATAGATGGGAGGAGGCAAGAGTAAAAGATGAGAGCAAAAAGAATATTGATGCAACATTATAGGTGAGAGAAGATGGTGACTCATGACTACTACTGTGGTATCAATGGATATATAGAGAAAGAAATAGTTTTGAGAGCTTTTCTACCTTAGTTCTATGATTTGATAAAATATTTCCACTGCTTAAATGGAAGGAAAATTTACTTAATGAAAAAAATAGGTACACAGTTGAAATTTTAGTTGCTAATACATAACTGTGAAATAAAGTGCTAAAGAAATTACCTATATGTAAGCATTTGACACACAGTAGGCGCTCAATTAGCAAATCTCATTTCTATCTTAAAATTTAACTTAGAGGGTGAATAGTTGAACAGGTTCACTTGTTATTTTATGATATTTTGAAAGACCATAAATATAACCTAAAACCATTACTTGGAATATTTCAAATTAATGAATATATTCCAAATCATTAAAATAACTCCAGACTATTTCCAGCACATGCATACTTGTGCAGGGTTGTTTTTCAAGGGATAAACACATACACCCCAAATCATTAAAATTGATTCTGATCATGTCTGCATGGTGTAGCAGGTGCACCAAGGTCCCTGCCCATTTGTAATTCTGTCCTTTGGTATTTAAAGAGTAATGCAGGCTTCGCCTCTCACATTAAGACATTACCCATTCCTTAGGACTGGACAAACTGGGTTGTTTATATAAGAATAGATCCAAGTGTTGGCTTAGTCCTGACAGCTAACCACGACTATACTAGATACTGTGATTCTAAGAGTTTGCAGTTTTAAAGACTACTGTAATAATTACTTTTCATAGGAAACCACACAGCATGTCTGGAAGAAAAAAAAATCAAGACTATCTCAATTACAGAGCAAGTCTAAGGTCAGTCCAGGTTTGACATTTCTCTTGTTAAATGGTTTGTATTAGGGATTATTGGAGAGAAGGCTGGCAAAGGAGGGTGGAGAAGAAATCATGGAAAGCTTTTTAGCCTTAACTAATGAGTTTGGACCTTATCCTGATTGCAGCAGGGAGCCACTTGAGGTTTTTAAGCAGGGAGGTTTTGAACAAGTCTTTCTTTCAGCTTCCTGAGTGTAGAATTTTACTTTACTTCTGGTGAGCACCAGGGAGACAAAGTCCTTCACTGGGCTTTTTATAGCTCAGTCCTCAGCTGCTTTTTTGTTGTTGTTGTTGTTGTTTTCTTATGAAGTCTCATCTCTTACTCTATTAAATGCAGTGGTCATTTACTGAGTGTTACCATGTGAAAGGCACTCAGCTAGGCACTTGCTTGCAGTTTGTTTAGTATAGATTTCAAGTCTAAATCCTTAGGTTATAGGATTTCTGATTTTTCACTTTCATATGGAATTATACCTTTAAATGCTCAAAGTTTATCTTCATGGAATTTGGTTTTTAGTTGAGGTGATTAATCCTGGATGCTAGATCTTTCCCGTGATTGTGTAGCCCCCTCTTCTATCAAGCAATATCATTCTCTTTGCCAATTCTCTATTGCGTCTAGGATCTTGTACAAGAGTCTTTGCTTGGCTTACCAGGGTCTTCTCAAATCTGACTTCAACCATTCATTCAGTTTTTTTAAGACCTGCATTCTTCTTTGTTACATGAATTTCACCTCCAACTTCCCCTTGGCACACTATCCACACTACAGAGCAGCTTGACTTTGTAATCATGACTTCTGTTAGTATATCATGCTGTTTCATATCTCTGTGGTTTTGGATGCCATTACAATTGAAGAGGATGTGTCAAATCCCTTAAGTGTATTGGAACTGAAAAAAAAAGTGTTGAACTAGTTTGAAAAAAATGGGGAATTTTTAATTCAAAAATTATGAATTATTTTCAGATAGGGACCATGTATGATTTGTCTTTATCTTTCTTCTTTCATCTAAATCCTACCTGAATAACTGCAGATAGCAGGTGGCCAGTTCAGGTGAATAAATGTGTGTTCAGAGAATTCAAACTGATTCTTGTGTAACCTAAGCCAAGCAGAATTAGAATGATGAGTCTGCCAGAAGCCAGGGAGTGAAGTGTAGTAGGCAGTGAAAGGGGGAGTGAGTGTGGAGGGGAATGGGCAGAATTTTTATTATCTACTCTTTTAGATCATCTGCTTCACTGCTTCCCTCCATTGGTGTGTATAATTGAGAGCAAGGAATGGATCTTCTGGTTAATTGGCTTCCTGATTAACTAGTTGTTGACTGTAAAGCTTTATACTTTTGAAAAAAAACCTCCTCCTTACAATATGACTCAGGAATCAGAAAGACCATTCAATAATAATAGAGGGTAAAAACTCTATTATAAATTTAGAGTGAGTACATATTAGGCAATATATATTAACACAAAGCTCTGTGGAAGCTCTACAGAGTAGGAAGGAGCCTGTAGAGTGTTCTGGGCAAAATTTGTGAAGGAAATTGCATAAATTCTGAAACCTGAAGAATGCTTGAGGCTCAGGACATAAAGAATGGAAGGGACAATGATGTATTTCAGGTTGAACAAAATGTATGAGTGAAGGAACAAGGAATAAAGAGCAAATTGTACTCAGGGATTGAAGAATGTTAGCTGTGGCTACAGAATGGAGATAGAGGGTGTGAGAACAGTAGAGGAGAGCTAGTGCAGTAGGAGATAAAACTGGAAAGTTTGGCAGGTGTTTAATTTTGTATGGCTTCAAATGCCTTATTTGGCAGGCAACTGGGAGCTGGGCAAAGACTCAATTAGATCCTTGATTTGAAAGGATCACTCTGGCATGAATGTGAAGGATATGTTTGAAGAGATGCTGGAGACAGAGGAATCATATCTAAGGCTATTTCAATAGTTCATTCATTTATTCACTCATACATTCATTAGTTCATTCAACAAGTATTAAATAAACTTTTATTTGGGCAAGATATTTTTCTGTCCTGGAGGACAAATGGCAAATTGAAGGAAGAAAGCACTCAAGGATGTAGATGCAATTTCAAAGCTAATAAATGTATAAATTGGGCCAATTCCATTCGATTTCCATCTTGAATTGTACTAAATATTTGATTGGGATACTGGAATAGGAGTGGAATTCTCTTGCTGGAATATTGATGAACTCTGCCAGAGCAAAGCATGGATCAGGATCAAGCAATAGTATAGGGATAATGGAAAGAACTTTTTTTTCAGACTCTGTACCCTCAGGAAACATAGGAAACCTATAGGATATATCCCTAAGCATAGAGCAAATACAACTCATTTTGAATCTCACTCGGAGTGGCTTGACTCACAATGGTGGGTACATTATAGTTGCCTCTGACTGGCTGTTGGAATGAGCAATAAAAAAGTCTTGTACATCAGCCTTTACCTATGGACCATCAGGTGCAGGCTTAAGGTGAGGTTTGAAAAATTATGTGTGAACCAATGACAGTGTTAATTGGTTTTAAATTAATAGGTGGCAAATTGACAGAATTTTGTGATTAGATTTCAAGAGTGACAAAGGAAAGGGTAACTTTGAGAATATAAATACCATCAACTGGGTCAGTCTACTTATTTGTACCTTTTTTTAGCCTCATATAAAATGAAACAGTTGAAATAGATCAACTGTGTGGTTGGCAGAACAGTGATCCCTCAAAGGTGGCCATGTTCTTATATCCAGAACCTGCAAATATATTATGTTACATAGCAAGGAGGGATTAAAGAGCAGGTGAAATTCACCTTGATAATTAGATGACATTATTCTGGATTTTCTGGGTGGACCCAAGTCATTAAAAAGGTCCTTAAATGGGAAAAGGAAAGCAGAAGACACAGAATCAGAAAGATGGCTTCATCAATCCCCAAAACTATAGGCTGAATATTCTCTCTGATAAGTGGATGCTGACCCATAATGCGGGGAGGCATTGGGAGAATAGAGGAATTTTGATTGGTCAAAGAGGAGGGAGGAGTGGGGAGAGGGCATGGGGGCAGGGGGCATGGGGGCAGGGGGCATGGGGGCAGGAATGATGGTGGAATCAGAAGAACAGCATTACCCTGGGTACATGTATAACTGCACATGTGGTGCTACTCTACAACCAGAGAAATGAAAAGTTGTACCTTATTTGTGTACAGTGAATTGAAATGCATTCTGTTATCATGGATAACTAAATAGAAAAAAAATTTAAAAAAATAAACATAAATTTACCACATGACCCATCAATTCCATCCATGTGTACATGGAAAAATTGAAAGAAGGATCTTATATTCCCAAAGAATTGAAATCAGAGTCTTAAGGAAGTATTTATAAATGCATGTCCTTAGTAGCTCTATTAACAATAGCTAACAGGTGAAAGCAGCCCAAACTGTCCATCAATAGATGAATGGATAATTGAAGTGTGATATATACATGCAAGAGTATATTATTTGCTCTTTAAAAGAAGAAATTCGGACACATGATACAACATGAGTAAATCTTAAGGACACTGGGCTAAGAGAAACAAGCCAATCACAAGAGGATAAATATTGCATGATTCTACTTATCTTAGGTACTTCAGGTAGTCAAATTAATGGAGGCAGAAAGTAGAATGGTGATTGCCAGGGTTTGGAGAGAAGAAGAAGGAATGAGGAGTTATTGATTAATACTAAAGAGTTTTAGTTTGTGAAGAAGTTCTGGAGATGGATGATGGAGATATTGATACAATAATATGAGTGTATCTTAGTGCCATTGTAGTGTACACTTAAAATTTATGTAAATGGTAAATTTTATATCATTATATATATTTTACAATAAAAAGTATATTTGACAAAAAAAGAAAGATGGATTCATGAGGCTTTATACATTATCATCTTTGAAGATGGAAAGGGGTCACAAGCAAATGGAAAAATCAAGGAAATTAATTCTTCCTCAGAGTCTCCAAAAAAAGAATACAGTCTGGATAACACCTTCATTTTAGCCTAGCAAGACCCTTTTTGGATTCTAACCTCTGGAACTGTTACATTCCACACCTACATTGTAAATCACTAAGCTTGTAGGAATTTGTTATAGCAGCAATAGGAAACTATTGCAAACATGATTACCTAATTTGTTCAAATATCTCTTAATCAAAAGTTCTTAACAGCGATATACATCTTCATTGTTTGCTTTAAAAAGATGTCCAAGTCTCATTGCCAGAAGTTTGGACAGTGTAGAGCTGAGGCAGGGCCCGACTGTCTTATTTATGAAAGCTGAATTTGATGTTTTCCTCCTTTTGAACATTACACTCCCCAAATGTCTTCCCAGATGAGAAGAAAGAGCCAAACAACAGTCATTCCATTATAGCTGTAGAAATCAAGTTGAAGTAGAATGGATGTAGGAGGTAGGCTGTGAAGCCCTGAAATTGTAATCTAGTTGTTACAGTTCAGGTTTTAGAAACATACAAGAGAATCCCTTGAGTAGAAGTGGCCTACTGGCTGTGATGATTATTAAACAATAAACAATGTTCCAGCAGGTTTTGGTTATATGTAAATATTAAAAATAATTTCCTTTTTCTTTGCATAAAACAAATTATATGCCCTGTTATATAGTACATTTTAGGTCAAGACATATTTTGAAAAATTAGGAGTGAGTCATTTGTACATATGCTTAATCTAAGAAGCCCATTAAAATAATTTAAAGATGATTCCTCCAAAAAAATATTAACCAAAGTTCTGTGAAATCCCATTCTTAGAAATCTTTTAGTCTAAATCTTTTAGACTAAAAGTGCCTAAGATAAATAACCACTCTAGTAATCTTAGGTGGTTATTAATATTAAACTCTCTCAAGACAATTTTCTAGAACATTTTTCCTTTAGTGATGTCCAGTTTTGAGACCTATTTCTGTCATTTATTTCCTGTGTCCTTTAAAGAAGATTTTGGGCAGTTGGACATGTTCAGGATACCATAAAGATATTTTATGTCTTTATTGCATAATCTCCATTTTAAGTGAGAGAAATTGAGAAGCAGGGAAGGAAGAATGAAAAAATGGCAAAGGGAGGTTCTGAGGTAACCCTGTTAGACTTCCTATTAAGTTCATGACAAGGAACATGAGACTTGGATCAGTCAGATAGGAGCATTTACCCATCAATGCAGAAATCAATAACTCAAACTATGGCCAGCTCCAGATCCTTAATGGGACATCTTTCAAATTCTTAAGGCAGGATAGTGAGGAATGGAATCTTTGGGTTCTGGGAATTAAATAGGATTCCTGTGGTGACAGAAGGCAAGTATGAGTACATGGGGGGGGGGGTTGCTGAAAATGTGGGATAACTACAGTGATTAAACACTCATTTTAGTTCATTGCCACAGGCGATTGACAATCCAGTGGCAACACATAAAGCAGGAATATCAACCAAGTTAGAGGAAAGCAAGCCTTCTATATGCCAGCACCAAAGGAGCTTCTGTCATCATAATGTGCCTGTGACATGTAAGTGAGGTCACTTCACATGAATAATGCATGATAGCTAAGAGGGAGGAAAACATGATTTCATATTCAGCTGTGGCTTGATTTTACATCATATTAAAATATATTAGAAGAGAATGTGTCCCCTATCCTTCCATGGGATTGCTGCTACAGTGGCTCCTAGTCTTTGCTTTGTTCAACTTCCTATTTAATTGCCAGAGCCCTCTCTGACTTAGCTCAAATATACCATGTCTATTTTTTCCAGGCCATTAATAAGCCTTAGGGTCAGAGCCCTGGGCTGGGAATTGAGCAGTTTGAGGACAAGTCATTGTTCTGACACTAGCTACTGATGTGATCAGATCTCTTTGTGAATGGGTATAAAGATACCTAATCTTTGAATGCCTCATAGACACACCAAGGGTCCAATAAAATGTAATGACTATGAGAGCTCTTTAAAAATATATAAACATATACACATACTAAGTGTTATGGCCATTATTCATTAATGACTCCCCATCTGGACTAGGTCTGTCTCAGCCTCTGGACAAATGTGTCCTTCACCACAAATGATCAGCCAGACCTTGACCCATCCTGGAAGATATCACCATTGGTACAGGAAAACTAAAGGAGCCAAGAGGCTTCAAACATGTCCCCAAGAGTGATCTTTGAGGTATCTCAGCTGACTCTTAAGAGTAGATAGGAACAAGGTCAGTTTTGACCAACTTGGTCTTAAATACCTGGCAGGACACTATAGCCTGAACACAGTCCTACATGGACATTTAAAAGGAAAAAAAAAATGTTTTATTTATTTTTTTTTAGTGTAACTTAAGATGTATGCTTGTGTCAGCCCTACCAAAAGTAAGTAAACTGGAGGTTATAGAGGAAGGGTTCTTGTATGGAAGTGCCTAATAATAATGATCACAAAGGCCTCACAAATTTGTCCAAAGCTAATTTAAGCCTGGCCGAATAGACCTACAAATCTTCCTAACCTCCTACATTGATAAATTTGATCTGTTTGTCACTAATATGATTATGAGTTGCAGTCTTCATGGTATTCAGAGACTGGCTGAAATACTAATTTTCCTTGAGTACACAACCACCATAGAAACAAAATAATCCAGACTTTAGGGATTAGTACCAGAAGATCTCAGAAATGACTATCTCCCAAATTAACAAGTGAATTATAACTCCAACAGAGAACTCCATGAAATGTAGCCTTTGAGTCACCTCTTTAAAGCCCCATGATCTGCTGATGGGAAGAATCACAGCCTCTGGGACAGCAGTTCCCTGTGTTTGTTTCTCCTTTAATAGCAAAACTGCTAGGAGCCACAACCAAATAATATGACCCATGGCACTTTTGGTTGTAAGGGGACGCCAGCTAGCCATTGAGATGATATGATTATGTTAAGATTTACATTCATATGGAAATTGGACTCCTGCTGTTCACCTTGGCCTGCTACAGGACTCATGTTACGGGACTCCTGGAGAGTTCCCATTGGTTGGGGAAGGATAGTAGGAGGGAATTCCGGGGGAAGTCCTGGGCCCTGGTTCCGTAGACACGACCACGTGAGTTGACCGGCTTGCCGGCGCTAAGGGGTATTGGCGGCATTTTCAAAAATAAAGTTTTGTTCCTGCTTGAGTGGCTCGTGATTCTGTGCCCAGCCAGACTGCGGCACAAAACAATAAACCTTCTTTTTCTCAAAAAACAGGGGCTTCCAAATTAGTAGACAATATTATGGATGAATGGCCTACATACAGAAGCACAGACACAAGGCAATTTTGTTGGCAAGCATAAATTATATGGAATTTAGCAATAATAACTACCTGCTTTCTGTTGTTTTGTGTATTCAGAAGTTTGTTTTGGTGCTTCATGTACATAGAATCAGTGTCTTAGGTTTAAAGTGATGAACGAGTAATTATAGCCTATTTTTCATTGCTGGGATGAAAAGATCTGACAAGAACAACATATACAACATAGCAAAAATTTATTTGGAGCTCACTGTTTCAGAGGTCTTAGTCCATAGATGGATGACTCCATAGATCTGGACCCAAGATGAGGAAGAACATCATGATGGAGGGCATGGCAGAGGAAAGAAGTTCAGGACATAGCAATTAGGAGCACAGAGAGCTCCACCCACCCACTACAAAATATAACCCTCAAGTGATCCGCCTCTTCCAGCTACTCCCTACTATCTACAGTTACAACCCAGTTAATCCATTCAAGTGGATTAATGCACTAATAGGGTAAGCAACTCAGTGAGACCCTGTCTCTAAATAAAATACAAAATACAGCTGGAGATCTGGCTCAGTGGTTGAGTGTCCCTAAGTTCAATCCTCAGTAACCCCCCTCGTCAAAAATCTCTAAAGGCAAAAATAGCTAATAAATAAAAAAGATAAAGAGAGCACTTTGATAAACAATATAACATGCTAATCAGTGGATAGGTGAGTGGCAATATTAATATAAAAATAACTTTTAGAACAAAGAATTCTAGAGAGGGAAACAAGCATCCCCATCAGAAGGAAATAGGGACTCGGTTTTTCATTCATCCTAACGTCCTCATCTTGCTTCCCAATATATCTTGCATGTAGTGCAAACAAATGAAAGGTTTGGTTGTACAAGGAGCCACAGCAGGTTTCCTGGCTTGTTCAGCACTTCCTCCTCTACACAGTTTCATTTTCCTTTATTTCCTACAAAGCAACTTGATTGGATTGCATGTCCTTTGTTCTGCCATTCTAGAGTAAGATTTCTTTTTCTCTTGTTCCTGCAAGGCTGTACAGAGGGGTGAGTGGTGTTTCTGGCCTCCTTTCTAGTTACTCTGCCTGTGTTCTGTCACCTCTGCCAAGTCTCACTGCTTCCATTGGTTATAACCTATTTCATTTCCTCTACTTTTAAAACCATAAATTCTTTCTTTTCTGCCACTATTTGTCTGGAAGTTCTTTTGGGGTCATATTTTTTTTTGATCATTTCTCTTTTTCTGTTTGTTGAATTTTATGTTTACTTTATCAAAAGGATTAAGTTATTTTATCAGTTCTTAGCACATTTCATAGTTATTCCTGTTGATATCTAGTATAAACCATGGGTGTCTAGGGACTCCCCATCATGCACACACATACAAATAAATGTATTAGGGAACCATTGGATCCCTCTGGGGGACATTTAAAGAAAAATCTCCATTTCACTTGACTTTTTTTTTCTTTACTTAAATGTTACCCACTCAACCTATCTTTATATAGGCAATTCTCACTGGGGCATGCAAAGCAAAAATTGTCTAGGATTTTTTTAGCTCAAAAAGCTTAATTTTCTATGCTTCTTTTCATTCAACCACATATTTAAAATATTAAGGCAACAATGCTATATATATCACTTTATTTTGTATAGAATTTACTCAGTGGTTTATACAACCAAGTCCTTCCTCCCAGCTGATGGGGTAACCAGTAACATTTGCCCAGATTGTCAGGTCAATTAATTCTTCCATTTTGCAAACAACCTTGCCATTTTCACAGGTTGGCTCTGATTCACAGCACATAATAGCCAACAGGGTGGTCACTTTTATTTGAATTTCTAAAATGCAAATAAATGTAAGGCTCTGCAAGGCAACATGATATATGAAAAGCTTTCTAATTACTAGAAGTGCAAAATACAAAGTAGCACCCATGTACACTTATAATTGTCCTAAACATGCCTGTTTTAGTAAAGGAAAAGGAGAGAGTCATGAAGTGTTTTAGTGCTTCTCAAAATACAAATGGAAAATCTGGGTCTAATGACTTTTCACTCATAGTGCAGTTCAGCTAGAGGAAAAGAAAAAAAAACTTATTTAAGAGGATTTCATTGTAAATAAAACAAATCACTGACAATTTTTTTTAAAAGAAAGCAGAACAAAAAGATCTTACTATAAGCAAAGACAAAAAAGTGCTGTAAAGTTGACCTAGTTTTATTGGAAAGTATAATGAAGTTGATTCACTGACTTAGAAACACTTTTTAATTATCATCATTATTGTTATTAAAGAACATATGTACTATTCTCAATGTAGGCATAGAGAGTAAGAACCATTAATTTTACATTAACCTATAGCTTTTTAGGTGCATAATTAATAATATATAGTTATCCGTATCTCCCTAGACTTCAAAAATTGTGAAAATGCCTGGGTTATTTAGGCCCTAAAGTGTTCCATATGAACTATGCAAACAGTGAGGCAAAAAAGGTTTTGATTAGAATGATATTAATAAGGTGCAGTTACCTACTTCACCATGTGTGTTAACAGCCTTAGAAACTATACAAAATGCATTTCTGAAACTGTTAGTGAATTTGGAAAATATGCTTATACATTTTATATAAAATGTCAGCTGATTTCACATTAATATGCTATCAAAAATTCTATCTCCAACGAAAAGATAAAATTATTTACTTGCATTTTATTTACATAAAATAATGAAGGCAATTGAAAGATCTATTTTCTAAGTTAGAGATATAATCCTTAGGCTGTTCGAGATTCGAAATTATTCCAGAAATATAAAAGACGCAACTCAAATAAGATCTGATCCTGGACAAAGAAAACCTGGCAGTTCTAGTTCATACAACCTCTCTGCATTTAATATTCTAAATATGTATATTTGGGGTGATGTTATGGGAAATATAGAGGATTAAATGAGATAATATGTGGGAAGCCCTGGCACATCATAACATTCAGCAAACGATACTGTTTTTACCTATCACTAAAGGTAGGTATAAAGAAAGAAAAATAGTAAACTTTAGAAAAACTGTTATGTTTGATACTAAATATCTTCCTTCCACTTTTTGCAGAAATGGTACAAATATGATTAGGTATAGATCAGAGTTGAACAATGAAGTTTTCCACTAGAAAAACTGTCACTTAGTCTCTCCTTAGTATTGGAGTTTGCAGCTTGGAAGTTCATTCGATTTTCTCTGTAAGGCAGGGAGGTGCATTTCCTGGGCTATCCAGCCTTTTTTTAATATTTACTTTTTAGGTGTAGATGGACACAACACAATGTCTTTATTTTTATGTGGTGCTGAGGATCAAACCCGGGTCCCACCTGTGCTAGGCGAGCGCTCTACCACTGAGCCACAATCCCAGTCCCTATCCAGCCTTTTTTAATCCTTCTTTGCTAGCATATTAAATTTGGTAGAGTTTATTTGCTCTCCTCTCAAATTTGTGCACTTTTTAGTTCTCTTTCATTTAAAGACCTGACTTTATAATGTGGGATCCGTTACACTTTGGAAAATAAAAATGTCGTTGGATGCTGAAATGGACTGTGAAAAATCACTTACTCAGTGCAACCTTCCCATAACACTTTATGTATGTTTCTGTTAAAGCTCTTATAGTAGCATGCCTCAGGTCCTAAACATTTGTGTACCTGTCCACTAGACTATAGGCTCATTGTAGGCAATGTGTCTTATTCACTTTTGTGATTTTCAAAACATATCATAGTTGCTTATGCATAGTCATTATTTGAAAACATGTTTGTTGATTCACTGACTTATAAAAACTTTTTAATTATCATTACTGTTATTACTTTTAATGTTAGCTGAGTACAAATTGGGCAATCTTCCTGGAATGCATTTTGACAAGATGTATGAAAATTTTTAAATATTTTCATGCCTTTCAATCCTTCACTTCTAGCATCTTTCCTTTGAAAAATAAATGATCATTTACAATAATTTAGCTGTGAGGATGTTCATAGCAGGGTAGACTATGTAAAGTCTTTGTAAAGATTTGAGTACTATAGTTAAGCCTATAATAGCAGTGCAATATTTCTCCATTAAAAGATAGAACTACACTGTCTTATTTTCCAGAAATATCACAGAATAACAATGTTTTAGCATATAATAAGTAAAGAATCTAAGCAACTTAAATGCCAACTGATAGGAAAGTATTAGGTGAACTTTGTAATAGCCACACAAGAAAATACACCATGCAGCTACTAAAAAAACAATGGCATACAACTGTATTTATTAAGATAGAAAGATATCTATAAAGTTAAGGGAAGAAAATAGTTTATAAAATAGTACAATTGAATTTTTATTTATATACCTATTTATCACTTTACATGTATCTATAAGAATTGAATGGCCATATGCCAAAATACTAATAGTGTTTATTATCAGGTGGTATAATTATGCATTTTTTTAGTTTTCTTTTTTGCTGATTAATGTCCTTTACTTTTTCTGAAACGAATGTGCAGTACTTGTGTTAAATTTGTTTCAAAATGAATAAAGGAAGGTAGAGAAATGCTTGAACAGATGAATAATTATAAAATACTTAGTAATAATTTCATGCTGATTCCATCCCTAAGGGTTCAGCCCCAAGCCACTGAAGTGCAAATTAGGATATGAATTTTAAAAGGGGTAGCAGAGGTCATCCTAGTTTTTCCATTTTAAAGAGACTGACATGGAAATAGGACCTTGTTTTTCATTATGAATAAATAAAACTACAAGAACATGAGGAAATATCTAGCACAAATGGTAATATACCTATTCTAAGGTAATTTAAAAATATTATTTGTCTAGTATTTGAAAAAGCACAGTGATTTTTAAATAAAGAATATTTTCAGGTAACCAGATTGTCTTATTTTTCTGCAGCAAATGCCTCTCTTTTTTTCACTGAAGATATGAAAATCTGGTTTTAATATCAGAATATTTATGTGGAAACAATCAGCATAGCAATTTGGCTATGGCCTACTCAAAACACATATATTCTTTGTTTGCTGAATGATTTAGTCCACTTCTGTCTTTGTAAAGATTTGAGGACTATAGCTAAGCCTATAATAACAGTGCCACATTTCTCCATTAAAAGATAGAACTACACTGTTTTATTTTCCAGAAATACCACAGAATAACAATGTTTTACCACTTTGGCATCTACTTTAAAGACAGATTTGCATTAGTTCTTAAGAAGTGAGAAATTCAAAGAATCATAATTTCTACTGCCAGAAAGGAGATGGTTTATGATAAGAAGGAAATGGAAGACACCTGTAGTGATAAGAAATGGAAGTAAAGAAGAATGATACAACTGGAATCTTACTTAAATATTTATCTCTGATGCCAGTATAAACTAAGTCCATTTGGGTTTAAGTCCTAGAGTGCTCAATGGATTTTACTACAAGGGTGATTTGCTTATATGTTAGCTCCCTGATGGGGATTTTAAGGCAAAATCATATCTTTGGGAAAATACAAATTTAGAATAGTTTAGGCCATTTCTTTCATTTATTTCCTTCCATCTTTTCCTTAGCTATTGCATCCCCCACCTGCCACTTAGGGTTTGATGATGCTGGCATTAGCAGTGATGGTTATGCAGAATCAAAAGTCTCATAAGTTAGGCCTAAAAGAACAATAAGATTTGAAACTGCCACAGAATGAAGACAAATGTATTTTTTCCTTGAATTATCTAAATTTTCCAGACTAATTATCCTGTCTTATTTTTGTGCCATTTACTGCTTCCAAACTGAGTGTATGTATGTGTGTGTGTGTATATATATATATATATGTGTGTGTGTGTGTGTGTGTGTATGTGTGTGTGTGTGTGTGTGTGTGTGTGTGTGTGTATATATATATATATATATATATATATATATATATAATGACTTATTATTGTCTTTTTCTTCAGACTGAAATGTAAGCTCCACGAGTGTAAGAGATTTATCTTTACCTCTTGTTTACCCAGCATTTGGAAAATTCCTGAAAATATCTGTTCAATCACTTTGATTTTGCATGTTGTTTTAATTATTAGTAATAGGGCTATATTTATGTTTGTAAATGGACCTTTCTTTTTAATGACCAATCAATATATTTACATTATGGGTACTTTTTAAATTATAAGTCTATTTAAATTGTTAATCTGTCCTTTTTAATGGTAGCTTAGGTGGTAAAAGTGGTACAAAAATGGTACACATGATATTAAGTTCTGTGTTATACTTTGTTTTGCTAAGTACTCCTTGAGCACTTCTTATATTTTTCTCCCTGTGCTAATTGCTATGAATACAAGGATGAACAAAACACCTTTGTATCAAAAGGGGCTCATAGTCCAAAAAATAGACTTGTACAGATATGGTCTTGATAGAACAATATGTATAAACATAGAGGTCTACTCAGAGAGCCATAGGAGTCCAAAGGAGGATAAGATTAACTCTGTTTCTGGGGTTGAGCATTAAGATAAATAAGACATGGTTCTTTGTCCTCAAGGCACTCACAATCAGGTGAGGAAGAGAGACACTTAACTATAATGTAATGTTCCACATATTGTATTAGAGAGATATATCATACCCCAAGGAATTAAGAGTTTTGCCTAAAGGCTTAGGAAAATGCTTTATGAAATAGTTATTTTCCTTGGAAATAGTTATTTTCAGGGAAATCACAATAGGTAAAGTGTAGGAGAGTAGAAGGGAGGTGCAGTGTTAAAGTTAGAAGGACAGAAGCCAGGTGATCAAGCATATGGAATGCTATTTTATGGATTTTATACGTTAAAACATAGATAATGGGGATGTTGAAGACTTAGGTGTCCTTATTTCTTTCTGGATTGAGTTTTGTGTGTTGACCTTGGTAGTGTTCACACCAGGTTGAGTTAGCTCTGGGAAATCAAATTTTACCTCCAAAGCACAGAGCAATGTTTAAAAGCCAATTCATTAATTTACTATGATAAATGTTTCTGCCAAAAGGATTGGAATACTTGTTTTCACTTCTCACTTGGGAAATCATAACAGAGATGCAAGGTTTCTTGGATGAATGAAAATGTAAAGGGAGTTGATGTCCTTTTACCTTTCAAATCTGTAATAACTAAGTAAAGTACATATTCTTCTTACAGGGATGCTTCTGGCACACAGACTTGGACAGGCCTAGGCACAATTCTGAATGAGGCCTGATTTGGCTTTGGACTGCGTTAAATGAATTGCATTAGCTTTGGTCTCCTGATACCCCTTTAGTACCTAATCCAAGAGTCTGCATTGCACTGCTCTATAATTCAGAAAGACTTTCAAACATTAGAAGCTCTTACTGCTTTGTATAGAAAATTCCCACTAGGGCTATGAGAGGACCCAAGGAATTCATCCATCAATCATTTTAGTTTACTCTCAATACAAAGTTGTGCTTGGAGGTAATAAAAATGAAATATCAAGCAAATAATGGATAATCTACACCATATCCAAATCATACATCTTTGACTTTGAAGTGTAAAACCAGAATTTATCTATAATAGCATGGAATTAAGCACCTAAAACTGAAATCAATATATGTCAAAAATTAAAAATGGTACCAAAAGTCAATTCAATAATTCTAACAGGAGCCAAATTACAGAGTATGTAAGGACATTGGAAAATAACAACTGCAGAGGCAACTAAGACAGAGAGGGAGATGAGGGAGGGAGAGAAAGAGACAAAAGAAATGTGAGTTGAAGGAGAAACAAACCATGCTCAAAAAAAGAGACAGAAACTTTTCAACTTTGTCATAGGCCAGATGACAGAAATTAGTTTAAAAAATGACCATCTGAAGCAATAACATTGTGGCTATTATGGACAGATTTTTTTCCTATCTTCTTTCATTCTTTCTTCCTCCTTTTGTAAGAAGACAAAATGAAGTACAAGAATATAATTGAAATGAGGAGGGGTATTTGTTGAAAAGCTGAAAAAATAACAAGAAAAGAAGTGTTCTCTGTACTCTCCAGAAACTGTGACACCGCCTCAGGTCTATAAATGTTGGAAAGCCACATTAATGTGGGAAGTTTTGAATAGCCTTTCTTAGGCTGTGTAAGAAATGCTGTCTTCTTAACCAGATATTTTTTCAGTTCATCTGACATTTATTACTTAGTCTAACATTATTTCAAATGCCCAGAAGGAAAGATGAATACAGGATCCAATTCTCAAAGAACTCTTAGAAGAATGGAAAGGACATTTTTTTAGACCATCTTGGTGTTGATTTTCTCTTCTTTCTTTTAACTCAGTCTCTGGTTATTGAGCTTATGCTGCTCTCAGTGAAATGATTTATTTTGAGTCTCATTAAGAAAGAAACCCATAATCAATAACAAAATCTCTAATGTTAGATGGCTTACTATGACAGAACTGCTAGGGAGGAAGCTTGAGATACGGAGGACCCACAGTAGAGAGTTCAGTATGACTACATGAAGCAAACTGATTATAACCCGAATTTATGGCTCCCAATGATTGGATACTGGTTATATAGCACTGTTATATAGTACTGTTTCCTATGCAGGTATTTGGTTATTGATTCAGCAAGCATGTATTCATTAGTCCCTACTCTTTAGTAGGTAACTGAAGATATAGAAAGAAAGATGTCATAATCCTCCCACAAGAAGCTGAGTCTGACTTAACTTTCCTGTATACATATATGAATATATCACAGTGAATCTCATAAAAAGAAAGAATCTGATGTTGTAAGAGAATATAGAGAAGAAAACCATAAATTGCAATACAGTATTGTAAGAGTGGTAATGACATTTATACAGGGCTAGTTTTAGTCAGCTTTTTTACCACTGTGACCATAAGACCTGACAAGAACAGTTAGAGGAGGAAAAGTTTATTTGGGGACTCACAGTTTCAGAGGTCTCAGCTCTTAGTTCAAAGATGGCAGACTCTGTTCCTCTGGGATCTAGGTGAGGCAGGACATCATAGTGGAATGGTGTGGAGGAGGAAAGCAGCTGGGAACATGGCACCAGGAAAGAGAGAGAGGGGGGGGAAGGGAGGGAGAGAGATATGGAGAGATAGATATCTCTGCTCAACAAGAACAAAATATATATCCCAAAGGCATAGCCTCAGGGACCTTCCTCCTCCAGGCATACCCTACCTGCCTTCAATTAACACTCATTCAATCCCTATCACGGGATTAATTGACTGGTTGGGTAAAGCTCTCATAACCCAATTATTTCACCCTGGATATTTTTGCATTGTCTCTCATGAACTCACATCAAAAACACAACAAGGCTCTATGAGGATACATTGGAGAACAGTTAAGTCATTCTTAGTGGAAATTTAAGAAATAATACTTTAGCTGGGCGTGGTGGTGTATGCCTGTAATCCCAGTGAATTGGGAAACTGAAGCGGAGGACTGCAAATTTGAGGCCAGTCTCAGCACCTTAGTGAGACCCAATGCAATTTATTGAGACCTATCTCAAAATAAAAAAAAAGAAGAGCTGGGGATATGTCTAGTAGTAAAGTTCAGCTTGGTTCAATCCCTAGTACCAAAAATAAAGAAGAAAGAAAGGAAGGAAGGGGAAAAAACAAAGAAACAAACAAACAAACTGAATTAGAAAGTTCAGAGTGAGGAGGACATTCTAAGCAGAAGAAACTATATATGTGAGAGCATGATCTTATAAAAGAACATTCTTCACACAGAGAGCTGCAGATATGTCTTGTGCCTGAAGAATATATGTGTTGAGGGTATTACTGAAAATTAGATCAGAGAGGAAGACAGGTCAGTTACATAATGCAATATCATATGTGCTATTCTTGGAAGTTTGAAATAAAGTTACAGATCCATCCTTAGGAGTGGGAAGGCTTTTTTTTTCATTTCCAGCAGTATTCAATTGTAGGTTTGTAGTGATACAGGTACTTTTTTCTTATCTACTTTTCCCTATAGCTATTGCCTTTTACATAAAAGTTATGTATTATGTCTTCATTGACTTTGAATTTCTTGGCAGGACAGTTCGCTAAATGATGGCCCTGAAATAGAGTAAGGATAATTGAGTTAATGAGTCTAAATTGGAAAATGTCCTTTATGTCATTAGTGCTGGGTCCCAAGAAACAGACAATCTGCTGTACTGCAGTTTTGTTAAAGGATCGATTGTGTGAGTAAGGTGGTAACCATTTCAGGCCAGGTAGCATGGGTGAATACTGTTATGGGTGAGGCCTTTCCAGGCCCTGAATTTGGTTCTTAGTTTTTCAGAATGGAGAATCAATTTCATCAGTTTGCTTTTGCTAATAAAAATCTGACAATTCTGATTTTCCAAAGTCCCTTTTTTGGTTTATAAGAATTGTATCCAGCAATATAGCTGGTGTTGGTCTTTTGCATAGAGCATACCCTCCTGGTTGGAAGTTTACTCAGGAGTTGAAATAGTACATCAGAATATTGCTTTGTGAACATAATTAGAACAAAGGGAATCTGACATTCTCAGGGGACATTTCCATCAAGCTATGGTAAAATGAAAGATTGTTCTCCACTACAGAAATAATTTTCTCTAAAGAATCAGTATTTGTTTTTGGAATCAGAACACTGATTCTCCCAGACAGAGCACTTTGACACATCCTCAGACTTTGGCTCTCCCTAGATTCCATGTAAACACTCTCCCAGCCTGACTTGTTATGACATTACTTCTCATAGTCTAGCTTACATTAATCATAGTTTGGTCTGGATGGAAATTGAGTTAATATTGGAAACTCATCAGCAGTACATTTACAAATCATCTCTTAGGGTGAAAAGTTTTAGTAGGTGGCCTGCTTTATTGTTTGTTTTAATTTATTGCTTCATTTTAATATTAAAGGGTAACACTTTCTAGTTTGATAGCCAGTTTTGGGGAATACTTTCCATACTGAACCTGTGGTATCCTTAGATCCTTGCACACTAATAGTCAATGAAGAATCATGGATTGTTAAGCAGGAAGAGTTCCTGTTCAATAATCCATTAACATTTTTAAAGTACTTGAACTTTTTTGACAAATGAAGTCATACCCAGGACATATAAAATATTAAAGCAGAGCTGCAAGGAAATGCTGATCTATTTTCATCAGCTCACTTTGAGATGGGGAAACTGATGCTCCTAGAAGGGGAGTAATTTGTCAGGATAGTATGGCTGGTCAGTGGAAGATCCAAGACTATAAACTATTTCTCCTGACTCCTAGTTCAGTACCATTTTTATTCCATCATTTAATGTTAGTAAAACATGTACAAAGAAAGGGATGGAAAAGCTAACTGAAACCTCCATTTAATGACCTCTGAAAGGCACTCATTGACAGTTCTGTCTACAAAATCAGTTTTAAATTTTCAAACACTCTGTGGTAGAAAAAATGAGCAATGGAAGAGATAATATTTTTGTTGTTGTTGTTATAAATTTTCACCAGTGTCTCAGTATGTCAGTTGTTTTCTGGCCATTTGTATTATTCAAATAGTCAGCTCTGTAGTCTATTTGTAACTGTACTTGTGCTTTTAAATATGCACGTTAAAGTGGTGCATACCTATAATCCCAGAGATTTGGGAGGCTGAGGCAGGAGGATTGCAAGTTCAAGGGAGGCCAGCCTCAGTAATTCAGCAAGACCCTGTCTCAAAATAAAAATAAACAAAAAATAAAAGAGACTGGGGATGTAGCTCAGTGATAAAATGCCCCTAGGTACAATCCTCAGTACTGCAAAAAGAAAAAAAAAGCATGTTCAAAATTATCAATAAAGATATGAGGATATTTATGGAATATTATTGATAGAAACATAAAATACATTTGCCAGAAATCCTTGAAAATCTAATGTGCCACAAATGTGATTATTTTGTCTAAGAGTGGTTGACATCTACTGGGGGTATTGATGTAGTAGATATTCATTGTTTCATGGTAATACTTTGAGCTGCATGGTTTTGGGAGATACTTTCTATGTCTGATAGATTTTATTTTCCTTATGTTCTTTAGCCTGAGATATCCCCTGATATCTATGCTCCCCTTGAACACAATGATAATTTTTACTTTTACTGGCTGATAGGTCAAGATGGGAGCTGTTGAATGAGGGCAATATCTAGGCTATTTGTTTTGGGTAGATGGCAAATTCTAACTACTGTTTAGAATTCAATTTCTACTTTTGAAAAATGTGAAAAGAATGCAAATTCATCTTTTAGCTCCCTAGTAGTTCTGACATCATATACTTATCAGATTCTTTAATTTAGTCCACTAATACTGAACACTCAGTGGTGATTTGGAGCATCTGGAATTTAAACCATGGTCATGTATACAGAACTTTGCTGCTATCTTGAGTTCTTGATTTTCATGCATCTTTCCTCCAGCCCCTACCTTTGTTTAAATGACTACATGTGAGTTTTCCATTGCATCTATAGCTCTTCTTTCTTTCTTCCTTCATCCCCCACTTTCTTCCTCCCTCCTTCCCTCCCTCCCTCCCTCCCTTTACCAGGGATTAAACCCACTGAGCCATATCCACAGTCCTTTTTTATATTTCTTACTTTGAGTCAGGATCTTGCTAAGTTGCTTAGGGCCTTACTAATTTGCTGAGGCTGGCTTTGAACTTGCGAGCCACCTGCCTCAGCCTCCCAAGAAGCTGGGATTACAGATGTGCACCACTGTGCTCAGCAGCTCTTTTTTAAAAAAATTATTCATTTGTTAAACTCTCTGCTTACTGAGAGTCAGGTATTGTCTTCCACATGGGGTCTATAGAAGTCACTGCCCTCAAGTGGAAGAGAGAAACAAGAAAAGAAGTAAGTACACAGTGGCAATACATTTTGATAGATTTTTTAGGTGTGATGTGAATATGGGTTGTTTGGGGCAGAGAAGATGAGTAGCCACATTCCCCATGTGGATGAAGAAAGTTAAGAGACACAGGCTAGTTGAATGGATCACAAAACAAGACCCAACAATATGTTGCCTACAGGGGACACATTTGATAGGAAAAGATATACATAGACTGAAGGTGAAAGGTTGGGGGAAATCATACCACTCATATGGACTGCGGAAACAAGCAGGAGTGTCCATACTCATATCAAATAAAACAGATTTCAAGCCAAAGTTAATCAAAAGGGATAAAGAGGGACACTGCATACTGCTCAAGGGAACCATACACCAACAAGACATAACAATCATAAATATATATGCCCCAAACAATGGTGCAGCTACGTTCATCAAGCAAACTCTTCTCAAGTACAAGAGTCTAATAGACCACCATACAATAATCATGGGAGACTTCAACACACCTCTCTCACCACTGGACAGATCTTCCAAACAAAAGTTGAATAAGGAAACTATAGAACTCAATAACACAATTAACAACCTAGACTCAATTGACATATATAGAATATACCACCCAACATCAAGTAGTTACACTTTTTTCTCAGCAGCACATGGATCCTTCTCAAAAATAGATCATATATTATGTCACAGGGCAACTCTTAGACAATATAAAGGAGTAGAGATAATACCATGCATCTTATCTGATCATAATGGAATGAAACTGAAAATCAACGATAAAAGAAGGAAGGAAAAATCATGCATCACTTGGAGAATGAACAATAGGTTACTGAATGATCAATGGGTTATAGAAGATATTAAGGAGGAAATTAAAAACTTCTTAGAGTTAAATGGAAACACAGACACAACATATCGGAATCTATGGGACACATTGAAAGCAGTTCTAAGAGGAAAATTCATTGCTTGGAGCTCATTCCTTAAAAAAATAAAAAACCAACAAATAAATGATCTCATATTTCATCTCAAAATCCTAGAAAAAGAAGAGCAAAACAATAGCAAAAGAAGTAGAAGGCAAGAAATAATTAAAATCAGAGCGGAAATTAATGAAATCGAAACAAAAGAAACAATTGAAAAAATTGACAAAACCAAAAGTTGGTTCTTTGAAAAAATAAATAAAATCGACAGACCCTTAGCCATGCTAACGAAGAGAAGAAGAGAGAGAACCCAAATTACTAGCATACGGGATGAAAAAGGCAATATCACAACAGACACTTCAGAAATACAGAAGATAATCAGAAATTATTTTGAATCCTTATACTCCAATAAAATAGAAGATAGTGAAGGCATCGATAAATTTCTTAAGTCATATGATCTGCCCAGATTGAGTCAGGAAGATATAGTCGACCTAAACAGACCAATAACAATAGAGGAAATAGAAGAAACCATCAAAAGACTACCAACTAAGAAAAGCCCAGGACCGGATGGGTATACAGCAGAGTTTTACAAACCTTTAAAGAGGAACTAACACCAATACTTTTCAAGCTATTCCAGGAAATAGAAAAAGAGGGAGAACTTCCAAATACATTCTACGAGGCCAACATTACCCTGATGCCTAAACCAGACAGAGACACTTCAAAGAAAGAAAACTACAGACCAATATCTCTAATGAACCTAGATGCAAAAATCCTCAATAAAATTCTGGCGAATCGGATTCAAAATCATATCAAAAAAATTATACACCATGATCAAGTAGGATTCATCCCTGGGATGCAAGGCTGGTTCAATATACGGAAATCAATAAATGTTATTCACCACATCAATAGACTTAAAAATAAGAACCATATGATCATCTCGATAGATGCAGAAAAAGCATTCGAAAAAGTACAGCATCCCTTTATGTTCAAAACTCTAGAAAAATTAGGGATAACAGGATCATACCTCAACATTGTAAAAGCAATCTATGATAAGCCACAGGCCAACATCATTCTGAATGGAGAAAAATTGAAGGCATTCCCTCTAAGATCTGGTACAAGACAGGGATGCCCTCTCTCACCACTTCTGTTCAACATAATCCTCGAAACACTGGCCAGAGCAATTAGACAGACGAAAGAAATTAAAGGCATAAAAATAGGAAAAGAAGAACTTAAATTATCACTATTTGCAGATGATATGATTCTATACCTAACAGACCCAAAAGAGTCTACAAAGAAACTATTAGAGCTAATAAATGAATTCAGCAAAGTGGCAGGATATAAAATCAACACACATAAATCGAATGCATTCTTGTATATCAGCGACAAATCCTCTGAAACGGAAATGAGGACAACTACTCCATTCACAATATCCCCCCCCCAAAATAAAATACTTGGGAATTAACCTAACAAAAGAGGTGAAAGACCTATACAATGAAAACTACAGAACCCTAAAGAG
Organism: Spermophilus citellus; assembly: GCF_964194105.1. Taxonomy (NCBI): domain Eukaryota; kingdom Metazoa; phylum Chordata; class Mammalia; order Rodentia; family Sciuridae; genus Spermophilus; species Spermophilus citellus. The sequence goes on along the minus strand of NC_138190.1, from coordinate 114,995,573 downwards.
AGATATAGAAGAAGACCTCAGAAGATGGAAAAATATACCCTGTTCATGGATAGGCAGAACTAACATCCTCAAAATGGTGATATTACCAAAAGTTCTCTATAAGTTCAATGCAATGACAATCAAAATCCCCACAGCATTTCTTGTAGAAATAGATAAAACAATCATGAAATTCATATGGAATAATAAAAGACCCAGAATAGCAAAAACAACTATAAGCAGGAAATGTGAATCAGGCGGTATAGTGATACCAGACTTCAAACTATACTACAGAGCAATAGTAACAAAAACAGCATGGTACTGGTACCAAAACAGGCGGGTGGACCAATGGTACAGAATAGAGGACACAGTAAGCAATCCACAAAACTACAACTATCTTATATTTGATAAAGGGGCTAAAAGCATGCAATGGAGGAAGGATAGCATCTTCAACAAATGGTGCTGGGAAAACTGGAAATCCATTTGCATCAAAATGAAACTGAATCCCTTTCTCTCGCCATGCACAAAAGTTAACTCAAAATGGATTAAGGAGCTTGATATTAAATCAGAGACACGGCGTCTGATAGAAGAAAAAGTTGGCTATGATCTTCATACTGTGGGGTCGGGCTCCAAATTCCTCAATAGGACACCCATAGTGCAAGAGTTAACAACTAGAATCAACAAATGGGACTTACTCAAACTAAAAAGTTTTTTCTCAGCAAAAGAAACAATAAGAAAGATAAACAGGGAGCCTACATCCTGGGAACAAATCTTTACTCCACACACTTCAGATAGAGCCCTAATATCCAGAGTATACAAAGAACTCATAAAATTAGATAATAAGATAACAAACAACCCAGTCAACAAATGGGCCAAGGACCTGAACAGACACTTCTCAGAGGAGGACATACAATCAATTAACAAGTACATGAAAAAATGCTCACCATCTCTAGCAGTCAGAGAAATGCAAATCAAAACCACCCTAAGATACCATCTCACTCCAGTAAGATTGGCAGCCATTATGAAGTCCAACAACAACAAGTGCTGGCGAGGATGCGGGGAAAAGGGTACACTTGTTCATTGTTGGTGGGACTGCAAATTGTTGCAGCCAATTTGGAAAGCAGTATGGAGATCTTGGAAAGCTGGGAATGGAACCACCATTTGACCCAGCTATTCCCCTTCTCGGTCTATTCCCTAAAGACCTAAAAAGAGCATGCTACAGGGATACTGCCACATCGATGTTCATAGCAGCACAATTCATGATAGCAAGATTGTGGAACCAACCTAGATGCCATTCAATAGATGAATGGATAAAAAAAATATGGCATTTATACACAATGGAGTATTACTCTGCATTAAGAAATGACAAAATCATAGAATTTGGAGGGAAATGGATGGCATTAGAGCAGATTATGCTAAGTGAAGCTAGCCAATCCTTAAAAAACAAATGCCAAATGACTTCTTTGATATAAGGGGAGTAACCAAGGACAGGGTAGGGACGAAGAGCTGGAGAAGAAGATTAACATTAAACAGGGATGATAGGTGGGAAGGAAAGGGAGAGAGAAGGGAAATCGCATGGAATTGGAAGGTGAGCCTCAGGGTCATACACAATTACATATAAGAGGAAAGGAGGGGTAAGAGAAAAATAATACAAGTGAAGAAATGATTTACAGTAGAGGGGGTAGAGAGAGAAAAGTGGAGGGGGGGGAGGAGAGTGGAAGGGGGATAGTAGAGAATAGGATAAACAGCAGAATACATCAGTCACTAGAATGGCAATATGTAAATGGAAGTGTAACTGATGTGATACAGCAATCGGTATACGGGGTAAAAATGGGAGTTCATAACCCACTTGAATCAAATTGTGAAATATGATATATTAAGAACTTTGTAATGTTTTGAACGACCAACAATAAAAAAATAATTAAAAAAAGAAAGTTGGATAGAGTTTTAAAAGGAGGTAATGCCTGAGGTAAACTTGGAAGGCTAAGAAGGTAAAATATAGGTGAGGTGAGGGAGGGTATAGGTAAGTAAGGGTGCAGGTAGAGGGTACAGCACAAGATATTCTGTAAGAAATTAAAATCTGTATATAGTGATCTGTCAGTGATTATTTTATATATTTGGTTTCTAAAAATAGTCAGCACTTGGGGATGCCTAGCTCTGAGATTGATGTTGAGTAAGAAAATACGAAAGAAGCTAGGCCTGGTAGTGCACACATGCAATCCCAGCAACTTGGGAAACTAAGGTAGAAGGATAACACATTTGAAGCCGCCCTCTGCAACTTAGTGAGACCCTTGTTTAAACAAACAAACAAACAAACAAACAAATAAATAAATAAATAAAAAATAAATAAAGAGAGAGAATGTATCTCAGTGCTAAAATTGTAAATTGCCCTGGATTCAACCCAGGGCAATTAAAAAAAAGAGAGAGAGAGAGAGAAAAGAAAAAAAAAATTAACAGGAGTTTCAACTCATGGATAGCTTGTGTTCCAAATTATGCTTCTGAGTTAGCTGCTTGGAATGTGCTATGCATTTTTCCCATAGAAAACAATGGTATCCGTGGTTTAGGTTACTAGGCCAGCCCATAAAAAGTATGTAACCCATAATTTGAAGGATCATGCTGTATTAACAATTCTATAGATGCTAATGATCATGTGAAGCTGTGCTTCTGTGGGAAAGTTCATTCCATGTATCAACTGTGTGTTCTAGAAACATTCTCTTTCCACCTGAAGTTTCAGTAGTATGTGAAGAAACTCTAGCCTTTCCATCCCTGATGTAGTATACTAGTAGACTTAGGAAGTTTCTTAGCTTCAGGTTTTTACAGTATCTCATAAAGATGGAGAGACATTATAGCAGGGAGAAGGATTAATGCAGACACTTCAACAGAGAGCCAAAGGGATAGAGAAGAAAATACAGGCATGTAAGTAACCAATGATGTTACAGAGGGATAGATTCCCCAGAGGAGATGGAGAACAGGCATGAAAGCATAACTGGGAAAATATGACCTTTTCCAGGTTGGAAATGGAGAGTTAAGGAAGGATTTAACACTTATCAAGGTTTTGCTGAGTTCTAGCTTGCCTTACGCATCTTTTTAAAAAATCATTACAACTAATGGCGTTATTCCTATTTTCAAGGGAAGGATCTCAGGTGCAAAGAAATTAAGAGACTTGTCCAAAGTCACACAACTAGTAAGTAGTAAAGATAGGATTCATAATTAGATCCCACAATTAGATCCTACAGTACACATGTTTATTACTAAGAAATATTTGTAAACTGGGATGTGTTCTCTTATTATTGCTGAAAAAATTGCAGCCACCACTATATAGAGATAGGATCACTAGAACTGAAACCATGGATCCTGACTCTTAGCTCAGTATGTTTCATTGCATAGAATACCTACTGTGAACAAGGTGATACCTAAGGCACCATGGGTAATTCATGTCCTTCTAGGCCATGTTCTTACTGTTTATTGCCTTGGATTTAAACGTCTCTTCTAAGTAGACTAAAGTACCTATGGTAAGTGCTAGAATAGAGGTATAAACTCAGAACATTGGAAGAAGATGGGGACTATAATTCTGGTCCAAGGGATCTAAGAAGGGTTGTGGAGGATATGGCAATTGTATCTGGAGCTAGAACTTAAATTATTGATATAAGTGATAGATAAACAGACCTGGAGAGAAGACATTCTATCCAAAGAAGTCAGCATGAGCAGTACCTGTTTATTGAACACCTAACTCTGAATCAGGCACTGGGCTATGTGTTTTATGTAAAAAATCTTATTCATTCCTCACAGTGATCCTATGAAATGAATATTGTTATATCTCCATTCTATGGTTAAAAACTTAAAATTCAAAATTTATTATTTATCCAAGTCTACACAGCTAAAAATTAGTAGAATCTAGAGCCTACACTCTTAATGTACATATTTATCTATTCAATTGCTTAATCATATATAGTATGTGGGAGATGGCTGGCTGCAGGCTGAATTGTAACTCCCTACTGCCAATCCATATGTTGAAACCCTAACCACCAAAATAGTGCTATTTGGAGATAGATCTTTCAATTGTAATTACTTTAGATGAGGTCATGAGGATGAGACCATCATGATGAGATTAGTGCCCCTATAAGAAGAGGCACCAGGGAGCTTGCATGTTCATGTGCTTTTGTTCTCCAACCCACCCTCACCCTGGTCATGTGAAGACACAGTGCAGCCATCTCCAAGCCAGGAGGAGAGCCCTTGCCAAAAATTGACTGTACTGGAACCTTTATCTTTGACTTCTACCCTCAGAACTGTGAGGAAATACATTTTTATTCAAGTCACTCAGGTTGTGGAATTTTTTTAGCAACCTAAGGAGACTAAGAAACAGATGGAACTGGGAAGGCTGGCTAGAGTACCTTGTGGAGGGCTTCAAATGCTATGTTAAGTATTTTGGACTTTGTTCATTGGTTCCCCAATATCAGCTAAACATTTTTGGGGTGAATAAATATGACTTGATAAGGTGTTAATATACAGTCTAATCTCTGAATGAAATCAATAGAGAACAATGGTAAAATATCCACATATAAAGAAAATCACATACCACAATAAGTAATCAGAGAAGGGAATTACTGACTAGATTTACTTAGGAGATGATGATACTGTTTTAGGGCCACCTGATTATGTTGTCTTTCATAAAGGTAAAGGATGACAGGCAATAACAGTGCTTGAACATATTATATTGGTTTAGTTGCTGACCAGTAATCACTGTTTACCCAGTACTCTTTCGGATGGGGAGTACCCGCTCAGAAAGAATTTGTCATCTATTTAGAGACACAAAATAGTCATATTTGAAACATCATAATCATGTATGAAATAATACACACAAACATGAGTGATGTTTATGAAGTCAACTATAAGTTGAGGGCCACATAGCAAAGGTACTAATCAATTTCTAACAAAGTAAGGAAAGCAGACAGGAGGAGTAGGTATCATGAGGACACGAGTGAGGTGTATCCTTATAACAGAAGAAGGACCGTTCTTCCTCTGACCTGGAAGGACCAAGGTGAAGCTAGGAGTTGGGATAGATGCTCTGGGGAAGGTAAATTCTGAGATAGGTTTTTAAGAAAGAGAAAGAAAATTTATTATTCCAAAATAAATATTTATTTGCTATGTAATACGTAAAGCTGTGTTGAAATTTTGCTTATTTTGTTCTTTGCTTAGGAGTAAATTGGGTGATAGAAGATATGCTACATGTAGAATGCATGCAAGTGACACATTTTAAAGGTATATCCACTGAGAGTTTGTAGTTCTTGCTGAGTTTATATAGTTTTTATTGAGCTTTCATTGAAACAAGTACTTTTTCTTCCTGGCTGCTTTATTTTTCTTTACAACTGAAATACCCACAGAGGCTCTAAGACTCAGAACTTTACTATTAAAAGAAAGGCTGTTTCGCAAGTTCCCCAAGCATCGATCAACACAATATCCTTTGAAATCAATTGGAGTTACTATGTAGGAATCATAGGGCAGAGATCTAGGCATCTAGATTTTTCTGAGTCTTTCTGCAAGTTAGAATATTGAATCATTTTTTAAAAAGAACATTTCCATTTTAGAGGGCAAAAATTATGGGGGTATTCAATGGGAAGAAAACAGAGTTACTTGCGAGTGTTTTGATATTACTATCTATACATATGAATCTATTCATTTACTTACATTTTAAGTAATTTATTTAGTCCAGCTATATGCTAATTTGTTAAGAGCTGCATTGGATGCAAATTAAATATAATTCTGTCCTTAAGAGGCTATACATTACTTTTAAAAGACAGTAAGTCTTATGACTGCTATAGTTTGGAAAAGGAGGTAACTTTGTGGCTTGGTGTGGCTGGTGGAAGCTTTGAAGAACTTGTAGCCTTGAGGAGGGTAGTAGCTGTAAAATGTGAGAATTAAAGTGAGGAGCCCAGAATGAGTAAATATGCAGAAGGAAGACTAATCATGTTTCTTTGGGGGACAGTGAAGAGACCCTAGTGGTCATAGTGGAGGATTTATGTAAAGAAGCAATGAGAGATGACTTTTAAAAAGCTGATTGGAGAGCTTATATGTGGGACTAAGGAGATTGGACTTTATGCCTTAGGCAGTGGGGAGTCATAATACGATGGTTTAGCACCTTATCCCTCTGACAGATATTAGACTGAAGATTAATGGTATCTTTATATATGTATCATATCACAGAGCACCAAGGACTGGCATTTAACATTTCAGTATAAGTTAAGTAAGATCTTGAATCAAAGAGTATGGAGGATGGTATTAGATGAGAAAAGAAATGAAAAAAAGCATCATTAATATTCATACCCTGTCACAGTCACAGTTGCGCTTCATTTCTTTGTTCTATTCTTAATCTACTTTAAATATTTTTAGCATTAACTACACTATGTAAAAGATTCTAATGAAAAGTTAGGACCATTGTGCACATGATGTCAAATTTTCTGACAAGACATGAATCCTCTTTAAATTGATCAGTTAAGAAGGAATGGTGCCTTTAAATTGTCATGGCAGGATAACTAGTACCAAAATGAGGGCAAATTAGGTGAATCACTATTATAAAAAATCCAATCTACCCATACTGTATCACATATTTTCTCCTCAAGATAAGTGAAGCATTAGAAACTCAAGCAGAAATGCCTGGTGTTTTACTTGGGAATCTGCACAGTGATTTAGCCTGCCAATCAGCAAAGTAAGGCTATGTCTACATAGTGCTGATTTCTCTGTTTTATAGTAGGGAAAACTGAGAGCTTTGGCCCATTATCCAGGTATTTTTGGATATTTCCTAATGTTTAATGCAGAGTAGGCAACATTTTGGCTGGGTGTTTTGGTTTATTTTATCTAGGTGCTTGGCATTATGTGGAAAATTTTCTATTTATGATGAAACTTTCCATTCATAACTTTCTTGTAGAATTTCTTTTGTGTAAACTTTGAATCTTGGTAGAAATGTACCATTGTTAGGAAACTGCTGAAAATTCACTTTTGCACATTCTCATTCCATCCCATTCTCTTTAAAATGTACTTGTCTATTAAACAGGCAATGACATATGATTCAAAGTGCAAAGCCATGCATACCCACAGCTACCCATTTTGTGTTCTGCTCACTGGGGGATTTATACCACTCTAGGAAAGAGCCTGCTCTCTCCCTGTCTGATTTGTAAAGCACAGAATTGGGGGCTGTACTATAGAAATTGACAGATTTTCTGCATTATAGTCACAATAATTTTTTTCCCTCTGAAAAAATATTGCGAAGCCCTGGATGGGGATTCTTTACAAAATTCCTAGTATCCTAATTTTCTATTATTGTTTTCTTCTTTTGACCTCAAGTATCCAAGATCTTCCTCTTTGCCTATGCAAATTCCTCCATCAATTTAAGCCGAGTTTGGATGCTCTCTTCTTTAGAAAGCTTTTACTGACTATACCAAATGGAAGAGATCTTGTCTTCCTCAGAACTAATACCTTGTTGACAATACTTGTACAGTACTTATCACACTCAGCTTTATACCCAAGGAATTTGGTTATATTGTTTTATGCCTCATAGGATAAACTCCCAAAGGACAGAGTCTATATCTCATATCTGTACACATCCCAGTGGTATACACACAGAGAACTGATGTGGGGTCCAGCACATGGCATGCCCTCAGAAAATATTAGTTTGGTGAACTCATGAACAATGTGTATTTATAGACTTTAGTGGAGGAAAATGATATATTCAGTGTGTTAGGCAAAGGTGGTGTATAGAATCTGTATGTATTTAATCAGCTCAGGGCTTCTGTACTAATTTGCCCCATGAATGAATTTGAGAAAATATAGCTGAATGGATGATGTACAGATTGGTCTAATTGTCAGAAAAATTACATTTTTTTCACCTTCTATGCCTTTGTATCATTCTCTAGTACCTGTTGTAACATCTTTATTTAGAAGAGGAGGGAAAAAGTCTGATTTTAGGGTAGGAAAAAATTGTTTCCTAACCTAAACTGAGTAAACTTTTAATGAATCCATCATTCATGCCAGGTACTGTGTTAGTGTTGAGGTAATATGAATAAGATAGGATTCCTGACTTTAAGGTCCTACCAGTCTATCAATGTAGGGTGAGAGGAAGTAGGAAGTATCAAGAAAGAAACAAGGGAAAACTCTTCTAGAATATGATACCACTTAAACACTGGGGACAGCTAAAATGAGAGTAGATTCTTGAAGGCCCAGTTACCTACATTTGTTGCATGTTCTTTCTGCTTTTTTTTTGGTGGGGGAGGTACTAGAGATTGAACCCAGTAGTGCTTAACCACTGAGCAACATCCCCAGTCCTTTTTATATTTTATTTAGAGACAGGATCTCACTAAGTTTCTGAGGCTGGCCTTGAACTTGTAATCCTCCTGCCTCAGTCTCCCAAGCCACTGGAATTATAGGTGTGCACCACCACACCTGGCTTCTTGGCTGCTTTTGATAATTCCAAAGACACACTATAGCAGGGAAGGAACTGTCAGTTATTATAAGGTGATGTACAGATTGGTCTAATTGTCAGAAAAGTTACATTTTTTCACCTTCTATGCCATTGTATTATTCTCTAGTACCTGTTGTAACATCAGGAAAATGGTTGATACTCAGGAACATAGGTCATTCTCATGAGAGAAGAAGACCAGAGAGGATGATGCTAGAAGCCTATTTCCATTTATCAGCTTTGGAATTTCCCTTGACTACAACTACACCACAACTAGCCCCTACCCTTGACCTACAACTAGCACCATAGGACTTCGAAGGAACTCATACATACATATACCCCACATTAACATATGTTCTCTCACATGCAGACGTAGATACATACAGTAACAAACACATGTACATTTTCACATGGACAGATTTGCACACTGAAAATCCCTGAACCCAGTAACTGACTCCTGTTATTTTCTGTCTTCTGTGGAGGTAGGTGATGGGTTTGAGTTTAATGGTCCACTCTCAGCTCGTCTCCTCAATCAGTACCTTTCATGTAGGTTTGGAAGTTACTTTTTCCTACTGATATTGTCTCTGAAGTTTGAATATTCATCCTAAGGAGAGCCAGGTACAAACAACTTAATTTCTTTACCTCTTTAGGACTGTGTGAGATTTTTAGTGGGGGATATTTTTCTGTATTATGGAAAATATTTAAAAGGGACACAAGAACAAAAGAGACAAACTGACACTGTTTTACGAACATGTAGATCTGTTCATTTTATGCACTACAGAAAACAGCACTCAGAGAACTGAGGTTTTTGATTGGTTCAGGTTTTGAGTTTTGCTTTATAGATTTGGTCAAATGGCCATGAATGCATATCCAACTGACAGTTTGCTATTCATTACTATAGAAAACATTCTACATGACTGTCAGGGGTAGTTTTTCTAGGATACAATTCTCTGGTAAGGATACCTTTAACTAACAATGAGAGTCACAAAACCCCTTTTACATGCTAGGATTTACTGCATGTGAGAGTGGTGAATTTGACATGTTTTATGAGGATCAATAATATAATTCAGATGCTTGCTGTATTTCAAACTAAATTGAACAATACCAATTCAAGCCATAAACAGCACTAAAGAAACTCAAATGTCGAATTTTTTGAAATGAGACATGACTCAAACAGATCCCCCCCTCCATATCAAGCAGTGTTTTAGCTATTTTTAATTAGAACTAGCTAAATATAGCTCTTATCTTTATAGACTAGAGAAGTGGTTGACATTTTGCTAAACCTTTTAAAAAATACAAGGCTTATTAATAAGTTATGTTAATTCCTAGAAAAGAAGAAATTAGATGTTTTATACTTTAAGCTGACCTAGTTTAGAGGTCATAAGTCAAAGAGAAAGTTAAGGAAAGCAACCAAGATTGGAAAAACACAAGATTTGTTGCTGTCTTGGTAATAGCCTGAGATGAGAATGAGAGAATGGAGGCGTCACCATGACAGGAGATTTTTGAGAAGTAATTATAGAACTAAAATAGCAATAAAGAGTCTCAGTAAAGAAAATCAATCATAGTTATATGGAGATCACCAAATATGTCACGCTGGAAATATTATGTTTCAGTCCATGGAAGCTGGGTTGTCATTGTTGGGCACCCACAGCCAGGAGCTCACCTCATAGGAAGGGTCAGAACAGAAATTGGTTGTGTAACCACATTTTTGATTGTCCTGTCTGCCTGGCCTCTGTGTTTACCTGCTGTGAATTCCAAATGCTGGCAATGAACTTCCAGCTTGGCCTGATCATGGAGGAGATGAAGATTATGGTTGACCTGAGCAGTCAAGCCACAGGATGTTTACAGTTTTGACAGTGAGTGAAATGCAAAGGCTGCTATCTGCGGTGTCATTTGAGGTGGCAGGCGGGGTTAGTGAAAAGGAAGAGTAATGATTTTCTGAACCAATCTCCCTAACTTTTTATAAAATACTGATCTCCATTCAAAATTTTAAACTATGCCTTTTGATAAGCTTATTTTTCTCTCTACTTTTATTTCTTCCTGAGAACAGTTAGGAAGAGTGCTTTCAGATAAAATTTAATTTTTCACTTTGATTATTTGAGGGCTAGGGGGCAAATGTAGAGTATATTGGGTATTTTTAAAATGTATTGTTACAATCTATATTATAACCTTCATCTCTTCTTGCTTTCCTTCATCACCTACCTACTAGAGACTAATGAAATATTTGAAGAAAATGACTTCATTTAGTTTACAAACTTTTGTATCCAATAAGAGATACTTAAGTATCATAGAAAAATCAAATAATGTAAATAAAAATAAAATTATAATTATCTTTAATGGGTACCTAGAGATATCCTTGGCATTATATTCAATATTTTTATATGTATAAGTAGCTATATATTTGTGCTTATGAAAAACCGAATATATTAATTAATATATAGTGTATAGTGATTTATAATATATAATAAAATATAATCTAGAATATAATGTATATAATATATGTGTGCATATGTATATTTTTCTCTCTTTCTCTCTATATATGTCAAGTTTTACTGCTTTTGAGAGAATATGCTATTTTAAAATCTACTGTTTTGTGTTTTTTAATTTAGTAATTGGACTCAGTACAAATAGTGAAGTTAGGATATTTCTCTTGACTGCAGCTTCTTGTTCTTCTTCCTATGTGTCCAGCCAAATATTTATCAGGTGACCAGCAGTACAGGTATACTAGTTGTTTATAGACAGAGCCTGTTCTTTCAACACTAGGATATAGTTTGTTTGGTTGGTGCCATGCTATATTGATTGCTAAAGAATTGAATATTATCTCTGAGTGGCAAAGAAAATCTTCAGATGCTAGAAAATACAATGTTAGGATTAGGCTTCAGATAGCCAAGCAAAAATCTACCATGTTCCAGAAGTCCATGAGAGATGTGGATGTGTACATCTTCTTGCTCCACAAACACTCCATGTCTGTATAAATATGTCAAAATATACTTTACTGTAATTTATTACAAAAAGAACAAATAAATAGAGCTTATAAGATAGTTAAGTGGTTATGCCACATAGGCAAGCAGAGATAACAGTGTTGCTCTAGATTAGGTAATTATAAATATTTTGTTCAAGGAGAAACTGAATTCAGAATCCTAGAATAATCAGAGAAAGTTTCACAGTGGAGAAAATATTTGGGATAATAGAAGGGAAATGAAATTCATGTGTGGAGATAAGAAAGGGGTATGATATATCAGGAAAACTAAGAAGATTAGTTTTGCTTTTAGATTCATTTCTTAATCCTTCTCCTGTTCTGCAAGAGGTTTTGGCTCTTGCAACTATTCTTTCCTGGGCTCTATTCCTAAATGGCTTCTAGTTAGATATCACCAGTGGGAGACCACTGGTTAGAAATTAGAGATCAGAAATTAGAGAGTGGAGAAGTCATGGTCTTCCATCCCCTGCCTCCAATCCTCTGCTTCTGTTTGGATCTTGGATGATTGGCAGTGTCTCTTCTGTGGCTGTGTTTTTTTTTTTTTTTAACTGGGAAGCTCCAGTTATCCATCTTCTATTGTGTGGCTCTTTCAAGGTTCTATCTCCTGCCTTGTAGCCTTGCATTCTGATTCCCAGTCTCTTATGATATTGCCTTCTGCATCTATTCCTCATCCCTATGGATTCTAGCATCTTCTTGCAGTTACAAACTTCTAGGTTGCCTCATCTTTCCCCATTTGCTCTTTTCATTCTCGTGACATTTTACAACTCATTTTCTGTATTAAATCCACTATATTGAGTCACCTCATGTGGATTCTCTTTAACTGGATAGATCAAAACTGGCATTATCTGTATCAGGAATTGAAGTAGACAAGGCTGAAAAGATTGCAGGGCCAGGAAGTTCCTTACCTGGGCTGGTAAGCTTGCTATATCAGAAGAACTTCCAAAAAGGTAGAGGGGAAAATGGATTCAGCTGCTGAAATGCCAATGATTTTCTTTCATATATTTTAGTTTATTGCCCAGAATATCACTTGTATCAGAAGAGTAGAAGTAACCTGAATTTCTTTCCCTCCTTACTGTATATACCATTAAACATCCAGAAAATAGGTGAAAGAGATGAAACTGGAGTAGAACTCAATTCCTTGGTGTCAAATCCTGTAATGGAGATAGAGGTATATAGTCAGAAATGTGCTGCCTTGAAAAATACAAGTCATTCAGGAGAAAGTAATACCTGAACTAAGACCTAAAAGCAGGCATGTAAATTTCTGATCACTGCTGTAACAGACCACTGAAAATGTAATACTTTTAAAAACAGTAATATATTATCTTAAGTTATGGAGGCCACAAGTTTGAAATGATGATCACTGGCCTAACTTCAAAGTGTCAGATTGGCTACATCCTTCTTAAGACATTAAGTGGAATCTGTCCTTATCCTTCTCAAATTCTAGAGTTACCTGCATCCCTTGGCCCATGGCCCCTTTCTCCATCTTTCAAATCTGCCGATAGTAAATTTAAATCTCTGACCCTGAGTTTTCTGTCTTCCCCTTTCGTTTATAAGGACCCTGGTGATTACAGAGGAGAATACAGCTGGAGAATAAAGGAAACACTTCCCATCTCAAGGTCTTTAGCTTAGTAATATCTGAAAAGCCTGAAAAGCCTTTTTTTTTGTTTGTAGTTGTTTTTGTTGTTGTTATTGTTTTTTTCTTTTTTTTTTTTTATGGTGCTGAGGATCGAACCCAGGCCGCACGCATGCCAGGCGAGCATGCTACCGCTTGAGCCACATCCCCAGCCCACCATTTATTAATTCTTGATTTTGATTCTTTTTTTTTAAATTTTATTTATTTTTTATTGGTTGTTCACAATTGTTTTTTTCTATGTAAGGCAACATTCACAACTTCTACAGATTAGGTGTCTGTTTGCTACAGTAAAGTGGGAGTTTTCCATGCAAAAGAAGGAAAAGTGTATTCTCATCAGTATGAGCAGAAAGTGCTGGACAGAGGCATAGAAAGTTGTGGTACATTCTTGATCCTCAATAGCTAGTCCTCAGAAATTATTATCATTGCCATTTCTCCAGCAAAAAGAAAAGTATATTCACTAAGATTTAAGGAGTGTGCATTCTGCCTCATATCCATACATTGTGAGCAGAAAGAAGTTACTTAAATTGAAATACAGCTTTATTCTAAAGTTCAATGTATTACTCTGTAGCATAGGAGAAAGAATCTTGTATATATAAGACTCTATACAGTCTGATGGTCTACATTACCTGTTTCTGCTTTACCACTAAATAGTTATATAGTTTTGAGAGACTATCTTATCCTCTTTCAGCTTTAGTTTCCTTCTGTGTAAAATGGGTATAGACATTCCAATCTCAAAGGGCTGTTCAGGGAATTAATATACACTAAATCTCCCAGCACAGTTCCCAGCTCACAACTTCTATGTTATTCAAGCAGTCAAGGAAAAGTCCAAAATTTTACAGGCGGAAAAGCCTCTGGTCTGATACTCAATGGAGTGATACATCAAAGGAGACAGAGAACAAAGTTTGAAAATACAAAACTGGCAAATGATAGTAGAAAATTCCTTACAAAAGACAAAGTGAGTGAGAAGACTAATTTATAAATATTTCAGAAAAAAAGACATATGGCAAGTGGATCAATGGGGACTGTAGTAGGAACCTGTCTTTTAAGGAATCTTAATTAGAATATTAAGATAGATAAGAAAGGACCAGTGTGGACCCCACAGATATCAGGACCTGAAGAAAGGTGACCATCTCCAACCTCAAGCTATATATGGCCAATAAATCATAGACAAGCTCGAAAGGGTCAACTATCACTTAAAACCATGATCAAGGTAATTTAGTCATCCACCCAAATTCACATTGTACAAACATTTCAGCAATTATGTTTAAAGGATCTTCGGGAATTATTTGTCCTATCTCTGGTGCCTATTACTTTGTTAGAAATCAGGAACCAGGCCAGTATTGGGTGGACAATGAACATGAAACTGAACGTGTATCCATTTCTTGTTTCTGTATTAGCAGTAATAAGAGCTGCTAGTATTTAATGAGCACATGCTCATTAAATTGACCAGATGATCCTCCCACCAATACTCTGAAAAAGCTATTATTATAATACCCATAGTATATTTTAGGAAACTGAGTTTTTAAGGTTGAAGTGACTTATAAAAATTCAAAAAGTTAGTAATTAGTCTACTTAGAAATTAAATCATGCCCTTAATGACTGTGTCACATCACTGATTGACACCACATCTAAAATAAAACATTATGGAAATAAATCATCAAATAAAAAATTGTGGAAATATGTCTTAGTCTTTTCTTGATTTTTGTCTAATTCCTATACTCAACTGTTCTCAGTCTAGGATTTTCTTAAGTTAATCTTTTTCTTAGTTTCCCTTTGTTTTAGTCAGCTTTTTTATTGCAGTGACTGAAAGATCTGACCAAAACAATTATAGAGGAGGAAAAGTTTATTTAGGGGTTCACAGTTTTAGAGGGCTCAGTCCATAGGTAGCTGGCTCCATTCCTCAGGGCTTGAGGTGAAGCTGAACATCATGGTGGAAGAGTGTGGAGGAGGGAAGCAGTTCACGTGATGATGAGGCAGCAGACAGAGACTCCACTTACCTGATACAAAATATATATCCAAAAGGCACTCCCCCAATGCCGACCTCCTCCATCCACACCCCACTTACCTTTAACACTCAATGCAATCAGGTGATTAATTCACTGATTGGGTTAAAACTCTCTTAACTCAATAATTTATCCTCTCAATTTTCTTGCATTATCTTACAATGAGCTTTTGGGGGACACCTCTAATCTGAACCATAATACTCTTCTCATTCCCACCCTGCCTCTATCCCTAACTATTATTTTGAGCATTGTATAATACCTGTAAAAGTCCTTAGTATTTTGTAGCTCTATCACATGTTCTTTTCTTTCTTTATTCTCTACTGTAGACCATTCACTCAGAAAGACTTAGAAGTCTTCAGAAACATGTCTCAGGAGTGGATTAACCAAGTTTGAAACTAAGATATGTTACTAGTTATGCAACCTTGGGCATAGAACTGAAATAATAATCGCACTTACCACATGAGTTATGAAACTGAAAGAGTTGTTTTTTTAGTGCCTGGTCCATAGAAATTTCTATTAAATGTTAACCATTATTAACTTCCGGAAGAATAAAGATTATGTTAAATTCCTAAATATTCTTTACTTCCATTATGTTTCTTACAGAAGACGGATGTGTTAACAATAATAATCACAAGTATAGCCTTCTCAAACACAATTCAGTTTCATGTTCTCTCTCTGATTTTTGTGGTTCAAATGGTTAAACTAGGGCCTCACACATCCAAAGTAATCACTCTACAACTGAACTACATCTTTCAGTCCACAATTTAGTTTTCTGACCCTAAATTTCATCGGCTATGAAATGAGACTAATTATAGCTTCTCCTTCATAATAATTTTATAGTAACAATTATGGGGATAAAGTAAAGCACTTACCAATGTGTAGTGTGGCAAATTTTTAATATTTATTGGTCACAATTACTTGTAAATTCACAAAAGTTTATTTGGCATTTTCTACATATCCTTTATCATTTTGAGTGCTAGAGATAGAGCAGTGAAAGATATTACCAAGAGAAGACTAAATTTGCCATTGTGGATCTTACATTCTAATAGAGAATACAGATGTAGTCATAACTTCTATGAAGAAAAATGGAAAGAGATGAAGTGGTCAAATAAATACCTGCCAAGGACATTGAATGAGTATGACATTGGAGTATGTTGTTGAAGGGACAAAGAAAGGACTGGCTTAGCACATTATAGCATTGATCATTTTTGCTGAGTGCTGCATTTAAAGCCTGAAAATGGCAGATGATCAAAAAGACTGGAGGGTGCTGACTATAGCTTGGCCAACTGCAGCATCATTTAGCAGCAAGCCCCATTAACAATTAACCAAAGGGAGCAGTGAGGCAAATAGAGATAATGTACTTTCTTGTGAAAGTTTGAGGATTATTACACTCCTTAAATTGTTTGCCTGTCCTGGAAAAACAGATCCAAATATTCACATTTTTAAACCCCATAAAAGTAGTTATTGCCCTTTATTATCCTTTAGAATGAGCACTAGATTGCTTCCTAGAGGTATCATAAAATGTGTGGATATTTATGGGACCTCATTTATTCCATGTATGAGACATTCTGACAGTGCTTTCCAAAAATGTAATAGTTAGCTAATAAACATCTTTATGCTATAATGCTGCCCAAAGAGTGGTAGATTTGAAGATAACTGGTACCTAATTTCAACGTATTTGATTTTTTATTTATAATTACAAAAGTAACCTTATTATTAAATGTATTCTACTCTGAATTTATTTAGACTCACTGACTTCTGCCTTTTATTAGAGTAACTGAAATTTTTATAAAACTGCCCATCATGTAAAAAGAGGTCCACAAGACTAGAAGTAAAGACAAGTAGTTAAAGTCAAAATTTAAACTAGACTTGTATTTTATAGCCTCTCTGGGATTTTACAGAAGAAGTGTGATGAAAATTAGGGGTGAGTGACAATGAGGATAGATGATTATCTAGATCACATCCAGTAGAAACAACTCAATTGGATCATTCTTTTACATCCAGCTTAACTACCATTCAGATATGGACTTTGAGGGCTAAGGTGTCACTAAGCTGCCATTCAACAAATTCACATATCAAGTACTTAAAATCTTCCACATAAAATATCAGTATTTTGATAGAACAAGAAAGAATAGTGACATTGAGTTTGACATTTTAGAGAATTAAGTCACAGGAATACATTGACAGATGAACAGAGCAGCCTGATGAGATTCCACTGGGAGGTGATATTAAGACAGACTTATAGGCAGCTAGACAGTAAAAGCTTGTTAGATAACTGGGCCCCAACTATTACGAAGGATTAAGAATTAGGCTCTAAATCTCAGGAGAGGAACTAGCAAGAATTCAATTTTAAATACCAAGATATTTATTGAATACCTATGCTATGTCAGACCCTGCACTAGACATTTGGGGAGTAATGAAAATACTAGAATTATCCTGTAGGAGCTGTTCTCTCAGAAGAAAAGAAAAAAAATAACTTATTGCAAAACCTCCTATGACGGAAGAGCAGAGCACTGTGGAAACATGTAGTAGGGGAACTATGGCAAAATTGGGGGATGGAAAATGGCTAACCTGATATCTGCTGAGTAGGAATTGTGTAGGATGGTATAGGTGATGGTGGTCTACAGTCCTGGAGGAATTGGATTAGCATTGGTTCCAGGGTGATGGTTACAAGTTGAGACATTCTGAGCTAGTGTTCTCTTGTATTTGTACTCACAACTTCTTCTGTACTCAAATATTATGACAACCATTTAACTTCCAGTTTTTTGCTTACGCTGGAAATTACTTTAATGAAATTTCTTCCTATGTTTTATTAAAATAAAATCAATTTATCTATATACATGAGCACATATGTGTACCTGTAATATTTTTGAGTAAACTGAAAGAAAGTTCTAGACATCATGATATGATACCACTAAATAGTTATGCATCTCCTAAGAATAAGGGCACTCTCCCATGCTCATAATTAAAATACTATAATTCTATCAAAATTACAATAATTCTTAAAGTATCTTTTCATATGCTGCCTATATTCCAATTTCCTCAATTGTTCCAAAAATGTATTTCATACCTATCTTTCCAACCAGGATTCTATTCAGAACCATATAGTGCATTTGGTTCTTATGTTCATTAACTTTCTATAATCTTTAACAGTCATCGTTTTTTAACTTGTTCTTTTTAGTTATAAATGAAAGTAGAATCTATTTTTGATATATTTATACAAGCAGGGAGTATATCTAATTCTAATTAGGATCCCAGTCTTGTGGATGTACATGATGATGACATTCACTGTGGTGTCTTCATATGTGTACATAGGAGAGTTAGGTCAGATTTATCCCATTGTCTTTCCTATTCCTATGTTTTATTTCTGATTTTCATTGTTGAAGGGATTGAGAATATTGTTCTTTAGAATAAATCAACTTTTGGATTTGCCTGACTTTCCTTATAGAGACATTGAACTTGTACTTCTGTTCCTTCTATTTCTGAAAACTTGAAATCACAGCTAAAACTTGTTGAATTCAGGTTAAACATTTTTGTGTGGAACTGCTTCATAGATGGGCTATATTGTGTTGCATATTTTACCACATAGATACATAATATGTGGTTGGCTCTGATCCGATATATGAGTTGGTTTAAATGATGATTGCCAGCTTGCTCTTTTGAACATTAATCTTTCTTTCCTTTTCAGTTAGTAAGTAATGCATGAAGGTGATACTTTTGCACTATGTGAATATTGAACTCCTCATCTACCTATCATCTGAAAGTTTTCATTTTCCTTGATGCTTGTGTTAGTCAGATTTTCATCACTGTGACCAAAATGCCTGACAAGAACAACTTAGAAAAATAAAAAGTTTATTTGGGGCTCTTGGTTACAGGGTTTTTAGGCCATGATTGGCTAACTCCCTTTCTGTGGATCTGAGGAGGGACAGAACATCAAGGGAGGAGGGAATGGTGGAGTAAAGCTGCTCAGTTTATGCAAGCCAGGAAGCAGAGAGAGAATGGGCCAGGGACAGGTAATATACCAGGGTCATGCCCCCATTGACCTATTCCTCTAGCCACATCTCACCTACCTACAATTAACACCCAGCAGTCCTTTCAAAATTTTAACCCATCAAATGGATTAAGTCACTGAAAAGGTTATAGCTATGATAGTCTTGTCTTTTCACCTCTATACATTGCCTAACACATAAACAATTTGGAAGGACGGTTTTAGAGGCAAACCATAACAATATTCCAAATGATTACTACAATGGAGGTTTCATTGTTGCCTACTCATATATTTTAAAGGGAAATGCTGGTTGTGTTGAAAACTTTGCTCAGTTTAGAGTCTAATGAACCTGTTATATCATTTTATAAATTCATACAACTAAATCATTTTTTCCATTTTAACCAGTCAGCTAATTATGTCTTCTCATCACTTTTGGTTGCAATAGTCTAGTGGCAATTGGTAAAGGTACAGTTATTAAATGAATGTAAATGTAAAAAGTCAATACTTTTCATGCAGAGTTTTAAAAAAGAGGTATTATTGGGATGAGGGTAGTAGCAAGAAGTCAAAACTCAGCCAAAGTAAGAACTTGCCAGTGCTAGAAGGGTTACTGAGACAGGAATGTAGAGCACAAAAAGGGTAGAAATATATGGCATAATTTAGACATGAGTGAAATTTAACACTGAATTTAGATTATGACCAGATGATGGCCACAAACTAAAATCCCTTATAGAGACTTGAAGGTTAAAGGAGTGAGGCAATATAGGTATAAAAAACAAAAAGAAATGGCGGGGTCTCTGAAGGAAATGGAGTTCCTAAGTCATGTCTAAACAGAGCTTCCATACTAATTGTAATATGGAAAATGGGTTTAATATTGTCAGATATTTTGAAATTTCAAGAATAACTGAAAATCTAATTATAAAGTAAAACTAATTAGCTCTAAAGTGGGAATAACTAATTCAAAGAGTAAATTTAAAAATATGTACCGTGTAGCAATTTGTTCTTGAGACTCATTTGGCTTGTTGTTCATAATTTTGAAAAAAATTGTCCTGAAAATTTTTATATTTACTAAGAAACTAAGTGGATAGGTTGGAATTATCTACTTTTTATAAAGAAGGAATGAAAATTCAGAAACCTGTTAGTACATCATGGCCAGGGATATTTACCAACCAATTCTGATACAGTGCTTTCCTGTTTGCCAATACGTCCTGTTTTCTAATTTAATTTTAAGTTCCTTGAGTATAGGAACCTTGTCTTTACATTTAGAGCTTCTTTACACAATGCCCTCTATATACTAGGTCCTCAATAATGGGACTGATAATGGTGATGACAATGATAATGACAATGATGATAAAGGTTTCTACCCAATAAAAACCAAAGTTATTTCATGTTCATCTGATCATATATAAGCATGGTGAATTTTCTCCATAGAATGAAACAATACAGAATTTACCTGTGACCTGTTTTTTTTTTCCATTTAGTGTTATTTTCAACAAGGCATACATAAAATTCATAGCTGCAGCTGTTCCACATTATTATGTTCTCTCTTGCAAATTTTCTCAACAAAAAGTCATTCCTCATTTTTATGTTACAATGTTTGAGAAAGTAATGAATGATTAAGGTAATCAGAAATACATGAACTTGAGGGGAAGACATATACATATATATTTTTAATCATATTTGAATAGTAGTACTTAAATGATAATGCACTAACTCTATCATAACATCAGGAAAATTTATATTGGCTGCCTGGTTGAGCTCCATTTTCTGGAAAAATAAGTTCTTAAATATATTTTGTCACATCTATCACCCGATTTCTGAAGCCACAAATCTAGACTAGAAATGGGAAGGTACTTTTTGTTCTATTTTCTCCCAAGCATTTTCTGATCACTCTAACCAAATACCAATTTAAGGACAGAGGGGCATTAAAAAGGGGAGTCTAAATAGAGATACTAAAGGCAAGTTATGTATTTTGCAGCTTTGTCTAGGAATGACACTGAGTAACTCATTAACCCAAAGGAGTGAATTTTTAATGGTGGCACTTCTGTAGAAAGATTTTTCCTTAATAATTCCATTTACTAAAATGTCTTTTGTGCGCTAAGCATTGTAATAGATGGTTTTAGTACCAAGTATAAGATTATTTTCTCTACTTTTCACTACAACCTGAGAAGAAAAATAGTATAAGGTCCATGCATAGATAAGGAGACTGACATTCATAGTGTTTATGTATCCTATTCAATGACACACATCTGGTGAGTAGTAGATACAGGATTAGTAACTGGGTCTGCTACAAAGCCTTTGTTCTTGCCTTATACCATATCCCCTCTGTCCTTGATATATAACAGTCCTAAAGAAAGTAGTGTTTTACTAAAGTATGAATTTGAAATATCCCCAAAAGTTCCATATGGTAAAGGCCTGTTCACTAGCCTGTGGCACTATTGGGAGATAATCTTTTGGAAGTGAAGTATAGTGTAAGGAAGTTAGATCATTGTGGGTGTGCCCTTGAAGGGGATATCAGGACCATGATCCTTCCTTGGCCTCTTTACTTCCTGGCCTACATGAGATGAACGGGCTTCTCTACCATGCATTCCTACCATGATGAACTGTGCTGCCATGGGCACAAAGCAACTTGGCCAAGCAATCATGGACTGAAACCTCTAAAACTTTGAGGTAAAATAAAGCTTTCTTTTTAAAAATTCTGTATTTAAAAAAAAAATTCTGTATTTTAGGTATTTTGTAGCAGTAAGGGAAAGCTGACTGACACAGGATTATGTCTCCTTGTTATATAGTAACATAGACCTCAGTATCTGATTAAAATAATATGAGTTTTGTCTTGGGAATAAATAACATGATATGTAACAATAATGGAATCACATCCCAGTAGATTGAAAAAGGGACACACAGCCAAAATCTTTCTTTTTATTGACTTTTATTGGTTAACTAGATGATTCTCTATTTGTTATTTTCATGGGAGAAAAGATTTAAGGGGAGGAGCATTTAATCAATATCCTGGCTGATGGAGTATATTGTTACCTTCTATTGACTGCTATATGTGTAAGGTCTTACCTTTTACCACTACCACAATGTTACTTGTCTTGGATTCCTGGCTGTCCTTTGACATCACTAATGATGTTGTTCACATTGGATAATCTGTTGGACAGATGTCACACTTAGTATTTATTGGGTGAGGTACTGGCAGTGGTTGAAAGGAAGTTTGTAAGAGATCAAGAGGGATTGCTAGTTTAGCACTTGTGTGTGTTTATCAGACTATGCTTGTTAAAGTGAAGTTTAGGTAGAATGCTACCATGAGGCTTCTATATACTGGAATAACGTTCCTTATGGTAGCCAAGTACCCTGTGTAATTCAGTCCTTATTCTTGTTCTGCTTTCTTCAGATCTTGCCTTCTTCCTTTTACCCCACTGACTTTACATTTGTATTAGCCCAGTTTGTTGCTATAAAAATACTTGAGGCAGACTAATTATGAAGAAAAATAAGTGTATTTAGTTTACACTTTGGGAGACTGCAACTTTAAACAGTATGACAGGTCTGGCAAAGGCCCTATGGCACATGGCAAGATTGTATGCAGGAACAAGGGATCACAACTTGAAACAGGAAGCCAAAGAGGAGCCAGATTCAGGCTTTTAAAATGATCTTCTCTCAAAGACTACCAAGGGTCACAAAACAACTACTGTAATTCCTACATAGGACAGGGGCCTCAATTGACCTAACAGCCTCCCACTAGGATTTACCTCTTAATGTTTCCATAAAAAGAAAGATATTCCTGTATAAGAGGATGGTATTCCTCCCAATACCATCACTATAAGAACTAAGCCCTCCAAATATGAGCCTTTGTGGGATAATAAACATTCAAATCATAGCACTATTTACCTTGTCCCAAGTCCCCCTAGCTTGATGAATTTCTTTTTGGTCTTAGAGAGTAGTCCATACTTCTCAACACTCTGATGTTTATCTAGAAACTGCTGTTTACTCCTGGAGTCTTTTATTTTCTCCAAAATATATAGGCACCAAATCTAAGTTTTGTTTGTGTTTTTTGTCATGTGTCTCATATGAAGTAATGATCACAGAACTGCCTTGCTGTTTAAAGCATGTGGAGGCTCCATTGGTGCTGAACTACTAGAATAAAGGAACAAAGTTAATATTTCTAAATATTATCCTGCCACCTCTCTATATTTTTAACTATTATGTGAGAGATGCTGAGAAGGCCTTACTTTCCTTGACTACTTGAACCTGCATTATATGCTACATTAATTTCTTTCAGGTTAATCAATTCTGTACTGCCTTCTTTAGATAGTTTACTTTAAAAATTAAAGATTTACATTATGCTGAATGGAAGATGCCAGGCACAGAAAAGAACAATAAATTTCATTTATATTAATTGCTAAAATAGGTAAAAGTAATCTGTGGCAATAACAGGTCTTGTGGGGAAGGGTAACTTGGATGTGAACCAGAGAACTTTCTAGGATGATGATATGTTGTGTCTTTTGATTCTTTCTTAGGGTTTCCATCTCTCTGCTTTCACTGTCCATCTTCTCTTGTGTGTTGCCTACTTTATTCACTAGATCCCTTGGCATATTAATAATAGGTGCTTCAAATTCTCAGTCTTATAATTCCAATATGTCTACCATGTCTGGCTCTGGCACATGTTGTTTCTATTCAAATTGTGTTTTTTGCTATTTAGTATGTCTTGCAGTGTTTTCTTGATAGTCACACATGATGTACTTGTTCAAAGGAACTGCTTTAATTAGGTCTTTAGTGAAGTGGTAAGGGTAGGGGTGTGGTAGGAGAAGCATTCTATAGTCCTATGATTAGCTCTCAGTCTTTTAATAAGTCTGTGCCTCTGGACTATGAAATTCCTAAGTGCTTCTCTTTTTTTTTTCTTTTTTTTAATTGGTTGTTCAAAACATTACATAGTTCTTGATATATCATATTTCACACTTTGATTCAAGTGGGTTATGAACTCCCATTTTTACCCCGTATACAGATTGCAGAATCACATCAGTTGCACTTCCACTGATTTACATATTGGCATACTCATGTCTGTTGTATTCTGCTGCCTTTCCTATCCTCTACTATCCCCCCTCCCCTCCCCTCCCCTCCCCTCCCCTCCCCTCCCCTCCCCTCCCCGCTTCTCTCTCTACCCCCTCTACTGTAATTCATTTCTCCTCCTTGTATTATTATTCCCTTTCCCCTCACTTCCTCTTATATGTAATTTTGTATAACCCTGAGGGTCTCCTTCCATTTCCAAGCAATTTCCCTTCTCTCTCCCTTTCCCTCCCACCTCTCATCCCTGTTTAATGTTAGTCATCTTCTCATGCTCTTCTTCCCTACTCTGTTCTTAGTTACTCTCCTTATATCAAAGAAGATATTTGGCATTTGTTTTTTAGGGATTGGCTAGCTTCACTTAGCATAATCTGCTCTAATGCCATCCATTTCCCTCCAAATTCTATAATTTTGTCATTTTTTAATTCAGAATAATACTCCATTGTGTATAAATGCCACATTTTTTTTATCCATTCGTCTATTGAAGGGCATCTAGGTTGGTTCCACAGTCTTGCTATTGTGAATGGTGCTGCTATGAACATCGATGTAGCAGTGTCCCTGTAGCATGCTCTTGTTAGGTCTTTAGGGAATAGACCGAGAAGGGGAATAGCTGGGTCAAATGGTGGTTCCATTCCCAGCTTTCCAAGAAATCTCCATACTGCTTTCCAAATTGGCTGCACCAATTTGCAGTCCCACCAAAAATGTACAAGTGTACCCTTTTCCCCACATCCTCACCAGCACTTGTTGTTGTTTGACTTCATAATGGCTGCCAATCTTACTGGAGTGAGATGGTATCTTAGGGTGGTTTTGATTTGCATTTCTCTGACTGCTAGAGATGGTGAGCATTTTTTCATGTACTTGTTGATTGATTGTATGTCCTCCTCTGAGAAGTGTCTGTTTAGGTCCTTGGCCCATTTGTTGATTGGGTTATTTGTTATCTTATTGTCTAATTTTTTGAGTTCTTTATATACTCTGGATATTAGGGCTCTATCTGAAGTGTGAGGAGTAAAGATTTGTTCCCATGATGTTCGCTCCCTATTTACCTCTCTTATTGTTTCTTTTGCTGAGAAAAAACTTTTTAGTTTGAGCAAGTCCCATTTGTTGATTCTAGATATTAACTCTTGTGCTATGGGTATCCTATTGAGGAATTTGGAGCCCGACCCCACAGTATGTAGGTCGTAGCCAACTTTTTCTTCTATCAGATGCCTTGTCTCTGATTTGATATCAAGCTCCTTGATCCATTTTGAGTTAACTTTTGTGCATGGCGAGAGAAAGGGATTCAGTTTCATTTTGTTGCATATGGATTTCCAGTTTTCCTAGCACCGTTTGTTGAAGATGCTATCCTTCCTCCATTGCATGCTTTTAGCCCCTTTATCAAATATAAGAAAGTTGTAGTTTTGTGGGTTGGTTTCTGTGTCCTCTATTCTGTACCATTGGTCCACCCGCCTGTTTTGGTACCAGTACCATGCTGTTTTTGTTACTATTGCTCTGTAGTATAGTTTGAAGTCTGTCTAATTGCTCTGGCCAGTGTTTCGAGAACTATGTTGAACAGAAGTCGTGAGAGAGGGCATCCTTGTCTTGTTCCAGATTTTAGAGGGAATGCCTTCAATTTTTCTCCATTCAGAATGATGCTAGCCTGAGGCTTAGCATAGATTGCTTTTACAATGTTGAGGTATGTTCCTGTTATCCCTATTTTTTCTAGAGTTTTGAACATAAAGGGATGCTGTACTTTGTCGAATGCTTTTTCCGCATCTATCGAGATGATCATATGGTTCTTATTTTTAAGTCTATTGATGTGGTGAATAACATTTATTGATTTCCGTATATTGAACCAGCCTTGCATCCCAGGGATGAATCCTACTTGATCATGGTGTACAATTTTTTTGATATGATTTTGTATCCAATTTGCCAGAATTTTATTGAGGATTTTTGCGTCTAGGTTCATTAGAGATATTGGTCTGTAGTTTTCTTTCTTTGAAGTGTCTTTGTCTGGTTTAGGAATCAGGGTGATGTTGGCCTCGTAGAATGAATTTGGAAGTTCTCCCTCTTTTTCTATTTCCTGAAATAGCTTGAAAAGTATTGGTATTAGTTCCTGTTTAAAGGTTTTGTAAAACTCTGCTGTATACCCATCTGGTCCTGGGCTTTTCTTAGTTGGTAGTCTTTTGATGGTTTCTTCTATTTCTTCAATTGATATTGGTCTGTTTAGGTTGTCTATATCCTCCTGACTCAATCTGGGCAGATCATATGACTTAAGAAATTTATCGATGCCTTCACTATCTTCTATTTTATTGGAGTATAAGGATTCAAAATAATTTCTGATTATCTTCTGTATTTCTGAAGTGTCTGTTGTGATGTTGCCTTTTTCATCCCGTATGCTAGTAATTTGATTTCTCTCTCTTCTTCTCTTTGTTAGCATGGCTAAGGGTCTGTCGATTTTATTTATTTTTTCAAAGAACCAACTTTTAGTTTTGTCAATTTTTTCAATTGTTTCTTTTGTTTCGATTTCATTAATTTCAGCTCTGATTTTAATTATTTCTTGCCTTCTACTTCTTTTGTTGTTGTTTTGCTCTTCTTCTTCTAGGATTTTGAGATGAAGTATGAGATCATTTATTTGTTGGTTTTTTTCTTTTTTTAAGGAATGAACTCCATGCAATGAATTTTCCTCTTAGAACTGCTTTCAATGTGTCCCATAGATTCCGATATGTTGTGTCTGTGTTTTCGTTTATCTCTAAGAATTTTTTAATTTCCTCCTTAATATCTTCTATAACCCATTGATCATTCAGTAACCTATTGTTCATTCTCCAAGTGATGCATGATTTTTCCTTCCTTCTTTTATCGTTGATTTTCAGTTTCATTCCATTATGATCCGATAAGATGCATGGTATTATCTCTACTCCTTTATATTGTCTAAGAGTTGCCCTGTGGGCTGGGGATGTGGCTCAAGCGGTAGCGCGCTCGCCTGGCGTGCGTGCGGCCCGGGTTCGATCCTCAGCACCACATACCAACAAAGATGTTGTGTCCGCCGAGAACTAAAAAATAAATATTAAAAATTCTCTCTCTCTCCCTCTCTCTCCCCTCTCTCACTCTCTCTTAAAAAAAAAAAAAAAGATTTGCCCTGTGACATAATATATGATCTATTTTTGAGAAGGATGCATGTGCTGCTGAGAAAAAAGTGTAACTGCTTGATGTTGGGTGGTATATTCTATATATGTCAATTAAGTCTAGGTTATTCATTGTGTTATTGGGTTCTATAGTTTCCTTATTCAACTTTTGTTTGGAAGATCTGTCCAGTGGTGAGAGAGGTGTGTTGAAGTCTCCCATGATTATTGTATGGTGGTCTATTAGACTCTTGAACTTGAGAAGAGTTTGTTGATGAACATAGCTGCACCATTGTTTGGGGCATATATATTTATCATTGTTATGTCTTGTTGGTGTATGGTTCCCTTGAGCAGTATGTAGTGTCCCTCTTTATCCCTTTTGATTAACTTTGGCTTGAAATCTATTTTATTTGATATGAGTATGGACACTCCTGCTTGTTTCCGAAGTCCATATGAGTGATATGATTTTTCCCAACCTTTCACCTTCCGTCTATGTATGTCTTTTCCTATCAAATGCGTCTCCTGTAGGCAGCATATTGTTGGGTCATGTTTTGTGATCCATTCTACTAGCCTGTGTCTCTTAATTGGTGAGTTTAAGCCATTAACATTTAGGGTCATTATTGAGATATGGGTTATCCTTCCAGCCATATTTGTTTATTTATGTTACTGAATATGTTTGTTTTCCTATTTGATTATTCTCCCCCCTTTACTGTCCTACCTCCCACTGTTGGTTTTCATTATTATTTTCCATTTCCTCTTCCTGTAATGTTTTGCCGAGGATTTTTTGGAGAGATGGTTTTCTAGCTGCAAATTCTTTTAAATTTGTTTATCGTGCAAGGTTTTAATTTCATCTTCCATCTTGAAGCTTAATTTTGCTGGATACACAATTCTTGGTTGGAACCCATTTTCTTTCAGAGTTTGAAATATGTTATTCCAGGATCTTCTAGCTTTCAAAGTCTGTGTTGAGAGATCAGCTGTTATCCTGATTGGTTTACCCCTAAATGTAATCTGCTTCCTTTCTCTTGTAGCTTTTAAAATTCTCTCCTTATTCTGTATGTTGGGCATCTTCATTATAATGTGTCTAGGTGTGGATCTCTTATGATTTTGCACATTCGGTGTCCTGTAGGCTTCTAGGATTTGGGATTCTGTCTCGTTCTTCAAGTCTGGGAAGTTTTCTCGAATTATTTCATTGAATAGATGGCTCATTCCTTTGGTTTGGACCTCTATATTCACCTGTCTGTCTCTCCCATTTTGGGTACAGTGGTTTGCACTATGTCCTTACCTCTTTTATGGATCCAAAAAGAGTTATTGATTTTCAGTCTGTTTAGCTTTTACTTGTTTTTAGGATGAAGGGTTACCTCCAAGCTCCTTCCATGTAGAACTGGAAACCGGAAGGCCTTTTTCATTCTTATTGATTTTTTTTTCATTTTCTTGACTCATCTAGGGTTTGATTTTAATATTTGTTAGTATGGGTCAAAATAACATCCTTTGTTCTATGTATAGATTAGTGCTACAACTAAGGTATTTTATTTCTGGTGCTCTACAGTGTCTAGCTCAGGGGTCTGCAAACAATAACTTTTAGGTCAAATCCAGATTATGGACAGTTTAACCAGCTTAAGAGCTAAGAATTATTTTTATATTTTTAAATGTAGTAATAAAAATGTAAGACAGAATGCATGTGGCCCACAAACACTTAATAACTTGCTGTCTAACCCTTTAATGAAAGTGCTTTTTGACCTCTGTTAGCTTTTGAGAACTATAATATTTTCCAATCATGTGTGAGCTCTGGAATTGTCTAGTTTACTGTAGTTCTTTGCCTGGCCCCACAGAATATTACCCTATTCATGGACAGCTTCCTATTCAACCAAAGACATAATAGGATTAAAATGCAGAGTTCATGGGCCCATCTTATTGTTTCTTTGTTGTCAAGTATGTCCAATCTGCACTGTCTGTTGTCTGATGTATTCAATCAGATATTTTACATTTTTATCTTTTTAGTATAGCTTTTTAACAACAGGAGGTTAAGTCCAGTGCCAGTCACTTTGCCATAGTACAAACCAAATACCTCACCAAAGAAAATTTTGATATATTTTACCTGTATATCTCTATATTTGTAGTGGAGAAACTCTTATATTTGACTTTCTTTATAAAATGACTAGATAATAGCCAGTTTTGAAGATATTTTCAACGACAACAATAAACATTCTTTTGAGTTGTTAAATGTAAGGTACTGTGTTGTATTATTTAATTTTCCTAGCATACTCTGAGGTTCTGAGAAATTAAGGTTTTGCAAGACTCTTGGATTTTGAATGATAGAACTGGGATTTGCCTAGGTTTGCCTGACTAAAAAGCCTGAATTCTTATGTAGTTTTTAACTACTACACTCAGATGTTTCCATATTCCACATTGCAAAATTACTGTGTAAGAATAAAATATGGTAACAGGGAGAAAAGACAGGATAACTTGTGAATGCTACCTCCACAATGCTCCCTATCTCACAATTTTGTTTAAATTTTCTTTATTAAGAATATGGCTAGTGTTTATTTTCAGCCTCCATTCTAAAAGAGGATATCATTATAGGAAATATCAAATCCTGCAATCACAAAGTTTAGCTGGGACCCATCAATAGCAATAAGATTTAGCCATTCACCCAAATTTATTGGCCACTAAAGTGTTATCCCAGAACAGGAAAGGCTATTATCATTCTTCTTTAGCACTATGAAAGTGCATTGGCTTTAGCACTGAGCCTTTTTCTGGGTCAAGGTGTTTTTGTGAAATTGCTGTTGAGTTTTAGTTTCCTAGATGCACCAGTTATGCACCAAAAGTTTGTTTTAAGGCATAGGAAAGAATCATCAAAAACCTTTACTGTATTCATAGGATATTTATTTGAATGTTTTATGGTCAAAATCATTTCTTTGAGCAGGAAGCTTCATTATTGGGTTACTTTAGGGATGTGGAAAGACATCACTATGATATATATATTATATATACCTGCTGCATATGCTGATATTCCCATATCCATCTGATAAAATGCTACCCAGTAGCATTAATATTCCTCCCAAAATGCTTGTCACATTAGCTAACATAATTTAGCATATTGATGGAGGTACAAGTTTGGGACAGAGGGCATACAGATGGCATTCTATAGTTTATTAGGAGATACCTGTAGTAGGAATATCCCAACTATAGCATATGGGCACAAGGAATGAATGATCTTTTATTGATGGTAGATTTGGACATTACTTTAGATTTTCTGAGTAGGAAAGAATATACTATAGTTTTAAAGAGATGAGCTTTGGAATCAGTCAGACTAGATATGATTTGCAGCTTTCTAATTTGCTAGGTACATTAAATTTCAACAATGCTTACAAGTTATCTCAAAATTCCTGCATAAGTTATAATATATGTATTGATCAATAAGTAAAGTATTCCTGATTGTCCAACCTAGAGAGTGATAAGAGGGAGATATCAACAAAATGGAAACTCTGAACAAATGGGTTAGGGTATAGATTGGATTTTAAAGGGACACAATTTCTGAGTCAATATATGGTGGGAACAGGTTGTTTAAAGTGGCTGTGGGTACCTAATAGATGCAGTCAAAATAAGTTTTGGAGGGGCATTTTGTTTGTCAGATCCTGTAAATTAGAAGTTGGTTCATGATCAAGGTCAGGAAGCAGGTCAGAATTACAAGGAGGCAGGCATTTATGGAAACTGATTATTCCAAACAGGGTCAAGGCAAATGTGGCCCATTCTTCTAAATCGGGTCTAGGTTGTCTTTGCAGATCAGACACAAAGGCAAATTTTTCTAAAAGGGACAGAAACTAGTCCTCATGTATCTAATATACCTCTCTGTTTTTATATAAGGGCAATGTTTTGTTCTCTGGTGGACATTATCTTCCTTTTCTTTGATTAAGATATGAGTTCTCACAAGGAAAGTTATTACTTAATTCTTAACAAATTCATGCCTATAGCCTTTAAGTACAGCAGGGAAGAACAATAATTAAATTCTTGGATTATGCTGCTTCTTACACGTCAAATGAATATGCTATTTTTCTTTAATTAATTATGGTTCAACTGAAGCCTTATGAAGAACATTAATAAATAAAAATGATATTTTTCATTGCAAAAATGTCTGAATCTTACATCTTTGCATTTATTGCCAGGAAATAAATTCAGTCAAAGCATAGACAAGCTCCAATTCAAGTAAATAAAAGTATAAGCTGAATAATAAATAAGACCACATTAGTTTCCTATTGATGCTATAGAAAATTACAATAAACCTAGTGCCTTAAAATAATACAAATTTATTACCTTCTAGTTCTGGAGGTCAGAAAACTGACGCATGTTCCATTGGCCTAAAATCAGGATGTCAGCAGGGTGACATTCTTTCTAAGGGATCTAGGGGAGACTGTGCCTTACCTTTTCCAGCTACCAGTGGTTTCCTGCATTCCTTGATTTATCACCTTCTTCTTGAAATTCTGTCACTCCAACCTCTGCTTCTTTTGTCACATCACCTTCTCTAAATATCCTGCCTCACTCTTTTCCTTGTGGGAACTCTTATGGTTATACTAAGAAAATTCAGAAAATTCAAGATACTCTTCCCATTCAAGATCCTTAACTTAACCACAACTTCAATGTCCTATTTGCTATGTAAGATATGTTAACAAGTTTTGGTTATTAGGACATAGATATCTTGGGAATTGTCATTATTCTGTATATCACAAATAAATTCATCAGTTGTCTTTTCCTGCCCCCATAGGAACAATCAAAAATGATCTTTATCAAATAGATATTTGAATACTGAACTAAATATTACTATTTACTTTCATTGTGAATTCAGAAACATGTCCTCATAAGAATGTTTATATGTGTATACATAAGCCTAAGCAACTCCTGACTTAAGGAAATTAAAGTATAAACAGAATCCTAAATAATACTGTATTGGTTGCTGCTGTAGCAAATTGATACACACTTAGTGGCTAATTATATATATATATATATATATATATATATATATATATATATATATATGCAAATTTATAATGTATATTTATCTTAAAGTTGGAGTAGAAAGAACTCTTAAGCTCTAAGAAATCCTAATATTTACTCTGCAGTCCTTTCCTTATCACTGCAATTGATTTCACCATTAAATCCTACAGGCAGTTGTTCTAACAGATAGCCTGGCTATGATCTTTTACCCTCCTTTCAAAACACACATACACATACATATATAATATAATTCATTACCTAGTTATATCCCATTGAAACCCTATGGCAGCATTTCAGGTGCTTAGAGGAACTCTAAATAATGTCTAGATAATTTTTAAGACAATGTAAATAAACTCTTATTTGTTCAAGACAGTAAAGGTATTATTTTCTTTTCAAGTGTACTTGGCCAGCTACCAATTAAAGTTTATAGATCTTAGTGAATAGCTGATTTCCAGAAGAGCTCATCAAAAAAGGAAAAACTTGTAGTCTCCGTAGTTACAAGGGGTTCTGCAGTGCTATTGGGCAACAGCTTATGCTCCTGTTCTAATCAATGGCTATAGACCTATTCTTCACAGCAGTATAACAGCTATGTGATTTGAATCACTGCTTCAATGAATTAAAGAGGAAATATGAATCTAAGTATTTTATTCTGGTGTATCTCTCATATTCATTCTTAATAAACCAGAAGGGCTTATTATGGATAGGATATCTGGGTTTGAAGGTATAGATAGATGCTCTTTGACAGTATAGTCATTTAGTGTTTCCGTAGCTGGGCTGTGACATGGGACTATTTGGAGTCTGAGCCTTTAGGATGCAACACTTTGGGATACAATCTGAGCTCAGTTTGCATATATACATAACTTCATTCCTACCAAACTAAGTAATAATCATCTAATTTGGGGACCAATCAGGTATAATTAGACAGGACCTATTTCTCAACATGTGAGCCATGGCAACTTCATTCAGAAAGCATTGTCTGATCCTGTTCCACTCAAAAAGGTACTATAGTCGTGATGGAGAATTAAAGCTCCACAGACTCCTTTTTCTTACATCAAATATCCTAAAAGTGAGTTTGGACCCATTAAATTAATATTTATTATGAATTTACAATGGTACTATGCCTGGCCCTGGATTACAGTTTTCTTGTAGGCTTTTGACTGTCTATTCATCTAATTTATATATGCACAGATTGCCTTACTTATTAGCTTTGTGAAATTAATTTGTTTCACTAAACTTTAGTCCTTCATCTCTAAAATGCAGAACCAATATGTGAAAGTTCTTGTGATTTGTAAAATAACATATGAATGTATGCTGTTAGTAATCACTGAGACTCACTTAACATTAATGTCATGTCTAAAAGATGCAAAAAAATCAATCATACTGAAGTTCATAAGGTGTATTTGATCATCCTTATGATTGACTGTAATACATTCCATGTTATGCTTGCCAGTTTATTTTGAGGGTGTGCAAATTCAGCTATAAACAAAATATATACAAACACAGAGTCAATATTCATAGAGTGCCTCTACATCAGGGAAAACACAGGGTTATGTAAAATCAAGGAAATAAATAGTCCTTAGGTGATATTAGATCCATTGTTTGAAAATTTTGTGGATAGTACATTTGCAGAGCCAGATTATGGCCAGAGCAGAGAATTGAATGAATGAATTAGAAACACAAGGAAGGTAGAAGGAGGAGAAAACAAAAGTAAGAAGAAGAAAAGGCTTATAAAACTCTTTAAAAGCTGGTGCAGAACTGCTTGGTAAAGAAGTAAAGGGCTGAAGTCTCAGTGTAGTTTTGATTTGATTTTCCATGATTGCTAAATGTGTTGAATATTTTTTCATATATGTTGGTCATTTGTATTTCTTTTGAGAAATGTCTCTTTATATCATTTCATCATTTATTGATTGGGTTGTTTGTTGATATTTATTTTGATTTGTTTATAAATTCTAGAGTTGCAAATTCTTTAAGCCTTTGTTTATAATGGAAGGTTTTTTTTTTTTAATTTCATCATCAAATCTAAAGCTTAGTTTTGCTGGGGTCCTCTGTGGATAGCTGGTATCCCTAACCTCGGGATGGTGAAGGTTACCCGGGTGTCACCATGCCAGGGTAGCAGCTGTTCGGGGGGGATGCCTTAGAAACTGGGTACCTGACCAGCTGGAGTTCCAGACTGGGAGTTGCCCCCAACTGAATATGGTGATGAAGGTGGCCCAAGATGGAGGCACCTGCTTTCAGTGGTGGGCTGTTGGGTCCTATGGGGGGAACCTAGAGATTGCGTTGAACAATGAGTTCAGAGATGAGCTTTGTGGGGAGCAGTGTGTGGTTATTGGCTGACTTCAGAGCCTGTGTGAAGTTCTTGGGAGCTGGTAGGCCACTGTGCGTAGTATCTCCACTGCTGCAGAGTCTCAAGATGGCAGCAACTGGGGGAATCCCATGTTGGTAGATGGGGGTCCACACAGGAGTGGCAGCTGGAGTTCCTGCATGTGGGAAGCTGTCGGGTGGCCTGCGTCAGAGTGGCTGCTTATTTCTGCTGTGGTGGGTGGTGAAAAATTCTGTGTGGGTGTTGATGGTGCTCGGGTATCTGGTAGTCCTGCATAGGTGAATAGTTGGGAGACCTACTCTGATGCTGAGGCCTGGAGCCCTGGGACAGCATGGTGGCCATAATTCCTGTGCAGGAGCATGGATGTGACTCATAGAGAAGCAGTATTCTCACTACTTGGGTCCCAGGTCACCTGACACAGAATGCTGCTTTCCTCTGGCCCACCATCTTGGATCTCCCCTCTGTGTCTTTTATTATATGCTATTGGTCTTCATGTTTGTTTTATGCCCATGCTGTTTCTTTTTTATTTATTGTTTTTAGTTATATATGACAATGCTATTTTTGTTACTAGAGCTCGGTCTTGTAATTTGAGATCAGATATTGTGTTGTCTCCAGCATTGCTTTCATACTTTGAATTGCTTTGGCTATTCTGGGTCTTTCATCTTTCATATGAATCTTAGGACTGTTTTTATTTCTAGTTCTGTGAAAAATATCATTGGTATTTTGATGTGAACTTCATTGAGTCTGAAGATTGTTTTTGCTAATGTGATTGTTTGACTGTATTAATTCTGCCTATCTAGGAATATAAAATGTATTTCTGTCTTTTTAGGTCTTCTTCAATTTAGAATGGAAATCATAAAAAAACACCAATGAAATTTGATGGTGAGATTGTGGGGGAAAAGGTACACTTACATGTTGGTGGGACTGTGAATTAGCACAACCACTTTGGAAAGAGATATGGACATTCCTCAAAAGATTTGGAATGAACCACCATATGACCTTGCTATCCTACTCCTTGGTATTTATCCAAAAGAAGTAAAATCAGCATACTATAGTGATACATGAATATGAGTTTTTACAGCAGCACAATTCACAATGGCCAAGTTATGGAACCAACCTAGGTGTTCATCAACAGATGAACGGATCAAGAAAAGTTGCTGTATATACACAATGTAGTTTTCTAAACCATTAAGAAGAATGAAATTATGGTATTTGCCTGTAAATGGATGGAAATGAAGACCATCATGCAGAGTAAAATAAGCCAGATTCAAAGAGTCAAAGGTCGAATATTTTCTCACATATACAGAAGCTAGAAAGAAAAAAGAAATTAAAAAGTGGGGAGGATCTCCTAAAAATAGAAGGAAGAGGATGGGGATCATGGAAAGGAGGGAGAGGTTCAAAAGGGAATGGCTAGGGAATAAAATATACCAAATTATGCTATGTGTATGTATGAATATTTCACAATGAATACTGCTTTTGTATATAATTATAAAATACTAATTAAAATAATAATAGAAGGGAGATCAGTAGAGTAGAACAAGCAGATTTGAGGGAGGGATGAGGAGATGGAAAGGGAAGGTATTGGGGAATGTGATTATCCAATTATGTGCATGTACAAATATAGCATAATAAATCTCACTATTATGTATAATGATAATGCACCAATAAAAATAAAATAAAAAGATGTAAAGGGCAAGTTTGGAGCTCAAGAGATAGAAAAAGAGCTGTGTGGGTTAGGAAAATACTAAAATACTAGTCTCTTCAGATCCTTTATGTTCAAGGGAACAGAAAAATATTTAAAATATGTTATTAATACCTGTCCTATTTAACTTCGTTTAGGAAAAATATGGAGGTCTAAATAAATGCATGTAAAATTAATACCTGTAACCAAAATAATAGCTGAGAAAAAATGGTAACATGGGACCAGAGAATTTGAAAAGACAGCCTTTAGTTGGGAGAAAAATAAAGCAACATTTTAAGAGATGGGGGATTAAGTTAGTAATAATTACTTCACTGAGTTTTCTTTTCGTTTTCAACTTTTATTTAATGTGAATATTTTACAATTTATAGATAGAAGTTATTTAACCAACATATATGCTTGTGTCTGAGTAAACCTCTACCATGTTTTTAAATAAAGTCCCAGAGATAAGTCTGACTAGAGTATGTATACTTATTTCCAACTGACATGTCTCTGGTAGCTTTCATTTCTTCTTCTGATGTCACCCTAGGAAGGCTTCATCCCACAGTAGATTTCTAAAGTTCTGTGAGATATAGGACCAGTGTATAATATACCCTATAACTCCATAATATTTGAATGGTTAAATTATTCTAATGATGTATTTCTGTAGAATATTTTATAAGGATAAAATATTGGCTGTTTATAAGATTTCAATTAATTATTGTTTCATTGTTAGAGAGTTTCTTTCACACTAATGGAAGAGAGGGCAAAATGGGAAGAATATGTGAATCTTAGCCCTAATAAATTTCATTCAGATAATTATAATATTTTAAATATAATAGAGTGTTATAGAATCAAGGCCTGTTTTGAAAGCATAGTGTCACCATAATGACATCCATTTTAAGGCCTTCAGGAATAGATGACTATTAAGCCAGCCAGTCTCCTGGGGAGTGCATTAACACATTTAGACCACAAGGTCAATTAGTAAATGACTGCTGTGATGCACTTACTCACCTCAAAGTGGCCTCAAAGAGTTACTGCACCTTTAAAAGCCCTGGAGAGTAATTTATATACTGAAAAGGATTTGACTGAATGAGTACAATCTGGTGTGTTTTAATGGGCTTTGATAAGCATCAAAGACTAACTATTAGAAGAGCAGTTGTGCTTTGCAGACGTGGAATTGAGGGCTACATAATTTAGAATTTCCATCTCTTCTTTTGAAATAGAACAGAAATGTTACTTTGACCTTTTCAAGAAGTAATTTGTTTTCTGGGCTAATGCTATTTTCCTCTATTAAATGGCTCCATAACAACTGAGGAAGAGGCAGAATGGGCAATCAGTCAAGATACAAAGTGTTGAAAATGGCAAATACTCTGACTGATTAAATTAGGAGACACACCTTATGCTAAAATCTGCTCAATGGAGTTTTATCGACATAGGGTATTGCCCTAGTTCTATCATAATCCTATTATGCTACTCTTTTCCATAGATGCAATACTAATGAGAGATAGTAACAATGGTCGTTTGCCTATGTTTCACATTAGAATATATATCGTAGACCTATTTGTACTAGAATTTCATCCTGAGTTTATTCCACTTAATAGCCTTAGAAGCATCATGTATTTATAAAATGATATTTTGCCCTTCATTAAACTTAGTATTCCAAGAAAAACTGTCTTTGTGACATTTAACAAGGGAGATGTTATTATCATATTTAAAGTCTGGAGACAGACAGCATTCACAGTAAAATAATTTGGGTACCTCATATAATGAACAAAATTAAATCATCACTAAAGGAAGGAAAATATCTTGAGCAAAAATATTTAGGGTATTCAAAAAGGTTGCAATACTTTCATCACTGAATTAATAAGGGCTACATTGCTAGTCCCACGAAGGTTAATTAACTCCCCTTAGAGCAATGCTTCTCAAAGTCTGGTCCAAAAAATGCCTTCATCAGCATTACCTGGGTACCTATTTAAAATGTAGATTTTTAAGGACTACCCATAATGTATTGAATTGGAATCTCTGGGAGTATAGGTAGGAATCTTGTGTTTAATGAGACTTTTGGGTAATTCTTTTGCATACTAATGTTTGAGAACTCCTATTCTAAGGAGAAGCATGGCATGTTGATAAAAAAATCTAGTCAAAGCTTTTGGCTCAAATAGCCATGAAAACACATGTGATCAAGGATGTTGAGCTTGTCAAGCCAATACAAAGGTAAGTGGGTGTTTGTTCAGAGCAAGGAACGTCAGCCATGTATATATAGCAATAATGTTTAGGAGAAGATTAAGCACCCAGGCGATTGGGAAGAAAAGGAGACACAAAATAGCTAGCCACATCACTTGAATATATAAAATTAATACCAGAGGAGAAAAATAGGGAGCGGAGAGAGGAGAGGTAATAACATTCACTGAGTTTTCCCAGTTAAGGCAGAGTCACTTATCTCTGGGATTTTGATTATCAACAAAAGATCAAAAAATGAGAGGGATTATAACAGAAAGGCATCAGTGGTATACAACACAGGTGAGACCCATGTCTACAACTAGTATATAGGTCAGATTAACTGCAATTCCTACATACATTAATAATATTAGTGTCCCTCAAAAATGTGGTCATCATGCTACCTCATTATAATCACCAGTTTGTACTGGTCAGAATGCAGATTTCAACCTACCAGACCAACTTATTCAGAATATCTAAGGTTGGGAGTCCAAGAATCTACATTTTTGTGGCATTAAGGTGATATGGTTAAAGTGAAAACCTAGACTTACTGTTAGGGTAGCTATCTTAAAAGAATGATAATACCCCTATAGAATAATTTCTTCATGGAATAAATTTTAATATATTTGTTTTAGAATAGTTTTAGGTTCACAGCAAAATAGAGAGGAAGGCACAGAGATTCTACATGCTTCTACACATGCATGACCTCTCCTGTTACTTATATTCCCCAGCACAGTGGTAGCTTTTTTATAACTGAAGAACATTGACATAGTTCACATTCAGTTAACTTTATGTGTTCTACGTCTTATGGGTTTAGACAAATGTATAATCACATATATCCACCATTACATTATCCTATGAGTAGTTTTATTATCCTAAAAATGCCTTGTTTTCTAACTTATTTGTCCATCCCTCACCCCCAACCCCAACAATCACTAAACTTTTTATCATCTCCATAGTTTTTCCTTTTTAAAAATGTCATATAGTGAGAATCACACAGTATATAGCCTTTTCATATTGGTTTCTTTTACTTAGTAATATGCATTTAAGATTCCTCCAAATCTTTTTATGACTTAATAGCTCATTTCTTTTTAGTACTGAATAATATTCCATTGCTTGGATGTTCCAGTTTATCCATTCACCTACTGAAGGACATCTTGGTTGCTTTCAGTTTTGGCAATTACAAATAAAGCTGCTATGAGCATCTGTATTCAAGTTTTTGTGTGGGCATACATTTTCCACTCCTTTGGGGAAATACTATGGTATAGGGTTTCTGGACTATAATGGTAAAAGTATATTTAATTTTGTAAGAAACTGCCAAATTGTCTTCTACAGTAACTGTACCATTTTGCATTCCCACAGCAATGAGAGTTCCTGTTACTGTACATCCACACCAGTATTTGGTGTTGGCAGTGTTCTGAATGGTAACCACTCAAATAGTTGTGAGTGGTATCTCATTTTATTTGCATTTTTCACATTGTCTGTAATTTTTTATGGTTACTATGACAAATTACTGCAAATTTAGTGGTTTAAAACAACATGAATTTATTATCTTTAAAATTTGTATATCAAAATTCTGTCACAAGAATTGGGTTAAAATAAAGGTATTTGCAGGGTTATGTTTATTTCTACAGCCTCGCCTCCAGGGAAGAATCTGTTTTCTTATATTTTCTAGCTTCTAGAATATCCCATTTCCCTTAGCTCATGGCCCTCTTTAAAGCAAGCAATGTTGGACTGGGTACTCATACTATAATTTTTCTGGTTCTTTCTTGACTCTAACTCCTTTCTGCCTTCCTCTTCTGCTTTTAAGGGTACTTGTGATAACAATGGGTCCATCAAGATAATCTACACTACTTTCTTTCAGGTCAGCTGATTAGCAACCTTAATGCCATCTGTAACCTTAATTTCTCCTTTACTATATAAAGTGATACACTCACAGGTTCCAGGGATTAGGCAGTGGACATATTTGGAGACATTATTTTACCTATTACAAACAAGACTTACTTATTCTTTCATTCAATAGGTACCATTTGAGCAATTAATGTATGCAGATCATGCTAGAGATAGAGAGTCAATAACACAGTCTTTACCAATAACAATTTTGCAGTTTAGTGGGAAAACAGGACTTCATTAGAAAATTACAGTACAATAAATATATATTAGAGATATACAAGAGACACAATGGGAGCTCAGTAAGGGAAACAATTTATTTTTCCAAAAGTTGAAGGTTTCACAGTGAAAACTGGCCTTGAACTGAATTTCTAAGGGAGATTAGAATTTCACAGAACCCATAATACAATAGGAGCCTACAAAGTGAATCTTTCCTTTATAACACTTGAAGAAGATCAGGAACATGACTCCAGCCATTGGAAGAAGATTGAGAGATTTAGAGGTACTATGGTGGAGACAAAACAGAGAATCTATTTACTTGAATCAGGGAGCAAGGAACAAGGCAGACACCTAGTTATTAAAACTTAGTTAATAGATTATGAATGATGGCTGATTTTATGTTGTATAAATTATACCTGAATAAAGTTACTAAATGTACAAATATTTAAAAATATGAATGGAGGGCTTGGATTGTGGCCCAGTAGCAGAGTATTTGCCTCACTTGTGTGAGGCACTGGGTTCAATTCTCAGCACCATATATAAATAAAAAAAATAAAGGTCCATCAACAACTAAAAAATATTTAAAAATGTGAATGAATATAAAGCAAAGATGATTTGATATATCATAAAGTTACTGTGTTGCATCTTAATTTATTCCTAAAGTAAGGACTGATCCAACACTTAGGCTTGAACACTGTGTGTGTGTTTGTGTGTGTGTGTGTGTGTGTGTGTGTGTGTCTGTGTGTAGGGAGGGGAGATGGCCATTGACCCTATTTGTGAAAAGAAGTGGCCTGCAGAGAGATCTTGTATGAATGGGATTTATGGTTTTGCCAAGCCCCATTATCTGTGATTTAAGTTCAGTTGTGATGTGATTGGAGAGAAAAAAATCCATTGCTGCTTCTTAGTTTGAATGATAGAGTATGGAGGTAGGGTTTCTTGTTTGTTCATTAAAATATTTTAGAACTAACGAAAGCCTTGGAACATCTGCTCCCTAAAACATAGCCAGACACATACACACACTTAAAGTATAATTTCAGGAGGTTCATAATCCCTTGAAACCATTCAAGGATTCTTGCAGCTTGCATATAGGTTAAAAATCTTGCTAATGTAGTCAAAGG
The DNA here is from genome assembly GCF_964194105.1 of Spermophilus citellus. Classification (NCBI taxonomy): domain Eukaryota; kingdom Metazoa; phylum Chordata; class Mammalia; order Rodentia; family Sciuridae; genus Spermophilus; species Spermophilus citellus. Next base: position 114,953,957 of record NC_138190.1, on the reverse strand, counting down.
ATATAACATGGTAAAATTTGTTCAGAATTTATTGTATAATATTTTAATGAACCAAAAGATGTTGAGGACCTCAAAGTTGAATTAGATTTGGCAGTGGTTGGACTTTCCCTAGAGTACTTAATCTAGTTCTGGAATGCTCAATCAAAATGACATATGGAAAGCTTTACGAGAGTTTAAGTAAGAACTGTCAAAATGATGAAACAGCAAGGTAGAATATATTGAAAGATGAGAGTGCTAGCAGAGTTGAACATCAGAAAGTGGTATGTAAAGCTTTAAATAACAATGAACATGTACTCTATGCCAGCCCAATACTATGAACAGTATAAATAAGAGAGGATGCTTAAAAGTCCTCTTTTCATATATTTCCTCCAGTATCTGACATGTCTGACATATCAATATTAATATTTCTTTATGTTTTACTCTTATTTTCTAGACTTTCTATTCACAAATTCCCCTATAAGAGGTCAATTCTTAAGATAATACCCCATAAGATGATAAGCAGGTATTGGTTTACTAGATTTTTTCCAATTTATTCAGCTAAGCAAAAGGCTTAATAGGTAGGCAGTATAGCATAATTGTTAGAATCATGGACTTGGGAGTGAGATTACATGTGTTACAATCTTGACCTACTCTTTAACAAGTTTGAATCCTTGAACAAACTGCTGAACCTCTTGTGCCTTTAAAATGGGAAATAATAGTACAAATAGTGCTTTTATATGAAGATTAAATGAGTTAATGTGTGTAAAGTCCTTAGAACAATATAGAAGCAAAGAGTAGATGTATATCAACGTTAGCTATTACTATTTCCAATAATAACAGTATTTTTCAACCTCATTTAGTCTTCTGACTGGAAGAGTCCCCATTTATTGTATAAGGTAGTTCCCTATGACTGCCTTGTAGTCCATTCTGGGATGAACTGAATTCCTAGGAGTAGTTCAGGAATTCTGCCTCCAGGAACTCCTATTTGTGATTTGAAAGATTATGGACTTTCTATCAATCAAGAACATTTATGCATTCTTTCCAAGGAATAGGAAATAGAAGGAACCTTCCCTATATAATTATTAGCTGTTCTGTTTTTCAAGTTATTTGGTAAACCCACTGCTCTGACTTTCCAAGTTTACTAGTCTCTTCCAGCTATGAGACATTGGTTTCCTGCTTTTCTCTACTGAAATTGATAGTTTAGCTAATTGTGATTATAATAGTTGTTTACCACACTCAACTCCTACATCTAAGGCAACTCTTAGAGTTGCTATGGAGAGTTTTGTTGCAATTTTTAAATTGAGAGCAAAATAATGTATTTCCTCTCTCATTATCTTATATAAGTCTCTTTTGTCTGCCAGCAAGAAAATTAACGTTAAAAATAAAATACTTAGGAATGAAATGACCCACAGAAGTGAAAGATTCTTACATTTAAAATTATAAAACAATCATGGAAAAATTAAAGAACACATAAAAATTGAAAAGTATGGTGTATTCATAGAATTGGAAGAACCAATAATGTTAAGATGCCCATAATACCCAGAGCAATATACAGATATAAGGCAATTCTTATTAAGATTCCAATTATATTTTTCAAAAAGATCCAAAAATACAAACAATGTAATATTACTATGTATATTAATGGAATGGAGGAACTTTGGATAGAGCAAAGGGGAGGGAAGGAAAGGGAGGGGGCATGGGTGAAGGAAAGACAGTGGAATGAGATGAACATCATTACCCTAGGTACATGTTTGAAGACACGAATGGTGTGACTCTACTCTGTGTACAAAGAGAAATGAAAAATTGTGTTCCATTTATGTACTATGAACTGAAATGCATTCTGCTGTCATTTATAACAAATTAGAACAAATAAATACATAAAAATATTTATATACATATCAATTATTTCTAATTAATAATGCATAAATATATAATATTTATATATAACAAACATAAAATAAGGGACTAATGTCCAAAAAACATGAGGAACTCACACAACATAATAGGAAAGAATAAAATAAAACAACCCATTATCTCAATTACACATAGACCAAAGGCCTGAATAAAAATTTCTCCGGACATAAAAATGACAAACAAATATATAAAAATATATTCAATATCCCTAATCACCAGAGAAATGTGAATACAAACTTTAATGTGATATCACCTACTTCTTGTCAGAATGGCTATTTTTTAAAAAGACAATAGATAACAAGTGCTGACAAGGATGTGGAGAAACAGGACCATATCTACACTGTTGATGTAATGTAAATTGGCACAGTCATAATGGAAAACAGTATGAAGGTCCCTCAAAACATTAAAAATGTACTATCATATAATCCTTTTCCAGGTATATACTCAAAAGCAATGAAATAAGCATCTCATAGATAGCTGTACTTTCATTGAAGCATTATTCACAATAATCAAGGTATGGAAGTAACCTAAATGTCTATCAATGGATGACTAAAGAAAGGTATTTCAGTATACATATATAAATATTATTCAGCATTGAAAATGAAGTAGATCTTGCTATTTTGGAGAATATGGATGAAACAGGAAGAAATTATGTTAACTGAAATAACCAAACACAGAAAGATAAATATCATATGATCTCTCTTACTTTCAGAGTCTTGAAAAGAAGTCTAATAAATAGAAACAGAAGATATAATAGTAGTTATCAGAGTTAGGGGGTGGGGTGCGGAGGTGCAGGTCAAAAGTTATATAGGATGAATAAATTTACAAATCAACAATACAACAGGAGTTTTATACTTTACAATATTCTATTCTGTACTGGAAATTATCCAAGACAGTAGGTTTTAGGTGATTTTACCACAAAAAAAATTACCATGTGACTTGATGGATATAAAACTATGTGAGAGAAAGTATATAAAACCTTAGCTTACTGTTCACTTTTTCCTTTATATATATTTTTAATTTTTAAAAATTTTAAGAATTGTTGACTTTAGTAATAATGTTTAATTTAAAACAGATACAGCTATACAAAATATATTCTTTATTACCCTATTCTATTTCTATATGCTTTTTTCTAGTTTTTTTTTTATTTTTTAAACTTTCTGTTGAAAACAGACAGACACACACACGCAATAAGCCTGGCCTACAGAGTCAGGATCTTCAATACCACTGTCTTCCAACTCCATGTCTTTTCCCACTAGAAAGTCTTTAGGGATAATAAAATGCATGGAGCCATCATTTCCTATAATAACAATGCATCCTTTTGGAGTACCTCCTGAAGGATCTGCCTGAGGCTATTTTACATTTAATTACTTTTATAAGCAGAAGCAGTATAAAATAAAACAACAGTTAAAATACATAAATCAGTAACATAGTTGTTCATTATTTTTACAAAATATTATGTACTATACACAATTGTGTATGTTGTATTTCAATATGACTAAAAGCATGGTAAGTTAGTTTATTTTAGTATCACCACAAACAAGAATAATACATTGCACCTTTGATATTAAGATGGTTTGGGCTGGGGATGTGGCTCAAGTGGTAATGCGCTCGCCTGGCATGCGTGGGGCACTGGGTTCAATCCTCAGCACCATATAAAATAAAATAAAGATATTGTGTCCACCGAAAACTATTATATGTAATCTGTTCTTGACCCAAACATGACTATGTAGTGCATTACTATATATGTATATCAATTTGTATACCTTAAATTTATACAGTACATGCAAACAAAACTACTTTGCTTAATCGCCACACTCTCACTTTCTGTGTTTAAATTTCTGGGAGAGAAATTGTGATTGACTACTGGTCATTCAGAGTTGGCTACACTTGAGTTTGGTGTCTACCTCTGCTGGGAAGTAGGTGATGCATTTTATATTGACAAAGTTTGTGGACTCAGAAGACAAGCCAAAGCATGTAAAGGACTACTACCTTTGCCCCATATCTAGAGCATTTACTCCTTTATTTGTGATCTTTATCTTCTCAAGTCACATCAGGCCTAGCTCAACACTGGGCTACCACTTTTGTGATCTTATGATGCCCAATACAGACCATGCTTTATTACTGCTATATTTATAGTCATCTTAACCTTGAAATTTTCATGACCCTTGTTGTAGGATACTGAAAACATTCAACACTGGGAATAATTAATCATATTTTTTAGTTTTCTTTGAAAATTAGATAATCTGATGAATGAATCCATAGACCTGCAACCCACAGGAAATATTTTCACCTAGTTACCCCTATGTATGGCCTGAAGATCTGGGGTTTAAATTAGCATGTTTAGAAAGATGAAAAATTTTTAATCCTATACTTAACTTCCTGCTGCATGAACACACCAGCCAAGAATGTCCCAACTGCTACTTCTTTAGCAGTTGACAGATACTCCTGTGCACCCTCTCTGCTTGGAATGAAGTAGCTAGCAGCAGCCATATTCCTTCCCTTTATCAGAATACATATTTTGCCATAAAACACTTAGAGGTTATTAACTCATGAAATAGTGAGTGGGATAGTAGAAAAAAAGATTCTGAATATGGATCAAAAGATCTGAGTTCCAATCCCAGATAGAACCATACCATGTACATGACTTGGCTTCTCTGCAGTGAGCCAGTCTAGTGCCTTGCATAAGGCTAAGGTTTAATTATTTCTCAGAACCAGCTGGGTTGCTATGGGAGCATCTTAGTTGCCTATGCAACATAAATATTTACAGAAAAAATAGTATCCTCTGCTGGCATCTAGCATTTGCTATAATACTAGAGAGACTGCTGCTAAGCAATACTAGGATTCCCAGGGTGAATTCTATGATGTTGAGGTACGTGGAGCATGGCTTAGGCTAAAGGCATGCCAGAAACTGACTTGAGGTGCAGGGTTCAACATCCCTTTACCTAGTTGTACTGGTTGACACTCTATCTTAGGAGAATGAATTTTTGTAATTTTCATGCTTCCTTTTTACTCTATTTATTCTTCAAATGCCAAGAGAGCAATTGAAGAAGATAGAACTCAAAGTTAGATCCCAGAATACATCCTTGGTTGGAGGAATGGAAAATATGGAGCTGTCTTTTCCTAAGGCATCTGCTTTCCTGCTTCTTGCCTAGGTCTTTGTTAAAGAGGTCTATTAAATTACAGCAGCCAGGTGGAAAGTTTTGTATGGCCAACATGTAGGGTCCTTAGCCAAAACTGAGCTACTCTTAAGAGGAAACAGAAGTCTGTGAGCCTAATGGTTCAGCTCTAGCCTGTTTATCAGCAGGATGGTAGCTATTCATATTTTTCTATTCTACTCTCATTATCCACGTTGTTCAGCTTGATCTGTTTAGTTATCTCTGTCTTAGAATTTGGCTTCAGCTGAAAACATGATAGGTTATAGGATGCTGAAGCCAATCAACACTGGGAATAAAGAGGCAGAATTAGATACAAATTTATATTTTTGGTTTGTGTTTAGTTTCATTTTATTATAGTAGTTTCAAAGACCATTTGGTTGCTCCCATAGTTATTGGAACTAAGGTATTTTTTACCTATTTGCTCAATTTCTAGGGTAAAACAAAATTTTAATTCCAAAAGACCCAGTTATTTTCTTCTGTAATCCATCTTTATTATAATACCTTTTAATAGTAAAATTGTTATATTTTGAGTACTCTTTTCATAGTCATTCTGCTTTTAACATGTAATATTTCATTAAAACCCCTAAATGACACTCTTATGGAGGTGTTATTATTTATTCCATTTTATAAATGTAAACAATGAGACTTTGAGAAATCAAGTAAACTTTAGGTTTGTAATATAGTAAGTCACAGAACTTGGTTTCAAGTCCTGATTGGTCGAATCCTGTACTCATATTCTTAATTACTATACTACCTCCGTTATATTATATTACTTATAGTTTTAGAATAACAACAATAGTTCTGGCATCTTAAGGTCAGAGGGTTAGGCTTAGCAACTCATGTGAATGAGGAAAAAAACATAGAGAACTTTGCCAACATCCACAGAACATAAGACAGGTAAATACAGAAAGAATGATAACTACTAGAGGAAAAGTCTTCCAGTTGAGTCAGAAGCCATTGGTAACAGTTTTTATTAGCAACCACCCACAAAACAGGTCCACTGATGCTGCAGACTCATAGAGTTATTTTAAAGATCCATTCAATAGCATACATGCTGGACTTAAATAAAGCATTTAAAAATCATTTCAAAAAATTAACCCCTCAGTATAAAGTTGAACAAAACATAATTATCAAGAATGGAAACATAAATTTTAAATGAAAATAAAACATTGACTTCAAAAAATTTTATGTCATTTAAGTTTCCTTTTTAATTTAAAATGAGGAAAATGGGTAAATGTTGGACCATGGGGAAATGAGTATTCTAATACACTGCTGATGAAATTGCCAATCCCTTTCTATGAGGATATAAAAATAAACTCAGTAAAACTCGGATACCTTATAATTCAGTAATTTGACTTCTAACGATTTATCAGACAAATACAAAGATCTATGTATAAGATGTGTTCATTTCAGTGTTGGTCATTTTGGTAATTTTTAAAAACAATCTAAATTATTACTAAAAAGGAATTTTATTAATTCTCACAATATAATATTATGTAGTCTTTACAATGTTGTAAGTATCTACTTATTGAGGGAAAGAAATCCAGCCTATAAAATGTTACACATAAAATAATTGCTTCATCTTTATTTATTGAAAAAGATATGATAATATTATCAAATTATGTCTAGGCTATGCATATTCTTCATGTATTTATTTTTCTGGTTTTCCCTCAAAGTTTTATAATAAGTAGAATCACTTTAATAATCAGAAACATGCAAAAATTTGTAATAACAAATTATGTGTTGGAGCTTGTTAGTCGTAGAATGAGTCAAATCTTCTCATTAATGTTGAATAGGAACTTGAAGTCAGAGTAGGTTATGAATATAGGGGGAGATGTACCTGAATATTTGGAGCTTATTTGTAGCAAATAACTGGAGGTCTAGCAAAAAAAAAAAGTATTGAAAATATGTGGAGAGCTAGGAAGATTAGTGGTCAGTCCCCAGGGAAATTGTGGGAGAATTGAAATCATTATTAGAACATGGGAGGACAAGACTAATTCAAACATTTTGTGGAGCCAGTTTTCTTATATTTTAATAATGCATAGTTCCCACTCATAATTTGCATAGTACTTTTGCTTTTCAAACTGCTTTCCCAGCCAGTACAAATATACTAACTGAATCTTTTATAGCCCTTTGGAATGACAGTGCAAACACAGTCAGGGGGAAGTCAATTTTATGTTTATAGGGTATCAGACTCTTGCTTGAAGTTTGCCCCTTATATCACAACTGTCATTGGCCCTTTTATTTTTTAAACAATTTTATTGAGGTCTAATTTACATACCACTTGAAAGTGCAATTCAGTGATTTTTACAGTAAATTTACAGAGATGTGCAACTACTTCCTTAAGTGTTTTAGGTTTTCATCTCCTCAAAAGGAAATCCAGTAGTAGCAATCACTCCCCATTCCCCCATCCTCCCAGCCATAGACAACAAATAATCTACTTTTTGTCTGTATGAATTCACCCTTTCAGGACATTTTTATGTACATGGATAGTACATGTCCTTTTGTGTCTGGCTTCCTTCATGTAAGATGAGATTTTCAAGGACAATCCATGTTGTAGCATATATCGGTACTTCATTTCATACACTGTCTTTATAGCACTGAAAAAGAAAAGCATTAAATGACTAATGAGAAACCCTTTCTCTACTGAAAAGAAAACACATTTTAAAAGACCAAAGGGGATATTGCAGAAAGCATGCTAAAGCTTGAGAGTTTATGACAAGTGAGAAATGAAAAAGTCGAAAGAGAAAAAGTCAAAAGATGTGGCTTGTGAAATTGGAATCAATGAACTCAATGAAGAGAACAATACCCCTCAAAAAGCTAAGCACCCAAAAAACAAATAACCCAATCAATAAATGGGGCCAAGGACCTGAGCAGACACCTCTCAGAAGAGGTATACAATCAATCAACAAATATATGGAAAAAAATCTTCATCATCTCTAGCAATTAGATAAATGCAAATCAAAACTACTCTAAGATATCTTCTCACTCCAGTCAGAATGGCAGTTATTATGAAGACAAACAATAGTAAGTATTGACAAGAATTTGGAGGAAAAAAAGGTACACTCATATATTGCTGGTGGGACTGCAAGTTGGTGCAGCCAATATGGAAAGCAGTATGGAGATTCCTTGGAAAGCTGGGAATGGAACCACCATTTGATCCAGCTATCCCTCTCCTGGGTCTATACCTAAAGGACTTAAAATCAGCATACTTCAGGGACACAGACACATCAATGTTTATAGCAGCACAATTCACAATAGCTAAGCTGTGGAACTAACCTAGATGCCCTTCAGTAGAAGAATGGATAAAAAAATGTGGCATATATACACAATGGAATATTAATCTGCAATAAAAGAGAATAAAACCATGGCATTTGCAGGAAAATGGATGGTGTTGGAGAAGATAATGCTAAGTGAAGTTAGCCAATCCCCCTAAAAAACAAATGCCGAATGTTTTCTCTGATATAAGGAGGCTGACTCATAGTGTGGTAGGGAGGGGGGCAATGGGAGGAATAGATGAATTCTAGATAGGGCAGAGGGTTGGGAGGGGAAGGGAGGGGGCAGGGGATTAGCAAGGATGGTGGAATGTGATGGACATCATTATCCAAAGAATGTGTATGAAGACACAAATTGGTATGAACATACTTTATATACAACCAGAGATATGAAAAATTATGCTGTATATGTGTTATAAGAATTGTAATACATTCCACTGTCATTTATTTTTAAAAACTCAATTAAAAATTTTATATATATATATATGGTTGTAGGAATTAGAGAATGAGGTCAAAACTATAGAATTCTGCTCTATATTATAAATGTTTAAAATCAGTGCAAAATTTCAGACTCACAATACCTCCTCAAGAGAAATTAGAAAGAAAAAGAAAATTTTTATAAGTTAGCTGGATTTTGGATGACATGGGATCAGGGGAGGCAATAGCAAGACTGCTATATCTCTGGATAACTACTTCAGTCCTATTAAAAGAAACTAGAAAAGAGGAAAAATATAATCCTATAATTTGGGAGGTAAAATATCACTGCAACAGCAGACATACTGCAGATAAACAGGAGATCCAGTAGGAATAGATTGGCCTATAGAACAAACCATCTTCGTTAAAATATGAGACTGAAGTATGTATGTGAAGGAAGAACATGGAAAATTCTAAAATTATCAGATCATGAATATCTGTGGAAATGTAATTGCTTTATTTAGTGGTGGCAAAAGAATGATAAATATGTATAATATGTAAATAACTTTGCTAATTAAAAACCTACAAGGACCAAACAAGATAATGACTGGGAAAGGAGTCAGAAAAAGTAGAGTATGCTATGCAAAGTAGCTGTTGTTGTCATTAAGTTATGTACTTTAGATTCTAGATTTTTCTGTCTGAATCAAACTGTTCAAGGATGCTACCTTATTTCTTGACTTCCTTGGCAAATCCCCAATGTGTTTTGTGGTTGTTTGATTTAGGATTTTTTCCTTTGGTCCCTGTGTTCTCAGTTCTGACTTGTAGTCTTATGTTGCTATTATCAGTTGCTTATCTTACATGTGTCAGCCTTGCCTATTCTTTTGGTTCTTTTTTGTATATAGTATTCTAACATAAATCCCACTGTGCCGATTTTCACTCAACATAATGTTTGTAGCATATAGTGAGGTAAGGAAAATACAGTGGATCAGGTCCATCATTCCATTTATGCTCTACTTAACTCTCTGCCCTCCTTTTTATGATCTTTGCTTCTGCTAGTGTACCATCTTCGCCTCACTCATTCAGACTTTTAAAAATTTGGGTTATTTATCTCTTTCCTTTAGAATATTTTTGGAGCACACATCCTGTGCCAAGACCAGCTGTGCCAAATATTGGAAGGATACAGCTCTTATCAAATAGTTCACATTGAAATATAAAATAATGAAGTTACATGAAAAGGGTAAGAATATCTCTGACATTGGAAATGAGAAAAGTTTTCCCAGAGGAAGGGATATTTGAACCACAAATTTTCTCTTTTCTAAAATGCAGTACTGGAGATTGAACTCAGAGCTTCACATATGCTAGGCAAGTGTTCTATCATTGAGTTACATTTCCAGTCATGTTTTAAAATTTTATTTTGATATAGGGCCTTGCTAGACTTGAACTTGTGAAAACCCCGTTTCAGCTTCCCAAATAGCTTTTCCTTTTTTTAAGAGTATAATTTTATATAGTAAAATTCATTCTTTTAGTATATATATTCAATCATCTCCAGAAATCTTCCTTGGTCCTTTGTAATGAGACTTTCCCTCTAACCCTCAGTCCCTGACAACACTGATCTGTCAGCTGCTTGTATAGTTTTCTTTTCCCAGAATGTCATATAGATGAATTATACAGGCATTTTTAGTGTTTCATAATATAAAGCATTTGAGATTCATGCATGTCATTGAGTGTATCAATAATACATTCCTTTTTATTGCTAAGCAATATTCCATTTATGGATGTATTTGTTTGTCTATTCATTCACCAGCTAAAGACTTTTGGGTTATTTCTGATTTGAGCTATATAGATTTTTGTGTGAACATAATTTTTCATTTCACTTTGGCAAATAACTAGGAAAGAAATTACTAGGTTGTATGGTAAGTTTAAGTTTAGAAGAACCTGCCAAAATGTTTCCCAAAGTGGTTGTACCTACCAACAATCTATGAATATTCTGGTTGTTTTCATCCATGTTGGAACTCAGTAATAACATCCTTTTGAAAATTATAGTAAGTTTAAATAGTGTGTAGTGGCATCTAAATGTGGTTTTAATTTGAATTTCCCTATGTGAAAAATCAGCATGCTTTTGTGTCCTTGTTTGTCATCTTTATATCTTAGGTAAAGTGTTTAAATATTTGCCCATTTTTAATTGAGCTGCTTATTATTTTTGAGTTTTCATATATTTTTAATGAGATATAATTCAATCTGATAAAATTCTTATCACATCCCATAAAACTTACCCATGTATAATGTAAAAGTTGCTGTTTTTCAGTATATTCCTGTAGTTTGCAACCATTTTCACTCCACAAAGAAATCCCATACCTATTAGCAGCCATTCTCCATTCATCTATTCCCACAGTCCCTGGAATTCACTAATCTACTTTTCATCTGTATGGATTTGTATATTCAAGAAATATCATATTAATGGAATCAAAGTAATGGGCCTTTTGTGTCTGGGTAATTTTGTTTTTAAGATTGTCCATATTGTATGTATCAGCACTTCATTCCTTTCACATATTAATGATATTCTGGTACATAGCTATACCAACATTCAGTTTATCTACTCAACAGGTGATGAATACTTTTGGTTGTTGCCACTTGCTGTCTAATTATGAATACTTTTGTTGTAGACAATAGTGTACAGGTTTTGTGTGGACACACGTATAATTCTTTTGATACATACCTATGAGTGGAATTGCTACACAGTACATTAAGGTTTTATTTATCTTTTTGAGAAATATTGAAGTTTGAAAGTTCTTTACATATTCTGAATATAGCTTATTTATGAGATATGTATAAAAATATCTCTGACATTGAAAATGAGAAAAGTTTTCACAGATATGTGTTTTGCAAAAAAGTTCTCCAGGTCTGTGACTTATCTTTTCATTATCTTAACAGATTTTTATGGGTGTTCTTAATTTGTTTTTCCTCCTATGGGTCATAATTTGGTGTCATAGTTAAGAAATCTTTGCATAAATGAGGGTAACAATGGTTTTACTTTATGTTTTCTTCTAGAAATTTTATAGTTTTCGGTTTTTCATTTAGGTCTATGATCCATTTGATCCATTTTGATTAATTTTTTTGTGCATGGTATAAGGCATGGATCAAGTTCCTTTTTTTGCATATGGATTTCCAATTGTAACAGCATCACTGCCTTTATTCTTTGTCAAATATCAGTTGAGGGAGTTGGGTGCATATTTCAGTGGTAGAGCACATGGTTAGCTTGAATGAGGACCTAAGTTTAATCCCCAGTACCAATAAATAAATGAATGAATAAATAAGTTAACCATATTTGTACATATTTTTAGACTCCATTGTGTCCCATTTATGCAAATGGCCATCTTTTTGCCAATATCATTACTTCTTGATCACTGTAGCTATATAGTCTAGGATTTTTTTTTCATTCTAGTTTCACGCATGCTATGTGTTTTAGTCAGCTTTTTCATATCTGTGACCAAGAGACCTGACAAGAACAACATAAAGAAAGAAAATTTATTTGGCTTATGGTTTCAGATGTTTTAGCTCATGGATGGCTGACTCCATAGCTCTGGGTCTAAGGTGAGGCAGCACATCATGGCAGAAGAATGTGGCAGAGGAAAGTAGCTCATGATATTGCCTCCAGGAAGCAGAAAGGGAGCTCAGATCACCAGGGATAAAATATAAACCCCAAAGACACACAGCCAGTGATCTACCTTCTCCAGCCACATTCTACCTGCCTATAGTTACAACCCAATTAGTTTACATATCTAAAATTGAATCATTTCACCTCTGAATGTTCTTGCATTGTCTTACACTTGAGCATTTGGGCCCTAGGTTTAGTCCAAATCCAAGTTTAATATCCAAACTATAACACTTGGTGAGTCCTCTAAAGAGAGCTATCTTCTAAGTGCTCTGTAATGATATAGTAAGCCTTGCCTACATATATGCTAGAGTGATTTCTCTATTCTTTTTTTCTGTATTGTTTTGACTATGCTAGCTTTGTTCTCTTTCTGTATGAATTTTTCAACCAAATTAACTCTATTTGAAAAATCCTATTTCTGCTGAGATTCTGGTTTGAATTATGTATAATCATTATATCTGTTTGGGGAGATTGAGCATCTTAATAGTATTGATTCTCCTAATCCACCAATGTAGTATGTATCTTAACTTCATTAGTTGTTCTTTGACATCTTTCAACAATATTTTATATTTTGTTTTTTTAACATATGTATTTTCCTAGTTTATATCTGAGTATTTTATATTTCTTGTTGTTATATTTACATTTGCAATTGTTCATTGCTAGAATATAGAGTTACTGTTTATTTTTAATGTTAACCCTGTATTTTCAGATCTTGCTAAACTCTATTATTAGTTCTACTAGCTCTTTTGTATTTTCCTTGGAGTTTTCTATATAGACAATCATGCCATGTACTGATAGAGATAGTTTTATTTCTTCATTTCTTTTAAAAACACATTTATTTTAGATTTATACTGAAATCAAGGGAAAATTTATACCATAAAATTCATACCAAGTTGTAGTTCCTTTGTACTCCATGCTCTTCCCACCATGCAATTTTCCAACATTATCAGCATCCATCAGAGCAGCACAATTGTTCCAATTGATACACATACAATCTGCATTTCTTTTAGTTCTTTTTCTTACCTTTTTCGGTGGCTAGTGTGTCCAGAACAATGCTAAATAGGACTGATGAGAGTGGGTACTTTGTTCTTGATTTTTAGGGGAAAACATTTACTCTCTTACCATTTAATTTGAAAATTGTAGTTTTAGAGTTTCTTCCAGTTGAGAATTATTATTACTACTTTGCTGAGAACTTTTTTTTTAAATCAGGAATGAATATTGGATTTTGCCAATTATTTTTCTGCATTTATTATTTCTGCATTTTTCTGCTCACTTAATCTTACAAGGAAAATATAACAATACTTTGACCCATTTTGCACTCACTCACACAATATCTTCCTTTATCACAGAACCATTAATTTTGTGGTTATTGTTATAATTAACCTTAATCCAGGGGTTCACTGCTTTATATCTGACATTGATGGTTTTATAATTAATCTCTTTCTATATAATCTCATCCATTTCAAAGCTTCCCTGCTTGTTGGCTGGTGGAGTTCTCTTCCAAAATTGTTTCTAGAAACAACCTTCTTACTGGAGAACCCATACAAGACTCCTCCTTTTGGATCTCTGATTTCAGCTCAGTATCTTAACCCTTTGTGTGAAGGATAAGGATTTTGGATTATTACCATTCCCATCAAATCTAATTTCCTTTACGAGTTCCATTATCAAAGAAAGCATCAAATTCTTCATTCTGTTGCTACTTTGGCATTGGACACACTGAAATTTGCTACTATAACTGCATTTAAATATAGATGAAATCTTCTGTTTTCTGATGAGGGGAAGAGGATTGTTGCCAAAGAGGCTTTCTCTAAAAAAATTACATCCAAGGAATGTCATTAAGGTGTACTGCATTTGTATATTTGTGTGGTTTCTACTATGGTCATAATTTGTACTTAATATTAAGTTTGTTCTTCTGCATGGGCCTATTGTTAGCTTGCAGGGTACTTGTGTTTTCCAGCCTGTGTTGTTATTGTGAGGAAAAATTTACTCAGTGGATGAGACTATTTTGACAACTCTGCCTGTGGGTCCAGGAAATACAACTTGGTATAAATTTTATGACTGAAATGAGCCACATTTTTGATGTAAAATAGAATATTTCAAATTTATAAAGAATAATGTAATTAGATTGATGCAAGGAGTCACAAAATTAAGACTTTATACAGATATTAGTATATAAAATAATTGGATGAGAATATCATTAGTATAGCCTCTTTACCTCATTTACAAATATGATAAATATTGTTTAGTGAAACTGAGTTCTAACAAAAGTTACCATAGTTTTAGCTTGAAGAAACAGTTAAATATTTAGGAAAGTTGTAGTCAACATTGTATGAATAATTTGTACCTCTAAGAATATACATACTCTCTCAAAGATCTTTATTTCTTAATAACCCCCAATATACCTTTGCCCAAATAATTAATTTTCAATGGTGAAAGTGTATTTTTTTTCTTTGTTTCTTGTGTGTTCAATAGTTCAATAATTTTATGTCATTCATTGTGATTCCTATCTCTTCATTTTTTCAGATATTTAATTTTTAATTTTTAAGATTCTGGTCACATAATAAAATGCACATTGATATTTATGCATAACCAAAGGAAACCAATATGTGTGTATGCATGTGTGTGTGTGTGTGTGTGTGTGTGTGTGTGTGTGTATAGCTTATCATTCACATAGGTGTTTTGTGAAATTTAATATTTAAAAACCTGGAACTCAACCAACATAAGTGCTGAGCTATCATTATTTATTAAAATAGCCTTTACCATAGAAACAGTAAAATATTATTCTATTCTAGCTGACAGGAAAAGCAAAGCAATCTGTGTTCCCTGAAAATGTGGTAGTTGAGCAGTTTTTCTCTGCAGGACTGAAGCTGGTTTTATAGAATTGATTATATTGACCACTTTATGGGTCGATTTTTGAGTGATTGAACAGTTGATTTGATTTGGTTTTCTTAATTGCCAAAAAAGGCCAGATGGCTTGATTGAAATGATCACTAAAACAACCAATTCAACCATGAAAACAGTTGGATCAATGGTGATATGTTAATACCATCCAACTTCTCAAAGAGATAGCTAATGTAGAAACTTCAAACCCTGATTTTTCAGATTCGGTTGGCATACTGAGTCTTGATGGCTAGCTCGGAATTAATATGGCAGTAGACAAATTTAATTGGGGATATTTCAAAATTTCCATAATTCAAATTGACATTCTAAAGGGTAGAATATTAAAGCAGCCAGGAAGAAAAACAACAAAGTGTTAGTGTTATTGAGAAGCTTTGAAAGCATGCCAAGCTAAAATGGTGCTGGGCCATGATATAAGAATCTATAATGAATTTATAGGACAAACATTGTGACTCATAAGAATGTCACACAAGAGCAATTTTAAAAAGGATTCACTACAAATTGATACCTGTGTTACTTATATCCTGAGGGGAGATTTTACCAGGCTAATATTTTAACTTTATGAAAATGAAAAACATTAATAGTTATAAATGAAAAGGGAGTATTATAAAGCAAAGACTTTACATACTAAGGTTTAAGTTTCTATATAGTTTTATGACTTTTAGCTTAATTTATGACAATCATTGGTAATGTCTACAATACAAAATGAAATGAAGGGTTTAAACAAATATCAAAATGCCTCTCATTACAGTTACTTCCTAATGAAGGAAATGATGACAGAAATGAAATCCACAAATTTCATGAGATATAAATTTTCTTAAAGCTTGCTCTCCTTTTATATTTCTTGTTTCCTGCAATGGTGAATATTTGTTAATTTCATTTCTTGGGACCATTCTAGGGCTGGGGATGTGGCTCAAGCGGTAGCGCGCTCGCCTGGCATGCGTGCAGCCTGGGTTGGATCCTCAGCACCACATACCAACAAAGATGTTGTGTCTGCCGAGAACTAAAAAATAGATATTAAAAAAAAGAAATGGGGGCTGGGGATGTGGCTCAAGTGGTAGCGCGCTCGCCTGGCATGCGTGCGGCCCAGGTTCGATCCTCAGCACCACATACCAACAAAGATGTTGTGTCCGCCGAGAACTAAAAAATAAATATTAAAAATTCTCTTTCTCTCTCTCTCTCTCTCTCTCTCTCTCTCTCTCTCTCTCTCTCTCTCCTCTCTCACTCTCTCTTAAAAAAAATAAATAAAAAAAAAGAAATGGGACCATTCTGAGGAGACAGCTGCCATATATTTTTACAGGTTTTAAATAGGCTACATTTGACCACCTGTCAATAGTAATGTCCATTTATCTGAGATTCTAGGTCCTTGATATACAAGACAAGGGCTGTGAGACAAGGATCTATTTCAGGAATCTCTCATTGGATTATAGATACTCATCTCTTTATGTCTCTTCCCATTGTCTTGATCCATTTGTTTCAGTGTCCAAACCTTCATTTTTTTATGAGGACACAAATCATATGGCATCCAAGGTTTACCTTCATTACTTTACTTTTACCTGATCAGCTCTGTAAAAACTATGTCTCAAAAAAGGTCACATTCTAAAATGTTGGGGATTAGGACTTTAGTGTGTAGATTTTAAGATGGACACAAATCAACTATAACACAGAGGTTTAGAGGACAGGTTAAGTATTTTGGAGTCTTTCTTCCTAGGTGCCTAATGCTGCCATAAAATAATTTTAATTTTATAAAAGATTTTTCTACAATGTGAGGAATCTATTGTAGATGTCTATATTAGTTTCCTATTGTTTCTGTAACAAGTCAATATAAAATCTAGTGATGTAAAATACAAATTTATTATCTTACCATCAGAAAGAAGTTCAAAATCAGTTTCATAGGGCTAAAATCAAGGCAGAAGTCTTTGTGAAGATTCTAGGAGAGAAACCATTCCTTGCCTTTTTCAACTTTTAGATGCTACTTTCATTCTTTGGATTCATATATGACTTCTTCCTCTATTTCAAACCCAGAAGTGTAACATTTTATTACTCCTCTGATGTCAGCTCCAATCATTGTAAATTTTTTCTAACTCTTATTCTCCAGTCCACCTCTGATTAGGACTCTTTGATTTTATTGGAGCAAACTGAATGGCCCAGGATAATCTCCTCACCTCAAAATCCTTAACTTGATCACATCTACAAAATCCTTCTTACTTATGCAAAGTAGCATATATGTATTTTCCTAGGATTTAGATGTAGAAATCTTCTCTTCTCCTTTCCTCCTCCTCCTCCTCTCCCCCCCCCGCCTCTCACTCTCTCTCATGTTTGTGAAAGGGCATTAATCAGACTACCACAGTAGACTAGAATGAAAGTAAAAAATGAATTAGAAAACTATTGTAACAATTTAAACAGATGAGAGTAATTGGACTGGGTAGCAATGGAGTTGGATTGGATAATTATAAATGACAAAATTCACAGGATTTGAAATGAATTGGATAGGGTAGGAAGGAAATAAAAAGTATGGACTCAACTGTCATTTGGTTTATATCTAATATCCCTCCTAGTTATTCTGAATATCATCATTCTATCATAGACTAGGAAATTAAGATATCACATTTTGAAAATGTTGATGTATATTTCTAAAAGTAGCCATTCTTGAATTCTAAAAGTTTTGTTTCTATGTTTATTTTGGCATAGGTATACATTTTATTTTAAAAGTTTTGGATGAGTTGTGTAAAACTGCTAAGATTTTGAAGCCTTATGAATAAATCATTTGAAATGGCCTACTACATTTACTATTTGTCCCATTAACTTTGAAAATGAAAGAGAAGAAGCAGCTAAATAATTGGAAAATAAAGTCAATAAGCAAATTAAAACTAGTTGAGTATTCAAAGTGCATCAAATGTGGATATCAGTTGAAATAATAAAAAGAATAATTTTCATGAGCAGATGATTAAACAAACATGTTTTGAATGGCATTATAAGAAGGGAAACTGGATTTTAGTTGGAGATCTTCACAAACGTGTAATTAAGAAGCCTGATAGAGATGGACCTGTTGAAAAGTTCCCTTTACCGATTCCTATAACCCAGAGTTCTGGGGAATATTTAGCAATGAGGAATGAGAAAACATAAAATTTTAAGGACATTCCTGCTATACTGTTAACACATTATAGATTTATCTTTAGGCAAATTCAAAACAGTGAAATAAAATAAGTATTTTATGAGGTTTGACATATCTCTAGGAACACATCCTAGGACCACATAACATTAAAAATTCATTTAAAGGAACACGATATCAACAAGATGGTGGAATAGGAGTTTCTAGAATTTGTTACCTCACAGATACAAAAACTAAAAAAAACATCCAAGAACAAAGCAATTTTCAGAGGTAAGGATTCCATGTGAGAGAATACAGTACCTGTAAAGATACAACATACAGAATTGGAGGATATATTTTCAAATCATGACTGTGTTGAGTAGTTAATATCAAAAATACATAAGAAATTCAACTCAGTAGCAAAAAAAACTGAATTAAGAAATGGGAAAATTACCTAAATAGTATTTCTCAAATAAAGACATAAATGTGACCAATATGTATATAATAAAATGTACATGCTCAATATCACCAATCATCAGAGAAATGCAACTCAAAACCACAATGAGATATCATCTCATATCTGTTAGAATAACTATCCTAAAAGAAGAGGCAAATGATAACAAATATTAGAAAGGATATGCAGAAAAAGAAAAACCTTTTATACTGTTGGTGGGAATGTACATTAGTATAACCATTATAAAAGTTTTTTCCTCAAAAATATTGCAAATAGAAACACTATTTGATTCAGCAATCCTACTTCTGGATACATATTCAAATGAAATGAAATCAGCCACTTAAAGGATATATATATAAAATAAAATCTGTTCCACTATATTCATTGCAGCATTATTCACAGTAGTCAAGATTGGAAACAAGAACCTAAATATCTATTGATTGGTGAATAGATAATTTGATGAAAAACATACATGCTTAAATAGAATGTTATCCATTCATATAAAAGAAAAATTCCTGTAATTTATAAATAAATAATATAGTCCAGGACTAGAATGAGAAGTACTATTTAATTTCACTTTAATGTGTAATATAGGAAGCAGAGAATAAAACGGTGATTTGTAGGGATTGAAAAAATAGGAAGTTTTGGGTCAAAGTGTACAAATTTCAGTTATGTAGGATAAATAAGTTCCAAAAACCTAATATACATCATGCTGACTATAGTTAATAATACTATGCTATATATTTGACATTTGTCAAGAGAGTACATATTAAATATTCTCAATATAAAAATTTAACACATAAGGTGATGGATATATTAATTTGCTTAATTTTGTTAGTCATTTTAATATACCCAAGCATCATATTTTACTTCTTAAACATATATATATGTGTGTGTGTATATTGTGTGTGTGTATATATATATATATATATATATATATATATATATATATAAATTATATGTAAGTAATTCTATGTGTGTGTGTGTCTATATATATATATATATATATATATATATATATATATATATAAATTATATGTCAGTAAAGCTGGAAAGAAAGAAGAAAAAGTTTCTTTACAAAAAAATGATCAGTTTATGTGATAACTCTGCCCAGCAGCACTATTTGAAGAAAAACTGTGCGTCAGAAGTTGATGAATTGTCTATGTATTGTTTTCGCAAATTGACAGCTGAATTTGGAATTAAATACATCCATGGCATCAGGCTCTTTCCATTTTGAACTAATTCTAGTGCACTGTATAGTGTAGTATGCTCTTTTGTTTAGGGTTTATTTGTTTTGAACTGTCATTGTATGTCTTTTTTTATTAACTGTAGTGTGTCTCAAATGAAAAAAAAAATGCTATGCATGTTTGTTTTGGTTAAGAAAAACTAAAATATTCTACAAATCTACAATTTAGTTTACTTTTACTAATAAAACAAACAATCCAGATCATTATAAACTTAGCCATGTTGTCATCCGAGTAGACTTGAGTCTTTTACATAGGAGTCAGCACATTATTGCATTTGTTTTAGTTCTGCCTGCTTTACTGTCCTGAGAGATGGGCCTGTAATTTATCGTTTTAAATCTCACTCCAGTTCTATAACTCATTCCTAAACAAATCATATAGCATTTATCTTTTTTATCCTGATTTTTGGGGACATTTTTCTTTATAATGCAGTCTTACTAATTTACTTGTCCACACACATTCATACAGCTCCTTCACATACACACTCAATAGGTGCTGCTTAATACACCAACTAGTTTGCTTTGGCTTCTAAGCTTACTCAGTTTGATAAATTAGGCTACCTGAGCATGTATGTTCATTCTCAGATATTATTTCTGGTTTTGATAGGAACTTGCTTCCAAGTTTCCCTTTGGAAACAAGAAGAACAAATTAATGAAAAATATGAATGAAACCTCAGTTGTTATTAAAGTGTGACAGTTTTTTTCTACCTATAAAATAGGGACTGTATTATATCTTTAAGGTTCCTTCCAGTACCTATAGAATGTGTCTGATGAAAAGTATCTCACTCTTTTTCCTAGTACCTCCTCTTCTAACACTATTCCCTAGCCTTTTCACCAAAAGGTCACAGACATTTTGTAGATGACCTTTAAATGCTTACCAACTTGTGGGCTCATGTAAGTGCCATAATATTTCTAGAGCAGGATGTCAACTCTATGGTTACTTATTTTCACATGAGTTTAGGAATGAATGGTCCTTCTCCTTCATGAGGAATGAGTTGTAATTTTCCTTCATGAGGAGGAAGACAAGCAGTAAGGACATGCTCACTGGGAGCCATCCTGACTACAAAGAAAAGCCACATGGTATGGATAGAGAAAGCATGGATTTGGAGTACTATAGATAAGGGCTTTAACCTTGATTTACCCGTTTCTATCAATGTGACTTCATGTAAGTTATTTGATTTCTGTTTGTGTGTTTCTTCATATGTTAAATAAGAGCAATAATTTTATTGCCTATCATAGCAGTTATTCAGCAATGATCCTTTGTTTTGTTAAAACTGTCATGAAAAGGAAAAGATTGGATCAAAAGAGGAAGAAGGCTGCTGATACATTTGTCTTAGTTCTATATTTTGTGGTTCCAAGAATCATCTTGTATACCATTACCAACACCAGTTTCTTGACTAATTCTTGCCCTTAGCTAAGCGCTGTTAGTTTTAGGAATATGGGTATTTTGAGCTCTTAACCTTCTGAAATATACCCCTCAGTATTTTTGATAAGCAACATAATAAATCCCTCTTTCCTCCCCATGAACTTGTGGTGGCTTGCATATATAGTAAATATAGTAAAATTAAAGACACAGTTAAGCATGAGAGTATTTGGCTATGAGATATATAATACCTAAATTAATTTTAGTAGAAGTAATTATTAAAGTGGGAGATACTGAGCATTTACCATGTTTCAGGCTCTGTGCTCAGTTTGACATGCATAATCACTTAATCATCACAACAGTCTCATGAGACAGGATTATTATTCTCTACAAGATAAATCAAATGCATTAAGACTCAGAGAGGTTAAGTAGCTTGCCAAAAGTCACACCACTAGCAAGTGTAGGAATGAAAATTTGAGTCCAGATGTGTTTGACTCTATAGCCTGAGTCTCAACCATTAAACTTTTTGAAATGATACTCAATTGCTTTGTTCAAATGAGACCATAAATGGGATAGTGCTTTAAAAACCTAAAAATAATAAAATAGAAGGGTGTACTATTACCCAAATGTTTAACTGGGTCCATCACTGTTTATTCAGATGCTCAGCAGCATGTAGACAAAGCCTATGGGCATAATAGAAATTTTCCAAGTAGCAAAAGCTTAAATGTAATATAAGCTAATTGGTGACACATCTTTATTTCCAATGCAATAGGCAAAGTTTATAAGTGCAACTTTCTAATTGCATGCCCATCTCTTTTGAGTAATTGCACCTGTTCTACAATTGAGAGAAATCACATAACTTCATTCATTGGTGGTCTCCAGAATTCAATCCTTTTAACAAACATTTATTGAACATTTTACTCTGATGTGCATATTTATAGAGCATCTTGTGTGTTCAGATTATTCTGAAAATCACTTGGGTTCCAAAGATTGGCAAATAGTTTTTTACAACACTATAGTCTGTGGTCCAAAGAAGCACATTTTTAGGCTAACCATTCAATTTTCTCTATCAGACAAGTGAAGTAGTTTTGAAATATCTTATATCCTATGAGAATGTCATAGTGACATTCTCCGCCCAACCTATCCATATCCTGGATAATCAGTTAAAACATAAAATTTGGAATAATGGAATATGTGACTTGGATGGTAAAGTCCGAGTTTAAGTGTACTATTAGTTTTAGGAATTAAAAAACTAGGAATGATTGTGAAGCTAACCAGTGTCACAAGTTTAAATCCCATCAGATTTTGTTAGTACCAGAGATTGAACCTGGGGGAACTTAACCACTGAGCCACATTTCTAGCCTTTTAAAAAAAATGTTTTTGGACACAAAATCTTGCTAATTTGCTTAGCGCCTCACTAAGCTACTGAGGCTGGCTTTGAACCTGTGGTCCTCCTGCTTCAGCCTTCCAAGCCATTGAGATTACAGGCATGTAGTACTATGCCTGGCTTAAACCCCATCATTCTTCACCAAATTTCTAGAAAGAGTCCCTACTTGACTGCTAATAGCAAATTAAATAGACCTCTAGTAAATGTGTCTTGATATTTCAAATTTTTCTGCATATATGAAGAGTGGGAAAGGCATAGTGATACCTACATTACAATTTTTATAGCCCTAAATTTAGTATACTCATGACCTCTACCCCGTTTCTACATTTAGGAAATTGGTGTGTGTGTGTGTGTGTGTGTGTGTGTGTGTGTGTGTGTGTAAGAGAGAGAGAGAGAGAGAGAGAGAGAGAGATATCAAGTGTGTGCAAATTAAATGGTGATCTTCAAAAGTTATCATATAGCTCAGGAATGTTGAAGTATTAAATATATGATAGGATGAGCAACCTCCAAGTTTTCCCAGGACTACAGAAATTTATGAGGATAGAAACTTCCAGTTTTAAAACTGATAATGTTCATAGAAAACTGGGACACCAGTTTTCCGGTCACCTAGTGGGTCACCCT
The DNA here is from genome assembly GCF_964194105.1 of Spermophilus citellus. Classification (NCBI taxonomy): domain Eukaryota; kingdom Metazoa; phylum Chordata; class Mammalia; order Rodentia; family Sciuridae; genus Spermophilus; species Spermophilus citellus. The sequence goes on along the minus strand of NC_138190.1, from coordinate 114,930,508 downwards.
AGTTTTCAATGCTTTTTTCTTTCATCATTTTGTTTTCGATATAGAGCAGAGGAGGGAGTTGGGCAGAGAAGCTACATTTTATTGTTAAAACTAATTTTACAACTAGCTAAAATCCAAAGTCAAAATGTCATAAGAAAGCAATTTTTAGCTATAAACAAGAAAAACTTTAAAATGAAGGTGTCAACTTCAAGTACTGGATTGAACATACAATGCAATTTCCTGGAAGTCAGGACATTGAGTGTTGAAAATCTGGTCAAGTATGGAGGCAAAAAGTTAAAGCTATTGAATCATCTGATCTTAAGGGAACATGGGAGCAATTGAATTATATGTAATCAGGTTGGGGTAATTAATAACAGGGGAGAGCAAGTAGACCAGTATAAGGTAGATCAGAGAGAATATTTCATCATAGAGGCAGTGAGCAACAATAGGGTGTTTGCTGCCTTTTTTTTTTGTGTGGTTGCAGGTTATTCTTTCATACAGGAATAGGCTTTACGGATAAGTAGGCCTGACAGAATATAGACATACCAATAAGGCATGGCTGGAACATCTACAGTTGTTGGAGTGTTGGATTAAATGAATGTATAATACCATTCAATTTTAACAATTCTTAAAAATCCATATTCTGCTCAAATGTTTATATTATTAACCTCAGACTTGATTTCTTTATTATTAAATTAGGAATAATAAATGAAACTTCACAGGATTAATATGAAGATAAATTAAAGAAACTAGTAACTTGAAACATTAAGCACATTGCTTGACACAGAGTTGGTCAGAAAATGGTAACTATTTTTATTATGAAAAATTTTTAAAATATGTTTTCCAAATCTACATTTCCTTGACAGAATTTTTTTAATAACTTTAAAACTATGGAGTGACATTTTTAAACTGGTGAGATACCTCAGTGAACAAATGGCTAAATTATTGATGTCATCATCAAATATGTCAGTTCTCCTTATAATTAGTTTTTGATATGACCTCAGTATCAATGATTTTTTTCATAGTCCGAAGTTGGCAGCATAATCAAGAAAAATCAAATTTCACTATGGGCAGGCCCACAAAATCATCTAACTTCCATTGTGGAGTATTATTTTTTTTAACTACATGCCTTACAGATGGTATGGTTTTCTGTTCTAGTATTGTATATACTATACTGAATACAGTTTGGGGATGGAATGACTATTTTGCTTAGTTGGAAGCTGGTGTATAGATATTTCAGCTTTCTTTACTAGTTTAGGCAATAATAATGTAGGCAGTAGATTGGCTGAGATTGAAGTAGAACATCTGTTTCTCTATACCACAAAATCATCAATTCAATTAATTTTACTTTCAAATCATTTTGAGCCTGGTCTGTAAATGCATATTGATTTAATATGTGTGATATCTAAGCCTGTCTGATACCCTACAGGAGCTCCAGATGTTTAGGGACATTAGTTGTATTCTTAGATACAAATTATGTTTTATATATATATATATATATATATATATATATTTAAATATATTATTTAAGTATAAATAACATATTTGCTGCTTAGGGAAGAATAAAGTGCTAGAAATACAAACCATCAAAGGTAAATTTAAAAGGATATTATAGCCCCCAAAAGAATTAAAAATCATTCGTTGTGTTTTGGACAGTAGAAGGATAAGAGCTAATTCAAGTCAGGCAAAGAGATAAGAGAGCTTTACTTGGCAAGTTCAACCAAACTGTTTTAAATGTTTGCAAATATCCCAAAGGAAATAGAACAAAATGCTAATTATTCAGATTTGTTAAATTAACTGCCTATTAGCCAGATGATTTTTGTGTGAATGTTAAACATTCATATCATTTAAAGTTATCTGGGTTCTCAGAAGGTCCATATGTACTTCATAGATCATAGAAAATAATTTCAATTTTCTTCAAAATGTGACAGAAATCACTGGATAATTTTTAGTCAAGAAGTAACTTATGATCAGATTTATGCATTAAAAATAGCTTTGAATGTTTAATGGAACAATTGATTTCAGAGGAGCAAAGAAGAAGTTAGCACAGTGGTAATTAAAAATGAAATGTTAGTGGCTAGGAAAAAGTAATATTGGTAGAGGAGGTGATTGCCGCAGTCTGGCTGGGCACAATTCAGGAGCCACTTGTCAAAAGAAACTAACTTTATTCTTAGAACTACAAACGCCAAACAAAACAGCTCCTCAGGAAAAAACCCTCAGAGCTCAGCTGCCACCACTGGCTTCCCCAAGCCTCTCACCCCCACACAAACCTCACCACCTCCCACAATCCTCCTGCTCTTGAGGCTGATTGGCTGGGTTGCGTGGGCGGAGCCAAAGAAGTCCCCTAATGAGCAGCTCCGTGGTGGTGGTGGAGCCAATCAGCTAGATGTATCTGGGGCCTCTGTGAGCCAATCATCAGCTGGCAGTCTGAAGGGCAGGGAAACAGCCCAATGGACATCACCGCAGAGGAGCCAATCAGCTAGATGTTGCTGGGGCCGCTGTGAGCCAATCATCAGCCGGCAGCTGGAAGTTTGCTGGCACCTGGAAGTTTGCTGGGGCCCATTTGTCTGTGGCTCTCAACAGGTGATAAATGATAATATTTACTATTTATTTTAAAGATGGATTTGTTAGAATTTCCTGGTAGAAGTGATGTAGGTGGTAGGTGTGGAAAGCGCAACATCAGGGATGACTCCTGAATGTATTATTTAAGCAATTAGGTGAATAAGGGCACAATTCACTTAGTTGAAGGAGACATGTGATGAAGTGAGTTTATTCTATCCTCACTACCAACCTCAAATCATGTGTTGACATAATCTGTTTTCAGTCTTCTACTCCGTGGTCGCTAAACACTATTGAAGAAACATTTAGCTTTGCTGATTGATTTCATCATGATAGATTAATTCTCTCTTCACTCAGTTGAGTTCTCACTATTACCTAGCAGTAGATTTACTCAATTATTAAATTATCTACAGGAACTTCAAACTCTTCCATTCAATTCAAGCCACCCTACACCCCTTGCTCCTCTTATTCTTAGCAAGCACTATATGTTTTACTTTGTGGAGAAGTTCAAAATCAACTGATTGGAGCTTTTTCAAAAATTTAGGAACTCCTCTGCTTTCCTCCTATCCTAGAGGAAGGTTTCCCTATTTCTTTTCATGATTAATGTCTCATGTATGTTCTTGATTAATGGAAGAGAGATTAGCTGCTTATGGTGCTAAGTTTAAAAAATGGGTTGATTTAAAGTAAATTATTTTAGAAAAACAAATTATAATAATGGGGGAAATTATCAAAGAACATTACTCCCAACTGTTAGTGGTATTATATCTAAAAATCTTTTGAATATAGATTAACAACCAGTTATTATTCTCTTATTTCTTCCTCCCTTTGCTGCATTCCTTTGCCAACTAGGGAATCTTTAATACAATATTTTCAAGCATAAAAGTCTTATATGGTATCTCTGCCTTATATGGTATCTCTGAATTTTTTTAGAGAATATAAAGTAGAAATAGAATTTTCAGTGGTCAGTAAGAGTCCTAGTAATCACTGGAAGTTTATCATGAATACATTTGTTAATTATATACAAATAATGGATAATACCTTCCAACCAGATGACTTCAATGACTTTCTAGGAGGCAGTCTTTATCCTTTCTAGTGTGAGAATCAGCTATGCTTAAGTAATTGAATTCTGGATTTTTCTATCTTTATGGGCTTTTCTATTTTTATTTTATTTTATTTTTGAGTTGCAGTTGGACACAATACGTTTATTGTATTTGTATGTGGTACTGAGGATCAAACCCAGGGCCTCACATGTGCTAGGTGAGTGCTCTGCCACTGAGCCACAACCCCAGCCCAGCTTTTCTATTTTTAATGGATTAAGTGCCCCAACAACTTCAAGAGATCATGTGGTACTTGGTACCACCACTGTCTCATATTCATATGTCCAAGGTCAATCAACAGCTCACTCTCTAAGGCGGCTCTTCTGTGTGTTCTGTTTCTGCTAAGGATACTATTTTTCTATCAGTTACTCAGACTGAGAATTTGGGCCATTCTGAATAATTATTCTATCCATTTCTATCATCCACTGACTCTTGATTCTATGTTCTGTAATAGGACAATCATTCAATAATTGTAGAGAACATGTCAGGAGAGAGAGCCTCTTATTGATCTTCTATCCTCTAGTTTCTTTTTCCCCTAAATAATTCTTGTATAGTACTCCTACATTAATCTTCCTAAGGCAAAGATAAAACATGTCATGCCCATACTGAAGCACATCAAATGTCTCTTCATTGCCTACCAAATAAAGACTAAGTTTATTGATATAGCATTCAAGATCTTTGATACTCTACTCCTGCCTATTTATTATATTCTATTACTTTCCTATATGATCCCTGTGATCCATTTTACCAAATTACTCCACAATTTCTTTATGCTTTTTCTCTTTGTGCTTTTCATCTTCTTTTCTCCTTTTAAGAAGCACTTCTACCTCTACTTATAAAATCCTATCAATTTTGAGTGATAAAGTAAATGATGCTTTATTCATGTAATGGAATATTTTGTGGTTATTAAAATGTGATTCATGAAGGATTTTGAATTTCATTGATTGATATTAGAAACATTATTGAGGATCTCCTTCATTCCAGGTGTTCTGCCAGATACTGAATATTAGACAGACACAGTTAATGACATCATGAAGGTTATGGGCTAGGAAATTCAGACATTGAGGAACTCAGTGGTGGTGTGCTGAGTAGTTGAGCTATAAATATACCATGATGTGGAAATTTAAACATAGTCTAAAGATAAAAGGAAGGTTCTCCATGGTAGCAAAATTTAAACCATGTTTGAAACATGTAAAAACAATGATTCTCACACTTTTTGGTCTCAGGAACACTTTATTTGTTTATTGATTTTTTTTTTAAAAAGTGACAGTGGAATGCATTACAATTCTTATTACACATATACAGCACAATTTTTCATGTCTCTGGTTGTATATAAAGTATGTTGACACCCAATTCGTGTCTTCATACATGTACTTTGGATAATGATGTCCATCACATTCCACCATCCTTGCTAATCCCCTGCCCCCTCCCTTTCCCTCTCACCCCTCTTCCCTATCTAGAATTCATCTAATCCTCCCATGCTCCCCCTCCCTACCCCACTATGAGTCAGCCTCCTTATATTAGAGAAAACATTTGGCATTTGTTTTTTAGGGGGATTGGCTAACTTCACTTAGCATTATCTTCTCCAACTCCATCCATTTACCTGCAAATGCCATGACTTTATTCTCTTTTATGTCAGACTAATATTCCATTGTGTATATAGGCCACATTTTTTTAATCCAGTCATCCACTGAAGGACATCTAGGTTGGCTCCACAGTTTAGTTATTGTGAATTGTGCTGCTATAAACATTGATGTGGCTGTGTCCCTAATCATCCTAAATGAAGAAAAATTAAAGGCATTCCCTGTAAAAAACTGGAACAATACAGGGATGCCCTCTTTCACCACTTCTATTCCACATAGTTTTTTGGGCAGAGCAATTAGACAGATGAAAGAAATTAAAGGGATATGTATAGGAAAAGAAGAACTTAAATTAGCAACATTTGCTGATGATATGATTCTATACTTAGAAGACCCAAAAAGCTCCACCAGAAAACTCAGGAACACTTTATGTTTTAAAAAGTAATTGAAGATCTTAAAAAGTTTTCATTTTTGTTATGCTTATTAATGTTTATTGTATTTTAAATTTAAATATATTTTAAAATTTGAAATAACAACAAAAACATTTACATTTTATAACAAATATCTATATTTCCCAAAATACAAAAGAAATGTAGTGAGAAAAATGTTTATATTTTTACTAATCCTTTAATGTCTTGCTTAATAGAAGATAATTGGATTTTTCTGTTTGCTTTTGCATTCAATCTTTTTTGATATGTTGTTTTGGATGAAGAATAAGAAGATTGTAGCCTCATACAGACATATATTTGAAATATAGTTGAATATTTTAATAATCTTGTCAAATAATTTTGGAGATGCTTCTTTGATGCTACATCAAAACTCAGCAAGTGGTTGTTTTTCAAGGGTAGTTAAAATATAAAATCTGAAACTGCATCAATGAACTTTTCATATTCTATGATGTTAAAAATTTGGAACTCCTTTTTACATTAAATGGAAACTTAACATGTGATTTTGACCTGTGGATCCACTAAAAGGGGCTTTCCTATTCACAGAGGTCCCCTAAGCCCCACTTTGAGAGCTCCTGAAATGAGAGCTGCTTTGGTATTTAAGCAAAGGCTGAGAGAAGAGAAACAGTCTGGTGTTGAAAAAGCATGGGAACATGCTTAGGCTATGATATTACTGAAGAAGAAGGATGCAATATATATATATATATATATATATATATATATATATATATATATATATAATAGGATCTCAACTCTCTAAAGGAAAATGATTATCAAGGTATAATCAAGGTATAAAGTCCTAAGGAAATACTCTAAAATGTTAACAGCAGTCCTTCATATGTCATTTTCTGTACCCTTTACATTTTCCTGAACTTTTACATCTTCAACCACTAGCTATTTTTACTTCTATAATGCTAAGTGAAATAAATCAGTCCCCAAAAGCCGAAGGTCAAATGTTTTCTCTGATATGTGGTAGCTAATCCAAAATAAGGTGGGAGGATTAAAAAAAAAGGAATAGAAGAAAGATCAATAGAGTAGACAAGAGGAGATATGGGATAGGAAAAGACAGTGGGATGAATCTGACCTAACTTTCCTGTGTACATATATGTATTTAGCACAGTGTATCTCACCATCATCCACAAGATACTATTTTTTTAAAGAGAGAGAGAAGAGAGAGTTAGTGAGAGAGAGAGAGAGAGAGAGAGAGAGAGAGAGAGAGAGAGAGAGAGAATTTTTAATATTTATTATTCAGTTTTCGGTGGACAAAACATCTTTATTTTTATTTTTTATGTGGTGTGGGGATCAAACCCAGCGCCCCACGCATGCCAGGTGAGCGCGTTACCACTTGAGCCACATCCCCACCTCAAGATACTACTTTTAAAAAATTATAAGTAAATAACAGAAAGATCAATGGTGTAGAGGGAAAGGAATAGTGAGTAGGAGGAAGGAAGGTAGGGGAAGTAGTGGGAACTGAATTAGAACAAATTATATTCCACACTTCTAAAACTGTTAAAATAAACTTTATTGTCATAGCTAAAAAGGATCAATAAAATCAATGAAAAATAAAGGGAAAAATAAATCCTCTGCATCTTTTAATGTTCTGCTTATATGCTATGTCCTTTTAAAAGCATTGTCTCATTCCTTATCCATCTAAAAGTAATCTCTCCTTGTTTAGTGCTTTCCTTACTAGTGTTTACACTTTCCTATCAAACCATTCTGTAGTGCTTTATAGTGCAAATTGTGTAGATTTTTTTCCATTGGGGGTAGGAACTAGAGTGTGTTTCCTCATAACATTAAGTTTTTATGTTGTAAAAAGAATGTAACAAAACATTTTGGAGTTAAATTGAATTGAAATCCTAAGTATTTAACATATTTTAAATGATATTTAAAGAGTATTACAAAAATAACATGCAAGTACTTTCAAAAATTTGGACAAGTATGGAAAAATATACATAAGACATTGCTGATCATGGTTAATAGCAATGGCTTTGGAATTCTACTAACTTAGCTTCAAATCCTGGATTTCCTGTGTGCTTGCTATCTCTATGTAATAAAGAACAATTCTTCTAATCATTCCAATGCCCAGTTTACCCATATATGAAATGGAGATGATAATCATATCTTCCAAAGTTGTTGTGGGGAATTGATGGCACAATGTATACTACTGGTATATAGTAAAACTTGATGAATAATATCTATTTATTATTATCATAGATAATTAATTTATTTAGAAATTCACAAATTCATTATTATGAATGTATTCTTTAATATATTCAGGATCACGGGCCACTTAATATTTTTTTTCTTGCCTTGCCAATCCTTTTTTTTTTTTTTTTTGGTACTGGGCATTGAACCTAAGAGCTTAACCACATCCTCAGCCCTTTTTACATTTTCTTTAGGTACAGGATCTCCCTAAGTAGCTTAGGACTTTGATAAATTGCTGAGGCTAACTTTTAACTTGCAATCCTCCTTCCTTAGCCTCCTAAGCTGCTGGGATTATAGGCCTGCACCACTACACCTGGCTTTCCAATCACTTGAAAGTAACCACTGATTAGTGAGTTGGCTTGAGTTGATCTGGCCTTTTCTAAATAACATAGCTTATAAAAAGTTATAATTTAACCTATGGCCTGTAATGTTATAAGCAATCTGGAGTGGAGGCAAGAGTCTCAGATAAACAAGTGAAAAGTCTAATTACCAGCAATGTTTTCATTAAACGGCTGCAGCTCATATTGTAATTTTTGTTACATTTGTTAATGATAGTTCTGAATGACACACTCTGCTTCAGCTCAGGAAGCATGTCCTTGGGCTGCTATAGCAGCTGTCTGTATCAGTCAGTGGAATTGAATATCTGGATAACTAATAGCCAAATAAACACATTTTTTCCTCTGTCTCTTACCATACTAAAATGAAAGGAAGTATGTACCATGTATGAAAATGATAGCATTGACACTCTTTAAAGACTTGGGAGTTGCTTCCCAGTGGTAATTATGGGATGTTATAAGCCATGCAATGCTATCTCTTTAAAATGCACTGAGAGCAGGAGGAATGTTCTCATAGGAGTACTGGATTGTTCTCTTTCAATGTTGCTCTTTTCTACATTTTTGGATGCTCACACTAGTACTGCCACTTCCAGACCCAGGCTGAGCATTCTGTAACAAAAAATAATAATAATGAGAGGGAGAGTGTTTTTGCTGTCCTGTCTTGTGGGGTTCTCTATCAGTTTCTGTTCCACAGACAACTGCCCTGGCTATTAAAACTCAGATCTGGTCAGTCTTCAGGGCTAAATTGGCCTTTCATATGCTCATACCCAAAGTCATCAGGCCTTGATGGTTTCTCCTGGTTCTGAGCAGTGTCTTTTATTGTGGTGCTTTGCTTAGGCCTTCTCTAAGACCACAAATGTTCCATGTCTTCAAATTGCCTACCTATAAATTTCCATCCCAATCAAAATTCCCATTTCCTGGGCATAGCTTATTTCAGTTGTACGTGAAGACAAAGACATATATTTGAATTAATTCACTGATCTGTCACTGACTGATGGAGAATTCCTTATCCTTTACAATGCTTTGCTGACTTTAAATAACTTCGTCTACCCAATAAATGTATTGCTGTGTACTGGATCTGTTGTGATGAACTGGGTAAGTCCAAATTCCTGAGGAGCCTATAATATTGAAGATAAAACACATAAATAAGTAATTATTAATATACTACAATGTGGCATTTGCAAAGATAGGAGATGAGTGTGTTACAGTGGAAGGACAATTAACCTGGTATTAAGGTGTCAAGAAAGGTGGGTTGGAAGGATAAATATTGGATTTGAAGAGTAGGATTTAACTGACTATAGTGAATGAAGGTGAAGATCATAGTAAACAGAATAGATAGCATGAGGCAAAAAAAGCTTAGAAAGAGCATGATCTGTGAAGAAGACCAAAAATCAGTTTTAAAGATAGTGGCAAAGAAAATAACTACAAAATAGGAAGACAGAGCCAGGCCATGGAAAGCTTTTTTGTGTCATGAAATTTGGGTTTTGTTCCAAAGCTGTTGGAGAGTTACTAAAGTATATTTATGAGACTCAGTAAAGGAACCAACAAAGGAGGAGAGAGAGAAGATAATGGAGAAAGGAATGAATGACAGAGTAAGGTGATGGAGATGGGAGGGAATGAGAATAAAAATCACAGAAGGAAGGATTGTTCATATAGGAAACAGTCTCCTAGAATTCATGCTTCTGCAAAAAATCTCTTTACAATCAGGTTTTGTGTGCTTCATGGACATAAGAGCAAGCTCTTCTCTTTATCTTGTTTCTTGCCATTGCTTTAGCTCTTTCAGCCTAGTCTCTAACCTGTATCCTACCTAAGGCCCAACATGGTAGACCCTGTGGAAATGGACCAGAATTGTCCTTTATAAGAGAGATTTTCTATGTGCTGGTGGCATTTGGCAGTTTATAGAATCTTTGACATCCATCATCTCACAATAGCCCTTAAGGCAACAGAGAAACTGTGACAATCACCATTTTACGAGGCTTAGAACTTTTAGTCACTAGTTCAGTGTCAAATCACTTAAAATGAATAAGTGTCACAATTTCAACTGAAATACAAGTCTTCTAATTCTAGGTCATCTCATGCCATTTTTTTGTATACTCAAATGTTCATTCAGAGTCTTATATATGAATGAATGGGCCATACGGGTAAGTGGGAAGTCAAATCCATGATTTCAGCCTTTTGAGCACAATTCTGTAGCCAACTCATCACATCTGCTGAGTCAGTATTAAGTCATCATAAATAAACTAACCCAGTGTGGTCTACCCTCTGAATGGGGAACTGGGACTCCATTTCCTTTATGGGCTTCTTTGGGAACAATCTATTCACAAACTAAACTCTCATTAGTCACTTATGGATTGATTTTATTTCATATCACCCAGATAATGTGATTCTTCTGTTTGTTCCTTCTCCTTACATACTTTTGTTCTTTTTTTCTTCTTTGTATATATTTTTGGGCCATCTCATACAGTCAAAGTTCAGAAATATGACATTAAGAGTGGCATTATACATCAGTAGTTTCCATGAATCCTTAGCATTTGAAGGACCTGAAGTTCAAAACTCAAATGTACTTTTGGTCTATTGAATGTTTCTAGTTTATAGTTTTTCCTCATTAGACTAATTAAGACTTTACTGTTTGTATTAGGCCGGTGGCTCTAATAAAATTAACAAAGTCAATGAATAAAGGGCAAAATGAGCTATCTTATTAAAAGTGTCTAACATCTAGGTTATATGCTGCAAATGTTCTATCATTTATTTAGCTGTCTGACCTGGAAGTACCTCAAATAAGATTGCATTGAAGACAGAATTAGGGTATATTAAATTATTCAAACTACTCTTCAATATATCCTACCCTTCTAGTCTTTCTTTCACTCCTGCTTGGTTGTGGTCTGCAAATTTAATATGTTTGAGCACTTGCAGAATGCTGATCATTTGGGGCATTCAGATGCTTCAATTTCCACCTTCAGTCTTATAAAATATTGTCTACTCATTGTCTTCTTGCATGGCTCTGCCAACAGTTTTTAGTATCTTCATAATCTTGCTTCATAATCTTCTGAGATTTTCTTTCTCCTTTTTTTGCCATCTGTGTTAAAATATAGAGGCACAACCTTTTTAATTTTTTTTTCATTGTAGATGAACACAATACCTTTATTTATTTATTTATTTATTTATTTGTTTATGTATTTATTTATTTATTTTTATGTGGTGCTGAGGATCGAACCCAGTGTCTCACATGTGCCCGGCAAGTGCGCTTCCACTGAGCCACAACCCTAGCCCTAGAGGCAGAATGTTTATTCCTCGAATTCACTGAGATTTTTGTGTTTTGGTTGGCTGGCTCATTATGTTCTAGATGAAGGAAGGACTGAGGTTTGTGGGGAGATGTATTAGGTGGGAGGCATTTGTTACATTTTCTTTTTTTTTTTTAATAGTTGGTCGTTCAAAACATTACATAGTTCTTAATATATCATATTTCACAGTTTGATTCAAGTGGGTTATGAACTCCCATTTTTACCCAGTATACAGATTGCTGTATCACATCAGTTACACTTCCATTTATATATTGCCATTCTAGTGTCTGATGTATTCTGCTGTCTATCCTATTCTCTATTATCCCCGTTCCCCTCCCCTCCCCTCCCCTCCCCTTTTCTCTCTCTACCCCCTCTACTGTAAATCATTTCTTCCACTTGTATTATTCTTCTCTTACCCCTCCTTTCCTCTTATATGTAATTTTGTATAACCCTGAGGATCACCTTCCATTTCCATGTGATTTACCTTCTCACTCCCTTTCCCTCCCACCTCTCATCCCTGTTTAATGTTAATCTTCTTCTCAAGCTCTTCGTCCCTACCCTGTCCTTGGTTACTCCCCTTATATCAAAGAAGTCATTTGGCATTTGTTTTTTAAGGATTGGCTAGCTTCACTTAGCATAATCTGCTCTAATGCCATCCATTTCCCTCCAAATTCTATGACTTTGTCATTTTTTAATGCGGAGTAATACTCCATTGTGTATAAATGCCACACTTTTTTATCCATTCATCTATTGAAGGCATCTAGGTTGGTTCCACAATCTTGCTATCATGAATTGTGCTGCTATGAACATCGATGTAGCAGTGTCCCTGTAGCATGCTCTTTTTAGGTCTTTAGGGAATAGACCAAGAAGGGGAATAGCTGGGTCAAATGGTGGTTCCATTCCCAGCTTTCCAAGAAATCTCCATATTGCTTTCCAAATTGTCTGCACCAATTTGCAGTCCCACCAACAATGAACAAGTGTACCCTTTTCCCCACATCCTCTCCAGCACTTGTTGTTGTTGGACTTCATAATGGTTGCCAATCTTACTGGAGTGAGATGGTATCTTAGGGTGGTTTTGATTTGCATTTCCCTGACTGCTAGAGACGGTGAGCATTTTTCATGTACTTGTTGATTGATTGTATGTCCTCCTCTGAGAAGTGTCTGTTTAGGTCCTTGGCCCATTTGTTGATTGGATTATTTGTTATCTTATTATCTAATTTTTTGAGTTCTTTGTATATTCTGGATATTAGGGCTCTATCTGAAGTGTGTGAGGTAAAGATTAGTTCCCAGGATGTAGGCTCCCTGTTTATCTCTCTTATTGTTTCTTTTGCTGAGAGAAAGCTTTTTAGTTTGAGTAAGTCCCATTTGTTGATTCTAGTTGTTAACTCTTGTGCTATGGGTGTCCTATTGAGGAATTTGGAGCCCGACCCCACAGTATGTAGATCATAGCCAACTTTTACTTCTATCAGACGCCGTGTCTCTGATTTAATATCAAGCTCCTTGATCCATTTTGAGTTAACTTTTGTGCATGGCGAGAGAAAGGGATTCAGTTTCATTTTGATGCAAATGGATTTCCAGTTTTCCCAGCACCATTTGTTGAAGATGCTACCCTTCCTTCATTGCATGCTTTTAGCCCCTTTATCAAATATAAGATAGTTGTAGTTTTGTGGATTGGTTACTGTGTCCTCTATTCTGTACCATTGGTCCACCCACCTGTTTTGGTACCAGTACCATGCTGTTTTTGTTACTATTGCTCTGTAGTATAGTTTGAAGTCTGGAATCGCTATACCGCCTGATTCACTCTTCCTGCTTAACATTGTTTTTGCTATTCTGGGTCTTTTATTATTCCATATGAATTTCATGATTGTTTTATCTATTTCTACAAGAAATGCTTTTGGGATTTTGATTGGAATTGCATTGAACTTATAGAGAACTTTTGGTAATATCGCCATTTTGATGATGTTAGTTCTGCCTATCCATGAACAAGGTATATTTTTCCATCTTCTGAGGTCTTCTTCTATATCTCTCTTTAGGGTTCTGTAGTTTTCATTGTATAGGTCTTTCACCTCTTTTGTTAGGTTGCTTCCCAAGTATTTTATTTTTTTGAGGATATTGTGAATGGAGTGTTTTTCCTCATTTCCGTTTCAGAAGTTTTGTCGCTGATATACAGGAATGCATTTGATTTATGCGTGTTGATTTTATATCCTGCCACTTTGCTGAATTCATTTATTAGCTCTAATAGTTTCTTTGTAGACTCTTTTGGGTCTGCTAGGTATAGAATCATGTCATCTGCAAATAGTGATAATTTAAGTTCTTCTTTTCCTATTTTTATGCCTTTAATTTCTTTCGTCTGTCTAATTGCTCTGGCCAGTGTTTCGAGGACTATGTTGAACAGAAGTGGTGAGAGAGGGCATCCCTGTCTTGTACCAGATCTTAGAGGGAATGCCTTCAATTTTTCTCCATTCAGAATGATGCCGGCCTGTGGCTTATCATAGATTGCTTTTACAAGGTTGAGATATGATATTGTTATCCCTAATTTTTCTAGAGTTTTGAACATAAAGGGATGCTATACTTTGTCGAATGCTTTTTCTGCATCTATCGAGATGATCATATGGTTCTTATTTTTAAGTCTGTTGATGTGGTGAATAACATTTATTGATTTCCGTATATTGAACCAGCCTTGCATCCCAGGGATGAATCCTACTTGATCATGGTGTATAATTTTTTTGATATGTTTTTGTATCCGTTTTGCCAGAATTTTATTGAGGATTTTTGCATCTAGGTTCATTAGAGATATTGGTCTGTAGTTTTCTTTCTTTGAAGTGTCTTTGTCTGGTTTAGGCATCAGGGTGATGTTGGCCTCGTAGAATGAATTTGGAAGTTCTCCCTCTTTTTCTATTTCCTGAAATAGCTTGAAAAGTATTGGTGTTAGTTCCTCTTTAAAGGTTTTGTAAAACTCTGCTGTATACCCGTCCGGTCCTGGGCTTTTCTTAGTTGGTAGTCTTTTGATGGTTTCTTCTATTTCCTCTGTTGTTATTGGTCTGTTTAGGTTGTCTATATCCTCCTGACTCAATCTGGGCAGATCATATGACTTAAGACATTTATCGATGCCTTCACTATCTTCTATTTTATTGGAGTATAAGGATTCAAAATAATTTCTGATTATCTTCTGTATTTCTGAAGTGTCTGTTGTGATATTGCCTTTTTCATCCCGTATGCTAGTAATTTGGGTTCTCTCTCTTCTTCTCTTCGTTAGCATGGCTAAGGGTTTGTCGATTTTATTTATTTTTTCAAAGAACCAACTTTTAGTTTTGTCAATTTTTTCAATTGTTTCTTTTGTTTCGATTTCATTAATTTCCGCTCTGATTTTAATTATTTCTTGCCTTCTACTTCTTTTGCTATTGTTTTGCTCTTCTTTTTCTAGGATTTTGAGATGAAATATGAGATCATTTATTTGTTGGTTTTTTCTTTTTTTAAGGAATGAGCTCCAAGCAATGAATTTTCCTCTTAGAACTGCTTTCAATGTGTCCCATAGATTCCAATATGTTATGTCTGTGTTTTCATTTAACTCTAAGAAGTTTTTAATTTCCTCCTT
Organism: Spermophilus citellus; assembly: GCF_964194105.1. Taxonomy (NCBI): domain Eukaryota; kingdom Metazoa; phylum Chordata; class Mammalia; order Rodentia; family Sciuridae; genus Spermophilus; species Spermophilus citellus. The sequence goes on along the minus strand of NC_138190.1, from coordinate 114,915,431 downwards.
AATGTCTTCTATAACCCATTGATCATTCAGTAACCTATTGTTCATTCTCCAAGTGATGCATGATTTTTCCTTCCTTCTTTTATCGTTGATTTTCAGTTTCATTCCATTATGATCAGATAAGATGCATGGTATTATCTCTACTCCTTTATATTGTCTAAGAGTTGCCCTGTGACATAATATATGATCTATTTTTGAGAAGGATCCATGTGCTGCTGAGAAAAAAGTGTAACTACTTGATGTTGGGTGGTATATTCTATATATGTCAATTAAGTCTAGGTTGTTAATTGTGTTATTGAGTTCTATAGTTTCCTTATTTAACTTTTGTTTGGAAGATCTGTCCAGTGGTGAGAGAGGTGTGTTGAAGTCTCCCATGATTATTGTATGGTGGTCTATTAGACTCTTGAACTTGAGAAGAGTTTGCTTGATGAACGTAGCTGCACCATTGTTTGGGGCATATATATTTATGATTGTTATGTCTTGTTGGTGTATGGTTCCCTTAGGCAGTATGTAGTGTCCCTCTTTATCCCTTTTGCTTAACTTTGGCTTGAAATCTATTTTATTAGATATGAGTATGGACACTCCTGCTTGTTTCCGCAGTCCATATGAGTGGTATGATTTTCCCCAACCTTTCACCTTCAGCCTATGTATATCTTTTCCTATCAAATGCGTCTCCTGTAGGCAGCATATTGTTTTGTCTTGTTTTGTGATCCATTCAACTAGCCTGTGTCTCTTAATTGGTGAGTTTAAGCCATTAACATTTAGGGTTATTATTGAGATATGGTTTGTTCTTCCTGCCATATTTGTTTATTAATGTTACTAAACCTGATTTGTTTTCCTCTTTGATTACTTTCCCCCCTTTACTGTCCTACCTCCCACTGTTGGTTTTCAATGTTATTTTCCATTTCCTCTTCCTGTAATGTTTTGGCAAGGATTTTTTGAAGAGATGGTTTTCTAGCTGCGAATTCTTTTAACTTTTGTTTATCGTGGAAGGTTTTAATTTCATCTTCCATCCTCAAGCTTAATTTTGCCGGATACACGATTCTTGGCTGGAACCCATTTTCTTTCAGTGTTTGAAATATGTTATTCCAGGATCTTCTAGCTTTCAGAGTCTGTGTTGAGAGATCAGCTGTTATCCTGATTGGTTTACCCCTAAATGTAATCTGCTTCCTTTCTCTTGTAGCTTTTAAAATTCTCTCCTTATTCTGTATGTTGGACATCTTCATTATAATGTGTCTAGTTGTGGATCTCTTATGATTTTGTACATTCGGCGTCCTGTAGGCTTCTAGGATTTGGGATTCTGTTTCATTCTTCAAGTCTGGGAAGTTTTCTCGTATTATTTCATTGAATAGATTGTTTATTCCTTTGGTTTGGAGCTCTGTGCCTTCCTGTATCCCAATGACTCTTAAGTTTGGTCTTTTAATGTTATCCCATATTTCTTGGATGTTCTGCTCATGGTTTCTTAGCAGACTTGCTGAGCTGTCTATGTTCTTTTCAAGTTGAAATACTTTGTCTTCATTGTCTGATGTTCTATCTTCTAAGTGATCTACTCTGCTGGTAGTATTCTCAATTGAGTTTTTAAGTTGGTTTATTGCTTCCTGCATTTCTAGGATTTCTATTTGTTTGTTTTTTATTACCTCTATCTCCCTGTGAAATTGATCTTTTGCTTCCTGGATTTGTTTATGTATTTCCTTGTCAAAGTGATCTTTCATTGTCTGATTTTGCTGTCTCATGTCTTCCTTGAGACTCCAGATCATCTGAAGCATGTATATCCTGAACTCTTTTTCTGACATTCCATCTGTTGCAGCTATTACCTCTTCTAAAGTTGAGTTGACCTGCATTGCTTGTGGTCCTTTCTTTCCTTGTCTTTTCATACTGCTCGCGTTTCTTTCTGCTTGGTGAAACTGTTGTGTTTTTGAAATTTTCCCCCTATTTATTTATATTGCTCTTGTATAGTTGGGAAATCTCCCTTGCAGGGCGGGTAGTGGCTGTGCTCCTCCTCTAATTAGGGTGATCTGTCTACCACGCTGGTCGGTCGCAGGTCTGCCCATCCTACGGGCGTGGGTGGCGCCTCTGCTCTGCCCCCACTCCAATTGTGGTGACGTAACTACCACACCCTCGGGTCGTTGGTCCTGATCCGGATGTGGGCGGCGGCTCTGCTCGGCCCCTACTCCAATTGGTGTGACGTGTCTACCACGCTGGCAGGCCTCTAGGCCTGTTCCGCCGGTGGGTCGCAGGTCTGCCTACCTTGCGGGCTCGGGTGGCAAGTCTGCTCAGCCCCCACTCCCAGTGGGGGTACCTGACTGCCTCTCCAATGGGACGCTGGGTCTTTTCCGGACACGGGCGGCGGCTCTGCTTCACCTCGACTCCAAACAGTGTGACGTGACTGACTCGGTGCTACTTGTCCACCACGCTGGCAGGCTACTGGGCCTGTCCTGCCAGTGGGTCGCAGGTCTGCCTACCTTGCAGGCTCAGATGGCGGCTCTGCACAGCCCCCACTCCAAATGGGGTGACTTGACTACCGCGCCGTTGGGTCACTGGTCCTGTTCTAGGCGTGGGCGGCTACTCTCTTCGGCCCCAGCTGCAGTTGGGGTGTCATGATACCACGCCGGCGGGTCACTTGGCCTGCTCTGGGCGCAGGCGGCAGCTCCACTCTGCCCCCCTGGCCCCCACAGCACCCAGCAGGACCCGGACCGAGAAGCAGTCACCACAGGTTCCCCAGCCCTGGGCCAAAGCAGCTTTGGGAGCCAGAACCCGGCCTCTCCGATCCTGGCCACGCTCCGCTAGGAGCAGGCTCCAAGGAGCGACCCCCGCGGGTTCCCCAGCCCCAGGCCAAAGCTGCCCCGGGAGCCAGAGCCCTGCCGCTCCAAGCTCTCCGAGCTGGGTGCACGCTCCGCTGGGAGCAGGCTCAAAGACGCAGTCCCCACGGGCTCCCCAGCCCCGGGCCAAAACTCTTCCGGGAGTCAGAGCCCAGCCGCCCTGAGCTCAGCGCACGCTCCACTCAACACACAGTCTCCGCAGGTTCCCCAGCCCTGGGCCAAAGCAGCCGGGGGAACCAGAATCCGGCCACTCAGCGCCCGGCGCATGCCTTGCCAGGAGCGAGCCCCAAGGCGTATTCTCCACAGGTTCTCCAGCCCCGAGCCTGAGCGATCTGTCTGCGAGACGCAGGCAAATACCAGCCTGAAATCACCTGTTCCATAGCTGAATGAGCTGAGATCAGTAGAAAACAGGGATGATTACATCAGCTCTCCAAGATGGCGGCTGCTGTCCTCCTCCGTGGTCTGACCGGTGTCGAGAATTGAACTGGACCGCTTCTCTCCTCTGTCTCAAAGCCGGAACTCAGCACTAAGCACGGCCATTGCACCACTGGCAGGAGCCCCCAGAATTGGCATCGCTGTACTCCCGCTCCAGCACCTCGCCGCTTCCCGGCACCTCGCCGCTTCCCAGTGCGTGCCGCAGACTCCAGCTGCGGGGCGGTCCGCAGATCAGGCAATGTGACCCTCCGTGCAGAGAAATCGCCCGCAACCGAGCCCCCGCAGCTGAACCTCGTGCGATGGAAATCTGTCCACTAGATTCTGGAGCACCTCAATTTCACTGGAAATTCCCAACAGGATAGCCTTCAGCTGTTTCACCTCGTCTTTCTCCCGCACAGTGACGTGGTGCACTGGGGTGATGCACTCCCTTCACCGCCATCTTACATATCGAGAGAGAATTTTTTAATATTTATATTTTTTAGTATTCGGCGGACACAACATCTCTGTTTGTATGTGGTGCTGAGGAACGAACCTGGGCCGCACGCTGTTACATTTTCTTGAGGATGGAATTGACAAAGTATTTGTGGGACATAATTGCACCCAATTATGGTAATATTAATAAAATGTTGCTTTTAACACATATGTTTACTATCTTACTATAATTAATGCTTATTTTCATGGAACATGAGAGCAATGATAAAGTTATCTCTCATCATTTTATCTGCATTTGGAAAATATCTATTCCATTTATAAGAGAAGATGTATTATTATGTGTGGTTAACAAGATCTGAGCCCCCAAATTATTTTCCCAGTCATTCTTCTACCCATTACTTTGCTTTCCCTTAACCTCCTCATATATTGTTTCTAGGACAGCACCCATGTACTCTGTATGGGTCCATACATCAGGAACTGTTCCACCTTCCTCCTAACATGCCTTCAGATATGTGAAGAAATGTTCAGACCTCATTTATTCATAGTCATCTCTTTACTTAACAATTTATTGTGTATCTTCTCTGTGCTAGGCACTCTAGTATGTGCTGGAGATTTGACAGTGAGTAAGGTACACATAGTACTTGCCCTCCTGGAACCAGGAAGAGAATAAGCAGCAAAATAACTGAGATATTATGGTCAGTAAGAGCTCTCTGAAAAATGTCTTTTAAGCTAACACTTGAAATCAGTTATTAAACCAACCAGCCCATCAAACAAATCATGGTGAAGCATGTCCTTGGCAAAGGGAACCAAATGTTTAGCAATTACAAAGAATGAAAAGAGGTCACTCTGCTTTCTGAGAAGATCCATTCTTTTTCTTAAGAGTGTCATTTTCCCCTGTCTCTATGAGAGGCTCTGAAAAGAATGTGAAGATAAATTTCAGGATGAGTATGAGCAAAACCTCAATACCAAACTAGAAGAGTAGTAGGAATCTTTTGTGATGTTCACACACGATTGGAAAATGTGGTAATATGGAACAAGACCAACAAGCTATATATCCTGGAACTTTCTTGCATTATCTGGGTAACAGGTTTGACCTCAAGAGATGGCCTCTGTACATATTTTTGCAACTGGTTAGGTATCACATTTCAGATACAAATTTTGCATCTTGAGAATACTGAAACATTTCTGTAGGTCCATTATATATAACTTGAAACACCTCAAAACTTTTTGGTTGCCATAAGCATATGTTTCTTTTCTGCTCATCCAATAAACAACTGTGCCTTACTGTGCTATATCTTCTAAACAAAATACCTGGAGCAGCACTTAGTGAAATTGCACTCAATAAATGGAGTTTCCCCCAAGTAGAGTTGTGTAAGAAGTGTGTGTATATGTGTGTGAGTATGTGTATTTATGTGTATATGTATATTTTGTTATTCTTTGTACTGTATTTTTTTTTATCTAGGGGATTCTAGCTGTGAATTTGATACATGGCAATTATGGTTAAAAACATTTGCTTGGTCTGTAACAGATTGTTAGTATTTTGTGACCATATAAGTTGTACCAATGGATTGTTTTATGTGTAGGTATTATTATTATATACAAGGAAATATTTCCAGGCAAAGAATATGAATCATGAGTTAGGATGGACTTTAGAAGTTGTGCTGATATGGCTAAGGTCTGTGGTCCTAGATCTACAAATGGTTTGTAACAAATCAGAACAAACTAAATATAGGCCATTGACACGTGTACTCAGCTAAGTTGTATTAAAAAAATAGTTTGACTCTAGGCCTTAAAATACCCTACAGATTTAGCACTCACCTCATTTTTACAACAAACTCCTTGGACACTGAAGCTCTAAAGGAAAATGATCTGTCCTGAAGTATATGCAATAGGATTTGCTTGGGAACATAACAGTTGGACACCAGACTGGGCCAGGCCCCAGAAGCACAGCTACTTGGGAGGAGCCAATTCACCTTTTTATAAGTTATTAAAAATAGAATTCAGGTGTTTTGGTCAGGCTCTCCCAAACTCTTCTGAGGTTTCAATGTTCAACTGCTTGAGTTTTCTTTTGGATACCCCCTGCCTGAATTTGCTTATAAATTGTTCTTCAACTTGCTATCAAGGCTGTGCAACCAGAAAGTAGCCTTTGCTTTGATGAGATAGAAATTAAATATACAATTATTTTATTTTACTTTTTAAAAGTGTAATATTTTATTTTGCTGTTCTGTCTGTAGAGAAATGGGCATTTTCATATACTGCTGGTAGGGTTTTTGTTTTGTTTCTGTGCAGTGCTGGGGATGGAACCCAGAGCTTTATATATGCTAGTCAAGTGCTCTACCACTGAACTATATCCCCAGTTCCACATTTATTTTTTACTGTGACTTATTCAGGAACACATTTTACAAAATGCCTTCTTTCCTTTATTATTGTTTCTGGAAAGAAGTTATATTAAAATTGTTTCTGTTTGACTAAAAAACATAACTTTTTAAAAGTTTAACTTCTTTTGAAAATTTTTGAGTTTAATTCAAATACATGTCATTACCTTCTAAAGTAATGAAATGCACAGAGACAGTTATTTTGATCTGATGGTTTAGAGAAATTTCTGGAATAGTCACATTCAAAGATTCCTTATTAATGAATGTCTTTGATTTAAATCTAACCCCAAACTGCAACATTATTCTTTGTACATTTTCCTTATAAAGTGTTAACAAGCTTTGATTCAAATAAATAAAAAGTTATTTGTTTAAGAAAAATAAAGAATAAAAGGAAGCTCATTTTATACCCTTATTTTATTTTATTTTTATTTATTTTTATGCTATGCTGAGAATTGAACCCAGGGCCTCACATGTTCTAGGCAAACACTGTACCACTGAGCTACAACCCCAGCCCCAGGAAGCTCAATTTAGTTGGAGTATAGTGATTGATGGAAGTTATGGTACAAGGGCGTGGCATGAGTCAATTTATATTTCTAATGTCTCCCTCCAGCTATACATGTCAATCTCTTACGATTTACAATTCTTTTTCTATTCTGGCTGACTGTATCAGGTATGCTCCATTAATGTTATTGTCACATCTCTAGGAGGCCTCTTATTGCAAACCTACCCCAAATTTTGGTCTGTGTCCCTGGCAGAGGGCAATAAGATTATCACTTCTTGTGTTCTACTACTATACTAATGTCATTGCAGCTATAGAATATCACTGATTCATGTGATTTCAAATAACAAGGAAACACAAGAACATATGAACATGACATGCTATGAAGCCAGAACTCCCACATTCTATACTTCAGTCTCCTAAACCTTCCTCAGTACCCACCTTCTTTGTGAAGTCTACCACACCCTAAAGCTACTCTCTTTTTCTTGGTAATAGTTTCATTGTCTCTGAACTTCAATTGACTATTATCTTTATTTTTTATTAGAGCTTTATAGTTATACATAGATGTTGGGTTCATCCCAACAAACTCATACACTCATGGAATTCAATTTTAGTTTATATTCCCACCTTCCCTTTTATCCTTCTTTCCCTCCCTGATTCTCTTTCCTCTACTCTGCTAGACTTCCTTTTACTCATCTATTTATTTACATTTGATTGGTTCTTTTTACTTATACCTAAAGGTGAAATTCCCTGTGGTATACTTATATATACACATAACATGCTTTTCTAAAGAATTCATTCTGCATTACCTCCCTTTTCCCATCCCTCTTCTCTACCTCTCAAGCTTCTATACTACTAATCTTTCTTATATATTTATGGTATCTCTTTTAATGCAGTGTTCACACGTTAGCAGTGAATGAACCAAATTTGGTGTTCGGATGTTTGGCTCACTCTATATTTTTAAAAATAAGCTGAGTTTCCAGTGTTTTGCATAAAAATCCAGATCTCCTGCTTGTCTAGAAAACTGAAGAACTGGTTGCTTCAAATCTGCCTTCCCATATAACAAACAGCTAGAATGAAATACCATGTATTCTACATATAACATGCATTCTTCTGTCATTGTCTATGACACTTTCACCAGGCCTATCTCACTTACATTTATTACCCACTAACCCTTACTAAATTTGTGATCTTGACTTTCATTCCTGTGACAAGAACTTCAATAGATTTCAGTGCCTAGAATAGTGCCCAACAAAATTTTGGTACTCAATAAGGATTTGTTAAAGTAGTGAGTATTAAATGTACAACTAGATTTGGAGTTTCTTGAAAGAAAATAACATTTTCTATATATTTCAGTATTACATGCAGTGTAAGTACAGTGCCTTGTCCATATTAGGTACTCAAATATTTTTGATATATTAGATACAGTGAAGAAGAAGCTTAAATAGTCTTATGATTTTATGTGAAGAGTGCTGAATGATCTTTTCATAGTATATAATTTTTTTAAAATAATAGCTTCCAAGTGATAGTAAAAAGTAGTAAAAAGAGTACTGGACTAGTTGTCAAGAAATTAAGATTCTAATCAATTTTGAAACTGACAAGTTGTGTGACCATTAACAATAATATCAATTTGTCACTCCTGTTCATCCTCATCTGTAACAAATACTTACTTCACCCACTCCATTTGATTATTAAGTAAATTAAATGAGCTAATGTACGTGTAGTGCTTTTGTTCTTGTGGATTCATAATGGGTATTTTATAATTTATATCTGTTTTAAAGTCATGTTATATAAAATTGTGTTTTAAAATGTTATGTGTGTTATACCTGAGGTTATTTTATCATCTGACAAACAATTATAAATAAGTTCTGATCTCATTTGGTATCTGTCATAGTTCATACAAAAATTCTGTTCATGCTACACTTTCACAGGAAAATGAATCCTGTTTATGACAGAAGACAATTCACATCTAACTTCTTTCTTGCTAATCATTTTATGCCCTAACTGCAAGCAACATTCTTAAGAGAAAAACTAGTCCTCCCTCATACCTGTAACTTGAATACATAAGGTGACAACCGTGTAAAGAGCAAAGATGGTGTTGCTAATTTAATGGAAATCTAGGGGAAATTTTCTCTCAATGCAAGTAAGAATGATTGAATAATGGTTCATATTTCCCCATATAATTATGATGTCTCTGTTGCTCAATATTCCATGTCCAGCAATAGAAATAATTGTCTGAGACTTGATGATAGGGAAAACGAATTACTGTGTGTGATTACAGAGGAGTACTAGGAGTTATCTTGTGGACTCTCTGGGTTCATTTGAGTCCATAGTGTAGGCACTAGGCACCATTAATTAATTTGATATTATTCTTCTTTGTGAAGCTAGTAGATATAGAAAACTGATACCAATGAAAATTATTCCTGCCTATGGACACAAATGCATTTTTTTTTTCTGGTAATGATTGCTTCCTTGTGAAAAAGATGACCCCAAATCCTACTTTTTAATGCTTCATAAGACATTAAAAATTTTGCAATTACAGAAAATTCACTTAAGCATCCTTAAATATGTACATGTGGGCTCATCTGTGTGATACACACACTCCTATAAACATGTATGTAAGTACATATATATATGTGTGTGTGTGTGTGTGTGTGTGTGTGTATTTTTTTTTCAAATTGTAACCTGAACTACTGGTCTCATCAGCTTACTACTTCCTTCATTACTAAATTGAATAAAATTTTTGACTCATCTTATTTTTCTTATGCCAGAGTCATGTGTAAGTCTTTGAAAATTATACTTTAATACCTATTCTGCTTTTATCCTTCTGGAAGTACTGAGGAAACAAAGAATTAGAACTACAAAGAACCTGAAAATTTTTAAATCATTAGAAATGTTAGTACATTGTATAAAATATACCAGAATGTTTCTTGCAACATTGTTTGCAATAGGGAAAACTTGGAAGTTGCCTAACAGTATATGAAAAGTAGATTAAATTAAGTACATACATACTAAGGGAATACTGTGTAGCCATTAAAATGAATGAAGTAGGAATATATGTAAATGAAATGGCTTCTAGTGATTTCTGAAATACATTGCTATATGAAAAAAGAAAGTTGCATAATATGTGAAGCACAATCCTACATAAAGTGAAAAGATATCATTCTCTGTGTGTATATGGTGTATAATGCATCCAAATGATGACATGTTTATAGAAAATGTCTAAAACATACACATAAAATGATAATTGTTATCTCCTGGAAATATGAGAAGGGGTGAAGAGCCTTTGGACTTTTACTGTACACATTTCTACATTGATCATTTTTAAAAATAAAATTTTATTTTACACATAAAACTGTGTCTAATTTTGGTTACTTAAACAATAAAATTAAAGGGAAGAGTTCATCATCTGAGCAATGAATTGCATAGTTTTGCATCATTATCCAAGTTATGAAATAAATTTACAATGGTCAACGCTGATAAAAATAAACAGTTGAATATATAAATGGAGAGGCGGGGGGAGAGATAGATCTTCCTTACATAAGAATTTCAAACTCTCTCTGTACGTGTGTAGGCCAGCTATAGGAAGTAAAACTTTGTCTCACCCCTCCCCACTTGAGTATAGACTTCATGAGTCACTTCCAAAGAAGAGAATATAAACAGATAAAAGTAATATCTTTCCAGTGGAGAAATCTGTCCAACTCTACCTATCATTGGCAGAACAACACTCCCCTCCCAATATGTACACATTTGAATTCTTAGTATCTGAATATAAATTTATATGGTAAAGGGAAATTGAGGTTGTAAATGGACTTAAAGTTATGAATCATCTGATTTTAAAACAGGAATTTGTTTAGGGTTATCTGGATGAGTCAACTATAACCAACCACAAGAGTTCATAAATAGGATTGAATCAGAAAGAGATATGAATATCAAGGTGATGTGATATGGGAACTCAAACTGTAGTTGCTGGATTTGTTAATAAAAGGCTAAAGCAATGATCCATGAATGCAAATGGTCTCTAAAAACTAGAAAAAGTAATGAAAATAATTATTTTCTAATACTCTAGAAAGGAACATAGCACTGCCAACATCTTGGTTTTAGACAGTGAAACCTGTATCAGACTTCTGTACTTCTGTACTGCATGATAATAAGTTTCTGTTGTTAAAAGCCACTGAATGTTGGCAGTTTGTTGTGTCAGCCATAGAAAACTAATACAACTCTACTTTAACCAAGTGACCAAGATTAATGTACTAGTGTCAAATCATATAGATATTATATTCCTGATATGATGTGATGATAAAGGCACTTCACTTCTGTAGTACCCTTAACAAAACCCCATGAGTCTAATAACAAGAAAAAATGAGATGAACTCCAACTGAGGCACATTCTAAGAAATATCTGACCAGTATGCCTCAAAATTATCAATGTCATAAAACACAAGGAAAGACTGAGAAACTGTCACAGATCAGAGAACACTAAGGAGACATGATGACTAAAACATTATGTATTGGAGCCAGGCATTGTGGTGCATGCCTGTTATCTCAGCTTCTCAGAAGGCTAAGTCAGGAAGCTTGCTAGTTTGAGGCCAGTCTTAGAAACTTAGCAAGAATATGTCTCAAAATTAAAAAAAAAAAACAAATAAAAGGGCTAGGGATGGACCTCAGTGGTAGAGCACCTGCCTACCATGTCTAAGCTCTTGTGTTAAATCCCTAGTACTACAAAAAAAATCATTATGGGTTGGATACTAGAACAGAAAGAGGACAGAAGTGGTGGGTAAACTGTTGAATTTGAATAAAGTCTGGAGTTTAGCTTCTAGTAAATTTCCTATGTGCTTTTTTTGTTTTGTTCTGAGAAATGTACCCTTGTAATATGATGTTAATGATAGGGGAAACTGGTTAAGGTATATGTGGGAACCTTCTGCATTATTTCTGTAATTATTAGATAAATCTAAAATATTCCAAAATAAGTAATTTGGTTTTGAAACAATAATTTATTCTAGCCACATAATTTATATATTGAAAAAACTGAAGTTCAGAGCAAAAGAATTTTTTAAGTGATATAATTAATTTATAAAATGGTCATATTTCCAACTTCCAGTTTATTTATTGGTCAATAGATTTAGGTTCTAAATCTGAAGAATGTGTTTTCCAAAACTAGATTGTATTGATCTAATCAGATTGACTGGTACTACCTAATTTTTATAATTATTACTTCTTTTGAATGTTTCCCATGTCACTGGAATAAAAGAATACTATTATATGTTTTTACTAAATGCTCTCAGTTTTTCCTTTATCAATTAATATTTATGCCACCTAAACAAAATATTGCCTGGAGGAAGAAGTAGTACATTTTTATTTTGTTGAGGTTGTTGCTCAATTTTCCTAAGCTTTGTCCTAATTGCTCATTGACCCATTATTGTGGTACACAATAACCTTACAAAAAACCCTTGCATCTGAGAACCATAATTTCTTGACTATCGTTCTGTCTTTCATATCCAAGACTACAAGATTCCCAGGGCCAGATGCCATCTTCTTTGTGTGTTCTTTGCTTTTTCCCTGAAACTTGGATCACTTCCAAGATCCCATGAGTCCTCTGCAAATGCTGTTCATTTCAATGCTGACTCCATTCAACTCAGCTAGTTCAGAGGCACAATAAAATAGAGACATGGAATGCAGCTAGTGAGTAGTAAAGGCAGGAATCCAGGTTTATATCATCTGTGGTAGAGTCTTGACAATGACATGCATAATATGCTTATTTGTTTGGCTTCATCCTGTTTTCTGAATCCAGGTAATAAGTTTATTTTCCATATAATGATTAAAGATTCTAGAACTTCCTAAATTGGTTAACACCTGGTAGTTGAATATTTTAATCTTTAGCATATAAGGTCCCATTGCCCATTTCTGAAAGGGCCTAAGAGCCCAAACAGTTAAATTTAGCTAGTGTGTGCCTGCAAAAGGAAGATTTGACACATCAATAAACAAGGTATGAAAAAAAATACCTGTCATTCCAACCTCCAGAAGCTTTAGAAATAATTTGTTAGAAGTTCAAGAAATCATTTGGTAAACTGTCAGGTAAATTAATATTTATTTGCATGCATAATTTTGTCCTTCAAATCTTTCCTCCTCCCCATTTAGAGGAAGAAGGAGGAAGAAGAGAGAAAGGAGGAGGTGGTGGCAGCACAGAAGTAGGATAAAATGTACAGTCCATACAGTTTTTCTTTCCACTTATTTTTTCCCACTTTTAAATGTCAACTGATACTGCAGGGAGGTGTCTGTAAGAATTAGTTTTCTTTTTGTTGATCTGCAAAATTAAAAGGTCAGATCTTGCAATTGTTTGGAGTATTGACTAGAGTGTGGGGGTTAAGTTGGATCACACTAGCAGTACCTTACCTTTTTTAAAATTCACATATATATCTATTTCTATATTCCCTGTTACAGTAATAAGAAAGTCATTCTTTCTTCCTGTACTTGTAATACTCTACATTAAAAATTATTGATATACTTTTACCTGTCCCAGTAAAGAATTTCCACCTTAGTTGACCTAGAACACTCACAGGTATTTTGGGGGAGTGGTGACATATAAGGAAATCACAATGTTACAAACATAATACAAGCAAAGAACACATTTATCTTTGTGCTTTCAAAATCTGATTCTGTAGCTAAATCATACCCTTGCAAACCAAGAAATTATCTTATAAATAAATTCTCTCTTTTCCTCTTTTGGTATGTTAAATACAACTCCAGACAGAAGTTCTATGAAAGAATTATGTATATGTGAGGAAGAAGGGAAGGCTTACATTTTTCTGGCCCTGGGGCATTATGAATAGGAGAATGATGATATTTACTAAATAAATGGCACCAAAATTGTGTGTCCCAATTATTGTATTAAAATTGTGAAGGTAACTCTGAAGACAAAGGATTTTCTTCTCCTTCCCTTCTCTCTTAGGATTCTAGAGAGAAATATATTCTCAGGTTACTCTGTAAGAACCTGGGGTACTGTCATATCAGTTTATCTTGGGTAAACTGAAATCCTGAGATTTAGCTTTATTATTACCTTAGTGGCTCAGATATTTGATTCAGAGCCAGTGGCACTGTCAGTGTCCTCAAAGACAAAACAGGAAAACCAGGCAGCAAAGACTGAGACTGGATTCCTTGGGCAATTGGTCTATCTTGCAGGATAGAGAGAAAATGAGGAGAAAGCAGTGTGTACCAATTAAAGTGACTTTAGCTTAGTTAGAAATGGCACATATGTAGCTCTGAATGACAACATAGCAATGTGTGACCAGATTCAGGAGCCTAATGCCCAAAAGTCTCACCACATTCTTTGTTTCATGAAGCCACACAAATTCCTGTCACCCTTAAAACAAAACTTTCACCATAGAAGTGGAACAGGGAGGAGACAGAAGCTGTATTAAAGACTTAACTATTTTACCAAGAACAATTGAATGCTACCTAAAGAAATTACTTAATATCTTATGTCAGACTAAGGTTTAAATTGTATTAGACATTAAGTAAGTTTTTGCCCCCACCAGTTCACAAGTAGAGCACTCAAATAAAGGCCAAATTAGTTGAAGATGAAATAAATAAATTATATTTTCTCAGCACAATGGAATTTTAGCATGAGGTAAAAATTTTAAAATTGCTTTTGAAACCTAAAATGATGAAAACCACAAATGTAAATCATGTCTCTCACTGTTTTCATATGGTTACTTTTTGCTTGTATGAAGAAAGAAATTCCTGCAGGATGGGGAAAATAATGGGGATTTTGATTCCAGTTAAACTGACTTTCGATTCCTGGATGAGTGAGTTGCTAATTCTTAGCAAATGGTATTTTGAATATATAATCTTAATAAAGAGTTATAGACATATTGAAATCCAGATGTCTGCAGAATCTTTTCTTCCTATTTTGGAATGAAAATAAAGTGGGAAGAATGCAAGTCATACCTATGTATATATTATAGCAATAAATGCATATGGGCCAAAGAGAAAAGCAGTCAAAGATATATTTTGAGCATAAAAAGAGTGTGATTAGGGTACAAACATTAATTCTGAGATGTAAGTTTTATATAATAATGGTTATTAAAATAATAGACTTCATGATTGCTATAAACCATTTTATTTGCTCAATAGAAAATTTCGAGTAGCAATTATAAGAACATAATGTAAAAAGTAAAACAAGAAAAAGACAAACCTTATTTGCAAAGATGATATTGGTAATAATAACCTAGTTTTGTATCTTATAGCTTACAAAGACCTTTCACTTTTGTTTAGAAGCCATATAATTAATTAGGTAAATGAATAAACATTATTAACAAAAATATTATAGGTGAATATATTATGAACTATATCAAGGGGACTGATACAATGGTTAAATCTGACACATCATTCACATTATATTACTAGAATTAGTTTAAGTGAAACAAATTATGATTTTTTTTATTCTTGCATACAATGTTTTATTATTTTATGTATTGATTCTTGTAGAAAATGAGGCTCAGAGCTTTTTTTTTCTGGCCCATTTATCTCATATAGTTCATAAAAAATAAATATGTTTTATTCTCTATAAGTTAATTTAATATTTTAGAGCTGTGATACCTACCATTCCTTATCTAACCATGAATAAAGTTTCCTCATTGCAAAATTGAGAAGGTTGGATTTTACATGGCGTCTAAGACTGTTCACAAGTCTGATATTCTATCATTTCATGAATTGTTAGACATAATGATTAAATCATAAGTGCATCTAGACATTATCATCAACTATCTATATTCCTTATAATTTACCAGCTATCACTAACCAGGTCACTTTATCTACTTGTTTGATGGATATATATTCAACCAAATGGAAAATAAAACAACAGTTAGAAGTACTCTGTGTATTCCAACTACTGATTTTTCAATCATTTTCTAAATATGATTTCATTCAAGTGTCTCTGCACCAAAGGCCATTTGTTTTTCAAACAGAAACAAAAAATGATTATTCTGTAGAAATTGTAAAAGGCATAATTAGTGAAGTGAATTTAAAATGGAGCACCAGGTATACTATTTTTGGTTTTTAAACTGGATCATTAAGAGAAATGGGCTGCTTTCTCCAACTTTTGGCTTTCCCATTTGTATTAGATTATAACTTTGGATTTTCAAATGGCTTGCTTGTGTGCCTTCTTGTCACCTTTTTAAAAAGTCTGTTTTATTGTTATTTCTTGGTGCAGGATTTAAGATAGCACACAAGCAGCAGACTGGTTACTGTCTTCTGAGTTGTGATGAAGATAAATGGTAAATTATCTGGCCACCTCAGGTTTATGGTTTATGCCATAGGATGATGGTAGCTTATAATCATTGTCTGTGATGTGTGGGCAAAAAAAAAGTCAAAGCTGCCAGGTGTGGTGGTGCACACCTATAATCCCAGCAGTTCCAGAAGCTGAAGCGGGAGAATCATGAGTTCAAAGCCTGCTGCAGCAAAAGCGAGATGCTGAACAAATCAGTGAGACCCTTTCTCTAAATACAAAATAGGGCTGGGGATGTGACTCAGTGGTTGAGTGACCCTGAGTTCAATCCCTAGCGCGCGTGCACACACAACACACACACACACACACACACACACACACACACACACACATCAAAGCTTCTTGCATTGAGATAACACAGCTGCTAGGATGTGCTCTTCCTTGATTCCCTACTGCAGTTGCTAGTGACACTGTATCAGGAAGTTTATATATATTATAATATTTGATTCTCAGAACTTTGGTAAGTAGATACTAATGTTATTCTTCTTTTAAAGATGAGGAAACTGATCTCAAATATGCAAAGTAACTTGCTTGAGGACATAAATTTAAAAATTGGTGGAGCATCAATATGTACCTAGCTTTGTCCAACTCTGAAGCTTGATCTCTTTATTACTAAGCAGAGACTTAAGAGGAAAATTTGTTACAAAGATTTAAATATGGGGGAATTTATGATAAGCCCTGTTTGTATCTCTGAAAGCAAAACATTCAATTTTAAAACTAAGATAATTTAATTTTTTTAGTTATACATGGGCACAATATCTTTATTTTGTTTATTTGTTTGTTTTTATGTGGTGCTGAGGATCAAACCCAGTGCCTCACATATGCAAGGCAAGCGCTCTGTCACTGAGCCACAGCCTCAGCCCAAACTAAGAGGATTTTACAAATGTGTTGAGTGCCATAAAACAGGTGCTAATGTATGAAAACGTTATGCTTTATGGAATTTTCATCTTTCTAAACTTTAGGAATCAAGTAGTTATTAATTTTAATCTGAAATGTCTATGAGTAAATATTATAGTAAAGGGTATAAAATATGAATAGCTGCACAAGACAGTTACCATTAATAAAAAAATCTAATAGGATTTTCTTTCAGAGAAAGGTTGTGTAGTTTAGTTAGATTAGATTACTTTTGGTGTGTTCTTGTAAAATTTAAAAATACAAATACAAAAGTAATGCCATAATTTCCTTTCTTATCTCTCATGATTTTTTAAGAACTTTTTGCATTACAAATAACGCAATACAAGGGATTATAAAGATCAGCTAGTCTAACACATAAGTTTATAGATTAGGAAATAACCACCCAAGAGAATCCTAACTTACATGAAGTTACCTGTGATTAGTGACAGAAGCAAGATTAAACTCTAGGTCCTTTGATTATTTGGCCATTCCTCTTTATATTCTATTTCAAATGTTCACTGTAAGAAACTTTGGCGATCTAAAAATTATGGGCTTGTGAAAATCACTTTTTATTAAGTCTGATAGCCTATAATTGTAGCACATTGGTTTTAAAATAGAGATATTTGAGTGGCTTGATATTCTTTAATTTATCTCATATCTTTAACTGGAAAACCTTTACATTTTTTTAAGAAAAATGTAATTCTGGAAAACCTCTTTGTCCATAGAATTATTCCCTATGGATGAGCAAAGTTTGAAACATTGAGAAATAAATATCTACAAAATTTCTAAAAAAAAATTAGCTTTGGAAAAATAAGATCCATGGGGCTAAATAAAACCAGGAGTTCTTGTTAGCCTGTGAACTTAGAGGGGGACACAGGTACATACCATGATCTCCCCCATCCACTAGTTTAATTAGTGCCTGTATCAAGGCCTTCAACTGTGGTTTTAGTCCAAGGGTGTCTTCCATGACTCCCCTGTTACTCCTGTAAAAGTGCTACTGTAAATGTGATGGATCATTTTCCTTTTTTTTTTTTTTAGCAAATACATTATTGGTATATAGGAAAGCTATTGATTTTGTATCCTGCTACTTCATTGAATCTTATTAGCTTTAGCAGTCTTCTGGTGAAGCTTTTTGGATCTACCAAGTGTAAGATCATACTACTTGTTTTTATGTCTTTATTTTTTTAATCAAATTCATCATGAATACATGATTGAGTTTGGTTTGCTAGCATAAGTGTCATGGTTTCAGTAAGAAACCACACATGACTAAAGAAAATAAGGTATATGCTTTAGCTATAGCCACAGAGCTTAAGATACCTAGGAAAATTTTTAAGAATTGATCTATTAAACTCATGCATATTGATGGAGTACCTTGTGGTACCTTGTGATGTTTTGATACATGTATTCATTGTATACTGTTCAAGTTAGGATAAGCATAACTATTGCCTCAAACATCTATTTATGGTGAAAACATTCAAACTTTTTCTTTTGGCTTCTTGAAATAGACAGTACATAGTTGTTACCCATGTTCACCGTTCTGTGCAATAGCATAACACAGATATTTGCTCTTATCTAAGTATAACTTAGTATCCATCCATCAATAAACCTTTCCTTCCCTTCCTTTTTCTTATTTAGTCTCTAGTAATCGCTATTCTCTAAATTTCTATGATATCAACATTTTTAGATTCAACATGAGTGATATCATGTGGTATTTGTCTGACTCTGGCTTATTTCACTAAACATAATGATATCCAGTTTTCATCCACATTGTCATAAATGACTTTATTTCATCCATTTTATGCATGAATAGTATTCCATTGTATTATAGCATATTTTAATAAGTACTAGAAAATATAGTGTAAAATATAGTATATTTTTCTTTATTCTATATTTATGCTACATTTTCTATTTCTTGGATATTGTGCCTAGTGGTGCAACAAACATGGGTGTGCAGAAGTCGGTTTGGCATATTCATTTCATTTGGGTACATATGCAATACTGAGATTGCTGGATCATATAGTTGTTCTATTTTTAACTTTTTGAGGAACTTCTATACTGTTTTCCATAATGACTGTACTTATTTATATTTCTACCAACAGTGTTCAAGTGTTCCCCTTTCTCTACATCCCTACTAGTACTTATTACCTTTTGTCTTTTTGATAATAATCATTCTTACTGGTGTGTGTGATATTTTTTTGTGATTTTAATTTGCATTTCCTTGCTAATTAATGATGTTGATAATTTTTTTCCATATAGCTATTGGCCATTTGGATGTCACTTTTCAGAAATATCTATTTGAGTCTCTTGCCCATTTTTATTGGATTATTGGTTTTACTGGATTATTTGTTATTGTTTGTTATGATTATTGTTTTGCTATTGAATTGTTTGGGTTTCTTATATATCTGGGATATTAAATGTATAGTTTCCAAATATTTTATCCTAATCTTTAGATTTTTCTTTCACTATGTTTACTGTTTCATTTGTTATGCAGAACTTCATTCCTTTGATTAAATCCCATTTGTCTATTTTTGTTTCTGTTAACAGTTCTTTGAGGGTCCTATCAAAAAAGAAATCCTTGCCTATTCCAATTAACTGAATTATTTCCCCTATGTTTTCTTCCAGTAGTTTCTGGACTTAAAATTAGGTCTTTAATCCTTTTAGAGTTGTTTTTTGTAACTGGAGAGAAATAGGATTCTAGTTTTATTATGCTAAATGTGGATATCTAATTTTTTATCTCCATTTATTGAATACCATTATTTCCCTACTGTATCTTCTTAGCACGCTGCTAAAAGGCTAGGTGGACATAGATATATGGGTTTGCATCTAGGTACTCTATTCTGATTCATTTGTCTATGTGACTATATTTATGCAAATATCTCATTAATTTGGTTACTATAGCTTAATAATATATTTGAATTCAGAGAGCATAAAAGCTTCTACTTTTTCTTTTTGATTAAAATTGCTTTGGTTATTTGGAATTGTTTTGTTATTCCATACAAACTTTAGAACTGCTTTTTTCTGGTTCTGTGAAGAAAGTCATTTATTGATATTTTGATAGGGATTGCATTGACTCTGTAGATTACTCTGGGAAGTATGACCATTTTAATGATATTTATTCTTCCAGTCTATAAAAACAGGGTGTCTTACCTTTTTCATATGTGTCTTCTTCAATTTTTTAAATCAGTGTGTTCTACTTTTCATTGTAGAAAATCTTTTGCCTCTTTGGTTAAATTTATTCCCATATATTTGCTGTGATTGTGATATGGTCTTTTAAGGATCAATGTTTTGGAAGATTTCTCCTTAAAAACCTTTAGAAGGAGGGAACTAATGGGGGTCCTTAGATTATTGAAAGAATATTCTCAAAGGGAATAAGGTACTTTTTGTGGAAATCTGGTTAGTACTTATGAGAATGTTGTTACAAAGGAGCAAGTTTGGCCTCTCTCTTTTTTATTTTTTAAATTGATTTTTTTTAAAATGACAGTGGAATGCATTAAAATTCTGATTACACATATATACCACAATTTTTAATATCTTTGTTTGTAAATAAAGTATATTGACACCCAATTCGTGTCTTCATACATGTACTTTGGATAATGATGTCAATCACATTCCACCATAATTGCTAATCCCCTGCCCCTTCCCTTTCCCACCCACCCCTCTTCCTTACCTAGAATTCATCTATTCCTTCCATGCTCCCCCTCCCTACTCTACTATGAGACAGCCTCGTTATATAAGAGAAAACATTAAGCATATTTTTGGGGGAGGGATTGGCTGACTTCACTTAGCATTATCTTCTCCAACACCATCCATTTACCTGCAAATGTCATGATTTTATTCTCTTTTATTGCTGAGTAATATTCCATTGTGTATATAGGCCACATTTTTTTTATTCATTCATCTAGGGACATCTAGGTTGGTTCCACAGTTTAGCTATTGTGAATTGTGCTGCTATAAACATTGATGAGGCTGTGTCCCTGTAGTATGCTGTTTTTAAGTCCTTTGGGTACAGACCCAGGAGAGGGACAGCTGGGTCAAATGGTGGATCCATTCCCAGTTTTCCAAGGAATCTCCATACTGCTTTCCATATTGGCTGCACCAATTTGCAGTCCCACCAGCAGTGTATGAGTGTGCCTTTCCCCCTACATCCTCACCAACACTTATTGTTGTTTGTCTTCATAATAGCTGCCATTCTGACTGGAGTGAGATGAAATCTTAGAGTAGTTTTGATTTGCATTTCTCTAATGTCTAGAGATGCTGACCATTTTTCCATATATTTGTTGATTGATTGTATATCCTCTTCTGAGAAGTGTCTGCTCAGCTCCTTGGCCCATTTGTTGATTGGGTTATTTGTTTTTTTGGTGCTTAGCTTTTTGAGTTCTTTATATATACTAGAGATTAGTGCTCTATCTGATGTGTGAGGGGCAAAAAAATCAATCATGAAATTTATCCAGAAAAATAAGAGACCCAGAATAGCTAAATCAATCCTTAGCAAGAAGAGTGAAGCAGGTGACATCACTATACCAGACCTTGACTATACTACAGAGCAATAGTAACAAAAACAGCATGGCATTGGCACCAAAACAGACCAGTAGACCAATGGTACAGAACAGAGGACATAGAGACTAACCCACAAAATTACAATTATCTTATATTAGACAAAGGTGCCAAAAACATGCACTGGAGAAAAGATAACCTCTTCAATAAATGGTGCTGGGAAAACTGCAACAAAATGAAATTAAACCCCTATCTCTCACCAGGCATAAAATCTAACTCAAAATGGATCAAGGACCTAGGATTAAACCAGAGACTCTGTGTCTAATAGAGAAAAAAAGTAGGCCCTAATCTTCATTATGTGTGATTAGGCCCCAACTTCCTTAATAAGACTCCTGTGGCACACGAATTAAAATCAAGAATCAATAAATGGGATGGAATAAAATTAAAAAGATTTTTTCTCAGCAAAAGAAACAATCTGAGAGGTGAATAGAGAGCCTACATCTTGAGAGCAAATCTTTACCCCTCACACATCAGATAGAGCACTAATCTCTAGGGTATATAAAGAACTAAAAAAGCTAAGAACCAAAACCAAAAACAAACAAACAAAAAAACAATAACCCAGTCTCTCTTTCTTTTGTACTTCCTAGTTTGAAATGCTTGTTCCCAAACATTCTCCCACCATTGCTATATGCCATGAGGTGATACAACCAAAAGTCAGTGCTCACCAGAGGTTTATTATGATATTTGGCCTTGCACTCCATACAAATGTAACCTAAACAGACCTCTTTTCTTCATAAAATAACTGTCCCAGGTAATTTGTTTTAGTAACACAAAACCAATGCATTATTTTATTACTTTTTATAGCTATTATAAATGGAATTATTTTCTTGAGTTCTTTTTAACATAACTCACTACTGGCATATATATGTAGGGTTTTTGTATGTTAATTAGTATCCTGTATCTTTCATTAATTGACATACTTAATTTTTTGTTAACAGCTTTTGTTTTTTTTCTATATGTAAAAT
This sequence comes from Spermophilus citellus, assembly GCF_964194105.1. NCBI lineage: Eukaryota > Metazoa > Chordata > Mammalia > Rodentia > Sciuridae > Spermophilus > Spermophilus citellus. The sequence goes on along the minus strand of NC_138190.1, from coordinate 114,893,176 downwards.
AATTTCATCTGTGAACAGTGAAAATTTGAGTTTCTTTTTTTTATATTTCTTATTGGTTGTTCAAAACATTACAAAGCTCATGATATATCATCTTTCATACATTTGACTCAATTGGGTTATGAACTCCCATTTTTACCCCGAATACAAATTGCAGAATCACATCGGTTACACACTCATATTTTTTACAAATTGGATGCCCTTTATCTCTTTGATTTGCTTAATTACTTTGTCCAGGACCTCTAGTACTATATTGAATCAAAGTGGTAAAAATGGGTATACTAGTTTTATTACAGATCTTAGAAAGTGTTGTCTTTTCCTCACTCTGTATAATGCCATCTATGGGCCTCTTGTATATTATGGCCCTTATCAATAGAAATACATTCTTGATGACTATTTTTTTTTCATAGACTTTATCATGAAGGAATGTAAACTTTTATCAAACATTTTTCTGCATCTCTTGAGGTGATCATATGATTTTTTTCCTTCATTCTGTTGATGTGGTATTTTGCATTTGTTGATTTTATATGTTGCAACATTATTATGTCTCTGGAATAAATCCCATGTGATCATGATACATGATAATTTTAATGTGCCCTTGAATTCAACTTGATAACATTTTATTGGAGACTATTTACATCTATGTTTATCAAGATTATTTACCTATACCTTACCTTTTTTGTCATTTCCCTGTCTGTATTGGGTATGACAGAAGTTCTGGCCTTACAGAATGAGTTTGGAAGAATTTTCTACTCTTTCACTTTTCAATATATATTTAAAATAATTATTTTTAAAATTTTTAGTAGAACTTGGCAGAGAAGGTGTCTGGCCCAGAGCTTTTTTTGATGGAAAATTTTGAATGTTTTTTTAAAATTTTTATTGGTTCTTTTTAGTTATACATTACATTATGATTCATTTTGATATTATTATAAAAACACAGAATATAATTTGTTCTAGTTTAGACCCAGTACTTCCCCTTTCCCTCTCCTCCTCCTACCCCCTGTTCCCTTCGCTCCACTAATCTTTCTGCTATTTACTTATGGTTTATTTTTAATTAGTGTCTTGTGGATATACATAACAGTGAAATTCTCTGTAGGATATACATATATATATATATGTATATATATACATATATATATGTATATATTGGTTGTTCAAAACATTACAAAGCTCATGATATATCATCTTTCATACATTTGACTCAATTGGGTTATGAACTCCCATTTTTACCCCGAATACAAATTGCAGAATCACATCGGTTACACACTCATATTTTTTACAAATTGGATGCCCTTTATCTCTTTGATTTGCTTAATTACTTTGTCCAGGACCTCTAGTACTATATTGAATCAAAGTGGTAAAAATGGGTATACTAGTTTTATTACAGATCTTAGAAAGTGTTATATAGAAAGTATATATACATATATATATATATATGTATATCCTACAGAGAATTTCACTGTTATGTATATCCACAAGACACTAATTAAATAATATATATGTATGTATATCCTACAGAGAATATATATACACACACATATATACACACACATACACACACACACACACACACACACACACATAGAAATGATAGGTCAGATTCATTCCACTTTCTTTCCTTTTTTATGTCTCTTCCCTTCCCTTTATTTTCTTTTATTGATCTTTCTTCTATTCTTTTTTTGAAATTGCTACCACCTTATTTTCAATTATATTCTTCATATCAAAAAAAAAAGCATTTGACCTTTGGCTTTTGGGGTCTGGCTTTTATTTTACTTAGTATGATAGTCTCCAGTTCCATCCATTTACCAGCAAATGCCATACTTTAATTCTTCTTGATGGCTGAGTAATAATCCATTCTGTATATGTACCACAATTTCTTTATTCATTCATCTGTTGAAGGGCACCTAGGTTGGCTCCATAGCTTAGCTATTGTGAATTAAGCTGGTATAAACATTAATGTGTCTGTGTCACTGTAGTATGCTCTTTCAGAGCTTGCTATATGTTGTTTTAGGTCCTTCTAGCTTTCAAGGTCTGGGTTGAAAAATCTGCACATATCCTAGTTGGTTTCCTCCTATTTATAATTTGATTCCTTTCTCTTGTGGCTTTTAATATTCTTTCCTTATTCTGTATGTTATGCATTTTCATTATTATGTGTCTTGGTGTGGTTCTATTGTGATTTTGTATATTTGGTGTCCTATAAGCCTCTTGAATTTGGTTTTCTAATTCATTCTTCATGTTTGGAAAATTTTCTGATATTATTTCATTGAATAGATTGCTTATTCCTTTGGTTAGAACTCTATTACTTCCTATATCCCAACAACTCTTCAATTTGGTCTTTTATGCCATTCCATATTTCTTTAATGTTCTGTTCATGGTTTCTTACCATTTTCACTGTGTAGTCTATATTCTTTTCAAGATGACTTATCTTGTCTTCATTGTCTGAGGTCCTGTCTTCCAAGTAGATTAATCTGTTGGTGATGCTTTCAGTTGAACTTTTAATTTGGTTTATTGTTTCTTTCATTTCAATGATTTCTGTTTAGTTTTTAGAACTCTGTCTCCCTATTGAAGTAATATTTTGCTTCCTATAATTTTTTGTTGCTTTTTGTCAAAATGTTCTTTTTCTGCCTGCATTTGCTCTACTATATCATCCTTTAATTTGCAGAACATTTTAATCTTGTACACCCTGAACTTCTCATCTGTCATATCTTCTGCTGTGCTGGCCATGGATTCTAATAATGTGGTATCTTGATTTGTTGGAGGCACTTTCTTCCCTTGTCTTTTCATATTGCTTGTGTGTCTTCCCTTATAGTTCTGTGGATCCTAGGCATTACTGTTTTTACCATATAGGCTTTTAGTGCCCCTATAGGGTTCCAATACCTCTCCTTTAAGGTGAAGGACAATGTTATCAGATCCCCATATAAACAATATACACCCTAAAAACAATAAGATGTTTACAGTTTGGTCACAATGTACAGAAATGGTGAAATCAATTATTATCTATAATATACTCAGTAGGTTTGTAAAGGTATTTACATTTTCTGATAGTAGACAAAGAACCAGGGGTGAGAAGTGGGAAGATATTCTGAGGAGGTAGGAGGTGAGGATATGGAGTTGTTATACATTAGAAAGTGTGAAAGAGAAATATAAAGAGGAAGATTAGTAGTAGGAGAAAAGAAAGTAAATTTGGATAGACAAGTAAGTGGGAAGACAGTAGAGTACATAAAATGAACACACACACACACACACACACACACACACACATATATATATATATATATATATATATATATATATATAAAGAAAAATTTAAAAAGTTAAAGTAGCAGAAATTTGTGGGAAAAAAAGAAAAAATAACTAAAAAATAAAAAAAGAATAAAAAGAATGTACAACATAACATAATATAGAATTCAGATGTCCAAGTCCTCAATATCCTGATTCATGCAAAGTACTTGGTTTTATATATGTTGTGGATGTAAGGGCAGGAGAAAGGAGAGGTAGAGGGGGAAAAAAGAGAGAGAAAATAAAAAAATCTGGAAGGAAGACACAGGGCTTGTTTTGGTTGGTTATCAGTATCTTTCCTGCCTCCCTTATCATCCAATAGGTGGGATTGTCTGTTGTTGTCTTATCTCCGCCTTCGGGATGGTGAAGATAACCAGGGTGTCACTGTGCTCCGTTAGTGGCTGCTGGAGAGAGAGGGGAGTTAGAAACTGGGTACCTAGAAGATGGTGACGAAGGTGACCCAAGATGGAGGCTCCTGCTTTCAGCAATGGGGTGTCAGGTTGGGTGGGGGGAGCTGGGTGATGGTGTTAGATGATGAGTTCAGCGGCCAGCTCTGTGGCTTGCAGTGTCTGTGGCTTCCAGCTGACTTTAGAGCCTATATGAAATTCCAGGTGCAGGCAGGCTCCTGCGCTTGGGGGGCTATGTCTGCTGCTGCAGAGTCCCAAGATGGTGGTGACTGGGAGAGCCCTGTGTTGGTAGATGGGGGTTCACACAGGGGCCACAGCCAGAGTTCCTATTCATGGGCAGCTACCAAGTGCGCTATATGGAAGGGATGTCGTGATTTATTCTTGGGTAGGTAGCCAAAAGTTCTTTGTGGGTGCTGCTGCCACCACCGATGGTCTCATTCCGGTATCCAGTAGTCCTGTGTGGGCAAGTAGTTGGGAGATCTACTTTGATGCTGAGGCCTGGAGCCCTGGACCTTATTTATTTTTTTATGTAGTGCCAGGGAATGAACCCAGTGCCTCACACATGCTAGACAAGCACTCTACCACTGACCACAATCCTTGCCCTCATGTCTGTTTTTGTACTAATACCACACTGTTTTTGTTACTATAGCTCTGTTGTATAATTTAAGTACTGGTATTGGAATGCTTCCAGCTTTACTTTTCTCACTAAGTGTTGCTTTGGCTCTTCTGAGCCCCTTAGTTTTCCAAATAAATCATGATTGCTTTTTCTATTTCTATGAAGAACATCATTGAAATTTTCACAGGAATTGTACTAAATAGCACTTTTGATAGTATGGCCATTTTGATTATATTAATTCTGCCTATCTAAGAACATATGAGATCTTTCCACATTTTAAGGTCTTCTTCAGTTTCTCCATTTGGATGGAATATCTTTTTCCAATGTTTCACTTTTAGTGAATGTGTATCGTCAGAGGTGAAGTAAATCTTTAGGCAAAATAATAATATCAACAACAAAAACATAACTCTTATCTTTTAGTTGCTTCTTGACAATTTACTATTCTTTATCTGAGTCATTATATATTTAATTCATTCTAAATGAATTCGGATGCCCTTATATGTTTTTTTTCTTTTTGTGCTTTAAGAATTTTCTGTGTGTCACACTTGAGAACTTAATTATAGTATGTATTGGAATATTCTTGGTTGAGTTGAATCTGACTTGTGATCTTAGCCCTTCTCATACCCAGATATTCATATCCTCATCTAGGTTTTAGAAATTCTTTTTGTTTTTAATTTGAGTATGCTGTTTACATTTTTGGTATTCTCAAGTCCCTGTTAAACCCCAGTAACTCAAATATATTATCTTTTAATTCTGTCACAAAGTTTTCTTCATTTGTTTTTATTATTTGTTTCTTTACTCTTCTCTGACTGTATTTTCAAATAATATCTATTTGAGTTCACTAATCCTTTTGTTTGATTTATTATGCCATTGATGCCATCTATGATGTTTTTAATTCATTTAGCATTCTTTTCATCTCTAAGATTTCTGTTCAATTTTTAAAAACGATTCCAATCTCTGTTAAATTTCTTTAATAGACTATTGAATAATTTCTCTGGGTATTCTTCAAGTTTTTTTATGGTTTCTTAAAATAGTTATATTACATTCTCTCTCCAAGCATTTGTATGTATCAATTAGTTCATGGTCAGTTTTTTTTTTTTTTTTTGCTACATTATTTTGTCCATTACTTGAGGTCATGGTTCCCTGAAAGTCCTTGATATTTGTTGGCATATGATTATGTATGTGCATCAAAGGATTAGTTATTTATTACAGCCTTCATAATGTGGCTTTTTGCCTGCATTTTCAAAAATTCTAAGTAGGATGCTTTTTATTTCTCTTGCCTGTAATCACTACTACTCTTCAGCACTCGCTCACACACTAAGTCTAGGCGTGCTATGAATACACAGTGTCTTGCCACTGTATCGGCACTAGAGGGTTTCTCAACCCTTAGATTGCCACAAGTCCACAGTTGATGACTTTTTCAAAATGAATGGAGGAAGTACCAAAAAATCATAATCCATATCTGCAAACTTCTTTACAGAGCCAGAGAAGGCCCAGACATCTGTTCCATAGTCACTTCCCTATGGTTAAACACATAGGATTCTACTTTCTTCTTCTTTTCCCAAGTAAGCATTTATTCTGTCTGTGTTGTGCTGGTTTTGATAGAGGTTTGGGGTGGCAAGTCCTATGGCTACCAATGCCACAGTGTTGAGTTGTACTTGGAGCCCATAACCTGTAGTGGCTAGTATAGTAGTGGAGTAGGAGCAAGGGACACACTGTTATATCCTATGTACAAATTTATAAAAAATCATGTAGGAAGACAAGGGGTCCCAGGAGATAGTGAAGAATGAGAAACAAGAATCTAACTGTGTTTCAAATATATGACATAATGTCCAAAATGGTGGGGTGTATAAGATGCTGGCCTAAATACCTTTGGAAATGAGTAGATTCTGTAAGAATAAAGTCAAAGAAACTGCATTTAAGTACTGTAATCTACTTGACAAAGTTATTTTCCATGGGGTACAGGTTCCGAGTTATGAAACCATTTACTTACTTATATACAGTGTATACTGTATTTAAAAATGGATGACAGATGTCAGGAGGCATGTTTCTTGTTTTGAAGGGGGAGGCTACAGATAAGCATAGGGAGATGTCTAGAAATATCCATGGCATAATGGATTAGAGTTGGAGATATCAGTATGAACTCATGTTTATATTAACATTATAAAGACGTATACATGGAGAAATATTTATAGGTATGCACATATGCTTAGATTAGTATACATAAACATTTTTCCTTGTTATGTCAGCCAAAAGGGTCTAAAATAAATGTCATTCTAGTCACAACAAGCATAAAAAGCACAAAGATGTTTTTTCCTAGTATCATTCTCCAATAAGAGGAATCACAGATTCTTGGACAAATGACTAATTATAGGAGTAGGACAGAAAATATACATTTACTAGTACTGGAACATTTTCTAGTTCCACAAAATAAGGCCGTCTCAAAACAAAGCAAAACAAAAGCACAATGACGAGTGGTAGAACAGTGCTCCCAACAGTCAAAGCTGAGACAATTTGAACAAAAGATAAAGTAGAATTGGATTATAATACAGATTATAGAAATAAATATCTCATGAGTACATACTGATATAAATAAATGATTGACTAATTAAATAAATGGGGGAGAATGGGCAAATCTCCCTTGCAGAATTCCAAATCATTTATGTAGATATTCTGCCTTTAAGGAAGTAGAGTATTATGGAGGCTTTGCACAGTGATTTCCTTTCTAAAACTGTAGTATTAAAAGTGAAGAAAATTGGAACTTTACAATAGACAAAACAAACATAACACTATCTTAACAGGGTGATCAAGGTTAATTTTATTGGTATAAGCCATGCCAGATAGCATGCACCTTGTATGATATAACGGGGATGGCACTCTGCTTCTATGGTCTTCCTACAAAGAACTCATGACCTCAACAAGGAAAACATCAGAATAATCCCAAGTAAGGGACAGGATATAAGACACCTGATCAATATTCTTCAAAAGTGTCATAGTCTTCATAAACAATGATTGTAATGTCTGAGAAATGGTCTCAGGCAAGAGAAGCCTAAGAAGTCATGACAATGTCATTTGATATCTTTTTATTTTTAAAATATTGTTGAATATGGTCAGAATACTTATTTATTTTTATTTGGTGCTGGTAATTGAACCCAGTACCTTACAGGTGCTAGGCAAGTGCTTTGCCACTGAGCTACAGCCCCAGCCCATAAACTGATATGTTGAGGGGATCCTGGAACAGAAAGATAACACTAGTAAAAAGTGAGAAAAATCTGAATAAAGGGTAAACTTTAGTTAATAATAATTTATCCATATTTATTCATTAATTGTGACATGTATACTCTATTAATGAATATGTTGAAGTAGAAACCGGGTGTTAAGTATACAGAACCACTGTACTATTTCTAATAATTCTGTAAACCTAAAACTTTTCTAAAATAAGTTTAGTTAAATAGAGACTTTGCAGCATCGTTTGAAGTCATCTTAATTATTAACAAAGTCTTCAATAAATCTCAGAATTTGTTGTATTTCCTTTCTTTCATCTTTTACTTCTAGATATCTTCATTGTGAATATTTTCTTAGTGTATATTTAGGCTATTTATGGAGGTGTACTTGAACTAAGAATAAAAATGGCTCAGTTTTTAAAATAAGTCCCATTGTTGTAAGAAACCCATTCTCAGAGCTTGGTTGTGACTTCTGTTGGGTGTTTAGATTTAGTCTGATCTGGAAAATGAAATCACTGTAAACTCAACATGAAGCTGTCAGAAGGTAAAGGAAACCTGAAGTTTTGGTTTTCTGTGAACATTAGTCATTCTGAGGTCAATATCATGTTAAGCGCTGTACTCCATTATTTCAGGGAGTTATTCACATGTCAAAACAGTAAAGTTAGATGCATTTTCAAACCTCAGGAAGTTGTTTTCTGGCTCAGTTTAAGGGGTGACAGGAAAGACTTCTATGCATATGGGCTTCACCTGATTTCTGGAGTCCTACCTAAAAAGGGACATCAAAAGCCCCAGCTTCTGCAAGGGTAGTAATCTCACCCCTGCACAGGTGCCATAGAGTACAGAATGCTACTGTAATTATCAGAAGGAGAAATTTACCTCTCAGCTAAAGAGTAGATCAAACCCCACTGAAAGAATTTTTCCCAATCTATTCATTGATTAAATCAATAGAAGGGGGACAACATTAGTGCAGTGTTAGGATAGGAGACATGACCATTAACATTTAAGCATCTCCCTTCCTTGATCCATAAAAAAAAAGTCTTTGTAAAGAAGAAAGACAAAGGACATCTAGTAAATGAGAAGACTTGAATTTCAGAAGGGAAAAATACATCTTGCTAAATAGAACTTTGATAGTCAAAAGTTAGAACTTGAAGCTATCTCAAATTCAGACCTTATTAAAATACATAGTATATTCGGTTGAAAATTTGTAGAATTTCTTCATTTTATCACAAGTTTCTTTAGAATTCTAGTGCTACTACTCCTTTACTCCTAGTTATTACCAACTTAATACTTGTGTGTTACATGAATTGTTCTTTCTTTTTTACTTAGGGATTGTATGTTCTCCTGGTTCCTTGTGTCTTTCACGTTCTTCCCTATTTTCCTCTCCATTCTCACATATGTTTATATTTCAATGTATGCCAATAGCATCTTAAAAGTGGTAGGAATAAAACCACATGCATCTAACCCTAGAAACTTCAGAAAAAGAATGGGTTGATAAGAATTGGGTACATTTTTTTACTAGTGAATTTAATGAAGTTATGCATTTTTTAATTTTATGCTTCTAGGAATTCTAAAATTTGTTAACTATGAATAAGTTTAAGCTCCATAGTATTAGCATTTTCTAAATAAAAGGAAGACCAGTAGAGAAGAAGAAGATCAGGGAGAGGGAAGAGGGGAGTGAAACTGGAAGTATTAGGATTGAATTGGAAAAAAATATGTTATATTCATGTATGCATATATCAAAATGAACCCCACTATTATGTATAATAATAATGCAGTGCAGTAATAAAAATATTAAAAACTAAGTATAAAATATTGGCATTTTCTCATTAAATGTTCAATTTCAAATTATATATAATATGGTTCTTTATTCTTCCTTATGTCCTTTGCACTTTATTCAGATTCATTTTGTCTTTCCAAGGGTGTATCTTGGATGTTAGAATTAAGAGTCAGGTCTAAAACTGATTCAAAATATTTACTATTATATTAACTATAGAGTACATCTCTTGTCCATGACATGTGTTATCTCTGTCCTCCAAACAACCTGGAAGAATTATCACAGTTTGTTATAGCAATGTATTGACTGTGTGGTCTAAAAGCTCTATAGGTCAATTCCAAGATCTAGAGATTTAGAGAACAAACACCAAGGCTATACTTATATAGCAGAAAAATACCAGCATGATTAAGTAGTTTGGATAAATAGTCATTTATATATACAATCATAGTTAAATCAATCAAAACATTAACTACCAATCTGTTGCTGTGGCTCAGTTATTTAGATTATGGAATCATGTCTTTCAGGAATAGTGGTAATATTTGGTGAAAAAATATTCTCTGGCCCTTCCAATTGAACATCATTCAATTATCTGATTCTGGAAAAATAGTAAATTTATTCTCTTTTTTAACTACCTCTCCTTCCCTCTTTCCTTCTATCCCATATATAAATATATAACCATGAATACATACACACCATAGTCTTTCATTAGGATTTATATATGTTTATATAATATTTTACTTTAAAAATAAATTTATATTAATTTTTATAAGAATAAGCATCTCTCTCTGTGTATGTGTATATGTATGTATGTGTATATATATATTTGTGTGCTCCTTGTGTTAGCTTCTCATCACTGTGACTAAAAAAACCTGAAAACACCAACACTGAGGAGGAAAAGTTTAATTTGGACTCACAGTTTCAAAGGTTCAGTCCATGATCTGTGTAAATCTATATAAATTTAAGATCTATATTGCTCTGGGCCCAAGGTGAGGCAGAATATCATGGTGGAAGGGCATGGCACAGGAAAGCTGCTCAGCTCATGGTAGCTGGGAAGCAGAGAGAGAATGTGAGCATTTGTGTGTGCAAGGAGCTAGGGCAAAATTATAATTCCAAAAGGCACACCTTCAGTGACCTACTTACTCTAGCCATATCCCACCTGCCTATAGTTAACATCCAGTAGTCCACTGAAATTAATCCACTGACAAAGTTACCACTCTCATGATCTAGACATTTCACCTCTGACCATTTCTGGATTACTTAACACATGAGCTTTTTCTGGTAAACCTCATAAATAAACCATAACACTCCTCCCTTAGGATATGAATATATATCACATACAAATATAGATACATATATATTTATATAATAAAATATATACAGACATAAGTAAGTAAATAAATGGGTATAAATCTAAGATCTACATCTGCTTATAGATATATCCATTTCCTAAGAAAAAAGTACAGTTGGGACTGGGGCAAGGGAGAAAGGGAGGTGAAGAGGAAGAAAAGGATGAAATTGTCATTTTAGACCATTTACAAATGCAGAAGAGAATTCATTAACTTTTCTTAGTTAAAGTCTTAATCCATTTATAGATTTGCATGTATTGCCAGAACTATATGTCAAAAATAATTTATTTGGATTTTTATAGTCTTTTCTGGGGTAAGAATTAGTGGGCATCATAAATTAATATATACTACTAGTTGTGCAAAAATGATTGTTACAAGAAAACAATTTGGTTTGTTTCTCTTATAACACTTATCATATTCTATGGGATGGCAGGTTAACCTGTATAAATGTTGTACCTTTTCTATGTTTTAAGTTCCTAGATGGTAATAAGAGGGTTTAATTACTATTTTATTTCTCATGGTATCTAACACAGAACCTTTCACAAGGCAAGTACTCTGTAAATGTTTCTTAAATAAATGTACCCTAGGAAGTTGAAAGTTGTAAGACAACTTTTTAACTTTGAATAAAACAGTAGTCCTTGAGGTATATTACATGGATTCTGTATACATTTCAATATGATTCAAAAAGGTGAAAACTTACCCTCATTAATTATAAAGGTTTATGTTGGCAACCACTTAGTTCCTATGGTTACATCTCTGTGAAATTATAAAATAGGCCCTTCAAGGGTTTGGGAACAGGAACAAATTGGCTGTTATAGAATTCATGAATGCTAATAACTCATTTACTTATAATGCTTATAATTAATTGGTTTAAATCATCTACTGCAGTCTTAAAATGAATAGGATATTTAAAGGTCACCATTGCTCTCAGCTCTCATTTAAATCTCTAATCGAACAAAAATACATTACAGATATCAATTAAAATATTTTAAATTATTCTCTAGCTAAACTTGAACTAAAATAGTAAATGATCTATTCATTTGCTTTCTTTTAAGTGTTGTGATGTATACTCTGTGATTAAGTTATTATAAAACTTTAATTCCCAAGGTTTTGGATCATGTGGGATATGCCTATCATTTTTGAAGTAGAATGAATCATGTTCATACTAAGGTAATTTCTTGTTAGATGTTTAGCAATGAATCTTCACTTTTTCTCTTCACTGGTAATGCCAATTAATATCATGTGCTAAATCATGTTTAACACTAAAAATATGAAATTAAATTAGAAATTCCATTTGTCAATGGCAAATACAGCATTCAATAATAAATCTCAATAAAAGCAGTGCAACCTATCTATAAATAAAAGGAACACAGAAGAAATGCCATTTCTTGTAAGTTTTGATTAGAGATATGTTAGAAAATACATCATTATTATTAAAATAGGTCACTCATAATTTTAAAATGGTAAATATTTGAAGAATATTGCTACTGTTTGTCCATAGCAGGGTTTTTCAAATTTCATTCTTTCTTATACTGTTTTAAGAAATATTGACAGCAGTGCTATGTAAAAAGGAGTTCAAAACCAAGTAAGTTTGGAAAATTGTACATAGAAGTCCCCCTTATATGTGAGGAATATATGGCAAGACCCCCAGTGGATGCTTGAAATTAAATAGTACCAAACCCTGAATATATTTTGATACTACACACACACACGCACACACACACACACACACACACACACACACAATAAACTTATAAATTAGGCACAGTAGGAGATTAATAAGCAATAATAATATAAAACAATTATTAGAATATACTATAATAAAAGTTTTATGAATGTGGTCTCTCTAAAAATATCATATTGTGCTACAATTCACTCTTTTGTTATATATGAGATGATAAATGTGTACATGATGTGATGAGATGAAGTGAAGCTAATGATGTTGATGTTGTAACATATGGTTTGGCTACTATGTGAAGGTTACTTGAATACACAAGCACTTTAATACTGTGACAGTTGATCTGATAACAAAATTGACTACAAATTACTAATGGATTGGTATCATATACAGCATGGATATGCTGGACAAAAAAATGATTCATATCCCAGGTTGGACAGCAGGAGATTTTTTCATGATACTCAGTATGATATGAAGTTTAAAATTTATAAATTACTTATTATAGGAATTTTACATCTAATTTTTTGGACTGTAGTTGATCACAGGTAACTGGAAATATTAAAAGTGAAACCTCAGATAAGGGGAGACTACTGTATGTTTGTTCTTTAGCTATGTCTTCCTGGCTTTTCTAAAGTCCTGAGTGGGTGCAGGAAAATGTACATACCCACTTCATTATGTATTTTCTATGAAAACAAACTACTTATAAAACATCAAAAAATAGTTTGTTTATATGACACATAGATCAATAATATATAAAGAGCTATAAATGCAAAGTATAACTAATTATATTTTAAAAAAATAACTGCAATGATATCTTCCATCTCTTTATTTTCATACAAAGTAAAGATGACATTTTTCCATTGGAGAACTTGGGTCTGTGTTGCCTCCCCTTAAATCTGAGTGGCTATAAATACAGCAGAATGATGAAATGTGTCTAGGTCCTAAGAACTGATAGAATCTCAATATCTATCTCTCTCTCTCTCTCTCTCTCTCTCTCTCTCTTACTTGATTGGAACTCTGAGCTGTATGCAAGCAATCCCTCTGTCTTGAGGCCTCAATGAACCATCACAAGGAAGCTTAAACTATACCAAATAGACCACATGGAGAGTTCTTGAGACCATATGCAGTGATGGAATCCCTGGCTTGCATCCTGTTGTTTTGGTGCTCCTGCACTTCTGGTTCCAGTTACCTTCCTACCACAAACACATGGGAGACTCTAAGCCAGAACCATTCAACTGATACCTTCCTGAAATTCTTGAACCACAGAAACTATGAGAGTTAAAAAATGAGTGTCTTTGGTTTTGGCCAGTAGTTTTTGATGTGATAAGTTATGCAGGAATAGTAACTGGAACATTGGGTACAATATTTAACATAATCCTCAGTAATAATACTAGTACTTTCACCACCATAGAAAATCTATCATAGCCTTCAGCTGTTATACGTATGAAATGAGAATGATCTTTTGAATTTCAAAAAAGGAATAGAAAACAGATAAACTATTTCATAATTTCAATGTCTTGAGATCTTTAATAGACAAGTTCAATACTTACTACCCACTGTATTTCCAGAAACATAATTTAGGGTTATTAAGCATATGTTCCTAATTAGTAACATATGGTTTTACTCTTCTTAAATTATTGAAATAAAATAAGGTAATAGACATTTTAAAACCTATTTTTTTCCTCTTTCTTTTTTTTTGTTTTTACTTTTCTTTTTTGGAACTGGGATCAAACCCAGGGCTTTTCACATATAAGGCAAGTGTTTTATCAATGAACCACGTCCCAGCTCTTAACACCTATTTCTTTACCATTTACTGCTTACAAAAAAATTTACTGCGATTCAGAGTTGAGTATTTTCAGGTAGAGTCCTGTTTCTAGACTTGATAAGGCCTTATGAATTTCTAAAAGCAACTAGAAATCTCCTTAAGAATAATATTTTAAAGACTTCTTACAGGATGGTATTCTCTCGCATGGGGAAAACAGAAGACACTGTAAGTAGTTTTCCAGAAGACAGGAATCCAAGTGCTTATTAGCCATAAAGAATCATTAAATAGGTTTGGTTGCAAATGATCTTACTGAGGAGTGGAGGGGAAATCTCAAGGTTATAAATTAGGAAATTTGAAAAATATCATTTAAAAGGGAGTGCTGATGATACACATTTAAAAGAGGAAACAGTAAACTTCTGGGGAAATACTCCTAGTATTTGTCTAGGAGTGTGAAACATAACTAGCTCTTTCCAGTCAAGATTTGAACTTTCAGCCAGGCATGAGCACACACTTGTAATCCCAGTAGCTTGGGAAGCTGAGACAAGAGAATTCCAAATTCAAAGCTAGCCTCAGCAACTTAGGGGGGTCCTAAGCAGATCAGTGAGACCCTGTCTCTAGATAAAATACAAAAAAGGGCTGGGGATGATGTGGCTCAGTAGTCAAGTGACCCAGGGTTCCATCCTAAGTACCAAATAATAATAATAATAAGAAGAATATTTGAAGTTTCTCCAAATACAGACATATGATGACTGAATATGAAGGAGCTAATTTCCTGTTTATAATTCAACCAGTGAATCACTAGGATTAATCATCTTCACTTAAACTCATTTTATACTACCTACCATCTATTCCTTACAAATCACATTTTACATATATTACCTCTTTTTAAAAAATATTTATTTTTTTTACTTGTAGCTGGAAACAATACCTTTATTTATTTTTTATGTGGTGCTGAGGATCGAACCCAGGGCCTTGCACGTGCTAAGTGAGTGCTTTACCACTGAGACACAACCCCAGCCCATATATTACCTCTTTTAATCCTCACAATAACTCTGTGGGATAGGTATATTATTATCATTTGCATTTTATAGATAGGGAAAGTTAAGTTGCCTAAGATTACATAGTCAGTAATTGATAGAGCCTGGATTCAAACTCAGGCAATCTGGCACCAGAGTTAGTGCTGTTCAATGACATGCTAGTTTGGTTGTACTGAACATTTGTTTGAATATAGTGCCAACCAAACCAAAAAATCTGTTTTTTCAATGTCACTGATCTTGACCTTGGATATATTACTTAATAATTCTGAGCCCTTTTCTCTGCGATTGTAATAAGGGTAATGATTCATTTACCATGCTTACAGTATAGATGTGAAGATTATAGGTAATATGTGTTAAATACCTAGTATAGCACTCTGTACATATTGCTGCTGCTGGTGGTGATAGTGATACATCTTTTCTCGAGTGTCTCCTTCTCAAAGCTTAATACAATCATTTACAGAGACACACAGGGACAGGCATATGACTGAAGATATCTCTTGGGATGCCATAACTGAGGTAAGGACATTATATTGATGAGGCAAGATTGAAGCAGAGATGATTCCTTTAAGTTTTTTGTCTTCTTTATGGATCAAGAAGAAATAGGGTTAGTGGAAAGGGATAGAACTGTTCACTGATACCAGGCTCCCACAGTGCCACCAGGAACTCCTGTCTTCCCAAAAGTTATACTGGAATGACAAAGAGATTTGCAGTAGGATTATTGGATGGATCCTTGAATATATATATATCTGAAATCATGACTGCATGACTGTTTTGTTGAGAAAGTTCATTTGTATTTGAAAAATACTAAAACTCCATAGAAACATATTAGAAATGATTTGAGGGACTATAATTATAAACAATGACAGAAAATAATTATGATAATGATAGTTCCAAAATCTTTAGATAGTCTCTTTCTTTATAATCTTGTAATATTTATGTTCTTTGAAACACATATTTTTAGAAAGTACATTAGTTAAATAATTGGACCATTATGGCAATCCTGAATTTGAGCACTTTGTGATGGCTAGGTTAATATGTTGTGTTAAAACATTAAAACATGTATGTGAAAAATTTATAGATGTA
Source organism: Spermophilus citellus (assembly GCF_964194105.1). Taxonomy (NCBI): domain Eukaryota; kingdom Metazoa; phylum Chordata; class Mammalia; order Rodentia; family Sciuridae; genus Spermophilus; species Spermophilus citellus. Next base: position 114,876,970 of record NC_138190.1, on the reverse strand, counting down.
AAATATCCATGTATTTAGTAGCACACAGATGATCTGCTAAATTTGACATTTTATTGTGGCTTAAATGTCACCAATTGTTTTGTCCCTGTTGCTTTCACTGAAACATTTCCAGAACAATTTTCAATTAAAGGAGTAAAGAATTTGAAAAACTAAATATATCCACACCCCTAACCCTCATGTCACTCTTTTAAAGAAGTATTTTAATTATTTTAAAGAAGGAAAACTAGAAAATTCATTTTATTTATTTTACTATTCTTGAATATATACTTCTTAATAGACCTTTTGCTTACTATAAATAAAAGCAAAGGAAAGTCTCATTTAATAATTGTATTAAATAATGATAAAATGTGCAGTTTGACTATTTCAGTTCTACTCATCAACTGGCCAATGAAATTTATTGAATTCACCTTGTAGTACCATATGCAGATTTAAACTCTGAGAAGAGACAAAAAGGAATCTGAGGACACTTCAGTTCTTGTAAGAATAACTTGGGGTGGGGCTTATTTAAAATAGAAATTCTCAGATCCTACTTCCAGAAATTTGACATAATAGATCTTGGATAAAACCCACCAATCTGCACTTCTAATAATCATTCCAAGATGATTCCAAGGCACATGATCCTAGGATCAAGGACTTTTAACTTTAGAAATAGACATATTGATGCAAGTGGTTTTCAATACTTGAAGTGCACTAGAATCCTCTAGGAAGATAACAAAATACAAATGTCTATCCACCACTTCTTCACTGTCACCAAATTATATGGGAGAAACACTGACCTAGGATGTGCTAAGACTGTTCTGATCTCCCCATCCAATCTCATTTACCATTTATTGAATTCACTCCCAGTGCCAGCTTTTGCTCTGCATGAGACTATAAACTCAATTTCATTTCATGCAAAGCATATGCACTTAATCTTCCTACCAGTTTTTTTTTCCTCAAAGTGTAAATCATGACACAACTATATCAGAATTACCCAGGGAACTCTTTAAAAATATGCATTCCCAGAATGTATCCCCAGAGATGTTGATTCAAAATATTTGGAGATAAATACCCTTATAAGGTTATTATCCAAGTGAATTATGATCTATACTGAGAAATACTGATTTCAGCAGTCCAGAAAGTGCCTCTATTACCTCTTCTGTAGCATCTCCAGTAATGGAAAACTCCTAATCCCTTAGGTACGCCATTCCTCTTTTGAGTTCTGACTTTAAAATTCTTAAAATCTTCCTCCGGGAGACACAACCTATTGAGATTTTTTTCCCCCTCCAGACCCAATTCTCTAGTGCCTTCTCCATCCCTCCTTATAATCAGTATTTCTTCTGCAAACTAAATATCCCTTTTCCTCACAGGAGATGAACTTGACATTGGTTTTATTTGTCAATATGTGCTTCACCCACCATCTATATCACAGTTATTAAGGAAGATTAAAAATCCAGATTTTTAGGGATCTTCTCTACATTTATTGAATTAGAAGATCCCTTGGATAGACCCAGGAATCTACTATTTAATAATTTCCCCAAGTAATTCTGGTTATAGTGGATCATGGATCACCCTTTGAAAAATGATGGTATATGGTTAACTGTATGGTTCAAGTCCAAGCTCTGTCACTTATTACCTGTACTGAGGCTCTAACCAAATCTCATATGTCAAAGTTTTCAAATATCCCCTCCCCTCCATTCTTCCTTGTTATAATACTGTCTTCTGGGCCTACTCAATTAGGGCATTCTCTTCTGACCTTGGGGAAGGAAAATCACCTCAATAGGAGTTACTATTCCCATTGTGCTCTTACCCTGCACATCAATTTGTCCTGTTGTTTTATCTACCATTTCTTCTAGCCTCCTATCTTTAAATAGGTGCTATTTATCCTCCAGAGTCATCTTTGCAACACAGTGTGACTGTGTTGTTATAAGCAATCTGACCATCAAACATTAATAACTTTGTTTTGGGCTCATCCAGATCATAACACTTTTAGAACCATCAGAACAGCAACAAACAGAACACGCTGAAAAATAACTTTGTAAAACTTCTAGCCCTCCTTGCATCAGTTTCTCCTTTGTATTCCAGAGTTAATAACTCTAGAAGACAACACAGCTCTTGTTAATAGAGGGCATTAGATCAGAGAGAGTTTCATACAGAAGTTTGTATTTTTTTCTTAGTAGAACTACTTTAATTTTTTATTGATTTTTTTAAAAATGACATTAGAATGCATTACAATTCTTATTACATGTATTGGTACATTTTTTCATATCTCTGGTTATGTATAAAGTATGTTAATCTGTGCCTTAAAGGATGGTCAATATTTACTGCCATTGATAGATCAGAAAGAAGCAAAAAACAAGATCAAGGGCAATTATTCAATAAAACAGTCACTCTTAAAATGTGGTCTCCAGACCAGTAGCATCAACATTACCTGAAAACTTAGAAATGAAGAGTCTCAGCCCCTACCCCAGACTTACTTAATGAGGAGCCCTGGGGTGGATTCCAGGAATATGTATTTTAACAAGCCTTCTAACTAATTCTGGTAAATACTGAAGATTGAGAACCACTGATGTAGAAGTCAAGAATGTGAGATCTGGGATTTAAATCATAGCTGTCATTTGGTACATCTACTTAAAACAACTATCACACTTGCTTGCCACAGCCAGCTCCCTCTTCTTACTTCTTTCGTGCATCTTTTCCCTTACTACCCATGGTAATGGTAATGGTCTAGTAGGCAGCCAATTTTTCTCTTGTTCCTACCAGCCCTCTTTCTTAAAATGATTGTCAGTCTACCTTCAGAGAAATAGTTCCTTTGTGATTGGAATTCATTGTTTTGATCAGTCATAGCTGATGTTGGTTTCATTGTTATAGTTACATTTATAACCTTTGAATTATTGTGTTCAGACTCCCATCTTGAACTACAATTTGGCTATTTTGTTTTCTTCTGTGATATCTTAATACTCTTTAGTGCCTGTGGAGTTATAAAAAATGTCAGATTATGGATATATAGACTTGAAGGCATAATACAGGGACCTAGCCCCATGAGACAGTCTGATGTGTTTCTTTAAGTAAAATAATAATACTTCTACAAATAACTTACTACAATATTTTTCATCCTATGGAACATATATATATTAAGAGAATTTAGCCTAATCTAGAAGGCCAAGGGAAGTCTTCCATAAAGAGAATTGTTTAAGTTCAGTCTTGATATATGATTAGAATAACCATTTGTGTGTGTGTGTGTGTGTGTGTGTGTGTGTGTGTGTGTGATTCACACATTTAAGATTTAAAATCTTAAATCCTTAAGATTTTAATAAATCCTTAAGGGCAATTTATTTCCAAAGGTGACTGCAGAAATCATTTCATTACAATCAAAAGGTTGTACAAAACAGAGGAAAAACACATTACAAAACATCCCAAGAGGTGAGGAAACTGGTGGGGGGAGGGGCACAGAGCACCCAAGAACCAGCCTGACAAAGAGGCTCACCCTGCTGCTATCTAGGGAGGTTACAAAGACTGGTTCTGAAGGGAGGCACTGCATGGGGGCGGGAGGGGTGGGGGAGGGGTGGGCCCAGTGCACAGCAATCCCAGCCTGGGAACAAGGAAGGATGGGAAATAGTAAGAGGGGCAGAGGCATTTGCCAATGTCCCAGCAGAAATAGTTACATATCAGCCTATCTTATTCTGTTTGCTACAATAATACCAATATAAATGCAGAAGTCTAAGCAGGGCAGGTGGCACACTTTACTGTACAGTACCTCAGTCCAGCTTACCCCAAGGGACCTGCACACAGCTTCTGTGAGTGCTACCGAGTCCCCAGAGAGACAGAGGTTTGGGGAGGCAGAGTTTGTGGCTTCAGAACACCACAGGCTGACAGAGGAGCACATCACTGCCTTGCAGAGCAAGCTGTGCCAGATCTTTGGTGTACAAAACCAAACACTATGGGGAGGACCTGAAGCAGACGCGACCAGCTCTCTGCTATTCAGAGTGGAGGTAGCAAGTTGGCCAGCTCAATAGACTGTTCTCCTTGGCTCAGACCCTTGACCAAGGCCACCTGGGGGCCTGACCAAGCATTGGTTTCCCTTCCTGGGGCTGTCTGAAAGGCAGCTGGCCACTTCCACATAGTCTTACACACTGGCAGACAGCATCTGGAAGCTGGGCCAGGATGCTTGGGGAACAGCCTCAGCTCGGACAGGAAAGGCCTGAGGAGGAACTGGGAAGCCAGGGCCCTCTGATCCCTGGGTGTGCAAACTGTGGCTTCTCCCTCACTTCTGTACTAGAGCCGACAGCCATCAGTCTGCTGTGGGACAGGTATGGGAGCCACTCCCAAGGCAGCCTGTCTTGCCTCTGATCAGGTTATCTGTCTCCAGGTGGGCTTGGCCCCAGGTAAGGGAGAGACACGGACCAGCTCTGATGCCTACTGCTCCCCAATACCCCAAATAGAGGGCAAGACTCCTTATGGAACCCGTAGATGGGGCCCATTATTTGTTCCTTCGACTTCCATGTTCATGAGCCAGCCTGCCTCTTTGCTTCTCCCCTTCACCTAACAGGTATAAGGAGAAAGTAGCTTTCACTTTCTTCTTTCCTTCCAAGCACCAGTAAATACATGCCAAAATGGGATGCTGAGCTGTAACCAGGGCAGTGTGGGGAAAGCCCGAGATGACTGGAAATCTGTGCCATGCACACAAAGAGGGAGGAAGAGTGGGCCTACTGTCACACAACTGTGGCATTCTGGGGCTGATCCCCAGTTGAGACATAGATCCTCTGCCTATAGTGGCTCCATGTTCTGGGAGGAGCCAGGCCAGGTCTCCAGGGGCTCCTCTCATAACCTCTTTCCACCCTCACCTTTTCTAAAGAGGCCAATGGGCACCAAGACCTCACACATTTCCTCACTAGTCACTCCTACATATAGCAGCTTAATGGTGGGCAGGGTGAATCCAGCTTCTGGAGGGTAACCCTACAGTGAGAGGCGCTAAGAAAAGCTTGGCCCCGCCTCCAAGATGGCAGGAAATGAAGGTTATGGATCACAAGGGGCTCATGGGCACTCAATGTTCTCCTCTGCTGCTCTCTGTGCTCTTGCCAGCAGGCATCTTCTGATGGATGGTCCCTCCTGGGGTTGCTTCCCTGGGTCTCAGCTTATTCAGAGATTCTCCTGCATGGCACTGCCTCCTAGAGGTCCATTTGCTAAAATCATGACCACCTTTGCCAGAAGTACAATCTAGGTCTAATACGAGAAAGCTTAAAATACTGGAACTGGCCCAGAGCAATGAGGATATCTAGAGTGGTGAAGGGAGGGGAGGCTTGCAGGAGCTTGCTTTTCTGTTCTTAAGCAGACCTGACCCTAGTAGGAGTCAGCAAGGTGTCAGCAGCCATGCAGCTACTTCTTGAGGTGCACGCACGACTGAGTGCAAGTCTGTCAACAAAAGCTCCTCCTTTTGGAGCACTTGAACCCCTGGGGACCTATCCCTTGACAGCTCCCTTTTGACCTAGACAAGGGCTTTTGAGAGGGCAGGGTGGAAAATTTGTGACACTTCCCACATTGAACAATTCAGCAGAGTCTGGCTGTACTGAAGAAACCTGGCCCTGGGGAAAAAACACTGGCTGGAGTTTCAGCTTCCCAAACCAGGGTGAAGCCACACCCTGGAAACCCCAGAAAAGGATCTATAGGACCTTCCAGAAATAGGCCCTGATGCAATGGTTCTCCCAACTCAAGCATCCAAAAACAAACAAGTAAAACAACCTCAAGCCCCAACTCCAGTTCACTCTTCTTGAAGCTGCCTAAGAGACAGAGACACAGAAACCAAAAGAGAGGACAAGAACGAGTTGAAGGGGCACTGGAGATTTGGATGGTATCTATTATCAACATGAATGTGGAGAATGATTCAAATCACAGTTTTCTCAAGTTACCACTTCCATTGATTGATTTCTTAATTCCTGTGCTCACTTCTGATTGGGATGTGGGTCAGGTCTCAGCTCTCACGGGCAGTTTGCACAGGGTCCTGCCTGGTACGGTGTACATTTCCACCCTGTTTGCTGTGGATTCACCATCACCACAGTTCAATAGGCCCCTTGGCGGAATCTTGCCCTAAGGCTGGTAGTGCCCTCCACTCCTCCCCGGGCAGCATCCTAGAGGGAGTGGCTGGGCAGCTCCCTGCTTTGAGTCATGGGACACCAGTGGGAAGAATCTGGCCAGTTCTATTTTGACCACTATGTGGGAAATCCCTTGGCTCTGGGCTTGCTGCTGGTATAGATAAAAGGCCTGAGTCCCCTTCCAGTGGGGGCTGTGCTGGAGACAAAGGGGGATCCCAGCATGAGCATGGAGGTCCCTGGCAGTGGAGAAATGAAACACAACCTGATCTCACTGCTGTGATACTGCAAGAATTACTGCTTGTTGTTCCCTGCCTCTTCAACTAGCTGTTGTTAAAGCACCAACAAGCAGAGCAAGGGAGCCAGACTGCCATCTCCCCTCATAAGGCCACTCAGAGCAGGGAGACAGAGCCAAGGGGAGGAAGAAGGGAAGATCCAGGCCCACACCATGCCCCAGGCGCAAGGAGCTAACCTGGGGGGAGGAGCTGGGGAAGGAAGAGTGGTGGAAGAAAAGGACAGAGGAGGAAAAAAGAAATACACCAACATCCTACTACCCTCTCCCATGATTTCATCAAGAACTGGGTGTTCTCCAAGTCAAGTCAGGACTTACTTCCTTGGGGAGGAGAAAGAAACAAGCACCTTCAGTCTATTTCTTGGCATGCCAGGCGAGCGCGCTACCACTTGAGCCACATCCCCAGCCCAAGAGCAGATTGTTGCTCAGGCTCTCTTTGCCTTCCTCTGGCCGCTGGGTCACCTGCTGTGGCTGGCTGCCCTGGCCACCCCTACTGTCCTCCGTCTGCCTCAGGATGTGCTGCAGGGCCACCAGGATCTCCAACAGGGCCAGGGTCAGGACCACCACATTTTCCAGCAGCTGCTGCTGCCAAAAGAGGAAGGCGATGTAGTCAGGGCCCCTGTTGCCTGCAAAACTGCGGTCCATGTCCCCATAGAGCCCACTTTGCTAACTATTCTGCTACACTGTTTAAGTCAATGGGAAGCCATTGAAGGGTCTTAAATGAAGAAGAAAGATGATTACACTGAACTTTTAAAAATGTCATCTTGGCAGCTATGTGAAGAATTACTTGGAGAGGTCAAGGCAAGCAGTAGAAAGACCGGGAAAGAATATACTAGAGAAATCCCTGTGAGAGATGGTGACTTGGGTCCAACTGAAAATGGAAAGAAGTTAATTAATTCAAGATGTGTTTTAGAGCTAGAAAAGTAGATACAGAAATGTTTTCCTGTTTTTATTTATGTATAAGAAAGCAATGACTTTTATTTTTATTGTGGTAAATGCATATAACAAAATTTATCATCTTAATCATTCTTGAACATACAGTTCAGGGATATTAAGTATATTCATTAGTTGATCCATGACCATACACTCCATCTCCAAAATGTACTTATCAGCCCCATTTCCCCATACCGATAGCCCCTAGTAACCATCATTCTTCCTCTGTCTCCATGAAATGGACTACTCTAAATATTTCATACAAATATCATTAGACACACAGTATGTATCTTTTTAGTTCTCTTAGCATATTGTTCAGGTTGCAGCATATAGCAGAGTTTTCTTTTTTCTTTATTAACACGATGATATTTCCTTATATGGATAGAACACATTTGTTAATCTATATAACCATCATTGCATATTGAGTTACTTCCACTTTTTGGTTATTGTAAATACTGCTGCTGTGAACATAGGTGTCAAAATGTCTGTTTGAGTCCCTAAATTCTATTCTTTTGGATATGTATCTAATAGTAGAATTGTTGGATCACATAGATATCCCATGCTTTATTGTTTGCTTCTCTTGAAATAGTCATACTGTTTTCCACCATTTTATATCACTGTCAGCAGAAAATCGGAGTTCTTATTTCTCTTTAACCTCAATAACACTTGTTTTGATTTTGTAATCATCTCTATGATGGTGACATGGTATCCCACAATAGTATTGCTATGGTTTGGATTTGGAATGTCTCCCCAAAACTTGTGTGTTGAAGGCTTGGTCCCCATTGTATCATTGTCCAGAAGTAGAGTTTTTGGATTGGATCCCAAAGGTTCTGACCTCATCAGTGGATTGATTCATTGATAGCTGAATGAACTAGTGGGAGGTAGTGAAGAATGCAGGCAGGCAGGACAGAGTTGGAGGAATTGATTACTCAGGATGTGCCCTTGGGTTCTATATCTTGTCCCTGACCTCTTTATATTTCTTTCTCTCTCTCCTTCTTTCCCCTTCTTTCTCTTTCCCTCCGCTTCTTTCTCATTCTCTCTCCTTCCAAGCTGCCATAACTGATATCTTTCCTTCATCACACACTTCTAACACATTTCTGCCTTGGAACCAACTCATTATGAATTGAAACCATGAGCCAAAATATATCTTTCCTCTTTTAAGTTGGTCCTTTGCTTACAGTGATAACAATTTATCTAATACATGCATCACTGATTTTTATATTTATTTTATATCCTGCTACCATTCTGAATGTTGGTATTTGTTGATTATCTTGGGTTTTCCTGATGTCTTATATGTAATCTACAAATACAAATTGGGTTACTATTTTTTTATCTTTGGGGGACCCTTTTTAATAGTGCTATAATAACATTCATATATATGCATGGCATATAACATATATTATAATAATGCCTTTAATAGTGCTATAGAGTACTTACTATATGACCAGCAATATTCTAAGTACTACATGTAAATTAACTAGTGTAATTCTCTCAAAAGTCCTAGGGGACAGGTGCAATGTTGTCCCCATTTTAGAGACTTTTAAAAACTCACCAAGGTTCAGGTCCCTTTTATGCATTTTAAGATTACTCTGGATTTTTTATGAAGAATGGATTATTGGTGGGTAAGATTGGAAGCAGGGACACCAATTACAATGCAGAAATAGAAAGTTCATGGTGGATATTGAGAGAAATGGTAGGAAATTAGGCTAGAGAGGTAGTCCAGGGTCAAATAAATTTTATAGGACCTTGAAGGCTATGATGCAGATGTGATTTGTACCCTGAGTTCAAGTAGAAGCCATTAGAAGGTTTTAAACAGGTAATGGGCTCAATCTGATTAATCATTTTTAAAGATCAATTTGAAAGCTATGAAGAGAATCAGTGGAGAATGTGGAGGATAAAAGAGGGAAGAATAGTTAGAAAGCTATTGCAGTAGTTTAGGCAAGCTATGAAGGTAGAATGGTAATAGTGTTGATGGAGAGATGGAAATATACATAAGAACTAATAAATCATAGAACCTATAGGACTTTATGATGGAATTCTGGAATAAGCCACAGGGTGCCATTGACTAAAATAAGGAAAATGGGGAAAATTAGTGAAGCCAAATGTTTGTATCTGGGTGGTCAGACAATAAGTTAAATTATCATTCTCATAATAACATAGTGATATATTATCCTTATTTTAGAAATGAGGCTCTGATGATTTTAGAAATGAATGAAGTCAGATAATTAGCCTTACCCATTTAGTGAGTAGCAGAAACAGATCCAAACTCAAGTCTGTTAGACTATATAGGCAATGCTCATGTAGTCTAAATCACCCAGAATAAATGCATATTTTCATAGTAGTCTTTAGTAGAAAGTAGAAGAAGAGATACGGTGAAAGGGGGGGTACTAGGGAAGGAAATTAACCAAATTATGTTATGTGCATGAATAAGTATGTAACAAAGAATTCTACCATTGTGTATAGTTATAATGCAACAATAAAAGGTAAATAATAAAAGAAAAAGAAAAAAACTTTAGAATCTTTTTTTTAGAGAAGCAATATGGTATGGTAGAGTGGAAGTAAAGAGGTCTCTTTGTTTGGTTTCTCCTAGCTGGAGGGATAATATAGATTTACCAGGAAATAATCTATGCTTAGGAAAGGGAAGCCACAGTAAAGAAGTAAGAATGTTCAGAAAAGATGTTTTGTTATAGAATCTAGGCATTTGGTGAAAAGTCTAAAAAGTTCACTCACAATCAAAGGCATTGTTTGGATTTGGTGTGTTGTAGGGGTGGTATACTACAGGCTTGGGTTTTGGTGAGTTACTTAATATGAATATCACATACAGAACACATTAGCTCATTACCTAGAAGAGGGCTTGCTTAGTAGAATTAAGGAGACATAGAGTCATCCAGCTGGTTATAGTTTGGGTTAAGTCTCTGGTTTGTGAAACAGAGAGGAAGGGACATATCTGAGTAGCCTAAATTTTAATAGATCCTTAACATTCTTATTTTTCCACATTTTATTGATGAATTATAGTTGCACATAATGGTAGGATTTTATTGTTCCCTACGTTTCTTTTCCTTTTTCTTCTCTAGCTTCTACATAAGAGAGAAAACTCACAACCCATGACCTTCTGAGTTTATTTGCCTTAATATAATGTTCTCAAGTTTCATCCATTTTCCTGTAAATGACATAATTTCATTTTTCTTTATTTCTGAATAAAACTCCAGTGTGTGTATGTACCATATTTTCTTTATCCATTCAACCATTGATGGACACCTAGGCTGGTTCCATAGTTTGGCTATTATGAATTCTGCTGCTATAAACAAGGGCATGCACTTATCAAAGTAGTAGGATGATTTTAATTTTTTAAGATAAATACCGAGGAGTAGTATAGCTGAGTCATATGGTGGTTTCATGCGTATTCTTTTGAGGAACCTCTTTACTAATTTCCATACTTGTTATATTAATTTACAATCCCACCAACAGTGAGAAAGTGTTCTTTTTTCTTCACATCTTCTCCAGCACTTAAAATTGTTTGTATTCTTGATAATTGCCATTCTGACTGGTGTGAGAAGAAATATTGTTGGATTTTTTAAAACAATATTTTTAGTTGTAGATGGTCACAACACATTTATTTTGTTTATTTAGTTTTTCTTATGTGGTGCTGGGTAATGAACCCCGTGCCTCACATGTACTAGGCAAGCATTCTACCACTGTGCCACAACCCCAGCCCTTGGAGGAGTTTTGATCTGCATTTCCCTAATTGCTAATGATGTTGAACATTTTTTTCATTTTTTGTTGGATGTTATTACTTCTTCTTTTGAGAAATGTTTGTTTAATTTATTTCCTCATTTATTAACTGAGTTATTTGGCTTTTTTATGTTAAGTTTTATAGTTTTTATTCTAGATATTAATCCTCTGCCAGTAGAGTAACTAGCAAAGATTTTCTCCTATTCTGTAGGTTCTCTCTTCACATTCTGAATTATTTCCTTTACACGCTGAAGATCTTTAACTTGATGCCATCCTATTTATTAACTCTTGGCATTATTTCTTAAACTTTAGAGGGTCCTATTCAGAAAGTAATTGCCTATATCTATGTCTTGGAGGGTTAACCCAATGTTTTCTTATTGGAGTTGCATAATTTCTGGCCTAACTCCTAGGTCTTTGATCCACTTTGAGTTGATTTTTGTGCAGGGTGAGAGATAAAGGTTTAGTCTCATTCTACATATGGATAAACAGCTATCCCAGCACCATCTGTTAAAAAGACTGTCTTTTCTCTAATGTAAGTTTTAGGTACCTTTGTCAAGAATCAGATGACTGTATCTGTGTGTAGATTCTTGACATTCTTGAGAATTATGTCTTGAGATATTTGCAGATTCCCAAATTGATGAATTCCACTACAGCATATAATGTCTCCATAAAATATGGTGAAATACGACTGTAAATTTTTATAAAACCATTTGGGTCTTTAAAAATCTAATAACTACTGATCCAAAGTAGCAATAAAGCTCTTAAAATAAATTATACTATAATATAAGTCACCACACTCTTACAGTTTCACTTATATTGCCATTGCTTGCAAACTGGCATTTTTATACTCATTGTGACATTTCTTTTTGTTTGTTTTTTCATCTTTTTAAAAAATTTTTTTTCATTTGTTCTTTTTAGAGATACATAACAGTAGAATGTATTTTGACATATTATACATACATGGAGTATAACTTATTCTAATTAGGATTTCATTCTTGTGGTTGTACATGATATGGAGTTTCACTGTTAGTGTGTTCATATATGAACATAGGAAAGTATGTCAGATTTATTCTACTGCCTTTCTTATACCCATCCACTCTCCTTTCCCTTCATTTCCTTTTGTCTAATCCAGTGAACTTCTGTTCTTCCTTCCCCTCCCTTTTTGTATCCATGTATCAAAGAGAATATTCGGTCCTTCATTTGGCAGGGTGGGGATTGACTTATTTCACTTAGCATGATAGTATCCAGTTCCATCCATTTACCACAAATGCCATAATATCATTCTTATTTATGGCTGAGCAATATTCCATTGTGTATATATACCACATTTTTTATCCATTCATCTGTTGAAGGACATCTAGTTTGGTCCCATAGCTTGGCTATTGTGAATTGAGCTGCCATAAATATTGATGTGGCTGCCTCATTATAGTAAGCTGATTTTAAGTCCTTTGGGTATAAACCGAGGAGTGGGATAATTGGGTCAAATGGTGATTCCCTTCCACATTTTCTAGGGGATCTTCATTCTATTTTCCATAGTGGTTTCACTAACATTGTACATATTTTGTACAATGTTTCTATAAGAAAATTACTTCTTCCTCTCCCACTCCAATTCCTAAAACTCATTAGATCACCCATTTTTTAGTAGAGAACAACAAAGCCATGTTAAGATGCAGGCACTTAAATAAAATTATGTTTGTTTAAGGTGGTCCACTTGGTTCACTTACTAGCTAAGTAACTCGCCTTCATACATCAGTCACAGAGAGTACACGGTACAATTTTAATCCTTCTGAACACTGAGAAATGACAACATGTCCTGAACTTTTGGCAATACTTGGGAATAACTTCAACTGAATTCCAAACATGTGAATGTTTAGTAAAGTTTGGTAATACACTAACCCTGTGTCATCTAGTTAAGTCTACTTGTCCAATCGCTACATACTGAATAATCATAATTAATCATTTGGGTCTGTTCTGCTTTTAAGGACCAAATACTTTGTAAAATGGGGTTGGGTATAACCATGAAAGTGTTCCACATTTTATATAGCTTTGCTCTATTGTATCCATGAAAACCCTATGTCAGTAATTTGGTCATCCATTCAACATCTGGCAACTTCTGGAGACATTATTGCATTCCATAAGTTGGGGAATTGTGATACTAGCATCAAATGGGTAGAAGGCAGGGATGTTGTCAAATACCCTAGAATGCATATGACAGCCCCCTACAACAAAGAATTATAGAACCTCAAATGTCAATACTGTTAAGGTTGAGAAACTCTGCCCTTCTTAAAGAATTATCTAATTAGGGAGAGGCCACTTTTAATTTTCCCCACTGTGATTAATTTTATATGTCAACTAGACTAGGTCACAAGATGTTCAGATAGCTGGTTAAACATTATTATTGGGTGTATCTGTGAGGATGTTTCTGGATAACATTAACAGTTGAATTGGTGAAGAAAGTAATACAGATGACCCTCTTCAGTGTGGAGGGAATCATGTTGTCTGCTTAGGGCCTTAATAAAGCAAACCGGCAAAAGAAGAATTGACTTTGCTTGAGTTGGGGCTTTGATCTTTTCCTTCTCCTATGCTCCTTATTCTCAGACTGTCAGACCCTAACTGGGATTAACCTTTTTGGCTCTTTGGTTTTCAAGCATTTGAACTACACAACCAGCTTTTTTGGGTATCCAGTTTGTAGATTGCACACTGGGACATTTCAGTCACTGTAATCACACATGTCAATACCTTACAATAAATCATTTCATATATATGTATGTAAGAGTGTGTGTGTGTGCAAGGATCTTATATTGGTTTTGTTTCTTCAGAAAACCCTAAGTACACACAGCAAAAGCTATGCTTTGTCTTCAGGTTTTGGTTATTGCTCCTGAATTTCTGTCCTATGTTTAAGAAAATCTATAGTCCCTAGAGTAAAGGATGAAACATCTTTCTATCCATAACGGCACTTATCATTTTCATTTCAGTGAAGTACACAGACAAGCAGGCAGATGGTTACCATGCTAAATGGTAGGTGCTATGATGTCAAAAGTCTTGGTTTTCTGGGAGGATACTATGTACCTCTTAAGACTAGTTATTTGGGGAAAACTCACCTTACAAGTGTCATTTACCATTTTGTTGAGCATTTGACTGAGACAACTGATTATCTGCTCACCTATTTCTTGATTCAGCTGTTTCTTATAGGTAAGGCAGATGGGGTAATGGAAGAAGATGGTGCAGGATGAAGTGTGGGGAATCTTTCTGGAGGAAGTGACATCTAAGCAGAAATTTCAGGCAAGAAATTTACTATGTGTAAATGGAGAAGGAAGGTATTCCAGGTTGAAAGGAAAGCATATGTGAGAGCCTGGAGCATTAGTTACCCTTAGAGAAATGAATTGGTGGACTGTGGCATGAGCTACTTTGAATTCATGTTAGTGGATAAGAAGAACAAAGATTAGAGGGTGAGACTCATCAGGATCACCTCTCTAATTCTGAAATCACCTTCCTTTTTTTGTTCTTCTTGAGTATGTTGTATAAATAGTAATCACTCATTGTTAATTTTTTTGAAGTATGTGAAATGATATCTCCCTTGATAGCCATTAATTTACTTTTCCAAGGATAGTCAGTGTTAATAGTGTGTATCATGACAGCCTTACCTTTACATCCTTTTTAATGACTTTACATTCACATATTGTATGTAGTCCTGTGGGTTTAAAATAATAAATTGTATCATGTCATAGATATAGTTATTAATATTGATGTAGATACAGATCTCATCCCTTTCATTTTGCAATATTTTTTTGATAATCTTTACATAAAGATATATGGATCTACCTTGGTTTTTTAATGTTTTCTTAGTTTTCCATTATATGAATATGGTATAATTTATTGGGTCTTTTACTTCACCACAGTTCCCCCAATTATAGATGCCTCTTCTGCAAAGGTGACTGGGCAGTGGACTGCTCATTGAGAAGTTAGTGGGCTGTAGGATGGTGAGGGGAATCAGTTTAGCTGAGGCTTACATACAGATCATCTGCATCTGAAAACTTTCCTAAATCATCACCCACTTCCCAAAGCATCTTGCCTTCCCATTTCTACAAAAGTCCTTTAGGCTGCAAGTTTTTGTCTGTTTTGTCCCTCAAAAATTTCTTTGATGTTCACCTTAATGTGATTTCATTTGGACTAATGTATCTAAAAGAGAGAAAGGTAGAGAAGCACCCAATGTGATTTTCCCCAGAATCTGCCCATTCCACTTTTACATCTATGCTTTCAGAGGGAAGACAGTTGCTTTTAGGTGTAATTTAAATGATAATTAGGGGCTGGGGTAGTGGCTCAGTGGTAGAGTGCTTGCCCACCACATGCAAGGCCCTGGGTTCCATCTTCAGAACCACATAAAAATAAATAAAATAAAGACATTGTGTCCAACTGCAACTAAAAATAATTTTTTTAAAAAATGATAATTAGACTTTTAGAAATATAACTAATGTAGAAAAAGGAACTTGGAAAATTCATAAAAACAAGTAAAATGCAGTTAACAGGAAGCAGAAAGTGGAGGCACCTGACTGTGCAAGCTGACAGTAAAATAACATATGTTTGAAGGGCCTCAGGCTCAGAAAGAGTCATTCAAATTGTTAACTATGTTTTTTTTTATTCCTGCCTTCTCTAATTTTATTGGTATATGTTTATAGGATCAAGAATTTAGGCAGTCTGAATTACTGTTTAAAAAAGTACCTGAATATTTTTACTTTACAATTTTTGCAAGAAGGGAATCATCTTCATGCCTCCAGAAGATCATGAAGCACAGTGGAAATCAGTTTTTGTTATTTTTCAACCAGAAATGGTATGGACTAAAGTATATGTTATCATTTGAAAGGTAGATAGTTCAAGATGGTAGATGGAGGTGATGGACAAGAGATAAGAACACAAGGAGCTGGTCTAGGGTAATTGCTGAGAGAGTTCAGGAAAAGGAAAAGGGGAAGCCTAACTGAACAGAAAATGAGGCAGAAACCAAGAGAGGGCTCAATAAAGCCAGTCAGGAATAGGAATAAAGAAACATAAGGATGATTTAAATAGACCAGATCCAATTGACCACGTTGAGTGTTAAGGGAACATGATTGACAAGAAACTGCCAGTGTCGAAAACTTACAATGCTGAAAGAAGTTGTACCAAAATTGCCCAATCTTAGGTAGGAATAAAGCTGAAGATCCTACCAGTAATGAAGTGGGAAGAACTTTATTTTAGTGGGGCAGATTAAGGGGCACTGGGTACAGCATAGCAATGGGTTATCAATTCCCAGGCATAAAGCACTTTGGTACACATTCTTTCCAGTCTACTCAGTATTTATCCATCCTTATGTAGGATTTTCAGTCTAGGGCAATTTGTACAGAAATTAAGATGGCTCAACTGATGATTTTTCAACTTTACAGTAGTATGAAAGCAATATATATTCAGTAGAAATCATACTTAAAATTTTGAATTTTAATCTTTCCCACACTAGTGATATGCAGTATGATCCTCTCTTGTGATGCTGGCAGCAGCAGTGAGCCACAGCCCCCAGTCTGCCTTATTATCATGAGGGGAAGCAACCAATACTTCATAGTGTACTGTTTTGCTAAACTGTGATTGATGTTCTATAAGTTAGGTTATTAAAAGCATTTTTGCTTATACTATTTTCAACTTGTAATGGGTTTATCAGGATGTAACTACATTATAAGTGGAGGGGCATCAGTCGTTCATGTTCTCCAGAGGCATTCATTGCTTCAAAGGGGAGGAATAGTTGTTGACATGGCAAGAAAAGAGAAAATTCAACTTGTCATGGATATAAAGTATGGTTCCTGAGTTCTTGTTCCTGCTGTGGTTCCTGAGTATGTATTGTGCTTATAACAAGAATGTGAGACTTAACAATGGCTCAGAAGTCAATGAAAAGGCCTTCCAGTTCCTGAAGAGATAGATTAATATGAGCATGCAGGTACCCATTCTTTTCAAGCATCTCTTGTGTATAGGCTCCTCACTGGAAGGCCATATGTTTGCTTATTATTTATAATTGAATTCATTCTACTATACTACTTCATTCCATTATACTTTCTGGAGAGTCCAGACTTTAATTAGGACAGTGGTTTCTAACTTTTATTTTTAATAGTACTTTTCTTTCTAATTAAATAGAATCTTCCAAAGAGCTATAACATATAAACATGAGTTAGCATAATTTAAGTTCAAATTTATACTATTTACTTGTAAAGTGTAATCAGTACATGAATGAAGTCTTCATAAACCTTTAAAGTAGGGGTGTCTGAGTGATCATTGTATTCTTACATTCAGTTTCCGTGCCTAATTTATTTTTCTATAAGGTTTTGGTTGCATAGCATGCAGATATTCCTGATTCACACAGATAATTTGCAAATAGAAACAATGTTTTGGATAGCTGAACTTGTAATCTCAGGGGACACTTGAATTAAATAGAGATGGTAGAAATAGCTATCAATCAAGGTCTGTACCAAAAACTAATAACCTGACAGCACAAATTAACATTTTATTGATTTCAATATGTTAAAATTTGTTATATTTCCATTTCATGTCAGCATATTATTATTTTACTGTATTCTGAAAAAATATATAATTATTATAAATCAAATTGAATGCTTTCAGAGACACCATACCTTTTTGAGAACTCTTAGATATCTTTGAAGTTCAATTGTAAAGTCCCTACACTAATGAGGTGACTGCTCTGGGAATAGTATTGTGAGACATTTGGACAGAGAATTGAATCAAAGGAAAAGTATAACTTTTAAGAAAATGGTATTCTCAGTCAAGCTGATGATCATGTAAGCAAATTTTATCACAAAGATAGTCAGTTTTTTGGATGATGCAACAATCAAAACCTGGATATCCGTATTTGAGATAGGGTAATCAGCATAGTAGGTCCTTGATTGAAGAGCACAGAAGAGGCTACTTCAAAAACTTTGTTGCCTTTCTCTCTTTTCTCTTTGCATATTTAGTTCCCACCACAATACTTGGCATATAGTACATAACCAAATATCAATTGAATGAATGAAAAAGGAATATGAGAGGTGATCTAGTTGAAGAGTTTACAGTGGCAAGATAGCCTTTAGGAGTATGCTGTTCTCAGATGCCATAAAGATGCTGTCTTAGTCCATTCAGGCTGCTATAATAAGATACCTTAAACTGGGTAGCTTACAAACTATAGAAATTTATTTTTCATACCGCTGAAGAGAAAGTCCAAGATTAAGGCTCTAGCAGAGTTGTTATCTGGTGGGAGCCACTTCTTGGTTCATATATAAATCTTTCTCACTGTGTACTCAAATGGTGAAAGGGGATGAGGGTATTTCTCAGGCCTCTTTTATAAGGACACTAGCCCATTCATGAGGGCTATACCCCCATGGCCTAATCACTTCCCAAGGTCCCACCTTCTAATACTACCTCTTCAGGGATTAGAATTTCAACATATCAATTTTTCAAGGGTCAAAAATATTGAGAACATAGAAGGTGCCTTGCATATAATAAAAGTCCCATTCATGTTTATTGAATGGATGTAGACCTTTATATTGGAAACCAGGGCCTGAAAAAAATTTTGCCCAACCTCTTTCCTTGACATTTGTCTTCATCATCTTGCCTTTCCCCTATACAGTGAGGTTTCTTAGAAGGAATGGCTCAACCTATGACTCTGGCTACTGCAGTACTAATTAACAGATTTCTTCCCACCTGTGAGTTCTAGGCCTTTCAGAAAGAATATCCCAATGAGTTATCATCTTCTCTTGTCTGCTTGATATTAGTTCCAAGCTTAATTGCTTCTGATATTGCCTTTTCTATTTTCTAGGTGCAACCTAGTCTTAGCAAGTTGCATACCCATCAACATATACTCCAACATGTACATCAAGCCCACTCTCATGCAATAACTCATGTAGTGCCTTTCTTTGTATTACTCCTTTCTTTATATCCTGCTGTTTCTCTTGAGTTTGCCAAATGTGGAACAGTGTGGCTAAACTATAAAAATAGGTCACATTTATTTTAGCATTTACTCTGTGATAAACACTGAATTAAGTGTTTCATATGCTTTATCTCAATTTTCATTAAAAAACAATATGGTAGATATTATATTTTCCCCATTTTATGGCATAGAAAAATAAAGTCCATCAAGGAATATTTAACTTCTCCAAAGTCACACAACTTGTTATTGTGAGAACCAAGATCTGTATCTAAACCCAGATTTTCTAATTGCTTCTTATTTTCTATCCCTACAAAATAGCTTGTTGAAAGGAAGAATATTATTAACAAATAAATAAGTCATTGTTTCAGATTTCACCTGTAGTCCAACTTATATACAGCCCTATGAAATTGATATTGGGTCCCTCTCTTTTACATCTCTGCTGCTATTTATAAAGACAAAAATGATTTAATTTCTTATGTTCTCTTAGCAAAATTGTAGAATAAGATTAGCTGTCTTAGTCTATTTAGGATGCTACAACAAAATATCTTACAGTAGATAATTTATAAATAGCATACATTTATTGTTCACAGTTCTAGAGACTGGGAAACCCCATATTGGGGCACCAGCAGTTTCAGTATCTCATGTGAACTTACTTTCTGCTTTAAAAATAGTGACTTTTAGCTATGTCCTCACATGGAGAAGAATGCAATGAACTCCCTTGTTCTCTTATATAATAGAACTAATCACCTTCCAAAAGTCTCTTCCTTTTAATAGTATAGCATTGGGAATAAATTTTGACTTATGAATTTTGAAGAACACAAACAATCAGATCATAGCAATGGTTCTTTTTGTGTCAGGAATGGTGAATATAAGGGGCATTAAGAAGGGCAAAAGCCTGTTCCAGAGTTACATATCAAAGATATGGTCTAAGCAAGAATAGAACCTGAGTTGTCAATCCTAGCCCACCTACATTCACAAGCTATAAATGCATTTGAGAATTCAGTGTCACACTGAAAAAAAATAAGTGAAACCTTTTTTTTCCTGCCAATGTCTCCCAATAAATATATTCTTAGCAAAAATTGTTTTTGAAACCATAAACTGTTTATTTTTATTCTCCATGGAATTTTGTGTGCATTTCATTCTTCTCTCCAGATTGAACTCTCCTATCTGCCTCTATCTCTTCTTTCGTAGTCTGAACTATTTTGTGCTAATACTCTTGACATTTAGTGAGCACCCTGAGGTACTCTTCCCTTTCCAGTCACGGAATAAGAATCACCAGGTTTGTGGCCTGTATGATTGGCATTTAATATTGCTGTGTGAATATGGTGCTTGCTTTTGGCTCTTAGAGGTGGTACAATTATGTCTCTTGAGGTAGTCTAGAAAATCTCTGTCAGGACCATGGATGGTAGTAACAGAATATGAAGACAGACGGGAAGCTATGATCAGGAAAGAAAAAAATGTGTAAAAGTTTAAGTCAGTAACTGAGTGGGTAATGCTTTTGCACATGTATGTGAACCTTATCCAAAAAACCTGAGGAAGGAGAGTTCAAAATAATTAATTCCAGCCAGGCACAATGGTTCACTCCATTAATCCCAGTGGCTCAGGGGGCTGAGCCAGGAGGATTGCAAATACAAAGCCAGCCTCAGCAAAAATGAGATGCTAAGCAATTCAGTGAGACCCTGTCCCTAAATAAAATACAAAATAGGGCTGGGGATGTGGGATGTGGTTCAGTGATTGAGTGCCTCTGAGTTCAATCCCCAGTAACCTACCAAGAAAAAAAAAATTAATTCCTGGATTATCTGATGCTGGCTTCCCTCAAACCCATCAAGAACCAGTATATTTTACAGGAGTGTGATGCTGCTTTTGTATAGGATAAAAATAATTAACATCAATTGAATATAATTTAACACTATATACTATAAAACTATATACTGTTAAGGTTTATTAATTTGTATATTCTACACATAGCCTCTGTGGAGTCAGTGCTATTGTCATCATCTCTACTTTCATTTAGAGAAACTGAGGTAAAAGGTGAATTGGTAGCTTGGTCAGGATCATGTAGTTAGTAGTGGAAGTGGGGCTTGAGTTAAAGCAGTCTGACTCCAGGGTCCACCTCTTTCACTATTTTGCTGTACTGCATTTCAGAAGCATGATCACTTTGATGACATCCAATAGAGTATCTTAATCTGTTTCGGCTGCTATAAAAATTACAATAGACTAAGGAGATAATAAACAACAGAATTTTATTTATTTACAGTTCTGGAGAATAGAATATTCAAGACTGGAAAATTTGGTAACTGATAAGGGCCCATTTCCTGATACATAGACAATCATCTTCTTGCTATGTCCTCACAGGGCAGAATGGATGAGAGAGTTCTATGGGGACCCTATTATAAGGGCACTAATCTAATTCATATCTATAGCATAAAGAAGAAGAAAAATTGGGTTCAGGCTTCTATTGTAGGCCTGTTTTACTCTAAACTTCCTTAAATTCCTTTTGCTACCAGGGTCCTATGCCAGAGACCTGACACTGGGGGTCCAACAAATAGAGTCCAGTCATTTGCCCCAAAAAATTCAAATAGAAAAAGTAATAGTAAAAAGCAGGATAGGAACTTTAATCAATCTGGCCATATTGGGAAGAAAAAGGCACCAGTGTTTTCAGCCATGCTTCGATGGGCTTACAATGATTTTGAGGTTTTATAGAAAGGGGAGTGATGGCAAATTTGGGAATTTACACAACTGAAGGGTTTGCACAGCCATCGAAGCAGTTGATCTCAATTGGGCATAGTGTGATCATTTATTATCCTGACCACCACCAATCCTGAGATAACAATGGACCACACTCATTAGTTGAGGGGATTGTGTTAAGATTGTGTGTGACAAGAAAGTTACTATTTCCTGGGGAGGTAGTTTCAACTCATTTCAAGATGTTTATTGATCAGACCTGTTGCTCCTAGAATCCCTGATGACTCAGAACAAAGGAGACTGATGCAAAATGGAGGTAGAGGTACAGACAGAAGGGCCCAATTCATTGTTTCATTTTTGGAAGGGTTCAAGGTACAGATAATACAGAAGTAACCCTTGGGATCCTGATAGTGATTAAAACATCTCTAAGGAACTTCACAGAGAAAATCTGCAAGGAATTGAGTTTGAAAAAGTAATGTTATAGTAAACCAAAGAGATCTCTGTTAATTGTTGCTCTAACATTTCCTAAAGTGTTTCTAATAAACACCTTCAAAAAAACTAGTGATATAGGCTTTCTCTTTTGTATATTTTATTTAATCCTCATAATAATCCAATTTTGTAGGCATTCCTTTTGTTTCCCACATATCAGAAAAAGGAATTAAAATCCTGAAAGGACAACTGTTTTGTTCAACAGCTGGTCACAGAGCTGGTCAGTGACAGGGAAGCCTGGATTTAACTTCAGTTTCTTTTGGGAGCCCAGGTATTTTAATGTTACAGCTAATGTCAGAAATCTTGATTCCAAGAGCTCATGCAAATCAAAGGTCAGAGCAATGAGTCAGAAATATAGGGGAAAGCAAGAACCTCAAATACCAATTTACTGAAAAGCAAAGCTACCAGTTGGACAGAGGGCTGAGTTCAGAAAAGTCTCAAGCAATGAAAGAGCAAGAAAGGGCAAAATGGGTTGGAAAACACCACTGAAAAGTAGCACAGAAGAAATTTGAATTTAATATAATCTGTCCCAGCCAGGAATCTTCATGTATGCTGTTACATCAAGGACTAGTCCCAGATCTTAGCTAGGCTAGTAGCTGTAAGAAGTAGAGTAAGCAAAAATGCCTGAGTAGAGTGTTAGTAGCAGAAAATAACATATTTAGATAAATTATTACTTTCTCGAGGCCATCTGGAAAAGGATAAACTCATGGATTATTAGGAGTCAGAAAAAAATATTAGACACTTCCCTGCTTTATTCATCCTTAAGTCCTTTCAGTAACATTCCTGGCAAGTCACCTAGCTCCTGCTCAAACACTAACTCCTGGTGAAGCCCCTTTGGTTTTCAGACAACATTCATGGTTCAAAAATGATTTTATGGATACAATACCTTTATTTTATTTTATTTTTTTTATGTGATGCTGATGATCAAACCCAGTTTCTCACATGTACTTGGCAAGCACTCTACCACTGAGCTACAACCCCAGCCCCATGGTTCAAAATATATCCTTTGTTTTGACCTGAAATTTTCCTCCCTCCTCCTTTTGGCTCCAACTATTTGCTCCAGGGCCATACTTCAGTAAGTAAGGGATGAGGAAAGTGTAATGTTAGGTATTAGCTTAGCCTGACTGGAAGAGTAAACAAGCACAAACTAACTTTTCACTTGGAAAGGCTGATTTCTTTAACCATGGAAAGTTGAGTTTATTAAGCCATGACTTCTCCAAGAGGGGGCTTTATTTTGAATTTCTCATTATCTAAAATCATTTTTATGGGCCTTCTAAAATACCCTCAAAGCAGTTTATTCCCAATTGCAAGCTCAGTTGTAGCGCAACTTTGATTATTCCTGGCTCTGAGGTCTTAGTTCCATTCAGTGAAGAGTATGAGGAAAAAAAATCCTATTCCAGCTGAAGCCAAAGCTCATCAAACTGCATTTTCTCTCTTTCATTCTTTTTCTGCAACTACTGCATACATCCCAAAATAAATGCTTTTATTGTAGCTAGCCCAGCAATATAAGATAAACATTCGATATTTATAGTGATACAGTATAAATGAAATAACAAAGTAAAGTCTTTGTCTTATTTTGACTTTAATAGCTAAATTAGATAAAATAATATGGGTTAGTGGTGATGCAAAATTATGGTGTGTGTGTGTGTGTGTGTGTGTGTGTGTGTGTGTGTGTGTGTAAGAGAGAGAGAGAGAGAGAGAGAGAGAGAGAGAGAGAGAGAGAGAGAGTGTTTGTAACCAGCTAGAAAGAGGAATGTGCCGTACAGGAAAATCTGAAAAGATCTTCCAAGATATATAGCTTCTTGGCCTCTGTATGATGAGAAAGGAAGTGAAATTGAAGCAATGGCAATTATGGATGAAAAATGGAGTTTGTGATTCAAAATTAAGAAGGATTTATGAACCACAAAGAAATTCTATACTAGATACATATGAATTTTTCCTACTAGAAGTCTTCAAAATTAAGAAAAGATGTAGTAAGAAGTTGAGATAGTGTAAATTTGAGAATTTTAAAAGGCATAGATAGACTTAAATTGGAACTCAAATAAACAGAAAAAATAATTTTTAACAGCAGTTTGGAATAGTTTCATGAGACTCTTTTTTCTTCCTCTTGGGTATGTGTATAGTGGTGCGGACTCTGAATTGGCAAAGGTTCAAATCCCAAAAGGTGCCTTTTGTCATAGGGCATGGAGGAGTGGTAGAGTGGGCAGGAATATGGAACAGGACACCCCTGGTTTAAAATTAAAAAGAGAGAAAACATAAGGCTACAATGAATAATGAGAGAGGAGCTCTCTCGAGAGGGAAAAGCAATATTGATCTTGTAAGAATACTTTTCCAGTTCTTCTGATATTGAAGCAAGGTTTTTAAAGTACAAAGAATGGCCATGAGGGAGTTTTGAAAAATAAGACACCCAAGATTCTAGGAAAGTAAATTAAAATGTCCATATGTGCTTGCACGTTTACACACACATACACTTCTCTCTCTCTCTCTCTCTCTCTCTCTCTCTCTCTCTCTCTCTCTCTCTCTCACACACACACACACACACACACACACACACATATACACACACAATATTTTGGAAGGCCTATAACGTGAGCCAAAATATACATTCTTATAAATGCCTTAAAAGGCAATGGTGTATTGGGTACTGAACAAATTCCCTTAGTCCTAAACCCACAGAAGGTGAATCCAGGATTCACAGACAGGTTTCATTGTTAATAGCGCCTATGAAAATTTATATACATTTAGGAAGGAAATATTCTGGATCCTTTTCAAGGGCAGGGAGAAAGAAAAGTTATAATGGGTGCCCGAGGGAAAGGGAGCTAGGCCTAATCATTCTTCCCCTCTCCCTGCCATTGTCAAGTACACCCTCAAGAAGTCTTGAGTGTATATTGTGTGGGACAAAAGGCAAAGTTCTCTGACCCAATAACTTTGCTGAAAATAATGAAAAAGTTGAGTGGGTCCTTTCTATTTCAAGTAGCAACAGTTGGACACCCAGAATAGAAACACTGCTACCTACAAAATAGGAAAAGAGAATAGAAGGCCAAAGGGAATAATATTTCATCAGCGATTAAATTACATTCCTACATGAAGAACTCTCTCTGGATTTTAAAATGTGGTTATTATCTTCCTAATATCACAATATTCATAATTTACCCCAGAAAAGAAGCACATTTTCTAGCTGATACTTAAAATGCAAAGATATTCAACTCTGAACGAATTAAAAGCAATATAAAGTAAATGACCATTATTCATTAGAATGCTCTCAGGTCTAGTTGAGTAAAGGACATCTTTTCTTCACCTAAAGTTTAAATGACAGAGGGCTCTGGATCAAAATTTTAATGACATTTATCCTGTTATCTGATGCCTCTAGGGTGTTGAAAGGATTAATAAATATAGTTGTCTCCATGTTTAAGCCACATTTCACTCTATTTTGACAGTTATTAAGTACATTAATTTTCTGATGATAATTCCATTATAATAACCATATGAAAAATGTGGATCTTGTTTTCCCATCAGAAAAGAAGAAACTGGGAAGTTTCTTTAGAGCCATAAATCAAAGTATGAAAGATTCTTCAGATACCACTGAAGGAATAGGGTGAAATTCTGCATGTGAGAATTAAATTGCACAAGAAATATAATGCAACAGAAAAGGACTTTTATATGCAGTATTTCCCTATCACAGATAGAGAGATGGTAGCCTTTCTAGAATAATTTGTAAGCAATATAGGTATGAGACAAAGTCTTGAATTTTTGGTTGACTCTACCAAAAACAGACCCATAAATAATGTAGGTGAAAGGTTTATTGAACCAAATAACTTGAAAATAAAGTGAGCATTGTTTCTCTTGAGAAAACACTCTGAAGAAAGTTTTTTAATTTATTTCTCTATGTTGAGGCCAGTTGGCTTAGCTCTAGTCCATGACTCTAGGCTATACCTCTTTAAAATTAGCTAGTTCTTTTGTAAATGTGTATAGTTGATCTCATGGGAATTGGACCAAAGGTCAGATAAGTGGCCTAAATATACCCAAACCAATGTCCCAAGTTGTCCCAGGTTGTTTATCCAACCCGATAAAAAATATTGTGTTCCTTCTTTATAAATGGAAGGTAGCACATTGTGAGTGATGAAATTGCCAGTTTTCTTCAGAAGCATCTATTTTATGATATGTATGATTCCTCATATCATTGTTAAAAGTCCCAAATGAGTGCCAGAGAATCCTGGAAATTAAACATGGCAGTGCATTTGTTTAAACTTGGATGATAGTATTATCCTGATCCATCACTTTTGAGGCAATACAGGCTAATTTCTTCTTCAGTATAAAGACTTTTTTTTTCAGACACATCCAGATTATTGCACTCACATCCTGTTTCTTTGGCAATTATTTTCATTTTACTTAATTACTTTTATTTTTTAGAAACATCTAGTGGCCAGGCATGGTGACACATGCTTATAATCCCAGTGACTCAGAGGCTGAGGCTGAGGCTGGCAAGTTCAAGGCCAGCCTTGGCTACCTAGCAAGGACCTGTACAACTTAGTGAGACCCCTGTCTCAAAATATGAAAATAAGCCTTGGGATGTGGCTCAATGGTAAAGCACCTCTAGGTTCAATCCCTAGTATAAAAACAAACAAACAAACAAAACATCTAGTGTTACTAAAGTAGAATATGTGTATGGTTAAAAGTAAAATTTATATTGAAAAAAGTTGTCCCTTTGCCCATATATGTCTCTACTCCCCAGTCTCATTTGAAACTTTTAGCTATTTCTTATAGTGTTTACTTTCATATTTCTTTCTTTCTTTTTAAATTTTGGTTTTGACACAATAATTGTACATATTATGAGGCATAGTGTGCTGTTTTTGAAACATGTATCCATTGTGTAATAATCAATTCAAGGTATTTAGCATGACCCTCACCTCATACATTTATCATTTCTTTGTTATAAGCCATTCAAAATTCTCTTTTCTAGTTATTTTGAAATATTAAATGATATGCTTATACTGATATGGTATGCTTATAATTTCTTTATTTATTAACATCATATAGTTTATTAACTTCCTATAATACATGAGAAATTATGCAAACTTCTCTCTCATATACTTTCACTTCTCCCATTCTTACTTGAAATACCATGCCTGTCAATGTAAATAGTGTTCACTGTCTAACTCCTTGGTATACCATTTCTGTTTCTTTTCTCTTACAAATTTCATCATCCATTTCTCTTTTTGGTTTTTATTTCCTTTGTTTTCTATTTGCCTAAATTAACTTTTTTTCCATAAGAGACTTTCAAGAATTGTCAATGTCCATTAATATTTTGTTAGAAAAAGTTGCAACAACTCTACTATTTATAATATTCCCTATAAGCTTCTTTCACAGAGTCCTATATCCTTCTGTTTCACTCTAGAATAGTTGCTCTCTATTTTCTAGGTCTGAGGTACAATTGTTCTATAACCTTCTACAATCATTTTATGTTAAACCACCTATTTCACAGATCCTATTATCTTTCTAGTTTGACCCCTTCATGCTGATACACAAAATAATCTGTCTTCTTTTAAGAGTTTTTCTCAAGTTAGAGAATTTCTTGGTATTTTTGGCTGCTTAAGAGTGATACATTTTAAAGTTGATTAAAAGTTTTGTGTGCATATGAGATGAGTGGTTGAAAGCCTGACAATTGGTGGAATTGCCTGAATGGTGATAAAGTAAGATCTAGCCTCTTCATAGAAACACTGCAATATGAGGTCTTTAAATCTAGAGCTCTTACTTTCTCCCCAAGGATAATTATCCACTACATTGTTATAAGCAGAGTAGCTTATAACAACACAAATATATATATTTGTGTCTAGGTACAGTTTAGGGGAAAGAGATGAAGATTCCACTGCTTGCTAATGGATTTTCATTTCCTTGTTCTCAGCCCCATGATTTATCATTCTCTTACACTATAGTCCTTGTGTCTGCAGTTTCCTCAGTTCAGCTTTCCAAACTAAAGTTATCTTCTCCTGTTGGGATGGAGGGGTAGGGTAGTAATAGACTGCACAGATCAGAAGAGGAAATATGGTAAATCCAAGCAATTTCTGTCATCTTTCAACCAGTCATCTTGTTTTTCAGTTCCATGCAGCTTCCTTATTTTTTATTTTGCAGTATCTAAACATACATTAAGCCTCAGATTCTGCAGGGATATAGGGCTACTTCTCATTGCTCTTACCCCTCTGTAGGATCTAGATTATAAATGCTTTTGTTTTGCAGTATCAATTTTCACTTTTCATTTCTAAAACTCTATTGAAATATTATATTGTCTACTGTTGTCTCCTTTCTTATTTTCCTTGTTCCTGGTGGTTTATACAGTTTATCATTCCTATCCTTGGCATTTTAATAAAGACCTAATAAGGAAACAAGCTTGTGGTCAATATGCTATATTTAACCAAAAGTCTATTTATCTATTACTTTTGTATAAGCATGGTGGTTGTACATTCTTCTTTGCTTATCTATGATTATGGTTGTTTTAGTGTGACTTTGAAAGAAAGGTGAAGAAAATGGATTAAGGCCCTTATTATAAGAATAGGTTAGTTATCACAGGATTGAGCTCCTAATAAAAAGATAAATTGGCCTGATTTTTCCCTGTTTCTCAAGAATGTTGTTTCACTATGTGATATATTCCATATGTATGATATATGCCATAATATTATGTCGCAAGAAGGCCCTCACCAGATACTGATGCTTTGTTATTGGACTTCCTAGACTCCATAATTATAATAAATCTCTGTTATTTAAAAATTATGTAGTCTCAGATATTCTATTATAACTGCAGAAAGTGGATAAATGATAAACAATTACAATGTCTGATTTTGTGCCATACAATATCCCTTACCCATTATGGCTTACTTAGGTCACTGATCAGGAAGAATCAAATGATACAAGTACTTAAGTTTAAGTATTTGTCAACATCAGGGTATCCTGCTTCCCTTTCTCTGCAGTGTGTGTGTGTGTGTGTGTGTGTGTGTGTGTGTGTGTGTGTTTTCTCTGGAGATAAAACTCAGGGTATTGCACATGCTAGGCAAGTTCTCTCTCTGTACTACATTCTCAGCCATTTTTATTTCATTTAATCATTTTTGTTTTGTTTCTGAAGGCAAGTTTTCATTATCTTTCCTAGGCTGGCCTTGAATTTGTAATATTCCTGTCTCAGTCTCCCATGTAGCTTGAATTATAGGCATATGCCACTGTGTCCTACTTATTCTCAGCATCTTCTTCCTTAGGTTCTCAGTATCATGAGGCTATTCCTCACTTAGGGTAAGAAAGCAAAGTCTGTTGCATGCACCGGTAGTCCTGAGAAGTATCTCTTGTATGAATTCTGTAGTGGTTCAGAAGCTTATTTCCCCATGTGTATTTATGATTGTGAATTTAATTGCTTTATATATAATTTAGAAATATACATAAGAGAAATATGTAGACCTATACAGGAACACATGTAAACATATTGTTTTAGATACTTGTAAACAAATTGTTATTGTTATTAATATATTCTCTTAGCAAACCAATACAGAAGAACTTTTAAGAGAACTTTGGGATTCAAAGGATCAGGAAAGAGAAATTAATCGTATAGAAAAGAAAATCTTTTGATTAGGAAAACAACAATGACACAAACTACAATGGGGTGGATCATATTATGATTTGTGTTTTTATCTCTTACTAGCTTGCAGTAACCGGTACATACAGCAACATGGAAAGACAATAGAACTATAAAGGCTGACAAATATAAAATACATGAAATTAAGATTAGGTTAAATAGTGGTTAGCATCTGAGATTTTATAATTTGACCACATTATTACAGCCATTCAACTCAATAATGTCCACTTTGGCACCTACTATGTACTCAGTATGTTCTGTGAGACTAAATGGAAGATTTTAGACCCAGTTCTTGCCATCAAGTGTTTTGGTATAACTATACAAATAACTCTAATGAAAGGCCCAATACACACTAGAAACACAGGGCCATGTTATTCAAAGAGAGAGAAAGAAAGATAAGAGTCATTTGTTTTAGATACCAAGCTCATTTTGGAGGGAGTGGTGGAAAAAAACAGAAATGCCTTAATGGGGGCAAATATATTCAAATGGAGCTAGATGGATCAATAGGACTGACAGGCAGCCTGGACAAAAAGCCAGGCACTGGCAACTGTGAACTTTTTTGGAATCACTATTAATTTGATCATTCATACATTTATTTAGATCTGTTCTGTGAAATTAGTTCCACTCTAACTGAGGTTACCACGGAAAAAAGGAGTATGTGATTTACCACATCTCTAGTTTTAATATTGTTAAAGGACTAGGGATTTCTGGGAAACTGAGGCATTGTAAAGACAACCCCCCCAAACCCAGATTCTTACAATCAAGTCAGAAAAATTTCAGACATGTCAGTAAAACTGGCTTAGAAGGGATGAGAAAGGGAAAAAGGGAACACTCTCAAGGGAGAGAGTGGGTCCTCTCAGAGAGGAGAGGAGGCAGCATGACTCTCCTATACTCTTGTTTTATTGGGGATTTCAGGGAAGTTTCCAGAGAGTTCCACCCAGGTTTACCTCTTGACCTTGACTGAGAACAAGATGACATTAGACTTTCAAGTCCCCACTGCTGAAACAACTCTAGGTTACTTTGGCCCATGATGACTGGATTCTTAACCATAAAATCTGTAAGGATTTATGGTTAGGAGGAATTATCCTTATCTCCCTGAGTTCTAGGATCTGATCTGTGAAAAGAATCACAAAAGTCTCCCCTGTCAGTGTAACTTGGGTTCTTTCTTGACATTACTTTGGGCCTGCATTTTTCTTGTAGGTTACAGGTAGTTTGCTGAAGAATGTGACATATCTTATCCACATAAGCCAGGCAGGTTTACAGTTAAATTGCTTCTTAGAAAAGATAGCATGTAGAGGTAAGTAAAATGGCCCCATTTTATAGAATTATTCTCTCAGCCTTGTATTCCTACCTCTTGCATCTTCTATCCCCTATCAATATCAGAGATGTGAATTCTGTATTTTTTTTCTAAATGATTAAGATACAACCTTCCAAATCAGTATCTTTTGTTTGTTTGTTTTTGTTCTTTTTTTTTTTTTTGGTACTGGGAATTGAACCCAGGAGAACTTAACCACTGAGCCACATCCCAGCCCTTTTTTATATTTTATTTAGAGACAGGGTCTGTTGAGTTGCTTAGGACCTCACTAAGTTGCTGAGGCTGGCTTTGAACTCACAATCCTCTTGCCTTAGCCTCCCAAGCAGCTGGGATTATAGACATGCGCCAACATTTCCAGCTCCAAATCAGTATCCTAATTAGAAGAATTTACTGCAAACATTCTGTTACAAAGATATTATTACTGCATCTCTAATGGATCTCTTGCTTTCTGGGTAAGTGTGCTCATTTATATAACAAAGCATTGTCCTCAACATGACAGGCACTTTGAGGACACAGAAGTAAGACAAGACTGAGTCTCTGGCCTCAATAAGATCTGAGTCTTTTGAGAACTATAACAGTGTTATATCTAGATGGCAGGTCACTTATTCTTTTGGAAACCTCACTTTCACCATCTCTGAAAATGGAGCTTAGAATGGCATCCCTACATGGAGTTTTGGTGTGACTTAATGTACTAAATGTGAAAGAATTGTGAAAAAGTATGAAAAGCTATGTAAGTGTTCGGTGATATAATCATATGAATATGTCTATTATCCCTCACTCTTAATTTTTTCATGACTTAGAAGGGTTTCCCAGGCTAGTATCTGTCCTGACATCTGCTACAGTGGTGAGCCAAATTTTCTGACTCTAACACTTTGACCTGGATCTCTGACTCCTGGATATGTGTACTATTTCTAGTAATCATGTTTTTACCCAATTAACCTGTTGGAAAAATGAATTCTTAGCTGGGAGCACTCAGGTGCCTGAAGACCCAGTCTGAGTACTTTCTGCTGGGATCACTGAGCAGTCTTTGTTCCAGCAGTTTACAACTACTCTCCAAAGTGAACCTTGTTAGGCTCTTTTGCTGATGTCTTTTCTTTTAAGTACAATTACAACAGCAAACTGAAAGCTTTCAGAAATCTGTATGTGGATAACTTTTACTGAAAATATCGCTATTAATGCAAACACATTCACCTAAGAATAATGGAACAAAGGCCAGTTTACAGCTTACTACTTTTAGAAGAAGGGGGAGTGGGATTCTGAAATTGATTGCTTGGTTGAACACAATTTGTACTAAGTTTGCTTCTAAATTGGACTTGTGACAGCTTTCTGCTATGTTTGAAACACCAGAGAAATTTCTCTTTTGTCCCTTGAAGGGGAAGTGGCTAAATTGATTTCAGTTATTTGTCTGAAAAACTGTCTTTCTATCTGGAAAACTGTCTCTATGGATGCATAAAACACCCTTTTTTATAAAGACAGGGCCCTGGGCCATGGCTACCTTCCATAATTATGAAGTGCACAATATTTATCAGCAATAAAAATGTATAGTTTTTCTTTGGAAATGTTCTGGCTGAATTGCAGCTGTTTATCATTATTTCTAAATAAAGAAGCTCTGAATGGGTTGTGACAAATGCCAGACAGGTGTTATTTAAATAAATAAATAAATAAATAAATAAGTAAGTAAAACAAACCTTGGAAGAATTCTGATTACATTTTTCAAATAAGTGTCAGCTCAGGTAGCTAGAATAATAATCCTGAACACTGGTCTTCCCTAATAACTCGCACCTGGGGAAGTTGAGTGACAGCTATATGGGGGAAGGGATACTTTACTACTTAAAGTATCACTGCTCCAGGGTTATATGGGAGACAGAAAGAGCACAAAGGTTAGGTGACTCCCTAGTAACTTGCCATTTGGTAGGAAGTGAATAAATTGGAAGAAATTTGATATACCTCTTTATATGACTATAGAGTAGTATCTTAAGAAGTAATACCTAATTCAAATATAGGGGGGACTCTTCATTTTGCATACGTCGGGTGATTTGATTTCTTAACTGAATTCAGGATTTCTCATAAAGGTATTCTGTTCTGCATACCATTGTTATATGATGTTTCTGTAGAGGAACAATGGCTGGGACTTCCTACTTAGCCATTGTGATTCTCCATAGGTTTATCATGTGGGTTAAGTTAAATAAGAAGTGTGCGGCACAATTTAGTACAATGCCTACCTAGTAGAGTAGGAACTGCATAAGGATAGATATTTCAAAAATGAATGAATACATAAATGGGAGGAAATTGGAGAGCTCTAATTATGTGTGTTCCTTGGGGAGGAAATACACAAGAGTTTCCTGGATGAGCCTCAAAGTGTCTTACATGGAAATATATGTAAATGTATGGGAGGGACAAATTTCTATTTAAAATTAAACAAATGGCCAAAACAGTCATGAGCACTGGTTGTATTAGGGAAAGGAACTAAGATTTTGGAGTGTGATTCCTCTATCTCCTAAATCCCTCAAATTTGTTTGGCAAATAAGTACATATACTTATCTATTCTCTTATTATTTTATTACTGTTCAAAATTTTAGACTTAAGATAATTTTAAATTTACCTTAAAGGTGAATATTATGGGTAAAATGTGAATGAGTTTAATATTCAAATTTGCCATACTATTCTCATTTTTCCAATTATTCTGTTAATGCCAATAAATCTATAAGTCACACCAGAGAAATTAATACATTATATTTAAGCATGGATTGGCATGTTATTAGAGTGCTAGTTCCAGTATGAGGTCTTAATTTTTATTAAGTTGTATTAACAATAGTGATAACTCACTGAATGCTTATTATATGCTGGCACTTGAAGTATTTTTACATGTCTTAATCTCATTAAATACATAATACTCTTTAAGGAGTAGGTGTTATTAAACCATTAAACCACTGTTTTTGTTTATTTGTTCATTTGTTTTGAGACAGGGTATTGCTTAGTTGTCTAAGCTGTTCTCAATCTTGTGATCCTCCTGTCTCAACACCCAATTCTCTGGGATTGCAGATATGTACCACCATGCGTGGCTTAAACCTATTTTAATGATGAAGAAACTGATATTAATGATGTTATATAATTTTTGCAAGGTCATATGGCCAGATGAATATGAATGCATATTTGAAGAATATTTAGAATTATTAAATATTTTAAAAGAAAATATTGTAGGGAAGAAGGCATTCAAATTAAATTGCTAAGTAAGGTCTGAGATGAATTCTTAATCATCTTCATTGTAACAGAGATATAGCTTAGTTGAATTGTTTAAAGATGCTAGCAAGAAGAAATGGAACATTGTAAGAAAAACATAAAGAAAGTATATCCTATGGTCTAACCTCTGGAATAAATGATTCACAAATGATGGCCAATTCCACAGTTAGTTATGGGGTTTGGTTGATTTGCTCTAGTGCTTGCTCTATTATGAGTCAGATAAGCTAAACTTTTAAAACACAAGGTGCAGCCTAAAGGTATAGGAATATTTTTCTAATTGCAAATTTGTTTCTTTTTCCATCCATTGCTTTAGAAAAATACATTTCATTTTCATATTTCAAAAGCATTAACTTGGTGATATGATTGACATTTTGACATAATGTGAAAAAATATTTGTTTTGATTTTTAGTAAGATATTCTTATCTTATGTCCTAAGTAAGTATTTACTCTAAAATAGCAGTTAATATCATTCCTGGGAGTTTTTTTTTTTTTTTTAATTTTCAGATTAGGGTTTGGAGGTGTAGATTCTTTGAGTACATACCTAAGATGATCTTTGGGAAAAAATAAAACAAAATATGGCCAAAAATATAGCTAGATAGGATGAAATTGATTTATATGTCAGAACATACATTAAAAATATAGATCCAGGACTCCAACATGGCGGCGGGCGCGGAGAGATCAATTCTCTGACCTCTTCAGCTGTGCGGGCATAGGGAGTCGTAAACAACCTAAATTCTGTTTGCTCAGTATCACTAGGCAATGCTGAGCTGACGTGGATCTGGGGCGAACAGTCTGGGCCTCTCAGAACACACACTGAGCCTGGATCGGCTGAATTCAAGCTCCCGTTCACCTGCTTCCTGCAGACAAACAGCTGTGACTCAGCACTAATCCATCCGGCTGAAACAACTGGTCAGCCCTTCTGATCCTACGGAGGTAAATGCCAACGGAGCCTTCATAGGTAGTGGCCACAGGTTTGAAACGCGGCTTGGGAGAGACAGTAAGGACCCACCCGTTGCATTGGTCACCCGGCAAAAAGAAACGAACTGTCGCCATTTGCAAGAGATACCACCATGGCAGAGAACTGACGTCATCAGACTGCGGCGGAGGAGATAACTTCATTGAAACCTGCAGCTACAGCTGTGTAATTCCCTAGCCTTCCCTCTCCACACATCGGGGAAACCTTAAGGGCCCCTCCCAGCTCTCCCGTAAGGGACCACCCCAGCTCTCCCGTGAGCGCGACAGCCAGACCGAGGGAATCAGACGTGGTATGGGACCCGCGGCGCGGAACTCCCGGCTATGGCTCCCACCAGTGCTGACAACTGAGGTCTCTTGCACCAGCTACCGGGGGTGTGGCTACCAGAGGGCAAGTAAAATTCGCTGAGGATTCTCAGCCCCAAACTCTACAAACTTAGGGTCTGAGGGAATGGCAAACTGGGAGAGTGTGCCCAGTCGTTCATGAAAACAGGGCTCCTGGGAGCAGCAGACCTGGCGTGTAGCCAGTATTGTGGTGAACGGCACTTGTGAGAGGGGCCTGGCTAGAGGAAAAGTGGGGAAGTGACTAGACACAAGAGGAGCCCTAGGCACTCAGGATTGGAGACTTGCCCAGTCTGGGAGGAGGAACTGCTGCACAGTGATTGGTTCCCGCGTATTGACAGGAGAAATTTGGCCCGGTGGGCACAGCGCCACCTACTGGAAGAGAAGTTAATCAAACTCTAAGACTGCATTTATTAGTTTTTTTTTTTTTGATTTGGGTTTTTTCTTTCATTTTCATTTT
Organism: Spermophilus citellus; assembly: GCF_964194105.1. Classification (NCBI taxonomy): domain Eukaryota; kingdom Metazoa; phylum Chordata; class Mammalia; order Rodentia; family Sciuridae; genus Spermophilus; species Spermophilus citellus. The sequence continues at coordinate 114,840,900 of NC_138190.1, read as the reverse complement.
TCTTTCTTGTTGTTTTTTAAATTTTTTTACAATTTTTTTAAAATTTTTTTTCTTCTAATTTTAATTTTATTTTTTTATTATTATTATTTTTAAAATTTTTTTTATTTCCTATTTTTTTTCTTCTTTTGTCTTTTCATTTCTTTTCAATTTTCTTATTCCCCCTTCCTTGAATTCTACCTGCTTACTCTCATTCTCTTTAGTGACTTCTTCCCTTCCCTTCTAATACCTTTCCTCCCAAGCATCAAATAAATTTATAGGAGTAAACAGTAACTCAGCAGTCAAACAGAACAAGAAGTAACATGAGCAGCTTGAAAAAGCAAGGAAGAAAAGGAGTACAAACAATGCAGGACAGCCTAAATATTCAGGAGGACCTAGAGTCATCAGAAAAATGGTCATATAAAGAACTCAAGGAACACCTTAGACAGATGGAATGGAACCTTAAAGAGGATACGAGACAGCAAATTCAAGCAGCGAAAGAACACATTGAGAATGAATTACATAAACAGATAAAAGAAGAAGTTAAGCATCGTTATCAGGAGATAGAGATTATAAAAAATAATCAAACAATAATTCTAGAAATGAAGGAAACTATAAACCAAATTAAAAACTCAATTGAGAGTATCATTAACAGAGTGGAGCAAGTAGAAGCCAGAACGTCAGATAATGAAGAAAAAATATATCATCTTGAAAACAGTCTAGCCAACTCAGAAAGGCTGGTAAAAAATCACGAGAAAAACATCCAAGAGATATGGGATAACATAAAAAAACCAAGCTTACGAGTCATTGGGATAGAAGAAGGTACAGAGATTCAAACCAAGGGAATGAGTAACCTGCTGAATGAAATAATTACAGAAAACTTTCCAGAAATAAAAAAGGAAACAGATATAAATATTGAAGATGCACACAGGACACCGAGCACACAAAATCACAGTAGACCAATGCCAAGACACATTGTTATGAAGATATCCAATATACAGAACAAAGAGAAAATATTAAAAGCTACAAGAGAAAGGAGACAGATTACATTCAGGGGTAAACCAATAAGGTTGACAACGGATTTTGTATCACAGACGCTGAAAGCAAGAAGGTCATGGAACAATGTATTTCAAACACTGAAAGACAATGGATGCCAACCAAGAATTCTGTATCCAGCAAAATTAAGCTTCAGGTATGACAATGAAATAAAAATCTTTCATGATAAACAAAAGTTAAAAGAATTTGCAGCCAGAAAACCACCATTGCAAAGCATTTTGAGCAAAACACTACACGAGGAAGAAATGAAAAACAATAACCAAAACCATCAGTGGGAAGTGCCTCGGTAAAGACAGAGGGCAAGGGGAAAGATAATCATGGAGAAACAAACTAATTTTTTTTAAAAAAGGATAAATAATCAAACATGGCTGGAAGTACAAACCATATATCAATAGTAACTCTGAATGTTAATGGCTTAAACTCTCCAATAAAGCGACATAGGCTGGTATCATGGATTAAAAAAACAAATCCAACAATATGCTGCCTCCAGGAGACACATCTGATTGGAAAAGACATACACAGGCTGAAGGTGAAAGGATGGGAAAAAAATACCACGCACACGGTCCTTGTAAGCAAGCAGGGGTGGCCATCCTCATATCAAATAAAATCGACCTCAAGACTAAGTTAATCAAAAGGGATAAAGAAGGACATTATATACTGTTAAAAGGAACCATTCACCAACAAGACATAACAATTATCAATATTTATGCAACAAATAATGGTGCTGCGACATTCATAAAACAAATTCTCCTCAAGTTCAAGAATCAAATAGACCACAACACAATAATTATGGGTGACTTCAACACACTTCTCTCACCATTGGACAGATCCTCCAAACAAAAGTTGAATAAAGACACGATAGAACTTAATACCACAATCAATAACCTAGACTTAACTGACATATATAGAATATATTAACCATCATCAAATGGATATACTTTTTTTCTCAGCAGCACATGGATCCTTCTCAAAAATAGACCATATATTATGCCATAGGGCAACCCTCAGTAAATATAAAGGGGTGGAGATAATAGCATGCATTTTATCTGATCATAATGGAATAAAACTGGAAATCAATGATAAAAGAAGGAAGAAAAAATTCTACATCACATGGAAAATGAACAATATGTTACTGAATGATCAATAGGTTACAGAAGACATAAAGGAGGAAATAAAAAAAAATCTTAGAGATAAATGAAAATACAGACAGAACTTATTGGAATCTATGGGACACAATGAAAGCAGTTTTAAGAGGGAAATTCATCGCCTGCTGGTCATTCCTCAAAAAAAGAAAAAAACAACAAATAAATGAGCTCACACTTCATCCCAAAGCCCTAGAAAAGGAAGAGCAAAACAACAGCAAATGTAGCAGAAGGCAAGAAATAATTAAAATCAGAGTGGAAATCAATGAAATTGAAACAAAAGAAACTATTGAAAAAATTAACAAAACTAAAAGTTGGTTCTTCGAAAAAATAAATAAGATCGACAGACCTTTAGCCATACTAACGAAGAGAAGAAGAGAGAGAACTCAAATTACTAACATACGGGATGAAAAAGGCAATATCACAACAGATGCTACAGAAATAGAGAAGACAATTAGAAATTATTTTGAAAACCTGTATTCCAATAAAATAGAAGATAGTGAAGACATTGATAAATTTCTTAAGTCATATGATTTGCCCAGAACGAGTCAGGAGGATACACACAATTTGAACAGACCAATATCAATGGATGAAATTGAAGAAGCAATCAAAAGACTACCAACCAAGAAAAGCCCAGGACCGGATGGGTATACAGCAGAGTTTTACAAAACCTTTAAAGAAGAATTAATACCAATACTTTTCAAGTTATTTCAGGAAATAGAAAAAGAGGGAGCTCTTCCAAATTCATTCTATGAGGCCAACATCACCCTGATTCCGAAACCAGACAAAGACACCTCAAAGAAAGAAAACTACAGACCAATATCTCTAATGAACCTAGATGCAAAAATCCTCAATAAAATTCTGGCGAATCGAATACAAAAACACATCAAAAAAATTGTGCACCATGATCAAGTAGGATTCATCCCTGGGATGCAAGGATGGTTCAATATACGGAAATCAATAAATGTTATTCACCACATCAATAGACTTAAAAATAAGAACCATATGATCATCTCGATAGATGCAGAGAAAACATTCGACAAAGTACAGCATCCCTTTATGTTCAAAACATTAGAAAAACTAGGGATAACAGGAACTTACCTTGACATTGTAAAAGCTATCTATGCTAAGCCTCAGGCTAGCATCATTTTGAATGGACATAAGTTGAAGGCATTCCCTCTAAAATCAGGAACAAGACAGGGATGCCCTCTCTCACCACTTCTATTTAATTTAGTCCTTGAAATACTAGCCAGAGCAATTAGACAGACAAAAGAAATTAAAGGCATAAAAATAGGAAAAGAAGAACATAAATAATCACTATTTGCGGACGACAAATTCTGTACCTAGCAGACCCAAAAGGGTCTACAAAGAAACTACTAGAACTAATAAATGAATTCAGCAAAGTGGCAGGATATAAAATCAACATGCATAAATCAAAGGCATTTCTGTATATCAGCGACAAAACTTCTGAAACGCAAATGAGGAAAAACACTCCATTCACAATATCCTCAAAAAAATAAAATACTTGGGAATCAACCTAACAAAAGAGGTGAAAGATTTATACAATGAAAACTACAGAACCCTAAAGAGAGAAGTAGAAGAAGATCTTAGAAGATGGAAAAATATACCCTGTTCATGGATAGGCAGAACTAACATTATCAAAATGGCAATATTACCAAAAGTTCTCTATAGGTTTAAAGCAATGCCAATCAAAATCCCAATGGCATTTCTTGTAGAAATAGATAAAGCAATCATGAAATTCATATGGAAAAATAAAAGACCCAGAATAGCAAAAATAATTCTAAGCAGGAAGTGTGAATCAGGAGGTGTAGCGATAACAGATTTCAAACTATATTACAGAGCAATAGTGACAAAAACAGTATGGCACCGGTACCAAAACAGGAGGGTGGACCAATGGTATAGAATAGAGGACACAGAGACTAATTCACAAAGTTACAACTATCTTATATTTGATAAAGGGGCTAAAAGCATGCAATGGAGGAAGGATAGCATCTTCAACAAATGGTGTTGGGAAAACTGGAAATCCATATGCAACAAAATGAAACTGAATCCCTTTCTCTCGCCATGCACAAAAGTTAACTCAAAATGGATCAAGGAGTTTGATATCAAATCAGAGACTCTGCGTCTGATAGAAGAAAAAGTTGGCTCAGATCTACAGATTGTGGGGTCAGGCTCCAAATTCCTTAATAGGACACCCATAGCACAAGAGTTAATAACAAGAATCAACAAATGGGACTTACTTAAACTAAAAAGTTTTTTTCTCAGCAAGGGAAACAATAAGAGAGGTAAATAGGGAGCCTACATCCTGGGAACAAATTTTTACTCCTCACACTTCAGATAGAGCCCTAATATCCAGAGTATACAAAGAACTCAAAAAATTAGACAATAAGATAACAAATAACCCAATCAACAAATGGGCCAAAGACCTGAACAGACACTTCTCAGAGGAGGATATACAATCAATCAACAAGTACATGAAAAAATGCTCACCATCTCTAGCAATCAGAGAAATGCAAATCAAAACCACTCTAAGATACCATCTCACTCCAGTAAGATTTGCAGCCACTATGAAGTCAAACAACAAGTGCTCTCTCCACAGAGAAGGGTACACTTGTACATTGCTGGTGGGACTGAAAATTGGTGCGGCCAATTTGGAAAGCAGTTTGGAGATTCCTGGGAAAGCTGGGAATGGAACCACCATTTGACCCTGCTATTGCCCTTCTCAGACTATTCCCTGAAGACCTTAAAAGAGCATGCTACAGGGATACTGCCACATTGATGTTCATAGCAGCACAATTCACAATAGCTAGACTGTGGAACCAACCCAGATGCCCTTCAATAGATGAATGGATAAAAAAAATGTGGCATTTATACACCATGGAATATTACGCAGCACTAAAAAAGGACAAAATCATGGAATTTGCAGGGAAATGGATGGCACTAGAGCAGATTATGCTTAGTGAAGCTAGCCAATCCCTAAAAAACAAATACCAAATGTCTTCTTTGATATAATGAGAGCAACTATGAACAGAGTAAGGAGGAAGAGCAGGAAGAAAAGATTAACTTTAAACAGAGACATGAGATGGGAGGGAAAGGGAAAGAAAAGGGAAATTGCATGGAAATGAAGGGAGACCCTCATTGCTATACAAAATTACATATAAGAGGTTGTGAGGGGAATGGGAAAATAAACAAGGAGAGAAATGAATTACAGTAGATGGGGTAGAGAGAGAAGTTGGGAGGGGAGGGGAGGGGGGATAGTAGGGGATAGGAAAGGTAGCAGAATACAACAATTACTAATAGGGCATTATGTAAAATTGTGGATGTGTAACCGACGTGATTCTGCAATCTGCATTTGGGGTAAAATTGGGAGTTCATAACCCACTTCAATCTAATGTATGAAATATGATATGTCAAGAGCTTTGTAATGTTGTGAACAACCAATAAAAAAAATTAAAAAAAATGAAAAAATAAATATAGATCCCAAATCTATTTAATATGTATGAGTTGAGAATTACATTGTGAAGTGGGATGCATAGTCCTTTACTCAGGTACAGTAATCTTACATATCAAACAAACTCCCAAGAAATAAATTTTTTTCAGTTAAATTATCATTACCATAATGTAAAAAGTTATTTGCTGATCTTTCATGAATTTCTCTGGTGCTTATAACTGTTGTACCTAGGTGCTTAATGAATCAACTGAACAATGAGATCAATATACCATGTAATTTTCTATCAGTAACCAGAGATAACTAAAGGGCCAAGTCTACATTAATACTCTAGAGAACAATATGGGCATTTAATAAATTATTAATAATAATATGAATAGCTCTATGCCTTCTAAAAGATTGGATTACAACTTTGGACCAACTTTTAAAAATGCTTTCACTTGAAATAGATTTGAAATTAAAGGAAGAGCTATGAACTGCAAATATGCATAATGCATTTTTTCTTTTTAGTGAAACATGAAAAATGTGTATTTATTCATTAGCATTACCTTTTTATGCACATAGTATCTAGGCCTGTTTTTTTTAACCTAGAAACTTTCTTGAAGTCCCTACCTTTGAACCTGTAGCAGGTGAAGTCGAACTAGTTTCTCCATTCAGTCTCTTTGAATGACATAGGAGCATTTGTATCAACATCAGGGAGCTCCTTGACCAACTTGTACTCAGCTCTAGACTTTAGACAGGAGATATCTTCTAAACACCAGAAATCAAGTCTTTACTGCTTAAACTGGATCCTTACTCCAGTCTTTTGGCTGTGTAGAATGAACGTTGGAGTTCTTGGTACTTGAACCTGACCTGAGCAGATTTTGCTTTAAACACTGATTACTCTAGATGGGATTCTGAAGACGAGAATTTATCTTAATAGGTTTGCTGACTCCTTACATAATTTCATGAAATACACCTTACAAACAAGTGTTCATAATAATCCTACGTTATTTGCAGATTCCTAGAAACTTATATCTGACTCCCAGGTTAAAAAAAAAAAAACATTTTTTTATTTTAATTTAATTTTATTATTTTTAGAGAAAGGAAAGCTTATTTTGCTTATATATCTAGAGAGGAACCATTTCTTTAAACATCCATGAATTTGAGGAAACTTTGGAGCTAGACACAGAAATTACAGGAATGTTTTATATTCTAAGTTTGTTTGAGTAGAAGTGATTTCCACTAAAGGAAGTTTGTATAATTTATCCCATAGTTTGATGTTGCACAGAGACTCAAAGTAGCATTGAAACTGGCATGAGGTAAAAATTTAATACAAAACTGGATGTCAAAAATAACACTGCAGGGAATTGTATGTCTTCTAGATTGACAGGAATATAAAGGTTCATCTTCTGCAAGAGCTCATCTGATGCTTGATCTCTTCTCTTATAAACAGTTTGCATAGTTGCTGCAGGGTTAGCCATCACATTTCTAATGTGTGAGAAGAGAATGATAAGTTTTAGGTTGAGAATTTAGGCATGCCTTCTCTATAAATAAGTAAATTTTAGCCTATTGTGACTTTGTGTGTTTTTCCCAAAATCATAAAGAACAAATCAAATAGATACCTGTAGTAAAAAGAAAATAGCACACTCCCTTTCCCTGATTTGTTTTTAACTAGATTCTAAGGTTTGAATTCTGTGGTTGTTGACATAACATTATTCTTTTTCTTATGATGAGAGATGCTATCAGTTTTTGAATGAAAAATAAAGTTCATTGTTGGAGCAGATAAAGAAAAATTGAGTCACATATTTACAAAAAGCTTTTCTCTCTGTGACAACCAGCACTTAAATTAATAGCATATTTTTTTTAAAAAATCACTTTTTCCATGGGTATTCTAACTCAACAACTTGGATAGAAATGTAGTCAAGAAAAGTGAGTATTTCTGAATGTCAATTCTAGGAACTGTAGTTCCTCTTTGTTTTCTTCACACCCCTGGATACCAAATGTCTATCCTTTTGCAAGTTTTTCCTCTCTGTTTTCCTTCCATATTGAAGTGTTTGGAAACCCTTACATTATGTGTGAGAAAGGATTAACATGGTTGATGTATATGCTAATGAACATTGACTTTCAAAGTTAGTTATCTTGGGAGCCCAGACAATCATGCCAGTGTTGTCATTGCTAAAAGAAAAAAAAAAGAAAAAGCTTAAAATTTTGCTGTAGAACTTGTTTATGAACTGCATATACTGTCCCATTGATAAATGGAGCTAAATGTGTAGTTCTAGACCTTGCTTCATGTTAGGTTTACTTAAAAGAGCTGTAAGATATGATGTTCGAATACCCTGGCAGAGTTTCTGATTAATTGGTATGTGGTGTGATCTAGGGCATTGGGCCATTTGCATTTCCTCAGTTGTTTCTAATGTATAGCCAAAATCAAGAACCATTGGACTGAAAGTTTAATAATGTTCTGAGGATGCCTAATAGTTTATCTGCCACCCAGGAATGTGTTAAAACCAAATTTCACAGTTTAAAACTATTCAAAGTGAGATAATGGATTAGCCAGTCAGGTAATTTACCATGGCACTCTAATTCACCATTATTTCTCCAGTATAATGGATAATTTAGCATTCTTCCCTACAAACACTTTATCTAGAAAGCCATTGAACTACCCATAATAAAGGAAATCTAAAATGGGCCATATTTACAAACAGGGTAGTCTTATTAATTTGACTTCAAATTGACTGGGTTTATATTTATTGATCATTGTTGAAGAAGATTGCTTTTGTTACGCATTATTTTGAATAATGTGTTCTTACTGTATAACAGCAATGAAGAGGGTTTTGTTTGTTTGCTTTTTTTGACAGAGAGAAGCAGCTAAATTTTTTCCCCCATGGTTTTAGCTTATGTGGATTTTAGATTTTGTTCCAGCTTCATGGTACATGCTTTTCCTATAAACAGTTTCTCCATAATGCTGATTTCATATTAAATATGTCTTACAAGGTGAGATATTATCTAACACTCCCAATATTCTGAATTATTTTACAGCAATGCTTGATATAGTGGAAACATTTTTTAGTTCACCCCCATATTAAAAAGGTTTTACTTTTAGTACATGAATAAACATTTGATTGATATTAGAAGCAGAACTCATTCACTCAGTGATGATAAAATGTAAAATACAAGTAAAATAACTACAAATAAGGTGGCTGATAAAATATGTAGTTATAGCTAGGTATAGTGGTACATTAAAAAAAACAAATAAAAAAATATAAAGGGCTGGGAGAGTAGTTCAGTGGTAGAGTAACTATGGGTTCCATCCCCAGTCCTGGAAAAAATGTATTTATGGAAGGAGTTAGAGGAATGTTAACACTATGGCCTATGCATATTCAATGGAAAGATAAACATTTTTGTTTCAATTAGTTATACAAGACAGCAGATTGCATTTCAACTCAGTAATAAGCAAAATCTATCACTGTGGAAAATTTTCATACCTGTTGATGGTAAACCAGAGGGAGTCCTCAAGTCCATTCCAGAGGCTGCTGCAGTATTCTCTTGTTGGTAGTACTGACCTTGTCTTCTGTTAATGCAAATCAGAATATTAAAGAGGTATCAAAGAATTGCATTGTGATTGTTAAAAATACCTCTGGGGAACTGTACAATCCCACTTAGTAGTTGGGGGTTCTAAAAGAAAACACTGAAATATAGTCATCTCCTAATTTCTACAATCCTAGTCATTCCAAAATTCCATATAATTCAATGTCCATGTAAATTTCAGCAATGACTTTCATATAAATAGAAAAATTTCTTATATTCTATAATGGAAAGTAACCTTTTTTAAAAACTTATATTTTTATGCAAGTTCTTTGCAGATCAATGGCTTTTTAAAAACTCCCTGTCATCTTTTTAAAATATCATAATAGCCACTCTTTATTGAGCTTATGCTAGATTCCAAACATTGTGCTTTATATATAACCTTGGTAAGATGAAGGGTCTGGTTCAACTAATCTTTAGGATAATTTCTACATAGAATATTCTGTGATTGCTAGGATTCTATGAATTTTAGCATTTAGATTCTTACATGTAGTACTCACTCAATATGTCCTAAGGAATAGATGGGTAAAAAATCATCAAAATAAAGGACAAATTTTTCATGTGTTGGCTTCTCAATTTGAAAATAAAAATATTTGACCATCTACTATCTATTTATCACTATTTACTACCTTGCCACCTTGCTTAGGACTGGTTATCTTTGTGTATGCATTGGAATAGCCTGTGTTCAGTATCAAAAATGAAGATAAAACACACAAAATCAATCTGATATAATTCCATTCCTCAAAGGGTTTGGCATCATGATGTAGAAATTGGATATACCCAGAAGAAATTAGAGAACTAATCAATTGAGGAGAAAATTAATTTAGTGACATAAAACGATTTTTTCAATATAATTTTTCATCTCTTGTGTCTTCCACTTACTGCATAATTTTCGGCAAGTGAACCAGCACTCAGTATTCTTGTGTAGCAAGATGTTAAATAGCACATGACTGGGCTGGGTTTGTGGCTCAGTGGTAGAGCACTTATCTAGCATGCATGAAGCACTGGGTTTAATCTTCAGCACACATAAAAATAAATAAATAAAATAAAGGTACTATATCCATCTATAACTTAAAAAACTACAAATTAAAATTAAATAGCACATGACTTTTGCCTCAGAATTCTGACCCCACACATAGAATGATAAGTGACAAACTCTTCCACATTCTAAACAATGTTGTATAAAACTCACTAAATGATGGGTCCAAACAAATCCTACATATCTTGCTCCAGCACCCACCTTAAACCTACCTGCAAGAGAAATAAAGGTTTATAGGAGATTGGTAAGAGGAAATTTTTAAGAAAATAAATTTTGGCCTATTGAGGATATGGCACAGAAAAGTTGTCAAAAGAAAAGAAAAGGGATTCTTTTTATTTTCTACTCCAAGCCAAATAAGGTGTTTCCTTGAGCCCCAGTGCTACTATGGCACTAGGATAAAGTATAGAGAAAGTGCTTGATAAAGCACTTGATAGGCAGCCTTTGAAATTTAGAGGGAACAGGAGTTCAGAGGCTACAGCGGGTACAGGTTGCACTTCTGCCCTTGGTGGGGAAAACTTTCAGTGTTTTTCTGTTGATCAAGAGGAAAGAAACCATATTAGAGTTGTTCTACAAGTCCTTATAAGAACACTGCCTTCTAGCAAAATGGATGTCCAGCAGAGATTGACTGCTTGGAGTTGAGAAGGTATAGTAAGTCAGCTGAAGAAGGTCCTTGGTAGGAGGATGTGACAGGTTGCAAAACAACTCTTAAAAGTATCTCGTAAGAGAACTAGGCAGTATTTGGATATCTCTCAAAGAAATGGCATAAAGTACCAGCCCTGTAAGACCGTGGGTTCTCACTTATTTTTATCCTTCCCTCCCATCCCATATCCACCTCAGACAAGTCAGAGGGAGACAACATAGTGAGTAGAAGAAGAAAAATCAAAGCAAAGATAGAAGAAAGGAAAAATAATAGGCCATGCCCTATTTCCTATGACTAATCTGAAATTTGGTGGCCAAATTCAAGCTAGAATGTGAAAGAAACTTTAATTTAGATTAGAGATAGAAGATTTTTCATATAAATCTGTTGAACTTAATTTTTTCATTTATATATGACAGCAGAATCCATTTCAATTCTTATTACACTTACAGAGCATAATTTTTCATATTTCTGGTTTTATACACAGTATATTCACACCAATTTGTGTCTTTATACCTATACTTTGGATAATAATGATCATCACATTCCACTCTCATTCATAACCCCATGACCCCTCCCTTCCACTCCAACCCCTCTGCCCTATTTAGAATTCATCTATTCCTCTCATGCCCTGGCTCCCTATCCCACTATGAATCAACCTCCTTATATCAAGGAAAACATTTAGCATTGGTTTTTTGGGATTGGCTAACTTTACTTAGCATTATGTTCTCTAACTCCATCCATTTACTTGCAAAAATGCCATGATTTTTTCTCTTTTAATGCTGAGTAATATTCCATTGTGTATATATACCACATTTTCTTTATCCATTCAGCTACTGAAGGGCATCTAGGTTGGCTCCACAGTTTAGCTATTGTGAATTGTGCTGCTATAAACATTGATGTGGCTGTGTCCCTGTAGTATGCTATTTTTAAATCCTTTAGGTGTAGACCGAGGAGAGGGATAGCTGGGTCAAATGGTGTGAACTTAATTTTTATTTCTCATGGATTATGGCTTTGTCATCGTATCCTATAGCTATTTAGTACAATTAATTTGTTAATGTTTTTAAATTTTTGAAATTGAAAACGTATATGTATGTATATCATATACAAAATAATGTTTTAAAATATGTATACATTATGGGACTCAATTGAGCTTTTATATCATAAGTTAAAGAGATTTATTATACAAAACAGTTTTGTGTTATGTGAAAAATACTGGATTCTAGTCATAAAAAACTGAGGGATCTGTTTCAAATGTCATCCATGGATTTCAAAGAAATTTAATAGAGTAGGTTTGATGTGTGTGTGTGTGTGTGTGTGTGTGCGCGCGCGCACGCGCGTATGCATGCTAGGGATGGAAACCAGGGCCTTGTGCATGTTCTGTCACTGGGCAACACCACATTCCATCAATGTTATTTCTAAGAATAATTTCACAATATTATCCAATATCCAGCTGTGTTAGTTCACTTTCTGTTACTGTGAAAAAGTACCTGGGAACATTTACTTAAAGGAGGAAAGATTTATTTTGTCACATGGTTTCAGAGGTTTCAATCCATGATCAGCTGGCTCCATTGCTTTGATCCTGAGGTGAAGATGAACACAGTAGTAGGAAAAGATGAAGTGTAAGTGTTGGTTGAGGTCTAATCATTGAAGGGTTTCTACACCATACTAAGAAAATTGATTTTCTTCTAAAGTCAATGGGGGAAACTTTGGAAGTATTTCATGAAAGGAGTGGAAAGATCAAATGTGCATATTAGAATGTACAGATAGGGGGATATCATATCCATCCCCTGAGACAAGGAACACTGAAGGAGAGGCTGAGTTGAAGAGAAGTTGAAGAGTTGGATGTGCTAGGCTGTCTTAAATGAGCTACTATAATGAAACACCTTATACCAAGCACTTTATGTGTATAGAAGAAATTTTTGCTCACAGGTATAGACTGGGAAATTCAAGACCAAGCCACCATCAAATTTGATGTCTTCCATAGTGTCATCTAGCTATGTTCTCACCTGGAGGAAGGGGCAAACAATTCCCCTTTGGCTTCTTTTATAAGGACACTCATCCTATTCATAATGGGAGAGCCCTTAAGACCTAATAATTTCCTAATGCCACACCATTTAATTGGGGATTGGGCTTCAACATATGTATTTTGAGGGAAATAACATTCAGACTGTAGTGCTGCTTGTGAGACATTTAGAATGTAAATAGCCTATTAGTCTTTTGGAACTGGAGCTCAGGAGGGAGAAATTGGCTAGAGTTCCATACATTATAGAATATTTTTGTTCTCAATAAATCTTCTTTCATTCTTTATTACACGTGAAGTTGGAGGAATACAAATAAGGAGCTATTTCTCTAAGATAGATATCTGTACATATCCTAGAAGTAATGTCAAGGGTGGGGAGGGGAGAGGGGTGGGAATTTCAAAAGAAGATACTTAAAACCCAGTAAGCATATTCCAAAGCTATAATATGAAGAGAAAGCTGAGGTTAGAGATGAGTGCACAGTTTTGAGTCATAGGAATATGAATTGAGTTTCAGGGAAGTTCTCACGGCCTTCCAAACCCTTCTTCCTCATGTAATATGGTATCTACTTAGTTGCCTGTCCATACAAAGCTTTTTGCCATTTAAAGGCACTGCTTAGCCTTATATGTCACTATAGCAACTAACATGAAGGGAATTTGGGGATTGAAATGTTAAAAAAAAAAAAAAAAAAAAAAAAAAAAAAAAAAAAAACTTCAGAAAATCAAGTAACCAGTAATGAGATGGTTCAGAGAAGGAGAGGAATATATTATCACTGCTAATTACAACTAAATCTTTCATTGTTTTCTTTTGGATAATAGAATGAGAACAGACAGGTACAAAAATCAATAAGCCCTATTTTCTTTTTTCTTTTAGTCCTGTTTGTCTTGTGGCTGCATTCAAGTATCTGTTTAGGTCACTTTGCGGAAAGTTCATTTTCTCCAAACTCCATTAAACAGCAAGGAGTGAGCTATAAATTGAATAACAATACTAGAATAGTCACCAAAGTAGAAAGGCCTTAAATGGTGAGCTGAAGTGGATACCCAATCTTTGCTTTAATTAATGTTCAATATTAAAGTGATGATAGAGAGTTTTTATCATGTCCTTTATCACAGGTGCTAGAAAGCTGGAAGTATGTTAACAAATTGCTTCTTTTCCTTGAAGTATTCTGTTTTTGTCTATAGTTATTACTTTGCAGCATTTAATTTAAAGATTTCTTATATCTGAGCATTCTCAAAGATAGTGATAAAAACATACTTAGACTTGATTTTGAAATTCTGACTTTTTCTATTGGACATACTCTTAACTGTTAGCCCTGGAAGTCCGACAAATGCATGAGGTCAGTGCAGGTAATTTCCAGAACTGTAACAAAAAAATACAATATGAGGTGATACTTTATAGAAGATTTAGTTTTCAGGGACAGTGTAAGAATATCCTAAGCCATGTGTGAGCCTTAATAGGAGTACAGAAGAGAAAGATAAGTAAATATCTTGTCTTTGTCAATATCCTGAGAAATTTAGGCCAAGGATTTTACACTCTGGAAGGTCAAAAACTATGTAATGTCCATGTTGTCATAGCCAAAGCTTTTTTCTAGGCCCTGTTTGGGAGTAAATGGGAAATGTCAATGCAAAGGGATAAGGAAGACACTAAGAAAAACCCAGAGGCAAAATCAATACATTATATAGTCAGAGAAGAAAAACTGAAGTGAAAGAAATTTTGTTTCTCTTGACTAAAAATTACAAATACCATAGGGAGAATAAAAATGATTAGATGATTCTATTTTAAAATACTGTGCACTTTTAACCTCCATCCATAATTGTGTTCTACCTGTGTTTCCTGTCTTATTGGAACCATTCATCAACTCCTTTTACTTACATATTTAGTCATGCAAACCCAATAACCTTGAAGTATTCCTGTGTTTTAGTTATTATCATGATTATGGCTTTAATTTTTCTTCTTTTTTCTTTTTTGTTTGATTGTTTTTCTCAGATAATGAATAAAATGGAAATTACTTTAAATCCATCTAAATGCTTTTGACTAAAACAATATTCTGGCATTCAGAACAGAATTAGTCCTACATGCTTACAATTTTGCATGTGCCCATTCATTCATTCATATAGAACCATTTATTATTTTTTCCTGTTTTCCAGTCTCATTCTAGTTATTGAGAGTTGAATGCAATATAAATTCTGACCCCAAAATGCTGTCTGCTTAGAATAATTTTGATTCTAAGGGTTTATAATGACCATAAAACAACCTCAGTCTTTCATATTATTCACTTTTTCATTGAAGTTGACTTTCTTTTTAAAGAGAAATTTCCCCATGTAAATCCTCTAAAGAGAGTTTACCTAGAAATTGTAAATGGTAGGTAACAAATAAACTCTAAAACCTGTTAGTAGACAAGATCAATATTCAGGGATTAGTTTTAGGTTTTGAATTACCCCCTTCAATTTTAAAACAACATTGACTTTTTTTTTCATAAAACATTTTTTTCTAGGCCCTAAATTTGAAAATCTCCAGTCATAATCTCTTCCCAATTCAATTATCAAGGCAGTTCTATAGTTCCAATTTAGGGATGAAGAGTCACAAAATATTCACAGAACGATTTCTTTGTGAAAAAGTACTCTAACTAGAGTCTTAACTACAATAATCCCCGGAGCTTGTCCTGAGGCTAATTCAAATTTATCCAAGGTTACATCAGTGTTCATTCAGAGTTTGTAGCACTTTGACTACAAATTATATTCAAGGGAACTCAGTGCCTGTGATTGTTCTTTTGGTGATCCTAGGTACTACAGTGGTTTCTGTCCTAGCCACTTATAATAGCAATCTTCTCTCCTAATCCCAGACATTGCATTTGATCAGAGAAACCTGAAGTCAGCAGTATCAACTGTTTTGGCATGGGTGGAAGTGGACAGGAAAGGTGTGTCTGTTATTGCTCCTTCATATTGATATAGTCAATAAAGGCCCCCCTGCAAAGTCAAGATGATTTCTCCCTTACAAAATACTAACTTTTTAAAATTGTTTTAACCTGCTTATTTTGCTCTCCTTCACAAATTTTGACCTTCAATGTTCATAAATTTAATTGGGAGATTACATCAATAACTGTAATTTTGATTCTAAGCCAGGACATTGGTGCACAGCAGGAGGAGTTAATGATCAGAAAATTCTCTCTAGAGAGCCATTTACATCTTTGTGAGTTTTTTTTTTTTTTTTACTTGTTAGAGACTTAACTTCATTGATAGTTCATTGAAGTGGTTTGGGTTAAGTCTGCCATCGCACATGTACCAAAGTCCCTGAGGCTATTTTAATGCTGCATGAAGGAGCCTAATCAATTTATCAATATAACTATTCACACAAATGACTAGAGCTGGGAGTCTGAAGCAAAAATGAATACTTTTTCCTTCCATTGTTTTTATTTCTTTTCTGTGATAACAAGAGGGTCAAATAATTTATTGGTTAAAAGATATTCATACTATGGTCCTTACCAATGGTTTTAAACCAGCAAGTTTTTACAAGTATCATCCAATCCATACCTTATCCATTTATGTGCTTAACACAAAAGAGACTCATTGAGAAGCTTTGTACATAGTGATGTGCAACTGTTCTCCTTTTACCCTGTCATCCTGATACAAGTCACCCATTTCAATGAGGAAACATCTTTTTCTTGGTAAACCTTGCAGTGACCTTGGCATGACTCTTTGCTATTTGGGAGTAATGATACTCTGATCCCATTAATCTTTCCAGTGATGTTGTCTGGCCTCATGTAATGGTTACCAACCCTTCAGTTGCTCTAAGGAAATGAAGCATTATGCAAAATTGCACCCATTCCACTGCGGTCAACCTTTTCAGAACTTCCCCAGAGAGAATAATACTTCATTCATGCTTACCCCTGCATTATGAATGGAGCCTCTCAGAAGCTGTGTTGCCCTACTCAGTTTGCTCTGTAGCCTGTATGACCTTCCCTGAGAGAAGGGCTCCTTTGCAGTGTAATTATGATGACAAACCCAGTGTTGTAAGTTAAGGTCTCTTGTCAGCATAGGCATTTAGGGTGCTCATAGGATTAAGGGGTGGGAGATGGAAGAGAATAGAAGTACCTATTTCCCCTGAAGTATGTAGAGTATTTTTCTGGTTCCTAAGGTATTTATCTGGTTCCTAGGTTTCTCAAAGGCAAACCCCATTCAACCACAATAGGCTAAACCCTTTAAAAGAGAGAGGCAATTTTTGTCTTCATACTTCTCACTTTCAGAATGGTTAAATGCTTGTAGACTCTTAAAGGCTGAGTGGAAGCTTAATATCTGGGAGGCTTTCATATGGTTCTCTTGTGCCAGGATAAGTAAAATTAATCTATTCAAGAATATTGTTTTTCAACCTTTTATAATTAATCAAAATACTATAAAACAATGTTCAGCTTTAAGAACAACAGATACTTGACAAGTAAGAGGTCATTATTTGCATTTCAAAAGTCTTCTTCACTAGACTAAGTAATTACAGAAGTTTCTGAATTCTACAGTGCATCTCTGCATTTATTTACAGATAAATGTTTTTTTCTGTTTGACAGAAAGTCTGATGGGCAGAAATATTGAAAGTGTAACTGTTAGGAACCACTATTGAAGAATAGAAAATATAACACTTAAGGGAGTTATAATGAAGTCATAGCTCAAGAAGATTATACTCAAGAAATACTGATTTATATGAAGCTTCAGAGAAACTGTGTTATAGAGCTTCTATATCCAGGTTAAATGGTTTGACACTGTCAAACCCTGATAACAAATGATAAATTGGAATCAGGATTAAACATCTTTAGAAATTCACAGACCAGTCACATGATATATATTATATTGGTCAGGAGAATGAACTCCAAAGGTGTGCTTGGTTTTGGAAACCAGATTTCCACTTATTAGCTATCTGAACTTGAAAAAAAATGCTTCACCTTTAAGTTTCTTTCATCTGCAATTTAGGGCAATAATAATAGTTATCATATCTCTCCTTGTACCTGCTGTGATAATTAAATGACTTAATCCAATTAAAGTGATTAGCCTGGTGCCTGGATAACAAAAACTACTTAATAAGTATGAGATGTTATTATTATTATCATCATCATCATCGTGATTTAAGTATATTCATCTCTCTGTATCTTTAGATTTCACATCCATTGATTCAACCAACTGTGAAGTAAAAATATTTGGGAAAAAAAGTGTGCCTGTACTAAAGGGGTACAGCCCTTTTTCATTATTATTGTTTTTTAAATAACACATTATATTTACCTAGCATTTATAACAGCTATTTACATAACAATTGCATTGTATTAAGTATAATAAGTAGTCTACAGTTGATTTAAACTATATAGGAGAATGTGTACAAATTATATGGAAACACTATGTCATTTCTGTTTTAAGAGACTTGGGCATCTACAGATTTTGATACTGGGTGAGAAGTTCTGGAACCAATTCTCTGTCGATACTGAGGGACAACTGTATATTGCCTTATCTTCACAGTCCTCTATAAGATGATGATCCTCAAACTTAACCCTGCATCAAAATCACCTGGAAATTGAGTATGGTGCTACATACTACTAATTCCAGGTACTCCAGAGGCTGGAGGGAGGAAGATCACAATTTCAAGGCCAGTCTGGGCAATTTAGCAAGATCCTGTCTCAAAACAAATTTTTTAAAAAGAGCTGTTGATGTAGCTCAGTGGTAGATTATTTGAGGTAGAGTATTTGCCTAGCATATTTGAGGAACTGGGTTTAATCCCTAGTACACCCCCCAATAGAAAACTATTATATAATTCACAGCACTTATGTTGACTAATACATACTTTTTTCTATTATAGGTTAGATGTTATAAGTAAATCACCTAGCACAGTGCCTGGCACATAGTAAGGGCTTAACATTTGTTGAACTATTATAAATGTAAACTGACATAAAATATGGATCCAAAAGGACATGAAAGTTAGTTCAAATTATATTTATTGAACAAGAACAATGAAAGTATATTCTTTACTTTCTTCTGCTTACTGTTTTACTAGTCCATGTGGAAATATCTGAAGATTATTATTTCTAAATATTTTGTTTCATCTTCATAACTTTAGATTTCTAGTTTCAGTGCTTAAATTGTCATTTTCCATACTTATTTTATTCTCTAGAATGTGGGAGAAGCTTTGGAAGATGGAGACCTATTTGTTGCCTAAATGCCAGATGAATTTTCACTAACTATAGGTCAAATCAGGTTCTTTTACCTCTAACTTTTAAACATTATCAATCATAGCTTTACCAAACCCTGGTTTTATCTCCAGCCTTTGGGTAGCAATTTATTTTTGAATTGCCCTAGATTATTATCATATTGTGAAACATTGAATAGAGTAGATATATCACTCTAACATTGCATATTATTTAACCACAAAAGCCTTGAAGTTTCTCTCAGCCACCAGGCATAAGTACTTTAGATTCAGAAATCATTGTGTAACTTCCTTTATTTCTGAAGCCATCCCCCACACATTTCAGTTCTCTTCTTTCAAATGTATTTTATCTTCCTTTATACAAGGCAGAAAGAAGGAAGATAAAGAAAGCTATGGAGTGTATTCTACCTCAAAACTAAAAAGAAACAGGTTCTGTTTTTTTTTTTCATAGAATATTCAAAGCTTCTGTTATTTGTGTTTTCATCAGCATTAGATGAGTTGGCCCACTTAAAATTTTTCTATATGGCAATCCTCTTAGTAGTGCCAAAACATTGCCTCTGAAGGCTTAATTATTGACAAATTTCCCCTGTGAGAGTGTTTTGAAAGTCTACATCTGTTCAAGTTTTCATCTATGAGGAGGAGAAGATCTCCTACCACTGAATAAATATTGAAGTAACAGCAGGAGACAAAATTAAGTTGCTTTAAGATTATATGCCATGAATTCTGATTATACAATGAACCATTGATGGGTTTTTCTCCATTCTTAAAACGGGTGTATTAAAGCCTGCCCTGAGTACCTTAGAACAGAGATTATCACAAAGTGTTGTCCCTGAACCAGTAGGATTAGCTGTACATGGAAACTTGCAGAATTGCAAATTATTAGACCTTGCCTCAGTGTACTTTAGTAAATCCTTTAGTTTTCTATTTTTGGGGGGTAGGGTACTAGGGTTTCAGAGGCTCTCTCTATGGTTGGCTGACTTCATAGCTCTGGGCCCAAGATGAGATAGAATAACATGGTAGAAGGGCATGACAGAGAGAAGCAGCTCAGGACATAACAACCAGGAAGGAGAGAGAGAGAGTGGGGGGGATAGTTTTGTTCAGCACAGACAAAATATAAACCCCAAAGGGATGTCCCCAGTGACCTACTTCCTCTAGCCACAACTTAACCTGCCTACAGTTACCACTTATTCAGTTTATCTAGTGGATTAATCCACTCATTAGGTCATACCTCTTGTAGTCTAATCATTTCATCTTTGAATATTCTTTCATAAAATCACATGTGAACTTTTGGGGAACCCCCCATATTTAAACTGTAATAGTTATGTTATAGCCAAGCCTGAATATGTTATATATCATTTCTGTTCAGATTGCATTGCCCGGATCTCAATCAAATGCCACAACATATTTCAGGGAGCCTGGGAAATATAGTCTTCCTCTGTGATCATGAAGAGGAGATGAGGTTGGTCAGCATCTAGTCAGGCTCTGCCACAAAATAAGATAGATATTTCAAAGATAAGGAAACTTATGCCTAATAAATTTCATGGCACATTTGTTTGATTCCAGATTTGAACCAAATATATGTGATTCCAAAAAGTACTTATTTTCCAACACTACTGACAACTGAAAATATTCTTGCAATGTTCTAGGTCTTCCTAAAAGGAAATATGGAGGAGGAGATTGGATATGACATATGATAATAGGAATTGGAAACAACTATTGATTTGGAGTTTATGGAAGTTTCTATTACTAATAGTCGTGAATTGTGTACTCTAAGTTGGTGAAGGTACAAGGAGTTTAGATTCATGACAGCCTTTCCTCAATATTTATTGTGGCCTTAATCCACCCACAAAATCTGGTTACTATTTGGAATAACAATCAGGGATGTGTCTCCAATTGGTTTGTTATACCTGTTATCTTCCTTCCAAAAGTTGACAATTTTTTTATTGCTTTTCATTCTCAATCTTTGTTATTATTCCACCCCTAGATGAATCTGCAGTAATACTTCAGCAAATTCCAGAGCATCTCCTGGATGCAAATCAGAGTTGCTAAGTGCAGCCATAGTATCACAGGCAGATATACAACTTAATGTCTACTACTTAATGCCTTGCCATATGTTCTTTCAAAAACCAAGTATTTGTTATCAGAAATATTTGACTGGGTTAGTTTCACAAAGTTGGGGAGTTTAGGAACAGCCAGACCATGAGAACCATATGATCAAATTTTATATCATTCAAAGAAGGAAGGAGGCAACATTTTTTGTCTTTTTGTGACCTTTCCTTCATTTTTTTCCAACCCTTTCTTCAATCAAAACCCATTTAATTCAGTTTCTATTGCTCTGTTATCTCTACCAAAATTAGCATTAATTAGTCACTGATACTTTAGTGTAAATTAGTGTAGTGCTTTCATATCTCTTAGAAGCATTTACATTTTAAATGTTGAGTAGTTTTTTTTTTCCTTATAGATCTATGGGTTAACAACTCTGAAATGTGTGTATAGTAGTATTAAATAAATATATGGTAGATAATGAAAGCCATATTTTTCATTGTCAGTCAAAGAAGCTACAAATAAACAAAAGAAGAATGTTAGAATGAGGTATGTGGTGCTAGATTGAAGATAGGGATTCAGCAGGAATTTGTTTCTAAACACACACACATCTCACATATCTGTGGATTTCATATCCACAAACTAAATCAACTTTAGATTATAAGTATCAGAAAAAAAAAATCTGTACTGAACATGTAGATTTTTTTTCCTTTTTTTAGTTTTAGACGTTTATTTTATTTATTTTTTCTATTTTTATTGGTTGTTCAAAACATTACAAGGCTCTTGACATATCATATTTCATACATTAGATTCAAGTGGGTTATGAACTCCCATTTTTACCCCAAATACAGATTGCAGAATCACATTGGTTACACATCCACATTTTTACATAATGCCATATTAGTAACTGTTGTATTCTGCTACCTTTCCTAGTAGATTTTTTATTGTTATTCCCTAAACAACATAGTAAAACAATTTATGTAGCATTTCCATTTATTAGGTATTATGAGTAATGTAGAGGTGATTTATATGGGAGGGTACATGTATGTTACATGCAAATATTGGGTCACTTTTTATAAGGGACATAAACATCTGCAGATTTTTTAATCTATGGGGAAGGAGGGTCCTAGAACCAATACACCACTGATACTGATAAATGCCTAGATAAATAGAAAACTTGATTGATAAATAAATGTAAAGCTATTTATACACATGCTTTCTCTTTGTGTGTGTGTGTGCGTTTGTGTGTTAGTGTGTGTGTGCATGCATGCATGCATAGGCTTGTGTACCTAGCTGAATCCATGGAAAGGGCCTGGAATGAAGGATACCACGATAGCAATAAGTAACACAGATCATGGTTTATAAATCCCACTCTCCAGTAAAAGGAACCAGGGATCCTCAGAGGACTAGTTGATTCTTGATCTGGATTAGGAAAACAATAAGATGATCCTGGTGCTAGGAAGAAAGAAGATTTTTAAAAAATGGATAATGCTATATTGTGCAAAATAGTAACCATGGAAGAGTGTCCTGTAGCCCAAAGTGGACTTTTTCTCAAGAAAATCAAAACAAAAAATTAAGATGGTACTGAATCTCAAACATCAAAACAAACATACATGAGTCCATAGTGGTATAAATAAATTATTGGTTTATATCCTGATTATGGTGGAGGTTACACAAATCTGTACTTGTGAGAAAATTTCATAGAAGTACACACACACACACACACACACAAATGACTGTATATAAAACATAATTATTGAAGTTCAAATGGATTCCATGGTTTAATTCATAATATATACTACCTATTAGAGTTACAAACTATGGTGATGTACAAATGTCAATTTCTTGGTTCTGATAATGTACTATGTTTAGGGGAGAATGGTTTATGGAAACTGTTATTTTTGTAATTCCTTGTGACTCTAAAATTATTTCAAAATAATAAGTTTTTCTTTTAATATAATTGAATAAATAAATAAATAGGGGAGAAGGAACATATCTCCCTTAGAGAAGAATGCTAAGTAATAAATGAAGGACTGAGTAAAATATAAAAATCACCATTTGAATACTTCTGTAATAATTACTACAGTCAAATCCATCACTGAATTCTGAAATTTATAGACAAAAATTTAAGGAGATCTGGGCGCAGTGGCACACACCTATAATCCCATTGACTCTAGAGGCTGAGGCAGGAGGATCACAAGTTCAAAGCCAGCCTCAGCGAAAATGAGTTGTCAAGCAATTAAGTGAGACCCTGTCTCTAAATAAAATACAAAATAGGGCTAGGGATGTGGCTCAGTGGTCGAGTGCCCCTGAGTTCAATCCCTGATATGCACTCCCCCCAATAAAAATGTTAAGGAGAAATATAATATTTGCATAAACCAAAAACATCTACCTTCAAATATATATTGATTACAAATAAAAATTGTAACTATTCAGTGAAGACCCTGGTAGATATCAGCTTAACCAAGTGATCAATGTTAATAATATATCCTTACTGACAAGTTATACTGAGACTGTGGTATTGTGTTAAAAAAATCTGTAACCTCATTCTAATCATGAGAACACATTAGGCAAAGCCAAACTTTAGAAAATAACTTCCAAAATGTCGAGGTCTGTACCCTGACTATATCCAGTCTGGAAATGTTTTTTAGCCACTCATTTGCTAATCCAGTCTTCAGTTATGATATGATGTCTAAAAACTTTGATTTAAGAAGCAGCAGAAGAAACTATGATTGAGTAAGAGGATTATGAAATCTGTATGAGTTTTTAGTTCTGAAGAATGATTCAGTTACTGTTGGCTATGTATTTCTTTAGAAAATAATCATTTCCTCTATTGCAAAGAAAACGCATATTAATTAGAGAATACCAAAAAGTGCAAATAACATTTTATTTTATTTGTCTATTATTTTTGGAGACAGGATCTTGCTAACTTTCCAAGGTTGGTGTTCAACTTACTATCTTACAGCCTCAGTTTCCCTAGTCACTGAGATTAGAAGCATGTGCCACTATGCCCTGTTAAAATAACATTTTAGAAACAGCCATAATCCTCGTCCCTGGACTTTATCATTAATAATCTTTGTCATTTTATATGTATATTCATACATATGTGTATATACACACATACATGCACATAGACATATACACATATTCACATGCATGTACTCACATGCCACCATTACAGCCTCACATAAGACTTGTCACATCATAGATGCTCAACAAATAGTTGATGAGATTTAAAATGCTAATATACATACCTTTTTTTTTTTTGGTGGTGATGGGGATTGAACCCAGGGCATTGTGCATTCGAGGCAAGCACTCTACCAACTGAGCTATATCTATAGACTCTTACCTACTTTTTAAATCTACTCCATTTTATATCATAAGAAACCATATAGCAGGCCCTTTGGTATCAGAAAAAACTTGGGTTTGAGAGCTAATTCTTTCCTCCCTCCTTGGCCCTCTTTTTCATTACTTCTTCCTTCATCGAATATTTATTAAGAATTTACATTATATTGTACCAGATATTGTGTTAAGTCCTGATGATACACTCATAAGAAAGACGTCCCTGTCCTCTTTGTATAATTGGATGGATGGTAGTGTCACTTATAGAGATAGGGAATAATAAAAGCATACTATAAAGTAGCTATGTGATGTACATTCTCTGTTTTCCCTTCTTTGTCTGTAAAGTAGAAAAAGCATAGTCTTTCTGAGCTCCAATTAATTCAACATACATACTTGTACCATGTATTGATTATTTTGTTTCCTCCTTTTCAATCCTTATATCTTTCATTTATTTTTCTTGCTTTACTGTCCTGGTGGGTGCCTCCAGTAATATGTTGAAGAAAAACAGTAGTAGCAGGCATACTTGTCTTGTCTCTCATTTTAGAATGTATAAGTCTAAATTTTCATCATTAATTATGATATTTGCTCTAAGTATTCAGTGATACTCTTATCAAGTGAAGAATATCTTTCTGTTTCTAATTTACTCATTACTTTTATCATTAATGGGTTTTCACTGTTTGTTGACATATTATAGAAATGTTCTCTTTTAGTCTATGAATGTAGAAATTAATGGACTTCTTAATGAAAAAAACAATATTCACATTATGTGGCAAAAAAACTTGATAGGACTCTTTAGAAATGTGTGAGTTTCTTAGGGCCTTGTTAAATTGCTGAGGCTGGCTATGAACTCATGATCCTTCTGTCTCAGTCTTGCAACCATTGGGATTACAGATTTGTGCCATCATGCTTGACTCATTTTGACATAATTATAAATGCATGGAGTATAATTTGCTCCAATTTAGTTCCCAGTACTTATCCTCCCCCATCCCCTCTTCCTGTTCCATTTCCTCTACCCTGCTGAACTTCCTGATATTGACTTATTTTTGTTAACTTGTTTTTTTAAAAAATTAATGTCTGGATATATATAATGGTGAGACACATTGTAATATATTTATATATGTACACTGCAATGTTAAGTCAGATTCATTCCACTGATTTTCCCTTATCCCATCTCTCCATTTCCCTCAATTGTGTTTGTATTTAACCCATTTTTATTTTCTAATTTTTAAACAAGATGCTTTATTCACAAGTATTCAATATTTCTTTATATCTAAACTGAGCTATATTTCTATTTAAATAGCATTTAACTAAATTGCATGAATTTGAATATGTAATCTAGTATTTTAATTGACATGGACTTTATAGTTATTTTCTGATTTTCATTTCAATTCTATTTTAGAAATCTAAATTATTTAAAATAGAATTTTAGATTTCCAAATGAAAATGATTTTAAAAAACTTATTTAATATTATTTCTGGTTAATTTCATGTAGCAAAGAACATGGTCTATTTGTTATGATTCTCTGAATGGTTGAGGCTACTTTTTTATCAATTACATTGTCAATTTTCATAAATGATCAAAGTGCTTACATAAAATATGCACCCAACAAATATAGAATGCACATTTTATATAAGCACACATTAAATATTCATGAAATATGTATATATGCATATAGTACCCTGTGCCTCCCCAAAATAGACAATGCACATTTTCACAAGCATATATTGCACATTTATGAAAATGGTAATAAATTGGAAAAAAAAAATATATATATATATACACACATACACATTCTCCATTAGATTAAAATAGTAAAGTGAGCTGTGTAAATCTGTTTTATTAATTTTTGGTATCCCTGATCTATGTAACCAAGAAAGTTTCAGTAAAATATTTTATTGTTGTGATGTATTTTTTGGGGTGGTATCAGGGATTGAACCCAGGGGCATATTAGTTATACATAATATTAGTTATACATAATATTAAGATTCATTTTGACAATAATATAAATTCATGGGATATAATTTGCTTCATTCAGTTCACAGTACTTACCCTTGCACTCCCCTTCCTCATCCTCTTTTCCCTTTTCCTATACTCTATTGATTTTTCTATTTATTTATATTTTAAAAATACTGTCTTGTGGATATGCATAGTGGTGGGATTCACTTTAGTACATTCATGTATGCACATTGGAAAATTAATTCAGGTTCATTCCACCGTTTTTCTCTTATTCCATCCCTCCTTCTTTGGACCCAAGCCTCTTATTCTACCCCCTTTAACTATCTTTTATTTTGATGGAATCCTTCAATCCCTCTATTTCTTTTCTCTACCTCAGTCCCTCCCTTATTTTAGACTAGTTTCCATATATGAAAGAAAACATTCAACCTTTGACTTTCTGCGTCTGCCTTATTTCACTTAGCAATTTCATCCATTTATCAGCAAATAACATGATTTCATTGTTTTTATGGCTAAGTAATATTCCATTGTGTATATGCACCACATTTTCTTTATCCATTCTTTCGTTGAAGGTCACCTAGGTTGGTTTCATAGCTTAGCTATTGTGAATTGTGCCTCTATAGACATGGATGTTCCTGTGTCTCTATAGTATGCTGATTTTAGATCTTTTGGAAATATACCAAGATATAGGATTGTGGGTTGTACAGTAACTACATTCCTAGTTTTTAAGGATTCTTTACATTTTTAAGCTAAGCATTATCTTTATTTCTGAATATTACCACGATTGTAGACTTTTTTTTTAATTTAATCATCTCCTCCTTTCTTACGTTTTACTTTTGTGCAGAATTTTATTTTAATCATTTTACTTTAAGTCATACCTGAAATTAACAATTATTATTTCAAATATTTAGCCAAAATTTCTTTGGATGTATATACATATTTAGTCTTTTCTTTTGTTCTCCATACTCTTCTACATCTTCTCTTTTGCCTCTAGTTTCCTTCTTTCTGTAATACATATTTTAAAACTTCCTCTAGTTAGGGGCAGATGGTGACAAACTCCCACCATTTTGATTTTCTGACAACATATCTTTTTTGATTCATTTTGGAATAATAATTTCTAGATAGTTACTTTCTCTTATCCATGTGGAATTATTGTCCCACTGTTTTTTGCCTTTTGCTACCACAACTGAAGTTTCTTCTTTTATTCCTTTTAAGATAGTCTAACCTTTTCTCTTTGTATAATTTAAAAATCTTTGAGGTTATACAGTTTCACTGAATTTATATAGATATATTTATATTTATTAGAAATTTTTATCCTCCTAATCCAAACATCCATTCTTTCATCCATTCTGGAAAATTCTTGGCCATCATCTCTTCAAATTATGCCTCCTCCACCCTACCTACCAACACACAACCAGATTCCTCTATACTTTTTGCTGCATTTCAGTTACACATATATTTAAACTTCTGAGGCTATCATACATGTTTTTTGACTCCTATTTCATATTTTCCATGTCTTTGTGTTTCTCTGTGGCCTTCTGTTCTCCTTTTTTTCAGATGACTCCAGTGTGATGTTTAATTATTGCATTGCATTTTAAATATAATGATTATATTTCTCATTTCTGAAAGTTCTATTTGGCTCTTAAATTTCTTGGTCTTTTTGAGAGTTTCTTACTCTTGCTTATCATTTTTATTCTTTTGTTTCTTTAAAATACTGATTCCACATTCTGTATCTTGCAATTCAAATACTTCAGTATCTGAAATATTTGAGGGTCTAATTGTGCTTTTGTCATTTGTTTCTTTTTATTTTCATGATGCACTCATTCCTTTACGTGTTTAAATTCGTTCATGTGGAATTGATGGACATGCTCTGAGGAGTGAATGGATTTCACTATTAATAAATTTGGGGAGCTTGATGAGGACTTAACCCAAGGCCCTGCACATGAGAGACAATTTACCAATTAACTGTATTTCCTGCTACATGTGTTAATGATTTTTGTCTACTCTTTTTCTATTGTGCTACAAACAATTGATGTCAATTTTTCTTATTTGTGAATTATTAACCCTATAACTCTTAGGGCTAAGATTCTCAGAGGAAAGTTTGGTTTTCCTCAAATATAACCCAAGTTAAGGTGGACAGATATGTTATGATGTACCTTTGCCAGCAGGTGTACTACTTTCTAAACTACCATTTCACTGAAGAAATAGCCCTCCATGTATCCCAGATGCATGCTGGGGTTTCATTTTGAACTTCCAGTTTAGTAGGGCCAAAGTCCTCTCCTTTGTTTTTTCAGCTTTGAAGGTAGAGAGGTCTTCAAATATTTCTAGGACACCTATATGGTCTTTGGCAACTAACCATATGATGTTCAGCTCTCCTTTTGCTTTAGATTTGGAGATTCTTCATATATCCTTATGGGATCAGCCACATCTAAAATGACTGTAATATTTTATGACAGATTTCTTGATCTTTGGTACACCAAACTTATATCAGTTCTGTTTCATCACTAAAGTGGAAATTTCTAATAGCTTATAAAGTTTCTAGTTATGCTATGCCTACTGAGTATAATTTAACTGGATATATCTGTAATATTTATCTATTCTAATTCCTTGTGGTTCATTTATGTTCAGCATTTAAAATTTTTACCTTCTATTCTACAATGACCCAATCATTTCCAATGTAGAATCCTTCTTAACTAACATTTACTGACTGCCTACTACATTTCTGTTTTTGTTTGTTTTATTTTTGTTTTTGTTTTGTGGTGGTGGGAATAGAACCCATGGCTTCACACATATTAACCAAGTACTCGTCCTTTGAGCTACATCCCAGCCCACATACCTGACTCTAACATATATGCTTATAGTTAATACCTGTCAATATCCTGTGAAATAGGCACTGCTAACTGCAATGTGGATTCCCTAAGAAGTCCATCAGGACATAAATTGAGCAAAAAATGGAAGTTTAGAGATTTGCTAAATCATGTTCTTTGATCTCCTATGTCCCTTGGAAGCTTAGGTATGTTTTTTGCCTATGCAGTCCTTTAATAAAAGAGGAAATACAAGAACTTGTATGTACATGTGTGTGTGTGTGTGTGTGTGTGTGTTGTCCTCTTTTTTATATCCCAAAATCTTGAAGTCTAGACCTCTGGTAGGCTTTTTTTTTTTAAGAGAGAGAGAGAGAGAATTTTTTAAAATATTTTCGGTGTACACAACATCTTTATTTTATTTTCTGTGGTGCTGAGGATTGAACCCAGTGCCCAGAGCATGCCAGGCGAGCGCACTACCTCTTGAGCCACATCCCCAGCCCAAGGTAGGCTTTTTAAATTGCAACTCTTTGAGAAAAGGTTGCTGCACACACGGGTTTATAGTCTACTTTCAGAAATTCTGTGGTCCCTAAGAAATTTGATGCTCAATTTAGGGTCATTGTTGTATTTAAATTGATTTGTGTTTCTACTGTATCTGTGTATACTTCTTAGTGCTGCCAGCAGAAGACTGTAGAACCATTTGAAAGTGAATCTCAGCTATGAGTTATTAAACAAAAGGAAAGGATAGCTAACTTTTTTCAAGTATGTATTAGGTGACTCTGACTTTAAATATATTAAATCACTTAATCCTTACAACAAGCACAAAGAAATTAAGTAACTGTGTCACATAGTGAGTATGAGCAAGTGGGAAAAGGTTGAGATAAGAATATCTGGCCAGGTAATAAGAAAAACATAAAGACATGTTGTAGTTCCATCTTATTATAAGACACTTCAAATTTCTTTTGGACAGAGGCAATATATAATTCCAGAAGCCCCAGATAGTATATGACACACCTACAAATCAATATTAGGAGCTTAAGTTGCAAAAGCAATGGTTATGATAATCCAGAGAGATTGTTAACAATTATTAATTATTGTTCCAGTGTTTGCTGGAGTGCTTCTGATGCCTTCAAAATTAATCTCTGAAAAAGAAAACAATAAATAATTAGAAGGGAGACCAGCAGAGTAGAGGAAGGGGAAGAGGGGAGGGAGGAGGGAAGGAAAAGGGAAAGTACTAGGGACTGAAGTAGAGCAAATTATACTCCATGCATGTATGATTATGTCAAAATCAACCCTAATATTATGTATAACTATAATGCACCAATGAAAGAATTTTAAAAATCAATTGCTGAATATGTGCCTGGATCTTGATCTTACTTAATCTTCATAACTACCCTATGAGATTGATTCCATTTTGATCTATTTTATAGATAGCACAAACAAGTCATAAGAAATACTAATTTACCCAAGACTATATAGCCAAGCAAGTTGCATAACTAGGTTTTAAAACCTAATTTTGTTAGAATTTAAAACCTACATACCACTATAACATATTACTTTTTAGGTAGAGGCATTTCAGAACAACCTCCTTAGTGCTTCTGTTTTTAAAAGGGCCCTCACTGACTTTTAATCAGCTTTACCTTGTTTTACTAGACTCTTATGGGGATACATTCATGAATAGATTGAGGAAAAGCTAAGGGAATATTAATCCTCTAGGGACTTGGAAAACAAGTTCCCAAGCCTAATGGTTATTACTCTGTGGGTAAGAAGAAAAGGATCTTGTTCAAAGGAGCAGGAGCCTTGTACTTTGGGAATCTGGTCTTCATTGTGCCAGAGTTGATCACTGGAGGTTATCAATCTCAGAAGAATAGAAAACCCCTCCATCATCCTAATTTTCTTTAATATCTCACTAACCAAAACCATATTGTCAACATCTGCCCACATCTATGTCCAGCATCTATTTTCTTTATAACTGATACATTCAAAAGTTTACTCCCTGTTGAGTTGATATAGCTCATTGATCTGGCAACATTGGAGGAAAGACTATCTCTCATCAGTTGTGAACAAGCCATTTACCTATCTCTACTCTGTTTAGTGTGGTTAGAGTTTACTTTTATTTTTCAAGCTCCAAATTTTATGAAAGTCTAATATCTAATTTCAGAGAAGTCAAGTAAAGGTCCACTAGTGTTTTCAAATGCAGAGAACCTTTGTATGTGGCCATTATATTTCATCCTAATCTGACTGTAATCAGGATCTTAATCAAAAGATCTGGCATTTTTAGACATCCATGCTCCATCTGCTCATAATAAGAGCAGTAAAATAGACTTTTGATACTTATTCCTATAGATTGCCTTGTACTCCAGTAAATATGAGCTTAATATAATATATAACTAAATTTTTGAATCAAATCCAAATTTAATAATTTTCCAGACTAACATTATCCCCATTAAGGAAATTAGAAGATTCAGTCTGCACTTTAACTTGCAAATAAACATTGCAAAGCCATTCTCCAATTTCCTATTATTTTCTTTTAACCAATCTGTAGTTCGAATATGGGACCAGATGGACTTCAGCTTGATAAGGTGAAAGACCATCTTGAATAATAGACAGTTGATGGACAAATTCATTAACCTCCCCTATTTGGTTCCCTTCAGTGAGGTTTAGGGACCTTATAGTCTTAGATTTGTGTATTATTCCACAGGACAATGAAATAAGAAAACATCCTTTTTCAAGTTGATAATGATCAGGTGTTTCTATAATCTGTTAAAACATTTCAAGGCAGAGGCAGTAAATCTGAATCAGCAATGTGGATGGAGAAAGGAATGATTCTCTTTGTCTCTCTTCATTGTGCACTGCTATTAAGGCTGAGCATGATCTGGTCAAGAGAGGCAAAACAGTCTCCTGGTGGAGAGTATGGGTAGTAGCTTTCAATAATGGAATTTGAACCACAATTCTACTACTTTACATCCTTACCATCTATGGAAAGTTATGTAACACTTTCAAATAAGGATTAAATGATAAAATCATCTAAAATACTGCACTGTTTTACATACGATATGTGATCAATAAATATTCATTGCTGTTATAGATATTAAATACTACTATTACTGAAGGAGAGAGGGGAGAGAATCATTAGACCAGGGGAAACATCCCATGTCCTTTTCATTTTTACACACCCCCATGTAAAAGAAGGACAAAGGTAACCAGACTTATATAAGAGCATATCAGAAGCATTGTTGAAATTGAAAGTAAGCACTTTTAAAAAATATCTTTATTTTATTTATATATTTTTTATGTGGTGCTCAGGATTGAACCCAGTGCCTCATGCGTGTGAAGCAAGCACTCTATCACTGAGCTACTACCCCAGCCCCCAAAAGTAAGCACTCTTGTCAGTGTGTAGTCATGTACCAAGTTTCTCTAGGAATATGTGTCAAAGAATATACAGACACAAAAACTCACACACAGAAGTCAGAAATCTCTAAATAGTAAACTTAACCAGTATTTAAAATTATAAAATGACTTCCCATTACTTTTAGGTTAGAGTTAAATCCTTTCTTTAGGCTCACAAGGTGATCTGTCCTCTATTTACCTAGATAGTCTCATATTATTCTGCTTTCACTGCTCTGAAGTTATTTCATTTCTTTGAATACAATGCAACTGTGAATTTGTGATACCTGCTGCATTTTAAATGATTTAGTGGTATATTTAATGAGCATTTTCACAATGGTGTTTTCCAGAAATCCATGCATAATATTTTTTAGACTTAAAAAACAAATTTACTTTAGATTATTTCAACTGAAACATGTTCAAAACTTTACATACCATTTATAAGGAAAGATGGGGCGTCTGCTAAATGGTATGGTACACTTTTTGCCTTTCATGAAATGCTGACTTGAAGACAAGGAACATCCAAAGGCCAATTTTCTCATACTAGTTCTTGTCACTGTCAAGAAGAAAATAAATAAATAACCTTATTAAGACTAATGATATCTTCAACATCTTCTCAACTCCATGTTAGTAATGAGGAGATGCTTTCTGTAGCAAAGAATACAATTCTACTGGGTTAGGTTATGTACTTCAGAGTGAGCTTACTACTTCCTATTCAGTTACTGTTGCTTCTAACTCTTTGCTAGACAGTCTGGAATCTATCTCAGTCCTTCTGATCACATATGAATTTTCTACAAAATATTTGGTACTTGCTGAGATGATAGGTATGCCAATTACCCAGATCTGATCATTACATATTATATACATGTATTAAAATATTACTCTGTAACATACTTGAATTTTAAAGACACAGATAAACAAAATAAGAAGAAGGAAAAAGATATACTATGTAAATAATAAGCTTTACAATTATATGAAAAAGTGTATTAGTCATCCTGACACCAAAATAGCCAACAAAATGTATTAAAGCATTATAATTTTGATTTTGCCTCAGAGTTTTAGAGATCCAGTTCATGGTCAGCTGATTCCATTACTCTGGGCCTGAATTTAGATGGAATATCATGGCAGAAATATATGGCAGATAGTTACCACCCATTAATCTATTCAAATTATTAATTCATCAAATGGATTAACTCACAGGTTAGGTCACACTTTTCATAATCTAATCATTTCACATCCTATGTTGACACAGAAGCTTTTGTGGAACACCTCATGTGCAAATCATAACAGAAGGGCCCAGGAATTTATTGTGACAAATATTATAGTAGGTTAAATGACATAAAAACACAGGCTTTATTAATTTTCAAATATTAAAGCATATTCTTATATATTATTTATATGCAGCTATTTTCATGTTGAAAAAAGAAAATATCTGAAGACCTTTTAGATAAAATGATTATAGAGAACTTCATAATGACACTTAGAGCTCAAAGAGGATGTGAAAATAATCTAATACAGTGTTTCTAAATGAAGTAGAAACACTAGTTTCTTTCATTTTATTTAGTGCTGGGGATGGAGCTCAGGGCCACCTGCATGCTAGGCATGTACCCTACCACTGAGCCCCATCCCCAACACAAACTGTGATATGTGGGAGGCTTTCAAGTGATATTTAAAAATATTTGTAATAGTGAAGAATTTAATGAGATTAATTAGCAAATCACCTAATTCACACATGATTTCACCAATTTACCACTAAAGATTAAGCTTATACAAAAGGTAGTCATGTTTTAAAGAAAAATACTAAATAATTATTTTACTGGCAATCAAAATGTTTTACTCATGAACATTTCTATATTATTATCTCTATATTATTATATAATTTCTATATTATTATCTCCCACTCCCATAAGAATATAAATACATGAGACAGAGACTTCGTCAATTTTGTTCACTGCTATGTCCTCAGAATCTAAAATGGTGCCTTGCCTGCAATGAATAGTAATTTATAATTTGTTGATTTAATTAATTTGAAAGATCAAGATCATATTGTAACCATAGAAACAAGGATTAAAGGTCTTGGCCTATGCCCATGTGTAATAATTCAGCAGAAGCAGAAATTCATTCATTTATTCACTTAAAAATCATTTGTACAGTATCTACCATGTGGCAGACACATGTTTTGGCACAAGAAATATCATAGTAGATAAGACAAAACATAGTATCTCCATTCATAGAACTCATTTTATATGTTAAACAACCATAAAGAGGCCAGCAAATATGATCAAGTGTGTAAGTGCTACATAGATATAAATAAAGTTGCGATGAGAGGCAAATAGGGGGGAACACTTCACCCAGACGTGAGGGAATGGAAAATATAAACTGAGCCTAAAAAAATAAATTGCAGTTAATTATTGGAAAACAGCTTATGATTAATGAGTACTATAGTAAGAACAAAAGCCAACCCTATGGAAAAGACCATATAGAGCAAATGCCTCTCCTGTCCAGTACCCTCTTTACTATAAGTGTCTATGATAGATTCCTATCTTGTGTTCCATTTCCAAAGGGCCTCACTCTCAAATGTGCCCTACCACAGTAGTAACTGATAAAATTTTAAGGTGTGTATCCTTCCAGAGACAGTCCAAGAATGTTTATAATTACCCAATCATTGTAACCTTCTCTCAAATGTAAAAACAAATTGGGCATACTTTAATTATAACTTATATTGATATCATTGGTTTAGAGAAAAGGTTACAAACCAGACTACTGGCCAGCTACCTACTTTTATAAATAAAATTTTATTGACACACAGCCATGCTTTTTCATTTGCATATTGTCTATTACTCATTTGCCCTATATTGGAAGTGCTAAGTACTTACAACAGTTGGACATGAGGAATAATTCCAAGAGACCTAATTTATAGCAAGGTGATTATAGCTACTGATGGAATATTATATTCTTAGAAGATTTCAGAATGGATTTTATGTGCTTTCACCTCAAAAATGATAACTATGTGAGGTAATATGTTTGTTAATTTGCTAAAGCTAAATATAACCCTTCCACTGTATGTGTATGTATATATATAATATATTCATATGATTCATTGTATATGTATGTAATTGATCAGTTAATAATAAATTATAATAAACAATTTTTTATCTGGCCCTTTATTAAAAACTCAGGAGACTGAGGCAGGATGATTGCAAGTTTAAGGCCAGCCTTGGACTGGTCATGTAGCTCAGTGGTAGAGCATTTACCTAGCTCATGTAAGGCCTTGAGCTCAATCCCCCAACAAAAACAGTCATTTCTTTGGACAATGGAAAAATTAAATTTCCTGACATAGTTGATGAATTTCTGTTTTCAGAAGTAAATCTTCTCTGTATGTTTGCTTTAGATTTTAAGATATATTTTAAATAATTATTTTGGTGAGAATCTGTAATAAACTTAGTCTTTAAGACTAAAAAAATGCCATATTTTGCCCTTAATCATAAATGATAATTTAACTGAGAATAAAATTTTAGATCCACAGTCACCTTCCATTAATGAGTACCTTGAAGGCATCATTTCATTGTCTATAGTCTTTTACATTGAGAAATAAGCTGTCTTTTGTAAATCCTTTTTCTGACATCTTTTTAAGATTCTCTCCTTAACTTTGTTGCTTTACAGTCTCACAAGGTGTGCCTAAGAAGATATATTTTTTTATTTAGCCTGTTTGGCACTTGGAATGAACTTTCAAACTGAGGAATTATTTCAATTCTGGAAAATGTTCACCTATTTTATCCTTAAAGAGTTATTTTCTGCCATTTCATCCATTTCCTTCTCTAGATACTTTTATGAGATAAATATTGGAAACTTTAATCTATACTTCATGTTTCTTAATTTATCCTTCAGATATTTTAAAAAATATCATCTGTTAGTGTAAAGTCCTGGGCTACTTTTCTCAGAAATATCTTCTAATTCATCAATTTTTTATTCAGCCCTGTCAACTCTAGAGCATCCTTTAATTTCAATGATGAAATGATGAAAGGGGAAAGCTCTATTTGAGCCCCAAGGCTCAAGCCTCGATTAGGCAATATATCTTGTGTAAAGCACTTTCCCCTCTTTACCTGACATCTACTGGACTTTTAGCTGTCTCTGCTGGCTTCTAAATAGAGAACATAGAAGTGGCTTCAGGCTTACTTACCAGTTTATGCTTTTCTTTTGTACCATTTCTACTCCACAGAAACAGCCATGTTATTTATATCATGATTATACTTTTTTGGTTTTTCTTTTTATATTTATGTGATACAGCTTTGTGTTTGAATCAGAGAGGCAATTGAAGAATGAACTCAAAACACCATCTCAAACAGGGGCTACCTCCCAGAAGTATTTGTACTTCATAGAGATAATTTAAGAATAAATGCCTTCAAGGATATAAATGAATGGCATTGTGACTCTTGAGACAGTATGGCTTGTTAAAAAATTAAAGAGAAGAGTATCAATGGGGTTCCTTAAACTATATCACATAAACAACTGCAGTCAACTGGGTTGTCCCATTGATGTAACATTCACCTGAACTCAATCCCACACCACATGGAAGTTCAGTTACTTCCTAGATATTATATGAATTTTGGGGGCTTCCATTTCCATGGTTCCCTTTAGTTAGAGACCCTTACTTCTATATGTGCTTTCTTTTATATTGTCCTGTTGTAGGTCGAAACATAACTTTTTTGTTTTATTTCTGTGAACAATCAAAGCTAAAATCCTTCAAAATAAATATTCTGTGGAAACATGGAAAGAAGACCTTAGAAGATGGAAAGATCTACCTTGTTCTTGGATAGGCAGAATTAATATTATCAAAATGACCATAGTTTCAAAAGCACTATACAGGTTTAATGCAATTCTCATCAGTATAATCAGTGGCTCCATATTACATTAGGCTTAAATAAATTTATATTTTATTTTTTTGATACTGGAGATTGAACTTGGGGTACTTTGTCACTGAGATATATCTTCAATCCTTTATATTTTCAGACAGGGTCTTGCTAAGTTGCTGAGGATAGCCTCATACTTGGGATCCTCCTGCTTCAGCCTCCTAAATTGTAGGGATTACAGGTGTGTACCTTTGCATGGCTTACTTAGAATAAATTTAGGAAAATTAATAATTTAAAATATGATTTGATTTTATTTAAAACTTTATTGACAGAAATCTTTAAAAGTATTTTAAAGATATATTTTCAGGACCAATAGAAATTTGAAAAAGATAAATTTTATTCATTGGTATTGAAATGCAAAATAAAGCAACAACTAGTGATCAGTTCCCCTTATCAGATTGCATTAGATTAAAACACTGGCAATTATTCATGGTAAGCACAATCACAAACTGTGTAATTTAGATATATCTATCAATATTTTTAATAAACATCTTCTTTAACCCAGCTATTTCATTCTTAGAAATGTATGTTACAGCAATACTCCCCCAACTGAAGAAAGAGGCACATACAAGGCTCTTTGTGTCCTTCTTTATATTTGAAAAAAGCTAAAAGCAGCTTAAATGTCCATTAAGTCCCCAATACTGCTATAAATATATGCAGTGCTTTCCTAGCAGGCATCCCTAGTCTTAAATTTCTCTGCTTTAGCAACAACAGAAATGTTTTTTTATTCACAGAGTTGTCTATGGTCTTATGAATAAATTACTGAGGAATATCAGTGACTCTATTGTTTTCATAAACCTGAGAAAAGTTATCAGAGGTGTTATGATACCACATAAATGTCAAGAGGTGATTGAAAGGAACATTTTTACTGTTTAATCATTGTTCACTCTTATATCTAGGCTATTTCCCTTGCCCTGAGGGTTCAGAGGAATTATGTCTTCTTTTCCAAACAAATTTCTCTCTTTAAATTTTCTTGTATTTCTCTCAAGCTCAGAATGTCCTTCATCTTATACCTGAAGGATTAAGTGATTGTCAAAATCATTCAGTACTAAAAAGAAGGGAACAAAGAACCCTATAGGTTTTTCAGTGGTGTAGTTACACATCCCTATGAAAATAGTAATACCTCTCCAAACACCACATGGGCAATTAACATATAAGAAGAAAGAGAAATGGCCATTCAAAGACTTGATGGTATTTTGAAATAAAAATCTAGTGGAATTATCTAGAGAAGAAATAAAAAAGGAACACTTTATATAATCTTTTAAATGCTCAATTAAGTATATTTAGCAACTTTTTCCTAATTATGGCATAACCATTCACAGTAGACATAAAGTTGCTTTATCTTGGATATTTACAATTGTGTCTGAAAGCCTGTTTGTCCTTGAGAGACTAGCAATCAGCAAAGTAGATGATGAAGCTATAAATCTATGGAATCGCTTTGCCAAATATCAGTGTCTAGTCTTTATGGTGGTGAAATGAGTTCTTTTACAGAACACTATTGAATATGTCTCACAATCGCCATTTTTCAGTAGCTTAATCTACACTGTGAGTTGTCTTGAATTTTTTTTTTTCTGAAGCTTTGGTTATAAATAATACATCACAAAAGGACAAAACTAAATAATAAAAAAAAGGTTGGAACCGATTTTATTTTAAATCTTTCCATTTGTATACTTCTAAAGCAAGCTTATGCATTTGCAGTCTTTGCTAGCCACCATTTGTGCATCTGTGCTTGAGAGAGTGGGGGAAAGACTATGACCATATTTAACTCTGAAAAGCAATAAAAATCACTTCTTTGTTGTATCATCACATCTTTTTCTTTTAGGTATCAGAACATAAATAAATATATCACATATTGCTATCATGCCTAAGAATAGGAGTTCAAAAATTTCCTGAAGAACTTCAATGGATATTGTAATTTTTTGCATATAAGAACATATTGGATGAGAACTCAGAATGCTAATTTAAAATAGTCTTACAATTAGACTCTTTCCTGCTTTCTAATCAAAATAAAACCATCCTTTCCCTCATGTCCAGTATACCCATATTTTGATTTAAGATTTAACATTCCAGTCCTTTTCCACTACATAATATCCATACTATAATAGCCAAATATTCTGAACTATTTGAAACTCTGTTACCACAATTTATCTTTTGACTCAGGTAGCCAACTGTCCTGTATCTTGGTGGAAGCCACACAGATTTGAAGCAGAATGTTCCGAACTGATGGAAAATTTAGAGTTCAGAGAATCATTTGACAAGGTACCTCATCTCCTTATTAAGTTGAGATGGGAAAGAAAGTAGGAAGGAAAGAGTTTTGTCTTTACATCAGATTTTCCATGTGCCTTTTATTATGTGTGTTTTATGATGAGCCACATTCAGAACAGGAAATTGGCAATAAATATACTGGAGAAGAATTTGAGATCTTGGAAATTCCTTTTTGGCTATTTTTCTGACTACTCTGTAAATTGTATAAAATGATTCATTTTGAGCCTGGAAAATGCAATTTTGTTTTTCTATTTCTACCAAGTGAAACATTTTAAAAATTCTGTCAATAGTTTTGCTGGAATTGCAATTCTTATTTGTCTATTATCGTTCATTATAAGTCACGGTCTATTAATTGGAAAATAGACTCTACTTGTAGAGGTTGACTATAACATTTTAAATAAGATTATTGAATAAATAATTGAACAAATTATAAAGTCAGTATGAGGTATGTAGATGAAATTTTATCTGGATGCTATATTCACATCTCTTACTGTTGTTTTGGTTTAATAAGTGACACATTAGGAAGGATTGCTGAAGTATATTTTTTACTTTACTGTCATTTTAACACCCACATAAATCAGTGATTTGCAGTATCCAAGAGCCAGTAAAGTTGAGTTGTAAACAATAATTTTCAAAGGCTTGAAAAACAGATAAAATTAATTGGATCTTCTAAGATCGGGAAAAAGACAAGGATGCCAACTCTTAACACTTCTATCCAGCATAGTACTCGAAGTTCCAGGCAGAACTATGAGATAAGAGAAAGAAAATAAAAGACATCCAAAATGGAAAAGAAGAAGTTAAATTGTGTTCATTTACAGATGACATGCTTTTAGGTATAAAAAGACTGATAACTCCACTATAACACTTTTAGAACCAGTAAATGGTTTTAGTAAAGTCACAGGAGAAAGAGTCAACATACAAAACACACTAAATAATCTCATTTACAGTGACAACAAAAACATCAAATACTAAGTAATGAATTTCATCAAGAATTTGAAAGACCTAAACACTGAAAACTGTTATAACATTGATGAAATGGAAGACTCAAGCAAATGGAAGAATACCCCATGTTCATGGTTGTCACAATTAATAGTCTTAAAATGTTCCTACTACCTAAATTTATCTACACATATAGTGCAACAGAATTCCCATGATATTTTTCACAATAATTTGCAAAAACAGAACAAAGCTACAGGTGTCAAATGACCAGAGTTCAAAATACACTACAAATCTATACTAATCAAATCACCATAGTATTGACATAGAAAAAATACACTTAGCAGGGTGTAGGGGTACATACCTCTAATCCCAGTGATGCAATTCTGAGGAATGAGGATAGCATTTTAAACGCCAGCTTCAGCAAATTAGCTAAACCCTACATCAAAATAAAAAATAAAAATAGCTGGGGATGTGGTTCAGTGGTAAAGCATCCCTGGGTTCAGTCCTCAGTACAAAATTTATATAAATCTAATCTCAGTGGAACAACATAGTGAATCCAGATATAAATTCATACATTTATAGTCAAGTGATTTCCAACAGAGATACCAAGAACAAATACTCTGGAAAGGACAATATCTTCAAGAAACAGTGTTGAGAAAGCCATGTCTACACAAAGAAGAACAAATTACATTCATACATCATATACAAATCCCATCTCAAAATGGATTGAAGACTTAATGTAATACCCTAAACAGTAAAATACCAGAAGAAACAAAGGGTAAATGCTTCATGACTTTGGTCTATATGATGCTTTTTTTGGAGATAAGCCCCCCAAAAGGAAAGAAAAGAAAAAGCAGACAAATGGAATCACATTAAACTCAAAATCTTCTGCAGAGCAAAACAATCAATAGAATGAAGAAAAAACCCACAGAATGGGAGAAATATTCACAAAATATATATCTTATATAATATTAATATCCAAAATATATAGATGCTCTTATACTTGCAATGGGTCATGTACCAATAAATCGATCCTAAGTTTAAAATATTATATAAAAAACACATCTAAACTACATGCTATGGTTGGAACACCTCCTCCCAAATTCATATTGAAATTTAATGGTCATTGCAACAGAAAGAATAAGAAGGATCTTTAAAAGGTGATTGGGCCATGGTGGCTGTGCTTTCATGAATAAATTATTATCATTAGGTTGGGCATGGTTTAATTGTTTTGAGAGCAGATTGTTATAAAACTGTATTCAGCCACCTCTTGTTTCTTTCTTGCGTGTCCTCACTTGCCCTTATGGCCTATTATAACACAACATGAAGGTTTTCATCAGATGATTTTCATGTTGTTGGACTTCTTAGCCACCAGAACTATAGGCCAAGTATACCTCTTCTCCTTATAAATTAGTCAGTCTCTGGCATTTTGTTATAGCAGTAGAAAATGGACTAAGTCACTGTTGAATATCATAACTTGATTTAGCTTAACTTACACATGCTCAGACACTACGTTAGCCTACAGTTGGTCAAGTTCATCAATGAAAAACCTATATTATAATAAAGTATTGATTACCTCATGTAATCATAGAGTACTGAAAGTGAAAAACAGAATGGTTTTATGGGTATACTTTCACAACAACACAAACTTGAAAAATTACAACTTGAACCATCATAAATCAGTGACAGTCCTTACAAGGAAATTGACTCAATAGCAAGAAAATAACCTGGTTTAAAATAAAAGTAAAGAGTGTGTATAGATACTTCTCAAACCAGAAATACAAATGGCCAATAGGTTTATGAAAATGCCCCAAATCACTAATCATTAGAGACATGCAAGTTAAAATCACAATGAGATATTATCTCACAAATATTAGAATGGTTATTATGTAAAAGAAGAAAGTTTTGCTGAGGATATGGATAAAAGTGAACCTTGTACAATGTTAGTGGGAATATAAATTATTGTAGCTATTTCAAAAAAAACCAATATGGATATTACTCAAATAATTAAAAATTGATCATTTGTTGAAGTTGTAATTGGGATTTTTTGTTTTTGCTGTTGGGATATCTATCTATCTATCTATACACACACACACACACATATATATATATATATATATATATATATATATATATATATATATATACAGGGTTGGGTCAAATCATTTTATTGAGTAGATTGGAAGGAAGGAAGGAAGTACATTGAAAAGGACACATAGATATAAATATTAGCTTAGCCCCTCATAGGCTGTATGGTTTGCAAAGGTTTTCTCTCAATCTATGGGTTATCCTATGTTGTTGTTTCCTTTGATGTGTTTATTTTTACTTTTATTGTCTGTGCCTTTGAAGTCCTAACCAAGAAATCATTTCCTAAACCAATGTTGTAGTGCTTTTTGCTTATGTTTTCTTCTAGTAACTTTGTGACATCAAGTTTTATATTTAAGTATTGTTCATTTTTATTTAATTTTTACATATCCCATAAGACAAATGACCAGTTTTATTCTTCTGCTTGTTGAATATCCAGTTTTCCAGCACTGCTTACTGATAAGACAATCCTTTCCCCATTGTGTCTTCTTAGCACCTTTGTCAAAAATCAGGATATTTCTATGTACTCTATTCTATTCCATTTGTCTATCTGTCTGATTTTATG
Source organism: Spermophilus citellus (assembly GCF_964194105.1). Lineage (NCBI taxonomy): Eukaryota > Metazoa > Chordata > Mammalia > Rodentia > Sciuridae > Spermophilus > Spermophilus citellus. The sequence goes on along the minus strand of NC_138190.1, from coordinate 114,797,529 downwards.
CCAGAAACATGCTTTTTGATTGTTATAGCTTTATAATTTATTTTGAAATCAGAGAGTTTCATATTTCCAGGTTTATTCTTTTTCCTCATGGTTGCCTTAACTATTCAGCTTACATGTGAATTTTAGGATTGGTTTTCTTTTTCTGTGAAAAGTGACATTGGAATTTTGATAGAGATTACATTGAATCTATGGATTGTATTGGGTAGTGTGAATGTTTTAATTCTTAATATCTTAATTCTTCTAATTCATTAACATTATTCCATTTATACGTGTTTTCTTCAATTTCTTTCATCAATGTTTTATAGTTTTTAGTGTATAAAATTTTCACTCATCACTTAAATTTACTTCTACTTATTTTATTTTTATTGTTTGATTCTGATATATTTTTCAAAAAAAGAGAGATGAAAATGCTCAATATCTATAATAGTCATCAGGGAAATGCAAATTAAAACCACAGTTAGATATCACCTCATACCCGTTTGAATGGACATAATCAAAAAGTTAATCATAGCAAGTATTGAGAATGTAGAGAAAAGGGAACCCTTGCAAATTCTTGATGTGAACATAAGTTACTACAGTCATTCTGGAAAAGAGTATGGAGGTTTCTCAGAATACTGAAAATAGAATTAATATATAATCTAGCAATCCAAATTCTGGCTATATTTCCAAAGAAATTGAAATTAATATGTTGAAGAGCTATCTGTATTCCTATGATCATTTACAATAGCCAATATATGGAAGCAAACTAAGTGGCAATCAACAAATGAATGGATAAAGAAATGTGTGAACACATACACACGCACACACATATACATACACACAATCAAATACTTTACAACCTTAAAAATATAATTTTTATTTGTAACAACAGGGATGGAACTGGAGAACATTATGTTAAGTGAAACAAGCCAGGCACAGATCTTGCTTAGTATAATCTTATGTGGAATCTAAAGAAGTGGATCCCAAAGAGAAAGAGGATAAAGGTGTTTACTAGAGTTTGGTGTAGGGAAGATATGGGATGGGTAGGGGGAAATGATGATCAAAAGGAACAAATTCAGACTGGAAGCATAAATTTTAGAGATCTAATACACTGAATGGTGATCATAGTTAATATTAAAGTATAAAAGTACATTTCAAAATTATTAAAATAATAGATTTTTAATGTTCTAACAAGTAAGCTATGACAATTTGGTGAGATAATTGATTTTTTAATTTACTTGACTGAATATTTATACAATTTATTCATGTGTCAAAACATCATGCCAGGTGTGGGTTTATACTCCTGTAATCCCAGACACTCAGCAGGCTGAGGCTGAAAGATCTTAAGGTCAAAGCCAGCCTCAGCAACTTAGTGAGGACCTACATAACTTATTGAGACCCTGTCTCAAAATTTAAAAAATAAAATAAAAAGAGGGCTAGGGACATGACACAGTGGTTAAGAGCCCTTGGGTTAAATCCCTGGTACCAAAAACAAAAACAACTTCCCATAATACTAGAGATATCTACACAAACATTTTATTGTCAATTAAAACAAGCATCTAAAATAATTAAAAAATAGAACTATGATGTGATTTACCAGTCCTATATTGGAAGTATATCCAATGAAAATAAATAAGTATGTATGTTAATTGAAGCATTATTCACAATAGCCAAGATATGGAATCAACCTAAGTGTGCATTAACAGATGAATGGATAAAGAAAGTGTGGTTTACATAGACAGAGGAATATTATTCAGTCTTTAAAAAGGAGGAACTCCTGGACTGGGGCTGTAGCTCAGTGGCAGAGTGCTTTCCTAGCCATGTGTGAGGCACTGGGTTTGATTCTCAGCACCACATAAAAATAAACAAATAAAGGCATTCTGTCAATCTCCAACTACAAAAATAATATTTTTTAAAAAGGAGGAACTTCTGTAATTTGTGACAACAAGGATGAAATGGGAGGGCATTCTATTAAATGATATGAGACAGGCACAGAAATACAAATATTGTAATATCTGACTTATCTGTGAAATCTAAAAAAAATTGAAATCATAGAATTAGAGATAGAATGGTGACTTCCCACAGCCATGGATTAGGATGCATGGGGAGTTATTGGTCAAATGATATAAGATTCCAGTGAGATAGGAAGAATATGTTTAATATATCTTTCATACAACATTGTGAATATACTTAAAAGAAATATATCTTATTTTTCAAAAATCCCTAGGAAAGTAACTATTGAATGTTGTCACCAAATATGATAAATATATGAGAAAATGTATATGCCATTTAGCTCAATTTAGTCATTTCATAATGTGAATATGTTTCAAAAACTATCACCATTGTACACAATAAGTATGTTTCAGGAAAAAACATAATAATATAAAGTAATGAACTCAGCTTCAATCAATGTTGTTTTCATATTTTAAATAAATGGTTGATTATTTTTAACCCACCTAAAATTTTGAATACTGAGTTATATAACTTTATTTTTGTCTTTTTTCTTCATTTTTTAACTAATACAAAAATCATAAAAATTGTACATATTAATGGGGTTCCATGCAATGTTTCAATACCTGTATACATTGTGTAATATTTAACTTGGTTAAATATATCTGCCTCCTCAAATATTTATCATTTCTTTACACTGAAAATATTAGAAATCCTTTCTATAGGTTTTTAAAATATGCAGTATGTTATGGTTATCTATAATCATCCTAGTGTTCTATAGCACTGTTTTTTTTTTTTTTGTCAAGGAGAACTGCTGACAGTTTAACTGTATTTTAGATTAAGTCTCTCTCTCTCTCTCTCTCTCTCTCTCTCTCTTTCTCTCTCTCTCTCTCTCTGTGTGTGTTTACATGTAGGCAGATGTGGCTTTAAGTACAATAGTTTGGAAATGTCTTTCAATTAGCACAACATGATTAGTTCCTTGTACTAATTAGATTACCATGCAGCAGATATGAACATAAGAATTGAAGTTATAAAACAAAATTAATGAAATAAGTAGTTGAATCTATAATATGAGGAGATTTAGGACTATTCAAGTCAAAACAGCCAAATCCTTCATCAATGCTCTATTAAGGAGGAATCACAAACACTATTGCCTCCTGGATGAGGAAACAAAACATATTTACCAGCTAACACCCCCTCATACCAAAAGAGAAGAGAGAGATAACAATTTAATTTTGAATGAGCATTATAAAATTTATAGGCTGTAAGGTAATAGAATAGTCTAAACAGACTTACAATGTCTGTGCAGAATTTCAAATACATTTATACAAAAATATGAAAACAACATTTAAAACTTCTCTAATTTTCTTGACAGACAAATAGATACATTTGGTGTTTATGTCCTGTATGTCTCCTAAGAGAGTTCATTTCTGAGGTGTGACTTCATAGTGCCCCAGGGATTCCAGAGATATGCAACTTGAATTATAAAATCGAAAGATTTTGCCTCCTCCTGGGCTGAGTATACTTCAACAGATATTCTAAGGAAGGAGTGTCCACAAAGTGAAGTACACTATTTTATTCTTACAATATATTTGTAATTTATTAATTTTGTTGCTTCTCCAGTGAGTACATTCATAATGTGCTTAAGATTTATATGATTTATCTGTTAAATATTTGCAGTACCAAAGAGAATTGAATTCTTCCCATCTAATGTTCACTGATATTACTCAGAAAATCTGATTCCTGTGTTTCTCTTTCAAGCATTCATTCACAAGCATGTATCAAAAAGATGAGACTGAGGACAAGAAAACCTATGCAGATTTTTGTTCAGTTTAAATAAAACAAACTTTATGAAAGCATTCACACATATCCATACTATAGTTATGGATTTCAATCCACATTGGCTCCATAAAAAAATATAACACAGACTAAAGTCACCTTAAAATACTTCCTAAGATCTCTTTAGACAAGTACCTGAAAACAGCAAATCCTTAGACAAATATACACTATTGATTATGAAAAAACATTTCAATTATTAAAATGAGGCAGCCCTGAATTGAGAGAGTAAAAGGCTAAATTATTCCAATGTAAACATGGACATCCCAGACAGTTTTAGAATTGGGCCATACAATTCAGTTTATTTTGGTCCATAAAAGTTCAAATTTCAGCTTCTTTTTCTCTGAAAGAAAGAGAGAGGAGGTGAGGAAGACACTGTCCAATGCTCTGCTCTTCCTATTTAGTGCTACAGAAAAATTTGAATACCTTTAAAGAATAATTCTAAACCTGATATTAATAAATAAATATAATATTTATAATATATATACAATAAATATAAATATATAAAATAAATGTATATGTAAATAAATATATTTTATATATAAATAGGTATAATAAATAAATATGTAAACAAGACATTCGGCAGTGCATTTATTGTGTTCTTTTTTTTTTTTTTATTGGATGTTCACAACATTACAAAACTCATGGCACATCATATTTCATAGATTAGAATCAATTGGGTTATGAACTCCCATTTTTACCCCAAATACAGATTGCAGAATCACATCGGCTACACATCACATTTTTACATACTGCCATATTAGTGACTGTTGTATTCTGCTACCTTTACTATCCTCTAAAATCCCCCCTCCCCTTCCCTCCCATCTTCTCTCTCTACCCCATCTATTGAAATTCATTTCCCTCCATGTTTGTTATCCCATTCCCCTCGTAAACTCTTATATATAATTTTGTATTACAATGAGGGTCTCCCTCCATTTCCATGTGATTTCCCTTTTTTTTTCTCCCTTTCCCTCCCGCCTCATGTCTCTGTTTAATGCTAGTCTTTTCTTCCTGCTCAGCCTCACTGTTCTGCTCTTAGTTGCTCTCATTATATCAAAGGAGACATTTGGTATTTGTTTTTTAGGGATTGGCTAGCTTCACTAAGCATAATCTGCTCTAGTGCCATCCATTTCCCTGCAAATTCCGTGATTTTGTCATTTTTTAGTGCTGCGTAATATTCCATGGTATATAAATGCCACATTTTTTTTATCCATTTATCTATTGAAGGGCATCTGGGTTGATTCCACAGTCTAGCTATTGTGAATTGTGCTGCTATGAACATCGATGTGGCAGTATCCCTGTAGTGTGCTCTTTTAAGGTCTTCAGGAAATAGTCCGAGTAGGGCAATAGCTGGGTCAAATGGTGGTTCCATTCCCAGCTTTCCCAGGAATCTCCATACTGCTTTCCAAATTGGCCGCACCCGTTTGCAGTCCCACCAGCAGTGTACAAGAGTACCCTTTTCCCCACATCCTCGCCAGCACTTGTTGTTGTTTGACTTCATCATGGCTGCCAATCTTACTGGGGTGAGGTGGTATCTTAGGGTGGTTTTGATTTGCATTTCCTTGACTGCTAGAGATGGTGAGCATTTTTTCATGTACTTGTTGATTGATTGTATGTCCTCCTCTGAGAAGTGTCTGTTCAGGTCCTTGGCCCATTTGTTGATTGGGTTGTTTGTTTTCTTATTGTCTAATTTTTTGAGTTCTTTGTATACTCTGGATATTAGGGCTCTATCTGAAGTGTGAGGAGTAAAAATTTGTTCCCAGGATGTAGGCTCCCTATTTACCTCTCTTATTGTTTCTCTTGCTGAGAAATAAATAAATATTTCTTGCTGAGAAAAAAAAATAAATATGTAAAATAAATAAATATGTAAACAAGACATTCGGCAGTGCATTTATTGTGTTCTTTGTGAAAAAATATAAGTTGAGTAACAGTGCTGTTGGTAGTATCTGTGGGTAGTTAGGTCACTAGAGCCTAAGAGTTTGTGTGAATTGAATTCAGTGTCAAATTCAAGACTGATATCCTACTGAAGGGCTCTGACCTGAATAATCCTATTTAATATTTTTATCAGCAATTTGAAGGAAGATATAGGAGTAACACTTATTAAGTTTGCAGGTGACAGCCAATTTAAGATGTTAAATAACAGGGCTAAGATTGAAAAGGCTCTCAGCAGGCCATAGTGATGGGCTAACACTAGCAAGATGAATTTCAAAAGAGATATAATTTATGTCAAATAAAAACAAATATGGACTTAGGAAAGAGAGACTATTCAAAAGGATTGTTTCAAGGGAAGGAAGTGCTATTGTAATAGAACATGATAACCCCAAGATCTTCAAGGAATCTTAAGAATTAGGTAAAAGGGGTTTTCTTCTATAAAGATATAGAAATTGAGTATATAAATAAAAACATTCTTGTCATAACCATCTAAAATAAAGCCTAAAAGTCATGGGGAGAAAACACTTTAGGTCACAAAGAAGTGTTCCATGAACTGCCCTCTTAGGCCAATCCAACAAAACAGTCTGTCTTATCTTTAATACCATATAATTTTCTCTTCTTAACAACTGTCAACAGAATTGCCAACTATGACCTCAAGACTAGCTTTACACAGTAACTGCTGCTACTTGCCCATCAGAGCTTGCCAGCTCTCTCAAGCATGAAAAGTGCCAATGAACTTTTTTTCATAGCAATTTGCATACATTTCTCTACCATGATTAAACCTCAATCCCTCTTTGTTCTCCTGACATAACCGAGGACACTCTGGCCTGTGTATATATATGCGTTCCGGATTGCAATGCTATTCATTATTCCCAAATTGAATTCCTTTATTGGAGATTCTTTATATTTTTGTTTAACTTTGACAGAGTAGAGGATGTAAGCCTAGAAAGAACCAGAGATAGGGATGTAAACTAAAAGGGTGCCATAATTAAATAGTAGATCAGAGAATATTTTAACTTGAGGCCAGTCTATTTTTTAGGAGGAACACTTAAAGAAGAACTGTATGCTGATTCAGACTGAGGTTTGGGCCAAAGTTCTAGGCCTAGGTGGTAGGAAAAATTTAAAGTTTGTTTAATAGGTATTTTGTTTCAAATGATCAGTGTGGAAAAAAAACTGTTCAGCTAGTTATTTATGAAGCAAAGAATGGGAATTTAAATGTCTGTGTCTGGTTTTGTCATGGGTAAACCAATGGGGGGTAGCATATGAGAATCTTGTCTAAACTATATGGGGACAGGATTATTTTTAAAGTAAAGTATTTTCTGTAACACAAAAGAATGGAGGGTTCCCTTAACCTTTGTTTTCCAGGAGCATAGAGCTCAAGTAAAATTTAAGGTTGTCTGTAATGTGTTTTATTAAAAGTCAAGGAATAAAGATATCAAAGATAGAATGGGATCTCATGACTTCATCTCAAAGTTATATGAAAAACAATAGGATATATTAGTGTATATGCACCATCAGTGTGATGTGGTGGGATACAATAAGGATAATTTTAGTTTATGGTAATTGAATTCTATAAGGGGGAGTGTTTAATAATATATTGTGAATGCTACTGCTCAGAGTTCATCTGAAACAGCTCTGTTTGTTCATGTTGCAGAGATTAAAATTTTAATTGTTACATTATATTTCTACAAGATAAATAGGCTTGTCATTAAATATTTGAAGAACTGTCCAATGAAAATGGGATTACATGTAGATCTTTTGTAGCTTCTGTAGGTAGAAGTAAAGTCAATGAGTAGAACTTGTAAGGGCAAATTCCTGCTCAACCAAATGAAGACTAGTTTTTATCTTTCTCAAAAAGGATTCTAGTCAATGGAAGAAACTGAATGTCCACCAGGCAAGGCCTTATAGAGCAGGCCCTACATTGGATGGGAGATTTTCTCAGGTTGCTTCCTATGACCTTTGAATCTCTCAATTAACCACTTCACTTTACTTCCAATTTATCTTTTTTGGAAAGACTTATCCCTTCAACTTTGCAGAGTATGCAGAGAGAGTCATCCTCAGCAGATCTGAGTTCTTATGACAGGACAATGTTAGCTTTGAGAAAATGCATTTCATCTTTGATGATAAATGGTCAAGGGAAGGAATGTTAGAGACTTTGCCTCTTAGCCACAGTACGGTACCTCTGTTTCCACACTTTCAGATCATCTGGTCTTCTATGATATAAAAACCTGGCTGTTCTTTTTTTTGTTTTCCTTTTGGTTTATTTCTTCTCTGGCTGGTTGAAATATCTGTGTTTAATTCTTTAGTGAATGTTTGGGTTGTTGGTCATACAGGGTAGAAAAATATGCTATCTCAAAATATGCAACTCTGAATTAAGGATTATTTTGAGTTGAAAACAATCAAAAGAAAGAGACACAAGAAAAACTATCTTTCCTTCCATTATTTGCTCAAAAGCAGCATATAAATTTACAAGGGTGTCCCTCCTCCCTTTTCTACCATGATGAACAGCAATTAACACCAGAGACAACTCTAGAACCCCATCATCCCAGAGATGACACCAGAGGAAACTACATAAGAAACCTTACTAATTAGCCCTTATCTTCCAATTCGTCCCCCAAATATTTACCTTCCCCGAATTTGCTTATCCTAGAAGCTATACTTTCTTCTTCTTTCTTATAATTTCTCTAGAAATTAGATTATTCTTTTAAGATATAATATAAATCCAAGTTATACCACCCTTGGATGTTGATAAACTTGTTTAGTTTTTCTAATATTAATATGTCTTTTGTCAATTAAATGTATAGGATCCCAACCAGAGAAAATAAGAGAGGTAAAGGAAAAATATGTTTTCCTTTCCTATAGCCATTAGGTTATACATGTTCACATACAGGCTAAAACTACACTTCAAGCACCTTTTTGATAATCAAAATATATATTTGCTATGCAGAATGGAGGCTTCTTACCTGAACCTAATAACTATTGCAATAATCAGTGTGGGGGTCATAGTTTCTCCTGGGAGTCTTAGAGAAGCATAGAGACAATTAATCCTTAATAATGCTTCTGTGCATATAAATACTCATATACATCCTTAAGTGATTTTTATACACATGAGGAAATTAGACTCAGTAATAGTTTAAAGAGTAGAGAAAGAGGTACTTAAGAAAGTGGTAGGATCACCTTCATTGCTAGATATAATTACTGGGAGATATTCCATAAATTAATCTTTACCACTTAGGATTCTGGGTTTGGGTTAATTGACCCCTGAGGCTGTTCCAGTACTAATTCTTCAGCATTGTATTGCACATACCACAAGAGTAAATCACTTTTATATGGATGTGGATGGATCATAAAGCAATAAAAATGCTAATCCTCTGGAGACAAATCCAAAGCTTTGTAGTGGTAAGGTTGCTGTTGGACCTCAGTGGGAGCTGTTCATCTATAGTACATGAATCAAACATTTAAATTGTCACTTGCCTGAGTCCACAGTAAAACCGAATTTTGGAGAATATCTAATTTACTTATTTTCCATAGAAACCTTTATATTCTTGGTCAAGAAAGACCACCAAATAAGACTTATTTTTGTCTCTTAATCCCCAAACTATTTCATATATAGGGAGCCTCCTTATTTTAAAAAGTATCCAAGGAAAATTTCCAGTGCTTTTCCTAGTATAGATGCAATATTTTGGATATTGCTTTTTTTTTTTTTGCATCAAGATCTAACTCTTTATGGTACAGTGTAAACTCTTTTTTATCTTTGTTAGTAGAAGCTGGAGGATAAATCAAGGACTCCAACAACTTTGTTACGTAAATGAGGAAACTGAGGCCTGGAGGGGTTAACTCAGGGCATTATTCCAGGACACACAGCTAAAAATATTCACGAGTCACCTTTAGCTCTCTGCATTTTTACCCTACTTCAAGCTGTGTAAATAGAATCATATTAGGCCTTGTGGCTGTACCCTTCAATTCACTATGTCCACCTTAGCATAGAGTTCGATTTTACCTTTAACATCTCTAACAGTTAACATGTAGAAATGAAAATACAAATATTTCCTGAAATATTTAACAGTATGATTCAAGTGACCTTGAATGCAGATTACCTGACATTTGATGAAAACCTGGGATGGCAACAGGAAAGTAAAACAAACCTTTTGAGCTGCATTTAACTTATTTTCTTCTTTGTTTTTTTGAGAAATAATCTTATTTGATCTCTCACATTTACAAAAGAAGTCTTGGATAATAGAAAATTCTCTGTCAAAATGACTATAGAGTTTCCCTTTGTCAGTTATAGGGCCTTGTAGAGCTTGGAAATAAAAAGCCTCTGATATTGACTGCAGCATATTTTGGTGATATGAACAGGTAAAATATAAACAAATCATTGGCATTGTCTGTTTTAATTTCCCTCATATGAGCGTGATGATTAGAAAAATAATACTGTTAATTGCCTCCTCCTGAACTGTGTTTGCACTGGAACGTGGCTGATGAAAGCAGGCTTAGTTCCTCGATACTATGCAAACAGAGGAACACTGAGGATTCCAGAGGAGAAAGACAAGTATCTTCCCTCCCCCTAAAAAATCATATCTCTGCATCTTCACTCCTTAACATCAGAAAAAAAAAGTCCTATATCTGGACCCAAATCTAACCTTTCACTTAGTTTTTTTTAATTTTTTTTTAATATTGATGGGGCCCAGAAAAGTACCTCAATTAGGGTGCTTTGGTATGCTGATTGTGTGTGTGGGGGGATAATAGATATTGAACATAGGACCTTGTAAATAATAGAAAAATGCTGCATTACTGAGCTACATCCCTAGCTCTCTTTTTAAATTGTTATTTTGAGACAAAATCTTACTAAGTTGCCCATGCTGGCCTCAAACTTGTGATCCTCCTACCTCAGCTCCCAAGTATCTGGGATTAAAGGCATGTATCATCATGCCCTGATGATTACTTTAAATTGAAGTCACTTAAGAATTAGTAAGTATTTGAAGGGGTTTACCCCTTATTTTACTTGAGACCAGATTCTTCAGAAAAATTTAGTGGTGTTGGATGTCTTCCCCAGATATCTTATCAGCTGGGAGATACTGACTCATATCACAAGAAAGATTAAAGCTCAATACCTTGCTAAGAGACTTTGGCAGATCCTATCAACAATCCTACTTAGGGATGCTTACCTGAGAGATTTTTATCTGTATAAAAGATGGCATATTTTCATCACGTATTGCCTCCCTTCCCTCTCTCATAACCTGTCAGAACCTCCCCACAGAAGCCCAAACCCATATTTCTTTCTACAGCTGAGAATACTGCAGGCATACTTCAGAGAAAGTGTGGGTTCATTTCCAGATCACTAAAACAAAGGAAATCTCTCAGTAAAGCAAGTCACATGAATTGCTTGGTTTCCCACTGCAAATAAAAGTTATGTGTATCCTATCCTCTAGAGTCTATTCAATGTGCAGCAGCATTATATCTAAAATACAATGTATACACCTGAATTTAACAACAATTCATTGCTAAAAATGTTAACAATTCTCTGAACCTTCAGCAAGTCATGATATTTTGCTGATAGAGGGACTCTCCTCAGAATCCATGGCTGCTGACTCATTAGGGTGGTGGAATTTGATGTTTGGTGTAGCTGAGACAATTCCTTAAAATCAGAGAATAAATTTTGCTACATTGATTCTCTCTTCCTTTCACAAACTATTTCTCTGTAGCATTTGATGCCATTTGATATCCTTTTACCTACAGTGAAACTATATGTAGTATTGGAGTTGATTCTCTCAAATTTTGCTACTGCTTTAATAGCTAAGTGTATATAATATTCTAAATATTTTGTGTCATTTCAACAATGACTAGATTTCATTTCTAGAAATCCCTTTCTTTGCTCATCCATAAGAAAGAGCTCCTCATTTTATTTTCTTTGACAGTACTGGGACTTGAACCTAGGAATGATGTACCACTGAGCTATATCCTCAGCTCTTTTAATTTTTATTTTGAAACATGTGTCACTAGTTTGACAAGGCTGACCTTGAACTTGAGATCCTCCTACCTCAGATTCTACAGTTGTTGGAATTACAGGCATGAACAACTGCCCTCTGATTTCATCCATTAATATTTGATCATGAGATTGTTGTAACTCAGTCACAGCTTTAGGCTACACTTCTAGTGTTTTGCTGTTTCCATCCATCTGCAGTTACTTCCTCCACTGAGGTCTTAAACTTCTTCAAAGTCATCCATAAGGGTTGCAATCAACTTCTTCCAAACTTTTGTTACTATTGCTATTTTCACCTCCTCCTGTGAATCATGAATGTTCTTAATGGCATCTAGAATGGTAAATCCTTACCAGTAGGTTTTCAATTTACTTGTACAGATCCATAACAGGAACTACCATCTATGGCAGGTATATAGCCTTATGAAATGTATTTTTTAATAATAAGACTTGAAAAATGAAATTACTCCTTGGTCTATAAGCTAAAGCATGGATGTTGTGTTAGTAGGCATGAAAACAACATTAATTTCATTGTATATCTCTGTCAGAGCCTTTGGGTGGATCGTCAATGAGTAGTAATAATTTCAAAGGAATCTTTTTTTTTTTTTTTGAGAAGTATCTCTTAACAGTGGGCTTAAAGTATTCAGTAAACCATGTTATACACAGATATCCTGTCAGTGAGGCTTTTCTTGCTGTATTTATAAAGCACAGACCAGGAATACTTTACATATTCTTAAGGGCCCTGGAATTTTTTTTAAATGGTATGTGAATATTAGCTGCAGCTCTATGTCATTGGCTGTATTGGCCCGTAGGAGAGTTGGGCTATCTTTTAAATCTTTGAAACCATGCCTTGACTTATCTTTGGGTATGAAAGTCCTAGATGGTATCTTTTTCCAATATACAACTTCTCCATTGGCACTTGCTATTTCACCTGGCACTTTTATGTATTGTAGAAGTTTCTTCCCTTACACTTCATGAACCAACTTCTTCTACATTCAATTTTTTCTTCTGCAGCTCCTTCTCCTCTCTTAGCCTTCATACAATTGAATGAACTTAGGATCTTGCTCTGGATTAAGGGTTTTTTTTTTTTTTTTGGCTTAAGGGAAACTTCTAGCTGGTTTAATCTTCTATTCAGACTACTAAACTTTTTGTGGTACCAGAGATTGAGCTCAGGATCACTATCCCACTGAACTACATCCCAAACCCTTTTTTATTTTTAATTAATTAAATAATTAATTAGTTAATATTGAGGATTGAACCCAGGAGCACTCTACCACTGAGCTACATCCTCAGCCCTTTTTAATTAATTTTAAGACAGGGTCTCTCTAAGTTGTCTAGGTCAACCTCAAACTTGTGATCCTCTTGCCACGGCTTCACTATTAGCTAGGATTACAAGTATGTACCACCACACCTGGCTTGAAACTTTCTTCTCTTAGCAATAAGGCTGTTTCACTTTATTTTTTAAGATTTATTTTTTAAAGTCCTTTATTTATTTTTATGTGATGCCGAGAATCAAACACAGTGCCTCACACATGCCAGGCAAGCACTACCACTTAGTCACAGTCCCAGCCCTCTGTTTTACTTTCATATAATTTATGTATTTACTGGAGTAATAGTTTTGAATTCCTTCAAGAACTCTTCCTTTACCTTCACAACTTAGCTCTTTAGTGCAAGAAACATATCTTTTGGCATATCTTGGTATTCCACATGCTTTCCTCACTAAGTTTAATCATTTCCAGATTTCCAGATTTAAAGTGGGAGACATGAGATTCTTCACTTGAACATTTAAAGACTAGTGTAGGGTTATATAATTTCAATATTGTTGTGTCGCAAGGAATAGGGAGGTCCAAGGACAGTGAGAGAGATGAGGGAGGTGCTGGTGTGTAGAACAGTCTGATCACCCAACATTTATTGATTAAGTTTTTTGACTCATATGGGCACAGTTTGTGGCACTCTGAAACAACTACAATAGTGACATCAAAAAACATAGATCACCATAACAGATGTAAAAACAAAATCTTGTGAGAATTGCCAAAGTAAGTATATGCTGTTTGAAAAATGGTACTAATAGGCTTGCTCAACGCAGGCTTCCCACAAACCTTCAATTTATAAAAATCATGTTTTCTATTAAGTGTGATAAAATGGAGTGCAACAAAACAAGGTATGCTTGCACACACTCTTGGTCATCTAGCCTTTCTTTGGTTCCTGTATTTTGTGCAGCTCCTGTGTATATGCATGTAATAAAATTGAATGTTTTTTCTCCTATTGATGTGTCTATTATCAGTTTATTCCAGATACTTAAATTATGGAAACATTAGAAAGTAGAAGTCTTCACTTCTTTCCTGCTCTAGAATCTTCATCAATCAATATGTCTGTTCATTCATATTCTATGCCTTCTTCCTGTACAGTTTTTACCCTCAGATTGCAAAGCTTTTCACATATCTCCACTTGAAAATAGAAAAGAAAATCTTTTCAAATGATATCTTCTGTCAAGACAGATATATATTCAGAATAAGAAGCTCAATTTTCCCTGTTGAAAATAAGAAAATAGACTTTTCCTCTCCCTTTTCTTTTAATTTCAGAAGACAATCAACAAATATACGTCTTCTCCCCTGTTTCTGTGACAAATTGTGATACATTATATGTTACAAATGATTCTATCAATTCCTCTTACTTAAAGACTAGGTATAATATGTTCATCTTAAAAACTTTTATGTAATGGGTTGTGGCTAATTAGCTATATAAAAAGTAGAAATTTCTGTCTTTGCAATCTCTTAGCAGATCACCTGTGCTATGCACCACATTCTGGTTTAATGCTTATTCAATAATAAAACCCCCTTTGGTCTCTTCAAGCTTTGTGAAGAGGTTTTCTTGGCTGAGATACTGTTTTCCTTTTAATAATATTTCTACAACAATCTTAACTTCTCTTGTTTTTCTTGGAAATTTCTTGAAGGCAGAATCTACACAGTTTTTTGCTTCATCTTGACTGAGTTACTGATTAGCTGATTCACAAACTTTGTTTCACATTGAAATAACCTTTAAAAACTATGATATGATACAACACAACCAGATTTAATAGGTATGGGTATTATGGTTTGAGAATGGATATTTTTAAAATTACCACCTGATGCTTCTTGTAGTGTGCAATAGAGTTTGGGAACCATTACATTAGTACCTTCTAGTATGTCTTCAGCTTACATTGATTAAAAGTCTTTTTTCTTAGGTTAAGAAGCAGAAGATAGGAATAGATAGAGCTGAGCTAAAAAAAAACAAAAACAAAAACAAAAAAAACCCTCCTGCTCTACTAATTCCCTTCATCAAATTAACCATTGAGCTTGGCAAACACTCCCATTGGTCAAACTTTAGAGAGGATATTTGAGGCATGTTTGTGATTAGGTCTCATTCTTAGGCCTTTTCCTCAGCTTGCCTAGTCTAGTTATAGCAAGAATCCTGCCAAGTCATTGTAAAAAAGGAAAAATGATTTTCTCACTATGCTTCATAGTTCTTAGTTGGAGCAGACCCCTGTATTAAAAGACAGATTAACATGAGAAAAATAAACAAATATTTTAATGGGTATACCTCATGCATACATGGGAGACACCCAGAGAAATGAGTATATCTCAAAGAAATGACTTTGAATTCAGGCCTAGACATCATCTTCAATTGAAACAAAGGAAGAGGAGAGGGAATATCAGAGAGGTAAGCAGGAAAATCAGGATTAACAATATTACGATGTGTTTCACAGATTTGAGTCCAGTGCCTTCCTCATTGATATGAAGTGATTTAGAATCTTCTTTCTCACCCTGATACAGGGAGACAGAATTACAAATAGAAATTTCCTTAATAAATGTAAGTTTCCCTTACCAAATGGTAATCTATCTGTTTTCAGATCTTGAGTCTGCAATTTCCTAAAATAATCAGCTCAAAATAGCCCTTATGCCAAAAGAGGCATATTTTGAGGTGGCTTATTCTGGTCTTTTACAATCATATTTTAGAATGGCATATTGTGACCTCCTACATCTGTCTAGAGAGAATTCTCCACCCTTGATATCTGATCATGTTTGATATCTGATTAAATTCCTTATCCCCAACTTTGATATTAGATTACTCTGACCTGCCTTCAATAAGAATTCTGTTAAGTTGATCTAGCAAGTATCTCCCTGCCTTTGATGTTTTTTTTTTTTAGTAATTTTCTATCCACTGACCCCTTCTCTCACTCTTCTCCTTGTAAATCCTCACTTGTCCTCCTGTGTTCATAATTCAGGCTAGTTTTAAACATGGGCTTCTTCCTACTATTTCAATAGGTCTGGAACAAAATCTACTTTTCGTACTTTAACTGAAGTCTGCCTCTGATTTTCTTTAACAAATTTCCTCAGTATATAAAGTAGGAACAGTAATCCCACATGTTCTGACTTATATGTTGATCTCAAATAACTACAGAGTAGAATAGTGGGTAGAAGAGGATGGAAAATGTAGGGAGAAAGGAAGGAAGAGAAGATTTGCTAATTGGGTACATATATACAGTTCTACTGTTTTGCTAATTGGTTCTAGTCTTCCATACAGTACAGTAGGGTGACTATAGTTAAAATAACTTATTGTACGTTTCAAAATAACTAGCAGAAAGTTTTGAATGTTCATAACACAAAAAATGATACATGTTTGAGGTGATAGGTATGTTCAATTATCCTGATTTAATTGTTACAGATTGTATACATGCACTGAAATATCACAGTTTAGACCATATATATATATATATATATATATATATATATATATATATAATTATGATATTATGATATGTCAATTACAATTAAAAATGATGCTTCCTCTGTTGCAGACATGAAGTGAGGATTAAATGTCATCATGTAAAACATGTATTATTCAGTATGTATAAAATGCTGTTAGTATAATTTATCTCTGATGCACAGAATCCAGTGTTCTTTTTTTTCAGTACTTTAAGTCATCTATTAACTTATATCATCCTTCTAAAAAAACTTTTTTCCCCCTTTAGCTTCTGTAGCACTGCATACTCTCATTCTTCGGTCAGCTTCTTGATTTTTCCTTCTCTCGTATCTCTTTTTTTATATCCTAAGAGTGATATGAGCATTTGTTTGGCTCTTCTCTCCTTAAGTTCTCTCTATGTAGTCTCATCTAGTGTAAAGGACTTCAGGTCTACCTTCTGTGCAAATTAATTCTGAAGCAGAGCACACACCTGACATGCAATAATCTGTCAATATTTTTGGTTGAAAGTATGAGCTCTACATTTCTGACCTCTACATTTCTTCCCAATATTGCAAAGAATTGCTTAGCTGGATATGTCTGACTGGATGTTATGCCCCATGTCTACTCCTTTATCATTTTCCTGTGTTTTCTATTTATTATAATAGTGCAAACACCTCTCAGTCCCACAGATTTAAAATCTTGGCATGATCTTTGACTTCTCTCATCCCTTTGCCTACATAGCCAGTAACTTGCCAAGTTGCATCAATTGTAACTCCACATAATTTGTAGGAAATTACTATTAACTAGCTTTACTTCTTTTAAATTACTGGAAGCAAACTATTAAAGCAATTATTCCTCCCACCTTTTCTTTCATACCAAAACTTGTAAGGGATTTTAAAAAGACCAGAAAAATGGTTTTTAATTGGCCATGATTGGCAATGTGTAATCTAGGAGCAGATGCAGGAAAGAGAAAGGTTTGGGAAAGCTAATTTTGACATATAAATTACAATTTTTATTATGAAACCCTAAAAGTTTAATAAAATCTGCACAAGAAATGTTAGAGTGAAAAAATTGTTCTATTTATCAATTGGACACAGACCTGAATAGTGGATGCAGTTATATCTGCAAGGAACAAAGAGATGTACTATTCTTCATTGAAATATATTTTAAAGACATCATGGTGACTCTTACATATAAATAGATTTATTCATTTAGAGTAAAAAAGTGACAGTGAAATCATTATTAGGTTAATGGTATACAAGTTCATTGTTGATCACATTTGCTGGTATTTTCCTGGTATTTTGTTTTCCTGTACTGTTGACAGTAGGGCCACTGTGTAGCACAATTTTTTTTAATTGGTCCTGGGGATTGAACCCAGGGGTGCTTAATCACTGAACCACATCCCCAGTCCTTTTATACATGTATTTTTTTTTTATTTTTAGCCAGGTTCTCACTGAGTTTCTTAGAGCCTCACTAAGTTGCTGAGGCTGGGTTTGAACTCATGATCCTCCTGCCTCAGCCTCCTGAGCTGCTGGGATTACAGACATGCACCACTGTGCCCAGCTTGCGTAGCACAATTCTAGCAGGTGCTTTTCTCATTGAATACTTTGTTGCTCCTTAAAGTTGTTCAATGTGATAGCAACCATAGATGATAGAATTATATAGGTCTCAATAGCCTAAGTTCCTCCCTCAAAAAACTAAAAAAAAGAGAAGCAAAGCTTATCCACTGGAAATGAAAGAAACTTCTAAACACATGAGTATAAATCAGGGGGATTGAAAATAGGAAATCAAGAGAGAAATTTAGCTTTAAAAATCAGGTTCTCTGATTTAAAACAACGCATAAATTGGTAAACAACTGGCAATACTGACAAGGTAGAGAGGGAGAAAGAACACAAAGTATTTTCTTTTAAAGGTGAGCATAATCTGTTTACTTTTTTAAACTTTATTTTATTTATTTATATTTTATGTGGTGCTGAGAATTGAACCCAGTGACTCAAACATGCCAAGCAAACGCTCTACCACTGAGCCACAACCCTAGCCCTGAGAACCTGAAATCTTAAGAATTAACAGGAAATTTAACTACAGAAACCAGAAACATCAAAAGGATAATAAGAAAATGCTACAAACAACCTTATTCATAAGTATTTGACAATTGAGAATAAGTGCATCACTCATTTGGAAAATATAAACTACCATAATTCAATAAATATAAAATAATTTGAATACTCCTATAACTATTAACATATTTTGTAATTAAAAACTGCCAAAAAAGTTATCTCTGATTTAAGATTGTTTGGAAAATTGTTACCAAATATTTAAGGAGGATTTAACACTAATGTTGCATAGTCTCTTCCAGAAAATAAAAGAGAAAGGATCACTTTACTTCCAAACTCATTTTATGAGAAGAGGATTACAGTCTGATACTAACCTGAATAAGACAGTGAAAAAAAAAAAAAGGAAGCTGAGACTGGAGAATGAGGATCACAATTTCAAGTCCAGCCTCAGCAACTTAGCAAGACCCTGTCTCAAAATAAACAATGGAAAGGTCTCGGGATGAGGCTCAGTGGTTAATCCATAGTACAAAAAAAAAAAAAGAAAAAAAGAAGAAAGAAAGAAAGAAAGAAAGAAGGAAGGAAGGAAGGAAGGAAGGAAGGAAGGAAGGAAGGAAGGAAGGAAGGAAGGAAGGAAGGAAGGAAGGAAGGAAATGGACAAACAATATGAACATATTTTCACTGAAAAGGGTCTATAACATGGCAAGCAAGTCCCTAGAAAGATATTCCACATCATGAGCCTTCAAGAAAATTCAAGTTAAATCCATGATGAAATAAAAAACAGTAATAATATCAAATGCTAGTGACAATACAGAGACACTCTATCAGTTACATATTATTGATGGGAATATAAAATGATACAGCGATTCTGGAGCCCTTTGACAGTTTAAAAACTACATAAAGAGCTACTATATGAACTAATAATTGTATTTTTAGGCATTTATTCCAGAGAAATAAAAAATTATCTTTCCATTATAAATATGTAAATGAATGTTTATAGAAATATTTTCTAATAGTTAAAAATTAAAAATAACCCATAGATATCCTTTAACTGGTGAATGGTTAAAGAAATACTTCATTTGTAAAAAATCTAAAATGCTACAGTACACTGAGGAAAAAAAAAAAGAAACGTTATTTCTTTTTTTTAATATAGTAACTTTTAAAGTTTATCTTTATCTAATTTATTTGTTAATTTACAAATAATAATTCTGTGGTATTCATTTTGTAAAAACAAAACAGTATATATCCATATAATTCATATCCTTTAGCAATAAAAATAACAAATTATTGATACATACAACATGGATTAATCTTCAGAAATTTATGCTACATGTCAAAAGCTAATATGGAAAGTTCACATGCAGTATGACTCCATTATTCAATATTCTTGAAATAATAAAATTATAGAAATTTCAAAGAGATTATTGGTTTCCAAAGGTTTAGGAAGGGCCAAGAGAGAAGTAAATATGTTTATAAATAAAAAATGAGGAATTTTTATACTGAGAAATATTCTATATTTTTTACTGTATCACTGTCAGCATGTAATTATAAATTTGAATGATGTTACCACTGAGAAGAAACATGCAAAAGGGCATGTGGAATTTCTGTATTACTTCTTACACCTGCAGGTGAAAAGTGTGTTTAGGCCATTGAAAAGCCACGGTGGATCATAAATATGGATTGCTAATTGAAAGGAACCAGATTTCTAAAGCCTATGAACTGTATAATTACATTTATATAACATTCTGGAAAAAGCAAAACCAAAGAGACAGTAAACAGGCAAGCACTTGCTAGGGACATGAGTAGAGAAAAGAGGTGTTGAAAAGGTGAAGCACAGTGATATATTTTAGGATAGTATATTATCCATGTCATTATTAATTGTGGATGTGAGACACTATGCATTTGTCAAACTTTCTAGCACAAAAATTGAACCTTAAAGCATGCAAATTAAAAAAAAAAGGAGATCAGAAAGTCTCAGGATATAATTACACTGTGAGGGAAAGTAAATGTTGACCCAGATAACTTTGGAATGAGTATACCTTGTAAAACTAAAGAGACTGTATATAAGAACTGTAATTGAAATGATAATGTTCCTCCCACAGATGTATGGGTTAACAATTTTCTAGCAATTCTATGGAATACAAAATTTGAATAATTAAGTAAATTGATGGCAGATGGTTGCTATTGAGTTTCACATGGTTGGAGTAGGAGTTTATAGACAGACAAGCAATGGGACATGGATAAAATGCTCTATGTAGTACTGGATTAGAGTCCATATTTACAAAAGTAAATTATTTAATTATCAAATAAACACGGAAAAAGAGTCAAATCTCCCATGAAGAATTCCAAGTGTTTTATATTGATGCTTTGCCTACAAGGAGATGTAGAGCATAATTCCATTCCTTAATTGAGATTTGTCCATGGTAACTTCCTTTTCTTTGTAGTTCTTTTACATATAAATGCCAGTATATTTTGACATACATACATGAACTATAACTTATTCTAATTTTAATCCCATTTTTGTGATTGTACATGATGTAGAGTTACCCTGGTTCATCTATTCATTTATGAACACAGGAAAATTATGTTTGATTCATTCCACTGTCTTTCCTATTCCTTCCCCATCTTCCGTTCATTCCCCTTTGTCTAATCCACCGAAATCCTATCCTTCCTTTCCTCCCCTTGTTGTGGGTTAGCATCCACATATTGGAGAGAACAATTGACCTTTGGTTTTTGGGATTCGCTCATTTCACTTAGCATGATAGTGTCCAGATCCATCCATTTACTGGAAAAAGTCATAAAATTATTCGTTTTTATGGCTGAGTAATACTCCATTGTATATACATATACCTCAGTTTTTTTGATAATTCATCTGTTGATGAAGGCATTTAAGTTGTTTCTATAGCTGAGCAATTATGAATTAAACTGCTATAAACATTGATGTGGCTATGTCACTGTAACATGCTGATTTACAAGCCTTTGGATGTATACTGAGGACTGGGATAACTGGGTCAAATGTGGTTTCATTTCAAATTTTTTGAGGAATTGCCATACTGCTTTCCAAAGTGATTGCACCAATTTTCAGTCCCACCAGCAATGTATGAGTGTATCCATTTCCCCACATTCTCATCAACATTTATTGTTGCTTGTATTCTTGATTGTTGTTATTCTGACTGGAGTAAGATAAAATATCAGTGTAATTTTAATTTGCATTTCTCTAATTGCTAGAGATGTTGAACATTTTTTCATATTTGTTGACCATTCATATTTCTTCTGTGAAATGCCTGTTCAGGGTTTTTTGCCCATTTATTGTTTGGGTCATTTTTTGTTTTGGTGTTTAGTTTTTGGGTTCTTTATATATCATGGAGATTAATGCCCTATCTGAGGTTCAAATGGTAAAGATTTTCTCCTGTAGGCTCTCTCTTCGTGTTCTTGATTGTTTCCTTTCTGTGAGAAAGCTTTTTAGTTTGATTAAATCACATTTACTGATTCTTGATTTTACTTCCTGTGTTTTAGGAATCTCATTAAGGATTTTAGTTCCTATCCAACATGAAGGAAAGTTGGGCCTATTACTAGTAGGCACAGGGTCTCTGGTATAATGCCTAGGTCCTTGATCCACTTTGAATTGAGTTTTTGCAGAGTGAGAGATAGAGGTTCCATTTCATTTGGCTACATATGGACTTCCAGTTTTTCCAGCACCATTTGTTGAAAAGGCTCTTTTCTCTAATGCATATTATTGGTGCCTTTATCTAGTATAACATAACTATATTTATACAGGTATGTCTCTGTGTCTTCCATTCTGTTCCATTTGTCTTCATGTCTGTTTTGGGCATCCATGGTGACTTTCTAAAAATATGTAATGAAAGTTTCTTTATAGTGGAGAAACTTGATAATTTTTACCCCAAACTAGGTGATCAAAGTTAAGAGCAATATATTGATAGTATGTACTCTTGATATCGTGTAATGAAAATTGTATTTTTACCTTTGTGATCTTCATCCCCCAAACCAAGACTGAAGTCCAATCATTAGAAAAATGGGAGACAATGACAATTAAAATTCTATAAAATACTTTACCAGTACTCAAAATTGTCAAGGTTGCCAGGAATGATGGCTCACATCTGTAATTATAGCTACTTGGGAGATTGAGGCAGGAGAATGGAAAATTCAAAGCCAGCCTCAGAAATTTAGTGAGGCCCTACATAACTTAGCAAGACCCTGTTGCAAAATAAATAAATAAATAAACAAACAGGCCTAGGGATGTGGCTCAGTAGTTAAGCACCCCTGGGTTCAATCCCTAGTACCAAAATAAACAAACCAACAAAATTGTCAAGGTCATAAACAAGGAACTCTGAGAATGTGTCACAGCTAAGAAGACATGACAATGTAATGTGGTGACCTAGATGTGGAAATAAAAAGAACACATGTTAAAATAAATTCTAGAGTATGGACTTTAGTTATTAATACCTCAATATTAGTACATTAATTATGACAAATACTACAAACTGATCTAAGTTATTAACAATAGGAAAAATTGTGTGTAGGGTATATCAGAACTCTCTGTATTGCCTTCATAAATTTTGTATAAATCTAAAGTTATTCTAAAATTAAAAATTCCTTTTAGAAATGTTAGATAAGTTTAGAGTTAAATTCCAAGTTTTGTCACTATTTTAGGGCTTAATTGCAAGGTTTGTAGAGAATGAACAATTTCTAAACAAGAGCTTTTTTGTTTAGAAATTTGCTCACTGATGTTTCAATTAAAGAACTGCAGTTTCTTCCCAAAGTTTGATTGTTCAGAACCACTGAGACTAAAATAGACAAGGGGGATTGTGCATTTTAGGATGACAAGGGAGCCTAAAAAGACATTTGGTTCAGCCTAGAAACTTAGAATGACTAAGAAGCAATGTAGAATGTTATTTTCTCTGTTTTAGAAAGTTGTGCCCTTGAGGGTCATTATCAATATAGTATTAAAATAATACTAAATATTATTTTGGAGCATGCATTCAATGATCTTAGGACTCTATGTAATGAGACAAGAGGCATCTATCTGCCTTAGGTAGGAATATGTTGGGTCTAAAATACCCTGGGACTCAAGAAACATCAATAACAAAACTCACCTAGGTTTCTCAAGATATGTGACAACCATATGAAAAGTTACAAATTCCATTTGGAAAGATAGCTCTGTCAAGTTTCAAGGGTGGGCACTTAAGGCATTTTGTACTGCTTTTTGGCGAATGTGATGACTTCTTAAGGGAAGTGATACAAGTGCTCTGAGTCATTTGATCAAAGGAGCCATTTACCTTCAACTTCATTCAATTTAGATTGCCTAGGTAACCTGAAATGGCTCAGAATAAGAGCAGAAGCAAAGCACAAGTATGGACTTACCTCACTGACAGCTAAAAGTCTTTCATCAAGACTTAATCTAACAAAGGCTTAATTTAAGCTTATAGTAACAGTGATTTAGAACAATTTTAGGGGTTAGAAGATAAATAAATAACAGGTTGAAGAAAGGAGAGCAAAAATCACACAGATCCCTTGAACTGCTTAGTGTTTAATAGTCTGGGAATAACACTAGTTTAGCATAAAATTCTAGGCGATTCTTAATTTAGATCTGCTTTTGTGTAATCAGGCTTGAGGTTTGGCTACTTAACATTCACAAAGAATCCCTTAAGGAATGTAGCAATCAAAGGTGGTATATATTGGTTGTTTTCTTCACATAGATGTGGTGATATAATATAGTGGGAAAGGAAAAGAAGGACTTTAAAGTGAATTTTTCTGGAATGTTCATCTTAAGAAATTATGTCTTCCTGGAGGAATGAGGTCTCTTGACAAGAAACTAATATTCATACCCAAGACAATTTTTTAGAGTGCCACACTAAACTATAGGGGTGGCTTGTATGATGTATTTAATGTTTTGGTTGAACTTTGTAAATATATGAAGATCATAAGTTGTTTGAGGTTTCTTTTTCTTTTTAATTCTATAAATTTTGTGCAATTGTTTGCAAATTCCTGTTTGTTTGTTTCTAGAAGACTGGGTAGGAGTAGGAGAAAGAGGAAGGTCCTTATCTCCAAATGTTTGCATTAATATAGACCAATTAATTTAATTTTCCAGTGTTGTGCTTACAATGTTTTCATTTCTACATTCATTCTACATAATTAAAATTATTCTTTACAAATATGTCTAATAAGTAATGACTTTGTCATCAAGTCCCCAGACTCTCAGAGTTAAATTGTAGAGAAGCAGTCAAATTTGCCTAGAAAGTAGTGAAATTAACTTTAGTAATCACAGAAGTGATACTTAGAATTTGGTTCCAGCATAATCTCTTAGGACCTTAGGAATTACAAATTTATATGCTCAAGCACACACATATGTGAGGCAGGACACTTGTCTCTCTATATTAAGTAACTATGAAATACACATGGGATCATTATCTGTAATTAGAAAATGGTCCTTTTTACACTAAAAGTTCCATCTCTCCTAATTGGATGATTATATTCATACCTTATTTTTTATGTTGTATGACTCTAAAAGTATAAATGTTTTCTGAAAATTCTTTTGAAGTATACTAAAGGAACTTGATATATCACTATTTTTCACTTCTGAAAGTACAGAATACTGTGTAGGAGAGACACATTTGTTAATTAAAATAATAATAACATTCACAATATTTGGAACCTGTTTTAGTCAGCTTTTTTGCTGTTGTGACCAAAGTTCTGACAAGAACAATTTTAGGAGGAAAAGTTTATTTGGGGGCTCATGGTTTCAGATGTGAAGGGAAAGTGAAGAATGAGAGATGAATAAGTGAGAAATGAAAGACAGAGACCAGGTAGAGATACACATGAGAGTTTATTTGTCAGAGCTGATAAATAAAGGCCATCTCTCTGTAGAAGAAAGAGGCAAAACACGCTTGAGTCTGGGACTTTTATGGGGGAGGCTCAGGAATCACAGCTGCGGGTCCTAATGTGGGTGCTGAAGAGCTGGGTTAGTATAAGGGAGTGGTGAGCCTTTCTCAGAAACGCCCTTGGGAGGGAAAGTGAAACTTTTTCCTTAAAATGATGACTGTCACTTAAGATGGCCATCCAGATGCTAAGCAAGGACCTTATCTCCCCCCCCCCTTTTTTTTGCTTTTATTGGGCCACTTAGGGAACAGGGACATAGGTCAATCTTCTATAACTGCTTCTTGCTGGGAAGGGGCAGCATTTGAATCCCTCATTAGGGGTGTGGGATGCCATTGGAATGATGATGGAGATTGAGTGGTGGTAGAATGCTGCCCTGGTGCCCCAATTTTTGGTGAGGGATTGGTATTCATGTACAAAAGCTGGTTTATAGTTTGATTAGAGATTTTTTTTGGATCTGGTCTTGAACCAATTTAATGACGCAGGGGGCAAGTATTGACAGAAGGACTATGACAAGGAGAGGGATCAGGAAAGGAAGTGCCCTCTGAAGAAGGGGGTTACTTAGCTTCCATCCTTCAGTAGGACAGAGCTGTTGTTTCTGATGTTCAAATCCTGTTGGAGGTATTTTGTCTTTTACTATACCAGATTGATTGACATAAAAATAGCATTTCTCCTGTAGATACAGACAAAGTCCATCTTTTCTGGCCATAAAAATATCAAGGCCCCTTAGATTCTGCAGAACCACAGCATCTGAAGAATCAAGCTGGGATTGTATGGTTAGTATGGTTTGAGCAAGTTGCTATAAATCTCCTCAAAATTGGAATGGTAATTCCTGGTAATGGTATCCCTGGGAGGTGAATGCAGAATAAGGGAGGATGGCAGAAATGAAAAATGGAAGGATGGAACTCATGGTTCTGCATTGTTCTCATGGCCCTTAGAGACTGAAGAAATATTGGGGGTTTCAGCCTTGGGGAAAAACAGCTTGAGAGGGCTTGTGGGTATCACTGTACAAAAGGGTGGAGAAAACAGTTTTAAGTGGGAGTTGTGAACCCAATATGGGATACCCTCAAGGCAGGCCACTGAGGGAGTGATAAGAATAACCTAATAGGGTCCAGTCCATTTTGTGGAGAGTTGGGGAAAGGAGGAGGGGAGCCTGTTGGGGGGGGGTTAAAAAGTACCAGGTCACCAGAAGATAGAGTGGGAGGGGGGAAGAGGCAGAACTAGGCTTTGCCAGAGCAGCATTACTGTGTTGCCAAAGAAGGTTCCTAATGTACCCCTGAGTGGTGAGTGCAGAATAAGGGAGGATGGCAAAAATGCCAAAGAAGGTTCATAATGTATGCAAGAAGGGGCCAGAAAAGATGAGGAACAAGGGGTAGTGGAGAATCAGGGGTGGTGAGCTGAGCAGGGAGATAGGCTGTTCCTATAGAAGCTCAAAAGGGGACATGTTGAGTGGCTTCTTTGGGAGGGCTCGTAACCTAAGAAGAAGTTTAGTCCAATCTAAATGTAATCCAAGGAAAAGTTTAGTGTCAATGTTCTTCAAGGTTTGGTTGGTATGTTCCACTTTGCCAGAGGACTGGGATGGTAGGGGATATGAAAATGCCTGGAGATACTGAATGCCTTAGCTAAAGACTGTGAAACATGGGAAGTAAATTCAGGACCATTATCAGACTGGAATGAGGAGGGGAAGCTGAGTCGGGGAAGAATGTCAATGAGGATGTTGGCATCTTAGAGGCACATTTATAATAGTAGTAGGAAAACTCAACCCATTTCAATAAGGTGTTGATAAGCACCAAGAGAAATTTGTACCACTTGAAGGGGGGCATATGGGTAAAATCCAGCTGCCAATCATAGCAAGGGAGATGTCCTCTTGCTTGGTATAAAGGGAAGGCAGGTAGGCAGAGATTGGAGGTGGGATTGGTTTTTTGGCAGATTTCACAGGAGGCAGAGAGGGTAGAAAGAAATCATAGGTCCTCTGGAGAGGGTTTAAGGTGGGAAGTGAGAAATTGTTTTAAAGATGTGGTGTTAGGGTGAAAGAGGTTGTGAAGGAAGGTAAGCATCTGTTGAGTGTCAGGTGGGGAAGAGTCCATAGAGGGACTAGCAAGGCAGAAGATGGCAGGTGATCCTCTGTTGGAGGGCAGCAGCCCTTGCCTCAGAGTCTGCCTTGTTGTTGCCAAGTGTCACAAAGGAGGTGTCTGTCTGATAGGATTTACAATATGAGATTCCAATGGCAGTGGGAAGCTTTGAGGTCTGAAGAAGATTGGAGATAAAGGGGGAATTAGTAATTAAAGTTCCCTTGGTGGTAAGGAATCTGTGCTCCTTCCAAATTGCAGAGTGAGAGAGAAGTATGTGGAAAGTGTATTTAGAGTCAGTGTAGACATTGAGGAAGGTTCCCTTGGCCAAAGTGAAGGCTCTGATGAGGGCAACGAGTTCAGCCTGCTGATTGGATGTGTAACTGGGGAGGGGAGCAGTTTCCACAATGGAGGTTAGAGAGACTATAGCAAACCCTGCCCCAGGAACTCCCTCTTAATGGAAGGAGGAGCCATCTATGAGCCATATGTATGTTGCCTGGAGCAAGGGGCCTTCCTGTGTGTGGGAAGGATGTGGAAGAAGCTCCTCCAGAGTTTCAATGCATAAATGGGTAAGAGGAGAAAAAGTGGAAGAGTCCTGAGGAGCAGGGAGGAGAATAGCAGGGTTTAAAGGTGAGCAAGTTTGAAAAGTAAGACTGGGGGAGGGAGAAGGGGAATAGCATGGACGGTGAAAGGAGACCCTCATCATTATAAAAAATACATATATGAAGATGTGGATTTGGTGTCAACATACTTTATGTATAATCAGAGATATGATAAGTTATGGTATAATGGTGTATTAAGAATTGTAATGTAAATTAATAAATAAATAATAATAGGAAAGAAAAGTAAGACTTGGATCTTCCACCAGGGAAACTTGTAGAGATAAAAGGTGGCAGGGGGGTAAGGAATGTAAGCCCTGTGGGCAAGGAGTTCCTTTAGGGGATGGGGAGCCAGGATGGTGAGTGGGGCCCCAAAGGTGAGTTTCTTTAACTAGTTAATGAATAGACAGGCTGTGGCCAAGGGTCAAGACCCTTTGATAGAAAAGCTACAGGGGCAAAGGTTGCATCCCAGCATGTGTCCCAGGATCCCTAGAGCAAATCCTTGCTTTTCAGCCATGTAAAGGTAAAATGGAAGCGTGTGAGGTCAGAGAGATGGAGAGCAGGGGCCTGGAGGAGGGCCTGCTGGAACCTGGTGATGGAATTTGTAACTGAGTGCAAAAGGGGTTCAGAGAGTGGGCCCCAGGCTACATCATATAGAGGTTTAGCCAATATACAGTAGTTAGGAATTCAAGTTCTGAGGAATCCTGCCATATCTAGAAAGGAGAGAATTTTTTCCTTAGTAGAGGGTGTTGGTATATTAGCAATAAGACCCTTTTTATTAACTGTAATGGCTTGGTGTGTAGGGATCAGGAGGAGGCCTAGGTATGTTACCATTACCAAGGAGAGCTGTACCTTGGATGGGGAAATCATATAGTCACGGGAAGAAAGGAAGAAGTTTATAGGTGTCCTAAAGACTGACTTCAAAGGAGGGACTGCAAAGAAGGAGGTCATCAACATACTGTAGTGTCATAGACTGAGTGAAATGTGTGGATGCTAGGTCCTTAGCCAAGATCTATCTGAAGATATGAGGGTCATCTCAGAACCCTTGGGGGAGAACTGTCTATGTCAGCTCAGTGGAGTTATATGACTCAGGTCTGTCCATGTAAAGGTGAAAATGCCTTGAGAGTCTGAATGGAGGGGAATAGAGAAGGCATCTTTCAGGTCTAGCACTAAGAAGTAAGAAGTCCCAGAAGGAATGGTGGAGAGAAGGGTATAAGGATTGATTACCATAAGATGTATTGGACGACTGCAGAGTTGATGGAACAGAGGTCTTGGACCAAGCAGTAAGAAACATTAGGCTTTTTTTTTTTTTACTGCCAATATGGGGATGTTATAAGGGGAATGAGTAGGTCTAAGGAATCTCTTTCACAAGAGGTCTTGAATTATAGGCTGTAAGCCTAGGAGTTTTTGTTGGGAGTGCAGGTATTGTGATAGGACCAGAAAATGGAGGGGGGTTTTGAGACAGAAGTGAATGGGCTCGTGTTGTGAGGTGATAGAAGGATTTGAAATATCCCAGACAGTAGGGTCCACCTTGTAAGGGGATAATGGGGAGGCACTGGCAGAAGGAATAGGGGATGGTCCTAAGGTAAGAGTGAGGATCAGGGCAGTGGCAGGGGAGTCTGGATGGAAGCATATATGAGGGGAGAAGGAAAGCATAGCCCCCAATTTTGCAAGGATATTCCTTCCCATAAGGGGAACAGGGCACTGTGGAATGACCAAAAAGGTGTGAGTAAAAATTAGTGAGCCAAAAATCTCAAAGAAGGATAGGTGTCTGTAAGGGTTGATAAGGTGTACCCTCTACCCAGACAGTAGAGGTCACAGAATGAGTAGTAGGCCCTCAGAACTTCTTGAGGACTGAATGTGTAGCACTGGTATCTAGGAGAAAGGAGACAGGCCTACCTGAAATATGCAGAGTTACCCTGTGTGCCTGTGGAGTGGTGGTAGTGGTCAGGTGATGAGGACCTGGGCCTTGTCAGTCCTCTGCAGCTGGTTCTAAGAGTTGGAAAGGGGAACCTGAAGGGCTGGATGGCCAGGGTCCACTATAGGCTGGGGACAGTCAACAACCCAGTGTCCCCTCTGATGGCAATTAGGACAAGAGCCCAGAGGTGTGTGAGGCTCAGGACATGTACGAGCCCAGTGACCCATCTGAACACATTTAAAATAGGGTCCGGGTGGTCTGAGGGACCCTTCCATGGGCCAGTGGAACCAGGGACAGATGCTAAGGCTGGACGGATGGCTTGAGCGGGCATCTGATATTTCTGCTTACTGACCTTCTTGTCTCTCTTATTATACATTTTAAAGGCCACTTCCAGAACCTCCGCTTGGGGAATTAGGGGTCCTCTCTCAAGGCACCTTAGTTTGGCCTTAATATCTGGGAAAATCTGGGAGAAAAAGTAGATTATTAATAGTTGTCTCCCATCTCGAGTCTCAGGGTCCAGATTAGTATATTGTTATAAAGTCTTGGTCAGGTGACCTAAAAATGCTGAAGGGTTTTCATTCTTATCTTTGAAGATTTCCTGGAGCCTTTCATAATTGAAAGACTTATGGGCTGCCTTTCTAAGTCCTGTCATGAGTCAAGTAATAAATTGGTTTTTACTAGTTACTCCTGTAGGTTAATTATAATCCCAATTGGGGTCCTGATCAGGGACCGCTTCAGTGCCAATCAGATGGGCAGGGGAAGTCTGATGTACCTCATCAACATAATTTCTAGCATGCTCCCAAATTCACCTGTACTTCTTGGACAGGAGGGTGTTAGACAAAATCATATGGACATTGTGGAAGGTCAAATTATATGATTGTCAGATATATGTGGTGAGACTTAAAGTATAGCACCCAAGTACTTTTCTGTGAAAGATCTGACAAAGAAAAAGTCACATGAACCCAGATTACACCATCTACCCCAACCACCTCATGTAGAGGACACAGAGTTGTGGATTGGGCAGCAGCAGCCCTTAAGCATGTGAGAGGAGGAGAAAAGGGCCGAGGGCCCAAGGGGACAGTTGCTGGAGAGGCTTCCTTAGACAGAGAATTGTGGTATGGCAGGGGCTCATCCACTGGGTTGAAGGAGAAGGAGTCCTGGGTAGGATCTTATGTCCCTTTGGAAGCAGGCATAAGGGAAGTGAGAGCTAAGAGAACTTGTGTGGGAGAGCAAGAGTTGCAGAGAGAGAGCTTAGAACATAGAAAGGAGAAGGCCTGAACATATATCTCTTTCCATTTTCCCAAATGCTCACAACAGTTGAAAAGATACCTGATAATATTGGGATCTAGAGTGCCATTAATTGGTCAGTTAGAGTCATTATCTAAAGGATATTGAAGCCAGATCTGATTGCATAAGCAGATAAGTTTTGGGGAGTTTAGGTCCAGGGTGAGAAAGAGACACCCTTGGTTAGCCAGGAGGCAGAATAGGGGACTATGGGAGGGAATGGATGAGGAGTGGCCCATGGTGAGACATAGGAGGTGAGTTTAGAGGCGGGATGTCCTCCAATCTCTAATATCACCTAGTTGAGAGGATGGTTATGCTCAGGGGTTCGTCACCACCTCTGGGTAAGCATTGAGGGAGGAGCTCACAGAGGCACTTGGGTGCCTGGCAAGGACTATGTAGTAGGGGCTAAAGCCCATATAAGGGGCAAAATCCCATAGAGATTATTCCACAGCCATGATGTAGTCTCCCCAGGAATAACTCCCAATCACCCTTGGTGGCTTTTTCTCAAAACACAGGACCCAAACAAAAGACCACCTATTGACCTGGTCAAGAGTAAGGATCAGCCATAGCTGTGAAAACTGTGGCTCCAGGTGTTCTGTACCACACAGTAACCCTGGGAGTGCCGGACGAACAACGGTCTCTTCCTGGGACCCATAAGTCATTTAGGTTGACCGGAGACAGGGGTCTTACCTGAAATGTCTGGTGGTGGGTGTAGAAAGGGCATTCAGCAGAGTGGAGGGCCTGGTCCCATTATGGAATACAGATTGGGTCCTGGGGATGCTCAGTGACCCTCAAAGAGAGGAGTGGGCATACCATTCCTCAGGGCTTGAGGTGAGGCAGAACATCATGGCAGAAGTATGTGGCAGAGGAAAGCAACTCAGGATATCACATCAAAAAGCAGAGAGAGAGAGCTCCATTTAACAAGGACAAAATATAAACCCCAAACACATGCCCCTAGTAACCTAATTCCACTAGCCACACCCTATCTCTCTACAGTTACCACCCATTTAATTCCTATCAGTGGATTAATGCACTGATTAAATTAAAGCTTTCATAACCCGATCATTCCACCTCTAAACTTTCTTGCTTTGTTTTACACATGAGCTTTGGAGGAACATCATATATCTAAACCATAACAACCCAATACATTTCATAATGTTAGATTAAGACATTTTATTGAGTTTCTTAAAGGTAAAAGTTAGGACTCTATTTATAAATATATGTCCTGATTTTTGTCTGCATATATACAATTCACATAAAAAGAGAAAAGCCTCAATGAAATATATATATATATATATATATATATATATATATATATATTTTTTTTTTTTTTTTTTTTCCTTTGAGGGTTTTATTTTTGGCAATAGAGATTGAACCAAAGGATGCTTTACATGGATCTATATCCCCAGTCCTTGAAATATTTTGATACAGGGTCTCACTAACTTGCCCAGGCTGGCCTCAAAGTTGTAATTCACCTACCAAGTGGCTGGGATTATAGGCCTGCACCACCATGCTCAGCTTCATTGAGATTTTTTTAAAGAGAGAGAGAGAGAGAGAGAGAGAGAGAGAGAGAGAGAGAGAGAGAATGAATTTTTTTTAATACTTATTTTTTAGTTTTTGGCGGACACTTGTTTGTATGTGGTGCTGAGGATAGAACCCGGGCCGCATGCATGCCGGGCAAGCATGCTACCACTTGAGCCACGTCCCCAGCCCAGCTTCATTGAGTTTTGAAAAACTCAATAATCATGGTACTGTCACCCTAGTTAAAATACAGAACATTATCATCACATAAAAGTTTCATTCTATGGCAATTATCAGGAATACAAGTAACGATGTTGGTGAGGATGTGGTGAAAAAGATAGACTCATACATTGATGGTAGGGCTGCAAATTGGTGTAACCACTCTAGAAATCAGTATGGAGATTCCTTAGAAAACTTGGAATGGAACTATTTGACTGAGTTATCCCACACCTTGGTATATATACAATGGACTTAACATCAGCATACTTCAGTGACTCAACCACATCAATTTTTATAGCAGCTCAATTTATAACACCCAAGGTATGGAACCAACCTAGTTGCCCTTTAACAGATGAATGGATAAAGAAAATGTGGTATATATACACAGTGGAATATTACTCAGCCATAAAGAAGAATAAAATAATGACATTTGACAGTAAAGGGTTGAAATTGGAGAATATGATGCTAATGAAATGAGCCAGTCCCCAAAAAAGGGCTGGATGCACTCTCTGATATGTAGATGCTAACCCACAACAGTTCAGGGGAGGTTAAGACTAAAAATTCATTAGATTAGACAAAGGGGAATGAAGGGAAGAGAATATATATTGGAATAGGAAAGACAGTGGAATGAATCTGCCATAATTTTCCTATGTACATACATAAATACACCACAGTGAATCCCACCATCATGTAAATCCACAACAATAGGGTCCTAATAGAATAAGATATATTCCATGCTTGTATAATCATATCAAAATGGATTCTCCTGTCATGTATAACTTAAAAAAATAAATAAAAAGAGAAAGTTCCATTCTACCTCTCTGTAGTACACATTCCCACCCAACCCCAATCTAAATATAAATAATTTCTGCATGTTCTAAAATTGGACTCATATAATATTGTTTTAGACAGCTTTTTTTTTCTGCTAAAGGACTCGACAAGAATAATTTTGGAGGAGGAAAAGTTTATTTCAGGGTTCACGGTTTCAAAGGTCTCACTTCTTATATAGCTGGTTCCATTTCTCAGGGCTCCAGGTGAGGCAGAACATTATAGTGGAAGAGTATGGCAGAGAAGCAGCTCACATGATGATTGGAAAGCAGAGAGAGAGATTCCACTCACCAGATACAAAATATATACCCCAAAGACATGCTCCTAGGGACCTACTTCCTCCAGCCACACCATACCCACCCTATCTTTAAATACAACTCAGTAAATTCTGTTACGGGATTAATTCACTGATTGGGTGAAGGCCCTCATAACCCAATCATTTCACCACTGAATGTTCTTGCATTGTTTCATGCATGAGCGTTTGGGGGACACGTAATATCTAACCTACCTCAAATATATACTGTATTATATTATTCTATTTTCCCCAGCCCAACCTTTAGTATTTTGAGTTTCATCTAGATTTTAATGTGTTTCAGTATTTGGTACCTTTTTGCAACTGAGTAAGCTATCACATAAATATACTAGAACTTGGTTGGGCATTCTTCTATTGATGCAAATTAGAGTACTTTGTAGTCCTTTGCTATCATGATTGAGCTGTTAATGAGGCACTAATTGCAGATATTTCTGTGGATTTGAACAGCAATATGTATCATCAGCCATAGTTTCCATTTCTTTTGATTAAATAAATATCTAGATGAGGAATTACTGTCTCCTATATTAAGTGTATCATAAATGATAAGAAAATAAAACCGCTCTTCTTAGTGATTTTATACCAGCAATATATACAAGTTCTAGATGCGACATATCCTTGCTAACAGTATATTTTTGGTTTTAAAAAGAATTTTAATTGATTTTTTAAAATAAATGACAGCAGAATGCATTACAATTCTCATTACACATGTACAGCACAATTTTTCATATGTCTGGTTGTATATAAAGTATCTTCACACTAATTCCTGTCTTCATACATTTAGTCTAGCAAAGATGATGGAATGTGATATTTTCAGTCTTTTTAATTTTAGTCATTTTATTGAATCAGTATTTGTATCTACTTGGAGACTTTAAAGTGCATTTCACTAATGGAATTTATTATTCTATTTAAAATTTGAACCTTATCTAAGAAAGTTAACATTTGGAAATATCCTAGAAAGTAGATTCTAAAATAATATTTAAGAACTGGATTATTGTGCAGCCTAGCTGGCAATGAGTAACTTCATCTATGGTGGTATATGAAACATGGATAGCCCTTGGCTGTTGTGGTTCAGTTATTAAAACTTTCATTACTTAATATGGCACCAGTGGAAAGGCAGCTAAATGTCTGGTGTAATATCTTTTTGGAACTTGAATGGTGTGAGTCCTATTCAACTTTACTGCTTGGCCATTTTGTGCTGTTCATGCCAGAAGATCAGCAGTCAAGGAAAGGAGTCACCTACTGGCAGGGATAAGGTGATCCCAACCACGAGGAAGAAGTAGGGCTACTATCACACAGTGGAGACAAGAAAGGATGTGTTTGGTGCTCAGGGATATGCTGTTCCCATATCTGATTTTAATTGTATTTTTTTATAATTTTTATTGTTGGTTGTTCAAAACATTACAAAGTTCTTGATATATCATATTTCACATTTGATTCAAGTGGGTTATGAACTCCCATTTTTACCCTGTATACAGATTGCAGAATCACATCGGTTACACATCCACTGATTTACATATTACCATACTAGTGTCTGTTGTATTCTGCTGCCTTTCCTATCCTCTACTATCCCCCCTCGTGTCCCCTCCCCTCCCCTCTTCTCTCTCTACCCCATCTACTGTAATTCATTTCTCCCTCTTGTTTTTTTTCCCTTTCCCCTCACTTCCTATTGTATGTAATTTTGTATAACCATGAGGGGCTCCTTCCATTTCCATGCAATTTCCCTTCTCTCTCCCTTTCCCTCCCATCTCTCAACCCTGTTTAATGTTAATCTTCTTCTCATGCTCTTCGTCCCTACTCTGTTCTTAGTTACTCTCCTTATATCAAAGAAGACATTTGACAATTGTTTTTTAGAGATTGGCTAGCTTCATTTAGCATAATCTGCTCTAATGCAATCCATTTCCCTGCAAAGTCTATGATTTTGTCATTTTTAATGCAGAGTAATATTCCTTTGTGTATAAATGCCACTTTTTTTAATCCATTCGTCTATTGAAGGGCATCTAGGTTGGTTCCACAGTCTTGCTATTGTGAATTGTGCTGCTATGAACATTGATGTAGCAGTGTCCCTGTAGTATGCTCTTTTTAGGTCTTTAGGGATTAGACCGAGAGGGGAATAGCTGGGTCAAATGGTGTTTCCATTCCAAGCTTTCCCAGGAATCTCCATACTGCTTTCCAAATTGGCCACACCAATTTGCAGTCCCACCAGCAATGTAGAAGAGTATCCTTTTCCCCACATCCTCGCCAGCACTTGTTGTTGTTTGACTTCATAATGGCTGCCAATCTTACTGGAGTGAGATGGTATCTTAGGGTGGTTTTGATTTGCATTTCTCTGATTGCTAGAGATGGTGAGCATTTTTTCATGTACTTGTTGATTGATTGTATGTCCTCCTCTGACAAGTGTCTGTTCAGGTCCTTGGCCCATTGTTGATTGGGTTATTCGTTTTGTTATTGTTTAATTTTTTGAGTTCTTTGCATACTCTGGATATTAGGGCTCTCTCTGAAGTGTGAGGAGTAAAGATTTGTTCCCAGGATGTAGGCTTCCTATTTACCTCTCTTATTGTTTCTTTTGCTGAGAAAAAACTTTTTAGTTTGAGTAAGTCCCATTTGTTGATTCTAGTTATCAACTCTTGTGCAATGGGTGTCCTATTGAGGAATTTGGAGCCCGTCCCCACAGCATGTAGATTGTAGCCAACTTTTTCTTCTATCAGACGCCATGTCTCTGATTTGATATCAAGCTCCTTGATCCATTTTGAGTTAACTTTTGTGCATGGCGAGAGAAAGGTATTCAGTTTCATTTTGTTGCATATGGATTTCCAGTTTTCCCATCACCATTTATTGAAGATGCTATCCTTCCTCCATTGAACACTTTTAGCTCCTTTATCAAATATAAGATAGTTGTAATATTGTGGATTGGTTTCTGTGTCCTCTATTCTGTACCATTGGTCCACCCGCCTGTTTTGGTACCAGTACCATGCTGTTTTTGTTACTATTGCTCTGTAGTATAGTTTGAAGTCTGATATTGCTATACCGCCTGATTCACACTTCCTGCTTAGAGTTGTTTTTGCTATTCTGGGTCTTTTATTTTCCATATGAATTTCATGATTGCTTTCTCTATTTCTACAAGAAATGCTGTTGGGATTTTGATTGGCATTGCATTAAACCTATAGATAACTTTTGGTAATATCGCCATTTTGATGATGTTAGTTCTGCCTATCCATGAACAGGGTATATTTTTCCATCTTCTAAGATCTTCTTCTATTTCTCTATTTAGGGTTCTGTAGTTTTCATTGTATGAGTCTTTCACCTCTTTTGCTAGGTTGATTCCCAAGTATTTTTTTTTTTGAGGATATTGTGAATGGAGTGGTTGTCCTCATTTCCATTTCAGAGGATTTGTCGCTGATATACAGGAATGCTTTTTGATTTATTGTATGGTGGTCTATTAGACTCTGGAACTTGAGAAAAGTTTGTTTGATGAACATAGCTGCACCATTGTTTGGAGCATATATATTTATGATTGTTATGTCTTGTTGGTGTATTTTCCCCTTGAGCAGTATGTAGTGTCCCTCTTGATCCCTTTTGATTAACTTTGGCTTGAAATCTATTTTATTTGATATGAGTATGGACACTCCTGCTTGTTTCCGAAGTCCATATGAGTGATATGATTTTTCCCAACCTTTCACCTTCAGTCTATGTATGTCTTTTCCTATCAAATGTGTCTCCTGTAGGCAGCATATTGTTGGATCTATTTTTTTTGATCCACTCTACTAGCCTGTGTCTCTTAATTGGTGAGTTTAAGCCATTAACATTTAGGGTTATTATTGAGATATGGATTGTTCTTCCAGCCATATTTGTTTATTTATGTTACTTAGCATGGTTTGTTTTTCCTCTTTGATTATTTTTTCCCTTTACTGTACTACCTCCCACTGTTAGTTTTCATTGTTATTTTCCATTTTCTCTTCCTGTAATGTTTTGCCAAGGATGTTTTGAAGAGATGGTTTTCTAGCTGCAAATTCTTTTAGCTTTTGTTTATCATGGAAGGTTTTAATTTCATCTTCCATCCTGAAGCTTCATTTCGCTGGATACACAATTCTTGGTTGGAACCCATTTTCTTTCAGTGTTTGAAATATGTTGTTCCAGGATCTTCTAGCTTTCAGATTCTGTGTTGAAAGATCAGCTGTTATCCTGATTGGTTTACCCCTAAATGTAATCTGCTTCCTTTCTCTTGAAGTTTTAAAAATTCTCTTCTTATTCTGTATGTTGGGCATCTTCATTATAATGTGTCTAGGTGTGGATCTCTTATGATTTTGCACATTCGGCGTCCTGTAGGCTTCTAGGATTTGGGATTCTGTCTCATTCTTCAAGTCTTGGAAGTTTTCTCGTATTATTTCATTGAAAAGATTGCTCATTCCTTTGGTTTGGACATCTATACCTTTCTGGTTTTAATTGTAAATGGATAAAAACAGTAAATATGTCTTGAGTGACATGGAAAATAACAGCTCAGTTCCTTTGAGGTTAACAGTCTGGAGCACATTATCAAATAACCTTATTGGACTAGCAAAGAATGAGAAAAATGTGGAATGGATACAGAAAGAGAGAGTTGACAAATATAAGTTGTAGTCTCAAATTGTAGCAGTGGGGTTGTAATCTGTCTCACTAATCTTTGTCTTAGATATTTCACCAAGAAACAAAAACAACTAGAATCCTGAAGAACTCTTTCTTTTTTTTATCTGTGACTTTGTCTTTATTTTTATTTTTATTTTATATTTTTATTGATTGTTCAAAACATTACAGAGCTCATGATATATCATCTTGCATACATTTGACTCAATTGGATTTTGAACTCCCATTTTTACCCCAAATACAGATTGCAGAATCAAATCTGTTACACACTCACATTTTTACATAATGGCATATTAGTGACTGTTGTATTCTGCTACCATTCCTATCTCCTACTATCCCCCCTCCCCTCCCCTTCCCTCCCATCTTCCCTCTCTACCTCCTCTGCTGTTGTTCAATTCTCTCCCCTTTTTTTTTCCTCCCCCTTGACCCTCACAACCTCTTATAATTTTGTGTATCATTGAAGGTTTCCTACCATTTCCATATGCTTTCCTTTCTCTCTCCCTTTCTCTCCCCCCATTCGTCTTTGTTTACTGTTAGTCTTTTCCTCATGCTCTTCCTTCCTGTTCTGTTCTTAGTTGCTCTATTTATATCAAAGAAGACATTTGGCATTTTGTTTTTAGGGCTTGGCTAGTTTCACTTAGCATAATCTGCTCTAATGCCATCCATTTCCTGGCAAATTCTATGATTTTGTCATTTCTTAGTGCTGCATAATACTCCATTGTGTACAGATGCCACATTTTTTTTATCCATTCATCTATTGAAGGGCATCTAGGTTGATTCCACAGTCTAGCTACTGTGAATTGTGCCGCCATAATCATTGATGTGGCCGTATCCCTATAGTGCGCTCTTTTAAGGTCCTCAGGGAATAGTCCGAGAAGGGCAATAGCTGGGTCAAATGGTGGATCCATTCCCAGCTTTCCCAGGAATCTCCAAACTGCTTTCCAAATTGGCCTCACCAATTTGCAGTCCAACCAGCAGTGTAGAAGTGTACCCTTTTCCCCACATCCCCGCCAACACTTATTGTTCTTTGACTTCATAATGGCTGCCAATCTTACTGGAGTGAAATGGTATCTTAGCGTGGTTTTGATTTGCATTTCTCTGACTGCTAGAGATGGTGAGCATTTTTTCATGTACTTGTTGATTGATTGTATGTCCTCCTCTGAGAAGTGTCTGTTCAGGTCCTTGGCCCATTTGTTGATTGGGTTATTTGTTATCTTATTGTTTAATTTTTTTGAGTTCTTTGTACATTCTGGATATTAGGGCTCTATCTGAGGTGTGAGGGGTAAAAATTTGTTCCCAGGATGTAGGTTCTCTATTTACCTCTTTTATTGTTTCTCTTGCTGAGAAAAAACTTTTTATTTTAAGTAAGTCCCATTTGTTTATTCTTGTTATTAAGTCTTGGGCTATGGGCATCCTATTAAGAAATTTGGAGCCCGACCCCACAATATGTAGATCGTAGCCAACTTTTTCTTCTATCAGACACAGTGTCTCAGATTTGATATCTGGCTCCTTGATCCATTTTGAGTTAACTTTTGTGGATGGCGAGAGAAAGGGATTCAATTTCATTTTGTTGCATATGGATTTCCAATTTTCCTAGCACCATTTGTTGAAGATGCTATCCTTCCTCCATTGCATGTTTTTAGCCCCTTTATCAAATATAAGATGTAACTTTGTGGGTTAGTCTCTGTGTCATCTATTCTGTACCATTGGTCCACCTGCCTATTTTGGTACCAGTACCATGCTGTTTTTGTTACTATTGCTTTGTAGTACAGTTCGAACTCTGGTATCTCTATACCTCCAGATTCACACTTCCTGCTTAGAATTGCTTTTGCTATTCTGGGTCTTTGGTTTTTCCATATGAATTTCATGATTGCTTTATCTGTTTCTACAAGAAATGCCCTTGGGATTTTGATTGGCATCGCATTAAACCTGTAGAGAACTTTGGGTAATATCGCCATTTTGATGATGTTAGTTCTGCCTATCCATGAACAGGGTACATTTTTCCATCTTCTGAGATCTTCTTCTATCTCTCTATTTAGGTTTCTGTAGTTTTCATTGTATAAATCTTTCACCTCTTTTGTTAGGTTGATTCCCAAGATTCTTATTTTCTTTGAGGATATTGTGAATGGAGTGGTTTTCCTCATTTCCATTTCAGAGGTTTGTTGCTGATATACAGGAATGCCTTTGATTTATGCATGTTGATTTTATCACCTGCCACTTTGCTGAATTCATTTATTAACTCTGGCAGCTTGTTTGTAGACCCTTTTGGGTCTGTTAAGTATATTATCATGTCATCCGCAAATAGCGATAATTTAATTTCTTCTTTTCCTATTTTTATGCCTTTAATTTCTTTTGTCTGTCTAATTACTCTGGCTAGTACTTCGAGAGAACTAAATTGAATAGAAGTGGTGATAGAGGGCATCCCTGTCTTGTTCCAGATTTTAGAGGGAATGCCTTCAGTTTTTCTCCATTTAGGATGATGCTAGCCTGAGGTTTAGCATATATAGCTTTTACAATGTTGAGGTAAGTTCCTATTATCCCTAGTTTTTCTAGTGTTTTGAACATAAAGAGATGCTGTACTTTGTCAAATGCTTTTTCTGCATCTATCGAGATGATCATATGGTTCTTTTCTTTAAGCCTATTAATGTGGTGAATAGCATTTATTGATTTCTGTATATTGAACCAGCCTAGCATCCCAGGGATGAATCCTACTTGATCATGGTGCACAATTTTTTTGATGTGTTTTTGTATTCGATTCGCCAGAATTTTATTGAGGATTTTTGCATCTAGGTTCATTAGAGATATTGGTCTGTAGTTTTCTTTCTTTGAGGTGTCTTTGTCTGGTTTCGGAATCAGGGTGATGGCCTCATAGAATGAATTTGGAAGAGCTCCCTCTTTTTCTATTTCCTGAAATAACTTGAAAAGTACTGGTATTAATTCTTCTTTAAAGGTTTTGTAAAACTCCGCTGTATA
Organism: Spermophilus citellus; assembly: GCF_964194105.1. Lineage (NCBI taxonomy): Eukaryota > Metazoa > Chordata > Mammalia > Rodentia > Sciuridae > Spermophilus > Spermophilus citellus. The sequence goes on along the minus strand of NC_138190.1, from coordinate 114,755,847 downwards.
CCCATCCGGTTCTTGGCTTTTCTTGGTTGGTAGTCTTTTTTTTTTTTTATTGGATGTTCACAACATTACAAAGCTCTTGACAAATCATATTTCATACATTAGAATCAAGTGGGTTATGAACTCCCATTTTTACCCCAAATACAGATTGCAGAATCACATCGGTTACACATCACATTTTTACATACTGCCATATTAGTGACTGTTGTATTCTGCTACCTTTCCTATCCTCTACTATCCCCCCTCCCCTCCCCTCCCATCTTCTCTCTCTACCCCATCTGCTGTAATTCATTTCTCTCCATGTTTGTTATCCCATTCCCCTCATAACCTCTTATATATAATTTTGTATAACAATGAGGGTCTCCCTCCATTTCCATGTGATTTCCTTTTTTTTTCTCCCTTTCCCTCCCGCCTCATGTCTCTGTTTAATGTTAAACTTGTCTTCCTGCTCTTCCTCCCTGTTCTGTTCTTAGTTGCTCTCATTATATCAAAGAAGACATTTGGTATTTGTATTTTAGAGATTGGCTAGCTTCACTAAGCATAATCTGCTCTAGTGCCATCCATTTCCCTGCAAATTCCTTGATGTTGTCATTTTTTAGTGCTGCGTAATACTCCATGGTGTATAAATGCCACATTTTTTTTATCCATTCATCTATTGAAGGGCATCTGGGTTGATTCCACAGTCTAGCAATTGTGAATTGTGCTGCTATGAACATCAATGTGGCAGTATCCCTGTAGTGTGCTCTTTTAAGGTTTTCAGGAAATAGTCCGAGAAGGGCAATAGCCGGGTCAAATGGTGGTTCCATTCCCAGCTTTCCCAGGAATCTCCATACTGCTTTCCAAATTGGCCGCACCCGTTTGCATTCCCACCAACAGTGTACAAGAGTACCCTTTTCCCCACATCCTCGCCAGCACTCGTTGTTGTTTGACTTCATAATGGCTGCCAATCTTACTGGGGTGAGGTGGTATCTTAGGGTGGTTTTGATTTGGATTTCCTTGACTGCTAGAGATGGTGAGCATTTTTTCATGTACTTGTTGATTGATTGTATGTCCTCCTCTGTGAAGTGTTTGTTCATGTCCTTGGCCCATTTGTTGATTGGGTTGTTTGTTTTCTTATTGTCTAATTTTTTGAGTTCTTTGTATACTCTGGATATTAGGGCTCTATCTGAAGTGTGAGGAGTAAAAATTTGTTCCCATGATATGGGCTCCCTATTTACCTCTCTTATTGTTTCTCTTGCTGAGAAAAAACTTTTCAGTTTAAGAAAGTCCCATTTGTTGATTCTTGTTATTAACTCTTGTGCTATGGGTGTCCTGTTAAGGAATTTTGAGCCCGTCCCCACAATCTGTAGATCGGAGCCAACTTTTTCTTCTATCAGACGGAGCGTCTCTGATTTGATATCTAGCTCCTTTATCCACTTTGAGTTGACTTTTGTGCATGGCGAGAGTAGGGGATTCAGTTTCATTTTGTTGCATATGGATTTCCAGTTTTCCCAACACCATTTGTTGAAGATGCTATCCTTTCTCCATTGCATGTTTTTAGCTCCTTTATCAAATATAAGATAGTTGTAGCTTTGTGGATTAGTCTCTGTGTCCTCTATTCTGTACCATTGGTCCACCCGCCTGTTCTGGTACCAGTACCATGCTGTTTTTATTATTATTAATTTTATTATTATTAATATTATTATATTATTATTATTATATTATTATTAATATTATATTATTAATATTATTATTAATATTGTTATTATTAATCCTTCTAATCTATGACCATACAACATTTTTCCATTTATTTGTATCTTCAATATTTTCATCAATGTTTTATAGTTTTCAGTATATAGATCTTTAATCTCCTTCATTAAATTTATTCCTAAGTGTTTTATTTTTGTAGATATTGTAAATGTGATTATTACTTTGATTTATTTTTGGCGTAGTTCATCTTAGTGTATATAAATATTTTTGTTTTTTCTGTGTCTACTATTTAATTTATTTATTCTTACAGTTTTAATATTTAAGTATATAGGCTTTTCTGTGTATAAGGTCATATGATTTACAAACAAGGACAGTTTTAGTATTTTCCATTTTGGGTGATTTTTATTCTTTCTCTTGCCTAACTGCTTTGGTTAGAACTTCCATTACTCTGTGGAGTCAAAGGGGCAAGAATAAATATCCTTTTTCTTATTCCTGATCTTAGAGGAAGATATACCTTTTCACCATTGAGTTTAATGTAACTATAGGTTTCTAATATATAGGTTTATTATTTGAAGTACATTCCTTCTATGCCTCATCTGTTCAGATATTGTTATCATAAAAGAACATTGAAGTTGGACATTTTTTGTCACATTTATTATGACTGTGACATTGCCTTTATCATTCCTTTTGTTCATGTTGTTTTGTGTATGTTGAACCATCCTGCATCTTTGGGATAAATGCATCTTGATTATAATGAATGATCATTTTAATGTGCAGCTGAATTTTATTTGCTAATATTTTGTTGAGGATTTTTTCATCTATGTTCATTGGGAATACTGGATTCTAATTTTGATCTTTTGTAGTTTCCTTGTATGACTTTGTTATCAGGGTAAATTTGGCCTCTTAAAATCAGTTAGGAAGTGATTACCACAAAACAGTGGTGTGTAAATCACTTGCATCCTTGGTATGAAAGTTAAAGACAAAGCTATTAAGGTAAAAATAGCTCTAATAATTTTTTCAAGTATTCATAATGTAAAGAGTTGTAATTTCTGACATCAGTAAATTAAAATATAGGGGTTGGTAAAATAAAAGGGTACAGGGTTATAACAGATTAACACAGTTAAGTTGTTATCATCTTACTATCTAGTTAAAACCCTAAGAATATTTTTGTCAGCTCATGTTAGCCACAAAATGAAAGCCTATAGCAGATATACAAAGGATAAAAGTAAGAAATCAAAGCATACCATAATAGAAAATCTCCTAATATCAAAGCAAGAGCAAGAGAGGAGGGAAGAATCAATAGATCTGGCAGGAAAAAAAAAAGAAAAAAAACTAAAAAAATGTCAGTAATAAGCCATTACATATCAATAATTACCCAAAATATAAATGAACTAATTCTCCAAACAAAAGGCATAGTATGGTTGAATGGATTAAAAATAAAAACAAGACACATGTTGCATACAAGATATTTAGTTTACCTATAGGCATACAATAAATGTAGAATGAAGTAGTAGGAAAAGATGTTTTATAAAAATGGAATGCAAAAGAGAACAGAAATAGTTTTATCAGGTAGAATAGACTTTAAGACAAAAATCTAGACTAAGTAAAATAAAATATATAGCTAAAATGGTTAAGTCATCAAGAGAATCTCACAATTGGTAATTGTATAGTACCAGGTATGGTGGTACATGCCTGTAGTCGCAATGAGTCAGGAGGCTGAGGCAGGCAGATTGAAAGTTCAGAGCCAGCCTTAGCAACTTAGCAAGGCCCTAAGCAACTTAGTGAGACCCTGTCTCAAAAACATAACTAAATAAATAAAGAGTGCTGGGGATATATCTCAGTGGTTAAGCACATGTGGGTTTGATCTCTGGTACCCCCCAATAAATAAAATTTAAAAAGAAAATAGGCCTGGAGCTAACGTCAGTACACCAAAATATGTGAATATATAAATACATCTGTGAGGATAGATAGATTACAAAATAGTAGGGTATTTCAATATTCCACTTTTAGCAATAGAGACATTATTTATTCTATCTATAATTAAAGGAATAGCAGATATAAAGTATAATTTAGGAGAAATAAGGCTAATAGTTATTTGCAGAACATTCCATCTAACAGTAGCAAAATACACATTCTTCTATAAATCATATACAATATTCTACAGGGCAGGTCATATATTAGGCCATAAAACTAATTTTAACAAGTTTTAAAAGGTTGAAATCATATTTAGTATCATTTCTAAAAAATAACTTGAGGAAAATTAGAAAATTCACAAATATGAACATAAAACAACATGCTCCTGAACAACAATGGTTCCAAGAAGAAAACAAGGAAGATCAAAAGCTATCTTGCAACAAAAGAAAATAGAAATACATCATACCAAGACTCATGGGATGTAGGAAAAACATTTCTAAGAGGGAAGATTATAGCAATAAACACCTACATCAAAAAGTATATATCAATTAAACAACATAATGTTTTACTTCAAAAGAACAAACTAAGTTCAAAGTTAGCAGAAGGAAGAAAATAATGAATATTAGAGAAGAAAAAATGAATTAGAGACTTGAAAGGCAATAGAAAAATATCAATGAAACCTTAAAACAGACTAAGACAGCACACTTAGTACAATGCACTGAAATAAATGCATTTTAAGTCAAAAAGATCTTATAGTTGATACCACAGAAATAAGAGACTACTGTGAGTAATTTATATGCCAACAAACTTACTGCTTGCCTAGCATGCAAAAGGGCCTGTGTTTAATTCTTAGCACTACAAGAAAAAATTAATATACCTAACTTATCAAATATTATAGCTTAATCTAGACTGTCTTAAAATTACTAAACATACTAGCATTAGTGTACAATAGGACAAAATCATGTAGCACAAAGTCTATTTTATAATTAAGTGGTGATTATCTTATGTAATTTATTGAATTCTACATAGCACACAGAAGAGGATCTGTTTTAGTCAGCTTTTTAGCTGCTCTGACTAAAAGATCTAATAAGAACAATTTTAGAGAAGGAAAAGTTTATTTTTGGGCTCACAGTTTCAGACTTCTCTGTCCATAGACAGTTGACTCCATTCATTAGGGCTTGAGGCGAGGTTAAACATCAGGATGGAAGAGTATGGGGGAGGGAAACATATCAGACATTACCAGGAAGCTGAGAGAGAGACAGAGGGACTCCACTAGCCAGATACAAATATGTACCACAAAGGCATATCCCCAGTGACCATCTCCTCCAGCCTCACCTACCTGGATTAGTTACCACTCAGTTAATTCCCATTATGGGATTAATTCACTGATTGGGTTAAGTCTCCCATAAACAAATCATTTTACCTCAATATTCATGCATTGTCTCAATCATGAGCTTTTGGGGGACACCTAGTATCTAAACCCTAAGAATATCAGTTGTGTCAGGGTGTATTCTACAGTCATATATAACTAATTAGGACAAATTTTAAAAAGAAAAAAAAATGAGTATCAGTTGTTGGGCCTAGGATTGTAGCTCAGTATTCAAGTATTCACCTAGCACATGTGAGGCACTGGGTTTGATCATCAGCACCACATAAAAATAAATAAGTAATGTAAAGGTATTGTGTCCATCTACAAAAAAAAAGAGTATCAGTTGTTTACTTTTTCAATTGTGTGGCTAACTGTAAGCTCACTGATAACACGCAGTAACACAAGAGAATATTGTACCTCATATAATTAGCCCAGTAACAAGATTAAAATTCAAAATTTGAAGTACATTTTTATTGAACATGTCTCACTTTCATGCCATCATGAAATTGAAAACACAGAAGTCTCACCATCATAAATTGAATACCATCTGTACAAGAAAGGTACAAGCCAATATTTGTGATGAATATAGATGCAGAACTCCTCAACAAAATAGCCATCAAAACAAATTTAATAGCACCTTAACAGGATTATACACTGTGATCAAGTGTGATTTATCCTTAGGATGCAAGGAAAGTCATTCACAGATTGATTTGAATGATACAGCACATTCACAGATTGATGGATATAAATCATGATAATCTCCACAAATGCAATAAAAATATTTAAAAAGTTATACACTTTATGATTAAAAACTCTCAACATATTATATATAGCAGGAATATACTTCAATATAATAAAGGCCAGGTATAACACATGCACATCTAACTTCATACTTAACAGGTAAAAGCTAAAGCCTTTTTTCTCTAAAATCAGGAACAAAATTAATGATCCCAAATTTCCTCACTTATATTCAATAAAGTACTAGAAGTCTGAGCAAGATCAATTAAGTGCCAGAACAAAATAATGGCATCCAAATTTGAAATTAAAGAGTAAAAATCATTTTTTTGCAGATGGCATTATATTATGTAGTAAGAACTCTAAACTCCACCAACAAACTAGTAAAACCAATACATGAATTAGGCAAAATTTCAAAATACATGATCAACATACAAAATCAGTTGCATTTCTATATACTAACAAATAACTATGCAGAAAATAAATTAAGAAAACAGTCTCATCTATAATAGTATACAATGTAACATTTTTATGTATGAAATAAACTATAACAAATTTTGGAAAGGATACCAAAACCATAAGCATTAAATCAATAGAAAAATCTGATTATATCAAACTGAAAAGCTTACACACAGGAAAGGAAAAAACAAAGTAAAGATACAACCAATGAAAGAAAAAAAATTTTTTTAAATCCTCCAAATGTTAATATCCAAAATATATAGAAAGAACTAAAGCAACTCAATAGCAAGGAAATGAACAATCCAATTGAAAATGGACAATAGCCCTGAACTGACCATGGTCCTTCTCAAATGAAGTCATGCATACAAATGGCCAATAAGTAAATGACAAAGTTCTCATCACTACCCTTCAGACAAATGAAAATTAAAATCAAAATGATATATCATCTCAAATGGACAAAGAAAATTATATATAATAGATACTACATGCACACACTCATAAAATGGAAAATTACATAAAATGGAAAATTATTGAATCTTAATCAAAAGTTAATCCTGTCATTTGAGACCACATGGATAAGCCTGTAGGACATACCTAGGTGAAATTAGCCAGAAAAAGAATGCAAATAATTTGTGGTCACAATTATATGTAAAATCTAAAAAGTAGGAACTCACAGAAGTAGAAAGTAGAATTGTGGTTTTCCTGGGATGGGAAGTGGGAAGATGTTGGTCAAATTTTTGAAACCTTCAGTATTAAATTCTAGAGAACTAATGTACAGTATGGTACTATAATTATTAGTTATTCGTATTATAGCTATAGCTTTAATTCTATTAATACTATAGTTATAGTTATTAGTGCTGTATTGAAATTTACAAAGGAAAAAAGTTCTTAACACCAAGAAAGTAAGGTAAGTACAGGAGGTAATGGTATATCAATTTGTTTGTGATATTCATTTCATAATGTATACATATTTCAAAATACATATGTAAATATGTTCAATATATTTATGCTATAAATATATAAAAATTTCATTTTCAATTATGCTTCAATACAGCCAGAAAATGAAGTCATTATTGTATAAGTAATGATAATAAATAGTAGTAATATTTTTTATGTAACACAAAGTTGATTTCAGAAGAAATGAAATTTGTTGAAAGGGGTAGTCTCTAGGAAACTGAAGGCAGGTGATAGGGCAGGATTCTGGTTTTCATAGTAAAATTTGACTTGTCTATTAAATAATGCATGAATTGCTGAAGACAGAAGTCAACGCTTGAAGGAAAAGTGGCCAGCCTTAAACATTCAGACTTAAAGAATATTCAGTATTAAAAAGAAGAAAAATAAGTAGCCATGATCAGAATATACAAGAATTCTTGGTCAACATGAAGAGACCAATTTAAGAATCATTGGATTAGCCAGGCATGGTGGCATTCCTGTAATCCCAGTGGCTCAGAGGGTGAGGTAGGAGAATTGTGAATTCAAAGCCAGCCTCAGCAACTTAGTGAGGCTCTCAGCAACTTAGCAAGACCCTGTCTCTAAATAAAATTTTAAAAGGGCTGGGGATGTTGCTTAGTGGTTGAGTGCCCCTGAGTTCAATCCACAGTGCCAAAAAAAGAAAAAAAGAAAAACAAAATCATTGAATTTAATGAGGGATGTGGGATATAGGCTAATGGGATGAGTAAACTCTTCATGGAAATAGCAACAGAAAAATTTTCCAAAGCTTCAAAATGAGATGGACATCCAGATATAGTAGTCATTCAGAAACCCAAGTAGAAAAGTTCAAAAAAGAACCCCTCCATGGCACATAATAATTAAAATGCCTATCATACACAACAAGGACAGAATTTTAAAGTCCTTAAGAGGAAAACATCCGGCCACATTTAGAGGCAACCCACACAAAATCACTTCTGATGTCTCAGCACAAACTTTGTAAGCCAGAAGGGCTTGTAATGATGTGTTACAAGTCCTGAAAGAAAATGACTGTCAGCCAAGACTGTTATATCCAGAAAAGCTTTCATTCACACTTGAAGATGAGATAAAAACCTTCTGAGATAAGCAGAAACTAAAAGAATTCATTATTACTTAAATTGTACTATAGAACTTAATTAAAGAAATACTGAAAAAAAATAAAACCTTGAAGCTCAGAAAAGAACAAATTTCATCTGAAGGGTAGCTAAGCAAATGAGGAAAGTACCAAATTAAACACAACAAATGAGTCAAATGTTAGGAATTAATAAACATCTTTCTATAATAACATTGAATGTAAATGGCCTCAGCTCTCCAATTAGAAGATATAGTCATGCATAATAGACTAAAAAACAAGGCCCCAGTATATGTGGTTTGCAAGAGATGCATACCTACAGGCAAAGACAACCACAAATTCAAATTGAAAGGATGGAATTTGATAGAACATGCAAATGGAGCCCCAAAACAAGCAGGAGTAGCTACTCTCATATCTGACAAAGCATATTTATTTCACACCAAAATTAATCAGAAAAGTCAAAGAAGGTCACTTCCAACAAATTAATAAAATTATAGAGATGAAAAAAGAGAAATCACCACAGATATTTCAAAAACCCAGTAGATAATTAGGAACTTATTTTGAAAATTTATATTCTAAAACATTGGATAACCTAAAAGAACTGGATACTTTTATAGACAAATGTGGTCTGCCAAAACTGAATCAAGAGAACATAAAAAACCTTAACACACCAATAACTTGTAATGAGGTAGAGGCAGTAATAAAAAGCCTTCCAACAAATAAAAGCCCAGGACTGATGGATTATAAGCTAAATCCTACATAACATTAAAAGAACTAAAGCCAATACTCCTCAATCTATTCCATTAAATAGAAAGAAATGGAACACTTCCAAATTCATTCTATGAAGCCAGAATCACACTCATACCAAAGCCATATAAAGACACATCAATATCCCAGATGAACTTAAAAGTAAAAATACTTAATAAAATATTCAGAAATCAACATATAGAGGTGATAAACAAAAACTAAACTGAAATCCTTAAAATGAAAGAAACAATAAACCAAATTAAAAGTTTAATTGAAAGCATCACCAACAGATTAGACCACTTGGAAGACGTGACCTCAGACAATGAAGACAAAATATATAATCTTGAAAAAAAATGTAAATCACACAGTGAAAATGGTAAGAAACTATGAACAGAACATTCAAGAAATATGGGATAGCATAAAAAAATTTAAGAGTTACTGGGATAGAGGAAGGCATAGAGTTTCAAATCAAAGGAATGAACAGTTTCTTCAATGAAATAATAGCAGAAAACATGAAGAATGAATTGGAAAACCAAATTCAAGAAGCTTATAGGACACTAAATGTACGATATCACAACAGATCCACACCAAGGGACATTATAATGAAAATGCCCAATATACAGAATAAGGAGAGACTATTAAAAACAACCAGAAAAAGGAATCAGATTACATAAGAGGAAACCAATTAGGATAACTGTGGATTTTCCAACCCAGACCCTGAAAGCTAGATAATCCTAGAACAACGTATATCAAGCTCTGAAAGAAAATTGATGCCAACCAAGAATCTTGTATCCAGCAAAACTGAGCTTTAGATTTGATGATAAAATAAAAACCTTCTATGATAAACAACAACAAAAAAATAACAGCTAGAAAACTGGCACTACAAAACATCCTTGAAGAGGAAATGAAAATCAATAATGAAAATAAGCAGAGCAGGTCTTACACTAGAAGAGAAACTAATCAAAGAAACCAAGTCAAGCTAAATAACAAAAACAAACAAATAAACAAATGGCTGGGAATACAAATCACGTCTCAATAATAACCGTGAATTTTATTGGCCTAAACCCACCAATCTCACCAATCAAAAGACATAGGCTAGCAAATTGGATTAAAAAAACACAATATTTTGCCCCCAGGAGACTCATCTGATAGAAAAAGACACAGACTGAAGGTGAAATATTGGGAAAAATCATACCACTCACATGGACTATGGAAACAAGCAGGGGTTTCCATCCTCATATCAAATAAAGTAGACTTCAAGCTAAATTAAAAGGGTTAAAGAAGGACATTTTATATTGCTCAAGGGAACCATGCACCAACAAGACTTAACAATTATAAATATATATGCCTCAAATAATGGAACATCTACATTCATCAAACAAACTCTTCTCAAGTTCCAGAGTCAAACAGACCACATCACAATAATTTTGGGTGACTTTAACACACCTCTCTCATCACTAGATATTCATATTTGTTTTATCCAATCTGCTAGTCTATGTTTTTTGATTGGTGAGTTTAGGCCATTAGCATTCAGGGTTATTATTGAGACATGATTTGTATTCCCAGCCACTTATGTTTATTGTTGGTATTTAACTAAAAAGCTGAACAAAGAAAGTATAGAACACAATAATACAATCAGTAACTTAGACTTAATTGACATTATATATATATATATATATATATATATATATATATATATATATATATATATATCATTCTTCAATGAGTGAATACACTTTCTTCTCAGCAGCACATGAATCCTTCTCTAAAATAGACCATTCACTATGCCACAAAGCAACTCTTAGCAAATATAAGAAAGTAGCGATTCTACCCTGCATTCTATCAGATCATAAGGGAATGAAATTAGATAGAAATCAATGATAAAATAAGAAATAAAATCCACTCCAACACCTGGAGACTAAATAATATGCTACTGAATGAACAATGGGTTACAAAAGACATCAAGAAAGAGATTACATTTTTTTTAAAGACAGAGAGAGAGAGAGAGAGATTTTTTTTTTTAATATTTACTTTTTAGTTTTCGGCAGACACAACATCTTTGTCTGTATATGAATGAGAACACAGATACAACAAATCATTTGATGGAGTTCATTTCTTAAAAGAAGAAAAAGTCAACAAATAAATGACTTAACTTTACATCTCAAAGCCCTAGGAAAAAAAGAACAAATCAACCCCAAGAGCAACAGAAGACAAAAAAATAATTAAAATTAGAGCTGAAATCAATGAAATTAAAACAAAAGACACAGTTGAAAAAATTGATAGAACAAAAAGTTGGTTCTTTGAAAAAAAAGTAAATAAAATTCACAAACCCTTAGCCATGCTAATGAAGGGAAGGAGAGAGAAAACTCAAATCACTAATGTACATGATGAAAAAGGAAATATCACATCAGACACTACATAAATACAGAAGATAATTAGAAATTATTTGAAAACTTGTACTCTAATAAAATAGAAAATATTGAAGGAATCAAAAAAATTCTAGAGTCATATAATTTTCCCAAATTAAATTAGGATGATATACACAATTTAAACAGATCAATTTCAAGTGACAATATAGCAGACACCATCAAAAGTGTACCGACCAAGAAAAGCCCGGGACTGGACAGATACACAGCCGAGTTCTACAAGACCTTTAAAGAAGAACTAGTACCAATACTCCCCAATTTATTTCAGGAAATGTAAAAAGAGGCAGCACTTCCAAACTCATTCTATGAGGCCAATATCATTCTGATTCCAAAACCAGGCACAGACACATCAAAAAAAGAAAACTTCAGACCAATATCTCTAACGAACATAAATGGAAAAATTCTCAAAAAAATCTGGCAAATCAAATAAAAAACATATCAAAAAGATCATGCACCCCAATTAAGTGGGATTCATCCTAGGGATGCAACGTTGGTTCAATATATGGAAATCAATAAATGTAATTCATCACATCAGTAGACTTAAAGGTAAGAATCATATGATAATCTCAATAAACACAGAAAAAGCATTTGACAAAATACATCACCCCTTTATGTTCAGAACACTACAAAAACTAGGGATAACAGGTACATATCTCAACATCATAAAGGCTATCTATGCTAACCCCAGGCCAACATCATTTTAAGTGAAGAAAATTGAAGGCAGTCCCTCTAAAAACTAGAATAAGACAGGGATGCCCTCTTTCACCACAATATTTAATCATGTTAAATATTGTCTATTTAACATAATTCTTCAAACATTGGCCAGAGCAATTAGACAGATGAAAGAAATTAAAGGAATATATATAGGAAAAGAAGAGCTCAAATTGACACTATTTGTTGATGATATGATTCTATACCTAGAAGACCCTAAAAGTTCCTCCAGAAAACTTCTAGAACTAGTAAATGAATTCAGCAAAGTAGCAGGATATAAAATCAACACCCATAAATCAAAGACATTTCTGTATATCAGTGACAAATCCTCAGAAAAGGAAATGAGAAAAACGACCCCATTCACAATAGCCTCAAAAAATACTTGGGTATCAATGAAAGAGTTGAAAGATCTATATAATGAAAATTACAGAACCCTAAAGAAAAAAGTCAAAGAAGACTTTAGAAAATGGAAAGATCTACATTGCTCTTGGATAGGCCGAATTAATATTATCAAAATTACCACACTTCCAAAAGCACTGTACAGATTTAATGCAATTCCCATCAAAATCCTAATGACATTCCTCATAGAAATAGAAAAGGCAGTCATAAAATTCATCTGGAAAAATAAGAGACCCAGAATAGCTAAATATCCTTAGCAGGAAGAGTGAAGCAGGTGGCATCACTATACCAGAACTTAAACTATACTACAGAGCAACAGTAACAAAACAAGCATGGTATAGGCATGAAAACAGACTGGTAGACCAATGGTACAGAATAGAGGACACAGAGACTAACCCACAAAATTAAAATTATCTTATATTAGACAAAGGTGCCAAAAACATGCATTGGAGAAAAGATAGCCTCTTCAACAAATGGTGCTGGGAAAACTGGAAATCCATACGCAACAAAATGAAGTTAAACCCCTATCTATCACCATGCACAAAACTCAACTCAAAATGGATCAAGAATTTAGGAATAAAACCAGAGACCCTGTGTCTAATAGAAGAAAAAGTAGGACAAAATCTCCATTATGTGGTATTAGGCCCCAGCTTCCTTAATAAGACTCCTGTGGCACAAGAATTAAAATCATGAATCAATAAACAAAATGGACTCAAACTAAAAAGTTTCTTCTCAGCAAAAGAAATAATCTTTGAGGTGAATAGAGAGCCTACATCTTGGGAGTAAATATTTACCCCTGGAACGTCAGAAAGAGCACTAATCTCTAGGGTATATAAAGAAATCAAAAAGCTAAACACCAAAACAACAAATAACCCAATCAATAAATGAGCCAAGGACTTAAACAGACACTTCTCAAAAGAGGATATACAATCAATCAACAAATACATGGAAAAATGTTCATCATCACTAGCAATTAGAGAAATAGAAATCAAAACCACTCTAAGATTTCATCTCACTCCAGTCAGAATGGCAGCTATTTTGCATACAAACAACAATAAGTGTTGGTGAGGTTGTGGGGGAAAAGTCACACTCATACAGTGCTGATGGGACTGGAAATTGGTGCCACCAATATGGAAAGCAGTATGGAGATTTTTTGGAAAATTGGGAATGGAACCACCATTTGACCCAGGTATCCATGTCCTCCATCTATACCCAAAGGACTTAAAAACAGCATACTACAGGGACACAGCCACATCAATGTTTATAGCAGCACAATTCACAATAGCTAAACTGTGGAGCCAACATAGATGTCCTACAATACATAAATGGATTAAAAAAATGTGGCATACATACACAATGGAATATTACTCAGCAATAAAAGAGAATAAAATCATGGCATTTGCAGGTAAGTGGATGGAGTTAGAGAATATAATGCTAAGTGAAGTTAGCCAATCCCAAAAAATCAAATGCCAAATGTTTTCATTGATATAAGTAGGCTGATTCATAATGGGATAGGGAGAGGGAGCATGGGAGGAGTAGACGAACTCTAGATAGGGCAGACAGGTTAGGGGGGAAGAGATGGGGCATGGGGTTATAAATGATGGTGGGATGTGATGATCATTATTATCCAAAGTACATGTATGAAGATACGAATTGATGTGAATATACTTTGTATACAACCAGAGATAAGAAAAATCATGTTATATATGTGTAATAAGAATTGCAATGCATTCCACTGTCATATATAAATAAAAATTTTAAAAAAAATAATTAAGGTGCAAATGCAACTCTTTGGAGGATAAACATGAGTACCATTGGAACTTTATTATGGCATAAAAATTGATTTACGTTTTTAAGAGCCATTAAATCTTCAGGTTGGTCTGTGAATTTAACATTTGGATTTATTGTAAATCTGCCAAGCTATTTTTTTTTTGGAATAAAAGTGAGCAAGATTCTGAGCATATGGGAATAGGACAGGGAAGTTTAATTTTGGGAAATGATGTTTGTTTAGAAAAGGTCTTGATCAGCTCTGTCCAAAAATATAATGCAAGTTGTATATAGAAGTTTAAATTTTCTGTTAGCCATATTAACAAATCATGAAAAGAAAACAGGTAAAATTAATATTAATATTTTGTTAAACCTTCTATATCCCTAATATTATCATAAAATATTATAATTATAATATAACTTTATATTACTATATACTATTTAATGTTAATTTTCAATTAATGTTTAAAATTTTAATTATATATATGACAACAGAATGCATTTTGATTCATTGTACACAATTGCAGCACAAATTTTCATTTCTGTCTAAACAATGTAGCATTGCACCATATGTGCAATCACAGATGTAGCTAGATAATAATATCCATCTAATTCCACCATCTTTCCTGCCACCATATTCCCTTCCATTTCTTCCTTCCCCTTTGCCCAATCCAAAGTTCCTCCATTTTTCCCATGGCCTCCTCCATTTTGGATAAGCATTCACTTATCAGAGACAACATTTGGCCTTTGGTTTTTGGGGATTGGCTTACTTCGCTTAGCATGATAGTCTCCAACTCTATTCATTTACCTGCAAATACCATAATTTTATTCTCCTGTAATGCTGAACAATATCCCATTGTGTATATATATCACAGTTTCTTCATGCATTCATCCATTGAAGGACATCTAGGTTGCTTCCGCAGTTTATTTATTATGAATTGAGCTGCAATAAACATTGATATGGTTGCGGTTACTATGGTATAATCATTTTAAGTCCTTTGAGTATAGACCGATTCTCTCACCATGCACAAAACTCAACTCATAGTGGATCAAAGGCCTAGGAATTAGACCAGAGGCCCTGTGCGTTATAGAGGAAAAAGTAGGCCCAAATCTTCATCATGTCAGATTAGGTCCTGACTTCCTAAATAAGACTCCTAAAGTGTAAGAAATAAAATCAAGAATCAATAAATGGATGGATTCAAACTAAAAAGCTTCTTATCGGCAAAAGAAACAATCAATGAGGTGAATAAAGAGCGTACATTTTGGGAGCAAATTTTGGCCACATGCACGTCAGATAGAGCACTAATCTCTAGGATATATAAAGAACTCCAAAAACTTAACACCAAAAAAACAAACAACCCAATTAATAAATGGGCTAAGAACCTGAATGAATACTTCTCAGAAGAAGATACACATTTGATCAACAAATATATGAAAAACTGTTTAACATCTCTAGTAATTAGAGAAATGCAAATCTAAACTACTCTAAGATTTCCTCTCATGCCAGTCAGAATGGCAGTTATCAAGAATAGAAACACAATAACTGTTGGCAAAGATGGGAGGGAAGGCACACCCATACATTGTTGGTAGGACTGCAAATTGGTGCAACCCCTCTGAAAAGCAGTATGGAGATTCCTTAGAAAACTTGGAATGGAACCACCCTTTGACCCAACTATTCCACTTCTCGGTCCATTGTTTAAACATTTGAACAATATCAAATTTTGAGACATTTTATATTCTTTTCATACTAAGTCTTTGAAATCCAATATTCTGCACTTGGGAAAATATCAATTTGTGCTGGCCAAATTTCAATTGCTCCGTAGTCACATGTGATTGGTGGCTACCATAATGGTCTATGTAAAGCTGTATTCTTGGTATTCAAGGTCAGAAGCTGATGCATTACCTGTAGGTTCCTTAATAATGGAGACTATCAAGCCCCATCCCAGACCTAATAAGTCATAATCATTTTAATAAGGCTCTTGGGTGATTAAAATGCACATTAATCACTGAAAAGTACTGGCATTAGAGAGCACTGGACATTTCTTAGGATATACATCATGGTTTTTCCATTCTGGATTGGATAGTGAAGATTATCCCCTGACAAGGGAAATTCAAAAGGTGAAACACTGGCAACAATAAGGGTGTGCTAAATACAAATTGTGCTTAGGTTGCAAGATTGCTTTTTGTGTTTTGAGAAATCTGTTTGTGAGTATGTTGGTGAATATAAGCTATCTCTATCCTAAATCATAGATAGGGACTTTATTCATGAAGTTTTGTGAATACTTAAGTTGGCTAGTTACATATCGCATCCATTCAACTTAGCATTTTCAAATAAACTAACATATGTATTAGCATTCTTGCTCAAATAAATAACAACTCCCTGAAACAAATTTCTCTTTAACTCTCTTCCTTTTCCAGCTCATTTTCCCCTTTTTCAAGCCCAACCAATCCACTACTCTTCATGCTTCCTCTAATGTGTCATTTGAAATCTATTTCCTTCTAAACAAACATGAAATATCTTAACAACTTTATCCATCACCATGTAGTCTTAAATGAAACATATCCAAAATTCCTTCATAATACTTTTCTAGAACCTCTAAATCTGTCCACCCATTGTCTCCTACTTTCTTTCAAATTCAAAGGATAAGAAGTCAGAAATCCAGATATGAACAAAACAGATCCAGTCCTTGCCTTCACAGAGCATAAAGTTTTATGAGATGATGAAGGACAAATCTTTATCACGTATTTACAATTTTGATAATTACTCTATAGAAGAAGTGGAGATTGAATGGAAGATAATGGTTCGAATATGGTTTGTACCCTCTGAAACTCATGTTGAAATTTGGTCCCCAATTTGGTAACAATCTTGAGAGGTGTTAGGGACTTTAAGAGGCTATTAGAGAACTACAAGGAATTAATGCAATTGCTCCAGGACTGAATCATGAGACTGGGTTATTATAGAAATAGGACCACAGTACTTCAGTCTACAAATATTTGAGTTTTTTATGTGATAGGTATTATTTTAAGGGCAGGGTTACAACAATGAACAAAACAAGGTCTCTTCCCTGAAACTTACAATCTAGCAGGGGAAATAACACCAATTAAATAAGACAAAAAGATATCATTTAAAATTATTATAAACACTACAAAAGAAAATAACAGAGCACAATGAGAAACTGGAATAGTATCACTTACTCTCATTCACCTACTTTCTGATCATTAAATAAAGTTAATTTTCCATATTCAAACTTAAATATCATTTTTTCAGTGACCTGCCAGACTTTGAGAGCTCCATGTAATATATTTTTGTTTTAGTCCATTTTCTGATGCTTTAACAGACAAGATAATTTATAAATAATAGAAGCTTATTATATTTCATAGGTCTAGATTCTAGAAAAATTGCAAGAGCAGGGCACAGACATCTTATCAGCTTCTGGTGAAGGCCTTGTGCTCCTTCAACTCATGACAGAATCTGGAAAAAGACAAAATATGAGGAGTGGCCTACTTCTATATATATATACTCCATGTTTGTATAATTTTATCAAAATGTATTCTAATATCATGTATAACTAAGAAGAACCAATAAAAAAAAGCAGACAAAAAAGTGTTTAGGGCTTTATACTACAGTATAAAACGTCATACATTGTAGATCTCATCTGGCTAAGAAAACTCCCTTTTAGAGAACTCACATACTGAAATCTCTGTGATCTCAAACTCCAGTACTTTTCCTTATCCTATTATTTTATTCTCCCAGTGCATGTTCTTTCCCTTTATTTTTTATCTCATGTCTCTTTCATATTTCCAGTCGTCTAGTTTAGTACCTCATTGTAGTTTCAGGCTTTCTCCCATTCATTGTCAGACAATTCAATGAGGAATTTGTTCCTTTCCTAGAATCTCTTACCACTTTCGCTTTATGGAAATGTAACTGATGTGACACAGCAATCTGTATACGGGGTAAAAATGGGAGTTCATAACCCACTTGAATCAATCTGTGAAATATGGTATGTTAAGAACTATGTAATGTTATGAACAACCAACAATAAAATAATTAAAAAAAAAAAAAAGAAAGTAAAAAAAAAAAAAAATTTTTCTGGGGCTGGGGATATGGCTCAAGCGGTAGCGTGCTCGCCTGGCGTGCGTGCGGCCCGGGTTCAATCCTCAGCACCACATACAAACAAAGATGTTGTGTCCGCCGAGAACTCAGAAAAAATACATAAATATTAAAAAAAAATAAAAATTTTTCTGTCCTGGCTAATGCCTATTGCTTAATAGACCATATCATATTCTGTGAAAATTAAGAATAGTTTCAAACCATGTCCATGGTATCCACTGAAAATCCATCTTCACTGGTTTCAGTAAGCCTTCATAATATATAATAATTCTTGTATTCTTTCTTATAGACTCCCTATCCCAATGACCAATTACCATTTCAGATTTTTGGCCTGTTTTCTGGACTTCTACTTCATGTGCTCCATCCAGATCTGTTCTCTCACCTCAAATCCCCCATCCCTGTTTCTTTTTTTGTTTAGCTTTTTCTTGTTGCTGAATTGAGAAATGTTTTCCTTTAATTTCTGAATTTCTTTCTGTGCTTTCTCTAAGGTCATATTACACCAAGTATAGATCTCCACAAGCATTCTCTCGTATTTTTTTTCACTTCCACTCACACTTGAAATCCTATATAGTGTAATATCTATAAGCACAGGCTCTAGAATCAGCATACCAAGACTTGAATTCAAATTCCACCATGTAAATCTTTCTGAACTTTATAGTCCTCACTGTAAATAAACAGCATAGTTTCAAGGATTGAGATAATCTACATGAAGCATTAAGCAGAGTGCCTAGTATATAGTGAAAACTAAATTATTAAGTATTATGCTAAAAACAATGATGTTGATCAAAATAAAGAAGCTCAGTTTTCCCTTATTTTAAAATAATTGCCATTTCTGATCACAACCCTGAATAAAAAAAGTTGTCTCTCTTTTTTCCACCAGTTGCTCTTTACTTAACCACAGACTTCTGTTATCACTGTTTAACTAAAACTGCTCTCCTGATGATGCTGAATCTCTTCACACCTTGTCTAGTGTTCAATCACATATATCATAATGCCTCCTGTCAAATACATTGCCTGATTCCACAGGTGTGTTTTTTCAATTGTACATAATCAACCTTGATTTTAAGAGAGGAGTCTTAAAATTGTCATTACATAGGAATTCAGAGAAGACAAGAAAGGCCTTCAACAGAAAAAAATGACATTAATTTTTCAAGTGTCATTTTGTGAAATAATAAAATTCAATGTCTGACCTGATCTTGAATAATTTTCATTCACTCTCTTATCAGTCTTATCATCCTTCATCCACATTATGCTTTCCCAAGAAAATAAAGTTTAAAAATATAATATTTCATAATACTATCAATGAAGTTAATGACATGTTAATTAATAATCATTATAATATGACATTTTTGTGGATTAGGACTACAGTTTAAACCACTGAACTGCATCACCCTTGGTTCATATGATACCTCTTTTGAAAACTAAACTGTAGCTCCATATACAGATTCCTCAGGAAGGTGCTGATATCATTGCATTTCAGAGAAGTGGAAGGTCCTGCTTCAGGAAGTAAGGAAATCTAATTTTAAAGTCTAATAAGGAAATCTGGGCAGATGAATACTGAGGAGAAGGTGATGCTGATCTAGCTGAGTGCACCGAAGAATTAAAACTTGATGGGAAATCATTGTGCTTCAGGGAACAAGACCAGCAAAGGCTTAGAGCACAATGTGAGGATCAATATTGGAAGAATAAAATAATTGAATTAGCAAATCCTCAGAACAAATAGACCGAAGGGAACAATAGGCAGCAAAGCTCTGACTGACTTATGAAAGTTAAGAGAAATTAAAAAGGGAAATGGACCTACATCTTTTGGAATCAGGTCAGCTAACACTATAGCTGGACATAGAATACACCTTGCTCCAGAAAGTAAAACTGCCATTGCTACTGCCTTGCTAACCTAAGACTAATTGTCTCAGACCTAGGAGTGTTCAGCAGCCCCAATTCAAGCCCTTGTAACTAAAGAGCAAAGTATTTGTTTTAATTCCTGTTTCAGTCACTAACTAGCTTTGTGACTCAGGCAAGATATTTAAACTCAATTCACCCTCTAAAATGAGGACCAAAAGAATTTATATGCTTTAGGGATGGTATACTACTAATGTGAGATAATGTATGTAAATTACTTTGAGAGTGCCTTTCTTAATTTTTATTGCCTCCATCTTAGTCTATTACATTTTGCTCTAAGGGAATTCTTACCATTAGGTGATTTATACATAATAGAGATTTGTTTGGCTTACAATTCTGGAGACTAGGAAGTCCAAGAGTGTGGCTCAGGCATCTTCCTGGCTTTTATGAGGGTCTCATGTGCATTAAAACTTGGCAGAATATAAGTATGTGTATGAAAGAGGAAGCAAGAGGAAGCTGAGGAAGCCAAACTCACTTTTTTATTAGAGCATTAGAATTATTCATAGTATATGGGTTCATTTTGACAAAATAATACTTGTAAGGAATTTGATTTCCATCATTACCCCCTTTCCCTTTCCTTATCCCTCCCCTATTCTCTCTCCTCTCTTCTATTGATCTTTCTTTCTCTCCTTTATTGTTTTTGATTGTTTTTTCTACATATATATACAGGTTAAATTCTTTTTGGTACATGTATATGTGTATAAAACATGATGTTGTTAAATCCATTCCATTTTTCCACCCATTTCCCTTCTTTTCTTCCCCCTTCTCATTCTTCATCTTCTACTAATCTTCCTCATATCACTGTAATAAACCAACCTCATGTTAACTAATATCTTCTCATAAGAACTCAGTCACTCCTGTGAAAGCAACATCAATCCCTTCATAAGGTAGAGCTCAAAACACCTCTTAAATTATCCTACCACCTCTCAACACTGTTACACTGGAGTGGACAAATCACACCCTAACCATACCAGATTCTCAATATTATTATTTAGTATCCCCATCCTTAGATAGGAGGAAAAATAAATACAAATGGTAGAAACTGAGAACATTTGTTTTCTTGTTACAAAAATCAAGAGACTCAGTGAAAGTTTGTATTTTGCCCTGGCTAAAATATATTCAAGCATTATCAGTGATTTCATTATACATACTTGTATCATTTTGTTTAAAAATAGGTAATTTCACATTGCCCTATTGTTTTGCTGTGCTGGAAATTGAAACCAGGTTCATGCAGACTCTAGAAAAGTACTTTACCACTGAGCTACATCCCAAGCCCTGACACTACTATTTTAAACTAAGGTGGTTACATGGTGCATGGCTATACTCAGTTTGCTGGAAAAGTATTCATTAGGAACCCATCAAATATTGTGATTAAAAATAAGAGAAGCTGGCCACAGTGGCACACACCTGTAATCCCAGTGGCAGGGGAGGCTGAGGCAGGAAGGATCACAAGTTCAAAGCCAGCTCAGCAAAAGTGAGGCACTAAGCAACTATTTGTATTTTATTTAGAGACAGTGAGACCCTGTCTCTAAATAAAATACAAAATAGGGCTGGGGATGAAGCTCAGTGGTCGAGTGCCCTTGAGTTCAATCCCCAGTGCCAAAATAAAATTGAATAGAACAGAATAAAATAAAGTAACCTACCACCTCTGTAACTTGGAGACCAAATGGCAAATATAGTTTATAATTGTAAAGACTTCCTACACAGAGCATCTACTCTTGGTCACAGCTACTTGTTTTAGATATCTTTACTCTTTACCCAAATCCCTGAATGGTAGGTATTATTAATCCATATTTGAGAGATGGTGAATCTGAAATTCAGAGACATCATTCAAGTCGATAGCCGGGAGTTCAACACTGGTCGCTGTGACCCCAAATCAAATACCCTGATCATAGTACTAGCTTACCAGGCTAACCACATGAAAGCAGGTTGACTGTTAGCTTTTTTCTAGTTATTTAGTTTAACTGAGCTCAATCTCACTAAATTTTAATTAGTACTATATTTTTGAAGGGAGGAGTAGCAAATCCAAATTTTAGGGTGAGATAGGGGTTCCTTATTGTAGAGCCCAGGCCATTCCAGGAAACATGCTATTTAGTGAGGTTGATGCGTGGTTTCCTATGCACTATGGTATAAAACTTGTCTTTGTACTAACAATTTCTGTATATGTATATGTGTATATATATATTGAATTTACCATCCAAACCAGCAATATTTTTATTTGGCACCAGGGATTGAATCCAGGGGTGCTTAACCAATGAGCCATATGTCCAACTCTTTTTGACACAGGGTCTCACTAAGTTGCTTACAGTCTTCCCAAGTTGTTGAGGCTGGCTTTGAACTTGCTATCCTCCTGCCTCAACTTCCCGAGTTTCTGGGATTACCGTTGAACACAACCATACTTGGCACCAAGCCTGCAATTTTTGTTTGATTTTTGTTAACTGTCGGCTGTCTGAATAAAAGAAATTATCACTGCATTACATTTGGCTCTTATTGGTGTCCAGTATTGTGTTTGATGCTTATTTCTAACACCAACTCTAAGAAATTTATGGATGGGAAAGCTGAGGCACAGAGAGATTATTTTAACAGACCAGAGTGCTGGTAAATTGAATAGTTCAGATTTAAACCAATTCTGAACTCCAGAACCCAGATCCTAACCCCACTGCTCTGTAAAAAACAAAACAAACAAACAAACAAACAAAAAACTCCACAATATTACAGTGACGTGGCAAACACCATTTGGTAAATTTCACACTTATATTTTCTATATAGGTATATCAGTTTCTAAATCTAATGTTGTTATCAGTATAAAGAACACAGGTTTCACAAGAATTAATAAAACAGATCAAAGTGAATAATCCTGGGACTTTGTACTCTGAAATAGAGTAGTTGTAGCCTTATCAACATTTAATTAGAATTTTAAAAGCAATTTTTAAAATGAATTAATTTATTTTAATTAGGTATATACAACAGCAGAATGCATTTTGATTCATTGTACACATTGCAGCACAACTTTTCATTTCTCTGGTTATATATGATATAGAGTCACACCATATGTGCAGTCATACATGTACCTAAGCTAATGTTGTCCATCTCATTCGACCATATTTCCTGCCCCCATATCCCTTCCCCTCTACTCCCTCCCCTTTGCCCAATCAAAAGTTCCTCTATTTTCCCCATGCCCTGCCATTATGGATCACCATCCACTTAGAAAGAACATTTGCCTTTTGGTTTTTTGGGGGGATTGGCTTACTTTGGTTAGCATGATATTCTCTAATGCCATCCATTTACCTGAAAATGCCATGATTTTATTATCTTTTAATGCTGAACAATATTCCATTGTGTATATATATACACCACAGTTTCTTTATCCATTCATCTATTCAAGGGCATCTGGGTTACTTCCACAATTTAGCTATTTTGAATTGAGCTGAGATAAACATTGATGTGGCTGTGTTACTGTAGTATGCAAATTTTAAGTCCTTTGGGTATCAACTGAGGAGTGGGATAGCTGGGTTAAATGGTGGTTCCATTCCAAGTTTTCTAAGGAATCTCCATACTGCTTTCCAGATTGGTTGCACCAATTTGCAGTCCCACCAGCAATGTAAGAGTGTGCCTTTTCCCTTACATCCTTGTTAACACTTAATATTGTCTCTATTCTTGATAACTGTCATTCTGACTGGAATGAGAGAAAAACTTAGAATAGTTTTGATTTGCATTTCTCTAATTACTAGAGATGTTGAACACTTTTTCACATATTTGTTGATCAAATGTGTATCTTCTTCTGAGAAGTGTCCATTCAGCTCCTTAGCCCATTTATTGATTGTTTTTTTTTCTTTTTTGGTGTTAAGTTTTTGGAGCTCTTTATATATCCTAGAGATTAGTGCTCTATATGACATATATGTAGCCAAAACTTGCTCCCAAAATGTAGGTTGTCTCTTCACCTCACTGATTGTTTCTTTTGCTGAGAAGAAGCTTTTCAGTTTGAGTCCATCCATTTATTAATTCTTGATTTTATTTCTTGCACTTTAGGAATCTTGTTAAGGAAGTCAGTGCCTAATCTGACATGATGAAGATTTGAGCCTACTTTTTCGTATATTAGGCAAGGGGTCTGTGGTCTAATTCCTAGGTCCTTGATCCACTTTGAGTTGAGTTTTGTGCATGGTGAGATAAAAGCAGTTTTAGTTGCATTCACTTTATGCTCTATTATCTACTAATTCATATTCTTCCTATAGCCAAAGAAGCCTGTCCATTCTTTTTTTTAAGTCCCTTGTTTGAATTTAATTATTATCACCTACCCCTGGAATTCACTCCCCTTCTCCTTTACTTTTTGGGAAATTACCTTTCACCATCTTACCTCTACTGTAAGACCTACATAAAATTCTTTCTTCCAGCATTACTGACTAACCCCACTATTCTTGTCATTCCATAGGATGGAGTATTTTACAGAGGTTATGCAAAGAGAGAACTTAACTATTCATAATGCTTGTTCATTGCATACATATGTGAGTGGTCTGGATTAATTAAAATTCCAAAATGATCAAAAATTTTTAAATTAAAATTTATGTTGTTTCGTTTTATTTACTTAAAACCCTTTTAAGGTTAGGTTGTCTTTCTTCATTTTAGTAAAAATAATACCCCTGGCTAAGATGAAAACTTTTTTGATTAACTAACAGGATAACCAGAGCCTCCACTTTATAAAAACAATTATTTATTTTTTGTAGTCATACATGACAGTAGAATGCATTTTGACATATAATACATACATGGAATGTACATACATCAATCATATTGTCTATTCTATTCTGCTGCCCTTCCTATCCTCCCTACTCCTTCCCTCCTCTCCCATCCTTTCAGAGCCTCCACTTTTTTATTTGAAATATGAGTTATGAAAGTACCAATTTCACTGATTGACATGATAATTAATTGAGATATTATATATGAATAGTTTTTTGCCAATTGTAGTGATGTGCAGGTATGCTAGATTGTTCCAAAAACTCTTGTGTGGGACTTGTAACTAAAAGAGGCAAGTATTTTGATCCTAGGACATACATAGTAGGTAATATTATTAAAATTTTCTTTATTCTTTCTGTCATTGCCATTCCCTTAAATGTAAAGTGTGGGAAAACATTTGAATATTAAGTAATTTGATTAATTGATTGATGCTTTACTATATATAGCTTTGCTAGCTACTGCTGATTATAAATGCAGTGATATCCTTTTGTTGTTGTTTTTCCAAGGGTTTTGTTCTGTCTTGGAATCCCTATTGTATGTAATAACCATGAAAGAAAGGAACTTTGTTTCTGAATTTCTGGTATTTTTTAGTCCACCTAGTAGGGGCTGTGCACACAGAGAGCTAGTCCCTACACACACACACACACACACACACACACACACACACACAAACACACACACATACAACACAATGTTAGTTGGAGCAAAGACAAATGTCCTGACACTGAGAAAATGGATCATAATAGTCCAACCTGAAACACCCACTGTCCTTTGTTCTCTTTCACAGCTCGATGCTAAACTACCTAGAAACAAGATTATTATGTGAGCTGCTTAATAAATACTGCTCAAATATTAAATTGGCTCTAAATTTTGTTGTGGTGTAGTGGTTGTTTTACTACGGCTTCATGTTCTCACTTTTCTGTTTGAAATATTTCACAGGTAATTTAAAGTTCGTGTTTTTCATATAAGACTACAATTTCATACCTCAAGACAAATAGAAGCTGGCAGCACTTCACACCTTTGGTTTCCAAATGTTGGCAAATCACTCCTGAAATATACACAATTTCCTTTTGGTTTTAGGCTAATTGTAGTACCTTAGCAATCTTGGAGACCTGCCATCTTCCAAGTGTGGAAAGAGCAAAATGGGGTGGCAGTGGGCATGTATGAATGAACAGGTTGTGTTAGGAGGTGATTGGTCAGTAACTGATGTCCACGAAGAGTTGTTGGTCTGTTCATTCCATGGGGGTTGTGTGGCCACACTGAACCACCTTGGCAGCTATCTCATTTTGAAGACTGCCCTGGAGCTTGAGCTTGGCAGATTAAAGGACCAGAGGTAGTTGGGCTTTTGTATATGCCTAGAGTTCACAGGAAAAAATGCCTCAGTGCTCTGTTTGGCCTTCTTTATCTCCCAGGGTGATAAGCAACCCCACAAAGGAACCAAACCTTGGGACCAGAAGGCCATCTCAGGCATGATGGCAAAGATGAGGAAGGCCATTGGAATCCCTGATTTGGGGCTTTCATTGCTTCCCTGTATCAGGATTCATATTCATCTAAATGATTGGGGTGGCACTTGCTTCAAATTCAGATACTTTGGCTCATCCCAGACTTCCTGAACCAGAATCATTGCAAAGTCCCAGTAATCTGATTTTTAACATCAGATGGTTCATATAAGTCAGATTTGACACCCACCATTTGGCTATCCAGAACACGCCCCAATCTCTGAATTCATTCTTTTTCTTTCTTTTTTTCACGCATTTGTGCATCATTTTTTCTATGCTTGATTTACCTCTCCCTTTTCCATCATTCTTTAAGATTTGGCTTCAAGGAAGCAACACTTTTTGGTGACAATTATGAATGGAAATGTACTGAAGTTAGATTACATTGCAAAAGATTGAAAGTGTTTAATGATAATTAATCCCCATCCACAAACCAAGAAAAATTCTAGAGCTGCTTTGTTGCATTTCTGATAATTTCTTTTAATACATGTGCTCTGTCACCTGCCTGGGAATTTATTCAGGATGACCCCTAGAGCAATGTTAGTCCACTAAGTGTTCAATAAGATTATTAAATTAGATATTGGAAAGTGCAGTTGAAATGAAAGTTCACATTCCCAAACATAGTCCTTTGAGTGAACCTGACAGGGGAAGACTGCATAGCAGAGTAGATAAACCCTTTGGACTTTAAAGTCAGAAAGACCTGGAATTCAATCCAAGCTCCATTGCTTATGTTCTGTGTGCATTTGATAATTGCCTAATCTTTCTGTTTCTTCATCTATAATGTTAGGACAATAATAGTACTGGTCTCATAAGATTGGTGTAAAGATGAAATGAAGTGGTGTGAATAAAGCCCTTAATATAGTACCTGTCCACATAATACATGTTCAATCAATAGTAGTTGTTATTAGGTCTATAATTACTAAGCAGACTTATAATGTTGAAACATCCTGAGGGGACATTAAGCTTGTAGGCCTGTTTGTCCCTGCAGTAAATGGCTCTAGGCTGTGTGTTGATTTTTTTTTAAATTCTACTGTTAGCTATTTCTTTTATTACAGACTGCTACTCTCCAACAGCTTCTTCAATCTGCTCCCTCTTCTAATTTGCTGCTTATAATCTGTTGTAAGATGGGAAACCAGATAACCAGACTTTGCATTAACACATCCACTGATTTAGTAAAGATTCTTGTTCAAAAATTCTGTATAACCCAGATATGAACTCTAGATAACTGGATATTTTTTTCTCATGCCCCACTTAAAAAATTTGACTTACAAATTTGAAGCAAGATTATAGCAAGAGGCTTATAGTTTGTGACATTCCCTCTCTCTATTCTTGGTATCTTTTCACAAAATTATTTTTCCTCATATTTGAAAAACTTGTTTTTCTCTTGTGAAAGTAATTCTTTCCATCAATGTACTTATTTTTTTTTTTAATGAAGGACATGAAGGTCCAATATAACTTAAACCCTATTCTGAGATACTCTACATTTCCAAGAAAAAAGAAGACTCAAAATGCATCATATATAATTAAAGTGACAAAAACATCAAACAAATTTTATCTTTCACAGCAACATAGAAATATAGACTTGAAATATAGATCAGCAATATAACACAAGTAGAAAAGTGATTTATTATAAAGTGTTGGAGACTAAACTATACTTTAGCTGTACTGAGAGGGTTTTGTGACTCAATTTTCAACCAATAAATGCACCTGGGAATCTGCTGGATCATGCCATTTCTTGGCATACTAACTTAAAGCTACCTTTAATAAACAGGTAGCCCTGATGCAAAAATTTGCCTCATTATCACACTGGGCATTTTGTAAGTAGTTATCCATACACATTTATAAACAGTAAAGACAAACCATTTTTCTTACTTTATAATTTATAAATCAGGAATTTGAGACTTAGGAGGTTAAGTTTGATTTGCCAAAGATCTTATGATTATCTGTCTTGATATTAAACTGTTTATATATATATATTAATTATTATTTTAATTATACTATCATATGAAGTACTGCATGATAATTTGATGTATGCATAGTGTGTCATGTTCAAATCAGGACAGTTAACATTTCCATCTCCTTAAAATGTTTAAAATATTTTTTATTAACATGGAAAAATTAAATATTCATGGGGTATATCATGATATTTCAATGCATGTATATAATATGTATTAATTAGATCAGGATAATTAATGTTTCCATCTCCTTATCATTACTTTGTGTTTGGGCCTTCAAGTTCCTCTCTTCTAATTATTCATAAAATATATAACAGATTATTGTGACCTACAGTCTGCCCCCCCCCACCCCACTGTTGCACAGAGCACTAGAAATACTTAGTTCTAACTGTGTTTGGGTACCAGTTGTCTAACTTCCCACTATTCCCTCACTTCCTAAACTTCTTAGTCTCTAATATTTACTTTAATGTTTATTTGCCATTTGTTTTATCCTTTCGGTAACATATCTCTTTATGCAATCACCCTCTTTCTATTGGGTTATTGATATTTACATTTAGAAAAACACATTTATGATATTTTTCCCAAAATAATGATACTTTTCAATTATAAAATAATTTAATTTGTGAGAAATAATTGTCTGTTTTTTTCTGGTTTTATTAGGTACTCATTGTTTTACATTTTATTTGAGTTTATGTATCCATGACTCATCCAGTTGTTGGGCTCTAACATAATATTATTTTAATATTATAAAATAAAGTTGGGTTCTAACATTATTTTTAAAGTTATCAGGTATATCAGAAAAGTTTATTGAATAATCCATCATTTTGCTCTTATATTTCTGTAGTAACTTCACTAAATATTATTTCATATTAAAGTCATTTATAAGGATTTGTACTCTGTTGTATTGTTCAGGTAGTCTTTTTCTACCATAATGTTACAATTTCAATTTACTTAGACTTATGATATATTTTTATCTGATAGAGAAAACTTTATCACTGTCTTTTTCAAGTTTTTCCTCAGATATTCTCATCCTTTTAGTCACTATTTTGAATATCAATATCTACTTGTGCAGCCAAAAGAATTGAATTTAGATTTAATTGAAATTGAATAAAAACATTTCATAGAAATTTTAAATATTCACAATATTGAGTATTGCCATCCATAAACTATGTATTTCAGTGTATTACTCTACTATTATTTTCAGCTATATAATTATGTACTTTTAAATAAATGTATGTCGACAACTATCTGAACTCTCTATTTCACTTAAAATAATGTTTTGGATATTTAGGCATATAATACTACCATTCACAAATAATGATGACTCTGTATTGCTTTTTCTGCACATCATCTCTTTTGTGATTTCAAGTTCTTCATCTATAAATGGAGATAAAACAGTAAATATGGCTGGGATTGTAAAAATTAAAGAGGCTTGGCCACATAAAACCAAAAATACCATTGTTTACATGTGGCAAATCCTCTATAAATATTGCTACTGCAGTTCTTCTTATTATTGATATTATTGTTATATTTTAGGGGGTTAGACTTGCAGAAAAATATTGAAAAGTATATTATCACTTTTTGAGAGTGTATACAATAGATAAATTTTATATAAAGAAAGTATGGCCAGGCACGATGGCTCATCCCTGTAATCCCAGTGGCTCTGGAGGCTGAGACAGGAGAATCGCAAGTTCAAAGCCAGCTTCAGCAAAAGCAAGACACTAAAGCAACTCAGTGAGACCCTATCTCTAAATAAAATACAAAACAGGGCTCAGTTGTCAAGTGCCCCTGAGTTCAATCACCCATATCCCCAAAAAATTAAATTAAAAAATTAAATAAAGTGAAGTAATCAACAAATTTAAAAACAAACCATTTAAAAAAGTAAAAAAGTGTGTCTTTTATCTAATTTATTTAGAAATTTAATTTAGGAATAGGTCTTAATTTAATCAAATATTTTGCCTTTTCACTTTTGGGGAATATTTATCTGGTTTCCTAATTTGTCTTTTTAATTTGATGGATTATATTAGTAGATTTCCTAATGTTTAAATATCCTTGTGAACTACACTTCCCTAGGATTACCATGGCATGTTTCACTTTTTTAAAAAAAAAATTTAGTTGTGAATGGACGAAAACCTTTATTTTACTTATTTATTTTTCTGTGGTGCTGAGGATCGAACCCAGTGCCTCATATGTGCTAGGCAAGTGCTCTACCACTAAACTACAACCCCAACCCATGTTTCCTTTTTAATATGCCCATAAATTTGTTTTCTCAGTGCATTAATTAGTTCTAATATCAGTGAGATTCATGTCTTTGTTTTTCTGAGCTACCTTTTTTCAGATTTTAGTATCTGGGTTATTTTGTCTTCAGAAATTATATGGAGCTTTTTATATTTTTTCTGTGTATTGGAATGATTTATGTAATTGTAAATATTTGTCTCCTGTTCATTTAGAAACCTCAGCATATTATTTCCACAGAAGAGTTATACTTTACTTTTGAAAATTAAACTATATTATATTCTTTCTTTCCTTAAAATTTATCATTGCTCTTGGAATAAACTCACAAGCTCTTGCAATGATGTAATTGCGCCTGCCAATCCCTTTAGCATCATGTATTCTTTTCCAGGCTCATTCTGAAAGAAGCCAATGAAGCTCAGCTCAGTTCTTCCAAGATGAAATAGTCCTTGCCCACGACCTTCATCCATGGTGTACTCTGCCCTCTCACTCTCAACTCTTCACATTCTCATTCCCCAGGTCTCAGCTTAAATGAAGCATCCTAGGAAAGTTACTCCCTGACCATTCTATATAGAGTATATTACCTTGCTATTCTTTTTTATAGCATCTGATTAATTTCCTTTATGACATTAATAGCATTTTTAATTATTTCTTTGTGTATTTTTTCATATAGTCAATCTATTCCTTATTCATTGCCCATCTCCTGCAATTAGAGGCTATTCTACTTTTTGGTATGCAATTATGTCAATCTTTTTATAGATGTCCTATCACAAAACTTTTTACAATTTGCATTATATTTTTCAGTCATACTTATTACATTTTGGGGACTCCATTTTTCATTCAATTCTCTGAGCAATGATGGACTTCTTATGGTAGGAATAGCTTTTGCTTGACTTGTCAATTTAGCTTCATTGATAGGTGGACTGGGATATGAATTTAGTTTAAGGGCATTTGGTATATTTTTCCAGGCTCATACATATATGAAAGTTAATAAATGACAACTTGCTTAGCTGAATAGCCTTTGGGAGAGAATATTTCTTCCTTAGAACACTGAATATGTTGCATTATTAACCTGTTGTGGGATACTGCCACATCGATGTTCATAGCAGCACAATTCACAATTGCTAGACTGTGGAACCAACCCAGATGCCCCTCAATAGATGAATGGATAAAAAAAAATGTGGCATCTATACACAATGGAGTACTATGCAGCAATAAAAAATGACAAAATCATAGAATTTGCAGGGAAATGGACGGCACTAGAGCAGATTATGCTTAGTGAAGCAAGCCAATCCCTAAAAAACAAATACCAAATGTCTTCTTTGATATAATGAGAGCAAATATGAACAGAGCAGGGAGGAAGAGTAGGAAGAAAAGAGTAACATTAATCAGTGACATGAGATGGGAGGGAAAGGGAGAGAAGAGGAAAATTGCATGGAAATAAAGGGAGACCCTCATTGCTATACAAAATTACATATAAGAGGTTGTGAGGGGAATGGGAAAATAAACAAGGAGAGAAATGAATTACCGTAGATGGGGTAGAGAGAGAAGAAGGGAGGGGAGGGGAGGGGGGATAGTAGGGGATAGGAAAGGTAGCAGAATACAACAATTACTAATAGGGCACTATGTAAAATTGTGGATGTGTAACCGATGTGATTCTGAAATCTGCATTTGGGGTAAAACTGGGGGTTCATAACCCACTTCAATCTAATGTATGAAGTATGATATGTCAAGAGCTTTGTAATGTTGTGAACAACCAATAAAAAAAAGATTAAAAAAAACCTGTTGTTTTTAGTATATCAGGGAGGATGTGTGAAGTTTGAAATGTCTAACTTTTTTTCCTATGAAGAAAACCCTCCTTCTGCCCATACATGCATGGAGGTTAGTAGGAAATTTTAAATTCCTGTTAATACATTCAAATCAACTATTTGCCAGAATATGTGTAGCAATAGTAATCCCTAAGGATTTTGGACCCTGATATTTACTCAGCTCAGAAATTTTGTCAATTACTGTAGCTTTTGTTATTATATCTGCTCAATTAAGTCTGTTCTTTAGAAACACCAGTTGTCAGTTGTTTAGTCTCCATTCTTTTTATTTTTCTTATTGTCATCACCTGTCTTTTCCTCTCTGCTATTGTTTCATAATTTGCCTTCCATTTCACTGATTTTACTAAGTTACAGTCCTTTTCATTTTTATTTATGGACTGTGTTTTATTTATGGTTTGCTATTTTGCTTTCTTTTAAATGATTTTTTCTACACAGTTCCTTTTTATATCATCCAGATGCTTTCACATCGCATCCTGTTATCTTTTAGTTTTCTCTCTCCTTATTTCATAGAGATGGTGTCTTGTTGAATCCTATTTAGAATGCTAAGAGGTTTCAGTTTTTTTCTCATGCTTCCTAGAGCCAAAAACTATGAGTCTGCTCCTCCACTAAAAATATTGCCTTTCAAAAATATCACTTTTCCTTTTTTCTGCAGTATTAATATTGGATAAATGAGAGCTCTACTCTGTCCCAATGTTGTGAGCTCTATTAGGTACCCATTATTCCCAGGTCTTTTCCAATTTGTATATGGATAGAATGGTAGTAGGCAATCTTTTATCTAATTCAGGGTTTTTTAAAAAAAAATCTTAGATGCTGTTAACTTTTTTGGCCAGATAATTCTTTTTGATGAGCAATATTTCTGGACATTGAAGGATGTTTAGCAGCATCCCTGGAATATACCCACTTGATTCAATTCACACCTCCCTTATCCTCTAGTTGTAACAACCAAAGATGTCTTCACACATTGGGTAATGTCCTCTCAGGGTAAAGACTGTCTCTGCTTTCCAGATGACAAACACTTGTCTAAACAAACTATTAGATCAATGTGGGATCTCAATTTATGTTTTAGTGTCCTGTGTTCATTTTTCTAAAACCTTAAGCTTCAGCATCTGCTATTGTCAATTATGTCCTGTGTCTTCCTCCTTTGATAGCATTTTATTTACTGGGACTCTTCCCAGTGGTCACATTTGGTTGTGAAGTTTACACTGTATACAGGGTGTCTGGTTTAATAGGGGCTATAATAGAGCATGTGCTTAATTTTCCAAGATATGTGTGCATGTGAGGCTATCTCAGGCATGTAACCTCTTTTTCTAATTTATTTATTTATTTATTTTTTAATATTTTTTATTGGTTGTTCACAACATTACAAAGCTCTTGACATATCATATTTCATACATTAGAATCAAGTGGGTTATGAACTCCCATTTTTACCCCAAATACAGATTGCAGAATCACATCGGTTACACATCACATTTTTACATACTGCCATATTAGTGACTGTTGTATTCTGCTACCTTTCCTATCCTCTACTATCCCCCCTCCCCTCCCATCCCATCTTCTCTCTCTACCCCATCTGCTGTAATTCATTTCCCTCCATGTTTGTTATCCCATTCCCCTCATAACCTCTTATATGTAATTTTGTATAACAATGAGGGTCTCCCTCCATTTCCATGTGATTTCCCTTTTTTTCTCCCTTTCCTTCCCACCTCATGTCTCTGTTTAATGTTAATCTTTTCTTCCTACTCTTCCTCCCTGCTCTGTTCATAGTTGCTCTCATTATATCAAAGAAGACATTTGGTATTTGTTTTTTAGGGATTGGCTAGCTTCACTAAGCATAATCTGCTCTAGTGCCATCCATTTCCCTGCAAATTCCGTGATTTTATCATTTTTTAATGCAGAGTAATACTCCATGGTGTATAAATGCCACATTTTTTTATCCATTCATCTATAGAAGGGCATCTGGGTTGATTCCACAGTCTAGCAATTGTGAATTGTGCTGCTATGAACATCGATGTGGCAGTATCCCTGTAGTGTGCTCTTTTAAGGTCTTCAGGAAATAGTCCGAGAAGGGTCATGGAGAAACAAACTAAATTAGAAAAAAAAAAAGAGATAAACAATTCTTTTTCTAATTTAAATAGATCTTGTGACCTTGGATCTATTACTTGCAGCATACAGTATATCTCTGCTAATTCCTATCTTATGCCACTCTTTCTGTCACACTATTTTCTTGAATTATAGGCCCTGAATGAATTAGAAAGGTAAGCATTGCTAAAAGGATATAATAGTGTTCTGGTCACCTAAAAAAGACCTGCACTATATTGGTTGTGCTGTGTTTCTGAATGGTATATATTCCGCAGCCAGGCAGTGTGGGAGATATGACACCTCGCTCCATTTCTTTCAGGACAACAGGTGTACTTCATTTTAACTTACAAAGCATGTGCCAGCTTCCAATTATAATTGCCAATTTCATTTTGTATGTCCTATAATTAGAGAAAAAAATGGTTTCAGGTTTTGGCAATTACTTTCTTGTCAGTCTTACTTTTTAGCATTATTATTTTTTTTGTCTTTTTTCCTGTCTTCATATGCATTATTGTTGGAAAGTGGGAGAGTGTGAAACAGGGACAGCTAGCCATTGTGATTTTAAACCTGAAGATTTGAATAAACTTTTCAATTGGATAGAAAATCAGATTTTCAAATATATACTTTTATAGTATTATTCTGTGGTGAGGAAGATAAAAAATGTAAATACACAAGGGAAAATAAAAAGTTAAAAAAATAAATGTGATAAAATAATTATAGGTTCAACACTCTGGGGTTTTAAAAAAGGAATAATCTAAGAAATCAGGAAATGTTTCCTAGAAGAATTGACATTTGACCTAAATTTTAAAAGATAAATAGTGGCACATTAACAGGAAAATACAACAGTCAGGGCTAGCAGCATGGCAGTAAAAAGAGTGGGTCAGTACCTGCTTTTCCCATCCCTATTTAGTTATAGGCACTAATGTCTTTAGCCTATAAGCTTAGACTCACCTACTTTTCATGCCAGTTTCATAAGTCATCCAGGTATTTATAATCATATCCACTATCCAAATGAGCTTTTTCATAATATTGACCATGACAACATGAATTGCCTAATAACATCAATTGCTATTAGTTGTCAAATTTGTATCACATGACTCCTGTCTTTATTCTTTAATTTGTACACAAAACCCCTTCTGCAACTCCCAGAAAAAATTGAGAGATTCCTACATTGCCTATCCTTTGTTCGTTCCATTTTGTTTGAGACTAGGTCTCGATGCTCTCCTTTTCTTATACTATAATCCTTCTCCTATTGAATGAATAGGACAAAGACAATGCTACCTGTTTCTTGAGCATCATTATTACTTATGATGTCCTGCTGCTGTAACACCCACATGTCTATCCCACTAGTTAGTTACACAATTCATGACTGAACTTGTTATTCTATACCCCAGTCACAGATTTGGGATTATTTTAAAGAAAATTTCATATATATTATTATTTTGTTTGAAAATATTTTGAGCTAAATTCTAAAAGTTAAGTGCCTTTTAAATATTATTTCCAAAAATAAATTAGAAAAATTTTTTGTTATTAAATATCCATTACTCAAAAATTACCTTTTATAATGTGTTTAAATTTGAATTCAAATAATATCCATTCATATATTTCAATTGATTAGCATATCTCTTAAATCTCTTTTAATCACTAGCTTCTCTGATGTATGATTTTTCTTTGCAATTTTTTGAGACTATTTTTATCTGTGGAAGATCTTGCAGTCTGGTTTTTGCTTGCATTCTCATGGTGTCATTAATCTGTCTTTCTGTCCCTTGTATTTTCTGTAAATTAATGGTTGGATCTACTTGCTTGATTAGATATTAATTTTTTGGACAAGACTACATCATAGATGGTGCAAGGTTCTTGCCTTTTGAGTATATGGTATCTAACTGTCCTTTTTGTGGTGCTCTCATCCATTGATGATTATATCCCAAATAATCAATTCAAATGGTGATATTTTCATACTACCATATTTTCTTCATTTAGTAGCATGGATAATTCTACAAAGATAAACTTCTCTTGTTTTACTGCTTAAGATGTGGGTCATATAAAAAAGCAAAATGAATGGTTATTGTTCCTCTCTCACCAGTTTTTAGGATAATGGATTTCTTTCTTGGCATCCCCCAAGAGTAAATCATATTTAATTTTAGTGTCATTACGAAATCATCAATATCAACATAGTTTGATGTATTTAAACTTATTGTAGCTACTATCCTTGTTAATGATTCTATCTTAAGCCATTCAGTTTTTTCATCTTTGTTCTTTTTTCTTTTTTTCGGTTTTATTGAAGTATAATTAATAAATAAAAGTTCAGAGTGTATAACATAATGAGTTGATATACATATAAATTGTGAAGTGTTTACTAAAATGAAATTAATTAACATCTATTACCACACATAGTTACAATTTTGGGAGGAATATAGACAGATATCTACTCTCATAACAAAGTTTATAAGTAGACAACAAGGAATTAATGAATATAGTAATGCTATATGCTAGATGCTCAAAACTTCTTCATCTTATAACTGGAAGTTTATACATTTGACGGGCATCTCCCCTTTTCCCTAGCCCTTGCCCCACCATGCTTCTCTCTTCTTCTGAGTTGGACATTTTTAGATTCTCCATATGAATGAGAAAATGCTGTAGTTTTCTTTCTGTGCCTGGCTTATCTCATTTAGCATAATATCCTCCAGGTTCATTCTTGTTGACACAAATGACAGGATTTTCTAATTTTTACATCTAAATAAAATTCTATTGCATACTTATACTATGTTTTCTTTATCCATAATCATTTTGACATGGCCCTAGAACTTTTTGATGGTTTCTTTGCTTTGTGATGTAGAAATATGTTACAGGCTCATTTGTACATTTCCTGCACCCATACTACAACCAGCCATTTTCCAAAAGAGCCGTGGTTCCTTTGAGTAGGAAGTTATATTCTAAACCATGATTTGGAAGCTGGGTTGTCGCTCAGTGTTGGATGCTTGCCTAGCACATATGAGGTACTGGGTTCAATCCTCAGCACCACATAAAAATAAATAAAATAAAGGTATTGTGTCCATCTGCAACTAAAAATGTTTTTTATTTATTTTTTTTGTTAATAATATTGTATACTTGAAATTTATTAAGAGAACAGATCTTAAGTGTTGTCACACACACATACAAAGATAACCATGAGGTGACAAATATGAACTAACGAGTTGCAGTCACCATTTCACACAAATCATTGCAAACTCAAACATTGCAAACTTGACATGCACATGGTTTTGTCAATAATACTTCAGTAAAGCTGAAAAAAGATAATTTAAGTCAGCTAAAATGTTACTGGATTAATTGTTGAAAGGAACTGGTGAAGACTTAAAGATCTTTATTGAAAATTTGACTACATTTGCTTCATTTTGGATAAAAATTAAAAATGGATACCCTGAACCTGCAGAATTCGTTATGAAAATCCCTTTTTCCTTTCCCATCAACCTATCTTTTCCACTGTGAATAATAAAGGAAAACTGTAAAGGAAAACTTAAGGTTTAAAAAAATGATTTGGGCACTAGGAATGCCATTGGACTTGTCATTGTTTCTAAGTCTTTTAAACTATACAAAGATAGAATATATATGTTCCTTTTGTTTACTTTTAGAGTAAGCTTATTATATGTTGTACCAATAATACTTTCTATTCCTATTTTACTTATCTTCATTTATACATATGTATTTCCTTTTAATTGTACTAAAAATTATGCTTTATAATGACCTCACTATTAATTGGTTTAACCTCAGAATAACAAAATTGATATTGTATACTAATACAGATACTAA
This sequence comes from Spermophilus citellus, assembly GCF_964194105.1. Classification (NCBI taxonomy): domain Eukaryota; kingdom Metazoa; phylum Chordata; class Mammalia; order Rodentia; family Sciuridae; genus Spermophilus; species Spermophilus citellus. Next base: position 114,717,463 of record NC_138190.1, on the reverse strand, counting down.
AATAATACTGAAAAAATTATAACTGAACAACAACAATAACAAGAACAACAAAAACTAGTAACATGCTTTTTGAAGTCATCTTATCCTTAAGTCAAATCTAAATAATTCAGTACCCCCAAATTATCATAATTTTAAAATCCATTAGGATTGTTCCTTGTGGCTATTATGTACATCAGATACATTATTAGATTATTTGTTTCATGTTACTTTCTAATTTTAGGAATTGCTTTTTTCAAGGAATTTGTTTTATAATTATATAAAATATTGATGTGATTTAAAGGTGAAAGCTACAAAATAAGGTATATTCAGAACCAGGGCATAGTCTATGAAGCAAAACAAAAAACAAGCTTTTATCATCTTACCTTTTACACAATTCCTTCACTTCTCCTATTAGTAAACATTATTTATTTTTTTTAAAGAGAGAGTGATAGAGGAGAGAGAGTGAGAGAGAGAGAATTTTTAATATTAATTTTTTAGTTCTCGGCGGACACAACATCTTTGTTGGTATGTGGTGCTGAGGATTGAACCCGGGGCGCACGCATGCCAGGCGAGCGTGCTACCGCTTGAGCCATATCCCCAGCCCTTAGTAAACATTATTTTGTAGTTTTATGATTTATTGTTTAATTTTTACTCTTATTAAAATAAATATATTTCAGATAAATGGTAGACAAATAATAAAATACTATGTTAAGATGAAACCACCATTTGATCCAGCTATCCTTTTGCTAGTATATCGTTTTAATCAATTTCTCCAAGTAAAATTGCTGAGTTAAATGCTAAATATATGTATAGTTTTCCTGAGTATTGTTGCTAAATTACATTTCACCAAGATTACATTACTTTGCATTCCCAGCAGCTGCAATTCAGATGTCTGTTTTTTTCCTGCCCTCACCAACAAAAAATGTTTGTTGTTATTAAACTTGGAGGATTAATTTTTTTCAATCCAGTAGGTGAAAATTGCATCTGAATGGAGTTTTAATTTGAATTTTCAGTCTGAAATTTAAAATCCAACTTGATTCCACAAACATTTCATATATACTTCTTTTGTGCCAGGTGTAGTTTTTTACATGAAGTTCCTTGTCTCATGAAATTCATAGTCAAATATGTTGTGCAGAATTGAGTGCTATAATGAAAATATGCACAGAATATTATGCAAATATAAAAGAGGAAAATAAAAAGAGCAAAAAAAATAAGTTGGGCAAATGATGAGAAATGTTTGGGGAGCCATAAGGTGGTGAGATGCACAAACTTATGTAAATATATGAAGCACGTTAAGTTAGTAGAGGAACAAACAGAAATACACCAGGGAACCTGAGTTTTATGGCCAACATTTCTCATAATTATTAATCATGAATTTTAATAAGTTAATCATTTTTTCATGAATTGTTTCCATGTATGTAAGATTTCCAAATACATGAAACAGACCAGATGATTTCTAAGGCCCCTTCCATCCTTTCTGCTTTGTGAAATTTTCTATATCCTCTTTCTGTTTTGGCTACATTCTCCTAACTCACTAAATTCAGGAACATGTTAAAATAAATCTTTAATATAATATAGTTAATATTCAGGTAGGAATTTCAGTTGTCAAACAAGGATAATGGAGGTAAAACTTGAATCAGGCGAATAAATATTGAAGATGTGGGAGAAAGATAACTGGTTTAAAAATTGCCCAAATGTACTGGGATATGACAGGAGCTCACACGGATGTGTATGTAAAATCAATAAAAATTAGAGTCAAATCTGAAAGTCTTTTTATTTGGTATTATTGTTTGGTTCTTTAATGTTCCCCCAAAAGATCATGTGTTAGATAATGCAAAAACATTCATAGGTGAAATGATTAGATAATAAGAGTTCTGAGAGTTGTGACCTCATCAATGGATTAATCAATTCGATGGATTAAGTGTTTTGATGAATGTCTGAGTGGTAACTATATGCAGATAGGTAGTGGTTAGAGGAAGTGCATCACTGGGAATATGCCCTTGGGCTTTAACTTGTCCCTGACTCTATTTTTCATTCTCTGCTTCTTGGCTGCCATATGCTGAGCAGTGTTCCTCTGCCATGCCTTTCCACCATGATGTTCTGTCTCATCTTAAGAGCAATGGATTCATCTGACCATAGACTGAACTTCTGAAACCATGACCCAAAAGGAACTTTTCTTCTTCTAAGTTGTTCTTGTCAGGTATTCCACATACAGCAAGTTAAAGATGACTAACAAATTAGGGAAACTGAAGAGTTCTTCTGCATTCTTACAGGTCCATTACCCAAGTTGTGAAATATAAGATGAATCTAGTCAAATTTTAATTCTGAAACAAGAAAATGACACTTGTAAAAGGTTTCCCATAATAAGCAGGTCATCATGCATTTGGGGGATGATATAACTCTAAAGACAATGAAGTGTACTAAATGTCCTTCATCTTCAGAAAAAGACATTTGAACTTATCATTTACTGAAACAGCACTGGTACATCAAACAGAACTTTATTCCAGTAATGAAAGGATGTAATTAGTGAGATGGTATTTTCATTTTCCAGCTGGGATAGCTTTCTATAGTCTGGGTAAATGTAAAGCTTCTTTGAACTGTGTTTTTTGAGAATAAAATCCCCCAAAAGCCTTTTAGGGACCCTCATTTATACAGATACCAAATAATCTCTTTAAAATAGATGACCCATTTTTTCCAGACAATATTCATAAGCAAATACATAACACTCAACTAAAATTGAGTGGGAAAAGTTTTGTTTGATTCTGCAAAAGAGACCAGAGCAGACATTAGCTTAAATATTCACAAAGAAATGTCAGTTCATAGATCAGGTACAGACTGGGAATTATGTGGAAGTAAAATCAGCATACATCATTTATGGAGATGGGGAGTGATATACAATTCTGCCTAGAAAATTCTCAATGATATTTGTTTCATAACAAAATCCATATTTTTTCATCTAATGGAAAAAATTAAGAACAATGGTTACCCCAAGCTCTCAGTTTTGTTGTCTTGTAACTTTGGATGAGAATGCAGCTTTTTCTTTGTTAAAAGTCGATATGCAAATTATTATATGGAATACTTAGCTGATAAAGCTTCTTTATGTTACACAAAGATCTAATTCATGTAAGAAAGTAAATAAGCTTTAAATATCCACCATTATATCAGATATAATCTTGGACATTATATTTGAGACAAACTGAACAAATGGCATTGAACACAGTCCTTTGGAAAAGCACATTGGCAATTCGCTTCACTGTCACTGCTTCTGTCTGACCTGTTTTACAGAGATGTATCTGTTGACAGCCTTCACCTCTAGGTTCAGGCTGAACATTGTACCTGAGGAGTTGATCAAGTCATGATGAAACTTAAAAGCTTCTGTAGGCGGATGAGGTGAGGAGAACTTAAGTATTAAGCAAAGCTTAAAGTGATCACGTCTCATGATCCGACATTTAGTGGTTTAGTAAACACTGTTAATGCTTCTATGTTTTTTGCACTTCCTGAGTCTCCATCAGTTATTTTCATATCTCCATCGGTAATTTTCAGAACCAGATATGAAAATGACTTTTTATGAAAACTTAGGCCAGGCTCTTATATATTTTTTAATTTGCAGGTAAAAATGACTTTTTATAAAATAGCTTTATATGATTCATATAACATATAATTCACCCATTTAACTTGTGTAATTCAATGGCTTTTTTTGTAAATTCACAAAGTTTCAGTTACATAGTTTTGACCTCAATTCCCTCCTCTGTTCATGAAATTAGTAAAACCTGAGCCCTGAGCTTCCTATGTCAAAGGATTTGTTTTCTGTTGTTGTTGTTTGTGTGTGAAAAGAATGAGATGATATAGGTAAAAGAATACTGAAAGTCAAAATAACTCTTAAAATATGAGTTGTTATTGTCATTATTAATGGGGATACTAGGAATTGAAGAGGAAAGTGACAAAATTGAAGTAAGTTGGTAGTAATCATAGTACTTTACATTTATGTACCAATTTATACTTTCAAAGTGCTTTCATATAAAAGCTGTCCTTTGAGATATCGTTGGTGATCATCTTATCTTAGTCTATTTCTCTGCTGGTATAACAGAAAATCTGAGACTGGGTGACTTATAAAAGAAATGTTTATTTAGCTCAAAGTTCAGGAGGCTAGAAGTTCAAGATTGGGTGGCCACATCTAGTGAAGGACTTATACTGTGTCATATATTCAAAACATAGCAGTGATGATCTGGAGGGCAGAAATAAGTAAACACTTGAAGTTCCCTTAGGAAAAGAGGGCAGAGTCCATATTACTTTCAAGCTCAAGAGAGATTCTTTTGTAAATGAGTAAGAATATCTGACCGATAATGTTTTTTGGTCCCCACAGTTGTGTGATACAACATACCTTTAAAAAATAGACTCATGCTTTAGCAATTCTTGTTATAGTTCCTATTCTAGAGGGCCTTACAAAGGAGTTTGTAAATGTCAGTGTAAGTAGTATCATCTGAAGGACTTGCACTACCAGCCAGCTGGATAATGATGCATGGCAGTCAGATAAATTTTGCATGTTAATCACCATACTCTGAATAAATGTTGTTAAAGACAAAAAGAATGCTTATAAAGAATTGTATTGAACATTGCTGCCATTAGGCATGTTTTAGTTTGGCCTATGAGGGCTTTATGATATTTTTTGTCTTATAGTTAACAAATGTTCAATAAAGAAAATTAAATCTACAAATAGAGTATGACCAGCAACTTTTTAATATGACTTAAACTGACTTTGTTCTTGCATTACATTCCTGTTGAAGCTATAAAATCTTCCACAAACTTACTGGCTTCAAACACATGTCCTTAGTATCCTATAGTTACGTAGACTTGAAATTCAACATGGGTCTCACTGGGCTAAAATTAAGGTGTCACTATGACTGTGTTCCCTCCAAAGGCTGTAGAAAAATTTAGAGGCTATCTACATTCCTCATCTCATGCTCCCCTTTTTCCATCTTGAAAGCCAGCAATGTTACATCTTTCTGATCCTTTCCATTGTCACCTCTCTATACAAACACAGCTGGTAAATATTACCTGATTTTAAAGACTCATCTGATAAGATTGTTTTCACCTTGATAATCTAGGATAATCTTACCATCTGAAGTTCTATAATGTTAATCACATCCGCAAAGTCCCTTTTTTCATGCAAGGGAACAATTTGTATTCAATGCTTTTATTGGTTAAGATGTGTACATCTTTGAGAGTTGTCATTCTGCCTACTAGAGTTCTTAAGAATACATTCTAACATAGAATATTTGCATCACATTGATGTATTCTTCCATACTAGAATGTCTGCCACACATTTTGATTGATGATCTGTGGTTTATATACATGGACCCTGCCTGTCATGATTTTCATGCTTTATTTTCATTGATAACAGCTAGTTTTGATTTAGCTCAGTGGAGGGAGGCATAGAAAATATCTATACAGAATGGATATATTCATTCATTCATTCATTCATTTGACAGATATTTATTGACCATCTGCTATGTACCAGACACTGTGCTTGAAAGTATGTATACTGAAATCAACAAGATATAGTCCCTGCCTTCAGTGTTCATACTCTAGTAAAGGAGATGGATAGTAAGCACTCTTATAGGATTATATAGTGGTGTGATTACACATAAAAATATGGTACCTAACACCTCTTAATTCAATTGTTGGTAGTGTAAAACATGAAATAACCAGAAGTAACAGTTTCTGGGAGCAGATTCCTCTACACAAGACATTCCTTTCTCACTTCAAGTTAAGGGAATTTATAAAATTCCATCTCGGTGTACTTCCAAAGCTAGTTTCCTGAGACTATGTTCCTGAGCAGAGACTAATGCTTTTCTAAGATGCCAGCAGTTCTAACATTCCAGTACTGATCACATTGAACTGTAGTAAATAGGAGGGAAAGAGCAAAGGAATAGACACATAGGTGTATTTATTTATAGATATAGAAAGAGTTTGAATTTTTTTTTAATTTTTTTATGTTTTTTCTTTTTTTATTGGTTGTTCAAAACATTACAAAGATTGCAGAATCACATCAGTTACACATCCACATTTTTACATAATGCCATATTACTGTGTGTTGTATTCTGCTACCTTTCCTATCCTCTACTATCCCCCCTCCCCACCCCTCCCATCTTCTCTCTCTACCCCATCTACTGTAATTCATTTCTCTCCTTGTTTTTTTCCCCATTCCCCTCACAACCTCTTATATGTAATTTTGTATAACAATGAGGGTCTCCTTCCATTTCCATGCAATTTCCCTTTTCTCTCCCTTTCCCTCCCATCTCATGTCTCTGTTTAATGTTAATCTTTTCCTCCTGCTCTTCCTCCCTGCTCTGTTCTTAGTTGCTCTCATTATATCAAAGAATACATTTGGCATTTGTTTTTTAGGGATTGGCTAGCTTCACTTAGCATAATCTGCTCTAGTGCCATCCATTTCCCTGCAAATTCCGTGATTTTGTCATTTTTTAGTGCTGCGTAGTACTCCATTGTGTATAAATGCCACATTTTTTAAATCTATTCATCTATTGAAGGGCATCTGGGTTGGTTCCACAGTGTAGCTATTGTGAATTGTGCTGCTATGAACATCAATGTGGCAGTATCCCTGTAGCATGCTCTTTTAAGGTCTTCAGGGAATAGTCCGAGAAGGGCAATAGCTGGGTCAAATGGTGGTTCCATTCCCAGCTTTCCCAGGAATCTCCATACTGCTTTCCAAATTGGCCGCACCAATTTGCAGTCCCACCAGCAATGTACAAGAGTACCCTTTTCCCCACATCCTCGCCAGCACTTGTTGTTGTTTGACTTCATAATGGCTGCCAATCTTACTGGAGTGAGGTGGTATCTTAGGGTGGTTTTGATTTGCATTTCTCTGACTGCTAGAGATGGTGAGCATTTTTTCATGTACTTGTTTTTTTTTAATTTTTTTATTGGTTGTTCAAAACATTACATAGTTCTTGATATATCATATTTCACACTTTGATTCAAGTGGGTTATGAACTCCCATTTTTACCCCATATACAGATTGCAGAGTCACATCAGTTACACTTCCACTGATTTACATATTGCCATACTAGTGTCTGTTGTATTCTGCTGCCTTTCCTATCCTCTACTATCCCCCCTCCCCTCCCCTCCCCTCCTCTCTCTCTACCCCCTCTACTGTAATTCATTTCTCCTCCTTGTATTATTTTTTCCTTTCCCCTCACTTCCTCTTGTATATAATTTTGTATAACCCTGAGGGTCTCCTTCCATTTCCATGCAATTTCCCTTCTCTCTCCCTGTCCCTCCCATCTCTCATCCCTGTTTAATGTTAGTCATCTTCTCATGCTCTTCTTCCCTACTCTGTTCTTAGTTACTCTCCTTATATCAAAGAGGACATTTGGCATTTGTTTTTTAGGGATTGGCTAGCTTCACTTAATATAATCTGCTCTAATGCCATCCATTTCCCTCCAAATTCTATAATTTTGTCATTTTTTAATGCAGAGTAATACTCCATTGTGTATAAATGCTCCAAATTCCTCAATAGGACACCCATAGCACAAGAATTAATATCTAGAATCAACAAATGGGACTTGCTCAAACTAAAAAGTTTTTTCTCAGCAAAAGAAACGATAAGAGAGGTAAATATGGAGCCAACATCATGGGAACAAATTTTTACTCCTCACACTTCAGATAGAGCCCTAATATCCAGAGTATACAAAGAACTCAAAAAATTAGACAATAAGATAACAAATAACCCAATCAACAAATGGGCCAAGGACCTAAACAGACACTTCTCAGAGGAGGACATACAATCAATCAACAAGTACATGGAAAAATGCTCACCATCTCTAGCAGTCAGAGAAATGCAAATCAAAACCACCCTAAGATATCATCTCACTCCAGTAAGATTGGCAGCCACTATGAAGTCAAACAACAACAAGTGCTGGCGAGGATGTGGAGAAAAGGGTACACTTGTACATTGTTGGTGGGACTGCAAATTGGTGCAACCAATTTGGAAAGCAGTTTGGAGATTCCTGGGAAAGCTGGGAATGGAACCACCATTTGATCCAGCTATTCCCCTTCTGGGTCTATTCCCTAAAGACCTAAAAACAGCATGCTACAGGGACACTGCTACATCGATGTTCATAGCAGTACAATTCACAATAGCAAGACTGTGGAAGCAACCTAGATGCCCTTCAATAGACGAATGGATAAAAGAGTTTGAATTTTTAAGCCTGAACATTGAGCAAGAGATTCAAAGATTAATATTAGATATTAATATTAAGCCATATACAAGATCTCAAATAGCACAGAATATGAACATAGAAATACCAAACAAGGCCAAAGGAGGAAGACAATACAGATGAGAATGAGAATAGACACTATCCTTTTTACTTCAGAGTCAAACCAAGTAGTTCCACAAATATTCTATCTATGGAAGAATGGCTGCTGGCTTTTAACAAAGTTTGCAAAGTGACCAATAATGCGTTTATTTTGATTTTTAGATGTTCAGTGATTTATAAATTGGGAAATTTTAAAATAAATAGAACTTTCTGGCTTATTTTAAACACTCAGATGATTTGTCATGTAATACTTGCATTCTTATTGGAAATAATTTGTGTTCAATGTGTAGCTTCCCTATTTTAGAGTATGCATATATTCTTCACCAGTTTCTACCTCTATTTTCTTACAATTTGCCCATTTACTTGTGTTAACTCCCTGAGCTTTGTAAGCAACATATACTTTGTAAAACCACATCAATGCTCCAATTTACTGTGTGCATTTATGATACAACACATGCATTTATGCTTATTGAAACTATTTAAAATTCAGCACATAGTTTATCCTATAATGTAGATTCAGTTATAGCTTTTTAATGTCTTGGTTTTAGTACCTATGCAAATGCTTTTATGGAAAAACACCATTAATTCAGTGAGTAATCTGGCCTATTTGGTTGATGCTTTTCTGTTGACCATCTGGGGCAGATCTGGTAGTAGATGGCATCTCTTAGAAAGTAAAGTGAACTGGGCCAATTCCTATCTTGGTGGTTTTCTTTTACAAAAATTACTTGTTTCCCATAAACTCACTATTACATATTCCTCGATACCAAAGGAAAACAATGGCAGGCAATGGACAATTAGGCTTTTTTCAACTGGTACATTCAATTTTAAAAGATTCTTGTTACCTCATTGTAAAATAAAAAGCAGACACAGGAAGCAAAATTAATGTATAGTTTAATGAATTATGATAATGTTTACCACCTCCCATATCATCACAAAAGCACAACTCTGAAGGCTACTCATAATATAGAGATTTCTTGAAATTTAAGCTACACTTCTGCCTTTTTATATCTCAATATCATACAGAATGGTTAGAGATCAAAGAAAAAGATGAATAAGAAATATTATAAATAGAAGGAAAAATTAAAAATTATTTAAAGATGTAGTTTTAATTGTTCTTAATTACTATTGTGTTTAAATCATTATTAAATTACTTGGTATAATAATGATGCAGATCTTTTCCTAAAGAAATAAATACTGAAGTATTTATAAATTACAAAAGAGACTGTTAAATGTAATTTATATGGCTAGATTTAGATTTATGTACTGGCAGCTGTTTACCTGGTATGATTAATGAAACACTAGAAATGAAAACCTCTTCATCATTGTAATATGTTTTCCCCCACCTTTCCGAGGCCTGAGCTTTTTTTAACAAGAACAGTGTATTTAACTGAACCCTTTAATATGAGAGTCATCAATAAGAGGATAAATAATTTGAAAGTTTTCAGAAGAAGGGAATACATTTAAATTCAAAAGAATGACTGAAAACAGATATGAAATTTATTAAAATAATGATTGGTAACAGATAAGATAACCGTTATTATAAACTAAAAACAAGGGAATGCATTTTTTTTTCTGTTGGAAATGCAGATAAAATACTGCCATGCATATAGGTGTTCTTTTGTTGTTATTCTATTAAATGTTTTGTTAAAGCAAAAGATGTTCCCTTATACTTTATTTTCTTCTATTTTAATTTGTTCTTATTAGCTATACATGACAGTAGAATGTATTTTGACATATTATACTTAAAGGAATATAACTTCCCATTCTTCCAGTTGTACGCGATATGGAATTACATTGGTCGTGTAATCATATGTGGATACAGGATAGTAATGTCCATATTTCTACTATCTTTCCTATTCCCATTTCTCTTCCCTTCCCTTCATCCCCCTTTGTCTAATCCAAAGTACTTCTATTCTCCCTTAACCCTTCCCCCCCCCCCCCGGGCCAGTTTATTGTGAGTTAGCATCTGCATATCAGAAAAAAAAGGCCTTTGGTTTCAGGGGATTGGCTTATTTCACTTAGCATACTAGTCTCCAGTTCCATAAAAATGCCATGATTTCACTCTTCCTCATGGTGCAGTAATATTCCATTGTGGATATATACCACATTTTCTTGATCAATTCATCTGATGAAGGGCACCTAGGCTGGTTCCATAGTTTAGCTATTATGAATTGAGTTTCTATAAACATTGATGAGGCTATGTCACTGTAATATATATTTTTTAAGTCCTTTGGGTATAAACTGGGGAGTGGGATAACTTGGTAAAATGGTAGTTCCATTCCAAGTTTTCTGATGAATACCCATAGTGCTTTCTAGAGTGGTTGCACAAAGTTGCAGTTCCACAAGCAATGTATGAGTGTATCTTTTTCCTCACATCCTAGCCACACTTATTTTTCCTTGTATTCTTAATAATTGCCAATCTGACTGGAATGAGATAAAATCTTATTGTAGTTTGAGTTTGCATTTCTTTAACTAGTAGAGATGTTGAACATTTTTTCATATATTTGTTGTCCGATCATAATACAATTATCTCATGCTAGAAAAAGGTTCCAAAAGCATACATTTGAGATACAATAGCCTCTTCAACAAATGGTGCTGGAAAAACTGGAAATCCATATGAAACAAAATGAAATTCAACCCCTGTCTCTCACCCTTCACAAAACTCAACTCAAAGTTGATCAAGCACTTAGGAACTAGTAAAGAGACCCTGTGCCTAATAGAAAAAAAAATAGGCCCAAATCTCCATCAAGATTGCTTAGGAACTGACTTCCTTAACAAGACTTCTAAAGCACAAGAAGTAAAATCAAGAATTAACAAATGGAATGGAATCAAACTGAAAATCTTCTTCATAGCAAAGGAAAGAATCAAGAACATGAAGAGAGAGCCCATAGAATGGGAGAAAATCTTTGCCATCTGCATCTCAGATAGAGCATTAATCTCCAGGATATATAAAGAACTCAAAAACTTAACACCAAAGAAACCCCCAAATAATCCAATTAACAAATGGGCAACAAAATTAAACAGGTTCTTTACAGAAGAAGAAATATGATCAGTCAACAGTTATTTTCTTCTATTTTACAAGGTTAAACTTAGAAGTTAGAAAATAGCAAGTTTAACCCTATCAAAGGAACAGGAAAAGGGAAGAACAGTGAAATGATTCCGACCAGACTTTCATATGAGCATGCATAGATGTGGCCACAATAGACCCTGACATTGGGTTTATCTCCAGGATACTGATTTAGAAAAAAAAAATAACTGTAAATGGATTGAAGTAGGATCTGTGGAGTGGAGGGAGGGTGCTGGGAGGGAAGTGCTTGGGACTGAATTGAAGCAGAATGGGCTTCATGCTTTTATGATTATATCAGGGTGCATCCTGGTGTATCATAACAAAAAAAAAATTTAAAAATATTTCAAAACAGAAGAACCAACAGCATATGTGAATACTTCTTTGAAAAATCAAACAAGCTAAGTTTTGGGTCCAGAGTAGAATTTGGTTTATAGGACCAATGAGATCAGAATTTATAAGAATAGTTTCATATTAGATTTCTGAAAAGCTATTATTTGCTTTATCTATTAGTGTAGTGATCACCTGATTGATTTTTTTCTCTACTAACCAATGTTAGTTGTCTATTCTTATAAATTAAATTGAAAGCGGTTATATGTTTTGTAAAATGTCCTGGGACCCACCAGCCCCATGGAAATCGCTGCCTTTGGTGTAGTGCTTGAGATCTCTGGTTTGGTGTGGTGGTGCATGCCTGTAATCCTAGTGGCTCAGGAGGCTGAGGCAGGAGAATATCTAGTTTAGTTCAAAGGCAGCCTCAGTAATTTAGTGAGGCTCTAAACAACTCATTGAGACCCTGTTTCTAAATGAAATACAAAATAGGGCTGGGGATGTGGCTCAGTGGTCCAGTGCCCCTGAGTTCAATCACTGTGGGGGGGGGGGAGAGAGAGAGAGATAATCTGGGTATTAGTTTAAGAACTTTTCTTTCTGAGAGAAAACATATCAGATATTTAAGTCATTATTTTCTTTAAAATGATATGTCCAAATCTAGCTTGTTAGTCTCTTCATATACCCACAATTGATTTCTGGGATATTAGTCCTGATTTGAAAATGACTATTTTCTACTCAGCCATATTCTTCATAGGGTTTCTAATGAAAGATTTGCTTTCTATTGAAATTTCTTAGGAGAATGAATAAAAAAGGTTGATGAAGTACATCATATTTTCTCCTAGCCTGAAGTTTCCCTGATCTTTACCTAATGTGAGCCTCCTGCTTCATATTCTCTCCGTTGTAGATGCATGTATCCTGTCTGGGTTTATTACAGCCATCCTTATGGTAAAACATAAATAATTTTAAAGGGTCTAAGGGTATTTCCATATTTTAACAGAGAATATGTATTTTTCAAATTTATTAATTGCCCAGTCGTTGTTTCCCTAAGTGTATTCTGTTTAAACAAAGTACTAGAAGATGTTTAAAAGTGTCTAGAGTTGAATTTATTGATCAAATATATTTAATAAAATCAAATTTAGTAGAATGCTGCAAAATTACTCAAGCTCTTATTATGCATCCTATATCTTTGAGGAAAAAAAAGTGGTACCATACATATCTGAGGAGTAAATTTGGAAAATAACCATCCATGACAAATCAACATGTTATGGTATCTATTATCATTTGCCTTTTATTAGTCTTTATAGTAACTCTTCCCTAGGATTCTGTCCCATCACACTATCCATAGTGGAAGCGTTTCCTTTTTTAAGGAGTTGTAGAATTTTTTAAAAGTCCCCAATATTATATTTTAAATATTCTTTTTAGTTGTAGATTGGCAAGATATCTTTATTTTATTTTTATGTGGGGCTGAGGATGGAATCCACTGCTTCACATGTGCTAGGCAAGCAGTTTACCACTGAGCCCAGTGGTAAAGGGTCAGATTCATTTTAATTATCATATTTCAAAGGTAAAATGTTTTTCATTAAACTCTAATTTGATTTTTGTCTCCATTTTAACATACAGCCCCCAAATGTTACTTTTTAGGAGGACAGTTGTGATTCAAAATCAGAAGGGTCAGATTCATTTTAATTATCATATTTCAAAGGTAAAATGTTTTTCATTAAACTCTAATTTGATTTTTGTCTCCATTTTAACATACATATATCTATGCTCATAGATTGAGGACATAAACTACTTGGAAAGCACTAACAATTTGTTTTTAAACAGTTAATGTAAGGTACAAAATCATTCCTTGCAATCCATTCATTTTTTTAAAACTAAGATACAATTTTACATCCCATAATATTTATCATTTTAAAGTATATAACTGTGTGGGTTTTGGTACATTCAGAGTTGTATAATCATCACTGCTAATCTCAGAATATTTGATCACTCCAAGAAGATAAATTATATCCGTTAGCAATCATTTCTCATTTCCTTTCACCCACCCATATCCCTGGAACCACTAATATACTTTCTGACTGTAGATTTCCCTATTCTGGAAATGTCATATAGATGGAATCATGCAATGTGTGTCCTTATGTATCTGTTTTCTTTTGCTCAGCATAATGTTTTTTGCAAGTCTCATCTATATTGTAGCATGTCTCAGTATTTCATTCCTTTGAGTGAAAATACTCTATTGCGTTGATTCATCATAATTTGTTTTCTCACGATACTATGACTATTTGTGTCATTGGCACTTTTTTTGGCTATTACGAACAGTGCTGCTATGAACAATTTTGTATGGGTTGTATTGCTAGATAATATGGTAACCTCATACCTAACCCTTTGAGAAACTGCCAAAACTGTTTTCAGAAGTGCCTATGCCATTATACATGCCCACTAGTAATATATATGGGATCCAGTTTCTCCACATTATTATTTTTTAAATATTTATTTTTTAGTTGGACACAATATCTTTATTTTATTTATTTATTTTTATGTGGTGCTGAGGATTGAACCCAGGGCCTCACACGTGCTAGGGTGCTAGGTGAGCACTCTACCACTGAGCCACAATCCCAGCTCCCAGTTTCTCCACATTCTTACCAACACTTCTCAAGCTAGTATATGGCAACAGGTATCTTATTATGGTTAATTTGTGAATTATCTATTGATTTGCAACAATTGCAATGATATTTCTATTCATGTATATATATGTAAAGATAAAATAAGCATAAGCATACAGATCTCAAACATTTGTTATTGTCATTGTAGTTTCACTTACATATTCCTACTGACTAATGCTATTAAACATTTTAAAAATATTTATGGGTGCCTATTAGTCATACAATATAGTGGATTTCATGGTAGTATATTTATATATTTATATAATGAAATTTGTTCAATTTCACTCTACAATATACCTTTTCCTTCCTCCTCTCTCCACCTTATTCTTTTTTTTTACCATGAGAGTCTCCTTTCTGCTTTCATGGCAACCTTTTTTTTCCCCTCTAGCTCCTAAGTATGAGAGAAATCACAGAGAATACTTGTCTTTCTGAGTCTGGCTTATTTTACTTAACATTATGTCTCAAATTCTATCCATTTCCATACAAATGACATAATTTCATTCTTCTTTATTGCTAGATAAAACTCAATTATGAACCATATTTTGCTTATCTACTAATATATTAATGAAAACCTAGACTGATTGCATAACTTGGTAACTGTGGATTGCATTCTGATAAACATGTGTATGCATGCATCTCTAAAGTATGTTGACTTTAATTCTTTTGGATAATTATGAAAAGATGGTATAGCTGGATCATATGGTACTTCTATTTTTATTTTTTAAGGAAACTTCATATTCATTTCCATAGTGGCTAGATAAATTTACATTCCTACCAACAGTGTATAAGAGTCTCTTTCTCCTGCATCCTCTTTATCATGTATGGTTACTTGTGTTATTGATTATTTTCATTCTCATTGGAGGTAAACAAAATCTGAATGTACTTTGTAGTTGCTTTTTTCTAATGACCGAATACATTGAACATTTTTCATAGAGTTATTTTTGTATATGAATATCCACTTTTTCTAGTACTAGTTATTCAAGAAGGGTACCTTTTCTGTAACAAATGTTTTTGGGACCACTGTAAAGAATTTGAAGAAGGTAACTGTTTGGGTTTATCTCTGTGTTTTCTATTCTATTCCATTGTTCTACATGTGTGTTTTTATGCCAATACCATGCTATATTTGTTTCTGTGGTTCTGTAGTATAATAAGTTGGGTGATGTTCTTTTTGCTCAATTGCTTTGGATATTCTGGATCTCTTGTTCTTCCATATTAATTATAGTATATTTTTCTATTTTTGTGGAGAATGTCACTGGCATTTAATGGGGATTGCATTAAATCTGTAGATTACTTTGGGTAGTAAGATTATGGATATACAAATATGGGAGATCTTTCTACCTTCTATTGTCTTCAATTTCTTTCTTTCAGTATTTGTAGTTTTCTTTGTAAAGGCCTTTTACTTCCTTTGTTAGGTTCATTCCTAGACATTTTTGAAGCCACTGTGAATGGAATTAATTTTCTGACCTATTTCTCAGTAGCTTCATTATTGGTGTATAAATATTGATTTTTGTATGTTGATTTTGTATACTGGTGCTTTAACAAATTTGTTTATCAGAACTAGAAGTCTTCTGATGGGTCTTAAGGTCTTCAAAGTATAGAATCATATTTTCTTCAAATAGAGTTGGCTTCTTCCTTCTTTATTTTTATCCCTTTTGTTTCTTTCTTCTGCCTAATTGCTCTGGCTAAAATTCCAAGCACTATATTGATGGAAGTGGTAAGAGTTGACATCCTTGTATTGTTCCCGATTTTAGAAGAAATACTTTCATTTTTTCCCCATTCAGTATAATGATGGCTTTGTATTTATATATAACCTTTAATATGTTGAGATAAGTTCTTTATATTCCTATTTTATCAAGGGTTTTTATCATGGAGGGGTATTAAACTTTGTTGGAGGGTATTTTTTTTTGGTACCTACAGAGATAATAATGATAATTTTATTTTTGTCCTTGGTTTTATTTATGTGGTGTGTGTTTTATGTTTATTGATTTGCTTATGTTGAAACATCCTTGCATCTCTGGGGTCAAACCAACTTGATCCTTGTACATGGTCTTTTTAATATGCTGCTCAATACAATTTTCAAATAATTATAAGATTTTTTGCATCCATGTTCATCAGAGGTATTGGTCCATAATTCTCTTTTCTTGATATGTCCTTACTTGATTATGGTATGACAGTGATACTTGCTTTGTTTGGAAGCATTCCCTCCCTTTTTATTTAATAGAATAATTTGAGGAATATTGGTCCAATTTTTCTTTAAAGATTTAGTAAAATTCAGTTGTGTATCAATCTCATTTAGGTCCTTTCTTTAGAAGGAGTTTTATTTCTGCTTCAGTTTCATTACTTGCTATAGTTTTATTTAGGTTTTCTACATCCTCTTGGTTCAGCTTTGGTAGAATATATGTGTATCTTCTTTTTGTAAAAAAAGTATTTTTTAGTTATACATGAGTACAATATCTTTACTTTGTTTATTTATTTTTATGTGGTGCTGAGGATTGAACCCAGTACCTCACATATGTAAGGCAAGCCCTCTACTACTGAGCCACAACCTAATCCCCATATGTGCATCTTCTAATGTGCTTATTGTCCATTGTATATTCTCTTTCATAAATCTATCTTTTCAAATTGGTCTTTCCTCATTTTTAAGTGGGTTTTCTATATACATTTGGCTATTCTGAAAATGTTAGATAAATGTAATTATATGTTACCTCTTGTGTTGGAATCTTTCACTTAGCATGTTTTTTAAGTTTATCCATATTGTAGCATATGTCAGTATTTCATTCATTTTATGATTGAATGATAATCAACTATATGCATATGCTTTATCTTGTATATTGTATCATCAGGTATAGAACATTTGTATTGTTTCCACTTTGAGTTATAATAAATAATAGTGCTAAATCAATCATCTGGAAGATTTTGTAATTTTTACATGTTTTGGGCAGAATTCTGTATCTTTAGAAGCAGAATTACTGGGTTATATGATAACTGTATGTTTGAAAATTTGAAGAAATGCCAAGTCATTTTCCAAGCAGCTGCATCAATTTTAATTCCTACTAGCAATGTATAAATGTTCCAGTTTCTCTGTATACTCTCTCAAACTTTTTGTTGTCTTATTTATTATAACTTTCCTAGGCTATATAGAGTAATACCACTTTCATGATGAATAATACCATTGAGCATCATTTGTACATATAAATTTGATGATATTTAACTTTTATTGAGCTCAAAATATATTGGTGTTGTGGAGAACAAAGGTGGAGAAAGCAAACAAACCACAATAAAAAAATAAAGAGTATTTTAATTCTGAATTCAGCCATGTAAAAAACTTGTGATATTGGACAGATTAATTAATCCTCCTGTGCCTCATATCCCTCAGCTATAAAAATGAATTTAATACTTATTCACAGAAAAAAATATAAGTATAAAATGAGATAATTCAATTAAACATTTTTCATGTGTCTTCCTGTGTCCTTGTACTCTCTCTATAGTTATACATTTGTGTAAATGAGGTATATGAAACTATCTACCCTAAAGCATGGCACCACTCAATACTAGCAATGATGAAGACAATGTTGTTTGCAATGCTGAAAATACAATCAATTATGGTGTTTTTGTTATTTTTGGATATGTTGTGTTATTATGATGAGAAATCAGTGAGAGATGTTTTAAACAGACTGATTTTGAATAGAAAATTTGCTTCGGTGCCACAGTTTTCGACTTTATCCCTAAAAACAAATCATTGGTATTTTTTTATTCCTGTTCTTCATTGTGAGTCTCTGTGTGCATGTTCAACCACACCCATATTGGCACTAATTGGCATCCTGGTAGGCAGTTTCAGCCAGGAGATCAAGGACTGACAGACAGAGAGTGCTGTGCCTTTGGTGAGGACAGAGGCATGTTGGCAGGAAGCAGAATGGAAAGCTCACCTGCCACTGTTCAATTTGCTGTTTGGAGAAATAAGATAGCCATTGTAGACACCAGCTTGATGTATTTAGAAAATGATAACTGTCACTATGGGAAAGAAATTAGGAAACCAACCTGGTACTAGCTCTCTCTCAAAACAATTTCTCCTGAAAAGGCTGTATAAGTAAAAGGAATGAATAAAAAAAAATGCTGTGTAGGATATGTAGGGTTTCTTTCTGTTTAAATGTGAAAAAATCTTTCATAAGGGATTTGACCTTGTGAAATAGCCAATTGTATGTAAGGACTAAAATGCAGAATATAATTGACAGATAATCAGAAAGTATCTAATGGCATGATTGATAATTCTGGGGATAATATTTTCTAAATAATTTCAGATGGGAAAGACAAATTGCAGTGCACCTGGCTCAATGAATTTTCAAATCAACACTTGAAAGACTGATTTATATTTTAATAGCTTGGACAGGCATCTGTAATAGAAAAGGAGGCTAAGTGAACTTTACTATTACAAGTGAACTTTACTAATACAACATTTCATATATGAAAATGCAATAACACAAGATATTTATTTCTCCTACTAAGAATACACATATATATTTTATAATGCTTATAGTGAATATATGAAGCTATGATTATTATAATTTGATTTAAGAAAAGTTTATTTAATTTTACATATAGATTTTTCCATGAGAGTTCTTTAAGGGTGTTTTCAAGTTCATAAATATACAATTGTTGCCTTTATGAAAGAAAATATACAAAAATATTCATGAATTTTTAATGTAAAATGTACATAACTAGTCTATACTCATGTGCATAACTGTATTATAATTAAATAATATTTATATTTTTAAGAAGCCATTTATTTTCTGATTTCCAAAATAATAATATTCTTTGTATAAATCTCAGGGAATATAAATAAATAACAGCTACTTTTAGAATGCTACATTTTCCAAATCATAACGACATTGTTGTCATTTAAAACATTAACAATCTAGTAGGTAAATCTTAATTTGGATTACTACTGACTTTGAAATAATTTCTTGTCACTTTTTGTTTATATTTATTCTTTTACAAACTGCCTTGCAAAAATTCTGCCTATTTCTCTACTGCAGTTTCACATTTTATTGGTTTCTAAGTCCTTTTTTATTAAAGATTTAACCCTTTATCTATGACATCTGTTGCAGATATTTTTAATCATGAATTTCTGATTTTGCCTAATGCTTAGATAGGCCTTTCAAGCCTAGAGATCAGGTGAATATCAGCTATTTTTTATTGTCTCATTTTGTTCATTTGTTCTTCTTTAATGACCAAGGAGCAATATTGAAAGCATCACTATGACATTTTATATTTCCATACGGATTTAATGTAATTGTCTCGATAAATCTTCTTAAGAGTTCTTATAAGAAGGCAGTTTTACTATCCCGTAACCTATTTCCTAGAAGAAAAACAATCATTTATTAGGTAATGGAGCCCAACTCTGTCTTGACTCCATATCTTGTGCTTCCCCTGCATTCATAGTACTTTTACTGATTCTGAGTCCCCACAGAGAACTCAGGACACCTAAAGATCCTGCTAATATCTGTTGGATATTCCATTAATGAAAAAAATAATGATTAGGAATAACCAGATTAATAATGCCAAAGAATAAAATAATTTGGCACAGAATTGGTTTTAAAACTGTTTCAAGAGTAATTTAGGGGTCTGAGACTGTGGTTCAGTGGTAGAGCACTTGCCTGGTATGTGTGAGGCACTGGGTTCAATTTGCAGCACAACATATAAATAAATAAAATATAGGTCTATCAACAACTAAAAAACAAAAAAGAGTCATTTAGGGAAGTGTAAAATCTAAAATAGATGGAAGATTTTAACATATCTCCCCACAATACACTAACAGATGTTAACACCAAAGCATTTTGTAGATAATTTCGCATATTATATAGATATATATAAAACAAGTAAAATATATATATATATATATATATATATATATATATATATATATATGTGCATGCTTTTGGAATAATACCATATACATAACATTGTTTTTTCCTCCACTTAAATTGTTTTGGAAATATCTCCCTGTAGTTAGTTAAATATTACAATTTTATATGGTTAAATAACTTTGTATCATAACCAATTCTCTATTATTCAATATTTAATTTTTTCTGTTTTCAACTGCTATAGAAATGGTTTGCTAAATAATCTCATCTTATTATTTATTAAGTGCATTTTCTGGTCAAAGGATATTTATCTTTAAGATTACATGAGGATAATTTTCCAAATGCTTCCAAGAAAGCATGTTTTCTTTCTTTTGATCTTCACAAGAATTTGAACCTCAAATATGTAGACAACATACCTATCCTTGAACTGCCCCCCCCCAATAAATACTAAAATGTGTTTGCTAAATGTTCAGGAGGATAGATGAAGAAAGAGAAATAAAAGAAAAATAGAAGGGTGATAAGAACAGAGATTGAAGATTGTATGTCTGATTTATATTAGGAGAAAGCCAGTCTTGTGTATTCATTGAAATCAAATTGGTGCTTGCAATTGTCTTGAACGGTGGCCAACTAGTGTTGAGAGCCCCAGCAAACTTCCAGCTGCCAGCAAACTTCCAGCTGCCGGCTGATGATTGGCTCACAGCAGCCCCAGCAACATCTAGCTGATTGGCTCCTCTGTGGTGATGCTCATTGGAGATGCTCATTGAGCTGTTTCCCCGCCCTTTCAGACTGCCAGCTGATGATTGGCTCACAGCGGCCCCAGCAACATCTAGCTGATTGGCTCCTCTGCGGTGATGCTCATTGGGCTGTTTCCCTGCCCTTTCAGACCATGGAGCTGCTCACTGGGGGACTTCTTTGGCTCCTCCCACGTGACCCAGCCAATCGGCCTCAAGAGCAGGAGGATATTGGGAGGTGGAGAGGCTGGTGTGGGGGTGAGAGGCTTGTGGGAAGCCGATGGTGGCAGTTGGGCTCTGAGGGTTTTTCTTGAGGAGCTGTTTTGTTTGGCCTGTGTGGTTCTAAAAATAAAGTTAGTTTCTTTTGAAAAGTGGCTCCTGAATTGTGCCCAGCCAGACTGCGGCATTTGGTGGCTCGCATGGGGCGCGACTGAGGGTAAGTAAACTGCTCGCCCCTGAGGGCAGGGCGAGAGGATGGGTAGCCATTTTAAGATTCCTCTTTTGTTTTGCTTCATTTTTGTTTTAAGTTGCCTGTCCCTGGAGATGAGTGAGACGGAAGAAAAACCGCTCACATCTGAGGAAAAACTATTTACATCTGAGGAACAGATAGGGAGAAAGGACGGATGGACATTTCAGGAGGATAGAAAGGCTGATATAATGATTTTGTGTGTTCCCATTTTTATTTCATTCTGTCTCAGTTTTGTTTGGCATCATCTTGTTAGGTTGTATTAGAGTAGAAATATGGGATCAGAAATTAGTAAAAAACAAACCGAAAGAGTGTTAAGTAAATTGTTAGAGGAAGGAGGCATCCCAGTAAAATCAAGAGCAGTCAGGGCATACGTTGATATAATACAAAAATGTAGCCCATGGCTTTTTAAGGAGGAGTTGTTAAATATATCACAGTGGGACCATCATGGTGAAGATTTAAAAAGAATAGAAAAGAAAAGCCCAGGGACTCTGCCAGTTGACACAGTGACATTGTGGGTGTTGGTATCTGATTTGCTTAGTCCAAAGCCTTCAGTTCAGACAATGGTAGAGGAAGGAGAAGACATATTGATTCAAGTAAAAGAGAAGGTCTCTCAAGTTAGTCAGACATAGGAAAAGATTCAAGTAAAAGAGAAGGTCTCTCAAGTTAGTCAGAGGAAAAGATTCAAATAACAGAGAAGGTCTCTCGAGCTAGTCAGACAGAGGAAAATATTCAAGTAAAAGAGAAGGTCTCTCGAACTAGTCAGACAGAGGAAGAAAATGTAAAGCAGAAAAAGCCATCAGGGGAAAATTTACAACAGGAGACTGCTACTAACACCTTTCTATCACTAGAGGGTGTAAGGGTCCAACCAACAGCACCACCTCTACAGGAGACTGCTACTAACAACATTCTATCACCAGAGGGCATAAGTGTCCAATCAATAGCACCACCTCCATATGGTGGGAGGCTCCCAACCCCTGCAGTTGATAGTTGGGATCCTGAGACAGGATCTCAAGTATTAACATGCCCTGTATTTGAGGGAGGAGAGCAGCGAATTTACCATGCTTTAAATTTCAAAAGAGTGAAGCAGCTAAAAGAGGCTGTAACAACCTATGGTCCTCAAGCACTCCTCACTGTAAGCTTGGTCGAATCCATTAACAACTTGAACATGATGCCAGCAGATTGGGCTAATATGTGTAAAGCTGTGCTAAATGGAGGACAATACCTGTTATGGAAGGTTGCCAATGAGGAATTTTGCAAGGAGATGGCTAGGCGAAATGCAGCAGCTGGTTATCCTCAGAGAAATCTAGATATGTTGTTAGGAAAGGGACCTTATGAGGATCGGCAGCAACAAATTGCATATGATCCTGGGGTATACTCACAAATTGCTGTAGAGGTGATTAGGGCATGGAAGACTTTACAAGGACATGGAGGTTTACAAAGTTAATTATCTAAGGTAATACAAGGAGCTAATGAACCTTACGCTGAATTTGTAGATAGGCTTATTCAAACAGCTACCAGAGTTTTTGGGAATACAGAACAAGCAATGCCATTAATAAAACAACTGGCTTATGACCAAGCAAATCGTTGGTGCAGAGATATCATTAGACCATGGAAATATGAAGATTTAAACACATATATTAAATTATATAGAGACATTAATGAACAAGAGCAAGTCATGGCAGCTGCAGTAAAACAGACTTTAGATGCCAGAAACATTAATGAACAAGGGCAAATTGTGGCAGCTGCAGTAAAACAGGCTTTAGATTCCAGGCCAAGAACATGCTACAATTGTGAACAAACAGGACATTTTAAAAGGAATTGCCCCATAGGAGGAGGGTTTAACAAAACTAGGTATCAGAGGAGTAGAATACCGGGTATTTGCCCATGATGCCGTAGAGGGAGACATTGGGCTAATGAATGCCGTTCTCAAACCACCATAGAGGGTACTCCATTATCAAAAAACGAACAAGGACCAAGTGTTTACCCACGATATCGTGGAGAAAAGCATCGGGCTCCATTGCCAAAAAATGGACAGGGGGGCCCAATGCTCCGGGGCCCAAAACCACAAATATACAGAGCACTGGAGGAACCCAGCAACCCCATCAGGGTAGTGCCCAGGACACATTGTCCATCAGATCCCTCATCAGACAAACCAGAGGGAGCGCAGGGTTGGACATCTGTGCCTCCGCCAGATCAGTACTAACTCCAGAGATGGGAGTTCAAATCATTCCCACAGGGGTAAAAGGACCTCTTCCCAAAGGAACAGTAGGCTTATTATTGGGACGCAGCTCTTCTACTCTAAAAGGACTTATGATAAGTCCTGGGGTAATCGATCCCGATTATGAAGGTGAAATAAAAATTATAGCCAGTTCTACAAAGGGTATATCAGTAATTTCACCAGGAGTTAGAATAGCACAGTTACTAATAATACCAAGCCTACATGATAAATTTTCCAGTCGTGCTGTAGAAAGAGGTTCCAAGGGATTAGGCTCCACAGGTGTAGATTGGGCTATGCTTTCTTTAAATTTAGATTCTCGCCCCATGTTAAAACTAAATATTCAAGGACATGAATTTAATGGGCTACTGGATACAGGTGCAGACCTTAGCATCATCTCTCCTCAAGAATGGCCAAAACATTGGCCATCACAACAACCCACTCAAACACTTCGAGGCCTAAGAGTGGCAACTAATCCCCATAGAAGTGTAATGGTATTAGATTGGAAGGATCCTGAAGGATGTGAAGGAACTCTACAGCCATATGTATTGGATCATCTTCCCGTAGATTTATGGGGACGAGATGTCCTAGATCAATTAGGTTTGACATTAACAAATAACATCAATCAAAATGCACCCACTATTATGGCTAGACAAGGTTTTAGGAAAGGAAAAAGATTAGAAAAACAAGAACAAGGTATAGCAGCACCAATACAAATAGATCAAGGAACAGACAGACATGGGTTGGATTTTCAGAAAAGGCCACTGAGACAATAAAAATTACTTGGAAATCAGAAAGCCCAGTATGGGTTCCTCAGTGGCCCCTGACTAAAGAAAAGATACAAGCAGCCCATGATCTGGTCAAACAACAATTAGTGGAAGGACATATACAACCTTCTATATCTCCCCATAATACTCCCATTTTTGTCATCAAAAAGAAATCTGGTAAATGGAGATTATTGCAAGATTTAAGAGCCATTAATAATGAGATGGTTATTATGGGACCTGCTCAATCGGGGATTCCTCAATTGTCTGCTTTGCCAAAAACTTGGTATGTTTTAGTTATAGATATTAAAGATTGTTTTTTTTTTCAATTCCAATTCATCCTGAGGATAGTCCACGTTTTGCATTTACTATCCCTGCACTGAATCATGAAGGTCCTGATCAGAGATATGAATGGAAAGTACTCCCTCAAGGGATGGCTAACAGCCCAACTATGTGTCAAATTTATGTTAACAAAGTAATCCAGCCACTTAGAAATCAAAATCCTGAACTACAAATATTTCACTATATGAATGATGTATTATTAACACACAAAGCTAAAAACACATTGCTAGAATGTTATGCCACACTTACAAACTTATTAAAAAATTATAATCTAGAGATAGCAATATATAAAGTACAATTAAATTTTCCAATTAATTGTTTAGGAGTTCTGTTATCCTCAACCATGGTCCGTCCACCAAAAATTCAAATACGAGTAGATCAACTCAAATCACTTAACGACTTTCAAAAGTTATTAGGAGACATAAATTGGATAAGGCCTTATCTAGGTATACAAACAGGAGAGTTGGGACCTTTATTTGACATCCTAAAAGGTCCATCAGATCCAAATTCACCCTGAATGCTAATGCCTGAAGCAAGAAAGGCATTAAAAATCATTGAAACATAGATGGAAAATATGCATTTGGATAGAATTGATACAAGTTTGTCTTTATTATTTATTGTACTACCAACAAAATATATTCCTACAGGAGTATTTTGGCAAAAAGGTCCATTATTATGGATACATTTATCTTATTCTCCTAACACTATTCTTACTAGGTATCCTGAGGCTGTAGGACAATTAATACTCAAAGGAATAAAAGCAGCAAAGGGAGTGTTTGGAATTTCTCCCAATAAAATTACTCCATATACTATGAATCAAATTGATGAATTAGCTAATGAGTTAAATACTTGGGCAATAATCATGTGCAAATCTAATGTTTCATTTGATAACCACTTACCATCTAATCGTTTATTGTCTTTTTGGTCATCGCATCCTGTAATTTTTCCAAAAATGACAAGAAAAACACCGATCATGAATGCTCCAAATATATTCACTGATGGGTCAAATAATGGTACAGCAGCAATAGTTACACCTGATCAAACTTTTACATTTTTAGTACCCAAACAATCAGCTCAAAAGGTAGAGCTTAATGCAGTATTACAAGCTTTTGTGATGTTTAAAGATTCTGTATTTAATTTATTTTCCAATAGTCAGTATATAGTTAATGCTATAGTATCCCTTGAAGATGTTGGTAGGATTTCCCCTTCTTCTACTGTTTTCTCTTTGTTTTCCACTATACAAAGTCTAATCTGGGACAGAAAAGATCCATTCTTTATAGGACATATCAGGGCACATACAGGATTGCCTGGAGCCCTTAGTTTGGGCAATGATTTAGCAGATAAAACTACACATGACATACATATTTTCTCTACACTAGAAGAAGCTATAAATTTTCATAAAAGGTTCCATGTCAATGCTAATACTTTACAAAAGCATTTTAAAATAGCTAAGGAACAAGCTAAACAAATAATAAAACAATGTTAAAATTGTGTGACCTTTCTACCACAAGTTAATCTTGGAATCAATCCTAGAGGACTGATACCTAACCATATTTGGCAGATGGATGTCACACACTTGCCAGAATTTGGAAAATTAAAATATTTGCATGTTACAGTTGATACTTCTTCTGGATTTTTGATGGGCTCCCTTCATGCCGGAGAAAAAACTAAAGATATTATAGCTCATTGCTTACAAAATTTTGCCACTGTGGGCATTCCAAAACAGTTAAAAACAGATAATGCCCCTGGTTATACTTCTACCTCTTTTAAACAATTTTGCTCATCATTTGGCATTACTCATATAACAAGAGTCCCATACAATCCACAGGGACAAGGCATAGTTGAAAGAGCTCATCAAACTATTAAAATGTACTTATTAAAGCAAGAAGACGGAATTGGGAAGGGATATATATTCCCCAAAGATAAACTTAAAATAACCCTTTTTACTCTAAACTTTTTAAATTTGGATTCATCAGGACTTAGTGCTGCAGAAAGGCATATGTGTCCAAAAAATGTACATAAGCCCAAGGTACTTTGGAAAGATATTCTAACAGGACAATGGAAAGGTCCTGACCCAGTAATTGTCTGGAGTCGGGGGTCTGTTTGTGTATTTCCACAGGAAGAACAGCAGCTGATTTGGATTCCGGAGAGATTAACTAAAGTCCTGACCCAGTGATTGTCTGGAGTCGGGGGCCTGTTTGTGTGTTTCCACAGGGAGAACAGCAGCCGATTTGGATTCCAGAGAGATTAACTAAAGCGATTTCTACAGACCAAAAAGAAGATGATTTGGCTCAAATCCATAACAGCTGATATCCAAAACTCCAGTTTGGCTATTCTTACATCTGCAACAGAACCAGGATGCTTTTTTCAATATCTATTTTATTATTGCCCTTTCCCATATCATGAAGTTCTATTTTGTTTTTTGAGCTCCTACAGACCTAGGTTAATGTTTTGCTGATCAGTTCTATTTTTTGACTATAGAGTTTTTAAACATTGCAATGGAGATTTCAACTGTAAAATGTTATAAGGCCTTTACTATTATGTTATGTGTTGTATGTATTATATTATGTGTGCACACTTGTGTTTTGTGTTATATGTTTGAATGTACGTATGTCCATATATCATATATGATGAGCGCTCATGAAAAAATGGATCCAAATTTTTTTTTTATTCACGTGATTTAAATGGTTTAATTTAAATTGGGTAAACAACTGTTGAGGATTGTTTTAATATGTGAACAAAAAAGGAGGAATGCTTCATTTAACAGTTCCTCCAAGGGTAGGAGGTGGTAACAAAGAAGAAAAAAAAAAGCACTTTCTCTGGGTCTGTTTTCCTCTTAACTTGCTCTCCCTGTTCCTCTCGGACACCATCCCAGCCCTCCAAATTCCCCTTCCATTTTCTAAATTTTTTTTGTTAGTGTATTATAGTTATACATAATATTTGGGCTCATTTTGATATAATCATGGAATAATATTTGCTCAAATTCATTTCCCATTTTAAGTTAAATCATTTTAACTCTTAATTTTTGCTTTGGATTTGAACTAATTTTACATAAATAAAAAGACCCAACAATCATTATCCAAAGTACATATATGAAGACGCGAATTGGTGTCAACATACTTTATATAGAACCAGAGATATGAAAAATTGTGCTGTATAATAATAATTGTAATGCATTCCGCTGTCATTTATTTTTTTTAAAAAATCAATAAAAAAGAAATGTCATTTAACTCAGGCATATATCATTAGTAAATCAAAGAGAAAATGAAAGTTTGAAATGATGTTTTTTTCCTAGGCTTTCTATCTCAAGGCCAGAGAAAACTTTAGTGATATTGTTTCATTTTTCATTGATTTATACTACAAAACATGCAACACTTTTAAAACATGCAAAGTAGCGTGATGAAAGCATATATGCAGCCAGTCATAACAAAAATTTCTATGCAATTTCTATAAGTCTCATCTAGGAGGGGTAAATAAGAAAATTTAATGTCTCTAGCATTGTAAGTGTCCTTTTCCATACTTTTTCCCCAATGTCTTCTTGTTCGTTTTTCCTCTCCTGTCCTGTTAGACTAGGAAAGTTTTCAATGACAGTACTAACCTTTAATGGTTTTAGTGGCTAACTACACATTTGAGCTCCTTTCTGCCTCAGTCAGACATTCAAATTGGATGTCATCTAATTCCAATTTTGGTCTACAACGTTTTTTTTCCATGGAAAAAGAATTTTAGGCCTCAGTATGAACTTAAAGAGAAGCATTTTGTATCGTTGAAGCCCTGGCAGTTTAATGAAGCCTATCCCTTAGGCTGGCTCTCTAATATTTTGTTATAGACCTGTGTACAAGCGAAAGAGTTCACAAAAGATATCTATGCTCTCTTTCTTATGCAGAGCACCCAAGAGAGTATAAGTTCCTTGTCAGCCAGGGTTAGAGCACTCTGTAATAATTGCTATCACAAGGAAAGCTTAAAGCCTTTCATCCTTGGCTTTAAAAAATTACTGTTTGGGGCTGGGGATCTGGCTCAAGCAGTAACATGCTTGCCTGGCATGTGTGGGATGCTGGGTTCGATCCTCAGCACTACATAAAAATAAAATAAAAATGTTGTGTCCACTGAAAACTGAAAAATAAATATTAAAAAAATTCTCTCTCTCTCTCTTCTCTCTGTCTTTAAAAAAAACTAATGTTATTTTCATTCTACATATTTTAAGATGTTGGTATATTTCTGCCTTTAAATGTATGTAAGTCACCTAGTCCTTAGTTGCCCTCTCCTCTAAGATCCTTAGATGAATATTTCATATTTTGGGGCATTTTGATGTTTCTTACGTATTTGAGAAGTGTTTTATACTAGAATATCCTTATCTGATCTCCATTCTCCATTGAAACCCTCACTTTCTATGTTATATTCACCTCTGGGAATTCCGTTTCTCACCAATAGAGCCCTAATCTTTGATTTGTGGCCATATATTTTTTTCATTTAAATGGTGGAAAAAATGTATAAAGCTCTAATGATTTACTAAAGGTAGGAGCACCAATATATAGTAACAATAGATTGGATCAAAGTTGTAGATTCCAGAAGAGAGCCCCTTTATTCTTTGAATAGTATCAGTGGATTAAACTGCTGCTTTTTGTTTAAGAGTCGTTGGATATGCTTTATGAAATTTACTCTGTAACCTACTTTTAGCATGCAGGACGATAGCCTCATGAGTCAGCAATTCATGAGATATTTCGAAAAAAATTTAAATCCCAACAATGACACATTTGAAATGTTTCTTGTGCTAATTTTTATTTTCTTCACACTAGATATTATAAAAGGATATATGGAAGAATTTTATGTTCTTGCTTCTGAATACATTTTTAACCTGTGGGAATAAAGATAAAATCTAAAAAGTGTGGCTGTCTTTTATATATTTCTGATTTCAGTACTAGGACTGGGCTTTTAAATTTATTTATTTATTCTAATTTGTTGTACATGGCAGCAGAATGCATTTCAATTCATAGTACACATACAGCACAATTTTTCATTTCTCTGGTTGTACACAAAGTAGAGTCACACCATTCATGTCTTCATACATGTAATTTGGGTAATGATAACCATCGCATTCCACCATCTTTCCTACCTCCATGCCCCCTCCCTTTCCCCTTCCTCCCCTTTGCCCTATCTAATTTCCTGCATTCCTCCCAAGCTTTCCCCCACACCCATTATGGATCACTATTCACATATCAGAGAAAACATTTAGGCTTTGTTTTTGGGGGGGATTACTTTACTTAGCACCATATTCTCCAACTCCATCCATTTACCTGAAAAAAACATGATTTTATTCTATTTTAACATTGAGTAATATTCCATTGTGTATATATACCCAGTTTCTTTATCCATTCATCTATTGAAGGGCATCTAGGTTGGTTCCACAATTTAGCTATTGTGAATTGTGGTGCTATTAATATTGATGTGGCTGCATCACTGTAGTATGCTGTTTTGAAGTCCTTTGAGTATAAACCAAGGAGTGGGATAGCTGGGTCAAATGGTGGTTCCATTCCAAGTTTTCCAAGGAATCTCCATACTGCTTTCCAGATTGGCTGCACCAGTTTATAGTCCCACCAGCAATGTATGAGTATGCCTTTTCCCCCACATCCTTGCCAACACTTATTGTTGTTTGTATTCTTAATAACTGCCATTCTGACTGGTGTGAGATGAAATCTTAGAGTAGTTTTGACTTGCATTTCTCTAATTGCTAGAGATGTTGAACATTTTTCATATATTTGTTAATCAATTGTATACCATCTTCTGAGAACTGTCTGTTCATTTCCTTGGCCCATTTATTGATTGGGATATTTGGGGTTTTGATGTTAAGTTTTTTGAGTTCTTTATACATCCTGGAGATTAGTGCTCTATCTGATGTGTGGGTGGTAAAAATTTGCTCCCGTTCTGTAGGCTCTCTATTTACCTCATTGATTGTTTTTGTTTTTTGTTCTTTGTTGTTTGTTTGTTTTTTCTGAGAAGAAGCTTTTCAGTTTGAATCCATCCCATTTATTGATTGTTGATTTTATTTCTTGCACTTTAGGAGTCTTGTTAAGGAAGTCAGGGCCTAATCCGACATCATGAAGAATTGGGCCTACCTTTTTTCGATTAGGTGCAGCATCTCTGGTATAATTCCTAGGTCCTTGATCCACTTCTGAGTTTTTTGAATGGTGAGAGATCAGTGTTTAGTTTCATTTTGCTGCATATGTATTTCCAGTTCTCCCCGCACCATTTGTTGAAGAGGTTATCTTTTCTCCAATATGTAATTTGGCATCTTTGTCTAGTATGACATAACTGTATTTATGTGGGTTTGTTTCTGTGTAGGACTGGGCTTAAAGAAAGCAGAAATGACATTAACACTTCAACCATATCCATTTCTCATAAATGGTTTCAGTGTTCTCTAAAATTCTAACCACAAGACCACTGAGCTGACAGAGCTAACTAGAAATAAAAGCATGCTCATAGCTATAATTGTATTAGGATCCAGAGTATTAATTGAATATCTGAATGGAATCCCTTACTGATATGATAATTATTGTTTTTGTTCATTCATTCAGTGAATTGAGAGTAGGTAGATGCCTATGTTCATTTTTCTATCACTGCTGTGACAAAGTGCTATAAATTTAGTGACTTTAGAAATATGAATTTATGATTTTACTATTCTAGAAGACAGAAATCCTAAAAATGAACGTATTGAGGAGAACTGTGGCCCTGGTGGCTGAAGGGGAGGATTTGTTTTCTTACTTTCCCCATATTCTACGTTCCATCGACATTCATTGTGTTGTGGCCCCTTCCTACCTTAAAAGTCAGTCATATATCATCTATCTGATCTCTGATCCTGTCTTTACATTTCCTCTTTCTATATATATGACCTTCCTTTTTTTTCACAGGGATAGTTGTATTTAGATAAATCCTTATAGGCTAATCTCCTACATTTTAAATTAGTTGTTGATGGACCTTTATTTTATTTATTTGTATGTGGTGCTGAGAATCGAACCCAGTGCTTCATGCATGCTAGGCAAGTGTGCTACCACTGAGTCACAATCCCAGCCCCTAATCTCCTACATTTTAGTACTTTAATCTCTCCCCCAGAATTCCCCATAACTTTAATCATATCTCCAAAGTCCCTTTTGCTATATAAGGTGACATTAACAGGTTCTAGGGATTCAGACATGGATATATTTGGGAGGGGACTTGTATTCAGCCTATCACAGTACTCCTGCCCTTGAGAACACACTCATACACTAGTATAAGATATTAGATATTAAACAGATTTGAATAATTAAATGTGATAAAGCAGAAGATAAAATCTTCACAGGTTACTATGGGAACACAGAGGAGAGGACATCAGACTCTGTTCAGAGAAAGTACTTTACAAAGGAGGTGATTTTTATAACGTGTCTTTAAAGAAGATGAGGAAGGTGTTCAATAGTGAAGGGAAAGTGCATGACAGGAAGAGGGACAAATGGGCTTGAAAGAGCATATCTTTCTCAGGCAGCAGAGACCCATTGTGAGTGAGATGTAGGAGACCTATAATATGGCGATAGAGAATGAAACCAGAGAAGAAAGAGTTGGGGTTCTATAAAGATGGTGTCATAATAGTAGGTTTATGTGTTATATGCCTTTAGATGGCAGGAAGCTATGAAAATAATAAGAGTACACTGGATGCAGTGTCTGCAAGTCTGAATTGAGGAAAGAGAGAATTAACTGAATGCAGGGAAGTCACAGTTTTTGTATAAGTGTGTCTGTGGAAACATGCGGCAAATCATCAGTATAAATAAGGTTAAATCCACAACAGGCTTTATTTGACTATTTTCCCATCTATATAGGTTGAATAAAGGTCTCCAAAGCTTTGAGGTGCTAATTCCTAGAACCTGTAAATATTACTTGATATAGACAAATTTTTCCCAAATGTGATTAATTTAAAGATCTTGACATGAAGCTATTATCTTGGATTATTTGGGTGGGCCCTAAGTGAAATCATGAGCATCTTTATAAGAAAGAGGCAGAGGTATATTATACACAGAAGGAAGCACTAAGACACAGTGATCACAGAAGCAGAGATTGGAGTGACACAGTCACAACTTATGGAAAGGCTATAGATGCCTGAAGCTGGGGAAACAAAGATTCAATTTTAAAGATATAGGAGGGAAAGCCAATATGCTTATCCTTGATTTTGCCTTGGTAAAACCGATTTTGGACTTCTTATCTCCAGAGCTGTGAAAGAATAAAGTTCTACTTTTTCTAAGCCTCCAAATTTGTGATAATTTGTTACAGCAGCCACAGGAAGTAAACACTTCATCTTACTCTAAATAAACAGGTCTCATGACTTCCCTGAGAGTCAGATTACAACATTATTCTCAAAGTTTTAGTCCCAATTGAGCATATATAACATACCTCTCCAAACAGCTATCCTTTTAGTCTCCATAGCTAAGAGGAAAGTGGGTGATGTGTTTGTTTCTCTTTACACATATGAAGAAACCATTTTGTAGTCTTAGTTCAAGCTTTGGAATGCTCTATTTAAATGTTTTTAGAGTTTTAATTTACAAAGTTGAGATGAAATGAGCAGGAAAACAACGATAACTGAAGTATTAGGCTGGAGATGATGGCAATGTTTTTCTAAAGCATAGCACTTTTCTGAACTGATACTTTATTAGGTGAATATTTAAAAGAAAAAAAAAACTTTAATTCTCATGGTACTTTGAAAAAATTGTCATTCCCACAGGTGCATATATAGTACCATTGAGAAGAGAACAGAAGAGAATCTTTCATGTATATGTAAGCTTTCATTTATGCAAATCAGATATATGTCATATCTAATGTGTTGTAGATTTGTACACATATTAAAGAAGTATAGAATTAACCCATAAATAAGAGGCAGTGGAATAAAAGGGCTCCCAAGGCAAATAGAAGTTTTTTTTTTTTTTTTCAATTTCAGGGCTACTATTTACAAGTTGTGAACCACAATTTCTTTATATATAAAATAGAGTAAGTAACACTACCTGCTTCATTGGGTTGTTGAAATGATTAAATAAAATAAAACATATAAAGCACTTGGCATAAACTTGGACATACACAAAACACTCAATGAATATTTGAGGCTGTTATAATAGTTAAACTGATGATGATATTATTCTTATTATGTGGTA
This sequence comes from Spermophilus citellus, assembly GCF_964194105.1. NCBI lineage: Eukaryota > Metazoa > Chordata > Mammalia > Rodentia > Sciuridae > Spermophilus > Spermophilus citellus. The sequence goes on along the minus strand of NC_138190.1, from coordinate 114,683,551 downwards.
CTGCAATATGGTGACATGCCCATTACATAGCATTCTGTAGAAAATTCTAGAAATGAGTAGATACCATGTTAGTGACTACTCAAAATATCTTCAAAATTTTTTAATTGACACATAATTATACACACACACACGCATACATACACACACAATGTGTAACTGTCATATCAGGGTAGTTGACATATAGAAACTCATTTTGAAGGTGGTGAAAGTCAACCAGGAAGGAATTGGTGTGTTCATGGCTAGTGTTACAGGTGTGACTGTGAACAAGAAAAGACAGTGGTTCATTAAGTGCTAAATTGTATAATACACATTAAGTGCTATGATTGATCAAGGAAGGCCTAAAGTAATCAAAGGAAGCTAAAAAAGTAAAAATGTAAGTTTTTTTGAAGGAAGGTGAGGAATTAAGTGGAGTGGGGAACTTAGAATGAAGGTAAACACTGCAGCCAGTAATTACTCTATAAATAAAAGTAAAGCAACATAATATTTGTCCTAATTTCACCAGGTTGTCTTGGTCCTCCTCTAATTCCCTCCACTACTATTCCTTTTTAGCAAAAATAAACTAATCATTAGTTCCTGAACTCACCCTAAACTTTCCTATCTCTATATCTCTTTGCTAATGCTGTTTTGAAACTCTATTCATTTCTCAAAGTCTCTCTTAAGTATTGCTTCTTTGTGAAGCCTTTCCTCATCACAAGATGGTGCAGTCTTACTACCCTTATTATAGTGTCCCCATAACACTTTGGGAGATCTTCTGTGATGCCACTACCAATATGTTAGCATTCTTTGTGTAAGGATAAGTTCTTCAAGGGCAATGATCAAGTGTTATTCATCTATATACATCCTGGAACAATTTGAAAGAGCTTGTGCATAGTAGATGCTTCCCATTTTTTAAATATTGAACTGAAGGAGATTGATTCCCATGTTCCCCGAGAATTCCCCAAACAGGAGCAGAAGTAATATTCACACTATGAATAACAATATAATGTCAAAACTAGTAGTTTATCTAGATACTTTACATCTTCTTTCAGTGCTGGGTATATAGGAAGTTTTTAAATAACATATTGAGGATATGATAATGCTCAATGGTCTATTTGCAAATTACTACTGAGAATGATTTGTACAGGTGCAGATAAAAATCCTTTAGTTAATTATTCAAATAATGATGTCAATAAAATTTTATATTTAAAAAGATCAGTTTTGTATTACTAAGCTGTCAACCTTTCTTTGCACTTAAGCATGTACTCATTATCATATTGTACCCTATAAATAAGTACAATCATTATGTATCAATTTAAAAATAGTAAATAATTCAAAGTTTAAATAATAAATATTAAAAATACTATTAAAATAAATTTACATTTTTATATTTATGCCAAAATGGATTCTACTGTCATATATAACTAAAAAGAGGCTATCAATTTTAAAAAAATTAAAAAATATATTTCCAGATAGTCCATCCCATTTATAAGAACACGAGCCTCTCCATCTGTACAGTAATGAACACATGTATATATTTATGGAATGATTGTATTTAGTTTTCTTTCTCATTGATTTCAAAAGCCCTTGGGGCAAAGATTCCATCTTCTATTTTTTAATAATCACCTATATTGGATGGTATTATGATACATCTGTTCATTCACAGAATTCAATAAATGCTGATTTATTAAATAATAATAACCTCAAGACAGTTAATAGTGACAGGAATATTTGGTGAGAATTGTTATACAGTATAACCTGGTTTTAGAGAAGGGAGAAATTAGACACTAATCAATATTACAGGTTGGATTTGGAAGCTTATCTTTCCATGTTTTACATTAACTGGCAAATTTTCATTTAATATTATTAATTCTATAAAATAAAAACATTTCAGAGATATTTGTGTTTGTTCATAATGGTTAAGCAGAACCATCATCATTCCCTATGCCCTGATTTTTGTTGTTGCATGCAAGCTACATAAATCCTGCACTGATTACTTGTCTATGGCTTGGTTTATAATTATAGAATATTGTATCTTGCATAATCATGCTAGAAAATGACCTTATTTTTATGTTTGCCATGGATACTTAATGACAAAGTAGATTATCCCCCAATGGTAGTTATTTCACACACTTGACTACATTATTTTTCAAGGAACTGCTGTGTTTTGTCACCCAATAGAATACATAATCCCTGCCTCCCACTAAAAATTAAACCTTAATGAGTTAAGTACTAATTCCATTTTGTCACTGGCTGTTTCTAACAGTGAGTATATGAAGCTTATGAAAAAGGTCAAGGAGAAAATAGTTTTCATCATAAAGGGAAAAAAGCCAACTGCTTTGTCTATATGAAAGTGTATGATATGAACCAATTGCAAAATTAGCCATTTAATCAGTTATAATATTTATTCTTGGTAAAAGAAATCACCCATGTTCAAAGATAGCTGTTGTTGCCTATTCTTAAACTAGAATATAATTTGTGCCTTTCCAAATTTTATGGATTATTTATAATTTTAAAAAGTTCTGATGATCTCCTCTCAAGAGTTTCTTTTAGTTATTTAACTATAGTTAAACTAAAGAAAATGTTATATTTTAAGAAGCTGTATACATTTAATTTATATTTCTTGATACATTTTAGGATAAGTGACACTATCAACATATGCAATGCCCTAAAATTAAAGGAATGAACCCTGGATTATTCCAAAGTGCTAGGCTTAAATAATCTCCCCATGCCCATACACATGCATGCATGGAGTCTGAGTGTATATATATATATTATGTCAGGCTAATGATTGCATTCCGAATTGAATTTTTCAGATATAAATTGAAAAATAAGTTCTGTGAACACACATTGCCAGGTAATTGCATTCATTTTTACCTTTCCTTTGACATCCCTGGAGAGAGCTTTCATGTAAATTTAGAAGAACACACTAGTCTCCACCCCAGCTCATTCCTCAGAGCATTCTTCCTTTTGGGTTTTATGGGATTAAAGTATTCCTTGTGGCTAAAGAAGGTCAAAATATACCTAGAAAAAATGCAATAGGACTCTGATTGCTGTATTATTTTTTTTTAATTGGAGCTGGAATCAAGTTTATCAGTACTCTAGAGGATGATTCTAGTGTTTCTTCAGATACTGTACACCTGCCTACTATTTCCAAACAAAAGCTGATCTTTTCCTTGCTTTCCTCAGGTGTCTGAGTTCCAAATTGCAGAAGAAGCTGTCATTACTCACTAAGCTAATGAAAATTATGATGACACCAAGACACACTTCCTGGAAAACCTAATTATGTCACAGCACTCCAGTAGAAAGCAATTTGAGGGATAATGTTCATTGTCAAGCAGATAAGGCAATAAACAGCTATAGCAGGTGATTGAATGCCCAGAAAGAACTGAAACATTTCATTACCATAAAGGCACCTTATTGTAAATATTCTCAATCCTGGGCAGTATTAATATCACACAACACAAAAAAAGGAGTGCATAATGAAATACATTTAACCATTCCTTCAACTTACTCATGATCCAAGGTTGAGTTCTATTTTCTTAGTCCAAGCTCAGTAGTCACTTACTAGCTATAACAACTTGAGTAAATTGGTCTGGTTTTCAGTTTCATTATCTATTAAAATGGAGAAAATAATAACTGCACTATCTATCCTATAGTTTTTTCACGATAAAATAAAATATTTTTTGTAAAAATATTTGTGGTGACACGATGGAATTGTATTCTTCATAGATGAGTTTTGTATCTTTGTGAACCTTGCTTTATGGAGGAGATGGATGAAAGGAGGGAGGTTCATTTCCCCTCTCCATTGGTATTCCCAGATTCCAGTTTATATCTGCCCATAAAAAGGAAGGAAATGGGATCTGAATATAGTGAAAAACGAAATCCTCATAGTCAGCAAACCAATAAGCATAAACTCAACACAAAATGTGAGCTAACCCTGTGAAAATAAGGAACAAGATATGGTTTCTACCCTTAAGAGGTTTTCAGTCTGTGTGACATGGCAGAAGGAACACACAATAAGTCAATGGTTCTCAAAGCAAGGTCTGGCAATATATGGGTGCCCCCCAAACCCTTATAGGGTATCTGCAAGGTCAAAGCCATTTTCATTATAATACTAGGACTTTATTTGCTTTTTTCCCTCTCAGTGTCTCAAGAATATATAGTGGAGTTCTACAGAAGCCCATATCCTAAAGAAAATAAGAATTTTAGCCTGATCATTTTCAAAAGAGGTACTGGAGAAGAAAGAAGATAATCACCAGGTGCATTCTATTTAAATTTCTGTGGGCTTTTCCTGCAATTATTTGGGGTATGTATTTTCAGATTTGAAACAAAATATACTGTTTTGTAGAAAGTATTTAGTAGTGTAAAAATGCAATGTTTTTTTGGTATTGGGAATTGAATCTGGGGCACTTTACCACTGAGATACTGAGATACATCCCTAGGCTTTTCTCCTCCTCGTCCTCTTCCTCTTCCTCCTCCCTCCTCCTTCTTCCTCTTCCTTTTAGTTGGTGTTGTTCTCCTCCTCCTCCTCCTCTTTCTTTTTCTTCTTGTTCTAGTTCTTCTTCTTCTTCTTTTTTTACTTTGACACAGGTATTGCTAAATTGCTGAAGCTGGCTTTGAACTTGCAATCCTCCTGCCTCAACCTCCTGAGTTCCTGGAATTATAAGCATGCACCAAAACACCTGGATCCAGTGTTTATTATGTTTAGAGATGTAAGGATTTGGGAGTGAAGAGTGGTCTCTTTTCTACAAATTCCCCCTGAAAACATATTTTAGAGCTTTCTTCACTCCCAGATCTCACATTATTCATTTTATTCACTTAGGAGGATACCAATGTTGTATTTCCACTGCAACAAACAATACATGTATTCAAAATTGGCTTTAATATATGCACATATGGGATTTTATGTGTATATTCACATACACTTGGCAAACTTTACAACTTCTGATTTGTAAGTGTATCATTTATGCATCTATTAAAGGTTTCTGTAGTGCTAGAGACTGAGTGTGCCCAGCAGGCATGGAAACTCTGGCTGTGGGCCTGGCACTGAGATGGACCTGAAGCTTGATGACACTTGGGTGTACCTAACACTAGAGCCAGCCTGAAGCATGGAGTTACTGATATGCGCCTGGTAATGGGTGGGACTGGAGGCTTAGTCTGCAGATACCAGCCTGGATTCTGTGGCTGTGGAACAGACTTTGTGCTATTTTACCCTCTGTTGAGTTCCACAGCAAGAACCAGAGCTTGCTTCCCTTTCCTTTCCCAAACAGAAAGTTATCTGTGTTTACACTGTGCTGCCTGAGGGTGGTAGAGGGTGACTCAGTTAATGTAAAACTGTCTTTCTCATCCTCTTCATTGTGATTTTTCTTGTTTTGGGGCTGTACCTCCCTCACCTATTTTCCTTAGCATGCACATTTATAATTATTTAAATTGATGTTTTGCAGGGTAATGAGCACTGGAATGTCCTACTCCACCAACTTGCTCTCAGTAGGCAGTATTTTCTTATCACTTGGAAATTCTTCTCAATTTTCTACTAGTTTATAAATAGGATCTACTTAATCTGGAAGTATTTGTCTCATCTATTGATTCCTGACAAGTTTGAGGAATGCAAATTAGAAGAAGATTGTTAACAAGGCATTGGAAGTTCACAAAGAAATTTTAAAAAAGGCCACATTAAGAATAAATATCCAGACTGAATTGAGGGTCATTATGGAATGCTAAATCCTTCCTATCTCTCATATGGTTATTATGGTGATGTAAAGATGCTAATCTGAAAGGACTTTATGCAAAGCTACACTGGGAGCAGTGAGTTTCCTCTAATACAGAACATTTTCAAAATGAAGGCTGTGGAGGAAGGCAAAAGACTAGACTACTCCCATGGCAAGATAGGAAAAAAAACTATGATCCTGTCAGGTAAACTAGTCTCTGGCTTCTCAGAAGTATCCTAGGACCACTAAGGGACAGTAACTATTGAATACAGTGATCCTGTTCTAGTAAGAGACAACATCATGGGACTGATTCAGTTGCAGCATTTCTTATTTTAAAAATTCCTTTGTTATTTATTAGGTATTAATTATAATTACTACTTAGGAAGAATATAAAATAAAAAAGGTTTTGTTTTATTTTTTTGTGGTGCTGGGGATCAAACCCACAGCCTTACCCATGTTAGGCAAGTACTCTACCACTGAACTACAACCCCTGCCCTAATCCTAGTTTTATAATTTCACAAAAAAGTAAAAAAGACACTTTCCATGCTTTTAAACTATATTCCTTCTATGTAGGTAACCTTGTTTTATGTGACATATTTAATTTTATTTTTTGCTTTGGAGTGAAATGTTTATTTCATTGTAATTGGAGAAAAACTGTTAGTTAAAGGCACATTATTTTTCATAAAATTGTTTACTGTTAGACCAGCTCCACTTGAAACAGTAGGTTTATGAAGTCACAAATGTGACTCCATATGTCACTTGAATGGCAGGGGATAATTATTAATATATCTAGGTAAATTTTATTAATTATGAATCAATAAAATAACATTTTATATCTAAAAATATTATTTCAGTTCTTAAGATTTGTCCTCCATTAGGAAAAACAGACTAGCCTGCTTTAAAATGCTGGAAGAAAGTAAATCCAGTTTTGACATGTGTATAATATATTGAAAGATATATTATTAATATATTTTTATGTATTGACTATATATTCACACATATATAAAGTACACACACACACACACACACACACACACACACACACACACACAGGATTCTTCTGTTGGAAAATTCCAGTTCTAAATTTTGGGCTGAGTATACATCAAACCCCAAAGCTTTGTTATGACCATGAACAAGGGCAGGAATAAGAATGTTTTTTACCCTAATACCAAGTAGCATGAAATCCAAGGCTCTCACAAGTGCTCTACCAAATCTCTAAATCCCATTTTACATAATGTTTGCTATATTAATGTCTGTGTAGATCCTAGCAGCAAACAATTTAAAGTACAAATGGTTTGAATGAGAGAGAGAGAGAGAGAGAGAGAGAGAGAGAGAGAGAGAGAGAGAGAGAAACTTCTAAAATTTGGGCTTCTGAACACCCAAGCCTTAATAATCTATTATATGTGATGAAATAATAGCAGTTAATTAAATGACTCTGTTAAACCTGATATTTTCACATTGCAGAATAAGGCACAAAACAAAGATATAAAGATAGATTGGATTGTTTTCAGGAGAAAAACTGGGTGAGTAGAATCAATGAAACCATGTCACAGGAACATCACTTGAAGGTCTTAGACAAGACTTTGCATGCAGAATAAAGCCATGGAATAGAGTGTGAGTAGAAAAAGGTATAGGTAGAGGTGAGAAGATAGCTTTTTTCCCATTTTAGTTGTTATACATGAGGAAGAAGGATTAGATTTTTCACTTGTGGCCCTAAGAATTAAAATTGGGAGCAATGGGTGGTCCCAATTCAATAGGATATTGTAAATTTTTAACTACTTCTTCTGAGCATTATAGGGGTTACTTAAGATTGAGAAGGATAGCTGGACTAGTAGATTTCATTCTTCCCCAGTTTTCTTTACTAATATATAAAATTAAATCTACAAATACTATAGTTAGTTGGAAGCCTGTTTTCTTAGAGTAAGTTGAAATGACCTTCAAGGTTGAAAAACCATTACCAAACTGGAATAAATTATACACTACATGAGAGCTAAATTTTTAATGTGCAAAATCTTTCTTAACAGAAAAAAGAACAATCCAAAGAAAGATAGGCAAAAGATATGGAAGATAATTCATACCAAAATATAAATAATATTTATATAATATTTATAGTAGGGACTCTTCTAAGTGCTAATTCATCTAATCCTGAAGACATTTTAAATTGAATACAATTATTTTCTCTATTGCACCAAGAATAAAAGTTGGCAAATAGGCCAATGTCAAATAATTGTTGGTCAGTTACATATGTGAATCATGATGTTTCTTCTCCTATGCCTGTATATTTAATTATTTTTCTATAACATAGTCTAATACACAAAGATATGTGTAAAAATATCTTTCACACATGTATAATAGATAAAAAAATAGGACTAGGAAACAACCTAAATGTTCTTTTAAAGGATTTGTTTAAAAAATATGGTACATCCTTATAGTGAAACATCTATTGAAAATGATCCATATTTACCAATATATAAAAGTATTTAAATAAAATATTTAGGGAAACATCAGGTTATAAAAGAGCATGTTTATGTAAATCTTCAAAAATTGTGATGAACAAAATTATATATATTTATGGCATATAACATGATCATTTGACATGTATATATTATTAAATGGCTAGTTTGAAATTATGTATAATATATATTATATAATATAAATTATATATAATATATAATATATGACTTTTTTCCCAAAGTGGTTTTAACATGCTTATAGAGAAGTCAGGGAGTATATTCATTGAAACGTTTACAATGACTGTCTCTACAATATGCAGTGATCAGAGGGCAGAAAGAGGATTACTTTCTTAAAATCATTATTTTGCGTGGTTTACTTTAGGGCTTTGGTATCTATCATTTAGAAAAAATAAAGGTGAATTATTTTCATTTATCTTGAAAATATGTAAAGTTTGATATAAAACATCTTCTATATTTTCTTTGATCAATGATTTCTAGACTATTGTCACAGCATGTGCTTCAGTTGGGCTTCCCAGGCCTTACTGCTATTCTCTTTCTGGGTTACTCAGCTTTTCCATCACTGTGAATAAAATCTAAGAAAAGCAACTTAAAGAAGGAAAGATTTATTTTGGCTCATGGATTAAGAGGTCTCAGTTTATAGTCAGCCAGCTGCATTGCTTTGGGCCTGAGATGAGACAGAACATCATGGGAGAAAGGTATGGCTGAGTAGAGCTGCTCAGCTCAATGTGGCTTGGAAAGAGAGGGGGTATGCAGGGGCCAGAGATAAGAAATACTCTCCAGGGACCAATTCCCACCATGTTCTACCTCCTACAGTTTCTACCACCTTCCAGTAGTCCATTCAGTTATCAATGGATTAATCTACCCATAAGGTCAGAGCACTCATAATCCAATCACTTCCCCCAATCCCCACCTTTACACATTGCTGCACTGGAGATCAAGCCTTCAGCACAGGAACCTTTGGAGACATGCCAGATCCAAACCATAACACTTTACATCATTTTTCCTCACTTATTTACAAGGGAAGTTTAAAGCTATGTTTTATTTTCCTTCCATCTCCATGGCTTTGCCAATTCCATGCTTAAATCATTATATCTTGGCTCCTTCTACTGACCTTGTGCAAATGCCTCTTTCCTGCCAGCAGATTCTCTGTTGTGGAGCAGGATTGCAGAGACTTTCCCTTGTAGGTAATAAGGAATAAAAGTGAGAGAATCTGATTTGCCATTCTTCAATGCTGCTTCTGGTACTAAATTCATCTGCCTTAGCATTCTCTTCAAATCAACGTGCTGCTATCTTTTACCTCCAGAAACATATATCCTCTAAGAGGATCTCTATACTTGGCTTATATATTTCTCCTTCATTTTGAACCACAGCTTTACCTTTGATATTCTCAAAATTCATGTTACAATTCTTAATATTGTTGATTTCTTAAACATCACCATAGCTTTAGATCTCCCCAAACAGCAATTAAAATTGAGTCCAGAATATTCTAAGGTCATTGTGAGGAAACAGTGTTGATTTTCTTGAGTGAAAATCAACACTGTTTCCTCAGGTGAATTGTGCATTTGAGGCACCTTTTAACACTAGGATTTTGTGGCTCAGTGGTGATTTTTTTTTTTTGTGGGAGGTACTGGGGATTGAAGTCAGGGGTACTTGGCCACTGAGCCATATCTTTAGCCCTTGTTTTGCATTTTATTTAGAGACATGGTCTTGCTGAATTGCTTAGTGCCGTGCTGTTGCTGAAGCTGGCTTTGAACTTGTGATCCTCCTGCCTCAGCCTCCTGAGCCACTGAGATTACAGGCCAGGATTTCAGTGGTGATTTTGATGGCCTGTATTTCTGCAGATCATAGGGAAGAATTGGTTTGTGTTATGGTTCAGGTCTGATAAGTCTCTGAAAAGAGGGTGATAGAATGCAGATAACAGGGCTAGGGATATAACTCAGTGATAGAATATTTGCCTGGTATGTGTGAGGCCCTGGGTTCAGTCCCCTGTACAACAAAAACAAATGCAGGTGGTGGGAAGAGAATGTGCCTTGCATTTTGTACCATTTGATTTCCCACAAGACTTGCCAACTGTGAGATTCACTTTCCTAATTTACCTTTTGCTAACTTTCTGTACATCATCCTTCTCATTTAGCTTTATGTTTTATATCATCAAAATCCATGTCACTGATAGATCAGAGATTCCCTCTGCTTGTTTTGACTCTTTTTAGTTTTGGTCTGGCAAAATATACATATTAAAAAAAAACAAAAAGATGGACTACTGTGAAAGGCATGCAATATAAAATTGTAATATAACCATAGAAAAATGCCTCATGGAAAATATAGTTGGAAAATTACTGAGGCCCATAAAAACTACCTTCAAAATATTTGCTTTCTTCCAATGAAATGGTAATACAAGCCTCAGTAATCCATGCTGAAAAAGATTGTGTCCAACAGTGGGAAATGACATCACCACTGAGTACTGTTGGTTGGTGACCTTCTGTCTTCCATCAGCTGTTAATGGCCCTTCAAAAAGAGTGATGAGATTGTCCTACTGCAGTCTGGCTTGCAATATCACCTAGACTTTATCTCATGAACATGAGGAAGAATTGGGGAGATCTGGGCACAGAGCCATATGAAAGAGAATATACACACTTGGCATATTCTACCTGCTAGAGATAAGAACTTACAACCTGATGTAAGAAGCAGCCTGCTCTTTCCTACAGTATTGCATTTATACCTAAGGAGAATAATTAGGCATATTTATTTGTATGATGTGATAACATTATGAGGATAAGTACTGATAAAAGGAATTCCACAATCAATGATCCATTCTTTTGTTTTAAACATGATAATATTCACAAAGACTTCTTTTTAAATAAAATTGTCTCTGAGAAGAGAAATGTGAAAAAATAGAGGTAACTTTTGCAAATTCATTAGTTTACATATATATGTTTTCCTTGCTTAAAAATAGGAAAAAGTATAATAAAGGTTTTTTATATATCAGAAACTATACTAGTCACTAAAGGGTACAATTATAAATACCAATCTATGCACTCAAGGAACATATAATCTAGTAAAGGAGACAAGACAGCAGTGATAGAAAATTTTTAACTACATGTATAAATTACTGCAATGAGGGAGTGAGAATGACAAATTCACCTTAAGGTATTAAGGAAGAATTAATTCCCCAGCACTTCCCCATGCACTCCACTCCTTCCTCCCTTTCCATCCCCTTCTCTACTCTATTGGTCTGGTAATGCAGTAAATCTTAAATGTTCTCAACACACACACTCACACACACACACACACACACACACACACACACCCCACAATGATAACTATGTTAAGAGCTATACATAATAATTACCTTGATTGTCATAATTATATATATATATATATATATATATCTCAAAACATCATGTTGTACATCATATATATATATATATATATATATATGTATATGTATATATATACCAATTATACAGAAATAAATCTAAAAAAAATAAAAGAAATCTTTAAAATCACCTTTGCTTGACAAAGTTTTCTGTTTAAAAACCCACTTTCTCAAAAATAGCTTTATTCTTTTGATCAGAAGTGTTATATTTTTAAGCTTTAAAACATTAAGCCTTACCTGTAAATACCAACTTAATTCATAATGACATAACTGGGATGAAAAAGATAGATGGTCAAGGTAAAGATGAAAATTTATTTCTCAAACCTTCCTGATGGCCCTTATAAGAACATAATACATTTCTCTTCCATTAGATTATTTCAGATCCAAGAGAACCCTGATCTAGTATATTGTGTTGTTATAATGATAGCTTTTAATCACAGGCATATGGACACAGTTATATATAAAGGGATTTGAGATGTATTATTATTTGTCTCTTGTTAGTGTCATCCTGTATTATACCTGAGGATCCAAAGGGCTCCAAACCTTGTATAGAGAGCTATATTTAAATTATCTGACATTCACCAAATAAATAGTGGATTCAGAGGAAAATCTGATTTTCACTATGAAATTTGGAAAATGGGAAACTTAAAGTATAAGCATTTCCTTATAATGCTATGTGGAATCTACTAATACTTGAACAAAGTAACTACTCCAAAGCAAACAAAAACCATTCTAATACAAATTTTTTAAAAGTATTTATTTTCTGCAGATGTACAAAGCATTATATTCAGTTTCACAAAGATTTTTTACAATGACTCAATTATGTAATTATATATTGTAGCTGATTACATGCACTTACACTAATTATGTAATAAAGCATGATTACTCTAATTATATAAACATATCAACTAAAAATCAATTTTCTAAAACTCAAGTATATTCTCAGAAAACAAAGGTAAGAAACTGTTTTCGTAAGACTATCAAATCAAAATAGTCTCTAATATTTTCTGACTATTAACATCATGGGAGCTTAGTTTATAACTCTTTCTAGCCTCCCCAAACCTATTCATCTTATTCTGTTTTTTTTTTTTTTATTCCAGGCCTTGTAGTAATAGTCAAGAAGGTGTTCTGTACTCATAAATGTGTTCCAAGTAAAATAAGAAGAGAATTTGCATTAAATTTTGCTGTGGAGAATATATCTAAGTTAGGAAAAAACACCAGATGTACTCAACTATATGAAATAGCTACATTCCTGAAAAGTTACACCAAAATATTTTTTCCCTTAAGAACAAAACGGTTTTGGAGTAGTATTACTTACTGATTTCAATTGGCAATACTGCCCATTCTCCCACTATTCCATGGGAGGAGATTGAAGAGAGGTAGATCAATCAGATAAACTTTTCAGCTTAAATTTTCTCTGTAAAGAAGTAGATGAATAAGCTAAACAGTACTCGATATTTAAGAAAATAAATAGCAAAATATTTTGTAAGGAGATTAAATTCTTCGGTGATGTCCTCCTAGTGTTAGGGCATATGTAAATAGTTCAAGTCAGAGGTTCATGTTTCTATAACATAAATAAGAAGTTGTAAAGCCATTGCCATATTAGACACCCTTTCTATCATAACCACTGGAGCCTTCAGAGGAAAAAAAAAACACATTTTCAAGCTTCATATATATGGATCATGCTTTCAAGATTGCCAGATCTGCCATAGGTCTTTTGTTAAGAAGAAAGTTTATTTTTGGTATTTAGTATTATCTCCCTAGGATAGATTCTTTGAAGTAGAATTACAGGGTGAAAGAGTATGAACATTTAAAGCCTCTTGATACACATTGTGGAATTGTTCCCCAATGGGCTGTAGCAATTCCACTGCCATTAACAATAACCAAACAGTCAAGGAGATGCTACCTCAAAGTATGAACACTTTTCCAAACACATATCCTTCTTTCTTTCCTTCCTGTCTCTCAAGAACCAAGTAAACATTCTTCTGATAAGAACATATATTGGCTCCACCTTTTTTCATGTATTCCTCCCTTTCAATCTACATTATTTTTTTAAATTTCCAGCAGAGGATTTTGTAGTTGGACTTGCCAATAATTCTTTACTCATTAATTCAATTTGCCCGCTATTATTGCCCATGCTTGAGGCACCCAGTTATAGATATTTGATTCTCTAAGGGAGGCAAGTAAAAAAGAGTCTTCACTGACTTAATGCAGTTGTCTCTGGGCTGTTTCTGAAGCTGATATTGTGAGGATGGTTATTTGGCATAGCCTCCTATTCTAGCATCTAATTTCAGGCTTATAACATGAACCCTAACTAGTTTGATTTTGATATACTTGTATTAAACCAGAGGCAATTTCCCCAGAAAGACCATTGATTATACCCCCATTTGGCAATCTCAATTCTGTTCACTTGCCCAAATACAGAGTTTTTTATGCTGTTCCTTGTTACTTACATCATGAATTAATGTGATATAGGTGGGAAGGCAGGGTGGTTCTTTGCCCATTAACTGTATGGCTTCATGCAAATCATTAATTCATTTTTAAGATTTCATTTTTTTATTTGAATGTAGATGTAGTACTACTTGTCTAGTTTTTGTGAGGAAAATGTGACAGAGATAATGTGAAAATAAAAATACAATGATGAAAATATTAAGTGGTATAATTTATTGTGCATGTACTATGGAATGCTATACCTATTTTACCATAAAAAATTATGATTCACATAAGAAGCTCAAAAAATTCGAGTGACTTACCTGAGATAACAAAGTTAGGAAAAGATAGGGACATAATATTAACTTCTGATTCCATGTCAACAACTAAATTAAAAATGACCAAGATATGAAATAGAATGTGACATGTTTCAGTCCAGAAAGTAAATATGTGGTAAATATGTAAAATATGGAAGTAATCTCTGTATGTCAGCTACTGTGGTATTCATTAAAATAGATCCTCAAATCTTGATAACTATGAGAGATGGAGGAGAGTTGGGGAAACATAACAGAACAAAAGCCAGATGGCATTATGGTAATAAAAAGGCTGGAGGCATATCCAGGCAATGAAAGCAGAAAGTTAGGCAAACTAGAAATAATTGCCATGCCATCATCCTGGAGTAGTGGTTAGGCTCAAGTGAGAAAGAGAATTCTAATATGAATGATCCCTGATCACTGAATGCTTCCTATAAAGTAGGCACTGTGCTGAATTCTTGGCATACAGCAGTCCTTCTCAAACTTCAATGTGCATATGAATGACATACAAACATATATTAATCTTGTAGAACTGAAGATACTGATTCATTAAGTCTGAAGCATGGCTAAAATTCTGCATGTCTGACATAGTTCTAGATGATGTTGATGCTGCTGGTCTGTGGATAACAGTTTGAGTAACAAACCTTATTTAATCCTCCAAACAATCATATCATATATGGGAGGAAACTAGCTCAAGAAAGGTCAATTTCCCCATTCTCATACAGTGGCAGAATGAAGATCCAAACCCCATCCCATAACCAAAACACTCTACTGTTTCTCAATTACAATTTAAACAAAATTATACTTACATACTTTTATGACATTTTTCTAAATTTCTCTGAGAGGTCACTTGCATTATTGCTAAAAGCATCAAGAAATCTTCTTATAGTATTGGTAACTATGAATATCTAGAATGGATCTGGTTGGCCTTTCTGTTATTCCATCAATGACATAAATGGGCAGAAAATTCCATCTGTAATTAATTAACAGGCCAGTCTGTGAGACAAAGGAAGTGGTAGGGTGGGATGTTCCTCTAAACTTGGGTAATGGCCTTTGGCAGAACCTCACTTGGAATTGTGACCTTAGACAAAGTCCAGCTGGGTCAATTAACTGTTGGTAGGGGCTGGAGGAGTAAACCCATTTGATTTGCCAAGGACTTGAAAGGCCATCAAATTAATGCTGCCTGTATGGAAACCTGGCATTCACTTAGTTATCCACCTCTGAGTAACTTCATATTTTCCTTCAACCTAAAGGAATTATGGCATTCCTTAGATTTAAAACAAAACAAAACAAACCAAATCAGAGATTTAAAAAGGGAGAAAAATTCTCTATCTTGGCCAAAAGTTTCACAAGAGGAACACAGAGAAAAAAGTGTTAGAGCTACAAGGGAACTTGGAGGTCAGTTATTTCAAATCCATTCTTTTTAACTTGGCGGGGTAAGAGGCCAAGGAGCTGCCTAAGGAATCACTCATCTAGCTAGATAAAGTATAGCCCATGCTATAACTCAAAGATTCTTGACACCAAATCCAATGCTCTATTTGTGGCACTCTGTGCAAAACTGGGATAGAATCTTTGCTATTTTAAATCATCTGCTGAATTATCTTTTAGATATTTTGACATAGTTTCTCAGTTTTAGTTTTGTGAACATGTCTTATTTTATCCCCAGGATATATTATTTTGTTTATGATTTTAGTGACTTGATGTCTTTAAATTTGTTTATGTCTTTCCTGGTCCCAGAAAGGAATTAATATAACAAAAAAGAAACCAGAAAGGAATTAATATAACAAAAAAGAAAAATAACACACATGATGTGTTATGGTAAAGCCCAAATCAGAAACCATATATATTCACTTCCTCTCTACTCAAAAAAAGTGTGATCCAAGGAACATCAGACTTTATCTCATATGGGAACTTTTTAAGAAATATAGAACCTCAGTCTCTATCCAGAACTCCTGTATAAAAACCTGCATTTTCACAAGTTACTCCAGGTGATATACATATATATTAAAATTTGAGAACACTGTTTTGTAGCATGCCATAATTTGTTCTTTAACATGTCTCTATATTTCTCTGTGGCACAAGTGTGCTATTATTTCCATATATCCTATTGTGTAGGTTGCTCTGAGATATAACTGAATTGCACATGTAAGGGATCATTTTGTGGAGAGCATGTCAACAGCTTTTGTAGTTCTGAAGCCAGAAAAACAAAACTGCTCCAACAACTATAGCTAAGTGCAAATGAGATTTATAGATCCATTTTTATTTCTATTTCATTATTAAGCCAGAGAAGATGCATTTTTTTTCAAAACTGCAAGATTGAAAAGCAATTTAGTTGCCTTCATAAATACCTAATTACAAAGGCAATTTTCCCTCTTGTCTATAAGAAACTGAAATAATATGCTAGTTTATTCCATTAAGTGGTATCTGTCAAATAAGTGATCCCTCCAAATGTATGTAGATCTCTAGTGTGAAACCTCAGTTTTTGAATAGCTAATTATTTTGTAAGTGGGCTTGCTTCTCACTTTTGCTAGCTCTTTTATTAGAAGATAACCATATCAAAGAAACCCAAGGATTTGGTAAAATATTTGCTAGGGGAGGTTGAAACCCTTTCCAAATGAGGATTTTTATATCTTTCATTCATGCTTCATCTTTGCAGAACAGATATCCAAAGTAAGTGTTGGATTAATTAAGTTTAGCCACTATGCAATAGAGGCAAAAGTTCTAGTTCTATTCTCATTAGGCCAATTAAACTTACCCGCTTTCCTAATAGCTTTGTTCTATGTATCATATAGAGGCTGGATGTGGAAGGATAAATATACATTGCCATTACTACATTAACAAGCTTTGTTTTTGCTACTTTAAATCATCTGCTGTATTATCTAGATACTTTGACATAGTTTCTCAGTTTTAGTTTTGTGAACATGTCTTACTTTATCCACAGGATAAAGTACTATTTTTGCAATAGTAGCATAATTTCAATATACAGAAGGTATTATGTAGTAGATATATCTGAGAGAAATACCTTTCACAGTAATATGCCAAAAACATATTGAATTATGTTTATTATTCCAATTACATTAATATTTTCTGTTTTGATATGATATGCTACAAAAATATATATCTTATTAATATATATATTTTAAGTCAAATCACTCAAGAACACTAAACACTAACTCTAATAAATGTGAACCATCACATAACTTTTGGATGGTAGAGTAAGGATCTCTATAGATATGCCTGTCCATAAAAGCAACAAAACACTGGAAAAATTGAAAAAAAATCAATTTTTTTCTGAACTCTGGAAAATAATCAAAGGAGTGTAACAATACAAAGATAATTTACTTTTAGAAATGACTGGATATTGATAAGAAGGTTTATGGTCTTTTGTTTAACCAATTCCTTCTTTGCAGCTCTGCAGCAGACTTGCAAACTTGAAGCCTCATAGAGCTGTGAGAATAAGCAGGCTTTCAGTTATAACTAGAGGAAGAACTCTTCAAAAAGTCCAATTTTTAGAAAATACCAATTTTCAGAGCTCTGCCATTATTTGGCATATCCTGTAGCTCCCAGGAAGAAAGCACCTATTCCATGTATGTTGTAGTTATTAATCCTAACTCCTAGTGTACTGTACAAAAAGGTCTTCAGCCCCAGTGCATTTGTGAAAATGAAACAGTGGCAATTGTTTAACATTACAGTTGTCTGAGATAGCAATACCAGTTGGCTCAAACAAGAAGCTGAGCAAAAGTTTAAAAGAATCCTTATATAAAGAATAAGGTGTTCATGGGGCAATTTCCTAGGCATTCTCAGAAGGCTATGTGCATATGCAGAGTTGTTCGCACATTGTGGAAAGAGACGGGAAGAAACCAGTCTTTTATCTATATTTGAACTTGAGCCCTTGCACAAGCAGAATGGGAAGACTGAGTTGTAAACTGCCTCACTGAATGTTGAAGGCATACTCCAATTTATACAGAATCTCTTGGAAAAGACTGAGAGATGTACTGGGTCCAGTACATCTGGACCAATCATTATTGGGCAATTACATGCCCAATCATTAGCTGACCAGTAACCTAGCAAAAGGAACATACATTGGCCAGTTACTTTATAGAATTAGTTCAGGAAGGCAATTAAATGAACAAACAGCAGCTAAAATAATAAAGAAAAGTAATAAAACTGACAGTGAGGGAGTAACTCTGATTTCAAGAATTACCATAAAATATTATCTAACATGTCCAATTTGCAACAAAAATTGTGAGGTACACATAGAAATAAGGAAGTATGGCCCATACATAGGAAAAAAGTTAATAGAAAATGATACTAAGGGGCCTAGATATTGACCTTTTAGCTAAAGTCTTTAAATCTATTATGATTACATACAAAGAACAAAAGAAAACATGTCAAAATAATTAGAGAGAGCAATTCCCTCATGAAAATTATGAGAGTATTGGATAAGCAAAAGACCATAAACCTTTCTTTTCTTACCAATATTCAGCCACTTCTAAAAATAAAATATCTTTGTTTATTACAATACTTTTTGAGTTTTTTCAACTTTTCCAATGTTTTGTTGCATATCTATAGAGGTCCTTACTCCACCATCCAAAAGTTCTATGATAATTTACATTTGTTACTTAATATATTAGTATATTAAGAATATATTAATAGTCCCCTTACTGAAGAAAAAAATAATAAAAAGGGAGAAGAACCACATAGAAATTCTAGAGCTGAAAAGTATGATAACTGAAATAAGAAAATTTTTAGAGTGGCTCAACAGAAGATTTGAGGAAATAGAATAGAAATAGAATAGAAATTGAACCTAAATCAATTGCAATATCCTAGTCTGAGGAACAACAACAAAAAAGAATTAACAGAAATGAGTAGCATAATATCCCCCTGGGACAATATATATAGTGCACTAAAATATGTACAATGTAAGTCCCAGAAATGGAGGGTGGGGAGAAGAGTAAGGAGAGAGTGAGGGAAGGAAGAGAGGGAGACAGAGAGAGAGAGAGAGAGAGAGAGAGAGAGAGAGAGAGAGGTAGAAAGAATATTCAAAGAATAAGTAGCCAATATTTCCCAAATTTGACAAAAATAAGAAACACAAATATCAATCTGCACATCCAAGCAAACCAAGGAACTCTGAGCTCATGGAAATCTATACTCAACATATCATAAACTGATGAAAGCCAAGAAAAGGGAGAGAATTTTTAAAGCATCGAGAAAAGTGACTTATCATGTATAAAGGATCCACAATAATATTAACAATTTCCTTATCAGAAACCATAGAAAATAGAAGGCAGTGGGATAATATACAGCTGAAAAGGCCTACATAAAAAATAAAATTCCCTAATTAATAATATAATGTAAAACCTGTGGTACTAAAAAAGAAGAGCAAGCTAAACCTAAATCTAGCAGAAGGAAGAATTAAGAAAATTGGAATGGAAATAAATGAAATGGATAATAGAAAATGATAGAATAACCAAATTAAAAGTTGATTCTTTGAAAAGACTAACAAACTAGACAGACCTTTAGTATAATGACCTGACGATTAAATTTTTAAAAATAAAGAATTATCAAATTTGTAAAATCCATGAGCTGGGCATGGTGGCACACATTTGTAATCCCAACAGCTCAGGAGGCTGACAGGAGGATCATGAGTTCAAAGCCAGCCTCAGCAAAAGCAAGGTGCTAAGCAACTCAGTGAGACCCTGTCTCTAAATAAAATACAAAATAGGGCTGGGAATGTGGCTCAGTGGTCAAGTGCCCCTGAGTTCAATCCCTGGTACCTAATACTAAAATAAAATCAATGAAACTGGACACATTACTACAAACCGTACAAAAATAAGAAAGAATATAATACTTTGACATATAACATGATCAACTTAATTGATGAAGAAAAATCATAGAGAAGTGTAACCCCCTTTCAAAAGATTAGTAATAAAAGGGAACACCCTCAACATGATAAAGAATATTTATGAAAAACTCATACCTGACATCATACCTCACACCATTGCAATTGTGGAAACTCAAAACTTTCCCCCTAAGATCAGGAAAAAGACATTGATGTTCATTTTCACCATTTCTATTCAATATTATATTGGAAGTACAAGCTAGAACAATCAGACAACAATAGAAAGAAAGAGAGAGAGAGAAAGAGAGAGAGAGAGAGAGAGAGAGAGAGAGAGAGAGAGAGAGAGAGAGAGAGGAGGGAAGGGCAGATGGAAGGGAGGGGAAGGAAGGAAGGAAGGAAGGAAGGAAGGAAGGAAGGAAGGAAGGAAGGAAGGAAGGAAGGAAGGAAGGAAGGAAGGAAGGAAGAAGAGTGTGAATTTCATCAAAATGAAGAAAAGATCAATGGAGTAAACAAAGGGGGATTGAGGGGGAGGAAGGCAGGACAGGAAAAGGAAAGAACAGTGGAACGAATCTGACCTAACTTTCATATGTACATACATGAATATAGCACAGAGAATCCCAACATCAAATATATCCACAAAACGCTAATTAAAAAAAAAATAAAATTCCGAAAGACCAGTAGAGCAGAGAGAGGGGCACAGGGGGAGGGAGAACTGTTGGGGACTGAATTAGGACAAATTATATTTCATTCTTTTGAGATTATGTCATAAAATGTACCCTAAGTTTTTAAATTGTTTTTAAAAAATTATTTGTTCTTTCTAGATATATATGACAGTAGAGTGTATTTTGACATATTATGTATACATATAATGATTATAACTAAAAATGAATCAAGGAAGAATTAAATAAAAATTCAAAAGGAACAATTAAACTATCTATTTGGAGATGACATGATTATATATACATATATTGTATGTATAATTTCTAAATAATCAATAAAAAGAAAAAGGAAATATACAAATGGTAAAAATCACATGAAATGATGCTACTAATCATTGGTAATTAGGGAAATAAATATTAAAACCATTTTACACTCAGTAAGATGATGAACAAACAAAACAAAATATTAAAAAAATTGTCAGGATGTGGAGAAATTGGAGCCCTTATTACATTGTTTGTGGGATGTAAATTGGTATAGCTACTTTCGTTTTTTTTTAAGAGAGAGTGAGAGGGGAGAGAGAGTGAGAGAGAGAGAATTTTTAATATTTATTTTTTTAGTTCTCGGCGGACACAACATCTTTGTTGGTATGTGGTGCTGAGGATCGAACCCGGGCCGCACGCATGCCAGGCGAGAGCGCTACCGCTTTAGCCACATCCCCAGCCCACAGCTACTTTCTTAAAAATATTGATTCCTCAAAAAAAAAAAAACCACATTGAATTGTGAATTGACTTGGCAACTTCACTCCTAGTTAAATATGTAAAAGAATTTAAAACAGAAATGCAAATAAAAGTTTCTACTTAGAAGTTCATGGTAGCACCCTATTCAAAATAGCCCACAGGTAGCAATAACCCAAATGCCCATCAATATTATTCAGCTATAATAAAATATGGATGGCTTTCAAAATCATTAAGTGAAAAGAGCCAGATACAAATAGTGACAATTCTATCTTTGTGAAATATCCAGGATATGTGGATCCATAGAGATGGAAGATAGATTGGAGTTTGTGAGAGGTTAGGGAGAAGGGTAATGGGGTATGATTGCCTAATGCCTGTCAAGTTTTCCATTGGGGTGATGAATTGTTTAGGAGCTCAATGGAAGTTACAGCTGTAAAGCATTTAGAATGTACTAAGTGCCATTGAATTGCATACTGCTTCATAATGATTATTTTATGTGATATGAGTTTTGCCTCAAAAACTATCCTCTAATAAAACAGCATCCATCCTTGTGGCATGTACCAGAGGAGAAAGGCAAACTCACTTATATCCTACTCAATATTTGTCTTGGGTTTTCTAGCATGGAGCCTGCCCATCTTTCAGGTGTTTACTATTTTTGTTATAAGATTTTTTTTCCTCCTTATTCCCAGCAATGCATCCTATCAGTGTTTACCAGGCATACAGGTGTAAAGGGTGAAACTATCAGGGTCCAGTGATGCAAGTAGTCACTTCTCACTCTTCAGAAGCTTTATATAGAAGGGAAGTTGGTAAAGGAGTAAAGGGAAGCAGAGAAAAAGCCCAGGAGAGTATGTTTGAATGCAGAGGCACCAAGAATATGATAGGTACTTTCTTTATAATAATTTACATATTATTTTGAGCATGCATTTTTATAAATTATATTATTTTAAATTAAATGTATTAAATAAAATGTATAAGGTTGTTTAGCAAGTACCTAAGCAATAAACACTCCTGCACTAAACTCTCTGGTAAAACAAAACCTACCCTCTTTGTTGCTTTACAAGTTGTATTTACAGACAATTAATTAACTGATACTTTGGGGCAGTAGTTGACAAAGACAAAAGGTGCATTTCAGAAATTTGTGTAAAACTTAAAAGATATTCAGAGTTAAGATTGGGAATTTTAGAATTAAACTCTACAACTGTGGCTTTTAAATTCCTTTTATTTTTTTTAACAAAAATGAGTTTAAAATGTTCTTCCTATTTTAAGCCTGATGTATTATTCAAAAATTGAAGTATAAGGTTGTTTAGCAAGTACCTAAGTTCATCCTGAAAGCCAAACCTACCATTAGAAACCTACCCTCAAGAGAAAGTATGAGGCATTGGAAGAAACAATTATCCTGCTCTGGGCTTTGTTTTCCCATATGTAGATGAAGGGGTTGAACTAATGATGCAGGTCCTTTATTATATTTTATTCCATTATTCAGTATTTTGAATGATGCCTTTTCCATTATTGCAACCATTTTTATGCTGCTAAAGTATCCAAATGGAAACAATTTTTGTATGAAAAATTGTTTCCCTCCCTTAAGTTTATCTTGCTTGAATTAACACAACAAGACACTAAATATGTGTGTAGTAAAGGAACTGTCATACAAAATTAAATGCAGGAAATGACAACAGCTGGATGCTCATTGATGTAAACTGTCAAATCTAATCACTATTTAACTGAATTTAAAGAAAGTTGTGGTTTAATTGAGCAACTAATGAATTTGTAAAAAGATCTAAAATATTTTTCTGAGATTTCTGGATGATTTTTAAATTTCCAACATTAGATTATTATTTTTTCTTTGAAAAAATGTATAATTATTCATGATAATTTGTTACATTCAATTTCTTTTTTCATTTTCTGTTTCCTCATAATACATTTTCCGGCTATTACACACTTAACTATGTTTGGAACTTGTATTTTTTTCTCTCTCAAGATAAACTTTTAAGGATGGTGATGAGGCTCAGTAGTAAAGTGCTTGCCTATCATGCATATGGCCTTGGGTTTGATCTCTGATACCACAAAAGCAAAGAAAAAAAAAGTGATGAACTTTATGTTTTGAAAGTAGATAATGTTTTCCTTATTTTACTACCATTCTTACTAAATACATGCTGATATTTTAGTGATAACAGATTGCTTCAGGAATTTTAGCAGAAAATAAGTGCTTATTTTCAATTCTCTAGATTTTCTTTCCAGTTTCTCCCTGCATTTTTTCCTTTATACACCATTGTTATAGATTGTTTTGAAAATATTTTCAAACTAAATTCATTTGTCTTAAATGTTATTTTAATCTGCTTAAAACTTTATGAGAGAAATAATTTTATTGGGGAAAAACATTGAAGATAAATTTAGACATTTAACAGACAAATCAAATATATATAATGTTATTTAAAGTATAGCATTAAACGTCACATTCAAAAACCCAATCTGTTCCCTGAACTTGTAATATATAATTTGTAACATAGCTGTCCTTATTTAAATTTAATTTGCAATTTTAACTTGTTAATATAATGAAAATATAATAACAATATAATCTAGATGTAATTTTAAATTTGAATTAAATTTTAACTGTAAGCAAGTTCTCTGTCAGTCTTAGAAATACTCTAATAAGTGTTAATAAAGACAATTCTAATTTTAAAAAAAATTAGTTGTATTTGGACATAATACCTTTATTTTATTTATTTTTATGTGGTACTGAGGATAAAACCCAGTATGTGCTAGGCAAGTGCTCTACTGCTAAGCCACAATCCCAGCCCCAAATTCTAATTTTTTTAGTAATGTGTATTCAGACACATTTTATATACATCATTTTCCCAACCAATTGATCACAATTTATAATTTTCTTGATAATAAGAGTAATAATAAATGTACAATGCCACACTTGGCTATAAAATTATATTCAGTTTAATACAATTTTTCCTAACAAAAGTAGCATTATCTTTAAGTAGCATATGCAATTCTGTTACTGACTTGGCATTAGAATTGGTTTCACTCACGTAAGCACTAAAACATTGCTTGACATGGTTGGTTTTACTGCCTTTGAAGGAATTTTACAATGCCTTAAATCAGTCACATCTGTAGCCACTAAAAGCTTTGTATGGTTTCCTCTGTCACTGATCTGAGAAGGAAAATTTCAAGTAGTTCTCACATCATAGACTTTCCACTGTGGTGAAGATTGGAATCTTCTTTCGTGCATTGGAATTTGGAACTATTAAGAGGATCCAGTTAGACATAGAATTTGTATTATTTCTCCAAGTTAAATCCTTCTTGTAGAAGAGTGTGTGTGTGTGTGTGTGTGTGTTTGTATGTGTGTGTGTGTGCATGCGCCCGCACAAGTGCAAGAGGAAAAGTTCTGAAACTCCTGGCACTAATTGCTTACAGCTGAAAAGAAATCTGTGAGGTGATTACCGTGATTGAACTCCACTTCTCAGTCTGTAGAAAATTCACAAAATGTTCTCTGACACCTCAGGTCAAGAGATGAGAATAGTGCTCTCTTCGGCAGCACATATACTAAAATTGGAACAATACAGAGAAGATTAGCATGGCCCCTGCGCAAGGATGACACGCAAATTCGTGAAGTGTTCCATATTTTTGGAGTCTCAAGGAAGACATTAGACAGCAAAATCAGACAATGAAAGATCTCTTCAACAATGAAATACATAAACAAATCCAGGAAGCAAAAGATCAACTATACAGGGAGATAGAGGTTATAAAAAACAAACAAACAGAAATCCTAGAAAGGCAGGAAGCAATAAACCAACTTAAAAACTCAATTGAGAATACTACCAGCAGAGTAGAACACTTAGAAGATAGAACATCAGACAATGAAGACAAAGTATTTCAACTTGAAAAGAACATAGACAGCTCAGCAAGACTATTAAGAAGCCAGGAGCAGAACATCCAAGAAATATGGGATAACATTAAAAGACCAAACTTAAGAGTCATTGGGATACAGGAAGGCACAGAGCTCCAAACCAAAGGAATAAACAATCTATTCAATGAAATAATACGAGAAAACTTCCCAGACTTGAAGAACGAGACAGAATCCCAAATCCTAGAAGCCTACAGGACGCCAAATGTGCATAATCATAAGAGATCCACACCTAGACACATTATAATGAAGATGCCCAACATACAGAATAAGGAGAGAATTTTAAAAGCTACAAGAGAAAGGAAGCAGATTACATTTAGGAATAAACCAATCAGGATAACAGCTGATCTCTCAACACAGACTTTGAAAGCTAGAAGATCCTGGGATACCATATTTCAAACACTGAAAGAAAATGGGTTCCAACCAAGAATTGTGTATCCAGCAAAATTAAGCTTCAAGATGGAAGATGAAATTAAAACATTCCACAATAAACAAAAGTTAAAAGAATTTGCAGCTAGAAAACCATCTCTCCAAAAAATCCTCAGCAAAACATTACAGGAAGAGGAAATGGAAAATAACAATGAAAACCAACAGTGGGAGGTAGGACAGTAAAGGGGGGAAAATAATCAAAGAGGAAAACAAACCATATTCAGTAACATAAATAAACAAATATGGCTGGAAGGATAACCCATATCTCAATAATAACCCTAAATGTTAATGGCTTAAACTCACCAATTAAGAGACACAGGCTAGTAGAATGGATCACAAAACATGACCCAACAATATGCTGCCTACAGGAGACGCATTTGATAGGAAAAGACATACATAGACGGAAGGTGAAAGGTTGGGAAAAATCATATCACTCATATGGACTTTGGAAACAAGCAGGAGTGTCCATACTCATATCAAATAAAATAGATTTCAAGCCAAAGTTAATCAAAAGGGATCAAGAGGGACACTGCATACTGCTCAAGGGAACCATACACCAACAAGACATAACAATCATAAATATATATGCCCCAAACAATGGTGCAGCTATGTTCATCAAACAAACTCTTCTCAAGTTCAAGAGTCTAATAGACCACCATACAATAATCATGGGAGACTTCAACACACCTCTCTCACCACTGGACAGATCTTCCAAACAAAAGTTGAATAAGGAAACTATAGAACTCAATGACACAATTAACAACCTAGACTTAATTGACATATATAGAATATACCACCTAACATCAAGCTGTTACACTTTTTTCTCAGCAGCACATGGATCCTTCTCAAATATAGATCATATATTATGTCACAGGTCAACTCTTAGGACAATAAAAAGGAGTAGAGATAATACCATGCATCTTATCTGACCATAATGGAATGAAACTGAAAATCAACGATAAAAGAAGGAAGGAAAAATCATGCATCACTTGGAGAATGAACAATAGGTTACTGAATGATCAATGGGTTATAGAAGACATTAAGGAGGAAATTAAAAAATTCTTAGAGATAAATGAAAACACAGACACAACATATCGGAATCTATGGGACACATTGAAAGCAGTTCTAAGAGGAAAATTCATTGCATGGAGTTCATTCCTTAAAAAAAGAAAAAACCAACAAATAAATGATCTCATACTTCATCTCAAAATCCTAGAAAAAGAAGAGCAAAATAACAGCAAAAGAAGTAGAAGGCAAGAAATAATTAAAATCAGAGCTGAAATTAATGAAATCGAAACAAAAGAAACAATTGAAAAAATTGATAAAACTAAAAGCTGGTTCTTTGAAAAAGTAAATAAGATCGACAGATTCTTAGCCATGCTAACAAAGAGAAGAAGAGAGAGAACTCAAATTACTAGCATACAGGATGAAAAAGGCAATATCACAACAGACACTTCAGAAATACAGAAGATAATCAGAAATTATTTTGAATCCTTATACTCCAATAAAATAGAAGACAGTGAAGGCATCGATAAATTTCTTAAGTCATATGATCTGCTCAGATTGAGACAGGAGGATATAGACAACCTAAACAGACCAATATAAATTGAGGAAATAGAAGAAACCATCAAAAGATTACCAACTAAGAAAAGCCCAGGACCGGATGGGTATACAGCAGAGTTTTACAAAACCTTTAAAGAGGAACTAATACCAATACTTTTCAAGCTATTTCAGGAAATAGAAAAAGAGGGAGAACTTCCAAATTCATTCTACGAGGCCAATATCACCCTGATTCCTAAACCAGACATAGACACTTCAAAGAAAGAAAACTACAGACCTATATCTCTAATGAACCTAGACACAAAAATCCTCAATAAAATTCTGGCGAATCGGATACAAAATCATATCAAAAAAATTGTACACCATGATCAAGTAGGATTCATCCCTGGGATGCAAGGCTGGTTCAATATACAGAAATCAATAAATGTTATCCACCACATCAATAGACTTAAAAATAAGAACCATATGATCATCTCGATAGATGCGGAAAAAGCATTCGACAAAGTACAGCATCCCTTTTTGTTGAAAACTCTCGAAAAAATAGGGATAACAGGAACATACCTCAACATTGTAAAAGCAATCTACGCTAAGCCCCAGGCTAGCATCATTCTGAATGGAGAAAAATTGAAGGCATTCCCTCTAAAATCTGGAACAAGATGGGGATGCCCTCTCTCACCACTTCTGTTCAACATAGTTCTCGAAACACTGGCCATAGCAATTAGACATACGAAAGAAATTAAAGGCATAAAAATAGGAAAAGAAGAACTTAAATTATCACTTTTTGCAGATGACATGATTCTATACCTAGCAGACCCAAAAGGGTCTACAAAGAAACTATTAGAGCTAATAAATGAATTCAGCAAAGTGGTAGGATATAAAATCAACACGCATAAATCAAAGGCATTCCTGTATATCAGCGACAAACCCTCTGAAATGGAAATGAGGACAACCACTCCATTCACAATATCCTCAAAAATAATAAAATACTTGGGAATCAACCTAACAAAAGAGGTAAAAGACTTATACAATGAAAACTACAGAACCCTAAAGAGAGAAATTGAAGAAGATCTTAGAAGATGGAAAAATATACCCTGTTCATGGATAGGCAGAACTAACATCATCAAAATGGCGATATTACCAAAAGTTCTCTATAGGTTTAATGCAATTCCAATCAAAATCCCAACGGCATTTCTTGTAGAAATAGAGAAAGCAATCATGAAATTCATATGGAAAAATAAAAGACCCAGAATAGCAAAAACAATGCTAAGCAGGAAGTGTGAATCAGGTGGTATAGCAATACCAGACTTCAAACTATACTACAGAGCAATAGTAACAAAAACAGCATGGTATTGGTACCAAAACAGGCGGGTGGACCAATGGTACAGAATAGAAGACACAGAAACCAACCCACAAAACTACAACTTTCTTATATTTGATAAAGGGGCTAAAAGCATGCAATGGAGGAAGGATAACATGTTCAATAAATGGTGCTGGGAAAACTGGAAATCCATATGCAACAAAATAAAACTGAATCCCTTTCTCTCGCCATGCACAAAAGTTAACTCAAAATGGATCAAGGAGCTTGATATCAAAACAGAGACAAGGCATCTGATAGAAGAAAAAGTTGGCTACGACCTACATACTGTGGGGTCGGGCTCCAAATTCCTCAATAGGACACCCATAGCACAAGAATTAATATCTAGAATCAACAAATGGGACTTGCTCAAACTAAAAAGTTTTTTCTCAGCAAAAGAAACAATAAGAGAGGTAAATAGGGAGCCAACATCATGGGAACAAATCTTTACTCCTCACACTACAGATAGAGCCCTAATATCCAGAGTATATAAAGAACTCAAAAAATTAGACAATAAGATAACAAATAACCCAATCAACAAATGGGCCAAGGACCTAAACAGACACTTCTCAGAGGAGGACATACAATCAATCAACAAGTACATGAAAAAATGGTCACCATCGCTAGCAGTCAGAGAAATGCAAATCAAAACCACCCTAAGATATCATCTCACTCCAGTAAGATTGGTAGCCATTATGAAGTCAAACAACAACAAGTGCAGGCAAGGATGTGGGGAAAAGGGTACACTTGTACATTGTTGGTGGGACTGCAAATTGGTACAACCAATTTGGAAAGCAGTATGGAGATTTTTTGGAAAGCTGGGAATGGAACCACCATTTGGTCCAGCTATTCCCCTTCTGGGTCTATTCCCTAAAGACCTAAAAACAGCAGGCTACAGGGACACTGCTACATCGATGTTCATAGCAGTACAATTCACAATAGCAAGACTGTGGAAGCAACCTAGATGCCCTTCAATAGACGAATGGATAAAAAAAATGTGGCATTTAAACACAATGGAGTATTACTCTGCATTAAAAAATGATAAAATTATAGAATTTGGAGGGAAATGGGTGGCATTGGAGCAGATTATGCTAAGTGAAGCTAGCCAATTCCTAAAAAAAATGCCAAATGTCTTCTGTGATATAAGGAGAGTAACTAAGAACAGAGTAGGGAAGAAGAGCATGAGAAGATGACTAACATTAAACAGGGATGAGAGGTGGGAGGGACAGCTAGAGAGAAGGGAAATTGCTTGGAAATGGAAGGAGACCCTTAGGGTTATACAAAATTACATACAAGAGGAAGTGAGGGGAAAGGGAAAAATAATACAAGGGGGAGAAATGAATTACAGTAGAGGGGGTAGAGAGAGAAGAGGGGAGGGGAGGGGAGGGGAGGGGGGATAGTAGAGGATAGGAAAGGCAGCAGAATACAACAGACGTGAGTATGTCAATATGTAAATCAGTGGAAGTGTAACTGATGTGACTCTGCAATCTGTATACGGGGTAAAAACGGGAGTTCATAACCCACTTGAATCAAAGTGTGAAATATGATATATCAATAACTATGTAATGTTTTGAACAACCAATAAAAAAAGAGATGAGAATAGATGTTGGTGGCTTAATCCAGTGTCATTCAGTCTTTAATTTATTTAACAAATATTTATATGCTTAGTATTGAGAAGATTACAAAGATTTTCTACCAGTTCCTGAGGACTTTAAAATCTAATTAAGGAGAAAGAATATACTTGGTGTGATTATTTGCCCTTTCACATGGACCTACAGGGAGCCAAATAAAAGAATGGAGAGAATTTATATTGGCAGAAGGAAAAGGAAAAACTCATGACATACCTCATGACTTTGAGATATAAGTGTGTCTAGACATCTCTTAGGAAATGAGAATCATAAGTTTTTGAGCAGGTTTTTGCTTTATTAACTCTCACTGGCAGTGTGTAAGAATGATTGGAAAGGAGAAAGATAAGAATAAGGGGATCAGATAGGAAGTCGTTGTAATAATCAAGCCATAAAAAGATGTCAAAACTATGGTTTTTTAAGTGGAGCTTAAAAGATGTGAAATATTATTAGAAAAAGAATGAACAAGATTTTTTGGCCCTTGGAATATGTGACCTTAATGGCTTAAAGAAGAATAATAAATATCTTGATTTTTTTTTCACCTTGAATGATTAGGAAAAGAATTTTTTTTCCACCAGCTAAACCTTGGTAAGCCCATTTAAAAACACTGGGAATAAATGCTTTAAGAGGCAATTAATTAAAAAGAAGCCCCTGCCATCTCTTCACTTGCTTTCAAAGTTTTTTGAAAGAGCTTTGGCTAAATTCCACAGTGGAACTATTCTGGAAGACTTGTTTCTGAACTATAGGTGCTTTTGAGTTCTTGGGACACCCTAAATGAGTGAATTTATAAGAAAGCTCTTATGCTGTTTGGTAAAATAGAGAAGATAAAGAGATGAATTTCAAGACCACCCTGGAGTCCCAAATTCACTTGAGTTAAACAATATTTAGGTTACCCATGGCAGTGATTCTCATACTAAAAGTGGGCCCAGAAATCACCTATAACCCATGGAACTCATCTCAGACTTACTGTTACAGAATGTCAGCAATATAGGTATCAGTACATACTATCCAGGTTTGAATATCTGTTTTTAATACATTTATTACATTTATTTATTTTTATGTGGTGCTGAGGATTGAACCTAGGGCCTTGCATGTGCTAGACAGGCACTCTACCACTGAGCCACAACCCCAGTTGAATATCTACATTTTTGACAAGCACTTCAGGATATTCTAATGCAAGTTATCAAGAATTTAACTGAAATATGATGCCTTGGACTTACTGCAGATTTCTCACCTTAATCTTGTCCCTAGGGTTGGATATTTTCAATTTTATTGCCAGGAACAGAGTTTACATAGCTCATTGGTGTCATGTGGTGGTGGTGGTGGTGGGTGTGTGTTTGTATGTGTGTGAAGCAAACACAAGGAGGTTTGCTATATCTTTGAGATGTACCCCTGCTCTAGCTTGCTTTTCATTAGGATGTTACAACTGGGCAGAACACTTGGAATAAATGCAGAGATCTGAAGATTAAATGAAAATGTTAGAGAAGAAATTCTTCTTTGGCTTTTCATCTGTGTTATTTTTCTTGAATAAAACTTTTCTCTTTCTCTATATTTTGACCAAAGTCTCAAACATCCTGTTTATAAGATCCACAAGCATTGAGCTTTGGTATACAGTGAATTCAATAAGTATGAACTTCAAAAAGAAAACTTTTACCTTCAAACTTCCCAAATGATAGAATTAGCAACTGTCTATTATAAAAAGGGAGATGAGGGAGTCATTTGGTAACCTTGAAAGATACCTTGGTGACATCCTTTAAAAAATAAATGCCATATGGTCCTTGTTTCCAATCTGGAGGAAAAGGCTGATTTCTGCACTACAGTGAAAAGGTGTGTGACATGCCTTTTCAGTGCTGACAGCACCCTGGCTGGAACCCACTTCTTATGGTGACACCTGCCAGGGAAGCCCACATCAGACAAACATCTGGGAGTTCTCTGATATAAGGCAGACTGTGATTCTTTCCAGACTTGCTAGGCAGGCTCTTTTACTGAGCACTATTCCAAGATGATTAGCATATGGATTACTGAGTCTTTTTATTTCAGAAGCTTGAACTGTATCAGGGAAATGCCAACTAATTTTGGAACAGCTCAAAAGACAGCTAGATCCCGGACAATTCTAATATATAGAACACTCTTTTACTCATATGCTGATTTTATTTCATATACATGGTTATGATATGTAGAGTGAAAGCAAACTCCATATGTTATCAGAAAGGGGTAAGTTATGCACTCATCCAACTTTTTTGGTTTCAATGGTACACAAGACTGCTTTAGAACTAAGGTTTGGACTATCTTGATGGTTTTGAAGCATGGATGAATACTGCCTTAGTTGACCAAGATACCCCTAATAACTTTTGCATGGCATTGTAGGGAAGTACCCATCACATTATCTTGTTTCTGCTCAGAAATTTCTCATTGGGGTCACTGAATAGAGAAAACTTCCAAAAATTAACAAAATAGCATGTGCCGCTGGATTAACTTGGACCAATCTACTATTTTTTTAAAAAAATATTTTTAGTTGTAAATGAACACACAGTATCTTTATTTATTCTTATGTGGTACTGAGAATCAAACTCAATGCCTCACACATGTGAGGCAAGCACTTTACCACTTAGCTACAGCCCCAGCACCAATCTAGTATTTTTTTAGTTGTTGATGGACCTTTATTTTTTATTTGTTTGTGGTGCTGAGAATCGAACCCAGTGCCTCATGCATGCTAGGCAAGCACGTTACCACTGAGCCTCAACTGCAGCCCAATCTAGTATTTTTAAATTATTATTTTATAGATGACACAGTGAGACAAAATAAATTTCAACAAATGAATATATTCATGTAATTCTATAATAAAATAATCTGCAAGCTTATAAGAAGAAACTACAAAATGATAAGCTTGTGTAAAATGTTAGTCACTTTCATTTTTAATTATCCCCTGTGCTACATGTGGAAGCCATGAAGACTTTTCCCTTGCATTCTCACATAAGCCTCAAAATTATCCTGTGGTATGCTCTATCACAAGTAGTGCAATCAGTGACAAGAGACAACTTTCTCTAATCAAGTAAGCAGTAGAGTTTTATTTTTATCTATTTTCAGTGATGGAGATTGAACTTGGAGCTTCACACATACGAGGCAAGTGCTCTACTGCCATGCTACATACCCAACCTCCAGTTTTATTTTCTAAGGAACAACATTACTAAGCCAAGCAGTTCTTTTGGATTTTTCCTATTTTATTAAACCACCAGCAACTTTACCCAGTTCTGCTTATTATTTAACTGTAACCCTGTGGTGTGCCATTTTCAAAATATAAATTAGTCATTTCTCAGAGACTTTAGGAGTCTGGTTGGGTACCATGAGGAAAAAATCAGGTAATAGAAAATTGATTCCAATTTATTGAGATGATAATAAGTAGCTAAGAATGCTTAATGAAAGTGAAACAAATAAGTTAGATAAGGTTGTAGGGAAATATAAAATGCAGTAGTGCCATAGGATTAAGTATCATAGGACACTGTATTCTTTATTTTATATGGTAACAGTTAATACATATATAAATCATTTACTAATACAAGTTACACATACAACATAAATCTTTAGTGTTATATAGCATTTTAAATGTCTATCTAGAGTTGCAAAGATTATTTTGAGACCAGCAATTCTTTTTGCATTATTTACAGATCCTTAAAGTTAAGCAAAAGGGGAAAATGCCATGCCCTATTCAAACAAGCAACAAAATAGAAGCCTATGAGAAAGGAATTGGGAGACCTTTTCAAGTGGTAAATCAATAATCTTAAGCGTTTGATGGAAATTATAATTTTAAATAACATTACATTTTAAAGACATAAAAAGTGACTATTGTAGCAAAATTATGACTGGAATATACAATCGTATGAATTTGCATTCATAATGTTTCTTTTGCTATTTATGTATGTGTTAATGTGTGTATGTGTGCATGCGAGTGTGTGTTTACAATGGAAAAATAAAAGTTAATCTGTTCCTTAGGCTACAAGAGCTGATATATGGTGGGCAGAGTAAGAATATTTATATGCAAAAAAAATCTCATCTTGGGGTTAGAGCAGCACTTGAACCTAAAGAGTTGAAGGCCAGAGACTGTGGCAACTATATGTTACTTATCCTTGTGGTCCCTAACCATCTGAAGAATACAGAATTTCCCTTTACGGGAGAGAGTGAAACTTGGTGAGTGTTATGGAGGAAATTATGTCTCTCCCTCCCAAATTTGTATGTTGAAGCCTTAACTCCCAATGAGATGGTAGTTGGAGATGGGGTTTTTGGAAGATAAGTAGATTGTATCTTTAGATGAGGTCATAAGAGTGGGGATATGATATGATGGGATAGGTGCCCTTATAAGAATAGACTAAAGACAGTTTCCTTCCCCTCCTTGGTTTTGGATTTCCTAACCTCCAGAACTGTGAGAAATAAACCTCTCAAAGAAGCCCAGTCTTTCGTGCTTTGTTATAGCAGTCCAAGGTAAATAAGACATGAAATTAGATGCAGCAGAGCTAATAATTTTGATTGGTTAA
The DNA here is from genome assembly GCF_964194105.1 of Spermophilus citellus. Lineage (NCBI taxonomy): Eukaryota > Metazoa > Chordata > Mammalia > Rodentia > Sciuridae > Spermophilus > Spermophilus citellus. The sequence goes on along the minus strand of NC_138190.1, from coordinate 114,648,624 downwards.
GGAAGTTGATTTTGCCTCTGAGTCTGTTTCTTTACATCTGTCTCTAAATTTTATAATTCTTAAAGTAGATTTTGTGGTTAAAATATTGTTTGCCTCACAAAATTTACTTGTAGGCAAGAGCATTATACATATACATTTTTATCCTGTTTTCTGTGCATTTATGATTCTGATGTATAAGTGAGTGTTCAGAACTACTGCTGTTTTTAGGGTTATTGGGTGGAAATTTGTCCTATTTTACTTTTACTTCCACTCCCCACCACCTTCCTTCTCTCCCTCTTTTAAACCAGGAGGTCACTAAGTGCTGGAGTTCAGAATATTTTGCTGGGGAGCTGTGTATTCTCTGTAGGGAATAGCTTTTAGTTGTATATGAGAGGGGAAAAGCTAGCAGTCTGGAATTCTGGGTAAGTGAAGAGTAGGAATAGAAGTATTTTATATATACAGCCTTTCAATTAACCCATGGAGATCAGAGCCCCTGCAGAGATTCTGAGGTTATAGTGGCTTCCTACTAAGCTGAACATTTTATGAAAGTGTGGTTCTGGAGCCAATAGTATTAACATCAAAAAAATCAGAAATGTAAATGTGGGGGCTCTGCCCTCCCAGACATATGGAATCATAAATTTTGGGGTGAAACTTAGCTCTCCAGGGCATTCTGATGCATACTCAAGTTTGAAAATCACTAAAATAGAGGAAGTGTGACCCATGGACCAATAGTAGCAACATAAATTGTGAGCTTGTTAAAAATATAAATTTGCAAGCCCCAACCGCACCTGCATTTTAACAAGACCACATTAGTTGTTTCATATGTACATTAACATTTATAAAACACTGTTCTGTCTAGACCAGTGGTTCTCAAAATTAGCTGTATTTACATAATCATCTAATCACCTTTTAAAAAGTCTGGATGCCCAGGCTTTATCCTGGACCAATTAAATTTGAATCTCTGGGGGCAGGACTGGACATTTGTAGTTGCTAAATTTCACCAGGTGATTCTAGTGTGCAGTTAAGGTTGAATACATTTCCACAGCTATGGTTTATTTAACCTTGCAGTACAATATTTACAATTGGCCCTCTGTTTTCATGGGTGCCACCTCTGCTGATTTAACCAACCTCGGTGAAAATATTTTTTTTTAAATTGCATTTCTACTTAACATAGACTGTTTTCCTTGTCACTAATTCCTCAACAAGACATTACAGCAATTATTTACCTAACTCTTAAATTTTATTAGGTATTGTAAGTAATATAAAGATTATTTAAAACGTGAGAATGTGTGTAGATTATATGCAAACACTAGGCAATTTTGTATAAGGGACTTGAACATCTGCAGATTTTGCAGAAGTCCTGGAAACATCTCCCATTGCTATTGTTGCACAACTATACCACTCCTCTGCCTACTTATAAAAACTTATTGACAATGTTCATTTGCTGATGGCATCCTTTCATCCGTATATTCTATTACATGTTTTATGCTAAAGAAAGAATAAAATTGAGGACACAATTTAGATATACCTTAAGGCAAAATTGCCCATAACCATGTAGCCTAAGTCATCCTGATTTTTCTGATATACTATCTCTAATTAAAAAATGAAACACAAAACATAAGTTTTACATCCTTGTCAGCACAAATCTGTGAAATTAAGTCAATCAGCTATAGACAAATCAGTTTAAATAGCTCTACTTGCCCTAGAAAGGAGGTCAACTTATGACAACCAATCACAAAATGGTCAAAATACTTCCTCCTTTGTGCTTTATATGCTGCAGTGTATCTGCTACGAACAGGGCTTCTTACCACTTGGTTTGAAGTCTATTTTGTGAGGCTTTCTTTTGTATTCACAATACACTTCTATAATTTTTCAATTTGATCTGATTTTATTTTTGACATGTGTTTATACATTGTTTTTCATTTTTTGTCACTTTAATGGAGTATTTGGAGGTAGAGAAGATAAATGCCTATAGTCAGCCTGCCTATGAAGTCAGAAGATTTTATCTTTAATAAAAAATGTTAGTAACTATTTTCTGATGAAACCTCCAGGGGAAAAAAAAGAATGTGAAAACATCACTCATAATCTTACAATCCAGAGAAAACCACTGACAATCTCCCCTTGGTCTCTATTCTTCTAGACCTTTTCTCTTTCTATATGTATAAAAATTGTATTCATGGGTAGATAGGCTTTAGGAATCTAATTTTGTTAAAAGAATGTAAGCTCACTGGCAGAGCACTTGCCTAGCATGTGCAAGGCACTGGGTTCAATCCTCAGCACCACATAAAAATAAATAAATAAAATAACGGTATTCGGTCCATCTACAACTAAAAAATTTTTTTAAAACAATGTAAGCTAAATTTTACAGAAAACATGCATTAAAATTTTATGGTATTTAGTGTAACTACATATTTTAGTTAATCAATAATTAACAAATGAAATTACACATATTTATATGTATGTCATGTACAACATGATGTCTTAAAATATATTTGTATTGAAGAATGGCTCATTTTATTGTTGGTAATAGAATTCAAAATCTACACTCTTAATAATTTTAAGAATGTTATACACTACTATTAACCATAGTAACAATGTTTTATAATGGATATTTTGAACTTATTCCTCCCACCTAATTGAAATTTTGAGTCCTTACAACCCCTGGTAAACACAATTTTACTTTTTGTTTCTATGAGTTAAACTTTTCTAGATCCCACATATAAGTGCAGTCACCCATGTGACATTTGTCTCTGTATCAAGCTTATTTTACTTAATTTAATGTCCTTCAGGCTCATCTATGTTGTCACAAATGACAAATTTCCCCTTCTTTTAAAAATTCAATAATATTCTATTGGGTATAATATTGCACAATTTCTCTATCCATTCATCCATTAATAGACACAGGTTGATTATGTATCTTGGCTATTGTAAATAATACTGTAATGAACATATCCCTTTGTCATACTGATCTTTTTTCCTTTGCATATATACCTAGTATGGTATTGCTGTATTATGATAGTTTTTTTTTCAGGAAATTTCATAGTGTTTCCCCTAATGGCTCTACTAATTTACATCACCACCAATGATATGCAAGTGTTCCCTTTCTCCACATCATCACCAATACTTAACTTTTATTTTTTTACGATATCCACTCTGAAAATTGCAAGGTGATGTTTTATTGTGGTTTTAATTTGCATTTCCCTGATTATTAGTGATGTTGAGTATTTTCTCATTGTATCACCTACTCCTCAGTTGTGAAAGGCAGGGGAGACAAGGAAAATACTCCCAAAAGGGATATAAGATATAGGTTTATTGAGAACTTCTTATGGGGCTATGTCCAGTGGCAATGGGCTAAACAGGTACTTTGCCAGGAAGTCCAGTAGTGATAAGCTGAACAGATATACCTCTGTTCCATGCAGTACCTCAAGTACCTCATCAGAAAGTCCTGTGATAATGGGCTGGACAGGTATACATCTGGTGCATGTAGTGCCCCATTACCTCACCAGAAAGTAGCACCCCCTATTATTCTCCACAGCTCTCTGATCCACACCAGTTACTGCAGAAAGGGGCATTTTATGGGCTATAGAAGCAGCAGCATCTCAACTGATGTGCCATGGTATGAATAGCTCCCCAAGAAACTTGGCAAGAAAGCAGTTCTTTAATACAAATGTAGAGTATAAACTTGTAAATAAAGCATTTATCTATAGATAACATTAACTTTTCCTGATTTCCAGCTAGTGTCCTTCAAGATAACATGTATCTGAACATTATGGCTCAGACTTGCACTTATTGTTTCCTTGACTTGCGTAGGCATTGAGGAACAGAAAGGTGTATTCAGGGACATGGTGTATTATTGTCCCACTTTTGTTTAAGGATGATACATTTATATAACTGTTGGCTCTTTGAAACTCTTTTGAGATATGTGTGTTTGGGCCCTTTAACCACTTTTAATTCAAGTTGTTTTCTTTCTATGGACATGAGTGCCTTATATATTTTGAATAGTAATTCTTTATCAGATGCTTGCTTTTAAACATTTTCTTCCATTTGGTAAGTTGCCTGCTCTCTGTGTTAATTGTTTGCTGTGCAGAAGCTTTTTACTTTGACATAATGCCATTTGTCTATTCATTTTTGTTGTCTATTCAGTCCTGGAACCTATATCTGAGGGTGCTAGCCTGAAGACTGGGTCCACAGTGACTGACCTAGTGCTGGGTAGGCCTTGAATTTAAACCTGATGGATTTGGCCATCGGGTTTAAATTTGAGATGCGTTTGCTGCCTAGGCCCCTTGGGATGACACTGGAGTCTTAATCTCTAGCCATTGGACTCATGTTTTAGAGTAACTGGCACCTGGCACCTCTGGGGACATTCCTTAAACCTGAGTCTAGTTAGGCTGATCTAGCTCTAGGGAAGCCCTGGACCCTGAGTCTGCATGGTAGGTTTGAGTCTCAGATACATGAGAGCTGGCTTGAAGCCTGTGTCTGTGGAACTATCTGACCTAAGATTATAGCCTAAAATCACAGGATCCATCCTGGCACTGGGTTCTAATAGAATGGGCATAGTGCCCTTAATCTGCTAGCATGGACTTAGACCCTGTGTCATCTAGAGTCTGATTCCATGGGTGCTGGCATGAAGGTTGGGGCTGGCCAGGTGCTGGAACTACCTGAAATCTGGGTCCATAAGGGGTTGGTCTATGGGTGCTATCCTAGAGGCAGATATGCAAGTTATGGCCTAGAGACTAGATCATTGAAGAATAGCTGGGGGTATTGGAACCTCAGGTTTATCCTGAGAATTGGGAGTCCTAAAGTATGGGTCCATGAAAGCGAGTCCACTGCTGGGTTTTAATGGGATAGGCCTGACCCCTGAGTCTATTTGAATAGGCCTGGAACTTGAGTCTCCTAGAGTGTGGTGCCTTAGAGGCTAACATGACGTTGAGATTGGTCTGAAACCCAGGTCCAATGAGGATGGCCTGTCCCTGCAGTGCATCTGGAGTTTGATTCTGTGGGTGCTGAACTGCTGCTAAGGCTATTTAGATGTCTGGGGCAATGGGGGTTAGCCTGAAGCTGAGGCAGGCCTGAAGACTCAGTCTTTCAGGCAAACCTGGACCCCAAGGCTGCAGGATCCTGTCTGGTGCCATGACAGGCCAGGAGACTCAGTCCTAGGAATCAGCTTGAAGCTGCATCTGAAGATTGGGTCTGATGGGACCTGCCTAAATAATAGGGGTGAGTAGAACAGCCATATTTTATGGCCATGGGAGCCAGCCTGGTATTAGAAGTGGTATGAGGCATGATACTTGTCTGGTGATAGGGGCAGTCTAAAGCCTGGGGTTTATGAGGTTGGCCTGTCAGTAAGGTGGTCTGAAGACCAACTCCATCACACAGGTTAGAGCCTAGAACCATGAGACCGTATCCAGTGCTGGATTGGTGCATCCCTGATTTTGTACCTGAAGCTCACCTTCCTCCATATGAAGGGTGTATCTTTCCATGGTGTTCTGCCTTGGGTTGTAGAAGAGGTGATGTGGATAATGAAAAATTGTCTTGTCTACCCTCTTTGATGTATTTCCGTATTTCTGTGCAATACCCAGGTATTGTCTTCTCTTACCTGATTTCCTTAGTACTTGTGAAGTTACTTCTGTGCACGGATAGTTGTTTGAATTATGTTTCTGGTATGAACACTGAGAGTTCTATTCTGCCATCTTATCAACCTGATCATTCATTATTTTATCTAGAGTCCTTAGCCCATAGTTAACATTCAATTAATAAATATTGTTTAAATGAAATGAATGAACATCCACCTTTATAAGCATAACAATGTGTATCAAGACTGTATTTTAAGAAAGTATGCTCTTAGTTCATGTGAATAATTTGAAATATGCAACTTTTTCTAGTTGTATGATCATTATTAGTAAATTAACTGATAAACAATCATAGTGCAGGCAAAAAAATCAGTGTAATTTCACCCAGTGCAAGAATCATCCCTCAATATAAGGCTCTCTACACAGATCTTTCCAACTTTATTTTTGTATAGTATTTTGTACCACTTATAATAAGCTATCTAATACTATTACTGCATTAACACATGTCGAATCCTTGCATATACCATAAGCCTTTTAAGGGAAGAGAGCATGTCTTAATCAATTCTTTATTTTTTACCCCATAGCACAATGACTTGAATATATTAGGTAGGGTGTTATATTAATATGTGATAGGTTCATTACTTATTCACTATACTTATCACCCAAGTATGAGTATCAGGGAATAATTCAGTTTCCTCTTCTGTTTTATGAGGGGTTGAATTAAACAACTTATAATATTTTTCGGATTCCTTATGGTTCTATATGCTATATACCTTCGAAACATATATCTCTTCTTTGAAAAATCCCTTTACTTCAGCTATAATAAGTTGGAAACATTGCTACTTAATTCTTAACAAAGGACATTTCATTAAATTGGTTAAAAATTAGCAACTGTCTGAGATGTCAAGCTGAGTGTAATAATGAGCTGAGTTAAAAATAATTTAATGAATTCATGCATCCTTTTAACACATATAATTTAGAACGGGCTAAAAATGACTTCTGTGAAAATGGACCATGCTAAAAAAGCCCTACCACATAAATTCTAATATTTCTACCTTGCTAGATTAGGGCTACACTCAACTATGATGCCATTGCAAAAGAAATAATTTTGATTTGTTAACTTATTCAAATATTTTTAATATCAAAGTTTGAACCTAATTTACCTTCATTCTTCTATAGCATCAAGCTCAGATCCTAACCTATCACTTTTTGAAACATATCTATGTTCTCTTCAATAACTTTATGGTGATATGGTTGTCTGTTTTTCACTGTATTTTTTTATTCTCTTACTCCTTGCCAATGTTCAGGGCCAAAATGTGCAGATCTCATGTCAACTCTGTGATAAGGATTCACTGACCAAATAAATCTATTTCAGGTGCTTCTCTCCAAGACAAATACTGAGGCAGCCCCAGGGCCAGTTCAATTCCTTCTTTTCTACTCCCTTGTTAAAGTGAATCAGGATGGGTCTGATTCTTTGGAGATGAGAGTAAAGGGCTTTATATCAGGCAATGAACACTTTTGTTAAGAAATGGAAGTATCTTGTAGAGTTTACCTCAATAACTAAAAAAAAAGTATTTCTTTACATGTAAAACCTTTTCTCCATCCTTATACTAATTACAACAGATTTTTTCCAAACTATATAATTAGCTCCATTTTATAGATGTGGAAAGAGAGACTCAAGGATACTGATTTATATATATATATATATATATATATATATATATATATATATACACACACACACACACACACACACACACACACACACACACGTGGGTTTGTGTGTGTATATATATACACACATATACTTGGGTGTGTATATATATACATACGTGGCTAGGTGTGTGTATATATATGCATACGTGGTGGTGTGTGTGTATATGGAGAGAGATTCACAGACAATGAACATATAATTAAATTCCAAAAAATAGGCTACATAATATTCTAATGTGTCTAATATATTTCTGATTATTCCATAGATTAATGTGTTGCTAAATGTATGAATTTTTTCTAACTGCACCTCCTTTGGGGCTGCCTTATCTGGTGTTTTGGGAATAGCCACAATATATTTCAGAGTCCCACACATACCATTTATATATCTGTATCCACACTGTTTTTATCTCCGATACAGGTCTAGTGCTTTTGCTATGCCCAGTTCTTTCTGTCAAGTGGTAAAACTTTTTAACATATTAAAGCAGAAATAATTCAAGATGTTAACACCCCCCCAAAAATAAAAGGCATGGAGAGAAGGAAATGTTAATTTCAAATGGTGGAATGTGATACACAAAAGATAAACCTCCAAAACCCCACAAAGCACCATAAATTAATTTATAGTAATTTATGCATTGGCTATAGCTGTCCTCCTGGCCTATCATACTGAGTGTCTTGATAACCAAATTAGAATAAGCATAAGTATCAAGGGAGAGATTTATTAAAAATACATATACCAGATCACTAATAGATTCTGATTCAAGTCATTAGGGGTGGATCCAGGAGTCTGTGTATTATATAAGCATTCCGCATAAATTTGATATTCAACCAGCTTTGATGATATGGACATAAAATTATCCAGTAGGTGAAAATGGTTATTGTCAAATATGCACTGAAACTTGTCATCATCCAAGACAAATACAATCAGGTAGATGCAGTACTTAGACTTTTAGAATAATTTTAATTCCCTTCTTATCCAAATGGACAGTAAATCATGCTTCCAATCCAAATTTATCTCATCTTTCTTTGGATCACTGTATTGTATTATCAAATATCTCCACTCATATATTCTGTTAAGAAAGCAATTCAATATTCCTTTGTCAATAAAGAACTGGCATTCCTATTACCATAGCTCAGTGTAATCAGAAATGACTTATCAATTGTATTTGATGGTGTTTAATATAAGAATATGTAATGGCAAGCCTGAAAATACTTCATTTAATAGCTATATCCTGATTTATGGAAATCTAATTAAAATTTCTAGTTTCACAAGAAAATATTTATTTTCTACAATAGGCACCATTAATAATGTCATCATGTAAAAGGATGCTATCAAGTCAAAATAGATCTTTTAATATAAAAGAAAAGTATTGAACTATAGCTATCAGTCATGAGCTGATGTTACTATGGTACTATAGCATGCAGAGGCAGACTTAAGACCTTCCAAGTATTCTTCTTTAATCCACCCTCAGAAAAGACACACACCACAGAAGCCACTTATTTTTAGACACAGAAACTGCATTATTTAATTAAGTAGAACCAAGTAAACAGTTTCTTTATTGTGTATGAATTATATCAGACAATTTTGAATAAGTAGTAGTTGCTCAACAAATAGCAGTTTAATATATGAAATAAAGGACATGCTACATTTCCATTGTTTTCTTTAGTATGTTTGAGGAAACCAAGACAAACCTCAGAAAGGGGTACATTTTGTTTTTTCTAGACTTTCAATTATTTAGATTAAATTCATTTTTAACTCACACACAAAAACACAAAAATTATACATGTTAAAAAGGTACTATATAATTTTTTGATGAATGTGAACAACCATTTAAACTTACATATATAGTCAAACATTTATTATATATTTGTGGTGAAAATTTTCAAAATCTTTTCTTCTAGCTTTTTGAAATATATACTACATTTTTGTTACCTATAGTCACCTTATTGTATAATAGCACACCAGATCTTCTTGCTCCTATCTGTAACTTACAAATGACTGATAAATCTTTTTTCATCTCTCTCTACTCTCCCCAACCTCTGGTAATCAACATTCTACTGTCAAATTTTCTGAGATCAACTGCTGTAGATTATGTGTATAAATGAGATCATGTGATACTTGTCTTTCTGAATCTGTCTTATTTCTCTTATCATAATGTTCTTTAATTACATTCATGTTGTCAAATGACAAAATTTCATTCTTTTTATGGTTGAATAGTATTTCACTATGTATACCTACCGCAATTTCTTTTTCCATTCATCAGTTATGGACACTTGGGCTATTTCCATTACCTGGCTACTATGAATAGTCATTGGATCTTTAGTGACATCTTTGGACATAGATAAATAAAATTACTTTGAAGTCTTCCTTTTTCATATTGAACTTTACATAATAAAATGAGGGATACAGATTGGGGCTATAACTCAGTGGTGGAGTGCTTGCCTAGCATTTGTGAGGCACTGGGTTTGATCCTCAGCATGACATAAAAATACATAAATAAAATAAAAGTATAAAAAATGAGGGATATAAGCTCTCACTTCAAATAGTTTTATGTAGAAATTTTAAAAATAGCTTTAAAGGAATGAAAAAAATCATTTTATTGCAACTCTTTTTATGCCTGAAAAAAAGAATGCTAGGATTCCATAAATGTTTATTCTATACTTCATCTAGGGGAAATGCCATATTAGACAATGGTGAAGTGAGGGTTGTTAGAGTCCTACAGAGAAACAGACCAATAGGATATATTTAGATAGGGTGCTAGATCTAAATCCATATCAATTTAGACACAATTTCTATCTAAATAGATTTCTCTACATGTATATCTACATACGGAGGAAAACATGCATTTTAAGGAATTGCCTTGCACAATTTTTGAGACTGATAAGAATGAAATATGGAGAGCTTAAATGGACTTGAATAGACATACCTCAAAAGAAGGTTTAACAATAGACAACAGATATCTAAAACATACTCAAAATCACTAGTCATCATAGAAATAAAAAATAAAACCACTGAGATCATTCACAACTATTAGGATGGCTTTTATGAAAAAGATGAAAGATAAATATTAGGATATGAAGAAAAGGGAACCCTTGCACACTGTTGGTGGGAATGTAAATTAGCATAGCCATTATGGAAAGCAATATGAAGGTTCCTCAAAAAAGTAAAAACAGAACTATCGTATGATACAGCAATTCCACTACAGGGTATATATCAAAAAAAAATGAAATTGGAATTTCAAAGAGACATTTGTACACCCATGTTGTTTGCAGCATTGTTCACAATAACCAAGAAATGTGAACAACCATTAACAGATGTTCATATGTTCATTAACAGATGAATGGATAAAGAAAATGTGATATGTGTATATATATATTTGAACCCAGATGTATATATATATGTGTATATATATATATATATATATATATATATATATATATATACACATGTTTATGTGTACACAGTGCAATACTATGCAGCCTTTAAAAAGGAAAGAAATCCTGACATTTGCAAAAACTTTCTACCAGTATCTTTTGCATCCTAAGAAGCATGAGCTATGCATTTGCCTTTCTAAAATTGCCCAGGCCAACAACACCCATTTTTAAGGCATTGGCTACCATATTTAAGTTAGTGTATTCAATTACTAGGATTCTTTGGAATCTTGGTATATGTCCAGACCTGGGATAGTGATAAGAAAAGAATGATAAGACAGAAATTAATATTTATATTTTCATAATTATCTTTGTTTTCACTGTTTGTTTCTTAGATATAAACTGTATATATTGTCCTACATACATGTCCATGCACACATACACATAGCGAGGGGAGTCTGATAAGTTTTTCTCATGCTTTTGTCTAATCCAACATATTCCAGGAGCATGAAGAACACCATAAGTAAATGCATCACAAGGACAATGTTTATCATAGTATTGGAACATGAATTCTGATCTGAAGCTGAGGTTATAGAAAAAGCCTTCCTGACCTCTTTTGCATCATGGAATATACAGAAAAAGATAATGAAATTACGGTGCTTGGAAGGGATGAGAAGGATGTCTCAGATCCTACTCAGTTGCTAAGGAGGACCATGTCTCAAACGTATTGGCAACCCATTTTAAGAAATATCATTTGGAAGCTCTTGTTTAAGGGATGGAAGACAAGCTTGTAACTTTTTTTATTTCTACCCCCACTCTATCAGAGTACCTTTTATAAGGATAAATCAATTTGAGAAGGCAGAAATATTATAAATTCATACATACATACAAGGCCCTTCAATTAGACTTGTCATTTTTTTCTACTCGAAGTCAATGTCAACTTAAAGATCATATGCTTTTTTACCCTTAGAAATCACATTTATTCTCTCATTATAAGTTATTTTCCTCCTCTTTTCCATGTAGTTCTTAATTATCCTGCAGCAACATGATGTAGCTAGAAATGAGTACAAGAAAAAAACAAATCATTAATAATACAAAAGCTCTACAATTATGAAAGATCAGAGTACCTATTTTCATTGAAATTCATTAAACTTCCAATAAAAGAAAGTGTAGTTTTTTTTACCATTTATTCTTAATTTTTTAACATGACAGTAGAGCATATTTTGAAATATTATACATATATATAACAAGTATAACTTATTCCAATTGGGATCCCATTATTCTGGTTGTAAATGATGTCAAGTTACATTGGTCATGTATTTATGAGAATAGAAAAGATACATCTGGTTCATTCTACTGTCTTTCCTATGACCATCCCTCCTACCTTCCCTTCATTCCCTTTGTCTAATCTGATGACTTCTAATCTTACTCTCCCTCATTGTGGGTTTGCATCTACTTATTAGAAAGAAGATTTGCCCTTTGGTTTTGGGGACTGGCTTATTTTACTTAGCATGATATTCTCCAGTTCCATTCATTTACAGGCAAATGCCCTGATTTCATTCTTCCTTATGACTCAGTAATATTCCATTGTGTGTGTGTATATATATGTATATGTAAGTATGTGTCTATGTGTGTGTATGTGTATATGTGTGTGTGTATGTGTATATGTGTGTGTATGTATGTATATATGAGACATTTTCTTTTTCCATTCATCTGTTGTAGGACACCTGGACTGGTTTCATACGTTTGCTATTGTGAATTGAGCTGCTATAAACAATGAAGTGGCTGCATCCTGTAGTATGCTAATTTTAAGTCTTTTGGATATGAACCAAGGAGTGGGATAACTGGGTCAAATGATGGTTCCATTTCCAGTTTTCTGAGAAATCTGCATACGGCTTTCCAGAGTGGTTGCACCAATATACAGTCACACCAGCAATGTATAAGTGATCCTTTTTTCCCAAATCCTCACCAACAATTATTGTTGCCTGTATTCTTAATAATTGCCATTCTGACCAGGGTGAGATGCAATCTCAGTGTAGTTTTGATTTTCATTTCTCTAATTGCTAGAGATGTTGAACATTTCTTCATGTATTTTTGACCACTTATATTTCTTCTTCTGTGAAGTGCCTGATCAGTTCCTTTGTGCATTTATTTATTGTTTTGTTGTTGTTGTTTTGGTGTTAAAGGGTTTTTTAATTTTTTTTTATGCTGGAGATTAATGCTCTGTCTGAGATGCTGCTGGTAAAGATTTTCTCCCATTCTGTAGGCTCTCTGTTCATGTTGTTGATTGTTTCCCTTGCTGTGAAGAAGCTTTTCAGCTTGATTCCATCCCATTTATTGATTCTTGATTTTATTTCTTACGCGTTAGGAGTCGTATTGAAGAAGTCAGTTCTTAAGCCAGCATGTTGCAGAGTTGGGCCTACTCTGTGCTGGGTCTCTGTTCTAATGCCTAAGTCCCTGATCCACTTTTAATTGATTTTTTTGTGCATGGTGAGAGATAGGAGTTTAATTTCAGTTTGTTACATATGGATTTCCAGTTTTCCCAGCACCATTTGTTGAAGAGGCTATCTTTTTTCCAATGTATGTTTATGGTACCTTTCTCTAGTATGAGATAAGTGTATTTATGTGGGTATGTCTCTGTCTTCTAATCTGTTCCATTGGTCTTCATGTATGTTTTTGTACCAATACCATACTGTTTTTGTTACTATAGGTCTGTAATATAATTTAAAGATTGATATTGTGATGCCTCCTATGTCACTTTTATCACTGAGAATTGCTTTGGCTATTCTGGACCTCTTATTTTCCAAATGAATTTCATGATTGCCTTTTATATTTCTATGAAGAACATCATTGAAACCTTAATAGGAATTGCATGAAATCTGTATAGCACTTTTGGTAGCATGACCATTTGACAACATTAATTTGACATTATTAATTCCTATTCCTATCCAAGAACCCAACAGTCCTTTCCATCTTCTAAGATCTTCTTCAATTTCTTTCTTTAGTGTTCTGTAATTTTCATTGTAGAGGTCTTTTTACCTCTTTTGTTAGATTGATTCCCAGTTATTTTATCTTTTTAGGCTATTGTGAATGGGATAGTTTCCTGATTTCCTTTTCATCTGATTCATCATTGGTATAGAAACAAACCCGATTAATGGGTTTTAATTTTATTTAATGCTACTTTGTTGAATTTGTTTTTCAGTTCTAAAAGCATTCTGGTGAAGTTTTTTGGGTCTTCTAGATATAGAATCATGCCATCAGCCAGTAGGGACAATTTGAGCTATTTTCCTATTCCTATTCCTTTAATTTTTTTTTTTTGTTTTGTCTAATTGCTCTGGCTAGGGTTTTGAGGTCTGTATTGAATAGAAGTGGTGGAAGAGGGCACCCTTGTCTTTTTATAGTTTTTAGAGATAATGCTTTCAATTTTTATCCATTTAGAATATTCTTGTCATTGGGTTTAGCATATATAGCTCTTAGAATGTCAAGGTATGTTCCTACTATCCCTAGATTTTTGGTGTTTTGAACATGAATGGTTGTTGTATTTTGTCAAATGCTTTTTCTTCATCTATTTAGGTAAACATGTGATTCTTGTTCTTAAGTCTATTGATGTAATGAATTACATTTTTTGATTTTCATATATTGAGCTCCTTTGCATCCCTGGAATGAACCCCACTTAATCATGATGCACTATATTTTAAATATGTTTTTGTATGTGATTTGTCAGTATTTTACTAAGAAATTTTGCATCTATATTCATGAATGATATTGATCTGAAGATTTCTTTCCTTGATGTGTCTTTGTTTGGTTTTGGTATCAGTCATATCAGCTTCATAAAATGAGTTTGGAAGGGTTCCTTACTTTTATATTTTATGGAATAATTTGAGGAATATTAGTATAAATTCTTGATTGAAGGTCTGGTAGAACTCAGTCAAGAAACAATCTGGTCCTGGGCTTTCCTTTGTTGGTAGTCTTTTGATGTTGTCTTCAATTTTATTGCTTGAGATTCATCTTTTTAAATTTTTATGTCCTTCTTATTCAACTTGAATAGGTAATATGACTAGATATATTTCAATGTCTTCATGTTTTTCTATTTTATTGGAGTATAGATATTCAAAATAATTTGATTATCTGTGGTATTTCAGTGGTATCTATGGTGATATTTCCTTTTACATCTCAAATTTTAGTGATTTGACTTTTCTTTTTGTCTTCATTATTTTGAGTAAATGATAATTTTATTTAAAATTTTTTGAAAGAAGCAATTTTTTGTTTCATCATTTTTTAATTTTTTTAAATTTCATTAATTTCAGCGCTAATTTTTTATTATTCTGCTTTGGGTGTTGATTTATTCTTTTTCTAGGGCTCTGAGATACAGTTAAGTATAATTGGTGACTTTCTATTCTTTGAAAGAATGTACTCAATGCAATGAACTTTCCTTCTAGAACAATCCTTGCAGTGTCCTAGAGTTTTTGACAAGTTGAGTCAATATTTTCATTTAACTCTAAATATTTTTTTCATCCCTAATTTCTTCTGCTATCCACTTGTCATTCAACAGCATATTATTTGGTCTCCAGAGGTTAAAGCAGCTTCTATTTTTTTTATTTTATTGTTAACGTATAATTTTATTCCATTATAATCTGATAAAATGCATGGTATGATCTCTATATTTTTTGTATTTGCTAAGATGTTCTTTGTGCCCTAGGATGCGGTCTATTGTAGAGAAGGATCCATGTGCTGCTGAGATGAAAGTATATTCAGTTGTTAATGGATGAAATATTATTTATATGTCTGTTAAACCTAAATTATTATTTTTAACTCTGTTGTAATTCTGCATATTTGGGGTCCTGTAAGCCCCCTATATTTTGTTTTCCATTTCATTCTTAAGGTTTGGGAAATTTTCAGATATTATTTCATTGAAACATTTGTGCATTCCTTTGATTTATATCTCTGAGCCTTTGTTTATCTTGATAAATCTTAAGTTTTGTCTTTTCGTGTTATCCCATATTTCTTAGAAGTTTTGTTCATGTTCTTTTAACATCTTTTCTCCATGGTCAACTTTATTTTACACATTATATATTTTGTCTTCATTGCCTGAATCTCTGACTTCCAGTTTGTCTATTCTGATGGTGATACTTTCGAATGAATTTTTAATTTGGTTTATTGATTCCTTCTTTCATTTCAAGGATTTCTGCTTGTTTTTTTTCAGGATCTGTATCTTTACTGAAGTGATCTTTTGCTTCCTGTATTTTCTCCATTGAATCATCTTTTACCTTGCATATGAAATTAACTGTGAACATTGTAAACTCCTTCTCTGTCATTTCTTACACTGTGGTATTGATGGAATCTATTACTGAATTATATTGGTTTGTTTGAGGCAATTTGTTTCCTTGCTCTATCATGTTGTTTGCGTGTGTA
The DNA here is from genome assembly GCF_964194105.1 of Spermophilus citellus. Lineage (NCBI taxonomy): Eukaryota > Metazoa > Chordata > Mammalia > Rodentia > Sciuridae > Spermophilus > Spermophilus citellus. Next base: position 114,632,581 of record NC_138190.1, on the reverse strand, counting down.
CCCATTTGACAGTTTGGGCCTGAGGCAGTAGAGTTTCTACTTTGTGGACATACAGGGACTCTGAAGGTTTCTAGGATCTTGCAGTTTAGTGGGAGACAGATAATAACAACAACCAATGCAAAAAAAAAATTACAGAATCAAACCAAATATTTCCTGGTTTGGTATGTACTATGTTTATTGTCACAATAAACAGAGATGATATATTTAGTTATTGTCCAATGTCAATATAGTAAGTTTACATATGGATTTACAATTAAGTTGTGAGCAAGGATAGAAAAGAAGTAGTGTAGGATGTAATGTTTGTGAGGGGAAGAGAGAGATAATAGTAGAAAATAGAGGGAGAGTGATATATCAGTAAGGGTTGGCTGTTAGCAGAGGAAAAGAGGGAAAGAGGAAAGATAAAATAAGAATTCAAAAATTAGTTGTAAAAAATAAAAATATAAGTAAAAGAGTACAAGAAAATTGCTATATTCTAATTTGACATCTTAGTCCCTAAATTATTTATTTGTAAGAAATAACTGTCTTAGAAAAATGTTAGGAATGAGAAAGAAAATAAATAAAACCAAACAAAAAACAAACAAAAGACAGGTTTTAATATGTATTCAGGTCATAACTGAACAGTGAACAGAAAAAAAATTTAAAAAGTAAAAGAAAGTAAAAATTTAAGAAAAATAAAGAATAGGATCTTGCTGCAGAATTAGGGAATTATTTCCATTGGAGTTCTGAACATTCTTCTCAGGTGTGATAGCTGGGGTTTCTGGAGTGATGGGAGATCCCATAGGCAGGACACTGGAGGACAGGTTTTAGGCTTTGTTAGCTTCCAAGCTCTTCCTTGGATTGGTCTGAAGATTTTAAATTGGTGCACCTCCCAGGCCGAGCAGATGCTGGGCCAAGGTGGAAGACTGTCTCCTGGAAAAACCCCTTGGTTTCACTCATGCTGTGGAGGGCTCAATTTTTGTTCCCATCAGACATGCATGAACTGCATGTTTTTAGGACTCTAGGTTCAGACTCCAAAGTCAATAAATTCCTCTCAGTCCTTTAAAATTCTGGGTTGAGTGCATTGTTCCATCCATACTTTCAAGCAGCCAATCTTATAAGCAGTCTTTCTGGAGGGGGGGTTGGGGACTCGGCTGTGTATTCCTGACCAATTTTCCCCTATAAAAACCTTGCTCCGTTTTTTTTTTTTTTTAATTTTTTTATTTTCTTCTAGTCTCTTAGACATACACCATGATGTGTGCTGTGGGTTTTCCAAATCTGTTGTTCAGACCAGGGACAGTTGTTTCAGACTTGAGTCACCTAGCCACTGGTCCCCTGAACTGGAGCTCCAAAATTATTACTTCCTTTGATTTCCCTGATATCCTGATCTGTTTTGAATGTCTAGAGTTAATTCCCAGAAAATATCCCCTCTCTCACTTTGTTGAGGAGCTGTGTGACTGAGATCTATTTTCATGCCACAGAGTGACAAGGAAAGGGACAATCTCAAATCTGCCATCCCCTCAAGATCATCTGGTAATGCTATAAATCATAGGTAATAGAAAATGTGTGAATGAGTTGGCATGGTATCACATGCCTGTAATCTCAGTGGCTCAGGAGGCTGAGGCAAGAAAATTCCAAGTTCAAATCCTGCCTCAAAAACTTAGGAGGCCCTAAGAAACTTAGCATGACCCTGTCTTAAAATGAAAAATAAAAAAAGAACTGGGGATGCTGTTCAGTTCAGTGGTTAATCACACCCCTCCCCCAGGGGCTCAATCTCTAGTAAAAAAAAATGCATGAATGTGGGTCCTGTTTTATTGTGATTCCTGTTTATTGGTATAAATTAAGACTTGGGGCATTCTGAGACTAAAGCCCATGTCATAGCAATGCATGTGAACTAACACAGTGAATTGTCTTTAAGGGAATACAAGATATACAATTCACATCTTGTCAAATTCAAGCTTATTATTAAACATTACCCCCTTTAAAATGAAAAAAAAAATAAAGATTTTCATTGAAATGGAAGATCAGGGTTAGAGATGTAGCTCAGTGGTAGAATAGAATGGGCAAGACCCTTGATTTGATTCCCAAGTATTACAAAACAAAAATACTGATAGAAATGAAAGATTATAATGAATGACAAATATAGAAGGATGCTAATTAACAAGGTGCTCACAATTGTGCCATTTCAAGTAGAATTTTGCCTTAACTTTCTGTCAAAAGTTTCAGTTTGAAATTGTGCCCCAGTTTCTCTTTCAGGCCAGTGCTTAAAAATAACAAGTTAAGCCATTTTCTTTTATTTATATGGCAAAACATCATACCGAGGACAATATTTCTGCTGTCTGGAGTAGTTTTCACTGGGAAAAATCCCTGTATTTTAGGCCTAAATTTATTTTCTTCCTCCTAGCAGTCATACTATTTATTACATATATAAAAATAGTGATTAATTAATAGTAAGGAGTTAGAGAACAGTGATCTTTAGCTGTAATGAAGGAACTTGCTAACAGAATGGAGTTCTGAATATAATGAAGACTTGAAAATGAAATCTACCTTATCTAGAGAAAAGCTTTCCCAACTGCGGAAGGTATAAATAGGGAAAAATCAATTAGCACAGACTAGAATTGAAAATTATGTGGTTTATTAGATAATGAAATTGTTTTTGGTGGAGGAAATGCAAACGAATCTGGGACTGAGGATAACACTAATATCCTTCTCTGGAGGGATGGTGTAAAAATGAATGCTGAAAAAGTGACACCCTTCTTTCCTCATTCATTTAACTTCCTACTAGGATAGGAACAAATAGGTAATTTTCAGTCCCAGATGATAATAGGAGGATTAGGTTAAAACCTGTTCTGGAACAGAGAAAAGAGAAAATGCATGATCTAACAATTTAACTCAAGGCAAATGTTTCAAAGATTTAGGGACTGCAAAACTGGAAGCTAACAGAGGAAGAAGAGTAAAAAATCTTTTATTTGTTGCTCTTTCAGATCACGTATACTCTGAGGTCTTGATAAACCAACATCTGCCCATATTATATTATAGTTTCAAGGGGAATTGGTGGTATATAGTTAATTGTTTCTTACCTACATCATATGAAGGATATTGACAAAAATGATAAATATAGCCAAATACTTTATAGGGGTACTCCTATATGGTACATACCCACTTGGAGATCTATTATTAAATACAAAGGCTTTCAAACATGTCCTGAGAGCACAGTAGACAGACAGACCCCTTTTCAGAAGTAAAAAGATATCAGACTTTTATAGAAGGAAGGGTGCAGAGAAAACCTGTAGCTTAAGTTTCTTGTTTCATAGATAAAGGAACTGAAGCCAAACAATGAAAGTATTCTCCAAAGTTCACTTATTATGTTAGCTAATCTACTTTTTGCTGAAGGTGAAATTAATGAAGGGACAAATTAGATTAAATCATCCTTCATTCACTCACTTATTAAATCAACTAGGTCTGTCAGGTTTAGAAAATAAATAATGTAAATATGTCACAAATATTGCATGGGGTATAGTTACACTAAAATTATTTGTTGCTTACCTGAAATTCAACTTTAACTAAGATTCTTGTATTTATATCAGGCAGTCATAGATTCAAAACATATTTTTCATTCTTATTCTAATCCCAAGCATTTCAAGGTTGTCCATGTGTATAAAAGAAAGTGAGTATAGGCAAAATAATTTTCAATACAGGATAAATTCATTGAGGCTTGGGAACATTACTGGGTTCAACTGGTTCCTTCAGTTTGTTGGATTCACAAATAAACCATTATTGTCCACTGCTTCATTTGTTCACAGGACTGTCTTCTATATGAGATCACTTATTTGAAGTTTTTCTCTTGTCTATCAGGTATATTGTTGAGCTGAACAATAATCAAGGATTGATAATAGGAGATACTTTTGAGTTGGAGACTACCATGTAAACACTGCCTCTATTCTCACAATATCTTACAACACATTACTTTGGAAGTTAGGATATAACTGATGAAACAATTACAGCTAGGATAATGGAGAATTAGTACCAGAAAAGAGAAGGTACCCAGGAAATCTAGATCACCACAAATACCTGAGAAGTTACTTAAATGATGAATCCTTAGGTCTCATTCCCAAATGTTCTAATTTATTACATCTGGGATTGAATCCAGAATCCTATTGATCCTCATGTAGATAATTCAGTGACTGCACATTCCAAAATGCTTGTTCCCTTATTCAGTCATAGTAACTTCCTTTGTGCATTTGTTACATCCCTTTCCCCATTTGCCAGGAGTATACCAGAGATTGAACTCAGGGTTCAGGGGCACTCAACCACTGAGCCACATCCCTAGCCTTATTTTGAATTTTATTTAGAGACAGGGTCTCACCAAGTTGCTTAGTACCACACCATTGCTGAGGCTGGCTTTGAACTCCTAACCCTCCTGCCTCAGCCTCCTGAGCTACTGGAATTACAGGCATGCACCACTGCACCTGGCCTTTTCCCCATTTTATTACACCTGTGTAAGTAGTCACCTTGGTGACTACTTTGTAGCTTCCAGTCTTTTCCTCAAATTCAGCTTGCTAAGTGATGGGAATCCACATCTTTGCATAAATCAGAGGCTCATTGCAGGTTGCTTTGTTTTTATTTACCCACACTATAGCCCTTGCAGCTACCCAACTGAACAAACTCTAGAACCGCATTAATGCAAAACTTAAAACTTATCCTCTACCACCATCTTAGATGTCATATCCCAGCAGTCTTCTGTACCCTACGACGACTGAATCCTCCCTTTTCTGTCACAATGGGTGATACACCATCAAGAAAGGTACCACATTGATGGTTGTAAACTGTGCCTTGAATTATGAACTAGATTTCAACATAAACAAATGGGGTGCATTTCTAGAAAGAGACACCACTAACAGTTTATTCTAGTGTTTCTGAAACCCAAAATAGTATCAAAATCACCTGGACATGTTTGGTAGTTTATATGGAGAGAATATTTAAAATAAGTCAGATTTTAGTAAGTATGGAATGGGGTTCTGGATTATGTCTTCTTAGCAAACTCCTCAATTTTGACTTGAAATGAGGTTTAAGAACTACTTGAGCTATTGCATAAACATCTGAATTAAAACAAATCAATGACTCTGGATAGACTTGAATCCTTTGCCTTTTGGCCAGGAATAATCAGGGTGACTTGCCACATGCTGTAAGTACTCTTGATTTCTACTTGCCATTATGAAATCAGGTATTATTTAACTCCTACACATCCAAGAGCAAATTGGCTAAGGAGAGGAGGGTATAGAAGTGAAGTGCTAATTTACATTAACTTATACAATAATAAATGACACGTCCCCAATCATTTCTTTGATCATCAGTATCAGTGGAATACCTAAAAATGACTGTGAAGTATTTATCAATCTGCATATGCTTAGAAAATCTGCTCTGATGGATTTGGTTCCCTTCAGAGTGATGTTGAGACACATGCTTGGTGACCCAGAAAAAATATTTGATGTATGTATCTATAAATGTTTCCAATGCTCTCATGGCACTTATCTGTGTACAATAACAAGGTTTTTAATTCCATGTTTTAAATCTGGAACCAGATATGATGTTCTGGTGTTTAAATGGCTAATATTAACAATGTAGCTAATGAATCTAAAAAACATCTATTGTGGGAATTGGGGACAAATGGTTAATGATATACCTTCAATGAGGTTCTCCTCAAGAAGTTTATATTTGTTGGCATAAATTAAATCCCTTTGGAATAATAATAACAATAATTATTTCTATCATGCTTGGGTGCTTATGAGTACTTGATATAGTAATCAGCCCTTTAAATATGCTACCTAGCTTGTAAAAAAAAAAAACTCAAGAAGTGGAGTTTATTAACCCTATTTCATGAAAGAGAAAACACGATAAAAAATTCCATCCTTCATTCATCCATTCAACAAACATGTATTGAGCATGGACCACTCTAGGTACTGGGAAAAGCAATGAACAAAACAAAATATCTTCCTTTGCAGAGCTTGCATGATTATGGAAGAATGCAGGTATTGATTGGTATTAATAAATTTATGCAAGTGATGATTGATATTAATAAATAAGATAGGGTAAAGGGAATAGAGAGCAGGCCTGCTGTTTTCAAAAGGGTGGTCAGGTAAGGCCTATGATAAAATGGCATTTTTGCAGATACTTGAATTTGTTGACATCACTCACCAATGCACTGCTAGAAGAATTTACAGCTTCATTTCCATGCAATTTCCCTGTTCTCTCCCTTTCCCTCCCATCTCATGTCTCTGTTTAATGTTAATCTTTTCTTCCTCCCTGCTCTATTCATAGTTGCTCTCATTATATCAAAGAAGACATTTGGTATTTGATTTTTAGGGATTGGCTAGCTTCACTAAGCATAATCTGCTCTAGTGCCATCCATTTCCCTGCAAATTCTATGATTTTGTCAATTTTTATTGCTGCATAGTACTCCATTGTGTATAGATGCCACATTTTTTTTATCCATTCATCTATTGAAGGGCATCTGGGTTGGTTCCACAGTCTGGCTATTGTGAATTGTGCTGCTATGAACATTGATGCAGCAGTATCCCTGTAGCATGCTCTTTTAAGGTCTTCAGGGAATAGTCCGAGAAGAGCAATAGCAGGGTCAAATGGTGGTTCCATTCCCATCTTTCCCAGGAATCTCCAAACTGCTTTCCAAATTGGCCGCACCAATTTGCAGTCCCACCAGCAATGTACAAGAGTACCCTTTTCCCCACATCCTCGCCAGCACTTGTTGTTGTTTGACTTCATAGTGGCTGCCAATCTTACTGGAGTGAGATGGTATCTTAGGGTGGTTTTGATTTGCATTTCTCTGATTGCTAGAGATGGTGAGCATTTTTTCACGTACTTGTTGATTGATTGTATATCCTCCTCTGAGAAGTGTCTGTTCAGGTCCTTGGCCCATTTGTTGATTGGGTTATTTGTTATCTTATTGTCTAATTACATATCAGAGGTTGTGAGGGGAATGGGAAAATAAACAAGGAGAGAAATGAATTACAGTAGATGGGGTAGACAGAGAAGATGGGAGGGGAGGGGAGGGGGGATAGTAGGGGATAGGAAAGGTAGCAGAATACAACAATTACTAATAGGGCATTATGTAAAATTGTGGATGTGTAACCGACGTGATTCTGCAATCTGCATTTGGGGTAAAATTGGGGGTTCATAACCCACTTCAATCTATTGTATGAAATATGATATGTCAAGAGCTTTGTAATGCTGTGAACAACTAATAAAAAAAAATAAAACGTAAAAAAAAAAAAGAATTTACAGCTTCATATTTCTTTTAGCACCACCCACTAAGTACTACTGCCCAAGGTTCTTTGTCAAATGTACTCCTGTTTTCCAAGAAAGAGACAAAACCGTTACTAGAATAAAGGACCCCTAACCACAGAGAAAGACAGTTTTTGGAGAGAAACCCGAGAGCTTGCTCAAGTGACTAGACTATTTCTGTATATTTGTTCCTTATTTTTTACATAGGTTTTAAGTTCAAAGTACTAAAAAGATGAAAGTATGAAACTGTCCACCTGTTGACTGTGCTTCTGTCTGTGTGCACTCTCTCTCTCTCTCAAAGACACAGAGAATAATAGTAAGAAGCAGAGTCTTAATTTGAATGAGTTTGTAGCCTTTATTTCCTTAACATAAGTCATACACATGTCTGTTGGAAGAACATTCCAGGAAAAAAGGAACAGGAAGTCAGAAGATCTGAAGTAGAAGTGTGTTGGTGTGTTGCCTTGTGGGCTAGAGTGGCTGGAGTAGAGCAAAGAATGGAAGAGTAGGGAGAGATGAGGTCACAAATGTAACAAGGACCAGGTCACACAAATCTCACAGATGAGCATAAGAATCAGGATTTAATAAAGATCTAACTCTGAAAGCCAAAACTTTTCTGTTACACTTCAAAAAATAGAAACTACCAGTTAGAAATACCTATTCCTCCCACCACCACATTTCCCCTCCAACCTGATCAGTAAGTTTAGAATGAAATGCCTTGCTCCATATAAAGGACCAACTTCTCTGTTTGAGATCTGGATCCTTGTCATCTTATTTTTTCAAAGCTATCACTCCTGCAATTCTCTCTCTCTAAACAAAGTCTCATCACCTTCTTGTGCTTTATTTTTCCTGTTAGCATACATGTACATTCTAGTATCACAAATCCCTAACAAAACCAATAATGCTTCCACTGATCTCTACAACCTCTCCAGCACTCACTGTTTTTCTTCAAACCAAAGGATAAGATAATATCTTTACTACTTTCCTTGTATTTTTCTCTATCCACCTTATCACCTTCACTAAAGTTACCTTAGTCAAGTTCATTGATGACTACTCTAGTACCAAATCCATTGATTATTTTTTCTGTTTTCATCTTACTTTGCCTATCAAGAAGACTTGATAAAATTGGCCTCTTTATTCTTGTGGTGCTTTCTCCCTTTCTCACCTTTCTTCTAAGGCATACTCCCATTTCACTGGCTTTTCTTTCTTAGACTCCATTGCTAAATAATCTTCCTTCTCATATATACATATATATGAGAGAGAAAGAAATTATTTATAAGTAATTTTATATAAAAGTATAAATTATAAGTACTTTGTATATTTTATTTACTTATTAATAGTTATATAAATTATAATTATTTTATATATTTATTTTTATTTATTCATTAATATTTATATAAATATAAATTATAAGTAATTTATATATAAATATAAATTACTGTGTTAACTGATGTGAATACACTGGGAAACTTTCAAATCTTTATCTCCATCCTGTACCACTTATCTCACCTCTATACTTGTATATTCTATTTCCCACTGAGTATGTTAATTTTACTGTCCAATGGACTTCTAATCTCTAACACGTCTTGATTTCTTCCTCAAACCTGGGCTTCTCCAGATCCTTCTTATCTCAAAATGTAGCTTCCTACTCCTCCCAGTGATCCAAGTTTTTAAAACCTTGGAGTCCTCTTGATATGTGCCTTTCCTCTCATTCTGTTGGCAAGGCTTGTTGATTCTACCTCCCAAACATATTACAGCTGTATACTCTTCTTCACCTCTGCAACTACCAACTTATTTCTGGCCATGTCCTATTACACCTCACTTTTATTGGTGGCTTATAGTTATAAATGACAATGGACTATATTTTGATATAATCATACAAGATCATTTAATAGCATCTTAATAAGTAGCCTTACCTCTAAGCTTGCCGCAGAACAAAACATTTTTTTGTATAAAGCAGCCAGTTATTTTAAAAACCAGATTTAAGATAATTGTAAGTTCACACACAATTGTAAGAAATAACATGTAAAGGTCCCCCATACACTTGATCCCTCACAATGTTAACATCTTATAACACTACAATATAATAGCCAGCATATTTGCATTCATATAGTCAAGAGTCAGAGTCTTTCCATCATAACAAGGATCATCATATTGCCTATTAATAATCATACCCATTTCCTTCTTGTACCTACTCTCTTCTTAACTCCTGGCAACCACTAATCTACTCTCCATTTCTATAATTTTGTTATATCAAGAATGTTATATAAATGTAATCATATAATATATGAACTTCTGAAAATGCCCTGAAGTTTTTTCCAGGTTGATGTGTGTGTCAATATTTCATTTATTTTTCATAAGTATTATTCTATAATATGGATATTCCAGAGTTGTACTATAGAACAATTCAACTATATCTAGATTGTTTCTAATTATGGAGTGATTTTAAATGATATTGTCCTTTTAATTAATTTCAGTTTCCATATGTTCATTGTTAGAATATTAAAATGTGATAGAATTTTTTTTCTGTTACTTTGCATCCTGCAATCTTTCTGAACCCACTTATTAGTTCTAAGGGTGAGATTTTATAGATACCTTGGAATTTTCTGTTTATACAATCATGTCATTGATTTGAATTAATTTCAGTGTTAATATTACTTTATTGTTTTCCCCCTCATTCAAGTTGTGATTTTCTTGATTCTTTTATTGTGTTCTGCATTTTCTGTCTGTAATATTAGAAAATTGTAGATTCTATTCAAATATTTTATTTGGGTAGGCAGTTGCCCTGTTTAGGTTTACTGAGTAGTTTGTGGCCTACTTTAAAGGGTTGTGGCTCCAGTAACAATTTAATTTTCAGGACTTTACAGTGCTATTTAAGTCTGTTTGGTTTATTTGGTTCTTCTGGTGTCTCATTGGTCTCTGCTGGTGCTTCCTTGAGAATATGGAAGAAGTTTATCCAGATTGAACTAACTGGTATCTGTAATAGGGGGAAAGTGAGTCTCTGGTCCTCTGGGATGAAGAAAGCTTTGGGTGTTTGTGGTGGGATGACCCCTGCCTATGAGAGATGAAAAGTGGTTTTCAGGTCCACAGCTTCTTGTGTCAGGTCCTGTCTTTCTAGTACTGGCCCAATGTCCCAGTGGGGCAGGTAAGTTCTCAAGCCATTTCCTGTCTGAGCCTTATTGTTTTGGAGTTTCCTCTCATATCCCTGATTTGCCACTCATCATCTCAAGATATGGGAGATAGTCTATATATCTGTGAATTTCTAAATTTTAGTTTCCATCTTACATCTCTTTTCTGAGCTTCCTACTTGTATATTCCCTTTACTTAGTGTCTCTATTAAAATACCTAATGGAGGAGCTGGGGATATGGCTCAAGTATTAGTGTGCTCGCCTGGCATGTGTGAAGCACTGGGTCCGATCCTCAGCACCACATAAAAATAAAATAAAGATATTGTGTTCACCTAAAGCTAAAAAATAAATATTTTTTAAAAATACATAATGGATATCTGACAACTAATGTTTTGATTTCTGCCATGATTATAAGCATTTACTTATTTGTTCAATCTCCAACATTGGTTAAATTCCTCTGGAACTTGAATTTAAGACCCAGATGACCTTTGTGGGCAAGATTTTTGTTAAAGAGTATCATTACTAAAAGTACTTAATGGAATGAAAATGAAGAAAAAGTCAAATTGTGAGGTACACCCAGCAAGACCCTACATGAAGCTCTTGAATTAGAATTGTACTTCACAATTTTCCCAGATTTGGCCAAGATGATTTGTGCTTTTACATTCCTCCATGAATCAGTCATTGAGGAAAAGGTGTGGCCTTGGGTGAGGCAGCTCTCTCTAACTAGAGTCTGTCTTCAAAACAGTAGCTGGGCAACACTGATTTCATTCAAATGGATTTTGAGCTGTGTATCAGTTCCAAACAATTCTTTTGTTCATAATGAAACTCTTGGCCATGTGGGCCTCATTAATCCCAGTGAAAAGGAATCATGTTGGCCAGCAGAGGTTGTTACTTATCCTGGAAGCTGGCCAGCCAAGAGATTTCCTCCCCAGCCTGTCTGCCAGTACAGAGTTCTTTGCCTGGACTGCATCATGTTTATAGCCAGAATTTCCCCACTAGCCACCCACCTACTAGTGGAGAATTTCCTCCTAGGCACCACTGGCCTAGCACTCAGAATTTTCCCTCTAATCTCTTCATATGTCCACTTAAGAGCCCTTTTGATATTCTAATTATTTGGGTTTTTGTTTGTTCCCTCTCACTCTTGCTCTTTCTTTGAATGATGCTTTGTATGTTTTCATATGTGCTTATTAGATATTTATACTTACAAACCTTTATTAGATATTTGTACTTACAAACTTTTGATCATTTTTTTTGCCCAGTTTTTGAGAATGTTCTTTGTATTTTGATTGGCTTGTGTGGGATCTTTTGACTCTGTAGGATATATTGACCTGTGTGGGATATATTTATTCATGAAGGGGGAGGGTGAGAGACTGGTTTATATTTGAATGATTGACTTTTCTTTTCCACTTTCTGAGACAAGTTTACCTTCTTTTTCAAACAAGATTGTCAGTGGAGAAGTTAACTAGTTTGCCATTGTCTTTGGGTGATGACTCATTTTAGATGATTGATGGAGCACAATTGTTACTGATTTGACCACAAACAACTCACATCTTTTGATATGAAACTTCTGACTAGGACCTGTGAACATCAGTGTCCCCTTTGTAATTTCAAACCAATGTAATTTATTTTAGTTTTTCTGTGTCATTCAGATGTATAAATTGTTCCTTTTTAATGTTCACTACCATACCGCTTGATATTCTAAGCCAATGTAAGTGCCAGACAATTTGATTCACAAATTAGTACAACTTTGAAACCCAAATCTAAATGCATTGCTTGAAATCCTTACCTTGAAATCCTTAAGAAAAAGCAGTAATCACTCTTCCTAAAACAATAGTCATTCTGTAAGAGGAAGTGTGTATGGTTTGGATGTGAAGTATCTCCCAAAAGCGCATTTGTGAAACAATGCAAGAAGGTTTAGAGGTGAAATAATTGCATTATGAGAGCCTTAAACTAATCAGTGCATTAATCCACTGATAGGGATTAACTGAGTAAAAACTGGAGGCTGGTAGGGTGGTGATGGAGGAGGTGAGTCATAGGGAGTATGGGGTATGTATTTTGTATTTGGTAAGTGGAGTCTCTCTGATTCATGAGGGTCATGTCTGAAACTGCTTTCATCTACCATGTTCTTCTGTCATGATGTTTTGCCTTGCCTCAGGCCCTGTTGTGGTTTGGATGTGGGGTATCCCCAAAAAGCTCATGTGTGAGACAATGCAAGAAGGTTTAGAGGACAAATGATTGGGGATTAACCTAGTGATAAATGAAGGTGGGTAGGGTGAAGCTAGAGGAGGTAGGCAAATGGGGTGGGGCTTTGGGGTATATATTTTGTATCTGGTGAGTGGACTCTCCACTTCCTGATCATCATTTGAGCCACATCCCTCCACCTCACTCTTCCACTGCGATGATCTGCTTCTCCTTGAGCCCTGAGGAATGGATCTAGCTATGTATGGACTGAGACCTCTGAAACCATAGGCCCCCAAATAAACTTTTCCTCCTCTAAAATTATTCTGGTCAGATCTTTTCTTCACAGCAGCAAAAAAAAAGCTGACTAAAAAGCCCCAAGGAAAGGAGTCGACATTCAAGGAACTAAGACCTCTGAATCCATAAACTCAAAAATAAACTTTTCCTCCTCTAATTGTTCTTGTCAGGTCTTTTGGTTGGGGCAATGAAAAGGCTGACTAAAACAGGAAGGCACAAACAGAAATTGTAACTTGGGCAAAGCTTTAACACAGAATTTAAGACTACATTTTGATGTTGAAAGATTTAGAAGTGCAAGATGCTGAAAAAGATGAATAACAAACAAATTAAACAGGAGTTGGCATTGATTTGCCCACTTATTTAATCTCTTTTATACCTGATATCAAAGCAAAGCCCATGGTTTTGCCTCTCTGCAACTGGAACCAAAGAAATACACCCCTTTCCTGCAAAGGCGCTCCCATTCTGGAATATAGTATGTACCAGAGTTAAGACGAAATCACAATGTCTAAAGTAGACAGACCAGGTTTGGAAGTCATATAATCTTAACCTCTCACTTCATAAAAGGTAAAACTGCCTAGGGAAGGAAAGAAACTTTCCAAAAGTGGATGGAATTGGGCTCTGATTTACATTCCAGAGAATTAGTCAGAGGTTCTTTGTTCTATACCATTTAAGTTGTACTGCTTTTGGCAATGCAATTTGGTTTGTGTTAGAAATTAGCTCTGAATCTCACTCTTTCTGTAGTGGAAAAGGACATTGCTGGTTTCTCATTGCCTTCCAAGTCAGATTTCTATTTTTTTTATTTCCTTCTCTAGCGGTGTTTTCATTTTCAGATCTCTGGGATTCGTTCTATTTCTTTTTAAAATTTCTCTCTATTTAAAATTTTGTTGCTAAGGTCAACCACTGAACTCCAAGGAGCTCAATCCTTCAAGATATTTCCATTGTCACATGAGGAAAAAAAACCTGCTAATGAGAGTAGTTTTGCAAAATAGGGTAAAGGATCTGGGTAAGCCAGTTTTACAGAACCATCTGTAATCAAATACCATATAAAGACATTGTTTCTGTTTCTGCAGTTTTTTTCCCCAGTATGTGCACTTAGATAAAAAGTAAATCAAAAGGAAGCCCTCTTTTAGTTTTATAAATAATACTCGCAGTTTAAATCTGCTTCTGAAATGTGTGACATAATTTTTAATATTGAAGCCATGTCTATGTATCAAGAATTCAATTCCAGGCAAGCATGTGATAGTGCATTTGGGCATGGACATTGATTTCTATACTAAAGAATGCCTTTAAACTACTCAATTATGTTGGCAACTTTCCACTAGATATAGGATTTTTTTTTTTTGTAGCAGGCCAGGCATTCTAAAAATTTGTAATTGGGCACAGGATTGTATATTTTAAAAAATTCTCAAATGCTTCTCCTGTAAATAATGCTGCAAAACATGGAAACTCAAGAGTACATTCCTGGTATTAAACAAAATTTTAAATTAGATAAAGTTTCTTTTGTTCATTTGATTAATGAGGTCTAATTTCTGTATAATAAAGTCCACTAATTTTAAGCATAGAGCTCAATTGGTTTTGACAAATTTAATACCTGCATGACTCCCCTCCCCCAACCAATCAGATCTGATTTCTCTTATCACAAATTAGTTTTGCTTGTTCCAGGACTTCATAATAATGCAAGCATACAGCCTGTATGCTTTTGCATCTGGCTTTTCTAAATTACCAAAATGTTGGTGAAACTCATCAATTTTGTCATACAAGCCAGTTGGTCCTTTTTGAGTGATATTCTATGAATAACTATACTTCAATCTGTTTATCCATGTTCTTTTTGATGGGTATTTACACTCTTTCTAATTTAGGTTTTTTAAAATAAAGTTGGCGTAAACATTCTTGTACAAGTATTTTGATACACGTTTCATTTATTTTGGGTAAACACCTAAAACTTGTATACACCTACCCAAGGTATATGCTTTAACTTTGTAAGAAAAAGACAAAACATTTTTAAAGTAATTGCATCACTTTATATTCCATACAGTGATGTATGAGTGTTCTAGTTGCTCGACATTCTTGCCAGGATTTGGTATTAGAGATATAATTTAAACCTGAGTCATTAGTGTAGGTGTGGAGTGTTATCAGATTGTAGATTTAATTTGTATTTTCCTCATGACTAATATTATTGAGCATCTTTTCACCTATTCATTGTCCAGTCATGTAGCTTCTTTTGTGAGTATCTGCTGAAAACCTTTACTTGTTTTAAAAGTCAGCTTAAGTTGTGCTTTACACAGTACACATTACAAATGTAATGTGTGAGTTTTGATAATTGTTTACAGCTATGTGACCATAATCTCAATCAAAATACCAAACTTGTCTTTTACTTTAAAAGTTATATGCTGGGTGTTGTTTTGGTATTAAAACAGACATAAAGGCCAGTGGAATAGAAGAGACACACAAATCCACATAGATACAGTCAGTCTTCTTCTACTTAATAAATGTGCCCAAAACATGCATTGGGGAAAAGATAGCTTTTTTTAACAAATGATGCTGGGAAATTTTGATATTCATATGTAGAAGAATGAAATTAGACCTTTATCTTTCACCTGTACAAAAAATCAACTCAAATTTGGTCAAAGACCTAGGAATTACACAGAAATACAGTGTCTGCTAGAAGAAAACACAGGGTCAGCACTCCAATATACTGGCACAGGCACTGACTTCTTAACAAGACCCCTAAAGCACAAGAAATAAATCCAAGAATCAGTAAGTTGGACGGAATCAAATTTAAAACTTCTGAACAAAGAAAACAAGAGTATAAAGAGAGTTTACAAGAGAGAATCTTTGCCAGCTACTCCTCTGACAGGCAATTAATACCCAAAATATATAAAGAATTCAAAAAATTTAACACAGAACAAATAACCCAATCAATAAATGGGTGAAAGAACTATACACACATTTCTCAAAAGAAGAAATACAAAATACAAATAACAATAAATTCTGGCAAGGATATGGAGGAAATGTACACTCATACATTATAGGTAGGACTGCAAATTATAAAACCACACTGGAAAGCAGTATGGATATTTCTCCAAAAATTAAGAATAGAACCACACCATATGACCCAACAGACTTCGTCCTTGGTATTTATCCAAATGAACTAAAATCAGCATTTTATGGTTATATAGGCATATTAATGTTTTTAGCAGTACAATTCAGAGTATCCAAGTTATATATCCAGCCTAGGTCCCCATCAATGGATGAATGAATAAAGAAAATGTGGCATATACACACAATAAAGTTTTATTTAACTTTAAAGAAGAAATGAAAATGTGACATTTTCTAGTAAGATGGAACTGGATAACATCATGCTAAGTGAAAAAAGCTAGGCTCAGAAAGTCAAGGTTTGAATGCTTTATCTCATGTGTGGAGGAAGCTAGATCAAAATAAGGGAAAAACTTGTAGAGAATACCATGGAAGGGAGATCAGAGGAATATAGAAGGGGGGTTGAGGGGGAGGAGGAAGGAACAGCTGAATGAAGTTGACCAAAGTATCCTGAGTGCAAGCATGAATTTACCATGGCAAATTCTCCCCTTATTTATTTCTATAAACTACCAAATTATAAAACCAATAGATTAAGCCAAGCCTGGTGGTACATGCTCATAACCCCAGCAATTCAGGAGGTTGAGGCAGGAGAATCGCGAGTTCAAACCCAGCCTCAGCAACTTTGGGAGGCCCTAAGGAGCTCATGTCTCTAATAAAATATTGAAAAGAACTTGGGGGCTGGTGTTTTGGCTCAGCTGTAAAGCACTCATCTAGTATTGCAAGGCATTGGGTTTGAGCCTCAGCACCATGTAAAAAATAAATAAATGTCCAACTACAACTAAAAATATATATTT
Organism: Spermophilus citellus; assembly: GCF_964194105.1. Taxonomy (NCBI): domain Eukaryota; kingdom Metazoa; phylum Chordata; class Mammalia; order Rodentia; family Sciuridae; genus Spermophilus; species Spermophilus citellus. Next base: position 114,615,816 of record NC_138190.1, on the reverse strand, counting down.
TAAAAAGTGCTGAGGATGTGGCTCAGTGTTTAATTGCCCCTGGGTTCAATCCCTGGTACAAAACAATAACAACAAAACAATAGACTAGAGGAAAGTCAGGGAAGTAAAAGGTGGATAAAAAGGAAAGGGAGGGAGGAGGTACAAATGGAACAAATTAAATTTCATGCATGTATGATTATTATGTCAAAAAGCACCCCACTGTTATGTGTAGCTATAATGCACTAATAAAATTTAAAATGTGATATGGTGGGAAATGCTTAACAACTGGCTCTTAAAAGAATAAAAGTCTTGATTTTTAGTTTTTGACCAAATCTATGGTATAAATACTCCATGTTTATATATACAGAGTATATACATGGCCAATTTTAAGATAGTGATGACATTACTGAATGTGAAGATGTGAAAAGATGTGCACAGTTGAATTTAACTATCAGTACCCCTAAAGATTCTCTCCTGTACATCATCACCTTTAGTGATGATCCTAGGTAACCTCTGATTTACTTTCTGGCATCATAGTTTAGACTTCTTTTTCCTTGGCTTCTATGAAAAAGTCAATATATGCTCTTTGCATTTGATATGTTTGTGAGATTCATTCAGTGTTGCTGCATGCATCAGTAATTGGGTTATTTGTTCCCCCTTTATTGCTGAGTGGAATTCTATTGTATGGATGCACCTTTTTAAAATTATTGCCTGTTGATGGATAATTGATTTCTTAATCATTTTGAACAAAACATCTGTGAAAATTCATAAAGAAGTACTGTGTATACATGTTTTCCTTTATCTCTAGAAACATCTAGGAGTAAAATTTTAAGCCATATGTTAAGTATATGTTTAATTTTTGAAAATGCCAAAGTATTATATAGTTTTATAGGCTCACCAGCAATTTTCAAGTATTCATGGTCTCTAATACTATAATACTATTTGAATTGGCAGTCTTTTAAATTTTAGGCTTAAGATTCATTGGAATCATATTGATGTTTTCATGTTCATTTCATAACTAATGATATTGAGTATCATTTTTTAAATTTTTTTATTAGTTGCTCATTGAGTATCTTTTTAAATAGTGATTTGTAAATATTTTTGTGCTGCTAGAGATTGAACACAAGGTCTCATGCATGCTAAATAAGCACTCTGACTGAGCTACATCTCTAATCCCATAAATATTCTTTCCCAAAGTATGTATTCAAGTATTTTCCCCAGTTGTTAATTGGTTTATTATTCAGATGTAGATATTTTTATATATTCTGGCTGCAAGTCTTTATAAATAATGAAAATATTTTATTTTACTCTGAGGATTTCCTATTCATTTTATTTATTAAGGGCATTATTCAAACGGCAATAGATTTTATTTTGATGAAGCAAGTTATCAATTTTTCTTTTTGATCCTTTCTAAAAAATATCTTTGTGTACTGTAAGATCACTAAGATGTTTTTCTATGTCATCTTCTAGAAGTTTTATTATTTTACCTTTCACATTTCAGGCTATTGTCTATTTTGAGTTATTTAATATTGCCTATTTAGGGCTATTCTCTATTTTGAGTTATTTAATATTGTGTATGTTGTGAACTTAGAATCAAATTATTTTTTACCTTATGGATATTCTGTTATGGAAGATACATGTTTAAAAAGTTCTGTCCTTTTCCCATTATTTTTTTTAATATCTGTATAAAATAAGTTGACTATGTATGAGTTGGTCTATTTCTGATCTCATATTCTATTTCATTGATACATATATCTATTTTTAGAACAAGGTATGCTTGATAATTTGGGCTTTTATTAAAAGACTTAAAATCAGGTAGAGTAAGTCCTTTGATTTTTTTTTCCTTTTCCAGTTATTTTCTAGCCTTTCTCTAATGCTTTAAAACAAATTTGGCTATAACTGGTAAATATTGCATATTCATATTAATTTTAGGACAGCTTGCTAATTTTTACAGGAAAAAGGCTGCTGGGATTTTGTTTAGGATTTCATTGAATCTTAATTTGGGGGGAGGAGAATTGATGCCTTAAAAATAGTGAAACTCTGATCCAATAATGTATTACATTTCACCAAATTTTAAGATTTCCTTACATTTTCCAGTAATAATTATACATTACTGTATAGGACATTAGACTTGTTTTATTAAAAATTCTGTATTTTCAAAAATACTTGATTGCTATGAAATATCCTTATATTTTATAAAATTTATTTCTAAATAGTTTTTTCTTTCATACTTAAATAAATGTGATATTTGTACGTTTCTTTTTCTATGTTTCTTGCTATTTTCAAGAAATATAATTGATTTTTAATATTGACTTTGCATTGTTTAGCCTTACTAATATCACTTATGTTTTCTGATATTTACATTGTGCATTAAGATTTTCCAAGTAAATAATCATTTATGAAGAAATATTTTTCCTTTCAATCTTTTTTAATTTCCTGTTTCATCACCCTGTGTAGGAGATCTATTATAGTACTGATTCAAGCAGTTAGAGTACATGCATTTGCTTTTTTTTCTAATCTGTAGTAACTATTTTAATAGTATCCACAAGAATGCCAACCCATAATTTACTGTCTACTCCTCCTACTATTATAATCAGTTAGCATTATATAGATTGACTGGTTAATGTTTTCTTTGGAAGGAAATATTATGGGCAGTATATTAGATACCCCACTACAATGAGACTTATTTTCTTAATTTATAAATGCCTTTATAAATAATATAATTAATGAAAATACTATGAAACCATTCTGTAAGCACTCTGCTTACTGAGGACTTACAGTAAACAAATGAGAACACCAAGCTGTGAATCAGGAAACTGAAATTCTGACCCTAGTTCTGTTTTTATATGCATGATCCTTGGGAACTCAACTAATACAGAATCTAGTTAGATAGTTCTTATAAACTGTTCCTAATGTAAGATTATATATTGTATATTATATATTATTGGTACATTATAATTATGATATTAATATAATAATATTACATAATACTATAATGGTTGGATTCATTATGCCATATTCAAACTTATACATAATTTGATCAATTTCATTCCCCAGTAACTTTCTTTTCCCTACCCTTCTCTATACCCCCTAATACATTAAATATACTTTACTTATATTCATTTTATTATTTTTATAAAATTATATATGTAATTGTGATTCATTGTGTTATGATCATATATGGACATAGCATAATTTGGTAGATTTTATTCCCTAGTACTTCTCCATACCTTCGTCCCTAGCTCTCTATCTCCTTCCTATACTGATTTCCCTTCTTTTCTTGTGAGAGCCCCCTTTTTATTCCTTTTATCCTCTCTAGCTTTCACATATGACAGAAAATATATGACCCTTGACTTTCTGAATCTTTTTTTACTTAGCATAATGTTCTCCAGTTCCATCCATTTGCCATCAAAAGCCATAATTTTATTCTTTTTATGGCTGAATAAAATTTCATGGAACATACATACTATACTTCCTTTATCCACTTGTAAAGTTCCATTTTCTAGGAATATTTCTTTGTTTCTTATCTCATTTTAGTGGGTGAAGTTTGCATTTGTCTTTCATGACCCTTTGTTATCACCTATGCAGGTGAACAAAACACCTCTGTAGATAAATTTGGAAGCCCATTACAAACTCATTCTCTACCCCTCTGCCCTGACTTGATCCTTTCATTTTCCTCACCCCCAGCATCATCTATCATCTTTCCAGATAGTTATAACATTGACCACCATTTAAAAGAGGAAATTGTGTACTGTCAAATGGGAATATGTTTCTTCCATTGTCACAGAAGCAGAAAATAGAATGATGATTGCCATGGAATGGAGGTTAGAGAAATGGAAATTTATTAATCAAAGGGTACAAAGTTTCAGTCATGTAAGATAAGATCTATGTATCTACTATCCAGCATAATGCCTATTATTAGCACTACTGTATAATATACTTAATATTTTCTCAGATAGCATATTTTAAGAGGACGAGTGCTCTTAGTTTTTAAACAAAGTCCTTACTAAGTGTTTTAGTCTAATGATGATTGTGATGATGATAATAATAATTGTAATAATAATAGAATTGGGAAGAATGAAGTTTGTAGGAGGTAATAAATCTATTTATGGTCTTGGTAATGGTGATAATTTCATGGGTATATACTCCCCAATCTCAGGATTGCATACATTAAATATAAATATCTTTTTACTTGGTAATTATAGCCTAATAAAGTAGCTTTTAAAACATAGTGTGTGGGGAAAAAAACTTATTTGTGAATAATAATTTGTATTTAGCAAAACCAAGAAACAATTCTCCTTTGCTTAGTCTTATTTTAATATCCTCAAGTGCAATCATTAAGATCTTGTTGCTTGTAATATCTACTGTGGTTAAAGAGGATTGGACTGAATTGATAAAATGGTAATTACCTCTCTGTGTTGTGCTATTTGCATTTGATTAAGAATGTATTTAATTTTCTCGTAAGAGTAGAAAATTAAAGGGATGAAATACTAATTGAGAATAGATGTCTGGAAGTTTAAATGGGAATTTCCCAAAAAAGTCATATGAGAGTCAATTTTAGAAAATAGAGTTTATAACCAGGGATTAGAAATCAGTAAACTTCATGTTTAATATTGAAGAAATCATCAGAAAAGTACACCCAGATGTACATCACTAATGTCTCTTTTTCACTCTAAGTTTTGGAATAATTGGTTGATCTTGCTATTTAGAGTGTGAGCATGCACTAAATATCAACAGCCACACACGTTTACTATATTAATAATCTATTGCTATGTAACAAATTTGAAAAAAAATTAGCAGCTTTAAATTACACATTTATTATTTCATACTATTCATGAGTTAGGAGTCTGGATACAGTCTGTGCCTTGGCTCTCTGTAAATCAAGATATCAATCATGGTTGAAGTCTCATCTGAGGTAAGTGGTTCTTGGCCGAATTCATTTGCTCATAACTATAGAACTCATGACAACTTACTTCTTCAAAGACAGCAAAAAAATCTCTGACTTTTGTATCTTCTTCTAATGTTTCATCTGATTAAGTGAGGCAATCACAGGACAATCTCCTGCTAGCTCAAAATCAACAGATATGGTACCTTAATTACATTGGCAAAATGTAAGCAAATGGGGATCTGAAGTTTATGGTGGAGACACTATGAAACAGAGGAAGCTACAATTTACTGAGTATTATTATGTAAATTCACTATAGTTGGTACTTCCAAATATTACACTTAATTTTCAAACTAGCTCTACCAGTTGAATAGTATCACTGCTGTTTAATTGAAGATGAAACAATGGATCAAAAGCTTAAGATCATAAACCTAATAAAGGGACTCAAGTGTACATGACTTCAATTTCTGACCATGATCTTTATACCTTGCTGTGGTGTCTCCGAAGTGGGAGATAACTATTGCCCAAAGACAAGACCCATGGCACCTGAAGATGTACCTCTCCTGCTTCACAGTGTTGCCAATACCCAGTATGTAGGGGTTTTGAACACATCTCTCTTCTTCTGTTTCTTTAAATAAACTTGGAATTCCTGAGTTTGCTGAGACTTTCAAGAAACCAATAAGTGAAGATGTAAACAGTTTAGAGTTCAGCTCTGGCCCTGTAGCTCCTGCTCTACCCACTGAGATGTCTTCGTAGAAGGTATGCTGTCAGTGTTCTGAAAAAGCAAATTTAGGATACTTTGTCATAGGATAAAGGTAAATGCTGTGTATCCATTGAGTGCATTTAAATTCTTGAAAACAAAGACATAGATAGAATGGTTGCCAAATAAACAGTGACAGCAGAATTTAGATGACTTTACTTTAGAAAATATGGTGCTACTCTTTCCTTTTTGTTCTTTATGGAAAATGTTAACAATTTCAAATATTGTCTTCAGATGGATTTCAGTATAGGACTGATCTCTTCAAAATAAGAATACATTTAAGATTTGCTCTAATGGAAAGTTGTTTCATAGAGACAAACTAAATTAGTGGTGGCCCATGGTTTGTTGGGGATAAGGAGTATTGAGTTTATTTCTCTTTGAAGTAATGAAAATGTTCTATAATAGACTTTGATGATGGATGTACAACTCTTGCAAGCTAAAAGCAATTAAATTGCACATTTTAAATGGGTGAATTGGTTGTTTTGTAAATTATATCTTAAAAAGTTGATTTAAACAAAAAGTTATATTTCATAGAGGTTTTTACACTTTTAATTTCTTTTTAGATCTATACGACAGTAGAGTATATTTTCACATATTACACATATATGGAGTATAACTTATTCTAATTAGGATTGCATTCTTGTGGTTTAACATGATATGGACGTTTACTGGTCATGTATTCATATATGAAACTAGGAAAGTTATATTCAATTCATTCTACTATCTTTCTTATTCCTATCCCCTTTACCTTGCTTTATTACCCTTTGTGTAAGTCAATGAACTTCTCTTCTCCGCCCCCATTACTCTGTGTCAGAACCCATATATCAGAGAAAACATTAGGACTTTGATTTTTTGGAATTGGCTTATTTCACTTAGCATTATAATTTCTAATTGCATCCGTTTAGCAGCAAATGCCATGATTTCATTCTTCTTTATAGCTGAGTAATATTACATTGTGTATATATGCCATATTTTCTTTATCCAGTCATCTGTTGAAGAGTATCTAGATTGGTTCCATAGCTTGGCTATTGTGAATTGAGCTGCTATAAACATATATGTGGATGTTTCACTGTAGTATGCTGATGTTTAGTCCTTTGGGTATAAACCTAGAAGTGGGATGACTAGGTCAAATGGTGGTTACATCCCTAGTTTTCTGAGGAATCTCCGTACTGCTTTCCAGATGGGTTGACACAAATTTGCTATTCCACCAGTGATGTATGAGTGTGCCTTCCACCCCCATCCTCACCAACATTAATTGTTTTTTGTATTTTTGATAATTGCCATTCTGACTGGAATAGGATGATATATCCATGTAATTTGAATTTGCACTGCTCTCTAATCACAGGAGATAATGAACATTTTTCATATGTGTTGATCAATTGTATTTCTTCTTCCATGAAGTGGCTGTTCAGTTCCTTTGCTCATTTATGATTGGGTTATTTGGGATTTTGGTGTTAAGTTTTTTGAGTTCTTTATATATTCTAGAGATTAATGCTATGAAGTGTATGTGGCAAAGATTTTCTCCTATTAATTTCATAGTTTAGTGGATAAGAATTTGCCTCAAGTGGAGATCAAAACATTACTTTGCAAATAATAACCAAATTTTCAGTTTTTTAAAAAATTAATTTATAGCAGTGTGATCAAGAACCTTATTTGTAGATTTTCTTCTCAGTTTCTTCCTTTATTGAGAAAGAAAAAACTAGTCTGTTCCCTAAGAAATATCACTCTGACGCAACCCCTGAACAAGTAGAATTAATTGCTTTGGGCAAAGCTGAAAAACCAACAACCAAAGAGTGCATCTTAAACCATTATAGGATAGTCTCTTTGTGCTCATAGAACCCTAAGTTCAAAGCCATTTTATAAAACATAAATATCAGACTTTAGTTTTACCCACAGAATCATTACAGGGTGTGTTATGTCAAAATGAATTGATGGATAAGAGGGAATTACTTAGACACTCCTTCTATTCTGACATCTATATTCCCTTCCACTCTCCAACTTCTTAGGGATCTCCAGTGCCTTTGTATAATAGGATTCACCTCCCTAAATCCTTCCCACTGATATTTACTGTTTTAAAATTTAACTTATTAATTAATTAGTTAATTAATTTTTATTGATACCAGGTATTGGACTCAGAGGCACTTTACCACAGAGCCATATCCCCAGAACTTTTTAATTTTTATTTTTATTTTTTATTTTGAGACAGGGTCTTGCTAAGTTGCTCAGAGCCTTCCTAAGTTGCTGAGGCTTGAGGCTGGCTTTCAATTTTAAGTCCTCCTGTGTCAGCCTTTCAAGCCATTGGAATCACATGCATGTACTACCATGCCTGGCTCTCCATTATTTTATATGAAAGTTTAGCATAGCACAAAAAGCTCTGGCTTTGGAATAAGAGCTATAATTGGCTGCTTTATTTTTTTATTTTTGGATATATGTGACAGTAGGGTGCATTTTGACATTTTGTACATACATGAAGTGCAACTCATTATGATGGGCAATACTCATTGTACCACCATTCGACTCTGTCATTCCATTCCTAGGTTTATACCCAAATTGATCCTATTCTTGTGGTTGAACATGATGTGGAGTTACACTGGTCATGTATTCATGTATGAGCATGTGGAAGTTCTGTCCAATTTACTCTACTTTCTTTCCTATTCTCATCCCCCTTCCCTTCCCTTCATTCCCCTTTGTCTAATCTAATGAACTTCTATACTTCCCCTACCTCCCACCCTTTTTATAGATCAGCATCCACATATCAGAGAGAACGTTCAACCTTTGGTTTTAGGGGACTGACTTATTTCACTTAACATTATATTCTCCAGTTCCACCCATGACAGATGCCATAATTTTATTCTTCTTTAAAGCTGTGTAATATTCCATTGTGTAGATATACCACATTTTTGCCATTCTTCTGTAGAAAGGCACCTAGGTTGGTTCCAAAGCTTGACTATTGGGAAGTGAGTGAGCTGCTATAAACATTTATGTGGCTGCATCACTGTAATATGCTAATTTTATGTCCTTTGGGTGGCCCTGGACTAGGATGACTGGGTCAAATGATGGTTTCATTCCCAGTTTTTGGCGTAATCCCTATAGTGCTTTCCAGAGTGGCTGCATCAGTTTGCAATCCCACCAGCAATGTATGAGAGAACCTTTTCCCCACATCCTTTCCAATATTTATTTTAACTTGTATTCTCAATAATTTCCATTCTGACTGGAGGGAGTGGAGTCTCAGTATAGTTTTAATTTGCATTTCCCTAATTGCTAGAGATGTTGAGTATTTTTTTCATAAAATTTTTGGCCATTGGTATTTCTTCTGGGAGTGCCTGTTCAGTTTCTTTGCTTACTTATTGATTGGGTTATTTGGTATTTTTTGGTGTTAAATTTTTTGAGTTCTATGTATATCCTGGAGATTAATGCTCACTGGTGCAGGTGGTAAAGACTTTCTCTCATTCTGTAGGACCTCTGTTCATGTTCATGATTGTTTCCTTTGCTGTGAAGAAGCTTTTTAGTTTGATGCCATCCCATTTATTGACTCTTGATTTTACTTCTTGTGTTTTAGGAGTCTTGTTAAGGAAGTCAGTTCCTAAGCCAACGTGGTGGAGAGTTGGGCCTACTTTTTATTCTATTAGGCAGAGGGTCTCTGTTCTAATGCTTAAGTCCTGAATCCACTTTTAGTTGATTTTTTTTGTGCATGGTGAGAGATAGGGGTTTAATTTCAGTTTGCTCCATATGGATTTCCAGTTTTCTTAGCACCATTTGTTGAAGAGGCTATCTTTTCTCCAGTGTATGTTTTTGGTGCCTTCATATAGTATAAGCTAAATGTATTTATGTGGGTTTATCTCTGTGTCTTCTATTTTTGTACCATTGGTCTATGTATCTGTTTTGTGCCAATATCATGCTTTTTTTGTTACAATGCCTCTGTATTATAATTTAAATTCTGTTATTGTGATGCCTGCTGTGTCACTTTTCTCTCTGAGGATTGCTCTATTCTGGGCCTCTTATTTTTCCATATGAATTTTATGACTGCTTTTTCTGTTTCTATGAATAATATAATTGGAAACTTAATAGTAATTGCATTGAATATGTATAGCACTTTTGGTAGTATGGCCATTTTGACAATGTTAATTCTACCTATCTAAGAACATGTGAGATGTTTTATTTTCTAAGGTCTTCTTAAATTTCTTTCTTTAGTGTTCTGTAGTTTTCATTATAGAATTCTTTCATCTCTTTTGTTAGATTGAGTCCCAAATATTTCATTTGTTTTGAGACTTTTGCAAATGGAAGGTTTTCTGACTTCTCTTTCAGTTTATTTGTAATTGGTGTATAGGAATGCAATTGATTTGTGGGTTTTAATTTTATTTACTGCTACTTTGCTGAATTTGTTTGAGTTCAAGAAGCTTTTTGCTGGAGTATTTGCATCTTCTAAATATAGAATCATGTCATCATCAAATAGGGATAGTTTGAGCTCTTATTTCCTATTCATATCCCTTTAATCTTTCTTTTTTTCTAATTGCCCTGGCTAGGATGTCAAGGACTATTATGTTTAATAGAAGTGGTAGAAGAGAGTATTCCTCTCTTGTTCAAGTTTTTAAAGGGAATACTTCCAAATTTTCCCCATTTATAATGATGTTGGCCTTGGAATTAGCATATATAACTTTTATAATACTCATGTATGCTCCTATTATTCCTAGATTTTTTAGTGTTTTCAAAACGAATGGATGCTCAATTTTTTTCAAATGTCTTTTCTGCATCTATTGAGATAATCATGTGATGCTTGTCTTTGAGTCTGTTGATGTGATGAATTACATTTATTAATTTCTGTATGTTGAACCACCTTGGCATTCCTGAGATGAACTGACTTGATTACGGTGCACTATCTTTTTAATATGTTTTTTTATGAGATTTTCCCCCAGATTTTATTATGAATATTTGAATCTATGTTAATTAGGGATATTGGTCTAAAGTTTTCTTTTCTTGATGTGTCTTTGTCTGGTTTTGGTATCAGGGTGATACTAGCCTCAAAGAATGAGTTTGGAAGGATTTCTTTCCTTTTATATTTCATAGAATATTTTGAGGAGTATTGGTGTAAGTACTTCTTTGAAATTCTTATAGAACTTGGCTGAGAATCCATGTGGTCCTGGGCTTTTCCTTGTTGCTAGGCTTTTAATGGTGTATTCAATTTAATGGCTAGAAATTGATCTATTTAAATTTTCTATGTCTTCTTGGTTCAACTTTGATAGGTCATATGTTTCTAGAAATTTGTCAATATCATCATGATTCTCTGTTATTGGAGTTTAGATTTTCAAAATAGTTTGACTAACTTCTGTATTTCAGTAATGTCCATGATGATATTTCCTTTTTTAGCACAAATTTATTGATTTGACATTTCTCTCTCTTTTTCTTCGTTAGCTTGGCTAAGGGTTTATCAATTTTGTTTATTTTTTCGAAGAACTTTTTGTTTTATCTACTTTTTAAAAATTCAATTTCATTGATTTTGGCTCTGGTTTTAATTATTTCTTACCTTCTGCATCTATTGTGGATTTGTTCTTTCTCTAGGGCTTTGAGATGTAATTTTAGTTTATTTATTTGGTGACTACCTATTCTTTTATGGAATGCACTCAGTGCAAAAAACTTTCGTTTTAGAACTGCCTTTATAGTGTCCCAGAGATATTGATAAGTTGTGTCACAATTATCATTTACCAATAAATATTTTTTATTTAATTCCTGATTTCTTCTACTATCCATTGTTCATTCAATAGTGTATTATTCAGTTAATTCAATAGTATATTATCCAGTGTGAGAGTAACTTCTATTTTTTTGTTTTATCATTGATTTCTAATTTTATTCCATCATGACCTGTTAGAATGCAAGGTATCATCTCTATTTTTTAAATATCTGCTAAGAGTTGCTTTCTGGCCTCAGATATTGTCTATTTTAGAGAAGGATCCATGTACCACTTAAAAAAAAGTATATTCAGTCCTTGATGGATGAAATATTCTACATATGTTTGTTAAGTCTAAATTATTAATTGTATTCATTAGTTATATAGTTTCTTAGTTTTTGTTTGGAAGATCTATCCAGTGATAAGAGAGGCGTGTTAAAATCACCAAATATTATTTTGCTGTGGTCTATTTGATTCTTGAGAAGGCTTTGTTTGATGTGCATAGGTGCTCCACTGTTTGGGTCATAAATATCTATGATCATTATGTCTTGTTGATATATAACACCCTTAAGCAGTATGAAATAACCTCATTGGTCCCTTCTGATTAACTTTGGCTTGAAGTCCACTTTATCTGAGAATAGAAACCCCTGTTTGTTTACAAGATCCATGTGAATGGTATGTTTTATTCCCATCCTTTTACCTTCAGTTGTGGATGATTTTGCTTTTGAAGTGAGTCTCTTGGAGACAGCATATGGTTGGGTCCTGTTTTTTTCAATTCAATCTGCCAATCTTTATCTTTTGATTGATGAGTTTAGACCATTAACATTTAATATTATTGAGATGATTTTTATTCCCTGCCATTTTGATTTATTTCTGGTTTTTAATTTGAATTATTTTATCCTTTGATTATTGTTTTAGCATAGCTCCTCCATTTGCTGGTTTCACTTTTGTTTTTCATTTCTTTCATGAAACTTTTATTATTTATGTTTTGTGGTACAGGCTTTCTAGTTGTAAATTCTTTTAACTTTTGTTTATCCTGGAAGGTTTTTATTTCATCATCAATTCTGAAGCTTAATTTTGCTGGTTATAGTATTTATGGCTGGCAACCATTTTCTTTTTGAGCTTGGTATATATTATTCCAAGACCACCTAGCTTTGAGAATCTGGGTTGAGAAATTGAGATCTGTATTTGTCCCCCTCTAAATGTTACCCATCACTTTTCTCTGGCGGCCTTTAAAATCATATCCTTATTCTGTATGTTAGCTATTTTCATAATATTCCTTGATGTGGCTCTGTTGTAATTTTGTACATTTGGGGTCCTATAAGTGTTCTGTATTTGGTTTTCCATTTCATTCTTAAGGAATGGGAAATTTTAAGATATTATTTCATTTTCTATTCCTCTGATTTGTGTTTCTGAGCCTACATCTATGCTGATAAATCTTAAGTTTGGTCTTTTCATGTTATCGTATAATTCTTGGAAGTTCTTTTCATGGTCTCAACATATTTTCTCCATGGTGAACTGTATTTTCTAGATTATATATTTTGTCTGCATTGCCTGAAACTATGTCTTCCAAGTGGTCTAATCTATTGTTGAACTTTCAGTTGAATTTTTTTTTTTAAATTTGGTTTATTGATTCCTTCATTTTAAGGTTTCCTGACTGATTCTTCTTCACAATCTCTATCTCCTTGCTGACATAATCTTTTACTACTTGTATTTTCTCTCTGATTTCATTTCTTATGTCATCTTTCACCTCATTGATCAGTTTAACCATAAACTTTCTGAATTCCATATCTGATATTTCTTCCAGTGTGGTGTCAATGGATTCTACTGTTAAAGTAGTATGGGTTATTTGGTATAGTTTGTTCCCTTGCTTTTTCATATTGTTTGTGTGTTCTACCCATCTATCTGGGTGAATCTGATTGTTGTAGATTTTCTACCTTATGTACATTTTCATACATGGCAGTATGGACAATGGGTTGTATGTCTTTCCTTTATATAATGTTCCTCTATGTTACTAGTGTCTCAAAGATTGGGGGAAGGGGGAATGATACCAACAAAGTATGGGATAATATATGGCAGTAGACTAGGCCCTTAGTCCCTATTTTGATGTCTAGTTTTAATTGGTATGATATACATAGGTATAGTGGGATCAGCAATTCCCACCAGCAAAAACAATACATAGTCCTGTATTATGTCTGGCTTAAAATCAAGCAATTGGTATTGTCTATGCCTTCTGCTGTATTAATTATTGATGTGACACTGGTGGTAGTGGTAAACATTATATACTTCAATTAGTATTAAGAAGTGTTAAGTATATAGTTGAGTATGTATAAAGAATAAGAGATAGGAAGGTAGAAAAGTGTTTGCAATTTCAAAGGGTAAATAAGGCAGATGCAGTGTAAACTTAGGATATGATATTAGTTTGAAATGGAATTAAAAAATAAAAGAATAAAAAGGAGGAGCGAGAGAGTAGAATTTGGGTGTCATGGATAGAGAAATGAGAGGGAGACAAGGGGATTGAGTAGTGATAAAGATGATACAAAACAAAATCAATATCAGCTAATCATAAATCCTAACCCTCAAAATATGCAGCATGGGAAAATCACACCTTCTGTGGGGAAAAAAAGAAGGAAAGAAGAAAAAAGAAAAAAAACAAGGCTAGAAACGAATAGAGAGAAATAAATGTGAATATGTGTAGGATTCCTTGAATCAGTCAATACACATTCAAATAAAACAAGAATCCAATATGGAAACCCAAAAACAAAAAGCAATTCAGAAATACTGCCACAACAAACAAGCTACAACAACAATAACAACAAAGAAAAATTTTGGTGAAATGTTAAGAAATTAAGGAGTCATATTCACTATGGTAGACAATATAGGCAGTATATACATTTATTGTTTGTGTTCACCTGGTTTTCTTTTTGTTTCTTCTTGAGGTATGATCTAAGCATGGCAGTATGGACAATGGGTTGTATGTCTTTCCTTTATATTGTGTTGCTCACTGTGTAGAAGGTTGGGGTTTAAGACTTCCTAATTCCCCTTCTTGAGATTAGTTTGGGTGGGCCAGGCTGCAGACCTGGAGGCAAAGCGGCATGCCAGGGACACTGGGTTGCCAGTGGACAGCAAACCAGCTGGCCACATCTGGGTGGCAGGTGAATCTGGTTCTGGTGCTGGTTCCTGGAGACTACTGGGGAGGTTGTGTGATGGACTGGGTGAATCTGGTGGAAAAGCAGCCAGGTGGATCAAGGCCAGGTACTGGGACCTGCAGGCCTGCTGCAAACCTGCATGCTGGACTGGGCATGGTCTGGCATCTAAGTGGCATGTGGGATAAATTGGGGCCTAGCCACATTGGGGACCCAACTTTTCTGTACCAAGTGGATCAAGGCTGGGCACTGTGATATGCCAGCCATTGAGAAGCTTTGAGTGATGGGCTGGGATGGGGGCTAGTGGGGGGTTGGGAGACTGGGGACTGTGGAGCCAGAGGGCCCTGGTGGGTGCTGGACTAATGCTAGACCATGATGACAGTGTGGGGAGGAGCCAGTCTCACTCTTTTATAACAATCTGCTGCACTCTGAGGAACAAACTCATTTTGAGAGACCAGAATTAATGTCTTCACGAAGATAAACAGGATCAAAAGGCACCAGCTCTTAAAAGCTCCACCACCTTTCAATACTGTTACATTAGAAACCAAGCTTCAAGATGATTTTTGGTGGGGAAAATACATTTCCAAAACATAGCAAATAGGGAAACAGAAAATGCATGGGATATTAAAGAATGTTTAATGTATTTTTAATCTCAAATAAAATGATCTATCTTACAGGATTGTAACTTTTTCATTCTATTCAAATTGTCCCTAGAATTCATGGATGTGGGACCTTAATTCTAAAGTTGTATGGAGTGTATCATGTGGCTGACACTACGGTCATACCTGTTCTCCTCCAACCCTCATAGGTTCCTGGTCATTTAAAAGCAACTTCTAGCCCTTTTGTGTCTAGTCATATTATAGAAATAATCAGAGAGTTTTTGTATTTTGTTCAGTTCATCTATAAGATAGACAACTGAGAACTTTGCATCTTGAGTGTGGAAGAAGGGACAGAGACAAGCCCTCAGGGAGTCTATTCTTCATGTATATTCTTGAAAAATAAGACCAAACCAAACCAAGACTTTTACACTAGAAAGATTAGCCTCCTTCTGCATTAACTCCCTCCTACACCTTATTGCATAAAATAGTTTTGTCTTTTCAGCCTCAGGTGATGTTATAAAACTTCCATTTCAAAGCCTCCAACTTTCCTAATCCCTGGGAAGAGTTTCTGAGAAATTATGAGAAGAAAAATCCATCTTGCCATGTGAAAACAATAAAAATAGAGAATTCAGGAGACATGTTTTCTATACACATGCTGCTTTATTTTCTGCTTTGAATTTTAATGTGTTTGAGGTATTTTCCATGAAGATTTGTCATTTTCAATGTTTTCACGGTGTTTTATGCATATATTAAAATTTATATAACTGCTCTCCAATTACTTGGGATTTTGGCTTTCTACCCTCCACACAGATCCAATAAAAATAAATATGATTGGAAAGAATTTACTATGAGACTCTCAAGGCCACTTTCTTATTTTCTAATACTCTATTTTACTCTATTTATAATCCTTAGTATAACCTTTTTTGTTTCTATCTCAAGGACTCCTGGGTTTTTGTTATAAGAGAACATAATGGATGTAAAGAAAAACTTGATTGCTGACCAAAGCACAATCATTAGTGCTGCACTTTCATCATCTAACACAAAACCAAAGAACATGAAGCAAAATACATTGGGCAGTTTTTACCAGAAGTCAGCATATCTGTCAGTGCAAAGCTAGTAACTTAAATGGATCTGTGCACAGTGACTTAGCAAAGCAGTTTATGACTATATATAAGGTATAAAGCCTAAATGAGAAGTTGTCACCTTTGTGACTTTCTGATGTGAATTTAATATAAAACTCTCTGATCAAAGATCATGAGAGAGAAAGTGGAGAAGAAATATAGTATAATCAAATTTTAACCGTTGTTCCTTATCTTAAACTTGATATCTTAGTTTGAATTTGTTCTCGCAGTATCTTCATGAAGTTGCAACCTAGTAGCACACCACTTTATCAAACTGCAAATCTTACAAAAAAAATTCTGAGCCTTTCTTGTGAAAATCATTATGAGCATTTATTAATACAGTGAAACTGTAAAACAAATTTAAGAAATAGTTCATTCATTACACAGCTTAGACTATTTGATCCCCCAAAATTGATCAGTTCCATTCAAATATGCTTTTATAATTTCTGATAATCTTGCATTATTATTAACTCCAGATAAACCTCTCTTGGAAGACTTTTATGGTCTAGATTTACTTCAAGTTAACCAAGATATTTATTTCTTGCTATATGAAAGTCCCGATGTAAGGTTCATTTCAGTGGTAAATTGGAGAATGTGGTCATTCTGTCATGAAAACATCTGATAATCTTCCAGGCAAAAGTGTGAAGAAAGTGTTGGTAGTGGCAGATGTGATGAAGACACAGTGAAGAATACTGTGATTAGTGCTGTTGTATAAATTTAGAAAAGGAAAAAAGAGGAGGAGTTGGACACAGAAATGGAGATGCAGCAAATAGCACTTCAGTGTCAACCAAGTTTAAAGTATTGTGAACAGCAGTGGGGGTAGTAGCAGAATGATAAGTAAAACTTTACCTGTCTTAAGTCCATATTCCAGTGGTAGAAATAGATGCACACATGCACATGTCATGTTCCCATGTACATACATAACATTATGATTTATGTCCATGTGTGGTTACCAAGTTTTAAGTAGATTTAGAAAGATTGGGAATCTTGGTAAAGACTATAGATTTTTGGTAATATCGCCATTTTGATGATGTTAGTTCTGCCTATCCATGAACAGGGTATGTTTTTCCATCTTCTAAGATCTTCATCAACTTCTCTCTTTAGGGTTCTGTAGTTTTCATTATATAAATCTTTCACCTCTTTTGTTAGGTTAATTCCCAAGTATTTTATTTTTTTTTGAGGATATTGTGAATGGAGTGTTTTTCCTCATTTCCGTTTCAGAAGTTTTGTCGCTGATATACAGAAATGCCTTTGATTTATGCGTGTTGATTTTATATCCTGCCACTTTGCTGAATTCATTTATTAGTTCTAGTAGTTTCCTTGTAGACCCTTTTGGGTCTTCTAGGTATAGAATCATGTCATCTGCAAATAGTGATAATTTAAGTTCTTCTTTTCCAATTTTTATGCCTTTAATTTCTTTCGTCTGTCTAATTGCTCTGGCCAGTGTTTCGAGAACTATATTGAATAGAAGTGGAGATAGAGGGCATCCCTGTCTTGTTCCGGATTTTAGAGGGAATGCCTTCAACTTTTGTCCATTCAGAATGATGCTAGCCTGAGGCTTAGCATAGATAGCTTTTACAATGTCAAGGTAAGTTCCTGTTATCCCTAATTTTTCTAATGTTTTGAACATAAAGGGATGCTGTACTTTGTCAAATGCTTTCTCTGCATCTATCGAGATGATCATATGGTTCTTATCTTTAAGTCTATTGATGTGGTGAATAATATTTATTGATTTCTGTATGTTAAACCATCCTTGCATAATGCAATGCCAATCAAAATCCCAACGACATATCTTGTAGAAATTGACAAAGCAATCATGAAATTCATATGGAAAAATAAAAGACCCAGAATAGCAAAAGCAATTCTAAACAGGAAGTGTGAATCAGGCGGTATAGCGATACCAGATTTCAAACTATATTACAGAGCAATAGTAACAAAAACAGCATGGTACTGGTACCAAAACAGGCGGGTGGACCAATGGTATAGAATAGAGGACACAGAGACTAATCCACAAAGTTACAACTATCTTATATTTGATAAAGGGGCTAAAAGCATGCAATGGAGGAAAGATAGCATCTTCAATAAATGGTGTTGGGAAAACTGGAAATCCATATGCAACAAAATGAAACTGAATCCCTTTCTCTTGCCATGCACAAAAGTTAACTCAAAATGGATCAAGGAGCTTGATATCAAACCAGAGACTCTGCGTCTGATAGAAGAAAAAGTTGGCTCCGATCTACAGATTGTGGGGTCGGGCTCCAATTTCCTTAATAGGACACCCATAGCACAAGAGTTAACAACAAGAATCAACAAATGGGACTTAATTAAACTTAAAAGTTTTTTTCTCAGCAAGAGAAACAATAAGAGAGGTAAATAGGGAGCCTACATCCTGGGAACAAATTTTTACTCCTCAGACTTCAGATAGAGCCCTAATATCCAGAGTATACAAAGAACTCAAAAAAATAGACAATAAGATAACAAATAACCCAATCAACAAATGGGCCAAGGACCTGAACAGACACTTCTCAGAGGAGGATATACAATCAATCAACAAGTACATGAAAAAATGCTCACCATCTCTAGCATTCAGAGAAATGCAAATCAAAACCACGCTAAGATACCATTTCACTCCAGTAAGATTGGCAGCCACTATGAAGTCAAACAACAACAAGTGCTGGCAAGGATGTGGAGAAAAGGGTATACTTGTACATAGCTGGTGGGACTGCAAATTGGTGCGGCCAATTTTGAAAGCAGTTTGGAGATTCCTGGGAAAGATGGGAATGGAACCACCATTTGACCCTGCTATTGCCCTTCTCGGACTATTCCCTGAAGACCTTAAAAGAGCATGCTACAGGGATACTGCCACATCGATGTTCATAGCAGCACAATTCACAATTGCTAGACTGTGGAACCAACCCAGATGCCCCTCAGTAGATGAATGGATAAAAAAAATGTGGCATCTATACACAATGGAGTACTATGCAGCAATAAAAAATGACAAAATCATAGAATTTGCAGGGAAATGGACGGCACTAGAGCAGATTATGCTCAGTGAAGCTAGCCAATTCCTAAAAAACAAATGCCAAATGTCTTCTTTGATATAATGAGAGCAAATATGAACAGAGCAGGGAGGAAGAGTAGGAAGAAAAGAGTAACATTAATCAGTGACATGAGACGGGAGGGAAAGGGAGAGATGAGGAAAATTGCATGGAAATGAAGGGAGACCCTCATTGCTATACAAAATTACATATAAGAGGTTGGGAAGGGAATGGGAAAATAAACAAGGAGAGAAATGAATTACAGTAGATGGGGTAGAGAGAGAAGAAGGGAGGGGAGGGGAGGGGGGATAGTAGGGGATAGGAAAGGTAGCAGAATACAACAATTACTAAAAGGGCAGTATGTAAAATTGTGGATGTGTAACCGACGTGATTCTGCAATCTGCATTTGGGGTAAAATTGGGGGTTCATAACCCACTTCAATCTAATGTATGAAGTATGATATGTCAAGAGCTTTGTAAAGTTGTGAACAACCAATAAAAAAAAGACTATAGATTTTTAAATCCAAACATAATTAACTTTTTAATAGCTATGATTTATTGAGTGCCTGTTCTGTACTTTGTACTGTTATACATCTGTTATGTTGCATGTTTTATAAAAATTATGCAATATATGTATTATAATCACCATTATACAGATCAGAAAACTAAGGCTCAGAACATTTAATCACTGTTCCAAAGTCTTAGTTATTATTTGAACAATTTACATTCAAATATGGGTATATTTCATTCTAAGGCCTATGTTTTGTTTATCAATAAAATTGCACATTGGAAGGATAGGAGATATTCATTATGAAGATTTTAGGGGACCCTTTTGGAAAGGAGAACATTTGAGAGAAGTTTTTAAATATCTAGAAATCAAACAGATAGAATTGGAATAGAAGGATATTTAAGGAAGGGAAAACACAGCAACAGAGCAGTATAGGAAAAGGTATATTTTGAAGAATGAGGTGAAGAGGCTTGTAGACTAGGTCATAGGGAACCTTAGGCAGAAGAAGGTAGGAGAAGTAACCATATGCTGGAATATCTAAAAAAGTATCTCCTTCCTTTTTAAACTTTATTTTATTCATTTATATTTTACCTGGTGTTTAGGATTGAGCCCAGTGTCTCACATGTGCTAGGGAAGCACTTTACCACTAAGCCACAAACCATCCCTCTTTCCTGTTATTTTTAATTTTTTTTAGATTTATAGTTGTATTTTTTTAAATTATAAAAACAAACTAAGGGCTGGGCTTGTGGCTGAGGGTAGAGCACTCACCTAGCATATGCAAGGTGCTGGGTACAATCCTAAGTACCACATAAAAATAAATAAATAGAGATATTGTGTCCATCTACAACTTTTTTTTTAATTAAGATGTCTTATCGAAATCTGGGCAGAAAAATTAACTAGAGAGACATCAAAATCAGAGTAGTTAACTCATTTGCAACACTAAAGAGAACAATAAAGCAACAGCTAGAGTTTTGAGGCTGAAAGTTGGTCAACATGATTTTTAAAAAAATATTTTTTTAGTTGTAGATGGATACAATATATTTATTTATTTTTTATGTGGTACTGAGAATTGAACCCAGTGCCTAACACATACAAGGCAGGCACTCTACGACTGAGCTTCAGCCCCAACATCGAACTTGAACTTTTATATCATGTCAAGTTATTAATTTTGTGTAAGGAACCTAAGATGGTATTTGAGGTTAAAAATGATGTGATCAGATCTATGCATTTATTGTCTTATGCTACCACCAGGTTGAGAACTACAAGAGGTCACAAATTTTTTTCTGATTGCTGCTAAATTTATATTCTTAGTGTTTAGGATAATGCCAAGCACATAATTAGAGTTTATACCTGCACCCAAGCAGTTTAAAACCTGCATAACTTCAATGGGTACCATTCACATATACTACAGTGCAAATAATACCTACTGGAAATGTGAAGTATGATAAGCACTAAACATAATAGGCTGTCAATACTTTTGAATGAATAAGTTATAGATTTTCTTTAGGACAGTGGGTCTCAATGGTTTTATAGGCTGTATTGTGGGAAGGAATTGGGAAACACAGGATATTAAAACATTTTATAAGTTTCCCACCCAAGAGATAATGATGTGAACTACCCTATTTGAAACAGAAGAGGATAGAATTGAGATATGTGTCCATGGTTGAATTAATATGTTTGGTTACAGATTGTACATGAAAGAGTAACAGGGTAAGTTGAAGATAACTCAAGAATTTTTAGCTTACGTATCTGGAGGGTGGTAATGGCACTGTCCTATAAAAGGAAAAATGGGAGCATAGCAGATTTTGTACATGTGGTAAGTAGATCGATGATGAGATTGTGGTGCCTGTGGGATAAATATATTGATCTATCTAGGTACAAGTGTTTGGATATACTTGTCTGAAACTCAGCAAAGAGGTCAGGAATACAAAGATAGATTATGGAGATTTTTTTTTTTTTTGCAGTGATGGTGATTGAACTCGGGGGTTCTTTAACACTGAGCTACATCCCCAGCCTCTCAAATCACTGGGAGATTTTGAAGCCATGATAAATGGTAAGATGTGGAGATGTAGGTTGAAAAAACAGGAAATTAAAAGGAAACACCTTAACAAATGTGTAGAATAATAGAATGACAGTAAAATGAACATTGAAAGATATAGTCAAGGATGCAGAAGAATAAGAATATTAAGTGTTACAGAAGCCAGGAGAGAAAGCTCTCAAGAAAAAATAAAACAAGAACTAGGAAGTCATCATTAGATTTATTCAATATTATTATTTTCATAGAGTCTAAATCCAGGAGAACAATGGAGCTAGATGCTGGATTGCAAGTTATCAAGTGATTTTGATGTAAAAAAAAATGGAGTCAACAGATGCAGAATTCAAGTGAATTTTGAAGTAGAAAGATGGAACTGTAGCTTGAAAAAGAAACAGGGATAAAGAAAGGTATTGTATACAGGAAGATTGGCAAGTATCTGTTGACTAACTAGAAGAAATCAGCAGAAAGGGAAATAAAGAAGATGGAGATGATCAGTGATATGAGCTGCCAGAGAGAGGAAGAGATGACAACAAGATTACACCTGCATAAAGCTTAGTCTTGGAATGTTGGAGGGATACTTCTTTCAAGACAGAAAGGAAGAAAAAATTATAGGTAGATATAGGTAATATAAACTGGAAGCAAGGCAGTTTTCAGGAGTTCATGTTGAGTGGACTCAATATTCTCTGTAAAGTAGGAATAACTTCATCTGCTCTCAACTATAAACTCTTTCCTAGATTAAAGTATTAAAATACAAAAACCTTTAAAGTAATTTGCATTTGGACAGCATGTGGTGAACTTCTTCTTTTCTTGTTGTATAACCTTGCTAAATTTTGTTGAAGCATGCTTTTAAAAGTTTTGTTCTAGGGCTGGGGATGTAGCTCAGGTGGTGGTGTGCTTGCCTGGCATGCGTGCGGCCCGGGTTCGATCCTCAGCACCACATACCAACAAAGATGTTGTGTCCGCCGAGAACTAAAAAATAAATGTTAAAAATTCTCTCACTCTCTCTCCTCTCTCACTCTCTCTTTAAAAAAAAATTCTCTCTCTCTCTCTCTCTCCTCTCACTAAAAAAATAAAATAAAATAAAAGTTTTGTTCTAGAAAGCTTAGTTTGGCAACTCTAAGGCTTTTATCAGAAAGCACTCATATCAGAAAGTAGTTTTATATTTAATCCTATTTGTGATGGTTGCTATGGAAACAATTGAATACAAACTTTATTTTATATAACACCAAGCTAAACTATTGATCAGGTGGGAGGAAGACAGCTTCAAACCATTTCACTCGAGGAAAAGAAAAACTAGAGAGGTTGAGGGAGGTGGTTAGGTGAAGAGAAAACTTTTGGTTGGGAAAGGAAATTGTAGTTTTCACATATACAAACATAGAGCATAGGTTGATGGAGCTTTAACTTTCTGTTTATCAAAAAAAAAAAAAGGATTGCAATCTTGACTGCTCTGAGAGCAAGCAAGGAAAATGACATGAGGCCTTAGCAAACAGAGATCAGTGATAAATAAAAGTAAGCTGACAGATGTTATGGAAGCAATAGGACTGGAACATTAAATCCAATTGATATTAGAACACAACCAATGTCTACACATAATTCAATACAGACTATAACAACTAAGTGGAGAAAAACTTGAGATAGGCACAGCTGAAAAATTCTTGTTTAACTAGAAGATAGTTAATGTAAACCACTCAGATTATTAGGATTTTTAAAAATTTTCATGTTATAAAAATAAATCAAGTAAAAGGAGATTAACAACATTGAGATTTATACCAGACTGTAGTTGAAGTCTGTACAAAAGCAAATAAATCACCTTTACCTTTACTTAGTCCAGTTATAGATGATGTTAGGGTACTTACAGAACATGTTGGATATAGTCAGGGATTGTATCCACATCTCTTTATGTGTATGAAACAGAATTCCTTGAAGACCAGGAAAAAAATCAAATGTAAACTCACTATGTAAATATAGTCTAAGGAAAAATTATGGCAACCAAAAAGGTGGTTGAGCAATATCAGCAGATAAAAACTCAGAGGCAACTGTGACTTTATAATTTATTTTATAAATTCCTTTTTGTTGAACCATTGAATAAATTTCAGTTTTTCACATTTAAATCTGTTCATTAATGTTTGTACATAAATGTTAGTGTATAATTAATTGCATGGGTTGAAAATTTAGGTTAGATTTTATGTATATTATTGAAGCTTTTGACTAAAATATTAGAGTGCTAAAAGAGCTAAAATTTTGTACAAGTTTTAGTTTACAGATTATGCAGATTTTGAGTTTTTGCTTCACAGTGACACTTTGCCCTCTAGATAGGTTTTAAGTGGTTTGTACTTCTACCATCAAGTGAGGTCTTTTCCTGATGTCCTCCACTTACACCAGGACTAGACACCAGCATTTTTTTATATATTTGCAAGTTCCACAGATTTAAAAAGGGTATCTTGATTTAATTTATGTTTCAGACAAAAAAGGTTGAGTATTTTACATTTTCATATAATTTTTGTATTTACTTTATGGATGTTCTATTTGTGTTTTTACCCAAATTTCTACAGGGTGTTCAGTTTTTTTAAGGAAAAAAACTGTAAGGAATCCTTTTATATATATTAACCATTGATAATTTTGAATAATTATTTGGACACCGGCCTCAATAGTGAACCTTGGCCCATCTGAATCTAACACTTATTCAGTTTATTCCTTTTAGATTTGTAGATAAACAATCATTATCCAAAAAGAATAATAATCTTTTATTTTCTTCCCAATAATTTTTCTTTGTTTTGTGTGTATTATATTAATCAACACCTTAGCAACATTTTTTTAAAAGTTAGAAACTGGTGTTGAATTTTATCAAATGAATTTTCATGTTGCATTTTCTGCTATATCACAGTGTCGGTGTGTATTCTATTAACGCATGCCCAACTATAAGCCACAGCTACTTTCTTTGGATAAATACAAAGCAGAAACACTATTTGCTAGTATTTTATAGTTTTTTTGATATATATATATATATATATATATATATATTCATAAGTGCAATTGTTTTATACATTGTCTTTTCTACTGTATTTGTTAAATTTTGACATTGTTATATCTAAATTTCTTGACATTAATTGAGAAACTTCGAATATTTATTTATAGTATAAAATAATTTTAATATTATAGAAATAATATATAATTTAAAAGTTATAGAACTATCCATCTGGGCCTGGAAACATTTTTGATGACAATTGTTTCACAACTTTTCCATTTTTCCTTTGGTTATTGATCTTCTCAGGTATTTTGATTCTCCACTAATTAATATTTATAGTTCATCAATTAAGGGAATTATTCATTTTAAGGAATTATATATTATTCATTTAATTAATTTTCATATACTTAAGTTTCTCACATTTATGTTTTATAGTTTCAAAATATAATGCCTATATTTTAATCTCTGGTTAAATCTCTTTTAGCTTTGCCTTAGTCCATTTACGATGCTATGACAGAGAACCTTAGACTGGGAAATATATGAAGAGCAGAAATGTATTATTTTACAATTCTGGAGGCTAGAAAGTCTAACATCAATTTGCCATAATCTAATGAGGGCCTTCATAACTGTGTCCTCATGTAGTGAAAGGAAAAAGGGCAAAAGAGAGCAAGCCTATTCCTGAAAGCCTTTTTCATAGTGGTATTAGTCCCTTTAGGAAAATAGAGCCATCATGACCTAAATACCTCCCAAAAGGTCCCACTTCTCAACATTGGTGTACTGTGGATCAAATATCTAATACATGAATTTGGGGGATACATTAAGATGATAGCAACATTCATCTCATTTAATATGGCCACTTTTGTGGGTGGGTGGTCCTGGGGATTGAACTCAATGGCACTAGACTTCTGAGCCTCATCCCCAGCCCTATTTTGTATTTTATTTAGAGACAGAGTCTCATTGAGTTGCTTAGTGCCTTGCTGTTGCTAAGACTGGCTTTGTACTTGCAATCCTCCCATCTCAGCTTCCTCAGTCACTTGGGTTACAGGCATGTGCCACTGTGCCCAGGTTTTTTTTTTTCCTTGATCAACATCTTATATAAGTATGTTAATATTTTAAAATTTCTGCTTCATAGAAGCCATGTGCTTTTGTATCTTATTGAGAATAAGAAGTAATTTAAGATCAATTTCTTCTGTTTTCTACAATAAATAACTTTTAGAAGTATATTTATCTTTTTAAACTTATAATAAGTTTCCCTTTTACTGGTCTGATGGTATTTTTATAGTCTATATGTAAGACTAGGGTATTTTTTATTTGGCATAACTCTGCTAGAATTCCTTATCATGAAATAAATAATGATCCTTAAGATCATCATTTTCCAATCAAAAAGCATGTGGCTTATTTTTTCATCTCCCAATATTAATTTGGACAATGTTGCTAAATTGTTTCTAAAGAAATACTATAGAGTAATGGTCAAATATCTATGAATCACACAGCAATTAGCATAGTAGCACATAATGCAAACACCAAGTGTGAAGAATGCTTGTGCACAAATCCCTTCTGTGTACTCCCTTATTTCTATGTCAGGAAAACTTAAATTCTACATTTATTATATAAATGCAGCCAAAAAGAAGCAACCCTCCCTTGGATAGAATCAGTAGAATCCTTTCTTGTATCTACCCTTGAGAACAGGTCAATATCGATAATATGTGATCTAATTTTGTGTTTTTACTTTGCTTGATGTGGCTCTGCTGGATTGAGGCTTAATTGCCTACCTCCTGTTGGGGTATGCTTGGGAATCTGGTGTCCTGAAAATCTTAGTTACCCATATAGACCAAATAGGATGAGGTTTATAAGGAAGCTTATGTGCACCTTGGTCAACATCTTGTGATCCTCCTGGAACAAGAGAAGATAGGTGGCCTGTGAGTAGCTGCCACCTCTTCTTACTCACCTATCTACCTATCCTGCAAAGCTATCATGAGACAATTTCTCATCAATTTCTATGTTTTGATGCACTATTTGGCTTTTTTTCTTGTCCCCATTATAATTGAGCTACAGACTGTAAACACCTCTTAGCTGTAGTCTACAGTTGGCTCTTCAATAGTAAGGAATCCCACGATTTGTGTTGGACTCACTTGGCCCCATTTCTTTCAGTATTCTTTTCGGTGTGTGAGATAGCAATCATAGGATCCTGGCACCTTTAGCTACTCTTGCCTTTGTTCTGTGCATAAATAATACACTGTCTTGATCTAAAAATGACTTTTGTATCTCGACCAACCAAATCAGTCAGGTTTTGGCCTTAATGTTGCATTGCCTATCTTAAGTAATTAATACTTTCACTACAGCTTTATTTTTGAGGGTCTGAGCTAAATAATTCACCAAAATAATTTAACACCTAATACTTGTGTAATAGAGGGCTGGTTCCTGATTTTCTGGTTTATATAACCCTTGAATCAGTGTTGAGTCAGGGAGGGGGTGAGATTAAAAAGGCCATGCATCTCCTAATAATCAGCCCAGACATTGAGTTTGCTTTTCTTCAAGTAGAAGTACTTAAATCAGCATCTGGTGACAGTTATTATTTCCATTTTAAAGTAATGTTTTTTTAATTACCAAACATGTCTCCAAGGACATTTTAAGTGGGCTGTTGGTTTTGGTCTTCATAGTGGTTACCAACTTTTGGTTTTGCTGATACTTCCTGGAGCTGAGCCAGGATCATTGGAGCATCAGATATTATTGTTATTTCAAACAAGAAGCTTTACCAAGTCATGGTTTTTATAATATGAACAATAGATCGGACTTATTGAAGACTTACTGTAAGTTGGCCATTGTGTTAAGAACTTCATGTCCATTCCTTCCTTTGGTCCTCTCAATAACTTTATTGTGAGAGGTAGTTCCTTTTATTATACACATCTAAATATAAAGAAAATGAAGTTTTTGTGTTTCAGTCAGCTTTTTTTGCTGCTATTACCAAACACCCAACAAAAACAATTTTAGAGAAGGAAAAGTTTGTAGTGGTGGCTCGTGGTTTCAGAGGGCTTAGTACAGAGATGGCCAGCCCCATTGCTCTGGGCATAAGTATGGCAGAATATCATGGCAGAAAAGTGTGATTTAGGAAAGTGACTTAGGACATAACCACCCATGTCCTGAGAGGGGGCTGGAGAAAGAGATACAGCGACAGACACTAAGCTTAGCTCACAAAGGTATGCCCCAAAGGCACGCCCACAAAGGGACCCATCTCTTCTAGCCACACCCTACCTTCCTATAGTTACCACCCAGTTAATCCTTATCAGGGGATTAATATACTGATCAGGTCAAATGTCACATAACTCAATCATTTCTCCCGTAAAGTTTTTTGCACTGTCTCACACATAAACTTTTGGGAGATACCTCATATATAAATCATAACATTCCACCCCAGCCCCCAAAGCTCATGCTCATTTACAATGCATTATATATTTAGTCAGTTTCCATGAGTCACCATGGTATTAGTAGTTTCCGGACTGCCAAAAGTCCAAGTCAAATCTCTACTGTGACCTAAGTCAAACATCCAGCATTAGACATGTGGCTCCTAAATGACAGGATTTGGTGACAATAGCCATGTGAATACAAATATTCTAAACTTTATGACAACTTTATTTTAAAATAATGAATGATACTTTGAAGTTACAAATCAATATCTATCTATGATATAGGCTAAATATTCCAACTTCAAGTGTTGTACTTCCACTTGCCATTTAATAAGATCATTTTTCTAAGGCTGCTAGTATGTGAATATACTGTGGACTGTTGTAAACTCAGGTCCTGAGTAGGTATTTTCTTGTCTATCTGGGTAGTTATATTGCATTCCTGGCACTACTCTAAACTCTTCATTGATTGGGTACACTTCCATTGGCTCATCTATAAACATTGGCCACATGTTTAGTATCAACATGCATATGCCCTATGATATTCCTACTCAGAAAAGAGTGTTATATTTACTGTATCATTCTTAGCAAAGAAATGCAGTTAATATTCTTGAATTAGTTCTACAGTAAATACTGAAGCCAAACAGAGTTTTCTGACCATTATTGGAAGGGACTCCATCAATGAGAGCAACCTCATTCCATTTAAATAAGGTTTTATTTTTAATACCTTTTGACCATATTGAAACTGGAAGGATGTGTGGCACACACCTGGGAAACCTGGGTGTCTGTCCTTCAACAGTTGCCTGGTGGATTCCTATTGTTAGTTGTCTTCCATGCAGATCAGTGCAGGGGACATCTCCAGACCCAAATCTTCTTTCCAAACAGGGCCACAGAAAGACATTTTTACTCAAAGTTATATTTTACTCTTCCCACAGCTGCTTAAGGAATTATAGTGTGTCTGAAAATTTCTCAGTCACCTACACTCATTGCTTTGAAGTTGAAGTTTTAATTTTCATGTAAACTTCAGAGAAATTGAATTAGGACATTTATTTCTTCCCTATCAAGTCTTGCCCTTCACTTGTTCACCCTGTGCAGACAAGCAGAAAAGACTCACTATTTACAAAAGATAATAACCTGGCAGGGCCAACTTTCTTGCTATGCCGGGTCCCTGAGGTGTCAGTGATGCATTGTGCTCCTCTTCTCAGGGTTCATTGCCCTTTATATGAGGCTCTTAGAGAGGGATTGCTTATCCCACTGGAATGTATGTCCAAAACTCTCTTGCAATGTAGTTAAGAGCCCAGAATCTGCGTATTTACAGTGTTGTGTACTATAATCACTGCTATATCAATAAAAAATGTATAACTTGCACAAGCCCTTAACTTCTTAAATCCTAAGTTTCCTTATCTGTCAAAAGGAAATAACAATATCTTTTATCACATATGATGTTAATTGTTTATCACAATACTTGACAAGTAAAAAGTGCTCAAAAATTTGTGGTATAATTAATGTAAATAATATTTTTCTCCCTAACACACCCAAGGATATGTTATATACTCATGAATAACAGTGGTATGGTTCATAATGAAGAAAAATGAGACAAAGTTTCATGGAGACAATTGGAAAAAAACAGGGAATTCTGAATCATTCTCCAAAGGAAATGTACCATCAGAGAGGGAAAAAGCATTGCATCAATAGTAAAATTTCAGAGGGTTACTGCGATTATATGAAAACTTTGGGACACCTAGGGAATTTCAAGGCACTCTTGAGATCATGTATGTCGTTGCATCTAAAAATGTGGTCTATGGATTACCATCATCAGACTTGCATAGAGAACTAGTTAAAGAAAAATACATGGGCTGGGGATGTGGCTCAAGCGGTAGCGCGCTCGCCTGGCATGCGTGCGGCCCGGGTTCCATCCTCAGCACCACATACCAGCAGGGATGTTGTGTCCGCCGAGAACTAAAAAATAAATATTAAAAATTCTCTCTCTCTCTGTCTTTCTCTCTCTCCTCTCTCACTCTCTCTTTAAAAAAAAAAAAAGAAAAATACAGAGTCCTAAGATCCTCCTCACCTCAAACCTACTCCTGTAAACAGAATTTCTAATGGTAAAGGCCCAGGGATGTATATTTTCAGTAAACTTTCCAGGTAGATTCTGCTGTACCAAGGCCTGAAAACCATTGAAAAAGTCAAATGTATACTCTGCCTATGTGAGAGGCCAGTTTAAACCTTGAGAGAGTAATCAATTATCTCTAACTCTAATCAATATAGTAGTAATGAAGATACACAATTTCCAGAGCTCTTTGCTGTAGTGTAGCAAAGAGTTCTGCAGTGTAGATTTCAGTGAGAAAAGAAACTACCATGAAAAATCAGAATATTCTGCTTACTTTTTATCTTGGAGAGTCCCAACCCTGTGAGGATAATTCTTTCTCAGTTAAAACTCTAGAGATAGTTACCACAATATAAACATTTATTTTATTAAAAGACTATATCTAGTTTGTCTCTCTCCAAAATTTAATCTGTTCCACCTTCTGTTTACCAACTCTCCTACTATTTGGGTTATTTAGTTACTCATTTCCTCTTTTTGAAAAGTATTTTACCTTATATTGTTAAACCACAGCTTAGACAATATAGATGCACGACTATCTATAGTTGAACACCCCCAAGACTTTATTTCTGCTTTTATCATCAGTGCTACCATAGAAAACATTGCTGGCCACCACCATTCATGATTTTTCTTCAAGAGGTTAAAATTCATTTATTTTTTTAAAATTTTCTGGACAAAAGTAACCACAAAATAATAACCAACACTACAACAATGAAATAGAATTGGAACTCTCCTTTGACATATACCTGATTCCTTTCGGTTCTCTCTACTTAAAAAATAAATAACAATCTCTGGAATTACTCAGAGAGGTGTTTTATTAAAACAAGTATCCTAATTATTAACACAGAATTACAAGATATTACCTCAATTTTTGATGCATGGCTGAAGGAAACTTACTACAATAGCTCTAAGGCTGTTATACTGCTACTACAACTATTAGTAAAAAAAAATACTATTACTATTCTTGCTACTAATATAACTACTATTATAATTACTAATATCACCACCATTCTACTATTGGTTAATGTTTATTGAGTGCTTAAATTGTGCCAGTTGCTCTTCCTAGTCTTTTACCTATAGTATAACATTTAATCATAACAACAATCTGCTTTAGATTTCATAACTTTTACCACTTTTTTAAACATGAGGAAATTCAAGTACAGAAGAGTTAAATTACTTCTCAAAATTGGTATAACTAACAAGTTGAGTTGGAACAACTAACAACTGAGTTTAGAAATTCAGAAAGACTGTATTAACCCAATTAATCCAATCTTTTCCCAATACATAAACCTTTTTTTCCTGCAAGTAGTTCTGGCCCATTTGTATAGTCCATTAGGGGATAAGCAACTGTGCCTTGTACATCTGTCCATGGCCTCCCATAAGCACTGTGAAGTTTTCAATCATTGATTTCATTGTTGTATTATAAAGTTTTTGGCCATACTTTGTTCTGGTCTTTTTAAAAAGGGTATTTTAAACATAATTTTTATATTTTGAAAATTGAGGCTTACAGATATTAATCTAAGATCTAAACTTTAAGCCAGGCTTCAATACTCCACTGGCAGAACAGAAGTTAGCAGAGATAAGGAGAATTGGGGTCTTACCATAGAAACTATAAGCTCCTAGCCATGGGTGTATTTTCTATTTAGTTATTCATCAGACACAAATATGTCACAATAAAAATTTAAGTTGCAATAGCAACTACCTTTTGTTTTTAAAAAAATTGTAGTTGTAGATGGAAAGCATGCCTTTATTTTATTTGCTTCATTTTTATGTGGTGCTAAAGATCAAACCCAGCGCCTCACACATGCTAGGCAAACACTCTGTCAGTGAGCTATACCTTAGCCCCAGCAACTAACTTCTTATCAGTAATTGTGAGCTATTTATAATGTAAAGATGAAGAGTTTTAACTGTATTAGTTTTATAGCCTTTAAAGGCACAATTCATAAAAAATTGATCTGTGTCTTAACAACTGAAACACAATGCTTTGTATTGACCATTATTTTCTCTAGGCAAATTGTGACTTGGATGCAAGTCAATTGATCAGAATAAAGCTTATTGGGAAGAAAGGATAATAAAGGTGAGGAAACCAGCTGGAAATACAAACCCATGTTTATTTTTAAAACAAAAATAAAAATAATAGAAACATCCAAGTTTTGAAATGTCTTACAGAAACTGTATTTTTAAGGAAATAAAATTAAATTTAACCAGTAGAAATAAATTCCTGATATGTAGATTCAGGCTTCAAATAAATATTATTTACCTTTGAGTATTATTTAACTGACTGATTGGTAGAAAGAAACATAAAAATGAATTGTAAAGTCAGAAATATCACAGATGGTGAGGTATTCTAAATATGAGATCATGATTAAGGAGACCACAGAATCTCTTCTTGATTTTTGGTCTTGGAAAAGAAGGCAATCTAACATCTTCATGACACACTGATCTATATAGAATAGGATGTTATTTTGAAAATGGGATAGGAGAGAATGGAGATGAAGAGCCAATGAATTTCTTTCATTTAATATATGTATGATAGAAGATATTTATAATTGAGTCCATTAGAATTGGTCCAGAGCCTATGTGTAGAGCTAATTCAAAATTGTATATTTAAACTCCCAGGTACAATATGGCAGCCATTGAATTTATACAAAATCTTCAAAATCACTTAGCTGACAGAGAGTACATCACTTGACTGATAAGTATAGAATTAAGAATTTCTGGAAATCATAGGCTAGTTTTGCCATGATAATGCACAGATAGCTTAGAAATGTAATTATGAATATGATTAAATGGTATAATTAAGAATAAATTCAGAACTTATGAATAGAAGAGATGGAGGAAGGCTTTTACATCCTTTTAGTAATAGAGTTATTGTATGAATCACTGTGGATTATTATGCATAATGAAATATTGTTCCCCTAAAATTCATGTTCACTTGGAGCCTGTCAATGTGACCTTATTTGGACATAGGTCTTGCAGATATAATCAAATAAAAATAAGATAATTACTGTATTATGATGACCCCTAATATAATGGCTGGTATCCTTATAAGAAGAGGGAAATTTTGGCACAAATACACATAGAAAGAAGATGGTCATATGAATCTGGAGGCAGAGATTAGAACTATATTATCATAAATCAAGGATTGGTAGTAACCACCAGATGCTGGAAGAATCAAGGAACAATTCTTCCCTGGAAACTTAACTCCTATTTACTCTGTCAAAAAATTATTTTCACACAGAAAACAAGGGTGTGAGGAATCTGAATTTAGTGGATAGGTAGTACATAATTACATCAAATTGGTTAACATTTCATTTATCTATTATTCAGTGTATCAGACACCATTTTAAGTCCTGGAGATGCAAAATGATCAATGTCTCTCACTGGTACCCTATAAGCAAAAGCAATAATGAGAGAATCTGAAATTCATTGTTGACATGGTCTTTCCTCCTCCTTTTAGTTACCCTACAGAACCTCTGAAGTTCTGCACTAATCTACAGTGCTCCCTTTTCCCCAGGATTCATGACTTCCAGGATACTTAGCTCTAGGAAGGACCAATTATTTTCTGTCTCTAACCTTCCAAATACGACATGGTCTACCTCCTCTGGACAGTCCCAATGATCAGAGCCCCCACCTGGATTTAAATCTGAGTCTTTCATTTCCTTTGAAACTTGCTCATAACTCATAACCTCCTTCAAGCAGTTTTTCTTGATTGAGCTTATTCTACTTCACTCACGTGTTATTTCATGTCTCTAAGTTCCTAGATACCTCACTCGGTACATTCATTTTAACTACTACAATTACAATTGTAATCGTGTGTCTCTTCCTCAACCACTTGGTATTTACTAATACAGTCTATAGAGGTTTATGTTTCTGAATACGGATCAAAGTATGGATGGGTTACCAGAAGCTTGAATGGTCATCTAATCACATGTGTTTTACCTTATACATGCTTTTGATCACTCTTTCCTAAGAGACTAGGTAGGATGTGCAATCTCTATGGGGGTGCAACAAGGATGGGGGCCCAGTGTTTTGACCTGTACACTGTGTTGATGATTAATTCATGGGAGCTTCTCTTTGAATCAATTAGAATTTGCCTACCTGAGACTGCTCTGACACATAGTAAGGATCCTAGGAACATTTCACATGCTTTACATTCTGGTACACACCTCACTTCCATACTTCAAGACTCAAATAAATTCTATCTCCAGGACATTGACAGATATTGTGTTGCTTAATACTTCTGAAGGGTACCATAGCTTTGCATGTTTTATTAACATTGCCACATTGAAGCCTTTATCTCTTATGTAGTTAAAGATTTTTATGAACATACTTATTAGAATTAAATGTTTCAGTATACACCTAATTTGGGTGATAGAAAATTAGAACAAGGCCAAAAGCATCTCAGTTTTTAACAAAAACCAGTGGGTCTAAGCCTGGGGTTGTGGCTCAGTGATACAGAGATTGCCTAGCATGTGATGCACTGGGTTTGGTCCTCAGCACCACATAAAAATAAATAAATAAGAATCCATTTTTATTTTTTTTTTATTTTTTTCTCTGTTTTTTCTCCTCCTCTACTCTCCTGCCCTCATATCCCCAACATATGTGAAACCAAGTACTTTGCATGAATTAGGATTTTGAGGACTGGGGCATCTGAATAGAATACTATACTTGTGTTGTATATGCCTTTTTTCCTTCTTTTCTCCTCCATTTTTTACTATTTTATCATCGTTTATTTTTCTTATTACATATGTGTGTTTGTTTTATGTACTCTACTGTCTTCCCATGTACTTGTCTACACAAAATTACTTCCTGTCTATTCTCCTACTACTAACCCTCTTCATTAGATTTCTCTTTCACACTTTCTAAGATATACTAACTCTATATTCCTCACATTCTGCCTCTTCAGCATATAATCTCCTATGCCTCACTACCAGTTCATTGTCCACTGTCAGAAAATGTAAACCCTTTTACAAAACTTCTGATTATATTATAGATAATAATTGAATTCAACATTTCTGTACATTATGACCAAACTGTAAACATCTTAATGGCAACAAATTGTTTATAGGTGGTACATTGTTTATATTGGCATCTAGTAACATTGTCCTTCCCCACAAAGGAGACATATTGAAACACTTCAGGAGCAATATAAGGCTATAGGTAAAAACTATAATGCCTCAAATCCACAGTGCTAGAAGGGAAGACACACAAGCAACATGAAAACACAAGGGAAGAAAGTACTCCAAACAAATCAAGATGCCACATTATTAGAATCCATGATTATCACAGCCGATGAAGTGACAGAGAAGGAGTTCAGTATGTACATGATTAAAATATTCTGCAAATTAAAGGATGATATAAGAGAGCAAATAAGGCAGCAAAAGATCATTTTGAGAAACAGTTACAAACAAATTCAGAAAGCAAAAGATTACTTCAATAGGAAGATAGAGGTGATAAACAAAAACCAAACAGAAATCCTTGAAAGAAACAATAAATCAAATTAAAAGTTTAATTGAAAGCATCACCAACAGATTAGACCATGAAGACAAAATATATAATTGTGAAAAAAATGTAAATCACACAGTGAAAATGGTAAGAAACCATGAACAGAACATTCAAGAAATATGGGATAGCATAAAAAAAATTAAGAGTTACTGGGATAGAGGAATGCATATAGTTTCAAACCAAAGGAATGAACAGTTCATTCATGTTTTCTGCTATTATTTCATTGAATAAATTGGAAAACCAAATTCAAGAAGCTTATAGGAGATGAAATGTACAAAATCACAACAGATCCACACCAAGGGACATTATAATGAAAATACCCAACATACAGAATAAGGAGAGACTATTAAAAGCAACCAGAAAAAGGAATCAGATTACATAAGAGGAAACCAATTAAGATAACTGCGGATTTTTCAACCCAGACCCTGAAAGCTAGATGATCCTAGAACAACATATATCAAGCTCTGAAAGAAAATGGATGCCAACCAAGAATCTTGTATCCAGCAAAATTGAGCTTTAGATTTGATGATGAAATAAAAACCTTCCATGATAAACAAAAGTTAAAAAAATTACAGCTAGAAAACTGGCACTACAAAACATTCTTGAAGAGGAAATGAAAATCAATAATGAAAATAAGCAGAGCGGGTCTTACACTAGAAGAGAAACTAATCAGAGAAACCAAGTCAAGCTAAATAACAAAAATAAACAAACAAATGGCTGGGAATACAAATCACATCTCAGTAATAACTGTGAATTATATTGACCTAAACTCACCAATCAAAAAACATAGGCTAGCAGATTGGATTTAAAAAAAAAATATTTTGCCCCCAGGAGACTCATCTGATAGAAAAAGACACAGACTAAAGGTGAAATATTGGGAAAAACCATACCACTCACATGGACTATGGAAACAAGCAGGGGTTTCCATCCTCATATCAAATAAAGTAGACTTCAAGCTAAATTAAAAGAGATAAAAAAGGACATTTTATATTGCACAAGGGAACCATACACCAACAAGACTTAACAATTATAAATATATATGCCTCAAAAAATGGAGCATTTAGGTTCATCAAACAAATTCTTCTCAAGTGTAAGAGTCAAATTGACCACAACATAATAATCTTGGGTGACTTTAACACACCTCTCTTACCACTGGATAGATCTTCCAAACAAAATCTGAACAAAGAAATTATAAAACTCAACAAAATCAATAACTTAGACTTAATATACATATATAGAATATTTCATCCTTTAACAAGCAAATACAATTTCTTCTCAGCAGCACATGAATCCTTCTCTAAAATGGACTACATAATATGCCACAAAGCAACTCTTAGCAAATACAAAAAAGGAGAGATACTACCCTGCATTTTATCAGATCATAATGGAATGAAATTAGAAATCAATGAACAAATTAAAAATAAAAATTACTCCAACACCTGGAGACTAAATAATATGCTACTGAATGAACAATTGGTTGCAAAAGAAATCAAGGAGGAGATTAAAAAATTCTTAGAGGTAAATAACAACACTGACACAACATATCCAAATCTCTGGGACACTATGAAGGCAGAACTAAGAGGAAAGTTCATTTAATGGAGTTCATTCCTTAAAAGAAGAAAAAGTTAACAAATACATGACCTAACATTACATTTCAATGCCCTAGAAAAAGAACAACAAATCAATACCAAAAACAGTAGAAGACAGGAAGTAATTAAAATTAGAGCTGAAATCAGTGAAATCAAAACAAAAGAAACAATTGAAAAAATTGACAAAATTAAAAACTTGTTCTTTGAAAAAACAAACAAATTTGACAGACCCTTAGCTATGCTAATGTAGAGAAGGAAAGAGAAAACTCAAATTACTAACATACGGGAAGAAAAAGGTAATATCACAACAGACACTACAGAAATCAGAAGATAATTAGAAATTATTTTGAAAACTTGTACTCCAATTAAATATAAAATATTGAAGACATTGAAAAATTTCGTAAGTAATATGATTTGCCCAAATTGAATCAGGATGATATACACATTTTTTTTTCAGTGCAGGAGGTTGAACCAAGGACCTTGTGCATTCAAGGAAAGCACTCTACCAAATGTGCTACATCCCCACCCCTCAGATATACACAATTTTAACAGACCAATATCAAGCAACGAAATAGAAAACACCATCAGAAGCGTACCAACCAAGAAAAGCCCAGGACCGTATGAATACAACGCTGAGTTCTACAAGACCTTTAAAGAAGAACTAACACCAATACTCTTCAATTTATATCAGGAAACAGAAGAAGAGGGAGCACTTCCAAACCCATTCTATGAGGCCAATGTCACCCTCATTTCAAAACCAGACAAAGACACATCAAAAATTAAAAAAAAAAAAAACTTCAGACCAATATCTCTAATGAACATATATGCAAAAATTCTCAATAAAAGTCTGGCAAATCAAATACAAAAACATATCAAAAAGATAGTGCACCAATTCATCCAAGGAATGCAAGTCTTGTTCAACATATGGAAATCAATAAATGTAATTCATCACGTCAGTAGACTGGAAGAATCATGTTCATTTCAACAGACACAGAAAAAGCACTTGACAAAATACAGCATCCCTTCATGTTCAAAACACTAGAAAAATTAGGAATAACAGGAACATATCTCAACATCAGAAAAGCTATATATGGTAAGCCCCAGGCCAACATCATTCTAATGAAAAATAATTGAAGGCATTCCCTCTAAAAACTGGAATAAGACGGGGATGCCCTCTTTCACCACTTCTATTTAACATTAGTTCTTTAAACACTGGCCAGAGCAATTAGATAGATGAAAGGAATTAAAGGGATATGGATAGGAAAAGAAGAACTCAAATTAGCACTATTGGCCAATAATATGATTCTATACTTAGAAGACCCAAAAAGATCCACCAGTAAACTTCTATAACTAGTAAATGAATTCAGCAAAGTAGCAGAATATAAAATCAACACCCATAAATCAAAGGCATTTCTGCATATCAGTGACAAATCCTCTGAAAGGGATTTAAGGAAAACTACCCCATTTACAATAGCCTCAAAAAATATAAAATACTTGGGAATCAACTTAACAAAAGAAGTGAAAGACCTCTACAATGAAAACTACAGAACATTAAGAAAAGAAATCAAATAAGACCTTAGAAGATGGAAAGATCTACCTTGCTCTTGGACAGGCAGAATTAATATTATCAAAATGACCATACTACCAAAAGCACTATACAGATATAATGCAATTCCAATCAAAATCCCAATGGCATTCCTCATAGAAATAGAAAAAGCAGTCATGAAATTTATCTGGAAAAATAAGAGACCCAGAATAGCTAAAGCAATCCTTAGCAAGAAGAGTGAAGCAGATGGCATTATTATACCAGACCTTAAGGTATACTACAGAGCAATAGTAACAAAAACAGCATGTTATTGGCACCAAAATATACCGGTAGACCAATGATATAGAATAGGACACAGAGATTAACACACAAAATTACAATTATCTTATATTAGACAATGGTGCCAAAAACATGCACTAGAGAAAAGATAGCCTCTTCAACAAATGGTGCTGGAAAAACTGGAAATCCATATGCAACAAAAATGAAATTAAACCCCTATTTCTCACCATGCACAAAACTCAACTCAAAGTGGATCAAAGACCTAGGAATTAAACCAGAAACCCTGCATCAAATAGAAGAAAAAATGTGGAACCAACCTAGATGCCCGTCAGTAGATGAATGGATAAAGAAAATGTTATATATACACACTCAGCATTAAAATAGAAGAATAAAATAAAATCATGGCATTTGCAGATAAATGGATGAAGTTGAAGAATATGATGGTAAGTGAAATTAGCCAATCCCAAAAAACCAAATGCCGAATGTTTTATTTGACATAAGGATCCTGATTCATAGTGGAGTTGGGAGGGGGAGCATGGGAAGATTAGATGAACTCTAGATAGGGCAAAGGGGTTAGAGGGGAAGGGAGGGGGCATGGGAGTAGAAATGAGGGTGGGATAAGATGGATATCATTACCCTAAGAACATGTATGAATACATGAATAGTATGAATATACTTTGTATACAACTAGAGATATAAAAAATTGCACTTTACATATATAATATGAATTGTAATGCATTCTGCTGTCATATATAACAAGTTAGAATCAAAAAACACTAATTTATAAAGTAAAAAATAAATAAGATAAAGGTTAGTGTCCATCTAAAACTAAAAAAAATTTAAAAATACAGTGAACCTGATATTCATCCTAAGCCAAATTCTAGAATGATTATTTAAAGCATAGTTTTTGAGCTATTACATATATTTATCATGAAAGTCCTAGTTGGAATTATCAAAAATAAGTATAAACTAATATTTTTGACAATGTAACTAATAACCTTGTGTGATAAAGTTTACTAGATTAGAATACCAGGAAAATTCATTAAACAATAAAAATCATAATTCCATCAATTATATATGATTTGATATTCAGTTAGCTCTCTAATGAGAAATACGTGGAACAATGCAGAAATGTAGCTAATTGTTAGTACAACTGGTAGAATTATTAAATACTCAAAGGACCACACAAAAAGGACTGGTTAATAAGTTGCTGTTTTGAAGAGAGATTTCCAGTGGGGAATGTGTTCTCATTCTGAGCCTTTCAACACTTCATTTAAGTCTTGCATGCCATATGAAAGATACTTATAAAATCTATGTGTAAAGGAATTGGAGAAGAATAAAGATGTAATTTGATCTGAATATTTTAGAGTGGTCCCGAAATCTAACAAGATACAGTTTAACATGAAAAAATACCAAGTTATATGCTTATGTGCAGAATATTGACTCTATATGTGTCTATATGGGGAAATACAGTAGTCACTATGAATATGAGAATTAAATCTTTGATCAGTGTTAATACTGGTTTTTGCTAAGAAAGTTAATGCAACCCTATGCTAGATTAGTAGAAATACCATATGTGAATGGAGCAAGGTGGTAGGTCCATAGTCTAACTGAGCACACCTGTAGTATTGTTAAATTCTGGGCCCTTCCCATAAAGTTATTATTTCCCTCTCATTCTATGTCTAAAGTCAACAGTTTCAATTCCAACTTAAAAATTCATGAATCCCAAATCTATATCTCTACCCAGAAGTTTTTTTTCTAGATGTAATATCTACATATCTCTTTTCCAACTGCTGACCAGATATCTTTAGTTTTGTGTTCACCCAGCATCTCAAGATATCAAAAAATAATCATCTATACCCTTTATGCCACCATCTATTACTATAGAAAATTAGTACAACCACTCTGAAAAGCTCTATGTAGATTCCTCATAAAACTAGGAATGGAACCACCATATGACCCATATTTTCCACTACTCAGCATTTATCAAAAAAATTAAGTCAGCATACTATAATGCGACACTCACATTAACATTTATAGCAGTACAATTTACAAAAGCTAAGTTATGTACCCAGTCCAGGTGCCCAACAACAGATGAATAGATAAAGAAAATGTTGTACATATTCACGATAGAGATTTGCTCAGCCATAAAGAAGAATAAAATTATGGCATTATCTGGAAAATGAATGGAACTAGAGAATATCATGCTAAGTGATATAAGTCACACTCAGAAAGTCATGGTCAAATGTTTTCTCTCATATGTGGAAGCTAGACTCAAGGGAATAAGGGGAGGTGGGGTGGGAAATCCCAAGAAAATAGAAGGAAGATTAATGGAAAAGAGGAAGGAAATTGATGGGGAAGGAGGAAGGATGAGGAAAGAGAGGAATGATAGAATGAAATTAACCAAATTATGCTATGTACATATAAGTGAATTTTACCGTTATGTGTATCTATAAAACACTAATTTTTAAAAAAGCTATAAATTAATAGATGAAAGACCAGTATAATAGAGGGAGAAGAATGGGGGATGGAGGAAGGGAGGCAAAGGGAAGTAATGGGGACAAAATTGGAGTAAATTATACTCCATGTTTGTATAATTATTTCAAAATAAACCCCAATATTATATGTAACTATAATGCACTGATAAAAGCATCAAAAATAAAAAAATGACTAGTATTTTTTAAATTGTAGTGTTATTTAATTTAAAATTGTTTCATATTTTAGCACTGTCTTAACAGCGTTGTTGAGATCTAATTCACGTACTATAAAACACACCCATTTTTTAAAACTTCAATTTCATGATTTTTAGTATATTTATAGATATACAGCCATTTTTCATTACCTTAAATAGAACTTCCTTACTGTTTAGCTGTCACACACCGATCTTCCCTAAAGGAACATCAATAGACTTCCCATTTCTATAGATTTCCAATTCTGTACAGTTTATATAAATGGAACCATATATGTGGTCTTTCATAGCCAGTTTACTTTACTTGGTATGACATTTCCAAGATTCATCCATGTTGCAGCTTGTATTAATACTCTACTCATTTATGTGGCCAAATAATAATTTTTATGTTGATATGTGTTTTAATCATTTTTTTGCTACTGTGACAAAAAGACCTGATAAAAAAATTAAAGGAGAAAAAGTTTATTTTAAGCTCATGGTTTCAGAGGTCCTAGTCCATAGATGGCCAACTCCATTGCTCTGGGACTAAGATGAGGCAAAACCTCAAGGTGCAAAGTCAGGATATAGAAAAGTATTTTAGGACTTAATAATGAACAAATGGAGAGAGACAGCTCTGGTCCACCAATATAAATATAAACCCCAAAGTCATGCCCCCAGGGATCTACCACCTCTAGCCATACCCTACTTGCATATAGTTACCACCTAGTTAATCCCTATCAGGTGATTAGTGCACTAATTAGGTTAAAGCTCTCATAAACTAGTCTTTTCTCCTCTAAAATTTCTTACATTGTCTCACACATGAGATTTTGGGGGATACCTCATATCTAAACAATAGCAATATGTTACATTTATTTTTTTTTATTCCTCAATTGATAGGCATTAGAATTGTTTCAAACTTTGGTTATCATGAAGATTACTGCTATATATACTTTTACAAGTTTCTGTGTAGAATGTTGATCTATTGGATGGTATTTTAGTAAGGTTCTTTGCTGCTGTGACTTAAAGACCTGACCAGAACAACTATAGAGAAGAAAAAGTTTATTTGGGGGCTCGCAGTTTCAGAGGTCTCAGTACATAGACAGCAGGCTCCATTCCTCAAGGATCAAGGTGAGGCAGGACATCATGGTGGAAGAGTGTAGTGGAGGGAAGGAACTCATATGATGATCAGGAAGCAGAGAGAGAGAGCTCTCCACTTGCTAGATACAAATATATACCCCAAAGCCATATCCCCAATGCCTACCTCATCCAGCCACACCCCACCTGCCTTCAGTTACTAGCAGTTAATCCCATGGGGTTTCAATTCACTGACTAGGTTAAGACTCACAATTCAATCACTTCTCCTCTGAGCTTTCTTGCATTGTCTCACACATAAGCTTTTGGGGAACACCTCACATCCAAAGCATAACAGATGGTGTTGCCATCCTTGTTGAAAATAAGTTGACTATACATGCATGGATTAATTTTTGGAATTTCAATTCTATTCTATTGATCAGTATACATTCTTGTTCTACTATCACACTTTCTTTTTAATTTTTTGCCTTATGTAATTTGTTATACATGATAGCAGAATGAATTTCAATTCATAGTCACATATGGAGCACAATTTCTATGTTTCTGGTTGTACACAGGTGGAGTCACACCATTCATGTCTTCATACATGTTTTCTTTGGTAGAGAGTGCTATAGGAATTTGTTAAGTCTAGTAGGTTTCTAATGTTGAAATCTTCTTTTTTCTTGCTGACCTTCTTTATAACTTTTGCATTTGTGACTGAAAGCACAACATTGAACTTTCCAGCTATTATTGTTGAATTGTCTATATCTTCCTTCATTTATGTCAGCTTTTGTCTCATGTTTTGATGCTCTCTTAAGTGCAAATGTTTACAATTGGTATATATTATTGCTGTATTGGCCCTTTTATCATTAGAAAATGTTGACATTTATTAATAGTAATATTTGTTTTTATTATAAAGTCTATTTCATCTGATAGTAGTATGGTCTTTCAAGTTTTTGTTTTGTTTTTTTGCTTACTGTTTATATGAAATGTTTTTTGCATTCTTTATATTTTGTATTGGTTCTTTTTAATTATACATGATAGAATTTATTTTGACATAATTATACAAGCATGGGATAGATCTTGTTTTAATTCAGACCCCAGTACCTTTCCTTCTCTTTTCCTCTCCCCACTCCCTATTTCCTGCCCTCTGTTGATCATTCTGACATTTACCCATAGTTACTTTTTTAATTAATTTCTTGTGAATTTGCACAATGGTGAGATTCACTGTGGCATATTCATATTATTTTTAATCTATTTGTATTTTATTACATGAAGC
This sequence comes from Spermophilus citellus, assembly GCF_964194105.1. NCBI lineage: Eukaryota > Metazoa > Chordata > Mammalia > Rodentia > Sciuridae > Spermophilus > Spermophilus citellus. The sequence continues at coordinate 114,571,674 of NC_138190.1, read as the reverse complement.
ATGCCTCCTATAGATAGTACATAGATTGTTTTTGAATTAAATCTTACAATCTCTTCAATTTTACTGGAGTATTTAATGTATTCACATTTTATGTTATCATAATAGTAGGATTTATGCTTACCATAATGCTTTTTGTTTTCTGCATATCATATTCTTTTCCTTCTACTCTCATTTCATGCCTTTTTCTGATTTTAGTGAATATTTTTCATGTAGTACTGTTTTTCATCATTACTTTTATTGTATTCTCTATGGTTGTTCTAAGTTTTACCATATGCATCTTAACATATCTGAATCAACTTCCAATTTATACAACCTTTTTTTATTGGTTGTTCAAGACATTACATAGTTCTTGATATATCATATTTCACACTTTGATTCAAGTGGGTTATGAACTCCCATTTTTACCCCGTATACAGATTGCAGGGTCACATCAGTTACACTTTCACTGATTTACATATTGACATACTCATGTCTGTTGTATTCTGCTGCCTTTCCTATCCTCTACTATCTCCCCTCCCCTCTTCTCTCTCTACCCCCTCTACTGTAATTCATTTCTCCCCCTTGTATTCTTTTTCTCTTTCCCCTCACTTCCTCTTGTATGTAATTTTGTATAACCCTAAGGGTCTCCTTCCATTTCCAAGCAATTTCCCTTCTCTCTCCCTGTCCCTCCCACCTCTCATCCCTGTTTAATGTTAGTCATCTTCTCATGCTCTTCTTCCCTACTCTGTTCTTAGTTACTCTCCTTATATCAAAGAAGACATTTGACATTTGTTTTTTAGGGATTGGCTAGCTTCACATAGCATAATCTGCTCTAATGCCATCCATTTCCCTCCAAATTCTATAATTTTGTCATTTTTTAATGCAGAGTAATACTCCATTGTGTATAAATGCCACATTTTTTTTATCCATTCGTCTATTGAAGGGCATCTAGGTTGCTTCCACAGTCTTGCTATTGTGAATTGTACTGCTATGAACATCGATGTAGCAGTGTCCCTGTAGCCTGCTGTTTTTAGGTCTTTAGGGAATAGACCCAGAAGGGGAATAGCTGGATCAAATGGTGGTTCCATTCCCAGCTTTCCCAGGAATCTCCAAACTGCTTTCCAAATTGGTTGCACCAATTTGCAGTCCCACCAACAATGTACAAGTGTACCCTTTTCCCCACATCCTCGCCAGCACTTGTTGTTGTTTAACTTCATAATGGCTGCCAATCTTACTGGAGTGAGATGATATCTTAGGGTGGTTTTGATTTGCATTTCTCTGACTGCTAGCGATGGTGAGCATTCTTTCATGTACTTGTTGATTGATTGTATGTCCTCCTCTGAGAAGTGTCTGTTTAGGTCCTTGGCCCATTTGTTGATTGGGTTATTTGTTATCTTATTGTCTAATTTTTTGAGTTCTTTATATACTCTGGATATTAGGGCTCTATCTGAAGTGTGAGGAGTAAAGATTTGTTCCCATGATGTAGGCTCCCTATTTACCTCTCTTATTGTTTCTTTTGCTGAGAAAAAAGTTTTTAGTTTGAGCAAGTCCCATTTGTTGATTCTAGATATTAATTCTTGTGCTCTGGGTGTCCTATTGAGGAATTTGGAGCCCGACCCCACAGTATGTAGGTCGTAGCCAACTTTTTCTTCTATCAGATGCCTTGTCTCTGATTTGATATCAAGCTCCTTGATCCATTTTGAGTTAACTTTTGTGCATGGCGAGAGAAAGGGATTCAGTTTCATTTTGTTGCATATGGATTTCCAGTTTTCCCAGCAACATTTGTTGAAGATGCTATCCTTCCTCCATTGCATGCTTTTAGCCCCTTTATCAAATATAAGAAAGTTGTAGTTTTGTGGGTTGGTTTCTGTGTCCTCTATTCTGTACCATTGGTCCACCCGCCTGTTTTGGTACCAATACCATGTTGTTTTTGTTACTATTGCTCTGTAGTATAGTTTGAAGTCTGGTATCACTATACCACCTGATTCACACTTCCTGCTTAGCATTGTTTTTGCTATTCTGGGTCTTTTATTTTTCCATATGAATTTCATGATTGCTTTCTCTATTTCTACAAGAAATGCCGTTGGGATTTTGATTGGCATTGCATGAAACCTATAGAGAACTTTTGGTAATATCGCCATTTTGATGATGTTAGTTCTGCCTATCCATGAACAGGGTATATTTTTCCATCTTCTAAGATCTTCTTCAATTTCTCTCTTTAGGGTTCTGTAGTTTTCATTGTATAAGTCTTTTACCTCTTTTGTTAGGTTGATTCCCAAGTATTTTATTATTTTTGAGGATATTGTGAATGGAGTGGTTGTCCTCATTTCCATTTCAGAGGGTTTGTCGCTGATATACAGGAATGCCTTTGATTTATGCGTGTTGATTTTATATCCTACCACTTTGCTGAATTCATTTATTAGCTCTAATAGTTTCTTTGTAGACCCTTTTGGGTCTGCTAGGTATAGAATCATGTCATCTGCAAAAAGTGATAATTTAAGTTCTTCTTTTCCTATTTTTATGCCTTTAATTTCTTTCGTATGTCTAATTGCTATGGCCAGTGTTTCGAGAACTATGTTGAACAGAAGTGGTGAGAGAGGGCATCCCCATCTTGTTCCAGATTTTAGAGGGAATGCCTTCAATTTTTCTCCATTCAGAATGATGCTAGCCTGGGGCTTAGCGTAGATTGCTTTTACAATGTTGAGGTATGTTCCTGTTATCGCTATTTTTTTCGAGAGTTTTGAACAAAAAGGGATGCTGTACTTTGTCAGATGCTTTTTCCGCATCTATCGAGATGATCATATGGTTCTTATTTTTAAGTCTATTGATGTGATGAATAACATTTATTGATTTCTGTATAATGAACCAGCCTTGCATCCCAGGGATGAATCCTACTTGATCATGGTGTACAATTTTTTGATATGATTTTGTATCTGATTCGCCAGAATTTTATTGAGGATTTTTGTGTCTAGGTTCATTAGAGATACTGGTCTGTAGTTTTCTTTCTTTGAAGTGTCTTTGTCTGGTTTAGGAATCAGGGTGATGTTGGCCTCGTAGAATGAATTTGGAAGTTCTCCCTCTTTTTCTATTTCCTGAAATAGCTTGAAAAGTATTGGTATTAGTTCCTCTTTAAAGGTTTTGTAAAACTCTGCTGTATACCCATCCAGTCCTGGGCTTTTCTTAGTTGGTAATCTTTTGATGGTTTCTTCTATTTCCTCAATTGATATTGGTCTGTTTAGGTTCTCTATATCCTCATGTCTCAATCTGGGCAGATCATATGACTTAAGAAATGTATCAATGCCTTCACTATCTTCTATTTTATTGGAGTATAAGGATTCAAAATAATTTCTGATTATCTTCTGTATTTCTGAAGTGTCTGTTGTGATGTTGCCTTTTTCATCCTGTATGCTAGTAATTTGAGTTCTCTCTCTTCTTCTCTTCGTTAGCATGGCTAAGGGTCTGTCGATCTTATTTATTTTTTCAAAGAACCAACTTTTAGTTTTATCAATTTTTTCAATTGTTTCTTTTGTTTCGATTTCATTAATTTTGCTCTGATTTTAATTATTTCTTGCCTTCTACTTCTTTTGCTGTTATTTTGTTCTTCTTTTTCTAGGATTTTGAGATGAAGTATGAGATCATTTATTTGTTGGTTTTTTCTTTTTTTAAGGAATGAACTCCATGCAATGAATTTTCCTCTTAGAACTGCTTTCAATGTGTCCCATAGATTCCGATATGTTGTGTCTGTGTTTTCATTTATCTCTAGGAATTTTTTAATTTCCTCCTTAATGTCTTGTATAACCCATTGATCATTCAGTAACCTGTTGTTCATTCTCCAAGTGATGCATGATTTTTCCTTCCTTCTTTTATCGTTGATTTTCAGTTTCATTCCATTATGGTCAGATAAGATGCATGGTAGTATCTCTACTCCTTTATATTGTCTAAGAGTTGCCCTGTGACATAATATATGATCTATTTTTGAGAAGGATCCATGTGCTGCTGAGAAAGAAGTGTAACTGCTTGATGTTGGGTGGTATATTCTATATATGTCAATTAAGTCTAGGTTGTTAATTGTGTCATTGAGTTCTATAGTTTCCTTATTCAACTTTTGTTTGGAAGATCTGTCCAGTGGTGAGAGAGGTGTGTTGAAGTCTCCCATGATTATTGTATGGTGGTCTATTAGACTCTTGAACTTGAGAAGAGTTTGTTTGATGAACATAGCTGCACCATTGTTTGGGGCATATATATTTATGATTGTTATGTCTTGTTGGTGTATGGTTCCCTTGAGCAGTATGCAGTGTCCCTCTTGATCCCTTTTGATTAACTTTGGCTTGAAATCTATTTTATTTGATATGAGTATGGACACTCCTGCTTGTTTCCAAAGTCCATATGAGTGATATGATTTTTCCCAACCTTTCACCTTCAGGCTGTGTATGTCTTTTCCTATCAAATGCGTCTCCTGTAGGCAGCATATTGTTGGGTCATGTTTTGTGATCCATTCTACTAGCCTGTGTCTCTTAATTGGTGAGTTTAAGCCATTAACATTTAGGGTTATTATTGAGTTATGGGTTATCCTTCCAGCCATATTTGTTTATTTATGTTACTGAATATGGTTTGTTTTCCTCTTTGATTATTTTCCCCCCTTTACTGTCCTACCTCCCACTGTTGGTTTTCATTGTTATTTTCCATTTCCTCTTCCTGTAATATTTTGCTGAGGATTTTTTTGGAGAGATGGTTTTCTAGCTGCAAATTCTTTTAACTTTTGTTTATCGTGGAAGGTTTTAATTTCATCTTCCATCTTGAAGCTTAATTTTGCTGGATACACAATTCTTGGTTGGAACCCATTTTCTTTCAGTGTTTGAAATATGTTATTCCAGGATCTTCTAGCTTTCAAAGTCTGTGTTGAGAGATCAGCTGTTATCCTGATTGGTTTACCCCTAAATGTAATCTGCTTCCTTTCTCTTGTAGCTTTTAAAATTCTCTCCTTATTCTGTGTGTTGGGCATCTTCATTATAATGTGTCTAGGTGTGGATCTCTTATGATTATGCACATTCGGCGTCCTGTAGGCTTCTAGGATTTGGGATTCTGTCTCATTCTTCAAGTCTGGGAAGTTTTCTCGAATTATTTCATTGAATAGATTGCTCATTCCTTTAGTTTGGAGCTCTGTGCCTTCCTGTATCCCAATGACTCTTAAGTTTGGTCTTTTAATGTTATCCCATATTTCTTGGATGTTCTGCTCCTGGTTTCTTAACAGTCTTGCTGAGCTGTCTATGTTCTTTTCAAGTTGAAATACTTTGTCTTCATTGTCTGATGTTCTATCTTCTAAGTGTTCTACTCTGCTGGTAGTATTCTCAATTGAGTTTTTAAGTTGGTTTATTGCTACCTGCCTTTCTAGGATTTCTGTTTGTTTGTTTTTTATAACCTCTATCTCCCTGTAGAGTTGATCTTTTGCTTCCTGGATTTGTTTATGTATTTCATTGTTGAGGAGATCTTTCATTGTCTGATTTTGCTGTCTAATGTCTTCCTTGAGACTCCAGATCATCTGAAGCATGTATCTCCTGAATTCTTTATCTGACATTCCATCTGCTGCAGATATTACCTCTTCTAACGTTGAGTTGACCTGCATTGCTTGTGGTCTTTCTTTCCTTGTCTCTTCATAGTGTTCGCATTTCTTTCTGCTTTCTGAGACTGTTGTGTTGTTGAATTTTCCCCCTATATATTTGTATTACTGTTGTATAGTTGCAAAGTCTCCTGCGCAGGCGCGGGCAGGGGCTCTGCTCCTCCTCCAATTGGGGCACTGTGTCTACCACATCGGCAGGCCACTGGGCCTGTTCTGCTGGTTGGTAGCAGGTGCGCCTACCTTGCAGGCGCGTGGGGGCGACTCTGCCACTCCCAGTTTGCTGGGCCTGACCTGCTGGTGGGTTGCAGGTCCGGCTACCTTGCAGGCGCCGGGGGAGGGCGCACACCTATTTGTATTTAGAGAGTTACGTGAAATGGAGGACGTAATGCTTGGAATGAAAGTTGGGGGGAAGGGGAAGGTAGGTGCTCTTGAAAAGAAAGAAGGAGAGGGAGATAGATAGCATAGAGGAGAATGGAAAGAGCAGTAAAACTTGGAAGGGGAGAGAGAGAGGGAAAAGGGAGAGAAAAAAATAAAATGAAATAGGAAATAAAATTAGGTCTTAGAGATCCATTTTCTTCTCTTCCCGTAGGCAAAGCTGTGCCCTCTGTGCTGAGTTTTGCCCTCAATGTGTCAACAGCAATCCCTGTAAGGCGGTTCCTGGGAGTCTCTCAATCCTGTTGGTCCAGAGCCGTTTCACTTCTACGGCCCCTCCTCCCCTTCCTCCTGCCAACCAGCCAGGTCCTGCTCACCGGAGGCAGTTCCCCAAGGATTTGGTTACACTTTCAGCCCCACCGAGTGCTCTATTTCCCTAACTACTGAGCACTCTCGCTGTCATTCATCTAAGCCCCAGTGCTGTGGAGCTGTGGTCTGGGAGTCAATTGTTTAATTTTTCTGGACCCCTTTGGTGGGCACACCTTCGGAATCTGGCAGCTAAGACCATTGGTATCACTGCTGGTGGTAATAGGAGTTGGGGGTCGAGGATCCCCTCTGCTTCCCTCAGCCCCTACAATCACAACCACTCTGCTGGCGGTAGGAGGAGTTGGGGATCTGGAGTGTCCTCTGTTTCCCTCCGCCCCTACCGTCACACCGTCTCAGTTCGCGGTTGGGGGATTTGGGGGTGGGGAGTCTTCTCTGCTTCCCTCTGCCCCTACAGTCACGCCCTCGTCACTGGCAGTAGGGGGAGTTGGGGGTTGAGAGTCCTTTGGCCCTTACGGTCACGCCCACGGAGAGATTTTGAAGTTTCCCGGTTGTTTATATCTGGTGTGGGTGGGAGTCACACACCTGCTAAAGTAGATTCCGCTGGGAAGGAATCTCTTTGTCCAAACTTTGGTGACTTCCCCTCTCTGCTATGGCGGGCCCCTGGCTCCTTGCCGGAGTGTCCGAAGGGAGGGGTGGAACTGGCTTGTCTCTGGTCTGACACAATCTCTGGTTTTAGTTCCCAGTTCGCTATTTCGTAAAGGGTTGGTTAGATTCCCTTCACGCTGTCTCAGGGGGGTAGCCGTTTGCCGGATGGGCGGGGTTGTTAGTAGAGCCGGGAGGGCACGGGCTGTCTGCTGGGCCAGGCGGGGACACTTCTCGCTGCACTGGGCCGCTGGGGGCTGCCTGTAGAGTCAGGCAGCTGCGGCCGCGTGGCTAAGATCCCGGTGGGTGGGGTGGCCGTTCGCTGAGCGAGAGCGGGGCCTCCCGGGACGGCGGGATGGCGGGTGCCGTCTGCGGGTTCGGGCGGGCCGCGCCACTCGGGGCCGCCGGCCGCTTTCTGAAGCGGCTGGTGGCCGCGGGGTTGTACCTCTGCACCCGCCGGGGGGCCGCCTGTAGAGCCGGGCAGCTGCGGCCGCGTGGCTACGAGCCTGGCAGGCGTGGTGGCCGTTCGCTGAGCGAGAGCAGGGCCTCCCCAGGACCGCGGGATGGCGGGTGTCGTCTGCGGGTTAGGGCGGATCGCGCTGCTCTGGGCCGCTGGCCGCTTGCAGAAGCGGCTGGTGGCTGCGGGACTGGACCTCCGCGCCCGCGTGGCCAGCCAAGATCCACTTGTCTGGGACAAACTGACACTTCTAATAAACCTACCAATTCCCGGCAGGTCCCCTCTTAACGGAATTTTGCTAGAAGTTCCTCAGTAGGTAGACTGCCGCTGTTCCAATGGGTCTTTCTGATCCCGTTAATGTGGAGACATTGGAATCGCTGCTTCCTCGCCGGCGGCCATGTTGGATCCCCTTATACTACCTTAATGCTAGTAATATATAGCATCATCATTCTTATACAGGTCTAGTCACTTTTCCCTCATGTAGTGATATTATTGTTATATACAATGCATCTATTAATGTTACAAAACAAAGAACACATTGTTATAGTTATTGCTTTACTGTCTATAATCACTTCCTTAGACCAATACAGATTTGCTCCGACCCACATCTTTGGGCTTTTATTGGCAAATATATTATTTTCTCTACATTTTAGACTCAAAAATATATCATTACATATTATTTTATACAATTTTTTGAAAATATGTTGAGAAAAGAATTTGAGAAAATATGTATTTTGTTTTTGTAATTACATAATTACCTTTGTTGTAGTTTACCGATACTCTTTGTTTTTTCAAGTGGATTAAGATTACCATCAAGGGTAATTTGCTTTCAGCCTGAAGAACTGTCTTTAGTATTTTTCTTTAAGGCAATTCTTCCAATACCATAATCATTTTTGTTTGTTGGAAGAGTCTTTATTTTGCCTTTAAAATTTGAAGAAAGCATTGTTTGATATATGATTCTTGGTTTATAGTTATTTTCCTTTAAGCACTCTGAATATGCAATCCACTCCCTTCAAAACTGCATTATTTCTGGTGAGTATTAGACTGTTAATCTTTTTCATAGTCCTTTATAAGTAATGAATCACTTTATGATTTTTAAAATTTATAGTTTTATATTTCTGTTTGTGGGTATCTTTGCATTTATCTTATAGGGAGTTTATTATGCTGCTTGGATATGTAAGCTATTGTTTATCACAAAATTTGAGAAGTTTTCAGCCATTATTTCTTTGAATAATTTTGTGTTCTACTCACTCCTTTCCTTCTGGTTTTCCTATTATGCATATGTTGGCGTACCTTATGATGTCCTGCATTATTCTGAGCTTCCCTTCACTATCTGTTTTCTCTCTGTTGTGTTGCATATTTTTGAGACTTCTTCTTTACGCAGTCTATTCAAATCTAGTGTTGAACTCATCTGATGAATTTTTATGTAAAATTTGCATTTTCCAACTTTATAATTTCCATTTGGTTCTATTAGTCTTATCTTTTTATTGGTATTCTGTATTTTATGCAACATTGCCATCAGACCTTCCTTTCCTTGTTTAATCACGGTTTCTTTTATTTCTGTGAATATTTTCATAGGCAAGTTCAATGATCTTTTTTGATAAACATAACATGTAGTCTGTTTCATAGACAATTTCTACTCCTTGCTTTTATGCCAGTGAACATGTCATACTTTCCCTTATTTTTTTGCATACCTCATTTTTATTGTTGGAAATTTGGAAATTTTAGACAAATGTATGGTAGCAATTCTGGTTGAACAGTATTCCATCTCTGATGTTCTTTCTCAAGAGGGCACAACTTTAAGTATGTGCAGTTACCCAAGGAAGATAGTAGTTTTGGTTGAACTCTCTTCTATTTCCCTGACTAAACTTGGTTATTAAACTATAATAATAAAAGGCTTATTGCTGTATTGTGTCAAGAATATCTCAGTAGCATGAGTTGCTTTACAAAGGAACCTATCAAAGTCTGTTTCTTTGAAGGGTTAACTTCTGAAGTCAGAGTTTGATTTTTGTTCTGAATCCAGAAGGACTCTTCTAACCTCTATTATTTCATGATTCTCTCCTGCAAACTGTGCTACAGTTTAGCCTGTGTCTTCAGTCTCTTCCTAGTTACTTTTTATCACAAATTCCTTTATTTTAAAGTGTTTTTAGGCTTTGACTTCATTTTCTTTTAAAAATAAACTCTATTCTTTTAGAAAGAGATTATGGATTACCTAGTTTCTGTACTTTCCCACCCCAAGACCAAATCTCTGAGTCAGGGTCTTCAAGATAGGAGCTGCGATGATGACAACCTTTCTCTGAAAGACATCCCTGTTCGAATTGCTTAGAATGCTCACTGAAGGAAGGGGCTAGGCAGCAGACTGAGATGCCTTCAACTTGTTTCTTTTGGCATGGGATTATAACATCAAAAACCAGATCAAGAGAAGTCAAGGCTCCAGTATTCTTGGTGTGCTAATCAAAGTAGAGACTCTGTTTGATGGGGTGGGTGGAACCCTAAACTTTTGACCACACTTGCCTTGGTTTTAACCTCATAACCAAGTAGCAGGGAGCAAAAAAAAAATGTTAATATTCTGCTCTTTCTAGGAAAAAATTCCTTGTATGGGCATTGTAGGAAGAAAAAATCCTGCATTCTTGGTCAAAGAAGTCTGAGTAGATTCTGGTCTCAATTAGGTAGGAGGGGGAGAAAAGGAGTGGTCTTCATACAGATACTAGAGTCTCTTGCTTTTCTTAGTGAATGTTCATAAGCATTCTTAAGTAGTGCTATCGTTTGTATCATGAATGCCCCCCAAAGGCCAATGTGTTAAAGGTTTAGTCCCTAGCTCATGGCACTATTGGTACTATGGGGAGGTGTTGGAACCTTTAGGAGACGGGGCCTAGTGGAAGGAAGTTATGTTACTGGGGATATGATCTCAAAATGGTATATCAGAACCTGGGCCACTCTCTTCTTTGGTATGCTTACTGGCCATCATGAGGTAAGTAACTTTACTTCATCATGTGCTCCCCAGTGTGATGTTCTGCCTCACCAGAGGCCCACAAACAACAGAAATCTCTGAAACTGTGAGCCAGAATAAACCTTTCCTCCTTATAAGTTGATTATCACAGAAATTTTGTCATAACAGTGGAAAGTTTGCCAACACAAATAGATTTTTCTTCATTTATTGCTAACTTTTAGAACCATTTCCAGAGTCTTTAAATGTTTTTTGTTTTTAATTTGATTTTGGTTTTTATAAGCTTCACTTGGGAGTGGATAAGTAGAGTTCCTAATGTTATCATGTTAAAAATCATTATCCCTGAATAGTATTTGATATATATCATTTAGGTAGCTATGGGTAGAGTTGCTAGGTGATGAAAATGATTACAATTTAGGAGGTTAAATTAGGGTACTTTTAAAGTCAGTTTTGTAACACTGTAACTAAAAGACCTGATGAGAACAAGTTAGAGGAGGAAAAGTTTATTTTGGTTCATGCTTTCAGAAATCCAGTCCGAGGTCTGCTGCTTCCATAGCTCTAGGCCCTAGGTAATGCAGAATATCATGAAGGAAGGGCAGTATGGAGGAAAACAGTTCAGGACATGGCAATTAGGAAGCAGAGAAAACTCTGCTCACCAGGGATTAAAATATATAGCCCAAAGGCACACCCCTAGTGGACTACTTCCTCCATCAACACTTTACCTGATATCTATAGTTACCACCCAGTTAATTCCTATGGTGGAATTAATTCACTATTAGGTTACAGCTTTCATAATTGAATAATTTCTCCTCTAAACATTCTTTCATTGTCTCACACATGAGTTTTGGGGGGATACCTCATACCCAAATCACACCAGGTATTATTTAAGTCCAATATATAGATGATGAAAGCCTGAACTTAGACAAATTTTAAGCAAGATTCAGTAGAGAAAAAAAAGGAGAATGAATATGTAGGATTTATTGAATGTATATATGAAAACAGGAATGCCCCTAGTTTCTCAGTTTTCTAATACAAGTCATAGTGTAGGTAAAGCTATACCTGATTAATGAACATAGGAAGAGGCCTTCAGTTTGCACATATTGTATCTGAGAGGCTTGTGAGTCATCTAGGTGGATTTTTCAAATAATCATTTTACACATATATGTGAAGCTTAGAGGAGAGGTATGGGATGAATACATATTTTTAGAAATCATCAAGATTTTATGCAGCAATGGAAACCACAAAAACAAATGAAATTACTAAAGAGGAATACATATAGAATGAGAAAAGCAGAATACAGAGGACAGAATTTTTGCAAAGAAGAAGAACAATAATGAAGGGTAAGAGGATTAGAAGGAGCAAGGAAAGAGAAAATGAATGATTGGAGTGCCACGTGATAAAAACCTATTTTTTTCAAGAGTGAAGTGATTAACTCTTATCCAATCTAAGAGGGGTTGCATCACATAAGGACATTAAAATACTGATTGAACAAGTCATCAATTTCTGACATTTCTCTCCCTAGTCAAATGGAAAATTCTTATGAAACATATAAGACACTCTAAGCCTTGTCTGAACATTTCCCTGCCACCCACTCTCTTTACTTTTTCAGACACATTTAAACTCTCACTCTTCCATGTCCTTAGAGAATCTGGTTCATATTTTTATAGTACTTGTCACAGAGCTTTATAGGTGTTTGTCCCTCCATTAATTTCCCACATTAGATTAAGAGTGTCTTGAGTGAAAATTTTAGATTTTTCATTAGCGTTACATGCCTGACACATAGAATATACAAAATCAGTATTTGCTGGTATATAAGAGGACTTGAATAATATTTTACAAAGACAGTTGAAGGATCTGGAAATATCTATCAAAGGGAAAAAGTAATGCTGAGACTGGCCCACTGTCATTAAACATTTGAAAAAATGGCATATGGAAAAGTGATTTCACTTAGTGGCTGCCAAGACTAGGATGAATGGAAGAAATCTCAAGAAAAGAGATTTTGTTTAATTTGAGAAATTGTTTGTGAAATGATTAGTGAAAACATCAAATGAGGGCTGGGGTTGTGGCTTAGTGGTAGATCACTTGGGACTGCAGACTAGTACAACCACTCTGGAAAGCAGTATGGAGATCCCTCAAAAAATTAGGGATGGAACCACCATGTGACTCAGCTATCCCATTCCTGGGTATTATCACAAAAGATCTAGACTCGGCATACTGCAGCAACACAGCCAAATCAATGTTTACAGCAGCACTATTTATAGTAGTTAAATTATGGAATCAACACAGATGCCTGTCAACAGATGAATGGATTAAGAAATGGTAGCATCTATCTATCTATCCATACATACATACACACACACACACACACACACACACACATACACACACACTGGAGTTCTACTCAGCCATAAAAAATGAGATTATGACATTTGCCAGTAAATGGATGGAAATGGAGGACATCATGCTAAGTGAAATTAGCCAAACTCAGAAACTCCAATTGAATGTTTAATATGTAGAAGCTGTGGTAAAATAAATGAAAGGATGGGGCTGGGGTTGTGACTCAGTGGTAGAGCACTTGCCTAGCATATGTGAGGCACTGGTTTCAATTCTCAACACCACATATAAATAAATGAATAAAATAAAGGTCCATCACCATCTAAATTTTAAAAAAAAAAAAAACATCAAATGAACTGTCATTGACCTACTAGTAGCAATTTCTCACCACGGGAAGTGTCTAGTAATGAGTTGGATGAATGCTTGGCTGACAGGGGAGCATTTTACAGAGCATTTATACATCAAATATATGATTAAATTTTATGATCTTAAATTCTTACCTATCCTGGATTTCTATAATCCCATTATAAAAATGTATATATTATCAGTTGGATACATGCTTCAAGATCAATAGATGATGGTCATGGGATCTTGGTCTCAAAAAATAATGAAAATGAAATCAGGGTTACCCAACTTACAAAATAAAAATATAGAATGTTCAGTTAAATTTAAATTCTATGCAAAGTCTTTTAGTGTACCTATCATCGTTTATCTGCAATAAAGAATTAACTGGTGCTAAGGTCTGAATATGGTGTATCCCCTCCCCAAATCATGTTAAAATTTAATCTCCATTATAAGACATCAAGAAGTGGGACCAGATGAGACTTTTCAAAAGGTGATTAAGAGCTCTTCATTTAATCCATTCATGCAACTGTTCATGCAATTAATGAATTAATGGATTCATGTGTTATCTCCAAATTGAGTCTGCCAGTTTGAATATAAAAGTCAGTTTGGCTAGGTTTCACACCTGTCAGCCCCTTGACATGTGATGCCCTGTGCCACTTCAGAAGATTGACTTCAAGAAGACCTTCACCAGATGAGGCCCCTCAATCTTAGACCAGAACCCTGAACCACAGTAAACCTCTTTTTTTATAATTTACCCAATCTATGAAATTGTGGCATTAGCAATAGAAAGTAGATAACACTACTGATTATCCTGAATTTGATAATACTGCTTTCTTGTATACTTGTCATACACAAGATATTCAGCTGCTACTATCATAAAGATGAAATAGGATATGCTTTTCTTTGGTGTTGTGTCATGATAAATGCATAACTCTTTTGTTTCAAGTTTATATGTGCAAGTAAGAATTTGTAATAAAAGTCTTGAAGTAATAATTGAACAGCCTACTGCAAATCAGAGAATGAGACAACTCATATACAAAGAGTAACTCATCTCAATATATAAAAAAATCTCTAAATGAATATGAAAAGAAGGCAAAGAATATAGAATGATAGTTTACAGAAAAGGGAGTAATTATAGCCCTCGTTTGTATTTAATTGGCAGGTATATTTTCCACTCATAATAAGAAATCTGATAATTCAAACCATATTGTGATACTATTTAAAAATCCATAGTCTAGTGAGTCTGTGGCATGGACAAATAGGTATTCTTACATATTGTTGATAGTTGGGCAAATGGAATAAGCCATATGAAGTGATATCTTTCACTATGTAAATGCATTCATTTCCATAATTTTAAACTACAAATACACTCTTCCACTGTACAAAACAAAATATGTCATAATATATGTACCTGATTAATAATTTTAGCATTGTTTATAATAATTAAAGAAATGTAAATTTCTATCTTCTAGGATACTGACTAAATATATCTATATAATGGACTATTATGCAGTTGCAAAAATGATATTTACTGATAAATCTCTCCAAAATATATAATTTAGTAATTGACAAAAACAGGTACAGAAAAATGTGCTTAACATTACTGCCATTTTTATAAAAGCTGGAGGGCAATAGAATGAATAATTATTCATATTTGTGTGTGCCTTATAGAATGCTAGACAGCTACATCAGGAACTAAAAAAAAATTGCCTATTTGAACATAGAGTTGGAAATTGGGGCTAGCCAGAATAGGCATGAGAAGGAAACTCTCCAAGCATATATTTTTATACTTAAATTTGCATCATATGAGGATAATTTTTTTAAAATGTTACATGAATAATGCTGTGATTGTCATCTTTGATTGAGTCATTCCTCCTTCATAAATAAAACTATTTTTATTACAACACCTTGGACCTAAATATCTAGAAATAGAAAACATATTTCCTGAACACCAAACTAGTCTATATGCCATTTCATATTAATATGTCTAAATATTTAAAACATTAACATATTAAGGCCATGCTGATGCACCTTCTCTATATACATGTTCATGTGAAATTATGGAATCATTCTAATTCTTTGGCATCACCATTTCCCCTTCATATGAATTGGTTCATCTATTTTCATTAATTTCCTTTTATTCCAGAAACTCTTATTTAGAAATATATCTTTGCTATTTCTACCTCACCTCACCTCTTCCTACCTCCTCTCCCTACCTTTTCATTTAAACATACCATCTGTATTAGTTTAACAGTGTTCATGGATATACACGTAAGCACACATATCTTCATGGAATTGTGTGTGCTTATTTCCTAGCTCTATGAATTCTTGTTGGAGGCAAAAGCCTACTCAAACTTCAATTTTCTCTTTTATTTTTCTGACTTCCTTCCAGTTAAATAATGTCAATAAGTTAACAGCTTCCTTTTATAACTTTTTACATATATAAAATGACAGATTGATGACTTGGATTATGTACAATTTAAAGGAGGACTATAATCTGTTTTTTATACTCAGTAGGATTAGGGTATATGCAAGAACATTTGATAATGAGACTACTGACTCAGTATTGACTCAGGAAAGGGGTAGAGCTTGAATACACAGTGGGCCTATCAGATAGGAAAAGTGAGTATTAAGATAATTAAAGCTGGAACTTGCAACCTTGATGCTTGATGGTAGACTGATGTTAGCCATCCCCTGGGCTTTTGGCTAAACAAAGGATCATGTTCTTAAATTACAGTGAGTGTGTTAGCTATGGGATTTAGGGCATCAAGCTGTCTGTAGAAAAAATAATTTTTCAAGATGGAGAAAACTAGGTCTTTTTTTTCATTTGTAAATATTTTTATTTTTCATTTTCTCTCTCCTAGTATGATGTAAACTCCTTGAAGACACTATGTCAATGACAACCACTGATACATATCTCAAATTATAAGAACAATGTATGAAACTCCTGTTACTCAGCATTTTCACCAACTTTTATAATTTTGAGAATGTTAAATTTTTGGTTTATCTGGTAGCTATGGTTTTCATATTCTCTTCATTCACCATCTTCCTTTCCACAAAGTTATTGTGACTTGAACCCTTTCATCCTCCCAAAGCCACTTCCTTTGCTTTTTTAAATTCTTTTTAGCTATGTCTGATAGTAGAGTGTATTTTAACATACATACATGGAATATAACTTATTCTAATTAGGATCCCACTCTTATGGTTGTATATGATGGGTATTTTTAAAGGTCATGTTTTCATATATGAACATATAATTCATTTTGTCTTTCCTATTCCCATCCGCCCTTCCCTTCATTCCCCTTTGTCTAATCTAATGAACATGTAGCAGCTCAGTTTATAATAGCTAAGCTATGGAATCAACCTAGGTGCCCTTCAACAGATGAAAGGATAAATAAAATGTGGTTTATTTATACACAATGGTGTTTTACTCAGCCATAAAGAAGAATGAAATCATGGCATTTGCTAGTAAATGGATGGAACTAGAGATAATCATGCTAAGTGAAATTAGCTTAATCCAAAGGCCCAATGTCCTCTCTAATATGTGGATACTAACACACAATAGGGGGGCAACAATCAGTCATTGTTTTCATACTTCTGATATTTACCTAGGTTGTTCCTTCTATGGCAGATCAAGTTATGAGCCTCATTTTTCTTTCATCAGCTTACTTAAGAAAAAAAGGTGAAAGGAAACCCCCAAATGTGTCCATTAGCCTATCATTTACTGGAATGACTCAGGCTCACTTCAAGCAATATTAAAGAGGTAATGAGAATAAAGTGTTGGGATCTTGTTGCTGGGCCACATGTGAGTACCCAGTGTTGTAAGAGCTGAAGAGATAGCTATGCAATATTATGTATTTTGATATATTATACATACATGAAGAATAGCTTATTCTAATTAGGATTCCATTCTTTTTTTATTAGTTGCTCAAAACATCACAATGATCTTGACATATCATATATCATACATTTGATTCAAATGGGGTACATAATCTTATTTTTCCATGTGTACAGATTGCAGGATCACATTGGTTATACAGCCATGTTTATACATACTGCCATACTAGTGTCTGTTGTATTCTGCTGCCCTTCATTCTTGTGGTTGAACACGATGTGGAGTTACACTAGTAACTAGATTTAATGGAGCTGGAGCTGAGGAGACAGTTATATGGGTAATGTTATATGTTATACCTGGATACAGTGCTGGCTAAAGATGTTTTAATTAGGTGGAGAGAATCTAGTCAATAAAAAACTGAGTAGAATGGCCAGGCAAGGTGGCACACGCCTGTAATTCCAGCAGCTCAGGAGGCTGATACAGGAGAATCACGAGTTTGAAGGCAGCTTCAGCAACTCAGTGAGACCCTGTCTCTAAATAAAATACAAAATAGGACTGGGGATGTGGCTCAGTGGTCGAGTGCCTCTGAGTTCAATCCCTGGTATCCCTGCCAAAAAAAAAAAAACTGAGTAGAATGTTTGGAAAATATGTAAGAGGATGGTAGTCATCTTCTGGAAGATCTGTGTATAAGGAGAGGCTGTAATTGACTAGGGTAAGGTAGATCATTAGCTGCACTCTTCCTCACAACTCCCTATCCAGTCATTGTACTGATCACAGATCAGGAAAAGCTCTTGACCTATAAGGGGATCAGAGTACCAAACAGTTTAATTGAATGATTATAAATAATAGTAAAAATAGGTAACATTTAGCATGTCCTTGTTAAATTGCTCAATTAAATGTATCATCTTATTTATTTTTCCCATTTTATAGTTTTAAAAATTAAAGTCAAAGAATTTGAGTTATTTGCACAAATTCTCATAGCAAATTAGTGATAAAATTACCCAGTCTGTCCTTTGAATACAAGCTCTTTAACTTCAAGGACCAGAGCAAAAATCATGGACTCAATCAGCAATGTAATGGCAGCACACAGTGAAAGCCGAAATCCAGGGACAAGCCAGATACCTAAGTATCTTTAAGCACCAAACCACTGGCATACCTAGTAGCTAATTAGAAATGGGAAACAAACTGGGGGCCTCTAACTTGTGGCTGGATTCCAGCTTGGGGATGGCAGCTTATTTCTTAACCCCATTGACTACTGGGGCTAAGTTTACCAATAAACACTCTCAGTCAGGAACTGGGGAATTTTTTGGCCTAATAGAAACACCCATAAAACTCAACTTGAGGAAATGAGCAAAACAAAATCACAGCCTAATGCAAGTTCTTTTTACACAGGAAGTCTGAAGTTTTGTCAAGCTTGGGGTGGAGAGGGTTTTGCTGCATTTTCTTTTGCTTGGAAATCCTGTGTCATTTAGCTTGCATTGTCTTCTTTGGGATCACTACGGCCCTCGTGGATAATGATTATATATCTCAGGTCATCCTTGTATCTTTCAATAAATATCTTACATTCATTCAATTGAACTCCTTTTAGCTTGAAGGGCTAAACATTCATTCTGAAATGAATGCCACTCAGAAAGTACCAGGGAACCACAAACCTGTCAATTTGAGTGAAATCACTCCCCTACAGCAAATTTGTGGCCATCTAGCTTTCACCAAACAAAAGCAGCTGTTGAAGGGGAATTGTGGCTTTCTCTAATTGTGAATTACTAAGGGACACAGACATTTCAGAAAGGGATATTGAGTTATGGATTGAAACATTCACTGGTATCAACATATTTCTAAACCCTCTGGGCCTCCTCCCTTAAAGTTTAGTACATCTTTGTAAAGATACTGATTGGACTTTCCAACACTGGCAAATAAGCAGGAGGGATGTGTCTGCAGCATTTGCTTTTTCTATGTTTGGATAAGCAGGGTATATAAAAATAAAAATATAAGACCTGAGTCATCATGTGCCTTTTTTTAGGTTGAGTACTATAACACAAAGACAGGAATCAGCACCATTCCAAAACCCATAGGGGTCCGGTGTTGTCACTTGTTCAGCAATCAGCTAATGGGCACACTTTGCACAATAATTTGCTCACTAAGGAATTTTCACTTCTCACAGAGTAACAGACCCTGCAACTTGAATGTCAAAAATGAGACAATCTCTATAGTTAGGGGCTACAAATACCTTTACTACTTAGAAACTTTTCTCAAATTCCCGTAGTTTATCTTATGTCTTAGTTGCCTTGGGAGGTGACACTATTTATAGGTGATTTGGTTAGTTATCTAGGAAGAAGCTTAGCAGCCATCTCACTCTCCTTTTTGCAGAGCTCACTGGGAAGATGCAGAAATCATCTACATTGTAGAGGTTATCGGTCAATTGGATGTTCTTGGGGGACAGGAAATAAGAAGTCACACTGATGGATGAATCAAGAAAGTCCTCTCAAAGATCATTCACTGCCTTTGGACAGCCAAAAAAACCACTGATACAATGACCTAGAATCTCTGCAAACATAAATCTGAAGGACTTTCAATTGTTCTTCAAAAAAAATCACTGCTTTATTAAAAAACAAAAGTTCCAAATTGAAGTCCCGCCTGAAATAATCTGTAAAATTAAAGATAAAGCCCTGACCAAATATCAGAGTTCACCACCCAGGGTAGAGTGTTTGAGTATCTGTTTAAAATGCAGATTTGAATGGGAGTACTGCTCCTATAATTCATAGTCTGAATTCAGACAATCTATATTCAAACTCCAGCACACATTTTTTTAAATATTTTGTTTTTTTAATAATGTGTTTTCTCTGACAACAAAGCTTCAAAACAAGTTCCTTTTCTTCCCTATTCAATACTCTTAAATTTACCGTTTACAGAAATTCTGTAATTATTCTTTGATCTTGGTCAAGGTATTTAAACTTTCATTTAAAAAAAGATATGACTTGGGGCTGGGGATATGGCTCAAGTGGTAGTGCGCTTGCCTGGCATGCATGCGGCCCGGGTTCGATCCTCAGCACCACATACAAACAAAGATGTTGTGTCTGCCAATAACTGAAAAATAAATATTAAAAAATTCTCTCTCTCTCTCTCTCTCTCTCTCTAAAAAAAAAGATATGACTTACTAATCTATGTTTCAATGAGAGGAGGCTAAATAATATATATGTCCTATCTTGATTTCCCCTCTGAAACTCACTAAATTATACAATTAATAGCTAATAACAATAAAAATAATATGTATAAAGAATTTATCAGTGCTTGAGATACATTCACTCAAATGCTAGTTCATTATCTCCTTTTTCAAATTAAAAGCACTAATATTATCAATAGTAATAGAAATAGCAATAGTCTCTTTTATTTATTACTGGTTGTACTTAGTTTAATCCAAGAGATATTTTCTTCCTAGCTCCAAGTTACATCTTTTTTAATATCTTTATTTATTTTTTGTGGTGCTGAGGATCGAACCCAGTGCCTCACACCTGCTAGGCAAGCACTCTTCCACTGAGCTACAACCCCAGCCCCATCTAAGTTAATCTTGATGCTTTCTCTTTTTTGTTCAGTGATATTTATACCACACAGAGATCAACCACACCTGAAACTATTTCAGCAGTTAAATCCTATTTCAGGATTTATAATATGCACATTTTTCCTTCATAGGAAGAATTCACAATTTGCATAATGATCTCAACTATGTATTTATTCCTCCTATATGCAGGGTTCTATGCCAAGCATAGATGAATATTTCAGGTGATAGGTATGCTAATTAGCCTGATTTGATCATTTCATAATGTATACATGTATTGTAATACCACACTGTATCCCATAAATGTATGCAATTACTATTTATAAATTACAAATGAAGCAGATGGGTATGGTGGCATATGCCTGTAATCCTAGCAGCTCAGGAGGCTGAGGCAGGAGGATAGTGAGTTCAAAACCATGCTCAGCAAAAGTGAACCCTAAGGAACTCCATGAGAACCTGACTCTAAATACAAAATAGGGCTGGGTATGTGGCTCAGGGGTCAAGTGCCCCCGAGTTCAATCTCTGGTATGCTGATACCCCAATAAATAAATAAAGTAAAAGAAATACAAATTTTAGAACAGTCACAAATCACAGGAATGTATGAAAAAAAATGCACAGTTTTTTAATGTATAATATGATTAAAATGGCATTAAGGGTAGTTTACTCTGGTGATGGTCTGCAGGATAGATTGAAGGAGATGGAAGTTATTTAGTCTCTTCTAAAACAGAAGATGATGAAGCATAGAGCATCCTGGATTGCATCTCTAAGAAACCTAGAAGAAAAATTACTTCTTCAGACCCATATATAGATAAAAACATTGTAGAGGTAGAAGGATATACTTCCAAGTAGGCTGCTTAAAACATATCTCTTAATAGAACATCCTTTCCATGCTGTGCATTCCAAAAAATTCCTGTATTTGGCAATGTATACCCAAATTAAAAATGCATATACTTTTTTTCTTTTTTTGTTCTGTTTAGATATACATGACAATATTATGTATTTTGACATATTATACATACATGGAGAATAGCTTATTCTAATTAGGATCCCATTCTTGTGGTTGAACATGATGTGGAATTACACTAGTCATGTATTCATATATGAATATAGGAAAGTTATAACCAATTCTTTCTACTGTTTTCCCTATTCCTACCCCTCCTTCACTTCCCTTCATTCCCCTCTGTCTAATCCAATGAACTTCAGTCTTTCCCTCCCAGCCAACTTATTGTGTGGTAACATCACATATCAGAAAGAACATTTGGGCTTTGTTTTTTTTTTTTTTGAGATTGGCTTATTTCACTTAGTATGATAATCTCTATTTCCATCCATTTAGAAGCAAATGCCATATTTTTGTTCTTTATGGCCTAGTAATATTCCATTGTGTATGTACCACATTTTCTTTGTCATTCATCTGTTGAAGGACACCTAGGTTGGTTCCATAGGTTAGCTATTTCAAATTGAGCTGCTGTAAACATTGATGTGACTACATCACTGTAGTATGCTAATTTTAGATCCTTTGGGTATAAACTGTGGAGTGGGGTAACTGGATCAAATGGTGGTACCATTCCAAGTTTTCTGAGTAATCTCCATACTGATTTCCATAGTGGTTACACCGACTTACAGTCCTAACAAAAATTCATGAGTGTACCTTTTCCCCCACATTCTCACCAACATTTATTGTTACTTGCATTCTTGATACTTGTCATTCTGACTAGAGTGAGGTGAAATCTCAGTGTGATTTTTAATTTGTATTTCTCTAATTAAAAATTTATATTTTGACCCAATAGTTCTACTTATAAGGGTTTATCTTAATGATATTTGTACACAAGTAACAAAAGTTATATACACATAGATTACCACTGAGAATTGTTTAATATCATAAAGTTGGAAATAATCTCCATCAAAAGAGATTAAATGAATACAATGGAATACTATACAATGGTTACAAAGACAGTAGTGGCTCTTTATGTTCTGATATAGAAAGATACAGTGAAGTATGATTAAGATGATCTGATACATTCATTCCACAAGTGCTTCTTGGAGTCTGGCATTGTGCTAGGCACTGAAAATTCAACAATGATAAAGGCAGACATGTTCACAGCCCCCATTCAGTTTACATTATGGAAGAGAAATTATAAAATTCATTTTAACAATACTATCAATTTAATTATAGGCCCTTTCCTTTCTCAGTGATTAAGAAAATAATAATAGGGCTGGGGATGTGGCTCAAGCGGTAGTGCTTGAGCTGGGTTCATCCTCAGCACCACATACCAACAAAGATGTTGTGTCCTCCGAAAACTAAACAATAAATAGTAAAAAACTCACTCTCTCTCTCTCTCTCTCTCTCTCTCTCTCTCTCTCTCTCTCTTTCTCTTTCTCTCTCTCTCTTTAAAAAATGAAAATAATAATAGAAGTAATCATCAATTTATTTTAGGTTTTATGCAGGTTTGATAAATGAAATCATCGCAAACAGTAATGTATAATGAAAACCAAAATGGAAGGGGGTACCAAGAGGATGAACAATAGAAGTAGGAACAGCTGTTTTGGAAAAAGAAACTATCTCTGAGAATCAAAAATGAGTACTAGAGAATTGGAAAGGGCTAGCTATAAGACTAATTTAAGAATACAATACCATTTTGTATGACTTTATTTTTGTAAACATGGGCATACATTGTTTGTATAATTAAAATATAGTTAACTAATGATCTATTAGAAATATGACTTCTATATACTCATTAATTTTTATTCTATATTTACTATCCTAAGTTATAATAATGATGTCATTTTACCTAATTTTATGAATAAACCTGAGGGCCCATCCAAATGTCAGATTCCTTGTGGGCTTAGACTGTGTTACTTCTAGGGATTCAGAGTAACTTGAAAAATCTGCTTCTTATGGCTTTTTATATTAGATTTAGGATACCTGGCAGTTCAATCCATCAATAACATGTGGTGTTTGGTGAAGCTGAGCAGCTTCTTATTTTTCAATTCCTCGCATGTAGTTGGGGTGGCACCTTAAGGGGGCTCATCAAAGCTTTTGTTCTAAATGACTCAACTCCCTAAGGAGACTTAGTGAATTTAGAAAATAAGTTTCAATATTTTTTCTCTTCTTTCACTTTTTTTTTTCCCTAAAGGGTGAAGTGGTAGTTGGAGTTTTGGGAGATAGAACTTATTTTAAATTATTGTGCCTGAGCACTGAAAGGAATTCTGGGGCTGATTTTTGTGCCTTTAGTTAGATCCAATCTGCAAATTGTTTCTATGAAGTTGCTGTCCATAATACAGCTAGTTAGACTGGTTTGCAAAGATCCTTGGCAAGCTTGAAAATATTTCTTGTGAATTTTATTACTTGGTTTGGAAAGTAGTACAACAAGGTTTAAGATGTACATTGGGTTAGTATATAGTATCATTTTTGAAAAATCAACTGTTGTGTAAATGATTTCATTGTCCTTCTGAGTGACTTCAAGTTGCTAAGTGACTTGGTTCTATGATCCTCTTCTGCTGAATCTTCCTAGTCTGTTGTCAGAGTGCTTTTATTATAGCAGTTCAGTTCATTGCTTGAGCCAGATTATGAATAGCAGAGGGAAAGTGTAAATATAGCAAACAAATGATGAAAAATGATAACGCTGATGAAATTAGATACAGAAAACACTGTAAGCATGTACTAAGAAAGCCATTGCATCACTTACCTGTTTTTAGACATCTGCAATTTATCCCAGTTCAACCTTTACCCCACCTTGGAAATCATATGTAGGAATCAGGCTTCAAAATATCTTTTTCTTCGCCAGTTACAAACAATAGTGTTCTAGTAAATGTTTGATAACAGAATAGAGGGCATAGGGTGAGGAAAGCTGATCATAGAATCTGCTGATTTCCATGGTACAGTTTACCATGACTGATTTCAATCTACCAACATAATATTCCTGTATAAAAATTTGGGAAGAAACATGCACAGTCAGCTTTCAAGATCCCTATTGATTCTATTAGAACATGGTAGAAGGGGCCTTGAAATTGCCATTGGCATTATTCCCGAATGATCCCTATCTAGAGCTGTGTTTTTAGGGAACCTAATATAGGAGAGCCTCTAAAACACTTTTTGCCTGCATTCTTTAAGTAATTGCTAAAACAAATTGCAAATATTTATTGAGTTCTTATTTTGAACCAAATGCAACGCTAGGTGCTACTTATATGTTATTTCAAATAATCCTCAGCAACAGCCTACAGTATTGTCATTGTCTTTATTTTATAGTTGAGAGGACTAAGACTTCAGAGGTGAATTAGTTTTTCTAATGCCATACAATTTGGGGGTAGTATAACTGGGATACAAAGGCATTGTTTTATCTGGTTTCAGTGCTTCTGTGTTCTCTGATAATGTCCAGAAGGTTTTGCAGGCATGTGTTTTCTGCCTTAGTGCTTCAATTCTTGCCTTTCTTTTATCATTTTTCAGGTACAGACTCAGCCTGAGGGCCTGTAAGTTGTCTCATTAGCTATCCAACTGAGCTCTCCAAGTTTTCTCTTCAGACACAATATGTTAGTCATGCCCACATGCCTTGACCTGCCTGACTGTCCTGGCTCTCTCTCCATTAGAGAAGGCAAATACAATTAGACTTTTCATCACACAATGGCCATCTGCTCACCAATGCCTTTTTAGCTGTTTGGGAGCCAAGGGCACTTTGAAAACCAGTATTCAGCTACCAGGGAGATGTTTGAGCACCATGATGCTCTGTACTAATGCCATGATGTCTGAATATGCAAATTAGGAAGGCTGGAGTCTACATATCCTCATTAGGTGCTCATGAGAGGCATTTCCTGCTTTATTGTCCACAAGAAAAACAACTGTGTATAGAAACTGTTTATCCCTCTAGTTCCATAACAACCCATATGTTTTTCTCCCTCCTTTGCCCTCAGACCTATTTTAGGCTGATGAGAAATTCTTAATTATCTGACCAGCAGCTCAGCATTTTATCAACAATGATCTTGTCATTGATGCGTTATCAAAGGGTAGATGGTTTGACCTTCAAGCATGAGTGAAATCATTTAGTTTAAGAACATGTTGATAAACAATACATCCAGACCTTGTATGTTTAATAGCATCTATCAAACTTTATCCCTTAAGAATTTGCTGAACTCCCTGTAAGAAGGTGTTCTCTAAATCATACAGGTTCTATTCATCACATTGATTTGAAAAGATTGACGTCTAACTCATTTCAATGACTCATAAATTAGGTCAACAATTACAGAAGCAGTGAAGTTTATAAGTTCACCCTTTCATATTGTATCAAACATAGTTCCTCAAGTCACTTTTTAAATCTCAGAACATAACATTTTTATGTTTTCCTTTGCTATCCCTAAGGAGAAAAGTTAAAATTATTTCTGATACAATGTTGATGTTATCTTTGCTTTTTGTCAAGGGTCAGTAAATAAATACATAAAAGTCAATAATGAAATATTGATCATTTGACAGTAAAGTACATTTAAATGAATTAGTTCAATAATTTTTTGTTGCCATACTATGGATAAAAAGTCATGGAAATTTAACAGTTTGCTATTTTTAATCTTATCAAAATCCTATTTAATAAGATAGCTTGTGAGAATGTATTTTCTTAGGAATTTAGAACTTTCTCTGATTCAGATTAATTTCAGTCCTTTGAATGAGAGAAAATTTAACTCCTTGAACAAATATACTCTGGAACAAAATACTGACTTGAACATGTAAAGTCAAAACCATAAAATTTTTCTATCAAATGAATTCTACTGGAATGTAAAAGTTAGGAAAGGTATTGGCCTTAAATAGAGGTAGGCAATCAAATCACATTTTTAAAAAATTAATGGATTAGCAACTTTGAGGTTCACAGTGCTAGCTGTAGAATACACCAATAATTTCAAATAGAATTTCTGATGAGGAATAGTAACAAACAAGATTTCTGAATTAAGACAAATAACATAAACAAAGATTACAATGTCAATACAAATGTTACTTTATTTCATTCATTCAAATGCCCATATTTTAGGAAACAAAATCTTCAGTAGTAGTATACTTTACAAATATTTCAGAGTTTTAATGTTTTAAAAATATTCTAAAGCTGTACAGCTCTCCAATCTCTCTGTTACTGAGATAGAACCTGCAGATGCACCAAAAGACTGAACAGATGGTGTGCTGGAGGAGTTTGAATATTGAAAGGACTTTCAGAATAAAAAAAGCATTTTTATGAGTCCACTATGAATTATCTGAAAGGGCAATTAATTTTCATTTATCTCAAATTTTATGTAGATATAGTGAATTTCTATTTAATGTCATTTTGCTAGAGGTCCTTCCAAAATAAATTGAAAAAGTACAATGTAGATATTAATTTTCAGACAAAAGCTTGTGCATTAAGCTACAACAAATTCTCCATCTAAAACTAGACTTTCAAATATTCTTCCCATCCCATTAAGCTACTTTGAAACACTATTCATTTTCATCTCCTTTATGGTTGTCTTTCAAACTCCATTTCTCAACTGAATATCAAGTTGTCATTTTGTGAATATTTCTCAAAAACCAGAGAAAACATTCAAGGCCACTCAAACTTTTCTATGTACATACATAAATATAGCACAGTAAATTTCACCTGTATGTATATCCACAATACACTAATTTTAAAAAATATATAAATAAATAGAAAGATCAGCAAAGGAAAGGGAATAGAGGGAGGAAAGAAGGGAGGAAAAGAGGAAATACTTGGGAATGATTTGGAGCATTTGATATTTGTATAATTAGACAAAATGAACTCCAATGTTATGTGTATCTATAATGAATTAATAAAATACATAAAAAAGAAATAATGGGAGCCAATTCATATGTGTCCACCATAGCTGAAATCACAAGTCCCATATCTGAAAACATGTAAAAGTTTATGACATTGATTTTGTGAGCATAATTTTGTTGTTTATAATTATAGACCCCTGGAGTGTATCTCAATTACCTGAGGCTGTCTTAAAATAAAGATTCCTGAGCCCTCCTCTCAAGGATTCTTTTTCATTAGGGCTGGGATCTTCAGCTGTGAAATCTTCATATTTAAAGACCACCATATTTTGACAATGTTCATAAAGCACCACTGTGCATTTCACCACAACTCATATCATTGCCACTATTCAAGACTCAGCAATCTTCTGTATAAAGTCTCTGAAGAATCCTGTCCCCCAAGCACAGAACTGATCTCCAATGTTGTTGTGGAATAGAAGAATGTGGAACTTGGGTCATAAGTACACAGGGAAGTGTTGAATTTGGGGATGGGATAGATTGGTTAGATCTGAAGTATTATATTCAGAGGTTTTGTACCTGAGATTGTGTTATGGAATTGAGGTTGTTACAAGGGCCAGAATCCTGATCAGCCAATGACAATAATCACTCTGTCTCTGATTGAATGGGGCAGTGAAATCCAACCATGTAGTTTTTGTGTGTGGTAGTAGCTATTTTGTGGAATTGTATAAAAGAAACAACATGGTTATCCATTAGACAATTGTACATGTGCAATGAGGAAAGGGCAGGAAAAGACAGTGAATTTCTTCAGATAGAGTATACCCAGACCAGGAAAAGCAATTATAAGTGACAATCTTGCACCTTTCAGCTATGAGAGATTTATATGAGATAAACTAGGCCTAGAGCAAATGTGTAAGAGAGGTGAAAGGAGACATGAATAGGGAGGAAGCCACAAGGTAATGCTATTAAGTGATAGAAATGGGAAAAGTCTGCCTTATTTCAAAAAGCAGGGCATTAACATTTATATCAATGTTCTTACATTCATAGAGCATAAGAGTCACTAAATTTAAAAGTATAAAGCCAGGCATGGTGGCACACTCCTATAATCCCAGAAGCTCAGGAGTCTGAGGGAGGAGGATCACAAGTTAAAAGCCACCTTCAGAAACAGGCCCTAAGCAACTTAGTAGTGAGAACACAGTTTTAAGAGGAAAATTCATTGCTTGGAGCGCATTCCTTAAAAAAAGAAAAAACCAACAAATAAACGATCTCATATATCATCTCAAAATCCTAGAAAAAGAAGAGCAAAATAACAGCAAAAGAAGTAGAAGGCAAGAAATAATTAAAATCAGAGCTGAAATTAATGAAATTGAAACAAAAGAAACAATTGAAAAAATTGACAAAATCAAAAGTTGGTTCTTTGAAAAAATAAATAAAATTGACAGACCCTTAGCCATGCTAACGAAGAGAAGAAGAGAGAGAACCCAAATTACTAGCATACGGGATGAAAAAGGCAATATCACAACAGACACTTCAGAAATACAGAAGATAATCAGAAATTACTTTGAATCCTTATACTCCAATAAAATAGAAGATAGTGAAGGCATCGATAAATTTCTTAAGTCATATGATCTGCCCAGATTGAGTCAGGAAGATATAGACAACCTAAACAGACCAATAACAATAGAGGAAATAGAAGAAACCATCAAAAGACTACCAACTAAGAAAAGCCCAGGACCGGATGGGTATACAGCAGAATTTTACAAAACCTTTAAAGAGGAACTAACACCAATACTTTTCAAGTTATTTCAGGAAATAGAAAAAGAGGGAGAACTTCCAAATACATTCTACGAGGCCAACATCACCCTGATTCCTAAACCAGACAAAGACACTTCAAAGAAAGAAAACTACAGACCAATATCTCTAATGAACCTAGATGCAAAAATCCTCAATAAAATTCTGGCGAATCGGATTCAAAAACATATCAAAAAAATTATACACCATGATCAAGTAGGATTCATCCCTGGGATGCAAGGCTGGTTCAATATACGGAAATCAATAAATGTTATTCACCACATCAATAGACTTAAAAATAAGAACCATATGATCATCTCGATAGATGCAGAAAAGGCATTCGACAAAGTACAGCATCCCTTTATGTTCAAAACTCTAGAAAAATTAGGGATAACAGGATCATACCTCAACATTGTTAAAGCAATCTATGATAAGCCACAGGCCAGCATCATTCTGAATGGAGAAAAATTGAAGGCATTCCCTCTAAGATCTGGTACAAGACAGGGATGCCCTCTCTCACCACTTCTGTTCAACATAGTCCTCGAAACACTGGCCAGAGCAATTAGACAGACGAAAGAAATTAAAGGCATAAAAATAGGAAAAGAAGAACTTAAATTATCACTATTTGCAGACGATATGATTCTATACCTAACAGACCCAAAAGGGTCTACAAAGAAACTATTAGAGTTAATAAATGAATTCAGCAAAGTGGCGGGATATAAAATCAACACGCATAAATCAAATGCATTCCTGTATATCAGCGACAAATCCTCTGAAACGGAAATGAGGACAACTACTCCATTCACAATATCCCCCCCAAAAATAAAATACCTGGGAATCAACCTAACAAAAGAGGTGAAAGACCTATACAATGAAAACTACAGAACCCTAAAGAGAGAAATAGAAGAAGATCTTAGAAGATGGAAAAATATACCCTGCTCATGGATAGGCAGAACTAACATCATCAAAATGGCGATATTACCAAAAGTTCTCTATAAGTTCAATGCTATCCCAATCAAAATCCCAACAGCATTTCTTGTAGAAATAGATAAAACAATCAGGAAATTCATATGGAATAATAAAAGACCCAGAATAGCAAAAACAGTGCTAAGCAGGAAGTGTGAATCAGGCGGTATAGCGATACCAGACTTCAAACTATACTACAGAGCAATAGTAACAAAAACAGCATGGTACTGGTACCAAAACAGGCGAGTGGACCAATGGTACAGAATAGAAGACACAGTAACCAATCCGCAAAACTGCAACTATCTTATATTTGATAAAGGGGCTAAAAGCATGCAATGGAGGAAGGATAGCATCTTCAACAAATGGTGCTGGGAAAACTGGAAATCCATTTGCATCAAAATGAAACTGAATCCCTCTCTCTCTCGCCATGCACAAAAGTTAACTCAAAATGGATCAAGGAGCTCGATATTAAATCAGAGACACGGCGTCTGATAGAAGAAAAAGTCGGTTATGATCTACATACTGTGGGGTCAGGCCCCAAATTCCTCAATAGGACACCCATAGCGCAAGAGTTAACAACCAGAATCAACAAATGGGACTTACTCAAACTAAAAAGTTTTCTCTCAACAAAAGAAACAATAAGAGAGATAAACAGGGAGCCTACATCCTGGGAACAAATCTTTACCCCACACACTTCAGATAGAGCCCTAATATCCAGAGTATACAAAGAACTCAAAAAATTAGATAATAAGATAACAAATAACCCAATCAACAAATGGGCCAAGGACCTGAACAGACACTTCTCAGAGGAGGACATACAATCAATCAACAAGTACATGAAAAAATGCTCAACATCTCTAGCAGTCAGAGAAATGCAAATCAAAACCACCCTAAAGATACCATCTCACTCCAATAAGATTGGCAGCCATTAAGAAGTCCAACAACAACAAGTGCTGGCGAGGATGCGGGGAAATGGGTACACTTGTTCATTGTTGGTGGGACTGCAAAATGGTGCAGCCAATTTGGAAAGCAGTATGGAGATTTTTTGGAAAGCTGGGAATGGAACCACCATTTGATCCAGCTATTCCCCTTCTCGGTCTATTCCCTAAAGACCTAACAAGAGCATGCTACAGGGACACTGCTATATCAATGTTCATAGCAGCACAATTCACGATAGCAAGATTGTGGAACCAACCTAGAAGCCCTTCAATAGATGAATGGATTAAAAAAAGTGGCATTTATACACAATGGAGTATTACTCTGCAATAAGAAATGACAAAATCATAGAATTTGGAGGGAAATGGATGGCATTAGAGCAGATTATGCTAAGTGAAGCTAGCCAATCCTTAAAAAACAAATGTCAAATGTCTTCTTTGATATAAGGGGAGTAACCAAGGACAGGGTAGAGACGAAGAGCTGGAGAAGAAGAATAACATTAAACAGGGATGATAGGTGGGAGGGAAAGTGAGAGTTAAGGGAAATTGCATGGAATTGGAAGGTGAGCCTCAGGGTTATACACAATTACATATAAGAGGAAAGGAGGAGTAGGAGAAAAATTATATAAGTGGAAGAAACGATTTATAGTAGAGGGGATGGAGAGAGAGAAGGGGAGGGGAGGGGAGGGGAGGGGTGAGGGGACAGTGGAGAATGGGATAGACAGCAGAATACATCAGTCACTAGAAAGGCAATTTGTAAATCAATGGAAATGTAACTGATGTGACACAGCAATCTGTATACGGGGTAAAAATGGGAGTTCATAACCCACTTGAATCAATCTGTGAAATATGGTATATTAAGAACTATGTAATGTTTTGAACAACCAACAATAAAATTTAAAAAAAAAGGCACAATCATACATTGCTGGTAGAACTGCAAATTGGTGCGGCCAATCAGGAAAGCAGTATGGAGATTCCTTGAAAAACTTGGAATGGAACCACCATTTGACCCAGCTATCCCACTCCTTGGTTTATACCCAAAGGACTTAAAAATAGCATACTACCTTAACACAGCCACATCAATGTTTATAGCAGTACAATTCGTAATAGCTAAATTATGGAATCAACTCAGATGCCCTTCTGTAGATGAAGGGATAGGGAAACTTTGGTATATATCCACAATGGAACATTACTCAGCATTAAAACAGAATAAAATCATGGCATTTGCAGGTAAATGGATGAAGTTGGAGAATATAATGATAACTGAAGTAAGCCAATCCCAAAAAACCAAAGACTAAAAGTGTTCTCTGATAAGTGGATGCTAACTCAAAATGGTGATGGGGGGAACCATGAGAGGCATCGAGGAACTTTAGATAGGGCAAAGGGGAGAGAGGGGAAGGGATGGGGTAAGGGGATAGAAATGATGGTGGAATGAGTTAGACATCATTACCCTAAGTACATGTATGAAGACACAAATGGTTTGAAAATACTTTGTGTACAATCAGTGACTTGAAAAATTGGGCTCTATAGGTGTAATATGAAATGAATTACATTCTGCCATCATGTATAATAAATTAGAATAATTAAATAATTTAATTTAAAAAAGAAGTACCATGGACAAGAACAGACACTGTGGGTAGTATGAATTCTCAGATGTGTGCATTTTAGGAACTCATATGTGATAAAACTAAATGTGTATGTTTGTGAGTGTGTTTACACACATAATTTTGCATGAAACTGATGTCTGCTATGGACTTTTCATACAACATTTACCATTTTCATGTTATTAAAATAAGTCGACCAAAAAAAAAGAATAAAAAATATATATATATATATATATACATATATATATATATATATATATAATTCTTTTATTTTTTTTTTATTATATATATATATATATATATATATATATATATATATATATATATGGGCTGGGGGTGTGGTTCAGTGGTTAAGCACCCATGTGTTAAATCCCCAGTACCAAATAAATAAATAAATATTTATTTATATATAAATATATAAAATATGTACTATACTGTATATATAGTACTGCATATATACATATATATGTATATATAGTACATTATATAAGACTCTATTCCTAGAGATTCTTGTTTAGTGGGTTTGGTGTGGGGACTAGAAATCTGCATTTTAACAATTGCCCTACATGATCATGATGCATGTGACCTCTAAGGTTGTCTTTCAGAAACACTAATATAGTTTTTGCTTATTTCTTATAGACTATGCCTGTTATGTTATTACTAGCCATTATAAGTTAAATTTGTAGAGATCATATCTAGGAACCATAGAATATGCTATAAGTCCCACTTGGTCTCGCTGTTAAAGGAGGCTATTAATGTGTTTGAAAAATATCTATCTTCGGGAAAAGTAACCACTAATGTGATGTGATAACATCAATAAAATGAATATTCTGGGGTTTAAGAAAGTTTCAGAATGCAAGTGTTTTACCTGGACAGAGACGCAAAACTGGAAAATTGATTGAAAATTAGGAGGTCACTAGATTGCTGTATGTATAAAAAAGAAAATCATAAGTTATCCTAATGAGAAATAAATAAGCCCCTAAAACAATATTTCTCAGCATTCTTTTCACTGACTGCTGTTTGGCACCTTGTACTCTCGAGTGTGATAACTTTCATTAAAATATTTTAAAATACAAAATAAATATACATATTAATATACATTAATTTGATAATCACTATTCTATAAAAACCACAGTAGCACTAAAAATAACAGGTCCAAATTATGAAAAGAAGGGATCATGATCAAGTATAAATATAGTAGTTGTATGAAGAAGTATAAAGAGCATTAAGAAACTGAGAGACCAATTTTAATTATTAAGCAAATATTTCCTGAGCAGGTCTTGAATGTACTTGTTGGATATGCCAAGTTTTAAGGCAAGTCTGAAAAATCTATCTGCCAGAATGTGTGCTAAAATTCCTACTGGAGTTATCAGGCTGCCTTAGATAGCTTTACTCATTTTCTTGTATGTTTGTTTAATTTTTACTGTACTATACAGAAAATAAACATTAGAATGAATGCACATTCACAATGTTGTGCTGTCATCATCATCGATCTCCAGGACTGTTTTCATTTTCTCTAACTGAAACTCTATACCCATTGGACAATAAATGCCCATTTTCCTTGTCTTAATTCTTTGTTGTTTATTTGTTTTTTTTCAGATATAGATGACAATAGAGTATAATTAACATATTATACATACATGGAGTATAACTCATTCTTGACAACCACTCTTCTATGTTTGTCTCTGTGAATTTGACTACCATAAGTCCTTCATGTAAGTGGAATCAGAGACACTGAGGGATTCCACCTTTTGGCTATTGTGAATAATGTTGCTATTAATGATTTTATTCTACTTGAGGTTCTTCAATTCATATATCCATGTTTATTTTTCACATTTGGGAAGTTTTGGACATTATTTCTTCAAATAATCTTTCTTTGTCTCTTTTCCTTCTAGAACTTCTGTAATAATTATATTGGTTTTATTGATGTTCTCATAAGTCCTTTGGCTCTTTTTACCTTCTTTCACTTATTATTTTCTCCCTAAATTCAATAATTTCAAGTGAACTGTCTTCAAGTTAAATAATTCTTTCTTCTTCTTGTTTGAATTCACTGTTGAACTCTTCAGTGAAATTTTCATTTCTGTTATTATGTTTTTCAGTTCCAGAGATTCCATTTGGTACCTTTTTATACTTCTCTCTCTTTGTTAACAGAGTCTCATTTTGTTCACATATCACTTTCCTAATTTTCTTTGTCCTTATTTTACTTACCTCTTTGAATATAATTAAGGCAACTGTATTTAACAAGTCTAGAGCCTGTGTCTTCAGGGACAGTTTATTGGAGATTATTTTATTCTTTTAAATAGACCACATTTTTCTATTTTTTGGTATGCCTTGTGATCTTTTATTGAAAATTTTGCACTTGAAAAAACAGTAACCTCTCCCACTCTTTGGAGAATGACCTAGAACAAGGAAAGACCTAAAGAAATCAGTCCAATTTTAGGACTCATAGTGTTCCTGATATTTCTTAACATGAATATCCCTTGGAGTCTGTATGCATGTTTTTCCAATTCCCCCAGATATGTGTTTTTTTTTAAATGTCTTAATTTTCTTAAGCTTCTCCATTTCTTCTTGTCTGAGACTTATCCATTCTGTTTTGTTCCCTGATCAGTAACCTTTTGCCTCAGGTCTCTATGGGTCTATAATCCCTTTAAGGTTTCCACAAGCCATTCTGGTTGCTTCCCAGAGATTCACTTAGCCTGACATTCTAGATTCTGAGAGTCTCTGAGTTAAGTGATACAGATACCAAACCTTGACTAGCCCAAAAATGGGATAAAATTTTGCATATGTGACATGTTCCACTCTCTGTGGTTTACAAATGGAAACTGGGTATTGGACAACTGTTTCTCCTAAATGGCATCCTGTCATGCCAGGGGGGGTAAGGTAAGAATGAGTAAAAAAAAAATACCACATAATTTCCTAATTTTGAATATGAATTTTTCCTAACAGATTGTTAACTTAGTTGTTGTAAATGTTTAATTGATTCATTAAGTTATTTTATCCAACGTCTTGTTGTTTAATATTTCCCTGAAGGAAAATGTGTGTGGGGCTATGTAGTCCACCATCTTGCTGATAATACTCTCTCTCCTAGTATAATTAAAAAAAAACATTTCTTTTAATTGTAGTTGGACACAATACCTTTATTTTATTTTATTTATTTTTATGTGGTATTGAGAATCGAACTCAGAGCCTCACACATGCTAGGCGAGCACTCTACCACTGAGCTACTACCCCAAATTGATTGAAAATTGGGAGGTCACTAGATTGCTGTATGTCTAAAAAAGAAAATCATAAATTATACTAATGAGAAATAAATAAGCCCCTAAAGCAATATTTAGAATAAATATTAGAATAATTTCAATATTCTTTCCAGGTCTACAATTATATTATTTCATACATACAACTATGTCAATAATTCAGTAACCCTAAATTTTAATGATATGTAATCTTGTGTGATCTGTCTACTGGCCACATAAAATATATTAATAACCAAACACTCCTCAAGGATGTCTTCCTTCTCCTACTTTATCTTCATGTAGCCCATCTCTCATGTATTCAAGAATTACAAAAGCTCTAATCAGATAAAAAGCAAAGACTCTGTGTATTAGTTGGCCACCTCTTTTCTGAAGAACAAGGAGCCACTAATTTTATTATCACTTTCACTCATGTCACACCTCTGCTTCAAATTCTTGTATGATTTTCCATTTTCTTCATTCTATTCTCAACACAACAACATATGTAATTTTTTAAAGAAAAATCAAATTATGTCACTCTTTTGTTGAATACCCTTCAGTGTTTCCCTCATTCCAAACTGAGGGTCATTATAAGAGCCTGTAAGACTCTTCAAGATCAGCTCTTTCATCTGACAGTATCTCTCTCTAATCTTTCTCAATTCATTCCACTCTAGCCATGCTAGACTCCTTGATGTCTTGAAAGTGCTATACACATACTGACTGGAAATCACTTCACTCAAATACCCTTGTGGCATACACATTGTAAGGTGAAGTCAAATAAATCATACTCAGTCCTCTTGAGTGCAGCTGTAACCTATGACTTGCCTCTAACCAATAAAATATGGTAAAGATGATGGGATATCACTCTTTAATGACATTATGTTATATGAAAAGAAGTGAAGGGATTTTGCAGAACGGATTAAATCCCCTAATCAGATGATGTCAAGTTCATCAAAAGGGAGATTATCCTGGGTGAACCTAACCTAATCAAGTGAGCTTTTCAAAAGTGTATTTAGTAGTCAGAGACTTAAATCTCTTTTGTAAAGCTCTGTCTTTTCTGCTGGGTTAGAAGAAGCAAGCCATCATGAGTTCTACAGCTGCAATGAAATAAATTCTAACAATAATTCCATGAGATTAGAAGAGATCCCCAAGCCCCAATGGAGGCTTCAGCCTGAGACACCATGTTGATTGCAGTTTTGTGAGATCCTGAGCTGAGTCCCAACTAGGCTATACCCAGACACTAGACCCATAGAAAATGTGAGAAAGCAAGCACTGTTTTAAGCCACTTAATTTGTGGTAACTGGTTGCACAGCAATAGGTAACTAATGTAATCCTGATGGCTGCCTCCCACATTTCCTTTAAATCTTACTTAAATCTTACCTTTTTGTCATGTCCTTCTTTGTCCAGCCTATTTAAAATTGTAATGCCTCAAGGCACATTCTGTATTATAAGTCTTTGCTATATTTTTATTCATAGCTCTTATCGTCATCTGACCAAATACATAGTTTATGTATTTATTTTGCTTATTGTCCATCTTTCCCCTTTACAATATAAATTTCATGAGTGCAAAGATATTGTACCTTCAGCATCTAGAATAGTAACTGGCATATAAATGTTCCATAAATATTTCTAGAATGAATGAAGGAATTAATTTCTTATGTGATTCATATAGAATCTTCAGTATTTCTTCCAAAAATGTACACATTTTTGCTCTTTTGACTTTTTCTATCTTTACTTGTTTCTCACACTGTTTTGTCCTTTAGTCACCAGCCATATCAACCTTTATTTACTTCCTTATAACATGCCATTCTTTGGGGTTTTGCATATATTTTCCTCACTACTTTTTCTAGCTAATTAATTCCTCATATTTCACCTTTAATGTGGATTCATTAGAGAAACATTCCCTGAGCTCTTGGACAAAGTCTGTTTTTTTCTGCTACATGCCTTCTTATTCTTACACAATTTTCAAACCTTTTATCTGATGGTCAAATTGCTTGTGTAACCACTTGTTTAATGACTTCTCCTATTCCAATTATAGATTTCTTGAAGAAAGTGACATTGTTTTGTTTACCTCTATCTCACTAGTGCCTAGGACAGTGCCTATTAACTAAAAATTAATGAATATAGCTATTTCAATAAGCAATTTGCCAAATACGGTGAGACTGCTATTAACTTTTCTCTAGTTTCTTAATCTGTTTCCTCACCATTTAATGAGTATTGCAAAAGCATTAAAAGGATTTATTCAATAAAATACTGCTTGCTTGGTTGTTCCTTCATTCATTTATGTATGCATGCATGCTTTCCAGTCAGAAGCAAACTACTCACTAGGATTTTGCCTTCCTCGCATCTCAAAGTTTATTTTCAATGTATGTTGAAAATAACAAAAGTAAATAATGTTTTCCTTTTAAAAATTCATGTATTCAGTGCTTTCCTTTCACTCTTTGTAGGAAAAATATCCATAATGGTCTATGTGACTGAAACCAACCAGTGAACATTTGAAGGTAAAATGTCAAAAGATGTTGAGAAAAATATTTACTGATTTAGTGAAATAAATGAAAGTTTACTTGGAATAATAATAATTATTATCTAATACGTATAAGTTTCTAAATGAAAAGACTAATTCTACATATTACCTATAGTGTGTGTATAAAATCTAAATATAGAGACTATCTAATGTTATTCTCAACATAGCCAGTTCATTTGGGCACCTATTCACTGAAATAATTTGGTTTTAGGAAACTACTAAGAATAGACTGCATTCCAATATTTAAGAATGATGTACAACTTATAGCTGAACTAGATAAAATTGAATATGCCTCCATTTTTTTAGTGCCCAATGGTTGCCAGGAATCCAGCATGTGGGGGTGGGTGGGTGGGTACATGCACATGTGTTTGGGTTACTTGGCCTTGAACACTGGGGCCCTCTACCACAGAGCTATATCCGAGTACTTTTTATTTATTTTGAGACAGTGCCTCCTGGAGTTTCTGAGGCTGTTTTGAATTTGCAATCCTTTTGCCTCACTCTCCCAACTTATTAGGTTTATAGGTGTGCACCACTATATTGGACTCAGGAACCATATCTGGAAGTAGGAATAATCATCATTATATAATGTATGTTGGTGGATGTTATTCTCTTGGTATCATTACAATTAAGCAGTTCTACTGTGTATATATCTAAAGGAAAGAAAATAAGCATATTGTTGGGATATCTGTACTCTTATATTTATTATAGACCTATTCACAGTATCTAAAATATGGAGTCAAACTAGGCCTCCATTGATGGATGAATGAATAAAGAAAATGTCACACATATACACACACACATACATATATACATACACTGGAATGTTACCCAGCCATAAAAAAGAAATAATGTCATTTACAGCACCATAGATGAGCCCTTAGGACATTATGTTAATGAAATAAATCTGACACAAAAAGACAAATACCACATGATCTCACTAATATGTGAGATCTAAAAAGTTGATCTCCTAGGAATATAAAGTAGAATAGTGCTGCTAGAGGCTAGAAATGGCAGGGAGAGAGGAAGGTGGAGAGAGAATTATTAATGGGCATGGAGATATATTTGCATAGGAAGAATAAATTCTAATGTTCTATAGTACAATAAGGTAACTATTATTGTCAAGATTTAATTGTATATTTTAATATAACTAGTAAAGAAGATTTTGAATATTCCTAAAATAAAAAAAAATAATAAATGTTTGAGGTGATGGATATTTCAATTATGCTGATATAATCATTACACATTGTATACATGTGTTTAAATATCACATTGTACCCCATAAATATATAATTTGTATGTATATATTATACACTTAAAAATAATATATATATGTAAGAAAAATATATACATGGAGAGAGTTTCTACAGGTTCATTTTTTACCTATAGCCAAATTGTGTGGATATTACAGTTTTATGAAAGAAATTTAAATAATAAACACCCAGAATATGAAATGTCTAGCTAAGAAAGAAATAGAAAACAGTAAATCCCTCATATATATTTCAATTTCAGGCTGAATTCTAAATTCATCTTTTGTACCTAGGCCTCATTTCCAATTCTTACAGGTTATATGCATTTGTCATATAGATTTACTTTCTGTTTTCCCTTTTCTCAACTATTAACGAATGAACACAGACTAGAGTAAGAATTTGGGGCATGAATATCTCATTTATGTGTTTATAATTTAATTCCTTGAGGTTGATGCTTTTCTCAGCTGACCTGAATGGTTACTCCCTTTTCTTTTTCATGTTCTTGCTTAGAACTAGCTGGTTATGCTTAAGACCTAGCAGGGTTTTTTTTTTTTTGTTTTTTTGTTTTTTGTTTTTTTTTACTATCCCACATCATACAATCTAGTTCAAGAAAAACTAAATTAAAAAATACAATTGTGATATGCAAAATTAAGATGTGATTCTTCCATCCTTATCAGTTTCCTCTTATTCCTTTTTTAAAAAATTTAGTTGTAGATGGACACAATACCTTTATTTTATTTATTTATTTTTATGTGGTGCTGAGGACCAAAACCAGTGCCTTGTATGTGCTAGGCAAGCACTCTACCATTGAGCTACAAACCCAACCCCTTATTTCTTTTTTGTAGATACCCCCTTCTAACTGTTCTCCTATCAGATGCCTATCCTGTTTAAATCTATCCCCTTAGTTTTTCATTTTGTTGACATTTATGTGTGTAAATTATCATATTTCCTCTCCTAAGATGATAAAAGTCTTTAAAACTAGGGACCAGATCATATTCATTTTTGAGTCCTCTCAAAGTATACTGTATATAGTAGAAATTCAATATATTTGTCAAAAGAGTGAATGAATTACTGAGTAAAAATAACAGTGTGTACCTACTTTTGATAATACTGATCTTTTAATAAGAAACTCAGATCAGAAAGCTCAAACCCAAAGGAACTAATTTTGGGCTGCATCCTTGTATGATGCCTCTTAAGCACACTATCAAGACAGAACCTACTCATTAGGCTACCTCTAGTAATCACTATATAGATTAGCACAATCAATGGCTCTGTTTCATAAATGGCTTCTTGCAGTGTTGCAAGGATTTACAATCTGTGAAATCAAAGGAGTTTGTCAAGTATTCATGCTTAATGACAGAACACATCAATTTCAAAGCTATTCCACATTCCCAAATGGATGCAAGATTTCTCTCAATGATTTCAAAGGGAACGATATTGGCTTTTCCCAAGTGGACAGTCTTAAGTCTTTAAATTTCTAGGAATCATACAAATATGGTTAAAGGAGTCAACTGCCTTGAATGTTAATGAACTGATGTTATCAAGCCAAAGCACAAAGTATGTTTCTCTATCAAAGATCAATTATAAGCATTTCCTCTCTGTTCCTCTTTTTAAAAAAACGTCTTCCCTGTATAACACCTGCATGTATTGTGATGATTAATTATTATTTCTGAGGGTTGATCAATTGTGCACAAGCAAATCAATCATCCTGCATCTCAGTATCAATTTTCTGCTTGAGTTTTCATGGTACAGTTTGAAGGGGTTCAGGCTGAACTCACTAGCATTTATCATTTAGTACAACTTGTTTGTTTGAACAAATGGAATTGAATATACAGAAGTGAAAGCATCTTACATCTCAACAACACTTCTATTTTTATTCCTTTTTTCTCTAATTTTGAAGTAGGGTCTCATTAAATTATCTAGAATAGCTTGTAACATGTGTTTCTTCCCTCAGCTTCCTATGTCTCTAAGATTACAGGTATGTGCCACCACACCTAGCCCTCCCTTCTTTGTTTTTTCTGATATGGTTCTATAGACACGGTTTCATTAAATGTATGTTTCTAAAATTATTTCCAGAGATAAAGAGAACCTAGGTTCTCTTGGTCATATGAGTTCAAACAAAACTTCACCTTGGAGACTTCAAAGTGAGAAAGATTTGGGAATAAATCCAACAAATTGTATGTTTGTCATATCAATAATATAATGGTTCTTTTGTGTGTATAGACTGAAAAGCCCATGAATTAAGTGTTTTTAAAGAGTCATAATTATTGTATTTTTTAAAAAGTTTATTTCCTTTCCACTGACCTATGGAACCAAAGAAATTACATGGATCATATTTTTAAATAATGGAGGCTGAGATCACAATGACTTGTGGCTCCCTACTCTATAGGCTATTAGTAAGGTAACAAAAATGAATAAAACACCAAAATAAAGTATCTTATACTGTTAGTCCATCTGTCAAATATATCTTGCCACAAAGGAAATAGAAAACTATATTCGCATACCAGGATGATTTTGGTTTAGAATTTTGAATAGCTGGCTTGACAGGGAAATTATGAACCCAAATACTCTCATATAAAAGAATGTTGGAACTCTTTCTAGATGTGGTATTCTGACTTCATAGGATTCTGCTATTTTTTTTTTTTCCATCTACGAACAACAATTTGAACTCTGGCTTAGATCCTGTGATGGCACTCTTGTTTTGTTTTTTTTTTTTTTTTTTAATTTAGTCTCATTTATTTTATTTTCTTCTTTATTATCAAGTACTTTTTAATAAACATTTTAATACAAGCTTCTCTGTGAATACATTATATATATTTAGTTGTAGGTGGACATAATACCTTTATTTTATTTATTTTTTTTTTATTTTTTTTTTAATTTTTTATTGATTATTTAAAGCCTTACATAGCTCATGATATATCATCTTTCATACATTAGACTCAAATTGTGTTTTGAACTCCCATTTTCACCCCAAATATAGATTGCAGAAAGGTAGCAGAATACAACAGACACTAATATGGCATTATGTAAAAATGTGAATATTTTATTTATTTTTTTAATGTGGTGCTGAGGATTGAACCCAGTGCCTCACAAGTGCCAGGTAAGTGTTCTACCACTGAGCCACAGCCCCTCAAATATTTTTTTTAAAACCACATTAGCTATTACACCACTGGTAAAGAGTTCTATTTCATCTTTACCCATGATATTTCATTATTTTCCTTTGCATTCCAGTTTAGTTATGGGGATCCTGTCCATGCATAGGGTCTCATTCATTCTAGTATTCATTTGCTTGGCAACAAAAATGTATAAAGATTTTGGGTCAAATTAGTGTTTGATGGATGGCCCTGTCTACATAATGGGAATGATTAATTCATTGGACTGTAAGCCTGGAGACTGCCATCAACTTGCTGAAAGGGGTTGGCTAGCCAGCTCATATCTGGAGAAAGGAATCCTTATAGACCTCTCTTCTTTATACCACCCCTGTCAAGGAGGGCCTAGAAGCCAGACATATCACCTAGACCTAACCAAAAGCAGCAAGTCTTAACAGAAGCTTGAACTACATGAAAATATCAAAATTGATTTTCTCTGCAATACTGAATCTAAAGTCAATCTCTGAATGAAATCAATCTCAATCTGCCATCCCTCATTCTCTATTTCTCCTCTCCTGACTCTTTCCCTCCTTTCCTTTTGCTTCTTTTTTTTCTTCCTTCCTTTATCTTCTCCTCTCTCACTCATGCCCCTTTGATTCCCTTTCTCTTTTTCTTCTATGCTCACACATGCATAATATCAGTAGAGCTAATTATGGGTAATATTGAATTGTTTATGAATCTTTTTACCCATCGAGTCAACACCAAGGGGTGTTGATCTGAGTTCTCTTTCTCTCCCACCTGTCCTTCTTTCTAATTATGAAGTCAGACTTTGCTGCTAAACAGCTATAATTTCATTCTATTTTGCTTCTTTCGTGAGAATTTAGGCAGTTTTACAAGAGGCACTTTAAATACCTATCATTTTTCTAGTCATCTTTTTGTCAAAATGTTACCTTCTCACTAAACTAATATTTTCTGACAAAGAGCTAAATAATAGTGATTACAGATCACAGCAATGGGATCTTGCCTGCATCTCTAAGTTGTCTAGGTTCTGGGTATCTAGGCAGCTTTATCCTATTAGAGCCCTAACACTATAATTATATTAGACTGGGACAACCTCATTCCTTCTCTTTCCCTCATTAAATATTTTGGGAACAATTTGATCTGCCCTTTAGAAAAAGTCACATAGTCTCATTGGCCTTGGTTTTGGCTCCATGTTGCTAAGCATCTGCATGAAAAAATGAAAAAAAAAGCAATTACCCAATTTTTTTGTAAACATCTGAGTTTCTACTATGATTGATAAGGTCTGCCTTTCTCTATATAAAGTTAAGTGAAGGTTTATTTTATCTCTTCATGTCATTCAGGCTAATATACACCTTAATCTGACTGCTCAGATCATTTTAATAAAGGTGTGAAACTTCTGGAATTATTTAAAAACTACCTCATATCTCTTCATTTTGCATGTTTAGAGATAGACTTTGCCAATATCAGTGCCAGCTGCTGGAATGCTTTACATATTTGGCTTTTTTCCCCTCTGCATTGAATTTAAGCTCTTTGATTTAAAATTTGTTTCCATTTGAGAACAGCAATTTTCACTTTCTAAAAAAGGAATGTAATGTTTCATCAAAGTTACAGAAGATGTTTTAAACTATTTAGATTACAAAAATGTAAGAACTTTTTGAGAGAAAAAAAATTGTTAGTATAGGTAACCCACATGGAAATGTTAAATGCATATGTAAATCTAGTCTAGTCTTCCTTGTGAACAGCCAATGGAAATCCCTCCCTTCCCAACAAACCTGCCATCTAAGCTGAGAACACTTTTTCAGAAGCCCACTGTAGGATATTCTGGCATACCAAGTTAGGACTGTGCCAGATGCTTCCTCCTTCCATTGAAGGTCATCTCCCACAAGACTTCTGAAATTCAATATTGGAAGGGGTGAATGT
The DNA here is from genome assembly GCF_964194105.1 of Spermophilus citellus. Taxonomy (NCBI): domain Eukaryota; kingdom Metazoa; phylum Chordata; class Mammalia; order Rodentia; family Sciuridae; genus Spermophilus; species Spermophilus citellus. The sequence continues at coordinate 114,527,203 of NC_138190.1, read as the reverse complement.
CTTAATTCCATATGAAATTTATTAGGTGCTCTTTTTATTCAAAATGCAGACTGAGGTGCTCCCTGAAACTCCCATGTGAAATACCTAAATAATTAGTCTAAAGTTTCTAGTTACTTTCTTATTAAATGATACCCAGTGTTATAAATCTGCTTTTGTTCATCCTCTATATTCTTTTATTGGCATATCCCACAATTAGCTGGGATTACTGCTGATAGTTTTGCTTGTCTTATGAGTTTATAAGTGACAATAGACTTGACATGAAAGTAAGAATTGTCTATCTTGGAATTGCCTTCTATAATAAATGTTCTTTCCCTAGGATTCATGATAGACTTCAGCCTAATTGGAAATAGATGATTCTTCCTAGAAATGGAATCTAGTATATTGGTAGTTTTTCCAGTATTTAGTTGCCTGCAAGGCAAACCAAGTTTTGAATATGAGGATGAGATCTTAGTTAAAAGTACTAACACTGACAATCAGCAGTTTTTCTAATAACAACCAGTAGTGAAGAGCAAAATTTATAAAAAAAATACTGAGCAAACTGCTATCAGTCCAGAGACTTAGTAGTAATGAGTTTAATATAATAAATTAAATATGCACAACGTTAGGTAACAATGAAAGAACATGAAGACAATGATACCATGTGTTAGCAGAAATAAACCAGCCTTCATTCATTCATTCAGCAAACATTTATTGTCTATTTTGTGCCAGGCACTGTGGAATTTTGGGAACATAGTCATGAATAGGGCAGCTTGAGAAATTTCCATATTCACTCAAAGAAACTTCCTGGGAATGGATGTGTACACAGAACCTTGAGAAAAGTCTTATCGAAGTTTCTATAAATCACACCATTTTAGTTAGAATTGTTGGAGGAGCAGAATAGGAAAAGGGTTATACAAGACATGTTTGAACTTGAAGCTTGGGAGACTGAATTGAAAGAGAAGTCATATTTCCTGGGACTTTAGTTAACAATGAAAGTCAGGTAATCTGATAAATGGAGAGATAATCCAACAAAAGGGTAACACATAGGCTTGGACTTGGGGAACAAATAAAATAAATTATCTCAAAGACAAATCTCTGGAAAAGAGCCTGTAGGCTTAAAAGTGTTACTGCAAAGAAGATGGATTTTGTCCTCCTAAGCTTTGCCAACTTCACCATTTTGAGATCATAGGCTTGTGAGGTATCTTTAAAACATATATGATATATGAATAAGGAAGAAACCTAATTACATAATTAATGGGTGAATGTAATCTGACTGCAGTGATTTTTTTCATTTTACATGACTTAAATCCTGAGAATTCAACATGCTATAACAGAATATTTGATCTGTTAGAATGAACTCTGAACAAAATGATAGGTGAAGGTTGTTGTCAGTGAGAAGTATCATAACAACAACCTCCCCCAATCTTTTATGTCTATATTCTCATCAGGCACCAGGCACTAGTCTAAGAACATTACCCACATAACCTCATTAAATTCTTATAACTGTCAATGAAGAAAGTTGTACCATCATCTTAGGGAAAAAATTGAGGCTAGGAAATCTATGCATGTTTCCAAGATCATGCAGATAGTAGCCTGCAGATTCATGATTTAAACCCAAGAATTCTGGCTACAGAGTCAAGCTTCTAAGTATTTTGTAAAATTCATTGCTTTAATTCACACATGGTAGAAACAAAAGTTACTCAAAAGTGCTGCCACACAATTTTGTATTGAATTCATCTTATTTCTGTTTCACAAAATTGAAATATAGGTTTCTTTGAATTAACTAAGAGTAGAGAATCAAGGATATTTGTTAAACATAACGGGATAATTCCTTTCAAAAACACATTGTTGCCTCAATCTTACAAACAGTTAATGTACATTTTTACAATTAAGATCCATTTATCTATTACAGACCTAGCTTGCCAGGCTAGGTCTGCAACAGATAAATGGATCTTCTGGAATGACCCTTAGAAGTTACTTGGATGTCCACATGCAGAAGTTTAAACCATTAACAACCAGGTCTCTCAAAATCTAGTTCCTAGCTCTCCAAAATAGTCAATCTGATTTTAATCTGATAAATGATTAAAATTAAACTACCTAAGCTTGTAGGAAAAACTTCTGGTGAGGGTGTTAGTTAATTTGCTAACACACTCCTCTTTTTAAATTGCCATTGCAAGAGGAAATATTTAAATATTGTGAAAAATGGAATATTGCAGAATATTTCGTGTTCATTGGAGAAGAGTTTGGTGCATAGATATATGTAGTAATCTCTGACCTTTTAGAGTTTTAACCCAATAGTATATTGATTTGAATTAAAATAACTAGCTTTCTCTTGTCAGAACACTGCCCCACACTTCTCCCCCAAATGAATTTTTGCTCTATTATCTCCATGCCATGTATTCAACATATTCTTTCTCTTTGTTAAAGATAAATGACATTTTATTTTTTTCTTGAATGCTTTCATTCACATATGAATATAATTAAATTGAAATTTGCCCCATGTTAACAGTAATTAACAAAAAGATGTTTTGTGATCAAACACAGCATGGGGGTACAGGCCTATAATTCCAGCAACTATGGAAGCCTGGTCAGGAGGGTGGCAAGTTTGAGACCAACCTGGGCAACTCAGTGAGATCCTGTCTCAAAAGAAAGAATAAAAAGGGATGGGTCTGTGGCTCAGTAGTAGAGTGCCCTGGGTTCAATCCCTAGTACTACAAGGAAAAAATGTGTTAGTCAAGGAAATGTTAGCAGAATTGTCTAGGGTAGGTCTTTTGTGTGATTAGAACAGCAGTGTTAAAGTTTTTAGTATAGTCATAAATAAATGATGGGTACAACAATTGTGTGAACCAATTAATCATGATTCATATATTTGTAGGAGAAAGTCACAGTATTTTTTAAAGTGTTGTCCTTGAATATCTGCATCTGAATTACCTGAGGTGTCTGTTAAAGGTATAGATTCCCTGGCATCACTCCAGTCACAACTTGTGAGTCAGAATATCAAAAGCTGTAGCATGGATTCTACATTTTAATCAAATTCCCCAAATGATTCTTAAGGGAACTGAAGTTTGAGAACCACTATCTTACAAGTATATACTTTTATCAGGGGAGGGTACTAGGGATTAAGCCCAAGAATACTTCACCACTGAGCATTATCCCCAGCCTTTTTTATGTTTGATTTTGAGACAGGGTCTTGCTAAGTTGACTAGGGAGTCCTTAAGTTTCTGAGGCTGGCTTTGAACTTGTGAACCTTCTGCCTCAGCCTTGTGAGCTGCTGGGATTACGGGTGTGCACCACCATGCCTGGCATAAGCATATACTTATATCCATTCAAAATATACATATTGAAAGGAAAGTGACCACAACACTCAGAGCGACCAAGAGATATTTTTTTGCAGCAATGAGAAAGAGGAGAAGAGAGAGAGGGAGAGGCGAGAGAAGAAACAGAGAGCAAGAGAGAGCGAAAGCAAGAGAGAGTGGCCCGGCAGGAGGGAGTTTTTTTTTATTTGAATCAAATGGGGTATAATTTCTCATTTTTCTGAGTGTATGGGTTGCAGAATCACGTTGGTCGTACAGTCACCTATATACATACAGCAACAAGAATGTATATTTTATTCTGCTGCCCTTCCTATCCCCCTTCCCCTCCCCTCCCTTCCCTTCCCATCACTTCTCTCTACTCAATCTAATGTGACACACTTCTTTTTCTTTTTCTCATTACAACATCATACATGTATTCTGTATAATGATGAGGGTCTCCTTCCATCTTCGTGCAATTCCCCTTCTTCCTCCTTTTCCCTCCCACCTCTCTTCCCTGTTTAGTGGTAATCATCTTCTCATGCTCTTCCTCCCTACCCCATTTTGAGTCAACCCCCTTATATCAGAGAAGACATTCAGCATTTGTTTTTTAGGGATTGGCTAACTTCACTTAGCATAATCTGTTCTAATGCCACCCATTTAGAAGGGAGTTTTTATAGCCAAAATCTAATGGTGTCTTTGGGTCTGCAAGCTGCCCTGTTCGCGTAGGATGATTGGAGCATACATTAGTTGCTAAGGGTGTCATCTTCTGCCTTCAGGCAGACAGGCAGGGGTCAGATGTGAGTTTCCATTGCACCAGACGGGTGTGGGTGGAATGTTCAGCCTTGAGTGGAGTTGAGTATTCAGACTTGATGCAAACAGGTGATAAAGAACCAGATAGGGGAGGGGGGGTGTGAGTGCGTGGGTTATCCTGCAGGTAACATTCATTCAGCCTGCCCTGCAGACAACTTAGTTCAGCCTGTCCTGCACCTAACTCATATAGCTTGCCAGGCTAGGTCTGCAACAAATAAATGGATGTTGTCCTCTGGAATTACCCTTAGAAGTTAAAATTAACTCCTTCAGAACTTATTTTACCATGGGCTTGCTGGATTTAGCAAATAAAACTGCAGGACTCATAGTTAAGTTTAATTTCAGATAGACAACAAATAACATCTTTTCTCTAGATGCACTGTACAATATTTGGGACAACTAATGCTAAAATTATTTGCTGTTTATAAAAAACTTTAAATGTAATTGTATTTTATCTGGTGCTATTGTTTAGATAAGAGGTATCCCCTAAAAACTCATGTGTAGGACAATATATGAATTCTCAGAGATGAAATGATTGGGTTATGAGAGTCTTAACCTAATCAGAGAATTAATGCCCTAATATGGATTAACTGGGTGGTAACTATAGGCACTAAGGGTGTGGCTACAGGAGATAGGTCACTGGGGTGAGCCTTTGGGTTTATGTTTTGTCCCTGTTGAGCAGATCCATCTCTCTGCTTCCTGTTTGCAACTTCCTGAGCTGTCTTCCCATATCCTTCTGCCATGATGTTCTGCCTCACCTAGGGTCCAGAGCAATAAAGTATGTCATCTATGAACTGAGACCTCTGAAACTGAGCACCAAATAAACTTTTCCTCTTGTATGTTGTTCTTGTCAGGTCACAGTGACAAAAAAAAATGACTCAAACATCTGGCAACCCATGAGGAGAAAATCGAGGTTAAGGAAATTGAGGTCCAGAGAGGAAGAATGACATTCTACAATGCTATGTTATCCCTAGAATTTCATGGCTTCTACTTTTGCTATAAAGCATTGATTTCTGCTCTTCTGAAGACTGAAGACTTTCTTTCACGATGGCCATATGTTCATAAAAAATGAAACTATAGTATCAATTAATTTTCAAATAATTAAAACCCAAAGTCTTTCTTTCTCTCCCTTCTTCTCCCTTCTTCTCCCTTCCTCTTCTTTTATCCTCTTTTATTTTATCTCTCTCTTCCCCTCTCCTTCCCTCCCTTCATTTTTTTTCTTCCTTTCTTTTTTATACTGGGGATTGGACCCAGGGGTGCTTTAAAAACGAGCAGCATTCCCAGCCCTTTTTATTTATTACATGTGTGTGTGTGTTTAATTTTGAGACAGAGCTTTGCTAAGTTGTCAAAGCTATCCTTGAACTTGTGATTCCTGCCACAGCCTCCAAATCATTGGGATTACAGACACATGTCACCATGTTTAGCCTAAAATATTTCTTTTATAACAAAAATTCCTATGTGCTAGTGTTTTTTTTAAATTAATCACCCAATGCTAGAAACATGTTTCTACACAATTAAATTATTTCATATAGGTTTCCCCTTCCTATTGAAAACTTTTTGAAAGACTCTTTCATCCACCTCCATCCCCTCCTAACTTCTCCCCACCCAATCTTTTAGACTCAGTGTCTGACCAAGAAAGCAGGTGGAGAATTCTGAGGCCTCAGTTCTACTACCCAAGTGCTAGGATTATGAAGCTCCAGGAATTAGGGCTTGTCATTCTGAGGACCATACTGCAGAATTTAAGTGGTTTGAGCATAGAAAGAAAAGCTTGCCTTTACAGTTAAAAAAAATAGTTAGGGACAGGATCAAATAGTGTTGAAGGGTGTTGCATGCCACCACTCTTGTATCTTAAGGATATAGAAAACTTGTTGAATGTTTCTTCCAATACTGAATTATTAAAAGGCAATTTCCTCTATTCATCCATGGGCTATATCTTTGAATAGTAAAAGTTTGTAAATTAATAAAGTTTTTATGTATTTGACTTTTAATTGAATTGATTCCCAGAGTGATTGGTCTAGTATCATATACTCATTTAAACTATATCATACCCTTCTCTGCAACATGTTTCATATGCAACTCAACTTCAAATACAGTATTTATTTTGTCTTTAAAAACAAAAATTCCTGCTAGTGAGTGGTTAGAACACACCTGGCCTCTTTTCTAAGCCCAATTTAAATCCAAATAAATACTATGGAAGAAGCTAAGAAGCTTTATGTCAAGCAACACTTATCTTTATTACATACTTGCCTAACAGGCTAGAAAGACTTTTTGTAGCAATAATCTCTTAGGCTTCTTTTCAATTTAGTAAGTATCAAAATGCGTTCACATCCATTATCTCATTTACTTCTTATAACAGCCTTCTGAGTTTGTATTGTAATTATTATCTTCAGATTCCATATTTTATATGTTATAAAACTAAAGCTCAAATACATGAGCTAATGTCCTTGAGGTCACACATCATTGTGGCAGAAACCCATGTTCTTAACCACCATTAAAACCACCAGTAAAACTTCTTTTTACTTCTCTTCCTCCTCCATTTCCTTCTTCTTCACCTATCTCTTCCTTCTCCACCATCTTTTCCTCCTCTTCCAACTGCTTATCCAAAAGGATTTATTGAGCTTATTGGGTGCCAGGAATTATGCTAAGTGATTTAAATATATATTTTCATTTTATTCACTCAGTAACATTATGATGACATTCATTAAACAAATGTTATTCAAATGAGATATATTAAAAGTACAGTATCAGGAATTGGTTTTCACATAGTGGTAGAGGCTGGTTAGGCAAGTCTGAAATCCATAGGACAAGCCCAAGGAAGCAAAGTTAATAAATTATTTTCCCCTCCCTTAGTAAAACTCTTGGAAATGAAAATAATTATATGATAAACTGCCTTGGAAAACACTCTGGCAAGTACTCAAAAAATTAAACAGTGTTACCATACCTAGTTCTATTCATGTGTGTATATGTATCTGTGTGTGTGTATTCAGGAGAATTGAAAATGTATGTCCACACAAAAACTCCAATATTCAGAGCAACATTATTCATATAGACAAAAGTGGAAATGGCCTAAATATTTACTAATTTAATATATAAATGTGGTGTTGTCATACAATGGATTATTATTCAGACATCAAAAATAATGAAGCACTAGTTCATAATAAAACATGGATTAACCTTAAAATATTATCCTAAATGAAAGAAGCCAGACACAGAATATCACATATTGTATGATTCCATTCAGAATAGGCAAATCTGTAGAAGTAGAAAGTAGGTCAGTGACTGATATAAATGACTTCTAGTTGTTTTTTTTTTTGAGTTGTAGATAGCCACATATCTTATTTTTATTTAATTTTATGTGGTTCTGAGGATCAAACCCAATGCCTCATGCATTTGAAGCAAGCACTCAACCCCTGAGCTACAGCCTCAGCCCCCCGCCTTTTTTTTTTTGAACTGATGAAATGTTCTGAAACTGGATAGTGATGATACTTTCATAACTTTATGAATATACTAAATCTCATTGTGTTGTATACTGCAAAAGGATAGATTTTCTGATATGCAAATTATCAATAAAACAAAATTAGAAGAACAAGCAAAATTGTAAGATAATCCAAAAAAAACACAACAAAACAGATGTAAATTACTTCTTGACTATCCCTATCCAACAGATGTGAAAAACTCTGACTAGTAAAGTAAAATGGCACATAAGTAATAGGTGAACCATGATTCGAATATAAACCTTCTAATGGCAAGTTCATTTTCTCCAATCTCTGATAATATATGATTCACACAGCATACTACCTGAGTATAAAAATATATACTCTGGCACTGAAACCAAATTTTAAGATGACAAGGAAAATATCTCTGGAAATTGGATTCCCTCTGTTCTGACTCTTTTTGATTTTCCCATGAGTTGACTATCACCTAATGTGATAATAACAATTATGAAAAATAGTTCAGGCAAGATCTTGAACATAAGGGATAAACTAGTGTCCTGGTAGTTACTGAAACTAGGAGGAAGATCAGTGTGAATGGCAGTATCTCTATTTGATTCTGAACCTCAGATTTTTACATCTGTGAGTGTGATTCTTATTCTTCAACTTCCTAGTGTCTAGTTTTCCCCTATAGCTGTGAACCAGGCTGAACCATCAAGCAGGATCTAAAAGGCTTCTGTTGAAGATCCTGTCAGTACAGATGGTGAGGGAGGCTTGTGATTAAATCATTTGGTGAAGTGTTGCTTTCATGCATTAAGAGGTAAGAAAGTGCTAATTTTCCATAAACTCAGAAAATTTGGAAGTGTCTTTCTTCTGCAATGCCTGACAGAGATACCTACAGAGCATTAATAACCTATTCCAGTTGCAATTATTTGCTTTGGATAAACTTTGATGCCAAATTTTCATAGAAATACTCATGCATATTCAATAAAATTATATTCTTTTTAATTTTTTTTATTTGTCAATGGGTCTTTATTTTATTTATTGATCCATGATACTGAGGATCAAACCCAGTGCTTCACACATGTTAGGCAAGCACTCTGCCACTGAGCCACAACCCCAGCCCAATATAAAATTACATTCTTAATTATCCTTAGGCCATTCATTCTGGAATGTTACAAATTTTATTTAAAATTAAGCTTATAGAAAAAAAACAAACCAATTCCAATCACAAAAGTTTTTCCAATTTATCCAGAGTAATTTTACATATACACACACATATGTACATACACACACACACACACACACACACACACACACACACACATATAGAGAGGAATGCAAGGATTTGAAAACACATGTAATATTGCTGTTAATGGATGGCTTAGAGATTCATTGTTCATATCAATGTAGGCAAGGGTTTTGGTACATCCTGGGGGATTTTCCATTTTTATTAAAGGGAAAAAGAAAGACCCTTTCTCTGAGGAGAAATGATCAATATCTGAGCTTCTTGGACTTCATTATGTTACATATGTACCATATTTTACATTTCTTCTAACACTATTTCAATTCAATAGTTGGAAGATTCGTTCTGAAATATCATTCTTGTCATTTCTTTTTTCAGGGAAAACACATGAGTAGGAAGACTACAAGAAGTGGTTGCCCATTACAAACAGCATTTTTATTAGGACCATATGTTCAAAGCAATCGGGGAGGAAGTATAGAACATATGACTGCCTGAGGGGATGGGGATAATACTTGGGGTACACAATAGGCTAACAAAAACTAAGAAAATTTGTCCTTAGCATATTTATCCTACAAGAAATACTAAAGGGAGCCTTTCAAGCTGAAAAAGAAGAATGCTAGAGACTCAAGTCTACATGAAGAAATAAAAAATGACCCAAAATGTAACAACATATGCTGTGGTTCTGGTCACTGATGTGGTCAATTAGTCGCTGGGCTACCTTGTCGAGTGGGGTAGAGACGCGGAATCAACACACAGACTCTGGGAGCTGGTGAGAGAACTGGCTGGAGACCCACCTCAGGTCATCGTCCAGTAGCTCAGTTTATTTTTGGAATGCACACAACTGTTATAGGGTTCAAGTGAGGTGTGCCCATCAATCATACACAAGCAAGATAGTATCCATAAGCCAATCATCTTATGCCTAATGTAACCGCACTATGAGGATGCTCTAAATATTGCTCTCATCAGGAAGAGTCTTTGTACCTAGGGGAGGGGGTTTCTATGTTAGAGTTCCATGTCGAAGCTCCTGGCTATCAGTTGCCTGGCCTGGCGGCTTGGCAACACTAACCCTAAGTGTTAAGGAGCAGAGCATCCCATCCTGCAGGCCTTCCTATCAGGCCTGAATGAGAGTAGATTCTTCAAGCTCTCCGAGCTGCTCATAGCTGCTAGCTGCTAGCTGTAAACTGCAAGTTATTCCAACAAACATAGAAAATATAGTAGGCAGCATAAGTGTAGTCTTGCAACTCTTTTATTCCTATCTGATAAAAAAATACAAAGTAATAAAAATCTGCTAGTAGGTATGAAACAAATAAAAATGCTGAATATATTATTACTCATTAGAGAAGTGTAAATCAAGCCCACAATAAGATACCACTTCACACATATTAGGATAGTTATAATTAAAACCACAGATAATAATAATTAATGGTAAGGATATAGAGGAAACAGAACCCCCATACATTGTTAGTGGGAATGTAAAAGGTACAACCATTTTGAAAACAATTTGGAAATTCATCAAAAAATTAAATATAGAGATACCACATAACCCAGCAACTCCCCTCCTAGGCATATACAAGAGAATTTAAAATATATGCCAACTTATATTTGCACATGAATATTTATAGCATAATTATTCATAATAGACAAAAAGTGGAAACAACTTAAATGCTCATCTATGAATATACAAACTGTAGTATATCAATATAATAGAATATTTTTCAGTCAAAAAGGAATGAAGTACTGTTACATCTAGAACAAAGTGTATCTTTTTTATTTGTTCTTTTTAGATATACATAACAGTAGAATGCATTCTGACACACACTGTGATATATACATGGAGCATCTTAAAAACATTATGCTAAGTAAAAAAAAAAACAAAGACAAAAGCCATGTACTGTATGATTCATTTTTTATAAAAGGTCCATAATAGGCAATTCCATAGAAATGAAAAGGAGATTAGTGTCTACTAGGGACTGGGGTTGATGGGGAGTGGGGAGCAACTGTTAGAGGGTATAGGGCTTCTTTTGGGGGGCTATGAAAATATTCCTGGATTAAATAATGTTGATAACTGAACACTTTGTGGATATACTATAAGCCACTAGATTGTATATTTTAGAGGGTTCATTGAGAAGTGGGTTATATCTCAATAAAATGTAGGAATAAAGGAATCAAACTATAACAAAATGTTAATGACAATATGTGGGCTGGGATTGTTGCTCAGTGGTACAGCAGTCTAACACATGTGAGGTACTGGGTTTGATCTCAGCACCATATAAAGATAAATAAATAAAGGTATTGTATCCATCTACAACTGCAAAAAATATCAAAAATATAGTAAAATACTTATAATAAAAATTTGTCTATGGATGAAATACTTATCCCTTTAAGAATTCTCTGCCATTACTGGCATTCACCAACCTAGTTATAAACAATCTCAGCAGAAAAGGTCTTTAAAAGGAAATTATATTCCATTTGATTCTAAAGTTTAGCCTTGTGTGCATGCCAAATGAAAGTCCAGGGACAGGGACAAGAATCTGGGCCAATAGACCAAGTATGACCTATGACTTTTACAGGTTCTAATTAAAATTATTTTTCTTTAGTAAGCCAAGAGAGAGAAGATAGCTTTCAAAGTTATGGTATTTATGTTGAGGACAATTAACACTCAAACACTTGGCTAGTCATCCACAAATTATCTCTTTAATCTGCACATATATTTACTCACTTTGATGTATATTTGCATGTGTTGCTTCAATTTAAAAAGCTTATAAGCAAATAAGCTTATTAAGTCATACCTCTCTAATACTCAAAACTCTCAAGTGACTACAACATGGACAAATCCAAATAATTAAACCTGGCCTGCAAGTACCATTTGATCTGATTGTCTTCTCCACATCCAGTGCACTCTCTCACACCTCTACAGTCATAATTACCATCCTTAAGTTACCAAACCCTTCTCATCTTGTATCTTTGCCCTTTTAATTTCTTTGTCCTTCCCATCTTGTATATTTGCCCTTTGACTTTCTTTGAACTAATGAGTCTTCCTTCAGTTAACCACAGCCAGATCTTATTCAGGTCACAATTCGAATTGTTACCTACTTAATTGTTCCTTCTCCAACTTCATTCTCTATTACATCACTCTATTATAATGTTTTTAACTGATTTTTAAGTTATTGTTGTATTCTGTTGCTATGGTTGTGGGCAGTTTAAAAGGAGAAAGCAATTTTCATTTTTTAAATACAGATTGACCTTTCAAGGTAGACCCCAACTTGGGCAAAGCTAACAAAAAAACTGACTTTAAAACACAGTATAATTTCCTCAGAGCATTGGAGTCATCATTCGTTCCATTGTCATGTGCAGTACCTTGATCTCTTAGGTGAAAAAAGTGATAAAAGAAGATTGAAAACTTAGCTAGTCTCTCTTAGAGGGCAGCAAAATGGACAAATGTGAACCTGATATATAGTGTGGAAGAAATACAAATCCTGAAAACATATTTCACTCTTTATTACTTTTGATTTTAGTAATTTCTGATAATAATTTTAATCATTGATATATAGTATTTTTAAAAATCTTCTAAATTTTAGAAAATATGCAATACTGCAGTGTCTGTTCACATCCAGTTTCTCTTATACTTAACATCTTGCATTAGGATGGTACATTTATCACAGTTAATTATCCAATAATGGTACATTATTACTAACAGAAGTCCATATGTTATTCAAGTCTCTTTAGTTTTTAACCTGATTTCCTTTTTTGTCAAGATCTCTTCTAGGATACCATTGTTGTTATGCCTCCTATCTTAGTCAGTTTTTAATTGTTCCAATAAAATACCTGAGGCTGAATACTTTTATAAAGAAAAGAGATTATTAAGGACATAGTTCTGGAGATTCAGCATCATGGCACTAGCATCTGCTTAGCATTGGAGAGGGCCTCATGGTGGATGGTATCACAGTAGTGGGAATATGTGCAGAAGGAAAGAGGTCTAATAGTGAGACAGGAAAAAACAGAGTAGTTAGAGACCAGGCTTGCTCCTTTTTTTTTAAATTTAAAAAATTTTGTTTAGTTGTAGATGGACACAATACCTTTATTTTATTTATTTATTTTTATGTGGTGCTAAAGATCGAACCCAGGGCCTCACGCATGTTAGGCGAGCACTCTACCACTGAGCCACAACCCCAGCACCTCCAGGCTTGCTCTTCATAACAACCTGTTCTCTTGGGAACTAATCTTCTACTAGACCTGACCCACTCCAGATAAAGAGAATAAATTCATTCTTGAGGTCAAACCCCATGATCTAGTTATCTTGTAGTGAGTCACACTTTTTAAAGTTTCCATCACCTCAACATTGCCACACTGGAGACCAAGTTTCCTGTATATGAACACTGGGGGACAAACTATGTATAAACTAAGGTATCTACTTAGGTTCTTTTAGGCTGTGACAATTTCTGAAACTTTTCTTTCTTTCTTTTCTTTCTTTTCTTTTTTTTTTTTTGATCATGTTGAGAGTAATGAGAAGTACTGATTAAAATATTTTTAAAATTTCCCTCAATTGGAATTTTTCTGATGTTTTTCTCATTATTAAACTGGCGCTTCAGGGAGGAAGAACAAGGAGGTAGAGTGCCATTCTCATCACTCCAAATCAAAGATATATGTTATTCGCTTGACTTACTACTAATGATGTTCATCTTTATTATCTGGCTGAGGTTGCTTTCTCCACTGTAAATATGCTATTTTTCCTCCTATCCATACTCTGTGTAGTCTATGTATAAAGATTGGAGATATGCATCTTGAGGTCAGAGTATCTACATAAAGTGTTTCAGATTATTTTTCATGGAATGTTTGTTTTCTTCTCCCCGTTTATTTTTGGAGCTTTAATTTAATATTATTTTATTACACAATTTTTCGAGCTTTGGCTATTAACTTTTTCAGTTGGATACTGAAATTAGTCTATTTTTGTAATTTCTTTAATGTTTTGGTACTACAAGTTATTGTGCAGACATATTGTATACTACCTGCACCATTCTTAGAATCATCCATATATCCAAGTAGCCTTGGTTCCTTTTTATTAAAAATGATAGTCAAGAACTGGGTGCTAGGTATTCTCACTGCTAATATGGTGTCATTGCTCCTACACCTCCTCAGTTGACAGAAAAAAAACTGTGTATTGTATATATACCCATAACTATATCTATATTAAGCTAAACATGAGTTAAAATTAATGTTTCCAACTCTGATCCATTATCACATGGATCATTTCTACTTTCTCCCATTGCTTGTCAGCAACCTCCCATTCCAACAGCAAGAAACCTGGCTCCCACCATTTGCCATCATGTACTTTATTATTAAATTCCAGTGTACATTTATAATGGTTTCAGAATTGTTAGCCTATATTCCCACAGGAAGCAATTTTATCAACTAGTGGAAGTTCTTATTTTCAGTTATATTTTCTTTTAGTATTACAGTTACTACTCACTTCCCAAATTATATCAGCATACTCCTATTCCACCCAATCAGTGAAGTTGTTGCATAAATTTGAAATACTTAAAACCAGTGTGGTAATGCATACCTGTAGTCCCAGCTACTCATGAGGCTGAGGTGGGAGGATCACGTGTCTAAAATAGAGTTACATTATTTTTCACAGTCTACAGTCCATCCTGTGCTCCCTTAACCTCTTGTGTAATTTATTTTCTATTTACATATATTCAGATTATCTATTTATGCTATAAACTTCCATGAATATTGACAAATACATAATGTCATATATCCATAGGTATAGCTTGTTTGAACTTGGTTATATTAACACATATGAGACCAGGACATATAGTATATGGAAGAGATTTTTCCAAACTGAACACTTTAATAAATATATTTATCAGGGTGGCTTTAAAATATTTTGATAGAACATATTTTGTTATTGTTATTTCAAATTCTTTATTATTTGTCACAAGAATATTCTCCTGAAACGATGATGACGACTAGTTAACTCTTAATATTTCTGTAAAATAGTGCCTATGAGACTGTACATATTTTAATCTTTTCATCCCCTGAATGTTTGTTTGCTTTTCCATTTTAATACCCCAGTGTTATTCAGTAGATCACAATCTAATCTATAATACCATATCTTGTCAAGACAGATTTCATTCATTTGCTTTGTCCTTGTTTATATTTTCCTTATTTTTGGCAACCGCAGGAATACCTAGAAAAACCTAGTTCACAAAGGAATCATGAGACAGCCTAATGTTTGCAGATACCTAGTGGATTAAAAGTCAATATTATTAAAAAAAAAAAAAAACAACAGTCAAGCTCTGGGTGCTTTCATTGTCCCTCCTACTTTAGGCCTTCCTGTATTAGTGTCAGCCTGCCTGATTCCAGCAGAGCAAAAAGTATCTTTTACTAAGTTAAGCATAAGCTAAACCTGAAACTCAATTTGTATTCAGCCAAATATAACAATGTCAAATATGCTAATTGACATATATTTGTACATATTAATGTAGTACAATATAATACTTTGATATATATGTATAATGTATAATGATAAAATCGTGGTGATTAGCATTCTCATTTCCTGAAACATTTATCATTTTTATATATTGGGGACCATCATACTCTTCTAGTTATTTTGAAGTATATCACAAATTATTATTGTCTATAGTTACCCTAATGTTCTATAGAACATTAGAACTGATTCTTCCTATGTAACTGTATTTTCCCTTTGTATTTTTATTGATGCATATCAATTATACAGAATAGTGGGTTTTATTATAGCATAATCATACATGCATATAACCTAGTAAGATTAATTTCATTCCTCAGTTCCTCCCATTACCCCCTTACCCCTCCCTTCAACCTCTGCCTGATTCCTGTTCGCTACACTAATTTTCTCTCTTCTATATTTGTGACATCCTCTGGTTTGTTCCCTGTAGCTTGTACATATGACAGAAAACATACAGTACTTGTCTTTCTGAGTCTGGCTTATTTTTCTTAACATGAATGGTCTCCAGTGGAGCCCCCAAGAAAATTGTTGGAAATGCAATTCTAATGTTCTGCCCCTTACCTATTAACTCAGAAATTCTGCAAGTAGGGCTCAGCCATCTATGGTTTTCTAAAATATTTTTTAGTTGCAGATTGACACAATACCTTTATTTCATTTATTTATTTTTATGTAGTGCTGAGAATTGAACCCAGTGCCTTATACATGGTAGGCAAGTTCTCTATCACTGAGATACAACCCCAGCCCAGCCATCTCTCTCCAGGTTTTGTTTGATATCAGAAGCACTAGACTAGTAGATATTATTACAAGTCAATATTGCTTCTTTTTTTTCAGTAGAACATTTGTTTATTCCACTATGAAAACCTTTATATCTTTTCCTTTATTTCCAATAGATTTTTTAAGTCATAGAAATATCACAATATTCAGCTTTTGATTATATTTTTATCTATTTGAATGTAGATAAAAGCCCTCTGCCTCTGTAATGGTAGAAATTGTAGGAGGAGGGACTATGTATGTAGTCCCGATAGTAAATTATTATAAAGCTACATAATAAGAATAATTTTCTTCTTTCTGTTATTTTGGGTAATTTTATGGCCATTATGATTTAGTAGCAAATCTAGTAGGTCTAAAGTAAATTTAATCTCCTCAAAGAACACAAAAAATATTTGAAAGTTGTGGTAGCCTTCTTATGCCATGTGTACAGATAAGGAGTGATAGACAGTCTGTAGAGAGATAAAAATGAAAAAAAAAGTAAAGCAGACACAAGATCATGATACCACAACAAAAATGTGAGACAAACATAAAAGATGAATAGTTTTAAACTATTCTTCAGTTCATGCTTCCAGTACCTCTTGGGACCTGATGGTATTTCTGTACTTGAGGTCTGGAAAAAAGAAGTGAATCTTTATAAGAAAATCTTTCTACTTAGGCTTTTGTGAGTTTGCATGGCATGCCAACCAAAACACCCCCACTAGCATTGAAATATCTCTTTTACTACCTGAATCTGTTTCTCACCCTCTCCCACACTGGTATGGCTTCTAACTATTTTGAGTATGCTATAGTAACAGCTGGAAAATGCCTTTGAATAAATGAAGCTACCATATTGCAATACAATTAAGAATTCCTTATTATTGTGATATTATATATCAAAGCTAATAATAAATAAATATATTTTTCCTAAATATTAATTACATTATAGATGATATTCTCCTATATGACTTGAAATTTTCTCAGACAATAAAAGAATATCTTACAACTAAAGTGACATTGTTATTGGTTATTCAAAATCCAGAGTTAAAATCTCTTCTATTCAAACATTTTCTCTAAAACAGAAAATAAAATCCTTAGAGGCTTTATAAATAAAACTCATCTCATTAGAGTTATTTGTCTAATATGAGTGTAATATCATTTATATGGAGCCTTATGTTATTGTAATTTCATTTAGGCAATTGAATTGTAAAATTAGAGATGAAGAAAACAGCTCTCTAAATTACTCAAAAAAGTAAGGAATAAATTGTGTGAAACAGCAGAGTCCACCATGTATTATTTTCCTTTTGCTACCCAACGGCTCCAATAGGGCCCGAGGCTCCTTTACAGGTTATGTAGTCTTATAAACACAGTCCCTCTACCCCTAACACCATAACTGCCTGATGTTTCCTACCATAAATATTAGGCCAACAGGAATAGTTAAGAATACAAGAAAATAATCTCATAGAATGAGCAATCCTGGGCTACAATTAGGTAACTTTCCAGGTCACAATTCAGATGCTGCAGCTAAGACACTTTCTGATGAATCTTACCTCATATTTTCATGATTTGACTTCTCAGTTCTACTCTGTTCTTTGAATCCTCTAGATCAGGCAGATCCCACTTACTCAGCTCTTCTGTATACTAAACAATTTATTTCCTTCCAGGCACAGGGTGCAAGCCTGTAATCCCAGGGACTAGGGAGTCTGAGGCAGGAGGATCATAAATTCAAAGCCAGCCACAGCAATTTAGCAAGGCCCTAATTATCTTGGGGAGACCCTGACTCAAAATAAAAATAAAGTCAGACTAGGGATGTGGCTCGATGGTTAAGTACCTCATCAGTTTTTAAACTACAGATAAATTCCTTAAAGTTTCATAATTTGTAAAACAGGAATGCTATTTACTCTGCTATGAGAATAAATTAAAATAATTTGTATAAATATCTATTTTTTTGACATTTTATAGATTACCAATGCATCAAACCTTCTTCCACTTTCTCTGTTAGTCTTACTTTCTCCACTTATATGAATAACTCTTCTCTGAAGAGAAGACTCAAACTCCCTGTTATATTTCGTTCTGTTTTCTGTCAAGTAATATGTACCTTGTCATAATAGTTAATATTCATTTATCACTAACTGCCCAAGATACATTCCATGTTCTTCAATGTCTTATCTCAGTTAATGCTTATTAAGACCTTATGAAGTGGGGACAAATGTGGCCACTGTTTTACATTTGATAGGATGAATCTAAGAGAGTTTAAGTAATTATACAAATTATACAAATAGCTATTGGATGAATTAGGATTATATTAGGTATGCCTTCTCTAGAGTCAAATTATAGTATTTTCAGGGCATACCTAGTCACCAAAAGTTAACATTGATATTTTTTAACCTGTTAATATATCATCTAAATTTTGTCTTTTTAATGTCTCTATGAAGCATAACAGTATATACACATAATGGAAGCCCTAAATTGAATACGGGGTTTATAGAAAAGGTGTTATGCTATTGTGGGTGACAGAGTGGGCTCTGGATTTTGAATATCTGAGTTTTGATCTTCTTGCTGTGTGACTTTGGATAAGTTGCTTAGCACCTCCCCCATGCCTCAATTTCTTCATGGGTAATATGGGAGTAGAAAACTATCTATTAATTACCTTTTTTGTGAGGATTAAATATGATAATACATGTGATAAAAACTTTGAATAGTGGTCATCCTACAATAAGAACTCATTAAGATTTATATAATAGTTTCCATACTTCCATTTATGACCTAATTATCATATTTGAGGTTATAGTATACATCCTAAAAAAATGTCATTCCTTAGGAATTCTTGTTAAAAGATAATTTAATTTAATAAAACCTATAATTTGGAATGATTAAATTTTGCATTACCCTTTATTCTGAGAAAACTTTGACCTTTATATTTTTAAAAATATTTTATAGCTTTATTGAAGTTTGGCAAAATTATATATATATTTAATTATAAAACATTTTTCTTAAATTTTTATTAGAGCATTATCATTATATATAGTAGTTGGCTTCATTTTGACAAAAGCACACATGAATGAAATTTTATTTCAGTCCTTGTTCCCTGCCTTTTTCTCTCCTCCCTCCCCCATTCTTCTTTCTTTCATTCATTTATTTATTTACATTTGATTGGTTCTTTCTACTTACACATAAAGGTTAAATTCTCTGTGGTATATATGTTTATGCACATAATGTGATTTTGCTAAATTCATTCTGTATTTTCTCCCCTTTCTTGTCCATCCTCCCTCCCTTTCAATCTTCTCTTCCATTGATATACCCTATATCTTTATGATATGTGATCATTTCCTCCTTCTTTCCCTTCTTCTGCTCTACCTTCCATATATGAGAGAATATAGTTTATCATTGATTTTCTGAGACTGGCTTATTGCACTTAGCCTGATATTCTACATTTTCATCTATTCACAGCAAATGCCATAATTTCATCCTTCTTTATGGCTAAGTAGAACTCTATTTGTATATATACCACATTTTCTTTAGCGTTCATCTAATGACAGTCATCTGGGTTGGTTAGCTATTGTGAAATGTGCAAGCTATAAACATTGATGTGGCTGAATCTCTATAATACTCTGATTTTATATATTCTGGATATGTGCCAAAGAGTGGGATAACTGAGTCATATGATGGTTCCATTTCAAGTTTTCCAATGAATCTCCATACTGCTTTCCAGATTGGCTGCACCAATTTGCAGTCCCACCAACAATGTATGAGTGTGCATTTTCTCCCACATCCTCACCAACACATATTGTTTGTATTCTTAATAGCTGCCATTCTGACTTGAGTAAGATGAAATCTTAGAGTAGTTTTGATTTGCATTTCTCTAATGTCTAGAGATGTTGAACATGCTTTCATATATTTGTTGACTGATTGTATATCTTTTGAGAAGTATCTGTTCATTTCCTTGGCCCATTTACTGATTGGGTGGTTTGTTTGTTTGATGTTAAGTTTTTTGAGTTATTTATATATCCTAGAGATTAGTTTTCTATCTGATGTGCATGTGGTAATAATTTGCTCCCAAGATGTAGGCTCTCTATTCACCTCACTGATTGTTTCTTTTGTTAAAAAGAAGTTTTTCAGTTTGAACCCACCCCATTTATTGATTCTTGATTTTATTTCTTGTGCTATAGGAGTTTTGATAATTATTTGTGTTCTTGATCACTGCCATTCTGATTGGATTGAGATAAAGTCTTAATGTAGTTTTGCTTTGCATTTCCTTAATGGTTAGAGGTGTTGAATTATTTTCATATATCTGTTGACCATTTGCATTTCTTATTTTGAAAAATGTCTATTTAGTGCTTTTGACCATTTATTGATTAAGGGGTTTTTTGGTGTTAAGTGTTTTAAGTTATTTTTTGTTTTAATTGTAGGTATTAATCTCATGTTAGAGGAGTGACCGGCAAAGAAATTCTCCCATTCCTTAGACTCTGTCTTCATGCACGTAATAATTTCCTTTGTTGTACAAAAGGTTTTTTTGAAATTTGATGGCATCCTACTTATTGATTCTTGGTTTTATTTCTTGAGCTTTAGGTGTCTTGTTAAGGAAGTTAATTCCAGCACCAATATGATGGAGTGTTGACCCTGTGTTTTCTTCTAGCAGTTATCAGATTTCTGGTCTAATTTCTAATTCTTTGATCCATTTTGATTTGACATATGTTCAGGGTGAGAGATATCTAAATATCTACTTTCATTCTTCTACATATGAATATCCAGTTTTCTCAGTATTATTTCTTAAAAAGGCTGTATCTTTGACAACTCTGTCAAATACCACATGGCTTTTGGTTTTACCTCTGTATCTTCTATTCCATTAGTCTTCATGTCTATTTTGATGCCAGTATTATGCTGGTTTTGTTACTCTAGCTCTATAGTATAGTTTAAGATCAGGTATTGTGATACTTCCTTTATCAGTTTTCTTGCTCATTATTGCTTTGGCTAATCTGGGTCTCATAATCTTCCAAATGAATTTAAGAATCCTTTTTTCTAGTTCTGTGAATAATATCATTGGTGTTTTAATGAGGATTACATTGAATCTGTTGATTTCTTTTGTTGTATGGCCATTTTAACATCAATTCTATCTATCCAAGATCATGGAGATCTTTCCATCTTTGAAGGTCTTCTCCAATTTCTTTCTACAGTTTTCCATGATCCTCATTGTAGAATTTATTCACTCTTCAGTTAGATTAATTGCCAAGTATTTTTTGAGGGTATTTTGAAATGAATCACTTTCCTGACTTCTTTCTCAGCAGAATCACTATTGTAGTATAGGAAAGCTATTGATTTATGAGTACTGATTTTGTATCTTGCTGTCTTGCTGAATTCTTTTAAGAGTCTAAACGTCTTCTGGTAGAGGTTTTTTTTTGGGGGGGGGGTTCTTCTTCATTTATGATTATGTTATCAGTAAGGATAGTTTGCTTCTTTTCCTATTTATACCCCTTTAATTTCTTTTTCTTGCCTAATTGATTTGGCTAGTAGTTTTGAGAACTATAGTGAATAAAAATGGTGAGTAGACATCCTAATCTTGTTCCTGTTTTTCCTATATAGCCTTTATAATGTTTAAGTAATTTTCTTCTATCCATAGTTCCTCCAGCATTTTAAACATGAATGAGTACTGGATTTTATCAAAGGTCATTTATGTATCTTTTGAGAAGATCATATGATTTTTGTTCTTAGTTCTATTGAAGTGGTCAACTACATTTTTTGATTTGTGTATGTTGAACCAACCTTTCATCCTTGGGATGAAACCCACTTGATTAAAGTGTATTATATTCTTGATGTGTGTGTGTGTGTGTGTGTGTGTGTGTGTGTGTGTGTGTGTGTGTTTTGAATGAGCTAACATTTGGGGAACATATATTTACTATTATTATATCTTCCTTTTGGATTATTCCCTTACCAGATATAGTTGCCTTCTTTGTCTATCCTGATTATTATTACTATTTGCTTGAAATATGCTTTGTCTGAAATGAATATAGCTACTCTTTCTTCTTTTTGTATACATTGGCCTGGAACATTTTTTTCCATTCTTTTACCTTTAGCCTTTGGGTATATTTTCCAATGAGATGAGTCTCTTACAAATAGCATATATTTTTATTTTGTTTTTTTATCCATTCTGCTAAGCTGTATATTTTTAAATATTTATTTTTTGTTGTACTTGAACACAATAACTTTATTTTATTTATTTATTTTTATGTGATCTGAGGATCAAACCCAGAGCATTACAAGTGCTAGATGAGTACGCTACTGCTAAGCCACAATCCCCCTAAGTTGTATATTTTAATTGGAGAGTTGAGATCATTTTTATTTAGTGTTATATATGTGATTTTTTTAGTTTCTGCCATTTTTAATTTTTTTCTATATTTAATTCTGTTTTGGTTTTAGTTTAGTTGGTTAATCTTCTGGTGATTTTCACCTATTTGGGAGCTTTGGGGTTTTCATTCTTGGTTTTTCCATGTACAGTTTCTATTTGAGTATTCTTTGTAGTTCTGGTTTGGTGGTCATGAATTGTTATAGTTTATTCTTGTCAAGAAAAGTTTTTATTTCCTTGCCAGTTTCAAAAAAAGAGCTCTGCTGGATATAGCAATCTTGGCTGACAATTATTTTTTAGGGCTTGGAATATTTCAGTCCATGTCTTCCTTGATTTTAGGGTCTGAATTGAGAAGTCAGAAGTGAGGCTTATTGGTTTGCCTCTAAGTATGACCTTATGTGGGTTTTTTTCCTCTAACTGCTTGTAATATTCCTTCTTATTTTTGTTAGGTATTTAAATTATGATAAATCTTTGAATTTCTCTTCTATTTTTTTCTATTTGGGGTCCTATATGCATCCTATATGTTAATGTCTACTCATTTCTTTTTAGAGTCTGTAAACAAGTCTGGATGGCGCCTGGCATTTTGCCAGAGGGGGTGGTTTGTGAAGTAATGCCAGCTAGCCATTAAGTGTGGAGATTCCTTATTGGTTGACTGCTGTATCTATTTTATGTTAATTAAGATAAGCTGTGTGGAATGTATAAATACCTCTGTTGTCCTACAATAAACAGCTCCCACTCCTGCTGTATCAATGTACACAAGTTGTTCGTCACCCCCCCGGTTATTTTGCTGCAGCCAGACTGCGGCAATTTCTGACGTGGTGAAATTGTCTGTTACTATCTCATAAAAATGTTCTTGATGTCACTAGCCTGAATCTCTATTCTTTCTTCTATCCCAATGACTCTCAGGTGTGTTCTCTTGATGATGTCCCAGATTTCTTGTATATTCTGATCATGTTTTTTCTGCTTTATTGCATACTGAGTATTCAAGATCGTATACCCCACCTACAAGATCTGAAGTTTTATCTTCTAGTCCTGGAGTTACGTTTAATATGCAGTCTAATCTGTTGGTGATGCTTTCAAGTTAATTTTATTTTGATTATGTATTTCATTTACAGGAATTCTGATTGGTTTCTTTTCAATATCTCTATCTCTTTATTGAAATGATCTTTTATCTTCTATATTTTCTCTCTTAATCCATTCATTATATCTTCTTTTTAGTTCATTGAACATTTTTTAATAACTACTGCATTGAACATTTTAAAAATCAGGGTTTTTTTAAAAAAAATAATCCTTCTCTAGAATTTCTTCCTCTTCCATATCTGTGGGATCCTTTATTGAGGGAGTGCAAATTTTAGGGGAAGATTTGTTTGCCTATTTTCTCAGTTTTTATAGGTCTTGGACTTATACATCACTTGATGTATTCCTCTTTCTTTTATACACATTTCCTTTTGTGTATAGGTATCATTTTTGTTCTGAGATTTCTACTTTTGATGTGTGAATAGATGTCCAGGAATAGACGTGAGTGTTCCTTCTTGGAGTCAGGTTGTGGGTTTAGGTTTCTGTCTCCCATATTCTATGTGTTGACATATTATTGAGGCTTGGATGGAGCAAGATCACGTGTGGGGGGAGATTTACTGTTACTGGCTAATTCATGAGCATTGCTTTTTGGCAAAATCTCCACTAGGTAAATTTGAAGTGTTCCAATCACTTTCCATCTCCTCTTAAAGAAAGGGGTACCAGGAATAGCAGTAGTGTTAGTAACAGATGTGCATCCTTCAGAAAAATTCCCAGTGTCTACTTTTACATCTATACCAGTAATTCCCACCTTGTTGAGAAGCAGTCTTCCCACTTTGTAAATCCGGTGTTTTGAAACTTCTGGGAAGCATATCTTTCCTGTAATCCACCATCTTCTCTTTTATCCAGAGTTACAATTTTCTATAGTAAGAATGATTAAAATCTGCTTTCTTGGTACATTTCAATAATGCAATATAGTTTCATTAACTATAATTACCATGCTACACATTAGAGAGTGCTTACTCCCTTCAGACTTGTAAAATGAGATGATTTGTGCTGGGTGTGATGGCACAGGCCTGTAATTCCAGCTACTCAAGAGAGCTAAGGTAGGAGGATCGCAAGTTCAAGGCCTGTCTAGGCAACTCAGTGAATCCCTGTCACAAATAAAAAATAAAAATGGACCAGGGAGGTAGTTCAGTTGTAAAGTGCCCCTGGGTTTAATCCCCAGTACTAAAATGGAATGATTTGTAAACATTCAAAGTAATCATAATTTTTAAGAAAAAAATCAGTGCTATATTATTATTGCTGCATTAAAAAGTTACCTTTGGAGCTGGGGATATGGCTCAAGCGGTAGCGTGCTCGCCTGGCATGCGTGCGGCCCGGGTTCGATCCTCAGCACCACATACAAACAAAGATGTTGTGTCTGCCAAAAACTAAAGAGTAAATATTAGAATATATTCATTCTCTCTCTCTCTCTCTCTCTCTCTCTCTCTCTCTCTCTCTCTCAAAAAAAAAAGTTACCTTAAAGCTTAGTTGTTTAAAACAATAAGCATTTACTTACAAATTTCGAGGATCAGAAATCTGATCCTAGCTTATATGGTTTACCTAGAGTCACTAACATGTTACCCTGGTTACCTAGGGTTGCTAACTGCTCCAATGGGGAAAGATTTGATTTTAAGTTCATTTAGGTGTGGAGTTTGATAGGCCTTATAATATTCACTTCCAGATCACTTGTACAAATGGCTTAGGGCCAGAGATATCAGTCATTTGCCACTTGAACCTCTCCACAGAGGTACAACATGGCAACAGGATTCCCTCAGAGCAATGGATTCAAGAAAGACAATGAAAGAGAGTGAGAAAGGATGAAAGAGGACATGCAAACTGGAAATCAGAGTCCTTAATAATCTAATCCCGAAAAGTAACATTTTTAAACTTTTATCACTTTTGTTGTATTCTATTTGTTATAAATAAGTCAGTAGGTACACCCCACACTGAAAGAAAAGAAATTTCACACAAGTGTTAACTCCAGGAGGCTGGGATCTTTGGAGCCTTTTTGGAAACCATATACCATAAATTATTAAAGAAAAGCAAGAGATAACTAGTTCATCCATTTTGGAAAAAAACAGCTTATTAGTTAAAGATCTGTTTTTGAAATGGCATCAGTAAATAGTCTCTTACAAGTAGTTTCTCTCATGTCTGAGTATATTTCATCACTCTGCCTCTTTTTAAATCACTCTCCTTTCAATCTTTAATGTCACTTTTCCTTGATAACCACATTTTCCCTCTCTTGCATTAGTTTCCCACCAAAAATGTTCAGGAAAAAGAGCATCAATCAACTAGAAGACAGTATTAAATCAAGAGCATAATTATTTTCATTTCCCCAGATATGACTTACATGCCTAGGGAACTGAGTTCTTTCCTCAAACATGATTTAATTAAAAGACCATGAAATCAATATTAAGATGGGGGTCAATTTTTAACACTACTATGAGACTGTATTTTAGAACAAGAAAAATCATATCTAAAAATGACTTTATATATGTCAGCTGGGTAGTCTACATGATACTTGAAGCTCTTTTGCTAGGATGCTATTTTTCTGCCTGCTTACATGCATTGAAAATATTGTCAAGACATGTCAGAAACATTTATTCTGACTCTCATTTTGTACACTAACCATTGCAAAGTTGGAAAATGACAGTGTTTGAAGAGTAATATATATTTTTGTGAGTTTAAGAATGTATTTATGATTTTCCCTCACCTTTCCACATGCTTCTGGAAGATAATTGCCATTCCATTATGGAAATGTAAAGATTTAATGGCATTATAATATGGAGGGGAGGGGAGGGGAGGGGGGATAGTGGAGAATGGGATAGACAGCAGAATACATCAGTCACTAGAAAGGCAATTTATAAATCAATGGAAATGTAACTGATGTGACACAGCAATCTGTATACGGGGTAAAAAATGGGAGTTCATAACCCACTTGAATCAATCTGTGAAATATGGTATATTAAGAACTATGTAATGTTTTGAACAACCAACAATAAAATATTATAAAAAATAAATAAATAAATAAATAAATAAATAAAATAAAGGTCCACTGACAACTAAAAAAAAAAAAATTAAAAAAAAATAATATGATTTATCTTCTACATTTCTATATTCGGATTCAAACAGAGCTCTTTTCATCTGGAAATGTCAAGAACATTCTGAGGCCTATGACATAGTATTTAGCCTCACTTTGTATATTAATCTAGCTCTATAGCCAAAGAGTAAACTGAGGGTTTGCTTGTATACCAAACCTACCCAAATATTTGATCACTGACTCCATATCCATAGATACTAGCAGTGGCAAAATTACAATGCTGAGGCAAGCATTTTTTAAATAAAATATACCCAGGTTCAGTGGCTCACACCTGTAATCCCACTGACTCTGGAGGCTGAGGCAGGACTATCTCAAATTGGATGTCAGCCTCAACAACTTAGGTAGGCCTTAAGCAACTTAGTGAGACCCTGTCTGAAATTTAAAAATTAAAAAATGGCTGGGGATGTAGCTCAATGGTAAAGCACCCCTGGGTTCAATACCCGGTAAAATAAACAAATGCCCTTTTTTTTTCTTTCAAGAATATGTATCAGGCAACAAAGTGAAAAGTAATTATAGTCCCAAATTTCAGTCCACACTTTTTTCAAAAGTCCCCTACTTTAGCATGTATATATACTTTCAAGAGGGTTCTATGCATCTATAAGCACCTGTATCCATCTAAGTTATCTAATCTCCATGTCTCTTGTTTATTTCTCCAACTAGGAAACTAATGTGCATTTTGTGTTATAAATTGTTTTATTTGCTTAACAACAATCCTTCCTGACATTATATAAAGATATATTGTTAAAACCCACTTTAGTAGTTGTATAGTGTTCCATTGTATAATTGAACCATGATTAATTTAATCATTCTGATAGTGATGGACATTTATCACTAACTGTGCAAAAATAATGCTGTGTACTTGTGAGATTTTGAATGATAAATTTCTCTTGAGTCCAAGGACACATGCTTTGTAAAATTTCAGAGACTGATTGTCTTCTAAAATGTTGACATTGATTTATAAATATATGAATTAGCTTTGAAATTTAAGCAATTAAATAAATTACTTAGGGAGTTTGTATGGAGGAAGGACAAACTATTATTCTACTAGTTTAACACTATGATATCTGAATAATCTTGAGAACAGAAACCTATTATTTTCTTTCTTTGGTTATATTCTGTATTTGGATTTTTAATACAGATTTTTAATCTGTAATCTCATATCAAGTCTGATCCTGACATTCAGCAAGTAAATTTTGTTTTTCATTTAAATAATTCAGTCTTTCATGGATTTAAGTTTATATTATACCCTTAAACTCAATTATTAGTATTAAAGATCCCTTTTTTCATAGGAGTTAATATTCTATTGGGGAGGCCATGTATAATAACCTCAGGAAAATTTAACAACAGAAGACTAGTTGGAGAGAGACAATGGTATATGGTAGTTAGATAAATCAGTAACTTGACTTCTAAAATCAAAAGAACTTGCTTGTTCAAAGTTTAAATGCATGTTCCTGCATTAAGTAGCTTTATAAACTTATGCAAGTTAATAAACTTCCTTTAGCCTCATTTTTCTTTTCTCATAATTATGGCAGTAACAATAATAATTATAATACATTATTATATAAAGATTTTTTAAATATTTAAATAGTCAATCTATTTGAAACATTTAGTACACCAACACATGAAGTTTCTATTTATATTGTCTTAATTGGATGACAATTGGACTACTTTAGTTTTAATCATGGTTTGATATTAATCTACTTTATTAATTCAGTTTTGTAAACTCACTATTTCTGAATTTGACCATTGTGTCCCTTACTTTATTGGATGCCACACATAAAAATATTTTTTTTCTATATTATGGCTTTTGCTCCAGTGCTGCATTCATTTGTCCATGTTTCAAGGTCTATTTTACACCTTCAGAGAACAGTTATTCAAAAAATGTTGATAGTTACTTTTCCCTCATATTCAAGGGTACACAATAATCAGTTTCACCCTATACTATATCTGTTTGGTTCCTCTATCAGAAATATGCCTACTTCTGTTCATCTGTTCAAAGCCCATCCATCCATCCATCTCCATTCACATGGGCTCCAGTTTCCTCCATGCCTAACATGAAAACTTTTGCTATCAAAAAATGTATCTATATGCATATGTGTGTGTTTTATTAGCCCAAATGTCATTTAGATTTTTTTTTAAATAAGGAAAAATAAAAAACTAAAAAATGTAGATAGGGGCTGGAATTTTAGGTCAGTGGTAGGGCACTTGCCTAGCATGTGTGAGGCACTGGGTTTGATCCTCAGCATCGGATAAAAATAAATAAATCCATCATGTCCAATACCGAAAACATTTAATATTATATATATATATATATATATATATATATATATATGTAGACTTTTTTCATTAGCTTATCTGTTTTATCATGATTTTATTCAAGTCTAACTTTAGTGGTAAGTGTTTAATAATTAGATTCTGGAAAAATGCAAGTATGCATATATGTACATAATTTATTATATACTTTACCTCTTTGAAGTTGTATAACATACAATTTGCAAATAATAAAATATACTAGACTTTTTGGCATGAATTCCATATTGATTCTAACTAAATTCTTTCATTGTTTTTGGAAAAGTTGTATATTCATAGCTAACCTGTAGTTGTATTTGACAAATGATAGTAGTTCTTATAGGAATGTTGACTGATATTTTAGTTTTCAGTAATGAGTAAGATAAAAGTGAAAATAAAAAAAACTATATCATAAGAGGTTTATCAATGACGTGAGTAAACTTTTTGTGGAATTGAAAAATAGCTTTCAAATACTGGAAGACTGTTTCCTCATATTTTTGTGCTAGTTGAAATGCAGTGGTCACAGACACAAGAATTTTAAAGCTTAATCTATATGTTAAGATTTTCTTTATCACTTTACTTTTGGACAGTTAACAACAACAAAACTTTGAAAAATCAAGTGCATATTTGAAAATGAAACCTTTATTTGCTATTTTCTGTGTTGTACAAACTCCTACCATTGCCAATTTCAAGCTAACATTATGAACCCAGAGTTGAGAAAGAGACGGGCAGTATATAATATCCCTACCTTACAGATACTGTTGACATAGTGGCAAGGATATAGTAGTTAAATAATTAAATGGTGAGTTTTGTATATTTATTGTTATGGTTTTAGTGTAGTTTACTAAATTCTAAGTTTATATAATTTACTTTTTAATGCCTGCTTTGTAGGTTGCAAAATTCCTGAAAATTTAACAATTGACTCTCATAGGCCAGCTTTAGCAATACTCTCATAAATGTTCTAACTTTTTTCTCAATTAAAAAAAATCCTCCTGTAACTCTTCTTTGTCTTCATGCAACTTCTTTCTATAATTCAGCATTCCTAATCCCAAATCTGAAATGCTCTGAAATCCTAAAGATTTGTGATTTTCAGATTAAAAGTGGTCAACCTGTAGTCTCTGCAAATATCCTAAAATCCAAAGAACTCTGAAATCTGAAACATCTTCCTCTCCCAAGCATTTCATACAAGGGATACTCAATTTGTATATCTCTATTTTCTACACTTCTGAGGCAAAAGTCTTTTACAGTTGCCCTTTTCACTACTGACATTTTTTATGTCCTATTGACCCATTGCAATTTAGCTTTCTATCCAATCCCTCTGAAAAAAACCATCTGCCTAAGGTCACCATTATCACTAAACAAAATAAACTTTGCAGTTCCCATTTTATTTGACCTGTGGGCAGCACTGTTTACTGCTGACAAACTATTCAACCCTTCCCGAAACACTCTTTACCTTTAGGTTATATAATATAATACATATGAGTGATTTTATTTTTCTGCTTCTCTGACCATTCTTTTGCTGCTTCTTTGCAATCTCATATTCTCATATTCTTCTCATTGTATGCTACATGTTGTATTTAATCAGGTTTTGTTTCTACACCCCACTGGCTTCTAATTTTATAATTCTTCCCATGGTTTCAATTGACACATGAAACCCAGATAATTAAAATGTTATAATTAAAATTAAGTGAGTTTTATATATTTAAACTGTCACCATAATCGAGGTATTGAACATATTCCTTATACCCCAAATTTTCTGATGCCCATTTGTAATCTTTCTCCCTGGCCAATTCAATCATTATTATCCAAGCAGCCACCAATCTGTTTTCTGACACTAAAGATTAGTTTGCATTCTATAAAGTTTTACATAAATGAAATCCTAGAGTGTGTACTCATTTTTTCTTGCCTTTTAAACTCAGCATAATAGTTTTTTTAATTAGTGTGTTTTAATTGTACAGAATAATGGGTTTCATTGTGACATATTTGCACATGCATATAGCATACTTTGATTATATCCACCACTTCATTACCTTACTTCCCTTTCCCTCTCCACTCTCCTTTATCCCCTTCCCCTTCTGTAATAGTTTCCCTTCTACTTTCATATCACTGCTTCAGATTCCACAAAGGGAAAATATATGATACTTATCTTTCTGATTCTGATTTATTTCCCCTAACGTTGTGATCTCCAGTTCTATTCATTTTCCTCCAATGACATTATTTTATTCTAATTTATGTCTAAATAATATCCCATTGTGTGTATCTACCACATTTTCATGATCTGTTCATGCACTGACAGGCACCACAGTTGATTCCAGAACTTGGTTATTGTAAATTGTGTCACGATAGACAGGGTACACAGATAGCTCTATAGTATGACTGAATAATTATTTTTAGATTCATCGATGTTGTAACATATATCAATAGTGCATTTCTTAGTAGTGATGAAACAGAGAGTTCCTGAATTTTCTCATATTGAGAAAAAAACCTTCCTCATGCAGAGGATAGAAACCAAAGAAGCTGAGACTGATGTAGTCTCTGGCTAACTAAATCTACATATGCCTATTTCCTGCTTTTGTTGTACTGCTGTGCTTCTTCTTCTTCTTCTTCTTCTTCTTCTTCTTCTTCTTCTTCTTCTTCTTCTTCCTTCTTCCTTCTTCCTTCTTCCTTCTTCCTTCTTCCTTCTTCCTTCTTCCTTCTTCCTTCTTCCTTCTCCTCCTCCTTCTCCTCCTCCTTCTCCTCCTCCTTCTCCTCCTTCTCCTCCTCCTCCTTCTTCTTCTTCTTCTGTCTTTGAAAAATCTATTTCCTTGCCAACTTGTTTTCCAAATTTTTGTGGAACCACAAGCAGTAAGACTTCTCCCCTATGGGAACGGTTTTCTTATATATTGATACATAAAAATTTGTTCATTTTTCACCTATTGATGGAAATCTGGATTGTTTACAGTTTGAGTTTATTACAAATAAAGTTGCTGTGAACATTTTTATACAAATCTTTGTGCATGCATATGTGTCCATTGCCCTTGGGTACATACCAAGAAATGAAATGGATGATCTATATATTATATGTATAATTAACCCAGTAAATTTCAAGTTTTCAATTCTGCCAATGTCTCAATGAAATTGACACAAGTGCATTAAAATAAGTTGGAAATCATAACCTAGTGCTGAGATATTATGTTAACATTATTTTATTATAGTTGTATTCTTAATATTCTATAATTATATACTCTGTGTTATATTTAAACTTTTATACAAGTTCCACATCTGGGATGATGGTGTCACAGGAAAACAGGGAGCTGAAATTCTAGACCACAATTCTTGTATTTGAAAGAAAACTGAAAGTCAGACACAAAAAGCCATGCAAGAGTGCTAGGAGCCACAACCAAATAATATGATGCATGGCACTTTTGGTTGTAAGGTGATGCCAGCTAGCCATTGAGATGATATGATTATGTTAAGATTTACATTCATATGGAAATTGGACTCCTGCTGTTCACCTTGGCCTGCTACGAGACTCATGTTATGGGACTCCTGGAGAGTTCCCATTGGTTGGAGAAGGATAGTAGGAGGGAATTCCGGGGGGAGGTCTTGGGCCCGGTTTCCGGTAGACGCGACCGCATGGGTGGACCGGCTTGCTTGCCAGGCACGTACGGGGTATTGGCGGCATTTTCAAAAATAAAGTTTTGTTCCTGCTTGAGTGGCTCGTGATTCTGTGCCCAGCTAGACTGCGGCAATTGGTGGCCCGGATGGGGAACGCCTGAAGCTTAGAGGTGAGTAAAATTGCTCGCCCCTGAGGGAAGGCGACAGAATGGGTGACCATTTCAAAAAAACAATGTGTTCTTGTTTTGATTAATTTTGTTTTTATTTCAAGCTCCCTAGCCCTAGAATTTTCTCAGGCGAACTGGGAAAAATAGTTGGCTCAAGGTTTAAAGTTATTCGGCCCTGAGAAAGAGAAAATTGATACAACCATTCTCTGCTCCGTTTTTGATTCATTCTGCTTCGGCTTTGTTTTATCCTATCTTATTGGGTTACGTTACCTTTATAGTAGATTAGAATCTAGTAAAAAACAAACCAAAAGACTGTTAAGTAAATTGTTAGAGATCCAGACTATGGTAGAAAGAACGTTAGGTCAAGCAAAAGAGAAGGTCTCTCAAGCTAGTCAGACAGAGGAAAATTTAAAGAAAGAAAGCTTAGAGGAAAAACAGCCATCAGGTGGAGAATTACAACAGGAGGCTGCTACTAACTCCATTCTATCACCAGAGGGCGTAATTCAACCAACAGCTTCATCTACAGCTGAGCGGCCCTCAACTCCCGTAGTTCATGGACGGAATTCTGAGGCAGGACCCCAAAGATTAGCATGCCCTGTATTGAGCAGGCAGGAGGGCAACGAATTCACCATGCTTTAGATTTCAAAACAGTAAAGCAATTAAAGGAGGCTGTAACAACCTACGGTCCTCAAGCACCCTTTACCATAAGTATGGTTGAATCTGTTACCAACTTGGACATGACACCAACAGATTGGGCTAACATGTGTCGATCTGTGCTAAATGGAGGACAATATTTGTTATGGAAGGTTGCCAATGAGGAATTTTGCATGGAGATAGCGAGGCGAAATGCAGAAGCCAGTTACCCTCAAAGAAATCTAGATATGTTATTAGGAAAGGGACCTTATGAGGGTCAAAGACAACAAATTGAATATGATCCTGGCATATATGCACAAATTGCTGTAGATGCAGTTAGGGCATGGAAAACTTTACAGGGGTGCCGCAGTCTGGTTGGGCACAATTCAGGAGCCACTTGTCAAAAGAAACTAACTTTATTTTTAGAACTACCAATGCCAAACAAAACAGCTCCTCAGGAAAAAACCCTCAGAGCCCAACTGCCACCACCGGCTTCCCCAAGCCTCTCACCCCCACACAAACCTCACCACCTCCCACAATCCTCCTGCTCTTGAGGCTGATTGGCTGGGTCGCATGGGCGGAGCCAAAGAAGTCCCCTAATGAGCAGCTCCGTGGAGGAGCCAATCAGCTAGATGTTGCTGGGGCCGCTGTGAGCCAATCATCAGCTGGCAGTCTGAAGGGCAGGGAAACAGCCCTATGAACATCACCGCAGAGGAGCCAATCAGCTAGATGTTGCTGGGGCCGCTGTGAACCAATCATCAGCTGGCAGTCTGAAGGGCAGGGAAACAGCCCAATGAACATCACCGCAGAGGAGCCAATCAGCTAGATGTTGCTGGGGCCGCTGTGAGCCAATCATCAGCTGGCAGTCTGAAGGGCAGGGAAACAGCCCAATGAACATCACCGCAGAGGAGCCAATCAGCTAGATGTTGCTGGGGCTGCTGTGAGCCAATCATCAGCCGGCAGCTGGAAGTTTGCTGGCAGCTGGAAGTTTGCTGGGGCCCATTTGGCTGTGGCTCTCAATACAGGGACATGGAGATTTACAAGGTCAATTATCTAAGGTAATACGAGGAAATAATGAACCTTACGCTGAATTTGTAGATAGGCTTATTCAGACAGCTTCTAGAATATTTGGAAATACAGAACAGGCAATGCCATTTATAAAACAACTGGCTTATGACCAAGCAAATTGTTGCTGCAGAGAGGTCATTAGACCATGGAGACATGAAGATTTAAACACATATATTAAATTATGTAGAGACATTAATGAACAAGGGCAAGTCTTAGCAGCAGTACAACAGGCTTTAGATGCCAGGCCAAAAACATGCTATAATTGTAATCAAACAGGACATTTTAAATGGAGTTGCCCCATAGGAGGAGGGTTTAACAAAGCTAGGTATCAAAGGAATAGAATACCGGGAGTTTGCCCACGATGCCATAGAGGGAGACATTGGGCAAATGAATGCCGTTCTCAAACCACCATAGAGGGTATTCCGTTATCAAAAAACGGACAAGGACCAAGTGTTTACCCACGATATCGTGGAGAAAGGTATCAGGCTCCATTGCCAAAAAACGGACCAGAGGCCCCAATGCCCCGGAGCCCAAAACCACAAATATACGGGGCAATGGAGGAACCCAGAAGCACCATCAAGGTAGTGCCCAGGACACATTATCCATTAAATCCCTCATCAGACAAACTAGAGGGAGCGCAGGGTTGGACATCTACGCCTCTGCCAGAGCAGTACTAACTCCAGAGATGGGAGTTCAAATCATTCCCACAGGAATAAAAGGACCTCTTCCCCAGGGAACAGTAGGCTTATTATTGGGATGCAGTTCTTCTACACTAAAAGGACTTATGAAAAGTCCTGGGGTAATTGATCCTGATTATGAGGGTGAAATAAAAATTATAGCTAGTTCTCCAAGAGGTATATCAGTAATTTCACCAGGAGATAGAATAGCACAGTTATTAATAATACCCAGCCTGCATGATAAATTTTCCAGCTGTAATGTAGAAAGAGGTTCCAAGGGATTGGGCTCCACAGGTGTAGATTGGGCTATGCTGTCTTTAAATTTAGATTCTCGCCCAATGCTAAAATTAAATATTCAAGGAAATGACTTTAATGGGTTGCTGGACTCAGGTGCTTACCTCAGCATCATATCTCTTCAAAAATGGCCAAAACATTGGCCATTACAACAAGCCACTCAAACGCTTCGAGGCCTAGGAGTGGCAACAAATCCCCATAGAAGTGCTATGGTATTAGATTGGAGGGATCCTGAAGGATGTGAAGGAACTATACAGCCCTATGTATTGGATCATCTTCCCGTAAATTTATGGGGACGAGATGTCCTAGATCAATTAGGTTTCACATTAACAAATAACATCAATCAAAATGCACCCACTATTATGGCTAGAAAAGGTTTTAGGAAAGAAAAAAGATTAAGAGAACAAGAACAAGGTATGACAGCACCAATTCAAATAGATCAAGAAATAAATAGACATGGATTGGGTTTTCAGAAAGGGCCACTGAGACAATAAAAATTACTTGGAAATCAGAAAGACCAGTGTGGGTTCCTCAGTGGCCCCTGACTAAAGAAAAGATACAAGTAGCCCATGATCTGGTCAAACAACAATTAGCGGAAGGACATATACAACCTTCTGTATCCCCCCATAATACTCCCATTTTTGTCATTAAAAAGAAATCTGGTAAATGGAGATTATTACAAGATTTAAGAGCCATTAATAATGAGATGGTTATTATGGGACCTTCTCAATCAGGGATTCCCCAATTGTCTGCTTTACCAAAAACCTGGTATGTTTTAGCTATAGATATTAAAGATTGTTTCTTTTCAATTCCAATTCATCCCGAGGATAGTCCACATTTTGCATTTACTATCCCTGCACTGAATCATGAAGGTCCTGATCAGAGATATGAATGGAAAGTACTCCCTCAAGGGATGGCTAACAGCCCAACTATGTGTCAAATTTATGTTAATAAAGCAATCCAGCCACTTAGAAATCAAAATCCTGAACTACAAATATTTCACTATATGGATGATGTGTTATTGGCACATAGATAAAAAACACATTGCTAGAATGTTATGCCACACTTACAAACTTATTAAAAAATTATAATCTAGAGATAGCAATAGATAAAGTACAATTAAATCTTCCAATTAATTATTTAGGAGTTCTATTATCCTCAACCATGGTCCGCCCACCAAAAATTCAAATACGAGTAGATCAACTCAAATCACTTAATGACTTTCAAAAGTTATTGGGAGACATAAATTGGATAAGGCCTTATCTAGGCATACCAACAGGAGAGTTGGGACCTTTATTTGATATTCTAAAAGGTCCATCAGATCCAAATTCACCCCACATGTTAACGCCTGAAGCAAGAAAAGCATTAAAAATCATTGAGACGTATATGGAAAATATGCATTTGGATAGAATTGATATAAGTTTGCCTTTATTATTTATTGTACTACCAACAAAAAATATTCCTACAGGAGTATTTTGGCAAGAAGGTCCATTATTGTGGATACATTTATCTTATTCTCCTAACACTATTCTTACTAGATATCCTGAGGCTGTAGGACAATTAATACTCAAAGGAATAAAAGCAGCAAAGGGAGTGTTTGGGATTTCTCCCAACAAAATTATTACTCCATATACTATGGATCAAATTGATGAGTTAGCTAATGAGTTAAATACTTGGGCAATAATCATGTGTAAATCTAGTGCTTCATTTGATAATCACTTACCATCTAATCCTTTGTTGTCTTTTTGTTCTAAGCATCCTGTAGTTTTTCCAAAAATGACAAGAAAAACACCGATCATAAATGCTCCAAATACATTCACTGATGGGTCAAACAATGGTACAGCAGCAGTAGTTACTCCTGATCAAACTTTTACATTTTTAGTACCCAAACAATCAGCTCAAAAGGTAGAGCTTAATGCAGTATTACAAGCTTTTATGATGTTTAAAGATTCTGTATTTAATTTATTTTCTGATAGTCAGTATGTAGTTAATGCTAGAGTATCCCTTGAAGATGCTGGTAGGATTTCACCTTCTTCTACTATTTTCTCTTTGTTTTCCGCTATACAAAGTCTAATCTGGGACAGAAAAGATCCATTCTTTATAGGACATAACAGGGCACATACAGGATTGCCTGGAGCCCTTAGTATGGGCAATGAACTAGCAGATAAATCTACACATGACATACATATTTTCTCCACAATAGAAGAAGCTATAAATTTTCATAAAAGGTTCCATGTTAATGCTAATACTTTACAAAAGCATTTTAAAATAACTAAAGAACAAGCCAGACATATAATAAAACAATGTCAAAATTGTGTGACATTTTTACCACAAGTTAATCTTGGAGTCATCCTAGAGGACTGATACCTAACCATATTTGGCAGATGGACGTCACACACTTGCCAGAATTTGGAAAATTAAAATATTTGCATGTTACAGTTGATACTTCTTCTGGATTTTTGATGGGCTCCCTTCATGCCGGAGAAAAGACTAAAGATGTTATAGCTCATTGCTTACAAAATTTTGCCACTGTGGGCGTTCCAAAACAGTTAAAAATGGACAATGGTCCTGGTTATACTTCTACCTCTTTTAAACAATTTTGCTCATCATTTGGCATTGCTCACATAACAGGAATTCCATACAATCCACAAGGACAAGGCATAGTTGAAAGAGCTCATCAAATTATTAAAATGTACTTATTAAAACAAAAGAAGGGAATTGGAAAGGGGTATATATCCCCCAAACATAAACTTAAAATAACCCTTTTTACTCTAAACTTTTAAAATTTGGATTCATCAGGGCTTAGTGCTGCGGAAAGACATTTGTACCCAAAAAATGCACATAAGCCTAAGGTACTTTGGAAGGATATTCTAACGGGACAATGGAAAGGTCTGGACCCAGTGATAGTCTGGAGTCGGGGCTCTGGCTGTGTTTTTCCACAGGAGGAACAGCAGCCGATTTGGATTCCAGAGAGGTTAACCAAAACAATTTCTACAGAAAAAGAAGATGATTTGACTCAAATCCATAATAGCTGATATCCAGAACTCCAGCTTGGCTATTCTTACATCTGCGACAGTGATCAACCAGGATGCTTTTTTCAATATCTATTTTATTATTGCTTTTTCCCACATCATAAATTTCCATTTTATTTATTTATTTTTTATTTTATTTTTTTTTAGCTTTTTATTTATTTTTTTTTATTGGATGTTCACAACATTACAAAGCTCATGACAAATCATATTTCATAGATTAGAATCAATTGGGTTATGAACTCCCATTTTTACCCCAAATACAAATTGCAGAATCACATCGGTTACACATCACATTTTTACATACTGCCATATTAGTGACTGTTGTATTCTGCTACCTTTCCTATCCTCTAATATCCCCCCTCCCCTTCCCTCCCATCTTCTCTCTCTACCCCATCTATTGAAATTCATTTCCCTCCATGTTTGTTATCCCATTCCACTCACAACCTCTTATATGTAATT
Source organism: Spermophilus citellus (assembly GCF_964194105.1). NCBI lineage: Eukaryota > Metazoa > Chordata > Mammalia > Rodentia > Sciuridae > Spermophilus > Spermophilus citellus. The sequence goes on along the minus strand of NC_138190.1, from coordinate 114,488,498 downwards.
TTGTATAACAATGAGGGTCTCCCTCCATTTCCATGTGATTTCCCTTTTTTTCTCCCTTTCCCTCCCGCCTCATGTCTCTGTTTAATGCTAATCTTTTCTTCCTGCTCAGCCTCCCTGTTCTGCTCTTAGTTGCTCTCATTATATCAAAGAAGACATTTGGTATTTGTTTTTTAGGGATTGGCTAGCTTCACTAAGCATAATCTGCTCTAGTGCGATCCATTTCCCTGCAAATTCCGTGATTTTATCATTTTTTAATGCAGAGTAATACTCCATGGTGTATAAATGCCACATTTTTTTTTTATCCATTCATCTATTGAAGGGCATCTGGGTTGATTCCACAGTCTAGCAATTGTGAATTGTGCTGCTATGAACATTGATGTGACAGTATCCCTGTAGTGTGCTCTTTTAAGGTCTTCAGGGAATAGTCCGAGTAGGGCAATAGCTGGGTCAAATTGTGGTTCCATTCCCAGCTTTCCCAGGAATCTCCATACTGCTTTCCAAATTGGCCGCACCCGTTTGCAGTCCCACCAGCAGTGTACAAGAGTACCCTTTTCCCCATATCCTCGCCAGCACTTGTTGTTGTTTGACTTCATCATGGCTGCCAATCTTACTGGTGTGAGGTGGTATCTTAGGGTGGTTTTGATTTGCATTTCCTTGACTGCTAGAGATGGTGAGCATTTTTTCATGTACTTGTTGATTGTTTGTATGTCCTCCTCTGTGAAGTGTTTGTTCGTGTCCTTGGCCCATTTGTTGATTGGGTTGTTTGTTTTCTTATTGTCTAATTTTTTGAGTTCTTTGTATACTCTAAATGTTAGGGCTCTATCTGAAGTGTGAGGAGTAAAAATTTGTTCCCAGGATGTAGGCTCCCTATTTACCTCTCTTATTGTTTCTCTTGCTGAGAAAAAACTTTTCAGTTTAAGAAAGTCCCATTTGTTGATTCTTGTTATTAACTCTTGTGCTATGGGTGTCCTATTAAGGAATTTTGAGCCCGTCCCCACAATCTGTAGATCGGAGCCAACTTTTTCTTCTATCAGACGGAGAGTCTCTGATTTGATATCTAGCTCCTTTATCCACTTTGAGTTGACTTTTGTGCGTGGCAAGAGGAGGGGATTTAGTTTCATTTTGTTGCATATGGATTTCCAGTTTTCCCAACACCATTTGTTGAAGATGCTATCCTTTCTCCATTGCATGTTTTTAGCTCCTTTATCAAATATAACATAGTTGTAGCTTTGTGGATTAGTCTCTGTGTCCTCTATTCTGTACCATTGGTCCACCCGCCTGTTCTGGTACCAGTACCATGCTGTTTTTATTACTATTGCTCTGTAATATAGTTTGAAATCTGGTATCGCTATACCACCTGATTCACACTTCCTGCTTAGAATTGTTTTTGCTATTCTGGGTCTTTTATTTTTCCATATGAATTTCATGATTGCTTTATCTATTTCTACAAGAAATGCCATTGGGATTTTGATTGGCATTGCATTGAACCTATAGAGAACTTTTGGTAATATCGCCATTTTGATGATGTTAGTTCTGCCTAACCATGAACAGGGTATATTTTTCCATCTTCTAAGATCCTCTTCTATTTCTTTCTTTAGGGTTCTGTAGTTTTCATTGTATAGGTCCTTCACCTCTTTTGTTAGGTTGATTCCCAAGTACTTTATTTTTTTTTTGAGGATATTGTGAATGGAGTGTTTTTCCTCATTTCCATTTCAGAAGTTTTGTCGCTGATATACAGAAATGCCTTTGATTTATGTGTGTTGATTTTATATCCTGCCACTTTGCTGAATTCATTTATTAGTTCTAGTAGTTTTTTTGTAGACCCTTTTGGGTCTTCTAGGTATAGAATCATGTCATCCGCAAATAGTGATAATTTAAGTTCTTCTTTTCCTATTTTTATGCCTTTAATTTCTTTCGTTTGTCTAATTGCTCTGGCCAGTGTTTCGAGAACTATATTGAATAGAAGTGGTGATAGGGGGCATCCCTGTCTTGTTCCAGATTTTAGAGGGAATGCTTTCAATTTTTCTCCATTCAGAATGATGCTAGCCTGAGGCTTGGCATAGATAGCTTTTACAATGTCGAGGTAAGTTCCTGTTATCCCTATTTTTTCTAACGTTTTGAACATAAAGCGATGCTGTACTTTGTCAAATGCTTTTTCTGCGTCTATTGAGATGATCATATGTTTCTTATCTTTAAGCCTATTGATGTGGTGAATAACATTTATTGATTTCCGTATATTGAACCATCCTTGCATCCCAGGGATGAATCCTACATAAATTAATGTTTTTCTGATCAGTTTTATTTTTTGACCATGGAGTTTTTAAACATTGCAGTGGAGATTTCACCTAGGTAAATCTACAAGGCCTTTACTATTGTCTTGTATGTGGTATGTTACGTGTGCACATTTCTGTTTTGTGTTGTATGTCTGTATGTGCGTATGTCCATATATCATATATGAGGAGCGCTCATAAAAATATGGATCCCAAATTTTTTTTTATTATTCACGTGATTTTAATAGTTTAATTTAATTTGGGTAAACAGCTGTTGAAGACTGTTTTAATATGTGTACATATAAGCAGGTTAACAGATCTGTTTGTTTACTTTTACCTTTCCTTTTCATTATATTTAATAATTCTGTTCAGGATAATGTAAATTGTTCTAAAAATTGTTTTCTTAATACTTGTTGAAATGTTACATTTTTTTCTTTTCTTAACATCATTGTCATCCCTATTTTCATCCCAGTGCCGGTGAAGACAAAGATGAAACCAAACTACAACTTCTTCAATAATTATCACAACAAACTGTATAAACTGATGCATCAATGAATAATAATTCAACAAGTAATGCTCAATCACTGAGTCGATTTATTTTGGGAGGAAGTGGACATATTGATAGATTCCTCCACTTTGAACTGCTTACAAAACTTGCCTGGACTATGTATCACTTTTATGCATTGTGCTCTATTTGTTGATACAGCGAACTATGGTAGTGCTGGCGTATCTTTGCTGATGTGTCACCAGTGATGCAATTTTTCCTAAAGAGCCATCTATTGACTTGATGTCGTGGCATTTCTGTATCCTCCTCCCTTCTACTAGTGATGGTCTAATTTTGGGGGCCAACTGAGGTGAGGCAAAGAACCTCACCCCCCCACTGGCACCAAGGCCAAATTTGGGGGCCAACAGAGGTGAGGCAAAGAACCTCACCCCCCCACTGGTGTATAGGCCTATCCACAGGTATGGCTATATACTGGACCGGTAGTCAGTGACGGGTATGATTCAGTTGCAGTGGTATCAACCTAAGACAGGAGGCTGACGCCTAGAGGTCAGTTTTCCGATGACGGGTAAGAACCATATGTTGAATTGGACATACCTAACAGGCAGGGTCCCTAGCCACATTGCCTGTTGCTTAATTAAACAGAAGGGGGCAGATGCTAGGAGCCACAACCAAATAATATGATGCATGGCACTTTTGGTTGTAAGGTGACGCCAGCTACCATTGAGATGATATTCATATGGATATTGGACTCCTGCTGTTCACCTTGGCCTGCTACAGGACTCATGTTACGGGACTCCTGGAGAGTTCCCATTGGTTGGGGAAGGATAGTAGGAGGGAAATCCGGGGGAGGTCCGGGGCTCCGGTTCCGGTAGACGCGACCGTGTGGGTGGACCGGCTTGCTTGCTGGGCGCATATGGGGTATTGGCGGCATTTTCAAAAATAAAGTTTTGTTCCTGCTTGAGTGGCTCGTGATTCTGTGCCCAGCTAGACTGCGGCACAAGAGAACTTTATTATAAGTGAAAGTGAGGTGAAAGTAAATTAAAAGCAAAGTGAGGCTCAATTGAGAGCACTCTCGAGAGAGAAAGTGGGCCATCTCTGTGCAGAGAATGACAAAGGAGACAAGGCTGTCTCCAAATTTATTACTGTTTGACATTTATCTGGAGAACTGGGGACCACCTTCTGTACTCTGCCAATTAGGTGTTCTTTCACATTGAACTGTGCAGTTTTTGACCTTAGGTGGACCTCACTGGACTGTCATGGTAGACATCCTATTTAGGAGGGCCTTCATCTACAAGTCAATTCCATGTTAATGCGAGCACTGGGGTCAATAGCTGGTCAGAAGTTACCTTAGTGCGCCTGCACTACTAAAGGAAATTTTCTTCCCAGACAAATGGAGACACCTATAGCCATGATTCTTAGCTTCACATCAACATCAATGGACCCTGTCAAGAGGTAGTCCCATTAGTTCTTTTCTTTTGACATATTTTACCATTAGTTCCTTTGCTTCTGTTTATTTTCTACAAATTAACTACCACCTTTTGCTTTCTTGTCCACATTATAAGTAGTTTAAAGACCCCAAAGTAATTTAAAGAACACTTGTGACCTTGCCATGCATTTCACTGCTCATTGCTGACTACTACCTAACAATGGGACAGAATGAGTTAATATTATAAGAAATTGCGTTTTTTGAAGCAATTGTATAATTTTGCATTTCCATTAGGAGTGATCTTATTTCCACATCCTCACAAACACTTGGTAGTTTCTTATTTAAAAAAAAATTATAGCCTTTCCAGTATGCATGTCATTTTATATTGGTTGTCGCTGACATTTTATTAAGAACTACTGATAATGAGTATCATTTAATAAGCTTATTTACAACCTTAATTTCTTCTTTCATTAACATTCAAATATTTTACCTTTTTTTGATACTGGGGATTAAACACAGAGGCATTTTACCGACAAGCCACAGATAGATCTTCACCAAATTGGAGTTGCTAAGGCTGACTTCAAACTTGATATCCTCCAGAACCTCCATAATAGTTGGGATTGTAGACATGGGCTACCATACCCTCTATTGGCCATTTTTAACTGGATTATTTATACCCTCCTTTGTCCATTTTAACTGGATTATTTATATCCTAACAAATATTTTGTAAGGTTAGTTATACTAGATAGAAATTCTTTGTCAAGTATTTCCTTTGCAAATATTTTCTCCTAGTCTGACTTACCTTTTAATATTTGAATCAGTGTCTTTTTAAAAGCAAAAGCTTTAACTTTTGATTAGCTCTGATTTGTTGATAGATTAATTTATTAATTTGTCTTTGTTGTATTAAGAAATCTTTTTCAAATACAATGCTGATGAAATTATCTCATATTTTCTTCTAAAATTTTATATTTTCATTATATTTGGGTCAGTGATATATTTTCTGTTAATTTTTACATATAGTATGAGACAAGGTTAAGTTGAACATTTCTTTTTATTTTCTTTTTGCATATATATGTCCAATTTTTCCAGCACATTTGTTAAAAAGATTATCCTTTCCACATGAATTACCTTGTCAAATTTGTCAAAATTCAGTTGACTATTAATTTGTGAGTCTATATCTGTAATCTATTTCATTCTATTGATCTATCTGGGTTCTCATAAACACTAGTTTCCATGACTACTGTATGTTTACGGTAACTCATTACGTCACGTAGTAAGTCCTCCAACTTTGCTTTTTTTTTCAAAGTTGGACATATACAAATACATAAGAAAAGGGGAACACTAAAGCAATCATCAAAATAATTCTGTTAATCCTCAATATTTTGTTACAGACAATAGCCATTGCTCGGTATCTTCAATGGATTTATTTTACTGCTTTATTTTGCTAATATAGACACAAATGTGAATGTTATGTAGGCCAAAGAAATGACACATTGAAGCCTCTTGCTTGGTATACCCAATTCTAATTACACCAGTCCATGATTAAGAAATTAAACCTGGGAACTTAACTGCTAACTATATTATAACATAAATTCATGTCTTGGGAAGCCCATCTATCTAAAGGGAATTCTTGATATTTTTGGTATTTTATGCTGTTATATTATTATATTTTGTTAGTTTCAATAGTAATTTCATTCAAATTTTCCAAAGTTTCTGATCAAGGATATACTAGTGACTACTGATGAATATCTATATCATTGTCTTAAGTCTTCTCAATATGGAAGCAAATTTAACATTATATCTATACAAGCATAAAAGCAGTCAGCTGCAATTTGAATAATTCATTCATTCAAGTAACTGGATTTTTTATGACATCAAATGACCAGTTTGACTTTCACTAAATTGACTGGTTGGTTGGCACTTTGAGGAGCATTAACTTGTCATCATCATCATTACCATGAAATAGTATTTATTAAGCATCCACAGTCACAAGTGATAGAAAGTTAGCCAAATAATCATAGACTCTGCCCTTTAGGAGTTTATGATCTGGAAACTCAACACATCCAGATGAGCTGGATGCCATTTAACAAAGTATTGTTGTAGGGTTTTGAGCTATTCTACTAAGTGGCTGTAAATGATCAATTTTCTTCCCAAAGTACCAAACTATCACCTAGGAAGTAAAGTAGTGCATATGTTGAGAAAGTACAAGTGATCTTCTCATTTGAGGTGGTGTTATTTGGGATGAATTTGAAGTGGAGATATCCTTTCCCCTCAAAATATTGAAGCAGCACATTACAAAGAAAAATGCGTGTCTGAGCCTATCAAAAGCAAATTACTCCTTCAGGAATATGGGAGCAGGTAATGATGGTAGGGAAAAGCAGCAGAGAAAATGGAATTTTGTGGCATCAGAATAACTATGCTCTATTCTAGCTTTATCCCTAATGGGTGGGCGTTGGGTAATTTATTTAACTTTTCTGCATCCTGATTTAGTTACTCACCTGTAAAATGAGAAAACCATAATCATGTTTATGCCTTTGTGATATTTGTAACTCAAGAAGAGATCCTGAAATGAAAAGTGAACTAAAAATGAATTTATATAAAAACAGTCACAATAATGAATATATCATTGTACCTCGACAAAGAGGTCTATGCTTTTAAAGAAAAAACTAAGTTTTTGAATAAAATCAGTTTTAATTTCTAAAGACTATTGTGGATTGCAATAGTTTTTCCTCTTAAAAATGATTCTACTTACATATTCACTTTAGAATGTAGTTTTTCTGTAACAAATGAACAGTGTGTGATCAATAGTTCATCTAGTATAATTTCCTTTTTTTAGAGGAATTAGGGAGTATAAGATTGGAAACCTCTTAGAAATAATGTGATTCTACCTCTTTAAAAAACACAAGAAAACTTTGTATTTGCCCAAGGTCCAGCAACAAGCTGATAAGAAAGCTTATGTTTTCTGACTCCTTATTCTAGTACTATAGCAAAGTATACCTTATGAACTCAATAGGGGTGTCTGATATTTGTGGGTTGGTAGGGTGTTAGAGTCTGTAAACAAGTCAGGATGGCGCCTGACATTTTGCCAGAGAAATGTTAGTCTGTAAACAAGTCTGGATGGCGTCTGGCAAATGTTAGAGTCTGTAAACAAGTCTGGATGGTGCCTGGCATATTGCCAGAGGGAGTGGTTTGTGAAGTAACGCCAGCAAGCCATTAAGTGTGGAGATTCCTTATTGGTTGACTGATGTATCTAGTTTATGCTAATTAAGATAAGCTGTGTGGAATGTATAAATATTGCTCTGGTCCTACAATAAATGGCTCCCACTCCTGCTGTATCAATCTACACAAGTTCTTCGTCACCCCCCCCCACCCCACCACCCCCCCACCCCCACCACCCCCCCCACCACCCCCCCACCCCCACCACCCCCCCCACCCCCCTTATTTTGCTGCAGCTGGACTGCGGCAGTAGGGAACTACTATGTGCTATTTATTTTCTAAGGACTATGCATAATGGTGTTTCATACAATCCTCATCCACTCTTAAGGAGGCATTATCAAATATTCAATAGACAAACAGGATGAGAAAACTTAAAAACTTAGTCACACTGCTAAATGGTAGAGGGAAGGTTCATAACCCAATCTATCATCATCAAAAAATCATCATCTTCTTACTGTATCATTCATATTCATATTCTACTTCCTTCTTCCCCTCTTCTCTTCTTTTCCCTCCTCCCCCTCTCTTGTCATTACTCTCTGGAAAATTCTTGCTGGCTATATCAGGTGACTCAAAAGCACTGACCAGAAACAATATTCTGGAACTTATCTTGAGCAGTGCTCTAATTTTTCTTCTCATGGTCATCTTCCACATTTCCTGATCTGTCCAATCATAGACATCCAGTTCTATTCCATGCTGTGCTAAGAATCCTATTTCGGACTTGATATTGTCAGATAACCCCCATGCTATAAAATTATAATTTCTAATGCTTTTTTCCTTTAATCTATCCATTACCTTTCTCATACTGTTTTTTCCATCTAAACACTTTATTGCCTAAGTAATTAACCCTAGTATTAATTTGGAGGAAAATAATGTTTATTTTACACTATGTAGGATTGAAAAAATGCTTACTGTATTTTTCCAGACATGTTCCATTTCTACAATGACATTTAACAGCTAATATAAAAATATTTTCCATAACTATGAAGAACTAGACCCTTATAGTCCAGTTTCAGTGTTTCCAACTCAAACTGTGACTTAAATAAATACATACTAAATGCAAAGTTGGAAAATTAAAACAATAGAAATCTATTCACTTGGTGAGAGGATGAGAGAGAACTATAGGATGGCATTAAATTATTGGAATTACAAATTCCTTATAATGTTGTTTATATTAAATATGGTGTGTATGAAATACTTAGAGCATATTTAAATGTTCAGCAAGCATTAGTTATCATATATTGCCTTGTATCCTAAGGGGATGCAGAAAATAAAGAGAACTGATTTAGTTTAGAGTGAGAATAGTGCATTTAGTTTTTAGACTTATTTTCTCAATCAATACCTGTTTAGAGTTTGACTCTGGGGGAGCTAGATAATTATACAGATGCATTATATGTTACAGATTGACTTGTAAAATAAATGTGTGATCTCAATTTTCCTTGATATTTGAGATAAGTTAATAAAAATTATCCTTATCTAATGATATAATAACTAAATCCTGAGGCCCTTAATTGTCAAAGATCAAACATTTTCCCCCAGGCAGATATACTTGAGATAAAAAATCATTGCTCATCTTCCAATGAAGCATATTAAAATGTAAAGATGAATCCTGCACATTTGCATGCCCTGATTACTCATAATAGAAGAGAATACTGTGTATTTTAAAATATAATTAAATTCAGCAAATAACACAGCAAATAAAAAAGAAGTGCTGATTCTCATTCTGGTGAAAATAGTTTCTAAAAGTACTCAAGATTGTATCTACTTTGAGACATGTAACAAAGGCCTTTATTTTGCTTTAAATCATGTATATGATTTAGAACTATTAGGTTGGTATTTAATATAGGCTATATCACTCTACAATGGTATCTATATTACCTGAGCAGACTCCTCTGGAATCATTGCCTATTTAAGAAAGAATAAAGCACAGAATACACATATCTGCAGGGCAAAATATTGTTTTATCTCCACTGTAGGATTGCATATTAACCAAAAATAGGAAGTTTTATTTTCCCATATTTTTTCAAGTTAAATGCACATATTTTTTTAAATTTTAAAAAATCTATTATATTTATTTTTGAACATTGTTACCATGTTACCTCATATTTAGTTGGATGAATATGTAATTTGTTACAACCCTTTAGGGAGTCTTACTACCTACAAGCCCAGAATTTAATAAGTTAGACCTCAGGTAAAGGGTAATATAAAATGCTAGATTATATTTCTTTTATGAATAGCTTACATATTAACTAAGAGAAGAATAGAAAACATAGGTCTCATAGAAAATTTGACATTTTATATAGTCACAGTGTCTGTGACAATTAGACATGTCTCAACCTACTAGAGAAATGTTGTGTGTATCACTAAACACAGTGATCAGACAAAATAGTGATTTGGGAAACTGATTTAATTTTAAGATTATGTTATTCAATGATTCAAATTAGTGGTGTACTTTGAAAATGTTTTAGGGAGAATGAAATTGCATATAACCTAGTTATCTCAGCTAATCACATCTTTTAGCATGATTTTGAGGCATGTTTGATGATTTGTTAATCTATATGAAAATGATGAACTCATAATTTGAAACAAGATCTGAATTTAGGAAGAGAGAATCCATATAATTTAAAATATGTGCTTTATTACAACCTGACTTCCATTTGTCTGCTAATAAGCATTTACTGAAATACTCTAGCTTTATAGAGGGTATTATATGGTATAAGACACAGTAGAGTCTTATGGATGGATCTGTAAGGGAGTGTGTGTGTGTGTGTGTGTGTGTGTGTGTGTGTGTATGTGTGTGTGTTGGGAGTTAATGGAGGAGTTAATGTTATTATTGGTGTAAAAATTCACAAGACTGGCACTTCTATAAGAAGTGTCTCCTATTCAGCTTCCCCCCTTCTTTATTTTCAGTGTCATGCTGTTTTTGACACAATAGAGAAGTAAGAGACAGACTGGCTAGTCATGGTCAAAAAGGTTTCTATTGATGCTAATAAGTTAATGAACAGACAAAAGAGCTTTCTAGGTCTTCGCCTTCATGCAAGGCACACAAAAAAGACATTATAAAAAAGACAATGAAAACTAACCCATGATTTCAATCACTTTTATTTCTTCTGACTGGTCTTTTTGTCTCAAAGAACTGTGTCAAATCTGGCCTGGTTTTTCCCACAATGTGCCTACTGTGAGGAATCAGCATTCTGAAGCCAAAAAAACACAAACTTAGAAATAGACAAATTCAAGTTCTATCATTCTATAATGTTGGGCAAGTCACTTAACTTTTCTTTTTCTAAGACCCGAGTTTTGCTTTTGCGTTTGTAAAATAAGAGTTAGGATATAATTATATCTACATAATCAGTTGAATTTTGTGAAATTCTAGTGTTCATGGACTTCTGTTTACCTTTTCCTCAGTGTAGTATATTTTAAGAGACATACCATGGCTAGAAAGTTAATGAAAGCCCTTAGGCCTACTCAGACATCCCTCAGAGCCTACACTGTGTCATTCTTTGAAGTATGATGTAATATGGCCTAGGAATTTACTAATCTGGCCTGAGGATTGCCACATTTCTGTGACAATGGGAGCCAAAAACTGGTGTATCCTAGATATAAAGCCATTTTAACACAGATGCAACTTTCATGAACCTTAAAACAAAGTTTACCCTTACATAAATTGTTTAAATTCCCTACATGAAAGAAGCATCTGTGTTATGATTTAGATATGAGGTATGCCACAAAAGCTCATGTGTGAGACAACACAAACACTTTCAGAGGTGAAATGATTGGGTTGTGAGAGCCTTAACTGAATCAGTGGGCTAATCCCCTGATAGAAATTAATTGGATGGTAACTGTAGGTAACTGGGGAGTGGCTGGAGGAGGTAGGTCACTGGGGGAGTGCCTTTAGGGTTTATATTTTGTCCCTGGTGAGCAGAGTTCTCTATTCTTCTCTCTTCTCTCTCTTTCTCCTTCCTGGTGGCCATGCCTTGATCTGCTTTCCTCCACCACAGAGATGGCCATCTGTACTGAGACCTCTGAAACTAAATAATAATAAATATTAATAATTAATTAATTAATTAATTAATTAATAATAAACTAATAAATTTTTCTTCCTCTAAAATTGTTCTCATCAGGTCTTTTGGTCACAGTGACAAAACAAAACACCTGACTAAAATAAGCTGCAAACTGATCCTAATTGAATATAAATATAAGAAAAGGGGAAGAATGTTCCAACTCTGAGGATGGTCTCTGGATGGAAGCATTTCTGGTCTCTATTGGCCATCTTATCTTTGACTACATCTAGACCCTGCCACTGTCCTGCTCCCATTGTCCATCTTGTAAGAATACAGCTAGAATAAACAGCAATAATATAAGATGGTGTTCATCTTTGACACAATCAGATCAATGGTAAGAAGTTACCTCTGGGGAAGGTGAGTAATAAGGATCACCTGAGAGCCCACAGACAGTCAAAGAATTTTAGCTCAAGTATTAAATTTCAAGTCACTTCTGATTAGGATAATTATGGAGGGTAACAGGAAATAGACATGACAATGGGGAAAAAAGCAAATAAAAGCATCAGGAAAAGAAACACTTCATGCTGAAACTTGAAGCAACATAAAGGAAATAAGAAAAATCAAACCAGCCTTAGGTTTCTCTTTCCTTTGTTATTCATGAGAAATCTAAGTGGCACCAGTATCAAGAAGATGATTTAGGTTTTCCATAATATCCAGTACTCCTTAACATACATTAAGTTATCCCAAGTAATGATCCTTCTAAAATCAAGCCATGTGCTGCTTATGCACATGCTACCACTAGATGATTGTTGTAGAACACCTTTACAACCAAGTTGTTCCTATATAACTGTTCTATATAGAAAATCTGGAACTACCACTGGAAGTGATATCTGTATAAAAATAACTAACAATAGATTGTTCCACCTGAACTAATCTTGGGAAAAACTAGCCATAACTCCCCTGTAGGGGATTAAGAAACAAAAATTACATTATGACTAAGATAAGAATTCTATATGATATCTCAAATACTATATTCAGGTGTCTTTTTAACCATGGTTTAATGCCTAAAATTAAGGTTCAATATAATGTGTGCCTTGATACCTGGGGAAAACTGAAAGTACCTCAAATTGCCTAACTACAAGTTGTGCTTCCTACTGTGTTCCTGCAGATTAAGTCCCCTAGCCAAGCAGCCCTTCTTATCATATAGACCAGGCACCATAGCTACTTATCCTTGACTAGCAGGGTTCATTTTACCTCCAACCAGTGCAATTATTCAGAATAAATGGTGCCTCACAGTAGATTACTGCAAACTTAATGCTGTGGTCCCATTCATTTAGTCCCTATACCTAGTATCCAGTATTATTCAAAATACTAATTTTATCCAATCACTAATTTGTAAATCTTTTGGTACAATAGATATGGATAATTGACTCTGCTAGGTGCCTATTTCAATAGCCTCTCCACTATATAATTTTTTCTTTCAAAAGGATACAACTCACCTTTACCAGGCCACCCATGGTTCATCTTAGAAGCCTTGCTATTGTACTAAGGTGCAGACAAGATCTTAACTGTACCCACCATTCTCTGGGAACACAGGTAGGACATTATTCTAATTTTATCCCCCTGGAAGGAAATTCATTTCATGTACTCACTAAGGACATAAAAACTTACAGAGGACCTTATGAAAATGTGATTTACCATTGTCCTGCACATACTGCAAGGTCTCACTATTTCTGTCAAATTACTGAAAATTAATTGGCGAACCAAGGGTTGATTCTACCTTGACGCTGTTGTGAAACTTCGATCAACCCTTTCAGCACCAACAATGTTAATACAACAAGTCTAACACTTTTTAATCCTTTTTGGATTTGGGAGGCAATATTTTCTTCATTTGCAATTATATTTAGTCTTACTGATTTGTTACTTGCAAATTTGCCTATATTATATGAGGGCCACTCAAACACAAAGCTCTAGAATCTGTCTAAAGTAAAATCAACAAGCGTTCTTGGTAGTACTCTCAGACACCCTTTACTACTAAGGCTTTGGCAACCTTTTCTCATGTCTCCTATTTCTGGACCACCTATGATGGTTATAAATTGCCCATAAGCATCTGATTCAAAAAATTGTCTTTCTTAGCATTGTACTATTTACTACTAAAATGGAGATTGTTGTCCACCTACTAGGCTTCCCTGGAAGTAGAGATTCTCCCAGACTCTGAGCCTATCATTCTATGTATCCAGCTTCTCACAGTGCCTTGAGTCATAGAAGCAACACCCCAGAAGTTTATCACAACTACAGAGGCCTAGTTGCTATAGAATCAAGTCAAAACTATGCCCTTTGTTACATACTCCCTGAAGAATTAGGTAGTATGTAACAAAGAATGTTAGCCTCTCCTGTCTTCAGTCCTTTGCTAGATACCATGGTGCTTGAGGAGGTCATCCCTGTCCAAAATCCCTTGGCTACTTATAGAACCCCTTGGGATCAACTGAGTAAACAAAAGTGGGAGTGTATACACTTTACAACTGATACTGCCACTATTATTCGTGATGAATATAAAGAAAGTTGCTGCTTTTCATATTTTAATCAGGATGTTCTTGATAAAAGACCCAAAAATCAGCAAGATTGGCCAAATGTGACACAGTCATTGTAACATAGAATGCCTTGAACAGGAAATAGCTTTGTTGGTACATTGTTACAAACTCATGAGCTTTTGCCTAAGACTTGTCCCCTTTGGGATAACAAATTCAAGGCAGTTTTGCTCCATAGATATCCAAGTTGTAAGTCAAAGTCACAGCTGTGACCTCGTTTAGTAAGGCCAGCACCAGGACACTCCTTATCCCTTTTGGAGTTCCAGGCATTACTGACAAAGACTAGGATACTCATTTTACTTCTCAGTGTACAATGGTGGGTCTTTAAAAAGTACTTAATTAATTTCTTCCTCCCCTATAGGTACCAAGCAGGTGATTTAACTGAAGCATAATAGGCTTCTCAAATAATGCCCAAGTCACAAAATGTTGCATAAACATCATGCCGGGTGTCACTATTGTCAGAAGCATTGATTAGTCTAAATTCATAACCCCTGGGGACATGCTGTCCCTATGCTAGTGCCACAAATTTTCCTTAATTGTCTTTATTGGCCATAAAGGGGTACACTGTGAACAACCATCTCACTATGTAGTCCTCTCTCTCCTGGTCAAGTACCTGCTTCATTTCCCAGAAAAGTACTTCTGCTCATTAAATACTTTAATTATCATCAAGGTTTAAACTGATGTCAAGGCATCAAAGCATCAACTGTGATATAAGGCCTAAATGTAAAGCACAATATTAGATGAAACTTGACATCTGGGGAAACTAGAAGGGCCTCAAATAGCCTGACTATAAATTCCCCTTCCTGTGCACAATAACACACCTAAGTTAACCCTCTTATCTTAAAGGTAAGGTAAGTACCTGGTTATATACATTTCAGTTTCCTTGTAGCCAATGAAATTACTCACACAAACCAATCACATATTCTCACAAGAACCAGGATGAAAACAAAACAAAACAAAACAAAAGAATCAGGGTTCATCTTATCTTGTTACTATAAAGCCTGTTCTTCTACTGCTGATTTACTGTCTTGCCAATGAAACTCCTGCATGAGCATTCGTGGCACAGTGTTCTGAACACATGAGACTAATAAACTGCTTTTGATCCCATCTGTCAAACATTGTATGGCCTGTGCTTGATTACCCCCATAACCGTAGGCAGGACTCCCTCTCTCACCATTAAGGTGGAGTTAAGGTGAAAAAAATTAATTATTCTAGAATCAAAGAAATGGAAATATTTGTTTAAGATAAAAATTTAGATCTGAATAGGTAAAGAAGATTTCTAAAATCAAAATTAATGATTGAGGCCTTATCTGACAAGATATTAAAATGTAAGTACAGGCACAGTAAAAACAAAACAAAACAGTTTGGTACTGCTACATGAACACATAGATAAGTGGAATACAGGAGTTCAAAGGTAGAGCCAAGTATGTATGGAAATTCAGCATGATGAAGGTATATTTCAAAATAATGAGAAACAAATATTTCAATACACAGTATTATAACAATCAGCCATCAATTTTAAGGGGAAAAGAGATAAACCTGTATTCCTTACATCCCTGCTTACTTAGAAATAAATTCCAGCCAGGAGCAGTGGAACAAGCCTAAAATTTCAGCAACTCAGGAGGCTGACACAGGAGGAACTTTATATTCCATGACATTAATAATATTTATGTGAGATTTTGTTTGCTCTGTGTTTTTTACCTTCTTCTTTCTGCTTACTCTGGGTTTAATGGAACATTTACATGGTTCCATTTCATCTCAATTAATTATGTATTACTCATAGCTCATTTTCTAAAGCTTTCAATGGTAAAGGTAGAGACCACTATATGCCTTTTAAAATAAGTCCTGTCTCTCCCTATAAACAACTTTTTTTTTCCCCTAGGAGTTTGGTTAGTTGATTAGCCTGCATACTTAGTTCTATGAAAAGTTCAAGAAATGTTATTAAGTTCCAGTCAAACTTTATTTGTCCACTTTTCTTGCTTTTAGAATGAGAGCAATGCTTATTCAAGCTCTTTCTATCTCTGAACTTAAAATGAAAGCCACCATATATTTTCAAACAAATATTTTTGGTTGGCTGAAAGATCCATTCTATCCTTAAATGCACATTTGTAGACAATAATCAAAATACTCAAAATTATTTGAGAAATATGGACTTTGATTTTTTAAAAATATTTTCTTTTAATTAAATTAGAAAAATATGTATACTAGAATTGATCCTCCCACACTCCTCCTCCCTATCCCACTATGAGTCAGCCTCCTTATATCAGAGAAAACATTCAGCATTTTTTTTGAGGGATTGGCTAACTTCACTTGACATTAGAGGGGTGGGAAGGAAAGGGAGGAGGCAGGGGGATTAGCAAGGACGGTGGAATGTGATAGACATCATCATCCAAATTACATGCATAAAGACATGAATTGGTGTCAACATACTTTCTATACAACCAGATATATGAAAAATTATGCTGTATATATGTAATAAGAATTGAATTGCATTCTGCTGTCATTTATTATTTTTTTAAAAATCAATTTAAAAAAGACAAATATTCTTAGTGCTAAAATTGATGCCTAATTTATGAAGATATCAATATATGCCTAAACAATTTTGAACACATTTTTATTTTGCTTCATATTTAAAAAAAGTGTTACTAAGTTATTATTAATCATATAATTCATTATACATACACCCAATAAATATATATATACAACATGTATGATAAATAAAAGATACTACTGATATAAAATCTGAAGGTTTCAATACAGAGAAGAAGTCTACAACTTATGAGAATGATTTAGAGAGTCAACCATACTCTCCCTGGACTTCCTGCTCACTTGTTTATTTTTTAAACATTTGATAAGTATATTATAATTGAAAATAATATTGGGATTCATTATGCCATATTTGTCACATACATAAAATAATTTGATCAACCTCATTCCCAAATACTTTCCTTTCTCTCCCTTCCCCCTCCCCTTGACCTGCTTGCTCTGTTCTACTGATCTCCCTTCTATTATAATTGCTTTTATTTTAATTAATAATTATACACACACACACACACACACACATATATATATATATATATATATATATGCAGGATTCATTGTGGTAGGTTTATATGTGGACATAGCATGATATGGTAGATTTCATTCCCCAGTTCTCTATGCCCTCCCCTCCTCCCTCCCTTCCTCCCTCCCTGTGGATCCCCCCTCCTCTATCTGTTGGTCTCACTTCTATTTTCATGAGATCTCTTTTTTAAAAATCTTTTTATTCTCTCTAGCTTCCATATATGAAAGAAAACATTCAACCCTTGACTTTCTGAGTCTGACTTATTTCACTTAGCTTGAAGTTCTCCCATTTCATCCATCTAGCAGCAGATGCCATAATTTCATTCTTGTGTGTGGCTGAGTAAAACCCTAGTGTGTGTGTGTGTGTGTGTGTGTGTGTGTGTGTGTGTCTACGAACACCACATTTTCTTTATCCATTAATTCATCTGTCAGTGATCATGTAGACTGTTTCCATAGTTTGACTATTGTGAATTGTGCAGCTATAAACACAGATAGATATGCATGTGTCACTAGAATATTCTGATTTTAATTCTTTTGGATAAATAGCAAGGATTGGGATAGCTGGGTCATATGGTAGTTCCATTCCTAGTGTTTTGTTGCTTGCTTTAAAAAAAAAAAACTTCTGAACTTTTTTCACAATGTGTTCTTCTCTTCCCTCTGATAAGAATCAGTACAAAGTACGAATGTTATCTTTTCCATAAAACTTTCTTCATAGTTCTATTTCAAATAAATTTCTCTCTCCTTTGTACTCTTAAAATGTTTTTTCTAGATTTTTATTTTTATTTTAATAAATTGTACAAATAGGCCTCACTGTGAAATGTATATTCATAAATGCATATATTGTGCATTGATCATGTCCACCCTCCCCTCTACCCTCTCTCTTCTGCCTCTTATTCCCCTCCTTTAAACCTCTTCCCAGTTCCTAAAAGTTCCTCTTCTACTTTCAGGTCATTATTATTATTGTTACTATTATTTTGGCTTCTGCATATGAGAGAAAACATGTGGTATTGTCTAGATTTTTATAATAGTTTCATCTATGAAACTTCACAGTTTCCAATAAAAAACCTATGTAATTTCAATGAATAATATGTGTCATATATGTATGCACACATACACATAGATATGTGTGTATTCATTTCTAAAGAATGCTATGTTTGAAATAAATTAATTACACTGCAAATCTTAACTGTAGATGAGATATTGCTTAATGAATTGAAATCTTTATATTAACAAATAATCAACTGGACATCAATTGCAAAAATAAATTCTAAAACCAAAGGTACACTATACCTCATTTTCATTAATATGATGATATATGTATGATGATATGACATACATCCTTAATTGGCATAGAAATGTGCTTATTATTTAGTGTTATAAATAATGTGCAAAATAAAATACTTTTTATTAGAATATGTAATTTATAGTATTATTTATTATTTATATTCATATATATGTATAATTCTGGAAGGATAGATACTAACATATGACAGAGATTTGATCCAGGTAACTGATATTTATAGATACTTTTTATATTCTGTTTGTGCTTTCCCATATTACCTGCTTATATTCTAATGAATACATATTGATTTTATAAAAAGAGAAACACAAAAAATGCTATCTAAATATTAATGAAATTACTTAATAGTTTTGGGGAAACAGAATCTTTGTTGGACTGATGAAACTCTTAATAGTAAATAAACAACAAAAGCAGAACACTTAACAAAGAATACACCAAAGATTTCCTACAAATATTAAATTAGTACTAGTGGAATTTGTACAATTAATTGCCATTTATCATACCTTGTTTACTAGAAACTTTAAACCACACCCTCCTTGCTTTTTCAAGGCAACACTTGCACATTATCCCTTATTTCAAGTAACACACACACACACACACACACACACACACACACTAAGGGAAGTATTTTTTGTCTGTCAATTCAAATGTCTCATAGATTTGTTTACTTTTTTAAAAATATCAAAATTGCAAATAGTAAAAATGTTCAACATGGCAAAAAGATATGCACAATGAAATGCATCTCTCTCTCACCCTGAACACCCAGTTCCTTTCCCTAGAAGCATCCAATATAGTCTTATGAATTTTCTCATAGAAAAGTTGTATATGTCTATTTTTCTTTTACACAAGTAAAAGCATAGAATTCACACTCTTCTGCACCTTGATTTTGTAAATTTAAGCTTAGGAACTTTTTTTAATACATACATTACGTACATATAAATCTACCATATTCTCTGAAAACATCAACATAACACGAAATTTATTTAAATATTTACCCCAATGAATAGCATGCAGAGTGTTTCTACTTTTTTGCTATTAAAAACAGTGTTGTGATATATATATATCCCTGTGTGTAGATATGCATATATTCTAGCATGTGATATCTCAGATAAAATTTCAGTAATTAATGTGTCAAAGGATATGTACATTTTTTATTTTGAAATAAAGTAGTTCTATTAATAAACATTCCAACCAACAATATATCTGTGTCTACTTATTCACAGATTTCCCTAATCTGTATTTGTGTCCATTTTTATGTGTGTAATTAGATATTTGGATCTTTAGCATTCTTATAGAATAATGTTACACACTGGAGCAACTTTTTTAAATTATGGGTGAGATTAATCATTTTTTTAAATATTTCCAAGTCTTTTCTGTGCATTTCAGTGATTTTTGTGTTTGTGCACTTTGCTCATCCTTAGATTGATTTGTGTTTTTTCTTATTGATTTGGGCAGGCTCTTTATATTGTAAGAAAAGTAGCTCTTTCTTGGTCATATATATATTTTTTATTGGTTGTTCAAAACATTACAAAGCTCTTGACATATCATATTTCATACATTAGATTCAAGTGGGTTATGAACTCCCATTTTTACCCCAAATACAGATTGCAGAATCACATCAGTTACACATCCACATTTTTACATAATGCCCTATTAGTAACTGTTGTATTCTGCTACATTTCCTATCCTCTACTATCCCCCCTCCCCTTCCCTCCCATCTTCTCTCTCTACCCCATCTACTGTAATTCATTTCTCTCCTTGTTTATTTTCCCATTCCCCTCACAACCTCTTATATGTAATTTTGTATAACAATGAGGGTCTCCGTCCATTTCCATGCAATTTCCCTTTTCTCTCCCTTTCCCTCCCACCTCATGTCTCTGTTTAATGTTAATCTTTTCTTCCTGCCCTCCCTGTTCTGTTCTTAGTTGTTCTCATTATATCAAAGAAGACATTTGGTATTTGTTTTTTAGGGATTGGCTAGCTTCACTAAGCATAATCTGCTCTAGTGCCATCCATTTCCCTGCAAATTCCATGATTTTGTCATTTTTTAGTGCTGCGTAATACTCCATGGTATATAAATGCCACATTTTTTTTATCCATTCATCTATTGAAGGGCATCTGGGTTGGTTCCACAGTCTGGCTATTGTGAATTGTGCTGCTATGAACATCGATGCGGCAGTATCCCTGTAGCATGCTCTTTTAAGGTCTTCAGGGCATAGTCCGAGAAGGGCAATAGCTACGTCAAATGGTGGTTCCATTCCCAGCTTTCCCAGGAATCTCCATACTGCTTTCCAAATTGGCCGCACCGATTTGCAGTCCCACCAGCAATGTACAACAGTACCCTTTTCCCCACATCCTCGCCAGCACTTGTTGTTGTTTGACTTCATAATGGCTGCCAATCTTACTGGAGTGAGATGGTATCATAGGGTGGTTTTGATTTGCATTTCACTGACTGCTAGAGATGGTGAGCATTTTTTCATGTACTTGTTGATTGATTGTATGTCCTCCTATGAGAAGAGTCTGTTCAGGTCCTTGGCCCATTTGTTGATTGGGTTATTTGTTATCTTATTGTCTAATTTTTTGAGTTCTTTATATACTCTGGATATTAGGGCTCTATCTGAAGTGTGAGGAGTAAAAATTTGTTCCCATGATGTAGGCTCCCTATTTACCTCTCGTTGTTTCTTTTGCTGAGAAAAAACTTTTTAGTTTGAGTAAGTCCCATTTGTTGATTCTAGTTATTAACTCTTGTGCTATGGGTGTCCTATTAAGGAATTTGGAGCCCGACCCCACAATATGTAGATCGGAGCCAACTTTTTCTTCTATCAGACGCAGAGTCTCTGATTTGATATCAAGCTCCTTGATCCATTTTGAGTTAACTTTTGTGCATGGCGAGAGGAGGGATTCAGGATCATTTTGTTGCATATGGATTTCCAGTTTTCCCAACACCATTTGTTGAAGATGCTATCCTTCCTCCATTGCATGCTTTTAGCCCCTTTATCAAATATAAGATAGTTGTAACTTTGTGGGTTAGTCTCTGTGTCCTCTATTCTGTACCATTGGTCCACCCACCTGTTTTGGTACCAGTACCATGCTGTTTTTGTTACTATTGCTCTGTAATACAGTTGAAATCTGGTATCGGTATACCGCCTGATTCACACTTCCAGCTTAGAATTGCTTTTGCTATTCTGGGTCTTTTATTTTTCCATATGAATTTCATGATTGCTTTATCTATTTCTACAAGAAATGCCATTGGAATTTTGATTGGCATTGCATTAAACCTATAGAGAACTTTTGGTAATATCGCCATTTTGATGATGTTAGTTCTGCCTATCCATGAACAGGGTATATTTTTCCATCTTCTGAGATCTTCTTCTATCTCTCTCTTTAGGGTTCTGTAGTTTTCATTGTATAAGTCTTTCACCTCTTTTGTTAGGTTGATTCCCAAGTATTTTTTTTTTTTGAGGATATTGTGAATGAAGTGTTTTTCCTCATTTCCGTTTCAGAAGATTTGTCACTGATATACAGAAATGCCTTTGATTTATGCGTGTTGATTTTATATCCTGCCAGTTTGCTGAATTCATTTATTAGTTCTAGTAGTTTTTTTGTAGACCCTTTTGGGTCTTCTAGGTATAGAATCATGTCATCCGTAAATAGTGATAATTTAATTTTTTCTTTTCCTATTTTTATGCCTTTAATTTCTTTTGTCTGTCTAATTGCTCTGGCCAGTGTTTCGAGAACTATATTGAATAGAAGTGGTGATAGAGGGCATCCCTGTCTTGTTCCAGATTTTAGAGGGAATACCTTCAATTTTTCTCCATTCAGAATGATGCTAGCCTGAGGCTTAGCATAGATAGCTTTTACAATGTCAAGGTAAATTCCTGTTATCCCTAGTTTTTCTAATGTTTTGAACATAAAGGGATGCTGTACTTTATCGAATGCTTTTTCTGCATCTATCGAGATGATCATATGGTTCTTATCTTTAAGTCTATTGATGTGGTGAATAACATTTATTGATTTCCGTATATTGAACCATCCTTGCATCCCAGGGATGAATCCTACTTGATCATGGTGCACAATTTTTTTGATGTGCCTTTGTATCCAATTCGCCAGAATTTTATTGAGGATTTTTGCATCTAGGTTCATCAGAGATATTGGTCTGTAGTTTTCTTTCTTTGAGGTGTCTTTGTCTGGTTTCAGAATCAGGGTGATGTTGGCCTCATAGAATGAATTTGGCAGAGCTCCCTCTTTTTCTATTTCCTGAAATAACTTGAAAAGTATTGGTATTAATTCTTCTTTAAAGGTTTTGTAAAACCTTTAAAACCTTTACTCATTCCCTTGGTTTGAATCTCTATACCTTCCTCTATCCCGATGACTCTTAAATTTGTTTTTTTTTATGTTATCCCATATCTCTTGGATGTTTTTCTCGTGATTTTTTACCAGCCTTTCTGAGTTGGCTAGACTCTTTTCAAGATGATATATTTTGTCTTCATTATCTGACGTTCTGGCTTCTACTTGCTCCACTCTGTTAGTGATACTCTCATTTGAGTTTTTAATTTGGTTTATAGTTTTCTTCATTTATAGAATTATTGTTTGATTTTTTTTATAATCTCTATCTCCTGATAAAGATGCTTAACTTCTTCTTTTATCTGTTTATGTAATTCATTTTCAATGCATTCTTTCACTGTTTGAATTTGTTGTCTCGTATCCTCTTTACGGTTCCATTCCATCTGTCTAAGGTATTCCTTGAGTTCTTTATATGACCATTTTTCTGATAACTCTAGGTCCTCCTGAATATTTAGGCTGTCCTTCATTGTTTGTACTCCTTTTCTTCCTTGCTTTTTTATGCTCATGATACTTCTTGTTCTGTTTGACTGCTGAGTTACTGTTTA
The DNA here is from genome assembly GCF_964194105.1 of Spermophilus citellus. NCBI lineage: Eukaryota > Metazoa > Chordata > Mammalia > Rodentia > Sciuridae > Spermophilus > Spermophilus citellus. Next base: position 114,465,243 of record NC_138190.1, on the reverse strand, counting down.
CTCTTATAAATTTATTTGATGCTTGGGAGGAAAGGTATTAGAAGGGAAGGGAAGAAGTCACTAAAGAGAATGAGAGTAAGCAGGTAGAATTCAAGGAAGGGGAATAAGAAAATTGAAAAGAAATGAAAACACAAAAGAAAAAAATATAGAAAAGAAAAAAAGAAAAAAAAATTAAGTAATAATAATAATAATAAAAAGAAAATTAAATTTTTTTTTTAAAAAATAAATTAATTAAATTAAATTAAATTTAAAAAAATTAAAATTTTTTTAAAAATTAAAAAAAAAAACAACAAAAAATGAAAATGAAAAAAACACAAATTTAAAAAAAAATTAATAAATGCAGTCTTAGAGTTTGATTAACTTCTCTTCCAGTAGGTGGAGCTGTGCCCACTGGGTCAAGCTTCTCCTCTCAATAGGCGGGAACCAATCACTGTGCAGCAGCTCTTCCTCCCACACTGGGTGGGTCTCCAATCCTGAGTGTCTAGGGCCTTCTCTGGTGTCTAGTCACTTCCCACTTTTCCTCTAGCCAGGCCCCTCTCACGGGTGCCGCTCACCACAATACTGGCTACACGCCAGGTCTGCTGCTCCCGGGAGCCCTGTTTCCATGAACGCCTGGGCACACTCTGCCTGTTTGCCATTCCCTCAGACCCTAAGTTTGTAGAGCTTGGGGCTGAGAACCCCCAGCGAATTTGCTTGCCCTCCAGTAGCCACACCCCCGGTAGCTGGTGCAAGAGACCTCAGTTGTCAGCACTGGTGGGAGCTGTAGCCGGGAGTTCCGCACCTCGAGTCTCGCACCACTCCTGATTCCCTCGGTCTGGCTATGGCGCTCACGGGAGAGCTGGGAGGGGCCCTTAAGGTTTCCCTGCTGTGTGGAGAGGGAAGGCTAGGGGATTACACACCTGTCACCACTGGTTTCAATGAAGTTATCTCCTCCGCCGCAGTCTGGTGACATCAGTTCTCTGCCATGGTGGTATCCCATGCAAATGGTGTCTGTTCGTTCCCTTTGCCGGGTGACCAATGCAACGGGTGGGTCCTGACTGTCTCTCTAAAGCCCTGTTTCAATCCTGTGGCCACTGCCTATGAAGGCTCGTCTGGCATTTACCTCCATAAGTTCAGAAGGGCCGACCAGTTGTTTCAGCTGGATCATTAGTGCTGAGTCACAGCAGTTTGGCTGCGAGAAGCAGGCCAATGGGAGCTTGAATGCAGCCGATCCGGGCTCCGTCGGTCATATATATTTAAACATATTTTACAGTTTCATTTATCTTTTGATCCAGGGAGTTTTTTCCTGAGAATTTTTAAAAATTGCATGTCACTAAATTTATCAATATTTTCTTTCAAATTTCTGCATTCTATAACTTGCTTTAGAAAGGTATTCCTCATTTCAAAGATAAAAATATCTTCCCCATGTTTTTTTTCCTAAGATATTCTAAATTGATTCGTTATTATTAAACTTTTGAGCCATCTAGTGTATCTTTTAATTTCATTCTTTCCTTTTTTTGTTTTGTTTTAATTTTGTTTTTGTTTTTGTTTTTTCTTCTTGTTTTTGTTTTTGTTTCTGGCTTTTTTTTTTTTTTTTCGGTACTGGGAATTGAACCCAGTGGCATTTTACCACTGACCTACAGTCTCAGCCAGCCCTTTTTATTTTTTTATTTTGTGATGGGGTCTTGTTAAATTGCTGGAGATGGCCTTAGGAAGTCTATTTTTTTATAGCATCTACTTAACTCCTTTCTTATTAAAAGATGATAAAAATTTATTCAGCTAGAAGATGAGTACCATAATAGCATCTCCCATATTCAATGTTTTTGAGGATTAAATATGAGTAAATATTTTCAAATACCTAGTGCAACTACTGACACATAGTAGGATGACAATAAGCTCAGAATGTATTGAATGGAATATGCACTATTTTGATGACAGAAATTGAAATGGATTTAATTGGGCAAAGTAGGTTTATAGACAAGGTCAGATCTATTTTTAGATTTGTTGGATGATCAGAACAGAGAAGATATTAGAAGGGCATGTGAGAAGTGATGAGGGTGTGTGTATAGAGGGTAGAAGTGAAATTAGGAGGGAGATGGGAAGGGGATAGATAAGGTGGTGGATCAAGACTGATATTTTAGATTTTATGCATACACACACACACACACACACACCAATAAATCTTTGGTGTGGTTCTAGTAGCAAACAAAACTGAAAAACAAGCCCAAGGACTTCTAACTTATAAGAATTAAGTATAAAATTCCTTGTTTTGGATGCAGCAGTGGAATCTGTAGCCAAAGAAATAAGTCTTGGTGCCATTTAGATCTGTTGGTGGGGTGGAGGTTAAGTGCATGCAGCAGGAGAGGGAAGATACAAATTCCTGTTAGGTAATAAAGTTCTTTTGAATTTAGAAAATTCAAGGTGAAGACTGAGGCAGCTATAGTACTGAAGACACCTGAGATTAATAGAGAGGTTCATGTTTTCTCAGATCCCTATTATTTGGTCCCCAAAGTGATGTTAAGCCTCAGGAGATCTTCAGGGCACTGCTGAATTTGGAGAGTCTAGCTGTGCTTGTTTCTTATCTGCAGCTGCAAGTAAGCATCCTATTGTTAGTCTGCCACTGTGGGATGAGACCAAGCAAGAAAAATGGAAGAATCTCTAAGTGTAATGTTATTTTAAATGAAGACAGTGCAAAGGATACAGTGGAGTCAATGAAGTAAAATATTACTTTTGTATTAAAGTCACCATATTATAATCCTGACTAACCAAATGGGACCTTGGTTAGACTGGTTTCCATGATGAGCTCAGGGGATGTTTGGAAATTGAGCTAATGTGATGCCATGAATGCCAAAGTACAGAATACAACCAAGTTTATGCTTGGGCATAGGGAATAGAAAGTTGGAAGTTGGATTTTATTCCATTGTGTATGTATTTATGAAAAAATGGAAGAAAAGTGGAAAAGGTAAAACTGAGACATTCATGTGAAATGAGAGCAGTTGATATTACAGTATGGAAAATGTTGAAGAGGGTGCTCCCTCTTTCATTAATTCAACTCTCCCTGATCCCCCTTACTTATCTTAATCTAGCACTTTCTATCTTTCACCTTGAGCTTTCTTATGGCAAACCTAAGAATGTCATTTTCTACTCAAAAACCACTACTGACTTTCCATAGTCATCAGAAAGAAAGAAATTATCTTCACAGGTACTTTGTAAAATGACCCCACAAATACCTCTAGTATTTTAAATCTCCCTGAAGTTCTTACTTAAGTACTTTATTCTCCACAAACATCAAAATGCTTATAATTTTCTCTACATACTCTACTAATGATATTTTCCTATATCTTTGTTTCTTTTCTGTGAAATGGAATTCTATGCCATTCTGCCTGAGTAATTTCTACTTCAACAATCTACCATGCTTCAATATCTTTTCTTTGTCTCTGAAATTTCCTCAAACCTCAGGGAGAAATGGCCATTTCCCTATGTTACTACTATTACTTGTGCATATTTCTATTGCTGCTTTTATTACATTGTATTGGAAAATGTTTACTTGAATACTTTTCATATTAAACTGCATGTTTCTTGAGGATAGAGACTTTCCTTTGGATATCAAAATCCAGTATGTGATGAATAGCCAGTGCCTGTGGTCCATAATGAATCCAAGAGTTATAAGAAGATAGTATTTAAGATATTTAGAGAAGAATGATATCAGAAACATGGTAGCATAATTATTTGGTAGTGTGGGAGATACCAATGCTAATTATAAGCACAATGTTATAAAATAACATATCTTTGATTCGCTAGTGTTTATTTTGCAGTAGTGTGGATTGAACCCATGGGTATTCTACCAATGAGCTACATCCCCAACCCTTTTATATTGTATTTTGAGACAGGGTCCCACTAAGTTGCTGAGGCTGACTTGGAACTTACTATCCTTTTGCCTCAACCCCCGTAGTCACTGGGATTATAGGATGACTAGTATTAATAAAACAAAAGGTAACAAGAGTTGGAAAGAATATTGAAAAAAGAGAATACTTGTAAGCTCCTGGTAGGAATGTAAATTGGTATAGCCATTATGAAAATATAAAAGTTCCTCAAAAAATTAAAAATAGAACTACCATACGATCCAGCAATCCTATTTCTGGGTAGATATCAAAAAATAAAATTATTATTGCAAAGACATATCTGCACTCCCCTGTTCTTTGAAACATCATTCACAATAGTTAAGATTTGGGAATAACCTGAATATTCATTAACAGATGAATGAATAAAGAAATTGTGATAATATATGTGTGTGTACACAAGGGAGTATATAAAAAAGGGGGTATCCTGTAATTTATGATAACATAGATGAACCTGGAGGGCATTATGCTAACTGGAATAAGGCAGACACACAAAAACAAATACTATATGTTATAACTTATATATCAAGTCTAAAAAACAAAAAAGCAAAAATACCATTAAATTCATAGAAAGAGAGTAGGATGAAGGTTCCAGGAACCCAGAATTGGAGCAATTCAGTAAATGGTTGTTCAAATAAATAAATAAATAAATAAATGTTTTTAAATAAATAAGACCTGAGTATCTATTATACAGCACAGTATCTAAGTTAATACTGTATTATATACTTAAAATTTGTGAAGAGATTGGCTCTTAAGAATTCTCATAATAAAATGGTATGTAAGCTAATTGATGTCAATTAACTTGTTATGATTTCATGATACATATACAAATTAAACCATCATGTTATATACATTTTAAATACATATTATTTATCAGTTATATTATAATAAAGCTAGAAAAGTTGATAGAATTTGAACAACATCATTTATGGTCTAGCTAATTTTAGAACCATTCTCCCAGGTAATCATTTAGATCACAAGAATTTTCTCTCTGAAATTAATAAGTTCAAGGCAACTTATTAGAGTGAATATATTAGTTTAAATTATAATTCTACTACTTATTAATCTTGAGGCTTTATGCAAATAATCATCTTGTGTTTTAGTTTCATTATCTTTTATATCAAGATGGCAAAAATAACTACCTCAAACAGTGGGATAACAGTAGAGAGAATGGAAAAATTCCACATGTTTTGATATTTTGAGTCATTGATAAATGGTGGGAATCACCATCTAGGGGGGACATTATCATTTCTTCACACAATTATGTCTTTTTAGATAAACATTTATTTAGCACATACTGTGACAAGCAGTATTTTGAGGGTTGGGGGAAGATTGATAGCTTGTGAAGAAATCAATTACTATCTAAGTTTTAATGAATTTATATTCTGGGGAAATGGATGAGAACCTTTTTATATTAGAAGGAAGAAATATGGTCTAATCTTGGATATGCCACTGAAGGGACAATGGTATGTAAATTTTTAAATACCAGATGGTAAGGGAAACTTACAGTGTCTTAGATACTGGCTCAAATTACTTATGAAGGTTGTCCCACATTATATAAATATAAATATATATATATATATATATACATATATATATATATATATAAATATATATATATATATAATATTTTTTTCATTTTTAGAAACAGCCAAAATTTAGAGCCAAAGCTCTGAGTAAATGTGTGGTAAAGCCTAAGAACATGATTTTTAGTCCAAGAAATAAATTGTGACTATTAAAATTATGATCCCATTTTTCTTATATGGCTTATATGCTTACACTGAAGGCATTTTAAAGAAGGCATTCTAGAACCAGACATGATATTTATGCCTGTAGTCCCAGCTACTCAGGAGGCCAGGAGGCTGAGATGAGAGGAACACTTTAGCCCATGAGTTTGAGAAAACAACCTGGGCAGCCCAACAAGAAGCCTCCCCCTTTAAAAAAAAAAAAGGAGCTCCAAAAATATCTTTGAATCATAGCATAATGATTTGGAAAAATTGTATTTTTCTAAGTTGACAGCTTAGAGGGAACAATTTTTATTTGATGTGTGCTTTTTTTCTGTTTTTAATAACATTTTTAAATAACATATCATCCCATTGTTAAAACTAGTTAAATATAGAATAATTATGCCTGTATTCCTACCTTTCAAATAAAATTAATGTTTTTGAGTTATATTTATTACATAATAGTCACTTCTCATATTGTATTCTTGTTTATAAAATGGAATTTTATTTTTAGGCATAAAATCTCAGTGATCTTATGCCCCAGCTAAAATTTTTTTTAGACCAATCAAAAAGAAAAATACTTGCTTAAGGTTGACAAGTTTATGTCTGATTTACTGCCCTTTTGGATACAATTAGCAAATGGCATGTTGCTAAATGTGATTTGTGTAGCTTCTTTTGTTTGAAAGTTTCAGGCATGACACTTTGAAGCAGGAATGTTTGAACTCCTATTTCCTGCTGTGAATTGCAGTTTGCCAGAAGAAAATAGGAGAATACTGTTTGAGGATTCTGTAGCTGGTTAAATTAGCATTTCTATATATGTGACTTAGTGAAGAGCATGACTGGGCTCTCCTTTGGGAAGCAACATATCTGTAGGATTTGGCAGGGTAATGAAACACACACAGGAAATTTCTAATATTGTATATGTACATTCAATGAAAAAGTATGGTGCATTCTTAGAAGTTAGGACTTAGTATCACTGTTATAAAAGTTCTTTGAGAATTGTAATCAACTAAGGAATATGAAAATAATTATAATGAATGCAATTACTAGAGCTTAAACTTTGGAAACTGTGTAATGGTCTGTGGGGAAAAAACAACTTTGATTCTGTTTTTCTTTTATCAAATAAAAAGGACCACTTCCTTACTTTTTGGTACTACAAGGTACTCCAGAATCATCTTGTATTTTCTCTGCCCCAACCAAAGACTCAACATTTCTCCATGTCAAACTGGTAAAGAAGCTAATCTAAAGTAACCTTTTGTATTAGGGTATTCAGACTTCTATAACAAAATACCTTAGACTTGGTAATTTATAAATAATAGAAACTTATTGCTCACAGGTCTAGAGGAAGGGAGGTTCAAAGTCAGGGTGACCACAGATTCTGTGTCTGATGAGAGCTTGTTCTCTGCTTCAAAAATAGCACCTTATTGCTCCCCCCCCTCTAACATGATGGAAAGAGGGGAAAGGTAATTTCAACTAATTTTGTAAGAGAACTAACACTATCCAAAACAGCAGTCCTCATGACCTAATCACCGCCTAAAGTCACCACCTCTTAGTAATATTGCCGTGGACATTAGGTTTCAATATAAATTTTGGAGGACCATGAACCTTCAGTAATAGCAATTCTCCATGGCTTAAAATGCTGTTTTTATCTCCTCTCTAGCACATTAATGAGGAAGGGATTACTGCCCTAGAGTTGTGAGGATATCTTAATATATAACACCTGGCAGTGGATGGATGAGATTGACAATAATTAATTAATCACTTATACTCACTGCCCTGAGAAGTAAGATGCTGCATGACCTCCAAGAACATGGAGGTGTTACACTTGGAAATATAGTAGGTATCAGGGGTTGCAGACAGTAGGCTTTGTAATATCAAGAGAGTAGGATGCTTCCTGGTTCCTGCAGGAAGCTTTGACTGGCTTGTCTGAATAACTTCATGAATAGAAAAGAATGGAAATCTGTTACCAAGAATAAACAGTAATGGTTTCTGGTTCCCATGATAAAGAGGATTGGTTAGCTTGAGAACATGTCTGCAGGAACAGATAAATGGAACTTGCAGTTTAGCCTTTTGAGGCCCTCTTGATTTCACCAGATGTCTATGCAGTACATAACATTAGGCATTAATTTTAAGTCACATACTACAAATGGGATAATTTGAACAATAAAATAAATAACAGTGTTACTATAATTCATAGAATAAAATAAACATTCATTAGTTTATACAGATATAAATAAATAATTGAATAAAATAGCTCTTACTTATGGAAAAATATAATTAATATACGTGCCAAAAGTGAATAGAAAATCATCATTAGAAAACCACAGTAATAACTATTGTTGGCAAGATACACTGAAGGATGTCAACATTAGTGAGCAAAGCTTTTTGGAGAAATAGTATAATTGTATAATCTAAAAATATTTTCTTTTAGATATTTCCTACTAAAAAAGAGAACAATAACAAATTTACTATGAAGAAAACTTCCAGGCACTACCTTAACTTCACTCAGTTGCATGATCATCTAGTTTAATATGACCAGAAATAAGACATATATACATCATGTAATCCTGTATATGATGCACTGTGATACTCTTCTAAAAATATATAACCTCAGTCTTATCATCAGAAAGCACCATATAAAACTTTATTGAGGAACATTCTAGAAATTAACTGGCAGACCTACAGGAAAGATGAAGAAAGACTGCAGAAATTTCATAACTCAGAGTAAACTAAAGACATGACAAATTAATGCACTGTGGTATTCAGGATTGGATTCTGGAACAGAAAAATAATATTAGTAGAAGTATTGGTGAAATCTTATAAAAGTCTTTAATTTATTTAATGGTATTATGTAAATGTTGATTTCTGAGATTTTATAAATATACCTTGATTTAAATCTTTTTTTTTCCTTTTTTCTTTTTGTGGTGGTGGGGATTGAACCCAGGGCCTTGTGCATGGGAGGCAAGAACTCTACCAACTGAGCTAAATCCCCAACCCCTGATTTAAATCTTTTTTAGATTTTCAGAACACAAGAGAATCATCACCAGCAGATCCACATGGTAACATGATTTGAAAGTTGCTTATACTATCTGCCTTTGTTGTTGTTTAAATGCATGACCTGTAGAATACCCATTCTTTTATCTATTCTATGTAAAAATAAGGTGGAGTTAGGATTGTGTATTATCTTGGCATGGGAGTATGTGGCATACACCTTACGTCCATACTTGTTCTGTCTTCTGTTATCATTATGTTATGCTTTAGCCAATTGCTGTTGTTTTAGCTCTACTTCTGCTGGCATTTGCTATGATGATCCTACTGTCATTATGGCCTCTTTTCGATAGTTCATTTATTACATGTCTTTATTCCCATCACTAGTTGACATCTATTTGGCCTGCCTTATCTCTACTTCTTCTTCATCCAACAGAGGCATAGGCATTTTTCTAAGCTCTGCAATGATGTCCATAGAACTCAGTGAGGTTATCCTCAGGTCCATCTGCTTTGAATTTTTGCTCAACTATTGCTAATTGAGTGTTCCAGCACCATGAAAAATATATGTTTTGCAATACCCTCAGTTAATAACTTGGGCATCAAGATAGAGATTTCCTCTGCTTTAGAGAACACCCTCAATTTATCTGAAATTTCCCTCTCACCATTCTTTCACCTAGGGTAAGAACATGGAACTCAAGATTCCTTATTAGAGATATTCACTATCTTCTAATTCTATTACTCTCTTCTATTCTCTCCCACTTTCTTCATTTAAACTCATCTATTTGGGACAGTAGAGTGGATTATATATTATCATTAATTCTTTCCTAACTCATTTCTTGACATAAATGTTATGCACAGAGTCTTTTCAGGCTTTGGATGTTTATAGTTGCATTCAGGCTGCTATAAACATTAAACACATGTGAGGGGAATGTAAATGAAAATCACAGTGAGATATCACTCCACACCTGTTAGAATGGCTTTCATCAAAGACAAAATATGATATGGGTGTGGAAAAAAGGGGACACTTGTACCCTGTTGGTAAGAAGAGAAATTAATACAGCCATTTTGGAAAACAATATGGAGGTTTCTCAAAAAATTAAAACTACCTTATGATCCAACAATTTCTTTTCTGGGTACATATCCAAAGGAAGTGAAATCAAGCTCTTTTATTCCCATGTTCACTGCAGTATGATTCAGAATAGCCAAGCTATAGTGTCAACCTAGGTGTCCACAAATAGATAAATAGAAAAATAAAATGTAGTATGTACACCTCAGGAAATACAATTCAGCCTTAAAAAAAGGAAATCCTGCCATTTGCAGTGGCATGGATGAACATGGGGAACATTATGCTAAATGAGATAAGCCAGACAGAAAGTCAAATACTATCTGATCATGCACATGATGTGGAATCTAAAATATTCAAACTCATGGGAACAGAGAATAGAAGGGTATTTACCAGGAACTAGGAGGAAAGAAGAATGAGAAAATGTTAGTCAAAGTGGTTCAGAGTTTCAGTTAGGAAGAATAATTTCTGGACATCTATGGTACAATACAATACATATTGTACCATATCATGGTTAATGATAATGTACACGTTAAAATTATAATAGTGTAGATTTTATATGTCTCACTACAAAATATGAGTCATTATGGATATATTAATTACCTTGATTTAATCATTTCATGTTGTTTACATATATTGAAACATGGTTGACACCAGAAAAATACATAAATTTTATTCAATGGAAAATAAAATTAAAGAAAAAGAAACACCAAAATGGGAGGTATCAATAGTAAGTTTTAACAAAGGTCTATTGAATTGGTTCCCTGGGCTCTTCTCTGAGGCAAATGAACACCTCCTGAGGCAGTAAAGTTCTATGGCCTAATAGGTACAGCAAAATAAATACAGAAAAGAAAAAAAATTCATATTATTTCAACTTTATCTATGTTCCAAACATATCATGTATACTTCAGGAGTATGTATTCAGTCTAAAAATATTATATTCTTCATTTTTATCCTTTAAATCAATGTGGACTAGTAGCTAAATCATCAGTAATAGAGATCTGGGTTCAAAGATAAGCTTCATCCTGAAGAAATAACTTAATATCAGTTAACTCCTTCATAAAATGTTGATAAAATAATCAGTGGATAGTGCAGTTGGGAAGATAATTAGATAACAAATTTGTAATATTTAGTTTTAAATGTGGATAAATTGAAATTAGAGATGTCCAAAACTCCTTAATTAGATAGTAGATATATGGAATTAAATTTAGACTACTTAATATTTTTCCTTGCTATTTCCATGTTTTGGTTATTATATATATATATATATATAAATATATATATAATATATATATATATATATATATAATGTGTATATATAAATATATATATATAATGTATATATATATATATATAATGTGTATATATAAATGTGTGTATATATATAAAATGTGTATATATAATGTGTATGTATAAAAATGTGTATATATATATATGTGTGTATATAATATGTATATATATACATGTATACACATGTGTATATATATGTGCATATATATACACACACATATGTATATATATGTATACATAGATAAGTACAAGAATAATATTTAAAATCTCCCTTCTGCCAGGCCTGTGGAAATAATATGACAGATTGAATGTGTCTCTTTTAAGATTCATATACAGAAACCTAATCTCGGCTAGATGCCACCAAGCATGTAATCCCAGCAGTTTGGAAGACTGAGGCAGGAGGATTGTGAGTTCAAAGCCAGCCAGCCTTAGCAATTTAGCAAGGCCCTAAGCAACTCAGCAAGACTCTGCCTCTAAATAAAATTTAGATATGGAGATATGGTTCAGTAGTTAAGTGCCCCTGGGTTCAACCCCTGGTACAAAAAAAAAAAAAAGAAGCCTAATCTCCAATGAGATGATATCTTGATGAGACCCCTTTGGAGAATGTTCAGATCATGAGGGCAAAGCCTTCATGAATAAATTAGTGCCCTTAGAAAGAAATCGCAGAGAACTTTCTTGCCCCTTACATTATGTGAGGACTCAGTGAAAATCAGACATCCTTGAACCAGAAAGTAGGCTTTCTCCAGACACTGGGAGCCTTCATCTTGGATTCCCCAGACATTTGAACTGAGAGAAATAAAGTTTTGTTGTTTCTAATCTACCTAGTCCATGATATTTCATTATAGCATATGAAGTAAGCTAAAATAAATAACAAATATTAACTATATCATACACATGATCATACTGTGTTCTTCCCGTCCCCTACTTAGCTTCCTTCTCCTTTCTTTTCTTGTTTTATTACATTATCTAGATGATTCAAGATCATATTAAATAATAGTATAGAAAATTAAGTAAGATTGTTATCATTTTCTATTTAATAGGAATGCTTGTAATATTTTGCTGATATGATATTGAGACATTATTTTATTTTTATTTATATTCCTTTTTGTGGAGGGTTCCAGGGATCAAACTGGGGTGGGGAGATTATTCACTGAGCAATATTTACAGCCCTTTTTATTTTTTATTTAGAGACAGGGTCTCCCTAAGTTACATGGGGCCTCACTAAATTTCTGAGGCTGGCTTTGAACTCGAATCCTCCTGCCTCAACCTCCTGAGTCATTGGTATTACAGGTGTGTACAACCACTCCTGGCAAGGGACAACATTTTCAGATGTCTTTTTGACTTTCAAATTTGAATGGGCATTTGTATATACAATTCTGTAAAATAAAGGAGGAGCTAGAGATAAAATTTGGGGAATTATAAGATATATTTAAAGTATGAAAGTTGATGAGATTTCCTTGGGAATAAGTATAAATAATGAAAATACATTTTGAAGTATCATAAGGTTTGGGTACTATAACTGTTTACCACATTTTATCCTAATTTGTTTTTAAACCTTCACAAAATAATTTGAGACTTTTTTGAGGATTGAATCCAGGGGTACCTTGCAACTGATCTACATTCCCAGCCCTTTTAATTTTTTTCTTATGAGATAGGCATTGTTGAACCTTGAATTTACAATCTTTCTGCATCAGTCTACCAAGGTTCTGGGATTACAGATATGTGTCACCATTCCCAGTTTATTGCTCCCAGATAGAAATCAAGTCTTTTGATTTTTGTAGTAATAGTTTACTTGTTTCCCTCTGCAGTTTGATAACCAATGTGTGTATCCTTAAATAACATCCATTTAGTTAAAACATGTAATATATATTTAAACCTATTAAATTATTATCACATTCAAGATTATTAACATATATATCACCCTAAAAGCCTTCTTGTGATAACTTTCTCTGATAGCTCCCTCTTCTCCCCTCCCCAGGAAACCACTGTTTTGCCTTCTGTCACTATGAGTTGGTTTTTATTTTCAAACTTTTATATAAATTAATGTAGCATTACTCTTTTTTGGTCTGACTTCTTTCATTCAGCATAGTTATTTTGAGATTCATGTAACATGTATTCAGTCCCTTTTATTACTCAGCACCCAGTATTCCACGAGATGGTGTGGATAAACTAGAGTTTTTCTCTGCCTCTGTTGTTGAATATTTGAGTTATTTTCAGTTTGGGGTTATTACAAATAAAGCTATTATGAATATTCACATATCATTTTTTGCACGGGCATGTTCTTTGCTACTGCATAAATATCTAGCAATAGAAAGGCTATATAATTTAATATGTGTATTTTTAAAAAAATATTTCTATTAATTGTTGATGAAACTTTTAATTTTATTTATTTGTATGTGGTGCTGAGAATCAAACTCAGTGCCTCATACATGTTAGGCAAGTGCTCTACCACTAAGCAACAATCCCAGCCCAAGTATGTGTATTTTTAACTTTTTTTTTGTACCAATCAGAGAGCCCAGGGGTGCTTTACTGCTGAACCACATCCCCAGCCCTTTTTTATTTGTTTATTTATTTATTTTTATTTTGAGATAGGGTCTTTCTGAGTTGCTTTAGAGCCTTACTAAATTGCTGAGGCTGGCTTTGAACTCACGATCCTCCTGCCTCAGCTTCTTGAGCTGCTGAGATAAAAGGCCTACTCCACCAAGCCTATTTTGTGTATGTTTAACTTAAGAAACTATCAAACTGTTTTTGCACCAGCAGTGAATGACTGTTTCCATTTCTCCAAATCTCTCCAATAATTGGTACTATGAACTGAATTGTCCTCCACCCAAAAAAGCATATGTTGTATCACTAACCTCCAACATGACTATATTGGAACATAGGATTTTTAGGATGCAATTAAAACTAAATAATGTCATAAGGATTGGATCTTAGTATGACAGGATTTTAGCCTTATATGAATAGGAAGTGAGATATCTTTCTTTCTTTCTACTATGTAAAGACAGTATGAGAAGGTGGCCATCTGCAAGCAGGAAGGAAAGCTTTACCAGGAATTTGATCTTGGACTTTCCAACTTCTAGAATTGTGAGAAAATAAATTTCTAGTGTTTAACCCAGTCTATTGTATTTTATTGTGACAGTCTAAGCTAATACAGTTAGTATTGTTAGCCTTTTTAATTTTAGTTGTTCTAATAGATGTGAAGCAATATCTCATGTGTTTTTTTTATTTTTTAGTTGTAGTTAGACACATTACCTTTATTTAATTTATTTATTTTTTTGTGATGCTGAGGATTAAACCCAGTGCCTCGCACATGCTAGGTGAGTGCTACACCACTGAGCCACAACCCTCCTGTGGTTTTGATTTGCATTTACCTGATGATAATAATTTTCTATATCTATTCATATTCTTATTTGTCCCCCAACTATCTTATTTGGTGAAATATCTATTCAAACATTTTTCCATCTGTTAATTGGGGTATTTGGTTTTTTATAACTGAATTTTGAGATTTTATATAATCTGGATACACACACTTTATTTGATATGTTATTTGCAGGTGGATTTTTTTTCTTGTCTGTCTCCTCCATAATGTAGCCCTTCAATTGTCGTCACATTCTCCAGGGAATCCAGTTCTAAATCCTATTTTCCTCAGTCCCAAGGTTTCATCTTCTTTCCTCAAATAGTGATTGTTGAAATCCAAACTCTTTCACTTTTTTATTACCATATGGACATCCCTCCTTGCAACACCTCAACCCTGAGCAACAAGCTTCAGTTCATTTATATTTATTGTTTTCAGAGTTCCTCTTCATTTTTCCCCATAGGCTTCACCTCCTTTTTCGCAAATCTTAGCTAATATTTATATAAAAGGATGTTTGCTGCATTTAATCCAACATTCTAGGATTTACTGGTGTACATTTTTGACAATAGGGTCAGCTATAGTCACAGAATTTTTGTGAGTAGGTGTACTAATCCCTTCACAGTACAATACCTTGTACTTAGTTTAGCTTTTGTTTTTTGAATACTGAATTGATTTGAAATTCTTTGACAGAGGACTTTGGACTTGATAGAATAGGTAATAGGGGACAATACAAGTTTGTAAAAGGGGGAGAAAAGTTTTAAGCCTCATGATCTCTAAACTGTATTATTGCAGTAGTCTCTCCTAAGTGGTCTCCTAAATTTTGCCCTTGGCACCTGTAATCTGTTATTTGAATAGCAGCTAGTGTGATAAATTTAAATCAAATTCTTTCATTCCTCTGCTTAAATCATCCTGTGTCTTCTAGTCTCCCTTTGATAATAAAACAAAGTCCTAACAATGACCTAAAAAGTCTCTACATGATCTGAATCTTTGCCATCACTCTTATCTCATCTGTCAACATTCTTTTACTCTCATTCCACTGCAGGTATACTGGACTTCCTGAAGGTCTTGAACAAGCAAAGCATACTACTGACTCAGAGCATTTGCATTTTCTCTTCACAGTGAACACTCTTTGCTCACAAGTTCCCTGGATTAACTATTTAACCTTTAATTAATACTGATAAAACACATGAACCATTTGATTCTACTAGAGCTATTCCTCATTCCTGATGAACTTAATATATCAAGTGTACAATTGAAAAATCAGGTTTTTTTCAAAAATTATTTTATGAAGATATAATTTACATGTCATAAAATTTACCCATTTTGAGTATACAATTCAATAATTTTTAGTAAACTGAGTTGTTTGGCCATCACTAAAATCCTGCTTCAGAACATTTCCATCACTCTAGTAAGATCTCTTATGCCACTTGCATTAAATCTCTCTTTTTCACTTTATCCTATAAAACCACTAATCTCTTTTGGGATACTAACAATTTATATAAATGGAATGGAATCATGCAATATGTTGTCCTTTGTTAACTAGATTTTTTTCAGTCAGCATAATGTTTTTGAGGTTCATCCATGTTGTAGCACATATCAGTATTTTTTTTTTCAAATGATTGAGAGCTTCAAGTGTTAGTTTCCATTTATTCAGGAATTTTACTATTTTAATTTCTTTTTTTAAGTTGTAGATGGACACAATATCTTTTATTTTATTTATGTTTTTAATGTGGTGCTTGAGATCGAACCTGGTGCCTCACGCATGTGAGGCAACTGCTCAACCACTGAGCCACAACCCCAGCCCATACTATTTTTATTTCAATTCATGGATTTCTGCTTTGATACTAAATTAATTTATATTTTCATCAAATTTATTTTGGTGTCTTTCAGTTGAAAGGTTAGTTAATTTATTTACTTTTTCTTATTTTGTTACACAGGTATTTAACTCTATTAAATTTTCTCAATAGATTTCATTTTTTACTCCATATTTTAATTATCAATTAAGTTTTTCAAAGTTTTTTTTGTATATTTTCACACTGCTATTAATTTCTAATGTTATACTACAGTTATAAAATACCACTAGTATAATTTCTGCTACTAGTATAATTTCTTTTTATTTATTCAGATTAGGATCCACATAAAGCCAAAGTCAAGTTATGTAGCATTTGTCTGTTATTATTCAGGCATTAATAGCTCTTTTCTCTCTCTCTCTCTCTCTCTCTCTCTCTCTCTCTCTCTCTCTCTTTATTTTTGTTTGTTTTTGATAGTGGGAATTAAACTCAGGAACACTTAACCACTGAGTCACATCCCCAGCCCTTTTTTATTTATTTTTAATTTTTTAAAAATGTTTGATTTTATTTACTAATTTATTTATATGTGGTGCTAAGAATCGAACCCAGTGCCTCACACATGCTAGGCAAGTGCTGTACTACTGAGCCACAACCCCAGCTCTATTTGTTGAATTTGAGACAGGGTCTTACTAAGTTACTTAGAACCTCAGTAAATTACTGAGGCTGGCTTTGAACTCATCATCTTCCTGCCTCAGCCTCTTAAGCCACTGGAATATGGCATATGCCACTGCACCCAGCTCTAGTTTATTTATTTATTTATTCATTTTGTACTATTTTTTTTATACTGGGTATTGAACTTAGGGCCCTCGACCACTGAGCCACATCCGCTATTTTGTATTTTATTTAGAGACAGGGTCTCACTAAGTTGCTTAGTGCCTCACTGTTGCTGAGGCTGGCTTTGAACTCATGATCCTCTTGCCTCAGCCTCCCAAGCTGCTGGGATTACAGGTGTGCCACCATGCCCAGCTTCTAGTTTATTTTTATGCTATTGATTTGTTGGAAAAAACTGAGGAGTTTACCTATGGAAGAACTTATATTTAGTATAAGTTGATTGCCTCCTCAATTTGTTAATTTGATCTTTATTGGTCTACTATAAACTACTTGTTAGAGCTAAAAGATAGATTAGATTTTTAGCACAATACTTCACAGGTTTTGTATACTTCTTATTACAATATCTTATGAAATACAATGATATCCATATGTACCAATTTTAGTGATGTGGAATTTGATCAGTTTATTCAGATGTTGTCAATCTGGGCTTCCTATTATAAATTTTCCTCATCCTACTTAATAGTTCTAATATCTGTTGATGACTATTGCCTAGATTCATTATTTCATTAGACATTCTAAATTGGTGATTTTATGACCTGCAATTATTGATTAAAAATTTTATGTAAATAATTTCTACTCTTTGACTTTTTGTTACTCTAAAATAAAGTTTACGCTGTTCGCAGTGGCACCCACCTGTAATCCCAGTGGCTCAGGATGTTGAGACAAGATCTTAAGTTCAAGGCCAGCCTCAGATATTTAGTGAGCCCTAAGAAACTCAGCAAGACCTTGACTCTAAATAAAACATGAAAAAGGGCTGAGATGAGGCTCAGTGATTAAATGCCCCTGGGTTTAATCCCCAGTGTCTAAAATAAGTAAATAAGTAAACAAATACAGTTTATGTGGAAAGACGGGTTAAGTGACAATTTTTTAAAATTTACATGTCAACATTTAAAATAATGAGTTATCCTGTAACATCATTCAATGTTGATCAATGAGGTTTTTTGTTTTTTAAATATCATTATATCATTATAAGCATACTTTTGAAAGAGTTGATGTGTTTTAATCAATTTCATATATTTTGGTTGTCAAAATTTTTCATCTTTAGCTATTTGTAGGCACTTTACTTAGCCCCATGTATTATTTGACATGACCACATTAGATTTTGATAGTTTCCTTAGACTAAAACAACTAGATATTCCCAACATTTCTTGTTGTTTCCTCTCAAGTTTAGACATATCTTTAATAATGACAATAAACTATTATAAACCCAATCTAGGAAGTAGCTCCAGTCACAGCTGCAATGAAGCATGTGGCACTTTGCTAAAGCAGTTATTGACATAGTATGATTTGTGGAAATGCATTCTTTTCCTTTATTTAATTTTTATGTGGTGCTGGGGATTGAACTCAGTGCTTCACGCAGGCTAGGCGAGCGCTTTTCCTCTGAGCCACAACCCCAGCCAGAAATGCATTCTTTTCTATCTCAATTACAAACAGTTCTTTTTTTCTTTGAATTAAAACAATATACCTATATAAATATATATGTATATATATGTATACATATACATATATAAAATCACAATATGTCATCATAGTCATATATATAATTTTTGGAGAATTTTAGACAATTTGGATCTCTTAAGAACATAATTCAATCCATTACATTAATCCTATTTTATATTCACAAGAGGTGACTAGTATGCTAGAGGCTTTGATAAGACAGATGTGCTCCAGGTGGTGGAAGGTAAACTTACAAATTTTAGAGACCTGCCACATCTATACAAGTTTTACAGGAGTGTGCCAATATATTCCTTCAAAGTAAAAGACATATTCCTGCAACCTGTACTTCCTAACATATAATGGTTATTCAAGTTCTGGAGGAAGGATACTCTGAATATTACTCTGACCCTATGCTAAGTGATATAAAATATTGTCAGCTTTGATATCGCCCAGAGTAGGGCAAGTCTATGTAGGAAGTCTAGGCTGTGAGGCCTGCAGTCTTTCTTCTTGGGCTATATTCAGTGTAGCTTATTATATTTGAACTATGATTGGTATAAAAAGATGTCATATGGCATTCATGGCAAACTCCAGTAGGAGAATCACAACCCAGGGCCATTAGGTCCTAAAGCAAAGGCATAACCTTTCAAAGACATTTCATAGTATTCTACTGCCCTAGTATTCTATTGGGGCTCAGAATGTTTGACCATGTGTACAGAACTAACCCATGAGGAGATGAGTCTTTTATACTTTCCAAATAAAATACTGAGGTAGAAGCCAGGCACAGTGGTGCATACCTGTAATCACAGTGGCTCAGGAGGCTAAGGCAGGAGGATTGTGAGTTCAAAACCAGCCTCAGCAAAAGCAAGAAGCTAAGCAACTCAGTGAGACCCTGTCTCTTAACAAAATACAAAATAGGGCTGGGGATGTGACTCAGTGCCCTGAGTTCAATCCCTGGTGCAAAAAGAAAAAGGCTTTGCCAACTAAATATTGTGGTAGACCTAGCAAAAATCCATTATAATATAGAAGTAGTATATCTATGATAGAGCACAAAGAGAACCAGAGTCCACAATCACACTGTATGAACAGGTAGCTTGCAGCCTTGTGGCATATAATTACACTATATCTCTACATCAGTTTACATTTGTGATTGTGTGATATTATCATATGACCATCGGAAGGAGAAATAAAAAGTCTGAGGTTGTTTTACAGATAAGGCAGCCCTCAATGGGGTCCTGACCAAAATGGATAGCAGTTATATTCCAAACTCTGTCAGGATGGTTTTATTTTTAATATCTGTATTTTACATATTTATTTTATTTTTATTTATATACAATGCTGAGAATCAAACCCAGTGCCTCACACATGCTCCGCAGGTATTCTACCACTGAGCCACACCCCAGCCCCTGTCAGGATGGTTTTAAAAGATAAAGGTATAAACAATTCTCTCAATTTCCAGGGCTGTAGATTTTATAACTAGTTATTCACTTGTTTTGAACACAGAAGTGGTCAGAGGTTAAAAATACCAAATAATCAAAAATGTGGAAGGCTATGGAAAAGAAGGCCTGAGATAGTCAGATGTGGATACAGACATGGGTAGGCAAGAAATACGAAGATCTTTATATCATATATTAACAGCCACCAGAAAGCATCTGCCATAAAAAAAATCATATAAGCAGACGAAAAAATCATCAACCAGCCTCTGTCATCTGTCAGGGTTTTTAGCCCCCCATCTCTCCTGACCGGCCGGAGAAGCGGGGAAAGCACGCCCCGACCAAGACAAGCCAAGAGAGGTAAGCCAAGAGAGGTAAAGGTCGACTGGCAGCCTGCACCCAGCCCTCCCTCGCGGGAGAACAATCAGACATGCCAGGGAGACGAGTCAAGCAGGATCTCATTTATTGAGGAAGTACACACAACTTATATACCGCACAGGAGCCAATCAGGATAAAGGTCAGAGGGGTGGAGCAAGTCCATGTGTACACCCATCCCATAGTCTGTAAGGGAAAGCACAAGCTGTCCACGAGGGCAGAAGAGTCCTGGACCTACCTATCCTGGAGGTGGTCTGTTTTTTCTGTCACTACCCACAGCACCACCTCCTGGCTGATCCCCAGGTGCCATTCCAGCCACATGTGCAGCCCTGAGACTGGGAAATGGGCAGCAAGTCATGCCCTATATCTCCCTCTTTTCATTTTATTAGCAGGTGTTTGCCTTACTTGAGAGTGTGCCTGTCTTAGATTGTCCCCCTCTGGGGATCTTACCCGTCATTGACTACCACTCTAGCTCTTTGGGCAATCCTACCTGCAGGGCCTGATCAGGCCCAATGGGAAGCCTCAAGGAAGGGAGATGGCTCTGCTCCCAGCTTACATCTGCACATCCCAGTAGGGGCCATGGCCAACCTCATAGGGTTCACAGTCATTATCTTGTAAGATGGCGTATTGCTGCCCGACCACCATCAGTTGAACAGCTCTGGCTCCATCCTTGAGAAACTGGAGGAGCCCAGTAGAAACAGTACTCCTCCTGTAGGAACAGACATAGTCCTCCTTCTCGGGCGGTAAGCAGGTTTGGAGGACTACCGCAGCCAAGGAGTCGAGTTGAGATTGCAGGTAGTGCTGACAACATGGTGCACTGAAGCCAGCACATCTCCGTGGCCATGATGAATGCCAGAGGGAGACTATGAGGAGTCCAGTCACAACCAGGCAAAGCATCCAGAGTGGTCTTTTCATCCTACAAATGAGAAAATAAAGAATCCTACCTCAAGAGGGGGTGCTCTTGGGTGATCATTTTTGTTCTAATGAACAGTATTTTAGATGTCTAGCAGGTAGGTACCCAAATTGGACTTGTCTCCCCAATTGGGAATACACACCCAAATCCCCTCCCTGCACTAATGAGGGGATCAGGACCGCACCATGATCCAGTACGAGGGTCCCTCCATCAGACCTCTACCTTTAAATAAGGTGTCTGATTAGACCAATGTCTCTGGAAAGCAGTTAGAGGTTGGTCTTTGGAAAAATTTAAAATATTTAATGTAAGCATGGCTGTCCTTAATTGGTCATGGGGGTTGTTTCCCCCTTTATGTTGTATTAGTTGGTCTTTTAAGGTCTTATTATGTCTCTCAATTATAGCTTGACCTTTTGGATTGTATGGTATTCCAGTGGTGTGTTTAATATTCCAAGTTTGGAAGAATTCCTGTAATGATTTGCTCACAAAGCAGGGCCCATTGTCTGTCTTAACCTGAAGGGGTAATCCCAAAATGGCAAAACATTGTAGGAAATGGCTTTCAGCGTGTCAAGCTTTTTCGCCTGACTGAGCAGTTGCCCAACAAATATGTGAATAAGTATCTATAGACATAAATATATATTTTAATTTTCCAAAAGGTGCATAGTGGGTCACATCAGTTTGCCAGAAGACATTAGGTCTGAGGCCCCTGGGGTTGACCCCGGGGGATTGAAGAAGTGGGACCTGTAAAAACGGCTTCTTTTTAAAATCTTTTATGGGAATCAGGGGGAATCTTTGATGTAACCCTCTCCGGTTTAAGTGAGTAAATTCATGAAGTCCTTGAGCCATCTGGAGGTTCTGTTGAGACTGAGTAGTAGCTATGATAGTCCCATTGGTAGCCAATCGATCAGTCATTTGGTTCCCCTGTGTCAAGATTCCAGGTAACTCCAGTCCCCTGAGATGCTGCAGAAAAATCGGCTCAGCCTGCTCTTTTAACAAGGATTGGATTTGAATCATTAGAGGAATAATTGGGTTTTTGTCCAACTTAATATATGTTGACACTAGAGTTGATAACAAGTTGACTACATTAGGCAGTCAGAAAACAAGTTCATTGGTCCATGGAGATGGGTCAAAGCCAGGGCAATTGCATATAGTTCCTTAAGTTGTGCAGATCCCATAACTGGCTCAAAATAGTGGGTACTTTTTCCTTCACTGGCAGGGGAAGAGGTGGAGTACACCATGGCGGCAGATCCTGCCTTTCCCCCATCAGTAAAGACATTTACCGCTTTAATGAGGGGTCTGGTGGAAAAAAGTATGGGGGGCATCCATCGTAACCTCGAGAATGACGTCACCCATCTCAAAGTAACATAATGACAATCCACCTTTCCCATGAAATCCTCCAAGGCATTGGATACCCAACTATGGTTTCTTCTGACCCATTCAAAGTCTGACAACCAGTAGGGGACTACTAGCACATCAGGATCCCGCCCATAATGTCTTAGGGAAATATCCCTACCCTTACTATCAGATCAGCCAACTGGTCAAGTTGGGAATAGACCCTAGGGGCCCCTCCCACAGACACATGTATCCATTGAAGAGGCTCACCTAACTGTGTAATGGCGGCCAAAGAAACCTCCGAGCTAGGGAGGATCCAAAGACAGAGGGGGCGTTGGGGCCTATAGCGAGCCAATTGTGCTGCATCTAAGGCTGACTGAATCTTTTGGAACATCAGTTGATGCAATGGAGTCATTGTGATGACATCTGTGGGGACTTTATCTCTTAAAGAGTCGAAAAGAAGAAGCAGGTCTTCTGTAGGCAGGTGAAGCCAAGGCCTCAACCAGTTGAGTTCACCCAACAGTTTTTGAAATTCCACCAAGGTATAGGATGATGGAAAATTAATTGAGGCTTAAGGGGACAGACAGAGTCTAACTTAAGTTCGGCCCCTAGAATTTTAAAAGGGGGTAAAGACTGGACCTTGTCATTAGATATATGTAATCCTCCCTTTTGTAAGAGAGTCCGGAGTTCCTTATAGGTGGAGCCTAACGCTTTGGCGTCCGCCTCCCCAATAATGATGTCATCCATGTAAACATATAGAATTATATCCGATCACCTCCAAAGGGGTTACAGGACTTGTGAAACATAATGTTGACAAAAAGCTGGACTGTTAGCCATGCCCTGGGGTAACACCACCCACTCATTTCTTTGGTCTGGCCCCTGGAAGTTAACAGAGGGAACGGAGAAGGCAAACTTCTCGAAGTCCTGGGGATCAAGGGGAATAGAAAAGAAGCAATCCTTGATATCAATCACAATGAGAGTCAAATCCCAAGGGATGGAGGGGATCCAGGGTAGTCCTCGCAAGGGGGTACCAACAGGAATCATCCGCTCATTAATCTTTCTTAGGAACTGTAACATTCTCCATTTCCCTGTGGCCTTTTGTATGACAAATATAGGACTATTCCAAGGGCTCAGGGAGGGCCTAATATGCCCTAGGGTCAATTGTTCTGATATTATCTCCTTTAGCTTTTGTAGTTTATCTAGGGGAAGTGGCCACTGTTCCACCCACACTGGAAGGACCGGAAGCCATTGAATGGCAGGGACGGTAGGAACAGAGGCCTTTAGGATTGGGGGTGAGGCCTCACATGGGGTGCAGGAGTGTTTTGCCTCAATGTCTCAAAAAGTGGATCCCCCCGGTAATTGCTAAGGGGACCCGATGGGCCAAACTGTTGTTGGCACTCCTCTTCCTCTAGGATATCATCATATATCCCTTTGTGATCTGTGGTGATGAACACCTCAGCTTCCCCCAAAATATCCTGTCCCAGCAGATTAGCTGTCAGGCCAGACGCCACCAGAGGGCATACCTCTCCCTGACTACCATCTACATTCTTCCAAGTAAGCCAGTCCTTGGTTTCTTCAGACCTTGTATCACCCCCTACCCCCAATAACTGAGGTCCGGGAATCAGCTTCCATTGTGGGGGAAACTCCTCTTTCCTTAATACTGTCCGATTCACTCCAGTGTCAATCAAGCAGCAGAACTTTTTTTCCTGCTATGAAGATGTCCATTTTTGGCCTAATTCCCGGGATTATTGGGACTGTCCAGTGGGCCCTAGGCGGGCCACTAGGCGGAGTGCCTCCTTTGGGTGATGGGGCTGGAGGGCACCTGGTTATTAGTTTAAAGGCTTCCCCTCAATATCAAATTTGGACTTACAATCCCTCCGCCAATGGAATCCCTTTCTACACCAGGGGCAAAGCTTCTTAGATGGAGTTTGCCCCTTAGTCCAGCCTGAGGGATGTCCCTGCGGGGCACCAGGTCTTATTCGGCCTGAAGGGCAGTCTCTCTTGAAGTGGCCCTGTTGACCACATCCATAACAAACCCCTTTCTCGGCGCCACTGGAAGAGGTGAGGGCAGTAGTAAGGGCCTCAGCAAGCGATGCCATTTGGGCCTGCAAGGCTGTGACCAACAACTGTGATTGGTGGGTTTGAGTACTGACATCCTTAGTGGCCACTATCCATCTCCCCATAGATCTGTCCTTCATCCCCGCACAGGCTAGTTTGTGGTCTGTGGTCATCCCTTCCCAGACCAACATCTTGACAAATTGGTCCCAAAGGGGCCCTGTGGGGAATTTCCTTTGGAGGCTCTTTTCCACCCTCTCTATGAAGGTGGCAAGATCCTTGGTAGCCCTCTGAGTAATTCCTGCTACCAGGGGCTCTGAGGGGCCTTCCTCCAACTTTTTTCATGCCACCAGTCCTAAAGCCCATACTTGCTCCTGGTAGGGGGCAGGGATAGCAGCCTGCTGAAGGCCTGTGGAAAATTGATCACTGGACCCTGACAGCATCCCATAAGTTACAAGAACCAAGGGATTAACAGCCTGATTTCTCTCAGCCTGAGCATGGCACTACTCATTAAAAAAAAGCACACCACTTCAGGTACAGGGGACCAGGAAGCACGGCCTTGGTTAAGTTTTTACAGTCTTGGGTGGTACACTGTTGGTGGGCCAGACCCTGGAGGATGGTTTCAGCCCAGGGTGAATTAGGTCCATCCTCGGAGACGGCCTTTTTGAGTTCTTTCAAATCTTGGGCCTCCCAGGGATACCATAAGGCCGGTCTATTGTCCCAGGGTTAGCATTTACCGGGAAAGCCATACAAGATGGTGGCTTACCCAGCTTTTCCGGGTTTGCATGAGAGGGCAGAGAATTTCCGCGGAGAGAGAGGTGATAATATGGTTGAGGCCGCTCCCCATCCTGACTCACTACCACGTGTTCTGGGACTTGGTGTGGAACCCAGAGGACCAGGCCAGGGATCAAAAGGATCTAGGAGGCCATTGTCAGAGTGAGGTTTTAAATTTTTCTCCTCCTGGGAAGCTAGAGGACTGTAACCCAAAAGGCTCCTTAACAATGGCTTCACAGTCCTGGTCATCATATTTAGTATAAGATTGTCCCATCTATCCAGGGATATGCTTACCTTGAAACTCGCTTGGCTTGGCTCGCCTATACTTCCCTCGTGTCCCTGTTCCATGTCCGTGTTCTGCATCTGTGCTCGGCGTCCCTGTTCAGGGGCCAGATGTCGGGGGGTTTTAGCCCCCCATCTCCTCCTGACCGGCCGGAGAAGCGGGGAAAGCACGCCCCGACCAAGACAAGCCAAGAGAGGTAAGCCAAGAGAGGTAAAGGTCGACATGCCAGGGAGACGAGTCAAGCAGGATCTCATTTATTGAGGAAGTACACACAGTTTTATGTACTGCACAGGAGCCAATCAGGATAAAGGTCAGAGGAGTGGAGCGAGTCCACACATACACCCATCCCATAGTCTGTAAGGGAAGACTCCAGCTGTCCACAAGGGCAGAAAAGTCCTGGACCTATCCTGGAGGTGGTCTGTTTTTTTCTGTCACCACCCACAGCACTGCCTCCTGGCTAATCGCCAGGTGCCATCCCAGCCACATGTGCAGCCCCTAGACCAGGAAGCGGGCAGCAATTCATGTCCTACAGTCATCAACCAGGCCAGTGCCATCACAATGAGCACAGGAGAAAAGTAGCCATGGTTATAGAGATGGAGACTATGTAGGAGCCCTAGATACACATGCACTAAGATTGATCTATTCACTATTACTGGCAAATGTTCAACTTTTATGCAGTGGAAATCAAAACTGAGGCCCTGATTTGGCTTAATTACTTGAGGCCAACTGATTCCTTTTTTGGGCAGTGGGTGGGTATTCAGGACTGAACTCAGGAGCACTTGACCACTGAGCCACACTCCAACCCTATTTTGTATTTTATTTAGAGACAGGGTCTCACTGAGTTGCTTAGCACCTCACTTTTGCTGAGGCTGGCTTTGTACTCGCAATCCTCCTGCCTCAGCTTTCTGAGCCACTGGGATTACAGGCGTGGGTCACAGTGCCTAGCCAACTGATTTCTTTATAGCATATTAACTACACTAGGGTTTTCCCATCCTGAAAGGGTGATCAGTTTGTATTACAGACATAATTTGTCTTTCTTTCCTACAAGGCTGGTGCCATAGTCCAGGAGCTTACAGAATGTTTGATCCAATATAGTATTGCATCAGTCCAGTGGACCCATTTCACGGCAACAATAATGTAGAATTCATTAGTCACATAATGTTGTTCACTACCCAGAAGCTTCTACACTTAAGTTGTTCTAGTAATCTGTTGAACATGCAGCTAAATCACCAGCTCAGAGGCAATGATCTGCAAGATTGAAGGTGTCATACTCCAGGATCAATGTATTTTCCTATCCCCCAAAACGAAATATACATGAGTCTTGTTGAGAGCCACAGCCAAAGGGGCCCCAGCAAACTTCCAGCTGCCAGCAAACTTCCAGCTGTCGGCTGATGATTGGCTCACAGCAGCCCCAGCAACATCTAGCTGATTGGCTCCTCTGCGGTGATGTTCATTGGGCTGTTTCCCTGCCCTTCAGACTGCCAGCTGATGATTGGCTCACAGCGGCCCCAGCAACATCTAGCTGATTGGCTCCTCCACGGAGCTGCTCATTAGGGGACTTCTTTGGCTTCACCCACGCGACCCAGCCAATCAGCCTCAAGAGCAGGAGGATTGTGGGAGGTGGTGAGGTTTGTGTGGGGGTGAGAGGCTTGGAGAAGCCGGTGGTGGCAGTTGGGCTCTGAGGGTTTTTTCCTGAGGAGCTGTTTTGTTTGGCATTTGTAGTTCTAAAAATAAAGTTAGTTTCTTTTGACAAGTGGCTCCTGAATTGTGCCCAGCCAGACTGCGGCAAGTCTGAGAACCAAAGTGTGGTAGCAGAAATAATTCCATTTACCCACCCTCCCAAAAATCCACTGGGGCATTTTTGCACCCAATCTTCACAACTCAGTTATCTGATGGACTGAAAGTCCTGATTTTTAAAGGGGACATATATTTTCCAGAAGATATAGCAAAAGTCCTATTGAGTTATAAGCTATCACTGATAACTGTGTGTTTTGGTCTCATTTAATCCAAAGTTCAGGAAACAAGAACAGGAGTCACCATCTTGCGGTAATTAACTCGTGATCATCAGGATTTGTTATTACATAATAGGAGAGGGAAGGATATAGATATATAGAAACCAAATGGCCTGGACTCTGCTCTCAGGTAAACCACAAT
Source organism: Spermophilus citellus (assembly GCF_964194105.1). NCBI lineage: Eukaryota > Metazoa > Chordata > Mammalia > Rodentia > Sciuridae > Spermophilus > Spermophilus citellus. Next base: position 114,437,514 of record NC_138190.1, on the reverse strand, counting down.
TCCCGCAGATATGATAGCTAAAAGTGAGAGGAAACTAGAAAAGAGAGAAAATGAGAACTGATTATGGCAGACACTATAATCCATTTCATTAACTTTCTCCTTCTAAGTATCTATACTATTTCAAGGCTGCTCATATCCAGTGACTAGGTGAGGTGGAGGTACAAGACCTGACCATTTCAGCCTATTATAAGGTGATGATTTTCATGGGTAATACTTCCAGAGAAATGAATTGAGTTGGGAAATGCTTGAGGGGCCTGCATTGAAGTCTGACTTCTCTCTCTGCTCAATCATGCCCCTTACCCCTTCAGAGGTATTAACCTTTAAGAAACATTGTATCCTTAACTCCATCTCAGAAGCTGTTTTAACATAACTCCACCCATGACAAGGGACTGTCCATTTAAGTCTTTAAGCTTTCATGTAATGCAGCCACAGGATTTAGCAAATGACATAAGAAATTGATCATGTGCTGGGACTCCTCCATCCAGTCTTCACAAAAACTCCAATAGTTTTTATATTCCCTAAGGACGCTCTCTATGGGTGCAAAGCTTACATTTCTACCCTTCTGTCTGCTTCCAGAAATGATTGATACCACTGCTGAAATAATTTCAGAAGGAAGTTCATTGCTCTGAATTTTTCTTCCTTCTTTTTTTTAATATTTATTTTTCAGTTTTATGTGAACACAATACTTTATTTTTTTTATGTGGTGCTGAGGATCGAACCCAGTGCCTCATGCATGCCAGGCAAGCATGCTACCACTTGAGCCATATCCCAAGCCCACTTTTCTTCCTTCTCATCTTGGCATTTCTAGTTCTTTGGACCCAAAGAAAAATAAACCCCTTTAAAAATAAATGGTGAAGCCAGGCAGCATGGCACACATCTGTAATCCCAGAAGCTCAAGAGGCTGAGGCAGGAGGATCACGAGTTCAAAGCCAGCCTCAGCAAAAGCAAGACACTAAGCAACTCAGCAAGACCCTATCTCTAAATAAAACATAAAAACTGATGTGGATATGGCTCAGTGGTTAAGTGCCCCTGGGTTCAATCCCTGGTATTATTATAATAATTATTATTATTTAAAAATAAAATAAATAATACAATTTAAAAATAAATTTAAAATACTGAAAAAAGAAAGAATTCCACCTTAATTTTTGTGCAGAAAATTGATATTTTGATATCAAAAATAAATAAAGGGGGTGGGGATATAGCTCAGTTGGTAGAGTTCTTGATTTACATGTACAAGGTTCAATCCCCAGAACCACTAAATGAGTGAATGAATGAATGAATCAATCAAGGAGCCCAGGCATGGTGGTGTACACCTGTAATCCCAGTGGCTCTGAAGGCTGAGGCAGGAGGATCGTGAGTTCAAAGCCAGCTTCAGCAATGGTGAGGCACTAAGCAACTCAGTGAGACCCTGTCTCTAAATAAAATACAAAATTGGGCTGGGATGTGGCTCAGTGGTTGAGTGCCCCTGAGTTCAATCCCTAGTACTCCCCCAAAAAAGAAAAAAAATAAAGGAGTGAAAGGAATATAATAGAGGAGAAGAGAGAGAATAGGGGGAGGGAGGTGGGAAGCAAAAGGGGGTGAACAGGGATAAAATCAAAATACTTGTATGTATTATTTTGTCAAAATAAACCATAATACTCCATATAATTATAATGGTCTAATAAAAATGATGAAAGAGAAAAGATATTTGCAATACCTTGGTAAAAGTATATACCTGCAAAAGAAATACAAGGTATTTTCACATGATCTTACACCATGTGGATCTAAAAAAAAAAGTTGATCTCATAGAAACAGAGAGTAGAATGGCAGAGGCTGGGGACTAAGGGATGAGAAAATTTTGATCAATGAGTATTAAGTTATAATTAAGACAGTAGTAAGAAGTTCCCGTGTGATGTCACATAATAGGGTTACCATAAATAACAATCATATACTATACATTTTAAAAAGCTAAAGGAAAAGATTTTGATTTTTTTCCATAAATAAGTGATGTGATTATGAGGAGGTACATATGTTTAACCTGATTTCAACATTATGCAATGCATACATGTATGAAAACATTACAGGGTACCCCATTAGTATGTAAAATTTGATGTTTTATGTACCAGTTAAAAATAAATAAAAATAAATATAAGGAACTTAAATAGATTTAATAAAAATGTTGTTTTGAATAAACAAAGTTTTTTTTATTTTTATTGGTTGTTCAAAACATTACAAAGCTCTTGACATATCATATTTCATACATTAGATTCAAGATGTTTAAATAAACTCTTTTTTTCTGAACTTCCCAAGTGGCAACATATTACATTTTTTACATTTTTATTGTGCTGTATGCTATTTAGCATTTTGGGATCTTTAATGTTGAAAAAGAGAGTTGAAGTATGATTTTATAGTTAAATGCTTTACATATTTAATCTAGTTTTATCGTTTTTCTCAGGAGAAATTGTGCTGATAGGAAACATCTTTGTTTCAGAGTCTAGTTCAGTTCTCTACTTGATTTAAAGTGTCTCATTGATATTGGCAATTCCCCATTGTATTTATGTAACTCCAGGATAAGCAATTTGTGTATCTCATATGTGAAGCAGAAATGTCAAGAATCAGATATTATTGATTATATATTGTTCTTAATAATAATGCTGGGGAGTTTTTCTCTGAGGTTTGCACTTTATTTGCAACAGGCTTATCTGAAATATACTGTTCAAATTGGTAGTAGAAAATAGGCCTCTATGGCATAGGAATTATGTCTCATTGATCTTTATATCTCCTCCCATCTAACAAAATGCCTGGCTCTAAAAATATAATAAATATTGATTGTAATATTACCTATTAAAAGTACAAATTTTACTCTACAGAAATTAAATCTCAATTGGTAAAATATGGGTTTGCATTATCTGTAGCACATAAACGATGACCTACATTCATCATTAAAAATAGTTCTTGTGGCTAGGTGCAGTAGTGCACACCTATAATCCTCCCAGCGACTCAGGAGGCTGAGGCAGGAGGATTACAAATTTGAGGCCAGCCTGGGCAGCTTAGAGAGATCCTACCTCAAAATAAAAAATGAAAAGGGTTGGGATGTAGTTCAGTGGTAAAGTGACCCTCTGTTCAATCCCAAGTACCAAAAAAGTGTTATTGTGTATTAAATTAATATTATTAAATACTATAATTAGCATAATATTTTAAAACAAGTATTGCCCAATTCAATTTAGTAAATATTTATTAAGTATATATCTATATTCACTACCAGACTGAGCTGCCTGAGATAAATATTTCACTGGGCTGTTAATTTTGTGTTAGATTTTAATATTTGCATGTACCTCCTAATGGTTAAATTCACTGACTTTCTCAAGACTCGTTCTTTTTTTTAATATTTTTTAAGTTGTCAATGGACCTTTATTTTATTTGCTTATATGTGATGCTGAGAATTGAACTCAGTGCCTCATACGTACTAGACAAGTGCTCTACCACTGAGCCACAACCCCAGCCCTCAAGACTCATTCTAATGAATACAGCTCTTAAGTAGCTAAGTATGAACTATGGGTTAAACCCTCACCCCACTAGATGGCGTTTGACTTTCCATGAGGAGCTGTTGAACTCAGAGGTCAAAAGTTCAGAGTTGAGAGGGTTTCATTTGGTTGCCAGCCTTCTGGTTCTCTGAGGCAAAACAGAGCAGAGAGAGGTAGTTAGAATGGCTGTGAATTTTAATAACCCAGCCAGTGGCTTCTATCAAAGGGAGGTTGTAGATTTTATAAATGAGCAAATACTTCGAAATGGAGTTAGTGCAGACCTCTATACAATGCAGACAAGCAAGACCTGGGGTGAATTGGAGAAGAAGTTACAGGCCATCCTGACTGACTCAGCAATTCCAGAATCCATTAAGAAGTCTTGTGCCTGGAGTGCCCTGGCCCTGGCAGTGCGCTTGGCCAGGAAGCAGAAGAAAGAGTACACAGAAAAGGTATTGAAACTGCAGGAACAGGTAGATGAACAAAAACTGTTCATTAATGTGCTGATAGGAATGGTAAATAGACTCAGGGATACTCAACAAAAGGAAAGGGAGAAAGCTCAATTTCAACTCCAACAAAGCCTTATAATCCTTCATAGAATAGAAGGGGAACGAAATTTACTCAGAAGTGAGCTTCTTAAGGTATTAAGCACTCCATTTCAGGGGCCGGAAGTAATGAAAGAAGAGGAGAATGGAAATGAGACAAAGACATTAAACAAGTTTGCATTTCTACAAGACACAGGAATTGATTGGACTGGGGAGGAAACTGGGGGGGAATCAGGTCAAGAGGCTGCAGCAGCTGCTACTATTACTGCTTCTGATGTAGAGGGAGAAGAAAAGGAAAATTTGATTTCTGTTAGTGAGAATGACCAGGAGGTAACCGTTTTTTCTTGCTCTGGTATCTTGGAGGACTGGAGCCAGGCTAGTCCACTGCTACCTCTTAGTCTGTCTGAACCCTCCTGCTCATTCCTGCCTAGCTTCCTTCCAGCAGAAACTGCAAGGGAAACTGTGGTAGTTTCTCCTGGGAGTTATGCTGGGTCTAGCTGGAAGGGTAAGCGACTCCATACCAGGAAGTTTCTGCCAGAAAGGTTTAAGCCAAAGCCTGGCTCCTCTCACTCAACAAGATGTGGCATCAAGCGCAGAGAGGGGGATTGGGATTGTGAACAGTGTCATCTGATGAATTTCTCATGGCGAAATGTGTGTTTCAAATGTGGAAAATTCCCGTACACAAAGGAAAGCGTACAGTTTTTTCTCCCAGTTAAGGATCTCTCTGAATTTTAAATAATTCATATCCTGAGGTTCTTTTCTGATTATAAGCAAAATGAGAATACATTCTTGAGTACATATTATTATAAGAACAGTCAAGCAAAAAAGGAATAAGATATAAACATCATCTTTGACCTTGATACTCAGAAATATTTTATCTGTTTACTTCCATCTCTGAGTACAACCAACTATGTCAATGAACCATAGTAAATAGTTATATTAAACAGTTTTCTACATTTATTTCTACATGTATGAATATAGTAGTTTAGTTACATTAAATCATTTTCTTATAAAATAGAATTGTTTATAAATTATTTATAACTTGCTTTAAATTGGTCTTTCATTTATTTGAGAAATTTTGGAGAATATGGAAAAAAATACATATAAAGAATAAAAATCACACAAAATGCCATCACAAGAAACAGTCCTTAGAACTGTTTTGCTCATCTATGTTTGCAGGGCATATAGATATAACAAACACAAATTCACACACAAATGCATGTGGAAACATGCTATTTTCATTTCTATAGTGAAACCAAACTACATATATTTTTGTAATCTGATTTTAAAAATTACATTCATTTACATTTGGAAAATCAAGGAAGACACATATATACATATGAAAATTTATCCAACCACCTGCAGACAATCTCTTTCAAATATTTGGATGCATACATTTTTCTTTTACTTGCATATATATAATTATATATATAAAATATTATATATAATATATAATATATATATATATATATAAAATATTATATATAATATATAATATATATATATATAAAATTAAATTTAACACTCTCATTTCCAAAGTGAAAAACTGAAGAAAAAGTGAAGAACAAAGAAGAAAATAGTGTTCATGCCTAACCTCATTATTCAAAAAAGTCATTATTTTATCTATGTAAATATTATTTTTATGAAACTTTTTTGTGTGATTTATATATTTTTCCCAATTTTTTGGAACATTGTACTAGATTTGGCTGTTTATTTATTTATTGACTATTTTTATTTTATTTATTTATTTATTTTTTTGTGGTGCTGGGAATTAAATTCAGGGCATTGTCCATGCTAATTATATGCTCTACAACTGAGCTACACCTCCAGACCAGCTCTTTCTTTTTTATTTGTTTATTTTATATTTTTGAGGTTCTGGAGATTGAACCCAGAGGCCTTCTCTATGTTAAGCAATCACTCTACTACTGAGCTACGTGCTCTGCAACTATTTCTTTGTTTTTGAGCAGGCGCGGTACTGGGGATTGAACTCAGGGGCACTCAAACATTAAGCCACATCCTCAGCCCTATTTTGTGTTTTATTTAGAGACAGGGGCTCACCAAGTTGCTTAGCACATCAGTTTACCAGAGGTTGGTTTTATTGTTTTGGTTTCCTTTTTGTTGCTGTTTTCTGGTCCTTACAAATGAACCTACTCCTGATTTTATTATTACATTTTTCTATGTACTGTCAGATTCATCTATTTTTCTTTATTTTCATCTGATTTTGAGGATTTTTTATTTTTGTTTACATTCTAAATTCTTGATTTTATGTGCAGTTCACATATTTTCATTATTTTTATATAATTTTTACGGATGAAAATTTTCTACAAAAGTGTGACTTGGCCTTTATGCTGTAAGAAAAAATTGTGTGTGTGTGTGTGTGTGTGTGTGTGTGTGTGTTCTCTGGAATTCTAATCAGATATTCCTAGTTAAAATGGAAAAATTGGTTAAATTTTTTTGGTTATGTTTTTTGCTATGTTTAAAAAAGTGACTACATTTCAACATTGTTGTGGCAGTGCAAACTTTACAGAAAAATTTGGAGAATAAACATGGTATATTTTAATCCATGCAAAGATTAGCACGTTTCCACTAAATTTTTCTTTGACAGTAAATTTCAAAATATATTTCTACATCTATGAATTATAGTAAATAGTGATATTAGATCATTTTCTTTTTAAAACAGAATTGTTTTAAAATTGTAACTTGTTTTAAAACGATCTTTCATTGATTTGAGAAAATTCAGAGAATATGGAAATACAAAAATACAGAATATTTTATTTTAATATGAAAAATATTTCAATATATGAATGTGTTTGATATAATATATTCAGGAAATATATAATATGAAAAGCATGTGTAATAATTATTAGAATATAAAGTAATCTAATTTGTGTATTTTAAGACATCAAAAACTTAAAAATTTGGGGCTGGGTCTGTAGCTCCCTGGCAGAATGTATGCTTTGCATTCACAAGGCCCTAGGTTCAATCCCCAGCAACACACGTACAAAATGAATTGAATATGAATTTTTCAAAATTAATCTACAGGAATTTGTTGTATAAAAAGTTTAAAACATTTAAATAATAAGAACTTTTTAATAGTAAAAAATTTTAATAGTAAAATATTTTCCTATTGATTCTTAATATAAATTTCATTGTATTCGCGGACATTTTAGTTTAAACTTTGAAGGATTTTGAAGTAATAAAATACTCCAGCAATATATCTAGTCTGCCTATATATGAAAGACACTAAAACATTAACATTTGCTGCTAATAATTTCCTGTGAGAGCAGTAATTCAGATAGAACTAGTAAGACAGTTACTAAAGAAAAAGACCTATGTTCAAAAAGAGGGACTCAAAGAAATACATGTCCACTTGGGCCTATGAAAATGAAAATTCAAGAGATTTTAAACAGTGTTAAAAACTAATATTTTTCATATTTCCCTTTCTGTTTATATCTGTTAAGAAATGTTTTATATGTGATACTCAATGATCTGTTTTCAGATTTCCTATTATTCCCCTGGGAGTAGAATTTCCAGATAAGATACAGATACATTCAGTTAAATTTGAATTTTGAGATAACAGATATTTTAAAGTATGTTCCAAATATTGCATGCACATTTATTTACTGAGGCTGACACTTCTTTCTGAATGGAAAGGTTTTCATTTTCAAGTACAAATAGCATAGATGATTCTGTAATTGAAGAGAATTTGGATCTTTACTTATTTTTATTTTTGATTGATAAATATTGATTATATATATATATATATATATATATATATATATATATATATATGGTACAATGTGATGTTTCCATATATGATGACAACATTCAAAATCTATTTTTTAGCAATTTTGAAATGTACAATACACTATTATTAACTATAGTGTATACAATGCAATAAATCTCAAAAATTTATGTTACTGAAACTTTGTATATTTTGACCAATGTCTCCCCATTTTCCCTACCCCCTGATTCTGGTAACCACCATTCTACTCTCAATTTCTGTGAGTTTGACTATTGCAGGTTCCACATATATGTATGATTATACTGCATTTGTCTTTTTGTGCCCGGCTTATTTTGGAACTTACAATTTGGAGTAAACTTCAGGATCCATGGAGGAAGAGCCAAAAAGAAGAAGGAAATGGAAGCTTCTGAGTGTTTGTCAACAGTGAAATCTCCGTGCAGGAATTGGGCATGGACAGTATATAGCATGGTATGGCACATCATGATTGGTGAAATTGGATTTGTAAAAGTACTGATACATTGGAAATATCAGCTCTTGCCTGTGGAGACTCTTGCTCTGTGGCTGCAATAGCCTGGTCATCTTACCCAATACCAGTTGCATTGTGGAAAAAAAAATCTTTGTTGTACTCTAGCGCCTAGATTTGGGCTCCTTACACTATTCTTCATGAAAAGGAACCAGGGCTCCTTGGAGGGTAGCTGGCACCAAATCGTGGGCTGGAGAAGGTAAGGTGAGCCTGGACCACCTTGCCATTTGCAGAAAGTGAGAATGCTGACTGGGGTTACAAAGGATAAATTGGCCTGAAGAGGCCTCTCACTGGGCAAAGAGTGAAAATTGAGCATAAAAAAATGTGCAGGGGGGCTAGTAGCATAGTGGTGCAGCACTTGCATAGCATGTGTGAGGCCCTGGTATCAGTCCCTAGTACTGCAAGAGAGAGAGAGAGAGAGAGAGAGAGAGAGAGAAGTGATTTTGCCATCCATGATGATACTAAATATAACATAAAACATGCCAAAAATACCTGTAATGAACACAGTAATTTCTAGTATGATTTATGAAAATGCTATATATTGACCTATCCAATTTATGCAACTCCTACACTCAAGTTTTCATCAATGAAGAAGTGAACACAAAAGAAGATATGGACTACATGATTTATATATAACAAGTTATTAGTTTTAAGTTGGAGAGAGATGTGGGCAATGCAAAGTTGGACTTTTTGAAAAGAAATTAATATAGAGTGACATGTAACAGGTGGAAGCAATTTCCTTCAGAATAAAAACACAACGTTTTGGGAATTGGAGACTATTGAATTAAAGAGTTTGTAAAAGCTTTAAAATATTACTAGAAACAACATGTTATACTAGAAACAAAATGTTATGCAAAATTTTACAGTCCTGAAATGTATGAAGATATATATAAGAAAGAAGATGTTTGATTATTTTCATCATTGTGACTGCATATTGAGCTTTCATGCTTAAGAATTTCAAGTATTATTACACTTATATGATGTTCATTTAGCTGATGTGATTATAGATAGCATAAATAAACCATTTTTGAATTTACATTACCATGTGTATCTTGTGCATTTCTATTATATGGAAAGAAATACTGGCACAGGGTAGGAGCAGCATATTTTTATAATCATTTCTCTTAAATGCTGAGTACTTAGGAAAAAATTTTTTCTGCTTGTTCCTTTCCTCAAGTAACAATTTCTGTTTTGGTTTATGGTTTATAAGAGTAAGAAAGTTCATATTTTAATATGCATTAGATTCTGAAGTCCCCAATTTATCTTGGAAAATTGTGGGAATTGATTACTTAGATTATGATTATTTTAAAGTTCTCTTTTATCCTGGGAAATAGGCTGATTTATCTATAATTTTGAATGTATGGGGCTGGTGTTTGAATATTTTTGTTTCCTAGTAATTTAAGCATTTAGACAAGTTGTATAGATTATTTACTTGGGGTTAAAATATTCAGTATTTAGACATTCTTAAATAGTAGCAAACTGAGTCTCAATAGAAGATGATACAAGCTATAGCTGATTAAAAAAGAAACCCAAACTTGATTCTACTGAATTAAATTCTCTGGCTGAAACTGAGTAGCATTAGAATAAATAGGATAGGAGCCTGGTGCAGTGGCATGTGCCCATAATCCCAGTAGTTTATGAGGCAGAAGCATGAGGATTGCAAGTTCAAAGCCAGCCTCAGCAACTTACCAAGATTCTACGCAACTTAAAGGGACCCTGTCTCAAAATAAAATATAAAAATGGGGCTGGGGTTGTGGCTCAGAGGTAAAGCCCTTGCCTAGCATGCATGAGGTACTGGGTTCAATCCTCAGCACTACATAAAAATAAAATAAAGATATTGTGACTACCTATAAATAAAAGATTTTTTTAAAAAAAGTTGGCTGTTTAAAATATATATATCTGAGGATGTGGCTCAGTGGTTGAGTGCCCCTGGGTTCAATCCCCAGTACCAAAAAAGAAATAGAATAAATGTGATAGGATACTGTGGCTACATACTTAATTGACTCTTGGAAATAGAGGAGAGAATATTCATTCTGTGGGATATTTTGATAAGGGAACAAGACATTTAACTTAAAATGGTTATGGTGAGTGTAGTATGATTAAATAGTGATGACAAATTTGGGGTATTTGTATTCGGCTTTGTATTTTGTGGACTCTTGTCTTTCTTTTTTTTTTTTTTTTAGTTGTAGATGGACACAATACCTTTATTTTGTTTAAAGCACTCTACTGCTGAGCCACAACCGCAGCCCCTTGTCTGCTATAATTTATACTCTTGAATGATCTTTACTAGGTAATATAGCTTATGATTTATCGTGGAATGTGGACTGAACAGTATAAAAAATACATTTGTAAACTATTTGGGGAACCATGTTGTCCATCCAATATGACTCAGATGAACATACAGGAAACATGTCAAGTTTGGAGATACTTCTTTCTGATATATCATTGGTCTACTCCATCATTTAAAGGGTCGCTTGCATGTTGGAATATCATTTTATAGGTATGTTGGATATTTGAATTCCATCTTCTATAGAAGCTCATTCTTTGCACATTTTATCTCTTAATAGATTTTTATTTGGCACAGTATAATTATGCATAATATTTAAAATCATTGTTGCACACTTATACATGCACACAGTACAATAATATAACTTGGTCAATTTTGTTTCCTAGTACCTCTCTTTTCCCTTCCCTCCTCCCTCTCTCTGGACCCCTTCCTCTGTTCTAGTGGTCTCCCTTCTGTTTTCATGAGATCCCCACCAACTTTTCTTCTCCTTTCTCCTTTCTAGCTTCCACATATCAGAAAAAATCATACAACCCTTGATTTTCTAAGTTTGGTTTATTTTGCTTAACATGATACTCTCAAGGTTCTTAGCACATTGGATACTGATTTTTTGTTTTGTCTTTCTGCTTCTCAGTTTATAGGAACCCTTTGTATATTACAGATGTTAATGCTCTGCCTGAAGTTTTGTTAAAATATGTTTCTTCAATGACTTTTGTCTTTGAGCTTGTTTATGTTTTATCAAAAAATCTGTATTTTTGCAAACTGTAAAGGACAGTCTTATTTTCATAGATTTTTATTTTCTGATTACCTTTAAATGATCTTCTTTTTCTTTATTGTTTTTAAATTTATTTTTTCCACCTGCAGTTTTTTTTTTATTATGGTGTGACAATAGGATCCAACTTTTTTTTTTGCTATAAAGTGGGTAATAAATTGTACTAGGATCTATTATCTCTTTCTTTAGCATGGAAATTAGACTTTTTTGTATTAGTGATTGAACCCAGGGGTGCTTAAACACTGAGCAACATCCTCAGCCCTTTTTAAAAAAATTTATTTAGAGACAGGGTCTCACTGAGTTGCTAAGGCTGGCTTTTAAATTTGTGATCCTCCTGCCTCAGCCTCCCAAGCCACTGGGATTACAGGTGCTCCAGTTAATTACTAAATAATTGGATATTTTTGTTGGACATTCTATTCTGTGCCACTTATTTATCATTTCAATTTTACATATATATATATATATATATATATATCTCAGGGATTGGACCCATGGGTGCTTAACCACTGAGCTACATCTCCAGCCCTTTTTTATTTTTTATTTTAAAACAGGGTCTCAGTAGTTGCTTAGAGCCTCACTAAGTTGCTGAGACTAATCTTGAACTTGTGATACTCCTGCCTTGGCCTCTTTAGTCACTGGGATTGCGGGTGTGTACCATTGTACTCCGCAAGTTCAATTCTTTCTGTTAACTCTTTTTTCAATATGATATCAAATGGTTAAATATGCAAGAATAGTATAAGTAACTTATATAAATCCTTTAACCTGTAGTCACCAGTTATTTCCTGTCAAGTAGAAAGTCTTTATCAAGTAGTTTTACAATATTTCTCTTTTATAGTTTTTTCCCCCCAATAAAGAATGGGTGCTACCTTTCTCAAATACCTTTGCTGCGTTAATCATGATTTTATCCTTAAATTTTTTAATGAATTCTGCTAAAGTTGACTAAGTTCTTACATTCTAAAACCAAAACCATTTTGGTCATGGTACATCCTTTGATGCACCAATAGCTTTGATTTTTAACATTTTTGTAATAAAAGACTTTTTATCTGTTTTCACTTTTCAGACATTTTTGCATTTTGTCTCTTTTTTGCTAAATTTATGAGGTTCTAGTTATAAAAGATATGTGAGATGCATAAAATGAATGTGTAAGCTTACCATCACATACTATATTATAACCATATAGATTTTTATTTAAATTATGTTCTTCTGAATCTTTTATTTATTAATACATTTCAAAGAACAAAATTATATTAAAAAGCAACAGTAAAACGTCTCTAAATATAATATAAAAATAGGACTGGGGATATGACTCAGTGGTCAAGTGCCCCTTTCAATCCTTGGTACCCCCCAAAAAAGGAAAGAAAAGTCTCACTCTCACCCTATTCTTCTTTACCCCTTCTCTACTGCACCCTGCAGTCGCTAAAGTTAAACATTTAATATTTTGTGGATCTTTCAATTGTTCCTCTATCCACACACTCAAATAGATGTTTCCTTATTTCCAGCATTTTTACACAAAAGGAAGCATCTGTATGGTCCAAATGTACATCATTATTTCATTTAATATGTAATAGAGATCATCCATGTCAGTACAAAAAAATCTTCCTTTTTTTTTTCTTTTGGTATAGGGCATTGAACCCAGAGATGCTTAACAACTGAGCCACATCCCCAGGCCTTTTTTATATTTTATTAATGAGGTCCTCATTAAGTGACTGAGAATGGCTTTGAATTCAGGATCCTTCTGACTCAGCCTCCAGAGCCACTGGGATTACAGGCGTGTGCCACCACACCCAGCCATCTTCCTTACTTTTTAACCTGCATAATATTTGATCTTGTGGCTGTGCTACATCCTATTGATAGTAACCAAATATTGCCAAAATTTGGGTATTATAAATACTGCTTTAACAAATATGCATATGATATTTCTTATTTGTGCATGTGTATATGTAGGATAAGCTGCCTAAAATAGGATTCCTGGATTACAAGGCAAAACAATTGTAATTGTAGTAGCTATTACAAAATTCTCCCTTCCAGCCATTGAAATCTTTTCCATTCCCAAAAGCCATGCATTGTGAGAGTGCCTGTTTACCCACATTCCAGAAATGCTGTAGAAACTCCTTCCATTTTCATGAAAGGTAGTCTAGATTGCTGCTTTGTCTGTTGCAGCAGTGCTGAAGATATAAATGACACAGATTTTCACCAGGTAGTCTTCCTCCTGGGCCCGAGTAGAACAAGAAAATAAAAAAAGATGAGAGAGATGCTTTGTAAATAAGGTAGTCTACTCTCTTCACACTAGCAGAGCAAAGGAATAGGTATGTACTTTGTCAGAAGTTTAATTTATTGGAAAAATTCGGAAATCAATTGTACTCTATACTTATAAATTTTATAGGGTGATAAAAGCTGGGCATTTTTTGTATTTGTAGTGTTTGCTGCTTTTATCTGATGAATATTTTATTACCAATTTCTCTGATGGGCTAGGATTGCTAATCTGATTGAGCATAGTTGGATATAGAAAATAGAATGGAGGGGACTTTTGGCCAAATTAGTATTAAAAAATGTGTATTTGCCTGGTGTTTTTCATGTTGGCATGCACATGTCCTTAGTGAATATACTGTGGCTAGATTCAGGGCTGTAGAGTCTGACCAAATGTTTATTCTATTACAAAGTGTGATCAAGAGGAGTTAACTACCTCTTTTTCCTTAGAACTTCTCCTCTTGTCTGTAGAGCCACTTTTCTTTCCAGGGTCTTATATACTTTTACAGCTCAACTTCAGTCTCTCCCTAATTTGTCTTTTTTAATCTCTTTCTAAATATTCACATTCTCTAGAGTTTTAATCCTTTTGTCTTCTTACTTTGTACTGTCTCTGGAAATAGTTTCATTCCCTTTCCCACACTTGACTCTTAAATGCTGAAACTCTATAGACACAGCTCTAGATCTATATACCAACTTGTATATACTCATACCACTGGTTATCAGTGCCAAGTTCTGCTTCCTCAAATCTTTGTTCAAAAAGTTTGAACATTAGAGTTGGGGATATGGCTCCGTTCATAGAGTACTTACCTAGCATGCACAAGGCCCTGGGTTTAATCCTGTACACCACAAAAACTATTTTTTAAAGTTTGAACATTAGAGAAGTCTTAGAGAAGTGCACAGAGGCAAGAATAGAAAGCAGGTTTTATTTAAAAACTAGTAACACAGACTTCTCCCAGTAGGGAGAAAGAGACCATGACTGGTGTCCCAGGGTGTCCTGGTATCCCAAGAAGTGAGCGCATCCTGCCCTTTTTATACATTTTATGTTTTATTTTTTTTTTTTTGTTGTTGTTGTTATCTTGTCCTCTTCCCCCTTATTTCTCTCCTTCTTGTGTTGACTAGGCCCAGGAGATATCCTTGGGATGGCCAAAAGATGGAAGGAGGTGGGCTGAAAGGGCTAAGGTGGAGTGATGGAGCAGGAAGGGAGCAGCAGCCCAGGGGGCATTAATTAGCAGCTCCCAGTCTGTTTAGCAGGTGCTTCATTAACAACTTTCAGGGAGGGGGCAGTATATGCAGGTAATCTTGGCAATCAAAGGACTCAGGAGGCATTAATATTCCAATCTCCCAAGGCAGTTTCCAACTTCCTAGACCCAAACCAGCCTCCATTTTCTACATCCAACCCAATTACCAACCCGATTACCTATCACACTGACTGCCTGTCTTTAATTCTTGCTTCAGTACCAAAACCTGTCCCAAACTGAATCCATCAACCTTTACAAACTCCTCTTTAGTTTATTTTTCCTTGATTAATTGAAACCTAGAAGGGAATTGCTTTTATTATTTTCCCTCTCAGACTCTCATAATCTAGTTAGTTATGAAGTTCTGATAATGAATCTCTCTCCTGGCCTTCGTTTTCCATTCCCACTGACTCTAATTCAGAGACTTATTCTCACCTGCATGGTGTACTGAAATAACTTCCTCAGTAGTCTTACATAACTCTAACCTCTGCTGCTCACACACTGCTATCGCCCTTCAGAATATACTCTCCAGTACTTGGCTAGTGTAATTTTTCTAAAACAAATTTGAGCATACCCATCCTTGGATCAAAACTTTTTGATGATATGCTATTGGAACAGAACGATGTGCAAAATTTTTAGTTGATCATTGTTAGAGGAAGCTTATGAATGAATACATAAATTAAGAAGATACTTTTGGAAGTTTGGAGAAAAAAGTGTTTAATTGTTTAGAGCTAAAGAAGAAATATGGATGCTGTAACCTAAGTCATAAGGAGGTATTACTTAAGTGTACACGACCTGGTCATTGTTGATGCAAAAATCAGATACTGTCAACTCATCAAGGGTATATTTATTGCCGGTCATGGTGGCACATACCTGTAATCCCAGCAGCTCAGGAGGCTGAGACAGGAGGATTAGGAGTTCAGAGTCAGCCTCAGCAACAGGAAAGTGCTAACTAAGCAATTCAGTAATGTTGGGAAAACATATAACGGCAGCAGCACCCCAGAGAAAAACCCCAACATGGCGCCTAACGACCCTCTTTCTCCTCTTTTTTCTTTCACTGACGCGAAACGTTCCTGCCGGCGCCAATGTTCAAATCCTGTGGGTGGGAAACCTTAGCCCCAATAAGAATTAACTTCTTGGGCTCTGGAACTTACATATGGAAGAGCTTGCCAATAAACGGGCGACCAGTTATCTACCTCAGCCTTGCTACCTCTCCTTAGATCTATATAAACCCACAGCCTTTTGTAATAAAGCGGAACCTCTCTGGTGATCTGTGTCGTGTGGTGTCTCCCATTCATAGTGCGGTGCAGCATCTTACAAGTAAGACCCTGTCTCTAAATAAAATACAAAATACGGTTGGGGATGTAGCTCAGTGGTTCGAGTGGCCTTGAGTTTGAAACCTGGTACCAAAAAAAAAAAAAAAGAGTGTATTTATTGCCAGATGTGGTGGCACACACCTGTAACCCCAGCAATTCTGGAGGCTGAAGGAGAAGCATTGCAAGTTTGAGGCCAGCCTCAGCAACGTAGTGAGGCCCTTAGCAATTTAGCAAGACCCTTACTCAAAATTAAAAATGAAGAAGGCTGGGGATGTGACTCAGCAGTAAAGTGCCCCTGAGTTCAATTCCCAGTACCCACCCCCAAGAAAAAGAGTGTATTTATCTCTTAAATGCTGGACATGACATACCAATCAATGTGGCCTGTATACTCAGGAAACAATGTCTTCTAGATGAAAATGCTTTGTTCTTGGTTCCTTGCACTAAGAAAAAGCTGTGAAAGTCCAAAGTCAAAGTCCAAATATCTATCTCTAGTCCAGTCAGATTCTCTCTCACAATATGACAGCAGAAATGCTGCAGGAAATATGCTATTGTGAGTTACTGAGCTGAAAGGTAATGTAAACTTGATGGTTGAGCCTCAGGACCCTTTGTAATCTGATGTGTGAACAAGAAAAGCCAATCTTCAGAAGCAGAAGAATGAAGATTTGAAAAAGAAAGACCCTATGGCCCCTGAGAGATAGAAAGTAATCTGAGTTTATAACTTTTTAGTTTTAGTCCTTGGGAGACTCACTGTCTTCCCTTGGAAGTCAATTGAACTATACACATAATAAGCTCCCTTTTTTTAAAGTTATTTCAGTGTGACAAAAATATGTGACTAGAATACTTAAAAGTTCACATTGGGCTGGGTGTAGCTAAGTAGCAGAGCTTGTGTTTAGGATGTGTGAGGTGTTGGGTTCAATCTCCAGCACCCAAAATAATAGCTTGCATTATTTAAGTTCATAGAGTCTGCTGTAATAATATACTAAATATATTCATATATTACATGTCATTCAAGTTGATCATGAGTATTAGTCAAATATTTTAGAGATGAGGAAACTGAGGCTCAAGGAAGTTAAGTAATCCATCCAATGTTATATATCTTGTAATTTACTTAAACCAAAACATAAACCAAATTAATCTGTTGCTAGGGCCTGCATAATGTATATATATCCACTTGCTCTACAACTTTGCCTCTCCTTTATCTAGATCTAAGTTCTTCCTTTTCTGCTCCATTCTTTGCATCATTCAACTTCCTTTTATCTCCATAACTTAAGTAATACCATACTATTGACCTGTTAAGAGAAATGCTTTTTCCATCATTACTGTAAGAGTAAAAGAAATTGAAGTTAAAGTGTAAAAGACCGGGCATTGTAAAGTTTCTAAGCTGCAAGGCCTGAGTTAAAAAGTAAAGGACCAGGTATTGTTAAGTTCCTCTGCTACCCCCCAAACCTGAAATTCCTGTAGCTGTTAGGACAATACCCGAACTGCCCAGTAAATATTCCTCCTGATCCTCTGGTTGTTTAATAACCTAGGACCCTGTGTAGCCTGGCACGTAGGCATCCAGGGCCCAAAATCAATCAGTTTGAATGTGTACCCTGCTTAGGAGTGACCAATCAACCCCGCCCAACCTGTTCCCACCAATGAATGTACTAATCAAGTCTAAGAATTGTTGTTTGATTTTTCCCGTGGTGTATGGTGATTTGTTAAAGGAAACTATGATGTGTGTAAAGTCCCCGCCCTCCCCCAAAAGTGTACTTAAGCACTGCTCAACCCCTGCCCGGGGCTCTGGGCTGCTCTCTCTTCCTGAGTGGGCACAGAGCCCCAGCATGCTGGATCAATAAATCCCCTTCTGCCAATTGCATGAGTGGTCTCTTGATGGTCTCTTCCTCCGATGCTTCGCCGGTCCCTTACATTACATGTGTTGCAAAAGTTGAGATCCAAAGTTGTGATATTATAAACATATGGTGCCTGAGCTCAGCAACAAGGACATGTTGGAGGAGTAATTTACCAAATGGCATAGCAATGTCTAAAAGAGTTCCTCCCTTCCACAAAATAAGCACTTTTTTCTCATCAATTGAATTTGGCCTTTGATAATAGTCTATCTTTGCTTTAGTTTCTGTTTGAACCAAAGCTTATGTTACTCAAAACAGTCCTCAGACAGACGTTACCCTTTGTCTTTGAGAATCAAATTCTAAACTCTGCTAGCCCATTACTGATTTCCTTGGTTCAGAATGGGGTATCTTTGCATAATAATGGCTGCCTAAGGAAGTTGATAGCCCCTTAGGCCACAATTCTTTATTATGTGGTATGTGTGTGTGGGGGGGCGGGGGATTGAACCTAAGGCTTTATGCAAATACTCTACAAACTGAGGGATAGTCCCAGGCCAGGCCTCAAATCTTTTTGCTTGTTTTTTCCTATGTCCCAAGACCTCATGGCCTGTCTTTTCTCACTATTCTCTATTTAACTAATGGCATCAATACCCACAGAATTTTTCTTTTCTCTTTACCTCACACCTAGGTTCAGTCAATCACATGATCTAGATGTCTTTATCTTCAAAATACATGCAAATCCCATATCATTTGCCAATACCCTACAACAACCATTTTATCTTTTCTGGATTTATTTCCTTAGTTCCTGAATTGCTCTACTTGCACCCACTCTTTTGTCCCTCAGAAATATTCATCACATTGAGGGCTGTGGTTGTGGCTCAGAGGTAGAGCTCTCGCCTACAACATGTGAAACCCTAGGTTCGATCCTCAGCACCACATATAAATAAAATAAAAATAAAGATATTTTAAAAATACCTTTTAAAAAAGAAATATTCGTCACATTGAAATCAGACATTTAAAAATACACTTCTTCCCATGTAATTGTCTTGCTTAAAATCACTCAGTCTCCCTTACCTACAGGGGGATAAAATTCCAAAATTCTTAGCATAACTTGCAGTAACATTTATGTCCTGAATACCTCTGTACTTCAAGTAACACCACAATTATATAGAATTGTTTTTAGAGCCTTACATAGTGCATGTAGTATTTTTTTATTATTGAATTGTAGTTATACATAATATTGAAGTGTTATGCTCGAATTCGGGACCCCCAAAAGACCACCAGAGACCAAGATCCATGTAAAGAGCAAAGAGGTGTTTATTGCAAGCTAGCTCGGTCCTATGCGTGCACACACAGCAACTGGTGACGCTGAGAGGCCCCGAGCCCAGGGTTTGCAGCAGTTTTATACATTCTTTGGAGAAGGCAGGGACCCCCACATACATCATAGCATCTCTTAGCAAATCATCACACACCGCGGGAAAATCAAATAACAACTCTGAAACATGATTAGCACATTCACTGGTGGGAACAGGTTGGGTAGGGGTGATTGGTTACTACAAAAGGGGGATTCATTTGAACTGATTAGTTTAAGCCAAAAGGGGTGTACGTGCTGAACTACATGGTTTCCCAACATGTTATCAACCACCATAAACTACTGGGAGGGTCATCTGGCATCCAAGATATTTCCCTGTCTCATGCTGATTGGTGGCTGCTAGGGGGTTGCTATGGATCCCCACCTAGCCTGACTGAGTCAGGAACACCTGGTGCAGCAGATCTCTCCTGTAGATAAACAACTTAGCAGGGTGGGAATGTGCCTAGGAGTGCTCTGTGGGTCTTTCCAAGGACAAAGTTGATGTCCCTTCCTTGGACAGGCTTTGATCTGAGGTAGAGGCTGGTTTTTCAGAAGTTCATTTTGACACAATTATAAAAACATGGATGATAATTTGCTCCAATTCAGTCCCTGGTAGTTCCCCTTTTCCTCTCTTCTCCTTTCCCCCTTCCCTTACCCTTACTCTACTGATCTTCTATTTATTTACATTTCTTAATTAGTACATTATGGATATACATAAAGATGAAATTCACTGTGGTACATTCATATATGTACATAAGAAAGTTAGGTCAAATTCATTTAATTCTTCCTCCCTTCCCTTTTTATATCCCTCTTCACTCCCACTGAATCCCCTTTACTGATTTTTCTTCTACTTTCATGGGAACCTCCCCCTTTTTCCCTTATTTTGTCCTAGATTTCACATATGAGAGACAATTTTTGACTGCTGACTTTCTGGGTCTGACTTATTTCACTTAGCATGATGTTCTCCAGTACTATCCATTTTCTAGCAAATGACATAATTGCATCATTCTGTAAAGGTAAAATTTCTAAGCTGATTCTAAGCTGCAAAAGTCTGAGTTAAAGTGTAAAAGACCGGGCATTGTAAAGTCTCTAAATGGCAAGGCCTGGGCTGAAAAGTAAAAGACAAGGCATTGTTACAACTCCTCTGCTACCCCCGGAACCTGTAATCTCTGTAGTTGTTAGGACAATGCTGGAACTGCTGAGTAAATATCTCCATTGATTCCCTGGTTGTTTAATAGCTAAGGGCTCCAGGTAGCATGGCACGTAAGGATCTAGGCTCCAAAACCAATCAGTTTAAATGTGTAGCCCACTTAGAAGTGACCAATCACCCCTGCCCAGACTGTTCCCGCCAATGAATGGACTAATCATGTCTCAGAGTTGTTGTTCAATTTTCCCCGCGCCTCATGATGATTTGTTCTGATGCATGCAAAGCCCCCCCCCCCCCGCCCTCTCCAAAAAGTGTACTTAAGCTCTGCTTGACCTCTGCTCTGCTCTCCCTTCCTGAGTGAGCCTTGAGCCCCAGCATGCTGGTTCAATAAACTCCCTCTTGCCAATTGCATGAAGCCAGTCTCTTGTGTGGTCTCTTTCTCCGACACTCCGCCGGACCCTTACAATTCTTTATGGCTGAGTAAAATTCCATGTTGTATACAGGCCACATTTCCTTTATCCATTTGTCTGTTGATGGGCATCTGGATTGCTTCCATAGCTTGGGTATTTTGAATTGCACTGCTATGAACAGTGATGTGACTGTGTCCCTGTAGTGTGCTTTTTTTTTTAGATCTTTTGGATATATACCAAGGAGTGGGAAAACTAAGTCATATGGTGGTCCCATTCTTAGTTCTTTGAGGAATCTCCATACTGCTTTCCGGATTTGTTGTGCTAATTTACAGTCCCACCAATGAGTATCCCTATCTCTCATCCTGCACAAAAGTCAACTCAAAATAGATCAAAGACCTAGAAATTAGACCAAACTGCAATTTCTGGAAGAAAATGTAAGCCCAACACTCCAACATGTTGGTGCAGTTAACTGAATTACTTAGCAAGACTCCTAAAACACAAGAAATAAAATCAACAAATGGTATGACATCAAATTAAAAAGCTTCTGCACAGTAAAGGAAATAAGAGTGTTAAGAAAGAGCCTATGAAATGGGATATCTTTGCCATCTGATCCTCAGAAGATTAATATCTAAAATATAAGAAGAGTCGGGTATGGGAGCACATTCCCGTTATCCCAGTGCCTCAGGAGGCTGAGGCAGGAGGATCATGAGTTCAAAGCCAGCCTCAGCAACATAGTGAGGCCCTAAGCAACTCAGTGAAACCCTGTATCTAAATAAAATATAAAAGAGGGCCAGGAATGTGACTTAGTGGTAGAGTGCCCCTGAGTTCAATCCCTGGTAAACAAACAAACAAAAAATACAGTGAGGGGCTGGGGATGTGGCTCAAGCGGTAGTGCGCTCGCCTGGCATGCGTGCGGCCCGGGTTCAATCCTCAGCACCACATACAAAGATGTTGTGTCCGCCGAGAACTAAAAAAATAAATATTAAAAAATTCTCTCTCTCTCTCTCTTACTCTCTCTCTCACTCTTTCTTAAAAAAATACAATGAGACATTGCATACCTGAAATAATAAATGACCATCATAGAATAGTGGCTCAGTCAGTTGGACTGAAGATGGCTATTAAAATATGTTTTCTTATGATTTCATTTATATTGACAAGAAGCCTCTATTCTAGGTTTGACAATAGTATTGCTTAAAAGGATGACATTTGATAAGCAATAAACTAGAGTACAAAGAAAATCTAGAGTTCAATATCAGATATACCTCCATAAAGCTACTAAAGTGTGTTTAAAATAATTTAATAACATTTAATATGAATATGTTAATATGTTAGGATTGAATGTCAAGTCATTAGTGTTGTATAACAAAAATTGCTGATATCATTTCACATCCATTCATAGAGCCAATGCAACACAATAAAACGTTAGGGTTTTTTTCCAAAGCATGATTTTGAGTGATGAAACAATATTTTATGCTTGTGACACAATTTCCTCAAATGAATCATAACATTATCACTGTATATTTTCCTTCAGCATCCTAACAATATGATTGTCCATTATGGGCAGCTTATCAGGATGACTAAAGTAATATAGTCATATCTACATTGTTTCATTTCCTACATTTAATTGTTTATCTATCTTTGATTTAGGTTTGGTTCTAAAGCTAAACTATCACTTTGTCATGCTAAAAACAGAACCATTCAAGTATTAGCATCTCAAGTATTAGCTGATTTGAATATCTAAATACATTGCAGATGGATGGTGTTCTTAAGTTTTAGGCATTAGGAGGCCAATCATTAAGAGATATAATTTTAAATACAGACAAAGCTACATAATTATTGTTAATACCTTTTATTATCAAATTCTTAGGTATATCACAATTATATTAAAGGAATAGAATCCATGAATATATGCAAACTTGGTATATGACAGCTGTGGCATTGTAAATCCATGGAAATGAACTCAAATTGATTATGATCTCTCTTATACACTGCTGGACTTGGTTTGTGAGTTTTTAGAAGTTCTGCATCTATATTCACAATAAATTTGGCCTATAATTTCCCTTTCATATATATTCCTTGTCAGATCTTGGTAGAAAGTTTTTGTAATCATCATAAAATTAATTAGAGTTATTTCTTTTTTTGTGTGTTAATGCTTTCTTGATGAACATACTAAGTATTTTTTTTATTATTTTATTGTTGGTTGTTCAAAACATTACATAGTTCTTAATATACCATATTTCACAGATTGATTCAAGTGGGTTATGAACTCCCATTTTTACCCCGGAGTATTACTCTGCAATAAGAAATGACAAAATCATAGAGTTATTTCTTACTTTTCTATATTCCGAAAAGTTTGTGAAATACTGAAATTAAGTGTTCCTTTCAAGTCAAGTGCAGTTTCTCATAAAACTGTACCAAAAGGGTTTTGTGGAGATGGGGGATGTTAAATTACCAATTTGGTTTATTTAGTGTGATTATAGAAACATTTCTTCTTGAATTAATTTAGTAAGTTTTACTTTTATATAGGCATTTATATATTTTCAACTAAGCTTTCAAACTTATTTTAATAAAGATATCCTTAGTGTCTTCTTAATATTTTTTTAAAAATATTTTTAATACCTGGGGTATCAGTGTCATTTTTAACATCAGGAAAGTAGCAGGGAATTTGGCACTTCTCAAAGTTCACTTACAAAAACATTGTGTTATTTTGTGAAAAATCAGATGGCCATAATTACAGTATCAGTTCATTGTGTTGTTAATACCTTTTATCATCAAATTCTTAGATACATCACAATTATATTAATTGTTGCTGTATTGTTCTGTTAATAGAACAGAACAATACAGCAACAAAAGTGAATGAAGTCAATTTATAGGTGTCAATGTGGAGAGAAAAGCAAGTTCTAGAACTTCATATACAGTATGAAATCATTCTTACAAATGTATTAATACACACATATGCACACATATTGGAAACATAAGAAAGCATGGATTAGAGCAAAAGCAAATTTATTATTATGTGATTGCCTTTAGGAATGAGGAAGGGATTTTAGGCTTGGAGCAGAGGATTGAGTAATTAAACTTTGTAATTCTTTATTTCTTAAAAAAAACTAAAGTAAATATAAGTATTCATTAAAATGTGGTATTTTCCCTTTTACTAAAGTTGTGATAACAAATAAATGTCATGAGATGGAAAAGAGCTTGTTATGGATCATAAATATGTTCAGTGTGACTAGAATGCAAACAGGTATAGGATGTCATGAAATATGGTTTTAGAGGGCAATAATCACCAATTCATACAGGGTCTTTAGGCCATGGGGGAAACTTTTGTATTTTATTTGGTTTTATCATAGAAGAAACATCTGTGCCAAAGGAAGTACAGGCTTACCTTAGAGATTGCTGATTTGGTTCCAGACCACCAAAATAAAGCAAATATTGCAATAAAGTGAGTCACAGTATTTTTGGTTTCCAAGTATATATAAAAGTTATGTCTTGATTTTACTATAGTCTATAAATCATGCAATACCATTACATCTAGAAACAATGTACACATATGAATTTAAAATACGTTATTGCTAAAAAGGTTAATGATCATTTGAGTCTTCAGAGAGTTATAACATTTTTTTCTGGAGGAGGGGTTATCTCAATGTTAATGGCTGTTGACTGATCAGAGTGGTGATGAAAAACCAGCCTCTATCTCAGAGCAAAGTCTGTCCAAGAAAGGGACATGACCTTTGTCCTTGGAAAAAACCCACAGAGCACTCCTAGGCACATTCCCATCCTGATAAGTTGTTTATCTACAAATAACAGTAGAGATCTGCTGCCCCAGGTGTCCCTGACTCAGTCAGGCTAGGTGGGGACCCATAGCAACCCCCTAGCAGCCATCAATCAGCATGAGACAGGGAGATACCTGGGATGCCAGATGACCCTCCCAGTAGTTTATGGTGTTTGATAACATATTGGGAAACCATGTAGTTCAGCACGTACACCCCTCATGGCCTAAACTAATCAGTTCAAACCAATACCCCTTTTGTTCTGACCAATCACCCCTACTCAACTTGTTCCCGCCAGTGAATGTGCTAATCATGTTTTAGAGTTGTTATTTGATTTTCCCGCGGTGTGTGATGATTTGCTATGATGTATGTGAGTCCCTGCCCTCTCCAAAAAATGTATAAAACTGCTACAAACCCTGGGCTAGGGGCCTCTCAGCGTCACCAGTTGCTGTGTGTGCATGCGGAGGACCGAGCTAGCTCGCAATAAACACCTCTTTGCTGCTTACATTGATCTTGGGTCTCTGGTGGTCTTTGGGGGTCCTGAATTCGAGCATAACAGTGACTGCTGAAGGATGGAGTGCCTGCGGCAATTTCTACAAATAAGACAAAAATGAAATACGCCTCATTAATTGACTCTTCTTTTCATTAAAGATTTCTTTGCAGCACATGATGCTATTTGATAGCATTTTATCCATAGTCAAACTTCTTTCACAACAGAAGTCAATCCTCTTAAACATTGCCACTGCTTTGTCAACTAAGTTTAAATAATATTCTAAATCCTTTGTTGTCATTTCAACAATAAGTAGATTTCATTTCAAGAAACCACTTCCTTTTTTCATTCATAAGAATCAGCTGCTTGTCCATTAAGGTTTCATCATGAGATTGTTGAAATTTATTTCAGGCTGCATTTCTAATTCTAATTCTCTTGCTATCTCCACTATATCTGTAGTTACTTCCTCCATTGAAGCCTTAAACCCCCATCAGTGTCATTCATGAGGGCAGGAATCAACTCTTTTCCAAATCCTGTTAATATTAATATTATGATATCCTCCATTTAATCATGAATTTTCTTAATGGTACCTAAAATGGTAAACCCCTTCCTGAAGTTTTTCAATTAACCCAACCCAGGTCCATCAGAGATATCATCATCTCTGGTAGATATAGCCTTATGAAATATATTTCTTAAATAATAAGATTGGATGTAGGGCATGATGTAACATGTGAGGCATGTTGCATCAGAAAGGAGGAAACCTAACTTGATGTAGGGCATGCAACATGTAGGGCATGTTCATCAGAAAAGAGAAAACCTAACTTGCTGGCTGCTACCTGCTTCCCAGTCCTGGGGCCACATGTGGCTAAGGTAGCATCTGAGGATCAGCCAGAAGGCATTGCCATGGGTTGTGATGAAAAATCAGACCGCCTCTAGGATAGGCTCAGAATCCTTCTACTCTCGTGGACAGCTCCTGTCTCCCATTACGGCCTTGTAGGATGGGTGTACACGTGAACTCTCCCCACCCTGCTGACCTTTACCCTGATAGGCTCCTGTAGGTTATATTAGCTGTGTGTGTTTCTCAATAAACTGAGATCCTGCTTTGACTAATCTCCCTGATGTGTCTAATTGTCCTCCAGGAGGAAGGGCGGGTGCTGGCGGTCAGTGGCTCCTCCTAGTCCGGGCATGCTTTCCCCATCTCTCCCGCAGGTCAGGAGAGAACAAGGGCTAAAAACCCTGACAACTGGAGGGTCAAAATTGCTCTTTGATTCATGGGCTAAAATATGGATGTTGTGTTAACAAGCATGAAAGCAACATTAATCTTGTATATCTCAGAGTTCTTAGGTGACCAGATGCATTGTCAATGAGAATTAATATTTTAAAATAATTTTATTTTCTAAGCAAAAGATCTTAATGTTGAGTTTAAATATTCAATAAGCCAGGTGGTAAACAGGTATGCTGTCATCTAGGCTTTGTTGTTGCATTTATAGACTACAGGAAAGGTAAATATAGTATAATTCTGTAAAGGTCGGGCGAACGTCGGAGGAAAAGACCACCAAGAGACCGTCTCATGCAACAGCAAAGGGTTTTATTGGGGATCCAGCATGCTGGGGCTCAGAGCTCACTCCAGAGGAGCAGAGAACAAAGAGCCCTGAGAACAACTTGAGCAGGGTTTATATACATTTTTTAGAGAGGGCAGGGACTTTACATACATCATAGCCTCCTTTAACAAATCATCATACACCATGGGAAAATCAAACAACAACTCTCAAACATGATTAGCACATTCATTGGCGGGAACAGGTCGGGCGGGGGTGATAGGTCAGTCCTAAGGAGGGGTATACATTCAAACTGATTGGTTTAAGCCCTGAGGTGCATACATGCTGAGCTGCACGGTGTCCGGGTTGTTAAGCAACTAGGTGGTCAGGGGGGGATTTTGACACACATCTAATGGGCAGTTCTGGGAATTGTCTTAACTGCCACAGGAATTTCAGGTTCTGAGTGCAGCTTAGGAACTTTACAAAACCTGATCCTTCATATTTTAATTTCAATTTCTTTTATCCTTTCAATTCTTAAGGGCCCTAAAAGTTTTGGAATGGTGCATGAGCATTGGCTTCAACTTCAAGTTGCCAGCTGCATTGCCACTAGCAAGAGAGTCAGCCTGTCCTTGGAAGCTTTGAAGTTAGGCATTGACTTTTCTTTAGATATGAAAGAACTAGCTAAGCATGGTGGCACATGCCTTTGATCCCAGTGGCTCAGGAGGCTGAGGCAGGAGGATAATGAATCTGAAGCCAGCCTCAACAATTTAGTAAGGCCCTAAACAACTTAGATCTTATTGGAAAATAAAAAGGGCTGGTGATTTGGCTCATATGTTAAGCACCTCTGGGAAGGAAGGAAGGAAAGAAGGAAGGAAGGAAGGAAGGAAGGAAGGAAGGAAGGAAGGAAGGAAGGAAGAAGGAAGGAAAGAAAGAAGGAAGGAAGGACGAACAAACTGGATGGCGTCTTTTAATATATGGCTGCTTTATCCGCATTGAAAATCTGATATTTAGTGCAGCCAACCTTCATTATTTATCTTAGCTATATATTTTGGTTAACTAACTTCAGTTCTATATTGTACTTGCTGCTTCACCTGGCATTTTTATGTAATAAAGATGGCTTCTTTCCTGAAACCTCATGAGCTAACCTCTGCTAGCTTCAAACATGTTTTCTGCAACTTTCCCATCCCTCTCAGCCTTCAGAAAATTTAGAATAATTGGGGCCTTCCCCTGGATTACATTTTTTAAAAATATCTTTTTTTTTTTTTTTGCATGGAAATGGAAGGTGATCTTTATTTTTATTTATTTATTTTTATGTGGTGCTGAGGATTGAACCCAGGATCTCAGGTGTGTGAGGCAAGTGCTCTGCCATTGACCTATAATCCTAGCCCTGGATTAGATTTTGATTTAAGGGAATGATGTGGCTAGTTGGAGCTCCTATTTAGATCACTAAAACTTTTTCCATATCTTCAATAGGCTATTTCAATGTCTAATTATTTGTTTATTTGCTGAAGTATTGCTTTTATTTTCTCTAAGAACTTTGCATTCACAACTGAGCTGTTTAGCAGAAGAGACCTAGCTTTTTGCCTACTTTGATTTTTGACACCTTCTCATTCCCTAGGACAGTTCCCAAGTATACTTCTATACATTCACTATGTTAGTAAGTAAAAGTATCTCATAGATAGCCAGCTCAATTCTGTAGGTTTGGAAGAAGACATAAAACTTGAGCATTTAAGAGCAGAACCCTAACAAAAACAGGAAGCTCTCAGTACCTGGCCTGCCTTTGTAAGGTTGAGAGAAAGTATACAATTTCAAGAAATTCCACCAAAGTGAGATTGAGAAGGGTGAGGCAATCACATCCATAGAAAAACTCTTGAGACTCATAACTAGCCATGTTCTTTTATGAAAGTGTTTCTGTCCTAACATCAGTCAGGAAAGATTTAAGGAGATTAATACTTCTTCAGATGAGTAAACACAAATGGAAGACTTTAGGAACACAAACATACACACACACACACACACACACACACAGAGGTTCACAAAATAAACATAATATGACACTACTGAATAAATAGAATAATATTATGCTAATCAATCCAGACAAATGGAAACCTATAAATTGCCTTGAAAAATTTTTCAAAATAATTGTTATAAGGAAATTCAGCAAGCTGCAAGAAAACACAGATAGAAAACCCAATAAAATTAGAAAACCAATGCATGAATAAAACTAACAGTTCATTAAAGAAATAGAAATCATAAAGCATACAATACATTTTGTAGCATAATACAATAAATGGGATGAAAATAGAATACAATAGGGGGCATCAGGAGCTGACTTGAAAAGGTAGAGATGTGGCTCAGTGGTAGAATAATTTCCTAGCATGTGCCCAGCCCTGGTTTGGTCCCCAGTGCATACACACACACACTCTTCCCCCTCCCCACCCTCTCTCTAACATACACACCCTTAAGCTTGATGAAGCAGGAAAAAGAATCTAATGACTCAATGATAAGACATTTGAAAATTTCAACTCAGGAGAAAAATAATGAAAAGAAATAAGGAAAGTCTATGGAGTGATGCGGTAACCATCAAGAGCATTAATATTTGTATTATGTGAATCAGAGAAGATAATAGAGAAAGGAAGAGACAGAAAGCTTAAAGAAATTATGTGTAAAAGTTTTCCAACTCTGGGGAACCGCTGGAGACAATGTCTGTTATGTCTCTGGAACTTCCAAGAATGCCTGACATATTACATTTCAAATAGTGAATGTTTGTGGTTTGGATAGATGAATGGATGGATCAACAGCAAGAGGTATTGTTACTGGTTTATTTTTGGCAACAGAATATTATTGAGAGGAGAGTTAATCTCTAAAGCAATACCAAAATTTTGACACTATAATGGGGTCACATGAAGTCATAGATTTATTGTAGCAAATACATCTTAGGGTTCAGAGGAGAGAGAGATTATTTTCTCAGCATCCTTTAAGCCTATATTCTTCTGGATATCTTAGCCAGTATTCTCTATAAAGTCCAAACTTCTTCATAATCTCTCTCAGCATCAAACTATTCCAGGCTTTGTGTCGCTTCAAAGTCATTTTCTGACAGCATTAGGCTTCCTTCCACATATGTGCACAGAGTTGTTTTTAAGTAAATTTGGAACTAGACCATTGACTACGTAGAAGCTGGTAGTTAATTACTATGTATATACATATATACATCTGCACATCCCGGTAGGGGCCATGGCCAACCTCATAGGGTTCACAGTCATTATCTTGTAAGATGGCGTATTGCTGCCCGACCACCATCAGTTGAACAGTTCTGGCTCCATCCTTGAGAAACTGGAGGAGCCCAGTAGAAACAGTACTCCTCCTGTAGGAACAGACATAGTCCTCCTTCTCGGGCGGTAAGCAGGTTTGGAGGACTACCGCAGCCAAGGAGTCGAGTTGAGATTGCAGGTAGTGCTGACAACATGATGCACTGAGGCCAGCAGTGACAAATGCCATGAGGGAGACAACGAGGAGTCCGGCCACAACCAGGCAAAGCGTCCAGAATGGTCTTTCATTCTTACAATTAAAGAATCATACCTCAGTGCAAAAAGCAACACAAAACCCCACATATCCCATTGACAACAGGTCCAGCCATAGAACATCAAATGATACAAACAAATCTCCAACATGTTTTTCTTTTAAGCCTAAATTACCATACAACTTTAGAACACCAGATTCATACATTGATGTTTTTATATTAACTAAATTTAGCTTTTAAAGAATTAACATAGCAAAATTCTCTAAAATAACAGTTCTTGTTTAACCAGCTGTTTAATTTCTTTAAGATTACTTGCTCTAGAAACAAGAAACAAAACTTAATAAAACACAATGTTATGGGTAGACTAATGTTTTAAGGAATCTTTGTCCTTTTAACATATGACTGATAAGCTTAATTTTAAAGACATCTTTACTTTCATCTGTTTACCCAATTTAAATTGAACCATTTAAATCACGTGAATGAAAGATATTTGGATTCATTTTTTTAAAAAAATTTCATGAGCGCTCCTCATATATCTGCCAATCTTCATACCATGTGTATGACATATGGACATACACACAAACAAACATACAATACATAAGTACATAATATAAGTGTGCACACATAACACAATAGTAAAGGCCTTGTAGCTTTTCACAGGTAAAATCTCCATTGCAATGTTTAAAAACTCCACAGTTGATAAAAAATAGAACTGATCAGAAAAAACATTAACCTAGGTCTGTAAGATCAGAATCATGAGCTCAAAAAATGCAGAATCTAAGAAAAAGCAAGGGTCATAGAAAAAATGATTGGCCAGTAATTAGTAAATACCATACAATTTACTTTTTGGTTTAGTCTAGTTTGAGTTCAGATAAAAGACACCTTTATCCCCCCCCCTTTTTTTGATCCCCAGATCAGTCTCCTACTGAGCTCGCAGGCTTCTTCCATTTGCACCTCAACTTATGTCCTGGCTGAATGTGGAAGGAGCAGAGAAAACTGCTATTCTGAGCAGAAGCATCATGCCCAAGGCATTTTAACCTTAAGTCATAATTCCCAGGTTTGGATGTTGAAAATTATGATACAAGTTTAAGATACAATTCACAAAATTTCATATCTTTACATCTTGTTTTGCCAAAGAAAAAAAATTTTCCTACACTAGAAAAACTTACTCACACAAAACTGAAAATAGGATCTTACTTGATAATATAAAAGCTACCATCAGAAGAAATCCCTTCAGGATCATTAAACCATTCCTTTGTTCTGAAGTCCCTAAAGTAGTATTAAGTCACATTAAATCACCTGAAAAATTCCAAAAGAGAACCCCACACTACCATCTGTATCCAAAATTAAGCTTTAAAAATTTCTAAGACTGTTGCTATTCAATGTCATTTCAATAAGCCAGACCAACGTCCCAATCCAACACTTTCCTTTCCTAAATCCTACACACTGAAGGGAACAGATTACTATCCTTGCCCAAATTAATAATGCACTGATACACCTAATGAAATCTTCCCACACTACCTAATTCAAAAATTGATGAAAAAAATGAATGATTTGGAGTTACCTGCCAACTTGGAAGTAGAGTTCTTTAGTTTTCCATCCTAAGTATTTAAGTTCTCTGGCATGAATTTTCTGAAATCATAATCTAAACAATTACCTAAACCCAACTTTTAACTGCAAGATTGTGCAAAGTTTCAAAACCCATTCAGACACCAGATTGTTACAATAAAACATCATCTTGTAGACCACATTCAGCCAAGATCATTCCCAAGAAACAATCTATAATATCAAAACATTACTGCATTCAATGTCCCCCCCCCCTTTCTCCCTTCTTTTTCTTTTTTTTTCTTTTTAAGTAGTCAGAGGTGGAGTAATCCTTACAGTGCAGGGAAGGAAGGATGGAGTTCCCCAAAGCAAAAGGGCTTCAGCAGCTGCTGGGAGTCCCTCAGTCCCTCCTCCCACTTACAGGATTAGTTCTTCTGGTTTTGTCCCACCCCAGGCACCAGACATGCTCCATATCTCCCAACTTTTCAGTAGTAGGGTTCCCCAAGAAAGTGGAGTGGGGACTCCTGGGATGTCAAAATTTGTAAAAAAGAAAAAGGGAGACATCAAAGTTAAAGTTTTCTCCACACATCTAAGGCAGATTGGAACCTGGGTGGTACACTGTTGGTGGGCTAGACTCTGGAGGATGGTTTTGGCCCAGGGTTAATTCAGCTTTACCGGCTTTTCCGGGTTTGTAAAAGATGGCAGAGAATTTTCCGTGGGGGGAGGGGCAACAATATGGCAGAGGCCGCTCCCAGTCCTGGCTGTCCAGGACAGGGGCACTTGGTGTAGGATTAAGCCTTCTCCTCCTGGGCAACTAGAGGTGCATTTGAAAAAAAAAAATGGCACTCTGATACTTAGGGGCCAGGGGAGAAACAGGTTTTGAGGGCAGATAGGGTTGGGTAGACCCCCAGAGGGGGGTCCTCTCCCAGGTTCTCCCTCTTCCTCCCCAACTGTTCTGTGTGGTTCTAGGTGGCCCAATGCCCAAGGGTGGAGTAGGACGGGATGGGGGACGCAGACCTCCTGGCGCCAGTGGGGCGCAGGGTGAGCCTCAAGACAGCTGGCTTGGTTTCTGGGTTGGCTCCCTCTGGCAAACTTCTCCCTCCTCCTCTCCCTCAGCCATACAGAGAAGCAGGAGAAGCATCAACCAGGAAGTGTGAGATTGCCCCATCTTTCCAGGGATACCCTTACCTTGGTACTCACTTGGCTTGGCTCGCCGATACTTTCTCCCTGCCCCTGTTCCGAATCCGTATTCAGCATCCCTGTCAGGATGCCAGATGTTGGGGTTTTTTAGCCCCTGCTCCTCCTGACCAGCAGGAGAAGAGGGAAAAGCACGCCCCAACCAAGACGAGCCAAGAAAGGTAAAGGTTGACTGGCCGCCCACACCCAGCCCTCCCTCCCTCCCTCCCAGGAGGACAATCAGATGTGCCAGGAAGAACAGTCAAAGCAGGATCTTCACAATGTAGAAGCTGCAGGTAGGATTGCCCAAAGAGCTAGAGTGGTAGTCAATGACGGGTAAGATCCCCAGAGTGGGACAACCTAAGACAGGCACTCCCTTGAGTAAAGCAAACACCTGCTAATAAAACAAAAAGGGGGAGATGTAGAGCGTGGCTACCAGCTTCCCAGTCTTGGGGCGGCACATGTGGCTGGGACGGCTCCTGGCAATCAGCCAGGAGGCGGTGCTGTGGGCGGTGATGAAGGAGGTGGACCACCTCCAGGATAGGTCCAGGAGTCTTCTGCCCTCGTGGACAGCTGGTGCCTTCCCTTACAGACTATGGAATGGGTGTATACGTGAAGTTGCTCCACCCCTCTGACCTTTATCCTTATTGGCTCCCATGCAGTATATAAGCCATGTGTACTTCCTTATTAAAGGAGATCCTGCTTTGACTGTTCTCCCTTGCACTTCTGATTGTCCTCCCAGGAGGGAGGGAGGGAGGGAGGGAGGGAGGGAGGGCTGGGTGTGGGCGGCCAGTCAACATTTACCTTTCTTTTTTTTTTTTTTAAAGAGAGAGTGAGAGAGGAGAGAGAGTGAGAGAGAGAGAGAGAGGGAGAATTTTTAATATTTATTTTTTAGTTCTCGGCGGACACAACATCTTTGTTGGTATGTGGTGCTGAGGATCGAACCCAGGCCGCACGCATGCCAGGCGAGCGCGCTACCGCTTGAGCCACATCCCCAGCCCACCTTTACCTTTCTTGCCCCTTCTTGGTCAGGGCGTGCTTTTCCCTCTTCTCCTGCTGGTCAGGAGGAGAAGGGGGCTAAAAACCCTGACAATAAAATTGGTGAGATATTAGGGGAGGATTATGGCTAGCCATAGAACTTATACAGAGATAACTTAGGAGTTTTTGCCTGGACCTCAAAAGGGAGAAGAAATGAGTGAACAATTGTTGGGTTATATGGGGAAGATGAACACTTTTAAAGTAAGGAATTTAATAGCTATGAGATATAATGTGGGGTGGCAGAATCCTAGTATTACTTGGCCCAGAGTGAGTATATCATTTTGGCCTCAGTCTTTTCAACTGTAAAATAAAATGATTCTATTAGTGAATATTTGCAATCTGGTCCAGCTCCAATATTTTATAAATTTATGGTGAAAGTGATACTGCTGCAAATTACAGATTGCCTAGGTCAAAGGACAGATAGGATGTTATATTGGAACTTAGCAATTGTCACTACTTATTCATAAAAGTGAAGCCTCATCATATTGTCTCAGATGAACAATTGTGTAACCAATCCAAAAGATATAGAGATGGCTGTTTTGCAGAAGGACGACATATTTATAATAGACGAATTGGTATATTAGCATAGTGAAAGATCATTACAAGTATATTTCCTAGAATACTATCATTTGAAACAATAGTAAAATTTCCCTTGAATTAATATGTGCAATGCTTAAATAAAATTGAACTCAAGATCTTTGCTCTTTGATTCTTCTCTGATAGGCAGAAGGAAAGGAATGATTTCAATGTGTCCCCTGTAGAAGAGTGTATAGATAAACTGTATATCCACCACCAGCAGCTCCCACTCACCCCTAAAAAAATATTAGAAGCCAAAATGAATATCAATAACAAATTAGAGACTAAAGTCTAAAATGGGCACATTGTACGGAATGGGTAGGGATTACCATGGACAAGGAGAGATAGTCCCAACATTTTACCCTAGTGATAGTGTTGAGGGCAATGTTATTGGATGAGTGTATATGTATCAACTTCCTGATATTTTTAGTATAGCTAATGGGAATCAGCTAGCCAAATTTTCTGGGTCTGTACAGATTCTGGCAGTACTAGGATCCCATACTATGGGGTTTAAGATATTCAGGAGAAACAGTAGGATTTCCAAATCTTTTCAGGAAGTGGGACAATAACAGATAATTTGGGTGATACTTACATATTTTTTTTCATTCATCTCTTCAACCAAAATTTGTGCTGGGACCTATACTATGCATCAATGATGAAATTATAAATAAGACGGATATGGTCCCTTCCCTTATCAAGTTTGATAATCACACAAGCAAATATATGTAAACTGTGATGTATTATAAAGGAAAAATGCTGGTAATTATGTACATGCCTGTAGTTCCAGCAAATCTGGAGGCGGAGGTAGGAGGATCGCATGTTGAGACCAGTTGCCACAACTAAGTGAGATCCTGTCTCAAAATACCAAATAAAAAGAGCTGGGGATGTAGATCACTGGCAAAGCAACACTGGGTTCAATCCCAATAAAGGAAGGAAGGAAGAGAGAGAAGGGAGGGAGCCTTTTAGACTTCTTAACAGGAGATAATTTAAAAACAAGAGAAGGAAGGTCTGGGGAAATTTTTCTGTGTAAGTGATATTTGAAACTGAGATATGATTGATGAATAGGAGTTTGATTTGGGCAAAGGCCAGGTTAAAACAGGTGAGTCATTAGAAATAGCATGTATATGTATAAGCTGGGAACACCTGACACATTCAAATAATCAAAGAGGGTTTCTAGTTTATGAACAGTGCAAACAAGTTGTAGGGTTCCAAGGATCCAGCTGTATTCAGAAAAATGTATGATTTTTGCTACTAGGTATTTCTAGAAAATGATAAGGTCAAACTAGAGAACACAAATAGGCAAAAAGATAAATGTGTAGATGGGAATGGGAGAGAGATACAGGTCAGGTTCTCAGGTGAACTGAAAGATGGAGACAAGATTAAGGCAAAAATGAAGTGAAAATTTGGGGGATTTGGGCCAAGAAATGGGTGGTAGAATTGATGGCCTTGTTTAAATTTAGAAAATTAAATACAAAGCGTCAGCACTTGGCCCAACCTATGCTTCTCTGTGAACTAATGGAAATGTTATTAAGGGCTGTTTTAGCCTTATTCACCCTTGGAGGACACAAGGGGATTTAAAGTGCCTAGCCAACTTCCCAGTGGGTCGGTTTAAGTATTTAATTTTTGGAAAAATGTGAATAAAATTCTTATTGTTCCCTCTGACTGAAGAGAACAATAATGACCATGGGAGGCTACAACAATTTCCATAATCTACCAGCAAAGAGTAAAAATCATAGACGGCTGGCTCTCATATAAGAGGTTGTGAGGGGAATGGGAAAATAAACAAGGAGAGAAATGAATTACAGTAGATGGGGTAGAGAGAGAAGATGGGAGGGGAGGGGAGGGGGGATAGTAGGGGATAGGAAAGGTAGCAGAATACAACAGTTACTAATAGGGCATTATGTAAAATTGTGGATGTGTAACCGACGTGATTCTGCAATCTGCATTTGGGGTAAAATTGGGAGTTCATAACCCACTTGAATCTAAAGTATGAAATATGATATGTCAAGAGCTTTGTAATGTTGTGAACAACCAATAAAAATAAATAAAATAAAATAAAATAAAAAATAAAAATAATTAAAAAAAGAAATTTAATATGATGTATCCCTCCCAACTTAACCTCAATTAGAGGATGGACTATTTTCTTTAAGGCTCACAAATTGGGGTGATATATTCTTATTTTCAAAATGTTTATTGTAGTAAAATACACATAAGATTAAATTTACTATTTTAACCCCTTTTATGCATACAATTCAGTAGCATTAAATACTCTCACAGTGTTGTGAAAGTTATTTATCTCCAAAACTTTTTCATCACTTCCAAATGAAAGTATTTTGTGTGTGAGTATGTGGGGGGGGGGTACTGGGAACTGAACCCAGGGTAAGTCAGGACATTGTATCATCACATGACTCTTCCTCTGTGCTTGTTGGGGGAGGGGAAAAGAGAAAGTACACTTTGCCTTATTCTCTCTCTCTCTCTCTCTCATTTTTTCCTTCCTTCTTTTTTTTTTTATTTTTCTGTACTGGGGGATGAATCCACGGCCTCACACATGCTGGGCAAATGCTCTACCATTGAACTACAGTTCCAGTTTTTTTAATTTTGAGACAGTGTCTCACTAAGTTACCCACGATGGTGTAAAACTAGTGATCCTCCTTCCTCAGTCTCTTGAGTAGCTGGGGTTACAGACAAGTGCCAACACACAAAGACACCAGTCATATGGATTAGGATCTTATCCTTAAAATAATTAAGGTTATTTTACCTTAACCTCCCTAAAGGCCCTATCCTGAAATACAGACTCATTGGAGGTTAAGGCTTCAAGATATGAGTTTTAGGGCAACACAATTCAGTCCATAATAAGATAAAAGTTATTTTTTCTTTTGTTGCTTTTGGTGTCACATTGAAGAACTTTTTGCCAAATTTAATGTAATGAAGTTTTACTCCTATGTCTTCTTCTAATAGTTTTATGTCTTACATTTAGGTTTTGATCAATTTTGAGTAATTTTTGTATGTAGTGTAAGGTAAGGATCCAACTTCATGCTTTCTCCTGTGAATATTCAGTTTTTTCAGTCTTGGCACCCATATCAAAAGTTATTTGATCATAGATGCAAGAGTTTACTTCTTGACTCTGTATTCTGTGACATTGGTCTTATGTCTGTCTTTAAACCAGTAACATAAGACCTGTATTCCCATCAAATACAGGTCTTGTGTTACTGGCTTAAAGGTAATACAGTTCTTATTGATTACTGTAGCTTTGTAGTAAGTTTTGGAATCAAGAGGTGTGAGTCATCCAACTTTGTTTGTTTGTTTGTTTTAGAGAGAGAGAGAGAGAGAGAGAGAGAGAGAGAGAGAGAGAGAGAGAGAATTTTTAATATTTATTTTTTAGTTTTCAGCGGACACAACATCTTTGTTTGTATGTGGTGCTGAGAATCGAACCCGGGCCGCAGGCATACCAGACGAGCACGCTACCGCTTGAGCCACATCCCCAGCCCCCAACTTTGTTTTTATTCTTCAAGATTGCTTTGGCCTTTCTGTGCATGATATTGATAATATGTACATTTCATATGAATTGTAGAATGGATTTTTCAACTTCTACAAAAATCATCAATGGTAATTTGATAGGAGTTGCATTGAATTTTTAGATCCCTTCGGATAGTAATCTTACTATATACAGTACTGTCTTCAAATCCATGAGCATAGGAAATCTTTCCATTTACTATTAATAATTATTTATTTCCTTTGAGAATATTCCATAGTTTTCAGAGTACAAATATTTCATCCTCTTGGTTAATACCTAAGTAATTTATTTTTTGAGGCTATTGTAGGTGGAATTTCTCTCTCCCCTTTTTTTTTTCAGATTGTTGTTAGTGCAGAGAAACACAATTGATTTTTGTGTACTGTCTTTGTGTATTGTACCTACTATTCTAACTAGTTCTAACAGTTCGCATGTGTAGGTGAGTGAATGGTTGGGATATTTCTGTCTAGAAGATCATGTAATTTTTGGAAAAAGATCATTATATTTATTTCTAATTTGATGCATTTTCTTTCTTTCATTTGCTAAATTGTTCTGTCTATAAATTTCAATACTGTTGAATCAAAGCAAAAATAGGTATCCTTATCTTTTGCTGATCTTAAAGAAAAGATTTTGGTCTTGTATCATTGAGTATAATTCTAATTATGGGTAAAGTGAACTAGTGATCTAGCAGTTTTTGAGAGAACTCTGCACTAAAGAATGACATTGAGTGTTCACACATACTGTAAAACATATCCCAAACTCAAAAATGTTAAGATGGTAAAAAATGTACCATATAGGAATTATACGGGAATATAATTCTTTGTACTATCATTTAATATACTGATTTGTCAGCACTTGAAACTATGTGTCCATGTAAAATACTTTAAAATTTTTTAATAGACACATAATAGTTTTACATATTTATGAGGTACAGTGTGATATTCTAATGCATGTACATAAGATATTATGATTATATCAGTGTAATTAATATATACATCACCTCATTTTTTTTGTATGGGGAAATTCAAAATCCTTTCTACTAGTTATTTTGAAACATAGAGTTTCATGTTGTCAACTATAGTTACCCTACTGTTCTATAGAACCTTAGAAATTATTCTCCCAAATTAGACATCTCTCTTTCCTGCATACCAACTCTTTTGTTACATGCATGCTCAACTCATAGTGCCACTCTGTCCTCCAATCTGAAATTTAGGTGTTGTTTTAGATTCCTTTTTCTCTTCTACTCTCTCCAGTTCTCTCTCTCTCTCTCTCTCTCTCTCTCTCTCTCTCTCTCTCTCTCTCTCTCTCATTGATCCCTGACACAAAGAAAAGGCCACCAACTCCAACTTTAAATCTAATTAAAGCAAGCTTATATTGAGTACACAAAAGAAGAGCTGATCAGCAGCTCTCTCTCCCAACACGGGCTAGAGATCAGCACCCCAGGTCTCTAGGAACAAGGTTGTATAGCACAAAAAAAAGTTGCAAAGGGGGGTGTCTTAACTTACAGATAATAGGATTTTGACAAGCATAATACAAAGGCAGATAGCAGGTTAATGATCTAATGGAATGATGTGTCAAGGTAGGGAGTAAATTCAGATCACAATATCAGAATTTATGAGGCACTGCTGAGGTTTCAGAGAAGGTTGTTATCTGGTCAGGGGGAGCCAGGCATGGATGAGTTCAAGGCATGGGCAGGAATTCCAAACAAGTTTAGAAATCACAGTAATTTATAGTAAAACCAAAATTAACTTTTCATGACTTTGTGATGAGATGGCTCCCAATCTTAAAATGGAATTAGGCTGGCTTCATCACTCTCTGTGCTGGGGATGAAACCTAGTGCCTTGTTCCTGCTAGGCAAGTACTCTACTATTGAACCATGTCCCCAGACCATGCAATTTCTTTGCTTCAACTACAGAGGTATGAAACTCCCTCAACTGTCTATTTCTCTTAAACTTCATTACCATTTACTGTGGTCCTGACCATTCTCAGTTCCTGGCTGAACTGTAGCAGTAATCTCTTAACTGTTCTCTTTGATAATAATGTTGTCTCCTTGAATGCATTATCACACTGCCAACAATTATGTTTTTTTTAAAGAGAGAGAGAGAGAGAGAGAGAGAGAGAGAGAGAGAGAGAATTTTTTTAGAGAGAGTGAGAGAGAGAGAGAGAGAGAATTTTTAATATTTATTTATTTATTTTTTAGTTCTCGGCGGACACAACATCTTTGTTGGTATGTGGTGCTGAGGATTGAACCCAGCATCCCATGCATGCCAGGCAAGCGCGTTACCACTTGAGCCACATCCCCAGCCCCAACAACAATTATCTTAATGTAGAAAAAAGTGATCATTTATTTAATAAAGTCAGACATATTAGATACAAAAAATAATCACTACATTTATGCATAAATTTCTTCCCATTCCTCTTTTGTAAATTCTTGTGTATCAATTTCTCCACATACTTCTAATATTCCCCTACTGATCAGACATGAATGCAAAATCATATTTGAGTGTATTTAATATAAGAAGGTAAAGTGATAAAAATTTGATCTTATAATCTCTTTTGGTGCTTGATTCTGCCAGGACAACCATGGCTTACAGGAAAAGAATTGGGGGTTTCATTTATTTGTCAAGATCAAGTTGCATATTTAATATGGTTTTCTTAATTCTCTTTTGTATCTTCTATAGTCTTATGTTGGTTAACATGCCTATAAATAAAGTTAGAAATATAATTAGATAGTTTCTTTGTCTCATATTTAGATTGGAAGTCTGTTAGGCACTTCCACAGTACCTCCGTTACCAATCAGCTCCAAATGCCACTCCAGCTGAGGCTGAGGGGTACTGAAACCAAAGTCACCCAGTAGAGAGGAGCTCTTATAATATTAACATTATGTTTGTAAATCTCTTTTGCTTTCTATCTAACTTGTTACCTATACATCCAAAACCTCTTACAATCTGTTTCCTAACAACTCCCCTAGCCTCACTTAGCTCTTTGGATACCAAAATATAATGTGGTAACTAGGAAGAAAGCAGAGTTTTTAAAAGAGCCTCCAGCATAAATCAGAAGCAAACAGGAAAGCAGGTGCTGGAACATTAAGAAGCCATTTAGCTTGTCATATCTCCATTTTGAATCTGTTGCAATGACTTTATACTTATCTTCTCCAAGGAAGTACAGCTAAATAGATGGCACACTATATTTACAAATCCAAGACTTGGTTTTGAGTGCTCTGTTTTTTTTTCCATTTAGAGAGGGGAAGAGAGGATTGAAAGCACTCTTTGAGCAATGCAGATTTATAAAGACAAAGCTTCATTCATCTGTCTATGTCAGACAAAATTTGAGATGAATAATCTAAATAATTCCCATATTACTTCATGTTATTATGTATGTGAGACAATCAAATAAACCCATTTCCTTTCATTTAGCTTCCTTTCATCTTGAGAAATAGTGTACTCAATTTAATGTACTGTTGGAAAGCCAAACAATCTCTTTTAATTTCCTAATTTCAACTCCATTCAACAAACATTTGTTGAGAGCCTACTGTGTGCCAGGAACTGTATTTTAAATTTTAAATGAGTTGGATTTACTATTTAAATAGTGTATTTCATGACTTTATACCTTTTTCGAACAATTATGAATGTACATATTAGGTTGAAAGGCTAATGACATCATAATAAGCAAATGATTTTAAGCCAGCTGCAGGACAATTAAAGCAACTGAATTTGATTTTGTCAGACTTGGCCCTTGAATGGGGAGTGACTTTCATGCTAGCTTGTGTGCCAGAATTGAAACTACTGGTTTCAGGCTTGTTTTCCTCAGATATAGCTGAATACTGGGCCTTCTGTCTGTAGCTCTAGAGTCAACTTTACTATTGAATAAATAATGACAGATTTTTGTCTGAATGTTCACTGTAGTTATGCCACAATGAACAAAAATGAGTGCAGGAAAGCACATTGCTAGTCGGATACCACTTGGGTGTTTGTGGAAGGCTTTAAACTTCTGACAGATTAATACCCTATGCATTGCTAATATTTGTCGGTGTTATCATTTTCTAGCCCAACCTGCTGCTTGTTATCTGCAATTTCAAATTTCTTCCCTTAACTAACCTTAGAATTTTTGCCCCTGACCCACACTCCAGCTCATTGGACATTCTGGTGACTTTCCTTTAGATATTGATTTTTGTATTATTACTTTTCCAGATTAGCCCAGCCACTGCTTTTGGTTGAACATTGTCTTTCCCCATTTTTGGTATCAGGGATTGAACCCAGGGGCACTTAAAGGATAAGCTATATCCCCAGCACCCCATTTTTTTCATTTTGAGACAGAGTCTGGTTGAGGCTGGTTTGAATTTTTGATCCCCCTGTCTCAGCCTCTCTAATCATTTGGATTACAGGCATTTGCCACCATGCCTGGCTGAACAGTGTCATTTGAACATTCATGTTCAAACTTAATCATCAATTCAAAGAGGCTCCTCT
Organism: Spermophilus citellus; assembly: GCF_964194105.1. Classification (NCBI taxonomy): domain Eukaryota; kingdom Metazoa; phylum Chordata; class Mammalia; order Rodentia; family Sciuridae; genus Spermophilus; species Spermophilus citellus. The sequence goes on along the minus strand of NC_138190.1, from coordinate 114,394,983 downwards.
AAAGCCTATATCCTCCATCAGGACCACAAAGCTAATAAATATCTAGTTTTACAGTGAATAAGCATTGTAATACCCTTTCTATTCTTATCATATATAGGAAAAATGGTGAAGTCCACAAGGTTCTTGGTGTTACTTTCCCAATTCTTATTTTTATCCCATTCCTGCTTATCTTTTTCCATGCTCAGACACTCAGTGTCTTCAGTCTGCTCATATTCCTCATTTTCTAAGGATAACTTCATCCACACTCATATAATAGAGCCATATGTGTACTTAAGCAGACTTGCATTTTGAATGAACTGTAGGAATAAGAAAGTCCTGGGATTGGGTGTATCGTTCAGTGGTTGAGTGCTTGCCTATCCTGTGTGATACAATTAGTACCCCATTCCCAGAACAAAAAGAAATGAAGGAAAGAAGAAAAACACTCAAAGTACAAAATGGAGTTTAGGATTTTTTTTGCCATGGGAAGATGAGATAATTATGAATAGGGATGCCATTTAGACACTGCACATGGCACTAATAGTGCCATGGCTCAGTACCTTTCAAAACATGGACAAAACATTTAATCATGTGTCCAAAGACCCTCAGGTAAAAGGGTGTTACCAGGCCATGACTCTAACAAAGACCATTGGACCTCTGATCTTCACTGAGACCTCTCAAGTGCAGTAGTACCAGAACTGTTTTAAAATTATTTTTATTATAAGATACATATATAAGAAAATATATGTGCATATTTTAAATAATAAAAATAAACATATATCCACCATCAATCCTAAGCAATACAAATTATTAATTTCTTTGAAGTTCCCTTTATGATGTTGCTGCCTAATAGTTTTCCCTCTTCCAAAAAAAGGGAACTAATATACTAAATCCTAAACTATGTATCCATCATGATAATGCTTTCCTCTCATAGTTTTTTATATACAAATATGTCCCTTAAAATATATAGTTTAATTCTTTTATGTCTTATCATTTCTATGGAGAGAATCATTCTTTATATGTTCTTCCATGATTTCTTCTAGCTCTGGTTCACTCATTTTCTTTACTGTATAGAATTCCATGTGTGATGCTATGGTTTGAATTTTTTGTCCCCTCCAAAATTCATGTTCAAACTTAAGCATCAATGCAACAGTATTAAGAAATTGGGTCTTCTGCAGGTGATTAATTCCTGAAGGTATAGCCTTCATGAATAAAATTAGGTGCTTTTAGAAAAGGTCTTGGGGCTGGGTTTGTAGCTCAGTGGTAGAGTGCTTGCCTAGCATGTGTGAGGCACTGGATTCAATCCTCAGCACCACATAAAAATAAATATAATTAATTAATTAATTAATTAATTAAAGGCATTGTGTCCATTTGTAACTAAAAATATTTAAAAATAAAGGTCTGGATGGAGGTAGTTTTGTCTTTTTTGGCCTTCCATGTTTTGCCATGTTTTACATAGGCAAAACCACAGTTAAGAACTCTATTGAGCCTCAAAAAAAGTTCATATATTTTACTATTTATATTCAGTAATAGATGAAATAAGTTTCATTTGGACATACCCCTCAGTTTCTTCTTTTGGGAGAGGAGGTTCATAAACTGACAGATTATTGTGAAGGGAAACTGAAGAATGGGGGAGATAGGTTTGAATCTCTTCATTAAAATATGGAGTATAAATTTAAAGCAATCATATTCTTGGTACAATTATTGAAAAACTGGACAGGCTGTTCAGTTCAAGAGGTTAGAAAAGGCACTGTCCCAAAAATGTGGTGACAAATAATCTTTGGGTTGATCCCTATGCTTATTAAACTGTCAGTGCTGAATTATCAGTAAATCAAGAAGGATGCTAATGAGCATCTGTGCTTGAGCTTTCAATGCCATTTGGCAAACAGTAGCACAAAAAGAAAATGGTAATTAGCAATAAAGGTGTGTTTATTGGTTTGTACAATTGACAGAGGCTGTATGTCTCTTCTACACAGTATGTGTCCTTTATAAAACTGCCAAACAATGGAGGTAAAACCTGTTCTCTTTCTTTTTAGGCTAGAGCTTTATGACCTTGAAGTGCCACTAGAGGAAAATCAATTAATGTGGAAAGGAGAATTTATTCTTTTCATTGAAAGAAAAACAAAGGAATTTAAGAAGATGAGGAAAAATTGGCTAGTAATAACTACTTCCTCTAAGGGCCTTCCATAAAACCTACAATCCATCCTCTATATTGCATACTATGATCTTTTTGAAGGGATAATTTGATAATGGCATTCTCCTGATGAAAATATTTTACTAGATTCTCAGGCTCAAAGCTCTCTAGTATGTTCTATAGTCACTTCATGATCAAACCTCACCTAATCGCTAACCTCTTCTCAGTCCCCTATCACATCATATTCTGTACTGTGATAAAGTATTGATGAGGAAAAATAAGCAGAAATATTGATATACTTCTGGAAAAAGTGTTGTCAGTCATGTTTGAGAGCAAAGTGGTAACCTGTAGTGAAGTAAATAATATTCATAACTCTACAAATCTGTCATTTCACTTCTAGGTATAAGTTTGAAAACTTCTACGCACATTCATTTATAGAAGTCCACTAATATTTTTGCCGTGTTTCTTACAGCAATGAAAAGTAGGGTGAGAAGGAAAATAATTCTTCCAAATAAATAGGATAATAAATACATAAATTGTTGTCAATCTGCATAATACAGAAAATGACAAAGAGGTAGTGGTATACTATATGGATAAATATCAGAACCCAAATATGGGATTTAGAAACAATGGTACAAAGTGATTTCATTTGTTTAAAATGTTTAAATCAAAAAACATTATATATCATTTAGAGACATATACATATATGCCAATACATAAAAAGGAAGGATACAAAAATCTTCAGGAGAGAGGTTACTTCCAGGAAGAAAGATGAGAGGAAGAATAGGATCACAGGGAATTTCAAAGGGTTTTCATTGTTATTTTTCATATTTGATTTTGGATACTTCTCATATGCACATTGCATATATATAATAAATTGGCTTTTGAGTTTTTCATTTTATGAAAAGGTTTTGTATGTGTAAATTAAACTACAAAAAGAATAGACAAAATACCTGTACATTCACTGCCATGATTTCATAAATGATAACATTTTGTGTGTTTTTAAGGATGAATATGTATACATATATGTATACAATATATATGAATACAAACATAAAATATTCTCTTAAGGAAATTCTTAGTCTATTTTGCTGCTACAACAATATAGTTAAGCCTGGGTAATTTATTCCTCACAATTCTGAAGGCTGAAAGTCCAAGATCAAGGTGCTACTAAAGTGTCTGGTGACTGCTAGTCTCTACTTCCAAGATGGTGCCTTATTGCTGTGTCCTCTGGGAGTTGAACATTGTATTCTTGTAGGGAATGATGTAACGTGGGGCATATTGCATTAGAAAAGAGGAAACATAACTTGCTGGCTGCTACCCGCTTCCCAGTCCTGGGGCCACATGTGGCTAAGAGAGTACCTGGTGATTAGCCAGAAGGCATTGCCATGGGTTGTGATGAATCGGACCACCTCTAGGATAGGCTCAGAACCCTTCTGTCCTCACGGACAGTTCCTGTCTCCCATTACTGCCTGTAGGATGGGTGTACATGTGAACTCTCCCCACCCTACTGACCTTTATCCTGATTGGCTCTTGTACATTATATTAGCTGTGTGTGTTTCTCAATAAATGAGATCCTGCTTTGACTGTTCTCCCTGGCACGTCTGATTGTCCTCCAGTGATGGAGGACTGGGTGCAAGTGGCCAGTCGACCTTTACCTTTCTTGGTTCATCCTGGTCGGGGCATGCTCCCCCAATCTCTCCTGCAGGTCAGGAGGGAACGGGGGGAGGGGAGGCTAAAAATCCTGACATATTCTCATATGGGAAAAGGAAAAGAAGGCAAAAAAGGGAACATTGCTTGTTCCCTCTGACCCTGTTAAAAGATTGCTCATCCTATTGATAAGAACTGTATCCTTATGACTTAACCACTCCCTAAATGTTACCCCTCTTAATACTACCGCATTGGTGACTAAGTTTCAACATAGGGACTTTGAAGGGCACATTGAGACCACAGGGTAGTGAATACAGACTTAGACTTGTGCAATGTATTGTGTTGTTTTTTTTTTTTAATAGTTTAGCTTGCTTGAAATTTTTCATTAAAATCATCATTTACACATATGAGAATTGTGTCATAAAATGAAAAATACACAAATAATAGTCAAGCCATGCAAAGGATAAGGCATGGTAAGTGGGTGTTAGATTGATTTTCTTCTCAATCATTTTTTCTTCTTCCTGTTTTGGGGATTATGGCTCATAAAATAAGTTATGTCTTTTATGGGCTTTTTACACTGTGGGATTTTCTGAATAATCGAACATTGCATAAAGCTGTAGCCACAAGATATAAAGCTAGATAGGATGTGAATTTAGATGTCTAGGTGAGTGGGTATTATAATACGTTGTTCAATGTGGCTGTTGGTAATGGAATTAACATGAATTATATTTTCTTTTCCACAAAGACCCTTTGAACTTAATTGATAGCATTGTAATGAAGTGTGCCTTCATATAAGAATGTGGAAAACCACTTGGTATTAGTAATGTCATACAAGTAATGTAACACCTGTGCTTAACATATGAGCTAGCAATTATATTTCTATTATATACTCTGAAGGAGCTAATATAAATGTGCACCAGGAGGTATATTAAGAAAGCTATTATAATACAAAAAAAACTATCAATATATAATCAGAAGTATAACAATGTCCAAACACTGAAGAATTAATAAATTGTGTTAGTCACATGTCTTAGTTCATTTGTTGTGCTATAACAAAATATCTGAGACTGAGTAAATTGCAAAGAATGCAAATTTATTTTCTCACAGTTTTGGAGGCTTGGAATGTACAAAATTAATGCACTTGCAAGTCTGTTTCTCTGGTGAAAGTGGCTCTCTTCTTCCAAGATGGTGCCTTGTTATTGAATCTTCCAGAGGGGAGGAATGCTGTGTTCTCACATGGCAAGGTTACCCTTGTTGGATAAATACTGGATGAGATATAGTGAAAACTTCTTAGAAAATGGTTGGCTTATTGCAAATTTTTTCACATTTATTAATCTGAGGGAGTGATCCCAGGGCATGGAAACCTCAGCAGATGTTCAAGACATAATTAGAAATTATCCAGCCAAAAATATTCCCCTTACTGTCCACTGTTTTTTCTTTATATTAGAGATAAGAGATACTTTTATATTGGCCAATATAATAAACCTGTAAAAGGGAATATTTTAAAAGTGTTCCTCCTCTTCTTGTCCACCAAATCTCCTTCTCATGCATATTCATTCAACACATAACCTTTAATTCCCATTGGATGTGGCCAATATGGGATCATTGGACAAATTTCCATGGTGTAGGATATACCAAGGAATATGAACTGGTTGGTTAATATATGCTAACACTTCCTATCAATGGTTTCCTGTAAAACATTAAAAATACCAACTATAGGGTTGGGGCTAGGGCTCAGTGGTAGCACACTTGCCTGGCATGTGTGAGGCACTAGGTTCAATTCTCAGCACCACATATAAATAAATAAAATAAATAAAGGTTTATCAACAATTTTAGGTTTATCACTCTGTAATCTTGAGCAAGTTAAATCATCACAGATTTTAATAGTAACTAATATTTTTCAATAACTTACTAAATAACTGACACTATTCTAATTTCTTTACAAGCATTATATATATATATATATATATATATATATATATATATAATGATACAGGTTCTAGGATAGTGATGATACCAGAATACCCCACTTTTTGCTAATTCTTTTCTATAATTAAAGCCTTTGATTGGGACTTTGATTTTGAACTTCACTTTTAACAAATTTAACAGTGAATACTAATCCTTTTTCTTCAATTTTCTATGTAAAACCATGGTGAAATGGCAAAGAATAGACTGATGTACCATAACCAGTACTGAGCATCCAGACAGAATATCAATGATGGTAAGCAGAGAGATTCTAGGTGATGTTTAGTGGTCCTTCAATATTCTTTACATGTACTTAGTGAAGAGGTAGATCAGAGAAAGAATGATTCTGACTCTGAAAATCAATCACTAGGAAGTTGGTACTAGGGAAATTTTGCTCAAGAGTCACCTTAACTCCAGAAAGAATCTAACAACAAGCAAAATGGATCTGAAAAGAAATATCTAGAGCCTAGTAAACTCATGTTCTTGAAGCTAATTAATGTTTGACAGACAAATTGAAAAATGGGAAATAGTCTTAATTTGGAGGCAGGAAGATCTGGATTTGAATTCAACTCTCCTCACACTCTGTGATCTTAAGCAAGTTAAATCATCAGAGATTTTAATAATTACTAATATTTTTCAATAACTTACTAAATAACTGATACTATTCTCATTTCTTTTCAAGCATTATTTTATCTAACATCTTCCCAACCATGTCAGGGAGCTATTAAAGTTAACTCCATTTTCTACTTGGGGAAACTGAGGCACAGAAAGAATAATGAGTTACTTAAGTTCAATATGCCTATTAAACTATAGAACTGCAAGTATCACCCAGTCAGCTAGACTTCAGAGGTATTACTTCAAATGCTTCTCACTGGGTGTCTATTTCCTCATGAATAAATTGAAAATGATGTAACTGTCTTGCCATCCCAAAGATGGCATCAAGGATTAGTTATAGGCATGCAGACTTTAGATATTTTTTCTGTGTTATGCAAATTAAACGTCATTTTGCTTTTGCCCCATTTTAGTACATATATATATATATATATATGTATTCCCTGCTGTCAATTAGCAAGCACTTCTCAGTGATTAACAAGAGTTAAAATCTGTTAGATATGCATGATTTGTGCTTATAAGGACTTTACCATCTATCTGAGAAGATAGTTAAATAACAATATACAGTGTCATGACTAATAAAAGAATATCACAACACAAGGTACACAATACATTGTCTTTTGATAATACACCTAGCAAATGATGTTCAGAAAGAGTTTAAGATGAGCTGGGGAAACTTTGAAAAATCTCCATGAAATATATGTCTTTGTGTGTATAGTAGATTTCTTTTTATTTTTTTATTTAGTTTATCTATTTAGTTTATTAACTATGGTGATTTTTTTGTCACAATACAGGGCAATCAAATTTGAGCTCCCTGATCTGAACAGATTATAGTCATAAAATGGACTATCTAGTCAGTGAGATAGTTAATTCTATTGGAATTAAAAATAAAGGATGCTTTTACCCTCTTAAGGAGATAAATTTTAAAAGTAAGTTAAGGTTTACATGAAAACAAAACAAGACAAAACAAAACACCATGCTCAGATCTTAGGGATTTATTCTGCTGAGGTGCTTCTGTGTTTTTGTAAATGTTACTTGTAAAGCAGTTTCAAACCATAATGGAGCATGATTTTTTTTGGGGGGGGGTACTGGGGATTGAACTCAGGGGCACTCAACCACTGAGCCACATCCCCAGCCCTATTTTATATTTTATTTAGAGACAGGGTCTCACTGAGTTGCTTACTGTCTTGTTATTGCTGAGGATGGCTTTGAACTCACAATCCTCCTGCATCAGACTCCCGAGTCCCTGGGATTACAGGCGTGCATCACCATGCCTGGCTTGAAGCATGATATTTTAAACAAATTACGTGAGAGATGTCCTCAAAATTATGAGGCTGTTATGTATTTCCAAGCTTTAGAATTTTACTTTTGTGTATTAATCAAATAAGGAAAACAAGATTAGTTTTATCTGAGTTAAAATCTGCAATATAGATTGATTTATACACACTTGGTTATAATTTGGTGACTATCATAAAAGTCAAATGGATTCTGATTGCTCTATTTGGAATGATGGAGGAGATATAATTTTTTTCTATTTCTTCCACTAAGTACAGTTGGAAACCCTAGAAATTACATATTAAATGTAAGAAAATTCTCAGAGGTGTATAGAAGAAGATGGTTTAGACAACCCAGAATTTGAGGGAAAAAAACAGTGCTGAGTTTCTCATGTTTTTGTTTTGCCTTGGTTGTATGTGAGTGGCTTATGGAGAAACTGAAAACCCAGAAATGCTAACAGGCCCAGACACAAAGAGCCATAGGAAAAGCCTACTATTTCTACCCAGGGGACCAGGAGAAGAACCCATCAGGAATACTGAACAAAACTCCTCCAAACAAATGCCAGAAAAGTGAAAGGGCATTCCTACCTTTCCTCATCAGCAAAGGCTGCATGGGGAACCTAGGCTTCCACATTCATTTAATTCTAATGAGATGTCCTTTCTCATCATAGAATGAGATTGAGATAAGCATCTCACTAGCAGGTGATCAGGACATTACTTCCCAGCAATAAAAAAGCCATTTACCACCTTGTCCATGGAGGTCACCTAGGGAGCTTAAACTCCCACCCCACCCAGCAGTGTCAATCATTTCTTTTACTCCAGGATGTCAACAGAGGCAGAGTATGGAATCTGGAATTTAACCACCATTTGACAGTGATGAGGTGATATACATTTTCCCTCCATTGGAACATGTCAGGGGAAGCCTGCTAAAACAGAGACTCAAGTTCCAGTATCTCAAAGCATAATACCCCAAGTGTATAGTATTCAACCAAGTATCACTACTTTTATGAAGAACCAGAAAATCTCAGCTTGAATGAGAAGAGAAAAATCAACAGATGCCAGCAAGATGATACAGGTTTATAATTATCTAAAAGTATTTTAAAGTAGCCATTATACTAATTTTTTAATGAGTGATTTAAAATATTCTTGAAATAAATAAAAAGTAGAAACTTTCAGGAAAGAAACAGAAGATATGAATTAAACCAGTCCCCCCCCCCAAAAAAAAAGGTTGAATGTTTTCTCTGATTTGTGGAAGCTAACCAACAATAAGGGGGAAGAGGGAAAAACAGATATTCAATAGATTATATTCAGTACATTAGACAATGTAGAATGAAGGGAAAAGAGGGAGAATAGGTAAAGACAGTGGAATGAATCTGAAATACTTTTACTATGTACTTATACAATTATATCAAATGAATTTTACTGTTATATATAACTAAAAAGAACAAATGAAAATACAAGGCACTTCTTATTTTCTTTTTAAAAAAAGTCAAATGTAAATTTTAGAACACAGGTAGTTAAAACTTGATGGACTTAACAGGAGAATGGAGGGAACAAAATAAAAAAAAAAATAGGTGTACTTAAAATAATATGAACTACTCCATGTAAACTGAGAAAACAGGTTGGGGTAAAATGAACAATGTCAAGGATATTTGGCATTTCTTAGGATAAAGGGTGAAAACACGAAGATCTAAAAATATTTTAAGCAATAATAGATGAAATATCCTTAAACTTGGGGAAAGACACAAACCACAAATGTAAGAAGCTGAGCAAACATCAAGAAGGATAAATAAAAAAAAATCATACAAGAAGTAAATCCTATCTGCTGTAAACTAAGGACAAAAGACCAAATATTGAAAACAGAAAAATGACACTTCACCAATTCAAATAACATAGGATTGCTCATCAGAAACCATGGAGGCCACAATCTGCAAGTTCAAAGAGATAAAAAGAGAGGTTTTTATACTGCACTTATCTTGCTATAGTAACATTGGAACACAGCTTAACCATTTTTTAATGAAACATATATACAACTGGTATCCAAAAAATCACCCTCTTGAGCATTTATCCCAGAAAAATGAAAACTTGTGTACACACAAAAACTGGAATATAAATGTTCATAGCATTTTTATTTGTACTATCTCATACAAAATAGCCTATACTAGGTGAATAGTTTAGCTACAGTACATCCATACCATGGAATACTACTCAGAAATGAAAGCAATAAAAGGAACAATCTGTTTATAACATAAAATAATTTCATTGATATCTAATATATTATGTTGCATGAAAATAAAATTTCAAAATGTCATGTACTGTATGATACCATGTATTTATCATTCTAAAACTGATGAAATTATAAAGATGAACAAATTAATAGTTTGTACAGGTTAGCAATGGCAAGTGGTCAAAGGTTTGGTGCAAGGCAGTGTACAACTATAAAAAATAGAATAAGGGATCCTTGTTGTGATAGGATAATCCTGTAACTTGATTGTGGTGATGCTTACATGTAATAAAATGGCACAGTACTAATGGCAGTTTCTGATTTGATATTATAATATGCTTACCAAAGATCTGATCATTGAGGGGCTGGGCAAAGGGTGCATGGAACCTCTGTCTACTGTCTCTGCAACTTTCTGTGAACATATGATTACTTTGAAATAAAAAAATAATAGAAAATAAAACACAAAAATTCAAAATGAAATAGATTCTTAAAAATGTAGTACATTTTGTCTGAAGTATTATGACTTACTGATTTTTTGTTTTAACTGGATACATAGAATATTTAAATGCCATAGTCACTTCAAATGGAAAAAAACTTTTGTTTTCAAAGTTATTTGGTCATGGCTTGATCAACTGAGTTTGCTTTAAAATATTCTGTCTTTCTGTCTACTCTTGTCCAGTTTTATGAGTATACTAACTTTTCTTCACTTAGAATCATTTACATAAAGCATGGTCTCTTTAAGATTGTATAAAACATGGGTACTGATCAACACTCATTCAAACTAGCAAAGGCATGCTACACAGTATGATGGGGGTGGGGGTTGGATCTTAAATTTATGCTGAGTGGTCAATATGATGTCACCAGGTGGCAGTAGTGTATTATGGCCACCCATCTAAGAACTGTATATTAGACCTGCAGTAATTACCAGGAAAAACTACTAAAACTCTGTGTATCTCCATTTCAAATATCACTCTAACAGAACATATACTTACGTATCATAAAATGCATTTGCATGCTTAAGCAGAGAATCACTGAGTCATATTAAGATGTAAGCAATAATGTTAAGTCATGTTAAGCTTAGAAGTTAGCTTGGTTCACTCATAAACTGAGTAACTCTATTTCATATACTATACTTACAAGATATTGTATACCTCAGCAAACCTCATTACTCAGTAAAGTTACACATAGGTACATGGTATTAGTATTTGGGTGTTCTGTGCATAGTTGAAACATTGAATAGTAAATCCTCAAACACCATGCTTTAAGACTAAATTTAGTGGAAGTATTTGATTAAGAGATTAACTTTTCTTTTGTTTCAAGTACAGGAAATAGAATCTTGTATACACCAGCTAAATTAACAAACTATTTGTAAAGCTTATATATTTTAGGGAAAATATTTGAAAATGAATCAATACTCATATAATTACATAAATATTTTAGTAAATGAAATTATGAAAATATTTATTGAATAATAAATTGCCTTAATAATGATATTGAGTGACTAATGATGCCCAATGGTCAGATTATATCTATCAATCTATTTATATCTAGAATATTTTTTCTGAATATTTTTAAATAAGCAAAGAGACATGATTTTCAGATCAAGCAATTGAGTCTATTTCTGGTAAAGAGTAAAGAAACATAATGCTTTTGAATCTCCAGAACTAGAGCAGATATTTCTCCTTTTAGATCCTATAGCAAGAGTGATCATATAACCTAATATCTAAATAAAAATATTTTTGAGAATCAAAGACTGTGATATCAGTAATTATGTTGGTCCAACAGCTATAAACTCTACCTGTAGCAATCTATATTTTCCTATCCTCACACTTTTGACACAATATTATGATTATTGATTAACTTTTTTTTCTTTTTAAAAATATTTTATTATTTTACCATAGTCATACATTATAGTGGAATTCATTATGAGAGAATCACACAGGCATGGAGTATAATTTGTTCCATTTCAGTTCCTAGTACTTCCGTTTTGCCTTCCTTTCTCCCTTTCCCTGTTTCACTTCTTCTGTTATGCTGGTTTTACTTCTATTTATTTCTTGTTTTTTTTTAAAGTAGTGCTTTATAGATATACATAAAGGTAGAATTCACTGTTGTATAATCATATAATACAATTTAGTCAATTTTATTCTGCATTTCCTCTATTTTCCTGTCCCTCCCCCTCCCCCTCAATGATTTGCTTTTCCTTATCCCTTAACAATAGGGGACTCCATAAGGATAAGAATCTTGTATATCTTACTCATGTTTTTATCCTATAGGTCTTTCTAAATGTTTAGCAAAAAACAAAATGGTTACTGATTTTTTTCAAAATAAGCAAATCAATGAATGGATATAATGACATCCCCAGAAAAGAGAATTGATTCAGGGAAGAGTTTGTTCCTCTACTTCAAAAGAAGCATTCATTTGAATGGAATCCTATATTGTGTTTTGCTTCGTTAGAGGGGAAGTATATGGTGGCTGGGCATGGGGGTTGGTGAAGAATATGAAGCTAAACTGATAAAAAGGAGAAAAAATGTTGGTGTACCTTGGGACATTTATTCTCTTTGCAAGGTTCTTCTAACAAGTAACACTGAGTTTTTACAAACCTCCATCTGAGAAAACGTTTTTTGGAAAAGAAAGATACCATGAAAATTTAAGGTATCAAAATCACTTTCACTTAAAGGAGCAATTTCACATCTGATGCTGGAAATTACTTTCTATGATTTCCAGCCATTCCCTGAAATAAGATGTGAATTTGGCCATTATTGACTTGATATCATTTTCTCAAATATGTCTAAGATTTTCAGAGGCTTTAGTGGTTGAGTTCTGCTTTCTCTTCCTTTCTCTTGGAGTCATTATTTGCCCCTTTTCTGTGCATCAGATGTCTCCAAATCACTTTACTCAGATTGTTCTCCCTCTACTTTGATTCAGATGGATATTTTCTACCATCTGGTTTTGAGCTTTTAAATGGGTATCTGGAGGCTAATATTTCTACATTTTAGTAAGAAATGGTAATTAAAAAAATATGTTTCTTTTATTACTCTGTGTTGACTGAAAGAAAACCAACAAATAGCACTACATTTTTCTCTTATTTTAATGCAACTCCATATCAATCAAATTCTCAGCTACTTGTCAATATCCTTTTTTCCCTGCTTGAAGAGATTTTATTTCCCAATTAATGAAATGTATATCTTTCTATAATTCATAAAGCCAAGGTGAATTTGTTAGCTCTGGTGCTAAGTTTTATTTGATTTATTTTTCTGAAGGGAAGTTATTCTTCTTTGGGATACCAGGGAGAAAGGTGTTTTATAAGCACTGGTTCTCACCAATAATATAAGTATGATAAAATCAATGATGAAAAACTGGATGAAGTGGCATGCACCTGTAGTCCCAGCTACTTGAGAGGCTGAGATAATAGGAATATTTGAGCCCAGGAGTTTGAGGCCAGACTGAGCAACTTAACAAGACTCTGTCTCAAAAAAATAATAATGTATATACTTTTATGAAAGTATATGATAGTAATACTCTCTCTTTCCCTCTCCTCATTATCCCCTCTTCCATATGTGTGTGATTCTATAGCTATTTACATAATTTATATACTATCTTGACATTAACAACTTCAACAATAATTATTACTCAAGGCAGTTAACAAATGGAAGCAAATTTACTACATTATGTGGAAATGGATAATATTTACCTCAAGTCGTATTCACTTCTGAGGTAACATAAACAAAATTATGTGTGCAGCTAAACCTCAGTAAAAAATGTTATGAACAATTTTAGTAGAAGACTCCCAAATAAACCTGAACTTATACCATAAACAAAAAATGGCTTTCACAATAATGGAGTAATGACAATTGTCTTTTCAGTAGACCTTCTGGATCAGAGCCTTCCTGAATTTAGTTGACTGATAGAAGAAATCTCATAATAGAACCTTTTAACTTTAATTCTAAGGTTTAATCCATTTTAAATGCAAATCCAGTTGGAAAGAGAAAACTATTAACCTTACCATCCTGAGATTTCTAAGTTTCAAGGAGCTTATTACCTTGCTTCTTGAAAACTAAAATTTTTAAATGAGGAAAAAATACAACATGAACACTTTAGAGTACTGGATATCCAAGAAAAGTAAGGATACTGTACCTCTGTTAAGAAAAAAAAGCATGAATAAGAGTGACCAAAATAACTAAACTCCTATTTATGAATTTTACAGCTATGTTGATGAAGTGCCCATTTTCTCAGTCATTCTGTTAATCAACAATTAATTACTAGGCACTGGAAATACAAGTAGACAAAAGCAAATATACACTTATAGAACTTAGAGTTTAGACTCCAGAGGAAAATTACATACAATAATAACCACACAAATAAACAACTACAGACTAAGATTGATGAAAAGAGAAAAAGAATATCAGAAAAGGATTTAACTGAGTTCTTTTGATGACTTGAAAGGCCATCAAAAACTGTTTCAGAATAAAAAGAATAGCATATCCAAAGACCTTTTGGTATGAGGAAATGTGGAAGGTAAGAAGGTCTGTAAGAAGCCTTGTGTGGCTGAAGCACAGAGAGATAGAGGAGTGTAGTAGAAGAAACACTTGAAAAGTAGGCAAAGAGCTAGACATGGTAGACCTGTAATTCCAGTGACTTGAAAGGCTAATACAAGAGGATCAGAAGTTCAAGGGCAGCATCAACAATTTAGTAAGGCCCTAGGAAACTTAGTGAGACAATGTCTAAAAATTAAAAATAAAAAGGGCTGGACATGTAGCTCAGTGGTAAAGCACCCCTAGGTATCAAAACAACAACAACAACAAAACACCCAGAACACACACACACACACACACACACACACACACACACACACACAAAAGATGTAGACAAAGGCCAAGCTACCATTTGCTGAAATGTCAAGGTTTTTTAATCTTATGTTAAAAATAATGGGAAGACATTGATAGATACTTTGGAAGAATAGCCATGGATAAGGATTGTATTACAATTGTTTTGATGTTGGCAGTTGGAAGCAGATAGAAGGGTGTGATAGTAGATATGAGAATAAGTTAGAAAACTGTTATAATTCTAATTTAATCAAGACATGTTGTTAACTTAATTAGGATAGTGGCAATGGAGATTGAGAGAACTGGATAGATGAGACACATTGCAGAGGCCAAATCCAGAGACTTAGTACTACATTAGATATGGGGTAGAAGTGAGGTGGTATCAAGGATGTATTTTATTTCTGGCTTGTGCAACTTGATGCTTAGAGGTAAAATTCTCTGAAATAGAGGACCCTGGAAGAGGAATGTATGTGGTAGGATAGGTTTGTGCTTTGATCTTAAGGACCTTTAAAACAACTGAACGATATAGAACAATTAAATGAATATCCTACTTTAGTTTACAGATGTCTGGGATGAATGTAGATTCTACTCCCTTGTGAATATGTGCTAATTGAAGCCATGGGAAAGATTACAGAAAAAGAAGCTGGTGAGGTTTATGAACAAACATTGATTAATTCTGACATATAATGGCTAAGAAGAGGATGAGCCTGAAAAGGAGGAGATAAAAAAAAATAACAAACTAAAAAAAAAGAAAGAAAATAACACACTATTGTGTTTTGAAAACTAAAGGAAAATAGTATTTTAAAAGGGTTCATATAGTTTAACAGTTAATATTTCTGATGAAGTCAAATAAACTTTAATAATATAGTCTATTTTATTTGATAATACTGGTGTTATGAGCCAGATCTGTATTTATGGAGGGATGGTGCAAAAAGTTAAATCAAGGTGGGTGGGTGGGAGGGAGATAAAGAAATGGAGACCATAAGCATAATTAATGTGGAGGGATTAGCCTTAGATATAACAAAGGACAATTCCTAAGTTCTAGTTGGAGAGAAGGATAACAGACTGTCTAAAAATTTAAGTGTATGTAGTTTTGTGTTGAATGAGAATGTTTCCTTCTGAATTCTTTTCTAGTCACCATTCTCAGATTTCTTACTCCTTTCCCCACTTTCTGCATAGCTTAGGGAGGTAGAGGGATTCAAAGTTTTGAGAATAGTACAGAAGCCTTGAAAGACCTTCAGCAGATAAACATAGTGAAGATATTGAGTAATATTGAAGCCCTACATAAATTAATGAGTATAAATATATACCAGGCATAATTGGCTGCATATTATTGAAATGTTGAACCACACAGTCTATGCTGGACAAGAAGGCAAGAAGGAAACATTAGGGGCTGGGGATGTGGCTCAAGCGGTAGCTTGCTCACCTGGCATGCATGCGGCCCGGGTTCGATCCTCAGCACCACATACAAACAAAGATGTTGTGTCTGCCGAAAACTAAAAATAAATAAATAAATTAATTAATTAAAAAATTCTCTCTCTCTCTCTCTCTCTCTCTCTCTCTTAAAAAAAAGAAGGAAACATTACTGGCAACAGAACAGGAATTTGTTGTTGATGGTTTTACTTATTTTGTTTGAAAGAATTTGGGAGAGTAATGATTGAAAGTGGCTATGGAAATCAAAGAGGACATAACTCTGACAAATCTATTTTATTAGGTGTGTGAAAAAGCAACACCACTTTAGAGAACTAAACATATGATCCAAGGGAGAGCTAGGATTCAGTTGAGAAAAGAAAATGATTGCAATGGTCATATAAGTGTTCTGAGTAGTTTGTATAAAATAGTTTGCTAAATATGATACAAGGAATATTTAGAAGTGGCTCAGTAGAAGCGTTTGAGAAGAGAGGGTAGTTACTTCCATCATAAGAAAAAAAGTACAGAGCATCCTGTTTTAGTATTTTGGGTGATGAGTTGTTAAAATAGGATGAAATGGGCTGTTTGGCTATGTAATTTTGGTACAAGAAGTTTTTATTATATGATAGATACATGAGTGAAATATTGAATATTTTGATCCCAAATGCTTTCTCTCTCTCTATTGTTGATTTGTAAGAAAACAATGAGAAGATTAAAAATTAAAAATATATCAGATGTCAGGCTGGGGTTGTGGCTCAGTGGCAGAGTGCTTGCCTTGCAGGTGTAAGGCACTGGGTTCCATCCTCAGCACCACATAAAAATAAATTTAAAAAAATAAAGGTATTGTGTCCATCTACAATTAAAAATATTTTAAAAGTATATCAGATGTTATGGTCTGAATGTATGTGCCTCACTCACAGCTCAAATACATATACTGAAACCTTAATCCCTATGTGATAGTTTTGGAAGTAGGACCTTTGGGAAATAATTAAATCATGAGGGTGGAGGCCTCATTAGTGGGATTACTGCCCTTATAAAAGAAGCCTTGGAAAGAATGCTTACCCTTTCCACCATATGAAGACATGAGAAAGCATCATCTATGAATCAGAAAGTAAGCAACAAATTTGTCTTGATCTTGAACTTCTCAGCCTCCAAAACTGTGAGGAATAAATTTCTGTTATTTATAAGCTACCCAGTTTATTGTATTTTGTTATAGTAACCCCAAAGAACTAAAACAATGGAAATCTCATTTGTAAGAGGCAGACAGTGTCTACATCCTGGCCCTTTCCAGACTTGATTCTTATTCTAGAACTCATGCACAATAATGGATCCCAAGTGTAAGAAAATCCACCATTTTCTCAATATTTATGAATTTTTGTTCCAGTTAGTTCTCCCAGTACAAGGCAATTTGCCTTGCTTTCTAACATTTAATCTTGCTGGGATCTGTCCTTTCTCTGGATTTCAAGTCCATGTCTTTCTCAAGGCAGAAAAATCTGAAGAGTTTTGGGCCAGTAATTCAGTACCTCAGAAGCATGAGCCTTACTGCTGGGTTTTCTCTCAAATCAGACCCTACTTTCAATAATTGGGCCTGATAAACTTTACTTTTGAATTCTTTTCTGCTACCCTAGCTTTTCATAGGCTTTTCTCCTTCCAAGAATTTTATTGTGGAGACCTTGCTTTGAAAGAGTTGCTTTGGTTGACTTCAATCCTCACCTCCACTACCTTTATTTTTCTCAAATATATTTTTATCTTCCAAAATCATTGGTTTGCTCTATTTTCTGTATCTCATGTACTTTTCTATTATAATAAAATTTATTATAATTAATATTTTGTTGTTTTTGATATACATGACAGTAGGGTATATTTTGACATATTATACACACATGGAATTCAACCCATTAGAATTTTGATTCCATTCTTGTGGTTGTACATGATGTGGAGGTACACTGGTCATGGATTCATATATGAGAATAGGAAAGTTATGTCTGATTCATTCTACTATTTTTCCTATTCCCATCCCACCTCCTTTCCCTTCATTTTCCTTTGTCAAATCTGGTGTACTTTTGATCTGAATATGTTTGCTGCTATAGAAATGTATTAATTGAAAATGATTAAGTAAAGGAAAAGAAAGGAGATATATGGGTTTGATACTTCCTAACTTTGTTTTTAATAAGACTGTATGAATGTACTAAGGGCGCAATACCTTGATACACTAGGAACTCATTTGCAACACATCAGTGTGATATACTAATTGGGAAGCTTTAGGTATAGGAAAAGGTTGTATCAAGAATACTTTGTTGGTTGACAGAACTTGAGAAAAATAATTTCATTTGTTAAATTTGTAACAATATGATGTCATATATTGTTGTGATTTTTTACCATCTACTCTTTACCATTCATGCAACCATAAGTTTGTCATTCTATATGCACTGCCTTCAGGGTACAGTTGCAATGACACAAATAATTCAAAGGGAAAGAAAAGTCAGCTTTTGAGTTTCAAAATAGACTTCAAAATGGGATTTGAAGTTCATAGGAGAGATAGGAACTTACAAGTATAGGTTTTTGAATCTCAAAATGTCTGGGTTTTTTGCCTTTTCCTTTTGGTTTTTTATTTTAAAAGAAAAATGTCCAAGGAATCAGGTTAATAGAATGATTCTTTATTGAAAAAGGGAAGGAAGCAGAAATATAATGAATTTAGTCTGAAATAAATGAGAAATCTGAATTATCTGAGTATACCACCATGAATTGAAACAAAGATTCAAGTTGGACACCAATATCAGTTTTAGAAGCATGAGCCTTTTTTCACATTTAAGTTGCATATTAAGAAATATCTTAAATTGGTGCATTCCCAAATCCTTTGATATGTATAAATTTGTAAAGCAAAAATAACTCCCCAGTTAATAAATTCACCCATATTATCAAATTGTCAAACTGAAAAATCACTGGAACAATAATACCTTGCTAATTTATATCATTGCTAATAATACAATACTTAATTCAGCAAGCCAACATATTTTCAATCTTAACAAATGCCTTCTACCTTTTTATAGGTTCACAGTATTGCTAATTTACTAGCAGTCAAGGCATTTCACAACAATAGCTAACAAAATCCTAAAGAAACCTATTGCTACTGAACTCAGGCTGTTTAGGAAAGGGGTAATACATTTTTCTGAGTCCAGTTTCACATTTGTTCCCCTTATAAATGTATTGTTTTCTTCTGGTTATGTGATCACAGTTGAACTTTTGAAGTTTCAGGGAATTCCAATTCCCTGCTTATCTGTATTTATTTGTTCATCAAGTAATAATTACCTGCATAATTCTACTAGGTAATTCCATGATGCAAAATCTGCATGACTTCAGAGAACTTAATGATCTTTCCTTGAGCCTTTTTTTTTTTTTTTTGCTTATCAAATGACCACAGTACAAAGAATTAAGCAAGCTAGAAGATATGAGGTCAGGAAATGAGATTCTTTATATAATGTGTTTTTTCAGAGTGGAACAATGATGCGTGATGTCCTTAAAAGAAGTAAGAAAAAATAGACAATTGTAATGATAATTTAACAGATGCTTAATGTGTGTTGAGGCTATACAAAGGTGCAGCCAGAGTTATAACAGCAGCTAATGTCTTGTTCATTTGTGTAAGCATCATGCTAAATGACTATATATTACTTCACTGTTATGGTTTAGATCTGAGGTGTCCCACAAAAGCTCATGTGTGAAACAATGCAAGAGAGTTCAGATGTAAAATGATTAAGTTATGAGGGCCTTAACTATTGCGAGGTGGCCAGCACCTCGCCAGGGTAATTTTTCCTAGTCAGGAGGGGATAAGCCACCTGAGAAGTCTGAAAAAGTTAGTGAGAAAATAAAAGACAAAGTCAGACAAATAGTTTTAAAGGCAGAGTGCCTGATAAGTCCAGACCACACAGGTGCTGGAGCTGAACAATTAAAAAAGGGCTCCAGTGGTTTATTTAAGGAGGTACATCAAAGGCAGGGATAAGATTTCAGGGGTGGAGTCTTGCTTCATGATGTCTTGCAGTCAATAGGTTGATTGGCATCTTGGCAGGTCACCCCATCCCCAGTGCTGTGTGGGATCGTTGGCAGAGATCTGTGGGAATTCACATGTATTTTGGGCCATCTTACAGCAGGATGTTATGCAGTAAGTTCCCAGATACCTAAGTCATTCCCATTCAATGGGCTTCCATGCCATTCTGGTCCACACATAGTCCACAGATGGCGCTCTACATTTAACCTCATCAGTGAAGTAATCCTCTGATAAGGATTAACTGAGTGATAACTGTAGACAGGTAGTTATGGCTAGAGGAGGTAGGTTCCTAGTGGGGCATATCTCTCTTTCCCCCCACTTCCTGGTGCCATATTCCCAGCTATTTTCCTCGACAAGATACACTGTCATGATATTCTGCCTCTCATCAGGCCCCAGGAAATTGAATTGACCATCTATAGACTGATACCTCTGAAACTGTGAGGCCCAAAATAAACTTTTCCTCCTCTAAATGTTCTTGTCAGATCTTTGGTCACAGCAGTGAAAAAGCTGATTAAGACACTCATTTAAATTCCACAGTTATCTTATTAAATTATAACTTGAATTCTTCCCCACTTTAGAAATGAGAAAACTGGGACTTAGAGAAGATAAATAATTTTCCCTAGTTATCACATGTAATAAATTGGTGAATCGTGAGTCTAACCCTGGAAATAATTATTAACTACTAGATTATACTGCCTTACCATCATTCTTGAATAAGTTTTCTTCATCTTTATAATTTCTCTTAAACCATCTTCACCAAATATTTTCTTATCTTCCTTTATGTAAACTAAATCTTTTTTTTTTTTTACTTTGGTGTTTCTGTATCTTCTTATCAATCTTATTCCTATTTAGTCTTGTTTACATTTGCATTTCTGGTAATTCTTAATGACTTCAAATCTTATCTATTATTTGGGGTTCAAATATCATGGAATATACTTTCATATTTTCTATTTACATGTCTCAATCCTTTCCTTCAACATGTTATATTTAAAGAGTATGTGTCATTTCTGTTGATTTTGAAGTTGTCTATTTTATTTAAAAACATTGGAGAATTGAGAAAATTATCAAGATAATCCCAGGAAACCTTCACCTTTTCAGCAAATTCTAGGAAAAGGAAATATTATTGGTCTCAATTATCTGTGCAAATAATCTGGTGAATGCCTCATATTGCACACCTGGATTGGCTCATTCACCTTATGTTGAAAACATGATCCATGAATTCTTTAATTTTTCTTTTTGCTTATCTGTGAATTAAAAATAATGCAAAGATACTATGGAATATAAGGTCTCAAATCAATAATCCAAGTCACTAACAAAAACCTAGCAATAACAAACTAAACTCAATGAAAGCCAATTAAGTAAATAATAAATTTAAGTGCAGGAATCAATGAAATTAAAAATAATAACAGAGGAAATAAAAGAAAGCTTGTTTTACTTAAAAATCAATACATTTATAAATTTTTTAACATTTAAATCTGGAGAGAAGAGACAAATCATCAATACCAGAAAAAATGGGGAAATTTATACATATCTTTCAGCCATTAAAATATTATAAAACAATACTATGAACAATTTTTGGCTCATAAATTCAACAAATATCACAAACTATCAAACAACATATAACCATGTAATATGAATAGCCCTATAACCATTAAAGAACTTGAATATATAATTTATTTTTTAAATATTTTTTTAGTTGTAGTTGGACACAATATCTTATTTATTTTTATGTGGTGCTGAGAATCGAACCCAGTGCCTCACACATGTGAGGTGGGCTTTCTACCACTGAGCTACAGCCCCAGCCCTTGAATGCATAATTTTAAAGTTTCCAAAAAAGGAAATTCGCAGATGGTTTCACTGGAGAATTCTACCAAATAATTAAAGAAGAATTAACTTGACTTTTACCTACTTTATTGATATTTTGTTGAAGTATTGTGTATCTAAGTTCATGAAAAATATTGGTCTGAAAATTTTCTTTTTGTATTTTAATTCTTTAGTTTTGGTATTAGGATAATAATGGCCTCATAAAATGAAGTGGAAAGGATTCCATCCTCTTACATTTTCTGGAAGAGAATGTGTAAAAGATGATATTAATTTTTTCTTTAAGTATACTTCCCTAGGCTTGATTGCCCCTAAGCAGAGGCAGGAGACACCAGGCCTGATAAAATACTCATAACACATTTTCTAGTATAGCCTAGCACTCTCTTGAATTCTCCTGATGCTGTGTACAGGGACAGAATATACTATTCTGGGATACTGGTTACTATAAGGTCAAGGTTGGAAATAGCTGGGTCTATGGAACAAAGAGAGCTTCTTAAGTCCAGTTCTTTTTATAGCTGGCCAGTTAACAAGGCTACCATTTTATCGGACGCCCAGCCTGGTACACTTTCTGTCTCTTGGAGGGTTGGGAGACCTGAGGCCTGAAATTGTTTGAGTTGATGTTTTTTTTTTTCCTCAAGTCCTGGGTCCCCTAGGAAGATTGATTCACATTTTTTAACCTTCATGTTTCTCCTATGCCTATTATATAATTTCTATTCTCTTTTTTACTTGTACTAAGTAGAGAGATGCTGAAAAAGATGAATATATGTTATCTTATCCCAAATCAGAAGGTGATTTATGTTATTTTTAATCTATATTTCTGGGTTGATTGTTTTCAGAGAGAAGGGATTGATTGGTAAGGCTCACTACTTTATTTCTGAAAATGGGAGTTATATACCTTTAAAATTTCAGTCTACCATGCAAAATTCTCCATGGACTTGTCTTACCATTCACATGTTATCCATATATTTCTTATTCTTCATAACATCACCCTTATCTTCAACACTTATTATCAATATACTTTGTTTCTTTATGCCACCATACCTTTATAAATATCATTACCACTGTCTGTAATGTTTTCTATTTTTCTGTTTATTTCAATTTTGTTAAGAATGAAATTATAATTATCAACCACTATAAAACTCTACTTCATTGACTTCATTCTTTTCCCAATTCTCAGCATCCCCAGGAAACCCTTTACTCAGCATTCCTTCAGCACTAACCACGTAGTGTTTTTCCTAATATATTTTACCCTTCATTATAAGTGATTTTCTATATGTTCATACCTGAACAGTATTATTATACCTTGAGGGTAAAAGCTTCTGGTCAGAATTACAAGATAATAATTTTAACTATTTTGGTGAAAACCCCTCAAACACATTGCTTTGTATTTGTGAATGTTTTACAAATAATTTCTGGATTTTATTTAGGATTTGGGAGTACAAAGGGACCAAAGGAAGTGTATATTATTATTATTATTATTATTATTATTATTATTATTATTATGCCTGGGATTCTGTTCAGGGCCTCATGCAAGCTAGGTAATCACACTAAAGGAAGCATAACATAGATAATGGGCAAATTTCTGAATTTCAGTTTACATTTGTAGATATAAATATGGTCAGATGACAAGAACTGAACATTCTGCCAATCTATGAAAGGATGATATTGTGCAAAAAGACAGATGGTAAAGAACAGCAAACATTTTTTAGACTTTTTTTTTTTTGGTTTTTGCTTTAAGAATCCCTGAAGTTTAGGGCTGGGGTTGTGGCTGAGCAGTATAGTGCTCACCTAGCACAGGCAAGGCCCTGGGTTTGATCATTAGCACCACATAAAAATAAAGAAAATAAAGGTATTGTGTCCAACCAACTACAACTAAAAAATAAATATTTTAAAAATCAATAAATTAAATAAAGGCATGTGTCCTACTAAAATTAAAAAATAAATATAAAAAAAGAATCCCTGAAGTTTAAAACCCAGCCTTTATTGAACTTGCATCAAGACATGTCATTAAATTTCAAATATGTAGGAAGTTGGTTACTGTAACAACATGAGATCTTTTTTTTGTTTTTGAAGGGAGGTACCAGGGATTGAACTCAGGGGCACTCGACCACTGAGCCACATCCCCGGCCCTATTTTGTATTTTATTTAGAGACAGGGTCTCACTGAGTTGCTTAGTACCTCGCTTTTGCTGAGGCTGGCTTTCAACTTATGATCCTCCTGTCTCAGCCTCCTAATCCACTGGGATCACAGGCATGTGCCTTCTCCGAGTCCAGCATGAGGTCTCTTTACATGATAGGAAAGTGAGTGTTCAGTGAATACATACACTTTTTAGAGGCACACTATTAAATAAACTCTGGCACTCTAAGATGCCAAACTCCTTGTTATCGCTGATTATTTGTAACTGTCCGCAGAACATTTGCTTACAGAGACTCTGGAAAAATGGGATAAGATTTCTCCTCCCATATGAAAAAAATATATAAATATATGAAACTCTGATTTTCAAAACACTGAATATTCGAAAATAAATACAAATAATCCCTATGAGATGGAAAGCAAATGAGGTGAGTCCAATAGTTATTTTAGGTCCCTGCATTCAGAGACTTTCCAGACCACAAAGAAAGAGAGCCTAGGCAGAATCCAGTGGATTCTCTGACTTGAGGAGAAAGAGCTTAAAACCCAGGTAAATCAACAAAGCTAGACTTTATACAAGAGAGTACTGGAGAGAAATGAGTTGCATTTGGGTGTTTAGATGAGTATGAGTGCATTTCTAAAGAAAACTACCCAAAGCCATAGCTGGGCATGGTGGTGCAGACCTGTAATTTCAGTAGCTTGGGAGGCTGGGACAAGAAGAACATGAGTTCAAAGCCAGCCTCAACAACTTAATGACACCCTAAGCAATTTAGTGGGACCCTGTCTCAAAATAAAAAAAATAAAAAGGGCTGGGAATGTGGTTCAGTGGTTAAGCATCCCTGGGTTTAATCCCAAGTACATATATAAAAAAAGAGTTCCCTTCATTTATGTAGACCCAGACATAGTAGCTCTTACCATCAACTAGACAGGAATACCTCAATATTTATGAGGCATTTGGATAGAGGAAACAGAAGGGTCTTATATCAGTTGTGGGAAAAATTATCCCTGGACTATGAACTACTTTAGACCCACCTAACAAAAAGATCAAATTGTTTCAAAGTAACTTAACTGCATCTCAAAGCAAAGGTCCAGAAATACAAAAATACCAAGCATCCAACCACATAAACTAGTAATTTCTGACCTCCAATTAAAAAATACCAGTAATGTAAATAAGGAAATAATATCTACAATAAGAAAAACCAATGTATCAAAACCAACTCAGAATCAGAGCAAAGCACAAAAATTATTTTAATTGTATTCACATACTCAGAAGTTAGTGAAAATGTGGAAAATATTGAAAAGATCCACATTGAGCTTATATATTTAAAAATATTGTGATAGAGGCTGGGGTTGTGGCTCAGTGGTAGAGTGCTTGCTTAGCATGTGCATGGCCCTGGGTTCAAACCGTAGCACCACATAAAAATAAATAAGTAAAATAAAGGTATTATGTCCAACTTTAATTTAAAAATAAATATTAAAAAAGAATAAAAATATTGTGATAGAAAGCATAGTGGATGGGATTGACAGAGTATTAGATATTACAAAAGAAAAGATTACAATGAAACAGATAGGAAATTTAAAAATTAACATCAGTGAGCTGTGGGAAATTTTCAAGTGGCATGAGAAACATGTAATTGAAGTCCTTGAAGGAGAGGCAAGACAGGTAAATACATACAAAAATTGAGATGAAATTATAACCAAAATTGGACAAATCTGAATCAAAATATAAATCCACAGGTCCAACAAGCTCTACAAGTATCCAAAACAGCAATATTATCAACAAGCATGAAGAGAATAAAAATGTCATATTGAGCTGGGCACAGTATTGCATGCCTGCAATCCCAGCAGCTCAGAGAGGCTGAGGCAGGAGAATCACAAATTCAAAGCCAGCCTCAGCAAAAAGTGAGGTCCTAAGCAACTCAGTGAGATCCTGTCTCTAAATAAAAATTAAAAAGGGCTAGATGCAGTGGCACACACCTCAAATCCCAGTGTCCCAGGAGTCTGAGGCAGGAGGATCATGAGTTCAAGCCAGCATTAGCAAAAATGAGGCACTAAGCAACTCAGTGTGACCCTGTCTCTAAATAAAATACAAAATAGGGCTGAGGATATGGCTCAGTGGTCGAGTGCCCCTGAGTTCAATCCCTGGTACACCACCCTCCCCCACCAAAAAAAAAGTCATATTGAAGGCAAATTTCCTTAAACCAGGGATAGAGAAAATTTTAAAGCAGCTAGAGAAAAAAGAAACTTGTATGACAGTGTATTTCTTATAGCAAACAATGCAAGTGAGAACAAAAATGGTGTAAGATCTTTAAACAACTCAAAGATTGCAACTGAGGGTTATATACCTATGGAAAATGTACTTCAAAAACAAATACAAAATAAAAACTCTTTCTCACATACAAAAGCTGAAATAATTAATCATTAGCAGACCTACACTATAAATATTAAAGGATGTCTTAAGTCAGAAGGAAAATGACGCCAGGTGCAATTCTGTGCCTACACAAAAGAAGGAAGAACACCATAAAGAATAATAACATGGGTTAAAATGAGATTTTATTATCACTTAAATATATTTAAAAATCATTGGTTTCTTAAAAAATTATAAAATATAGTGTGGGGTTGTGAAATAGTTGAATAAAATGTATGAAATTATAGCACAAAAATCAAGAGAGGAGAAATGTGTGTGTATACAAAAAATGTGCTATTATAAGATTCTTAGGCTTTATATAAAGTGCTATAATACCACTTGAAGATAAACTGTGATCATTAAATATGCATACTGCAGAGGATCCAAGGTGGCAGGCCGGGGGGAGGCAGCATTCTGTGTTGCTCCATGACCCAGGTCTCAACTAGTAGGAATACTGCTTTGCTGAGAGTGATAGAGGACCCCTCCCCACCAGCCTCAGCGTTAGTAAAGGACTCCCGACTCACTACTCAGGTCTCCTGAGTGCCTTAGAAGGACCAATGGCGTCAGCACTGATGCAGAATTCCCAGGTGCTGCTCCCACAAAGGACACTCAGCTGCTAATCACACACAGGAACTCTGCCTACCACTCCCATGTAGACCCCAATCTACCAATGTGGGTCTCCCCCAGTTGCCTTCATCTTGAGACTTGGCAGCTACTGCCATAGTCCCCTACTCACGGTAGCCTGCCTGCACCTGGGGACATCACAGGCTCTGAAGAAAGCCAGTAACACTACATGCTACAGAATTCATCTCTGAATGCATCACACAACCCATTGCCCAGCTTCCCCCACCCGACCCAACACCCCATCACTGAAAGCAACTGCCTCCATCTTGGGTCAACTCCATCACTGTCTTTAGTTGGGGCAACCACCAATTTAGAACACTGGACAGCCAGGTACCCACAGTTTTCTAATTTCTCCCAATCCCCAACAGCCACTAACTCGGCAAAGTGAATGCCCAATTCAAAACAGCCCTCCGCGACAGGTGTGCAGCCACCAGAGTGCAACACACAAGACCTCTGGAGAGAAAAGTTCCTGATTAGGAAGTAGAAAGGGAGAGAGTGAGGGAGATACACTTTAGAGATTAATTTAGAGAGCAGGAACTGTGAGGTCTACAGGCAAGATGGGGAGATAAGACCTGGCGCCCACAACACTGGAAGAGATCCCAAAGGAGATCCTTGAGGTGTAGTCTCCCAATGGGACCGGCGGGTGCCATACTCCACTTCCAGGTGCCCTTCACCCAAGACAAACCTTCCCACCCTGGTAACCCCTACCATCATTAGGGCAGAGATACCAATTAAGAACAAACAACTCCACCTATTGGGTGAGAAGGGAAGCAGGAAAGATACTGATCCTCAACCAAAAGAATCCTTGACAAACCCTTAGCCATGCTAACAAAGAGAAGAAGAGAGAAAACTCAAATTACTAACATTTGTGATGAAAAAGGAAATATCACAACAGACACTACAGTTTTTGACCTATTTATTTTTTCTATTCATGATTTGTACATGGTAGGCTTGGTCTTTCTAGATTTTTTTTTGTTTAATCTGTGTTATATAATTTGTCATCATATTTGTAATCTTCTTTAGCTTATTGATTATTCATGAATTCTTTTGCATATTGATTATTCATGAATTCTTTTGCAGGCCAGTTTATTTATACAAAATTATTTTGGTGAAATAAACTTGATCATAAGATTTTCCCAAACTTTCACTATACTATATCAATTTCTTTCTTCAATTGCCAACCACAATACGTTTGAAATTAACACAAATCAAAGAATAATGATACAAATATGTGGAAAATGAAGGATGCTGTGTGTATCTCTTTACCTATCCTGTTAATCAAATGAGATATTTTCTTTTTAATTTTTTTTTTCTATTTGTAGATAGACACAATACCTTTATTTATTTATTTATTTTTATGTGGTGCTGAGGGTGGAACCCAGTGCCTCACATGTGTTATTTATGCAAGGGCTTTACCACTTAGCCACAACTCAGCCCCTCAAATGTGGTATTTTCTACAGATGATTTTCTCTCTATAGTATGTACTAACCTACACTATGTATTTATATGGATGCACAAAACCACATGCAAAATACATGTAGTTGAACAATATATGTAAGTGTATATATATTATGTATACATGTGACTATATAAGATATTTAATAAGGTGTTTTATGTTTCATATAATATATTGTAAAATATTATAAATTATATAATTATTTAAAATATATTTATTTATAATGTATTTGACATAATAATGGAATGATTGTCCTTTCCCTTTTGCTTAAGATACCCTTATTTTATTTTCTGAATATTGCTTGGATATCTTTCATAAATTTTTGGATACAAGTATAGTTTTGTACAAGAGTTTTATTTTTCACTTCTTCAGCTTATGGTTAGAATTCCTTATATATCAAGTGGCTCTGAGGTATATGTGAATAATTTTACAACTAATTTTTTGTATATCTTTTAAGTTTTATTTATGATTAGGTTGTGAATGAACATCATCATAAACATTTCTGAAATATCCTTAGGTGTGTTGGGATTGCTGGGTTTTGAGTAGACTTAGAGACCAAACATGAAGATGCCACAAAATAAAACAAGTGGAAAAGTTTGGGATTTAAGCCTTTGGATTGTGCTTTAGAAGCTTGATAACCCAGAACAATTTGCATTGTCTATAGAGTTATCATGTTTGTAATTTTTATTAGAAAATAGTACCTACTTGAACATAAATTATCAGGAATGAGGAGATGGGCTACAATATTTCTGAGATATAATCCAGGCTTTGATAAACATGAGTTTATTTCCCCATGATAATCTTCCTAGTCTCTGAACCTGCTTTCTCCTTGCATTACCTACTACCTTAGGGCCTGTCAAACCATATGAGTTTCTTGGCTGATGAGCTAGAGTTTCATTTTCATCATCACCTTTCTCACTGAGAAATATTATTGAATGAGTACCCATGGGACATGACACAGAGCAGACATATCCTAATCACAATAGGCTAATCAGTTATCCCTGAAATCCCTTAATCTACAAGGGAAGAAGCTAAATGTACAGAGTATGTGTGGGTGAATATCTTGTCACTTGGCTTATCCTAGGTGAGCCTGGAGCTGAAAGCATAATGATGAAAGCATAATGATGCTTTCCTTAGTTTTTCATGGAGAAACAAGAAACTGTGTGCAACTGATATTTTGCCCATTGAAGGTATTAGTTATTGCTATCTCCAGGTCCCACACTGTCTTCTGTAATCTAGTTATATGAAGTTGCTTATTGTTGACTATGGATGGCATTTTCATATAGCTTCCTATTTCTCCCATTTTTGTTGTGAAGTTCTGGAATGTGCAAAACTAATTTGTAATATCAGAACATCTGATATTAATGTATAGTTTAAAATAACTTATAATATCAGAAGGCAGAAAATGGTTGCGAATTGAGTGGGGAAGATTTGACTAGAAAAGATCTCAACAGAAATTTCTTCAAAAATAAATATGTTCTATAACTTATATTAAGATCATTGGGAACTACAGGATAATATTATTGTATTTATTTCCCAGAAAGTTTCCTCTGTCTTATAGTTGGGGTTAGGACAGATTGTTCGAATGTCATCTAAAATGAAGATAAAATAAGTATGGTATACAGCTTTAATTAGATTGAGTTTATCTATGATAATTTTAATCTCCAACCTCCTAAAGATGTCACTGTTTTGTGGTTCTGAGAAATTGAAGGAGCTTGAGTTTGGTCTTCACTTTCAGATATTTTAGGTTTAAACATGAAGTATATTCTAAAGGGTGCCAGAATCAAATCACTATGAAAACATGCAGGAATGCATTTACACATACTTATACTACTGTGGGAGATTTTCTTAAGATGAAAGGGAAATTCTTACATAATTTTTTTCTGTTTTTATTGAAGAATAATTTCTATACATTAAATGGTTAGTTCTTTTGTGTTTGGTGATATTTGACAATTTTATACATCTACATGCCCACCACATAAAATAAGTTATATAACATAATCCATCATAGCAGATATTTCTATTGAGACCTTTTTAGTCAAACTTCCCCACTCAATTTACAGCTACTTTTTGCCTTTTGATACTATGAATTCATTTAGCCTATTCTAGAATTATACATAAATCGAATATTATAGCATGTAGCCATGCTTTTCTGTAATAAAACAGAATAATGGTGGCATGTTTCATTTGTTGTTTGATTTGTTCCTATTTTGTTTTTTTGCTGACTTGTAATTCATTGTAAAAATATATTGTAGTATTTTTATCCTGTCTCCTGTTAGAGAACATTAGGGTTGTTATGAATAAATCCATTATGAATAAATGTACATATTTTTGTAGACATGTTATTATTTCTCCCAAAGAAAACCTAGGATTGGAATTATTTAGTCATGGATTATATATATGCCTAACTTGAAGGAAACCATCAATTTTCGAAAGTGATTTTACAATTTTACATTTCAACTAGCAATATGTGAGATGTCCACTTGCTATGTATTTTTACAAATATATAATGTTGGCATG
The DNA here is from genome assembly GCF_964194105.1 of Spermophilus citellus. Lineage (NCBI taxonomy): Eukaryota > Metazoa > Chordata > Mammalia > Rodentia > Sciuridae > Spermophilus > Spermophilus citellus. Next base: position 114,363,915 of record NC_138190.1, on the reverse strand, counting down.
ATTTTTCATTTCATCTTCTAGAAATATCAATTTTTAATTATTGTGGTTTTAATTTTCATTTCCTGAAAATGAATTGTCTTTTCATTTGCTTTGTACTTATTAGTCATTCATATATCTATAATGTTTCTGTTTAAGTCTTTTTGTCCATTTTATTAGGTTGTTTTCTTTTTTACTTTTGTTTTGCAGGAATTTGTAAAAATACAAAATGATTCTTGTCAGATATGTATTCTATAATTTTTTTTCTCTGTGTTAGGCTTTCTTTTTATTTTCTTAATGATGCCTTGTCATAAGAAAAGATACATAACTTTTATGATGACCAAATTATCTAGTTTTGGTTAGGGTTATTTGTTTTTCACCTAATAAAATATTTATTTACATCAAGGCTATTAAGGTAATCTATTTTATTATATAAAATTGGTATTTTTGGGTATTCCATGGGTTAACCCTGATCTATTATTAATTAATTTTTGTGATTAAAGTGAAATAAGTATTAAGTTTCTTTATTTCCCATTTAGTTTACCATTTGTTTCAGTACCATTTCGCAAACAACAACAAAGTCATCCATTCCAAGTTTAATTGACATGGTATCTTGATAAAAATAAACATAACTGTATATCTGTGATTCTGCATCTGGACTCTATTATGTTCCATTTATCTATCTGTCTTGCCTTATATCAACACCACAATATTTTTATTACTGTAACTTCATAGAAAGGCATGAAATGAGGTAGGTAAATCTTCCAACATTTTTTTTAAAAGTGCTTTTACTATTCAAACTGAGTTATATTGGCATATATATTTTTAAAACATGTTATGAATTTCTATGAAAATCCTGCTCAATTTTTTATTGATATTGGGTTAAATGTATAGTTCAATTTGTGAACAATGAATATATTAACAATTGTGAATCTTCTGACCCAAGAACATGATATAGCATTCCATTATCTTATGTCTTCTTTCGTGTCTTTTAGAAATATTTGGTATTTTTTTGGCTGGGGATAATCTCAGTGCTCAGTGGTAGATCATTTGCCTAGCATATATGAGTCTGTGGGTTTTATTCCCAGAACCAATGGACACACAAAAAGGAAATATTTGATATTTTTCAGTTTTGAGGTTTTGAATGCTTTTTTAGGTGTATTCCTAGGTATATAATGAAATTTTTAGCTTTTTATTTTGAAGTAATTATGTATTCACAAGAAGTCATAAGGAAATACATGGGGAAGTTCCATGCATCATTCTCCAAGCTTACTCCAATATTTACATCTTGCATAATTATAGCACATTATCAAAATCAGGTAATTTATGATGGTATAAACCACAGAGCTTATTTAGCTTTCATCAAATATATATGCACTCATGTATGAGTATGCATGCGTATAGCTCCATAAAATTTTAATACAACTGTAACTTTGTGTAATTACTGGAATCAATGAAAAGAACTAACTTCACCAGCATAACAAGATCCCCTTGTGTGCTCTTTATAGACACACTCACTTTAAATATCACCATCCCTAGTACTAGCAGCTATCAATCATTTCTCCATCTTTGTAATTATGAATATTCTAAAAATATAATCATTCAACATAATTTTTTTGAGATTGTAAATTTTTATTCAAGATAATTTCCTTGAAGTTCCTTCAAATTTGGGGGCATATCAAGAAAAATTTTAAATTGCTGTGTAGTATTCCATGATATGTGTATACTTTAGTTTGTGTGACCATTTACTCATGAAGGGATATCTACACTACCTCCAGTTTTAGGTTATAATCAATAAAGATGCTCTGAATATTTATGTACAGATTTTTTTAAATGATACTTGTAGAGTACAGATTTTTGTGTGTACATGAGTTTTCATTTCTCTGGAATAAATGCTCCTGAGTGCAATTTTGGAGTCATAGAATAATGGCATATTTAATGTTATAAGAATCTGCCAAACTCTTTTCAAGGGTGGCTGTGCAATTTTACTTTACCAAGTTCAATGTACAAGAAATTGGTAACTTTGCATATAGTCAACATTTGGTGTTTACATTATTAGTATTTATTAATCACTCTAAGGAATGTGTACTAACATCTCTGTGTGGTTTAAATTTGCATTTCCATAATGGCTAACAAGTTTGAATATCTATTCATGCGCTCATTTGCCATTTGTGTACTATGGTGAAATTTCTGTTCATGCCTTTTGTCCATTTTTTAAAGTGATTGTTTGCAGTTTAATGCTGACTTTTGAAGAGTTCTATTCTTGATACAAGTCATTTCTCAGATTTGTAATCTTAAAATATATCCTACTTTACAATTTTTCTTTTCATTCTTTTAATAGACACTTTCACATGTCAAAAGTCTTTAATTTTAATAAATTTCAAATTATTAAAATGTTGTATTATGGGTCATGCTTTTGGTGTCAAATCTAAAAATTCTTCACTTAGATCTCAACTGTTTTCTTCTATTTTTATTATTAAAAGTTTTGTGGATTTCATTTTGCATTTAAATATATGAATGGTTTTGAGTTAACATTTGTATAAGGTGTTTTTTGATTGTTTTGTTGCTTTTTGCCCATGAATAGTATCACACAATCTTAACTATTGTGGTTATTGTGTAAGCCTTAATATCAAGAAGAGTGTTTCCTATCACTTTCTTTTTTTTCAGAATATTTTTGCCATTCTAAGGTTTCACGTTTTCCATATAAAAATTAGAATGATTTTTTCTACTAAAAATCTTTCTGGGATTTTGATAAGAATTATATTAAACTAAATTTGGATAGAATTGACATATTGTTTGTTATTCCAATACACAAATCTACAGTTTGGTTTTCTCTGTTATTACATTTTGATTTCTTTCCATTAGCCTTTTGTAATTTTAATCATGCAGATCTTGTAAATGTTTTATTAAATTTATACTTAAGATTTCATTTTCTTTGGAGTAACTGTAAAAGATTTTGTGGCTGTGAGAAGAAGACAAATAACATATTATGTAGCAAAAATCCATGAAATTGACAATAGGACTTTAATAGAGAAAATTAATTAAACAAGTACCTGTTTCTTTGAAAAGATCAACAAAATAGATAAGTCTCCCATCAAGAAATCTTAAAAAAAAGGGAAACTGCCAATTTATTAATGTCAGAAATAAATGAAGAGACATCTGTACAGATCCCATGGACATTACAATGACAATAAAGGAATATCATAAACAATTCTATAACAACAAATTTGAAAGCCAATGAAATGAGTCAATTCTGTGAAAGACACCAAATGCTAATTTAATTCAAAAAGAGATAAACATAATGTTCTCCAGTTCCATCCATGCAGAATGAAATAAGCCAGACAGAAAAATCAAGGCAGCCCAGATGCCTGTCAAATGATGAATGGATAAAGAAAATATGGTATATATACACAACAGAGTTTTACTCAGCCATAAAGAATGAAATTATGGCATTTGCTAGTAAATGGAGAGAACTGGAGAATATCAGTTTAAATGAAATAAGTCAGATTCAGAAGTCAAGGGTCAAATGTTTTCTGTCATATGCTGAAGTTAGAGAAAAGGAGGAAAAAGTGGTGGGGGCAAATGCCATTAAAATATAAGAGAGATCAGTGGAGTAGAGGAAGGAGATTGAAAGGGATGGAGGAGAGACAAGAAAACGGTAGAACAATGGAAAAAAATTGACCAAGCTATCCTATGTATATATATGACTATACCACAGTGAATTTCAGCATTATGTATATCTTTAAAGCACTAATTAAAAAAACATAAATAAATAGACAATCAGTATTATAGAGGTAGAGGAACAGGGAGAAGGAAGGCGGGGAGGAAAATGGGAAGTACTGTGGACAGAATTGGGGCAAATTATATTCCATGTTTTTAATATCTTGTCAAAATAGATCCAAATATCATGTACAACAATAATGCACCGGGTGTTTATGTGTGTGTGCGTGTGTGTGTACGTGCGCATGCATCTCAGGAAAATAGAAGGGAGAACAGTGTAGTAGAAGAAGGAGAATGAGGGGGAGGAAAGAAGAGGTGGGAAAGGGATAGGACAGCAGAATTAAATTAACCAAACTATATCATGTTCATGTATGAACATATCAAAATGAATTTTACTTTTATGTATAACTATAATGCACCAATTTAAAAAGAAGGAATACGAAATGTGAATAAGTCTATCAAAGAGACTGAATCAATGACTTTTATTTCAAAGCAGAGAACACCAGGCCCAGATGGGTTCAGTGGTGAATTTTATCAAACATTTAAGGAAGAAATTATAATAATACTATATATCTCTTCCAGAAGCAAAGGGAATTCCTCATTCAATGATTCTAGAATTGCCTGAATACCAAATCCAGACAAAGGCATTACAAGAAAACTGAAAACCTATATTTCTCATGAACATAAATGCAAAAATGACCAATAAAATATTAACAAAAGTCAACAATATTTAAAAGTAATTGTACATAACAATCAATTGAAATTTATCCCATGTATCTAAAGATGGTTCTATATTCAAATATCGTTTAATGTAATCCATCACATCAACAGGCTGAATACATGGAGAAAAAGTATTTGACAAAATCTGAAATTGATTCATCATGAAAACTCTCAGTAAACTAGAAGTGGAGAGAAATTCCCTCAATTTGAAAAAAAAATATCTACAAAAATACTATATCTATCATCATAGTTAATGAGTAATGGTGACTGGAAGCTTTTTCAATGAGAGGAAAAACAGAGCAATGATGTCCAGTCTTATTACTTCCCAACATTGTACAGCAAGTCTCAACTAATACAATAAGAGAAGGACATAAAATATATAATGCTTTGGAAGGAAGAAATAAAATGAAGCCTTGAATTCCTGAGCTCCAATGATCCTTCTGCCTCAGCTTCCCAAGCAGCTAGGACTACTTACTTGTATGCAGGTCTGTCCTCTCTCCCTCCCATCCCCACTTTCTTTCATACCAGGGATTGAATGCAGGGTACAGGTGCTTAACCACTGAGCCATATCCCCAGCCCTTTGTAAAATATATTATTTAGAGGCAGGATCTCCCTAAATTGCTTTGGGCCTCGCTAAGTTGCTGAGACTGGCTTTGAACCTGCAATCCTCCTGCCTCTGCCTCCAGAGCTGCTGGGCATGAGCCACTGCCCCACGTGGTTTGTGATGTTTTAAATAATGTGGTAAGGTTCAACCTCATGAATAATTTAATGTGTTTTACTTGGTTTCCCACAGTCTCCCCTATTTTAGCTAGCATTCTTTCTTTTATACTTTTTAAAAGTATATATGAGGGAGATTTAGAACTGCATAGGCAGTCAGGACAAGATGGTGAATGAGGGATGTAGGGGCAGGTTCAAACAGTATGAGCACAGGAAGGGTCTGGGAATAAGGTCACCTTCTAGCTGATGAAAGTGCTCCTGGACATGACTGGAGCACCAAATCAGGTATACTTCCATACTGGTAGACATAACAGAAAGACTCAAACAGATGCATGGACAAGGGGTACCCAAGAGATGATAATAAGGGGAGCTTGGAAGAGGGAGGAGATAGAAAAAGGTAAAAGGTCCAAAACCTGAAAAGGACCCTCCTTTTCCAAGAAGTCTGTTACTTTCTTACTTTTGTTCTTATAAGAAACCTGCCATTTGCTTTCTTTGTGTCCTGTTCATTTCTTTGCTGAGTGGAGACAATGAACTCTGGACCCCTAGATGGTAACATGTCTTTCTGTTTAGGAATATTTTTATATTTTCTTATAAATTGAAAAATTTTAAGGTTCATTCTGTAGTTCAGTATTTCGAGTAATAATTTCCTTGGTGCCATGTTATTACTTTTATATTCATGTTAATTCCTGGACATTCCTACCTCTCTTTTCTTGTCAATCTGTTGTATTTCTTCTCTAACTTCCGTTTCTTTATGGATTTCCTGTTTATTTAAATTTTACTAAAAGCAAAAAAGCAGATGCTTTCTAAAAAATTACTTCTGCTTCCTCTAGTAAATAGTTTTAAAAGTGTGTTTTTCCTCTCTCTTTTATCAGTTTTAAAAATAAGAATGCATAAATTTATCCCTAATAATGAACCCTTTTACATGTTTTCAGATATCACTGGTGGCAGATACAAATATGCATTTCAAGAATTTAACAATGTTGTGAATATATCCTTACAGAATATAGATTTCAGTAGATTTTTTTAAAGCAGTTGCAAATATACTGTAAAGTTAAAAGCATCATGGGGCTGGGTTTGTGGCTCAGTGGTAGAGCACTTGTCTGGCACATGTGAGGCCCTGGGTTTGATCCTCAGCACCACATAAAAATAAATAAAACAAAGTTATTGTGTTCCTATACAAGTAAAAAACCCCCGATTTTTAAAAAAAGAATCTTAATTAGAACATGAGATTTACCTTCTTAAATTTTCAGTATTCAGTACTCTATTGTTAACTATAGACACAATATTGAACAATAGATATCTTGAATGTATTCATTTTGCACATGTAAAAGTTTGTAGTCATTGAATGTCAATTATTTCTCTCTTCCCCCTAGCCTCTGGAAATCACCATTCACTCTGATTGTATGAATTAGACTATTTTAAATAACTCTTATAAATAAAATCATGCCATATGTGCCCTTCTGTGACTGGCATCTTTGACATAGCATAATGTCCTGAATGTCACATATGGCATAATTTCTTTCTTGTTAAAGGTTGAAGTTGGCCTGGGGTTGTATCTCAGTGGTAGAGTGCTTGTCTAGTGCCTGTGAGGCACCAGGTTCGATCCTCAGCACTACATAAAAATAAATAAATAAAATAAAGGTACTATGTCCATCTATTTCTAAAAATTTTTTTCTTAAGGGTTGAAAGTTATTCTATTATGTGTAAACTTTTGATGAAAACAGGTTGTTTCCACATATTGGCTATTTTAAATAGTGCTACAGTGAAATGGGGGTGCTAGTATTTCCTCAAGATCCTGATTTCAGTTATTTTGAATTAACATCCAGAGATGGTATTGCTGTATCATGAGGTAATTCTTTTTTTTTAATTTTTTGAGGAAATTCCACATTCTTTTCCACAATGGCTATACCAATTTTCAAAAGTATTCTGATTTCTCTATATATTGATTAGCACTTGATATTTTTCTGTGTTTTTGTTTTTGTTTAATAATGATCATCCTAGAAGGTATTAGATGATATCTTACTGGGGTTTTAATTTCCATATTCTTTATGGTTACTGACATAAAAAACCTTTTGTATACCTGTTGTCCTTTCTTCTTCAGAGAAATATTGATTCAAGCCCTCTTAATTTTTTGACTATTAAACTATAAGAATTCCTTATATATATTGATATTCAAGTATTTTCTCCCATTTCATATGGTTGGGTTTTTACTCTGTTGATCATCTCCTTTGTTATCTATTTCTGCTACTTATAGCTCATATTCATCTTTTTCTTTCATCTGGAAGAATATTTTATAAGCCATATAATGGCTTTATAAAATGGGTATTAATTTCTTAATTAGAACAGCTCTACACTGAACTGGTAAATGACCAACATTAATGTATAAGGAGTCTCCTTGAAATCCTTCACCATGCCAGAATAAGATTAGATGTATTGACTCAGAGGTTTTTAGCAGACATCAATTGATGTATATTATATCACTAATTTAATGATACTGAACCTGGGCAGAGGAGAATTAGGAATTTGGGGGCTGTCCATTTATGGAACACTTGTCTTTGCATACCTCCTCCTCAGTGTTTGGTGAAATGATATTCCCTGGTTCAAAAATCTATATCTGCTGGGTGCAATGGCACAGGCCTATAATCCCAGTGACTTGGGAGGGTGAGGCAGGAGGATTACAAATTTGAGGCCCAGCGTCACCAATATAGTGAGACCCTGTTTAGAAATAAATAAATAGAAAGGGCTTCAGTTTCAGTCTAGTGGTACAGTGTCTCTGGGTTCAATCTCCAATAAAACACACACACACACACAAACACACACACACACACACACACACACACACACACAAATCTATTTTTCTCTGTTCTGTCTAAACCCTAATGCAATTATAGAATGTAGCTATATCAAGGCTTCTTCCTACTGTTACTATTAGCTGCTTCTCAGGAAGAAGCCACAAGAAAAAAACTTGCAATTTCACAGATTTTCTCTTAGATGTAGCTAGACTGGGCATGTGGTCTACTTACAGCTGATTGCAGATGGTTTGAAGCTACTGTAATGAATGTGGTCAAAGTGCCTATTTCATATTTGTTCCTAGTCTTGCCCTTATCTCCAAACCATACCTTCCAAATCAGGAAGGAAAGTTAGAGGCTTCTCTAATTGTATACCATATTGTATACTGATGAAATGATATTCTGGGGTTTTTCAGTCTCTGCAATTAATCTTTTTTTTTTTGGGTGGGGGTTATTGGAGATTTAACCCAGGGGTGCTTAACATACCCAGCCACATACCCAACCCATTTTATTTTTTATTTTAAGACAAGGTCTCACTAAGATGCTTAGGGCCTCATTATGTTGCTGAGTCTGGCCTTGAATTTATGACCCTCCTGCCTCAATCTCTGAGTTGTTGGGATTACAGGCATACACCACCATGCCTAGCCCTTTAAATAAATTTTGTCACATATTTAAAAGAGCTAGTGGGAATCCTTCAAATTGCATGGCATGTGAATGTTAGCTTTGATAGATTCATTTTCCCAGTCAGTTCTATTCTTTTTTAAAGATATACTTGGTTATTTCCTTTGTGGCTATTATCTTAAAAGAAGTGTGTTAGATATCAGTGTTCTTGTCACCATCTTTTTGGTAAATTGTATTATTTAAAAATACAATATCTGCTTTATATATATAGTGATTTGGGGAGCTTGGAGGAGGGGCAAATTGGCAGATAGCACTTTTTAAACCTTCTTTCTGCCTTTTTGGTGCTAAAGGTATATGAAAGCAAGAGTTCTCATTTTATGGTCATAATTACATAAACAGCAATTGACTAGAAATAATCTATTATTTCTTTGCCATTCCAACTCATTTTGTTAAGTTTGTATTAAAAGAATGTCTCTTATTTTTATGGAAACATTTCACATAGAATATTGAGTATAGTACAATGGTTTTATCTATATTTGGTATTAAGGATTCTGCATGATCAAAAAAATACTTAAGAGAATGAGCATAACATAGTGAAATATTTTATGAGAACGAAAAGCCAAGCTTTGTAATCAATTAATCCCAAATAATTTGCTATGCCTGAGTAGTTCTTTTAGCACATTATTGCCTTGTACTTTATCTTTGTTAAATTTATCCAAATGAGCTAGTAAAAGCTCTTACATTTTAATGCAGGAGATAAATAGAAATCTTTCTGTTATTATTCTAATGGTAGATTTTAAGATTGTAAAAATGAACTTCTGAATATGGTGTATCTAAATGCTAAGCTTATAATTTATGAAGTTCTTTTTTTAACATCTTAAAAGCAGTGGCTTATTTATCTAATCATGTTAATGTATTTAAGGATAAGCATATTCATGAATACTACATATCTGCTTTTTTCTTTATGTAGTCTGAAAGAATATGGTGTCTGGTTGCACCTATCTTTTTAGTGGACCCTGAATATTTTCATACAACTGACAGGTGGACATCTTGTTAATCTTATTTGAAGAAATTAAGAATATTTATGTGAAATCACTCTGCACAATGTTAAAAGACCTCAGTAGATATGAAGGGGCAATATGATGAGTTCATCAGAATACTGAACATTTTTTAAAACTACATCCTCTATTTTTGTAGGTTCTGGGTATAAAACATTTTTGCTCAAGGCTTACAGGGTTACCTAAGGTTTCTGCCCCACCTCTATTGTATAATGGATACTTAGCTTATGTTTTTTATTCACAAATATTTTCCCCAGATCATGTATGATATATTTGTTTATAACTCATTTAGAAATGTCACCTTTGATTCTATTGGTATTCTAAGTCTTTGGTCTTGTTTATAGCTGTTAAAATTTCTGTCTTTATTACTTCCCTCATAACCCCACCTCAACCTTTGGTTCTCTTTCTAGTTTTTAAATTTTATTGATATACCCAATTATTTTTTCACATTTCTTATTGTTAAATGTGTATGTTTAATATTATAGATTTGACTATAAATACCATTTTAGTTTTGATATGTAAAACTTTCATCATTTATTACAAATATTGTGTTTCTTTAACCCAAGATTATTTAGAAGTCTGTCTTAAACTCACTAACCATATTTTCCTTTAGATTATTGATTTCTCATTTAATGCATAATGGTCAAAATATAATTCATATGAACTGATTCTATGAAATTTCCTAAAACTTCATCTAAATCCAGTTTATTTTTTCTAATCTAAAGTATAATGGGCAAGATAATATATTGTTTATTATATTTTAGATCAAGTTTATTTATGCTATTGTTCAAAACATTTAGGTATTCACTTAAATTTTGTTTCAGTTGCCATTTTATGGAAGTAAATTGAATGAAATTATGGATTTATCAATTTACACTTTTAATTCATTCATTGAACATACACAGAAAAAATGAATGCCGAGACAAACTAAATTTATATGAATTTATTATAGTTACCTCCCTAGATTTTGCTTTACTAAGATGTTTACATTTTTTATTCTCAGTGATTGAGTGGTTAAGCAATGAACAGTATATGTAATTACTTCTTTGCTACTGTCATCACAACATCATTATGCTGTTCCTAGAAAGTTTGGGTTTTATCTTGTGCTTGAGAAAAATATGCATGCAGATATTTCCAGGATATTTATAAAATTATATTAAATTAAACTTATTTTACTATGATTGATTTAAAGTGGTTATAACTCTATTGGCAAAATATTTATTTAAGTAAAACAATACCATAAGAATTTAATAATTTTAAAGTAAAACAAAACAATTGTCATTACTATTTCAAATGTTATAATATTATGTTTCCCTTATTCTTTTGCATAATCTGGCACTATGCAGGACTAGAACATTCTTTGTACAATATGTTATATATTATCTTTTTACTGAACCAGCTCTTCCTATTTTAGAATTCACAACTACCTGTGCAAAGTTAACTGTTCTTCCTAATTTTTTTTTCAAGTTCAACGTCTAGTCTTTCTAATGAAGCCACTAATTAATGTCTCTGAGTGTTCTCCTTCCCCACTCTTTCACATTTTATTTCAAGTAACCAACAATGTGCTAATGGCCTTCTGTAGTAAACAAAATGCTATGAATAATATTACACCTCTGGGCAATTTTCAAGACTTTTGAAGAAACTTAACATTTGCCAGAATAGGTTAATAAAGGCAATGTGTTAAAATTATTAGAAATAATTGATTTTAGACTCATATGCTTAAGTCATCCTAAATTAATTGTGTTTAAAAGAGTATACTAATTGGGGAACCTATTCTATTTGATTGTTGTATACTTTATAAGCATAGAAAATATATTCTGTCAATGAATATTCTTAAAAATATATATTGTACTAATTTTGATAATGCAAATAACCTCCATGAAACAGGAAGGTGTTTGTACTCTCTTGGAATTTGTCTATTTAATGTCTCAATTCAAACATTCTAATCAAGAATAGAATTGCAAGAGGATAGAACAATGTGAAATTTGAGTAAGATCCTCCAGCAACCATTTCTCCCCAGACATACCAAAGTTGAACAGCTATTTCAATACCAAACTACCTTCTACCCTCATAAGAGCTAAAGCAGCCAAGAGAGAGAGAATATAGTATTTGCCTTTGGTATAATAATAGCTATCAAAGAAGGCAGAAATGACAGAGTTCCCAGAGTCACCCATCCCCTAATTGTAAGAGACCTAAAAAGAGATGTCTCCTGCTTTAGGGAGGGAGAAGAAATTAAGTCTAGGCCTTAGGCTTGAAACATTTCCAGGCCAACCACAGTGAAACTCGGTTGTAAGCAGAGTACTAGCCTTTGTTTCCTTAGACTAATAATCATAGGATTAACTCCTAGAACTGTATTAACTAGATAGCCAAAAGATGACCTCCACCCACTCTCTGAACATCAGGCAAAAAAGGCAAGAGGAAGACTTCACTTTCTGTGGAGCAGAGCTCAAAATTTGGCAGAGGACTTTGCATTGGATTTCAGTGCTGGGTGGATTATGGTGGAAATAGCACAAGGTGGTAAACAAAAATCCCTACTCCCAAGCCAGAGTATGCAAATGGAGCCACTTGACCTATTGGCACAGACTCAAGTTTTGGCCTACATCACCATCAGCTAGCTATAACATGAACATGGGTGAACCCCTTGAGCTGTGTAGGTCCCTGCAGCTGTGAGATTCAGGTGTGACCCAATTTAGTGTCAGCCTTGGTGGGCAACTCATTGCCTTTACCAAAATTACCTCAACCTTGGGTAGCAGAGCTTGGAGCAAGACTCCATTGGCTGAGGTTAGGACAGGGTAGTAAATAAAGAACTTTGCCTTGGAACTCAGTTTGAGGCTGGTGAGAGCTCACTCTGGTAAGATTATTAAAGCTCCCATTTTCAGGCAGGCACATGGACAGAGCCTAATGGAATGGCTCTTACATCACAGAGATAAACATGGCCCCAGTGGATCAATCTTCTCTTCCAGCTGTCATCATCTGTAGTTGGTTGAAACAATTTTGGGTCACTAGTTCACTTCAGCAATAGGCATCCCATAGCACTGTGGGCCTTGGTCCTACCCGTGTGATATCATGGTATGGCATAATATTTCAGTATTTGTGGCCATGGGAGTGACATAAGAACCTGGGCTCTAATATTGTAAGCATGGTGTCTTTAGTATGAAGACTGTAGTAAGAATTTATCTATAATTAATTACCTTGGATATCTCTTTTTTATTTCTTTTTTAATTTATTTGTTCTAATCCGCTATACATGACAGTAGAATGCTCTTCAATTCATTGTACACAAATAGAGGACAATTTTTCACTTCTCTGGTTGTACACAAAATAGGGTCACACCATTTGTGTAATCATTCACGTACCTAGGGTAATGATGTTCATCTTATTCCACCATCTTTCCTATCCCTATGCTTCCTCCCCTCCTCTTTGGCCCATCCAAAGTTCCTCCACTCATTCCTGCCTCCCACATTATGGATTAGCATCCACTAATCAGAGAAAGCATTTGGCCTTTGGTTTTTGGGGATTGGCTTGCTTCACTTAGCACGATATTCTCCAACTGCATTCATTTATCTGCAAATGCCATGATTTTATTCTCTTTTAATACTGAGTAATATTCCATTGTGTGTGTGTGTGTGTGTGTGTGTGTGTGTGTATCACAGTTTATTTATCCATTCATCTATTGGAGGGCATCTAGGTTGGTCCCACAGTTAACCTATTGTGCTGCTATAAACATTTATTTGGCTGTGTCCCTGTAGTATGGTGTTTTTGAGTCCTTTGGGTATAGACAGAGGAGAGGGACAGGTCCTTTGGCACAAGAATTAAAATCAAGAATCAATAAATGTGATGAACTCAAACTAAAATGTTTCTTCTCAGAAAAATAAACAATCTGTGAGGTGAATAGAAGGCCTACATCTTGGGTGCAAATCTTTACTGCTCACACATCAGTTAGAGCACCAATCTCTAGGGTATACAAAGAACTCAAAAATCTAAGCACCAAAAAAAAAAAAAACCAACAAATAACCCAATCAATAAATGGGCCAAGGACCTGAACAGACACTTCTCAGAAAATAATATACAATCAATCAATAAATATATGAAAAAATGTTCATCATCACTAGCAATTAGAGAAATGCAAATCAAAACCACTCCAGATTGGCAGCTATTATGAAGACAAACAACAATAAGTACTGGCAAGAATGTGGGGAAAAAGGTATGCTCATACACTGCTAGTAGGGCTGCAAATTGGTGCAGCCAATATGGAAAGCAGAATGGAGAGTTCTTGAAAAATTGAGAATTGAACCATCATTTGACCTAGCGCGCGCTCGCGCGCTCTCTCTCTCTCTCTCTCTCTCTCTCTCTCTCTCTCTCTCTCTCTCTCTCTCTCTCCCTCAGTCTATACCCAAAGGAGGGGATTTTTTAAAAATCAAGAAAAGGAGGGAATTCTTCCCAACACATTATACAAGAATACCATTAGACAGACAGCAAAACCAGATAAGGTTGCAAACAACAACAAAATAAAGATACAGGCCAATATCCTTGATGGACATATATGCAAATGTTCTCAAAAAATATTGGAAAACTGAATCTGACAGCACATTCAAAGGATTATTTACCATAGTCAAGCGGGATTCATCCCCAGAATATAAGGATGCTTTAACATATGCAATTTTTTTTATTGGTTGTTCAAATCATTACAAAGCTCATGACATATCATCTTTCATACATTTGACTCAAGTGGGTTATGAACTCCCATTTTTACCCCAAATACAAATTGCAGAATCACATCGGTTACACATTCACATTTTTACATAATGCCATATTAGTGACTGTTGTATTCTGCTACCTTTCCTATCCCCTATTATCCCCATATTTCCTGCAGTATTAATAACTCCCTTGCAAAAAATTTGTTCTTAAGTCATCTAGCTCTGGGAATAGATGAATCTTGGTATTTGTGAGTTTACAGGGACCAAAAATATAAAGTGGCAGATTCAAAATGTCCCTTTCCACACTTAGCACAGAGCAAAATGTCCATAGTATCCAGCTCCCACTTTCTCCCTGCATACTTTTTTTTTCAACCACTATAAAAACATTAGTCACCCAACTTGCCTTTTTCTGACAGTTGATGAGAAAGGGAGTTAGATCTTCAGGAGTCCAAATGGGCATGTGGGCACTTCCTGAACTTTTCCACCATCTCACTCTAGCAATAAAACCTAGCCTTTAGTCTGTCCATGAAAGTAAGTGGTTCACACATCAAGTGACTCAACTTTTATAGCTCCTAAATGACCTAACTCTGGGAGAGAAAAGGGTTTGGTGTTCCTCCAGGCCAGAGAGAAAAAGTGGCAGTTTTAATCTGGCACAAAAATGTTACCAGAGATGATTTCCCCTAGCTCAGCTCATAATGACTAAGTGAATGCACCTAGCTCCTAGATTATCATTGGAAGGAGTTTGACTATATATACAACATCCTGACTTTCCCATCTGCTGCTAGGGTTTGTGCTTTTAATTATAGTGCATCTGGGAGCTGACAGGGCAGGAAATTAGTATTCCAGTAAGATCCTGAATGGTGATATTGGCAATTCTCACAGCTCTTCCTGACTCACTCCAGCTACTTTCTTGTCTCTAGGAGCTGGCAGGCCCCAGAATTCACTAGATCTCTGGGGGCCAAAAAAAAAAAAAAAAAAGCAAAACAGCCTGGGGATATATCTCAGTGGTAAAGTGCTTGTACTTGATTCCAAACACTAAAAACAATAAAATAAACAGAATTAAAAACAATAGGTTGAAAGAGTTTGAAGTCTGAAGAGGAGATCAGGAACATGCCACAGACCTACCTGGCTTAGTGCAGAGAAAATTGAGGATAAATGCCAGCCAGCCCCCAGCTTATCCCTCAGAAGAGGAGGAATTGAACTATATATCATGCACCTCAACTTTTATAGCTATTTCTCAAGGGACTGACTTCTATCTCACCTGTCTTAGGGCAATGAACAGACTCCTGTACTAAGGAAAAATAAAATAAATAAGCTTTTGAACAAGCACAAAGGCTTGAAAGGCACTCAGAATCTCAGGCCAAGCTAATAAGTGAGGAGTAGCTCCTACAATAAGCCAATCTGATAAGATTGAGAGAGGTGGCTCTTATACCTAATGTCTCGAAACCAACACAGATACTCAAGTAAATTTTTAAAATATGGAAATATGTTCTAAACAAATGAATAAGAAAAATTTCCAGAGATCGACCTCATGAAATAGAGATAAGTGATTTACCCCAAAAAATTTAAAATGAAAGTTGTACAGATACTCACTGAGGTCAGGAGAGCAATGCATTCACAAGTGGTAATAATAATTTGCCCACTGTGTTGCCAGCTTTCTTATTCAGTTTGAACCTGCCTTTCTTATCAATTTTCATTAAAGAGAATGCCTTTAGTCTTAAGACTCCACTTTTCTGATTATTTATTGTATATCTGAAAACAAAGACTATAAGAAATCAAACTGTCTTATATTAGTATTCAAAGGAATATTTGGGGACCTAAACATAAATGAAAAGCAATTTAAAAATTTACTACAGCTGTTTATTACACTATCAATGGAAAATTTTATTGGAAATATACCATATAAACAGCAGATGTCCTCGAAATTCACTCTCCTCTCCAACTCCACTGTATATTCTGTGAACTCTCTAGTTTACTATTCATTTTCTCACTCACTATCACAAACTTTAATCAGTTGGTTAAAGGAAGTTGATTGAACTCTTTTAGAAATTGGATGAAGGCAGAGGACTTATATAAGTTACTTACAATTTTCTGCATTGGAATTTTTCTGTTCTTATGCTAATAAATTTGGCCAATTTTTTAGCAGAAGTGTCATTTTATGATCATTGAATATTGGAAATTCTTTGTATATTTTAGATACAAATCATTTCTCAGTTGTGTTTTACAATATTTTCCCCAGGCTGTGGTTTGTTTTTCCTTCTCTTGACAGTGTCCTTTGCGGAGCAAACATTTTAATTTTGATAAAGTCAATTTATCAATTACTTTGTGGTTCATGCTTTGAGAATTCTATCTAAAATATTATCAAACTTAAGAACACATAAATTTTCTCTGAAATTTTCTAGTAATTTCATAGGTATTGCCTTTTCACATAGGCTTATCAATTTTGTTACTTTTTAATGTAAGGTTTGAAACATGTATTAATTATACATATTAATGGGGTTTAGTGAAATGTTTCCACACATGCACTGCACTGATCAAATTCAACCACCCTTTTCTCACCATTCTCCCAACAAACACACTACTTAATCCCTAATAATCACTACCCAACTATCATGCCTAGTTTTTTTGTTTGTTTGTTTCTACCTATAAGATAAAATATGCAATATTCTTCTTTCTTTGTGTGGCTTAGTTTACTTAACATGTTCTCCAGTTCCATAAATTTTGCTGCAAATGACAGGATTTAGTACTTTATAGCAAATGATACTCTAAATACTGAGCATATCCAATACATCATCTTTTTTTTTTTAGAGGGGGGGGAGGGGGAGAATTTTTAATATTTATTTTTAGTTCTCGGCGGACACAAAATCTTTGTTGGTATGTGGTGCTGAGGATCAAACCCGGGCCGCACGCATGCCAGGCGAGCGCGCTACCACTTGAGCCACATCCCCAGCCCCCCAATACATCTTCTTTATCCATTCATCTGTTAGTGGGCAACTAGGCTGATTCCATATCTTAGCTAGTGAATAAAACTGCAATAAACATGAGCATACAAGTGTATCTTCAGGGTGCTGACTTTATTTCCTTTGGATATATTTTAAGAAGTGAGGTAGCAGGATTTTGTGGTCACATTCCTTGTTTCCTTAAGGAATCTGTAAACTAATCTCCTTAATTGCTATAGTAATTTATATTCCCACTGAAATTGTATACAAGGTCCTTTGTATCCACATCCTTGCCAGCATATTTTTTCTTGTTTGTTTTTTGTTGTTAATAGCCATTGTAATTGAGGTGAGATCTCATTATAGTTTTGATTTCCATTTCTCTGAAGGCTAATGATACTGAGCACTTTTTAAAAATATTTTTCAGCCATTTATATTTTCTTCTTTTGGAAAGCATCTATTCAGATCATTTGCTAATTTTTAATTGGATTACTTGTTCTTTTGTTGTTAAGTTTTTGAGTTCTTTACTTATCCTGTAGATTAACCTTCCATTAGATAAATACTTGGCAAAGACTTCTTCCACAGTCTTTTCACTCTGTTGATTGTTTCTTTTGCTGGACAGAAACTTTTTCTTTGTTGAAATTTAATTTGTAAATTTTTGCTTTTGTTTCCTGTGCCTTTGAGATTCTATCCAAAAATCATTGCCTGTACCAATGTCTCGGAGTATATTGTATTTGTTTTCTTCTAGTCGTTTTACTTTTAGGTCATTGATTCATTTTGAGTTGATTTTTATACAATGTTGAGAGACAATTCAATCTTTTACTTGTGGATAGCCAGTTTTCCCAACACTATTTGTTGAAGAAGCTGTCCTTTCTCCAGTTTATGTTTTTTGGCACTTTTGTCAAGAATCAGTTGGCTGTAGATATTTGGGTTATTTCTGGGATCTATATGGTTTATGTATCTGTTTTTATACCAATATAATGCTCTTTTGGTTACAGTGAATCAGTATGTCTTGGAATCAGGTGTTGCATGCCTTCAAGTTTTGCTGTTTTTGTTCAAGATTGCTTTGGCATTTGTTTTTTTTTTTTTTTTGTGTGTGTGTGTGTGTGTGTTTCCACATCAATTTTAGAATTGCTTTTTCTGGGTTTGTAAAAATGTCAATTTTTAATGGTATTTGGGTTAAATCTGTAGGTTGCTTCGGTTTAATCTATGAATGTGGGAAGGTTTTTCACCTTTTAGAGTCTTCTTCAATTTCTTTCATTAGTATTTTGCAATTTTGCTAGAGAAGTCTTTTGATTTCTTAATTAATTTTTAAGTTTTTTGTGACTATTTTGAACAGGATTTCTTTCATGATTTCAGCAAGTGGTATATATAAAAGCTACTGGGATTTGTATATTGATTTTTGTGCCCTGCTACTTTATTGAATGTATCAGTTCTTACAGTCTTGATGGAGTCTAAGATTTTCTAAATATAGAACAATATTGCTTATAATTTTCTATATATAGGATAATATCATCTACAAACCAGGATAATGTGACTTCCTCCTTTCCTGTTTGTATGCCTTTTATTTCTCCCTCATGTCTCATTGCTCTGACTAAAATTTCTAATACTACGTTGAATAAGAGAGATGAGAGTCTTAGAAGAAACAGTTCCTATCAAGTGATGGAGGTGTTCTATGGCACTGTTGAAGCTAGCTCTACCTTCTAGCCATGATCTTGGGCACTGGTGGCACTAGTAGTGATTTGTGTCCTGTGGCAGCTTTTGTTCTGACTAGTCAATGGTGCAAGCCCAGGTGCTGCATGGAGAGAATCAGTGCCAGGAACCTCAGAATTCCCTCTGCAGTGTTCGCATCTAGACCTACCAACATTGCCTCCTTAGAAAAGATAAGGGTGGCTAGTAGAGGGAACCAAGTAGGAATACAATAGTTTCTATTGCCATCCTACCTATCTGTTCCTTCAGTGGTAGTGGCCACCCAGGAGCAAAAACCCAACCAGAGATTGGCAAAGTTCCTTTCAGGAGCACCTTTTGGCCACACACACTCAGGTGGTGATGGATGGGATCCCCCCCACAAACCCCTTCAGCTGTAATGCATCCACAAGAGTGGACCTTAGCTCAAGCCAGGCAAAGATGCCCTTATCAATTTTCTGCATTTAATTTTATTGATAACTGCTCTATTTAGTATTTCTTTTTCTGCTTGATTTAGTCTTAATTTTTTCCAGTTTCTTAAGGTATAACCTTCTATTATTGATTTTAGAAGGTTTTTTTTTCCTTTTGCAATATGTACAATTTAATGCTGAATGTCTCCCTCTGAGCTCTACTTTCCCTTCATTCAATAAATTTAAATAAATTCTAGTTTTCAGTTTTATTTAGTTCAAATATTTGAAAATTCATCTGGAGACTTCTTGAATAATATATTTTAGACATGTGTTGTTTTAGTGCATATTTTGTTAGATTTATACCTAAGTATTTCATTTTGGGGTGTGTGTTGTTTAATCTCCAAATATTTTAGTGTTTCAACTAATTGTTACTGAATTCTAATTTAATTCCATTGTTTTATGAGATCATACTTTGTATTAGTTCTATTTTGATAAATATATTGTGTTGTATGTCCTAGCTTGGTGATTGTCCCATGTAAACCTGAGAAAATGTGTATTTTGCTATATTTGGAATATTTTAAATGTGAAAATTACATCAAGCTAATTGATAGTGTTATTCAGGTAAACTATATAGTCATTTATTTTTCAACCTGCTTAATCTATCACTTAGTGACAGAGTATTAAAGTCTCCCACTATAATAGTGATTTTTTTCTATTTCTCCTTTTAGTTCTGTTGTTTTTACCTCATGTACTTTGATGTCCTGTGTTTATATGCATAAATAGATCTTTTTGGAGACAGACCCCTTTATCATTACTAGTGTTACACTTTATTGGTGATACTTTTTCCTATTCTGAAATCACCTTTGTCTGGTATTAATGTAACAACTCAAGTTTTTTTTTTTTTTTTAATTGGTGTCAACATGGTCTATCTCTTCTCCTTTCCTATACATTTTCTGTATGTGCTTTCATAATTATAATGGATTTCTTGTAGGAAATATATACTTAGGTTTTTTTTATTACTTTGACAAATTTGTCTTTTATTTGGCAAATTAATATTAATACTTAAAATGGTTATTGATATTTTTATAATTAATGTTATATATATTAGTAGCTTTTAAAATAATCCTTGCCAGAGTCTTTTTTTTATTTATTTATTTATTTTTTTTATTGATTATTTATCGCATTACATAGTTCATGATATATCATCTTTCATACATTAGACTCAAATTGTGCTTTGAACTCCCATTTTCACCCCAAATACAGATTGCAGAATCACATCTGTTACATATTCGCATTTTTACATAATGCCATATTAGTGACTGTTGCAGAGTCTTTTTTTTAAATAAAATATTTTTTAGTTGTTGATGGACCTTTATTTTATTCATTTTTTTGTATGTGGTGCTGAGATATGAACCCAGTGCCTCACACATGGGAGGCAAGTGCTCTACCAGTGAGCTACAACCCCAGACCCAGAGGCTTCTTTTACATCCTTCTCTAGTTATAACATAGTGTATACACATAATTCCACTTTATATTCTCCCTTAGCATATCAATTATATTGCTTTTTGAAATACTTTAATGTTTGCAATATACATTTTAACTAATCTGAATCTACCTTAAAATAATGTGATGTAATTTCTTATGTAGTGCCGATATCTCAGAGGTTGCACTTGGCCCCTATGGTATTTTTATCCTTCATTTTATTGTTCATTTTCGATAATCATTCAAGACACTGAGACTATAATTGTTTTCAACCAGTAAATTTTAAATAAATATATGTAAAAGAAGCATTTTTTCTTCCATTTGTTCCTTCTTTGGTATTCTTCCTTGATCTATGTAGAACTGAGTTTCTCAACTAAAACATGTTGGTTTTCCCTAAAATATTTCTTTAATATTTCTTAGAGGACAGGTATTTTGCTTTGGATTGGTTTATTATAAAATATTGTTATTTTCATATTTGAAGGATATTTCATTGGTTATAAGATTCTACATTGGAGGTTTCTTAACACTTCAAATATATTAGGTCATTTTCCTATTGTTTGTGTAGTTTTTGATATGAAATGCACTGTAGCAATTCTTTTCCTTCTGTAAGTAAGGTGTCCCTACCCCAGATTTTAATTTTGTTTTGTCTTTGGTTACCTGTAGTTTGGATAGGATTTTTAATAGGATATACCTAGATTTAATTTTGGGGGGGGTAATTTATCCTGCTTGGTGTTTTCTGAATTTCCTGAATTTATAGCTTAGTGCCTATCATTAATTTTGGAAAATTTGCAGTCATTACTACTTTAAATATTTTTTCTCTATTTTTTCTCCTCCTTCTGAGATTTCAAACTTCTTGTATATTCTGGCCCATTTTTCTTTGCATTTCAGATTAGTGTTTCTGTGGATTTATCTTCAAACCCATTGATTACTTCTTTGGTTATGACAGATCATATTAAGACATCCTTAATATGTTGCAGTAGTTTTTTTTAGCTTTCTTTTTATTTCTTGGAAACTTTTATCTCTACTTATATTATCCATCTATTCTTGACCATTGCTTTTTATTAATTAAGAGCATTTAGCACATTAATCAGTTATTTTAAATTAGTTATTTAATAATTTCAAAATCTGTATCATACCTGAGTATGATTCTGATGTTTTGTTTCCTCAGAATATGTATTTTCTTTTCTTTCTCAGCAAGCCTTTTATCTTTGTTGTTTTTATTGAAAACAGACCTGATACATTTGGTAACAATAGGACTTTAGTGTGAGGATTTATGTTACTTTTATGTGGGATTGTCTAATTTTTTACAGGCTTTTAGGTTTCTCTTCTACCCTGTTTTTGCCTCTTTCAGTTTGAATTCCCTAAGTACTTCTCAGAAATTCTCTGTATAACTCCTTCAGCTACAATCTACTATTACATATACTGGAGCATACTGTAGATTTATTGGTATCTACTTTAAGTTGTAAGGAGGCTGAGTCTTCTACAACATTCTGATTAAATATCAATCCATTAGTGGGCTTATGTCTTTGGCCTGTGATCTCTATGAGTGTTTTCTTCCTAATAAAGTTCCCATACTCCTTTAAGTGAGACTAAAAGGTTAGCGGGAGCTGGAGTGAAAGGAATGTCATTTTCCAGGAGGGCTAACACTTTGGTAAAGTCTTTTACCCTAAAGAGTAGGTTTTTGTTAACAATAAAAAAATCATAAATTTATATCATTCTTAACTAGGAATTTACATCTTTATTTTTAGAGTTAAAAAGTATACAAATTTCCTTTGGTTAGATATTATTATTATTTTGAACTCCAAAGGGCCATTATTATCATTTTTTCTTGGTGCATCTTATATAATGGTGGTATTCATAATGCCAAATGTGTACATGCATATAATTTAATCAATTTCATTTCCAGTATCTTCCCTGCTCCCTCCTCTACCTTCTTTCTCTACTGCTCTCTTCTGTTATTGTTATCACTTTACTGCATTATATTCACTAATTTCATTGTGTGTTATGGTTTGAATGTGAGGTGTCCCCCAAAAGCTCATGTGTGAGACAGTGCAAGAGGAGAAATGATTGGGTTATAAGAGTCTTAACCCAATCAGTGAATTAATCCCCCATAGGGATTAACTGGGTGGTAATTGAAGTGGTAGGGTATAGCTGGAGAAGGTGGAAATTGGGGAGTGACATTGGTGTATATATTTGTATCTGGCAAGTGGAGTCTCTCTCTGCTTACTGATCATCAGGTGAGCTGCTTCCTTCTGCCTCATCTCAAGCCCCAAGGAATGAGGCCTGCTGTCTATGGATTGAGACCTCTGATAATATAAACCCTCAAGTAAACTCTTCCTTCTCTACAATTGTTCTGGTCGGGTCTTGTAGTTACAGCAGTGAAATACTTAAAACATTATGCTATATTTGTACATGGACACAGCATAATTTGGTGTGTTTAAGAATGAAATATATTTTTTTTTATTGGTTGCTCAAAACATTACAATGATCTTGACATATCATATATCATACATTTTTATGGGTGTTTATAGTGGTTATTTGTGGTTTTCCTTCTTTTTATACTTAAATAAACATGATCTACATATCTCTATCATTGACATGTCTGAAATTATCTTATCGGAGTTCTATGTAATTTTTGTTATTTAGGAAAAATATAGGATTCTTCTTTTTTCAATTTTTAATTGTTATTTTTAGTTATACATGACAATAGAATCTATTTTATTTATATAAGCATGGAATATACCTTATTCTGTGTGTGTGTGTGTGTGTGTGTGTGTGTGTGTGTGTGTGTGTTTTGCTGGGGATTGAACCCAAGGCCTTAGCATGTGAGGCAAGCACTCTACCAACCGAGTTATATTGCCAGCCTGAATATCTTATTCTAATTTGGATCCCAGGCTTTTATTAATTATGCCCCAAAACAGGGCATTGTGAGTTGACTATCATGGCCATAAAATTTGTGGAGACAAAATATGTGATGGAACTTGTTCCAGTTTTTTCTTCCACAATAGTACTGATACTTTTGTTTTGATGCACTTCTAAAAGTATTCTGTGGGAGTTGAATTCTCTTCATGTCAGATACTTACCTCTAAAACTTAATTGTTGAAACTTTCAAAATGGACTTAATTTCAGAATATTAGTATTAAAAGAAATCTTAATGACTCTCTAAAAAGTAATGTGATTCGCATTTTTCCCCTCAGGATACACTTTGTATTTTCATTTTCTTAACAGTGTTGAAGAACAGATATTTTGATGAAGTCAAACTCATAATTTTGTTTTTGTATGGAGTATGCTTTTGGATATGTATCTAAGAAAACTGCCTTAATTCAAGGTGACAAAAATATTTTCTTTGGATAAATGTTGTTTTCTGAAAGTTTTACAGTTTTAGATTTTAAACAGATCTATGATCCATTTTGAGTTAATTTCCAACCTAATATGGGATATGGATAAAAGTTCACATTTATGGATATAAATACACAATTTCCCAGCACTATTTTTAGAATAGATTGTCTTATCTCCAGAAAATTTTCTTTCAAGATAGCCTGAAAAAGTTCTAAGCTTACTAATTCATTCTGGTAGCTTTTTGTGTATTCTACTGGATTTTCTACATAATAATGACATCTGTGAATAAAAAAAGTTTTAATTATTTTACAAAGTGGATGTTTTTTATTTCTTTTCTCACCTAGTTTCACTGACAATAACCTATGGTACAATGTTGAATATAAGTAAAAGTAGACATCTCCATTTTAAAAAAAATATTTAAATGACAAAATTACATACCTTAAAGATACATAATGTGACAATTCAATATACACATACACTGTATATAATATACAGTGTATATATACACTAATATATATATATATACTACGTATATATATGTATATATACTATATATACTACTATAGCCAACTGTCAAATTAGTTAACACATCCATTGTTATTGTGCGTATGGTATGTGCATGTTGAGGCCACTTAAAATCTGCTAACATCAAATTTTGAGAAAATAATAGTGTTATTAACTGTAGCCACCATGTTGTGTATTAGACCCTAGGACTTATTCATTTTAATTCATAATGTAACTAAATTTTGGATCATTTAACCAACACTTTTCAATTTCTCCATGTCCTGACCTTCATAATTCTACTGTCTTCAATTATGAATTTGACTTTAAAAATATCAGTCTTTTAATCTATAAACATCGGATTTCTTTCCCATTTATTTGTATCTTCTTCAAATTTCTTTCATTAACTTTTATAATTTTATATGTACAGATCTTTCACCTCCTTTATTAAATTCATTCCTATATCTTTTATAGTTATTATAAACTTGTTTGCCTCTTTGTTTTTTGTACTTTGTTGTATGTAGAAACACAATCAATTTCTATATGTTGATTTGTATCCTTTAACTTTACTGAATTTACTAGTTCTACCAGTTACTTTCCTAATGACATGAGGAGAAAAAGTTAAGTCTCATTTTGCTATTTCTTTGGTCATGAGTAATATGGGAGATCTATTAATTTAATTACAACAACATGCTTTAATTTATTAGGTTATAAACTTTATGCTTTTCCTTTTCTCTTAAATCTTTTAAAAAAATTTTGTTATAGATAAACAAAATAAAGATATTGTGTCTATTTTTATGTGGTGCTGAAGATCAAACCCAGTGCCTCACATGTGTGAGACATGTACTCTACCACTGAGTCACAACCCCAGTCTCCTTGTTTTTTTTTCCCCTAATTTCTTCTTTTTCTTAAAAGTTTATAGGCATTTGGTATAGAAATTAATCTTTTAATTTATATGATACTATTGTTTCTCTTAATTTGATATATGACATTTTGCCTTTGCTTACTATATTTTGCCATGTGATATTTTATAATTAGGGTATCATAGTTTTACATAGTTGTGGGGTTCATTTTAATGTATTCATGAATGCATATAGCATAATTTGCTCCATTTCAGACCCAAATATTACCACCTTCCCTACCCTCCTTCTTCCCTTGGACACCCTACTTCTATAGGTCTTCCTTCTATTTATTTATTTTTTAATTGGTATACCATAGTTATACATAAAAATAGAGTTAACTGTGATATATTCATACAGATAGCATGATTTGGGCAATTACATTGATGCAGTCCCTCCCCTTTCCCATCCCATGCCCTTCCCCTCAATTCCCCAACAGTTGTCTTTTCTATTTTCATGAGATCCCCTTTTAAAAAATTGTGTGTCTCCAAAAGACTTAAAACAGCATACTACAGGGACACAGCCACATCAATGTTTATAGTAGCACAATTCACAATAGCTAAACTGTGGAGCCAAACTAGATGCCCTTCAATAGATGAATGGATAAAAAATAATGTGGCATATATACACAATGGAATATTACTAAGCAATAAAAGAGAACAAAATCATGGCATTTGCAGGTAAATGGATGGTGTTGGAGAAGATAAAGCTAAGTGAAGTTAGCCAATCCCCAAAGAAACAAATGCTGAATGTTTTTTCTGATATAAGGAGGTTGATTCATAGTAGGGTAGGGAGGGAGTAGTGTGTGAGGAATTTATGAATTCTAGATAGGGAAGTGGGGTGAGAGGGAAAGGGAAGGGGCAGGGGATTAGCAAGCATGGTGGAATGTGATAGACATCATCCAAAGTACATATATGAAGACACAAATTGGTGTCAACATACTTTATATACAACCAGTTATGAAAAAGTTGTGTTGTGTACATGTAATAAGAATTGTAATGCATTCCACTGTAATTTATTTTTTTTAAAAAATCAATCAAAAAATATTTGTCTCTCGATTCTGCATATGAGAGAAAACATTTGACTCTTGACTTTCTGAGTCTGGTTTATCTCACTTAGCATGGTATATACTCCAGTTCCATCCATTTACCAACAAATGATGCAATTTTATTCTTTATGGTTGAGTAGAACTCTACTGTGCATATATACCACATTTTCTTTGAAGACAAATCTGATATATATATCACATTATGACAATAAACATATCACATTATAAATCATAAAACTGAGGTGATTGCTTTTGTAAGAAGCATATGACAAACATTTATTATTTAAAATAATCTGATTTACTCAACTGAAACATGAATACAAGATAATGAACATCAGAAAAAATAAGAGCAAACACTTTGTTTTTATTTACAAACTATACAGAATATGAAAAATAAGCAAAGGGATTAACTAACACCTTGAACTCTTGGGAAACATTCTGAATTCCTGGCTTATTTTAAGAACAAAATAAGCTATTTCAATTCCCTCAACCAATTTCCAAATGTTCATGGTTTCATTAGTTCTGTTTTTGGTGTTCTATTTGTGGAGCTGTGATGAGAGCTATTTCACATCTCTAAGAACTTATAGTGCAGAAATAACAGAATCTCTGCACCATGGATAATTTAAAATAGAAATCCAAGATATACCACATTTTCTTTATCAATTAACCTATCAGGGATACCTAGGCTGGTTCTTTAACTTGGCTATTGTGAAATGCAATGCTCTAAACATTGAAGTAGCTGCATCCCTAAATAGTATGCTGATTTTTAGATCTTTTGGACATATACCAAGGAGTGGGATAGCTGAGTCAGATGGTGGTTCCATGCCTAATCTTTTGGTACCAGGGATTGAACCCAGGGGCACATAACGATTGAGCCATATTCCCATTAAAAAAAAAAAAACTTTTATTTTGAGCCAGGTGCAATGGTGCATACCTGTAATCCCAGTGGCTTGGGAGGCTGAGGCAGGAGGATAATGAGTTCAAAGCCAGCCTCAGTAACTTAGCAATGCCCTAAGCAATTTAGTGAGACCCTGTCTCTAAATAAAATATAAAAAGGTCTGGGGATGTGGCTCAGTGGGTAAACACCCCTGGGTTCAATCTCAGATACCAGAAAAAAATATTTTGAGACAGGGTCTTGCTAACTTCTTAAGGCCTCATTAAATTCCTGAGGCTGATCTTGAACTTGCAATCCTCCTGCTTCAGCCTTCCGAGTTGCTAGGATTACAGGTGTGCACCACCATGCTCTACTCATTCCCGTTTTTGGAAGAATCTCCATACTGCTTTCCAAGTGGTTGCATGAATTTGCAGCCTGCCAGCAATGTATGAGTCTACCTTTCCCCCCCACATCCTCACCATCCTTTATTATTGTTTGTATTCTAGAGGAATACCATGCTGACTGAAATGAGATGGAATCTCAATGTAGTTTTGATATGAATTTCCCTGATTGCTAAGGGTGTTGAAATTTTTTTTTCACATTTGTTGGCTATTTTCATTTTTTTTTTCTTTTGAGAAATGGGTTTAGTTTATTTGGCCATTTATTGATTGGGTAATTTGGGGGTTTTGAGGGGGTTAAGTTTTTTGAGTTCTTAATATATTCTGGATGCAAATCCCCTGTCAGAAGAGTAGCTGGTCAATATTTTCTCCCATTCTCCCATTCTGTGTAGGCTCTCCATTCACACTCTTGTTTCCTTTGCTGTGCAGAAGCTTTTTAATTTGTAGCCATCTTATGTAGTGATTATTGGTTGCATTTATTGAGATTTAGTAGTCTTATTAAGGAGGTTGGTGTTTATGCCAACATATTGGAGTATTGAGCCTATGTTTTCTTTTAGCAGTTATTTCTGGTCTCATTCCTAGGTCTTTGATCCACTTTGAGTTGATTTTTGTGCAGGGTGAGAGATAAGGATCTAGCCTCATTCTTATACATATGAATATCTAGCACCATTTGGTAAAAAAGGTTATCTTTCCTCCAATGTACATTTTAGGCACCTTTGTCAAGGGTCTTATGAATGCACCAATGTGGATTTGTCTCTGTCTTCTACTCCACTGGTTTTCATGATAATACCATGCTGTATTTGCCACATGATATTTTTAATGTGATCAAACCTTCCATGTTTTTTTTCTCATAATGTCTCCTAGGTTTTAAATGCCATCTTTAAAAATTCCCCTGCACCAAGTTTATTAAAAATATACAATGCCTTCTATTATTTTATCTATAAGTAACTAATTAAAATAAGCTTTTAAGGCTTTTTCAAGAATAAGAAACATGATAAAGCACAATAATCTTAGAAACACTTAATAAAGGGGTTATTAACAAACCTGAGAGCATGGTATAGAGAGCTAACAGAACATCATGTCTTACCTTGGGGCCAATAACATTGCAGAGAGGTGATGACCACTTCCAGGCCTAAAGCAATGAGGAGGGAAAGTTGTGTGTGTAGGGCAACCTCAGGAACACTGTGACATGGTCAAGGTACACAAATTAGTGTGTGGCAACCTGCAGGAAAGGTGTCAGGGCAAGACAATAAGTAAATAGGGATAAATCCTCTATAAAATCATTTTCCTTCCTCTAATCTATCACCAGAAATCAGAGACCAAGGAAGCCCATGGAATTTATTTATAGTAATGAGCCTCTCAAGCAAGGTGTGTAGTTGATATCCAACCAGAGAAGCAGAACCAATGGGAAACACATCCAATACATACACAAATCACTTCTCTGTGAGTGTGAGTGTGAGTATGTGAGTGTGTGTGAGAGTGGGGGAGTGAGAGTGTGAGAGTGTGAGAGTGTGAGTGAATGTGTGAGTGAGTGTGAGTGTGTGTGTGTGTGAGTGTGTGTGTGTGTAGGGGGTTATTACAAGGAGTTTCCTTACCCAATCCATTGTCAGGCTGGATGGAAAGTCCAAAGTCCATGGGGCATGCAATCAGGAAGGGAAGATCACAAGAAGGTAGACTCTCTCAATCAGGAGCTGAAGAGATTGAAGGAAGGTCCAGGGAAAGGCAGAGCAGTTGCAGACTCAACCACTACCTCAGGCCAACAGTCAGCAAACAGCCACAACAGCGTGAAGATCCCTAGATGGAGAGATGTTGAAAGGCTTCCTTCCTTTCTTTCTGCTGCTTTGTGTTTCTGTTCTCAGGGGGCTTAGCCTTCCTTTTAAAGGGCTTCCATCGGAATAGGCCAGGCCCTAACAAAATCTGCCTTTTGACTTACTCAACAGAAACTGATTAGAGACTTTAATTACAACTGCAAAATACCTTCACAGCAGTACCTAGGTTAGCCTTTGATTGAATAATTCAAAGAAGGTGTGTTTTCGAGAAAAGAGCTATTGCCTCAGGGAATTCCCCTTAGCAGCTCACAGCAGAAATTCTGGGGACTGTAGTTCAACCTAGCCAAATTGACATGTTTCATGAACTATCTTTTGGGGCATAGAGCAGGATGTTAGAAGGGTGAAGTCACCTGGAGAAGCAAACAGAAGATAACCAGCATGAAACACATGCTTATCTTTTATTTTCCAGTGCTGAACCCAGGGCCTCATATGCTAGGCAAGTGCACAGCATTTAGCTATATTCCCAGTCCCTTATCATTTCAATTGACAAAATGTTCATATAGTTGTGGTTACAAAATGATGTTTTGAAATATGTGTATATTGTGGAGTAGCTCAAAGTTAGGTATTCACTGGAGGATGTCATATGTAATTACATTTGTATTCCCAGTTAAAAGATGGTTCTTAAAGATAGAAGGACTTAAAAATCAGCATACTACAGTGACAAAGCCACATCAGGGTTTATAGCAGCTCAACTCAACAGCTAAACTATGGAACCAACCTAGGTGCCCCTCAACGGATGAATGAATAAAGAAAATGTGGTACATACACACAGTGGAATATTATTCAGCCTTTAAAAAAGTATGGAATTACACCATTTGCAGGTAAATAGAAGGAGCTGGAAAATATCATGCTAAGCAAAATAAGCCAAACCCCAAAACCAAAGGCCGAATGTTTTCTCTGGTAAGTGGATGCTGATCAATAATGGCAACAGGGGTACGAAAGAAACAAAGAACTTTGGATTGTGCAAAGGGGAGTCAAGGAAGGGGAGAGGGGGTGGGGATGGGAAGGATAGTGGAATTAGATGGACATTATTACCCTATATAATGTATGGTTACAGTACCTGTGTGATTCTGAACCATGTACAGCCAGAGGAAGGAGAAGTTGTGTTCCATTTGTGTACAATATGTCAAAATGCATTCTATTGTCATGTATAATTAGAACAAATTTTTAAAAAGATAGAAGCATCTATTGTTTGGCATCGATTTATTTATTGACCAAGTAAGTAAGTACTTAACTAAAGCAATGAGTTAATACTTTAATGTAGGAAGTTAGGAGGGGCAAAAAGGAAAAACAGGCATAAAGACACACATATGTTAAGGGGATGTATCATTCCCTTCTTTCTTTTTGGGTTAAAGATAAACCCCTTTATAATCTATATCTTCTTCATAAATAAAAGTGAAACAAAAAAAACCAAATGGTTTTAATCTGGTACCTATGTGCATCTTCTCTTTCCATATATAACGTTTGCAAAATGTCACAGTCCACTGGTCAAGTATCTAAACGAAAAAGATACCAGGAAGGAAAAAAATATTAACAAAAGAGCAGCTCAGGAGGCTGGGGCAGGAGGATGGCGAGTTCAAAGCCAGCCTCAGCAAAAGCAGGCTGCTAAATAACTCAGTGAGAGCCTGTCTCCAAATAAAATACAAAATAGGGCTGGGGATGTGGTTCAGTAGTCAAGTGCCCCCAAATTCAATCCCCAGTACACCCTCAAAGAAAGAAAGTTCAAGAAGGTGGCTTTGGATGGCGTGAGGCGGCCATCTTCAGTAAAAGCAGACAGTGTGCAGGAAAGCCTTGCCAGTCTTCTTCTCGAAAGCTTGCAGCATGCCATCAATGTCATTCTCCATGTCACTCAAGTGCTGGATACACTGGCAGATCTCACAGATAATGAGCGCTCCCCGGGTGGCCTCTCTATGGTTGTCCACGATGTCCACGTTGATCACGTGCACTGGCTGGCAGGTTACCTGTTCTCTGGAATTAAGAACTTCCACCACCTGGTCGTAGACTAGCTCTTTACATGTGAAGATCAAATCAAACTCATCTTTACAGTCCTGGAACCTTTCTGGCCGGAGCTTGATTCTCCTATTTCTGTCTAACATACGTAAAATGCCATTCTGGGCATAGAAGTTTTCATCCTTCCTAAGAAGATCGTGGAACATCTCATCATATGTGGTTCTGAAATCATAAACATTTTGCTTGCCAGGTGCTGGTCCTGGAAGCCTCAAGTGAGTTCCTGTTCCAAAGGATCTGACATTGAATCCTCGTTTGCTGAGGAGGCGGTGCGCCTCCATGCTCCGGTTCTGGTTATTGGAGCACACGACAGCCACCCGCAGATGCCACCAATGGAGATCCATCGCCATCCTGTACTTCCACCCACCTGCTTCAGCCAAAGCACAATGGAAAGCAGCTAATCCCAGTCAGGGATGAAAACAGCTTTATGCAACTCAGAGCCCGGGAATGCCAAGCAGCCCGCTGGTCCCTAGAACCAAGGAGAGACCCCCGAGTTATAGTCAGGTTTTTTCCTGTTGCAATTAGGTCCTGAAAGAATTCCCCACGCAAAGACACTTCACCGGGAGAATTCCAATTTTATTGCAACAAGCTGTGTGCTTATATAGAACTAAGGGGGAGATGGTAGGGCTTAGATAAATGGCAGGCCACCCGTTTATTGGCAAGTTCTTCCAGATATCAGCTCCGGAGCCCAGGAATTAGTTCTTATTGGGGCTAAGGTTCCCCGCCAGCGAGGTTTGAAATTGGCGCCGGCGGGAGAGTTCTTTTCACAGGGCGGGAACTTTTCACGCCACTGCAGAAAAGAGGAAGGTAGGAAGAAGAGGTCCTTAGGCGCCATGTTGGGTTTTTTTCCTCTGGGGTACGGCTGCCATTTATACTTTTCCCAACAGGCCCAACAAGAAAAATTTTTAGAGGAGGAAAGTTTGGGGGCTCACGGTTTGGGAAGTCTTGTCAGTAGAAGGCTGGCTGTATTCCTGGGGGCTTCAGATGAGGAGGAACATCATGGTGGAAGAACGTGGTGGAGGGAAGCAGCTCTCGCGATGACCAGAAGCCAGAGCCAGGTCTGCACTTGCCACATACAAATATATACCCCGAGGCCACGCCCCAGTTCCCGCCTCCTCCAGCCACGCTCCACCTGCCTCCAGTTCCCACTCAGTTAATTCCACCAGGGATTAATTCACTGACTAGGTTAAGGCTATAACCCAATCATTTCTCTTCCAACCTTCTTGTGTTCTCTCTCCTGAGGTTTGGGGGACACCTCACCTCCACACCATAACACCCTACCTCTCCCAAGGGCAGGCTTCCCAAAGGTCTGGCCACAGTTGGCCAAGGCCAAGTGCTCTCTCCTGAGGCCCACGTGCTCTACACAGCTGCTGCTGGCCCGCAGGGTCAGAGCCTGGTTAAGAGTTTGGTTTTTCTGAGGGGAAAGATAGAGGCTTAGTGTGAGGCAGCAGTTCCCTTAGCTAAGCCACCCAGAACTCAAACAGTGGGAATGCCACATCTCCCTGAGGCTTAGAGTGAAAAATCCTGAGACAGGAGGAGCAGTTTTCCCTGGCTGAACCACAGACTGCTTGATGCATTAATTGAATATTAAAAATACAATGACCAAAACTGTCCACCAGATTTTATTAATCCTTTGTGATCCAGGAGCATTCTTGGGATTACAGTGGGAAGGAGCCTTCAGAAACTGAAACCCAGATCTGTGAGTTTGCACTTGGTCTGATTCTCACAATCCTTTGACATGTCAGACACTGGGAGCATTTCACCCAGGGAGCACAGAATAGAGAGGCTGAAGAGAGCCTGGCTCTCCTCAGCTCTGTGAGTCCTGAGGCTGGCTACAGTTGCTCAGAAAGTTGGAAGAGGGTGGGAGGGCATTTTATTCTCAGCTCGACCAACCAGTGGGTCTGTGCCCACCAGTCTCCCGCAACTCACTTGGGCTGGCACTGGCCATATGCCAGTACCGGCCATGTCCCAGTACCACCCTGGTCCCTGACTCCCTCCTGAGTCCGGCATTCACCAGTCTCCTGGACCTGCCATGTCTGGCATCAGTTTGGGACCCAACAGGGCCCTCCAGCTCCCCAGTCCACAGTCTCCAAACTCCTCCCTAACCCCCAACTTGTCCCATCACATGGAGCTTTACTGGCCCATGGGTCTCAGTGCCTGGCTCTGGTCCACCAGACACAGAACAATTCAGCCCCAGACGTGGCTAGGCTCCACATTCCTTTTGGCTGCCAGACTCTCCAGATCCAGCACACAGCTCTGAGACAGGTGCACAGGTCCTGGTGCCCAGGTCTCAGGATGAGCTGGGAGAAAAGCACTTGACTGGGAATCCAAAAGGGCCAGGGTGAGAGAGATTGACTTTGGAGACTAAATCAGAGACCAGAAATTATCAGGTTTGCAGGTGATATGAGGGGCCAAGAATAGACTCCCACACCACACAAGTGGAACCCAAACCCTAAGAGATTCCAGTGTGTGGGGGGTGGCAGCCTTCTACAGTGTACTGGAAATTGTTGGGCCCTGAAGGTGCACTAACTTAAAATTTCCAGACCAGTTGGCACCCAGGAAAGAGACCTGAGAATACCTAGAAACCCCACCCATCCTGAGAGTGGAGCAAGCGTCATATACCAGACAACCCCACCTACCTTCTGAGAAGGTAAGGGGAGAAACTTTTGAACTGCAACAGAAATTTTCAATTTTTTTATTAGTTGCTCATGACAATACAATGATCTTGATATATCATACATTTTAATAATTTTTCCACGTGTACAGGTTGCAGAATCACATTGGTTATACAGCCACGTTTATACATACAGCGATACTAGTGTCTATTTTATTCTGCTGCCCTTCCTATCCCCCCTTCCCCTCCCCTCCCATCACCTCAAGTTCTCTTTTTTTAATTCTTTTTTTCTTTCATTTTCACACACATTTCTACCATTTTTGAAAGCAAATATCTTTCACGCATCATTTTATTGAGGACTGGGATATCTGAATAGTATATTACAGTTTTGTTGCATATTCTTTTATTTTTACTCTTTTCATTTTTAAAATGTTTTAAAATTACTCTATATATAGTTCCCTTTCACTTATCTGTTTCCCTGAGCCAACTACTATAGTGAATTCTTTGCAAATCACACATGTTTTGAGAGTGGGTTGCTCTTTTCTCTATGGTACTCTATCCTGTGAACTCTAGTCACCTTGTTATCCCTTGACTTTCAGCTCCATTTCCATTACCTCAAGTATGCTGAGGTTACTCCACCTGGATTATTTTATCCTGAACATCAGCCTAGAAACGGAAGGAAAGAATCTGAGGTAATCATAGTACTCAGTTGATTTGTTTTTCCCTTCTCTCTAGGATCACTATCTTGCTTGCTTGATAGATGCTGTGTTAAAATCCAATTGTTTCATGTATTTTTCTGTTTAAATTTTTATTGTTATTATTTGAGGAGGGAGGGCAAATCTGGTTACTATCATTCTATATTGTTCAGAAGCAGAATTTTCCATTATGAAAATTTAATATTAATTTGAATGAATATAGTGATTTTTAAAAATTATCTTTAGTGTCCAAAAAACCTTTGTTAAAATTTCAATTTTAATGTTAAATATCTTCATGACCTTGGAAAAATTCACTTAAGGGTAAGACTGAGTTTATAAACAGTGCAAATAATGGTTAAGAGCGTGAGCTCTGATGTCAACAGCACAGCTGGAGAATCTCAGATCTCACTGTGCAGGAGCATGCCATTTGCCTCATGATACATAGCTAACCTTGAAATGCATTTTCTTAGTGGAATTGTAGATCCCAGTGCTGCAAGAAAGGATTTAAATATATTCATTTAGTTTATTCTCTCAGGCTCACCAATGAGTTAATCCACTCTTCCTTTTGATTAGGACAAAGATCAGGAGTATTACATGAAGGAAGGGCTTCCACATGGAAATATGGAGCAGAGAATAAGTAACCTTTCCCCCAAATCAATCAGCTCTTGGAATAAACACACAGAAAGAACCCTGATTAGTGTCCAAGTTGAATTACAGATGTAATTTTCTAGGATTCAGTAAAAAGAGGTGATTGTATAAAATATCTTAAAACCATATTTACATCAGTTAGAATCTTTTAAGTAGTTGAAAGTAAGGTTTTCTGTGAAATACCTCTCTCAGATAATGAGACATTGATTATAACGGCATAGTCCACATTATGGTCTTTTCAGTGGATGAGCTTCTGTACTATATATTTGTGATATTCCAAATAAAACTATGGAAAAATAGTAGTGAGAGACTCTTCCTGTGATTTACAAAGAATACCATATCTTAATAAGACATTGATTGGTGATTGTGGTACAGAAAAATTTCCATGTGTACAGACGCATGTAATGTAGTGTCAGGAAACAAATTGAACCAGCAACTAAATTTTGGAAATTCCACCTAAATTTACTTGGTATTTTTCATAAAAAGAAGGGTAAATAACTACCCTTTCTTATAATTTTATTCTTGGTTTGGACCCGGGTCAAATATAATTAGGAATTGTAAATAGGAAATGTAATATCTACACTCTTTAAATATGTTTCATGTATGGCTCAGCAGCTTGGATTGTCTTGCTATTTGTTTCAGTCTGTTTTATTAGAATGGCAAAAGCTTTCATTTCATTGGCCTAAGATTAATACACTGAGAAATTTTATCCACTAAAAATAAGATTAACTGATTTTTCATACCTAAACCCAATTAAGCTGCCATGCCTTGTCTTTCAAATAACTGTATATTCAGTCTTGATTTTCACTTTACTTAGTTTGCAGATCAACATCAACTTCTCCATTTATGTTGCTGCATAAATGATTACATTCCTAGTATGTGTTTTACCTGTATTAAATAAAATTGAGCTTTTCCCTTAATGATTCTAGTCTAATTAAGAATACAAAATGATCAAATATCCTTCCGACTTTAGTTCTCTGGGAGTCTGAGAAAGGAGTGATAAGTACAGGTTAGGGTAAATAGAAAGCTTTGGTTGAAAAAAATGTCCTTAAGGATTAGTTAGTAATTACATAAATGAAGAAGAAGAGGAGAACATCCCTATATGTAAGAACAGTATGGAGTAAGGTTGAGATTGGTGTGAGCAAAGAGCAAATTATGCAGAAATTTCATGAGAAGTAACATTGGAAAAATAAGGTTGGTGATATAGAATCAAACCTAAACAATGAAATCACACAAAAGTATTCAAGAGTGGCATATTGGCAAATAGCACACCCTTGATGAATTCTGTGCAGAAGAACAATGCTCTCAAATTTGTGCTTTAAGAAATCAATAATTCATATGATAAAAATCAAAATATAGGAAAATGTAATAGACTTCTATAGTAATGTAAGCTCAGAACACAGAGAAACAAAGGAAAATAGACAAATCTATAATTATAACTATGAGATTTTCACTCATGTCCCCTCTCCAGAAATTGATAGATTTTATGGACAAGCCACAAATAAGGATATGAAAACACAGCTAACAAGGTTTATTTGGAAAATATATGCATTCATATAACAGTTTCAACCATCTATATATAGATCCCAAAGAAAGTCTAAAAATAAAATACATAGTACACATGTGCTGATAACTATATGATAAAGTTAGACATCAATAAAAACATGGCAACCGATCCCTATACATATAGAAACATAACACTAAAAATTCTACATGATTTATGATTCAAAGAAGACGTAATAAAGACTAAAATATCTGGAAATGAATAACAATAAAAACACCACATTTACAATTGTGGAGGAAGCTAAACTGGCACATAAAATTATCTTAAAATTGTTTGTTGTAGGGCTGGAGTTGTAGCTCAGCGGTAGAGCACTTGCCTCGCAAGTGTGAGGCACTGAGTTTGATCCTAGTACCACATAAAAACAAATAAACGCATTGAGTCCATATACAACTAAAAACATTTTACAAAATTGTTTACTGTAATTTAGGACTTAAGAATGAAATTTGGCCAGGCATGGTGGTGCACACCTGTAATTCCAGTGGCTTGGGAGGCTGAGGCAGAAGGATTGTGAGTTCAAAACCAGCCTCAGCAACAGCAAGGCACTAAGCAACTCAGTGAGATCCTATCTCTAAATAAAATACAAAATAGGGCTGGGGATATGGCTCAATGGCTGAGTGCCCCTGAGTTCAATCCCCAACCCCCCCAAAAAAAGGATGAAAATTGCATTAGTAGTCAAATTTGATGTTTGAAAAAGTACAACAGAGTCAACTCAAAGAATTGGAAAAGAATGAATCTGACACAATTTTCCTATGTACGTATATGAATACGTTACAATGAATCTTCATATCAAGTACAACCACAAGACTGGGATCCTAATTAGAATAAATTATACTCCATGCTTGTATAAATATGTGAAAATATACTCTACTGTTGTGTATATCTAAAAAGAAAAAAAGAAAAGAATAAGTGTACAATAGGTAACAAAACAGTATTAATAGTGACAAAAAAAGAATCAACAAACTCAAAATATGGTTCTTTGAAAGTTTTAGTAAAATAGATAAACATCTATCAAGAATCTGCCTCTTTATCACGAGTTGAATTTGCCATTTTTAATTGTCTGGATGACATTTTTACCACTCTCTCCCTAGAACCTAATACATATCAAAAATATTGCTTTTAAATTAATACATAAGCTTTGTCTCATTGGAGATGATGAACCACCAAGTGTATGAGCAACAGGATTATATGGAAGTAAAACAACACTTGTTTAAGGTCCAATGCCTTTATCAAGTCTAGGCTAGGCTGTATAATTTGAGGAAAGTAACATTTTCTTTGGCCATTTAAAAGAGAAATGTGGTGGCTGGGGTTGTGGATTAGTGGTAGAGAGCTTGCCTAGCATGTGTGAGGCCCTAGGTTTGATTCTCAGCACCACATATAAATAAGTAAAACAAAGGTCCATTGACAACTAAAAAAAATATTGAAAAAAAAAGAAATATGAAAGAGACTTGAAATTCACTCTTCTGATTCTTGGACTTTAATTCTGAATCTATAATTTTTGTTTCTACATTGGAAATTTCAGATTTATCAATTTGTTTATCTGTTTGCTCTGAATCTCTCTCAACTAAGATTCATTGGGTTACCTTATCTGTTTCATTTTCAGTGTGTACCCAAGACCTAGAACTTACCAGTCCTTGATAAATATTCATTGGGTAATTGAATGAACATTTTAAATGGATAGATTTATGACACACAGGTTGAAGAGAGCCTGAGAGATAATGGGCAATGATGCTTTTTTTATTTCTTATTGGGTTATATATTAATAAAGCCCATCATAAGTTGAAATATTGTAAGTTGAAAAGGCACTTAATAGATATATAACATACTGAATATCACAGCTCAGCCTAACCTACCTTAAATATACTACCTAAATGTGCTTAGTATCAACCTACAAATGGTCAAAATCATCTATCACAAAGACTGTTTTGTAATAAAATCTGGAATATTACACATAGATTGTCATTTTGTAGACATAATGGTCTATCAAAAATAAAACCACACTATCTGAAAGATGCTGGCAATACATTAAACTACAAATTGTCTTTGGTTCATCCTCATAATATGTGGCCTATGGGGAGCTGAGGCTCAAGGCTGTTGTCTAGCATTAGAAGAGAGTTCTAGTACCACAAACTGCTAGCTCGAGAAAGAACAAATTTCAAAATTTGAAATACAGTTTCTATCAAATGTGTGTAGCTTTTGCACCATTGTAAAGTTAAAAAATATATATATAAGTGGAACTAATGAAGGTTGAGGACAGTCTGTATACATGTACATGGATTGGGAGAAAATTCCCAAGGGAGTGCTAGTTTTAGAAAGCATTGGAATATTGGTGCTAGCTGAAGTGATGAGGAAAAGGAATCATTAAAGAAAACAAAGTGTGGGCCCCTCTGTTTTTAATGGTATACAATTTTCTACTTAAAATTTAATGTAGGGTTATTGTATAGATTTTGAAAAAATAGAGAATTGTACATTCAAAAAGTATTCTTGCTTATGATTCACTTAAAACTCTAGTTATAATAACAAGATATATCAATTGTCTGTTCTGAGGTTGTATGTGGGTGGTTGGGAAAGGATTTGGAGTTATTATTAAGCAAGCAGGAAACATGGCTCCTGTTTTTCAAAAAGCTTGCAATTAAGTTGAAGGGACAAAATAAGTCCCATGAAGTAATCAAGAATAAATCCAAAGTAATATATGATTAAGGGCATAAACACACATAAAATTAAAGCTTGAAAGTTGTGTTGAATGCCAGAGGTGTAAATCTGTGATCAGTGTAGGCTGGAGAGTAAAGTAAGTCAAGTTTCACAAAAGAGACAAAGTTTGAATCAGGACATGATTGGATTTAGGAGTGGGTGGCAGGGATGACATAGCAAGGTAGGGAACTACGAGAGAGAGAGAGAGAGAGAGAGAGAGAGAGAGAGAGAGAGAGAGAATGTATGCTATTTGATTGAAAGCAGTTGAAGGTGTCCTTGGCTTTGCAGTTTTATAGATAGCTTTTGTATAATGCCATGGCATAGGAGCAGTATGACCTGGTGTCTAATCCCATTTTTGTCAGTGTGCGTTCTTAGAAAAGTTGCATCAAGCTGTGTACCTTAGTAGGTCTACAATTCTTATAGCTCTGGAATTACAGGAAATATACAGAAAATTTATCACTTTTAATAATCAGCCCCCCCATTTTGCTTCCTTTGGCTTTCATAGAAAGCATGCCATTAATGGAGAATGAAGGTTGACTTGAGAGGAAGAGCAATGATTTAGGCAAATATTACTTCTCTAACTATAATAATTTTTATAGACTTAAGAATATTTTAAACCCGAGGCAAAGCCGAAGGCAGGTTTGCATAATGATTGATATAAAAGCTATGTCACCTCCTACTCAGCTATTCAGCTTATACCCAGAATGGAAGAAGTCTCTGAAACACAAATTTATGTAATGCAAAACTTTCCCCAAGAAGTACCTAATTGCATACTTAAGTACTTGTAACCAGGGATATGTTCAATGTTTTATAAGTACTCCGTAATTTTCAGAATCCACAGGCAATTTGCCTCCTGTAGTGAAATCCTTCTCATTGACTACTATATACTCCTGCCAAAGGCAGACAAAAGTGCAATTTTATGCTCAGTACCTTCTCATTTTCAACCCTGTTAGTTTTTACAGTTTCAAAGTTAGATTCTATCTCTCTCTCCATTCTTCTCTCCTTCCTTCCATCCTTCCCTCCCTATCTCCTTCTCTCCCTCCCCTCCTTTCCCCCTCCCTATACCTCCATCTCATCCATGTTTCTGAATACCCCTTATTTTTATCTAGAAGACAGCTTCATTCTTTCCCCCCTCCAATGATAATGTTAAGGTTAAATTTACCTTCATAATCTCTGTTGATAAAGGCTTTATGAGAATCTGCATTCAGACAGTTGAAGTTTTTCCTGTCAGCTTAAACCCAAGGAAAGAGGACCAAGGGTATGTTCCAATGCATAATAAAAACAATAATGAAAATTCATATTGGCTTGTCAGTAAAAACCCTTTGGAAGTCAGACCATACAATATATTGTTTATTAGTATACTAGTTGAGTAAGAATGTGAACACTATCAGAGCAGCAGAAAATGAGAAGTCTTAGTATTGAGTGAACATTCATTGAGGAAATTAATACTTGCATTTCATTCTGGAAATACAGAAGTTGAACTTTTCAAAAATGTTTTCATTCGGCTCTGCAGATCTGAAACACATCTTCTGGATCATACTGTTTAAGAATTAACTTGCTAGTAGTTGCCATCAGTGAATATGCTTTGAACTCTTATTCTCCTCTCTCCCTCATTTCACTTTTTTGTTTTCCCACACAGACCCAAACATGAATACTTGGCATATGCAGTAAAATACATTTTTCAATATTTAGAGCTAACTAGACATGGTTTTGCAAATGACCATAATATTTATACTTTCAATAATAATAATATTCTTCAGAATCAAAATAGAGGCATCAATTTTCTTATTTATCATCAGTTGATTTCAATCAAAAGTATTGTCAAATGTAAGGCTGAAGAAAAATTGCTACATAGTACTTATGATGTTGTATTCTCTCCAGCCTCAATTATTTGTAGCATTTTCAGATCATAGAAAACTAAAATAATCAGCAAAACAACAACAAATGCTCAACAATTGTCTAGGTGGCTATATGTTTTTTTCTCTTGAGGTTTATAAACTCTAAACTCTATCATTACTGGATTCTATCTGGGCTAAGTGAGTACTTCTGGTGATTTAGAACACATATTTTTTCACCTAGTATAAACCTAGTAGTTGTAGCACATGTATTCATTTACATATTTTGATCATTTTTAGGTGTACCTGTGGATCCTGTGTCCACAATAAAGGGGAAGAACTATTCTTGCTCTAATAGTTTTGGGATTATGGGCTTTAGGTTTAAAGCATAAAATGTTGCCCCTGCTTTCTATACACTGAATCCTTAAATCAGTCTATTTGTTGAGTTTTTATGGTCTGTGCTCAGAAGTGTGCTTTATTAAAATTGTTCAGAAGGAAGGCCCAGATATGCAATGGTCCTAAGAAAATTGAAAAGGTTGTTTTGGTCTTTGGCCTCCTCTCTTGGAATAGCTTAAAAAATCAGGAATATACAGTTACTATAATTATAAATTATTTGTCACGAGATAAATTCATATATTTAATAATTCAAAAAAATAAATGATTAATAAACTTTCACTACTTGACAAGCATATTACTAAACTCTTGGTCTAAATTGTAAATTATATTTCATGCATATATGATTATACACAAGGTATCCAAATGATTCTTACTTTTAATCCATTAGTCATTTTCAGATGTATCACAATCAAAGCCCCAAAGTTGAAAATAGTAATGCATGAATGGATCTCTGTTCCCTCTTGCTATTTCTTGTAAGCTAAACTCTGAATAAACAGGAATAATATTTCTTCCACACAGTTATTTATGTAAGGTGAAACTCATTTGGACATATATCACCCTTTAGATAACATAGATTGAACTTTATACTCAGAAAGTAATTTATTAAGCCTTATTTTATGAGGCAAAATGAGAAAAAATACAGAAAAAGATACCTTTTATTCTTGCTGCCATTGCCTTTTGTCACATACTCATTACTTCTCACTGATTCTAATTTAATGTTTCTCCATTGGTTGATTCCCTTAAATCCATCCTTTACTCTACCTACAGAATGATTTGTTTAAAATACAAATCATACAGCTTTATTCTTCCTTGACAAAATAAACTAAGAAATGCTAACCATTGTCATTCATTTTTCCATTAAAAGGGTAGCATTTAAATTACTTAATCCAATAACTCCAAAAGGGAGATCAGTGGAGTAGAAGAAGGGAATTGAAAGGCAGGAAGGAAGGACAAGAAAAGGAAAGAAATGTAAAACAAAATTGACCAAATTATGCTGTGTACATATATGAATATAATACCTGTGTACATATATGAATTTCACCTTTATGCATATATAAATGACTAATTTTAAAAAATATTTTTAGTTATAGATAGATGCAATAAAGATATTTTGTTTATTCACTTTTTATGTGGTGCTGAGGATCGAACCCAGTGCCCCACATGTGGAAGGCAAGTACTCTGCCACTGAGCTGCAATCCAGCCCTGACTAATTTTTTAAAGGAAATTATAAATCAATAGAAGGAAAAAAAGTAGAGGAAGGGGGAGCAGGGGAAGGGAGGAAGGAAGGGAAAGAGGAACTTCTGGGGACTCAGGTGGAGTAAATTGTATTTCATGCATATACAATTATGTCAAACTGAACTCAACATCATGTAATATGATGCACTATAAAAACATTTTAAAAAATCTTATTTCCAACTACAACCTTCCATGCATCCATGCTTCAACCATTCTTCCCTCAGTTCACCAAGCAAGAAATATATACTCCAATGGTCATGCTTTTATTCACATCCACTTTCACCATCTGAAATGCATTTTTATCTAACAAAATCCATTGCAGATCACCTCTCCTGTACTTTTTTTAAGTCCACCCTGATTCTCTTACTTGAAATTTACTTTTTAAAAAAACAATGCCACATCTCTGTTTTAACTCTTCTTATTTATAGCATCTAAACCATTCTGATAGGTTCAGGTTGAGGCATAATCCTTTATCTTCCTAAGTGAATTTTAGTACCTTGTGTCTTTTTTAAGAATTGGTCCATTTCTTCCAAGTAATCTAATTTTCTGACATGCAGTTGTTCATAGGATTCCCTCAAAATCCTTTTGTTTTAAATTTCTTTATCGGTATAATATCAGTAGATTACTACCATTAGTCCTTTCTGTATCCTGATTTTAGTAGTTTTGAACCTTTTCTCTATTTTATTAGTGTTAACTGAAGACTGAGGTAATTTTCAAAATATTTTACAGTCCTTATATAGGTATGATGAATCTGCTTGTGACTGCTTTAAATCATATTTAATCTTTGTAATATTTAAATATGCTACAGGGTGACAGCTCTAACAATGCATGTGAAATCTACAAAATTTGACATTTATCAATACATTGAAATACCTGATATAAAAATATTGAATTTAAAGTCTGTTTATATTATCCCAACAAATTGCAATATCTCATTTTGTAATGAATGAAGAGGTAGAGATATTAGAGTTTCTAAAACATCAAGGCTTGCAAAGATTTTAAAAGTTGTAAGAACATAATTTAAAAAATTATCATCCAGTTGTTAAGGCAAATTTCTCTCATTGATGTTGATTATAAATAATTTCAAAAGATCAGAGGATAGTCTAAAGCAGAAGTGTATGACCACACCACTCCAATCATGTATGTATGCATGTGCATGTATATGTGTGTGTGTGTATACACATATACATATATGTATATATAATATATGTGTGCATATA
This sequence comes from Spermophilus citellus, assembly GCF_964194105.1. NCBI lineage: Eukaryota > Metazoa > Chordata > Mammalia > Rodentia > Sciuridae > Spermophilus > Spermophilus citellus. Next base: position 114,319,313 of record NC_138190.1, on the reverse strand, counting down.
TACATATATATGTATGTATAATATATATTTGTATATATATAATATATAAATTGGCTAAAATATAAGTAGACTGATTCATCTAACTAAAGAAGCAACTACAAAAACTGAGGGAATAAAAAACAATGGAAGCAGTCTGAAATTGAGTAGCTAAGATTATGGAAAGAAAGACACTAGAGGCAATTCCTTCCTTCCCAGCCACTTTTCCTTCAGGAAATTTACTAATTTCCCACTCAGAACTTGGAGACCAAAAGAAAACTATGGTTTGAAGTCAAGACCTAAGAGGCCAAGATCATGGAGAACAAAGAAACATAGAAAGGTAAGCACAATATTCTGCATATAATACTGCCCCCAAGGAATTTTCTGGCTCTTAAGCTACAAATAATTGGATTAGGACTCCAAGAAACTAGTCAGAAAATAGTTTGCAAGAAATAAAAATACAGAGCATAAAGTCAGGCAATTGCCTAAGTTGGAGAAAGAAAAATTTATGTTCAGTGCTACCATGCAAGAATGATACTTTTAAATATCACAGGTTTTAGTCCTATAAATTGCCATGCTCTATGAACAAGGAAAATAGAAAATAAACCAGTGTGATATGAATTAAAGTGATTTGTTGTTACTGTATACCTTCCAGAAGAAAGTTAAATCCTTCTGAGAAGAGGATAATACTATCCAAAAGTTATATGATTTTTGTACACAAAATGCAGTATTAAAATACATCAGGGGCTGGGGATATAGCTCAGTTGGTAGAGTGCTTGCTCACATGCACAAGGCCCTGGGTTCAATCCCCAGCACCACACCAAAAAAAAAAAAAAAAAAGACGTGCAAGAAACAGAAGAAAATTATCAAAGCACAAGAGGAAAAATAAATAAAATAAATAAAAAATAAGAACTGATCCATAAGGCTGGAATTGTGGCTCATTGGTAGAGCTCTTGCCTAGCATGCATGAAGCATTGGATATAATCTGCGGGACCACATTAAAATAGATAGATAGATAGATAGATAGATAGATGATAGATAAACAAACAAAATAAAGGTATTGTGAACATCTACAACTAAAAATATTTTTTTAAAAAAATGGATCCTTAGTTGGTATAGATATTGGGGTCATCAAACATGGAATTCACTATATGTAAAACAAAATGAAATAACCTTACTTTAAAATTAAAGAATACCAAAAAATGAATTATAGCACTAGAAAATTAGTGTATTAAAAATAAATCAAGTGTAATTTTTTTAGAATTGAAAAATATAATATCAAAATAACCCATAAATACCCCTATGAGCAGATTGACAGAGCAGAGGCCAGTTTTGATGAACTATGACAATCAAAGTACACAAATTAAAATTAACAAAATAAATGTATATACAAAATATGGCAATGTGGGCTCATCCTAGAAATTCAAAGTTGATTGATGATCACTGTAACTCACCATGAGGTAAATAAAGAGGAAAAATACATAATTTTCTCAAAAGATACAGAAAAAGCATTAGTCAAAAATCAGTACCAGGGGCTAGGGATGTGGCTCAAGCGGTAGCGCGCTCGCCTGGCATGTGCTGGGCACAAGGTTCGATCCTCAGCACCACATACAAACAAAGATGTTGTGTCCGCCGAGAACTAAAAAATAAATATTAAAAATTCTCTCTCTCTCTCTCTCTCTCTCCTCTCTCACTCTCTCTCTCACTCTCTCTTTAAAAAAAAATCATTACCAATTCAACATAATGCTATAAGCAAACTAAGCATAAAAGGTAATCTTTTCAAGGAGACAGAGGGCATCTATGAAAAATTTATAAATACCATCACACATAATGATGTGATATTGAATACTTTTAAGTCCAGGAGCAAGACCAGTATACTCTGCTCACTATTTTTAATAAATATGTTTCATAGGTCATAACTAGTGAAATAATACAAAAAAATTTAAAAAAAATAAAAGGCATAAAAACAGAAATAAAACTCACTTATATATATAGCATAAGTGTTAATGCAGACAATCCTAAAGAGTCCTCTAAGTAATTAAAAGTAAATATTTTAACTTATCAAAATTAGAGGATAGAAAGCAAATATACAAAAACCCAATTCTATTCTCAGTCAACAATAATTTTAAAATATAATTTAAAATAAAAGAATTAAAATGATTAGTAATAAATTTAACAAAGGATTTACAATACTTTTCAATTGACAACTATGAAATTGTTGAGAGTTATTGAAGACAATATATTTAAATGGAGACAGATTTATGTTCATGGTTTCGTAGGTGTGATTCAAAACCACAGTGAAACATCATGCCATATAGATACAGCATGATAAACTATGGATGGATAAAATTTTAAAAAGGGAAATAACAAATGTAGTCACGATGTAAAGAAATTGGAATCCTCGGCCATTCGGTGGAACCCCGCCGGCCAAGCCCGCACTGACCCCCGGGCTGAGTACGGGATTTCAGACAGGGAAGGAAGGGATACAGTCCTATCCCCCACTACAGAAACTCCACCAAGGCAATCAGCGGCCACCATCTTGGAGAGCTGAAGTATCCACCACCACTCTCCGACAGACTGCAACAATAAAACAGGTCTGTGTCACTTAGCCCATCCCCCATACATCAGGGAATTCGCATAAAACCTCTCCTAGGCTTTCCGGGGGAGGGAATATCAGAGTGAGCCCGCATAAAGACTAGGGGAAAACTAGAGACACCTGACCTTCAACTCCCCCTCCCATCAGCAGCCAAAACGAAACCTGTCTAGCCAGTGCTGGGGGAGGGGCAAGCAGAAAAAAACAAAACGATAGAGTGCCGGGGATCCCAATAGGCAATTGTGCGACCCTGGAGACCCGGGCTGACTGATTCCCGCGGCCTGCCCCGTGGCCACAGAAGGCGCCGCAGAGAATTGATTAATTAGCCAGCAGGGAGAAAAGTGGCTGCCATTCGGTGGAACCCCGATGGCCGAGCCCGCACTGACCCCCGGGCTGAGTACGGGATTTCAGACGGGGAAGGAAGCGATACAGTTCTATCCCCCACAATGGAAACAAAACAATAGAGTGTCGGGGTTCCCAATAGACACCCTCCACACCCAACAAACGGCAGGCCCAGAGTACAGTTGAAACTGCCGAGAGCCATCACTCAGGGGAAATCTGGTCTAGCAGGAGAAACCAAGACTAGCAGGAGAAACCAGGGGACTAGAGGCCAGGCCCTCGCGACTGGGTGGCTGGAAACCGCAGGCCCGCCGGCGACAGTTCACCTACTGCCTGCGTAACTGGGCGGTAGGAGAACGGCCGCCCGCCGGCTACCGACCGCAGGACTGGGTGCCTAGAGATCGCCCGCCCGCCGGCGACCGATCACCCGCCCGCTGCCTGAGACACTGGGTGGCTGGAGACTGCCTGCCTGCCTTACCTGGAGCTGAAACCAAACAGAGACAGTCCAGTCACACAGCCCCATTAGGACACCCCAGCAAGGAGCCTGGGGCCCGTCATAGCAGAGCAGTGACGTCACTGGAGCTCAGCCATCAGAATTCCTTCCCAGCAGAATCCACGTTAGCAGGCACAGTTTAACAACACAAAGAAGAAACAACAGAGTAATACAGAACCAAAACAAACCTATAGAAGAGAGCAGAAACACGGCAATCAAATAGAGCTAGAAAGTAACGTGGACAACTTGAGAAAACAAGGGAAAAAAGGAGTACAAACAATGCAGGACAACTTAATTCTACAGGAGGACATAGAAATATCAGAAGCAGGGATAGGGAAAGAACTCAAGGCATACCTAACTCGAATGGAAAGGAATATTAGAGAAGACATGAAACAGCAAGTCCAAGCAATAAAAGTATATTTTGAAAATGAATTAAACAAACAAATTCAAATGGCAAAGAACGAGCTCTACCAGGAGATAGAGATCTTAAAAAAAATCAAACAATAATCCTAGAATTGCAGGAAAATATAAACCAAATTAAAAACTCAAACGAGAATATTACAAATAGACTTGATCAAGTAGAAGTCAGAACATCAGATAATGAAGACAAGATTTATCAACTTGAAAAGAATATAGTCAACACAGAAAAGATGCTTAAATCCCACGAGCAATCTATTCAAGAGATATGGGATGTCATAAAAAAACAAATTTGAGGGACATCGGGATAGAAGAAGGCACAGAGATTCAAACCAAAGGAATGGACAGCATATTAAATGAAATAATCCTAGAAAACTTCCCAGAGATGAAAGATGAAATGGATTGCCAAATCCTGGAAGCCTACAGGACCCCAAACATTCAAAACCATAATAGACCAACTCCAAGACATATAATTATGAAGATAGCCAACGTACAGAACAAGGAGAAAATATTAAAAGCTACGAGAGAAAGGAGGCAGATTACATTCAGGGGTAAACCAATTAGGTTAATGACTGATTTCTCATCACAGACTTTGAAAGCGAGAAGATCCTGGAACAATGTATATCAAACGCTGAAAAATAATGGATTCTAACCAAGAATACTGTACCCAGCAAAATTAAGCTTCAGATTTGACAATGAAATTAAAATCTTTCACGATAAACAAAAGCTAAAAGAATTCGCACCAAGAAAACCAGTACTGCAAAGCATTTTGAGCAAAATACTGCAAGAAGAGGAATTGAAGAATAGTGCCCAAAACTAACAGCAGGAGGTATCTCAGTAAAGGGGGAGGAAAATAACCAAAAAGTAAAACCAGCCAAACTAAAATAAATAAATAAAGAAGCATGACTGGAAGTACAAATCATATCTCAATTGTAACCTTAAATGTTAATGGCCTAAACTCACCAATCAAGAGACATAGGCTAGTAACCTGGATCAAAAAAACAAATCCAACAATATGCTGCCTTCAAGAGACTCATATGATAGGAAAAGACATACACAGGCTGAAAGGAAAAGGTTGGGAAAAATCATACCACTCACATGGCCCTCGGAAGCAAGCAGGAGTGGCCATACTCATATCGAATAAAATCAACTTTAAACCTAAGTTAATCAAGAAGGATAAAGAAGGACACTATATACTGTTAAAAGGAACCATCCACCAACAAGACATAAGAATTATCAATTTGTATGCACCAAAAAATGGAGCTGCAACATTCATAAAACAAAATCTCCTCAAGTTCAAGAGTCAAATAGACCACAACACAATAATTATGGGTGACTTCCACACACCACTCTCGCCATTAGACAGATCCTCTAGACAGAAACTGAATAAAGAAACTATAGAACTCAACAGCACAATCAATAACCTAGACTTAACCGACATATATAGAATATATCAACCATCATCAAGTGGATACACGTTCTTCTCAGCAGCACATGGATCCTACTCAAAGATGGACCATATATTATGCCACAAGGCAACTCTTAGTAAGTATAAAGGCGTGGAGATAATACCATGCACCATATCTGATCACAATGGAATGAAATTGGAAATCAATGATAAAAGAAGGAAGGAAAAATCCTACATCACATGGAAAATGAACAATATGCTACTGAATGATCAATGGGTTACAGAAGACATAAAGGAGGAGATGAAAAAATTCTTAGAGACAAATGATAATACAGACACAACATACCGGATTCTATGGGACACAATGAAAGAAGTTTTAAGAGGGAAATTCATTTCTTGGAGTTCTTACCTCAAAAAAAGAAAAAACCAACAAATAAATGAACTCACAGTACACCTCAAAAACCTAGAAAAGGAAGAGCAAAACAATAGTAAATGTAGTAGAAGACAAGAAATAATTAAAATTAGAGCAGAAATCAACGAAATTGAAACAAAAAAAAAACATTGAAAAAATTGATAAAACTAAAAGTTGGTTCTTTGAAAAAATAAATAATACAGACAAGCCCTTAGCCATGCTAACAAAGAGAAGAAGAGAGAGAACTCAAATTACCAACATACGGGATGAAAAAGGCAATATCACAACAGACACTATAGAAATACAGAAGATAATTAGAAAGTATTTTGAAACCCTATATTCCAATAAAATAGAAGATAGTGAAGATATCGATAAATTTCTTAAGGCATATGATCTGCCCAGATTGAGACAGGAGGATATAGACAACCTAAACAGACCAATATCAATTGAGGAAATAGAAGAAACCATCAAAAGACTACCAACCAAGAAAAGCCCTGGACCGGATGGGTATACAGCGGAGTTCTAAAAAACCTTCAAAGAAGAATTAATACCAATACTTTTCAAACTATTTCAAGAAATAGAAAAAGAAGGAGCTCTTCCAAATTCATTCTATGAGGCCAACATCACTCTGATCCCAAAACCAGACAAAGACACTTCAAAGAAAGAAAACTACAGACCAATATCTCTAATGAACTTGGATGCAGACATTCTCAATAAAATTCTGGTGAATCGAATACAAAAACATATCAAAAAACTTGTGCACCATGATCAAGTAGGATTCATCCCTGGGATGCAAGGCTGGTTCAATATACGGAAATCAATAAATGCTATTCACCACATCAATAGACTTAAAGACAAGAACCATATGATCATCTTGATGGATGCAGAAAAAGCATTTGACAAAGTACAGCATCCCTTTATGTTCAAAACACTAGAAAAACTAGGGATAACAGGAACTTACCTCAACATTTTAAAAGCTATATATGCTAAACCTCAGGCTAGCATCATCCTAAACGGAGAAAAACTGAAGGCATTCCCTCTAAAATCTGGAGCAAGACAGGGATGCCCTCTATCACCACTTCTATTCAATTTAGTTGTCGAAGTACTAGCCAGAGCAATTAGACAGACAAAGGAAATTAAAGGCATAAAAATAGGAAAAGAAGAAATTAAATTATCGCTATTTGTGGATGATATGATAGTATACTTAACAGACCCAAAAGGGTCTACAAAGAAGCTGCTAGAGTTAATAAATGAATTCAGCAAAGTAGCAGGTTATAAAATCAACACGCATAAATCAAAGGCATTCCTGTATATCAGCAACAAAACCTCTGAAATGGAAATAAGGAAAACCACTCCATTCACAATATCCTCAAAGAAAATAAGATACTTGGGAATCAACCTAACAAAAGAGGTGAAAGATTTATACAATGAAAACTACAGAACCCTAAAGAGACAAGTAGAAGAAGATCTCAGAAGATGGAAAAATGTACCCTGTTCATGGATAGGCAGAACTAACATCATCAAAATGGCGATATTACCCAAAGTTCTCCACAGGTTTAATGCGATGCCAATCAAAATCCCAACGGCATTTCTTGTAGAAATAGATAAAGCAATCATGAAATTCATATGGAAAAACAAAAGACCCAGAATAGCAAAAGCAATTCTAAGCAGGAAGTGTGAATCTGGAGGTATAGGGATACCAGAGTTCAAACTGTACTACAAAGCAATAGTAACAAAAACAGCATGGTACTGGTACCAAAATAGGCAGGTGGACCAATGGTACAGAATAGAGGATACAGAGACTAATCCACAAAGTTACAACTATCTTATATTTAATAAAGGGGCTAAAAACATGCAATGGAGGAAGGATAGCATCTTCAACAAATGGTGCTGGGAAAATTGGAAATCCATATGCAACAAAATGAAATTGAATCCCTTTCTCTCATCATCCACAAAAGTTAACTCAAAATGGATCAAGGAGCTAGATATCAAATCAGAGACACTGCGTCTGATAGAAGAAAAAGTTGGCTCTGATCTACATATAGTGGGGTCGGGCTCCAAATTCCTTAATAGGACGCCCATAGCCCAAGAGTTAATAACAAGAATAAACAAATTGGACTTACTTAAACTAAAAAGTTTTTTCTCAGCAAGAGAAACAATAAAAGAGGTAAATAGAGAGCCTACATCCTGGGAACAAATTTTTACCCCTCACATCTCAGATAGAGCCCTAATATCCAGAATGTACAAAGAACTCAAAAAATTAAACAATAAGATAACAAATAACCCAATCAACAAATGGGCCAAGGACCTGAACAGACACTTCTCAGAGGAGGACATACAATCAATCAACAAGTACATGAAAAAATTCTCACCATCTCTAGCAATCAGAGAAATGCAAATCAAAACCACCCTAAGATACCATCTCACTCCAGTAAGATTGGCAGCCATTATGAAGTCAAACAACAATAAGTGTTGGAGGGGATGTGGGGAAAAGGGTACACTTGTACATTGCTGGTGGGACTGCAAAATGGTGAGGCCAATTTGGAAAGCAGTATGGAGATTCCTGGGAAAGCTGGGAATGGATCCAACATTTGACCCAGCTATCGCCCTTCTCGGACTATTCCCTGAGGACCTTAAAAGAGCGCACTATAGGGATATGGCCACATCAATGATTATGGCGGCACAATTCACAATAGCTAGACTGTGGAACCAACCTAGATGCCCTTCAATAGATGAATGGATAAAAAAAAAATGTGGCATCTATACACAATGGAGTATTATGCAGCACTAAGAAATGACAAAATCATAGAATTTGGAGGGAAATGGATGGCATTAGAGCAGATTATGCTAAGTGAAGCTACCCAAGCCCTAAAAAATAAATGCCAAATGTCTTCTTTGATATAAAGAGAGCAACTAAGAACAGAACAGGAAGGAAGAGCATGAGGAAAAGACTAACAGTAAACAAAGACAAATGGGGGGAGAGAAAGGGAGAGAGAAGGGAAAGCATATGGAAATTTTATGAGACCTTCAATGATACACAAAATTATAAGAGGTTATGAGGGGCAAGGGGGAGGGGGAAAAAGGGGGAGAGAATTGAACAACAGCAGAGGAGGTAGAGAGGGAAGATGGGAGGGGAGGGGAGGGGAGGGGGGATAGTAGGGGATAGGAAAGGTAGCAGAATACAACGGTCACTAATATGCCATTATGCAATAATGTGAGTATGTAACATATGTGATTCTGCAATCTGTGTTTGGGGTAAAAATGGGAGTTCAAAACCCAATTGAATCTAATGTATGAAAGATGATATATCATGAGCTCTGTAATGTTTTGAATAATCAATAAAAAAATAAAAATAAAAATAAAAAACAAAAAAAAAGAAATTGGAATCCTCATGGATTGCTCTCAGGAATGTAAATTTGATGCAGATGTGTGGAAAAGTTTGGTAGTTCTACAAAAAGATAAAATGTAGATTTATGACTCAGCAATCCTACTCTTGGAAATTGAAAAATTGAGACTGAATTTGAAAAATAAAATTGAACTCAATTGAAAAACATCCCCAACAATTGAAAACAGAAGCTTGAATAAATACTTGTATACCAGTATTCACTAAAGCTTTAATCATAAGGGCTAAAAGATGGAGACTACCCAAGTGTCCATCAACAGATGAATAGTCAAAATGTGGTATATATTTAAATTCAATGGAATATTATTCATCCATAAAAATTAATAAGGTTTTCATATATATTAGAACATGGATAACATTTACTATATTCTAAGTAACAGAACCAGACATAGAGACAAATATTTTGTTGTTACTTTTGTGCAAAATATCTAGAGTATACAAATTATAAGGGTAGAAAGGGCAGGGAGAAAGGAACATGAGTGGATATTAACTAATGATAATAGAATTTCGGTTTAGGGGTTAAAACAGTTTTGGAAACAAAACATGTCGATTGTTGCAAGACACTGTGAAAGTAATTAATGCTACTAAATTATATATTTAATAATTAAAATGACATTTTCTGTTATATTATCACAATAAAAATTAAAAGACATGCAAAAATAAATATAATGTTATGGTATATGTTCATATGTAGTTATATATTTCATTATTTTTATATTAATTATATATTATACTTTATGAAGCTCCTATGGGTGAGTTCAGCACAGAGTAACCAAACTATAAATAATAGTTGTCCTCCATATTTCTTCCATTAACCCCAGCCTAGCACATCCTTGTAGCAAGCATGAACCACCAGTTGTTTCACTCAGAGAGCATATGGTCCTCCTGTGAACTTGTCTTAGGCCAATTGGGGGCTCTGTTTACTTGTGAACCACCCTTGAGTTTTGTTACAAAGTAATACAGTGTCCCCCAGCTCTTTAAAGTGATTTTTTCAGAGTCATTTTGGCTTCTATAACTCCTAATAGTCTTTTAAAAACTAATAATTACTTGCATGTTTGAAATTTGAAAACTTATTTTTATCATAAGTTTAAATAGTTAGAAATGCATTTTTTAAGGGCTGGGAATGTGTCTCAAGCAGTAGCGCTCTGGCCGGGCATGCGTGTGGCCCGGGTTCGATCCTCAGCACCACATACCAACAAAGATGTTGTGTCTGCCGAGAACTAAAAAAAAAAAAAAAAAAAAAAAAAAAAAAAATTAAAATTCTCTCTCTCTTTCTCTCTCTCTCTCTCTCTCTCTCTTAAAAAAAAGAAATGCATTTTTAAATAATTGAGAAACTTCTCAATTGTGGGCAATATTGTGTCTAGATCTAAACACTGGTTATATGGGTGTGTTCTTTTATTGAAAATTCATTTACAAAAGTGTAACATTTATGGTTTGCTCACTTTTCACAATAAATAATAAGCTTCAATAAAATATTAAAATGCAAATTACCCAATGTAGTTAAAACAGTTTGGGAAAAGAAAGCTCCTGGTTTTAAAGATCATAGTAAAGCTATTGTAATCTAGACACTGGTATATTGGCATAAGGATAGACAAGTAAAATTTTTAAATCAAATAGAGAAACAGAATAAAGCTATGTGTTTGTGGTCAATAGGTTTTTGAAAAAACAGATGACAATTTATTGGGAAAAGGAAAATCTGTTTCAACAAAGGTGCTTGAAGAATCAGATACTTATGATGAAAATGAACTCAAAGTATTCCTTATATAATATTAAAACCTAGATATAAACAGATAATATGACTAAATATAAAAACTAATTATGAAGTTTCTGAAAAATACATAAAAGAATAGCATCCAATATATTATAATTGTTAGTGATTTCATGGGACAAAACAGACAGTAAGACCTATAAAAAAAGCAATCATATTTCATCAAGAATTAAAACATCTTGCTGTATGAAAGATGCCATTAAGAAAGTACAGCCAATATTTTAGAAAATAAAATCAATAAAACTAAAAAAAAGAAATTAAAGCAGCAAGCCATGGTATGGAGGAAATATTAGCAAACCTAAATCTACAAAGAATTTGATTTAAAATATGCAAATAAAATACAAAGGACTTAATGATAACTGCTATGCAGCATAAAAAGCCAACTATTCTGTTCAGAATGGGCACATAACTTGAATAAATACATGAAAAACTAAGATATATAAGTGGCCAAAGCACATGAAAAAATTAACTTTGAATAATACAGAAAGGATTAAATAAAAAAACACTGATATTACTAAATGTTGATGGGGATGTAGAGCAAATTTTGAACTGTCATTCATTATTTGGGGAGGGGGTTCTTTCTTCCTTTTTTTAAATAAAAATTAGAGCATTATTGCTATTCATAGTAGTTAGATTCATTTTGAAAAAAATCATACATGCATGAAATTTTATTTACTCCATTTCAATCCACATTCCCCACTCTTTTTTCTTTCCTCCTCACTCTATTTATCTTTCTCTACTGATCTTCCTTTCACTCACTTATCTATTTTTGATTGGTGCTGTCTACATATATATATATAAAAATTGAATCCCTATGGTATATTTATATATGCACAAAGCCCCCATATCTTTATGATATTTGATCATCTCTGGCTTTTTTTTTTTGCTCTAGCTTCCATATAAAAGTGAAAACATTCAAAAATTGATTTTCTGGGTCTAGCTTTTTTCACTTAGCATGATGTTCTCCATTTCCATCCACTTACCAAAAAATGCCATAATTTATTTTATTCTTCTTTATGTCTTCTTTATGACTTTATTAAATATATATATGTATGTATGTATATATATATATGTATGTATGTATGTATATATATATATACACACACACACCACATTTTCTTTTAAAAGCATTATAGTTATACATAGTAGTTGATTTCAATTTGACAAATTAGATATGCATGGAATTTAATTGCAATCCCTGTTCCCCACTTTTCCTCTCTTCCACCCTGCCCCTATTCTCTATTGGTCTGCCTTTTGCTTGTCTAATTATTTATGTGTTTTTGATTGGTACTTTCTACATATGCATATAGATGAAATTTCCTGTGGTGAATATATACCACATCGTGTATATAGACTACATTTTATTGATTCATTCATCTATGGACAGGCATCCAGGCTGATTCCATAATATGGTATTGTGAAAAGTGCTGCTATGAACATTGAAGTGGCCATGTTGCTGTAGTATGCTGATTTTTGTTCTTTTGGATAAATACCAAGGAGTGGGAAATCTGAATCGTGGTGATTCCATTCTTAGTTTTTGAGGAATCTCCACACTGCTTTCCAGAGTGGTTGTACTAATCTGCAGTCCCACCAGCAATGTATGAGTGTACCTTTTTCCCCACATCCATGCCAGCATTTATTTTTATTTGTTCTTGATAATTGCCATTCTGACTGGAGTGGGATGATATCATAGTCTTATTTTGATTTGCATTTCCCTGATTGCTATGGATATCTAACATTTTTCATATATTTGTTTCCCACATGTTTCTTCTCATGTTAAATGTCTGTTTAGTTCTTTTACTGATTTATAGGTTGGGTTATACATATATTTTTTGCTATTAGGGTTTTTAGTTCTTTGCATATTCTGGATCTTAATGCCTGTCAGAGGACAATCTGGCATACATTTTCTCAGCTCTCTCTTTATGCTCTTAATCATTTCATTTCCTGTGTCAAAGTTTGTTTGCTTGTTTGCTTGTTTTTAATTTAATGGCATCCCACTTGTTCATTCTTAGTGTTATTTATTTAGTTTTCCCAAAAGGGGAAGTTAATGTCCTGTGCCTATGATGGAGTGCTGACCACATGTTTTCATGTAGCAGTTGAAAAAATTCATATCTAATTTCTAAGTCTGTGATTCATTTTGATTTGACTTTTGTACAGGTGAGAGATATGGATCTAATACTGAGATCCAGTTATTGATTTCTTCTACATATTAATATCCAGTTATTTCAGAACCATTTATTTAAAATGCTATCTTTTCTCCATAATGAATTTTTGACAACTTTGTCATGTATCAGATAGATGTGAATATGTGGGATTGGCTCTGTGCCTTCTATTCAGTCAAACTGGTCTTCATGTCTATTTTGGTGCCATTACTACGCTGTTTTTGTTACCATAGCTCTGTAGTATAATTTGAGATCAGGTATTGTGATGTCTCCTGTATCTCTCTTCTTCCTCATGATTGCTTTGAAGATTCTGGGTCTATTATTTTCCAAATGAATTTTAGGACATTTTTTTCTAGTAGTGTAAGAAATGTTATTGGTATTTTGATAAGGATTACATTTAATCTGTATATTGATTTTAATAATATGGCTATGATGACAGTATTCATTCTGCTTATCCATGAGCATGAGAAATCTTTCCATCTTCTAAGATCTTCTTTAATTTCTTTCTTCAATGCCCTATAATTTTCATTATAGAGACATTTAATCTCCTTGGATAGATTAATTCCCAAATATTTTGATGTTATTGTGAAAGGGATGATTTTCCTGCTTTTTTCTGAGCAGAATTGCTGTTGGAGTATGAGAAAGCTATATGAGTATTTATGTTATAACCTACTAGTTTCCTGAATTCATTTATCAGCTCTAGAAAATCTTCTTATGCCGTTTTTTGGGTCTTCCAAATATAGAATCACGTCATCAGGAAACACAGATAATTTGACTTCTTCTTTTCCTATTTTATCCCTTAAATTTCCTTCTCTTGTCTGATTGCTCTGGTGAGAGTTTTGAGAACTATATTGAATAGAAATGGTGAAAATGGATATCCTTGTCTTGTCTCTGATTTTGAGGGAAATGCTTATAGTTTTTCTGTATTCAGTATGATGTTGACTTTGGATTTGTCATATATAGCCTTTATAATATTAAGCTAAATTCCTTCTATCAATAGTTTCTCCAAAGTTTTATCATGGATGGGTGCTGGTTTTTTTCAAAGTTCTTTTCTGAATCTATTGTAATGATCATAAGGTTCTTGAATTTAATTCTATTTCTGTGGCAAATTATATTTATTGATTTGTATATGTTGAGCCAACATTGTATCCCTGGGATGAGATCCACTTGATCATGGTGTATTATTATCTTGATGTGTTTTTGAATGTGGTGTGCTAATATTTTTGCATCTATGTTCAGCAGGGATATTGGTCTATAGTTTCTTTCTTTGATGGGTCTTTGTCTGGTTTTGGTATCAGGGTAAACTAGATTTATAAAATGTATTTGAGAGTGTTCCCTCACTTTCAACTGCATGAAATAATTTTAGAAAGACTGGTGTTAGTTCTTCTTTAAAGGTTTATTAGAACTTATCTGAGAATCCACCTGCTCCGGGCTTTTTTGTTGTTATTGTTGGAAGGCTTTTAATTTCTATTTTGATTTCAATGTTTGATTATAGGTCCGTTTAGTTTTTCTATATCTTCCTGATTCAATTTGGGCAGGCTATTTTTTATCTGGAATTTTTCAATGTCTTCTAAATTTTCCAGTTTATTGGAGTATAAATTTTCAAAATAGTTTCTAATGATCCTGTGAATTTCAGAAGTATCTGTGTTGATATCTTCTTTTTCATCTCTAATATTATTGTTTTAAGTCTTCTCCTGGTTTCTTTGGGTTAGTTGGGCAAAAGGTTTATCAATCTTATTTATGTTTCAAAGTACCAACTCTTTTTTGCATTGATCCTGTGTATTTTTTCATTCTCATTTTCATTAATTTCAATATTGGTCTTATTTTATGTTTTTTACTTATTTAGGCATTATTTTGTTCTTTTTTTCTAAGGCCTTGAGGTGGAGCATACACTTATTTATTGGAATATAATTTTGTTAATGTAGGCCCTTAATGCCATATTTTCCTCTTAGAACTTCTTTCATATAGTCCCAGAGATTTTTGATATGTTATCTCTCTTTTCAATTTGTTTCTAAGAAGCTCTTGATTTCTTCTCTCATTTGTTCTGCAATCCATCAGTAATTTAAAAGAGTACTGTTCAATCTCTATGTTTTTGCATAGTTCCTATTGTTTTTCTTGGTGATTTCTAGAATAAAACTAGAAATTATCTGATAGGATGAACAGGATATATCAATATTTTTGTATTTACTAAGGCTTAAAAAGTGACCTAGAATATAGTCTATTTTGGAAAAAAATTCCTTGAGCTGCTGAGGAGAAAGTAAATTTAGCTGTTTTGGGGTGGTGTTTGTGTGTATGTGTGTGTGTGTGTGTGTGTATATATATATTTTTTATATTATATATTTGTATAATTATGTGTAATATATATTATAAATATATATTTATATTTGAACCTGTCTGTGCAGTGTTAACATACATACATGCAATTTCAGAGACTGAAAAAAATATGTCATAAAATAATATTTGACAAAATTAAAATAAGAAAGATAAAAATTGTGGGAGGAGGAATACAGAAATAAGATTAAAAGATAAACAAATATAATGAGAAATAAAGGGCTTATTTCCATTGAGGTGGTCAAAACTGTTGGCAGCAAAGGACTTCCATTCCTTATATTTATCTTTGGTTTTCTAACACTTGGGTCAATGGCTCAGGTTGTTAAATCCAGTGTCTTTTGTGTTCCTCACCTAGTTTCCAGTTGTGGCTAGGAGACAATGTTAGCAGTAGTAGTTTTTGGCTTCTCATCTTCCAGTATATGGTGGGATAGATTGATGAATGCTGACAAATTGTATATTCCTACAGCAGGGATGGTGCAGAGTTCTCAACTGGACTTTCCAGTGATTAGGATTTAGTATTTTCTGACTTTTGGAACTCTATTGGTGGGATTTTAGATTTGTTCCACACCACCTATTGCTGGGAAGATGATGGTGTCTGTTGGATGTATGAATCTCTGGAGCCTCCTATAAATTCTGCTTTTATTATATAGACTCTAAACATCTACAGTTTTCATATTCATTAGTATGTATATGAATTACCTAGTATCAGCCCTGGAGTATAGATGCTCCTTTGTGGCCATTACTGGTGTCTTCTATTTTGCTTTTATGGGGTTCCCAGCTGGCACATCTCTAATATGTTATTTTTTATATTATGTTCAATGTTTCCAACACTCTGTGTCTCTATGGTTTCTTTTATTGCCCAGTATTGGATTTAAATGACTTCCCTCAGTTAACCCACCTCATTGCAGAGCCAGCTTCTTGCTTTTTAAAGTCTGGTGCTAAGGAATTGCTTGGAAGTCAATCATTCTTCTAATCTGCTATCTTCTCCTGCCATCCATTATTAATGGGAATACAAAATTGTACCACTGCTTTTGAAAACAGTTTAGCACTTTCTTAGGTTTAAAAAGGTATATAACTTTGTAAGTTTGGACATATGTACTCAGTGATGACATCATCACTGTAATCAGGGTAATACACATTTAAATCACCTCCAGAAGTGTCATCATGTATTTTTGTAGGTTTGTTTTTGTACCCTTATAACAAGATTTTAAATGAACAATATTTTATTATAAAGTACATGTATCATGTTATATAGCAGATATCTATAATTTATTAATTTGTATAATTGCAACTTTATTAACAGCTCCCCATTTTCACCTTTGTCCCATCCCCTTATACCCACTGTTATAATATGTTTCCATGAGTTTGACTATTTTATATTCCAAATATAAATGGAATCATTTATTATATGCTCTGTTACTGACTTATTTCACTTAACATGATATCCTCCAGTTTCATCCATATTGTTGCAAATGGTAAGATTTCCTTAACTTTTTAAACTGACATATTTTGTTGCATGTATATACAAAATTTTCTTTATTTATTTCTCTATGGATATCTGAGTTATTTACATTCTTGGCTATTATGAATAATGTTTCAGTGAAGATCCAAATACGAATATCTCTTTAAGAACCCATTTTCAAGACTTTGGATATGTACCCAGATGTAGGATTTTGGAATCATATGGCAGTTCTATTTTTAATGTTTTGAGGAACTTCTATAATTTTTATAGTAACGGTGCCAGTTTGGATTCCTAGTAACAGTATATATACACCCTCATCAACACTTGTTATCTTTTTTCATAATAGGCATTATAAATATTGTGAGGTGATGTCTAATTGTGGTTTTGATTTGCATTTCCCTGATGATAAGCACATTTTTAGTGCATTTTCCTATGCCCATTGGCAATTAGTGTAATCGCTGGAGAAATTTCTAGTCACAGCCTTTATCTTTACCCATTTTAACCAGGTTATTTGTTTTAGTTTTATTTGTCTGAATCGGAGAAGTTTATTATATATCTTGGATATTAACACCTTAATCAGATTAATAGTTTATAAAGTTTTCTCCTGTTACATGGTTCTCTTTTTACTCTAAAATCTCTTTTGCTGTGCAGATGCTTTTTTAGTTTGGTTTGTCCAGCTTTCCCACTTTTTTTGTGTTGACTGTACTTTGATGTCATATCCAAGAAGTCATTGTCAAGGCCAATATTCTTAGGGAAATATGATACTTACAAATGAACAAAATAAATATCTGTAACTTATCCTAGGGAAATAGAGTTATATAAATTTTGTGACAAATAATTCAAAGCAATCATCTTAAAGAAACTCAGTAAGCTGCAACATAACACATTAGACAGCTAAATGAATTTGTAAAAACAATTTATGAAAAATTTAGAATATCAACTCAGAGATTTAAAAAAAATAAAAATTCTGAAGTGGAAAGATACAATAACAGAACTGAAAATTTTATTAGAGAATTCCATTATCAGATTCATTCAGAAGGAAGTAAGAAATCAGTGCATTCAAAAACAGGTAATTTATAATTAAAGAATTAAAAATAAAAACAAATGAAAAAAAGAGTGAAGAAAATTATTAGACTCATAAGGCACCATCAAGTGAACAATTTTAACCATTATGGATGTTTAAATGGAGGAGAGAAAGAAAAAGTGACAGATTATTTTAAAAAGTGATGGCTTTACACTTCCTAAATATTGGCAGCAAATGGATTAAAATCATAAAGCCCAAAGGGCTCAAATAAGATGAGTTCAAAGAAGTCTAAACTGAGTCACAAGGTTTTCTTTCAAACCCCTGGGGTCCTCCTACGCTCCAGAGGAAACAATTGTTCCAGGGCCAAGGGATCCATGCCAGGAAATTTCAGGGAAATAACTCATGGTGTTGTCTGGCAACTGGGTAAAGCTTGGGGGTTAAAAGAAGAGTGAGAGAGACTTCAGCCAAACACAGAGAGGCTGAATCAGGAAAGGCAAACACCCAGGGGTCCTATTGTTCCCAGGAACAAAAGGGAGAGATTATGCAGTAACAGAGACAAAAGACAAGAAAGAACTGGACTAGCCTCTGCTGGTCTCTGTACTGAGAGTATGGAGTTCTAGAGTCAGAGAGCTAACTGGATTCTCAGAGCTTAGAACAGGGCCTGACTTATCAGAAGACACTCAAAACAGTTTTGTTACTTAAATGAAAAAGCTTGGGGGCAAGTGATAGATAACTTATAAAAGCACATAGAAGAAGGGAGACAGAAGATAAGAAATTTGGGTCAGAGACTTGGATGGTAAGCAGTTTAGATTGTTAAGTGGCACATTGTAGAGTCAGATCAGCTGCCTGGAATAGCTAGAACAAATAAAAGGACAATGAATGAGCAGGGATGATCCAATTAGGGTCAAGCACTTTTCCTTCCTTCCACTCCCCCTTACTTGGAGGCCTCCATGAAGACTGGAAGAGTCCCATGCAATAGGGACCCCTTCCTATTTTTCCTACCTGCCTGCTTTGATAAGCAATGAAGAATGTGTAGGCAGAGGATAGAGGTTAGGTTCAGGGCACAATCTTCCAGGTCAGCTGCCTGAGGGGGCCTGTTACAGTTGAAGGGCCAAAGAGTATCCAGTAGTAGTTCCAGGGCAGAGTGGTGTTATCACTCTGCTTCCTGCAGACAGAGTAGCCAAGGAAAAGGATGCTGACTACTGGGATGAAGGGAAGCACACATAACTCACAAAGGAGCCTCCAAAAGTCCTGGTTGCAGAATAGAATGATCATGTTTTTCTAAACTTTAAAGACATCTACCACCTTCTCCTAAGTGGCTATGCCCACCCAGATATTAGGAGAGTCTGTGTGTCTGTAGCTCAGAATGACACATATGTCTATCTGGATAAACTTACAGGCCAACTCTGGGGGTAGGAATAAGGGGCTGCTCCAGTTATCATTTCTACCAGCTAGACAGCCTGTCCATGTTACAGATCCACTGCAGACACCTAAAGTCTCCATCCTAGCTGAAAAACTATATGGTCCACACAAGTTCTCTGTGGTACCAAAAACCCAGTAAATGGTTCAAATTTTTGATACTAAAGAGCACAGCAAATTAGTGGTACCAGGTGATGACGGGAGACTTTTTTGTGCCATAGAAATTAGCCAAGAGGTTGAGAGTCTGAGATGCTGGTCTCATAGACCTCCACATGGTCAAACTTACACTCACCCTGAGCTTCCAGGATGAAGTTGTGGAAATGCAGTTTTATTGTGTGTCTGGCTGGCATTGGAATATATCAGAAGCAAAATTGTTTGTGAAGGTACTGATGCAGGTAGTTGGAGGTAGAGAAAGCTGATTAAGAATTCTATCACAACTTGAGAACATGGCACTGCAGTTTCTGAAAAAATTTATCACACTGCTTTCAGAAAAAAAAAAAAGGATCACCTGGTGAGAGCTAGCACTAGCTAGCATGGTAGGAGACACCATCCCACACACCCTGAGAAAAGGGCCCTGGCCTCAGAGATCTCCAAGTAATCAAAAAGACAGAAAGCCATACTTTCTATGTTGAGGGCTTTAATTGTCAACTCTATTACATAGTCTGTGGATAACTGTACATGCCATACTAGCATGTGAGATGCATTACAATCAAATTTTCAAAAGTCAAGGACAGAGAGGGAATTTTGAGAGCAGTAAGAAAAAAGTGACTTGTGATACATCATCAAGCACTGATAAGTCTATTAGTGGATTTTTTCAGCAGAAACCTTGCAGGACAAAACAGTATGAAACATATTCAAAATGCTATAGGAAAAAATTATCAACCAACAAAAATATAGCTGGCAAAACTTTACTTTGAAAATTAAAAGGAGATAAAGACTTTCCAATACAGATGAGTTCCATGGCACATGTCTATAATCCCAGCTACTTGGGAGGTCAAGACAAGATAATTGCAAATTTAAGGCCAGCCTTGGCAAATTAGCAAGACCCTGTCTCAAAATAAATACTGAGGGGACTGGGAAACTAGCTCAGTGAAAGGGCATCCAGGGTTCAATCCCCAGTATTGAAATAAAAAAACTTTCCAAGACAAACAAAAATTGAGGGAAGTTTGTCATTACTACATCTACCTTATAATAAATGCTAAAGATAAACCAGGTGTGGAGGCATACGCCTTCAATTCCATCAACTCAGGAGACTGAGGCAGGAGGATCAAAAATTCAAAGCCATCCTCAGCAACTTAGCAGGGCCCGAAGTAACTTAGCAAAATCCTTTCTCAAAATAAATAAATAAATAAATAAATAGGGCTGAGGATATTTGGCTCAGTGGTAAAGTGCCCCTCCTAGATTAAATACCTAATGTATGTGTGTGTATAAGGTAATTCATATGTGCAACTTGGTTGAGAACTGCCAATTTATGCCACTCATTTTTGCTTGTATTATGTTTGACTATAACTCTTATTACTGGTATCTTAGATTTCTAGTTGGTGGACTTTGTGAATAAATCCTATCTCACCAATTACTTGGTGCAATGTGAAATCAGAGATTATGGAAATTACTTGATATCCTTAATTTAATTAAAAGAATGATTACTGTAAAACCTACTATAGGAGGACTCTAAATAAAGAAAGTCAGTTTTATTTTCTGTTGTGGTTCAAATTGCAATGGATGATAATTTTTTAATTTTAAATGATAAACATAGACTTTATCATAAAGTGTGGATAATAACATACTAACAGACAAATCTGAAGACATTCCTGGTAAATTCACTTTTTCTATCTCATTTGATCCTAAAGGAAAAACTAGTATGTCAAGAGGTTTGTCACAGGTCAAGAGGTCTAAAGGTGGCATAGGATGAATTTTAACTTCCTTGTAAGCATCTTTCATTAAAATGTCATGCTAGGGGCTGGGGTTGTGGCTCAGCATTAGAGCACTCACCTGGCATATATACGGCCCTGGATTCGATCTTCAGCACCACATAAAAATAAGTAAATAAGGTATTGTGTCCAACTATAACTAAACAATAAATATTTTTTAAAATTCCATGCTAGAATTTAGCAAAAATTCCTATTAAAGTACACATACATTTTTTTCTCAAGCATATTTTATGACTTTAATCTGTTTATTTTTCTCTCTTGTAGTGATTGTTTCATTTTTTTTCCTGGTGAGAGAAGCAAAAGCACTTAGTACATCAGTAATACTATGCAAATATCAGTTGTGTCTAGAACCCTCAAAAAATAAGATTAAGAAATAATTTATCTGGATGATATGAGCCAAACAAATGTATTTCCAAAGTACAGTCTTTTTTCAGGTGTTTGGTAACATTTATGTTTTACTATCTTATATGATATACTAATTGTAAAGGCATTGGAACCATTTTACAACTCTGTCTGATGAGATATTTAGCTAATTTAAGATCACTTTGTTTCCATTAGCTGTGTAACATTAAGACTCATGAGTAGGCAGTATTAAATTTGTAAAAGCTGTACTTAAGTAAGAAGCTTTGTGAGCTGTGGTTGTGGCTCAGTGGTAGAGTGCTTGCCTAGCACGGGTTTGATTCTCAGCACCACATAAAAACAAATGAATAAAATAAAGTTATATATATATATATATATATATATATATATATATATATATATATATATATATATATATATATAAAGCAAGATGTTTTGTTAAATGTTCAAGGCTGACACAGACAGGATCAACTAGATGGAGTAGAGGGCTTACCATGAAACAATGGTTAAGGGCTCAGACTTTGGAATCTGTGTTTGAGTCATAGCTCTTCCATTTATTGTTGCACTTGAAGTTGAGTATCTTAATCTTATTGTTGTTTTCTCATTTATAAAATGGATAATTATTTTATTAATCACAATATATGTGTAAGAGTTTAAATGCACACACACATATATATACAATAGTTCCACCTTATATCCAGGGGATACCTCTCAAGACCCCTAGTGGATGCTGGAAACTGCTGATAGTACCAAACTCTGGATATGCCATGTTTTTTTTCTACACATGCATACCTATGATAAAGTTTAATTTATAAATTAGGCACAGTAATAGATTAACAATGACTAATAAAATAGAAAAATTATAAGAATATGCTATAATAAATTTTCCACCATCACTGTTCTTGTGTTTTGGAGACATTATTAAGTAAAATAAGGGTCACTTGAACACAAGCATTGTGATAATTATAAGTTGATCTGATAATTGAAGCAGCTATTAAATGACTAATGGGTGGGTACCCTGCACAACATAGATACAGCATGGATATACTGGTCAGAGGGAGAATTCACATCCCAGACAGGATGGTGCAAGATTTCATCATGTTATACAAAAAGTCATATGATTTAAAACTTATTAATTGTTCATTTCTGGAGATTTTCATTTAATATTTTTGGATTGTTGCTGCCCACAGGTAATATAAAGTAACTGAAACCAGAGAAAACAAAGCCATTGATAAGGGGGATGAAAAAAAATTATATGTGTGTGTATGTGTGTGTGTGTCCATAAACATCAGGGTATTTCTTAGATTCATTAGAGCAAAATTAAACATTTATTAAATTATGTCTTAAATATGCTTTGTAACATATAAATGACATATTTTAAGAATGTAATGTGTTTAATTCTGTTTCAAATTATCCTAGGAAATATAGCCATCCCTTTAAATCATGTACAAATACATTACTTCTCTAATTCTTCTAGCTAAATAATTTCTCCATTTCTATAATGAAGGAATATATGTGTGAGGTTTATACAAAAATTTCTCTTACTTATTATTTTATTTTTGCCTAGAGATGGACCTGATTCTTATTAATCAGTAGTACACTTGGTTCTCAGCATCATCACTATATAAAGTGAACTTACTGTGAAGTTAATAAAGTTTATGTATCAGAACTCTTTGCTTTCCCTTTAGAAGGCTCTGTATCTAATTTCATAGTCATAATTTTATTATTTACTAAAGAGAGGGCTATAATTATATAAGCTTTATAATTTTCAAAACTGGTATAATTTCCCAGGTTTGAAGTGTGACTCCTTCTCCACTCTGCCTACATATCTGCTAGGACCCAGCATTAGTGCCCTATGTTGCATAAAAGATTTTTATGATTATTACAACATATATTGATCACTTCTGTAGCTGAAAAAGACTACTAGTTGGTCTTCCTATTCTGAAATATACCAGGCTGTTACAGTTTAGATATGGAAAGTTCCCCAAAGGCTCATGCATTGAAGGCTTGTTCTCTAACATGGCAATGATCAGAGGTGGGACTTTTAATAAATGATTGAACCATGAGGGCTCTGACCTCATCAGTGAATTAATTCATTGATAATTTCATAAATTTTTGGAAATATTGGGAGGTGTTAGAATCTGTAGGAAATGGAGTCTAGTTTAGGAAAGTGGATCACTGAGGGCATTCCCCTGCATCTCTCTCTCTACTTCCTGACTACTATGTGATAAAAAATTTTGTTCTGCCATGCCAGTCTGCCATGATGTACTGCTTCACCACAGACCCAGAATAAATGGAGATAGCAATCTTCTCTGAAACCATGAGCAACATGAAATGTTTCCTCCTCTGTATTTTGTCACAACAAAGAAAAGCTGACTAACACACAGGCTGTGCTCAATATTACCATTTCCTAATGACTTCCTGAGTGTTTGGTGTTTGCTTTCTTTCTCTCATCAGATCCTAAAGACTTTGAAGACTGACTCATTGTGTGACTGACTAGTTAATTAAAGATGGTGGTAAAAAATAGCTCTGTATTATCTCTGTAATACTATACATCATTGATTAAAAATATATGTTGTTTTCCACTTCATATTATACTATTTCTGGAATCATAAAGCATCTCTTTTGTAGCCATCTCAAAGTATAAAATTTAGTGACAATTAGCACATCAGTAATTTTCTGAAAATATCATCTATGTGTAGTACCACAAAAAGATGTATCACCCCCAAAAGGAAATCCCATACCCATTAAGCAGCAACTCCACTCTTCTCCAGTCCCTGACAACTAATAATCTGCTTTCTCTCTTCAATAGTTTTTCAATTCCAGCTATTTCAGAAAAGGAATAAGACAATATATAATATTTTGTGTTTGATTTCTTTAACTTATCATGTTTTCAGATTTATCTGTGTTTCAATATTCATCAGTACTTCATTGTTTTTATGACTGAGTCATATTACATTGTACAGATAATGACACATTTTGTCTATTTAAGTTATCTATTGATGGACAGTTGGGTTGGTTCCACTGCTGTCTATTGCAAATAGAGTTGCTCTGAACATTTGTGTACAAGATTTTGCTTGAATATGTAAGCTATATACCTAGAAGTGAAATTGTCAGGTAATATTGTAATTTATATTTAACTTATAGAATAAATATCAAAGATATTGCACCCTTTTACATTTCCACCAGCAATGTATGAGGGCTTCAATTTGTTCACATCTTTTCTACTTATTATTTTGCATTGATCTTTTTACTATGGCCATTTTTGTGGGTGCAAAATGATATCTCATTATGGTTTTGGTTCACTTTAATTTCTAAATATCTTAACATCTGTTCATATGGTTATTAGCCATTTATATGCTTTTTTGTAGAAATATTCAAATACTTTGTTCATTTTTTAATTTGGGTAGTTGCCTTTTGTTGTTGATTTTTTTGTTGTTGTGTTTTTAAATATATATTCTGGATATTGGACTTTTATCAGATACATAATATACAAAGCTTTTCTCCCATTCTCTAGGTTGTCTTTTCATTTTCTTGGTAGTATCTTTGATAAAATTAAGTTTATAATTTTTATGAAATCTAAATCCTTTTGTCTTTCTTCTTCCCCCCCCACTAGGAATTGAGGAATTAACCCAAGGCCTTCTGCATTTTAGGAAGTGCTCTACCACTCAGCTATACCCATAACTCTTAGATTTCCTGTTGATGCTAATGTTTTTGATATCATATCTAGGAATTCATTGACAAATCCAAGGTCATGAAGATTTACTCCTATATTTTCTTCTAAGATTTTATGATTTTGGCATTTTTATTTATGTGATTGACTGATTTGGGGTTAACATTTTATATAGTGTGAGATAGAGGTAGGGCTATTCCTTTTAATTCAGTTTCCCCAGGATCCTTTGCTGAGGTGGCTCTCATTTACCCATTGAGTAGTCTTGGCACCTTTGTTAAAATCAATTGAACATAAGTGTATGGGTTTATTTCTGTACTCTCATTTTTATTTTATCTGTCTATATAGATCTATCCTTATTCCAGTAAGAGACTATTTTTATGACTCTATAATTGTAGTACATTTTAAAGCTGGAAAGTATCAATTCTCTAAATTCACTTTTTTTCTTTTTTAGTCTGTTTTGGCTATTTGAGATCCCATGTATTTTATACAATATTTTTTAATTAGTTTTTCTCATCTGCATAAAGGTATTTAGGATTTTGATGGAGATTACATTGAATCTGTAGATTACTTTGAATATGATTAATATCTTAATAATATTAAATTTTCTAATCCATGATCATAAGGAATCTTCATTTATTTATCACTTTATTAATTTCATTCAGAAATGTCTTATACTTTTATTGTAAATTTTTTGTATATCTTTGGTTAAATCTATTTCTAAGTTCTTTATTTTTTATTCTATTATAAATGAAATAGTTTTCTTAACTTTATTTTCAGTTCATTTATTGTTACTGTATAAAAATACAACTGAATTTTGTTTGTTGGTCTTTTTTCCTGCAACTTTACTGAATGTATATACTAGCTTTAACAGTTTTTATAGGAACCGCTTAGAATTTTCTTTTTCATTAATTATTGTTTAATTGAACAAATTTATGGGGTGCCATATGATAATTCAATACATCAAAGTGTATTAATGATGAAATTATGGTAGTCTTTTCTATATAGAGGATATTGTCACCTGTGAATAAAGATACATCTATTTCTTTCCTAATCTGAAAGCTTTTCTTCTTGGCTACTTAATCCAGAGAGAAATTGCAGTGCAAAATGAAAGAAATGGTAATAACAGCATCCTTATTTTGTTCCTGATGTTAAGGGAGAACTTTTAGTCTTCTACCATGGAGTGTAATGTTAGTTGTGTGTTTTTGATAAATGTCCTTTATTATGTTGAAAATTTTTTTCTTTATTTTCAGTTTATGGCATATATTTATCATAAAAGTGTTTTGGATTTATTTTGTCAAGTGTTTCTTTTGAATCATTTGATATGATCCTGTATTTGTTCCATCATTCTATTGATATAGTTTATTACAATTTGTACATTGAACAGCCCTTGCTTTTCTGGAATAATTACCATTTGGTTGTGATGTATAAACATCTCAATATGTTAATGAATTCATTTTGATAATATTTTATTGAGAATTTTTATATTTATAACCATAAGTGACATTCTATAGTTTTCTTCTCTTGGGATAACTTTACCTAACTTTAATATTGAAGGAACACTGGCCTAATAGAATGAGTGAGCATTCCCTCTGATTTTCCTTTAAGTGTTTGAGAAAGACTTTAAAAGTTTGGTGGATCAGGCTAGGGTTGTGGCTCAGTGATAGAGTGTTTGCCTAGCATGTATGAGACACTGGATTCAATTCTCAGCACCACATAAAAATCAATAAATAAAATAAAGGTCTATCAACAACTAAATTTTTTTTTTTAAAGTTTGGTGGAGGGCTGGGGATGTGGCTCAAGCGGTAGCGCGCTTGCCTGGCATGCGTGCGGCCCGGGTTCGATCCTCAGCACCACATGCCAACAAAGATGTTGTGTCCGCCGAGAACTAAAAAATAAATATTAAAAAATAAAAATAAAAAAAAATAAAGTTTGGTGGATCTACCAGTAAAGGCAGCTGATCCTGAAATTTTCCTTGTTCGAATGTTTTAAATAGTTTATTCAATTGCTTTCTAAATTACAGGTTTATTAAAATTTCCTATTTTTTTCACTCAAGTTTGCCTGTTTGTTTGCTTCTAGGAATGTGTACATATTATTTGGGTTACCTAACATTTTAGTGTACATAGTGTAAGTTGTTTATAGTATTCTCTAATAATTCTGTCATTTTAAAAGTATCTGTAATATCCTCACTTTAATTTCTGAGAGTACTAATTTTCCAGTCAGTCTAACTAAATATTTATCAATTTTATGATGCTTTCAAATAAATAACTTTGATTTTATTTTTTCACTTTCATTCTCTCTGAGCTAATCATTTTTATTTACTTCCAATCGTTTGCTTAGGGTTTACCTTGCTCTTTTTCTGTTCCCTTAAGTTGTGAGGTGAGATTATTAATTTGGGGTATTTATTCTTATTTTTAAAAGGATATTAATACATCTGATTTTTAGAACATATTTAACTTTAAAAATAATGAGCATCATGTACAGAAAAATCCCATCCCACCCAACACAGTTCCAATATTATTAGAATCTTGCATTATTATGGTACATTTATAACATTTGACAAAGACAAAATGATACATTAGTATTAACTAAAGTCCAAATTTTATATTAAGGTTCACTCTTTTGTTGCACATTCTACAAGTTTTGACCAGTGTATGACATGTAATCACCACAATATTATCATACAGAATAGTTTTAGTGACCGGCAACTTCCTCACATCTCACTTATTCATCCCTCCCTCTCTCACCCCATGAACTCCTGGCAACCACTGAGAACTTCACTATCTTCATAGTTTTGCCTTTTCCAAAATGTTATGTAGTAGGAATCACATAGTTTTAGGCTTGTTATATTAGCCTCTTTTTCTTGTCAATATGCCCTTCAGTTTTTTCTCTATGTTTTCATGACTTGATAGCTATTTGTTTTTATCACTGAATGATATTCCATTCTGTGATATATCACAGTGTGTTTATCCATTCATTTATTGAAGAACATTTTGGTTGCTACTAAGATTTGACAATTTTATATAAATATGCCGTAAATATTAATGTACAGGGGTTTTTGTGGATATAAGTTTTAACTCATTTGGGTCTATACCAAGAAGTGCAACTGCTGGATCATATGGTTAAAATATTTTTGGCTATTTAAGAAATTACAAAACTGTCTTCAAAATTGGCTGTTCTGTTTTGCATTTTCACTATGAATGATAATTCCCATTGCTTCATCTTTTCATAGGTATTTGATGGTTTTGGTGTTGGGATTTTTGCAATTCTAACAAAGTTGTAGTCTGATGTGTCACCCCAATTTTGTATTTTGAAATCTAATCACCAATGTGACAGCATTAATAGGTTGGACCTTTTAAAAAGATTAAATCATAAGGTTGGAACCCTCATGAATGGGAAGAATTACTTTTTTAAAAGGTTTAGCCAGGCCCCAGTTAGTCCCTCTGGTCCCTTCTTCCATGTTCAAACACAGTCTATGTTCCTTCTGGAGGATGTAGCCAGCCCCAAGGTGTCATTCTTGCAATGGAAACCAGGCCCTCATCTGAAACTGAATCTTCCAGTTTCTTGATTTGGACTTTCAGATCCCAAAACTGTGAGAAGTAAATTTACATTATTTACAAATTAATCACTCTTGGTATTTTGATATAGCCACCCAAGAACTAAGACAAATAGCCATGTAATGGTATCTTATTGTTTGATGATATATAATGTTGACCATACTTTCTTGTGCTTATTTTCCATCTGTGTATCTTATTTGGTAAGGTGTCTGTTAAGGTATTTGTCCTATGATTTAATGGAGTTGTTTATGATCTTGATTTTAGATTTAGAGAGTTATTTGTATATTTTTTTTGGTTATAATCTTTTATCAGATGTGTCTTTTGCAAATAATTTTTCTCTGTGGCTTGTCTTTTCATTATCTTATTCATGTCTTTCACACAGTAGAAGTTTTAAATTTTAACAAAATCCAAATTATTAACTTTTTTTCATGAATTATATTTTTTGGGTGATGTATCTAAAATGTCATCATCAAACTCAAGATTATGAAGTTTTTCTTTGACTAACATAGCAGTCTGTGTTAATAAATTAATTCTAAGAGTTTTGAATTTTAATTTTATATTTAATTACTGATCCATTTTGAGTTTATTTTGTAAAAGAAATACAATCTATATTTATATTCAATTTTTGCATGTGAATGTCCAGTTGTTCCAGAACTATTTAAAAACTATCTTCATTGAAATGTCTTTGTTCCTCCATCAAAATCAGTTGACTATAATCATGTGGGTCTATTTCTGGACTCTCTATTCCATCCTATAGATATATTTTTCTATTCTTTGCCAATACCACACTTTCTCTATTACAGTATCTTTATAGTGACTGTTGAAATTACATAATGTGAGATTTCATAATTGTTCTTTAGTATTGACAATTCTAGTTCCTTTGTCTTTGCATATAAACTTTAGAATCAGTTATTAAAATAAGTTATACAAAACAAGTTATACAACTTATTTATACAAAATAAGTTGCTTGAATATTGACTGGTGTTACATTGATTCTATTTATCAAGTTGAGAAGAACTGACATATTTACAGTATTGTCTTCTTAATCATATAGATGTACATATATTTAAATCTTATTTGAATTCTTAATCAGAGTTTTATAAAGTTCCTCATATGAATTTTATGCATATTTTTGGCAGATGGTACATTTCAAACAATGAGTCTATTTGATTTAGGGTATCAAATTTATGGACAGAGTATTTAATTAAGTCCTTTGCTATTCTTTAAATGCCTATGAAATCAGTAGTAATAGAATTGCTTATATTTCTTTTTATTTTGATGAGCAGTGTATTATTAATGGGGTTCACTGTAATATTTTATAGTGCATGCAATGTGGCTGATAAAATCTAGTTTCCTTTAGGAAATTTGTTGTTGTTCCTTAGGAATTTGGGCCTTCTGTTTTTTTTTTCTTATGTAGTCTCAATTTTATCCATAGTTTCAAAGAACCAGGATTTGGTTTTGTTGATTTTTCTCTGTTGATTTCTTGTTTTCAATTTCACTGATTTATACTCTAATATTAATTTTTTCCTTTCATTTTTTACTTGATATTTAATGTGCATTTTTTCAGTTTCCTAAATTGGAAACTTAGATTATTGAATTGAGACTTTTTTCCTAATAGATGCATTCAATGGTATAAATTTCCTTATAAGCACTGCTTTTACTGCATCTCACAATTTTAGAATATTTTATTTTCATTTTTATGTAGTTAAAAATATTTTAAACTTTTTCTTGGTATTTCTTCTTTGACCCATGTATTATTTAGAGTATACTGCTTAATCTACAGGTATTTTTAGATTTTCCAGCTACCTTTTCATTATTAATTTCTGTTTTAATTCCAATGGAGTCTAAAAGTATATTATATATTTTCTATTCTTTTAAAAATTTTAAGATGTGTTTTATGGTCTGGAATGTGGTCTGTCTTGTTGAATAGTTTGTGTGATCATGAGAAGAACATGTATTTTGATGTTATTGGGTGAAACATTTTGTAACTGTTAATTGGATTCCATTGATTTGATTGTGTTTTTTAGCTCACCTGTGCCTTCAATTATTTTATGCCTGCTGAACTGGTCAATTATTGAAAGAAGGATGTTAAAGTCTTCAAATATAATAGTGGATTCATTTATTTCTTCTTGACATTCTATCAGTTTTGCTATATATATTAAATGTTCTGTTGTTAAGTAGATATATATTATACATTGTTTTTTATAGAATTATCCCTTTTGTCATTACATAATACTGTTTTGTCCCTCATAATTTTCTTCTTTTGATTAAAATTAATATAGCTAGCTATTCCACCTTTCTTTTGATAACTGTTAACAATTTATCTTTTATTGTCACTATTAATCTTTCTATGTTTTTACATTTAAAGTGGGATTCTTAAAGGAAACATAGTTAGGTCTTTTTTTTTTTTTTATGTTTCTGTTTTGGTTTTAGTTTTGGTACCAGAGATTGAGCCCAGGGACACTTAACCACTGAGCAATATCCCCAGCCCTTTTTTGTATTTTCTTTAGAGGTGGTCTCACTGAGTTGTTTAGGGCCTTGCTAAGTTGCTGAGACTGGCTTTGAACTCATGATCCTCCTGCCCCAGCTTCCCAGACATGGGGATTACAGGCATGCGTTACCACACCCAGCAGATTTTTTTTTTTATTATTAGTTCTAATTAGCTATCCATGACAGTAGAATACATTTCAACACATCATAAATGAATGGAGTCTAACTTCTCATTCTTCTGGTTGTACATTTTGTAAAATCACACCAGTCATGTAATCATATATGCACATAGGTTAATTAATAATGTCCATATTGCTTAATCTGATGGTAGCAACCTGCACTATAATCTAATGGCCATTCTCAATCTTTGAGATGGGTTATGATAGGCAGACAATTTAAAACATAGTAACATTTTTCCTTATGAAGGCTTCTGCTGATAGTTGTAGGTTTTAACTAGCTTCCAGAGTTTCTTAAAAGTTGATTCTGAAAGGATTTTTCTCAGCCATTACTTACTTTAATGGAGAAACAGAAACCTAGAGCTCCCTACTCCATAGTTTTCCAGAAGATCTTTTTTAAAATTAATACATACATTCAATATTGGAATGTTTAATTTCTTTTCCAATAAAATGGTATCAATTTCTGCCTCTGTCCAAAACAGAGTATAAGGATATAGAATTGACTATCAGCCATATGAAAATTAGAAAACTTTCATAAATGCATGAAAGTCTGTTTTCAGCAACTGGACAATGAAGAACACAATATTATTATGCCTGAAAACAGAAAAATAGTTTATTTAATTCCTGTGATTTCCCTGAATTTCTATCTGAAGCAAGTTTTTGGACTAGTATATGGTAGGGAAACCCAATTTTGTGAGGCTGAGATGCCTAGATTTTAAGAGAAAAGAATGCTGAAGTTTTCAAAGAGGGAGCTACGCAGAAAATGAGATGCAGCAATCTACAAATTTTTTTTTGGTGAAGTGTATCTTTGCATTCAAATTGCTATAAGAAAACGTTAAGGAAAAGCCTTATAATCAGCCAGAGATATGAACCATGTTTAATACAGAAGGTCATGTTCAGACTTTCTGTATATTTTTTCTCAGAAACTAGGAAAGAGAGAAAAACCATAGATTTAGACCTTTAAAATGCTGTGAGAACAAAATAGAGTCTATGATTCTATGTTCAGAGAAAATATCTTTCAAAAAGAAAAGAAAATTCACTATCAGTGGACTGGTACTACAAGATATGTTAATGAAGATTTTTTTTTTAGGTAGAAGGAAAATTACTTCAGATAGATTCATAAATATCAAAAAGAAATTAAAAGTATTAGAAATATATACATCATTAAATATGAAAGCTATTTCTAAATTTTAATTTCAAGTGATAATTGTCTTAAAAGAAGTTACTAATGCATTGCAAAATTTAAAACAGATAAAAATATAACAAATGTATGACTGCAAATCCATATTAATACAAAGAAGGAATCAAATAGAAGCCTACTTTTTATAGAATCCTATATTTGACATAAAAGGTATATATTACTTGATGTCACTGATGAGATATGTTATAAACATTAGAGTAATGACTAAAAATGTAAACTACATAAGGTTAGTTAATAAGTCAAATATTGATCCAAATATAATTCTAAATAAATTATATTCCAAGCTAAGACTAAAAAACTGAAAAGGAAATTAAAGACAAAACTAAACAAAGTTGGAGGGCATACACTACCTAACTTCAAATTGACTGTAAAAGTACAATAACAAAGAGAATATCATTTTGGCATGAGGATAGAAATATGGTTAAATGGAATAAGTTATATAATCCAAAAATAAATTCATGCATTTTTGGTCAGTTTAGTTTCAATGAGGTTTTCAATATAAATTGTTGAGGAAAAGGAAGTCTTTTTGAAGGATAGCTAACAATTAAAAATACATATTTAAAGCATATACAAGGTATAAAACTTGATGATTTGATATATGTATATGCTGTGAAATATTTCAATCCAGCTAATTAATATACCAACCAATTCAGTTACCTTTTATTTGTGATGAGAACACTTAAGATCTAGCCTCCTAGCAAACATCAAGGATAAATCAGTATTTTAAAATAGAGTACATGTTTGTACTTAGATCTTTGAACTTATTTATCTTGCATAACTGAAACTTGGAAAATCTTTTTTTTACAGTCAGTTCTCATTTTTTAAAGTATTTTTGGGGGGCTGGGGTTGTGGCTCAGTGGTAGGGTGCTCACCTAGCATGCATGAGGCACTGGGTTCAATCCTCAGCACCACATAAAAATGAAATAAAGATTTTTTTAAAAGTATTTTTTTAGTTGTTGATGGACCTTTATTTTATTCATTTGTTTATATGTGATGCTGAGAATCAAACCCAGTTCCTCATGCATGGTAGGCAAGTGCTCTACCACTGAGCCACAATACCAGACCCTTGGAGAATCTTTTTAACAAAGGGTTTTGAAACACTTGGCCAAAACAAAATAAGTTTGAAACTTACCTAATACTATATGGTAAAATTATCTAAAAATGCACTATTGACCTCAATATAAAAAGTTAAATTTTATAATGTCTGAAATAAAATATAGGAGAAAATCTTATGACACTAGGCAAATGTTTTTATACAGGCTACAAACTGGGTGTACTTTAAAAGATAAATGAACAAATTGTATTTCCTTGAAATTAAAAACATTCTGCTTTGAAAAGACTTATTTTTAATATTGAAAGATAAGCCTTAATAGATGCATAATACATATATTAAAGGAGATGTATCTATTATATATAAAAATATTGCAATTCAATAATTAAGAAAATAAACATATAATAACAGGCACAATCTAAAAAATAATGTTGAATCCATGTGCTGAAGTATGTGAAGCAACAGAGACTAATGCTTTGCTCACAGGAGTATAAAATGTTACCACTTTTGAAAAGAGTTTGCCAGCTGTTTAACAATTAAATACCATACAATTGAGCAATTTCACTCATAGAGAATTTCCCCCAAAGTAATGAAATATATATTCACAGAAAGTCATAAGTGCAAATATTCATGGAATCTTTATTTACCCAACCAAATATTCATCAACTGCAGAGTGGATAAACAAATTGTGATCTAAACAATAATGAAATATTACTGAGCAATAGAAAAATAAATGAATTACTGATATATCAAATAAGAGAAGTAAATCTTCAAATCATTATGCTAAGGTAAAAGAACCAGATACCTATAAACACGTAAAACACTAAAAAATTCCAAATTAGTCTACGGTCACAGAAAGAAGAACAGTGACTTTTCTTGGCTGGGAGTTAAGAAGGGTATTCTTTTTAATTTCTTTTTTAAAATTTTTTATTAGTTGATCAAGACAATACAATAATCTTGACATATCATACATTTGATTCAAATAGGGTATGAATCCTCATTTTTTCACATGTACAGATTGCAGGATCACATTGGTTACACATCCATGTGTATACATACAGCAATCCTAGTGTCAGTTGTATTCTGCTCCACTCCCTATCCCCCCTCCCCTCCCCTCCCCTCCCCTCCCCTCACCTCTCTCTACCCATTCTACGGTGACACTTATCTCTCTCTCTCTTTTTTTTTTCTTTCCTTCCCCTTCACACCATCGTATATATATTTTGTGAACCCATGAGGGTATCCTTCCATCTTCCATGCAAATCCCCTTCTCCATCCCTTTTCCCCCCTCTTCTTTTCCTTGTTTCATGGTAATCTTCTTCTCATGCTCTTCCTTCCTACTGTGTTTTGAGTCACCTCCCTTCTATCAGAGAAGGCATTCAGCATTTGTTTTTTAGGGATTGGCTAACTTCGCTTAGCATAATTTGCTCTGGTGCCATCCATTTCCCTGCAAATGCCAAGATTTTGTTATTTTTTAATGCTGAGTAATA
The DNA here is from genome assembly GCF_964194105.1 of Spermophilus citellus. Lineage (NCBI taxonomy): Eukaryota > Metazoa > Chordata > Mammalia > Rodentia > Sciuridae > Spermophilus > Spermophilus citellus. The sequence goes on along the minus strand of NC_138190.1, from coordinate 114,284,183 downwards.
TTCCATTGTGTATAAATGCCACATTTTTTAACCCATTCATCTGTTAAAGGACATCTGGGTTGATTCCACAGTCTAGCTATTGTGAATTGTTCTGCTATGAACATTGATATAGCTGTGTCACTGTAGTATGCTCTTTTTAGGTATTTTGGGTATAGTCTGAGAAGAGGAATAGCTGAGTCAAATGGTGGTTCCATTCCCAGCTTTCCAAGGAATCTCCATACTGCCCTCAAAATTGGCTGCACCAGTTTGCAGTCCCACTAGCAATGTACGAGTCTACCTTTTTCCTCACATCCTCGCCAGCACTTGTTATTGTTTGACTTCATAATGGCTGCCTTTCTTACTGGATGCTAGGAGCCACAACCAAATAATATGATGCATGGCACTTTTGGTTGTAAGGTGACGCCAGCTAGCCATTGAGATGATATGATTATGTTAAGATTTACATTCATATGGAAATTGGACTCCTGCTGTTCACCTTGGCCTGCTACGGGACTCATGTTACGGGACTCCTGGAGAGTTCCCATTGGTTGGGGAAGGATAGTAGGAGGGAATTCCGGGGGAGGTGCTGGGCCCCGGTTCCAGTAGACGCGACCACGTGGGTGGACCGGCTTGCTTGCCGGACGCGTACGGGGTATTGGCGGCATTTTCAAAAATAAAGTTTTGTTCCTGCTTGAGTGGCTCGTGATTCTGTGCCCAGCCATACTGCGGCAACTGGAGTGAGATGGTATCTTAGAGTGGTTTTAATTTGCATTTCTCTAATAGCTAGAGATGGTGAGCATTTTTGTGTGTACTTATTGATTGATTATATATCCTCCTCTGTGAAGTGTCTGTTTAGATCTTTGGCCCATTTGTTGATTGGGTTATTTGTTTTTTTGTTGTTTAACTTTTTGAGTTCTTTGTATACTCTGGAGATTAGTACTCTATCTGAAGTGTGAGGGGTAAAAATTTGTTCCCAGGATGTAGGCTTTCCATTTACCTCACTTATTATTTCTCTTGCTGAAAAAAAAAGCTTTTTAGTTTGAATATGTCCCATTTGTTGATTCTTGATTTTAACACTTGTGCTATAGGAGTCCTATTAAGGAATTTGGACCCTATCCCACAAGATGGAGATTAGGGCCAACTTTTTCTTCTATTAGATGCAGAGTCTCTAGTTTGATTCCTAGCTCCTTGATCCATTTTGAGTTAACTTTTGTGCATGGTGAGAGAAAGGGATTCAATTTCATTTTGTTGCATATGGATTTCCAGTTTTCCCAGCACCATTTGTTGAAGATGCTATCCTTTTTCCATTGCATACTTTTAGCACCTTTGTCTAATATAAGGTAGTTGTAATTTTGTGGATTGGTCTCTGTGTCCTCTATTCTATAACATTGGTCTACCCGCCTGTTTTAGTACCAGTACTATGCTGTTTTTGTTACTATTGCTCTGTAGTATACTTTGAAATCTGGTATTGCTATACCACCTGTTTCACTCTTCCTGCTTAGAATTGCTTTAGCTATTCTGGGTATTTTATTTCTCCAGATGAATTTCATGATTGCTTTTTCTATTTCTGCAAGGAATGCCATTGGGATTTTGATTGGCATTGCATTAAACCTATAGAGTACTTTTGGTAGTATGGTCACTTTAATGATATCAATTCTGCCTATCCATGAACAAGCTATATCTTTACATCTTCTAAGGTCTTCTTCTATTTCCCTCTTTAGTGTTCTGTAGTTTACGTTGTAAAGGTCTTTCACCTCTTTTGTTAGGTTGATTCCCAAATTTTTTTTGGAGGATATTGTGAATGGGGTGGTTGTCCTGATTTCCCTTTCTGAGGGTTTGTCACTGATATACAGGAATGCTTTAGACTTATGCATATTGATTTTATATCCCTCCACTTTGCTGAATTCATTTATTAGTTCTAGAAGTTTTTTGGTAGAACCTTTTGGGTCTGTTAGGTATAGAATCATGTCAATTGCAAATAGTGCTAATTTCAGTTCTTCTTTTCCTATTTTTATGCCTTTAATTTCTATCATCTGTCTTATTGCTTTGGCCAGGGTTTCAAGAACTATGTTGAATAGGAGTGGTGAGAGAGGGCATCCCTGTCTTGTTCCAGATTTTAGAGGGAATGCCTTCAATTTTTCTCCATTTAGAATGATGTTAGCCTGAGGCTTAGCATAAATAGCTTTTACAATGTTGAGGTAAGTTTCTGTTATCCCTAGTTTTTCTAATGTTTTGAACATAAATGATGTTGTATTTTGGCGAAAGCTTTTTCTGCGTCTATCGAGATGATCATATGGTTTTTATCTTTAAGTCTATTGATGTGGTGAATTACATTTATTGTTTTCTGTATATTGAACCAGCCTTGCATCCCAGGGATAAATCCTACTTGATCATGGTGCACAATATTTTTGATATATTTTTGTATCCAATTTGCCAGAATTTTATTGAGGAGTTTTGCCTCTATGTTCATTAGAGATATTGGTCTGTAGTTTTCTTTCTTTGAAGTGTCGTTATCTGGTTTAGGAATCAGGGTGATGTTGGCCTTGTAGAATGAATTTAGAAGTACTCCCTCTTTTTCTATTTCACGAAATAGCTTGAGAAGTATTAGTTCTTCTTTAAAGGTTTTGTAAAACTCTGCTGTATACCCATCCAGTCCTAGGCTTTTCTTGGTTGGTATTCTTTTGATGGTTTCTTCTATTTCCTCAATTGATATTGGTCTGTTTAGGTTGTCTATATCCTCCTGACTCAATCTGGGAAGATCATATGACATTTTGGGGGGCATATAAATTGATAATTGTTATATCTTGTTGATGAATGGTTCCCTTTAACAGTATATAGTGTCCTTCTTTATCCATTTTGATTAATTTAGGCTTGAAGTCGATTTTATTTGATATGAGTATAGCCATCCCTGCTTGCTTCCGAGGTCCATGTGCGTGGTATGATTTTTCCCAGCCTTTCACCTTCAGCCTGTGTGTCTTTTCCTATCAGATGAGTCTCCTGAAGGCAGCATATTGTTTGATCTGCTTTTTTAGTCCAGGTTGCTAGCCTATGTCATTTAATTGGTGAGTTTAAGCCATTAACATTTAGGGTTAGTATTGATATATGGTTTGTACTTCCAATCATGTTTGTTTATTTATTTAATTATTTTTAAAGTTTGGTTTGTTTTTCCTCTTTGAATAGTTTTTCATCCCCCTCTTTTACTGAGGTACTTCCCACTGTTTTTTTTTTTTCATTTCCTCTTCAATTAGTGTTTTGCCCAAAATGCTTTGCAGTGCTGGTTTTCTGGCTGTGAATTCTTTCAACATTTGTGTATCATGGAAGATTTTTATTTCATTGTCAAACCTGAAGCTTAGTTTTTCTGGGTACAAAATTCTTGGTTGGCAAACATTATCTTTCAGCATTTGAAAAACATTGTTCCAGGATATTCTCGCTTTCAGTGTCTATGATGAGAAATCCACTGTTAACCTACTTAGTTTACCCCTAAATGTAATCTGCCTCCTTTCTCTTGTAGCTTTTAATATTCTCTCCTTGTACTGTATGTTGGATATCTTCATAACAATGTGTCTTGGTTTTGGTCTATTGTGATTCTATATGTTCGGTGTCCTGTAGGCTTCTAGGATTTGTAAATCCGTTTCATTTTTCATGTCTAGAAAGTTTTCTAAAATTATTTCATTTAACAGATTGCTCATTCCTTTGGATTGGACCTCTATACCTTCCTCTATCCCAATGACTCTTAAATTTGTTTTTTTTTATGATATCCCATATCTCTTGGATGTTTTGCTCATGATTTCTTACCAACCTTTCTGAGTTGACTAGACTCTTTTTGAGATGATATATTTTGTCTTCATTGTCTGATGTTCTGACCTCTACTTGGTCTACTCTACTGGTGATACTTTCATTTGATTTTTTAATTTGGTTTATACTTTCCTTCATTCTAGGATTTCTGTTTGTTTTTTTATAACCTCTATATCCCTGTAGAATTGTTCATTTGCTTTTTGAATTTGTTTGTGTAATTCATTGTCAAAGTATTCTTTCATTGCTTGCATTTGCTGTCTAATGATCTCTTTAAGATTCCATTCCATCTAAATCAGGTATGCCGTGAATTCTTTATTTGACCATTTTTCTGATGCATCTAGCATCTCCTGTAAATTTAAGCTGTCCTGCATTGTTTTTGTTCCTTTTCTTCCTTTTTTCATGGTTCTCATGTTTCTTCCCAGTTCTGTTTGACTGCTGTGTTATTATTTTCTCCTATAAATTTGTTTTGGTTTTTATAGCTCCAAGATCTTTCCTTTGTGTTGAGAGACAATGTTTAGAAATGTTGGATTTAATTGTGATTTAAAGTAAATTCATTAGTTTCATTAAAGGCCTACAGATTTTGATGGTATATAGAGAATTAAGGTTTGAACTTAGGATTTTATGTTAAGGTCGGGAGGTGTGATGGTATGGAGGTTAGTATATCTTAGCTTCTTTGGGGGATTGCTCAAATGGAGGCGGATATTAATAAGAGAATAGACAGGAATACTTGGGGGTAGTTAAGGGCTTAGGCAGACTATAGACCATCTCGTAACATTCACCTATTTGCATTAAGTAAATTACACATAATCAGAGTGGTCATGCTTAGGAGGAAAGATAGGGAAAAGGTAAGGAAGAAAACAAAGAAAGAGAAAGGGAGAGAAGAAAGAAAGAAAAAAAAGAAAAGAAAAAGAATAAATGATAAAAAATAATAATAAAATTAAGTAAAATTAAAATTAAAATTAAAAAATAGCATTGTTAGGCTTTTATTTTCTTCCCTTCCAGTAAGTGGAGCTGTGCTTTCAGGACCAAGATTTTGTCCTCAGGCTGAGGAAACAATCCATGTGAGGTGGCTCCCCCCCCCTACCTGGTGTCTCTCCAATCCTGTTCACTTAGGGTTGTTCCTGGCCTCTAGCCTCCTCACTTCTCCCACCAGCCAGGCCTTCCCCAGTGTGGTACCTCTCCACAGTTCAAGCTACACTCTGGGCCTGCAGTTTCCTGAATGTGGAGTGCAGGAATTGGGAACAGGCCCCTATTCTTTCGATTCCCTCCGATAGCCACTCCTCCAAGAGCTGGCGAGACAGGTTTGCCGCTGGTGGGAGGGGGGAGTTGGAGGTCAGGTGCCTTTACATTGCCCCACATCTCTGATATTGATGCCCATGGACAGCCGGGGAGAGATTTTATGTGATTTCCCCGATATATGGGAGAAGGACTAAATGTCACACACCTGTTCTATCACTGAACTTGCTGAAATGGGGTCGGATCTCTTGGAAGCTGGTGATGGTGACGTCAGCTCCCCAGTATAGTGGCTGCTGGCTTCCTATGTGGGGTGTCTGGTGTGGAGGGCAGATCTGGACCATTTCCCTCCCACGTCTCAACCCCAGAACTCAGCCTGGAGCACTGTGAGGACACAGTTGGCAGGACCCCACAGAATCTGTAGCACCGTTTCTCTGCGTTGCTGGCACGTCAACCCGCAGGCTCCGGCTGCGGGGTGGGCAGCTGATCAATCAGACTGAATCTCCAGGCACACGGTCCACTCGCGATTGAACCGCAGTAACTGATCCTCGCGTGTTGAAATCCTTCCTCTAGGTTTCAGTGCACCCCAATTTTGCTGGAAATTCCTAACAAGATAGCTTCTGGCCATTCTAAAGTCACTAATTACCTGCGCAGTGACGCGGTACATGGGGGTGTCGCATTCCATTCCCCACCATCTTTGACCAGGACTAGGAAGGGTATTTACTAGGAAGAAGCACAAAGGAAACTTTTGTGTTTATGGAAATATTATATATCTTGATTCCAGTGGTCATCACACAGATATATGATATATTCTTCTCTACTATTTGTTTTTGATCCGTTACTTAGATTTTAACTTAGAAATTGAAACAATGACACTATTTAGAAATTTTAACAAACACAATGCAGCATTTTGCCATGATACAGGTTTACACAAAGTCAAAAAACATATACAATAAGTGAGGAAGAAAAGAATAAAAGAAAAAGAAATGATTGAAAGAAGGGAGGAAGAAAGGAAAGAATCATAGTAGAGTACAGAAAACTTTAGGAATTATAAGTCTATGATCTAATTTTGGTCTACCATTAAATATCACATAGTCAAAATTAGATCATTTTCCCTCTCTGTCTCCATATATCTAGTTGTATAAAGCAGGAAATGAAGGTGGCATACATCGTTTATAATGTCTATGCTCATCCATTTTCTAAGTCTAAAACAAATATATACATTCACATCCCTTTTCAAAAAGAAACAAAATTGACTTAATGTATACTAGCATACTGAAGTTAGAAGTCAAGGGAATAGCTCTGAGATCAGACCTTGCAGGATTAAATACCTGTTCTAGCACTATTTTGATGTGTTTCCTTTAACTAATAAGTTCACTTCAGTTTCTTCATCAGTAATAGATGGACCAGGAAATGTTACTTATATCACATAGCTGTAGGGTTAATTGAATGAGATGATGTATGCAGAATGCTTAGCATAGTACTTTGGACCTGGATTGTTCTCTCCTCAACAAACTTTTTGTATATGCAGTGATTGGGTCCATTTCTGGGCCTTGTGACATCAATATCACACATTCTAATGACTACTTAAAGAAGGGCTAGTCCTGTGATGGTTGTTTCTGAGGCCACCATTAGCATAGTCTTACTATGGAATAATACCAAAAATATTACATCTCCTTTAAACATCTATAAGAAAGTAGCCTGAGTTGTTAGTTTTATTTTTCTCAAACATCCTTTTTATGCTTTTCTCTGTATCTTTTTCTGTGGCAACCATATTTGGGAGGTCAAATATCTTCCATAAACCCATTTTCTTTTTAATGGAGCTAGGGAAAGCACACATGGAGTACTGAGGACACCCTCTTGTTATAGTCAGTCAGGATCCTCCTCAGTTGATGCATTTAATGAACCAGAATATAAATAAGCAACTAGAATTTGTAAATTTGTTTTTGGTTTGGAATCTTCTAATATATTCATAATATATGCTTTTTAGAATGCATCTTCTCAGCTTCCTTCCAGAAAACTAATGTCAGATTGATATATTGTTCATGATGTTAAAAGAGGAATGGCTGTCAGTTATCACTGTAATATATAAACCTTAAAAATATTTTTGGAAAATATTACGCATTTTTCAAAATTATTACAGACTGTTAAAGAAGAAAATTATTTTATAAAATGATGTCTGTTCCTGATTCATTAATAATGCCCTAGATATAATAGTCTTAGAATAAAGATAATTTACATAAAGTGAGGAATCTTCTTTTTATTTCATAAACAGAAGTAAGAATTTAACAACTCCTTTGTACCTTCATCACCTGCCTCCCATGGTGAGGTCCTAATCACCTTTAGGATGGATCCAAAGAATTTAGGATTTTTGTGTTCTTTAGGTATTCTCTACTCACTGTCCCCTTGGGGTTTTTGACCACTTGGGGCTTTTGTGTTCTTTAGGTATTCTCCACTTGCTGTCCCCTTTGCCCCCAACACTGACATCTCTTGATATCTCTGATATGTCCTTCAGAGATTTTTTAAGTACAATTTTTGTTAATATATTGATGCTTCATCCTAAATTTGGTGTATTTATCTTCTAAAAAAAACTGTCTTAGCAGCATCCTTCAATGCCTTAACCCAAGAAATACGAAAGATTCTGGCACTGTCTGTGAGAAGATTGGAGGCATTTCCTTGTGTTTTTACTTTCTTGATCAAGATAATTGAAATTGGGACATTGAAAGGATATTTTTCACTAATGATATATTTGGGATATTCTCTGGTAATATCAAATTATTGACAAAACAGAAAACATTTGACATTCCATTTGAGGCCTGGAAATATTCCATGGAAAGTAGAATACTTTGTGAAAAGGGAGAAATAACAAGTCTAGAACAGAGACATGCTACATAAAGAGACAGAAAATATTGAAAGTTTTTGTTCAATTATTGTTTTTGAAGATAGTTCTATGATAAGAAATAACAAGAGACTGTACTGTAATGCTAAATTACTCTGTGATCCTGTGGCAAGTCAGTTCTACCCTCTGAGCATCCATTGTCATTGAAGTGAAGTTAAGTCATGAGCAAAGGCATTTCTAAGTTTTCTGTGATCTCCAAAATTTCATTAGAGTGACTGTCACTGCCCATGTCTATGCTTAGTCTCTGGATCCTGATGGATGATTATTTTGGCTGGATATTCAAAGCCATGCCCAAGTCAGCCCCTTGACAACAGAACAGTAATTTCCTTTACTTTCCTACAGAAAATTTGAAATAGCTACTATTAGGCTCCCAACTCTTTCAGTTGCCAAACATGCTTCCTCCTGTGTCCAGCCTTAATTGGTTTTATTGTTTTATTTATAGCTCTCCTCCTTCTAAATAGGCTTTTAAGGAAGGTTTAGCAGAATTTATGCTGGTTTTCCCACTGTTTCCTGATGCATCTGATTCATAATTATATCCCTCCTCTTTTCTCCTGTTCAGTAATCATCCTATAACTTGATTATAGTGTATAACATCCATATAAGCAACAAAAGGAGTACACTTAATGTACCCTTATTGGGAGCTACAAAATATTTTTATTTTCCTTTGATCTATGATTTTGGTATCTTCCTCTTCTCTGATGACATATTAGAGATTTTCAGCAGAAAAAGATTTTGAATTGGCAGAATTCTCATCATTTTCTTGAAAAATACAGTGGGATACCCAGGATGTTGAGGATCATCAGTTGTCTCAATGGTGTATTCTTTTGAATAAGCCAATATCAGTGGATGGAGAATTTATGATTCTCTCTATGCTTGGATATAATGAAATAAGAATACCATATCACTCAAGACTTTAAAGTTACAAAGTTGCATTTATTTTTTCCTCTCCTTACTTTTGATTTTACTGTAAACTAGGACAAGGATCTAAAGATAGATAAATTAGAATCAAAACTTTTTCAAAGATATGAAAATTTGTGAGGTTTTACCTTCTTCTCTACCTTTATTTCCAACTGAATGCCAATCAGCTGTGAAAAACCCTTTCTCTTTCTTTTCAGAATTCAAAACCAAATATGGATAACTTTAAATCCTGATTTACTTTAAATCCTCATAGTTCTGTCACCTTAACTCAAAATGAATTGACATTGCCTACAACTTGGTTAATATACATAGCCAGAAAAATTAGGACAATACTTATATCAGAGCTACTTGGTGGGATCATTGTATTATAGGTAAAGACTGTAATTTCCCTATTGTCTTTAACCCAATACTGGGTCTAGCTGAATGACAGAAAGAGGACATAGGCCAACTCACTCATATATTTTTGCTTCCTAAGAAGCCATTGATCCATGTTCTTTTTGTCCATAATAATGTTTAACCATTATTGAGTATTTTATCAGTAGCAACGTTGTTCTAAATGCTGTACATGGATTAACTCATTTGACCTTGTTACCTAGATAATGAAATAAGTGGTATTTTTGTCCTCATATTAAAAATAGTAAAAGTAAGACATGATGAAATCAAGTAACTTCCATGGTTACAGAGTTAGTAACTGACAGAACTCATCAGTCTGGGCCTTAACTAACCATAGCCTTAGAGGAAATTTGGACATTTTTACATTGATAGGACCCCTGACACAATTGGGATTTTTGAAGGTCGGAATAAGTAGCTTTCTACCTCATGTAGAGGTATAAAAATATCCCTTCCACATCTAAAATTGTCTTTACATGACTGAAGCACAATATTTGTACACACCCATGTTTTTTTGTTTTTTAACAAAGTGAGTACAGGTGCTCTTAAAACAAGAATTTTACCCAAGAATGGTAATAGGCAAAGCCACTGCCACCCACTACCAAGTTGGCTATTACCAAATATATTCATCAAATTAAGTAACACCTATCAAACAGAGAACAGGTAAGAAGGCACAGGATATAATTTCCAAACTATGCACTAAAGTGTCCCAGGAAGATGCAGTGAACTCCCAGGAATGATGTGGCTTATTTAATTATTTAAAAGGAAACAGTATTATGTGTGATATGTGTCCAGTACCACATAGATTACTAACTAGATATATTTCCTAGTTTTATTGTGTAGTACTACATTATTATCTATGACATTATATGTTTGCTAAGCTGTAGTTTTGGCAATTGCTGTGATAAAAAAGCAAGTGCTATGTGAAAATAATTGTGGAACAAAAAATGATTCAATGCCCAATCTGATCCTAAATATTTACAAAACTATACAGACACACAAATCCTATTAGTAAGTAATTATTATTTGAGAATGGAAAATTTTTTAGCATTTTCCAACTTGCCTTTAAATTGTTAAGTTTGAAATTTGCTACTTAGCAAGTGAACATATTAGACATTCTATTGGCCTAAAGTATAATAAAGAGTGATTCTGAGACACTAAGGGATCCATGAATGGAGGAATTAGGGGAACTTCTGATAAAATATTATCTCAAATATGTATTTTGTGTTTTATCTATATCATTATTTGTTATATTTATTTTATAAAAATAGAGAAAGTACTATATTTGGGCAGTCAGTCAGGTAATATACCATGAAAGAACTGGGTGTCTGAATGGACAGAAAGGTTTTGCAGAAAGGAAAACAGAATAGTTCTAGAGGAAAACCAGACATCAATTGTCCATGTATCATTAGAATTTATGCTCTGTAAGAATGGGAACCACATGTGTCTAATTCTCTTGTAGTTTTCCAGCTATTAGAATTGTATCTGGCAGAGAAAATATTTTCTGAAAGAAGAATGACTGAAATCTATCTCTAGCAGTATCACAATAGTTCAATTTTGCCAACTGGCAAATAAAAATAATAGTGCTTATTTTCTTTAGAAATCTAACGTGAAAAGGTACTTGTTTGTATCACATTTCACCTACAAACAGTACTTTTAGCCAACAATGAATTTTTCTAGGACTTAGGAATACTTCCTAGGACTCCTATTCCATGATGACTTCCCACTTAGCCTGGGATACATAAACAATTTTATTTGGAATTAAACTCAGTAACAGGCTCAAGTCCATAGATAAATACAAAACACTATTGTTAGATCAATTAACTCTAAACCATCTATTCTTGAACCTTTCCTGGCTTAGTTAACTTTGTGTGTAATTAGGAATTCTTATTTAGTCTTGATATTCTGGGTAATTTGTCTTTAGCTTATTTCTGATCTCTTGTGATCTGAGAGAGGAAACATATCATTCAGAATTGAGAAACACAAAGGAATAGAAATGAACTTCCTCAATCTAATGTAAATTATTTTTAAAAACCTATACAAAAGTCAGATAATATGTTGAAAAGTTGGTAATATTCACAAAATCCACAAGAGGATAGCACATCTCACTATCAGTAATAGTATTAATCATAGTCAGAGATCCTAGTAATGTAGAAAACAATACAACTAAACAAAGTATGTTTAAAATATTGCTACTTATAATGCATTTTTTTTAAAGAGAGAGTGAGAGAGGGGAGAGAGGGGGAGAGAGAGAGAGAATTTTTAATATTTATTTTTTAGTTCTCGGCGGACACAACATCTTTGTTGGTATGTGGTGCTGAGGATCGAACCCAGGCCGCACGCATGCAAGGCGAGCGCTCTACCGCTTGAGCCACATCCCTAGCCCCGATAATGCAAAATTTAATTTCACTTATATATACACAACATCAAAAATTAGAAAATACAATTCTATATGAAACTTTCCAAGAGAAATTTTCAAAAATAAGGTTATATCTTCTGCTTCTGGTCATGAAGGTATAACTAGAGAAACAACTAGAAAACTGGACAAAACAACTTATTTAAAATTGCTATAAGATTAGATAACAGAAAGTGAATGACTGGTCCTAGAGAGAAGAGAAAGCCATTTTACATGATTTACTTTGAAGACCAAAATCCCAAAGTGAATGTCTCCATCTCCTTGAACTGCTATAACAAAATACCATAGACCAATTAACTTAAAAACTGACATTTATTTCTTATAGTTCTGGAAGTTGAGATGTTCAAGATCACAGTGTCAGTAGATAGGGTTCCTTGTGGGGTTTGTTTTCCTGGTTTTCAGATACATATTTCTCACTGTGTCCTCACATGGTAGAAAGAAAGAAGACATTTCTCTCATTCTCTTCTTATAATTCCATTGTGGGTTCGTATAATGGGGGCTAAAAATAATTACATTTCCAAAGGCCCCAATTCTTGGCCCAGATTCTGTCAAGTTTCACATCATTTCTGTCATCTCTCATTGAGTTCTCTTGGTATCCTGGCCTGTATTTCTCTCTCCTTCTAATTACACTTTTTACCTTTTGGTCCATTTGGCTTCTGTAGTAGTCGATTCTGGCTACTACGACAAAATAACATAGACTACGTGGCTTACACATAAGAGAAATTTATTTCTAATAGCTCTGAATTTGGAATCCTGAGATCAAGGTACCAGGTTCTTCTGAGGACCCTCTTCCAGGTTGCAGATTATAGATTTCTTGTAGCATTCTCAGATGGCCAAAAGTTAGTGAATTCTTTGGGGTCTTTTTTACAAGGACTTCAATCCCATTGATTAGGCTCCATTCTAATGACTTAAACACCTCCATCTCCAGATAATATCAAATTAGGGATTAGAGCTTTAACATAAGAATTTTTAGAGAACACAATCATTCAGTTCATAACAGCAGAGATATTGTGCCAAAGTTGGAAAAGTCTGGAAGAAATTGACAAGGGAAGCATGAAGATCTGAACAAAGGACTTCACACCATTAAAGCCTTAAAATAAATAATTTGTTATTGAAACATACATGAAAGGAAAACTTTCTTAGTAGAAATGCAAAATTAGACCCAATATAACATAGAACAATATTATCTGCAAATACTTGGAAATTAGAAAATATATATAATAAATTGGATTTTGTAAGTAAGGAGTTTTACAATGAGTTAAAGTTACCACCTAGCTTTTTGTTCCTTACAGTAAAATGCTAGAGAAATAATCTAAAAGAAACACCATTATATAAAAAGATTGAAAAACTGTTTATTATTGTTTGCAGCCTTTCAGAGAAAAGATAAAATGCAGAGTAAGGGTAAAAGCTCCTTTGTAAGACCAAAGAGAAATCTATTGTGATTCATAGAACTCTTTAGTTCACCAACAAACACCAAGATAAAAATTTGTTCCCAAATTTTAGGCTCTCTATTCACTTCACTGATTGTTTCTTTTGCTGAGAAGCTTTTTAGTTTGAATCCATCACACTTATTGATTCTTCACATTAATTCTTGCACTAAAGGAGTCTTATTAAGGAAGTTGGAGCCTAATACAGCATGATGGAGATTTGGGCCTACACTTTCTTCTAATAGACCCAGTGTCTTTGGTTTAATTCCTAAGTCTTCAATCCACTTTGAGTTGAGTTTTGTGCATGGTGAGAGATACAGGTTTAATTTCATGTTGTCAAATATGGATTTCCAGTTTTCCCAGCACCATTTGTTGAAGAGGCTATCTTTTCTCCAATGTATGTTTTTGTCACCTTTGTCTAATATAAGATAACTGTAATTATGTGGGCTAATTTCTGTGTCCTCTATTCTCTACCATTGGTCTACAAGTCTATTTTGGTGCCAATACTGTGCTGTTTTTGTTACTATTGCTCTGTAGTATAGTTTAAGCTCTGCTATAGTGATGCCACCTAATTCACTCATCTTGCTAAGGATTGTTTTAGCTTATTTTTTTCAGATGAATTTTATGACTGCTTTTTCTATTACTATGAGGAATGACATTTGGATTTTGATTGGAATTGCATTAAATCTGCATAAGTGCTTTTGACAATATTAATTCTGACTATCAAAGAACAAGGTATAAATTTCCATCTACTAAGGTCTTCTTTAATTTCTTTCATTAGTGTTCTGTAGTTTTCATTGTAGAGATCTTTCACATCTTTCATAAGGTTGATTCCCAAGTATTTTTTAGGCTATTGTAAATGGTGGATTTGACACTGGTGTACAGAAATGCCTTTGATTTATGGGTGTTGATTTTGTATCCTGATACTTTGCTGAATTCATTTACTCTAGAAGTTTTCTGGTGGAATTTTTTGGGTCTTCTAGGTATAGAATCATATCATCAGCAAATAGTGCTAATTTAAATTCTTCTTTACCTATCTATCCCTTTAATTTCTTTTGTCTGACTAATTGCTCTGGCCAGCATTTTAAGAACTATGTTAAATAGAAGTGGTAAAAGAGGGCATCCCTGTCAAATACAGCACTAATCTCTAGGATATATGAAGAACTTATAATCTTAGTAGCAAAAAAACAATCAATAAATGAGCCAAGGAATTGAACAGACCCTTTTCAGAAGAAGGTATACAATCAATCAACAAATATAGGAAAAAATGTTCACCATCTCTAGCAATTAGAGAAATTCAAATCAAAACTACTCTAAGATTTCATCTCATTCCAGTCAGAATAGCAGCTATTAAGAATACAAACAACAAATGGACCTTGAGAGCTTGTTTGGAGTTTCTAGCAGGGGAGTGCAGCTACTTGTATACACTTGACCGAAGAACGGTCCTCCTATATCGGGGAAGATCATCCTCTGACTGAGTGCCCAGCTTCCAGAGAGACATGCATGGAGCCGTGAGGAAGGAAGGGGACACCCGCCTAGCCAGTCAGATCAGCCGAATCAACCTTCACGATCAATGGGGTGACAGATGTCACAGCCAGGTCGCCCTCACATCCAGAGAAGGAGAAGGGGAATTGCATGGAAAATGGAAGGAGACTCTCATCCTTATACAGAATACATGTATGACAATGTGAGGAAAAAGAAAAAAAAAGAAGTGTGTCACGTTAGATTAGGTAGAGAGAAGTGATGGGAGGGGAGGGGAGGGGAAGGGGGAAAGGAAGGACAGCAGAATAAAAAAGACATTATTATTGCTGTATGTATATACGTGACTGCATGACCAATGTGATTCTGCAACCTGTACAGTCAGAAAAATGAGAAATTATACCCCATCTGATTCAAATGTATGATATGTCAAGATCATTGTACTGTCAAGTGTAACTAATTAAAACAACAAAAAAAAGACAACAAAACAAAAAGAATACAAACAACAAGTGATGTCGAGGATGTGGGGAAAAAGGCACACTCATACATTGCTGGTAGGACTGTAAACAGGTGCCACCAATGTGGAAAGCAGTATAGAGAATCCTTGGAGAGCTGGGAATGGAACCACCAATTGACCCAGCTATCCCACTCCTCAGTCTATACCCAAGGGGCTTAATAACAGCATACTACAGGAACACAGCCACATCAATGTTTATAGTAGCCCAATTCACAATAGCTAAACTGTGGAACCAACCTAGATGTCCTTCAGTAGATAAATGGATAAAGAAAATGTGGCACATGTACACAATGGAATATTACTCAGCAATAAAAGAGAATAAAATAATGTTATTTTCAGGTAAATGGATGGAGTTAGAGAAGATAATGCTAAGTAAAGTAGCCAATTCCAAAAAAAAACAAATGCCAAATGTTTTCTCTGATTTAGGGATGCTGATTCATAATGTGGTTGTGGGGGGCATGGGAGGATTAGATGAACTCTAGATAGGGCAAAAGGAAAAGGGGGGGGAGGGTAAGGGAGTATATGGGTAGGAAAAACAGTGGAATGAGATGGACATCATTACCCTAAGAACATGTATGAAGACATGAATGGTGTGAACTCTACTTTTTGTACAACCAAAGATATGAAATATTGTGCTCTATGTGTGTAATATAAATTATAATTCATTCTGCTGTCATATATAACACATTAAAATAAGACAAAAATGAAAAAAAACCCTAAGGATCTTTTCTTTTATTGGTTGTTCAAAACATTACAAAGCTCTTGACATATCATATTTCATACATTAGATTAAAGTGGGTTATGAACTCCCAATTTTACCCCAAATGCAGATTGCAGAATCACGTCGGTTACACATCCACAATTTTACATAATGCCCTATTAGTGACTGTTGTATCCTGCTACCTTTCCTATCCTCTACTATCCCCCCTCCCCTCCCCTCCCATCTTCTCTCTCTACCCCATATACTGTAATTCATTTCTCTCCTTGTTTATTTTCCCGTTCCCCTCAGAACCTCTTATGTGTAATTTTGTATAACACTGAGGGTCTCCCTCCATTACCATGCAATTTCCCTTTTCTCTCCCTTTCCCTCCCACCTAATGTATATGGTTAATGTTAATCTTTTCTTCCTGCTCTTCCCCCCTGCTCTGTTCTTAGTTGTTCTCATTATATCAAAGAAGACATTTGGTATTTGTTTTTTAGGGATTGGCTAGCTTCACTAAGCATAATCTGCTCTAGCGCCATCCATTTCTCTGCAAATTCCAGGATTTTGTCATTTTTTAGTGCTGCATAGTATTCCATGGTGTATAAATGCCACATTTTTTTATCAATTCATCTATTGAAGGGCATCTGGGTTGGTAACACAGTCTAGCAATTGTGAATTGTGCTGCTATGAACATCAATGTGACAGTATCCCTGTAGTACGCTCTTTTAAGGTCTTCAGGGAATAGTCCGAGAAGGGCAATAGCTGGGTCAAATGGTGGTTCCATTCCCAGCTTTCGCAGGAATCTCCATACTGCTTTCCAAATTGGCCACACCCGTTTGCAGCCCCACCAGCAATGTGCAAGATTACCCTTTTCTCCACATCCTCGCCAGCACTTGTTGTTTGAAATCATAATGGCTGCCAATCTTACTGGAGTGAGATGGTATCTTAGGGTGGTTTTGATTTGCATTTCTCTGACTGCTAGAGATGGTGAGCATTTTTTCATGTACTTGTTGATTGATTGTATGTCCTCCGCTGAGAAGTGTCTGTTCAGGTCTTTGGCCCATTTGTTGATTGGGTTATTTGTTTTCTTATTGTTTAATTTTTTGAGTTCTTTGTATATTCTGGATATTAGGGCTCTATCTGAAGTGTGGGGAGTAAAAATTTGTTCCCATGATGTAGGCTCCCTATTTACCTCTCTTATTGTTTCTCTTGCTGAGAAAAATCTTTTCAGTTTAAGTAAGTCCCATTTGAAGATTCTTGTTATTAACTCTTGTGCTATGGGTGTCCTATTAAGGAATTTGGAGCCCGACCACGGAGCCAACTTTTTCTTCTATCAGACGCAGAGTCTCTGATTTGATATCTAGCTCCTTGATCCACTTTGAGTTAACTTTTGTGCATGGCGAGAGGAGGGGATTCAGTTTCTTTTTGTTGCATATGGATTTCCAGTTTTCGCAACACCATTTGTTGAAGATGCTATCCTTCCTCCATTGCATGCTTTTAGCTCCTTTATCAAATATAAGATAGTTGTAGCTTTGTGGATTAGTCTCTATGTCCTCTATTCTATACCATTGGTCCACCTGCCTGTTTTGGTACCAGTACCATGCTGTTTTTGTTACTATTGCTCTGTAATATAGTTTGAAATCTGGTATCGCTATACCGCCTGATTCACGCTTCCTGCTTAGAATGGCTTTTGCTATTCTGGGTCTTTTATTTTTCCATATGAATTTCATGATTGCTTTATCTATTTCTACAAGAAATGCTGTTGGGATTTTGATTGGGATTGCATTAACCCTATAGAGAACTTTTGGTAATATCGCCATTTTGATGATGTTAGTTCTGCCTATCCATGAACAGTGTATATTTTTCCATCTTCTAAGATCTTCCTCTACTTCTCTTTTTAGGGTTTTGTAGTTTTCATTGTATAGGTCTTTCACCTCTTTTGTTAGGTTGATTCCCAAGTATTTTTTTTTTTTTTGAGGATATTGTGAATGGAGTGTTTTTCCTCATTTCAGTTTCAGAAGTTTTGTTGCTGATATACAGAAATGCCTTTGATTTATGTGTGTTGATTTTATATCATGCCACTTTGCTGAATTCATTTATTAGTTCTAGTAGTTTTTTTGTAGACCCTTTTGGGTCTTCTAGGTATAGAATCATGTCATCCTCAAATAGTGATAATTTAAGTTCTTCTTTTCCTATTTTTATGCCTTTAATTTCTTTTGTCTATCTAATTGCTCTGGCCAGTGTTTCGAGAACTATATTGAATAGAAGTGGTGATAGAGGGCATCCCTGTCTTGTTCCAGATTTTAGGGGGAATGCCTTCAATTTTTCTCCATTGAGGATGATGCTAGCCTGAGGCTTAGCATAGATAGCTTTTACAATGTCGAGGTAAATTCCTGTTATCCCTAGTTTTTCTAGTGTTTTGAACATAAAGGGATGCTGTACTTTGTTGAATGCTTTTTCTGTGTCAATTGAGAAGATCATATGGTTCTTATCTTTATGTCTATTGATGTGGTGAATAACCTTTATTGATTTCCGTATATTGAACCATCCTTGCATCCCAGGGATGAATCCTACTTGATCATGGTGCACAATTTTTTTGATGTGCCTTTGTATCCGATTCGCCAGAATTTTATTGAGGATTTTTGCATCTAGGTTCATCAGAGATATTGGTCTGTAGTTTTCTTTCTTTGAGGTCTCTTTGTCTGGTTTCGGAATCAGGGTGATGTTGGCCTCATAGAATGAATTTGGCAGAGCTCCCTATTATTCTGTTTCCTGAAATAACTTGAAAAGTATTGGTATTAATTCTTCTTTAAAGGTTTTGTAATACTCCGCTGTATACCCATCCGGTCCTGGGCTTTTCTTGGTTGGAAGTCTTTTGATTGCTTCTTCTATTTCATCTATTGATATTGGTCTGTTTAAGTTGTGAGTATCCTCCTGACTCAGTCTGGGCAAATCATATGACTTAAGGAATTTATCGATGTCTTCACTATCTTCTATTTTATTGGAATATAGATTTTCAAAATAATTTCTAATTGTCTTCTCTATTTCTGTAGCGTCTGTTGTGATATTGCCTTTTTCATCCCGTATGTTAGTAATTTGAGTTCTCTCTCTTCTTCTCTTCATTAGCATGGCTAAGTGTCTGTCGATCTTATTTATTTTTTCAAAGAACCAACTTTTAGTTTTGTTAATATTTTCAATAGTTTCTTTTGTTTCAATTTCATTGATTTCCGCTCTGATTTTAATTATTTCTTGCCTTCTGCTACATTTGCTGTTGTTTTGCTCTTCCTTTTCTAGGGCTTTGAGATGAAGTGTGAGCTCATTTATTTGTTGGTTTTTCCTTTTCTTGAGGAATGACCTCCAGGTGATGAATTTCCCTCTTAAAACTGCTTTCAGGGGACTTCCGGGCAAGATGGCGGCTTGAATGCAGCGGGCAGCGGTGGAAAGCTTAGATGAGCCTTTCCACAGCTCCTGTAGCAGCATCTGCCCCAATTTCAGCTGAAGACTGAGGGTCCCCAGGGACTGGAAGAAATCACAGTGCCGGCTTGGAAAGAAGAAGAGGAGCCACAGCCGCCGCCGCCGGCCATACCGCCGCGCTCCCCTGAGCGCTGGTCCCTCCCCGCCGCCCGGTAACAGGCCGCCGCGCCTCCGCGCTCCCACCACCGCCACCACAGGCCCGCCGGAGCCGGAGCCGGAGGGAGTGGAACGGCCCCGCACCCCGACCGCCGCCGCCGGCGCCTCGGACCGGGCCGCCCCAAAGCCACGTCCCGCCTCGCGCGAGGAGGAGGGCGCGTGGCCGTTGTGGGACCTGGACCTGCCGGGACGCGGCGCCGAGTCCGCAGCGCCCGCGCCGAGCGGCCCCCGCCGCTCGAGCGCCCCCGAGGTCCCTGGGCGGCTGAGTGTGGTTTCGCCGCCGCCAGGCCCGCACCGCCGGAGCCCCGCGGAGCCGCTGCCTGGGACGGAGCCCAGGCCTGTGATTGAAAACATCAAGTCATGAGCCAAGGTGGAGGAAATCCATCACGACTTCAGCGCGAGCAGTAAGGCTGCAGCCCCAGGTACACGGCTCTATCGGCCCCATCTTCTTCTCCTCGCCGCCTCTCCGCCTTGCTTCTCTCCAGCTGTCTCTCCCCCCAAGCTCAGTCTCTAAATCTAGATTTCAATTTCTTTCCCCCATCCCGCCCGCTCTCCCGCGTGTCTGGTACCCGGCCCCGCGCCCCGAGGCGCCGCCTCCCCTCCCCCAACCCGCACCCCCTCTCCGGGGGTCCCGAAGGCCGCTGCCGCCGCCTCCCACAGAGCACCATAGAGCAGACTCTTCACCACGCGAATGAGCTGCCGAATTAAATGAAACAGCTGATAAGATGAGAGACAATTTAAAATCCAAGTGAACCGAGAACACGCACTGAGCCCTGATCCGCTGAATTCAAACTCCCGGTCACCTGCTTCCCGCAGACAAGCTGCCCGGCTCCTTCGGCCCCTTCTCCTTCTCCTCTCCGCCTCTCCGCCTTGCTTCTTTCTCCCCAGCTGTCTCCCCTCCCAAGCTCAGTCTCTAAATTTAGATCTCAATTTCTTTCCCCCACCCCACCCGCTCTCCTGCGTGTCCGGTACCCAGACCACGCGGCCCTGAGGCGCCGCCTCCCCTCCCCCAACCCGCACCCCCTCCCCGGAGGTCCCGAAGGCCGCCGCCGCCGCCGCAGCCGCATCCCGCGGAACACCATAGAGCAGAATCTGCACCGCGCGAATGAGCTGCCGAATTATATGAAACAGCTGATAAGATGAGTGACAATTTAAAATCCAAGTGATCCGAGAACACACACTGAGCTCTGACCCGCTGAATTCAAACTCCCGGTCACCTGCTTCCCGCAGACAAACAGCTATGACACTGCATTAATTCATCCGGCTGAAACAACTGGTCAGCCCTTCTCATCATACGAATGTAAATGCCTACCGAGCCTTCATAAGTAGTGGCCACTGGTTTGAAACGGGGCTTGGGAGAGGAGGACCCACACGTTGAATTGGTCGCCCGGCAAAGGGAAACGACGTCATCAGACTGCTGCAGAGGAGATAACTTAGTTGAAACAGGTGTGTGATCCCATAGCCTTACCTCTCCACACATCGGGAAACCCTTAGGGCCCCTCCCAGCTCTCCCGTGAGTGCTACAGCCAGCCCGAGGAAGTCAGAGGTGGTGCGGGTCCCACCCCCACCAGGGCTGACAGCTGAGGTTCCTTGCACCTGCTACCGGGGGCGTGGCTACTGGAGGGCAAGTAAAATACGCTGAGGATTCTAAGCCCCAAACTCTACAAGCTTAGGGTCTGAGGGAATGGCAAACTGGAAGAGTGTGCCCAGTCGTTCATGAAAACAGGGGTCCCGGGAGCAGCAGACTTGGCGTGTAGCCAGTATTGTGAGAGGGGGCCTGGCTAGAGAAAAAGTGGGAAGTGACTAGACACAAGAGGAGGCCCTAGACACTCAGGATTGGAGACTCGCCCAGTCTGGGAGGAGCTACTGCACAGTGATTGGTTCCCGCGTATTGACAGGAGTAACTTGACCTGGTGGGCACAGCGCCATCTCCTGGAAGAGAAGTTATTCAAACTCTAAGACTGCATCTATTAGGGTTTTTTTTTTTTTTTTTTGATCTGGGTTTTTCTTTCATTTTCATTTTTTCTTTCTTGTTGTTTTATTAATTTTTTTTCTTTCTTTCTTAAAAATTCTTTTTTTTTAATTTTTTTTCTACTAATTTTAATTTAAATTTTTATTTAAAAAATTATTATTATTACTTTATTTTATTATTTTTTTTAAAATATTTTTCTTTTTTAGTTCCTATTCTTTTACTTCTTTAGTCTTTTCATTTTTCTTATCCCCCCTTTTTTCTTGAATTCTACCTGCCTATTCTCATTCTCTTTAGAGACTTCTTCCCTTCCCTTCAAATACCTTTCCTCCCAAGCATCAAATTAATTTATAGGAGTAAACAGTAACTCAGCAGTCAAACAGAACAAGAAGCAACATGAGCAGCTTCAAAAAACAAGGAAGAAAAGGAGTACAAACAATGCAGGACAGCCTAAATATTCAGGAGGACCTAGAGTCATCAGATAAATGGTCATATAAAGAACTCAAGGAACACCTAAGACAGATGGAATGGAACCTTAAAGAAGATACAAGACAGCAAATTCAAGCAGCGAAAGAACACATTGAGAATGCATTTCACAAACAGATAAAAGAAGAAGTTAAGCATCTTTATCAGGAGATAGAGGTTATAAAAAATAATCAAACAATAATTCTAGAAATGAAGGAAACGATAAACCAAATGAAAAACTCAATTGAGAGTATCACTAACAGAGTGGAGCAGGTAGAAGCCAGAACGTCAGATAATGAAGACAAAATATACCATCTTGAAAAGAGTCTAGCCAACTCAGAAAGGCTGGTAAAAAATCACGAGAAAAACCTCCAAGAATTATGGGATAACATAAAGAAACCAAACTTACGAGTCATCGGGATAGAAGAAGGTACAGAGATTCAAACCAAGGGAATGAGAAACTTGCTGAATGAGATAATTACAGAAAACTTTCCAGAAATAAAAAAGGAAACAGATATACAAATTGAAGATGCATACAGGACACCGAGCACACAAAATCACAGTAGACCAACGCCAAGACACATTGTTATGAAGATATCCAATCTACAGAACAAAGAGAAAATATTAAAAGCTACAAGAGAAAGGAGACAGATTACATTTAGGGGTAAACCAATACGGTTAACCACGGATTTTTCATCACAGACACTGAAAGCAAGAAGGTCATGGAACAATGTATTTCAAACACTGAAAGACAATGGATGCCAACCAAGAATTCTGTATCCAGCAAAATTAAGCTTTAGGTATGACAACGAAATAAAAATCTTTCATGACAAACAAAAGTTAAAAGAATTTGCAGCCAGAAAACCAGCATTGCAAAGCATTTTGAACAAAACACTACAAGAAGAAGAAATGAAAAACAATAACCAAAACCATCAGTGGGAAGTGCCTCAGTAAAGACAGAGGGCAAGGGGAAAGACAATCATGGAGAAACAAACTAATTTTTTTTTTTTTTAAAAAGGATAAACAATCAAACATGGATGGAAGTTCAAACCACATATCAATAGTAACTCTGAATGTTAATGGCTTAAACTCTCCAATAAAGCGACATAGGCTGGTATCATGGATTAAAAAAACAAATCCAACAATATGCTGCCTCCAGGAGACACATCTGATTGGAAATGACATACACAGGCTGAAGGTGAAAGGATGGGAAAAAATATACCACGCACACGCTCCTCGCAAGCAAGCTGGGGTGGCCATCCTCATATCGAATAAAAATGACTTCAAGACTAAGTTAATCAAAAGGGATAAAGAAGGTCATTATATACTGTTAAAAGGAACCATTCACCAACAAGACATAACAATTATCAATATTTACGCACCAAATAATGGTGCTGCGACATACATAAACAAATTCTCCTCAAATTCAAGAATCAAATAGACCACAACACAATAATTATGGGAGACTTCAACACACCTCTCTCACCATTGGACAGATCCTCCAAACAAAAGTTAAATAAAGAAACTATAGAACTCAATACCACAATCAATAACCTAGACTTAACTGACTTATATAGAATATATCAACCATCATCAAATGGATATACTTTCTTCTCAGCAGCACATGGATCCTTCTCAAAAATAGACCATATATTATGCCATAGGGCAACCCTCAGTAAATATAAAGTGGTGGAGATAATACCATGCATTCTATCTGATCATAATGGAATGAAACTGGAAATCAATAACAAAAGAAGGAAGGAAAAATCCTACATCACATGGAAAATGAACAATATACTACTGAATGATCAATGGGTTACAGAAGACATAAAGGAGGAAATCAAAAAATTCTTGGAGATAAACGAAAATACAGACACAACATATCGGAATCTATGGGACACAATGAAAGCAGTTTTAAGAGGAAAGTTCATCGCCTGGTGGTCACTCCTCAAAAAAAGAAGAAACCAACAAATAAATGAGCTCACACTCCAACTCAAAGCCCTAGAAAAGGAGGAGCAAAACAACAGCAAATATAGCAGAAGGCAAGAAATAATTAAAATCAGAGCGGAAATTAATGAAATTGAAACAAAAGAAACTATTGAAAAAATTAACAAAACTAAAAGTTGGTTCTTCGAAAAAATAAAAAAGATCGACAGACCTTTAGCCATGCTAACAAAGAGAAGAAGAGAGAGAACTCAAATTACTAACATACGGGATGAAAAAGGCAATATCACAACAGATGCTACAGAAATACAGAAGACAATTAGAAATTATTTTGAAAACCTATATTCCAATAAAATAGAGGATAGTGAAGACATCGATAAATTTCTTAAGTCATATGATTTGCCCAGACTGAGTCAGGAGGATACACACAATCTGAACAGACCAATATCAATGGATGAAATTGAAGAAGCCATCAAAAGACTACCATCCAAGAAAAGCCCAGGACCGGATGGGTATACAGCAGAGTTTTACAAAACCTTTAAAGAAGAATTAATACCAATACTTTTCAAGTTATTTCAGGAAATAGAAAAAGAGGGAGCTCTTCCAAATTCATTCTATGAGGCCAACATCACCCTGATCCCGAAACCAGACAGAGACACCTCAAAGAAAGAAAACTACAGACCAATATCTCTAATGAACCTAGATGCAAAAATCCTCAATAAAATTCTGGTGAATCGAATACAAAAACACATCAAAAAAATTGTGCACCATGATCAAGTAGGATTCATCCCTGGGATGCAAGGATGGTTCAACATACGAAAATCAATAAATGTTATTCACCACATCAATAGACTTAAAGATAAGAACCATATGATCATCTCGATAGATGCAGAGAAAGCATTCGACAAAGTACAGCATGCCTTTATGTTCAAAACATTAGAAAAACTAGGGATAACAGGAACTTACCTTGACATTGTAAAAGCTATCTACGCTAAGCCTCAGGCTAGCATCATTCTCAATGGACAAAAGTTGAAGGCATTCCCTCTAAAATCCGGAACAAGAAAGGGATGCCCTCTATCTCCACTTCTATTCAATATAGTTCTCGAAACACTGGCCAGAGCAATTAGACAGACGAAAGAAATTAAAGGCATAAAAATAGGAAAAGAAGAACTTAAATTATCACTATTTGCAGATGACATGATTCTATACCTAGAAGACCCAAAATGGTCTACAAAGAAACTACTAGAACTAATAAATGAATTCAGCAAAGTGGCAGGATATAAAATCAACACGCATAAATCAAAGGCATTTCTGTATATCAGCGACAAAACTTCTGAAATGGAAATGAGGAAAAACACTCCATTCACAATATCCGCAAAAAAAATAAAATACTTGGGAATCAACCTAACAAAAGAGGTGAAAGACCTATACAATGAAAACTACAGAACCCTAAAGAGAGAAATAGAAGAGGATCTTAGAAGATGGAAAAATATACCTTGTTCATGGATAGGCAGAACTAACATCATCAAAATGGCAATATTACCAAAAGTTCTCTATAGGTTTAATGCAATGCCAATCAAAATACCAACGGCATTTCTTGTAGAAATAGATAAAGCAATCATGAAATTCATATGGAAAAATAAAAGACCCAGAATAGCAAAAGCAATTCTAAGCAGAAAGTGTGAATCAGATGGTATAGCGATACCAGATTTCAAACTATATTACAGAGCAATAGTGACAAAAACAGCATGGTACTGGTACCAAAACAGGCGGGTGGACCAATGGTATAAAATAGAGGACACAGAGACTAATCCACAAAGTTACAACTATCTTATATTTGATAAAGGGGCTATAAGCATGCAATGGAGGAAGGATAGCATCTTCAACAAATGGTGTTGGGAAAACTGGAAATCCATATGCAACAAAATGAAACTGAATCCCTTTCTCTCGCCATGCACAAAAGTTAACTCAAAATGGATCAAGGAGCTTGATATCAAATCAGAAACTCTGCGTCTGATAGAAGATAAAGTTGGCTCCGATCTACAGATTGTGGGGTCGGGCCCCAAATTCCTTAATAGGACACCCATAGCACAAGAGTTAACAACTAGAATCAACAAATGGGACTTAATTAAACTTAAAAGTTTTTTCTCAGCAAAAGAAACAATAAGAGAGGTAAATAGGGAGCCTACATCCTGGGAACAAATTTTTACGCCTCACACTTCAGATAGAGCCCTAATATCCAGAGTATACAAAGAACTCAAAAAATTAGACAATAAGATAACAAATAACCCAATCAACAAATGGGCCAAGGACCTGAACAGACACTTCTCAGAGGAGGATATACAATCAATCAACAAGTACATGAAAAAATGCTCTCCATCTCTAGCAGTCAGAGAAATGCAAATCAAAACCACCCTAAGATACCATCTCACTCCAGTAAGATTGGCAGCCACTATGAAGTCAAACAACAACAAGTGCTGGCGAGGATGTGGAGAAAAGGGTACACTTGTACATTGCTGGTGGGACTGCAAATTGGTGCGGCCAATTTGGAAAGCAGTTTGGAGATTCCTGGGAAAGCTGGGAATGGAACCACCATTTGACCCTGCTATTGCCCTTCTTGGACTATTCCCTGAAGACCTCAAAAAAGCATGCTACAGGGATACTGCCACATCAATGTTCATAGCAGCACAATTCACAATAGCTAGACTGTGGAACCAAACCAGATGCCCTTCAATAGATGAATGGATAAAAAAAATGTGGCATCTATACACAATGGAGTACTATGCAGCAATAAAAAATGACAAAATCATAGAATTTTCAGGGAAATGGTTGGTACTAGAGCAGATTATGCTTAGTGAAGCTAGCCAAACACTAAAAAACAAATACCAAATGTCTTCTTTGATATAATGAGAGCAACTAAGAACAGAGCAGTGAGGAAGAGTAGGAAGAAAAAATTAACATTAAACAGAGACTTGAGATGGGAGGGAAAGGGAGAGAAAAGGGAAATTGCATGGAAATGAAGGGAGACCCTCATTGCTAAACAAAATTACACATAAGAGGTTGTGAGGGGAATGGGAAAATAAACAAAGAGAGAAATGAATTACAGTAGATGGGATAGAGAGAGAAGTTGGGAGGGGAGGGGAGGGGGGATAGTAGGGGATAGGAAAGGTAGCAGAATACAACAATTACTATTAGGGCATTATGTAAAATTGTGGATGTGTAACCGACGTGATTCTGCTATCTGCATTTGGGGTAAAATTGGGGGTTCATAACCCACTTCAATCTAATGTATGAAATATCATATGTCAAGAGCTTTGTAATGTTATGAACAACCAATAAAAAAAAAAAAAAAACTGCTTTCATTGTGTCCCATAGATTCCGATATGTTGTGTCTGTATTTTCATTTATCTCTAAGAATTTTTTGATTTCCTCCTTTATGTCTTCTGTAACCCACTGATCATTCAGTAACATATTTTTCATTTTCCATGTGATGTAGGATTTTTCCTTCCTTCTTTTATCATTGATTTCCAGTTGCATTCCATTATGATCAGATAAAATGCATGGTATTATCTCCACCCCTTTATATTTACTGAGAGTTGCCCTATGGCATAATATATGGTCTATTTTTGAGAAGGGTCCATGTGCTGCTGAGAAAAAAGTATATCCATTTGATGATGGTTGATATATTCTATATATGTCAGTTAAGTCTAGGTTATTGATTGTGATATTGAGTTCTATAGTTTCTTTATTCAACTTTTGTTTGGAGGATCTGTCCAATGGTGAGAGAGGTGTGTTGAAGTCACCCATAATTATTGTGTTGTGGTCTATTTGATTCTTGAACTTGAGGAGAATTTGTTTTATGAATGTCGCAGCACCATTATTTGGTGCATAAATATTGATAATTGTTATGTCTTGTTGGTGAATGGTTCCTTTTAACAGTATACAATGTCCTTCCTTATCCCTTTTGATTAACTTAGTCTTGAAGTCGATTTTATTCGATATGAGAATGGCCACCCCTGCTTGCTTACGAGGAGCGTGTGCATGGTATATTTTTTCCCATCCTTTCACCTTCAGCCTGTGTATGTCTTTTCCAATCAGATGTGTCTCCTGGAGGCAGCATATTGTTGGATTTGTTTTTTTAATCCATGTTACCAGCCTATGTCGCTTTATTGGAGAGTTTAAGCCATTAACGTTTAGAGTTACTATTGATGTATGGTTTGTACTTCCAGCCATGTTTGATTATTTATCTTCTTTTAGTTTGTTTCTCCAAGGTTAGCTTCCCCCCCCCGACTTTATAGAGGCACTTCGCACTGATGGTTTTGGTTATTGTTTTTCATTTCTTCCTCATGTACTGTTTTGCTCAAGATGCTTTGCAATGCTGGTTTTCTGGCTGCAAATTCTTTTAGCTTTTGTTTATCATGAAAGATTTTTATTTTGTTGTTGTACCTGAAGCTTAATTTTGCTGGATACAGAATTCTTGGTTGGCATCCATTGTCTTTCAGTGTTTGAAATACGTTGTTCTAGGATCTTCTCGCTTTCAGCGTCTGTGATAAAAAATCCGCTGTTAACCTTATTGGTTTACCCCTGAATGTGATCTGCCTCCTTTCTCTTGTAGCTTTTAATATTTTCTGTTTGTTCTGTATATTGGATATCTTCATAACAATGTGTCTTGGCATTGGTCTACTGTGATTTTGTGTGCTTGGTGTCCTGTATGCATCTACAATTTGTATATCCATTTCCTTTTTTATTTCTGGAAAGTTTTCTATAATTATTTCATTCAGGAGGTTACTCATTCCCCTGGTTTGAATCTCTGTACCTTCCTCTATCCTGATGACTCGTAGATTTGGTTTTTTTATGTTATCCCATATCTCTTGGATGTTTTTCTCGTGATTTTTAACCAGCGTTTCTGAGTTGGCTAGGCTCTTTTCAAGATGATATATTTTGTCTTCATTATCTGACGTTCTGGCTTCTACTTGCTCCACTCTGTTAGTGATACTTTTGATTGAGTTTTTAAGTTGGTTTATCGTTTCCTTCATTTCTAGAATTATTGTTTGATTTTTTTTTATAATCTCTATCTCCTGATAAAGATGCTTAACTTCTTCTTTTATCTGTTTATGGAATTCATTTTCAATGTGTTCTGTCACTGTTTGGATTTGCTGTCTCGTATCCTCTTTAAGGTTCCATTCCATCTGTCTAAGGTATTCCTTGATTTCTTTATGTGACCATTTTTCTGCTGACTCTAGGTCCTCCTGAATATTTAGGCTGTCCTTCATTGTTTGTAGTCCTTTTCTTCCTTGCTTTTTTATGTTGCTCATGTTACTTCTTGTTCTGTTTGAGTGCTGAGTTACTGTTTGCTGCTATAAATTTATTTGATGCTTGGGAGAAAAGATATTAGAAGGGCAGGGAAGAAGTCACTAAAGACAATGAGAGTAGGCAGGTAGAATTCAAGTAAATTGAAAAGAAATGAAAAGAAATGAAAAGACAAAAGAAACAAAAACAAACAAACAAAAAAATTAGAAAATAAAGAAAGAAAGAAAAGAAAAAAAATTTGTACAAAAATAATAATGATAATACAAAATGAAAATTAAAATTTAAAAAATAATAATAATAATAAAATAAAAAAATTTAAAAAATTAAAAATATTTTAAAAAGTTAAAGAACAACAACAACAAAAATTGAAAATGAAAGAAAAAGGAAAAAAAAGAAAAAGAGAAAAAATGATAATAATAATAATAATAATAATAATAAATGTAGTCCTAGAGTTCGATTAACTTCTCTCCCAGTAGGTGGAGCTGTGCCCACTGGGTCAAGCTTCTCCTCTCAATAGGTGGAAACCAATCACTGTGCAGCAGCTCTTCCTCCCAGACTGGGCGGGTCTCAAATCCTGAGTGCCTAGGGCCTTCTCTTGTGGTTCCTCAAGCCAGGCCATGCTCACCTGTGACGCTCACCACAATACTGGCTACACGCCAGGTCTGCTGCTCCCGGGAGCCCTGTTTTCATGAATGCCTGGGCTCACTCTCCCAATTTGCCTCCCTCAGACCCTAAGTTTGTAGAGCTTGGGGCTGAGAACCCCCAGCGAATTTGCTTGTCCTCCAGTAGCCACGCCCCCAGTAGCTGGTGCAAGAGACCTCATCTGTCAGCACTGGTGGGAGCGGTAGCCGGGAGTTCCGCACCGCGAGTCCCGCACCATTCCAAATTCCCTTGGTCTGACTATCGCACTCACAGGAGAGCTGGGAGGGGCCCTTAAGGTTTCCCCCGCTGTGTGGAGAGAGATGGCTAGGGGATTACACACCTGTGTCCCTGGTTTCAATGCAGTTATGTCCTCCTCCCGTGACGTCAGTTCTCTGCCAAGGTGGGTACCCATGCAAATGGTGACCATTCGTTCCCTTTGCCAGGTTACCAATGCAATGGGTGGGTCCTGACTATCTCTCTCAATCCCCGTTTCAGTCCTGTGGCCACTGCCTATGAAGGCTCGGTTGGCTTTTACCTCTAAGTTCAGAGGGGCTGACCAGTTATTTCAGCGGGATCGTTAGTGCTGAGAAGCAGGCGAACCGGAGCTTGAATGCAGCCGATCCGTGCTCAGTGTGTGTTTTCTGAGGGGCCCAGACTGTACTTCCCAGATCCACGTCAGCTCAGCATTGCCTAGTGATCCTGAGCAAACAGCCTTTAGATAATTTACAGCTCCCTATGCCCGCGCAGTTGAAGAAGTCAGAGACTTGATCTCTCCGTGCCTGCCGCCATGTTAGATCTCCTCAATGATATTCATGTTACCCTTACAGCTTCCTGGCATAAGCAAGATCTTGGGATTATACAAACTGCTGCTTCTGTTTCCAGTCCAGATTTATAGAAATGAAACCCTGCCACCATCGCCTCCACCTCTGGGCCGCGCTCATGGGCGCCATGCTCATCCGCGACCTTAGCGGCACCACCGCAGCCTCCGCCGCTCCTCGGCCCAGTGCCCGGCTCCCGGGGCCCAAACGGCTGCCGCCGCGGCTCTCCAGCCTCCTCCTCTGGAGCACGGGTCCCCTCGCAGGGGGATGCAGAAAGACCCCAGAGCAGGTTCTGCCCGAAGGTGCAGCGGTGAACACGTGACCGAGGCGCTCGAGGCCGTGGTCCAGACTTCGGAGGACAGGGCTCGGCACGCAGCCCAGTTCCATCCTCTAGATGCGGCTGCTGGACAATGTAGACAGCAAGCAGAAAGCAAATGGTGGCTCCCACGGAGTGGATTTTCGGCACCGAAACCACAGCCCAGCCAACAATCCCAATCCACTAACTCTCCCTGTATAGAAAATATTCAAAAAAAAAAAAAGAAAAAGAAAAAGGCGGGGCACACCGAGCTTTCTTTGCCTCGGGTACTTACAATCCACTGCTGATTACACATTCAGCTTCTCTGCCCGGAGCGAAGTGAAAGAGGAAGCAGATGGGCGCAAAGCGCCCGCGGTTCTGAGCAGCAAAGCGTCCGGGAGCCAAGCGTCTCATTTTCAATCTCTTTGTTCTTTCTGCTGCTTGGCAAAGTGGTCCGCTACAGATTAATGGTGAAAGGAGCTCTAACAAGCTGCACGAAATCTCGATTAAAGCCGCTGCTCTGAGCACCACGCTCAGCACTTCAGCAACCCCCGTACACAGCGGCCATCTTTCGAGAGAGAATTCAACCCTAAGGATCTTAAGGACTTGTCTCACAGACCTTCTCAATTGCACAATAAAAATTTTAATATCATAAGAGTATTCATTATCTCTCAGCAGTTTTTAGGATGTTCAAAATAGAGAAGGACTAATCTCAAAGAGACTTATGACACTGGCTCTTATCTATGGGGGAATATATGTATTTGGTTTAAAAGAGAACATTACATTCAAAAAAGATTTATATCAGCTTTGACTAAAAAAAAGATTTTTTGAACTCAAGACTTCTATGGGCAGAAAAGACTGTAAGGAAAACAATACTCAGCTGTAACACAGGATTCTCTTATAGAAAAGAAGGATTGAATAATGCATGAAACCAAAACTCTTGATGAATCATTCTCATTTAGTAGGACTGAGTAATCAAGGAAGAGGCAATATATACCTTGCTGGATTTCAGAACAACTATACACCAGTGAGTATGGTATACTGCTTGCTTAACGCTTTATATAAAGGAGAATCTATTCCTATTTAAAAATTAATGTTTTACAATGTATGGAAGGTCAGATAAGACTATATTAATTCACAGTACTTCAAATAAAAAGAAGCTATTTAAGAAACTGTATTTGAAGAAATATAGGTGAAAAGCCCCATCCACATAGAACTAGTTGGTATAGGAGAGGAGATAGTAGTCTTTAAAATTCTCTGCCCAAAATCAATAAGCAGAGGATAAATATTCTACCCCTCAGAGAGGGGAATGTTAGTCACATTGTAAGTATGTTACACATGTATTTCATGGGTCTAATTCTGTCCTCTTATCAAAATAATTCACATGCTTCCCACATACAAAACTCACATATGTCTCTTTCAAAATCCCACAAACTGTCATTTATTTATATTCTGGACAAATACAAAAATAATATATTATAATTTTGGTTTATAGCTCCACTTTTTATTTCTATAACACTATTAATCCATTTTATGTTGTTAATAATGCAATAGTATAGACTGGGTAAGATATATCAAAAAAGAGAGAGATTTATTTTGGCTCATGGTTCTGAAGGTACCAGGGCAAGGAGTGATGGCTTTCTTGCTGACAGAGTCCCAAGCTGGCTAAGCCCACATCACAAGGAAAGAGAAGCCATGTGCATGTATGTCCTCTGGTCCTTTGGTCCCTACCCTCCTCCCTCATCACTAGTATTCATACATAGGGGCTCTTCCCAGATACTCTCATCTAATCCTTATAATTTCCCAAAGACCCACGTCTGAAACACCATAGTCAGATTCTTTCTTCCATTTTATGCCTTCAATTAGGATTAAATTCCAACATGAGTGTCAAAGCATACGAACCATAACAAGGATTCATAAAACAAATGTAGAAAAATCATAACTCATTGTATTCAAGTGGTACAAATGTATTAGAATTTGTTACTATAATATAGTATAAAAGGTGGAGTGGAGATGTATGAAATTGAGATTTTTGTATGACTAAAGTTAAATTAATATAAATTTAAATTAGATTGTTATAACTTTAGGATGTTAAAGGTAAACCATATGATAACCACAACACACACACACACACACACACACACACACACACACACTCTCCTATGATTCATATATCACAAAGATTTTATATATGTATATGTGTGTGAATATATATGTGTGTATATATATCAACATATAAATACAAATATATTTCATGCATGTGTAAGTATGTCAAAATGAACTCCACTACTATGTATAACTATAATGCACTAATAAAAATATTTTTAAAAAATGTAACTTAGTATAAATGCTAAAACAAAATGAAACCAGATCCAACTATATGCTATCCACAGGAGACTCCCTTCAGATCTAAATAGGCAAATAGGTTGAAATTGGGAGGAATGGATAAAGATATTCTTTGCAAATGGAAACCAGAAGAGAGCTGGCATGGCTATACTATTATCAAAGCAAGTAAACTTTAAGTCAAAAACTGTTACAAAAGACATAGAAAATTATCTATAAATAAAAGAGTCAATATATCAAGGAGTTATAACATGTTTAAACATACATGCAGCAAATATTAGAGCTTCAAAATATATGAAGCAAATATTGACAAATTAAAAGGAGAAATAATTCTACATAATAAAATTCTAATAATAAAATTCTATTTTATTATTATAATAAAATATTCCAATTCCCCACTTTCAATAACAGATAAATATCAAAATACTACCTTAAGAAAAGGAATTTGAACACACAAGATAACAGTTGGATCTAAGACATATGTAGAACACACCACCCAGTAGTATTAGAATGCATATTCTTGTCAAGTGCATGTAAAACATTCTCCAGGATAGATGATCTATTAGGTCAAAAACAATTATTAATAATTTTGAAATATTGAAATTATACCAAATATAATCACAACAAAATGAAACTAGAAATTGATAGAAGGAATGCTAGAAAAGTCATAAGTATGTGAATATTAAACAACACACTTTTAAACAATCACTAGTTTAAAGATAAAACCACAATTAAAATTAGAAATTATCTTTAGACAAACATAAATTAATATGCAACTTACACAAATTTATGGTATGTAATAAAAGCAATGCTGAGAGGAAAATCAGCTGTAAATATTTACATTAAAAATAATAAATATTTCAAATTTATAATCTAAATTTACATCTTAAGGAAGAATAAAAAGAACAAATTAAACACAGAATTAACAGAAGGATGTAAATAAGTGCAGAGATAAAGTAAATAGAAAACAATAGAGTAAACCACCAAAAGTTGTTTCTTCAGAGAAAGAAGAAGAAATTGACAAACTTTTATCTAGATTGACTAAGATAAAGAGAACATTCAAATTACTAAAGTCAAAAATGAAAGAGGGGACATTACTACCACATTTAAGGAATGAAAAAAAATGTGAGAAAACACTGTGAACCAATATATGTATTAGATCACCTATATGAAGTGAACAGATTCTAGAGCCAAACAACCTACCAATGCTATATCATAAAGCAACACAAATCTCAATAGTCTATAAAAAGTAGTAAGGACATTGAATCTGTAATCAAAAATTTCCCAACAAGCAAAAGCTCTGGAGAACATGTTTTTATAGTGAATTCTCTAACTTTTCCCAAAATTTGAAGAGAATTGTACCCATCCTGATTCTGTGAGTATACTGTTACTCTGATATTTTAAAGTCAAAGACACTTATAAGAAAAAAAAATACAGACTAATATCCCTTATGATCACTGATGAAAAAATACTTAATAAAGTACTAGCAAACTGAATTCACCAGTATACTAAAAGTGTTATATAAGTGAGATTCATTGATGAATATGAGGATGGTATAACAATGAAAATCAATCAATGCAATACACATATTAACAGAATTAAAGAAAATATATGATCATCTCAATTGAATTAGTAAAAGCATATGAAAATTCATTATGCTTTCATGATAAATATAATGAATTATGAGCAGAAAGAATCCTTGTCAATATAATGATGTCATATATGAAAAAGACATAGCTAACATCACATTCAATGATGAAAGGCTGAAAGCTTTGTCCCTAAAATAAGGAATGTGGTTATAATGCCTATAATTGCCAATCTTATTTATCAGAGCATTCGAGTTCTGTTCAGAATATTTAAGCAAGAAAAATAAATAAAAGACATCTAAATAGGAAAGGAAGAAATAAAATTTTCTCTGTTCATAATTAACATGATGTTTACATAGAAAAACCTAGAGATTCCACATATAAAGGAAGACATTACAACTTTTTTATACACTAGCAATAATATTTTCACAAAGTAAATTAAGGTAGAAATTTTATTGACAATATAATCAAGAGTAAAATACTTCAGAATTATGATGCAAAATACTTGTACACTGAGTCCTATGAATGCTAGAAAATATTGCTGAGCATAAAGAAGAAAATAAATGGAAAGACATCACCTGATGTTACAATGAGAAAAGGACCTTGAGTGATCTACAGATTAAATGCATTTTCTACCAAAAATTCAGCAGTTTTTTCTTTATAAAAATAGAAAACACTGTAAGGAGTGGGTCTGGACACTGTTATGATGAGTGCCAAATCTTCTTGCTGGATTTCTAATTTGGCTCAAAGGACACACCCTAATGAGAGCCGGGAAGAAGAGTGACTCACCTGTTGCCCTATTTACTGGCCTCCACAATTACACTTGTTTGAACTCTGAAAAAATAAATAAATAAAAATAGAAAACACCTTAAAATTCATATGGTATCTCAAGACACCCCAAATAGGCAAAACAATCTTGAGAAACAGGACAAAGTTCAAGAATGGAACATTCCTATCTTCAAAACATACAACAAAATCACAATAAACAAAATAGTGTGAAACTGGCATAAAATAGAATAAATGGTTCTCAGAAAGCTAGAAATCCATATGTAGAAAAATGAAATTTCTCCCTGCACAGAACTCAACTCAAAGTCCAACTTAGGTGCTAGAACAGAGACCATGCACCTAACAAGAAAAAGTAGGCCCAAATCTCCACCACGTGAGCTTAAGAACTGACTTCCTTAACAAGATACCTAAAATGTAAGAAGTAAAATCAAGAATCAATAAATGTGATCGAATCAAACTATAAACCTTCTTCACAACAAAGGATACAATCAACAGTATGAAGAGAGAGCCTATAGAATGGGAGAAAATTTTTACCACATGCACCTCAGATAGAGCATTAATCTCCAGGATATATAAAGAACTTAAGTTAACACCAAAAAATATATAACCCAATCAATAAATGGGCAAAGGAACTGCACAAACACTATACAGAAGAAACATGATTGGTCAACAAATATATGAAAAAATGTTCAACATCTCTAGCAATTAGACAAATGCAAATTAAAACTTCACTGAGATTTCATCTCATTCCAGTCAGAATGCCAATTATCAAGAATAGAAGCAACAATAAATGTTGGCGAGGGTGTGGGGAAAAAAGGTACACTCATCTGTTGCTGGTGGGACTGCAAATTGGTGCAACTACTCCAGAAAGCAGTATGTAGATTCCTCAGAAAACTTGGAATGGAACCATCATTTGACTCAGTTATACCACAACTCAGTTTAAACCAAAGGACTTAAAATCAGCATACCACAGTGACACAGCCACATCAATGTTTATACAAGCTCAATTCACAATAGCTATACTATGGAACCAACCTAAAAGCCCTTCAACAGATGAATGCATAAAGAAAATGTGGTACATATACACAATGGAATATTACTCAGCATTAAATTCCCAAGACACAGGCCAGGAAATTGCTGCTCTCCCACAGAGCATCAGTCTCTACAGGTGGGAAACAGTTCCTGGCCAGGTAAATAAAGCTCTCTTTTGTTTAAATTCAGACCTAGAGTGTTTTCTAAGGTGGCTCCCCATAACAATATTAAATAATTTTAACATAATAATGTTAGCACTACTAAATAATGTTAGAATATATAGTATTTTTCTGATTTTACAAGTCTCTTTTCACCCAAGACACTCATCTCTACTGATCTTTACTCTCGTGAGGAAATGCAGTCTAGTAATTTAAAGAACGAATACCTTAGAACAGATCAGCAGTCAGCTCTTTGGAGAAATATTTGCATTTTAAAAATAGTTGCTTAGAGAAAGGAGAACCATTATGCAATGTGTCTTACTTCTTCCTGTGCATGGCTTTTCATAACATTCAACTACTTATCATTGCTTGCTCAACATTTTTTCCTCCTTAGACAAAAAGCTCTATGAAGGAATACCATGACTGTTTTTGTTTTGCAGTGCTATTTATCATGTGCTTTTCCAATCTATGTTACTGATTAAATTCTTGATAAATGTATCTGAATGATAAAAAGATAGATGAGAATTTTATCCCTGCTTTTCTTAGTGACCATGGCTTAAATTCATTCAGATATTTATCCAATCTTTGATTTCAGGTAAATCTTAATTGATGGTATTTACCCTAAGGAATGACCCTGTGAGGTTGTCTTATGCTTATCTAATCAAATGATATGATAACAGCTGTGACCCAAGTTTAAGTAATCTCTACCAGATCATGTAACTACTTTTAGTAACCATTATATTGGAAGAAAAAACAGATAAAAGAGAAAAGGGTTTCTAATGCCTTAGTACCCAACCCCTTTCAAAAAGTGTGTGTGTGTGTGTGTGTGTGTGTGTGTGTGTGTGTGTGTAAAGGGAGAACAGAGCGACAAAGGGATATTGATTCCTCCTCTGTGCTATTAAAACATAGCACATAGGAGAGATGAGCTCTGGTTACAAGAAATTAAGGAACAAAGAAAAGAGAGATTTTTAAAACAAAAATCAGAGAAAAAAGGATACAAAATAGAATTAGAAATAGTTAAATATCTGAATATATAAGTTTTGCCTAAGTGCACTTTCACCTTGGACAATCTATTGACTTACTGCCTCAAAAATTAAATCAAAAGGCATTTCTCATTTCAAAAAGTATTTTTTCAGTTATCCAAGTAAGCATGACTTTACTTGAAATATGTTTTATCCATTGCAAGTTAGTGTAATATAATTTACAGATTAATCTCAGAGAAGAGTTGGACTGCTAAGTATTTTTTAAGACATTGAAAGATATCATTTTAGATGAAGATATCTTTTTATATTCATCATGAAAAGAGCAATTTGGAATGCTGATTGAATTAGTCCATTTTATAAAATAACTCCCAGGAACTAGTTACAAATTTTCTCAGAGAAAGTCCTCTATAGCAGGAATGAGTGAGAATGTATGAGCATATCCTTTCTGTTCACCAGCATACATATCAGGAAAGCACCAAGTGTAGTTGAAGTTATTTTTCATGTTCTCCTCTTACAGAAAATATTGAGCCTTTTACTTAAGTTTTGGTATATACATACTATATAACCACTTATTTTATATCATCTTGAATTTGAAATACTTGGTTCAATTGTTAACTATATCACTTGTTTGCTTTAAGTCAACTATTAAGCCTGAATAATAATTGAAGAAAGATTTGGGAATAAAGGAAGGACTTTGCAATGGAGTACCACAGCCAAGAGCCTTCAACAGAGAAAAGTATGAGATAAAGAATAAATTCCCATAGCAAAAGGCCCAAATATACAGTGTCTAAACAAGATAGAAACTTATTTCTCACATGAAATAATCTTGGTGAGTAAAAGGATTCTGATTCACAAATTGATTGTAGGATTCCAGATTAGCAGGGAAGCTTGACCATCCTCAATTAGTAATTTTTAACATTATTTCTCTGATCTGAAAATCTGCTATCCAGCAGGAAGTTAAAAAATAGGAATCTCAGGGCTCTCTTCTTAAGAAATGACACTTAGTTTGTGCAGCTCACTTCCATGTTCATCCCTTTGGGGAGATTTAGCCATTTGGCCACACCTAGCCATAAGAGATATTGGGAAACATAGCTTAGCTTGGCAATCAGGTGTCCAGCTAAAGATCAATTATTATGGAAGGTGTGCAAATGGATCATGATGGACAGGTAATAATCTTTGTCACAGCGGGTATAATAGAGCTGAGAT
Organism: Spermophilus citellus; assembly: GCF_964194105.1. Taxonomy (NCBI): domain Eukaryota; kingdom Metazoa; phylum Chordata; class Mammalia; order Rodentia; family Sciuridae; genus Spermophilus; species Spermophilus citellus. The sequence goes on along the minus strand of NC_138190.1, from coordinate 114,245,260 downwards.
TCTATGTTGGCAAGTATTTTCAATTATGGGTCAAATTAATATTTTAGGCTTTGCTTGCCTATAACAAGCTTACTTATGACATATGCTCTCTGTTGCAGATTCAGTTTTACAACCTTTTAAAATGATAAAACCATTCTTTTTGGAGATTTCATCTTTTATTCACATCTTAATCATATTTTAAACTTTAATATCAACAAATCTGCTTCAAATTTCTTTTTTAATTTTTTAAAATTATCTACACATGACATTACAATGATCTTGGCAATTCATACATTTGAATCAATGGGTATAATTTCTCATTTTTTTAATTGTACAGATTGCAGAATCACACTGGTAATAGAGTCACCTATATACATACAGAAATCATAATGTCTATTCTAAATCTGCTGCCCTTCCTACCCCCTCCCCCTCCCCTCCCCTCCCATCACTTCTCTCTGTCCAATCTAATGTGACACACTTCTTTTTTCTTTTTCTCCTCACAACATCATACCTGTATTCTGTATAACAATGAGGGTCTCCTTCCATCTTCCATGCAACTCTGCTTCTCCCCCCTTTTCCCTCCCACCTCTCTTCCCTATTTAGTGGTAATCTTCTTCTCATGCTCTTCATCCCTATCCCATTTTGAGTCACCACCCTTATATCAGAGAAGACATTTGGCATTTGTTTTTTAGGGATTGGCTAACTTCGCTTAGCATAATCTGCTCTAATGCCATCCATTTCCCTGCAAATGCCAGGATCTTGTTATTTTTTAGTGCTGAGTAATATTCCATTTGTATAAATGCCACATTTTTTAATCCATTCATCTATTGAAGGGCATCTAGGTTGGTTCCACAGTCTAGCTATTGTGAATTGTGCTGCTATGAACTAATTTTTTACATCTTTCCTTAAATTTGTACTCAGTGACATCACATTAGTAGTTGGAAACTGGCCGTAGTAGGGGCATTAACACCATGCAAATCAGCATAAGCAAATACTCTCTTGTTTTCAAATCCCAGATAATTGTTAAACATTAACTAGCATACCAGTGGGTAAGAAAAAAAAATAAGAAATCTGAGGAATAGATGCATTTGTTGAATTTTCTAAAACCTCATAGTAAATAAGGGACTGAGTTAATCAGTTATACCTAGGGCAGGGGTCAGAAAACTACTGCCTGTGGGCTTAAAGCCTGTGTTTGTATGGCCCTCAAATTAAGAATGGTTTTATCAAATAACCCAATCAACAAATGGGCCAAGGACCTGAACAGACACTTCTCAGAAGAGAATATGCAATCAATTAACAAATACATGAAAAAAGGCTCACCATCTCTAACAATCAGAGAAATGCAAATCAAAACTACTCTAAGATACCATCTCACTCCAATAAGAATGGCAGCCATTATGAAGTCAAACAACAATAAGTGCTGGCAAGGATTGGGGGGGGGAGTATTCCCCTTCTTGGACTATACCCAAAAGACCTGAAAAGAGCATACTACAGGGACACAGCCACATCAATGTTTATAGTAGCACAATTCACAATAGCTAGTAACAATTTCTTTAATTTCTTTCTGTAACACCTATGTCAGCTCTAGGGTTGTTTTAGCTGATGATAGATAGAGATATATCCCTCAAAGGAGGAGAATAGAAAATAAATAAATAAATATTTCATGTAATAATGTCATAGTGATTTTTTATGCTGCTAACATTACATAATTTAAAAACAAAGTAATATAAATAATGAGTTTAGCAAGATTGTTGGATATAAAAATCAATTTGCGTCCCCCACCGTCTTTCCTCCCACGCTCAGTCCCTAAATCTAGATCTCAATTTCTTTCCCCCACCCCGCCCGCTCTCCCACGTGTCCAGTACGCCCGCGCGGGCCCTGAGGCGCTGCCTCCCCTCCCCCAGCCCGCACCCCCTCCCCGGGGGTCCCGAAGGCGACAGCTGGGCCGCCACCGCGCCGCTGCCGCCGCTTCCCGCGGAGCACCATAGTGCAGACTCTTCACTGCGCGAGTGAGCTGCCGAGTTAAATGGAACAGCTGATAAGATGAGTGACAATTTAAAATCTAAGTGATCCAACATGGCGGCGGACGTGGAGAGATCAAGTCTCTAACCCCTTCAGCTGCGCGAGCATAGGGAGAAGTAAACTGTCAAAATAATGTTCGCTCAGGACCACTAGGCACTGTTGAGCTGAAGGGGATCCCGGGCGAACAGTCTGCCCCTCTCAGAACACACCAAGCCCGGATTGGGCTGCATTCTAGTTCTGGTTCGCCTGCTTCTCGTGACTCAGCACTAATGATCCCGCTGAAATAACTAATCGGCCCACCTGAACTCACAGAGGTAAAAGCCAACTGAGCACGATAGTCAGACCCAGGGTATCCCTCTGCTGACAACAGAGGTCCCTTGCACCAGCTACCAGGGGAGTTGCTACCTGAGGGCAAACAAATTCGCTGGGGGTCCTCAGCCCCAAGCCCTACAAACTTAGGGTCTGAGGGAGGCAAACAGAAAGGGTGTGCCCAGGCATCCATGGAAACAGGGCTCCCAGGAGCAGCAGACCCGGCGTGTAGCCAGTATTGTGGTGAGCGTCACAGGTGAGCGGGGCCTGGCTTGAGGAACCACAAGAGAAGGCCCTAGGCACTCAGGATTGGAGACCCACACAGTCTGGGAAGAAGAGCTGAGGCACAGTGATTGCTTCCCACCCATCAAGAAGAGAAGCCTGGCCCAGTGGGCATAGCTCCACCTACTGGAAGAGAAGTTAATTGAGCTCTATGACTGCATTTATTATTATTATTTTTTTAAATGATTATTATTGCTATTTTTTTAAATTTTATTTTCACTTTTTGTTGTTGATGTTGTTGTTGTTCTTCAACTTTCTTATTAATGATTTCAATTTTTTAATTCTTTTTATTCTATTATTATTACTATTATTTTTTAAACTTTAATTTCCATTTGTTCATCATTATAATTTTTTTTTGGTTTTAAATTTTTATTTTTTTCGTTTTTTCTTTCTTTCTTTTCACTTTTTTTCTTTTGTCTTTTCATTTATTTTCAATTTTCTTATTCCCCCTTTCTTGAATTCTACCTGCCTACACTCACTCTCTTTAGTGACTTCTTCCCTTCCCTTCTAATACCTCTCCTCCCAAGCATCAAATAAATTTATAAGAGTAAACAGTAACTCAGCAGTCAAACAGAACAAGAAGTATCATGAGCATAAAAAAGCAAGGAAGAAAAGGAGTACAAACAATGAAGGACAGCCTAAATATTCAGGAGGACCTGGAGTCATCAGAAAAATGGCCATATAAAGAACTCAAGGAACACCTTAGACAGATGGAAAGGAACCTTAAAGATCACATTGAAAATGAATTACATAAACAGATAAAAGAAGAAGTTAAGCATCTTTATCAGGAGATAGAGATTACAAAAAAAATCAAACAATAATTCTAGAAATGAAGGAAACGATAAACCAAATTAAAAACTCAATCCAAAGTGTCACTAACAGAGTGGAGCAAGTAGAAGCCAGAACGTCAGATAATGAAGACAAAATATATCATCGTGAAAAGAGTCTAGCCAACTCAGATAGGCTGGTAAAAAATCACGAGAAAAACATCCAGGAGATTTGGGATAACTTAAAAAAAACCAAACTTACGAGTCATTGGGATAGAGGAAGGCACAGAGATTCATACCAAGGGAATGAGTAATCTGCTGAATGAAATAATTACAGAAAACTTTCCAGAAATAAAAAAGGAAACAGATATACAAACTGTAGATGCATACAGGACACCGAGCACACAAAATCACAGTAGACCAACGCCAAGACACATTGTTATGAAGATATCCAATATATAGAACAAACAGAAAATATTAAAAGCTACAAGAGAAAAGAGGCAGATTACATTTAGGGGTAAATCAATAAGGTTAACAGCGGATTTTTCATCACAGACGCTGAAAGCGAGAAGATCCTGGAATAACGTATTTCAAATACTCAAAGACAATGAATGCCAACCAAGAATTCTGTATCCAGCAAAATTAAGCTTCAGATACGACAACGAAATAAAAATCTTTCACGATAAACAAAAGCTAAAAGAATTCGCAGCCAGAAAACCAGCATTGCAAAGTGTCTTGAGCAAAACTCTACATGAAGAAGAAATGAAAAACAATAACCAAAACCATCAGCGGGAAGTGCCTCGGTAAAGATAGAGGACGGGGGGAAAGCTAATCATGGAGAAACAAACTAAATTAGGGAAAAAAAAAGAGATAAATAATCAAACATGGCAGGAAGTACAAACCATATATCAATAGTAACTCTAAACGTTAATGGCTTAAACTCACCAATAAAGCGACATAGGCTGGTAACATGGATTAAAAAAACAAATTCAACAATATGCTGCCTCCAGGAGACACATCTGATTGGAAAAGACATATAAAGGCTCAAGTTAAAAGGTTGGGAAAAAACATACCACGCACACGGTCCTCGTAAGCAAGCAGGGGTGGCCATCCTCATATCGAATAAAATCGACTTCAAGACTAAGTTAATCAAAAGGGATATGGAAGGACATTATATACTGTTAAAAGGAATCATTTACCAACAAGACAAAACAATAATCAATATTTATGCACCAAATAATGGCGCTGCGACGTTCATAAAACAAACTCTGCTCAAGTTCAAGAATCAAATAGACCACAACACAATAATCATGGGTGACTTCAACACACCTCTCTCACCATTGGACAGATCCTCCAAACAAAAGTTGAATAAAGAAACTGTTGACCTCAATATCACAATCAATAACCTAGACTTAACTGACATATATAGAATATATCAACCATCATCAAGTGGATATACTTTTTTCTAAGCAGCACATGGATCCTTCTCAAAAATAGACCATATATTATGCCATAGGGCAACCCACAGAAAATATAAAGGGGTGGAGATAATAGCATGCATTTTATCTGATCATAATGGAATGAAACTGGAAATCAATGATAAAAGAAGGAAGGAAAAATCCTACATCACATGGAAAATGAACAATACGTCACTGAATGATCGATGGGTTACAGAAGACATAAAGGAGGAAATCAAAAAATTCTTAGAGATAAATGAAAATACAGACACAACATATTGGAATCTATGGGACACAATGAAAGCAGTTTTAAGAGGGAAATTCATCACCTGGAGGTCATTCCTCAAAAAAAGGAAAAACCAATAAATAAATGAGCTCACACTTCATCTCAAAGCCCTAGAAAAGGAAGAGCAAAACAACAGCAAATGTAGCAGAAGGCAAGAAATAATTAAAATCAGAGCGGAAATCAATGAAATTGAAACAAAAGAAACTATTGAAAATATTAACAAAACTAAAAGTTGGTTCTTTGAAAAAATAAACAAGATCGACAGACCCTTAGCCATGCTAACGAAGAGAAGAAGAGAGAGAACTCAAATTACTAACATACGAGATGAAAAAGGCAATATCACAACAGATGCTACAGAAATACAGAAGACAGGGGCTGGGGATGTGGCTCAAGCGGTAGCGCGCTCGCCTGGCATGCGTGCGGCCCGGGTTCGATCCTCAGCACCACATACCAACAAAGATGTTGTGTCCGCCGAGAACTAAAAAATAAATATTAAAAATTCTTAAAAAAAAAAAAAAAGAAATACAGAAGACAATTAGAAATTACTTTGAAAACCTATATTCCAATAAAATAGAAGATAGTGAAGACATTGATAAATTTCTTAGGTCATATGATTTGCCCAGACTGAGTCAGGAGGATACACACAATTTAAACAGACCAATATCAATGGATGAAATAGAAGAAGCAATCAAAAGACTACCAACCAAGAAAAGCCCAGGACCAGATGGGTACACAGCGGAGTTTTACAAAACCTTTAAGGAAGAATTAATACAAATACTTTTCAAATTATTTCAGGACATAGAAAAATAGGGAGCTCTACCAAATTCATTCTATGAGGCCAACATCACCCTGATTCCGAAACCAGACAAAGACCCCTCAAAGAAAGAAAACTACAGACTAATATCTCTGATGAACCTAGATGCAAAAATCCTCAATAAAATTCTGGCGAATCGGATACAAAGGCACATCAAAAAAATTGTGCACCATGATCAAGCAGGATTCATCCCTGGGATGCAAGGATGGTTCAATATATGGAAATCAATAAAGGTTATTCACCACATCAATAGACTTAAAGATAAGAACCATATGATCATCTCGATAGACGCAGAAAAAGCATTTGACAAAGTACAGCATCCGTTTATGTTCAAAACATTAGAAAAACTAGGGATAACAGGAACTTACCTCGACATTGTAAAAGCTATCTATGCTAAGTCTCAGGCTAGCATCATTCTGATTGGAGAAAAATTGAAGGCATTCCCTCTAAAATCTGGAACAAGACAGGGATGCCCCCTATCACCACTTCTATTCAATATAGTTCTCGAAACACTGGCCAGAGCAATTAGACAGACAAAAGAAATTAAAGGCATAAAAATAGGAAAAGAAGAACTTAAATTATCACTATTTGAGGATGACATGATTCTATACCTAGAAGACCCAAAAGGGTCTACAAAAAAACTACTAGAACTAATAAATGAATTCAGCAATGTGGCAGGATATAAAATCAACACACATAAATCAAAGGTATTTCTGTATATCATCGACAAAACTTCTGAAACTGAAATGAGGAAAAACAGTCCATTCACAATATCCTCAAAAAAATAAAATACTTGGGAATCAACCTAACAAAAGAGGTGAAAGACCTATACAATGAAAACTACAGAACCCTAAGGAGAGAAATAGAAGAGGATCTTAGAAGATGGAAAAATATACCTTGTTCATGGATAGGCAGAACTAACATCATTAAAATGGCGATATTACCAAAAGTTCTCTATAGGTTTAATGCAATGCCAATCAAAATCCCAATGGCATTTCTTGTAGAAATAGGAAAAGCAATCATGAAATTCATATGGAAAAATAAAAGACCCAGAATAGCAAAAACAATTCTAAGCAGGAAGTGTGAATCAGGTGGTATAGCGATACCAGATTTCAAACTATATTACAGAGCAATAGTAATAAAAACAGCATGGTACTGGTACCAGAACAGGCAGGTGGACCAATGGTACAGAATAGAGGACACAGAGACTAATCCACAAAGCTACAACTATCTTATATTTGATAAAGGAGCTAAAAACATGCAATGGAGAAAGGATAGCATCTTCAACAAATGGTGTTGGGAAAACTGGAAATCCATACGCAACAAAATGAAACTGAATCCCCTCCTCTCGCCATGCACAAAAGTTAACTCAAAGTGGATCAAGGAGCTAGATATCAAATAGAGACTCTGCGTCTGATAGAAGAAAAAGTTGGCTCCGTGGTCGGGCTCCAAATTCCTTAATAGGACACCCATAGCACAAGAGTTAATAACAAGAATCTTCAAATGGGACTTACTTAAACTGAAAAGATTTTTCTCAGCAAGAGAAACAATAAGAGAGGTAAATAGGGAGCCTACATCATGGGAACAAATTTTTACTCCTCACACTTCAGATAGAGCCCTAATATCCAGAGTATACAAAGAACTCAAAAAATTAGACAATAAGATAACAAATAACCCAATCAACAAATGGGCCAAGGACATGAACAAACACTTCACAGAGGAGGACATACAATCAATCAACAAGTACATGAAAAAATGCTCACCATCTCTAGCAGTCAAGGAAATCCAAATCAAAACCACCCTAAGATACCACCTCACCCCAGTAAGATTGGCAGCCATGATGAAGTCAAACAACAATGAGTGCTGGCGAGGATGTGGGGAAAAGGGTACTCTTGTACACTGCTGGTGGGACTGCAAACGGGTGTGGCCAATTTGGAAAGCAGTATGGAGATTCCTGGGAAAGCTGGGAATGGAACCACCATTTGACCCAGCTATTGCCCTTCTCGGACTATTTCCTGAAGACTTTAAAAGAGCACACTACAGGGATACTGCCATATCGATGTTCATAGCACCACAATTCACAATTGCTAGACTGTGGAATCAACCCAGATGCCCTTCAATAGATGAATGGATAAAAAAAAGGGAAATTGCATGGAAATGGAGGGAGACCCTCATTGTTATACAAAATTACATATAAGAGGTTATGAGGGGAATGGGATAACAAACATGGAGGGAAATGAATTACAGTAGATGGGGTAGAGAGAGAAGATGGGAGGGGAGGGGAGGGGGGATAGTAGAGGGTAGGAAAGGTAGCAGAATACAACAGTCACTAATATGGCAGTATGTAAAAATGTGGATGTATAACCGATGTGATTCTGCAATCTGTATTTGGGGTAAAAATGGGGAGTTCATAACCCACTTGATTCTAATGTATGAAATATGATATGTCAAGAGCTTTGTAATGTTGTGAACAACCAATAAAAAAAATCAATTTGCAAAACTTGTTACATACTAGCAATGAAAAATCAAAAATTAAGGTGAAATACAATAACATTATTTTTAACCTACCATTATTGAGTGATAATTGACAAAACTATATATATTTAAAATATAAAATATAATTTTATATATACTGTTAAATGATTATCACAATAAAATTAACTAATATATTTCATCACCTCATATAACTTTTTTATTTTGGGTGAGAATGCCTAAGATGTACTCTTAGCTAATTTGAAGTACACAATACAATATTATCAGCTATAATCCCAATGCTATACATGAGATTGTCAGTATTTATTCATTTTATCACTGAAAATGTTGACCCTTTATCCAAACTTCCCCATTTGACTCAGCACCCCGCACCCAGAAATTATAATTTTGTTCTCTATGAATTTGGTATTTTTTTCTAGATTCCATATGTAAATGATGCCACACTGTATTTTGTCTTTTTTGGTCTGGTGTGTATTGCTTTATTAAGCACAATAGTGTCTTCCAAGTTGATCCATAATGTCATATATAGCAAGATTTCTTTTCATTGAATAATATCCCAGTATATGAATATATATGTATCTATGTTTATATATACAATATGTGTAAATACATATGTATATATACATGCACAAAACACATACACTTGTATACATACATATACACAAACTTACATAAAAATCACATTTTCTTAGATTGTTTATCTTGGATATTTTGAATAATATTGCAATAAACATGAGATTATATATTACTTATAAATATTGTATTTCCTTCAGTTATATAACCAGTGGTGGCATTCTTAGATCATATCGCAGTTCTATTTTATTTTTTTTGAGGAACGTCCATACTGTATCCAATAATGGTGTGCAGACCAATTTATATTCCCACCAAGAGTAAACAAGTGTTCCCTTTTCCCTACACCCTAGTCAACATTTGTAATCTCTTGTCTTTTGATAATGGCAATCCCAACAGGTGTGAGGTAATTATCATTGTGGTATTGATTTACAATTCCCTGATAATGAATGGTGTTTTACATTTTTTGATAAATTTTCATTTTTAAATTTGTGGGGTTTTAAAATTTTTACTTATTGATTTATTTTATATATATATATATATATAGAGAGAGAGAGATAGAGATAGAGATAGAGATAGATAGATATATTGGCATTGGGGATTGGACCCAAGGGCATTGTACCACTGATCTATATCCTCAGCACCTTTTTTCTTTTTTGAGACCAGGTCTCACCAAGTTGATTAGAACCTTGTTAAAGTGCTAAGGCTGGCCTCAAACTTGTGATCCTCCTCCCCCAGCCTCCAGAGTTGCTGAGATTAAAGGCATGTACCACTCTTCTGGTTAAATTTATGCTTTTGATTTAAATCATAGATAGTACATATTTATGGGGTATCCTGTGATGCTTTAATACATATATACATGGTATAACATTCAAATAAGGTAAATGTATCATTTATCTCCTCAAATATTTATTTCCTTTTGATGAAAATATTCAAAATTCTTTCTTCTACATTTTCTGAAATATACTGTACATTATCATTATGTACAGTCACCTTACAGTCCAAAAGAACACCAGTATTTATTTCCCCTATCTAAATACAACAGTACCCATTGATCAACCTTCCCACATGCCACTCTCCCCACTACATTCCCCAGCATTTGGCAAATTGTATTCATTGTTCAGTTGCTATGAGAGTAACTTTTTTAGATTCCACAAACTGAAGTCACAGCATTTGTTTTTCTGTGCTTCACTTATTTAAATTAACGTAATTTTCTCTACTTCCAATCATGTTGTTGAAACTTATGAAACTATCAATTTTTACAGTTGAATATGATTCCATCATACATATATGTCACATTTCCTTCATCCATTCATCAGTTGATGAACACTTGTTTCCATTTCTTGGTTATTATGAATAGATAAATGTGGGAGTGTATATATCTCTTTGACATGTATTTTCTTTCCTTTGGATATATATATCCAAGAGTGGAATTCCTAGATCATATAAGAGTTCCATTTTTAAATTTTTGAGGAATCTGCATATTGTTTTCTGTATTTTATGTTCCTGCCAACAAGCTATAAGAACTTCTTTCCTCCACATCTTCACCAGTACTTTTATCTGTTGTCTTTTTGACACTATCTATTCTTTATGGAATGAGGTGACATCTCATTGTAGTCTTAATTTGCATTTCTCTGATGATTAGTGATTTTTGAGCATATTTTCATGTACCTTTTGCCCATTTATATGTCTCCTTTGAGAAATGTCTATTTTAATCTATTGCTCATTTTTATTTGGGTTATTTGGGTTTTTTAAATTAGTTAAGTTTCTAACATAGTCTAAATACTAATCCCTTATCAGATGTATACTTTGTGAAAATTTTCTCCCATTCTGTAGGTTGTTACATCATGATTTTTATTGTTCCTTTTCCTGTGCAGACTTTTTAGTTTGATGCAATCCAATTTGTTTATTTTTGCTTTTGTTTTCTGGTTTATTTTTAGGGAGGAGGGTGTTATCCAAAAAAATCCTTGCCATTGCAATGTCCTAAAGTATTTCCCCTAGGTTTTCCTCTAAAATTTTCATACTTTCTGGGCTTACATTTAAATATTTAATCCATTTTGAGTTCATTTTGGAACTGGTAAGAGATAGGTGTCTAGTTTCATTCTTCTGCATAAGGATATCTAGTTTTTCTAGCAGTATTTATTGAAGAGAGTATCCTTTCCTCAATGCATATTCTTAGCACCATTGTCAAATTCAGTTGACTGTAGATTCATGCGTTTAATTCTAGGCACTCTCTTCTGTTCTGCTGGTCTATTTGTCTATTTTTAATTCTGGTATAAGCTGTTTTGATTACTATAAATTTGTGTACATTTTGAAATCAGGTAGTAAAACACCTCTCTTTTTTTTTTCTTCTTGCTGAAGAATGCTTTGACTATTTGGAGGTTCTATATGAGCTTCCACATATGAAAAAAGACATTTGACCCTTGACTTTCTGAGTCTGGTTTGTCTCACTTAGCTTGATGTTCTCCAGCGCCATATGTTTATAAATATCATAATTTCATTCTTCCATGTTGCAGATATCAACATTTTATTCCTTTATATTACTGATTAGTATTCCATTATGAGAGTACCATTGTTTATCAGTTCTCCTCACCTGCTGATGGTCATTTGAATTATTTCCAATTTGAAGCTATTAAGACATCTGTTGACAGATCAAGAAGGGTGAGGACTTTGTACTATCCACGTGGTATATTATCCTGGCTTCTACACATATCCTCAGAGCCATCCATAGGTGAGTTCAATAAGCTTACAAGAGAATAAAGTCAACTCAAGGCAATCAGGAAAACTTTCAGGTGGTTTCATCAGTTGATATTGTCTTGTTGCTTTCTCAATTGGAAGAAAGTGCTAGTGCTAGCTTCATATAAGGATGTTAAACTTTTCATTGATGAGGACTCCACCCTCATGACTTAAGTATTTTCTAAAGATGCCACCTACAAAAACTAACACATAGGAACTGGGTTTCAATATATGAATTTGGAGGAGAAACCACAATTTAGTCCATTGCCCATCAATACCAGACTGCTTTGATTAATGTTATTTAATAATATTTTACAATGAAGTATACTGTAGTGTTCATCAGTGTCAAAATCATCGTCCTCAAAATTACGTAACATTATCAAATTTTGTTTTTTAAAACATTTTTGAGGTATTCTACCTACTTTACATTTTCTTATGAATGCTTGTCATTTTCTAGAAAAAAATATGGTTGGGTTTTTATACAGTAGAATTAAATCTGTAGATAAATTTGGGGAGAATTGATATTGAATTCTAACTCTTCAAATCAATGAAAAATTATATACTTTAATATAAGTATTCCTTATTTTTCCTCAACAAAGATTTGAAGATTTTAGTCTTTTGACAAATTTATCACTATTTGATATCCCTGATGCTTTGGAAAAATGATATTGGTAGACAGAGAGTGTCATTAGCAAGAAATCAGTATAGAAGATACCAATCTTTATCCTCTCGCAAAAAGCAACAACAATTATACAGTAATGCATTAATGAAAATAGCCTTGAGGTGCTCATAAGTCTAATTAAGAACCTATAACAACACAATGGAGAAAAACACCATAAAATCATTTTGATATTTCTACTCTTAGCAATTAGCTCAAGAGAAATGAGAAATATCCATATGGAAATGCATACACAAAGTTTATAGCAGCTTCTAAAGGAATAAAAAGGGATATCATAAAAATAGAAGGAAGACCAGTAAAGTAAAGGAAGGGGATGTAGAAGGAGTGGGGATTAGAAAACAAGGGAAAGTACTAGGGAACAAAATCTACCAAATTATACTATGACAGAGTATGAATATATCACAATGAATTCCACTTCTATGTATAATTATAATTCATTAATTTTAAAAAGTAGAAGGGAGATAAACAGAGTGAAGAAAAGGGGTCAGGAATAGAGATGAGGAGAATGAATGGAGAGATACCGGAGAATGAGACTGATCAAATTATATGCATGCACAAATATGTCAAAATGAATTCCACTGTTGTATATAAATATAATGCACTAATAAAACCATTAAAAAGATTCTATACATAATTATTAATTAGGCAAATGAAAAATCAATATCACAATGAGAAATTATTTCACACTCAATAATATAATAAAAAAGACTGTAAGTAGAAAATATTGGTGGAGGTGTGGGGAAAATATAACTCTCTTACACTGCTAATGGGAAAATAAATTGATGTGGTCACTTTGGAAAACAGCCTGACAGTTAGTTCCTCTAAAGGTAAAACAGAGTTACCATAGGATCCAGCAATTCCACTCTCCTCTGGTAGGTATTTTCTTTTCTTTTTTTTTTTCTTTTTTTTTTTGAGAGAGGAGAGAGTGAGAGAGGAGAGAGAGAGAGAGAATTTTTAATATTTATTTATTTTTTTTTTTAGTTCTCGGCAGACACAACATCTTTGTTTGTATGTGGTGCTGAGGATCGAACCCGGGCCGCACGCATGCCAGGCGAGCGTGCTACCCTTGAGCCACATCCCCAGCCCCTGGTAGGTATTTTCTTAAAGAGAAATTAAAGCATTTCCACACAAACACGTCTTCATGAAGGTTCAAAGAAACACTATTCACAATCCATCAACTGATTAATGGAAGAACAATACATGGTATCTATTCAAAGGAATATTATTTAGCAATTTAAAAACTAACTTACTGATACATGCTGCAATGTGGATGAGCCTTGAAAACATTATACTAAGCGAAAGAAGACAGACACAAAGGCCATGCTTTATATGATTCGACTTAAGTGAAATCTCTAGCATTAACAAATCTATAGTGACAAAGTATTTTAGTGTGGTTCCTACCTTGGGCTGGTGGCGTTTGAGAGAAATGGGGAGAGATTGTTAGTGGGTACAGGTTTGTTCATGAAGTGATGAAAATATTATAAAACTGATTCTGGTGATAGTTGGACAACTCTGTGACTATACCAAAAATCAATTCACTGTTACCTTTAAATGGGTGAATTGTAAGATTTGTGACTTATATCTCAATAAATCTGCTTATAAAAAGAAAATAAAATGATGTTAAGTGAAACAAAACAGCCATAAAGAGTGTATAGTATATGATTAAATTTATATAAAATGCTAGAAAATGCAGGTTAATGTATCACACTAATATGTTTCTAATATTTGGGGCTAAAATGGGTGGTGGCTGGGGTTGGGAGGAAAAGTGCTAGAGACGGAATTGAGTCAATGTAAAAGTCATTTATTTAAGTCCTAAGGTCCAATGTGTTGCTATTTGGAGATGGGGCTTTGGGAAGGTAATTAGATTTAGAGTAGTTCCTGTGTGTAGGCTCTTTTATCAGTCTTATAGTGCTGCCATAATAAAACACCACAAATTGGGTTGTTTAAAGTGCAGAAACTTACTTTTGCACACTTGTGAAGGTTGGTAGTTCAACATTAAAGTGTCACTTGGGTTAGTCTGGTGAGGCCTCTGTCCTTGGCTTGCAGACAGAGCTTTCCCACTAGGTCCTCATATGACCTTTCTGCATCTTCTTCTGGTGTCTCCTCCTCTTCCTGTAAAGTCGTCAGACACGTCAGATTAGGGACCCATACTTATGACCTCATTAACCTTAATTGCCTCCTTAAAGGCCATATCCCCAAATATAGTTATATGTGGAGGTTAGGGCTTCAACCCATGAGTCTTGAGGGGACAGAATTTCATCCATAACAGTCCCTCATAAACAGATTAGTGCCTTTATAAGAAGAGATACCAGAGAACTTCCTCCTCTCACCCTTTCCCCATGTGAGGACACAGAAAAGACGATCATCAGAAAGTTCATACCAGGGAACAAAAGTGACTGGTACTTTGATCTTGGATTTCCCACCCTGCATAACTGAGAAATAAATTATTGTTGTTTAATTCACCTAATCTGTGGTATTTTTATGGCAGACTGAGCTGATTTAGATACAAATATTAAAAATAAGCTTGAGGATACTTTTTAGGATAACAAATATATTATTATCTTTCATTACAATAATGATTTCACAGGTGTTTGCATTTACCAAAGGTTATTAACTTGTTCAGTTTAAATGTGCAAAGTTTATTGTATGTAAATCATATCTCAATGTAGCTGTTAAAAATATATTCATGAGTTTTAGTATGAAGGACAGGGATAAAAATAATACTTTTAACAGTGATAATAGAGATTTTTATGGACTTCCAATTTGAGATCCAGATTCTGAGTTCTGTTTTAGACACACTGCATTTGAAATCTTCATCAAAAATCTAAGTGGAGAGTTCCAGCAAGTAGTTAAAAAAAGCAAGAGTTAAGATCCATCTCAATTAATATAGTATACTGATGGTGCTGATAACATTCTGTTTTAAATATATATGCAATTTTTTTTAAAAAATCCCCTTAAATCAATGAAAAATTTCTTAGTTTAAGGACATTACCACCAATCCAAGGAGTAAACCACCATTGCAACTATTGCATAATCTGATGGAATAAAAGGAGCTGAGTAATCTAGGGCATCCACACGTAAGTATTCTAAGTTTCTGAAGAGTAGATATGACTGATCCTGGGACCTGCTTAATTTGTGTGTCAAGACAACTCTCTCTAAAACCCAGACTAATGAAAGAATGCATCCTTACTAAAAGGAACTATAAGTAAACCAATTTAATATTCTGGTCTTAGAATGGACGTATTGACTTCTATTACTGCATATCAAATTACTATATACTTAGCCTCTGAAGACAAATACATTATATTGTAATTTGTATGTACTAAGATTATGAATGACTGATTTTCTTTACTTGGTGCCTCATAAAAATAAAATGAAGGCGTTGGCTAAACTGATTCTCAACCGGAGCTCAGAATCCTCTTCTAGACATTTTTATTGTTGACATTAAATTCCTTGCAGATTTTAGGAATGAGGTCCCTGTTTTCTTGCTAGCTATTGGCCAAAGGCTACTTACTATTGCTTCTAAGAGACTGCCACTCTGTATTGGTAGTTCACAAGACAGCCCTATGCTTTCTTCCAAGACAGAAAGTCTCTTTGAATTCTTCTCCTGCTGCTGACCTCTAGATCCAGATTTTAAAAACTAACCTGATTATGTTAGGCCACCTAAATAATCTCCTATTTGATTAATTCAAAATCAAATGATTAGTAGTGTTAATTATCCCTCCCCAAATTGGAGCAAATTATATTGTATGCTTATATGATTATGTCAAAACGAATTTTAATATTATGCATCACTATAATTTACTAATAAAAACATTAAAAATTAAAAAGAAATTAAAAATATTTTCCTATATTATAAAGGATTATTATAATATTAACAAATTCTGTCCCTACTTAAGAGGAGTGCATTTTACAAGGTGAAGTTATTAATGGGTAAAGTTAGAATTCTTCCTAACACTTTTCAAGTTTAAAATGGTTAAACCTTCTAGAAATGCTTTCTTGAAACTTCAAAGCAAAACAACAAGGTAACTCTCATGATGATATGCCATTGGCATAGTAAATCAAAATGATAATTTTAATTAGCAAATAAACTGTACTGCTGTGAGCATATAGCAAAAGTGAATGCAAATTTTCCTCTTAGAAACTCCTCAATGTAAGCCTTATAAAATTCTCATAGAGAGAACTATCTTTAAATATATATATATATATATATATATATATATATATATATATATATATACATACACACACACACACACATACATATATATTCATATTAAGACAAAAGAGCACAGATTCTAAGGCAACAAGCCTCTATGAGGAGAATGGGCAGAAATGTTAAGTGAATCAGAGTCACAGAGATTTCAATATTGGGAATCTCAAATGTAGAATATGAAATTATTTTAGTAGGTTTAATGAAATAAATTCAGAAATACAAATTGAAGAAGGATAAACAGATTACAGAAATAAGTGGGAATGTAAAAAGAACTAAAGGAGTATTATACAAATTAAAATATAACAACTGAAAATAAACACTCAGTGTACATTAAACAATAGGAAATAAATACCCAAAGAGAAAATTAATGGGCTAAAAAGTGTATCTCAAGAAACTATACAGGAAAATACCACAAAGAGACAAAATGCAAAATGATAAAAGAGAAGGTTCAGAAATATGTAGGATAGAGTGAGAAAGTACAAATATACACATGATGATGATAGAGGAAAGGAATGATACCCCCCCCCCCCAAAAAAAAAAGGATGACAAAGTGATAGCTAGAAGTTTCCTGGAGTTTACAAAAAACATGAACCTCAATTTCTGGAAGCTTGGTGAATCCTAGTAACTCTAAATGTAAAAAAATATAAATCCAGATATACTGAAATAAAACATCACAAACAACATATTACAAAAACAAATAGAAAAATAAGACAAATTACATACAAAGGAACAAACTTATAATTACAATGACCTTTTTCACATTAACAATGAAAGCTTGAAAAAAAGTAACATCATTTTTTAAGGTACAAAGAGAAAATTGTCAACCAAGAATTTAATAATTAGTGCAACTATCTTTAAAATAATATTTGCAACATAGCAGTATGTTTGGTTATGCAAACTGGAAAATCTATGAATCCTTAAAACCTCATCAACAAAACTTCAAATAAATGTATTTCAAGAAGTAAGAAAATTGGGCTGGGGATGTGGCTCAAGCGGTAGCGCGCTCGCCTGGCATGCGTGTGGCCCGGGTTCGATCCTCAGCACCACATACCAACAAAGATGTTGTGTCTGCCGAGAACTAAAAAATAAATATTAAAAATTCTCTCTCTCTCTCTCTCTCTCTCTCTCTCTCTCTCTCCCTCTCCTCTCCCACTCTCTCTTTAAAAAAAAAAAAAAAGAAGTAAGAAAATTGTTCCATAAGAAACACTGGATACACAAGAAGGAAATGATTATTAAAGAAAATCGCAAACATTTGGAGAAATTATTAACCACATTAAACAATTACAATAATATCTACTTTATAAGGTTAGAAAAATCACCAAAGAGACCTAACTGGATGGAGAATAATAGCATATAAACTGGGAGGAAGACAATTGGAGTTAAAACCCTCTACTTAAGTTTGGAAGAGAAAGGTAAATGTAATAATTTAAGTTTACACTTTGATATACTAAGAATGAATGTTAGAATTTTAGTTTAGTCTTTTCATTGATGTTGCTTTATTTTGTTTGGCTGGGCCAATACAATGCAAAGGATAACCCTGAAATTCTTTTTTTTAAAATTTATTTCTTGGTTCCTCTCTGTAGGTGAGCTGTGGTTCTTATTGGTTTTAATTAACTTTGCAGGCAGACTGTATGAAGATTCATATCTGTACTTCCTGTCATTCTATTTACCAATGTGGAGGAATAGTGACTATTCATGGCAGAGAAAAAGAATGTAAGAGGCAATGCCAAACCAAGCAGGCACATTTAAATTCTAAGTTGGCACATGTACATCACATCTGTTCACATTCTATTTGATAAAGCTATTCATATTTTCAAGTTAAATAAATGATGCATAAAAACATACTCTATTGAGAGACATAGCAAAGTCATATGAAAAGAATATTGATATAAAAACCTCTTACAAGGAGGCAGTAGAAAAATTTGTAAAAATAATTCATTCTTGCCCAGGACACACTAACACAATAGAAATAGAATGTGTAACTTTCAAAGTAGTAAAGAAAATTGAATACAAATAATAAATTCAAAAGAAGTACAAGTGTCAAGATAAAATTAAAGACAAAAATAGGCAAAAATTATATTACTTTGTACCCCATAAATATATAACTATAACTCATCAATAAATAGGTAAATAAATAAAATTAGGCAATAAAAATGAAAATTAGATGGCAATATGAAATCAAATGAATCAATAATCACAAATAATTTATATGAACTAAACTGTCTTATTAAAAGGCATAGTTTATCTGACATTATTTTTTAAAGTCAGCTCTGTGTTATTTATAAGATACACACTGAAAATATGAGACCAGAAAGATCTTGAAATAAATAGATAGAAAATGGTCTAGGCTATTGCCGTAGTAACTGCAGGCTAATAGATTTTAGATAATAAAGCATTATTGAGGAAAAGCAGGCTACTATATAATAACAAGATATTTTATTTACCAAAAGGATGAAACTGTTGTAAATATATTTAAATACTATAGAATAGAATAAAAAAACCAGAAACATTTTGTAGACAAGGAGAATCTTAAATATGCATAGCCACATTGGGCTATTTCAACATTACTCTCTCAGTCACTCATGGATTAAGGGTAAAACAATGAGTAAAGTAATAAAGGATTTAAATAACATAATTAGCAAGCTAGATCTAATGGATATACATAAACTGTTGCACTTAACTGAAAAATAAAGAAAGTACACTTTCCTCTTAAGTGAATGCAGAAAATTTATAAAATCTGATCAAATATTAAACTATAAATTTATCTCAAAAAATTCTGCTGTGTAAAGAAAAAGCAGACTATGTTCACTAAATTATGTATACATAATAAATCTAAAAATTACAAACATCTGTAAATTTTTGGAATTTTTAAATACACCATTAGTTACAAATTAATCATAATGGAGATTTGATAACATTTGAAGACTTCTGGTCATGACGGACTTGCTTTGTAAGCAAACAACCCTCCATGGAAAGCTAAAAATGCAAGATAAATTAGCAAGAAATATGTTTGAAGGCAATGTAGAACTACCACAGAAGCTCGGACCTGTAAGTCCAAGATCCTACAAAGAAAATGAAATAATTTCTGTTAATCCAACACTATATGGTGCTTTTTATTTACTGTATTTGTCAGTTTGTAAACCATAGAGGCAAAAAAGTTGATAAAAAGCAGAAAATTGTTCTGAAGAAACAGAGGAGAAGAGGGGGATTCAGCAGCTGAACAGAGCTGAAGAAAGATCATGTTTTCCACATGTAGACAGTATAAATTTAATTTCAAAATCAGATGTAGCAATTTAAGAAAAAGAATAACAGAGGTCAGTCTTAAATATAGATTCAAACATTTTTTTAAAAACAATAATAAAGCATATCATGTCTATCATTGTATAGAAAAAAATGTGCAATATTTGGAATGGTGAAGGACTTCTATGCTGTGTACACTCCTCTATAGGAGCAATGAAAAGACTGACAAAACTGTCAAAATAACTTTTTCAGAACTCTGACAACTAACAAAGTTTACAAAAATATGAAGAACAGCTCTCTCTGCTTCTGATCATCATGTGAGCTGCTTCCCTTAGCCATACTCTTCCATCATGATGTCCTGCCTTGCTTTGACCCCAAGGAATGGAGCCAGTCTTTATATATTGGATACTTTAAATTGCTTTTAATTTTACAGTAGTTCACAATGCCAGATTCCCTTAAGCCTCAGAGAAGACTTTGGACTTTGAGCAATCTCAGAACTATTGAGACTATGGGGACTCTTGGAAATGGAAAAAAAAATGTATTTTGCATTTTGTGGGCCAGGGACAGAATGTTACAGTTTTAATGTGAGGTGTTCCCCAAAAGCTCATGTGTGAGACAATGCAAGAAGGTTCAGAGGAGAAATGATTGCATTGTGAGAGTTTTAACACAGTCAGTGAGTTAATCCCCTGATAGGGATTAACTGAGTGGTAACTGCAGGCAGGTGTGGTGTGGCTGGAGGAAGTGGTTCACTGGGGCCATAGCTATGGGGTATTGGGCATGTATTTTGTATCTCAATAGTGGAGACTCTTGAGCTGGGGTTGTGGCTCAGTGGTAGAGCACTTGCCTAGCATGTGTGAGGCACTGGGTTTGATTCTCATCACTACATAAAAATAAAGGAATAAAATAAAGGTCCTTCAACATCTAAAAAAAAGTATTTAAAAAAAAAAAGAGTGGAGACTCTCTCTGCTTCCTGATCACCATGTGAGTTTCTTCCCTCAGCCATACTCTTCAACCATGATGTTCTGCCTTGCTTTATCCCTAAGGAATGGAACCAGCCTTCTACGGAATAAGACCTCTGAAACTGGGAGCCCTCAAATAAACTTTTCTTCCTCTACAATTGTGCTTGTCAGGCCTTTTAGTCACAACAGCAAAAAAAAGCTGACCAAAACAATTTGTATGGAATTTGTATAATTTCTTCCCTAAATATTTGTCAGCATTCGCCTGGGAAGTCATATAAGACTGAAGTTTTGTTCACCTTAAAAATACAATATATTTACTATATATAGGGATATTCTTATGTATTGAGTAAGCTTTGGCAGTTTGGGTTTTTGAAGGAATTTGTTTCATCTAAGTTGTTGTATTTATTCCCATAAAGTTGTTCATAATATTCCATTATGGTTTATTTGATATCTGTAAACAGTGCTCTTCAAAGGTTTTTACTCCCATAAAAGCCTTTAAAGACAAAACCAATAAGGTACAGTGGCACATACCTGTAATCCTAGTGGCTTGGGAGGCCTAGGCAGGAAGATTGCAGGTTCAAAGCCAGCCTTAGCAACTTAGCAAGACTCTTGTCTCAAAATAAAAAGGGATGAGGATGTGGGTTTGTGGATAAGTACCCCTGGGTTCAATCTCCATTATCAAAAAAAAAAAAAAAAGAAAGAAAGAAAGAAAGAAAAAGAAAAAAAAACCTGATGAACTTCTAAAAGAAACAGAAGGATTACATTTTGATTTGGTCTCCTCCTCAATCCTCTCCTCAGCTCCACAGTAGTCTGGAAACAGTCTCAGAATGATAGTTCTAGGGTTACTTTGAAAACCCTCATTCTTGAAATCATTAAGGGCTTACTGAACTTGGAGCCCTTCAAAAAAGCCTCATCTACTGAGAAATGTCACTGTTTGATGTGTCTCACTACCAACCAAATCCAGCAATACATAAAAATGATTATACACCAGTTGTGATGTGTTCAAAGATTTAAACATAAATATAAAATTCTTACTAAACTAGGAATAGAATAGAAATACTTGTACATAAGTACAATTGCTACAAAAAAATATCTAAGTCCTGGTAATGTATAAAGAAAAGAACCTTATTTACCAGTATTATGGAAATTGAAAGTCCAAGATTGAATAGCCCCATGCATTTGATCTCTGGTGAGTGTATAATGGTGATGGCATTCTGGCAGGAGTATGTTTGAAAGTAAGATTTCACATGGTAAGATATAAAGCCAGAGTATATCTTTAAAGTCCTTGAT
Source organism: Spermophilus citellus (assembly GCF_964194105.1). Lineage (NCBI taxonomy): Eukaryota > Metazoa > Chordata > Mammalia > Rodentia > Sciuridae > Spermophilus > Spermophilus citellus. The sequence goes on along the minus strand of NC_138190.1, from coordinate 114,223,161 downwards.
AGTGGCACTAATTTCTGCAATCCTTCCAGGAATTCAGTTTTGCTTCTGATTTACTATTTTCCTAGGTAAATGCAGTTCTGATCATTTCCATTTGGCCTTTCCCATCTAAATAACCCTCATTCCTAAGGCCAGGGAAACAATATGAGAATTCTGCCACCTGTTAAGTTATATTTTCTGAAACTAAGGACATAACCACAGGATGGGTTCAGGGACTTATTAGACTTACTGTAAGTCAGAGCTAAGCTAAAACTCCATTGGTCCTCTGGCATCTATAAGCTTCTACTCTGATTGGAGGGCCACAGTGACATTTTGGGTCTCTGGAATCAATGCCAATTCAAAACCAATGTCCAGTAGTCCAAAAAAGGTCTGACTCTCTCTTTCCTATCGATACATGTTTACTGTGGTAAAAGCCTATAGATCTCTTTGGGGAAGAATGGGAGAATGATTAACAGTATAATTTTTAGTAATAAACCAGGATCCTTCCTCCAGGAGACCAAACCTCCTCTTCAAAGGGTTCTTTTTTTTACCTTTTTTGATTATTTTTAGATATACATGACAGTAGAATGTCTTTTTACATATTATAAATACATAGAATATAACTTATTCTAATTATACCATTCTTGTGGTTGTACATGATGGTGAGATTCACAGTGGTGTATATGAACATAGGAAAGTTATATCCAACTCATTCTACTGTCTTTCCTAATCCTATCCACCTACCTTTCATTATTCCCTTAAAAGGGTTATTGATCTGTACATTGGCTCAAATCTGGGAATTGATTAAGGGACTATGATTCTCTGATTTCAGTTACAGTTTTTTCCCCTTATCCTAAAATTTTCTACTTATACAGATCAATTAAGAATTCCATATGCTTCCTACTTTACTTCTAATAACACCATGTTTATCTAGCCAACACAATAGCTCTACATTAGTCAGATAATTCTGACTGTTGCTTTACCTCTACTGTACATTATTTTAACTAAGCCCACCTTGTCTTTGAAAATTGAGTGCCACAATTTGCCCCTGCCACCTGGAATCCAATTTTTTCACTGTATTTAAGTTATCCAACTGAGTGAGAATTGTTCCCACTGTAAAGTTTATGCTGCAGAGCAATTATGGAACTCTTCATGGAAGCTGAGGATTCCCCCATAAATCTGTTTTAAAAGTATTAGTGAATGATGGGTCTTCTCTGCCCCCTCAGTGTGGGTGTGTAGGTCTTAAATGACAAATCCACCATAGTATTCCAATACCCCTAGGTCTTTGAATCACCTCCTCTACATTAAACCAAGGGAAATCAGCCATTTCAAAAAATGACTCATATTGGACCATCTTTTGGCCCATATTTTAGCCAAAACAGCAAAAAAATCTGTTAACATCTTTCTAACTTCCTGAGCTGCAGCATTAAATGCAGAATCTCTCTTTAATGGATTCAGCCATATCCAACTTTATATGCCTTCCACTATTACTCTACACACCTAATATCCATTCAAACATATGTTCTCATGAAATACCATTTTTATCACAAAATTGAAAGTACTTAGTATATTTCCAGTGGTAGTCTACTTTGTTTCATCCACTAACTTAAATAATTTGACATTATGTTATAAAATTGAGGGGCTGGGGTTGAGGCTCTGTGGTAGAGCACCCGCCTAGCATGTGTGAGTACCTGGGTTCAATCCTCAGCACCACATAAAAATAAATAAATAAAACAAAGGCATTGTGTCCAACTACAACTAAAAATAAATATTTTTAAGGGGCTGGAGATGTGGCTCAAGCGGTAGCGCACTCGCCTGGCATGCATGAAGCCCGAGTTCGATCCTCAACACCACATACAAACAAAGATGTTGTGTCTGCCAAAAACTAAAAAATAAATATTAAAATTCTCACTCTCTCTAAAAAAATATTTTTAAAAAGAACATGTATTTATCATGAGTAATTCCAATTTTTAAACTCTAGAGTAGACTTGCATTAGATGATATACTCTTGGTATTATTGTTAGTAATTTAAAAAATCTCTAAAAAAGACCTATTAACCATTCACAAAAGAATGTATAAATTGTGGTATACACAAAAACATTACACTCAAAAGAAAAAAATAAGAAACTATGGCTACAAGAATCAACAAACATACATTTTAGAAGCAACATTAAATAAAAATTGTATCATACTTTAAGTTTATTTAACAGTAAAAATATTGAGAGGGACAAATATATATGTAGTTAAGCTATGAATAAATTCAAGGGAATAATAAAAGTATGTGAACTGCTGGTTACCTCATGGGGGAAATTAGAGTAACTTGTCTAGAGAGGACATGAGTTTCAATGTTTTAGGAAATATATTTAATAAGTTAAATGGTCAATTAATGGATGTACATTTTATTATAAAGCTTTATAACTTACATATGTGTATAAAACACTCCACAGCTTAGTGGCTTAATTTTCTAATACTTAGCATTAATAAGTCCATAGATTTACAGGGCAGTTCCTCTGATGAGGTCTAGATAGGACTGATATCATTCAGCTTCAGTTACTCATGTCTTTTAGATCAACAGTTCCTGTCTAGTCTAAAATTTCCTCTTCACATATAAATAAATATGAAATAAATAAATAAATAAATAAATAAATAAATACTCAGTTTCTGGCTAGGGTGACTGGGTTAATTGTGTTACATATATTTCATATCTATCAACCTGTCCCTAGCTTGTTCACATGATAATAATTGTAGGTTTCTAAGAAAGTAGAAGTGAGCAAAGTCTCTTGAGGACTAGACTTGGAATTTACTTTATGTCACTTCCTTCAGAGTCTATTTGTTCAACCAAGTCCACAGGCGAAAGTAGATTTAAGGAGGGGACAAATACATTCCATCTATTGATGAGAGAAGCTGAAAAGTCACGTTGCAAAGGGGGCAAATTCAACAAAGCACAAAGAATTGAGGCTATTTTGTAATCCATTTCATCAATTTCTTTAAAATTAAGTTTTTTAAAAGTTAATATTTTGAAAAATTAGGAACTAAACTAGCAGTGATTACCTTCTGGGAATAGAATTATAGGGGCATTTCAATTTTTATCATAATTGTAGAAATAAGTGAAGATCAACAAATGAGGCCCAGCAAAGACTATATTTAGAGCATTCAGTAACAAGGGAGTCAGTAACCATCACTTGTGTTTTGGAGAGACTCAAAAGTGGGTGGAAGAGAAAGAAAGCTTTCTAGAAAAAAAAAAAGTGAAGACTTAATGTATACCCTGATCAGAGAACGCATAGAAAAGCTGTCATCCAACAAACTGGAAGTGGGACATCATATGTGATTGTTAGAAGTTCATCTTTGGCTTTTTCCAATTTAGTCCTAAATTGGAAGTGGGCACAAAAAATAGGATAAGTATCTATAATTAATTAACTCCTTACTATTTTGGTCTTATTGTTACAGAGGTTATTGTTTGACTTCCACTTTATTAGAAATAATGACCTGACTTTCTACATCTCTGACTTTAGATAGCAGACTGTTTTTTTTTGTTGTTGTTATTGTTGTTGTTGTTGTTTTGTGTGTGTGTGTGTGTGAGGGGGGGGGGCTGATTACTATAGATATTTGGTTGATTTCCTGGGTGGTTACTACATATTATTTGGGCCAAGGCTCCTTTTTAAATATGGTCTGTCCATTTGTCATTTGTATATCAGTCTCTAATATTTTAATAAATGGTTTTAAGAATTTGTAACAAACATGTAATGTTTTTAAAAAGAAAAAAGAGAAATGGAATTTAGTAATAAGTACTGGCAGAAATAAAATTTAAGGATAGACTATGCAAAGAAATAAGCCAACTTATGAGAGTATATACCTTTGTTGTTATAGGCTAAGATTCCTGGTAGAGGCTACTTAGTTCTTTTAAATTGCAATAAAAGACAAAACAGCATTTTGGGTATTGAATCAAAAAAATCTCAAGTTATATACATATATCACAATATCTTTATCCATTCATTTGTTTGGGGGCATTTAGGTTGGTTCCATATCTCAGCTATTGTGAATTATGCTGCTATAAACATTGATGTGGCCATGTCACTGTAGTACACTGATTTTAAATCTTTGGATATGTCCCAAGGAGTGGAACAACTGCGTCAAATGGTGATTCCATTCCTAGTATTTGAGGAATATCCATACTGCTTTCCAGAAGGGTTGCACAAATTTGCAGTCTCATCAGTAATGTGTAAGTGTATCTCTTACCCCATATCCTCACAAACATTTATTGTTACTTGTATTCTTAATAATTGTCATTCTTACTGGAGTGAGATGGAATCAGTGTAATTTTAATTTGCATTTCTCTAATTGCTAAAGATGTTGAACATTTTTTCATATATTTGTTGATCACTCCTATTTCTTATTTTGAGATGGGTCTACCCAGTTCCGTTGCCCATTTATTGATTGGGTTATTTGTGGGGGTTTTTTGGTGTTAAGTTTTTTAAGTTCTTTTTATATCCTGGAGATTAATACTCTATCTGAGGTGCAGATGGCAAAGATTTTCTCCTATTCTGTAGACTCTCTGTTCACACACTTGACTGTTTCTTTTACTGTAAAGAAGCTTTTTAGTTTGATGCCATTCCATTTGTTGATTTTTATTTTATTTCTTGTGCTTTAGGTGTCTTGTCCAGGAAGTCAATTCCTGTGCCAATATGTTGAATTGTTGTGCCTCTCTTTTCTTCTAGTAGGTGCAAGTTTTCTGGTCTAATTCATAGGCTTTGATCCAATTAGAGTTGATTTTTGTGCAGCATGAGAAAGAGGGATTAACTTTCATTCTATTACATATGGATAAAAAATTGTAGTATAAGTAGACAATGGAATATTACTCAGCCATAAAGAAGAATGACTATATGATATTTGCTAGTAAATGGATAGGTCTGGAGACTATCAGGCTAAGTGAAATAATCCAATCCCAAAAAAACAAAGGTTGAATATTTTGCTGATATGTGGAAACTAAACCAAAAAAAGAGAGGAGGCAGAGAAGAAGGGAATTTAAGTAGATTAGGCAAAGGGAAATGAAAAGAAGCAAATCGGGATAGAAATAGTAAACACAGTAGAATGAATCTGACATAATTTTTCTATGTATGCTTATAAAAATACCTAAGTGAATCCAACCATTTTGCCCAACCTCAAGAATGGGGTCCTAATTAGAATGAGATATACCCTAAGCTTATAATTTTATAAAAATGGATTCTACTGTCATGTATAACTAAGAAGAACCAATAAAATAAAATTAAATTTTAAAAAATAAAAAACCGCCAAAAAATCTCAAGCTATTAAGAGAATGTACGTATCATTCATAAGACTTATTACCATAGAACTACATTGGCAGATGGGAATGAGAGTCAGAAGGTAGAATTAAAATGGTGAAGGGTGGAGTGCAGAGAGATAGAGGCTGAAAAAGACAGAAGACAAAAGAGATAAATAAGAATACCAGGTCACAAAAAAAGTCATGAGGAACTATGGTTGGGACTGATACAATTACTATTACCTCCAGCAGATACCACTTTGAAATTAATATCATTCTCAAAATTCCTTCTTGTTATTTCTTTTCTGTTTTTACTTAAAAATGGGGAAGGGAGAAATGAAGTAGGGTGCTTTTATTAAAATGAATTTAACTTTCACAGAAGAAGCAACTCACACAGAGAATGACAATGCAAGAATTTGTTCAGGGGGAAAAAATCCTTGACTTTCAAGAGCAAAAAGGATTTGATTCTGCTAGTTGTTAGAGAGTCAAACTATGTGCTTTCAAAATGGAGGTAATGCCCTTAAGTGTTTGGTATCAGTGTAGGCTAAAGAAAATAATCTATTTATGAAGAGGATCAGACCCAAAAACACAAAGAGTCAGAGCAAAAGAGAACTTAGAACTTAGTTTCTTTTTTTTTCTTTGTTTATACTTTGCTCCCCTCCCAAAAAGAATCTCCTCTCAGACAACCCATCTGTAAAATGTAATTTAAATAAATAGATCTGTCCTAAAGTTACATGCATTCCAAAGAAAATAAACCATCTGAAATTCTTATTCCTATAATTCAACATCTGTTGTTTTTCTTTTCACTTTTTCTCAAATACAGGAAAGAATTTCACTCCTGGGCTGAATGAAACATCTTATAACAAAATTTTTAGGAGGATTTTTTTAATACCTGAATGATTGGGCTATAAAATGGGAAAATCTAAATTAATTTGGGAACATGCTCAAATGTGTCCCTTCATTTTTTCCCACCTTTTCTTGGGAAATAGCTTCGATCATCTTTGTCTTTAAAAATTACACAATTCTCATTCTGTAATGTTACAAAAAATGTGTAGCTTGGCTACTGAAATGTAGGATTGGATTTATAAGATTTGCTTGACTACTAATCTTCATTTGGAATGCAAATTTAGGTCTGGATATGACAGCTGAGGCCAGAGGGTTGGAAGAGGTATTAAGGAGAGGAAAGTGGAATATATGCTGGGTAAAATACCTGATCCTGAGAAATCATAATTGGAAATAGTTATTTTTCCAAAAACTCCTACTGAATGTATTAGTGTACCACTTATATGTTATTTAAAATATATATTGTTTGGGACTCTTGCTAACTGTGGACTTGGCTAATCTTTCTTGGTCATCAGAATATAGACTCCAAGAAAGAAGTATCTTATACTTTGTACTTACGATATTGTGTGTCATACACACAAAAAGTAGCTCAGCAAATTTTTGTTAATAAAGATAGACATAACGGAGCAAAGTAAAAGGGAAGAACAGCAGAGAGGAGGTAGGGAGGTTACAGAAAACAATTGGCAGGAGCAACATATGGAGACATACATAATATCAATATCCTCCAAATAAAAGTATAAATTAAAGATATATTACTTTCTCTTTCCCAAAATTATTTTATCTTCTACTACTGCCTCAGTTACCAATCAACAAATAAGCAAACAAGTAATCAAATAATACACAGTGAATGGGTATTGGTGAATCACAATTGCACTTTTAAACATCAGTGGTTCTTCATTATGGATTTGTTTTTAAAATAATGATTCTTAGATAAAGTTGCAATTTTCCTCCTGTCTACATCATCCCACATTGAATTATTTCTAGTTTAAAATTTTTAATACTTCATGCCACATATTTAGACTTATCATATAAAATTTCATTCCATTTTATGTCACTATGCTCTAACTAAATATATTGTAAACTTCCAGAGTAATTATACATGACAGCATTCTTGAATGTATTCATTTGAATGATACCTTGAATTTAGTAAACACCCAGTAAATAATTTTTAAACTATAACGACATAGAAAGAAATTTCTATTTCTATTATAATTGATTATTCCTACTCTTCCCATGTCCTTTCTCTTGCTACTAAAATGCTATAAACACAGCAAAATTAAAAAAGCATATGGGGACTCTGGAAAGCAGAAAATGGGCTGCCGATAGACATTAGATAAATTATATGGTTGTGAGTTCCTGGGTTTCTTTATTGCCACCCACATTCAAGGAGAAAGAACTACAGAATCCTCTAATCTAGAAATGCCAAAGGTATAGACCCCCCCAAAGAGATCATGACTTAATAACAGAAAACTTCTATGGATTCTCATACTACTCAATCCAAAGATTAATAAAAAAAATACACATTACTCCCATGTGGTTTCTTCAGTGCAAAGTAGGTAATAGCATTCTTCCATCCTATTTCCAAATCAAAAGAAATAGATGGTTTTGTTCTCACTGCTCACTCAGTGGTATCTACATGTCCATACATGAAGTTAAACTTCTGTTTCTTATCTGGTAGAAGATAACAGTGCTCTAATTCCCAAACCAGAATAGTGTCATCAAGGTTCAGCAGCCTTGACTCACAATAGGCAATAAAGAAATTCATTGAGTTGATATAAAGTATGGTAGTTATCACTATGCTTCATATCTGCAGGGCCTAGAGATAACTTAAGCATCCATCCTCACTTGGAATCAAAAGACTGAATAAGACTCGAGTCTAATTTATTAAGGGTTCCACTTATCCTCAACTTATACTCCATGTCAGTTAGGCTAATTGGATATCTGAAGCTCTCTGGTTACCAAGATCAAGCAAGACAGAATGAAATGTCCTGGTGGCAGGGCAATGGAAACCTCAACCCACACAGTCCCTGATTTCAGCAGGGCCATTGGGTGGTGAGTATATACCCATATTCCAAGGCAATAAGACAGTGCAAGTTGATGCCTAAATTTACTAGGAAAGTGTCCATGCAGTTGAATGGGCACTTAAACTAATATTTTTTTTTAACCTAGTAGTGTGAGCCAGTGACCTACTTCTGCCAGAAAAGTCTTGGTAGAATCAACATGACTGAGAGAAGAACTAAAATGGAAAACAGACAAATTCACAATTATAATTGTATACATTTCCAGTCCCATTCAGTAACTGATAAAATACTCAAGAGAAAATAGAAAAATAGAAAATTTATAGAAAGAAGACATAAAGGAAAATTCTTTATAAACTAATATTAGACATATAATTCTTGTATTTGAAATAAAAAGCATGACCCATAAAAGGAAACACTTTTAAGTGTTTACATTAAGGGAAAATGCCTTAACATAATAAAGGTTATTTATGGAAAATACTATTGCAAACATCAAACTTAATGATGAAAGACAAAACTTAGGAACAGAACAAAAGCATTTGTTTCCTTTGCTGCTATTGAACATTGTACTGCAAGTTGTAATTAGAACTATTACATAAGAAAAGAAAACACATCCATGTTGGAAAGAAGAAGATAAACCTGCCTCTATTTGCATATGGCATATTTTTATAATGTAGAAAATCCCACCAAGCACAGTGGTGCACACCTCTAATCCCAGAAGTTCAGGAGGCTGAGACAGGAGGACGTGAGTTCAAAGCCAGCCTCAGCAATGGCAAGCTAAGCAACTCAGTGAGACCTTGTCTCTAAATAAATACAAAATAGGGCTGGGATGTGGCTCAGTGGTTGAGTGCCCCTGAGTTCAATCTTCGGTAACCTCCTCCCCCCCCCCCAAAAAAAAAAAAAACAGAAAATCCCAAACAATCCACAACAAAGCTACTAGATCTAACAAAGGAATTCAGCAGTTTCAGGTTATAAGATCAACACACAAAAATCAGTTGTATTTTTATACTCTAGCAATGAACAATTTAAGAAGAAAATTTAAAAAGCAATTCCATTTACAATACCATATAAAAGAATTTAATAGTTAAGTATAATTCTAATTAAGAAGGTGAAAGTCATGTACCCTGAATACTATGAAATATTGCTAAAATAAGTTAAAAAGTTAAAAAGACCTTAAGAAATGGATAAGCATTCTAAGCTCATAGAGATGAAGGAAGACTAAATAGTGTTGAGGTGTTAATACTACTCCCAATGCAGCCTACAGGCTTGATATAATTCTTATCAAAATTTCAACAGTTTTGTTTTGTTTTGTATTAGAAATGAACAAGTCAATTCTCAAATTCTTATGGAATTTCAAGATCTGCAGAGAATCAGAGTCTTGAAAAAAATAATGTTGGAGATTCAAACTACTCAATTTCAAAAGTTATAAAGCTACAGCAATTAAAATAGTCCTATATTAGCATAAAAACAAACTGGCAGACCAATAGAATAGTTTCCCACAATAAATCTCCACATATATGGTCAACTGATTTTTGACAAGGGTGTTAAAATGATTCAATTGACAAATGAAAGGTTTTTTTTCAACAAATGCCTCTGTGAAAATGGATACAGTACACTACACACCTGCAGAATGATGTTGGACACTTAATCTTACGGAATATTAAAAAAATAACTTAAAATGGATCAAACACCTAAACTTCAAAAATATGAATATATACCTCTTAGAAGAAAACATTAAAGAAAATCTTCATGATATTGGATTTATCAACAATTTCATGGATATGACATCAAAAGCAAAGACACAAAAAATTGTATTTCACTAAAATTAAGAATTTTTGTGTCAAAGAACTCTATCAAGAAAGGGAAAAGGCAACTTACAGAGTAAGAGAAAATATTTGTAAAGCATTTATCTAACAGGGTATTCATATCCAGAATATATAAAAAATTTCTACCACTCAACAACTACAAAAACTTGAAACAACCCCATTCAAAAATGGGCAAAGGGGCTTGAATAGACATTTCTCCAAAGAAAATTACAAATGGCCAATAAATAAGTAAAAATAACACTCATTATTAGTCATGAGTCACACTTACTAGAAATACCATATTAAAAATGGAAGATAAGAAATGTTAAGTGGAGAAATTAAAACCCCCATACATTGCTCATGGGAGTTAAGAATTGTGCAGCCTCTATAGAATACAGTTTAGCAGTTGATCAAAAAGTTAAACATTGAACTTCCATATGATCAAAAAATTCCATGTCTAGGTATATAGCAAAATAATAATAAATTAGAAAAAGGGTAACAAAGAGAAGGGAATAGGAAAGACAGTAGAATGAATCTAACATTTTTCTATGTACACATATGAAATTACCTAAGTGACCCCCCCACCATTGTGTCCACCCACAATAATGGGGTCCTAATTAGAATAAGAGATATCCTATGCTTATATAATTTTATCAAAATGAATTCTACTGTCAAGCACAACTGAGAAAAACCAACAAAATAAAATTAAAGAATTGAAAACCAGAACTTACTGGTACTTCCTGGGATCACTTTCCTAATGAACTACTTGCACACTAATCCATAGGACTGGCATTCTGGAAGAATCCAATATAAGGCAGAGATTACAGAAAAATCTGATACAATTCAGATGTGGGTAATGGACATTTTTCTTATGAGAGTTTTCAAAAAATGTGTCTGTAATAAGAACTGCAAAGAACTAATAAGCCAAATTGGTAGAGCATTTAAAAAGATTCAAATTTAGATCAAATTTTTCAGCTTTATGTATAGTGCTTATGCATTTATTAAAACTTAGCTATTTGAAGGGAATTCATTTTTAAAATGGATTAATGTAATTTTATCTCATGTGAAACATCACTAAATGGTCACAATATAATTCTCATGAAAATAAATTAAATTTAGTTTTAATTAAAACTTATTTTAAATTCACAAACTGTGATGAAAAATAGGTCATGTTTTCTATACTTAAATTAACCATCTTTTTAAAGTTGATTTAATTATAAATATCCTAATTTACAATAGTACTGGCATGTTAAAAATATACTTATAGCTGATATTTAGATGAAGTGCTAAATATTAAGTACATTTCTACAATGAATATACCCCACTTGATTGATATACATTATCACATTCTAATAAATTAATTTCACCTTTCACAGGCAATGTAAGAGTTTTGGGTTAATTAGAAATTCAAGTTACATTATGTAATAACTATTATAATTGAAACTGGTGAAATTTTTAACTTATGAGGAGATTAATTGTTCTCAGATTTAACATGTAATACAAATATAGTATTTGGGTTCAGTTCAAAAGACTTTAAATGATGTTTTATTTCAAGATGATGGAAGAGTGGTAGTATGAATACTACAATGGAGAGAAAAATAAGTTGATACTTCTCCTACTCCTTCATTGTAACTGTACTCACACTGCTCTGTTTTATGTGAAGAATGGATAAATATGCAGGATCAAAAAGAGGAATGGAGTAGGAGAAATATGACATCCTTGAGTGACAGTCTTCTTTTTTTATTTGTTCTAATTAGTTATACATGATAGTAGACTGTATTTTGAAATATTTTACACATACAGAGTGTAACTTCTCATTCTTCTGATTGTAAATGATGTAGAATTACAGGGGTCATGTAATCACATATGCACATAGGATTATAATTTCCAATTCATTCTTCAATCTTTCATATTCTATTCTTCCTCCCTTACCTTCATTCCCCTTTGTCTATTTTAAAGTACTTTTATTATTCCCTATACCCCCCTTATTGTGAATTAGCATCCACATATTTGGCCTTTGGTTTTGGGGGATTGGCTTATTTCATGTAGCATGATATTCTCCATTTCCATCATTTATTAGCAAATGCCAAAATTTCATTCTTCTGTAGGGCTGAGTAATATTTAATATTCCATTGTATATATATATATATATATATATATATATATATATATATATATATGTGTGTGTGTGTGTGTGTGTGTGTGTGTGTGTGTGTGTGTGAGAGAGAGAGAGAGAGAGAGAGAGAGAGAGAGAGAGAGACATTTTCTTTATCCATTCATCTGTTGAAAGGCTCCTAGGTTGGTTCCATAGTTTCACTATTTTGAATTGAGCTGTTATAAACATTGATGTGGCTGTGTCACTGTAGTATGCTGATTTTATGTCTTGGGTATAAACCAAGGAATGGGATACCTGAGTCAAATGATGGTTCCATTCCCAAGTTTTCTGAAGAACCTGCATATTGCTTTCCAGAGTGGTTGCCCCAAATTGCAGTCACACCAGTAATGGATGAATGTACCTTTTTCCCAACAACCTTGCCAATACTTATTGTTTTCATTCTTGAAAATTGCCATTCTGATTGTAGTGAAATGTAATCTCAGTGTAGTTATAATTTGTATTTCTCTAATTGTTAGAGATGTTCAACATTTTTTCATATATTTGTTGACCAATCATATTTTTTCTTCTGTGAAGTGTCTGTTCAGTTCCTTAGCCCTTTATTGATTAAGTTATTTGGGTTTTTTCTTTTTTTTTTGGACATTGAAAATGTTAAATTAGCTTTTAATGCTTTGAACTTTTCTGTTTACCTAAAGAAAGTTCTTGAAACTATTTTAATTATTTTTAAACAAAATTTGGAAAATTTAATACCTATTTTTCTTTTTTTAATTTGTTCTAATTACTTATATATATATAAGTGACAGCAGAATGCATTTCAATTCTCTGTACACAAATGGAGCATAAATTTTCATTTCATGAATTTCATGACTGATTTTTGTATTTCTATGAATAATGTTATTGAGATTTTAATAGGAATTGCATTAAATCTATATAGCACTTCTGATAATATGGACATTTTGACAATGTTAATTCTGCCTATACAAGAGCATGGGAGATCTATCTTCTAAGGTCTTCTTCAATTTCTTTCTTTAGTATTCTGCAGTTTTCATTGTGAAAGTCAACTCTTGTGTTAGATTTATTCCCAAATACTTTTTAAGGCTATTGTAAATGGAGTAGTTTTCCTAATTTCTTTTTCAGTAGATTCATCACAGATGTGTAGGAATGAATTTTATTTATGGGTGTTAATTTTATATCCTCCTACTTTGCTGAATTTGCTTATGAGTTCTAGAACTTTTCTGATGAAATTTTTTGGATCTTCTAAATATACAATCATATCATTGGCAAATATAGTTTGAGCTTGTCTTTTTCTATTTGTATCCCTTTCCCTTTAATTTCTTTCTTCTAATTGCTCTGGCTAGAATTTCAAGGATTATGTTGAATAAAAGAGGTAAAAGAAAACATCCTTGTCTTGTTCCAGTTTTTAGGAAAAATGCTTTTACTTTTTCTCCATTTAGAATGATATTGACCTTGAGTTTAGCATAGATAGTTTTTACAATGTTGATGTATGTTCCTACAATTGAGCCTAAATTATTGATTATATCATTTAGTTCTATAGTCTCTTTGTTTAGTTTTTGTTTGGAAGATCTATCCAGTAGTAAGAGAGGTGTGCCAATGTTACCCAGTATTATTGTGTTGTGATCTATTTGATTCTTAAAAATAAGAAGGGTTTGTTTGATGTAAATAGATGCTTCATTTGGGGGGGCATAAATATTTACAATTGTTATGTCTTGTGAATGTATAATTGCTTTAAACAGTATGAAATTTCCTTCTTTGTCTCTTCTGATTAACTTTGGCTTGAAGTCCACTTTATCTGATGAGGATGGAAACCCCTGCTTGTTTTCATGACCCATGTGAGTGACATGCTTTTATCTCACCCTTTCACCTTCAGTCTGTCAATGTCTTTGCCTATGTAGTGAGTCTCTTAGAGACAGCATATTGTTAGGTCTTGTTTTTTAATTCAATCTGCCAGTCTATTTCTTTTGATTTATGTGTTTAGGCCATTAACATTCAAGGTTATTATTGAGATATGATTTGTATTTCCAGTCATTTTGTTTTATTTATGGTTTTTAATTTGTATTAGTTTCTCATTTGGTTGACTACTCCTTTAGTGTAGATACTCCTATTGCTGGTTTTCACTTTTTTTCCCCCTTTCATCTTCATGGAATAATTTGCTGAGAATGTTCTGTACTGCAGGTTTTCAAGTTATGAATTATTTTAACTTTTGTTTATCATAGAAGGTGTTTATTTCATCTTAAAATATGAAGCTTAATTTTGCTGGGTAGAAGGTCTAGCTTGAGAAATCACCTGAGATCCAAATTTGTTTCCCTCTAAACCTAATCTGACATTTTTTTTTCTAGCAGCATTTAAAACTTTTTACTTATTCTGTATCTAGCAGCATTTAAAAATTTATACTTATAAGGCATTTTCATGAAAATGTGAGTTTGTGTGCATGTGTTGTAATTTTGTGCATTTGGAATCCTGTAATCCTCCTGATTTTGATTTTCCATTTCATTCTTTAGCTTTTGGAAATTTTCTCATATTATTTCATTGAAGAGATTATGCATTCCTTTGGTTTCTATTTCTGTGCCTTTATCTATCCTAATAAATCTTAAATTTGGCCTCTTTGTGTTATCCCTTTTTTCTTGGAAGTTCTGTTTATGTTCTGTTAACATCTTCTCTCTATGGCCAACTTTATTTTCAAAATTATATATTTTGGCTTCATTGCCTGCAGTTCTGTTTTCTGAGTGCTCTAGTCTGTTGGTGATACCTTACATTAATTTTTTTAGGAGGAATAAGGTTTTATTTTCTTTGAGAAATATTTCACAGTATAGCAAAGAGTTTAAAAAATAATGTATTATACATGTCAGATCACTAAGAAATTTTTAAATATTCTTACCACAAAATGATACATATTTGAGGTAATGGATATATTGATAAGCTTGATTTAATTATTTCATGTTGTATTCATATATCATAAAATCACTCTCTTCCCCATAAATAAGTACAACTGTAATATGCCAATTTATAATAAAAATAAAAATTAAAAGTAATATAAACCAAAAGAAACAAAGTAAATAATACTTTCTTGATAGCAGGAATGAATCAAATGTAGAATAAGTGTGCAATTCAAATGAAGTTACAAAGACCAAATTTGATTCTTTGGAAAACTAAAGTCTCAGAAAACATATTAAAAGAAAGCAAATGGATACCTATTGCCAATATCAGAAAGCAAATGAACTATCACCACATATCCTTAAGACATTAAATGGAATAATGAAAGGATGTTGTGAATAGCATTATTTCAATATATTTTAAAATATAAGTAGAATGGCAGTTTCCTAGAAAATTCAACTTAGCAAATTAGAAACAAGAGGGAAATTTATAAATTCTAAGTAGTTCTATTTCTGCTAATAAATTTAATATGTAATTAACCGAGTACTTATCAAAAAATTTTCAGGTACAGGTGCTCTCATTGGTAAATTCTTACAAATATTTAAAGGAGAAATAGCAATAATCTTATACAAACTCCTCCAGAAAAATAAAAAGAACAAACAAACGAAACTAGAGAACATGCCTATTTTTATTTTATATGGCCAGAATCCATTAAATTTTTAATTTAGTTTATTTTTTTATTGATTATTTAAAACATTACATAGCTCATGATATATCATCTTTCATACATTTGACTCAAATTGGGTTTTGAACTCCCATTTTCACCCCAAATACAGATTGCAGAATCACATCTGTTACATATTCACATTTTTACATAATGCCATATTAGTGACTGTTATATTCTGCCACCTTTCCTATCCCCTACTATCCCCCCTCCCCTGCCCTCCCCTCCCATCTTCCCTCTCTACCTCCCCTGCTGTTGTTCAATTCTCTCCCTTTTTTTCCCTCCCCCTTGCCCCTCATAACCTCTTATAATTTTATGTATCATTGAAGGTCTCCTACCATTTCCATATGCTTTCCCTTCTCTCTCCCTTTCTCTCCCCCCATTCGTCTTTGTTTACTGTAGTCTTTTCCTCATGCTCTTCCTTCCTGTTCTGTTCTTAGTTGCTCTCTTTATATCAAAGCAGACATTTGGCATTTGTTTTTTAGGGCTTGGCTAGCTTCGCTTAGCATAATCTGCTCTAATGCCATCCATTTCCCTGCAAATTCTATGATTTTGTCATTTCTTAGTGCTGCATAATACTCCATTGTGTATAGATGCCACATTTTTTTATCCATTCATCTATTGAGGGGCATCTAGGTTGGTTCCACAGTCTAGCTATTGTGAATTGTGCCGCTATAATCATTGATGCAGCCGTATCCCTATAGTGCGCTCCTTTAAGGTCCTCAGGGAATAGTCCGAGAAGGGCGATAGCTGGGTCAAATGGTGGATCCATTCCCAGCTTTCCCAGGAATCTCCATACTGCTTTCCAAATTGGCCTCACCATTTTGCAGCCCCACCAGCAGTGTACAAGTGTACCCTTTTCCCCACATCCCCTCCAACACTTATTGTTGTTTGACTTCATAATGGCTGCCAATCTTACTGGAGTGAGATGGTATCTTAGGGTGGTTTTGATTTGCATTTCTCTGACTGCTAGAGATGGTGAGCATTTTTTCATGTACTTGTTGATTGATTGTATGTCCTCCTCTGAGAAGTGTCTGTTCAGGTCCTTGGCCCATTTGTTGATTGAGTTGTTTGTTATCTTATTGTTTAATTTTTTGAGTTCTTTGTATATTCTGGATATTAGGGCTCTATCTGAGGTGTGGGGGGTAAAAATTTGTTCCCAGGATGTAGGCTCTCTATTTACCTCTTTTATTGTTTCTCTTGCTGGGAAAAAACTTTTTAGTTTAAGTAAGTCCCATTTGTTTATTCTTGTTATTAACTCTTGGGCTATGGGCGTCCTATTAAGGAATTTGGAGCCCGACCCCACTATATGTAGATCGTAGCCAACTTTTTCTTCTATCAGACGCAGTGTCTCTGATTTGATATCTAGCTCCCTGATCCATTTTGAGTTAATTTTTGTGGATGGCGAGAGAAAGGGATGCAATTTCATTTTGTTGCATATGGATTTCCAATTTTCCCAGCACCATTTGTTGAAGATGCTATCCTTCCTCCATTGCATGCTTTTAGCCCCTTTATCAAATATAAGATAGTTGTAACTTTGTGGATTAGTCTCTGTGTCCTCTATTCTGTACCATTGGTCCACCTGCCTGTTTTGGTACCAGTACCATGCTGTTTTTGTTACTATTGCTTTGTAGTACAGTTTGACCTCTGGTATCACTACACCTCCAGATTCACACTTCCTGCTTAGAATTGCTTTTGCTATTCTGGGTCTTTTGTTTTTCCATATGAATTTCATGATTGCTTTATCTATTTCTACAAGAAATGCCATTGGGATTTTGATTGGCATCGCATTAAACCTGTAGAGAACTTTGGGTAATATCGCCATTTTGATGATGTTAGTTCTGCCTTACCATGAACAGGGTACATTTTTCCATCTTCTGAGATCTTCTTCTATCTTTCTCTTTAGGGTTCTGTAGTTTTCATTGTATAAATCATTCACCTCTTTTGTTAGGTTGATTCCCAAGTATCTTATTTTCTTTGAGGATATTGTGAATGGAGTGGTTTTCTTTATTTCCATTTCAGAGGTTTTGTTGCTGATATACAGGAATGCCTTTGATTTATGCGTGTTGATTTTATGACCTGCCACTTTGCTGAATTCATTTATTAACTCTAGCAGCTTCTTTGTAGACCCTTTTGGGTCTGTTAAGTATATTATTATGTCATCTGCAAATAGCGATAATTTAATTTCTTCTTTTCCTATTTTTATGCCTTTAATTTCTTTTGTCTGTCTAATTGCTCTGGCTAGTACTTCGACAACTAAATTGAATAGAAGTGGTGATAGAGGGCATCCCTGTCTTGTTCCAGATTTTAGAGGGAATGCCTCCAGTTTTTCTCCATTTAGGATGATGCTAGCCTGAGGTTTAGCATATATAGCTTTTACAATGTTGAGGTAAGTTCCTGTTATCCCTAGTTTTTCTAGTGTTTTG
Source organism: Spermophilus citellus (assembly GCF_964194105.1). Taxonomy (NCBI): domain Eukaryota; kingdom Metazoa; phylum Chordata; class Mammalia; order Rodentia; family Sciuridae; genus Spermophilus; species Spermophilus citellus. The sequence continues at coordinate 114,205,086 of NC_138190.1, read as the reverse complement.
AACATAAAGGGATGCTGTACTTTGTCAAATGCTTTTTCTGAATCCATCGAGATGATCATATGGTTCTTGTCTTTAAGTCTATTGATGTGGTGAATAGCATTTATTGATTTCCGTATATTGAACCAGCCTTGCATCCCAGGAATGAATCCTACTTGATCATGGTGCACAAGTTTTCTGATATGTTTTTGTATTCGATTCGCCAGAATTTTATTGAGAATTTTTGCATCCAAGTTCATTAGAGATATTGGTCTGTAGTTTTCTTTCTTTGACGTATTTTTGTCTAGTTTTGGGATCAAAGTGATGTTGGCCTCATAGAATGAATTTAGAAGAGCTCCTTCTTTTTCTATTTCTTGAAATAGCTTGAAAAGTATTGGTATTAATTCTTCTTTGAAGGTTTTGTAGAACTCCGCTGTATACCCATCCGGTCCAGGGCTTTTCTTGGTTGGTAGTCTTTTGATGGCTTCTTCTATTTCTTCCTTTGTTATTGGTCTGTTTAAATTGTGTGTGTCTTCCTGTCTCAATCTGGGCAAATCATATGCCTTAAGAAATTTATCGATATCTTCACTATCTTCTATTTTATTGGAATATAGGGTTTCAAAATACTTTCTAATTATCTTCTGTATTTCTGTAGTGTCTGTTGTGATATTGCCTTTTTCATCCCGTATGTTAGTAATTTGAGTTCTGTCTCTTCTTCTTTTTGTTAGCATGGCTAAGGGCTTGTCTATCTTATTTATTTTTTCAAAGAACCAACTTTTAGTTTTATCAATTTTTTCAATGGTTTCTTTTGTTTCAATTTCGTTGATTTCTGCTCTAATTTTAATTATTTCTTGTCTTCTACTACATTTGCTGTTGTTTTGCTCTTCCTTTTCTAGGTTTTTGAGGTGTAGTGTGAGTTCATTTATTTGTTGTTTTTTTCTTTTTTTGAGGTAAGAACTCCAAGAAATGAATTTCCCTCTTAAAACTGCTTTCATTGTGTCCCATAGATTCCGGTATGTTGTGTCTGTATTATCATTTGACTCTAAGAATGTTTTCATATCCTCCTTTATGTCTTCTATAACCCATTGATCATTCAATAACATATTGTTCATTTTCCATGTGATGTAGGATTTTTCCTTCCTTCTTTTATCATTGATTTCCAATTTCATTCCATTATGATCAGATATGGTGCATGGTTTTATCTCCACGCCTTTATATTTACTAAGAGTTGCTTTATGGCATAATATATGGTCTATCTTTGAGTAGGATCCATGTGCTGCTGAGAAGAACGTGTATCCACTTGATGATGGTTGATATATTCTATATATGTCGGTTAAGTCTAGGTTATTGATTGTGCTGTTGAGTTCTATAGTTTCTTTATTCAGTTTTTGTCTAGAGGATCTGTCTAATGGCGAGAGCAGTGTGTGGAAGTCACCCATAATTATTGTGTTGTGGTCTATTTGACTCTTGAACTTGAGGAGAGTTTGTTTTATGAACGTTGCAGCTCCATTGTTTGGTGCATACAAATTGATGATTGTTATGTCTTGTTGGTGGATGGTTCCTTTTAACAGTATATAGTGTCCTTCTTTATCCTTCTTGATTAACTTAGGTTTGAAGTTGATTTTATTCGATATGAGTATGGCCACTCCTGCTTGCTCCTGAGGGCCATGTGAGTGGTATGATTTTTCCCAACCTTTTACCTTCAGCCTGTGTATGTCTTTTCCTATCATATGAGTCTCCTGAAGGCAGCATATTGTTGGATTTGTTTTTTTGATCCAGGTTACTAGACTATGTCTCTTGATTGGTGAGTTTAGGCCATTAACATTTAAGGTTACAATTGAGAAATGATTTGTACTTCCAGTCATGCTTCTTTATTTATTTATTTTAGTTTGGCTAGTTTTACTTTTTGGTTATTTTCCTCCCCCTTTACTGAGATACCTCCTGCTGTTAGTTTTGGGCACTATTCTTCAATTCCTCTTCTTGTAGTGTTTTGCTCAAAATGCTTTGCAGAGCTGGTTTTCTTGCTGCGAATTCTTTTAGCTTTTGTTTATCGTGAAAGATTTTAATTTCATTGTCAAATTTGAAGCTCAATTTTGCTGGATACAGTACTCTTGGATGGAATCCATTATTTTTCAGCGTTTGAAATACATTGTTCCAGGATCTTCTCGCTTTCAAAGTCTGTGATGAGAAATCAGTCATTAACCTAATTGGTTTACCCCTGAATGTAATCTGCCTCTTTTCTCTCGTAGCTTTTAATATTCTCTCCTTGTTCTGTACGTTGGCTATCTTCATAATTATATGTCGTGGAGTTGGTCTATTATGGTTTTGAATGTTTGGGGTCCTGTAGGCTTCCAGGATTTGGCAATCCATTCCATCTTTCATCTCTGGGAAGTTTTCTAGAATTATTTCATTTAATATGCTGTCCATTCCTTTGGTTTGAATCTCTGTGCCTTCTTCTATCCCTATGACTCTCAAATATGTTTTTTTTTTTATGACATCCCACATCTCTTGAATAGATTGCTCGTGGGATTTAAGCATCTTTTCTGTGTTGACTATATTCTTTTCAAGTTGATAAACCTTGTCTTCATTATCTGATGTTCTGACTTCTACTTGATCAAGTCTATTTGTAATATTCTCATTTGAGTTTTTAATTTGATTTATAGTTTCCTGCAATTCTAGGATTATTGTTTGATTTTTTTTAAGATCTCTATTTCCTGGTAGAGCTCGTTCTTTGCCATTTGAATTTGTTTGTTTAATTCATTTTCAAAATATACTTTTATTTCTTGGACTTGCTGTCTCATGTCTTCTCTAATATTCCTTTCCATTCGAGTTAGGTATGCCTTGAGTTCTTTCCCTATTCCTGTTTCTGATGTTTCTATGTCCTCCTGTAGAATTGAGTTGTCTTGCATTGTTTGTAATCCTTTTTTCCCTTGTTTTCTCATGTTGTCCACGTTACTTTCCAGCTCTATTTGATTGTCGTGTTTCTGCTCTGTTCTATAGATTTGTTTTGTTTCTGTATTACTCTGATGTCTCTCCTTTGTGTTGTTAAACTATGCCTGCTAACGTGGATTCCGCTGGGAAGGAATTCCGACGTCCGAGCTCCAGTGACGACACTACTCTGCTATGACGGGCCCCAGTCTCCTTGCCGGGGTGTCCTAATGGGGGGGTGTGACTGGACTGTCTCTGTTTGGTTTCAGCTCCTGGTCGCGGCAGGTGGGCGGTCTCCAGCCGCCCAGTATCACAGGCCACGGGCAGGTGATCAGTCGCCAGCGGGCAGGCATTCTCCTACCGCCCAGTTACGCGGGCAGTGGGTGAACTGTCGCCGGCGGGCCTGCAGTTTCCAGCCGCCCAGTCACGAGGGCCTTGCCTCTAGTCCCCTGGTTTCTCCTGCTAGTCTTGGTTTCTCCTGCTAGACCAGATTTCCCCCGAGTGATGGTTCTCGGCAGTTCAAGCTGTACTCTGGGCCTGCTGTTTGTTGGGTGTGGAGGATGGCTATTGGGAACCCCGGCACTCTATTGTTTTGTTTCCCTTGTGGGGGATAGAACTGTACCGCTTCCTTCCCCGTCTGAAATCCCGAACTCAGCCCGGGGGTCAGTGCGGGCTTGGCTGGCGGGATTCCACTGTGTCGCAGCCACTTATCTCCCTGCTTGCTAGTTAATCCCTTCTCTGCGGCGCCACGCCTTCTGTAGCCATGGGGCAGGCCGCGCGAATCAGACAGCCTGGATCTCCGGGGTCACACAGTTGGCTTTTGGGATCCCCGGCACTCTATGGTTTTGATTTTTTCTGCTTGCCCCTCCCCCAGCGCTGTCTAGACAGGTTTTGTTTTGGCTGGTGATGGGAGGGGGGGTTGAAGGTCAGGTGCCTCTAGTTTTCCCTTAGTCTTTATGCAGGCTCACTCTGATACTCCCTCCCCTGGAAAGTCTAGGAGAGATTTTATGTGAAATCCCCCTATGTATGGGGGCTGAGCTGAGTGACACACACCTGTTTGGTTGTTGCAATCTGTCGGAGAGTGGCGGTGGATACTTCAGCTCTCCAAGATGGTGGCCGCTGATTGCCTTAGTGGAGTGTCCCTTGTGGGGGATGGGACTGTACTGCTTCCTTCCCCGTCTGAAATCCCAAACTCAGCCCGGGGGTCAGTGCGGGCTTGGCTGGCGGGATTCCACCGTGTCGCACCAATTTAGTTTATTGATTGATACCTTTTGAGGATTTCTGCTTGATTTCTTTTAAAAATCTGTATCTCTTTATTGAATTGATCTTTCATCTGTATTTGATCTCATATTTCATTTCTTACATTATCTTTTACCTCATGGGTCAACTTAACTATGTACATTCTAAACTCCTTCTCTGATTTTTCTATGAAATCCACTACAAAATTTACTGATTTTTCTCTGAATCCACGATGGTGTTAATGAATTCAATTATTGGAGCATTCTGTTATTGGATTCTATTATTGGTTTTTTGGGGGGTGACATGTTCCCTTGTTTTTTCATGTTGTTTGTGTGTCTACCCATCTAGCAGTGTGGATATGAGGCAGTACAGTTTCTACCCTGCAGACTTATAGAGTCCCTGAAGGTTTTTAGTATCTTGCCTTTAAGGGGAGAGAAATAATAACAGCAACCAATGCAAACAATATACAGCCTTAAACCAAATAGCTCCTACCTCAACATCTAGAGTTTTGTCATAATGAACAGAAATGAAGTGTTCAGTTATTACCTGCAATAAAAACAGTAAGTTTGCAAAAGGATTTACAATTTCAAATAGTTGACAGAGAACAGAAGTAGGGTAGGATGTGATGTTTATGAGGAAGGAGGAGAGAAGTTAGAAGTAAAAATTATAGGAAGAGTGAAAGAAGAAATAATAGAGATTGGCTCATAGCACTAGAAAAGTGATAAAAAGAATCAAGGGAAATAGCTAAGTGAGAAAAAAAAATATATATATATATGATAAAAATTTTAAAATAATTAAAAATTGAAAGAAAAAAGTAAAAATAATACAATACAAAATAAAACTAAAATATACTATTCAGACATTCCAGTCCTGAATAAACTGATGCATAAAAATAATTGATTTGCCAACTGGGAGAAATGTGAGAGAAAAAAGGAAACGGAAGAAAATCTCAATGAAAATTTGAACAATTGTTTCCTTGGAGATCAAAGATTCTCAGATTCCCTTCTCAGCTCTTACGTGGGGTTGTCTGGAGTTTGTGATGCTTTCTCCATCCTCAGGGTGGGTAATTGCTAGGGTGAGAGAGTTAATCCTGGAGGTAGAACTCCTGAAGGTGGGGTGTAGGCTTAAGTATGCTCCAGTCTGTTTGCTTAATATCAATTTGTCTGGAGATTTTAAGCCAGCACACCTCCAGTGCCCAGAAATTGCTGGTCCATGTTGGAAGACTGAACCCTGGGAATCTCCTTCAGGTTCCATTCCGGTGGTGCAGGAGTCTGTTCTTAGCCCACTACATCACCTGCAGACCCCAAAATTCCTGGTCTTTAATTCAGTTTCCAAACTCAATCTCTCCCACCCCTACTTTTGTATTTCCAGTTAGGCACTGCTCTCCCAGCTGGTCCTGAAAATAGCCAGATTAGAAGGGGAGGGGGAAGCCAGGTGGGTATCCACAACCAGTATTCCCCTGTGTAAACGTCTTTCTACACTTGATTTTTTTTCCTGGTCACTTAGGCACACTCTCTGTCATGCAGAGTATGTTTGCCCAGCTTGTTTTTCAAGCCAGACTCTGGTCTGCCAGGAATCAGCTACCCCAGCTGCTGGCCCCTGCACTATTGCTGCTGTCTTTTGTACTCCGCAGGGAGAGATGGTGACTTCTTTCCCATACAAGGATATTGTGTAGTGCAGTTTACTGTTTATTTGGACAGTGACTCTGATCTCTAAACTCTCCATACCCCAACATGCCTCAGTCCTCCTGAGAATGGGGGTTTGTTTAATTCCTTTTTATTGCTTTACTATATTCATAGACCATTTTGGCTTGTGCCTCCAGTTCCTGCTCTGTGAATTTAGGGTTCTTTATTTTATTTTATTTGATCTGCTGATTCCCTGATTTGTTTTGAGCGTCCAATATTAAATTCCAGTGAAGTCCCCCTTAATTCTTGTTCATTCACCCACCTTGTTGAAAAATTGCCTGTGTGCTTTTCTTGGTTTTATGCCACGGAGCTGCCAGAGATATGACCTCTATATTCTGCCATCTTCCCAGAACTTCCTTGAGTCTGAATATTCTTTTAAGAACAACAAGAAGGGCTGGGGATGTGGCTCAAGTGGTAGCGTGCTCGCCTGGCATGCGTGCGGCCCGGGTTCGATCCTCAGCACCACATACCAACAAAGATGTTGTGTCCGCTGAGAACTGAAAAATAAATATTGAAAATTCTCTCTCTCTCTCTCTCTCTCTCTCTCTCTCTCTCTCTCTCTCTCTCTCTCCCTCTCTCACTCTCTCTCGAAAAAAAAAAAAAAAAAAAAAAGAACAACAAGAAAGCCAGGTCTGGTAATCCCAGTAGCCATAATCCCAGTAATCCTATAATCCCAGCAGCTCAGGAGGCTGAGGCAGGAAGATCACAAATTCACAGCCAGCCTCAGCAAAAGCAAGGTGCTAAGCAACTCAGTGAAACCTTGTCTCTAAATTAAATACAAAACAGGGCTAGGGATGTGACTCAGTGGTCAAAAGCCCCAGAGTTTCAGCCCAAGTACCACCCCCCCCAAAAAAAAACAACTTAGGCACAACAAACAAGAAAGACTATATTTTATGAAGAAGTTGATGAGGATTTCCAGAATTTGTTGATAATTGTAGGACACAATTGAAAATCTTGGGTAGGATAAAGCATCAGAGGCTAACTCAAGGAAAAGGAAATTACAAACAATAAGAGGATATACCTTAGAAGAGGATGTATTTAGAACTTTGGTAGATGTTATAGTTTAGAGAAGCAGGAAATCACCATTCTTGGTTACCCATGAGTGCTATGATAGCCATATTTTTCAAACCTTTGTTTTGAACACATAATCTGACAAATGTGCTTGTTATTTATTTGTGGAGAGATATGTCAGGATATTTGAAATTCATAGGATTTTTGAAAATCCAGATCACCATAGCTATGGAGGCTATCAGAAAGAGAACATGTAATTTTTACCCATATATTTTTTAATATATATTTTTACACTTATGTGTGACATGTGGGACAGTTGAAAGGACTAGCACAACTGAAGTTTGTAGTGTCTGATGCAAGACTGTGCTTAATTCTCTCAAATATACTTTGTCTGCCTCTAATAAAATTCAGAATTAACTGAAATTTTCAGAGGATTGTAGGATTTGAATGAGAAAATAAAGGAAGAAGGAACAATGTATTTTAAGAGGTAGATTTATTCTATTAGTGTAGTAAATTCAGCATATAGAAAGCAGGACTCAGAAAATGCAGGATGTATGTTGGGAATGATAGAATAGAAGACAGATGAAAATACAACCCAACTAAGAATTTTCCTGATGCTTGACAGTATATTTGCAACCATCTTAATAACTGTTGAGATGTTAGATGGATTTTGTTTGATATATTTCTATATCACTGACCTTATGATCTGTGTTGCAATAATTTATATTATGATCATATTTTAGTATGGTTTTCAAACAAATCTAAATAATAATAAAATCAGTCAAGTCTCTTATTAATGCCCCCATTTTTCTTTTCTTTCACTCATTTTGTCCATCTTCTTACCTCATTTTATCATATCATAGTCTTTAATCTAATATTGTTATGTCACCTAACCAATCTTTCATGCTGGAGAGGAAATAAATCCTATGAAAACATTGATGATTAAAAATAATTTGGGGACTCTTCTCATTTTTAGAAATATTTTCATATTTGCAATGATATGCCATAAGTGAAAAGATGACATTTAATACTGAATTGGTAGCTGTGAATTTTGCCTTCACTGCTGGATGAAGACTATCATGAATGAATTCTAGAAATCATATCAACATGGGTAATAAATTATTGACTGTTATCTACCTTTGAGGCTGGCCCTGCTCATGCAAATTTAGCATTGTGACTTGTTCTATCATGCAGCTAACGAGGTTATTCTATGTTGTACGCTTCTAATGTTAATCTTTGAATATAAAATGCGATTTATTCGTGATGAAACTTTAAAATTTCAATATATAACCATAAACCCTCAAGTGTGGGTACTTTAACTAATCTCATCTGGTAAGCACCCAGAATGTCTCCAAGGTTATCAGTTATGCTTCTAAATAAACAGATTATCTGTGTCTCTAATGTTATACAAGTTGATATTGAAAACAGAACTTATGTTTGTGTATCTTGGGATTGTGATGCTTAAATATGCAAATCAATTTTCTATTTACATATGCTTTAACAGTTCTGTTGATTCCTTTTCCAATCTAGTAGTCAACAAATCACATGAAACACCCTAAGCTATACTGACTAGAAGATTCTAGGAGTTTGATCTCTACTACAAATTTATTTGAATACTTACCAGTGGAAACCCATAAATTCTGAACTAAACTCCTTGGGTGATATTCTACATAGTTTATTAAATATTAGTCATAGTTAAAAGAAAAATACAAGGCATTTATGAAATTTTCCACCAAATTGTCTTTTAACACGGTTAAATCAATCTTCAGGTTATAAATATATGCATAATTATATTCATATTTGAGCTACAAAATTAGATACTTACATATAATTTTGGTACAATATTTCATTTTCCATAAATTCCTTTGTTTTAACTAGTTTTTTTATTTTTTAATTTGTAGATGCATTTTGACACATTGTACACAAGTGAAGCAGGGTAGGGAAGAATGAGGCACTTTTTATGACTAATAAGTTATTAACTTATAACTCTGTAAGTTAAAATTCTCCATGCATAAAAAATGCTTTTAGTAATCTATTAATCTTATATTTTACTTGGGAATAGCTTTGCTAGAACCTTCCATCATCCTATTTAAGTCTGGAATGGTTATTTTCTATGCCTTGGTGTCTCTCATTGCTCCCTCTTTCTGGATCCCATATTTTCTGATTCCTGCTTCCCATTCCTCTTATTTTGATGAGTTCGATCCATTACTTACTTAAACAAGATGTAATAGAGGCCAGTTATTTGAAAAACTTATATATCTTAAAAATCAGTATTCTAATTAATTGATAGAGAATTCAAGTTTGGAAATAATTTTCCCTCAAAATATTTAAGACCTTGCTTTAATATTTCTGGAAAGAGAGTGTGTCACAAGTTTGTTTAGCATACTTATCACATCAGCAACAATTTTTAGGACTGGCATAGTTGTTTGAATGCTAGTTCTACTCTGTCACCATCAACCTAGTCAAAACTTTCTCTGTATGATTGCTTTTAATAGAGCCCACTGTTCATTTCACTGACCCAAAGTCCAATACACCCTACAGCTGTCAACTATGATAAAATATAATGTTCAACATCAAGGTAATATAAATGAGTTCCCCTTTTGTGAATGTTTTCATTAAACTACCTAATCCACAACCACAGTTGTAAAGCCTAAGGGGTAATGCCTATGAAACTTAATAACGTGGTAGTCCCACGGGTCCTCGGGTCCTCTTCCTTATTCTTTCCTTCCTCCTCTCCTCTCCTCTCCTCTCCTCTCCTCTCCTCTCCTCTCCTCTCCTCTCCTCTCCTCTCCCCCTCTCCCCCTCTCCCCCTCTCCCCCTCTCCCCCTCTCCCCCTCTCCCCCTCTCCCCCTCTCCCCCTCTCCCCCTCTCCCCCTCTCCCCCTCTCCCCCTCTCCCCCTCTCCCCCTCTCCCCCTCTCCCCCTCTCCCCCTCTCCCCCTCTCCCCCTCTCCCCCTCTCCCCCTCTCCCCCTCTCCCCCTCTCCCCTCTCTCCTCTCTCTCTCTCTCTCTCTCTCTCTCTCTCTCTCTCTCTCTCTCTCTCTCTCTCTCTTCCCCACTTGTTAATTGAGCTCCCTGCTTCTAGACTTCATTTGCCTCTCCACCTGCCCCACTAACACCCTTAACATCTCTGGACTTATGAGTAATAAATGTCTCATTTAATGAGATTTGGTTTCATCCCCTCTTTGTGACACACACACCTGAACTTGATTTTTCTCCCATCTAGCCTTCCCTAGGGAGTTACTCTCTCGATTTATAGTTGCTCTTGGCAAAGAAAGCCCAAGACCTAACTAGAAAATAACATAATAAAAAAATCACAATGAAGTGTTAATACAAATAAATCTGTTTCCATCCTGATTCCTCATTCTTTGATATGACTTTATTTTGGTCTCTAATGGTTTTTAGGATCATCTCTTTTCTCCCCTTTTGTGGTGATGTCTCCTTGTGTGGGTTTTTAGTTTGATCATTTGATGATCTTTTTCAGTTCAGAAATTCATATTCTTCAATTGTAGAAAAAAATGCAATCATTTCTTTGATCACTTTACACTCATTTTTTACTTCCAGAGAATATTATCATTTAGATGTTACATGTCCTGCAGTTATCTACTAATTTTCTAGTTTCTTATGTGCTTATTTCTCTTTCTCATGTTAGTTCACACTTTGGAAGATTCTATGTCAATTTTATCTACCCTCCAGTCTATTTGTTTTCCATTTTACTATCATGTTTCTAAGAGTTCATTTTTTTTCTAGGAACATTTACTATTATAGTCATATCTAAATGTTTCATATAGGCAATAATTTTATCACTATGAGGATATTATAGTTTTATAATCAAGTTTTTTATCTCTTCTCTGCATTCTTTGTTTTCCCAAAACTTTTATTTTGACAGCTGTGGTCTAAATCTTTCAAGTTGTTTCTTCTCTATCATATTTAAGAGTGAAGCACTAAAACTAATAACAAACTGTGTGTGAGAGCAGGACCTTTCATCTGCTGAAATTCAGATGAAATGATGACATGATATTTTCATTGGGGATGTTTACCTTACACTATATGTATGTTGTCTTTTTCTCTTGCTCAATATTTTGTTCAGAAATAGTAATCTTGACTTGTCAGCTCTCTTGTTGATGACTAGAGAATGGTTATCTCACTGTTCATTCCCATCTCTGATAATAGGCATTCACTCAATGTTCTCATAGCTAGGATGGGACTCTCCACATTTCAAATCTACCAGAATCATGTCAGTTTTTATATGCATGTGAATGTACATTTTACAGATTAGTTCACTAGAAAACCACATTGCTCAAAATCAAGTGTTTACTACATAATTATTCAGTTGCTTTTATGTTGTTGCTAGGCCACCATTTAGGATGCTGCTTGTCTGAAGTTCTAACATCAAATTGAAAGTGGAGTTTTGAAATGAAAGATTCTCTGCTTCACTGATTTATTTCTGGGTTCTTGTCTCACAAATTTGAAGAATAAAATCCACAAGCAATAAAAGAAGGGAAGAGTAAACAGAGTAGGACTTATTTAAAAAAGAAAAGATATAACTCCCCTCCCCCAATGGTGAAGAGGGGACAAAAAGATAGTTAAGGTAAAAAATGCTTGGGTCAGAAATCTGGGGACTAATTCAGGAGGAAATGCAATGCTAATATCTCCAAAGCCCTTCCCCCTTCTCCTCCACCTGTTGCCAAGGTAACCTGCCCCCAGGTATTGTTCCTCTCTACAAGGGGCTGCTTCCTTCTTATGCATACCCCCTGCGAGGCTTGGTTCCCACCCTTGACCTTCACCTTTTGGCCCACCTTTTGACCACTGGTCCTATACACAGCATGAGGGGAGGAGAGACCAGGAGAACAAAGGAATTCTAAAAAGTATAAAAGGGGCAGGGCATGTCTACTTCTTTAGATATCATTTCAGGATACCCTTCTCTGTGAAGTCTATTTCTGTCCTATCATTTAAATAAAACTTGCTTTCTTTATATGTCTTGGCAATTCTCAGGGGTTCAATATTCACATCTGGGAAAACAGCATATTGAAGGGCTCTGTAGGCTTCTGCCTGGGAGGAAAATTGCATGGAAATGAAGGGAGACCCTCATTGCTATACAAAATTACATATAAGAGGCTGGGTGGGGAATGGGAAAATAAATAAGGAGGGAGATGGATTACAGTAGATGGGGTAGAGAGAGTAAAAGGGAGGGGAGGGGAGGGGGGATAGTGGGGGATAGGAAAGGGAGCAGAGTACAACAATTACCAATAGGGCATTATGTAAAATTGTGGATGTGTAACCGATGTGACTCTGCAATCTGCATTTGGGGTAAAATTGGGGGTTCATAACGCACTTCAGTCTAATGTATGAAGTATGATATGTCAAGTGCTTTGTAACATTGTGAACAACCAATAATAAAAAAAAAAACCTGAAAAAAAAAATAAAATGGAGTTGCTTAGGCTAAGGCCTAAGGTCATCCTTACAAATGGTTTCTAAAAATGTGCAATAAATGGGGCAGGGGTTGTGGCTCAGAGGTAGAGTGCTCACCTAGCATGTGTAGAGCACTGGGTTCGATCCTCAGCACCACATAAATATAAAATAAAAGTATTGTGTCCAACTACAACTAAAACAAAGTATTAAAAGATGTGTAATAAATGCTATTTGGATAAACTTTCTTGCTTTATTTTTGCCTATATTTGTAGCATGTTTTACACTCTTCTGTCTACCATACCCATGAATCACTAAAAATATAAAATTACAAACACCGTGAGAATTAGAATAACTAAACAAAATTGAAACATGATACTTTGCATTACAAAACAATATTGGTTTGGATAAAATTTACAAAAAAAGTTCAGATGTCTGTTTATGACTTACTCTGAAGATTCTTGTCATATGATTTTTTCTAATATTACCCTTAGCAACTCCTTAACTCATCTAAATTAAAAGTAAGCAATAAGAGAGAAGACATATTAAATTTAGAATGCCTTAAATAGGCACATACTAATGATATAGATTATTTATTGTATTTGAGGTATATTTTACATAGATTAAAGTAAATATATATTAATTGTACAAATAAAAGAGTTTTGATACAAAGTATACCTGGATATAACTATCACCTGAATTGAATTATAGTTATTTCCACAGTCACAGTTCCCTCCTGCATTTTCCAGTCAGCATTTCCTACTGGGAATAATTATTAATAGGCATAATTTTGCTTATTATGGAATTTCATGTATACAGAATAATATAATATCTACTACTTTAGCATTGACCACTTTGCTCAACATTATGTCCATAAAATTGTCATGTTGTCAGTCATCCTTTTGATCACAGAAACTATTTTATGATTTGAGTATAATTCAATTGTTTATTGATCTCCTATTAATAGATAATTCAGTTATTTTCAGTTTATGTTCATTATGCATAGATTCAATAAACAATATTGTACAAATCTCTTGATTTTTTTATATTTAATTTCCTTTGGATAAACATGTAGGAGTAAAATTATTGGACCACAGGGTAGGTATATGCTTCACTTTGTAAGGAACAAACAGCTAAATGGACCTTCAAATTTTTGTACTTTTTAGCAGAAATTTGATTCCATTTTTAATACTATGACCTTTTATAGATCTTCCATTTGTTTATGGTTGACTTTAGTAATTTTGGTCCTTCAAGAAATTTGTTAGTTTCATTTCAGTGGCAATATGATGAACATGGAAATGCTTATGATGTTGCTTTAATTTGCTGCTATGTGTATAGGATTTATGATGATGTTCTCTTTGTAAGTTTGTTTTAAAATTTACAGATAAAATTGTATCTAATTATCATATACAATGTGATGTTTTGAAGAGTATATGTATTATGGAATGGTTAAATCTAGCTAATTAATGTGAATTATTTCACATAGCTATTATTTTGTGGTGAGAACACTTAGCATCCACACTCTTGTATTTTTAAAAATGTAATATATTGTTATTACTATAGTCATCATGTTGTGAAGTAGATCTCTTTAATTTATTTCTACTATCTAAAATTTTATATTATTTGACCAACATCTTACTAACATATGTCTGCAACCATCATAGCCCCACTATTTCTATAAGATCAACTTTTTAAAATGCTACCTATGAGTTGAATTAAGCAGTATTTGTCTTTCTACTTAGTATAATGCCTCTAGGTTCATGTTGTTACAAATGATAGGATTTCCTTATTTTTGATGGGTGAATCATATTGCATTGTGTATGGAAATATATGTATATCTCACATCTTCTTTTTTATTTTTATGTATAATATATTTTAATTTATTTTAAGTTGATGTATAAAAGCATAAAAATTATACATATTAATGGAGTATAATGTAATTTTCCACCCATGCATATATTGTGTAATATCTAAAATAGGATGAATATGTCTATAATTTCTTACGGCAAAAACTATATATAATAGAATATGATTCAGCCCAAAATTCATAAATTCTAGCTCATTTTCTTTATTCATACATGAATTGATGGACACTTAGGTTGATTTTACATCTTGACTATTGTGAATAAGACATTGGTTCAAAACACTGATTCTACAATTGATCAACAAATATATGAAAAAAATGTTTAACATCTCTAGTAATTAGAGAAATTCAAATCAAAACTATTGTAAGATTTCATCTTATGTCATTCAGAATGGCAGTTATCAAGAATACAAACAACAATAAGTGTTGGTGAGGATATAGGGGAAATGGCACACTCATTCCTTGCTTGTGGGACTTCAAATTGGTTCAACCAATCTGGAAAGCAGTATGGAGACTCCTTAGAAAACTTAGAATGGAACTACCATTTGACCCAGCTATCCCACTCCTAGGTCTATAACCAAAGGATTTTAAAAAAGCATACTATACTAATACAGCCACATCAATGTTTATAGTAGCACAATTCACAATAGCTAAACTGTGAAAGCAACCTAGATGCCCTTCAATAGATGAATGGATAAAGAAACTGTGAATATATATATATATATATATATATATATATATATATATATATACACACACACACACAATAGAATATTACTCAGCATTAAAAGAGAATAAAATTATGGCATTTGCAGGTAAATGGATGGAGTTGGAGAATATCATGCTACGTGAAGTAAGTCAATCCCCCCCAAAACAAATGCTGGATGTTCTCTCTGATAAGAGGATACTGATTCATAATGGGGGAGTGTGTGAAAAAAATGGAGGAACTGTGATTGGGCAAAGGGGAAGGACGGGTGGGGATGGGGCATGGGAGCAGGAAAGATGGACATCATTACCCTAGATACATGTGTGACTGCACACATGGTACAATACTACATCATATGCAACCAAAGAAATGAAAAGTTGTGTTGCAATTGTGTACAATGAATCAAAATGCATTCTACTGTCATATAGACCTAATTAGATAAAATAAATAAATTAATTTAACAAAAAAATCACTGATTCATCATCTATGGAATATATATTCAGTAATGTGACAGATCATATGGCAGTTATATTTTTGATTTTTTGAGAAACATCCACAGTGTTTTCCATCATGGCTCTTTTAATTTACCATGTCTATGCAATGGTTCACTTTTCTTTGCCAGTACATGTTATCTTTAGTTTTCTTAATGATAGTCATCTTAAGATGTATGAAGTGATCTTTCATTGTGGTTTTAATTTGTAGTTCTCTGATGAATAGTGGTCTCTAAGTATGTTTTCATATGCCTATTGGTCATTTGTGGGTCTTCTTTTGAGATATGACTATTAAGATCCTTTCCCCATTTGTTAATCAGGCTATTTATTTTCTTGTTGTTGAACTATTGGATTCCCTTATATATTTTGCATATAAATGTATCAAATGTGTAGAATACAGATATTGTCTCCCATTCTATAGTTTGTTACTTCCCTGTGTTGATTGTTACTCAGAAGTCTTTTAGTCTGATGTTATCCCATATGTCTATTTTTTTTCTTCTGTTGCCTGTGCTTTGGGGGTTATATGCAAGTAAACTGTTGTCTAGATTAATGTCATAAAGCGTTTTACCTATTTTTTCTAGTAATTTCATATTTGTGGATCATACGTTCAATCTTTCATCCATTTGATGATAGTTTTTGTACATGATGTGATCCAGTTTTCTCAAAATAATATATTAAAAGGATTATCCTTTCACCACTGTGTGCTTTTGGCGCCTTTTCCCAAAACTGTTGGCTATAAATGTGTAGATTAATTTCTGTGCTCTTTAATGTGTTCCATCTGTCTATGTGTCTGTTTTTATGTAAACGACATGCTGTTTTTGTTACTATGGTTCTGTCATATGTATTGAAATTATGTATTGTGATACCTCTGCTTTGTTCTTTTCAATAAATGTTGCTTTGGCTATTTGGTATCTTTTGCAGTTTTATATGAATTTGAGGATTTTTTCCTAGTTTAGCAAAGAACAATACTGGTGTTTTGATAGGGATTGCATTGCTTTGGGTATTAGGATATTTTAACCACATTAGTTCTTCAAATCTATGTAAATAGTATTTCTTTCTTCTTGAATTTTTCACCAATATTTTACTGTTTTCAATGAAGATATCTTCCCTTGCCTTAATTAAGCTTATTCCTATGTATTTTAAATTTTTGTAGCTGTTGTAAATGGATTATTTTCTTGATCAATTTTGTTGCCTATATATATATATATATATATATATATATATATATATATATAAATTTACTTTTCTGTTAGTTTTTTAATCCTACAACTTTATTGAATATGTTTATGAGTTCTAATAGTTTTAGTGTGGTTTTAGAGTTTCTGTATGCCATCTGTGAAGAGGGCCAATTAAATTTCTACCTTTCCATTTTAGATGCCTTTTATTTTTCTTTCTTGCCTAAAAGTTAATCTAGAATTTCTAGTACTATGTTAAATAGAAACAGTGATACTGGATACCCTTGTCTTATTTCAATCTTATGGGAAGATTTTCCCATTGAGTATGAAGATAGTTGAGGGTTTGCCATGTGTGGCCTTTACACTATTGAGGTATATCTCTTCTCTAATATGTTGGTGGTTTTTATCTTGAAAGATGCCAAATTTTATCTAATGTTTTTTCTACATATATTGAGATTATGATATGGTTTTTGTTCTTCATTCTGTTAATGTGATGTGTCACATTCTTTATTGGCATTATGTTGAATCATCCTTGCATCTCAGGAATAGTTTACATTTAATCATCATAAATAATCATTTTAAGGTTATTGGATTTGGTTTGCTAGTATTTTGTTGAGGATTTTTGCATTTATGTTCATCAGAGATATTGGTCCATAGTTTTCTTGTTTTTAATGTCCTCATCTGCATTTGGTAATGGATTAATATTGGTCTTGTAACAGGACTTTAGAAGTATCCCCGACTCTTCAATTTTGAGGAAGAATTTGAGGAAAATTAGTACTAGTTCTTTTTTAATTCTGATAGAATTTGGCAATGAAGTCATCATGTTCTGTTTATTTTTATTTGTTTATTTGTTTCTTTGTTTTATCAGGGATTGAACCCAGGGACTCTTAACCACTGAGTCACATCCCCCGCTCTTTTTATTTTTTCTTTTGAGATAGAGTCTCAGTAACATGCTGAGGCTGACTTTGAATTCATAATCCTCCTGCCTCAGTCTCCCTAGTTGCTGGGATTACAGACCTGCACCACCATACCTGGCTAGTGGGAGGGTTTTTTTTCTTACAAATATGATCTCTTTCTTAACTATTGATCTGTTCAGATTTTCTATTTCTTCATAATTCAGTTTTGGAAATTGCATGTTTTAAGGAATTTATCTATTTCTTTTATACTCAAATTTGTTTAAGTATAAGTTTTCATAATAGTGCCTTATAATTCTTTTTGTTTCTGTCATACCAATTGTAATGTCTCCTTTTTCATTTCTGATTTTATTTATTTTAGTCTTATCTTTTTTATTCTTAGTTGATCTAAAGTTTAGTTAGTTTTGTTTATCTTAAAAAAAACTGTCAATTAGGGCTGGGGTTGTGGCTCAGTGGTGGAGTGCTCACCTAGCATGTGTGAGACACTGGGTTCAATCCTCAGCACCACATAAAAATAAGTAAATAAATAAATAAATATATTGTGCCCCTCTAAAACTAAAAAAAATTTAAAAACTCTCAATTATATTGATCTTTTTGTTCTTTTTTAAGCCTCTATTTATGTCTCTTTGTTATTTCCTTCTTTCTACTAATTTTGGGTTGAGTTTGTCCTTGATTTTCTAGTTCCATGAGATTCAACAACATTAAGCTGTTTGATATTTTTCCTCTTTTTTGATGTAGCATTTATTATTATAAACTTTCCTCTTATAACTGGATACTATTATATTATTATAATATCATATAATATTTTTGTTGTATTTCATAGTTTTGGTATGCTGTGTTTCCATTTTCATTTGTCTCAATAAATATTTAATTTCTCTTTTCATTTATTTACTGATACATTGGTTGTTTAAGAGCCTGTTGCTTAATTTTCATGTATTTGTTAATTTTCCAAAGCTCACTTTTGTATCTATTTCTAGCTTTATTGTAGTATGGCCACAGAAGATACTTTCTATGATTTTAATG
The DNA here is from genome assembly GCF_964194105.1 of Spermophilus citellus. Classification (NCBI taxonomy): domain Eukaryota; kingdom Metazoa; phylum Chordata; class Mammalia; order Rodentia; family Sciuridae; genus Spermophilus; species Spermophilus citellus. The sequence continues at coordinate 114,186,667 of NC_138190.1, read as the reverse complement.
TTAAATTTGTAAATACTTTTTGAAAAATAATTTTAAATGTTGATGGATCTTTATTTTTTTTCATTTATTGATTTGTGGTGCTGAGAATTAAACCTAGCGCCTTACACATATATGCTAGGCAAGCACTGTACCACTGAGCCACAAACCCAGCCCTTATAAATACTTTTGTGTCCTATCACATGAACTATCCTGGAAAGTGTTCCATGTATAGTTGAGAAGAATATGTATTCTGCATTTATATTCTGAATATGTCTATTAGGACCATTTGTTCTAAAGTATATTTTAAGTCTGATGTCTCCTTATTGATTTCCTGTCTGGATGATCTGTTTATTACTTAACACAGGATGATGAAGTACTCTACTGTTATGCATTGCAGGCTATCTCATCTGTCCCTTCATATCTATTAATATTTGCTTTTTATATTTAGGTGTTCCAATGTTGGGTGCATATGTATTTTATAAATGTTATATTATTTTACAGAACTACCTTGTTAATCATTATATAATGCCTTTCTTTGTCTTCTTTCATCAGTTTTTCTTAAAATCTGTTTTATCACAAAAAAGTATAAGTATTACTACTCCCTTTTGGTTTTCATCTACATGGAATATATTTTTCTACTTCTTCACTTTTAATATACATGTGTCCTTAAACCTAAAGTGAGTCCCTTGTAAGAAGCATGTATTTAAGTCTTATTTTCTTCATCCATTCAGCTATTCTGTCATTGATTGGAGAGTTTAATCCATTCAAATTCCAGGTAATTATTGAAATATAAGGACTTCTGCCATTTTGTTAATTGTTTCTGTTATGACAGATTCTTTGTTCTTTCCTTTTTCTTTGGACTGAATACTTTCAAAAAAATTGGGGGGCTGGAGTTGTAGCTCAGCAATAGAGCACTTGCCTAGTACGTTCAAGGCCTTGGGTTTGAGCCTCAGCACCACATAAAAATTTTAAAAAAAGAAACTACTGAAAAAAAAGTTTGGGATTTTATTTATTTATATATTTTATGACTACTTTCAATATCTGAAACTTCAAAAATCGTAAAGCCTACATGATATGCTTACACAAGTCACTGAAGTTTGGTATGTTTGTTTAGCCATTTTTCTATGAGTCAGTTTCTACAGTGTCTGTCTCCTTGATCTCATGTTCACTGTTCCTTCTTTCTGTAGTGTTTTTCTGTGCCTGGCTTATTTCACTTAGTGTAATGTTCTCCAGTTTCATTCATGTTGTCACAAATGACAGAATCTCATTCTTTTATGGCTAAATATGATTCCATTGTGTATATGGCTACATTTTCTTTATCCACCCACACTAAGGTTGTTTCTGTTTCTTCTCTATTATGAAAAGTGCTTCAGTGAACATTGGAGTAGAGATGTCTCTTAGACATATTGACTTTACATCCTTTAGACATATATCCAGTAAACAAATACCCATATTTTAAAATAAGCAATAAACCTAAATAGACATTTATTAGAAAAATATTCATAGAAATAGCCAACAGTTATATGAAAAATGTTCAACACTATTCATCATTAGGGAAATGAAAATCAAAACCAGAATAAAATATTGCTTCATTCCAGTAAGAATGGATATTTTTAAAAAGACATAACACATGCTAACAATGATGAGGAAAAGGGAACCCTTACACATTTTTGCTGTGAGTGTAAATTTGTGCAGCCAATTATGGAAAATTCTATGGAAGTTTCTTAAAACAAAATTAAAAATATAACTTCAAATATAATTATTTCTTACCATTGCATTTGTGAGCATATGCATTTAGTGGAGAAAATAATTATTGCAGAAAGGACCAAATTATCTTGGTTGAGCTATGATGACCTATATTAAATAAAAATAGAAATCATGATATATGTTCCCACTCAAAAAAGAAAACAAAGATAGAAACAAATACATATACTAAGATACAAAAAGAAGCAAGTATATAAAAGCAATATGTGTGTGTGTGTGTATACACACACATATATGTACATGTTAAAGAAAAATAATGAAAACAGGCAGACACCATACTGACCACTACTGAAAGCTAAATCCTAAACAAATATCTAGTTACTGAATCATATTACTAAGGATTTAGTAGTCATAATGTAATATTGAAACAAAAGGTAAGCAAATATGTATTTGCATTTTAAGGGTGTGAAAAATAAACAACTCCAAAAACTGTTTCTGCCTTAAATAAGTTGAGCCATATATACTGCATATCACTTTTAATTGACCCCCAATCAGAAAACCATATCTACTCAAAATTATATTTTTATGCAATTTCTAAACACCCTACCATATTCAGTGCCATGGTTGCATAAGAGATTGTCATTCTCATTTTGCTCTTCTATTATTTGTGATGTTAGACCTGAATGTGACCAAAGAGTTTGAAATAACTGAGTCAGTTAGGAATTATTTGATTTAGGAGTTCTCAAAATTTACGTTTTTCTAGACATTTAAAATTGGTTTTAGGAGGCACAGTTTTTAATGGTGTGGTAAATTCCTATTCTTTCCATTATGTCATTCTTATTCCCTGTGACAAATGGATTCCAAGGCTCACTAGAGAGAACTGTCATGTCATTATTGACAGAATCAGAGAACTGGTAAAAATTATTTCATGTGTGGAATATAATTACCTAGTGAAGCCATTTGAAGCTGAGTGTGATTAAGAAAGCATAGAGTGAAATAAGATAGAAGTGTAGAAGATCAAAAGTTAAAAGTACATTCTGGAGAGAGAATTGAATATTAGGGAGTGCTAATTATTATTACTAAGGAACTACAAATTATCCTTTATTTTACTTCTAAATTTATTTTATGACATTCATAAAGGAATGTTGACTTAAATTAGAATTTTGGGTGTGTAACTTCCAATGAGTATTTACTCTTAAACATTTTCCACATTGAATGAATTATGTACAAAATATTTAAGTAGCCATTAAAATGCAAAACCTGAAGTATTTGAGCTTATTTATTTAATTTAGCTTGTTAGAAGTTTTGAGCACATTTTGAGCATATAATGTGACTGAGGGTGCATAAAAATGAACTCATAATAGCAAACAAGGGTTGACATATTCCTTTGCTAAGCTCAGATACCAGTATTTACTACATTTTTTTTTTTTGCAATTTCATCTTGTAACAAGCTGTAGGAACACACATAGTTAAAAAAAAGAACTTATTGGAAATAAATGTTTAAAAAATATTTGAGAAAAATAAAAGTGAAAGATATGCTAACAGATTCAGGATCATGAAACTAATAATCAGGAGAAATGATTCTTGTGTAGCATTCTATTTCTTGGTTAAATGCTTTAGTTAAGCTTCTTCACCCTCTTTAAACCCAAATTTTCTTTCCTGCAAAGTGAGCGAGTTGAATTATATGAGCTCTAAATACAAGTTCTAAAGCTCCATGAGGATGTACAAATTTTAAAAAAGGGAAAAGCAATGGAACAAAAAGTTAGAAATACCAGCAATTCCTACTCACATCTAAATCCACAGAATTTGGTAATGAAATCCTAAAGGCTACTCTTTGTTTTATTGAAAGATTTTTCTATATTTATTGTCTCTCCTTTTTATACCCCATTCACTCTTAAACTTTGTATCTGGTTTCTTTCAAGTTCCATTTTTTGGAGGGATGGTGGGATACCAGGAATTGAACTCAGGGGCACTCGACCACTGAGCCACATCCCCAGCCCTATTTTGTCCTTTATTTAGAGACAGGGTCTCACCACGTTGCTTAACACCTCCTTCTTGCTAGGCTGGCTCTGAACCCTGGATCCTCTTGCCTCAGCCTCCCAAGCTGCTGGGATTACAAGCATGTGCCATTGTGCCCAGCTCCCCTTCCACTTTTGTAAATTAACCAAGTGGTATGGTGTGGATGTGTTTTGTCCCTACCAAAAAACATGTTGAAATTTGGTTGCCAATATAGCAGTAAAGAGGTGAGTCCTCTAAGAGATGATCAGATCATTATGAGGAACTACTGTGTTTCTCAGGAGTCTGGGTTAGTTCTAACAAGTATAGATTAATTTTCACAAGATCAGGTTGTTATAAAGCAAGTCAGCTCTTTTGTCCCCACCCTCTCTTCTGCATATTCCTACTTATGCTTCTGTTTTTCTACTAGGAGTTCAATCAGCCAACGTGTGATTCTTACCAGAGGAGACTGCCTGATCTTGGATTTTCCAGCCTACAAAACTGTGAGCCAAGATAAACCTTTTTTTTTTAAAAAATAAGTTAGAATGTGTTACATTTCCTGTTATAGCAACAGAAAATGGACCAAGACACCAAGCAAATAGCATCCCATCAGTTCTTCCTGAGAAATTATTTTCCATGCACTGTATAACTGCTGACCCCATTGACAGTCTTTTCTTCCTTGCTTTCTGAAACACTATTTTCTCCTTCTCACACATTTCTGGACACTCTTCCTATGTTTCTTCCCATGATTCATTATTCTTTTAGACATTGGTTTTCCTGAGTTCTATTTAGCTATGTTTTTTTCTCAATCTAGTAGACTCCCTTTGTTAAGATGTTCACTTTAAAGGTTTTAGTTAGTACATACATAATATAAAATTATTGAATGCATTTGTCTTCTAAAATTAAGGTCTGAATATATGGTTGATTATAGGGCCTTTATGTCCAGATGAATGTCAGGAATTTCATTTACTCACAAACTATTTAATTAATATATCTACTGTATTTTTAAAGAATACACACAAGTTGCTAGGGATAAAACAGCTAATGAAGGGAGTTTCTGACTTCATTGCACTTGCTACATAGAAATGCTTAGAAAATAGGACTTAGTCAAATAAAAAAAAAGTGATTGTTAAGATGAATCCCAAATGATAAATAGGAATTACTCAAGAGTCCAGGAAGAATTTTCCAGGAAGTGGGAATAATTTATACAAAGATTCAGTGAAGAGAGCACAAGATTTTATAGCTCACAATTTAATTCTGGCTGTAATGGAGAGTGGAAGTTGACAAGTGACAAAATGTGAAACTCAAAAGGTAGATCCAAATCAAGAGCCTTATCAGTCATTGTTAGTCATTACTTAATACTTCAGTAATGAGGAATCACTGAAAGATGATTTTTCTTTTTCATTTTCTCACCTTCATCATCACTCCAGACCTCACATCTATTCCTCATTTAGCGATCTTTTAAAAATGTTTGTAAGGATATCATCTTCTATATGGTATATGTAGCAATAAATCTCTTCCTGAAGGTAAGGGAAGAAAAATGTCAAAGATGACCAAGTCCTTTGCATTTTCCTCAAACTTTCCCTATACCTGATCTTTCCTCTTCATAACCTCTGTCTCTGTCATATTCCACGGTACTGTTCTCTCTCACCTGGTTTGATGCAACTGCATTTGAGTAGACTTGTCTGCCACTAGCCTCAATTTATCAAATGTGAATTATTCAACTTGTACTTCAAATAATCTTTCTTTTTATTGTTTTTTTTAATTATACTTGAGAGTAGAGTTCATTTGATATAATGTACATCTGACAATTGTCACTTCTTTGATTAAAACATATAATTGTTTTTCCTTTGCCATTAAAACTAAGTCCAGCATACTCCACAAAACTGCTTTATTCATTCTTTCTAATGTTAACCGGGTTCTTTTGCATATGTATCTACTTTAGATTGCTTTTCATTCTTTTAAAATGAAAGGTCCATGAATGCTTATTTATTCTTGATTATATGAGTATTTTTAGTGTAATTCCCTTCCCACTTTCTTCTTGTTTGTCTGACAAACTATTAGTGGTCTCTCAAATTTCAATTCACTTGTCATTTTTCTTATATAATATATTCTCTCCAAATACCAACTCAATCAGATAAAATTATTTTCTTACTTGTGTTCTGATAGTATTTTGTGCCTATTGATATTCTAAGATTGGTCACAATACTCCACATAATTATTTGTTTATCTGTCCCTTTATTAGATTTCACCTTCTAAAGAGTGAAGGTACTTTGTGTAAAACACAAATGAAGATTTTGTTTACATATGGAATTTAATATGAAGTATGTTTTTCCTAAGGAAAAACTAAAGCTAACAAGCATATATCAAAAGGTAAAGGAACAAAACAAAATATATCATCTTTGGTAACATTACCAAATATCTTACCTTACAGTTTCACTTGACAAACTACAGATTCAGAGATTTAGGCCAGTAGTTAATTTTTAGCTTTTTTGGTTATAAGCAGATCCATCAGGAAGCCCTGTTTCTGCTGTCATCATTGAAGCTCAATGAGAAAATGTAAGACCTCTAGAAATCTTCCCTCGTGCAGGGTAAAAGTTAAGATCTTTTTTGTCTCATTTAATAATATCATCCACTCACCTGGCTTCCTTCTACAGTTCTTTTTCCTACCTGTTTTGTTTTTGTCTCCTTTTCAGGTTTCTCTTAACCTGCCTGATCAATAAACATTGGTGTTGCCTAGGATTTTTTTCCTTCTCTCACTATTTTTCTCAATAAATATAATTCCCTGGTATTACCTTATCCATTTTTTCACTATCAGATGTTGATGAAACCCAAAATCAATATGTGAGTAGAGTCTTTGAGTCTTGCACTGCACATATGCTTTTCAAATGTGTTATTAAAAAGTGAATTCATGTCATATCTCCTTCCACATCTACTCAGAAAAGAAGTATTTCTCTTCCACTTTTTCCTAAGTTAACAGTGTACTAATGTTTCTCACTCATCTGTTCTGAAGCTAAAAACTAATGAGAAACCATTCTTGACTTTTCTCTTATCTCCTTCATAGTCACCTTCTACATTTAATTCATCAACAAAGATTTTTAACTCTACCTCCAAAATATACTTTGAAGTTTTCCACTTCTTTCCATTTTATTGCCATAACTCTAGCTTTGGCTATCATCATGTCCTACCTTCCTTATTGTACAAATCCTCTTATATCTTTCCCCTCTCCACTTTAACCCTCTCTGATTCATTGTCCACACTAGGGACAAAATAATCTTTCTAAAATGCAAGTTTTATTATGTTATTCTCTGATCTTCCACTGAATTCCTATATCTCCAAATTATATGACATAACATCAGATCTTATAACTTAGCCCCACACTATTACTCAAGATGTATCACCTACAACTTGCTTTTTTGCACTTTATATTCTACAAATGATGAACTGATTCTTTTCATGATACATAATTTGTTATTCATCTTTGTCCTTACTTTGTGAGCTCAAATTTTTAAAGTACTCATATCCATTCTTAATTTATTTGTACATTATGACTCAGTCCAGGTATCATCTCCAAGAAAAATTTCCTAATCTCTGCAGACTATTTTAAGTATTTATTCTCTGAGATCACATTGATTCTGCTGTGCATTTTTAGTCATTGTAGTTAATTAACATATTATATTCAAGTCTGTTTAGGTATTTGTTTCTCCCACTGTACAGTAGGCCCTGGGGCAAGGGACCATGTGTCATACATCTTTGTGTTCCAACTATGTATATAAAAATGTCTGATCCACAGTAAATGCTAAATAAATTTAAAGAAACATGTATTGGAAAAAAATGAATGAATGGAGGCCTTTGAGATATATATGGTTATATGTCAACTTCAGAACTAAGCAAATTAAGCTGGGTATGGTGGCACATGCTTGTAATCCTGCAGTTTGGGAGACTGAGGTAGGAAGATCTTGAGTTCAAAGCCAGCCTCAGCAATTTAGCAAGGCCCTAAGCAATTCAGAGAGACCCTGTCTCTAAGTAAAATAGAAAACAGGCCTGGAGATGTGGCTCAGTGGTTAAGCGTCCCTGGGTTCAATCCCCAGTATCAAATAAAAAATAAAGGAATTTTTATTTATTCATTTATTTATTTATTTATTTATTTATTATTGGTTGTTCACAACATTACAAAGCTCTTGACAAATCATATTTCATACATTAAAATCAAGTGGGTTATGTACTCCCATTTTTACCCCAAATACAGATTGCAGAATCACATCGGTTACACATCACATTTTTACATACTGCCATATTAGTGACTGTTGTATTCTTCTACCTTTCCTCTCATCTACTATCCCCCCTCCCCTCCCCTCCCATCTTCTCTCTCTACCCCATCTACTGTAATTCATTTCCCTCCATGTTTGTTATCCCATTCCCCTCATAACCTCTTATATATAATTTTGTATAACAATGAGGGTCTCCCTCCATTTCCATGTGATTTCCCTTTTTTTCTCCCTTTCCCTCCCGCCTCATGTCTCTGTTTAATGTTAATCTTTTCTTCCTGCTCTTCCTCCCTGTTCTGTTCTTAGTTGCTCTCATTATATCAAAGAAGACATTTGGTATTTGTTTTTTAGGGATTGGCTAGCTTCACTAAGCATAATCTGCTCTAGTGCCATCCATTTCCCTGCAAATTCCGTGATTTTGTCATTTTTTAGTGCTGCGTAATACTCCATGGTGTATAAATGCCACATTTTTTTATCCATTCATCTATTGAAGGGCATCTGGGTTGATTCCACAGTCTAGCAATTGTGAATTGTGCTGCTATGAACATCGATGTGGCAGTATCCCTGTAGTGTGCTCTTTTAAGGTCTTCAGGAAATAGTCCGAGAAGGGCAATAGCTGGGTCAAATGGTGGTTCCATTCCCAGCTTTCCCAGGAATCTCCATACTGCTTTCCAAATTGGCCGCACACAATAGCAAATGTAGCAGAAGGCAAGAATTAATTAAAATCAGAGCAGAAATCAATGAAATTGAAACAAAAGAAACTATTGAAAAAATTAACAAAACAAAAAGTTGGTTCTTTGAAAAAATAAATAAGATCGACAGACCCCTAGCCATACTAACGAAGAGAAGAAGAGAGAGAACTCAAATTACTAACATACGGGATGAAAAAGGCAATATTACAACAGGCGCTTCAGAAATACAGAAAACAATTAGAAATTATTTTGAAAACCTATATTCCAATAAAATAGAAGATAGTGAAGACATCGATAAATTCCTTAAGTCATATGATTTGCCCAGACTGAGTCAGGAGGAAACTCACAACTTAAACAGACCAATATCAATAGATGAAATAGAAGAAGCAATCAAAAGACTTCCAACCAAGAAAAGCCCAGGACCAGATGGGTATACAGTGGAGTTCTACAAAACCTTTAAAGAAGAATTAATACCAATACTTTTCAAGTTATTTCAGGAAATAAAGGAATTTTAAAAAGAACTAAGCAAATTAGCCATGGTCCTTGTTAGGTCAACAATAATAAAAATCAGTTTGCACAAAGATAGTCAGATACACACTATTTCCTGATAAATTAGCTAACTTTGAAGGAAACTGTTTCACAAGGCAACCTCTTTCTTCATAGAATTTCACCTTAATTATAGAATTATGGCCTGGACATTGCAAGCTATTATATGAACCCTAAACTTTAATATTTCTTTTGCAGATGTTAATATAACATTTTTATTAAGTTATTAGAATTCTCTTGTATTTTGAAAGATATATAAATTCAGATCTAGAGGGTTGTATGGGAACAAAGGAATTGCAAACTCCAATATATTAATGTTTTATTGGTGTTTAAAACCCCATTTTCTCTGTATGGGTCTGAAAATAACTGACTTTGTAAACTTAATAAAATACAAAAACATTAAATAAAATATTAACTATGTAGGTTTGAAGTTTGAGAAACAATTCAACTACTGTAGCTTCTGTCATGGAACATACAAAATGAGCTTTGGATTATGGAAAGGAATTACCTTAAACATTGCTTGAAAACAATACCATGGTTCAGTTTTACTGTAATGTTTTATACTGCTTTAGTTTGGAAAACATTCACCATTTTAGAAAATAGTTAAAATTTTTCTAGTTTATATTTTGTCAAAGTAGGCATAAAAATCTCTTATATTGACAAATGCTTAGTGTGTATAAAGAAAAACCATTGTAGGAAAATGAGATATTGATCAGAACAGTGGAATAAAACTCAGGAGAAAAGCTACAGATATGTGACAGTATTTTTCAGAGATATGTGTAACTATATCCCCTTGAAGCCTATTTGTCTATTTATAAGAGTCTGTTTCAAAGGGAAAGTGCTACCTTAACTCTCTCTGAGATAATTATGTTTTACAGTTAATACATTTAGCTCATCTTTACCAAAAGACATTGTCCCTATAGCACCTTAATCTTCACTCTGAAGTTTTGTGATGATTATTTTTATGTGTCATTTTGGTCCATAGAGTACCCAGATACTTGGTCAGACATTGTTCTTAGTTCTTTTGAGGGAGTGTTTAGATGAGTTTAACATTTAATAGATCGACTGAGTAAAACAAATTCACTCCCTTATGTGGGTGGTTCTCAGACAATTAGTTGAAGGCCTGAACAAAAAAAATTGCTGGTCTTCCCCCTGGCTGTGTGCCTTAGAGTTGAAGCACTGACCTTTCCCTGACTTTGGACTGTATCTAAACCATCAACAATCCTGGTTCTCTAGCTAGAGTTCTTCAGGTTTGTCAGTTTCCATAATTGTGTAAGCTGGTTCCTTATAATGCATCAATTTCTCTCTTTCATTCCCCTTCATCTTCCCTTTTCCTCATACTCCTTATCTCTCCCCAACTCCATAGGTGGAAATGTATGAATGTATATGTATTCTATTGCTTCTGTTTCTCTGGAGAACCCTAATGAATAAAAGCCCTTTCTTATTTTGTAACATTCTGTTAGAAAAACTAAGAGTAACACTTTTATTTTCAAACAGCAAGTTATTTATTCTTAAAATTGTGAATAGAAACATAATAGTTTTTTCTTTAGACTGCTTTTTAAAAATATACCTTATGACATTCATCTAAAAGCAAAAATATAATTGGTACTTTTGACATCCCTCCTGGAAATATTCCACCAGAATCACCCATTCATAAGGTATGTTTTCTATTTTTCATATAAACATGGTTATGACAGTTTTGATATCAAAGATCTACTGTAAAAGGTTTACATTTTTCACATTAAAGTTCTATTTTCCTCTAGTTTTCACTTACATTTTCCTTACTTTTTTTGAATTTTACACCAATAGTCTCTTTGAGGATTATCAACCTTTCACCAATAGTCTATTCAAGACCATTCCGCTTTCTGTCAACCACATGGTCACAAAGCCAATGCAACATTTTGTAATGACAACATCCCATTTCTAGGTTCCAAATTCTGTTCTTATTCATGAATTTTGTGGATCCAAAATTTGGATAGGCACTTACAAGGACGTCTTGTCTCTGATTCAAAATCTGAGACTTTATTTGGGAAAACTGAAAGGTGGGGATAACTCAATAATAAGGGAAGAATAGAATTATCTAGAAGCTTTTTTACTTACATGTGCTGTGCCTAAACTGGGATAATTTGAGGACTAGAACTATTGACCATACTGTGTACATACACCATAACTCTTTCAAATTTTGACAACTTCAGAACCATAATATTTCTCACTCGGTGACTCAGAGCTTCTAGGGTAGTAGTTCAAAGAGAACCAGGAAGATGCATCATGGTTCTAGCTGACATAACTTGAGAAGTCACACAGTGCGTTCTTCATTTTCCTGCTAATGTGTATACTACTAAGGTTAGTTCATATTTAAAAAGGGACCTAGACTTCTTCTCTTGATAGTAGAAGTGTAAAAAATGCTAGCATATTTTTAAATCACTGCAAAGAACTAGAAGACAAGGAAACCCAAACTTTGAAACTTATTATGAGGAATGTTTATATATTGAACATCAGAGTTTACGCCTTTAAGGCTTAAATATTTATAATGAAGAAAGAAAAATACATGTAACTCAGAGGAAGTATTATACAATTAACACAGTGTTTCTCAATCTTGGCTGCTCATTAGATAATTGAGGAGCTTTTAAGAATTTTGATTCTCAGGCAACAACCCAGACCCATAAGAATCTAAGTAGAGGGCTGGGGGTTGTGGCTCAGTGGTAGAGGCTCACCTAGCATGCATGAGGCAATGGGTTCAAGCCTCAGCACCATATAAAAGTAAAATAGAGATATTGTGTCTACCTAAAACTAAAAAAATAAATATTTGTGTTTTTTTTTAAAGAATCTAAGTGGAGGTTGGGGTATGGAAACATGTAGGCCTCAGTATTTTTTAAAGTTCCCAAGGTGATTCTACCATATAGCTAATGTTGAAGATTACTGACCTAGCTGATGCTAAGGTTAGCAATAAAATTGATGCCCTTCACTTTAATTAACTCCTAACAGCCTAGGTTACCTGATCTCTAGGTTAACCACTTCCTAAGAGACCCTGAATTGTGAATATGGGGTACTAATGCATGTAATGAAAAAAATTAAGAAAAGCCAGCTACTAGGAGAGTTGTCATATAATGAGTCTAAAGTCCCAAATTTTGTACTATTCCCAAGAGAATCTGACTCCCAGAAGACATAAATATGTATGCTAGAAAAAAAGCATTCATTGAACTAGCGTTATAAATAAGATCATAGTAAAGGATTGACACGAACATATTTTTCAAATTTTTATCTGTAAGTTTACTTTTCTATTTATTCCTAATCCTTTTTGCTTGCAATGTGCTGGGACAGCAGTGATGCCCACTATATGTTTGTGCTTTAGTTAGATGTCTGTTTATTTCTTCAATTAGATTTTGAGCTATTTAAGAATGGGAATCATGTCTTACTATTATAGCCTAAATGCTAGGAAAATAATAGAGCTCAATAATGTATGTTTAACTGAACAATTAAACTGAAAAACCAAGAATTCTGTCAAGACCAAGAGAAGGGGAACATGTTTCAGATTAGATAAAGTCTTAAAATGGGAAAACATGAGTTTGATATCTGAACATGTATATGAAGATAGTAGAGTGATAAGAAATGGCATGTACTACCCTATGCCATTTCCCAAAAGCCCACTAATACAACATTTTAAGGCTCAACTAGTCTATCAAAATAAACAATGATGACAATAATAAAATGATATGAAGCAATGAGTCTATGCCAAATTAGATCATTTTACAAAAGTTACTTAAGTGTTCGGCCCAAAAGAGTAGGTGGTGCATCCAAGAAAATATCATTCATCTATGTCTGGTGAAAATGATTTCTGCCACAGATAGAAATGGTATATAGTATTTTACCATCCTGAATGTCATACAGAAAAATTTAAAATGTGGAATAGTGGAAATAATGAATGTGGCTTGTGAATGAGATTCTGGGTATGAAGGCATTCCCTGAAAAAACCGATTGGAGCACATGATATCAAGATTTTTGTTGTCAAGTAGAAAAGAAATCTAGGAAATGTCTAATCTTTGATTTATTTTTTGAACCTAAGCATATTGGTCCATAGAAACTTGATTTCTCTGTACTGACCCCCAAGCATTTAGATTGGGCTTTCTGACTTTAAACACAGAAAATCTTCTTTTACCCATGCACTTATGAATGAATATAAATTGCTAAGTTGACTATGCCTTGAATCTAGAAGTTCCAATTGTTGAAACATACAATGTATATTCAGTATTCTTAAGAAAATACTGTACATTTGTATGCAATGTTTATAAAAAGTCTCATATTAAAATGATACTGTTAATTCTATGTTTAAGATTGGATAGAACAAGACACTTAAGAAGAAAGGAGAGGCAGCATCCATTTCTTTCTCTCTATTTTTTAACTGCCTCTCTCTGACCCTATATATAAAGAATGTGCAACTGAAATCCAAATATAGCTCCACTATTTTCTAGGGACCCAATGTTTGCAAATATTGCTGAAGCACACCAGAGATTAGAACCAAAAATTGGGGCTGGGGATGTGGCTCAAGCGGTAGCGCGCTCGCCTGGCATGTGTGCGGCCCGGGTTCGATCCTCAGCACCACATACCAACAAAGATGTTGTGTCTGCCGAGAACTAAAAAAAAAATAAATATTAAAAAAATTCTCTCTTTCTCTCTCTCTCTTTCTCTCTCTCTCTCACTCTCTCTTTAAAAAAAAAAAAAAAAAGAAAAAAAGAACCAAAAATTCTACCTTACCCTTACCTTTGCCACCTTTAGAGACCAAAAGGGCACAAGGAAGTTTGTTCCACTTTGGAATTCTAATGATGATCTATTGTACAGATGCATTTCTGTGTAAATTTACAGACACTGGGCTTTAACAAGCAGGAGAACTGCTCTTAAAATCTTTCCATATAAGCACACTATTTTCTTATAGCTTCTTTTTCCTTGCATTTTCTTTTTGTGCATGCAAAATTTTCATTATTCAAATTCAGAAAGATGCATAGAGCTGAATGGTTCTTTGGAGATTTGAAAGTCTAGCCTTTTGCTTATTCTGGGATACTCATTATAAATCAGACAGCTTAAGAAAATATCATAAATGCTCTGTCTCAATGCAATAGCATCATGAATATTGATGGTCAGGTTCTATCAATCCTATGGCTCTTTCAGCCCTACTATGATATAAACAGGATCAAACTGATAGTTTGTCTATTACTCTTTTAGGCTTTAACTAGATCCAATATGTAAATACCAGGTAATATTTTCCTTGTTCTGATAGGAGCTATTCCCATTTTTAGAAAGGAAAACTGAGTCTGACAGTTTAATTAGTTTACTCATGATCTTACTAGTAATTAAGCAGTAAAATCAATATTTGAATCCAGATTTTATATGAAAATAAAATGATCTATCTTTGTCTAATACTGTGTTAGTGTTGTCTCAGTAATTGGTATATGAATAAATAATTAAATGAAGGAATAATTGATCCCCATGTGTTTGGGTCACAAACAAACAAATTTGAAAAGAACTTTTCAAGTATTAGAGGAGCCTTGGCTGCTAGACACTGATTTCATATAGCATGGCGGTACAACCAGCTTTATCAGCAAGCAATCCTGCATCTTCTCTTCAAAATGGTAATCAGCCCTATCAAAAATAGAAGTTCTAAGCTTGGAGTGTAGCTCAGTGGTAAGGTAGGCACTCAATATGTACAAGGCCTTGGATTCAATACCCAGCATCTCAAAAAATGATAGAATTTCAGTGGGATCCATAAAGTCACAGAGAAAAAGACCATGGGATTGGCTACTACTTACTTTCAAAATAGTATAATAAATCATACATTAAATTTAAAAGGGAGGTTTTTATTATTGAGTAAAATCAGTCAACTCTGTAGAAATTTGTTACTTCGAAAGTAAGAACAAATGTGAATCAACATTTGTTTTACAAAATGTTATTTTATTGACCAAACCCTCTTATGTGTACTTATGAATATTTCACAATTAATCCTACTATTATGAATAATTATAATGTACCAATTTAAAATTTAAATTTTTAAAATTTAAAACATTTTTTAAAACCCAAAATGTTGTTGTACTCAAACTACTAGAGTGAAAATATTTTTTCATGTACAAAGTTGTATGGCAACAAAATAGTGTGCATCTTTTGAGTACCAACTGATCAAATGCCGTATTTCACTGCATAATTGTCATCATTGTGTTAATATATATTCATGAGTATTCTGCACATCCTAATCTTGAACCAAAGACAGTTTAGTACAAATGACTTTTAAATAATACTGGCACTTTTTTTTCCTTAAAAAGGCTTCACATAATGATTTCACCTCAGTTTTTTTTTAAATGGCATAAAATCTGCAACAATTATGCTGTGGAATACAGTGTTACCTTGTGACAAACCAAAGAAACTGGTAAGGGTAGGCTCTCAGGGTTGTATTTTTAATAATTGAACCTCCTCCTAACAACTATAATTAGTATATAAGAACATCACTTTTATCTCCAAATGCAAACACTTTTTAGGGGCAGATTCAATTGCAGGATGACAGGCTGCAAGGTGATCTTAGCTGACCCAGCTCTCTCCTTCCTGCTTTGAGACCTCATGAAAACAGTAGAATGTGCTGAAAATGCAATAACCTGAAATAAGAAGGAACATCCTGGAACAGCCCAGTTCTTTGTCCTCATTCCTTACAGAGTGAATTGTCTAGCAACACTTGCTCTCAGTATGCCAATAATTCCCAGCATATAAAACCCAGAGTGGTGAGATTTTGTTGTCCATTTGCTATGTTGCAAAAATGTCCCTTATCTGTGTGTAGATGAGATTTTATGTACCCTATGCAGCATTCCTCAGCCTTTAGGGCCAGTTTTTCATGGATTCTAGGTTTTTGTTGACTCCTTCTGGCCATCTCTGAGTAATATGGTTGCTTTGCCTGACTTGTATGAGGTTTCTGTATTGCCAGACTAGACCTAAGAAAGGCAGGTGATAGAGATATGACTGCTTTGGCACCCATCTTTCCTTTGAGCCCCTTTCAGTGTCAAGAACCCTTGAAATTATATCTACTAAGCATCAACTAGCCTGAAAAACAACCTTAGGATTAATATCTATTTATTTATAAATATGAAATCTCTTTTAGGTAGGATTTACCATGCAAGAGCCAAAAGGTTACTGGAGACTGACATACTAGACAGTTCAGGAGTATCAGAGTTTGTCTCTGAAAGTTTCTTGGTGCATACAATCTTTACGCAGTTAAGCAGGCATGCACAGGATAACCATAAATAACCAGAAGCTATACATAATGACAGCAGGTTTCCCCCAAAGAATTAAAAGGCCTAAGAGTTTGTGAATAACCTGAAGTTCAGAACAATTGGAACTCAAATGTTAGACTCATTAAAAAATTATTATTTTATTCTATTCCCATCTATCATTAATTCATTTGTAAAATTATTTACTCACATCTGTCTTATAACATGAGTTGAACTACATGTTTTCAAAGTCTCTTTGGCCTAATAGTCTATGATTCTAATATTCTATGATTCTATTCTATGATTCACACTTTAGTATCCCCTTATGATTGAAGTTGGATTTGATGGGTTTGACATCACCAAAGCAAATCAAATATATTTTACCTATACATATACCTTTTTCGGTTTTCCTTACTCATTCCTACAGTTCTGCCCCTCTAACTGGATAATTTTTCTCTATCTGAAGAATTATAATTTCTTAAAATACAGGTGTATTGTCAGTTATTTCCTTCATCTTTTCTCTATGTGATAATGCTATACTTTTCCTTTATTTTTGAAGGATATTTTCTCTAGGTTTAGAAATCTATGTTTGAAGTGTTTCTTTTTGCATTTTAAAGATATCATTGCATTGACTTTTGGCTTTCATGACTCCATGTTTTTGTTCTTCCTTTGAAGGTAGTGTGTCCCTTTCCCTGGATACTTTGAAGATTTTTACCTTCCTTACTGGTTTTCAACTATTTGATTATGATAAACCTGTGTGTGATTTTCTTTGAATTTATCCTGTTCAGAATTTGCTGAGTGGTGTGAATCTGTAAGATAAGGATTTTCATCATATTTGGGAAATTTTTGCCCATTTTCTTTTCAGATATTTTTTCTTCCCCATTCCATATATCATCTATTTCTAGGGACAAAAATACCATATATTTCAACCAGGTGTCTTATGTGCTCCTTTCCCCCATTCTTTGTTTCTTTCCATATTATGTTTTCCATCATCCTGTTTGTGTGTGTATACATATGGATATATGTATAAGCACATATGTATAGATCTATTTTTTGAAATGATGAGGATTGAATTCAGAAACTCATACATATTGGGCAAGCATTCTACCATTAAGATATACTGCAAGACTTTGTTCCACGTTATGTTCTACTGACTCATCTTCAGGTTTACCAGTCTCCTTGTGTTTCTTAGTGTGCTAAGATGTTAAATTAACTAATTCGTAATTTTGGATATTTGATTTTTTAAAAATTCCAGTTCTTTCTGGAATTATCCACCTTTTTTCCAGCCATTTATCCATGTGTTTTAATATTTTAATCCTAGTTATTTTAGGTATTTATTCACTAACACCAACATTTGAATCATATGTAGATCATATGCAATTGTTTTATTTTATCTGCTTGCAAAAGTCATAAAACATTTTTATAGGTCATGAAAAAAACTAAAATATGGACAGCTGTATCATATTGATGATTATGTTGGGTAATACAAATTTTTCCATTCTCCTAGAATTTATCTATAGATTTAATCCAATTGCATTTCATAATTCCATTAATAATTTTATTGTACTTGATAAACTAATTCTACTATGTGCCTTGATGCATGCATATGTTTATCAACAAAAGGCTAACTAAAACATATTTCTAAAAAAAGAATAAGATGGAGGATATTCCCTGCCATACACCAATATTTATTAAAAATAGGTGAAGTGGCACAGTACAAGGAAATACAAGATGAATAGATTAAAAAACAAAGAGATCAAAATATATATATACTTATTTTATGATAGAGATATTGGTATTACACAAAGGAGTAACTACTCAATAAATGACACTATACAACTGCCTTTTATATGCACACAAGAAATTGGCTCCTTACAGTAATCACAAAAATCAGTACAGATTGATTAAAACTAAAATGTGAATGCTGCAATATTTAGAAGAAAATTTAGGATAATAAGTATCTTAACTAACAGTAGGGAAAGATACTTAAAAAGGCAGAACTAATTGATCATACAATAAAACATGAATAAACTTGATCATATTAAATGTTAAAAACTTTGTTATGTTTACTATATTAAAGTTGATAATGTTATTTGTCAAATGACACCACAAGAAGAGTGAAAAGACAAGCCACTGATAGAATATTTATTCAACAGATGAGTGAAAATACTTATTGTTCTAAATATGCTATGACTAAAGTCAATATAAACAACACAAGTGGGAAAGGAAAAAAAATTAGTGCTTTCATGGACAAAAGAGTCTGATAGATAAACATGAAAATACACTTAAATTCATTATGAAACTATGAAATACATACTATAACCATTGTGAGATACTATTCCCATGCACTAGATTGGCAAAAATCAAAGAAAGTATGACCTTACATGCTTCAGGTGGTATTTTACTTAATTTGGTACTATTTTTTAAAAGATGAATGTATACATATTATAGAGTCCAGCCATCTGCTTTCATATATATACTTTAGAAAAACTCTAGCACATATGTACCAAGAGACATATCATAATGGCAATCATCAAAAACAAAAACAATAATAAATCTGAGGAGGATGCAGGGGAAAAAAGAACACATATATACACTGTTGGTAAATTATTACAATCCCTATGAAAATCAGTATAGAAGTTCCTGCAAGCTCCTACCTCCGCTATTCATACAAGTAACAAATAAAATTTAGACTAACCAGGATGTCTATTGACAATAGACTGGATGAATAAATAGTGGCATATTCAGACTTGAATGCTGTATAGCAGAAAAAAAATGTGTGAAGTAGTACTATGAAGCAAACATATAGGTGGATCTTAGAAGTGTAATATTTAATTTAAAAAGCAAGGCATAAATAAGTCAGGCATGGTGTGTAGGGCGTGGCTGCCTGCTTCCTGTTCTTGAGGATGCACATGTGGCTGGGAAGGCTCCTGGCAATCAGCCAGGAGGCGGTGCTGTGGGCAGTGACAGAGGAGGAGGAGGACCACCTCAGGATAGGTCCAGGACTCTTCTGCCCTGGTAGACAGCTTGTGCCTTCCCTTACAGACTATGGGATGGGTGTACACATGAACGTGCTCCACCCCTCTGACCTTTATCCTGATTGGTTCCTGTGTAGTATATAAGCTGTGTGTACTTCCTTATTAAAGGAGATCCTGCTTTGACTGTTTTCCCTGGCACATCTGATTGTCCTCCCGGGAGGGAGGGCTGGTGTGGGCGGCCCATAGACCTTTACCTTTCTTGGGTCATCTTGGTCGGGGCATGCTTTTCCCGCTTCTCCCACTGGTCAGGAGGAGACAGGGGCTAAAAACCCCGACAATGGTGGCGCATGCTTATAATCCCAGCAGCTCAGGAGGCTGAGGCAGGAGGATCATGAGTTTAAAGCCAGCCTCAGCAATTTAGCAAGGTCCTGAGTAACTCAGTGAGACTCTGTCTCTAAATAAAATACAAAAAAGGCTGCAAATGTGGCCCAGTGGTTAAGTGCCCCTGGGTTCAATTCCTGTTTAAAAAAAAAAAACCCAAGGCATAATTCTGAGCAATAACATCAATGCTGGAGTGGAGGTATCACAATACTAGACCTTAAATTATACTACAGAGGTATAATAACAAAAAGAGATGGTACTGGTGCCAAAACAGACATGTAAAGCAGAAGAATGGAATAGAAGACACAGGAACAAACCCGCACAAATATAGTCATTTGCTCATTGAAAAAGGCCCCCCAAAACTGCATTGGAGAAAAGACAGTCTTTTTAACAAATGGTGTTGGGAAATCTGTATACACACATGTAGAATGAAACTAAATCACTATTTCTCACACTGCACAAAAATCAAAGTGGATTCAAGATCTAGAAATTAAAATACAAACTGCAACTGCTAGAAGAAAATGTAGAGTGAACACTGTAACATATAGACATAGTCAGAGACTTACTCAATAAGATTCATAAAGCTCAGAAAATAAAACAAAGAATTAATAAATAGGATGACATCAAATTTTAAAAGTTTCTTCTTAGCAGAAGAGACAATTGAGATAATAAAGAGAATCTGTGGAATGGGAGAAAATCTTTGCCAACTACTGATCTGGCAGAGAATTAATATCCAGAATATGAAAAAAACTCACAAAATTTAACACCAAAGAAAACAAAAATCCAAGTCAACCAATCAGCAAATAAATATTTTTTTTTTCAAAAAACAAAATGCAGATGGCCAACAAATATATGAAAAAGTGTTCAGCATCTTTATCTATGAGGGGAATGCAAATCAAAACTACACTGAGATTTCATCTCACTCCAGTTAGAATGGCAATCATCAAAAACAAAAACAATAATAAATGCTGAGAAGGGTGCAGGGAAAAAAAGAACACATGTATACACTATTGGTAAATTAGTACAATCCCTATGAAAATCATTATAGAAGTTCCTGCAAAAACTAGGAAAGGAGGGGTTGGGGTTGTGGCTCAGTGGTACAGCACTTGCCTACCACATTGAGGCTCTGGGTTCAATCCTCAGCACCACATAAAAATAAACAAAATAAAGATATTGTGTCTATATACAACTAAAACAATTTTTTAAAAAGTTAGGAATGGAATCACCACATGACACAGCAGTATACTCATTGGTACTTATCCAAAATACTTAAAATCAACACATTTTAGTGGTACCAGCATACCTATATTTATAGTAGCACAATTCACAATAATCAAGTTATGGAACCAGTCTGGATATTCTTCAACTGTTGAATGAATTTTTAAAATGTTGTATATATACAAAATGAAGTTTCACTCCACTGTCAAGCACTCAATTATGTCATTTGAAGGAAAATGGGTGGAACTGGAGAGAACATCATGCTAAGTGAAATAAGGAAGACTCAGAAAGTCAAGGATCATGTTTTCTCTCAAATATGTAGAAGACAGAAATTTTAAAAAGAATAAAAAATGAGATCCCATGAAAATAGAAGAGAGACCAGTGAAATAAAGGATGGGATTATAGTGAGAGATGAGAAAAGAAAAAAAAGGAGGTATAGGGGAGTAAAATAGACCAAATAAGGCTATGCACAGGTATGATTATATCACAATGATTCCCACTATTATTATGTATAATTATAATGCATCAATAAAAATGTTTTGAAAAGCAAGGCATAGCATCATATTTGTAATGCTCAAAAGTATACAAAAGTAAATATTTGGTGTGGTAAATAAAAATAAGCAAGGGAGTATTAAATACAAATTCAGAATCATAGTTACCTATTAAGTAAGAAGCAGAGAATAAAAATGTGGAAGGAATTTTGACCCTTTGTATTCTCCTACCAGTTGCAAATTTTCTGGTCTAATTTCTAGGTCTTTGATTCACCTGGAGTTGACTTTTGTGCTGGGCGAAATATAGGGATCTAGTTTCATTCTTCTATATATGGATATCCAGTTTTCACAACTCTGTTAAAAAGACTCTTTTCTCCAAGATATGTTTTTGGCACCTTTATTAGGGATCAGATGACTGTATGTGGGTTTGTCTCTCTGTCTTCTATTCTATTCCACTGGCTCATATCTATTTTGATGCCAATACCATGCTGTTTTTATTACTATAGCTCTGTAGTATAATTTGATATTAGGTGTTTTGATGCCTCCAGCATTGCTCTTCTTATTCAGTATTGCTTTGGCTATTCTGGATCACTTATTCTTCCAAATGAATTTTAGGATTTTTTTTCCTCTAGTATCGTGGATAATATCATTGGTATTTTGATGGGGATTGCATTTAATCTGTATATTGCTTTTGACACTATGGCCACATTGACAATATTAATTCTGCCTCCAAGAACATGGGAGTTCTTTCCATCTTCTAAGGCTTTCTTTAATTTAATTCTTCAGTATTCTGTAATTTTCATTGTAGAGACCTGATGCCTCCTTCCTAAGATTCATTCCTAAGTATTTATCTGAGGTTATTGTGAATTGGATAGTTTTCCTGATTTCTTTCTTAGTAGATTGTTGTTTAGAAAAGATATTGATTTTTGTTTATTGATCTTGTACCCTGTTAATTTGTCAAACTTATTTATCAGCTCTAGAATTCTTCTGATGTAGTTTTTTGGGTCTTCTAGGTACAGGATCAATGCATCAGTAAATAGAGATAATTTGACTTTTTTTCTGTTCCTATCAGTATTCCTTTAGTTGTCTTCTTTTACTGATTGTTCTGCCTAGAATTTAAAGAACTATATTATATAGGAGTGGTGACAAAGGGGAAAGGAGGATGGTTGGATAAAAGGAAGAACTGCGAAATGAAATTGACCAAATTATGTTATATACATATATGAATATACCACAGTGAATTCTACCTTTGTGTGTATTTATTAAGCACCAATTAAAATTACAACACATAAATAGGAGGATGACCAGTAGATTAGAGAAGGGAAGAAGGGAGAAAGAGGAGGGGAGGGAATGAGAAAGTAGTGGAGACTGAAATGAAGCAAACTATATTCCATGCATGTGTGATTATGTCAAAATTATTATGTATACCTATAATTCACTAAAAACATTTTAAAAGACAGAGGAGGAATCATAAGTAGATACAAAATGTTGATAATATTCCAGTTCTTAAATTGAGAGCATATAGGTTTTCATTTTATTGAGTTTGATAATTAACTTATGTTATATATGCATATATTTTTATGTCTTTGTGTGATGTATTATACAAAATTAACCATTGTAAAAAGGAAAATTGTGAAATCCTTAAAAATTCCCTGCTGATGCTCATACATTAGAGTGTGGGCTTATTAATAGCTAGTGGATAATAAGGTTTTTCTAGAATGCAACATAGGATATAGATAAAATATAGACAGATGGATAGGTAGGTAGGTAGGTGCATACATTCCCACTTACATCCATATAGTAAATGCATAACAGATACATAGACATACACATAGATAGAAATGAGAAAGGGATATAATTAGGAAGAGGATACTAGTAGATAAATAAAGGGCATCAAATAGCAAATTTTTAAAATCACCAAAGCCAATTTGCCTCCCATTTCTAAGCCCAGACAAAGCATCAGATACATTCCACATTCCAAAATTATTAATGACAAATATGAATCAATGAGGTGCAATTAAATCAGATACATTTTTAAGAATATAATTGCAAAGAGCTAAATTTAAGGAGATAAGATGAAAACAGTAACATATAGATGTCTTGAATTTTCAATGTTGAAATTTCTGAAAATGAGCTTCAATTCCAAATGACTTTAATTAGTGAAAATGTGAAACTCGATTAGTCTGAAATGAGTGGCGTTAAACAGTAAAGTATCTTCTAAGCTAGAGAGAAATCTGTTTTACAAAACTAATTTCTTAATCAGGAGTTCTTAAAATCAGGCCTATTTCATTTTCAGAACTTCTCAATTTTGAAATATTATGGCTTAAAATGTATTTGAACTTATCTGGGGGGCAGGAATAATAGCAGTACACCCACATACAGATTGCTTTGCACTGTCACAGAGTTCTGCTCTCGGGTAAGAGAACAAGAACGTTCACCATTTAAACTGATATCCAGTGACAAGCAAAATCTGTTCCTCTCCCCTCCCTTCCCCTGTCTCTATTTTCTCTGTGTCTCTCTCTGTTTCTGTATCTCTGTCTTTCCCTCTTAGTCTTTCTAACTCCCTCTGTCTCTCCTGGTGTGACACAGAGATTTAAAAATAGAATGTAATTGTCATGGGGAGGGGAAGTTAAATATGCATACACAGTCTGGTTTAGCTTCTTACTGTTGGCAATGCTCTATTGATTTTATCATGTATTAATACAAGACTAAACAGTGAATCTTTATATTTTTACATTACCTGAAACCTTAAACAAGAGTGAAGGGAGAACTGCTTAACTAAATATTCAATATATGATCAACATCTGTTTGGTTAACTTCTGTCCTTGAACAATCCACAATCTGTGACTCTCTTAACAATACTCATCATAATGAGGTCTCATTCAACACAGGAAGATTTCTTGGATCTGGTTCTTGTCAAGTCACTAGTGTGAAAAGGCAGCATTGACATTGTACAGAAAAAAAGAGTCAGAATGTATCATTTTGGCTACACCCATGCTCTCCTCTATCATTCTGCAAGGTCTTTTTACAGTTTTAGGCTTCCTTTTCTATTGCAGAGAGTTTCATCTCACTCCAGTGAAGTTTTAAGGCAAATCAATAAAATGCCATATTCCCAGGGAACAAAGCTTTACAATGCAGAGTATAAATGATTTATACTTTAAGAAGTGGCAAGAGAAAAATGCTATTCTGAAAACATAAAAATATGTTACCTTTATTATATGCAGCATCAACATGCAATATTTACAAGAAGTTTTTCCTTCCCTTTTAACATTGGAAAATTAATAAACCTAGTTCAACTCATTCTTCTCATATTCAGTTATTTGGACACAATCAATTCTATACCTATTACAAAGTAACGACCATTAAATCTGTGTGAATTTTCTATAAAGAACCTAAGTCATGGACATGCATCATAAATATTACACAAAGAAAGATTAATTGGATTGTATGGCTCTTCTCTCTGTTTATGCTCAGAAGCTACCAATAATATACAGAAAAAAATGCCAACTGCACTGACATATTACTAGTATTCTCTGTTGTAGTTATAGATACACAGTTAAACATGTGCTTTGTCTCAATCCAATTTTTAAAAAATTTTTGTTTCTCCCATTTCCTTATACCTTCAAGCATGTGTAAGAGTTCTCATTTTGAATTTTTTAGCTGACCGTGATCTCCTATCTGGGAATTACATCAGTTCTTTGTGAAGCCAGTCCCAGAATAATCAAACTTGAGTACATGTGCACTTCTCCATTTCCTCATAATCCATTACTTTTTTTAAAAAATAAAGGGAGGGGCAGGGGGCTAGCAAAGATGGTGGAATGTGATGGACATCATTATCCAAAGTACATGTATGAAAACACGAATTGGTGTCAACATACTTTATATACAACCAGAGATATGAAAAAATAGTGCTGTATATGTGTAATAAGAATTGTGGGGCTAAGGGTTATTGCTCAGCATAGACCACTCGTCTAACGTGCGAGGCCCTGGGTTTGATCCTCAGCACCACATAAAAATAAGTAAAATAAAGGCACTGTGTCCAACTACAACTAAAAAAAAAAATGTTTTAAAAAAACATTTATACTTTAAAAAGAAGTGGCAAGAAAAAATTGTTCTTCTTATAAAAAAGAATTGTAATGCAAAAAAATAAGAAATAAACATTTTTCTTAAAATAATAAAAGTCGAAATGTAATTTACATGTTATAAAATTCACCATTCTAAGTGTAAAATTTAGTGTTTTTTAGTATATTCACAACCATGACCACTATCCAATCCTAGAATATTTTTATCATGCCAGAATGAAACCTGATACCTATATTAACAATCAGTATCTAATCTTTTCATACACATACACACACACATACACCCACCACCACCACCAGCCCCTGGAAATCCCTAGTTTAAATTCTATCTATACAGATTTGCCTATTCTGAACATTTCATATAAATGTAATCATATAATATGTGGTCTTTTTTGTTTAGCTTCTTTCACACAGCATAACCTTTTTTGAGATTCTTTCACATAGTATGAATCAGTATGTCATTCCTATTTATAGACAAGTAATATTTTTATCGTATGGATATAATTCATTTTGTGTTTCCGTTTAACCATTGACCAACACTGCAGTTGGGAAAGATGTTAAGAACAAGGCTGGGGGGCTGGGGATGTGGCGTAAGCGGTACTGCACTCCCCTGGCATGCGCCGGGTGCTGGGTTCGATCCTCAGCACCACATAAAAATAAAATAAAGATGTTGTGTCCACCGAAAACTAAAAAATGAATATTAAAAAAAATTCTTTCTCCCTCCCTCTCTCTCTCTCTCTCTCTCTCTCTCTCTCTCTCTCTCTCTCTCTCTCTCCCCCCCTCTCCCTCTCCCTCTCCCTCTCCCTCTCCCTCTCTCAAAAAAAAAAAAAAAAAAAAAAAAAAGAACAAGGCTGGGGTTGTGGCTCAGTGGTAGAGTACTTGCCTAGCACATGTGAAGCACTGGGTTTGATACTCAGCACCACATGAAGATAAATAAATAAAATAAAGATATTGTGCTCACCTACAACTAAAAAAGCATTTTTAAAAAGGTGCTAAGAAAATTCTTGCACAGGGCTGGGATTGTGGCTCAGTGGTGGTGCGCTTGCCTAGCATGCATGAGGCACTGGGTTCAATTCTCAGCACCACATACAAATAAATAAAATAATAGAAAGAAAATTCTTGAACAATTTTTATACAAACATATATTTTTAATTTTGGGGGGTATATATATCTAGGAGGGGAATGCTGAATCATATAGCAGCTCTTTAAAATTTAAGAAATTGCAAAACCATTTTCCTTCACCTTTTGCATTCCCACAAGCAAAATATAAGAGTTCCAATTTCTCCATATCCTTGCCAATATTTTTTATGGTCTGTCTTTTTGACAGACATACCTAGATTGTGTGAAGTAATATCCCACTGTGGTTTTGTATTGTATCTCCCTGATGATTCATAATGTTAAGCATCTTTTCATTCATATATTAGTCATTTTTACATCTATTTTAAAGAAATGTCTATTTAAGCCCTGTGATCATTTGTAAATTGGGTTGTCTTTTCATTACTGGATTATAAAATTCTTTATATACTCTAGATAATAGACTCTTATCACATATATGATTTACAAATATCTTTTCTCCATTCTCTTGAGTTGTCATTTCAGTTTTGATGGCACCCATTGAGACACATTTTAAATTGTGATGAATTTCAATTTATCTGTTTTTGATTGCTTGTGGTGTCATATCTTAAAAAGACAGATCTTCAAGGCCAAATTCAAGGTCATGAAGATTTACAATTTCTTTTGTGAGTTTTATAGGTTTAGCTCTTAGATTTAGATATTTAATCCACCTTGAGTTAAATTTTTTATGTCATGTGGTAAGTTTCCAGATTTAACATTTTGAATGTGGATATCCATCATTTCTGATGCCATTTGTTGAAAGGATTATTTTTTCCATTAAATTGACTTGTCACCTTATTGATAAGCAGTTGATCATAAATGTGATCAATATAAATGTGATCTGTTCTATTTTCAGTTCTATTCCTTTGATATATGTGCATATCCTCATGCTAGAACCACATTTTGATTACAAGAAGTTAAGATTTGATTTGGGGATGTGTGAGTTCCAGGACTTGGTTCTTTATCAAAGTTATTTTAGGCATCCTCAGCTCATATTTCCATATGAACATTAGAATCAGCTTGCTTATATGTATGAAAAGAAAAAAACTGGGATTTTAACAAGATTTTCTGAGACTCTGCAGATCACTTTGGGGAGTATTGTCATTTTAACAATATTAGCCTTCTGGTTAATGAACATGAGTTGTTTTCATATTTATATACGTGTTTAAATTATTTTAATAATGTTTTTCAAGTTTTCAGTGCATTATTTTTGATATTTATGTGGAATCATTTCTTTAATTTTATTTTCAGATTGTTCATAGCTAGTGTATAGAAATACTTATTTTCACATATTAATATTGTATCCTGAAATCTTGATGGACTTGATTATTATTTTGTTAGGATTTTTGTGGGTTTCTTATAGGTTTCCATTTACAAAGTTGACATCATCTGTGAATAAAAGTGGTTTTACTTCTGTTTTCCAATTTGGATACTTTTTCTTATTATTTCTTCTCCTTCTTTTGTCTTATTTCTTCTTTCTCCTTCTTAAATGCCCTGTATAGAAACTCCAGTACAATGGTTGAATAGAACTGGAGAGAATGGACATCCTCTCCCTTGTGTTCCTGATCTTAGGTTGAAAGCTTTCAGTTTTCATCATTAAGTGTTCTGTTAGCTCTGGATTTTCCATAGATGATCTTTATCAGGTTGAAGACATTCTCCCTTATTCCTAATTGTTTGAATGACTTTGTGATGATGGGTGTTAGACTTTGTCAGATGTTTATTTTCTACAATCTATTGAGGTCATGTTTGCTTTATTCTTAATGTTACTATTATAGCATATCACATTAATTTATTTATGTATGTTGAATCCACCTTACATTACTGAGATAAAACCCACATGGTTATGCTGTATATTCCCTTTTTTTGCATGCTGCTGAATTTGTTTTTCTAGCATTTGTTTCTGACTTATCTATGTTCCTAAGGGATATTGGTCTATAGTTTGTTTTTCTTATTTGGTTGTGATAAACCCATTCTCTTTTAACCTTCTGCAGTTAGATATACAAATTCACACTCCAATTTAAATTGTTCTAACAAAGGTAATAAAATCCATTGTCCACATTCCTTTTTGTTTTGCTATCTCCAAAGTATTTATTATTAATTTCTGCCTCCTCAGGATCCTCTCTTCAATTAGCATTTCCTGCTTTGATAACTTTGCTAGGAAATAACCCCTAAATTCGTGTCACAAGGATACAAGAAGAAAATGTTGTTGTTTATGGTCAGAAAGGGGTTTTGAAGAGCAATGACCAAATTAAAGATTCACTGCACTGGTTCTGATCATCATAACAACCAATAAAGAGCTGTACTTTATTGTACACTTCAGAAAGTTAGAAGAAAGGATTTTAAAAGTTTTTATTACAAGGAACTGATAAATGAGGTGGTAAATCTGTTTTACCTCATTTAAACAATGTGATGCATACACATATCAAATGTCACATGATATTCCATTAATATTTCAACTTTTTTATTTTTATGTATCACTTTAAAAGTAAAATTTAAAAATGACAAATATAGTCAATATTGCCCTTTTGTGAGGCAGGGTAACATGGATATGATAGTCTACTGTGGGACAGAAAACTTTTACTGTGAAGGAAAATATTTTCAGCTTTGTAGATTATCTCTGTCACAACTACCAAAATGTACGGTTTTGGTGCAAAAGCAGCCACAGAATACATAAATGGATGAACATGTCTATTTCCCAATAAAACTTTATTTTCATAAACAGATGGTGGGCCATATTATTCCTATGCTGTAGTCTACTAACCATAGTCTAAATACATAATCATAAATAAAGGGAATGTAATGGAAACATAATAGGGCTTTTTCCCCCTTACTATAAAGGCAGGCCTACATTTTTCTCAGCTTTTATTCTTCACTTCAAAAATCAGAAAAAGCCTATAAAATCCAGTTTTCTGAGGGTTCTGAATTCAGCACAGTGGCAGGGGATATAAAATTGCCCACTCTTAAAGATTAAGGGAATTATTTATGATTAAAGTATCTGAGACCTGTCACAGAAGGCTCTTATTCCATTTTGTATTGTTATTATCAAACAAACTTATTCCAAATGTTTGATATTCTGAGTCACAGTTTTGGTGCTTTTCAAGTGTGCCTCTTTGCAGTACAATTTCATAATGTCTACCCCCAACCCTTAAAACTCACCTCTGACATTTTGTTCCTGTGTGGGCTGGAGTAGACAAAACACATGTAATATCTCAGTTAGTTCCAAGGGTAGATAAAGTTTGAGTTTGCTATTATTCTTTCACTGGTTATTAAATATATAATTTGAGCAAAGCCAGGAACAAATGAGCTACTTGGCATTTCTGAGACATTTCTGAAACAGTAGAAGTTACTCTTTGCCCAGAAGTGTTGTGGGAAATGTAGAACCTCTGAAAAGGGTCATTTTAAACAGGGAACTGCATTAGTAATTATAGGATAATTTCTTATTAAAAACCCTTTATATGATGTTCTTTTGAAATAGCATGCTTTGAACTCTGGCAGTTCCTTTTGGTTCCCAGGTACTATTAGTATGCAAAAGTTTTGAAGCATTTTAGTTCATTATTTGATAAAGCATAACAGTTAATTTATAAGATATGATCTTCTTTGTTTATCTGTTCTGATTCTTATTAAAAGTCTAGTTATACAGCTATATATGAGCTTTTTTTCAATTTTTCTTTTTATTATTGTCTTTGAGATGAGCATAAAGTATCTGAATTTTCTTGCTTAAAAATTATGTGAAGTGAAGTACAGTGGTTTTCTGTAGTGGTTTGACCCTTGTAGAGTTATATGTAGACAAGATGGGAGTCTCTTTATTTTAAAGACTGAGAAATTAGTTTATGGAAAGGGTGCCACCTTCAGGTAATATAAGGAACAGGAAGGAAACATTTATATAATAACTGCATATTAGGGGAAATTTTTATCTGCAGCAAACTACCATATAAATCCAGTTTTCATTTTAAATAATTTAGTTATGACCTCAAATTCCTCCTCCTCCTCCAGGATGTGGTTAAAACTTTTTAATTATCGAGAAAAGATTAATCTTCCAATTATAAGTTTTGTGCATGTGATCTACTCTTAGTGGAAACTGAGAAGAGTATAGACAGGTACACCCACATCCACATAAGTTTGAATAATAATCCAGTGAATTTTCAAATATCCACTCACTAACTGTGAAGGAAAGAATTTAGAAAGTGATTTCAGATTCTTCCATCTACCTCCTTTAATATTTCCTAGCTTTGATTTTTTTTTATTTGAGGCCAGTAGCAAGCAGAGAGGTTTCTAGGAAGGGATGTACAATTAGTTTAATTAATGAGCAAAATGCCATATTGCATAAAAATTTAACAGAGAAAATATTAGAAAAGTGCTCAGAAAAATTTTGGTGGGGACATTGTCTCTCCTCTTTAAGCAAACATTTCTATAACTTGCTGATTGCTTATTAGCCAGAGATGGTAGATGGACAGAAACAAGACAAATGAATGGGCCTAGAAGGGAGCAGAAGTTGAAAATAGAGAGCATTGACTGTGGAGGCAAATGTGCAGCCTCAAAGCACACTGAAATTTTTATGTCAATGAAAAGAAGAGAAGAAAAATTTTATTTGCACAATAGACCTCACTATAAACAGCTGCTACTAAATGAAAGTTCCTTTCAAACAACCTATTCTTACTTTTTCTTGATAAATCAAAAGAAATGGATAGGAAGGAAAATAATCCTCATTTGTGTCCAAATTGTCCAAATATGAAACCTGCATATAAAGATGGTAAGTTTCCTGTTACTAGTGGACTCAACTGTAGGTTGATTAGAAGCCACTTGGGGGTAGTAAGAGCACATATCCCAATCAGATTTACATCTGTACTTAACTTTAAAGTTATACAAAAGATGCAAAATAGTCTACAATAGGAAATCAGTAATAATAAGCTATTTTCCTAATAGATATTGGCACTGAGTAAACTTAGTAATTAATTTATGTTGGTTTGCCTCAAATAAACCCATATCTTCTTTAAGATAGTGACCATTAAAAAAACAATATATTCTCCTACAGGTAGACCGAGTCTTCTCCTCAGTTAAAAATTAATTTTATTTAAAACTGAATTTGATTTAGAAAGCCAAATTGTTTTTTAATCAAGGAAAAGACTAGATCTACCTGTAGGATAATATATTTTTATTTTTACCAACAGCTTTTAAAATGTTTTCTAATTTAAATTTGCTAATTAAATTAATTTAAATTCTAAACCTAAGAACATTGATCTTTCTCTTATGAGGATTTGAAGAAACTAGAACCTTCATTCATTGCTGATGGGAATATAAATAGATGTAAGCCATTGTAACAAAATTTGTCAGTTCCTTAAAGATTGCAACATGTAGTTACCATATGATCTAGCAATTCTCCTCCTAGATGTACCCAAAAGAAGTGAAAGCATATGTCCATGAAAATATATGAATGTCTGTTGAAATTAAGAGTACTTGATTGATGGAATCTTACCCAAACCAAGAGCAATGGAAAGGTTGTGGAAATTTTAAACAATGAGATCTAATAGCAAGTATTAGCACAGTGGAGCTAACACCAGAGGAATGAATACAGATCTTTTGGAGTGAGTTCTTGAGAGAGTAAATTATTATAAAAAAGCAAGTGCAGACCTCTCTGCTCTCTGGCTTTCTGTATCATCACATGATCCTTCTTGTATATGCTCCTGCAATGATTCCATGTGCAATGAAGTCCTCACTAGAGGCCCCCTGATCTTGGACTTTCAGCCTCCAAAATTGTGAGCTAAATAAGCTTCTTTTGTTTAGGAAGTATCCAGATGTACGGTATTGTTGTAACAATGGAATGAACTAAGACCAATGCCTTCCCTAAAGATTCTGACAAATTACAGATAAATTACAGGGCCACCAGAAAAATATGAACATTTTCAATTTTTTTGCCAAAACTGAATAGTTTATCATAAAGAAATTTGTATCAATTTAGTCATCACCATCTTAAAAAAGATATGGAATTTACTTGTGAAGGGCAAATATAATTCAGTCTTAAATTTACTCAGGGTCTGACTCTGTTATGAAAGTTACTATTCCTTGGCATCACAACCTCTGATTTCTTATATTAAAACTTAGTGTGTTTATACATTTATCATCTCTTTATTTATGAACTTTTTTGTTTCATCATACTTTATTTGTTGTTTATGAAATAGGAGATAATTTTGCTTTGTCAGTAAAGGGACATATTCATTAAAATCATTCCTCTTTTTTAATGGTGGAAATTGTTAAATTTTATTTTAGTGTGTATATTTAGCCACAATTTTTTTTCTTTTTTATATTTTTATTAGTGCATTATAGTTATACATAATATTGGGATTTATTTTGACATAATCATACATTCATGGATTATAATTTGCTCTGTTTTACTTTTCTCCTCCTTCCCACTGTTCCCCTTCCTTTATTCTACCTGTCTTACTTCTATTTATTTACTGTTTTTAAAATTGGTTCTTTGTAGATACACATAAAGGTGAAATTCACTGTGGTATATTCATATATGTATATTCCTCTTTTGGTTTTTAGACTGAATAAATGGGTAGTTTGCGGCACCATTTACTTAGCTAAGCAATACTTAGGGAAGAATAGGTTTAGAACAGTTGGAAATAAGGTAGTTTACACATATTAAGTTGGATACAAATATTTGGAGTAGAGAATTATGCTTACAAGCCTGGAGTTCAAGAGTAGGGGTTAGAACTGGAGATACAATTTGGGAAGTAGCCATATTGTAGATTATGTTTAAATCCATAGGACTTTATATGATCACCTAGGGTTAGGACAAAAAAGTAAAAAAAATAGAGGAATATGAATTAAATTTTAGTATTTTTAGGTTGGAAGGAAGAAGATACAGTAAATGAGACCATGAGGTGGCAGTCAATAGAAGAAAAAAACAAAAATACTGTATTTCAATAGAAGCCAAATTGTCATCCTTGGAGAAAAGGAGGATACTAAAACACTATGTCCCTGAAGGGCCCCTCTCCACTTCCAAGAACCTATCCAAGTTAAAGGAACAACGAAAGCAAATCTGGGCCAGAATGTCCAGATAAATATTATCTCAAAGGACACTGACTTTCACTCATGTATGCTGGGAATGAGGGTAAGTTAGTTTTATCTGTTGACAGCTGCTTTCTTGAAGGCACACCAAGTTCCTTGGAATGCTGATCATAAAATGGGACAAAGCAAGCTAAACTAATAATGTCACTGCTTCTGTAGCCTAGTGACCTAACCTATAAAATATCCCTCCCCATGGTTACTGATATGAATTTAAGTAAATGATAAACCATGGAAAGGATAAACACCATTCATTAAACCATCCATCTCTTGGACAAGGTATTCTGAGGGACACAGATACTATTTTTGAAGTACTATCTCCAGGCATTACTTGGTGAAACCCTGTGAGGATCTAAGGTATTATCTCTCCAGCCTGTCACCAGTGGACATTTCCTGTAAGCTTTTTTCAACAAACTGTATATCTTACATGCTGTCTCTAGGTACTTTCTTTCATCTTCCAGCATCCTTTCCCACAACTAGGACAGTGTATAGTACACCAGAAGAGGAAACTTTCTTGAGAAGAAAGGAGTATAAAATTTTTTCAAAAGTCACTGAGTTGTCTAAATGAAGTTTTCATGTTGATAAAAATGTTCTATATTTGTGATGTCCAACACAATAGTCACCACCTGCCAGCAGCTATAACCTCTTGAAAGACAGTTCCTGTGACTAAGGAACTATTTTTTTTTCCTTTTTTTAAAATTTAATTTTAATAGACAAATGTGGTTAGTGGCTACCATATTTAACAGTGTAGTTTGAGTTGTTGAGAAAGATGAAGACAGAAATGTGTACATTTGGTACAAAAGTTTCATTAGAAATTGTAAGAATGAAAGTTGGACCAGAGTGGTCTGGAACATGAATAAAAAGGAGGAAGCAAATTCAATAATGTCATGTTAAGAGAAAAACAAGGATGTAAAATTATATGTGGACTAAAATCCCTGTGTATAATAATATACAAAAAGCACAGAAAAACTGAAGGGATATATATATATATATATTAGAAATAACAGTGGAAGTCTCTGCTCTGAGTAATGAAATGATGCTTGATTTTAATTTTATCCTTCACACAATTTTTATATTTTCTAAATTTTTATAATGGTTATGTGTTCTTTATATAATTCTGAAAATATGACAAATATTATGTTAAATGCAAGCCTCAGGCACTGAATAATCAGAAATAATTATTTCATATTTGATTAAACTGAAGTATTTGAATATGATTATGTCAATGATTTCAAATGTATTAGTTCAATATATTTTACTTTTAGAAAATCCAACTAGAACTTGATAATTCAAAGAAAAACTATTTTACTTTATCATTAAATCATTGATGAATATAATAATTTTCTGAAGTTGAAAGGCTACTAATGGACATTTTAGTACATAGTCTCAATGCAATTAAGTGGTACAGTTCCTTCAACAAATTTTACTCTAGCTCTTTTTGATTTTTCTGATCCCTTAACAAATTTAAATATAATTAAAAGTTTGAATTTATGAAAACTCTTGAAGAATATTGAATACTCAATAAGATTAATATTGTCATAAATTTTGGCAACTCTATTTATACAAGAATACTGCTGGTTATTGATTATCATCAAATACTTAAAATCTCCAAAATATTATAATATTGGTACTCTATGCATATGCATCGTCCTTTTATAATCATTTTCCAACAAAATTTTTTTAGTTACGTATATGCTTCCAATTCCCTGAACATTCATGTACTTTTTATGAAGGATTATATTGCTTTATTATCTATTACATGCAAATGAAAAATAAATTATATTTCAAATTTATGGTCTTTTACCAAGCTCCACATTACTTTGTGCTAAGATTGTGGGCAAAATGAAGGTGTTTGGCATTTGAACATACAATATGACAATGGTTACAAAAATCATCATTTTTTTTTTTTTTGTAACAGGGATTGAACCCAGGAGTGGTTTACCACTGAGACACATCCCCAGATTTTTTGTTTTATTTTGAGACATTCTCAATAAGTTACTTAGAGTCTCACTAAGTTGCTAGCCCTGGCTTTGAACCTGTGATCCTCCGGCCTCAGCTTCCCAAGCCCCTGAGATTACAGGGTGTGTGCCACCATACCAGGCAAAATAATTTATTTGAAACAGAATAAGAAAATATATCAATTTGAATATAATAAACAATTATTTTAGGGGGCTGGGGTTGTAGCTCAGTGGTAGAGTTCTTGCCTAATATGAGTGAGGCACTGGATTCAATTTTCAGCACCACATATAAATAAACAAAATAAAGCCCATTGACAACTAAAAGTATATTAAAAAAAGAGTTATTTTAGGAAACTTCAGTGTGCTTTGTATATCATCATAGATCTAAATAAACTTATTTCTTACTATTCTCCAAATTCTCTCAGACTCCAGAAATCTCATTATTTTATCCATTTTTCATTTTAATTTATATGTTAGGATACATCATAAATGGAAAAATAAATTAAAATAATTATACTAAATAATAATATCAAATTCAAATTGAGGGAAAAGGAGAAAATTGGATAATTCATATAATTTTTCTTTTTTTACAAATTACACAAGGCAAAAAATAGTAAATGAAGAGTGTAAAGAAAAATATTGCCTATATATCAAAAATACCTATCATTAATATAAAATGTATTTTAAGTTAAAAAAGTAATATATATTTGATAGGGCAAATTATAATTATATTAACTGATGATTTGACAGTTTATTATACAGAGCTCAAATGACTTGTAGTTTTGCCATTTTGTGGAAGGGTTTTATATAATGTACCTGGAAAGAAATTCATCCTGAAATAAAAAAAAAATTAACATACTAGTATGCAGTCAAAATTAATTCTGACTTCTAGTATCATATTAATGATGCTTTAATATTTTTTTAAATTCAACTATTTCTGTGAAGAATGTTATTGGTATTTTGATAAGAATTACATTGAGTCTGTAGGCTACTTTGTGTAATATGATCATTTTGACAATTCTGCCTACCCAAGAATATGACAAGTCTTTTCATCTTTTAAAACAAGAAAACATACATCCACACAAAGACATATACACACAATTTATAGTAGTTTTATAATAGCCCCAAACTGAAAATAATTCAAATGTTCATCAATAGGAAAGGATAAACAAATTGTGGAATAGGCAATACAAATTATTGATACACTCATCAACCCATACAAATCTTAAATAATGTGCAAAGGAGAAGAAGCTAGAAAAGGAAGAATACATACTGGAAAATTCCACTGATGTAAAATGCTAGAAAATGCAAAATAATTTATAGTGACAGAAAGTAGATTAGCAGTTACTGTAAGTGAAGGGAGAAGAGGGCTGTTTTAAAGGTAGGCAGAAATACAGTGGGGTGGGTAAGGATGGAGGATAGGAGGGAAAGATTACAAAGCACCACTAGTAAACCTGGGTGGTTGAAATGATAATTGTTTTGAGTATAAGGATAGATTCACAGAAATGAATGTATGTCCAACTTACCAAATTGTACATTTTAAATGTAAATAGTGCAGTCTGTTAAATATCAGTCACACTTCAATGAAGTTTCTAGGAAAAGAACATGTCCTGTTTCCTGCTCATCTTTATTTTAAAAGAGAAAGAAAATAAAATGATAGCCCATTGTTATTTATGAAACCTTCATACATTTTGTGGCTTTGAATTGTGGGGCTTTGCAATCAATCTCTTTAGGAACATTGCAAGTTCCTCCAGAAAGGTAGAAAGATTTTTGATATTATTTATTTGCCATTTTAGTGAGTAATGTTTCTAAATGACTATTATCCGACTCTTATACCTTCAGAATTCACGCCTTTGCCCTTGGACACATATGTGAAAATGTGTACATTTGCATGTGCATACACACACACACACACACACGCACACACACACATATACACACATCCCTGTGCAGTCTCCAGAACACTGAAAGACATTGAATATCTAAGTATTAATTTGTTCTTTTTCTCTGTTGTATTTTGCTTTCATCCCTGAAACTTCATAAGCCCAGCTGATTAAACTTGTATTGAATTTCTATTTTGAGCAAAAAACGCTAAAAATATGACATTTTCTCTAAATGCATGCTGAAGTATCCAATGATTGTTGATGCAAATAATATTACCAGACCCAACCACGTTAGTACAAATCACACCTTGGAACACAAGAAGTTAAATGAAGAAATTTGAGTTTTTTACATATCTGCTTATGATAAAATAAAACTTTTCATTTTTATAAGTCTCTATAACTGATTTTTCTCTAATAATATGATAACATGTTGAGAGATTAATTTGGAAGAGATAGATGAAAAGAGAACCTTGCAAATGGTTTGGAAGAAGAAATGTTTACGAAAAGTTTTTGAGAATCTATTCTGAATGCATTGTAATTCTTGCCAAGGTTTATGAGGTCTTTCAAATTTTTGGTGCGTTACAATTATACATACTAGTGGGATTCATTGTGCCATATTCATACATGCACATAACACAATTTTATCAGTCTCATTCCCTAGAACCTTTGCTTTTCCTCCCCTTTTGCCTCCCACTGATATCCTTGGTTCCACTCTACTGATTGCTCTTCTATTTATTATTATTATTTTAATTAGAACATTAAAATTATGTATAAAGCACAATTCATTGTGATATATTAATACATGGACATGTAGCAAAGTTTGGTAGATTTCATTCTTCATTAATTCCTCATGCCCTCCCCTCTTCAGTCTCTATTATTCTCTTTCTTCTACTCTATGGGTCTCCTGATTGCTTTCATGAGACCCTTTCTCCCTCTCTCCCTCTCTTTCTTCCACATGTAAGAGAAAAACATATGACCCTTGACTTTCTGACTCTGACTTGTTTCACTTAGCATGATTTTCTCCAGTTCCATCCATTTACCAGCACATGACATAATTTCATTCTTCTTTATGGCTGAGAAAAACTCCATTGTATATATAGACCACATTTTCTTAATCCATTCATCTATTGAAGAGCACCCGGGATGGTTTCATAACTTGGCTATTGTGAATTGTGCAAAAATATAAACATTGGTATGCATGTATCACTATAGTATGCTTATTTTAGTTCTTTTGGATAAATACCAATACTAGGGATCTAGTTTGTTCTTCTATACATAGATATCTAGTTTTCCCAGCATGATTTGTTAAGGTATGTTTTATCCAATATAGGTTTCTGTCACTTTTGGCAAGGATCAGATGACTATATCTAAGCTGGTTTGTCTCTGTATCTTCTATTGTCTTCAATTATCTTTGTGTCTGTTTTATGCCAATACAATTCTGGTTTTATTACTGTATAAGTTTTTGCTCTGTGTAGTATAATTTGAGATCAGTATTGTGATGTCTCCAGCACCACTCTTATTGCTCAGGAATGTTTTTTTTTTTTTTTATTTTCTGGGTCTTTTTTTCCTCCAAATGAATTTTAGGACCATTTTTCTATTTCTGTGAAGAATGTTATTGGTATTTGTATAAGAATTATGTTGAGTCTGTAGGTCACTTTATGTAATATGGCCATTTTGACAATAGGAATTCTGCCTACCCAAGAATATGACAAGTCTTTTCTTCTTTTAAGGTCTTCTTTAATTATTTCTTTGATGTTCAGTAATTTTTATTGTGGAAATCTTTTACCTCTTTGGTTAGATTTATTCTCAGGGTTTTTTATAAGGGTATTGTGAATAGAATTGTTTTTCTAATTTCTTTTCTCAGCAGGTTCATTATTAGCAAATAAGAAAGGTATTGAATGTATGTGTGAATGTGTGTGTGTTTGTGAATGTGTTGATCTTGTATCCTGCTACTTAGCTGAATTTGTTATCAGCTCTAGAAATCATGGATAAGTTTTTGGGTTTTTTTAAGTGTAAGTTCATGTCATCAGCAAACAGAGAATATGACTTCTTCTTTTTCTATTTGTATACTATTAATTTCCTTCTTTTGAACAATTATTCTAGCTAGAGTTTCAAGTACTACATTGAACAGGAGTGTGAGAGGGACATCCTGATTTTAGAGGAAATGATTTCAGTTTTTCTTCATTCAGAATGATGTTGACTTTGGGTTTGTCACATATAGCCTTTATGATGATAAGGTTTCTTTTATCCCTAGTGTCTTCAGTGTATTTTACATGCATGGTTTCTGAAATTTCTTAAAGGGTTTCCTGAATATATTTAGATGATCATGTGATTTTTTTGTCTTTAATTCTATTTACGTGATGAATTACATTTATTGATTTGCATATGTTGAACCAGCCTTGCATCCCTGAGATGAATTAAACTTGATCATGGTTTCCAATTTTCTTAATTTGTTTTTTAATGTGGATTGCCAATTTTTTATTGAGGATCTTTCATCTATGTTCATCAGAGCTATTGTTCTCTTCTTTTCTTGATGTGTCCTGATCAGGTTTGTTATCAGCATCATACAGGTTTCATAAAATAAATTTGGGAGTGTTTTCTCCTTTTCTCTCATGGAATCAATTTGAGGGGATTGGCAGTAGTTCTTCTTTAAATCTGGTAGAGCTCAGTTGAGATTCCTTTTGGCCCTATGATATATATTTGATACATTTGAATAAAAATGATCATAGAAGGAATAAGGGAAGAAATAAAAATTTCTTAGAGTTGGGTCTGGGGCTGTAGCTTAGCAGTAGAGCACTCACCTAGCATGTGCAAGGCTCTAGGTTTGATCCTCAGCACCACATAAAAATAAACAAATAAAATAAAGGTATTGTGTCCAACTAAAAAATAAAATATAAAAATATAATTTAAAATTAAAAATAAATTATTAGAGTCAAATGTGAATAGTGAAACAATGTACCAAAATCATAGGACCATTATATAAATGGAATTGTTTACTAACTGATCTTTCATGACTGTCTTCTTTCATTTAACAATGTTTTCATAGCACGTCCATATCAGGACATACATCAGCAATTCATCATTTTTTTCTATACATGTATCAGTACTTTAATTATTTACATTGTCAAATAATATAACAAAGTCTTTTCCATTATCTGATGGACATTGCCAAATAATAATACACTGTAGAAATATACCACATTTTGTTTGTCTATTATTTGATGGACATTTATATAATTTCTTATGAGTGCAGTGTTGCATGCCTTTAATCCTTGACACACAGAAACACAGAAGGCTAAGACAGCAGAATCACAATTTCCAGGCCAGCCTCAGAAACCCTGTTTCTAAATAAATAAATAAATATAAAGAACTAAGGATATAGTTCAGTAGTAAAGCACTCCTGGGTTCAATCCCCAGAACCATAAATATATTACCATTTCCCGAAAATCAAAACTACATTCAGATTTCATCTTACTCCAGTCAGAATGGCAATTATCAAAAAATAATAATAATTGTTGGTAAGGATGTAGGGAAAAATGTATACTCATACATTGTTTGTGGGACTGCAAATTAGTAAAAATCACTTGGAAAGCAGTATGGAGATTCCCCAAA
Source organism: Spermophilus citellus (assembly GCF_964194105.1). Taxonomy (NCBI): domain Eukaryota; kingdom Metazoa; phylum Chordata; class Mammalia; order Rodentia; family Sciuridae; genus Spermophilus; species Spermophilus citellus. Next base: position 114,145,458 of record NC_138190.1, on the reverse strand, counting down.
AAACTAGGAATAGAAGCACCATATGACCTAGCTATCCCACTGCTCCTTCTATATCCTAAAGATTTAAAATTTAAAAAAAAAAAAAGATTTAAAATCAGCATACTACAGGGATACAGCCACATCAATGATTATAACAACAACATAATTCACAATAGTCAAGTTATGGGCCCAAATTACATGCCCTTCAACAGATGAATGAATAAGGAAAATATACATGATGGAGTATTATTTAGCCTTAAAGAAAAATGAAATTATGACATTTGATAGGAAATGGATGGAACTAGATATTATCATGCAAAGTGAAAAAAAAACAGTCCCCAAAAGTCAAAGGCTGAATGTTTTCTCTTATATGAGGAATCTAATCCAAAATAAGGAGTGGGGGAGAAAGACAGAAAGGAAAAAAGGGCACAGGGAATTCTATCAAAATAAAAGAAAGATCAGTAAACTAGTTAAAGGGGATTAAAGGGGAAGAAGGAGGGATTGGATGGGAGAAGAACAGTAGAATGAATCTGACTGAAATTTCATATATACATACATGGATATATCATAGTGAATGTCAACATCAAGTATATCCACACACACTAATTTTAAAAAAAACAGTATAAATAAATTGCAGAAAGATCAGTAGAGTAGGGGGAAGGGTGCAGGGGGATGGACAAGGGAGAAGTGGTAGGGACTGAATTAGAGCAAATTATTTTCATGGTTTTGTGATTATGTCAAAATGTATCCTAATGTTATATATGATTAAAAAGAATCAATAACAATTTTTTAAAATATTAAAAAAGAACAAAAATTCTTCTCATAAAGCATTTTTCCAGCTAGGTCTCTAATTCTGTTAGTCTCACAGGATAAATTTTTAACAATGTATGCATGTACATTTTCATCTGTTATTTACTTCAATGGGGGATCTGATAATAGTACCAAATCCTGAGAGTCCCAGAGGAACACTTTTAGGACTGAGAGTATACCAAGTGTGAAGAATTTTAATTTTAATTAAATAAAGTACACCACAAAATTTTTAAAAATAATCATTTTCAATATTTTTTATGAAATGCTCCTCTTGATTCTTTTTTATTAAATTATTTATTTATTCTAATATGTTATATATAATGGCAGAATGCAACTCAATTCATATTAGACATATAGAGCACAATTTTTCTATTTTTTTATTTTATTTTTTTTATTGGTTGTTCACAACATTACAAAGCTCTTTACATATCATATTTCATACATTAGATTGAAGTGGGTTATGAACCCCCAATTTTACCCCAAATGCAGATTGCAGAATCACGTCGGTTACACATCCACAATTTTACATAATGCCCTATTAGTAATTGTTGTGTTCTGCTACCTTTCCTATGCCCTACTATCCCCCCTCCCCTTCCCTCCCATCTTCTCTCTCTACCCCATCTAGTGTAATTCATTTCTCTCCTTGTTTATTTTCCCATTCCCCTCACAACCTCTTATATGTAATTTTGTATAGCAATGAGGGTCTCCCTTCATTTCCATGCAATTTCCCTTTTCTCTCCCTTTCCCTCCCATCTCATGTCTCTGTTTAATGTTAATCTTTTCTTCCTACTCTTCCTCCCTGCTCTATTCATAGTTGCTCTCATTATAACAAAGAAGACATTTGGTATTTGTTTTTTTAGGGATTGGCTAGCTTCACTAAGCATAATCTGCTCTAGTGCCATCCATTTCCCTGCAAATTCTATGATTTTGTCATTTTTTATTGCTGCATAGTACTCCATTGTGTATAGATGCCACATTTTTTTTATCCATTCATCTATTGAAGGGCATCTGGGTTGGTTCCACAGTCTAGCTATTGTGAATTGTGCTGCTATGAACATCGATGTGGCAGTATCCCTGTAGCATGCTCTTTTAAGGTCTTCAGGGAATAGTCCGAGAAGGGCAATAGCAGGGTCAAATGGTGGTTCCATTCCCATCTTTCCCAGGAATCTCCAAACTGCTTTCCAAATTGGCTGCACCAATTTGCAGTCCCACCAGCAATGTACAAGTGTACCCTTTTCTCCACATCCTCGCCAGCACTTGTTGTTGTTTGACTTCATAGTGGCTGCCAATCATTTTTTTTTTTAAAGAGAGAGTGAGAGAGGGGAGAGAACTTTTTTTTTAATATTTATTTTTTAGTTCTCGGCAGACACAACATCTTTGTTGGTATGTGGTGCTGAGGATCAAACCCGGTCCTCACGCATGCCAGGCGAGCGCGCTAGCGCTTGAGCCACATCCCCAGCCCCGTGGCTGCCAATCTTACTGGAGTGAGATGGTATCTTAGGGTGGTTTTGATTTGCATTTCTCTGACTGCTAGAGATGGTGAACATTTTTCCATGTACTTGTTGATTGATTGTATATCCTCCTCTGAGAAGTGTCTGATATTTGATAAAGGGGCTAAAAGCATGCAATGGAGGAAGGATAGCATCTTCAACAAATGGTGCTGGGAAAACTGGAAATCCATATGCAACAAAATGAAACTGAATCCCTTTCTCTCGCCATGCACAAAAGTTAACTCAAAATGGATCAAGGAGCTTGATATCAAATCAGAGACTCTGCGTCTGATAGAAGAAAAAGTTGGCTCCGATCTACATATTGTGGGGTCGGGCTCAAAATTCCTTAATAGGACACCCATAGCACAAGAGTTAATAACAAGAATCAACAAATGGGACTTACTTAAACTAAAAAGTTTTTTCTCAGCAAGAGAAACAATAAGAGAGGTAAATAGGGAGCCTACATCCTGGGAACAAATTTTTACTCCTCACACTTCAGATAGAGCCCTAATATCCAGAGTATACAAAGAACTCAAAAAACTGGACAATAAGATAACAAATAACCCAATCAACAAATGGGCCAAGGACCTGAATAGAGCACAATTTTTCAAGTCTCTGGTTGTACACAAAGATTTACACCATTCCGGTCTTTACACACGTACTTAGGGTAATGATGTCTAACTAATTTCACTGTATTTCCTACCCCCATGACCCTTCTTTCCCCTCCCTACCCTTTGCTCTATCTAAAGTTCCTCCATTCCTCCCATGCTCCCCCCAACATCTCCATTATGAATCAGCATCCTCATATCAAAGAAAACATTCAGCCTTTGGTTTTTCGGGATTGGCTTATTTCACTTACCATCATATTCTTCAACTCCATCCATTTACCGGCAAATTCCATGATCTTATTCTCTTTTAATGCTGAGTGATATTCCATTGGAGATTATATATATATATATATATATATATATATATATATATATATATATATATATATATGTATTTCCCTATCAATTCATCTACTGAAGGGCATCTAGGTTGGTTCCATAGTTTAGCTATTGTGAATTGTGCTACTATAAACATTGATGTGGCTGTGTCCCTGTAGTAGGCTGTTTTTAAGTCCTTTGAGTATAGTCCGAGAAGAGGAATAGCTGGGTCAAATGGTGGTTCCATTCCCAGCTTTCCATGGAATCTCCACACTGCTTTCCAAATTGGCTGCACCGGTTTGCAGTCCCACCAGCAATGTATGAGTGTACCTTTTTCCCCACATCCTCGCCAACACTTGTTGTTGTTGTCTTCATAATAGCTGCCATTCTGACTGGAGTGAGATGACATCTTAGAGTAGTTTTGATTTGCATTTCTCTGATTGCTAGAGATGATGAGCATTTTTTCATATATTTTTTGATTGATTGTGTATCCTCTTCTGAGAAGTGTCTGTTTTTAGAGGGAATACTTTAAATTTTTCTCCATTTAGAATGATGTTGGCCTAGGGCTGAGCATAGATAGCTTTATAATGTAGAGATATATTCCTGTTATCCCTAGTTTTTCTAGTTTTTTGAACATGAAGGGTGCTGTATTTTGTCAAATGCTTTTTCTGCATCTATTGACATCATAATATGATTTTTATCTTTGAGTCTATTATTGTGATGAATTACATTTTTTGATGTCTGTATGTTGACCAGCCTTGCATCTGTAGGATGAATCCTACTAGATTGTGGTGTACTATCTTTTTGATATGTTTTTGTATTCAATTTGCAGAATTTTATTGAGAATATTTGCATCTATATCTGATAGATATATTGGTTGGAAGTTTTCATTCTTTGATGTCTTTGTCTCATTTTGGAATCAGGGTGATATTGGCCTCATAGAATGAGTTTGGAAGTGTTCCCTCTTTTTCTATGTTATTAAATAGTTTGGGGACAATTGGTGTTAGCTCTTCTTTTGCCAATGTCTTGGCTGGGTACAAGATCACGAGCCACTCACAGCTTTGTAGATTCAAACAGCAATTCTTTATTCCCGAACTCACACCAGCCTCTACACACGTTCTGGGGCAATCCCAGTTCTGCTGCCGCCCAATTCACCTACTCCATGAGGCTTTCTTCCCAAAATCCTTTCTTAATCTCTCAAGAACTCAACGGGAGCTCAGGCAGCAGGAACACCCTAATCCCGGCAGCAATAATCTTCAACCTCCAACTTCCCTAAAACCCCTATTGTCTTAAACCGGGAACGCCCTAAACCCAAGGACCGGGATACTTCCTCAAACCTGATCAGCTCTAAACCCGGATCCGCCTTGGTCCTTGAGCAAGGTCACCTTACATGCAATGTCAACAGCGAAATACATTTAACATGGGGTACGCTAGCAAGGAAATTTTGATGCATCATTCCTACTTGGCAATGGCCCTCAGCATCTCTCCCCTTCTGATTAATTAAACAATAAGCAATGTGGCTTAAGGACCGTGCCTGGTAGGTTGTCCAATTCAACATATGGTTCTTACCCGTCATGGGAGAACTGACCTTTAGGCTTCAGCTTCCTGTCTTAGGTTGAATCCACTGCAATCAGATCAACCCGTCACTGACTACCAGTCCATCATTCAGCCATGCTTGTGGATAGGCCTATGCACCAGTGGGGGGGGTGAGGTTCTTGCCTCACCTCTGTTGGCCCCCAAATTTAGCCTTGGTGCCAGTGGGGGGGTGAGGTTCTTTGCCTCACCTCTGTTGGCCCCCAAATTTTAGACCATCATTAGTAGAAGGGAGGAAGATACAGAAATGCCAGGACACCAAGCCAATTGACGGCTCCTTTGGAAAAATTGCGTCACTGGTGACACCATCAGCAAAGATATGCCAGTATTACCACAATTAACATGGGGTGCGCTGGCAAGGAAATTGCATCACTGGTGACACCATCAGCAAAGGTATGCCAGCAGTACCACAATTCGCTGCACCAGACGATAGTTCACAATGCATGCAACTGATATGTAGTCCAGGCAAGTTCTGCAAGCAGTTCAAATCAGAGGAGTCTATCAATATGTCCATTTCCTCCCAAAGTAAATCAAGTCCTTGATTGAGCATTACCTGTTGAGTTATAGTCATTGATGCATCAGTTTATACAGTTTACTGTGATAGCTATCATAGAAGCTGTAGTTTGGTTATATCTTAGTCTTCACCGGCACTGGGATGGAGATGGGAATTCTGGCAATGATGCTAAAGAGACATTATCCTGAACAGAATTATTAAATATAATGAAAAGGAAGGGTGAAAGCAAACAAACAGATCTGTTAACCACCTTTAAAAACAATCCTTAACAGCTGTTTGCCTAATTTAAATTAGTAAACAAACAGATCTGTTAACCACCTTTAAAAACAATCCTTAACAGCTGTTTACCTAATTTAAATTAGACCATTTAAATCACATGAATAAAAAAAAAATTTGGATCCATTTTTTCATGAGCGCTCCTCATAAATGAAATATGGACATACACACATACAGACATACAACACAAAACAGAAGTGTGCACACAACATACAACACATAAGACAATAGTAAATAAAGGCCTTGTAGCTATACCTAGGTGAAATCTCCATTGCAATGTTTAAGAACTCCACAGTCAAAAAATAAAACACAGTCAAAAAATAAAACTGATCAGAAAAACATTAACCTAGGTTTGTATGAGCTCAAAAAATAAAATAGAACTTTATGATGTGGGAAAAGTGCAATAATAAAATAGATATTGAAAAAAGCACCCTGGTTGATCACTGTCGCAGATGTAAGAATAGCCAAGCTGGAGCTCTGGATATCAGCTGTTATGGATTTGAGTCAAATCATCTTCTTTTTCTGTAGAAATTGCTTTAGTTAATCTCTCTGGAATCCAAATTGGCTGCTGTTCTCCCTGTGGAAACACACAAACAGAACCCCGACTCCAGACAATAACTGGATCAGGACCTTTCCATTGTCCTGTTAGAATATCTTTCCAAAATACCTTAGGCTTATGCACATTTTTCGGGTACATATGTCTTTCCGCAGCACTAAGTCCTGATGAATCCAAATTTAAAATGTTTAGAGTAAAAAGGGTTATTTTAAGTTTATCTTTGGGGGATATATAACCCTTTCCAATTCCCACTTTTTGTTTTAATAGGTATGTTTTAATAGTTTCATGAGCTCTTTCAACTATGCCTTGTCCCTGTGGATTGTATGGGATTCCTGTTATATGAGTAATACCAAATGATGAGCAAAATTGTTTAAAAGAGGTAGAAGTATAACCAGGACCATTGTCCGTTTTTAACTGTTTTGGAACACCCACAGTGGCAAAATTTTGTAAGCAATGAGCTATAACATCTTTAGTTTTTTCTCCGGCATGAAGGGAGCCCATCAAAAATCCAGAAGAAGTATCAACTGTAACATGCAAATATTTTAATTTTCCAAATTCTGGCAAGTGTGTGACGTCCATCTGCCAAATATGGTTAGGTATCAGTCCTCTAGGATGACTCCAAGATTAACTTGTGGTAAAAATGTCACACAATTTTGACATTGTTTTATTATATGTCTGGCTTGTTCTTTAGTTATTTTAAAATGCTTTTGTAAAGTATTAGCATTAACATGGAACCTTTTATGAAAATTTATAGCTTCTTCTATTGTGGAGAAAATATGTATGTCATGTGTAGATTTATCTGCTAGTTCATTGCCCATACTAAGGGCTCCAGGCAATCCTGTATGTGCCCTGTTATGTCCTATAAAGAACGGATCTTTTCTGTCCCAGATTAGACTTTGTATAGTGGAAAACAAAGAGAAAATAGTAGAAGAAGGTGAAATCCTACCAGCATCTTCAAGGGATACTCTAGCATTAACTACATACTGACTATCAGAAAATAAATTAAATACAGAATCTTTAAACATCACAAAAGCTTGTACAACTGCATTAAGCTCTACCTTTTGAGCTGATTGTTTGGGTACTAAAAATATAAAATGTCGCGACCCCCTTGCCCGCAAGGAAGACGCAACACCGGGAATCTTCTTACAGCTGTTTATTCAAGCTCTCGAGAGTTCTTCTAATCTCCCAGAAGCCCCTCCCAGCCTTAATAAAGTATCCAAACACCCAATGCGAAGCTGCCACGTGGAGCTTTCTCGTAGGGTGTCAAAGAACCATGTGCCAACTCTCCCAAAGAAGGAGTTGTTTATCACAGACCACCACAAGGCCAGCGCCATCTTGTAATGGCGACCACAGTCCGCAGAAGCGGCTCGCCACAGTTCCCCCTTTCGTTTACTAAAAACAAAACAGGCAAGAGTAGAGGTGAATCGCCATTACTCATACGAAGCCTTCAACCAGGAACCTCATCAGACCCAAGCAGGTCAGGACGTTCCCACATGACCGTTATTGGCTGAATATGAAAACAGACACCACAAAGCTGTTAAGGCCCTGTGAGCTGGCCTCCTTGACGTGCATACAAATCAGGGCTGGATCCAAGCCCTGGGGGCCGGGGGGAATCCACTGCCAGCAGTTTTTTCCTTCTGTTTATAGCACGTCAAAGGGAATCAAGTAGCCCCTGTCTTAGGTCGTTCACTGCCCTTACATTGCTTACCCGTCTTTGGGGAGGCCCCATTCCCCTGTCTTAGGTTGCAGTGCAAGCGTGAAAGTTGCCCGTCTCTGGGTACTACAAGATCAGCTCGTTGTTGCCAAGGCGTTTAATGGTATCTACTCAGCCAGTCATGATTAGGTCTCTGAGGCTGAACTGTGGCTGTATAGAAATACAACGACAAACAAGTTGGCAACACCCTAAAAGAAAGGCACGGGTCATAGAGCGATAGAAAAGTACTAGCGTGGAAACCCATCTGTGTGCAATGGCAGTAAAGCCGGCAGAGTGCAAGGGCTTTCCAACACTAGGAGAATAACAAGGAAGGACATGTCGTTCCCAGTGCAATGTCCGTAAAACTTGGGGTGCAACGACCATGTCAAAGGTTTACTGTTTAATTTGTGCAAGCCAAACTTGAGGTGAGTTGCCAGTTTCCAAAGCTGCAAGTGCTTGTATAATCATAGCTTTATCGCGAGCATTGCGGGCCTTAAGGCGGCAGAGAAACCACAAACAGAGAACCATACCGAAGCAACACATTGCGCCAAAAATGCCTACCCCCACCCACTCTTTAAAAAAGGAAAAGGCAGAAGATATCCAATCAGTGAATTGACCCAACGTTATGGGATCAACGTGGGTACTATTCAAGACAGCTATCTGGGTTAGTTGAGACTGGATCATGTCTTCCGCTGCCATGGACCAATTTCCGGCCAAGTATTCTCCGATGATACGGGAGGCATTCCTGGAATCATTAAATCTGACAGAGGTTATGCATAAATGTGCACGTTGATCAACACAGCCCAAAAGCACCAAATCAGCCAATTCTTCTACCTGAGCTTGGAGTAAATCTATTCTTTGGTTGGCAGCTAAGATCCCTGACAAAATATGTTGATTAATTGTATTTTGGGACTCAAGTATCATAGAAGTTTGTTGAATAACTTGATTAACGGAGGCAGCAGTCTGCACTTGATTGGTCATGGCCACTCCGGCCGCGACCGCTGCAGCAGCAGATACCGCCACGGCTGTCACTATAGCAGCTGTGATTCCAAAATCCCTGCGGACTCTAAGTAGCTCAACAATGGGGAATTTATCAGGGTCCGCAATAACTGGGATTGGAACAAAGGTTGGAATTTTCATAACCACTGCTACAGCCGAAGAACCATCCCAACATTCAGATAAGAAACAATTAACATTAAAACAATCTAGCATTTCTGACGAGGTGTCATTAGCCAAAAGGAGTAAGAACGGAGATTGAACACAAACCGCTGCAGGGGGCAATGTGGCATTATCCAACAGAGAGTTGAACGAAACAGATGTGAGTCTACTACCTCGCTCACTCTCGTAAACAGTGCCAGAAACATTAGCCAACCAACTTTTGGCTCCCAGCAATTGAGCCAGTGCAGAAATATCAGCTGAAGCCCCCTTTGTGTTGGAAATCAGCCATTGAAACCAGGACCAACCCACTCCTGTAGAGGAGTTGGCACTGTTGCTAAAGTCATAAACATACCTCTTAAGAGAGGGGGAAAGGGAGAAACCTTTAGCAACTTGACGTTTCTCCCAAGAATAATCCTGACAAGGCGTGAATGTTGGGGGGAAACCAAGATTAGGGGTACAGTAAGGAGAAGCCTTAAAATGAGTGGCATAAGGAAGTCCACTAGAATATGGGGGCATTGGAATTAGTACCTCGGAGATACTAGCCAAGGTAGTTGTGGTTAAAGCAGAGCTATTTACGGAGGTTACTGAGCCTGATTGTTCCCCTGAGACTACTTGGCCCAATACAGTACTGAGAATGCTCCCTGAGACTTGACTGGACTGCAATGGATTGTCCCAGTTAGTCAAATTCTTGGTCTTAAGACGGATACAATGAGCGTTCCCAAGGCTAAAACAAAACACTCCTGTGAGATTAACTTGAGATTGATTGTAAATGCATTCCACGTCCCCTCTAGGAGAGGCACAGGGCGCAGACATCTCACACGAGGTAGAGAAAAGAGTGGGAAGGACACTGGAATTACCGTGAACCGGCATCGGCATTGGCCAAGCCCGTGCCACCGCCCACCATTGCATTGGTGTCGTCTGTGTCATCGGCATCAGCACCAGAGCCAGAGCACTCAGCAGAATGAAGATCCTCATCACGGGATTGCTGTGGTAATTCTTGTTGCTGAGTAGCTGGCGTCAGGACTCTTCTTGTCAGGCGTTCAGGGACCCACAATGGTTCCGTGCGATCCTGGGGAAAAACACATACGGATCCTCGTGCCCATGTCAGCACGGGGTCGGGGCCGTTCCATTGGCCCGTAAGAACATCTTTCCACTTAACATAGCCAATCACAGAGGGCTGAGGGAACACATGTCTATCGGCCGCAGAGCGACCATGAATATCCAAATTCAAAAAATTAATAGTAAAGAGAGCTAAGGACAAGCATTCTTTAGGAGTATGTCCAGCTCCTATTCCCCCTTTTTGTTTTTGTAAAGTTTCCTTTAAGGTGCGATGAGCACGCTCAACAATGCCTTGTCCTTGAGGATTGTAAGGCAGACCATGAGTAAGTTGCACTCCCATAGTAGAACAAAAGGACGTGAATTGTCTGCCAGTATAAGTAGGTCCATTGTCAGTCTTAAGGGACGTGGGCGCACCCCACGCCGCCCAGGCTTCCAGGCAATGAGTGATGACATTACGTGCCTTTTCTCCTGATAACGCAGAAGCATGAATAACTCCAGAGTACGTATCAACAGAAACATGGACATACTTGAGGTTACCAAAGTCAGGTATATGTGTCACATCCATTTGCCAGACAACCAGTGGCTTCAACCCCCGTGGGTTCACTCCATAAGTAGGGGGATGAAGAAATGTGACACAATGGGGACAGTGCAATACTATCTGCCGAGCATCTGCTCTAGAAATGGAAAAACGCCTGCGCAGTGTTAAAGCATTAACATGGAAATTTTGGTGAAACAATTTAGCCTCCTCTAAGGAGGAAGCCAAACAGATCAACTGACCTCGAGTGGCTGAGTCCGCACAGGCATTACCCTGTGATAATGGACCAGGGAGAGAGGTGTGAGCCCGGATGTGCATTGGATAAAAGGGAGCAGTGCGGCTACAGATAAGCCGTCGAAGCTGATTAAAGTAAGCAGATACATTACGGGCATCACTAATAGCTCCCACAGCCTCTAGGATTTTTAGTGCTTGCACCACATAGATGGAGTCCGAAATGAGATTAAAAGGAAAAGAACACTGTTTAAACACCTCAATAACAATTTGCAGTTCTACCCATTGTGGATTTCCAGGAGCAAATTGATGCTGGACAGGGGGAGAATCATTAATGACATAAGCTCCCATTCCAGACTTGGAACCATCAGTAAAAATATTAACAGCCCCCGGAATTGGACTGGATGAAGTTACTTTAGGGAAAATAATAGGATGTTCCTTAACAAAATGGAGTAACGGATGAGAAGGGTAATGATTATCAATATCCCCTTGAAACGAACAACATAGAATAGCCCAGTTATCTAGAGTAGCACACAAAACATTAAGTTGAGCTTTAGTATAGGGTATAATAAGAGAAGAAGGTGATTGTCCGAAAAATTGAATGCTTTGTTGAATCCCTTTAAGTGCTAATGCTGCAACAGCATCAGGATAATATTTTAAGGATTTTCTTGGGGATACATGTGGGTGTATCCATAGCAAAGGTCCATCTTGCCATAGTACTCCAGTAGGCTGCCGCATAGTGGCAAGCACACATAATTGAAAAGGTTTATCACTCTGGAGCCTGTATAAAGTGGCATGTTGTATAGCTTCTTCTACTGTCATAAGGGCCGCTCTAGCCTCTTTGGTGAGGCTACGAGGGGAAGTAAGATCTGGATCACCTTTAAGAGTAGCATACAAAGGCTGTAGTACAACATTAGAAATATGTAAATATCCTCGTATCCAATTAATATCTCCCAGCAGTTTCTGAAAATCATTTAGAGTTTGAAGATCCTGAGTTCGTATGGTGATTTTTTGTGGTTGTAATTTGTCATACCCAATTGTTGCTCCCAAATACTTAATAGAATCTCCTGTTTGAACCTTTTCAGGTGCTATATGCAGCCCACATTGTGCTAACAACTTCACGAGGTCGTCATAGGCCTCATGAACTGTTTGTTCTGATTTAGCAGCCAATAATACATCATCCATATAATGAATGATCTTGATGGAGGAGTACTTTTGTCTGAGGGGCACAAGTGTCTTCCCTACATACATCTGACACATTGTGGGACTATTAGCCATTCCCTGCGGCAACACTATCCACTCAAACCTTTGATCTGGTTCCTCGTGGTTACACGAGGGAAGGGTAAAGGCAAAACGCTGCGAGTCTTTAGGATGTAAAGGAATAGAAAAGAAACAGTCTTTAATGTCAATAACAATAATGTGCCAGCCTTGAGGAACAGAAGAGAGCAGAGGCAGCCCTCTCTGAATGGGCCCCATAGGTTGCATTTGAGCATTAACCGCTCGTAGATCATGCAGTAGGCGCCACTTCCCTGATTTTTTCCTAATGACAAATATGGGAGTATTCCATGGAGAAGTAGAGGGTTGGATGTGACCCAAGTCAAGTTGTTCTTTAACTAGAGCATGGGCTGCTGCCAGTTTAACCGAGGGAAGAGGCCACTGAGGCACCCAAACAGGCTCCTCGGTGAGCCATGTTATGGGTATTTGAGCCTCAGCGGCCCCTAGGAAAAACCCAGACCAAATCTGTCAAGCTTTTGATGACCTTGTACAGGATGCTTACGTCCCTGTAAATGTTTTCCTAGTCCTAAACCTGGCCTATACCCCATATTGTGCATAATTTGTTGGGACACTGGGGAATAGTCATTACTAAGAGTGAACCCCATGTCTTTCATCAGGTCACGGCCCCATAAAGAGATAGGTAAATTAAGTACATAAGGCTGAAAAGTACCATGATGTCCTTCCGGGTCCTTCCAGGAAAGATGTCTACAGCTAACCTGAGGAGTCTGGGCATATTTAAGTTTTTTCAGAGATTGATCAGAAGTCTGCACTGGCCATCCCTTAGACCAGTCCTTAAGTGCAATGATGCTACGATCTGCACCTGTATCAAGTAAGTCCACAATTGATTTACCTTCTATGCTTAATTCCAAAGTAGGGCGATTACTCATATCTAGTGACAAATAAGCACAATTCCCTCCGGTGGTACCAATCTCATTCCCTGTCCGTGACTTTGAGTCTGCAGGGAAATGATCATGTAAACTAGGCAAAACCAGTAATTGAGCAATCCGATCTCCTGGGGAGATGGACACAATGCCTTTTGGAGCTTCCACCATAACCTTTACTATCCCTACAGTATCAGGACTTATGACTCCAGGGAAAACATGAAGACCTTGCAAAATGGAAGATGCACGTCCAATTAGCAAACCTACAGTGCCAGGTGGTAGAGGCCCTTTGAACTCAGTTTCCACCAATTGGACTCCCATCTTAGGTGTTAACACGAGTCTGGAGGTGGAACAGAGGTCCAATCCCGCGGCACCTGTAGTGGCTCTCCGCGTTTCATGGGATGGCGTAGAGATGGCCATGTCTCGGGTTCGGGTGTGACATTCTCCACTGTCCCATATATTTGTGGGCCCTGGGGTCGGGGGCCCCGTCGGTCGTTTTTTGGCCCAGCTGAAATAAGCTGTCCATGGATGTCCCTCACTGATGTACACTCTTTTGTCCAATGTTTCTTCCTTTTGTACCTTGGACACAATCCCGGTGATCGAAGGCCAGTGGAAGGGCCACCATGAGGAGGTCCAGTAAAATTGACATTTTTGGGACACTCACGTCTGATATGACCGGGTTGACCACAATGGAAGTATGTTCTGGCGGCAGGATTGCCCCCTTTTGTAATCTGAAGGACAGCAGCTGCAAGACCTGCATTAGTTAAAGGCCCTCCAATCTCTCTACACACTTTCATCCATACTTCTATGCCTTTGTTCTTATAAGGAGCGATTGCTGCTTTACATTCCTTGGTGCATTGCTCAAAGACCAATTGCTTAACAAGGGGCATGGCTCTATCAGGATCCCCAAAAATCTTTCCAGCAGCATCCACCATCCTTGTTACGAAATCTGAAAAGGGTTCTGTAGGGCCTTGTAAAATCTTGGTCAAATTACCAGACACTTCTCCTCTATTTGGAAGTGACTTCCATGCCCGAATGTAAATGTTATTAATTTGATCATATACCTCAGGAGGGAATCCTGTCTGTTGATTAGCAAATCTACCTTGCCCCAAAAGCATGTCCTTATCCCAATGAGGATGTCCTGCTGCATGGTTTTGGGCGGCCTGCTCTATTGCGCCCTCTAGCATAAATGCTCTCCAGTCCAAATACTTGCCCGGAGAAACACAAGCCCGAACAAGGCTAGCCCAATCAGAGGGAGTCATACAGAATCTAGACAGACTCTCCACCTGAGTTAATGTGAAGGCGGCATCCACCCCATAAGTGCGTACAGACTCTGCCAGGGTCTTCACAATTTTGAAATCTAAAGGCTCCGAAAATCTTCCCCTATTCTCATCCTGAAAAACTGGATAAGCAAGACCCATCTCAGCGTTAACAGCCTTCCATGTTTGAGCATGGAAAGCTCTCCCCGAAACACCCCCACCATACGGCGGTGGGTCCGGAGGATCACATTTCTTGAGCCCCGGTCTATCTTCGTTCCCTTCTCCAGCAGCTAAACTCCCTAGCTGGCGAGACAGCCTCCCAAGCTCCTCCTCCTCATCCTCCTCTTCTTCTGACCCGCTTCCACATGGGGGTGTGCGCAGCGCACTGAGATCTGGATACAAGCGTTTCCTCCCCTGCTTCTCGCTCCGCACGCTCCCATCCTCCCGAGATACCTCACCTTTTGTCAGAGATAATCGTCTCCTCCCCTGTTTCACGCTCCGCACACTCCCATCCTCCTGAGATATCGCACTGCCTGCTGTCTCCGATTTCTCCTCATGTAACTTTTCTAAAACCTCCTGTCCTTTAGCAAGTGCGTCATGACATCTGCCATCTGTGAGGCAACTACGGACTATCTTCCAAAGGGGAATCACCCCACCCTCCAATATGCCCTGCTCACAAGCAAAGTCAAGATCCTTGCCCAATTTATCCCAACAAGGCATAGTAAGGCTGCCCGAATATGCAAACCACGGTGCAGCAACATCTACTTTCTGCAAAAATCTCTGTAAGATACTATGTTTCACTTTCAGGCCTTTGGAACGTAACAGGCCGTCTAGTGCCAGAAGAAGCGGGCTTGAAGATGTGACACCCATGACACAGCAACAGAACAGATACAGAGGACAAAACGAAAGTACACAGAAACAAAAGAAAAGTACACAGTGCAGCTGCAATAAAATATGAGGCTCTCTCTGTCTTTGTAGAGGAGCTGACTCCGCTTTGATTGCGGGTCCCACTAACCGGGACTATCAGGTCCCGCCCACCGGGACTATCGTGTCCCACTCACCGGGACTGTCGGGTCCCACCCACGGGGACTATGGGGTCCCACTTACCGGGACTGTTCAGTGCACCACCTCTGACGACTTGCAAGTTTTGATTTTCCCGGGTCTCGGCACCACTTGTCGCGACCCCCTTGCCCGCAAGGAAGACGCAACACCGGGAATCTTCTTACAGCTGTTTATTCAAGCTCTCAAGAGTTCTTCTAATCTCCCAGAAGCCCCTCCCAGCCTTAATAAAGTATCCAAACACCCAATGCGAAGCTGCCACGTGGAGCTTTCTCGTAGGGTGTCAAAGAACCATGTGCCAACTCTCCCAAAGAAGGAGTTGTTTATCACAGACCACCACAAGGCCAGCGCCATCTTGTAATGGCGACCACAGTCCGCAGAAGCGGCTCGCCACAATAAAAGTTTGATCAGGGGTAACTACTGCTGCTGTACCATTATTATACCCATCAGTGAATATATTTGGAGCATTCATGATAGGTGTTTTTCTTGTCATTTTAGGAAAAACTACAGGATGCTAAGACCAAAAAGACAACAAAGGATTTGATGGTAAATGATTATCAAATGAAACATTAGATTTACACATGACTATTGCCCAAGTATTTAACTCATTAGCTAACTCATCAATTTGATCCATAGTATATGGAGTAATAATTTTATTGGGAGAAATTCCAAACACTCCCTTTGCTGCTCTTATTCCTTTGAGTATTAATTGTCCTACAGCCTCAGGATACCTAGTAAGAATAGTATTAGGAGAATAAGATAAATGTATCCACAATAATGGACCTTCTTGCCAAAATACTCCTGTAGGAATATATTTTTTTGGTAGTACAATAAATAATAAAGGCAAACTTATATCAATTCTATCTAGATGCATATTTTCCATATATGTTTCAATAATTTTTAATGCCTTTCTAGCTTTAGGAGTTAAAATGTTGGGTGAATTTGTATCTGATGGATTAGAATATCAAATAAAGGTCCCAACTTTCCTGTTGGTATGCCTAGATAAGGCCTTATCCAATTTATGTCTCCAAATAACTTTTGAAAATCGTTAAGTGATTTGAGTTGATCTACTCGTATTTGAATTTTTGGTGGAGGAACCATGGTTGAGGATAATAGAACTCCTAAATAATTAATTGGAAAATTTAATTGTACTTTATCTATTCCTATCTCTAGATTATAATTTTTTAATAAGTTCGTAAGTGTGGCATAACATTCCAGCAATATGTTTTTATCTTTATGTGCTAATAATACATCATCCATATAGTGAAATATTTTTAGTTCAGGATTTTGATTTCTAAGTGGCTGGATTGCTTTATTAACATAGATTTGACACATAGTTGGACTGTTAGCCATTCCTTGAAGGAGTACTTTCCATTCATATCTCTCATCAGGACCTTCATGATTTAATGCAGGGATAGTAAATGCAAAACGTGGACTATCCTCAGGATGAATTGGGATTGAAAAAAAAACAATCTTTAATATCTATAGCTAAAACAAGCCACGTTTTTGGTAAAGCAGACAATTGAGGAATCCCTGATTGAGCAGGTCCCATAATAACCATATCATTATTAATGGCTCTTAAATCTTGCAATAATCTCCATTTACCCGATCTCTTTTTGATGACAAAAATGGGAGTATTATGGGGAGATATGGAAGGTTGTAAATGTCCTTCCGCTAATTGTTGTTTGACCAGATCATGGGCTACTTGTATCTTTTCTTTAGTCAGGGGCCACTGAGGAACCCACACTGGTCTTTCTGATTTCCAAGTAATTTTGATTGTCTCAGTGGCCCTTTCTGAAAATCCGACCCATGTCTGTCTGTTCCTTGATCTAATTAAATTGGTGCTGCTATACCTTGTTCTTGTTTTCCTAATCTTTTTTCTTTCCTAACACCTTGTCTACCCCTAGTAGTGGGCGCATTAGGATTGATGTTATTTGTTAACATCAAACCTAGTTGATCTAGGACATCTCATCCCCATAAGTTAATAGGAAGGTGATCCAAAACATATGGCTGTATAGTTCCTTCACATCCTTCAGGATCCTTCCAATCTAATACCATAGCACTTCTATGGGGATTAGTTGCCACTCCTAGGCCTCGAAGCGTTTGAGTGGCTTGTGGTAATGGCCAATGTTTTGGCCATTCTTGAAGAGATATGATGCTAAGGTCAGCACCTGTGTCCAGTAGCCCATTAAACTCGTGACCCTGAATATTTAGTTTTAGCATTGGGCGAGAATCTAAATTTAAAGACAACATAGCCCAATCTACACCTGTGGAGCCTAATCCCTTAGAACGTCTTTCTACATTATGACTAGAGAACTTATTATGTAGGCTGGGTATTATTAACAACTGTGCTATTCTATCTCCAGGTGAAATTACTGATATACCTCCTGGAGAACTAGCTATAATTTTTATTTCACCTACATAATCGGGATCAATTACCCCAGGACTTATCATAAGTCCTTTTAATGTAGATGAACTACGTCCCAATAATAAGCCTACTGTTCCTTGGGGAAGAGGTCCTTTTACTCCTGTAGGAATGATTTGAACTCCCATCTCTGGAGTTAGTACTGCTCTGGCAGAGGCGCAGATGTCCAACCCTGCGCTCCCTCGGGTTTGTCTGATGAGGGATTTAATGGACAATGTGTCCTGGGCACCACCCTGATGGTGTTGCTGGGATCCTCCACTGCCCCATATATTTGTGGTTGTGGGCCCCGGAGCATTGGGCCCCCCAGTCCATTTTTTGGCAATGAAGCCTGTTGCCTTTCTCCACAATATCATGGGTAAATACCTGATCCTTGTCCGTTTTTTGATAAAGGAGTACCTTCTATGGTGGTTTGAGAACGGCATTCATTAGCCCAATGTCTCCCTCTACGGCGTCATGGGCAAATACCCGGTATTCTATTCCTTTGATTTCTAGTTTTGTTAAACCCTCCTCTTATTGGGCAACTCCTTTTAAAATGTCCTGTTTGTTCACAATTATAGCATGTTTCTGGCCTGGCATCTAAAGCATGTTGTACTGCAGCTGCCAAGACTTGCCCTTGTTCATTAATATCTCTACATAATTTAATATATGTATTTAAGTCTTCATGTCTCCATGGTCTAATAACTTCTCTGCAGCAACGATTTGCTTGGTCATAAGCCAGTTGTTTTATTAATGGCATTGCTTGATCTGTATCCCCAAAAATTTTGGCGGCTGTTTGAATAAGCCTATCTACAAAGTCAGCATAAGGTTCATTAGGTCTCTGTATTACCTTAGATAGCTGACCTTGTAAATCTCCATGTCCTTGTAAAGTCTTCCATGCCCTAACTGCATATGCAGCAATTTGTGCATATATAGCAGGATCATATTCAATTTGTTGCCATTGACCCTCATAAGGTCCTTTTCCTAACAGCATATCTAGATTTCTTTGAGGGTAACTGGCTGCTGCATTTCACCTAGCTGTCTCCATGCAAAATTCCTCATTGGCAACCTTCCATAACAAATATTGTCCTCCATTTAGCACAGATTTACACATGCTAGCCCAATCTGCTGGCATCATGTCCAAGTTAGTAATGGACTCGACCATGCTTACCGTGAAGGGAGCTTGAGGACTATAGGTTGTTACAGCCTCCTTTAACTGCTTCACTGTTTTAAAATCTAAAGCACGGTGAATTTGCTGCCCTCCTACCTGTTCAAGTACAGGGCATGCCAATCTTTGAGGTCCTGTCTCAGGATCCCACTTATCAACTACGGGGTTTGAGGGCCACTCAGCTGTTTCCATTGGTGGGGCTGATGGTTGAATTACACCCTCTGGTAATAAAACGGAGTTAGTAACAGCCTCTTGGTGTGGCCTTTTTTCCTAATAACCCCTTTTCCTTTAAATTTTCTTCCTCTCTCTGACTAGCTCGAGAGACCTTCTCTTTTGCTTGATCTAAAATGTCTTTCTCCATGGTCTGAATCTCTAACAATTTACTTAACACCTTTTCGGTTTCTTTTTTACTAATTTCTAATCTTCTATAAAGATAACACAACCCAATAAGATAACACAAAACAAAACCGCAACTGAATGAAACAAAAACTGAATAAAAATTTGCTGTATCAATTTTCTCTTTCTCCGGGCTGACAAACTTCAAATCTTGAGCCAACCATTTTTCCCAGTTTGCCTGAGAAATTTCTAGGGACAGGCAGCTTGAAACAAAAAAGAAATAAATCAAAACAAGAACACATTGTTTTTTGAAATGGTCACCCATTCTCTCGCCTTCCCTCAGGGGCGAGGAATTTCACTTACCTCCAAGTTTCAGACGCTCCGTGTACGGACCACCAAAATGCCAATGTCTTGGCTGGGCACAAGATCACGAGCCACTCACAGCTTTGTAGATTCAAACAGCAATTCTTTATTCCCGAACTCACACCAGCCTCTACACACGTTCTGGGGCAATCCCAGTTCTGCTGCCGCCCAATTCACCTACTCCATGAGGCTTTCTTCCCAAAATCCTTTCTTAATCTCTCAAGAACTCAACGGGAGCTCAGGCAGCAGGAACACCCTAATCCCGGCAGCAATAATCTTCAACCTCCAACTTCCCTAAAACCCCTATTGTCTTAAACCGGGAACGCCCTAAACCCAAGGACCGGGATACTTCCTCAAACCTGATCAGCTCTAAACCCGGATCCGCCTTGGTCCTTGAGCAAGGTCACCTTACATGCAATTTCAACAGCGAAATACATTTAACATGGGGTACGCTAGCAAGGAAATTTTGATGCATCATTCCTACTTGGCAATGGCCCTCAGCATTCTTTAAAGGTCTTATAGAACTCAGCTGTGTATCCATCTGGTCCTGGGCTTTTCTTGGTTGGTAGGCTTCTGATGGTGTGCTCTATTTCCTTGCTTGAAATTGATCTTTTAAAATTGTGTATATCATCCTGACTTAGTTTGGGTATATCATATGCCCTAGAAATTTGTCTACACCTTCAATATATTCAATTCTCAAAATAATTTCTAATTATTTTCTGTATTTCTATAGTGTCCATTATGATATTTCATTTTTCATCACAGATGTTAGTAATTTGAGTTTTTTCTCTCCTTGTCTTTGTTAGCATGGCTAATGATTTTTTTAAAAGAACCAACTTTTGATTTTGTCATTTTTTTCAATTGTTTCTTTCATTTTAATTTCATTGATTTCAGATCTGATTTTAATTATTTACTGTCTTCTACTGCTTTGAGGGTTGATTTGTTCTTCTTTTTCTAGGGCTTTGAGAGATAATGTTCAGTCATTTATTTGTTGAATTTTTCTTCTTTGAAGGAATGAACTCCATGCAATGAACTTTCCTAGCACTGCCTTCATAGTGTCCCAGAGATTTTAATATGCTGCATCAGTGTTCTCATTTACCTCTAAGAATTTTTTAATCTTCTCCTTGATATCTTTTGCAACCCATTTTTCATTCATTAACATATTATTTAGTCTCCAGTTGTTGGAGTAGCTTTTATTTTTTGTTTTATCATTTATTTCTAATTTCATTGCATTGTGGTCTGATAGAATACAGGGTACTATCTCTATTTTTTGTATTTATTAAGAGTTGCTTTGTGGCATAATATATGGTGCATTTTAGAGAAGAATCTTGCTGAGAAAAAAGTGTATTCTCTCATTGATGTATAAAATATTCTGTATAAGTCAGTTAAGTGTAAGTTATTGATTGTATTATTGAGTTATATAGTTTTGTTTTTTTTTTTTTGTTTGTTTGTTTTACTTTTTTTCTGGAAGATCTATCCAGTGGTGAAAGAAGTATGTCAAAGTCACCCAGAATTATTCTGTTGTGGTCTATTTGACTCTTGAACTTGAGAAGAGTTTGATTGATGAAGTAGATTTTCCATTGTTTGAGGTGTATATATTTATAACTGTTAAGTCTTGTTGATGTATGGTTCCCTCAAGCAGTATGAAATGTCCTTCTTTATCCATTTTGATTAACTTTGGCTTGAAGTCTATACAAGGCTAGAAACCCCTGCTTGTTTATGCAGACCATGTGAGTGGTATATTTTATCCCAACCTTTTACGTTGAGTCTATGGACATCTTTTCCTATGAGTCTCTTGAAGGCAGCATATTGTTGGGTATTTTTTTAAATCCAATCTACCATTCTGACTTTTGATTGATGAGTTTAGGCCATTAACATTCAGAGTTATTATTGAGACATGATTTATATTTCTGGTCATTTTTTATTATTTTTGGTATTTAAATTGACTTAGTTTCTCCATGGGTTGGCCTTTCCTTTATTGTAGTTCTTCCCTTTGTAGACTTTCATTGTTGTTTTCCATTTCCTCCTTGTGGAATAATTTGCCAAGAATGTTCTATAGTGCAGCCTTTCTTGCTGTAAATTCTTTTAGGTTTTGTTTATCATGGAATATTTTTATTTTGTCATCAAATCTGAAGCTTAATTTTGCTGGATATGATTCTTGGTTGAAGGGCTGAGGTTATGGCTCAGTGGTACCATGCTCACCTGGCATGTGTGAGGCACTGGGTTTGATCCTCAACACCACATAGATTTAAATAAATGAAATAAAGGTGTTGTGTCCATCTATATCTCAAAAAAAATTATTGGTTGGCATCCATATTCTTTCAGAGCTTGGTATATGTTGCTCCAGGATCTCCTGGCTTTGAGGGTCTGGCTTGAAAAATCTGCTGAGGTACAAATTGGTCTCCCCTGTATGTAATCTGATTCCTCTCTCTTGTGGCCTTTAAAATTCTATACTTATTCCGTAGGCTAGGCATTTTCATTATAATGTATCTTGGTGTAGATCTGTTGTCATTTTGTACATTTAGTGTCCTATAGGCCTCTTGTATTTGATTTTCCAATGCATTCTTCATGCTTGGGAAAGTTTCTGAAATTATTTCATTGAAGAGATTGTACCTTCCTTTGGTTTGAATCTCTGAACCTTCCTTATCCTAATAAATCATAAATTTTGTCTTTTGATGTTATCCCATAATTCTTGGATGTTCTGTTCTTGGTTTCTTACATCTTCACTGTGAGGTCAATTTTATTTTCAAGATTGTATATTTTATTTTCATTGTCTTAGGTCCTGTATTCCAAGTGATCTAGTATGTTGGTGATGCTTTCTATTGTTTTTTATTTGGCTTATTGTTTCTTTCATTTCAAGGATTTCTGTTTGGGTTTTTTTCAGAATCTCTATCTCTTTCTTTCTTTTTTTTAATTATTTATAATTTTAATATGCAATTTTTTAAAAATTGTTCTTTTTAGATATACATGACAGTAAAGATTAGACATGCAATTAATTATCTTGAAGACCTATAAGAGTTTAACTATTTATTTTTTTTATTATTAGTTGTTCAAAACATTACAAAGCTCTTGACATATCATATTTCATACATTTGATTCAAGTGGGTTATGAACTCCCATTTTTACCCCGTATACAGATTGGAGAATCACATCGGTTATACATTCACGTTTTTACATAGTGCCATACTAGTGTCTGTTGTATTCTGCTGCCTTTCCTATCCTATACTATCCCCCCTCCCCTCCCTTCCCCTCCCATCTTCTATCTCTACCCCATCTACTGTAATTCATTTCTTTCCCTTGTTTTTTCCCCTTTGCCCTCACTTCCTCTTATATGTAATTTTGTATAACCATGGGGGTCTCCTTCCATTTCCATGCAGTTTCCCTTCTCTCTCCCTTTCCCTCCCACCTCTCATCCCTGTTTAATGTTAATCTTCTTCTCATGCTCTTCCTCCATGCTCTGTTCTTAGTTGCTCTCCTTATATCAAAGAAGACATTTGGCATTTGTTCTATCTCTTTCTTGAAGTAATCTCTTGCTACCTGTATTTGCTATCTTATCTCTTTGTTGGAGTGATTAATTTTTGCCTGTTTCTGCTCAATCATGACATTCTTTAATTGACAGATCATTTTAGTTATGTATATTTTGAACCCCTTCTCTGACATTTCATCTATTGCACTATCTATGGATTCTATTGTTGTAGTATCTTGGTTTGTTTGGGGCACTTTCCTTTCTTGTTTTTTCATGATGTCTATGTTGTCTTCCTCTCTTGCAGTGTAGATCTGAGGTATTAGAGCTTCTGCCCTATTGTCTTATAGTGTCCTTGCAGGTTACCAATAAACCTCACCTTTAAGGGGGAGATAAATATTACAGCACTCATATGCCCTAGAAATTTATCTACAGATCATTTAGCTTCTATTTTTACATTTACCATTTTGTCATTATTATTAGAAATGATGCGTTTGGTTGTCTTCTACCATATAGTCAATAGGTTTGTGTAATGAAAGGGAGGACCGGGGGGTTGGCTGAGATGTTTATGAGTTAGGATGTGAGAATATGGAGGTATTAGTTTATATAACTAGTGAAAGGGTAATCATAAGAAGTTGACTGTTAGTAGGAGAAACAAGAGAGGTAACCCCATGCAAGACTCCCTGTTACCTCAGCAACAGGATAACTGTTAGCACCCCTAGTATAGATACCTCTGGTACAGCCAGGTCCACAGGGACCTTGGTGATGTTTTACCAGGTCCTTATTGTCCCTTGATAGAAGCAGTGATGTTACTGTTTCATGGCAGCAGCAGCCTCAAGCCTATATGTACCCCAATATTGGCCTTTGGAGCCATGCTTTGGTGAAAAAGAAACCCCAGCACAGGGTGCCTTTCTCTGGGTCTCCAGGGCATGTGGAGCTGGA
Source organism: Spermophilus citellus (assembly GCF_964194105.1). Taxonomy (NCBI): domain Eukaryota; kingdom Metazoa; phylum Chordata; class Mammalia; order Rodentia; family Sciuridae; genus Spermophilus; species Spermophilus citellus. The sequence continues at coordinate 114,121,491 of NC_138190.1, read as the reverse complement.
GCGAGACTCTCTCTGGGTCATTGGGCCATGTAGAGCTCTCATCTTTATTCTTGTTTATGCATTTGTTAAAAAGAAAATTCCTTAGACCCATTAAATTTAGTAGAGTTTATTGAAGGAAAGCAAAACAAAACCAAGAATTGCTAATTGGGCAACTTCTAGAGCCAGCACATCCAGCCAATGATGTGATCAGACAGCTAATTTCCAATATTTAATCTTATGAATAATGTGAATACTTGTGTACAAAATTTTTGGGTGGACATATGTTTCAAATCCCTTGGGAATAAAACTTCTGGGTTTCTATAATAACTCTACATTTGACCTTTTCAAAAATTGCCAAACATTTTTCCAAGTGATTGCACATTTTACATTCCTACGAGCAATATATGAATGTTCCAAATTCAAATCCTAACCAATACACTTTTTGTCTATCTTTTGGATTCTAGCCATCTTGGTGTATGTGAAGTAGTATCTCACTGTAATTTTTTATTAAAACCTTTCACATGCTTATGGGCTATTTTATAACATCTCTGGGGAAATATCTACTCAAGTCCCTTGTTCATATTTTAATTGACTTGTTTCCCTATTTGCTTTTTTAATGTGTAATAATTCTACATTTTTATGAGATAAATCATGATATTTCAATGAAGATATATAATGTATATTGATCAAATCAGGGTAATTAGCATTTCCATCTTATTATTACTTTGTATTTCCAGTCTTCAAACTCCTCCTAGTTATTCAGAAAATATATATTAAGGTTATTGTGAACTATAGTCACCCTTGTACTGTGTAACACTAGAACATTTTTCTTCTGTGTTTTATTACCTCTTATCTAATGTCTTTTTATATGACCATTGTCTGAATCTTATGCCATCAGAATTTACTCCTTTGCCTTTGTATGTATACATTGTTACATTTAATATTAAATATCTAATGCATGCATTATAGGGGACACATCCATATAATAATTTTTATTAACATGCATTAATTATACATATTAATGGGATTAAACATGATATTTCAATATGCATATAACATGCACTAATCAAATCCAATCTTCCTTTGTCCACCCTCCCTCTCCTCCCCAAACTCTATAGTTATTATTCTTACAGGTCAACTTTTTTAGTTTCCACATGTGAATGAAAACATGCAGCATTGTGTCTGGGTTATTTCACTTAACGTAATTTCCCCTGAATTCCACTGATTTTGCTGCAAGTGATAGTATTTCTTCCTTCTTTTTAACTGAATATTACTTAATTGTATAGATACACATTTTCTTTATCTGTTTACCTATTGATGAGCATCTAGACTGATTCTATATCTTAACTGTTGTGAATATTGTCATAATAAATATGTGAATATAGATATATCTTTTACATATTGATTTAATTCCCTTTGGAGATATATATATATATATATATATATATATATATATATATATATATATTATATTCTGTTTTCTATTCTATTTTGTTTTCTATTCTGTTTTCAATAATGATTGTATTAGTTGACATTCTCTCCAACATTATACAGGTGTTCTACTCATCCTCACCAGCATTTTATAATATTAATTATTACATGGTGTTAGATAGTATCTTATTGTGGTTTTGGTTTTATTATATTGAGGGACACAATTATCCAATCTACCTGAAATCTTTTCTGGAATGAGAAAGGAAAAATCATGGTTTGAATGTGTCCCAATGCCACAAATTTTGTTTATGTTTTCATTTGGAAAAAAAATATAAAGCCCTCATTTAAATACCAAACCAGATTCCCCTTTTTCACCTGTGCTACCATCAGGAACTTGAAAATATGTCTTAGGACTAGCTTTCCAAAGACTCAAGAGACAAAGAGAAAAGCCCTTATACCTGGGAGCTTTCTTAAGTTTACCCTGGAGTAGAAGCTTAGTCAGTGCAAAAGGGTACTCTTTATCCTAATCTCCCCAGCTCTCTAGAGTTCTGCCTACTAACAGAACATAATTGCAGGATCATCTCTTCTTAGTGTCTGAGTCAATATTGACATAGGAATATCATATGCCAATAGCTTTCCATACTATAGTTTTTCCTCTGATTCTCAATTTACATTTTGTGGATTTTTGAATATAGTTTTGAATATAGACTGAATTTAAATGTATGTTCTCAGGACATTTTCAGGGTAGTTTCATACTTTGCTTCCAGCATTTACCTTCAATACTTCACTGCTATCCAAATTCAGGACTTGATGTTCCAGAATAAATCCTGGTTTCTTCATAGGCCCTGAATAACAGAAGTTTCCTTTGAAATGATAAATAAGACAATGCGTCTCTGAAGGAGATCATAATTCACTTTGATCTCAAGGAAAAGTAATGAATTTGAATTCCAGAACACAACCTGATATCTTAACTGACTCTTGGTGGGCTTCTTTTCTGGAATACAGTGTATCTGGTCCTCTGCAACAAGTGGTCAGATGAAAAGGAAGCTACAAAGCTGAAACAGAACACAAATCAATTACTAATTTGTGACAAAAGTCTGGTGATACAGGTAGATGGGACTTAACTCTACTAGTAATATTTTCCCTTGAGATTTCAGTCCAGAAGTTTGGAACACTCATGACTCTTGAGTTGTTTATAGAGGATTATCTTTCAGTATTGATCACACTAAAGAGATGTAATCTCCTTGATGTTTCTTTCTGTAAGGCATCAAAATTATATGTTCAGAAAATATTATTTTGTTTCAATAACTACTCTTTGTTTTTTTAGGAAGCCTAAGATTAGTAGTATCTGAAGAATAAAAGCATAATTAATAAGAGGATTTTCAACTACTGGCATACCTATCACTAATGACAATCTAGTTGTACAAAATTTATACATGTCAGGGCCTGTGTTTGGAATAACCATCAGTTAAAGTAAATTGAACCTATTGGTTAAGTGTAAAGCAACATAATAGACGGTAGTTTGTTACTAATTCAACAAATATTTATCCAGCAACTTCTATATACGGGGTGTTCAAAGAATTGGGGATTTAACGTTATAAGAAATAATCAGAGGGCTGGGGTTGTAGCTCAGTGGTAGAGCACTCAACTAGCACCTACAAGGCACTGGGTTCAGTCCTCAGCACCACATGAAAATAAATAAAATAAAGGTATTGTGTCCAAATACAACTAAAAAATAAATATTTTAAAAAAGGAATAGGCAGGAAAGTTCCTTGATAATGGGGATTTTAAATGAAGTGTTTTTTCTCTGAAATTTTAATTTCAGATAATCATAAAATAAGAATAATCAGAAAATAAGTATACAGAGCCATAAAATTCTGAGTTTGAAATCTGACTTTATCACATACTACCTCAATGACTTTTGGCAGGTTAATCAACTAGTTTCTCTTAGAATCAATTTTCATATATATCAGTTAGATGTGATGAAAACTAGAAAGTTATTATGAGCATGGAATGAGAAAACATATGTAAACTTGCTAGTATAAGAAAACAACACCCATTCTTTCCTTATGAAAATCAAAGAGGCATATGTACTATTCTCCTTTGGCACCACATACTCTTTCCCATCATTTTTGTTCTGCATTGGAAATATATTTCCTCTTATTTTATTAAAATCTTCATAAATGTGCTTTTAGTAATCTTAATTCTGTTCATGTATTGATCATCTACTTTGTGCCAGGAAAATATGCTAAATTCTGGAAATACATAAATGAATCACAGAATTCTTCCCTCATGTTTCTCACAGTCCAGTAGAAGAAACAGCAAAAAAATCCATGTAATATGCTATCATCCATGACACATCCATGGTTCTGTGAAGGAACATAGGAGTCATTAATGGAGAAAGAAAAGCCATCCTGGAGAAAGAGAAGGTCAGTGATGGCTTCCTGAAACACATTTTACAAAGAACAATGAATAACTTCCTAAAATGGGATATTCATTGAACCAGAATTCCTTTTATCTTAAGCTGAAGGCTGTTCACACTTATGCCTGGGACAGCACATTTATATTAATTCATAAGTACACCATTTGTGTAATAGCTCCTCCAAAGCACTCTATCAAGTGAGGGTCTTAATAGACTTGTTCAAGAGAATAGACATCTCCATTGTACCTTCAAAGACAATGATTTATGATTGTAATTTTAGAGAGGCATCATTTTACAGTTTGATAGTTATTATTCTTGGTGAAGTAGCCGAGACAGGAGACAGCTTTAAAAATACAGGTGTTTTGGTCCCACGAATAATTAATTAATTTAAAGTCTTTAGAGATGAGGTCCAAACATCTGTGTTTTTAACCATTGCCCAAATAATTCAGATGCATAGTGAATGTTAAAAATAAGCACTATAGGGCTGTGGTTGTGACTCAGTGGAAGAGCACTTGCCTAGCATGTGTGAGGCACTGGGTTCAATTCTTGGTAACACATTTAAAAAAACAAATAAAATAAAGACATTGTGTCCATCTATAACTAATAAAATATTTAAAAAAATAAGCACTACCATGGGATAAACAGCTTTCACAGGACATGTGTTTTCTTCATGGCTTAGTAACAAACTTTCCCTGTGATTTGAGTGAGTCATTTCATCTTTCTTGTCCTTAATTTCCTTGTATGCAATATGAGACAATCTCCAAGGTCTGACATTCTCATACCATGGCTCTCTTCCCTTATTTCTGGACAATATTTCTCCTGGTCACTTACTACAGTACACGTTTTGATATTTTGATTGCTGTACTATTTACTTTATTCCAACACATGGTAATTCTCAAATTGATTTATACTGTGGAAGAAAATTAACATCCTCAAGGAAAGGTTTTGGCCAAAGCAAGTTTTTGAAGACTTATGCAATGAAATCAAATATAATAACACTTGAGAGAACATTTTTTCATGTAATGAGAAAATCCAGATTGTGATATATTGGAAGAGGTTACTCTCTAAGGGGCTATACAATTATAGATGGAGAACAGTTAGAGCAGCCAGTCTTACTATCTACTTAGAACTTAGCCTACAGGGAAACTGAAATTTTTTGATGCTAAACATACTTTATGCATATGTTTCTGGGAAGGTGAACTAATCAAGAGGACTTGCTGGTTTGGATAAATTTAAAGTTTTCTTCTTCTAAAATATACTTGTAAAAACAATCATATGTAATCTATTGTGTACAGGTCCATATCCAATGATTCTATAAAATATATTAGTATTATTTTAAACTACAAATTCTGTGCTCTCTATAAAGTGCTGCTGGCATGAAAATATGATCAACTGTGCTGCAAGTTTTGAAAAAAATCTAATCCGCTGAAATGGCCTGATCATCTCTAATGTATTCCCAAGGAAAGAATATAGTTGATGAGTCAGAATGCTTGTCAATTTTTCCAGACCTTGAGGTCAATAAGCAATGCTGTTTATAGCACTTCATCTAGTGAGGGCAGGAAGAAATCATTGATGGGGAATACAGCATGATTGGAAAGAAAGCAGAAATGTGCAACCCCCTAATGTGCTTTAGTTACCTCATTCAAGGTTACTCAAACTGGAAATAGTAGAACAAACATTATAATATAACTGAAATCCAAGGTAAGTAAGGATGGCTTTTTGAAGAGAGCTCAAGTTTCTAGGCCCCAATAAATTGGTTCCAAGCCTGAGAGAATGACTTATGAACTGTGAAAGACAGATTCAGATACTCAAACTCATGGAGAAATTTAGAGGACTGAGAAATCATGATTAAATTTTCTCATTCCCTTTTGCTGACAAAAAAACATTCAAAGCTGTATACACATAGGACAAGTTTGCCCAGTGGAATAAGCATGAACTTTGGAATGACATGAATGTGACTATCACTGCTATACAACTGTGCCCTAGAGGATAACATTTCTCAGCTTCACTTTTCTCAAGAGTAAAATAACAGTAAAATATCAATATAGTGGTATTATTGTATGGAAAGAAAATAATATATTAAAAAGCCCATAATAAAGCTTGATAGATCATAGGTATTCAATAAGTGACAGTTCCCCTATTATAAAAGTACTTTGTGTATTAGGCTTGCTTACTTTTGTGCACATTCTTGAGTTTATGGGAGCCCTAAAGAAATACATTCTGTGAAGGTACATCATAAATAAAATTTATACCAACCTGAATATGACCTGTGCATTGAGTTGAATAAACTTCTGAAATTCCATACTAACATAAAGTAAAATGAGGTTTTTGCCTTCCAGGGAAAGATGTCTTGAAAGAAGTATTTTTAAAAATTATACTAAATTATTTAATGTATTGGATACTCATAGCTAGAAAAAAAAATCCCTGGGTGGTTGAATGAAATAAAAAAAAGTTATCATTGGTTTTGATACATCTTAAACAACTATTAAAGTATTAAACTATTATCCTTACTGCTATTTGTGGGGATGGGTGGCTGATACTGGGCAGGAAGCATTATTATCTGCATGTCTTGCAATTCATGCAACAATGCTCAATAGTAATGATATATGTGTGTATTTTGAAAAGTAATTTGAAAGGAAATATAAAGCAAAGATGTAGACTATCATTATCATAAGCCCCTTTTGAAGCTATAAGACTCAAAGGTCTGATGACAGAAGGGTATCCACAGCATAAAAATAGATGTTATTGAATATATACTATGTTTTTTGATAGTTTAGCTTTGGGAACTGGTGTTGGAAAATTCCTTTCTTCTTTAATGTGAGTACCTTCACTTCACACAAAACAGGTGCTCAAATAAGCATTCATTTAATACTTAATTGAATGAATTAATAAAGAATATATTTTATAGCTGGCTACAAAAATGTTCAGTATATATATACAATTGTGTGCAAAGCAGATCATTGTTGCTCAGACTGAAGCATTATTTGGTGATCAAAGTTAGTAAATTTTCAATATACATTGAAATAAGGATATTGGTAATGTAAATAAGTTTAAATCTGAATTAAGGTAAGTGAAATAAGATATTTGTTATATTTCTTTGAATACATTTAAACTCAAGCCATGAAAATCTAGCATTTCTGATTTGGGAAAAAACAAACTAGTTGTAGCTTATTGGCAGTTGGTTTTATAGGAAGTAATTAAATATCCCTGAATCTGATAGTCCCTGTGCTCAGTCCATTCAGGTTGCTATAGAAAAATACCATTGGCCAGGTACATTATAAACAATGAAAATTTGTTTCTCACAGTTTGGGAAGTATAAGTAAATCTGAGTTCACTATGCCAGCATGATTAGGTCCTGGTGACACTCTTCTTGGTTGTAGACTGCCTTCTTGCTATGTCCTCATATCTCAGAAGGAGCAAGAGAGTTCTCTGAGGACCCTTTCATAAGGGCACAATTTTTTTGTGAGGTTTTTACCCTGGTGACCTAATCACCTTCCAAAGGGCCTACATACTAATACCATCACATTGAGAATTAGGATTTCAATATAAAAATTTTCAGAGGATTCAAACATTTAATTCATAACATTATATCTTTTTTTTAAATATTTATATTTCAGATGTAGTTGGACACAATACGTTATTTTATTTATTTATTTATTTTTATGTGGTGCTGAGGATCAAACCCAGGGCCTCACAAGTACTAGGTGAGCAATCTACTGCTGAACCACAACTCCGGGCCCCATAACACAATATCTTTAAAGATGGATTTCACTAGTTTTTAAATTTCCTTCTAACACTTTAAAAATCTACATAATATTATAATTCTATAATGCTACTAGATCATTGTTGTATGGGTTATCAAAACTCACATCTATTTTGAATAGAGCTGATGAAAATGGCCATTCTTGCCTTGTTCCTGATTTTAGAAGGAAAATCTTTGTTTTTTTCTTCAGTGAATATGTTAGCTGTGGGCTTGTCATATATGACCTTAATTATGTGGCTAAATATTCCTTCTAAACCAACTTCATTGAGAATTTTTATCATGAAAGAATATTGAATTTTGTCCAAATTTAATGTACATATTGGCACAATAATATGTTTTCCCCCTAATTCTTTTAGTATAGCAAATCACATTTCTTGGTTTTCATATGATGAACGAACTTTGCTTGCTGGGACCAAATTTCACTTGATCATAGTGAATGATCATTTTAATGTTATTTTGAATATGGTAATGGTAATCTTAGAGAAATTAGGCCAGAACAAGAAACAAAATGCATCTAAATAGGAAAGAAAGAAATAAAAATTATTTGTTTGCTGATGGTGTGATCTTATATAGAGAAAATCCTAAAGACTCCACCAAAAATGATTAGCATTGATAAATAATTGAACATAGATTTTCAGGATGCAAAACCAACATACAAAAATCAGTAACATTTTTTGTATACTAATAACAAACTATCTGAAAAATAAATCAAGAGATCAATTATACTTACAATAGTAGAAAAGAAATTAAAATACTTCAGAGTAAATTTAACCAAGGAAGTCAAAGATCCATACACTGAAACTATAAACATTGATAAAAGAAATTACAGTGACACAAGTAAATGGAAAGAAACCCTTTGATAATGGAATGAAAGAATAAACATTGTTAAAATATTGATACTACCAAAAAATCTATAGATTTGATGTAATCACTATCACATTTCTCATTTTATTCTTCAGAAAAATACAGTCCTAAAATTTGTATGGAACCACACAAGACATGAATAGATAAAGCAATATGAAGAAGAAAGAAAAGCTTGAGGCAATACATTACCAAAATTGAAAATCTATCACAAAGCTGTAATAATCAAAATATCATGGCATTGACATAAAACAGAAATACAGACCAACTAACAGAGAACTGAAAAATAAACCCATATATTTACAGCCAACTAATTCTTGGCAAAGGTGCCAAAATCATGCACTGGAGAAAAGACAATCTCTAATAAATGGTGCTATGAAAACTGAATGAATATCCACATGCAGAAAATTGACCCTTATCTCTCACCCTGTACAAAAATCAACTAAAAATGGATCAATTAGATGAATGTAAGAATGAAAATTCTGAAACTACTAGAGGAAAACAAAGGGGAAGCACTTCAAGTTATTGGTACAGACAATGATTTTCCACAAGTGCAGGAAACAAAAGCAAAAATGAATGACTGAGATTGCACCAAACTAAAACGTTTCTGCACAATAAAAGGAAACAGAAAACAGAGTGGAGAGACTACCTACAGAATGGGAGAAAATCTGTGCCAGATATTCATCTGCCCATGGGTTAATATCCAGAATAAATGAAGTACTCAAAACACTAAACAATAAGAAACAAGTGAACCAATTTAAAATTGGGGGAAAGATCTGAATATATACTTCTCAAAAGAGGAAATATAAAGGGCAATAAACATATGAAAAATGCTCAATGTAATTAGCTATCTGGGGAATGAAAATCAAAATCACAATGAGATATCATCTCACCCAAGTTATAATGGCTATTATCAAATAAAATTTTTAAATGACAAATACTTGCAAGAATGTGAAGGAAAACTCTTATACACTGTTGGTGGAAATGTAAATTATTACAGCCACTGTGGAAAATAGTATGGAAGTTCCTTAAAGAACTAAAAATATATCTATCATATGATCCAGATATACCATTCCTGGCTTTATATCCTGAAAAAATGAAGTCAGCACACATGTCCATGTATATTGTGGCACTATTCATAATAGCTAAGATCACATTAGCTAAGATCATACTCTCCATTAGAGATTATTGTGTGTATGTATTTATGTACATACATGTATACATGTGTATATATGTGTGATGAATAAGATTATTGTTCAGCCATAAAGAAGAATGGAAGCCTGCCATTGACTGATAAATGCATGGAATTTGAATACAGTATAAGTAAAATAAGCCACACACAGAAAGAAAAGTATGCCCTATTCTCTCTTATATGTGGAGACTAAAAAGTCAATCTGAAAGTAGAATAATGATTACTAGTGACTAGAAATAGTTCTAGAAAGTGGCAGCAAAGTTAGAAGAAGGGTAGGTGGCTATTATCAATGCACCCTGTGTGCATGTATGGAAATATCAAAGTGAACCCCATTACTGTGTGTAATTAATTCACATTAATAAAACATATATTAAAAATCATAAAGAGCTGTTTATTTGAAAAGACAAAATTGATGAACCCTTAGCTAAAGAAAAATAGATGACTCAAACAAATAAAATCAGAAATGAAATGGGAGCCATTACAATCAATACCACAGACACATAAACATTAAAGATTATTACAAACAACTATATACAAACCATTTGGTAATATAGAAAAAGTGAATATTCATAAATATGTACACCTTATCAACATTGAATCATGAAGAAACAAAAACCCAGAACAGACCAGTAACAAGTAATGAAGACTGAATCATTTATTTTAAAAAAGTCTTTTATTAAAGAACAGCCTGCAACCAGATGCCTTTACCTCTGAGATTTTTTTCTTTTTATTTTATTGATTTTGTTATTTTTTAAATTCACAACAGAGGAATGCATTACAATCCTTATTACACATATAGAGCACAATTTTTCGTATCTCTGTATATAAAGTATGTTCATGCCAATTTATACCATTATACATGTACTTTTTTGTATTACAATTCTTAAAACACATGTATACCACAATTTTTCATATCTCTGTTTGTACATAAGGTATGTTGACACCCAATTCAAGTCTTCATACATGTACTTTATATAATGATGACATCACATTCCACCATCCTTTCTAATCCCCAGCCCCCACGCTTTCCCTCCCACCCCTCTTCCCTATCTAGAATTAATCTCATCCTCCCATGCTCTCCCTCCCTACCCCACTATGAGTCACACCCCTATATCAGAGAAAACATTTGGCATTTGTTTTTATGGGGGATTGGCTGACTTCACATAGCATTATCTTCTCCAATGCCATGTCATCCATTTACCTGCAAATGCCATGATTTTGTTCTTTTTTAATGCTGAGTAATGTTCCATTGTGTATATATGCCACATTTTTTTATCCATTCATCCACTGAAGGACATCGAGGTTGGCTCCACAGTTTAGCTATTCTGAATTGTGCTGCTATAAACATTGATGTGGCTGTGTATCTGTAGTAGGCTGTTTTCAAGTCCTTTAGGTATACTCCGAGAAGAGGAATAGCTGGGTCAAATTGTGGTTTCATTCCCAGATTTCCAAGGAATCTCCATACTGCTTTCCAAATTGGCTGCACCAATTTGCAGTCCCACCAGCAATGTATGAGTGTACCTTTTCCCCCACATCCTTGTCAACAATTGTTGTTGTTGTCTTCATAATAGCTGCCATTCTGACTGGAGTGAGATGATATCTTAGAGTAGTTTTGATTTTCATTTGTCTAATTGCTAGTGATTATGCACATGTTTTCATATATTTGTTGACAGATTGTATATCCTCTTCTGAGAAGTATCTGTTCAGGTCTTTGGCCCATTTATTGATTGGGTTATTTGTTATTTATTGTTTAGCTTCTTGAGTTCTTTATATACCCTAGAGATTAGTGCTCTATCTGATGTGTGAAGGGTAAAAATTTGCTTCCAGGATGTAGGCTCTCTGTTCACCTCACAGACTGTTTCTTTTACTGAGAAAAAACTTTTTAGTTTGAATACATCCCATTTATTGATTCTTGTTTTAAATTCTTGTGCTATAGGAGTCTTACTAAGGAAGTTGGGGCCTAATCTCACATGATGAAGATTAGGGCCTACTTTTTCTTCTATTAGTCTCAGAGTCTCTGGTTTAATTCCTAGGTCCTTGATCCATTTTGAGTTTAGTTTTGTGCATGATGAGAGATATGGGGTTCAATTTCATTTTGTTGCATATGTATTTCCAGTTTTCCCAGCACCATTTGTTGAAGATACTATCTTTTCTCCAATGCATGTTTTTGGCACCTTTGTCTAATATAAGATAATTGTAATTTTGGGTGTTAGTCTGTGTGTCCTCTATTCTGTACCATTGGTCTACTGGCCTGTTTTGGTGCCAGTACCATGCTGTTTTTGTTACTATTGCTCTGTAGTATAGTTTAAGGTCTGGTCTAGTGATACCACCTGCTTTGCTCTTCCTGCTTAGAACTGCTTTAGCTATTCTGGATCTCTTATTTTTCCAGATGAATTTTATGACAGCTTTTTTTTATTTCTTTGAGAAATGCCATTGGGATTTTGATCAGAATTGCATTAAACCTGTATAGTGCTTTTGGTAGTATGGTCATTTTGATAATATTAATTCTGCCTATCCATGAGCAAGGTAGATCTTTCCATCTTCTAAGGTCTTCTTTGATTTTTCTCTTTAGGGTTCTGTAGTTTTCATTGTATAGATCTTTTACCTCTTTTGTTAAGTTGATTCCCAAATATCTTATTTTTTGAGGATATTGTGAATGGGGTAGTTTCCCTCATTTCCTCTTAGAGGATTTGTCACTGATATACAGAAATGTCTTTGATTTATGGGTGTTGATTTTATATCCTGCTTCTTTACTGAATTCATTTCATAGTTCTAGAAGTTTTCTGGTGGAGTTTTTTTGGTCTTCTAGGTAAAGAATCATATCGTCAGCAAATAGTGCTAGTTTAAGCTCTTCTTTTTCTATACTTATTCCTTTAATTTCTTTCATCTGTCTAATTGCTCTGGCTAGTGTTTCAAGAACTATGTTGAATAGAAGTGGTGAGAGAGGGCATCCCTGTCTTGTTCCAGATTTTAGAGGAAATGCCTTCAATTTTTCTCCATTTAGAATGATGTTGGCCTGAGGCTTAGTGTAGATAGCCTTTACAATGTTGAGATATGTTCCTGTTATCCCTAGTTTTTTTAGTGTTTAAACATAAAGGGTGCTGTATTTTGTCAAATGTTTTTTCCGCATCTATCTAGATGATCATATGATTTTTATCTTTATGTCTATTTATGTTATGAATTACATTTATTGATTTCCATATGTTGAACCAACCTTGCATCTCTGGGATGAATCCCACTTGATCATGGTGCACAATCTTTTTGATATGTTTTTGTATTCGATTTTCCAGAATTTTATTGAGGATTTTTGCATCTATGTTTATTAGAGATATTGGTCTGAAATTTTCTTTCTTTGAGGTGTCTGTCTGGTTTTGGAATCAGGGTTATATTGGCTTTATAGAATTAGTTTGGAAGTGCTGCCTCTTTTTCTATTTCCTGAGATAAATTAAAGAGTATTGGTATTAGTTCTTCTTTAAAGGTCTTGTAGAACTCAGCTGTGTATCCATCCAGTCCTGGGCTTTTCTTGGTTGGTAGTCTTTTGATGGATTCTTCTATTTCCTCACTTGATATTGGTCTGTTTAAGTTGTGCATATATTCCTGACTCAATCTGGGCAGATCATATGACTTAAGGAATTTATAGATGCCTTCACTGTCTTCTATTTTATAGAAGGATAAGGTTTCAAAATAATTTCTAATTATCTTCTGTATTTCTGTAGTGTCTGTTGTGATATTGCCCTTTTCATCATGTATGCTGGTAATTTGAGTTCTCTCTCTCCTTCTCTTCATTAACATGGCTAAGGGTCTGTTAATTTTATTTATTTTTTCAAAGAACCAACTTTTAGTTTTGTCAATTTTTTCAATTGTTTCTTTTGTTTCGATTTCATTGATTTCAGCTCTGATTTTAATTATTTCTTGCCTTCTATTGCTTTTGCTGCTGATTTGTTCTTTTTATAGGGCTTTGAAATGTAGTGTGAGGTCTTTCATTTGTTGACTTTTTCTTCTTTTAAGGACTGAACTCCATGCAATGAATTTTCCTCTTAGTACTGCATTCATAGTATCCCAGAGATTTTGATATGTTGTGTCTGAATTCTCATTTACCTCTAAAATTTTTTTAATCTCCTCCTTGATGTCTTCTGTAACCCATTGTTCATTCAATAGCATATTGTTCAGTCTCTGTGTGATACAGAAATTTTTATTCTTTATTTTGTCATTGATTTCTAATTTCATTCCATTATGATCTGATCAAATGCATGGTATTATCTCTACTCCTTTGTATTTGCTAAGAGTTGCCCTGTGGCATAGTATATGGTCTGTTTTTGAGAAGGATCCATTTGCTGCTGAGAAGAAAGTGTATCCACTTGATGCTGGTTGATATATTCTGTATATGTCAGTTAAGACTAAGTTAGTAATTGTGGTATTGAGCTCTATAGTTTCTTTATTCAAATTTTGTTTGGGAGATATGTGCAGTGGTGAGAGAGGTGTGTTAAAGGTACCCAAGATTATTGTGTTGTGATCAATTTGACTCTTGAACTTGAGAAGAGTTTGTTTGATGAACATAGCTGCACCATTATTTGGGGCATTTATATTTATGATTGTTATGTCTTGTTGGTGTATAGTTCCCTTGAGCAGTATGTAATGTCCATCTTTATCCCTTTTGATTAACTTTGGCTTGAATTCTACTTTATTTAATATGAGTATGGAGACCACTGCTTGCTTCTGCCGTCCATGTGAGTGGTACGATTTTTCCCAAAACTTTCACCTTCAGTCTGTGTATGTCTTTTCCTATCAGATGAGTCTCCTGTAGGCAGAATATTGTTGGATTTTTTTTTGTTCAATCTGCTAGCCTATGTCTTTTGATTGGTGAATTTAAGCCATTAACATTTAGGGTTACTATTGAAACATGGTTTGTATTTCCAGCCATATTTGTTTATTTAACTTGACTTGGTTTTCCTCTTTGATTAGTTTTTCTTTTAGTATACTCCCTCCCTCTGCTGGTTTTCATTGTTGTTTTGCATTTCCTCTTCATGAAATATTTTGCCAACAATGTATTGTAGTGCCAGTTTTCTAGCTGTAATTAACTTTTGTTTATCATGGAAGGTTTTTATTTTGTCTTCAAATCTGAAGCTTAGTTTTGCTGGATACAAAATTCTTGGTTGGTACCCATTATCTTTCAGAGTTTAAAATATGTTGTTCCAGGATCTTCTAGCTTTCAGGGTCTGTATTGAAAACTGTGCCATTATCCTAATTGCTTTACCCCTATATGTAATCTGATTCCTTTCTCTTGTGGATTTTAAAATTCTCTCCTTATTCTCTAGGTTGGGCATTTTCATTATAATGTATCTTGGTGTGGATCTGTTGTGATTTTGCACATTCGACATCCTGTAGGCTTCTTGGATTTGGATTTCCATTTTATTCTTCATGTCTGGAAAGTTTTCTGATATTATTTCATTAAACACATTGCTCATTCCTTTGGTTTGGACCTCTATGCCTTCCTCTATCTAATAATTCTTAAATTTGGTCTTTTTATGCTATTCCATATTTCTTGGATGTTCTGCTCATGGTTTCTTAACATTTTTTCTGTGCTGTCTATGTTCCTTTCAAGATGATATACTTTGTCTTCATTGTCTGATGTCCTATCTTCTAAGTGGTCTACTCTATTGGTGATGCTCTCATTTGAGTTTTTAATGTGGTTTATTATCTCTTTCATTTCAAGGATTTCTGGTTTTTTTTTTTTTATATAACCTGTATCTCCCTGTAGAGGTGATCTTTTGCTTCTTGGATTTGTTTATGTAGCTCATTGTCAAAGTGATCTTTCACTTTATGTATTTGTTGTATAATGTCTTTGAGATTCTAAAACATGATTCATGTATATCCTGAAATCTTTCTCTGTCCTTTTTTCTGCTGTTGCTTTTAATTCTTCTAATGATGTGTTCTCTTGAATTGTTTGTAATACTTTCTTCCCTTGTCTTTTCATGCTGCTTACATTTCTTTCCAGCTCTGTGGGACTGGTGTGCTGTTCTTTTTACCCTATAGATTTGTAGTGTTCTTGTATGTTCCCAAGATCCTTCCTTTGTGGGGAAGGACAATGTTGATAGTTCCCAATATCAACAATACATCACTTATGAGCAAATTACTGTTATTAAGACATTTATACTTAGTCTCAATGTCTAGAAATTTTGGATTCAATTGTTATTTAAAATATAATCAGTAGTTTCGTAAAAGGTGTACAGCTTCTGGTGGTGGATAGAGAACTGGGGGCCAGGTGTATGATGTTATGTTAAGGGGGAAAGATTTGAGGGTATGGGGTTAATATAACTTAGAAAATTTGGAGGAGAACTCTAATGAAGAGGGTTAGTAGCAGAGGAATAGACAGTAGATAATTTAGTGTAGACAAGTATGTGTGAGGACAGTAGAATGCATAAAAACAAACACATATATGTATTTAGAAAATTACAAGAAGTAAGAATAGTAAAAATTAGGAGGTTGAAAGAGGAAGAGAGGGAGGGAGAAAGATTAAAAAGGAAAGAAAGAGAAAAATGAGAGAGAGAGAAAGAAAAAGGGGGGGCTTATGTAATTCCTCTATATTATATTATTCTGGTGATTCAGTTCTTAAAGCTCTGTTTCATGCAAAGTTCTTGGTTTCACATATGTTGGGGTTGTAAGGATCAGAGAAGGAAGGGTAGAGGAGAAAGAAAGAGGATAAAATGGAAGAGAAGAAAACAAAACAACAACAACAAAAACAAACAAACAAGCAAACTAAAATACTCTTAGAGTTCCATTTTCTTCTCTTCTCTTCCAGTAGGTGGAGTTGTCTATTCCAAGCTTTAGTCTCTGCCCTTAGGGTGGTGGAGGTAACCAGTGTGAGAAGACTTGAGCTCTTCCTCTCCTGCCTGAAGCTTCCCTAATCTTGGTCTCTCTGAGCTGCTCCTGGTTTTTAGACCCCTCCCCTCTCTTACTTATCAGGTCTCAGTTGCAGGTCCTCTCGCCCTCCACCCTCAGATCACACCAGGTGGGCAGCTCCCTAGTTGCACTGCGCTCCTGTTCAACTGAGAGCTGTTTTTGTGTTGGATCACAGCTGGGGGGAGGGGGAGTTGGAAACCAGGTACCTGTTCAGTTGCAGATCCGCGCTGGTAGTTATGCCCACCAAAAGATGGCGAGAAAGGTTTTCCAAGATGGAATCCATCTGTTTCCCATGTCGGGGTGTGTGGTGAGGCAGGGGGAGCTGGGATGTCCTCATGCTGTGGCTAAAATGCAGTCTGGTGACCTGCATGGGAGCGGAACGTAGTCTGGAGTTCTACCACTCTGCAGAAGTACTGATTTGGTGTTTCTGCTCCACCGCTTGAGAGTCAAGCATGTGCTCAAACTGTGGCTTTGGGACCAGAGTCTGTAGTCTTACTGGAAGACAGAGGCTCTGAGTTCTGTGCAGTGTTCACAGCTCTGGTGGATTCTGCAAAAATCTGCTGTATGGGGTCCTGTCACATGCTCTGAGATGTTGTATTCCATCAAGGCGAGACCCTGTGGAGAAACTGCCTGATTGCTTTTTAGGATTCATGCACATAGCAGCCAGAAATGGTATCTCCTCTACTCTGCCATCTTGAATCCTAGCCCATAAGTTGTATTCTTAAGAAGTAAGTCATTTGTCACTGCTGAGCTTTAACAAACATTTAAAAAAGAACTACTGCCAATTCTTCTTAAATTATTCCACAAGTTAGAAGTGGAAGCAATTATTCTAAACTAATGATATGAGTCCACCTTTACCATGATACTAAAATCAGACAAAGAAACAATCAAAATAAAGCTAGAGGCAACTATAATTCATGAAGATAGACTTCAATAAGTTTTCTAGAAAACTGAATCCAACAGAACATTAAAGTTGCAGGATAAAAAATCAGCATACAAAAATCATCACCAGGGGCTGGAGATATGGCTCAAGCGGTAGCGCGCTCGCCTGGCATGCGTGCGGCCCGGGTTTGATCCTCAGCACCACATACAAAGATGTTGTGTCCGCCGAGAACTAAAAAATAAATATTAAAAATTCTCTCTCTCTCTCTCTCTCTCTCTCTCTCTCTCTCTCTCTCTCCTCTCTCACTCTCTTTAAAAAAAATCATCACCATTGCTATATGTCAATGTTAAATTATCTGAAATAGCAATCAAGAAAGCAATCCCATCTATAGTGACTACAAAAAATAAATATGAATCAATTCAACCCAAAAGGTAAAGGTTCTTTATAATAAAACTATAAAACACTGATGAAAGAAATTGAAGAGGACACAAAGCAATGTAAAGATATTCTGTTTTTTGGATCAAAATGATGAATATCATTAAAACTTTGATAGAATCCAAAGTGACCTACAGGTTCATCACAACACTTGTCAAGATACCAATGACATTTTTCACAAAACTAGAAAAGACAATCCTAAAATTTGTGGAAACACACACACACACACACACACAGCCCAAAACAAACAAACAAAAACCCCTAAATAGTCAAAGCCATATTGAGCCAAAAGAACAAATAAGAAATCATTATACTGACTTCACCATATACTACAAAGTTGTAGTAACCAAAACAACATGGTATTAGCATAAAAATGGCACATGGACCAATGGAACAGACTAGAGAGTCTAGATGTAAACCTATGGCCAAATGATTTTCAATAAATGTCCTAGAACTTGAAGTGCAGAAGACAGTTTTCAATAAATGGTGCTGGAAAAATTATACACCCACATACAAAAGTACCCAAAAGAAGTATAAAATTTTAATTTGTCAAGTAAAAAGTAAAAACAAAACTGAATCTTAGTTTCATTGTTTTTCTATCCTTTATTTCACTTATTTCTGCTCTAATATTTTTCATTTCCTTAGTTCTGCTAACTTTGGACTTTGTTTTTCCAATTCCTTAAAGTATAAATTTTGGTTGTTGATTTATGATTTTCCTTCTTTTTAAATGTAGGCATGTATTGCTATAAAATTTCTTCTTAATACTGCTGTGCTTCATCCCATATGTTTTGCTATGATGTGTTTTCTTTTTCATTTGTCTTGAGACATTTTCTAATTTCCCTTTTGATTTCTTTGTTGACCCATTTGTCATTCAAGAGTGTGCTGTTTAAAGTTTACATACTTGTGAATTTTCCAATTTTCCTTCTGTTATTTGTAGTTTCATTCCATTGTGGTCAGAAAAGATATTTGGTATGATTTCAGTCTTTTTAAATTTGCTAAAACTTGTTTGGTGACCCAACATTTGTCTGTTCTGGAAAATGCTTAGTGTGTGCTAGAAAAGAATGTGTATTCTCTTGTCCTTGGGTGAATGTTGCTTATATGTCTGTTAGATCCATTTAGTTTATACTGCTATTCATTTTCAGCCCCTTAATGATTTTCCACTTGTACATTGTATCCATTATTGAAAGTGGTGAATTAAAGTATTCTACTGTTATTGCACTGCTATTTTTTCTCCCTTGAGGCTTGTCAATATTTGTTTTACATATTTAGGAACTCTGATATTATAAATATATACATATTATTCATTTATAATTGATATAACTTTCTGGTGATTTATGCTTTTATCATCATATAATTACCTTCCTTTTCTCACATAAACGTTTTTAACTTAAGTTTATTTTTGCCAGATATATGTAAGCACCTCTACTCTCTTTTGATTTCCATTTGCATGAAATATCTTTACCATCTTTTCATTTATAGCCTGTGTGTATATTTAAATATAAATTGAGACTCATATGGAGCAAATAGATTTTTTTTGTATATATTCAGCCCCTCTATATCCTGATCAAATACTGTAAGGCTTTTACATTTAAATTAATTATTAATACATGATGACTTATTACTGCCATCTCAGTAATTATTTTCTGTCTGCCTTTCAGTTCATGTGTCTCTCTTTTCCTTTCTATTTTGTCATTCATTGATAAAATTATACAATTTTCAAAAATTAAAGTTGTTTTGGGAAATATTTTTTCCAAAAACTCAGACTCCATCTTACAAGAGAAAACTAAGATCTAGATCACTTTGGTATGTACTTAATGTGGTTTGAATGTGTCCCATAATTTTGTTAGGAACTCAGTCCCCCAAAACATGTGTTAAAGGTGTTTGACAGATGGGAACTTCAGTGGTGACTGTGTCATAAGGGCTCTGCCTTTATGACTCTATTAAAGCATTCTTGGATGAATATATTAGTTGAAAATAGGTTATTGTAAGAGTGGCTTATTCTAAAAGCATGCTTTTTGCAGGCAGGACCACCAATGCCTGTGATACGTTAGAAATAAACATTTAGGTCATGCCTTAGCTAAAAATCATGGTCAGCTTATGCCATGGATTGAATATGTCTTCCAAATATTCATGTGTTATAAACTTAATTCTAAAATTCATATGTTTATTTTATTTGGAAGTGGAGCCTCTGAAAGATAATTAGGATTAGATGAGGTGATGAGGTCAGAGCTCCCACAATGGGACTGATGGCTTTATCAGAAGAGGAAGAGAGACTTGAGTTAGCACACTTGCTCGGTCTCTTCATTTGATCCCTTCCACCATGTTATAAAACAGTAAGAAGGCTAACCACGTTGTAACTCAGTTGGAAAGAGCCTCTGTGTTAAATCCCCAATATCAATCAATCAATCAATCAATCAAATAGTTCTTAACATGTAAAAAAAAAAAAAAGGTCCTAACAGATACTAAGCACAAGCTAGAGCTACTGTCTTAGACTTTCCAGTCTCTAGAACCATGAACTAAATAAATTCCTCTTCTTTATAAATTATTAAGTCTGTGGTATTCAGTAATAGCAACAGAAAATTGACTGAGACAAATACTTGAGCTCATATGGGAAAATATTTCTTTTATAGAAATTATGAAAGAAAAAATTCTGCATATAATAGATACAATTTTCATTCAAGGAAACGTCATAATTTATAATTTGTATTCATAAATGGTCTTAGAAGTCTGCATATTGTATTTAACATAAAAAGATATTAACCATACTTATATTCCAAAATCTTTCATTTTTTATATTCTACTTATTGCAAAGAATTATTCAACTGTATATGAATTGATAATTGTCACAAAATTTAAGTTCACATTTGACTGTAGTCATATTTCTCTTTGTGATGAGATTAGTATGGGGAATATGGGGCAAGATTTTGAAATTCTTGATACTATTTAAAATATTTAATAAGATATATAATGGCTTCATCAGAACACTGGCTGCCCTGAAAGTATATATTTTCACATATATAATAACTTTGAAATTGACATGATTTACATATTTATTTTATTTATACCTTTATGTTTTATATTTCATATTTTTTACAAGTCAATAATAAATGGATATTTTTAAGATTTATTTTCCCATCTTATTAATATTACTTATTTATAATTAAAGTGATTCTTTTTATTGACACATGCATTAATATTACAGGTTAGCCAAAAATAGAACTACTCCCATTGAGATGGTTCATAGAGGGCTTTTTCTCTCAAATATACCTATGAAATATTCAGCTGTCTCTTGCTTTTCTTTTAGAATCACATCACAAATAGTCTTTGGGGAGAAGCAAATTAACTCAGGATGGAGAATGAGCACCTCATTAAAATGTTTCTGGGTAATAAGCATTCAGAAATGCCTCAAGTGTAAGTAGATGGTGCAGATGGATAATTTGAATATGCATGTATTCCAGCCTTTATGTTTCTCTGCCCTACTTAAACTACCATTCATTTGAGTTAATGCCAAAGCATATCTGTCCTTCTCTGCATTGCATTGAGAGTTCAGACTGAAATTATTCCTCTGTGCTGTATTGTAGATGAAAGATTTTGAGTAGGACATTTTTTCTCAGTGCCAGTCTTAAGAACATGAAACTGAAGCATCCACAGTCATCATTATACATAGGGAGTGTGGATGTTCTCATTTAGATAATCTCACTCAACACTGCCTAGTATCTCTTTTTAGCCCCCAAAACATCTGATCTGACTGTTGATTCCCATGGTTCCAAGCTCACAAATAAATCTGATGAGTTCTCTGCATCCTAGATCATGTCATATTTCAGTAAATTATCATCTTGTTACATGTACTCTTTTCAGGCTACCCAACAGCAATTAAACGCCAAAAAGCTGATGTGCAAAAGGAAATTAACTTAACTCTTATGACATGCTGAATTTCTCAGAGTGGTAAAATTCTTTCTAAAAAGATAGATGCAAAGTTATGACATGAGTGTACAATAATATGAAACATTAAGCACATCAATTTGTTCATTTAGCTTGTTTGAAAAAATTGAACTTCATGCCTTTTTAAAATAAAAATTGAAATATTTGGGAAAACATACATGCCTATGTGAGAAATTATGGGCATCTATTTTTTTCTTCTCCTAAAAAGAGAGAAAAAGAAAATCATCCTAGCTATTTTCTAAGCATTCTTTCTTCCTTATAATACCTAGAATTCCTGCTGTGAAATAAAATTGTAAAAGAATTAACATGCACAAAATTTGGTTGTACATAACCTCACATCTTATTAGTACGGATATTGGATTGCAGTCTCTGGAAAATTTATTTTTATCCTTACAATTTTCCTTCTTCTCTCATGCTTTTCCTAATTCAAATATAATTTATACTTAGACCTCATGTCTCAATACAAGGTTTAACAGATGTTAGTTAAGACTTTTTTTTTAAGTTCTTGTGAGAACTAAAAGTGAAGGGAAACGAAGGTAAAGGCTTAGAAAGAATTGAAACATGGCAGGGAAAAATTCAATTGCTGACAACTACCTATTGAACTTCACATTTGCATCAGTGTGATACTGATCCATAAAGGCAATTATGGCTGTTAGTATGGCATATATTGGAAAAATAGAAATGGAATGACTCAAAGGAAATGAGGCTAACAAAAGAAGTAATATTTATAGCTATACAAAAAAGAAGCTACTTATGTCTGGGCATAGATAAGGACACATTTTCAAAGATTTACATTTAGAGAAATATGATCAAGTCATCAAACATGTTAATACTAAAACTTTATGTATGCTTAAAACAATCTAAGGTTCAGGAGTGTTCCTTCCCAAAATACAAGCAAATAGATTGCACATTGAAAGATCATCCACTTAATAAGATGCTTGGAATTTGAAATTCACTTCCCAATAAAAATGTGATTTCAGACAAAATTCTCAGTACATGTTTCAGGTTAAGTTCACTGAGAAGTGGACTTTGAGATCTAAATATGTGTTCTGGAAGTGTATCTAGGAGTAGGATGAACATCTATGAGGGAGAAATGAAGGGGGTAGAATTGGGCAGAGGGAAAAGTAGAATCATGATACAGTCACAACAAAGTCCTTAGGTGATTCCAGGGTTGCTCTGGAGTTGAAATATTTTTTTTGAATAATCCCAAATTGTGACAAGGGCTATGCCTTTACACCTTCACGCTGACCAGTCATTGGATGCAAGCTGACTTTAGGAAAGGATTGTGATTTGAGATAAGGTAGTTTGTGCTCAAGGCCAGTTCTCAGATGGACTCAATTAGAAGTTTCCAGCCACCAAACCCTTTCAGCAGTGAGCAATTGAATGCTTTCACCCTGATATGGGGTAGGGTGACATAAAATCATCTTTAATCCTTAATATACTTGAGCTATCATAGAAATGATAGTATCCTCAATTCAAGTCCTAGTACCTGTGGGCTATGTAATGAAAGTATTAACACTGAGTAAAATCTCACAGTAGACAAAATCTTTCATTATTATACCTCCCTCTACATAGCTATTCCTCATTCCTGACTAATGAATTATTTCTCAGGCAGGAGGCTCTTCCTGTTGTCCCAAACCACATTCCCCCACCCAACCCCTACACATGTATTGCAGTATCCCACTCATATGAGCTTTATCTCATACAGTGATCCAGCGGGGGCGGGGGAACCTCACCAACTTCTGTTTCACATCCAGTCAAACCTGTCAATGATCACATATATAGCACAACTGAGTTGTGAGTGGAAGCAATGGTATCCATGTCATTCATTGGATTGTATGAAAGCCTGGTAGTCCTTACTCCTCTTCCAATAATTTGCTCTTTAAAAAGAAACTGTGGAAACTGAAATGAATTGCTCACTCACTGGTGGAATTTTTGTTGCTTATCTAAATAAAATAAAGATAATGAATTTAAGAGCAGGACTTTATCTTCCTTGAGTTAGCTCTCCCAAATTGACCCACAGTTTAGAAGTAAACTTAGAGATCATCTCGGAAAATTTTACTCAAAATCACCACAGAAACGTCTGATTTTTCTCTCAAATTCTTCACAAAAAATAAGCTTTTAGGGCTGGGGTTGTGGCTTAGTGGTAGAGCACTCGCCTTGCATGTGTGAAGCCCTGTGTTCATTCCTCAGCACCACATAAAAATAAATAAAATAAAGGTATTGTGTCCATCTACAACTAAAAAAATATTTTAAAAATAAGCTTTTTTTTTTGCAGAGTGGTAGTTACAAATCATTATCAGTATTGATATTTTATCCTTTGCAGGATCATCTTGTTATTACACAAGATTTCATATTTTCATTTATAAAAATATATTCCTGCAATTTCAGTATTAAATTTTATACTATACTATTAATTTATCTGAAATTTGAAGTTAGATGACAATTCTACTGTAAATCTAATTACAAATTTGGAGAAAATTAATTTTTAAGAACCTAACATTTTCCCTTGCCTCTTCAATTTTCAAACATGTAAAATATGATAGGTTAATTTTCAATGTTCCACATCTGCTAATTTTAATAAATTTCAGTGATAATGTGGCTCAATTTCATGTAAAAAAGAATTATAAAGTCAATCAAAATAGCTTGCCAGTTATTTTAACTAATATGCACACTGTGGGGCCTATGGTACTTGCATCTTTTGGTGCCAACATGAATATTTTTATATAACAGCGCACAACTTTACACACTTCAGAATGTAGCAAGAGTAGCAAAATCCCACAGTAAATTTCATTCATTGTTTCATGCAACACACATTTATTGACCACCTCAATATTCTTTGGCAAGTCAAAAAAGCAAAAGAGAAAATGGCACTTGAAGATAATTGATACCAATAAATAGGCATGCTTATGTGACCTCTAAATAGATACAAGGTATATTGATTATGTGACCAAATGGAAACAGAAATTCTCAACAACCCATCGAATTACTTGTACATCAAAAAATGTCTTTGATCCATCAGAACCAAGCCTAATGAAAGAAAAGATGTTAAAATGTGCATTAGTCAAACAGGTTTCCATATCAATAAATTATCATCTCCATCCATATCCCCAAAGTTATGCCTTTTCAGTATATCAGCTATTGTACTAACATGACCTTTAAAAGAAGCAACTTGACTAAGGATTTCAAAAATCATTCTGTGGAACCGTGATACAGCTGCACCATTGGAATGAAAAGTGAATGGCCCATGCAGAGCCACTAATATAAGCCATTAGCCATATTGTGCCTTCAGGAGAATTACAACCTTCCAAAAGCAATCCAAGTATTCAAATTGTTATAAGGATCAACACGTAAAGTGTAACTGACAAAGCAAATTGTGGATTCTAAATCTGTAGATTCAACCAGCAGTGGATTAAAGATATTTGAAAAAATACTGTGTTGGTACTAAACCTGTAGAGATATTTTTCCTTGTCATTATTCTCTAAATGACACATATAACAGATATTTACATAGCATTTACATTGTATTAAGTATTGTAAATTATCTAGAGATAATTTTAAGTATACAGGTGAATGTGCATAGGATATATGCAAATACCATTCCATTTTATAGAAGAGATTTGGGGATCCACAGATTTTTGCATGAATGAAGGGCCCTGGAACCAATTACCCATGCATATAGATAGACAAATTGTACTTTGTGAAGATATTTAGGTGATGAGATCTAAGGGCCAATTCATTTGTACTACAATTTCACATGTGAAAATGGCAATTTGAAATAAATATAATTAATTAATGATAATTGGGAGACAATTCTCCATGAATATATCAAAATTTTCCATGTCTTATGAGCAAAATTATTGGCTCCCTTTGTTCTAGATTACCCTTTCAAAGATGTTTGTACAGCAAAAAGCCTAGGAAGATAATGTTTCCTTCCAGAACAAAGGGTAGACTCATTTTCCTCTAGAGCAAGTTAAGGCAGGTGTGTTTGCAGCCCATTATAAATAATAGGGGCTTTCTAATTTGGGGGTTCTTCCGGTGTAAGGAAAACTCACTTTGTGGAACACCCTGTTATTCTTGTGGTGTTTGGGTGGGAGTTGGCATGAGGAACTGATGTGAGCATTGTGTTCATTCCCACTTGCTGTGCCATGAGTATTAAAGTCCTTTGACTCAGAAGTTTCATATCTGCTGTAAGTATCAATGAAATTGTAATGGTTTATTTGTTAGCTTGCAAGTAGGATAAAATATCAGACTTTTCAACATTCTTAACAATATCATTATCTATATGTATTTGTACATTAAATCTTTGCCTAAACTGAGCTTCACCACATTCGAATTCACAAATAATACTTATCTAATAAGATTAGATATTCAATATAGTTAGACCAAGTTTATTTCTGCCTAGTGATAACTAGCAGTATTATAAATTGATGGTTTACAAGGACCCAGTTTTAATATGGGAAGTGATTCTTGCTTTCTCCCATTCTAGATAGATCCTTTGGATCAAATATCAAAATTATTAATTAAATATCATTTGAAATTTATTTTGAGCTTTAAATGATGTTTTAACATGATTATAAAAAGTTATAGAATTTTATAGGATTTTTTAAATGATAACTCATGGGCTTCTATGAAAGCATAAATTAACCCAGTCTCTTTGAATTTTTTCTTTTAGAGATTTCCATTCACTAGAATCAGTTAATTTATTTTCCAAATTGGCTTTAATACCTCAATGTTATTCTTTGTCATCTGAAGTTCTGTTCCATATATGCATACCAGACTGGGTACCAGTGATGGTATATGACTCCATTTATGTCACATAATGGCTCCACCTGAACCTGCCACATGTTATCATTATTATATTAAGGCTTGTTAAAAAACTATAAAAGAGCATCAACATCCTATGATAGATAAAAGTCTCAACAAAAGATTCAAAACATATGTCTTTTTTCTGAGTGGTGCTAGGGATTGAACCCAGGGCCTTGCACATGTGAGGCAGTCTACCAACTGAGCTATATCCCCAGCCCTTAAAACATGTGTCTTTAAGACTATTAGCCTTGAAACATAATATATACCTCACAACTTTAATTCTGAACTTATTCCATAGACTTGAGTTAAATGTAATTTCAAAAATGACATAGGAGCAACTAAGCAACTATAAAAGTTAAAGCCAGTGAGTTGTTCAATACTTCATATCCAGGAAGCTAGTGACAGGAAGACAAATGATCTTCAATCACTTTATGACAAATCCTGAAATGTTTAACTTCTAGAATTTTACAAATACATGTGCTTACCTTTCTTTCTCATATAGAAAATAGCTTTATAAAGTTAACTCTGTAAAAGTCTATAAAGACCAAAGCTAAAATAGTTCTAAATGACTTTTCAATTGAAAACACAACCATGGTATTTTTAATTGAAGAAATTTTTCATTTTTTTAAACTAAAAAAATGGCATGATAGTTTTTGAAAAATAATAATTTGGGGGGATGAGTAACTTTATTTTAAAATTGACCAAGTGTGTGACAAACTTTGAGATGAAATAAACTTTTAAGATTTCTTTTAAAAAAATGATTTCATGTGAATGTAAGGCTATAAAATGTACAGCAATTAGGTCAATAAGCACATTCTGGGCTTGTATATATAAAATTGCTACAATATCAATTAAAATAAAAATACAACTAATTGGCTGAAGTACATAAGTAATACATTCCATTTGCAATACAAAGTGACATTTAGTTTTTTCAACAATAATTTACTGGGAACCTGCTATTTGCTGAAACTGGAAAAGTCTATGGAGACACAGAAATGAGAGACACCAAAGACATCCTCCTGTCTTCAAAGAATTTTTAGAGAAGAAAAACAATGACAGAAATGTACCCAAAGAAATTCACTGGTTCTAGATCATGTAGGATGTCATATGAACAATATGAGCATGGTTGAACTTTGCCTGGAGGTAAATGAGAGTAATTGGAGGGTATGAAACAAGGGAGAAATCTTGTCAAATTTTTGTTGTGTAAGTATCCTGACAAGTAGCTGGAATTTAAAGTTTCTCCAACTGTGGAGAATTACTTGTGGTGTTACAAGCCTGGAAGCAGAGAGGACAAAAATCTTCTGCAGTACTGGAGATGATAAATGATACCCGAATGAATTACAATGAAATGGGCAAAAGTAGATGGATTTGAGCAATGTTTCAGGGGGAGGCGGACTATATATAGAACTTGATGACTATTTGAGCGTGGGGTTGCAGGGAACAGAAGAATCAGGGGTAATTCCTATCTTTCCTAACCATAAGAAATACATTAGGAATATATTTAACAATACAAATACCCTAGGATATACCCCATAACAACTGAATCAGAATTTCCATTGAAACTTCTAATAATTCTTCTCACTAAAATGATTTGGGAAATAAAGCGGGATGCTGATATATATATATATATATATATATATATATATATATATACACACACACACACTTATATGTATATGATAATTTGGGGGATGTATACATGTATATTATATATATTCATATATATGCATATATATACATATATGCATATATAAATGTTTATAAACAACATATTATATATGTAAAAACAACATATATATATTGTTTAGTATATATGCATTATGTATGTATTTATAATATGTTAACATGTGGTGATTGACACGAATTTAGCTAAGAAATCTATACTATGCTAAGCAGTATTAGTAATATTGGACACATTATCTTGCATATTATTTATTTTAGTTTTTAAACTGTGTTAGTGATGTCTCATAATTAGTATTTTTATTGATGCTTTTTAGTTATACATGACATTAGAATTCAGTTTTTCATAATTATACAAGCACAGAATATATCTTGTTCTAATTCAAACCTCAATACCTCTCCTTCCCTTTTGGTCTACCCACCCCCTGTTTCCTTCCCTCTATTGATATTTCTTCTCTTTACCCATAGTTATTCTTTTCATTAGTTTATTGTGGATGTACATGGTGGTGACATTCACTTTGGTACATAGGAAAGTTATTATTTTGAAGGGAATGATATACATATAAAATTCTCATGGAGTATGAGTATCATCACGTGTTGTTATTATATATAGCCTTTTTAAGTTAAGTTAGTATTTTTTTACCCTTGTTTGAGTTTTATTTATTTATATATTTATTTTTATTGGTTGTTCACAACATTAAAAAGCTCTTGACATATCATATTTCATACATTAGAATCAAGTGGGTTATGAACTCCCATTTTTACCCCAAATACAGATTTCAGAATCGCATCGGTTACACATCCACATTTTTACATACTGCCATATTAGTGACTGTTGTATTCTGCTACCTTTCCTATCCTCTACTATCCCCCCTCCCTTCCCCTCCCATCTTCCCTCTCTACCCCATCTACTATAATTTCTTTCCCTCCTTGTTTATTATCCCATTCCCCTCACAACCTCTTATATGTTATTTTGTATAACAATGAGGGTCTCCCTCCATTTCCATGCAATTTCCCTTTTCTCTCCCTTTCCCTCCCACCTCATGTCTCTGTTTAATGTTAATCTTCTCTTCCTGCTCTTCCTCCCTGCTCTGTTCTTAGTTGCTCTCATTATATCAAAGAAGACATTTGGTATTTGTTTTTTAGGGATTGACTAGCTTCACTAAGCATAATCTGCTCTAGTGCCATCCATTTCCCTGCAAATTCCATGATTTTGTCATTTTTTAGTGCTGCGTAATACTCCATGGTGTATAAATGCCACATTTTTTTATCCATTCATCTATTGAAGGGCATCTGGGTTGATTCCACAGTCTAGCAATTGTGAATTGTGCTGCTATGAACATCCATGTGGCAGTATCCCTGTAGTTCACTCTTTTAAGGTCTTCAGGGAATAGTCCGAGAAGGGCAATAGCTGGGTCAAATGGTGGTTCCATTCCCAGCTTTCCCAGGAATATCCATACTGCTTTCCAAATTGGCTGCACCCATTTGCAGTCCCACCAGCAATGTACAAGAGTACCCTAGGGATAACAGGAACTTACCTTGACATTGTAAAAGCTATCTATGCTAAGCCTCAGGCTAGCATCATTCTGAATGGAGAAAAATTAAAGGCATTCCCTCTAAAATCTGGAACAAGACAGGGATGCCCCCTATCACCACTTCTATTCAATATAGTTCTCGAAACACTGGCCAGAGCAATTAAACAGACAAAAGAAATTAAAGGCATAAAAATAGGAAAAGAAGAACTTAAATTATCACTATTTGCAGGTGACATGATTCTATACCTAGAAGACCCAAAAGGGTCTACAAAGAAACTACTAGAACTAATAAATGAATTCAGCAAAGTGGCAGGATATAAAATCAACACACATTAATCAAAGGCATTTCTGTATATCAGCGACAAAACTTCTGAAACGGAAATGAGGAAAAACACTCCATTCACAATATCCTCAAAAAAAATAAAATACTTGGGAATCAACCTAACCAAAGAAGTGAAAGATTTATACAATGAAAACTACAGAACTCTAAAGAGAGAAATAGAAGAAGATCTTAGAAGATGGAAAAATATACCCTGTTCATGGATAGGCAAAACTAACATCATCAAAATGGCGATATTACCAAAAGTTCTCTATAGGTTTAATGCAATGCCAATCAAAATCCCAATGGCATTTCTTGTAGAAATGGATAAAGCAATCATGAAATTCATATGGAAAAATAAAAGACCCAGAATAGCAAAAAAAATTCTAAGCAGGAAGTGTGAATCAGGCGGTATAGCGATACCAGATTTCAAACTATATTACAGAGCAATAGTAACAAAAACAGCATGGTACTGGTACCAAAACAGGCGGGTGGACCAATGGTACAGAATAGAGGACACAGAGACTAATCCACAAAGCTACAACTATCTTATATTTGATAAAGGAGCTAAAAGCATGCAATGGAGAAAGAATAGCATCTTCAACAAATGGTGTTGGGAAAACTGGAAATCCATATGCAACAAAATGAAACTGAATCCCCTCCTCTCGCCATGCACAAAAGTTAGCTAAAAGTGGATCAAGGATATCAAATCAGAGACTCTGCGTCTGATAGAAGAAAATGTTGGCTCCAATCTACATATTGTGGGGTCGGGCTCAAAATTCCTTAATAGGACGCCCATAGCACTAGAGTTAATAACAAGAATCAACAAATGGGACTTTCTTAAACTGAAAATTTTTTTCTCAGCAAGAGAAACAATAAGAGAGGTAAATAGGGAGCCTACATCCTGGGAACAAATTTTTACTCCTCACACTTCAGATAGAGCCCTAATATCCAGAGTATACAAAGAACTCAAAAAATTAGACAATAAGATAACAAATAACCCAATCAACAAATGGGCCAAGGACATGAACAAACACTTCAAAGAGGAGGACATACAATTAATCAACAAGTACATGAAAAAATGCTCACCATCTCTAGCAGTCAGGGAAATGCAAATCAAAACCACCCTAAGATACCATCTCACTCCAGTAAGATTGACAGCCATTATGAAGTCAAACAACAACAAGTGCTGGCGAGGATGTGGGGAAAAGGGTACTCTTGAATTTTTTTTTTTATATCATTCATGATTGATACTGAATTTTATGAAATCCTTTCTGTATATTTTAGTCATATTAATTTTCTTTCTTATTTTTATTAATGTGTTGACTCACAATGTTTTATGATGATTTTAAACTATTCTTACATTCACAAGATCAAATAGCTCTCATTTTAATTATTATTTTCATATACAAGTATATCTTCATGAATAATTGTGTCTACAATCCTTTCTTGTTAGTATCCTTATCCATACTTGAAAATTAAATTGGTTCACTTTTATTTGCTATTATACAAAGACATTTCATGACCATTTAATGGTGATTTTGGCATTTAATCATGTAAATATACATATTTATAAGTATGTCTTTATAAAACCTATACTTTCAAATTAATTGGCAGATGATTGTTTATATTTAATTATTTTTAAATTTTTATCTGTAGTTATAAAACAGACTCCTTTCGAAATTAAAAGCAACTTTTCTACATTGTATATTTCCTCATAGTGAGAATATGAAGGGCTGCCCCTGCTCCCTGGCCTAATGAGAGCCAGGGAACCTGTGACTGAAACATTTCTGATCAACACAGCCTAGTTAAATATATACATGCATATTTCCTGCCTTTTATCTCACTCTGCCCTCTGTTCTTTTGGGGAAGGTATCCACATTCCTGAGTACCCCAAAGTGGAGAGTTGAGTCAGAAAGATCTCTTGTATCTTCCTCAAATCTGCCTTTGAATAAACCTATATTTCTGTCTCCTAAAGTTTTAATGGCATAAAAAGAGGTAAAGTCTTTCTTCCAATAATACTTATGTACTTTCCTTGCATCTGCACTCTTTTTGTCTTGATCAGTCTAGAGAGATGCTAAATTATTGATCTTTTCAGAGATAAAGTTTTTGCTATTTTTATAATCTTCTCTATTGTTATTTTTGTAATCTATGTTATTTCTTTGTACTATCATGTTTATGAATCTTCCCATTTTGTTTCTTTTGTATTGTACTGTTTTTTTCTGTCATTTTAAGTTGAACAGTTGAACACTTAGCTCATTTTTTTTCATTCCTCAATGTTCTTTGGAATGATATAGATCAAATTATGTTATAACAAATCCCATTATTATGTAAAATTATAATGCACCAATAAAAAACAACAAAAAAAGATTATTTATAACCATAAATTTCTTTTCAGGTACTGCTATTTGTTGTTGTTGTTGTTTCTTTTGTTTTGGTGGTTTTGTTGTTGTTGTTTTTTTGGTTTGGTTTTT
Organism: Spermophilus citellus; assembly: GCF_964194105.1. NCBI lineage: Eukaryota > Metazoa > Chordata > Mammalia > Rodentia > Sciuridae > Spermophilus > Spermophilus citellus. The sequence continues at coordinate 114,088,867 of NC_138190.1, read as the reverse complement.
TTATTTTTATTTATTTATTTTTGGTACCAGGTATTGAACCCAGAAGTGCTTAAACACTTCCCCATACAACAGCCCTCTTTTATTTTTTATTTTGAGACAAGTTCTCACTAAGTTGTTTAGGGCCTCACTAAGTTGCTAGGTCTAGTTTTGAACTTGAGTTTCTCCTGTCTCAGCCTCCAGAGCCCCTGGGATTACAGACATGTGCCAGCACACACAGCTTTCCTCAAATTTTGATATTACTATTTGAGTTCTCTAATCATTATGCTTCTTTTGAGAATTTTACTCATTACTTAAATTGACCTTATTAATACCTCAGATAATCTCTTTATCAGTGTTTACACATATTTATTCTAATTCTTTCTCATTTCTTCTATCACTTTTTACATTGGGAATATATTTATCACCTATGTTCTTTTTCTTCTACTCTGGCTTTCCTCTTGTTCCTTTTCCTTTTCTTTCACCATCTACTCCACCACTATTTCTCCTCTATCCTATTCTCTACTTCCCTCTTTGTAGCATGAAAAAGAATGAATGGCTAAGTGCAGTGGCACATGCATGTAATCTCAGGAACTCAGGAGGATCACAAATTCAAAGCCAGCCTCAGACACAGCAATGCACTAAGCAACTCAGTGAGACCCTGTCTCTAAATAAAGTATAAAATAGGGCTGGGGATGTGGCTCAGTGGTCGAGTGCCCCTGAGTTCAATTCCTGCTACCCTCCCCCACAAAAAGAATGAATGACTCATAAGCAAAAGACAGAAGAATTTTTATGTAGATGAAATCACCCAGAATAAGTATATAAAAAATGAGAAAAAAAGTATCACTGAGAAAAAAAAAATGGCACTTTTAATTGTAGGATGACTAAAAATATAGAAGTAAAATCAGGAATATTGTCATCATGATGTTGGTGATAAAATGTGAAGATTCATTATCTGTTTACTTTGCACCATGTATTGTTCTAAGAGCTTTTCCTATTCTGTCCTTTAGTTCTCACCACAGATATTCTTTTCCTTTGCCATGATGAAATGGTGAGGAAAAAAGCCAGGACTTTGTGTAAAGAGGATAGAAAGAATAAATATAAAAATAAAAATGTAGAAAACTGAGTGGATATGGTTATTTTCATAAGCTATCTAAATAGGAAAAGTCATAATAAGTTCTTAAAAGATAATAAAGAGTTAAGACAATATTTTTTCTTTGATCAAGCTCATTTTATTTTATAATGAGATAAAATTTGTCATGTTTCTATATAAAGGGTAAAGATATGAAAAGGAATGGAAATTTAAATTACAAGAAAAAATACAGGGTAATCTATGGATCTAAATTCTGAAAAGATGTGATCAAACAAGTGTCTTAGTCCATTTTCAATTGCTGTAACAGAATACCAGAGATGAGGTAATTTCTAAGAAATTGAATTTATTTCTCACAGTTTTGGAGGCTGGGAAGTCCAACAGGTGCCAACATCTAGTGAGAGGCTTATTGCTGTGTCATCCAATGGCAGAAGGCAGGAGGGCAAAAGAGTTCAAAAGAGCAACTGAGCAAGAATAAATCAAACTCTGATACTAACACTAATTCATTCAGGAGGGCAAAACCTTCATGAACTAATCTCCTCATACTAGGCTCTACCTCCAAACGCATTGCATTGGTAATTAAGTTTATAATACATGAACTTCAGAGCACAACATCAAACATAACAATGAGATCCCATGGTGAACAAAATATGTTTGTACAAGAGGCATACCTTTCCCTTTACAACAAGAAGATAAGAATGAATAGCATTCATATGAATGCATTCATGCAGGAAAAGAAGTTGAGCCTGCTTTCATTTGTACCTTATGTATGTAAAGTAGGATTGTGGTTGTGTTTAGTAGGAAGAAACAGTGTCATGGGACTGTTGGAAGAATGATGTTAACTAGAAATTACAAAGAACTATAAATCCATTTCTCAGTCTGAAGACCACAATTATTTATACATAGTGTATTTGCCAATATATGTTAGAATTATCATATCTAGTTTTATTTTAAAATGTGGTCTTTTAGTTTATTTAAAATTAAGCTGGGCTGGGGATGTGGCTCAAGCGGTAGCGCGCTCGCCTGGCATGCGTGCGGCCCGGGTTCGATCCTCAGCACCACATACCAACAAAGATGTTGTGTCCGCCGAGAACTAAAAAATAAATATTAAAAATTCTCTCTCTCTCTCTCTCCTCTCTCACTCTCTCTTAAAAAAAAGAAATATTTAAAAAAATAAAATAAATAAAATGAAGCTGACCCAGCTCACAGAGTTATAAACAAGTGCAAAGAGAAGTACTACAATGTTAAGTAATTATAATGCCCATGATGTTTCCAGGTTTGCTCCATCTAAATTGATGTATGACCTAACACAGATCATTTAAACTCTCTGCCATAGATGCCATCTATAATTTTGAAGTAAGGTTTCAAATGTTACAAAAATGAGAGACTTCACAAGCCCTCTGAGAGATTCCAATGATAAAATTATGTATGTATAAAATATGTTATGATGATGAGAACTAAAGATAAAGTGTCTCTTGGCACTTTCTTGGTGCACCATGTTACAGACTATTACAGGACTTTAAAATAAGGATTATGTTTTTCTTCACATCATGTCTTGTACATAGGGTGATCATATAACATTTTTGTCCAAATTGGAACACAATTATAGTAAAAGAGAGAACTATACAGATTTGATGCTTACACAACAAAGTTGCCATATTATACATTTATTCCTTCATTGCTTGGATATATGCAATATGTTCTATAAAGCTCAAGGCCCTCTCTGAGAAATTCAAAGTATAATGGTAGCCATTTGTAATAGAGTTTATGAAAGTATAAAGGAAAGTGTAAGTCAACTATGGACACTTAAACAGGCACATAAACGTTGTGACAATTTTAATGCACTCTGGTCTCTCAATTCAAACTTTGAAATGGAGCTTTCCTAACTATTCTCACATTCGTTGTGTACTCACTTCACCGTCCTTCTGAAAAAAAAATCCCTTTACCTAAAAATATATGCTCAGTATATTAATGTATGTTTTTGCCCTTTGTATGCAAAACTATGGTGTTTGAGCTCTGGTTTGTGCAAGTTGCTCACATTTTTGAGCCTCAGGTACCCACATGCGAGAATTTAGATTTTCTGTATACCTCCTTAGAGATCGGATAATTCTGGGTTTTATGTCCTTTTTGTGTGCAAGAATGAGGAAAGAAACATATTCTGTCTTAGGTTGCAAATTCCTTTAGGTAAGAAAGAAAACTGCAGACCAATATCTCTAATGAACATAGATGCAAAAATTCTCAATAAAATCCTGGCGAATCGAATATAAAAGCATATCAAAAAAATTGTGCACCATGATCAAGTAGGATTCATCCCTGGGATGCAAGGCTGGTTCAATATACAGAAATCAATAAATGTTATTCACCACATCAATAGACTTAAAAATAAGAACCATATGATCATCTCGATAGATGCAGAAAAAGCATTCAGCAAAGTACAGCATCCCTTTATGTTCAAAACACTAGAAAAACTAGGGATAACAGGAACTTACCTCAACATTGTAAAAGCTATATATGCTAAGCCTCAGGCTAGCATCATTCTAAATGGAGAAAAACTGAAGGCATTCCCTCTAAAATCTGGAACAAGACAGGGATGCCCTCTCTCACCACTTCTATTCAATTTAGTCCTTGAAATACTAGCCAGAGCAATTAGACAGACAAAGTAAAGGCATAAAAATAGGAAAAGGAGAACTTAAAATATCACTATTTGTGGACAACATGATCCTATACCTAGAAGACACAAAAGGGTCTACAAAAAAACTACTAGAACTAATAAATGCATTCAGCAAAGTGGCAGGATATAAAATCAACACGCATAAATCAAAGGCATTCCTGTATATTAGCAACAAAACTTCTGAAATGGAAATGAGAAAAACCACCCCATTCACAATATCCTCAAAAAAAATAATAAAATACTTGGGAATTAACCTAACAAAAGAGGTGAAAGATTTATACAGAACCCTAAAGAGAGAGATAGAAGAAGATCTTAGAAGATGGAAAAATGTACCCTGTTCATGGATAGGCAGAACGAATATCATCAAAATGGCGATATTACCCAAAGTTCTCTACAGCTTCAATGCAATGCCAATCAAAATCCCAATGGCATTTCTTGTAGAAATAGATAAAGCTATCATGAAATTCATATGGAAAAACAAAAGACCCAGAATAGCAAAAGCAATTCTAAGCAGGAAGTGTGAATCTGGAGGTATAGCGATACCAGAGTTCAAACTGTACTACAAAGCAATAGTAACAAAAACAGTGTGGTACTGGTACCAAAACAGGCAGGTGGACCAATGGTACAGAATAGAGGACACAGAGACCAATCCACAAAATTACAACTTTCTTATATTTGATAAAGGGGCTAAAAGCATGCAATGGAGGAAGGATAGCATCTTCAACAAATGGTGCTGGGAAAACTGGAAATCCATATGCAACAAAATGAAGCTGAACCCCTTTCTCTCGCCATGCACAAAAGTTAACTCAAAATGGATCAAAGAACTTGATGTCAAATCAGAGACTCTGTGCCTGATAGAAGAAAAAGTTGGCTCCAATCTACATATTGTGAGGTCAGGCTCCAAATTCCTAATAGGATGCCCATAGCACTAGAGTTAAATACAAGAATAAACAAATGGGACTTACTTAAACTAAAAAGTTTTTTCTCAGCAAGAGAAACAATAAGAGAGGTAAATAGGGAACCTACATCCTGGGAACAAATTTTTACTCCTCACACTTCAGATAGAGCCCTAATATCCAGAATATACAAAGAACTCAAAAAATTAGACAATAAGATAACAAACAACCCAATCAACAAATGGGCCAAGGACCTGAACAGACACTTCTCAGAGAAGGACATACAATCAATCAATAAGTACATGAAAAAATGCTCACCATCTCTAGCAGTCAGAGAAATGCAAATCAAAACCACACTAAGATACCATCTCACTCCAGTAAGATTGGCAGCCATTAGGAAGTCAAACAACAATAAGTGCTGGCGAGGATGTGGGGAAAAGGGTACACTTGTACATTGCTGGTGGGACTGCAAATTGGTGTGGCCAATATGGAAAGCAGTATGGAGATTCCTGGGAAAGTTGGGAATGGAACCACCATTTGACCCATCTATCGCCCTTCTCGGACTATTCCCTGAGGACCTTAAAAGAGCATACTATAGGGGCCACATCAATGATCATAGCAGCACAATTCACAATAGCTAGACTCTGGAATCAACCTAGATGCCCTTCAATAGATGAATGGATAAAAAAAATGTGGCATTTATACACAATGGAGTATTACGCAGCACTAAAAAATGACAAAATCATGGAATTTGCAGGGAAATGGATGGCATTAGATCAGATTATGCTAAGTGAAGCTAGCCAATCCTTAAAAAACAAATGCCAAATGTCTTCTTTGATACAAGGAGTGCAACTAAGAACAGAGCAGGGAGGAAGAGCATGAGGAAAAGACTAACATTAAACAGAGATGAGTGGTGGGAGGGAAAGGGAGAGAGAAGGGAAACTGTATGGAAATGGAAGGAGACCCTCATTGTTACACAAAATTACATATAAGAGATGGTGAGGGGAAAGGGGAAAAAACAAGGTAGAGAATTGAATTACAGCAGATGGGGTAGAGAGGAAAGATGGGAGGGAAAGGGAGGGGGGGATAGTAGGGGATAGGAAAGGTAGCAGAATACAACAGTCACTAATATGGCATTATGTAAATATGTGGATGTGTAACCGATGTGATTCTGCAACTTGTATTTGGGGTACAAATGGGAGTTCATAACCCACTTGAATCAAATATATGAAAGATGATATGTCATGAGCTATGTAATGTTTTGAACAACCAATAAAAAATGATCATGGGCTGTGAAGAAAAGAAAAAAAATGCTTTTTAAAAGTCACTTCCATTTTACATTTTCAATCTGTACAAAAATGCTTAATAATATGCAGTCAATAATTTTCAAGATCATTAAACTACTACAATAGGAAATAAAACATTAAATTTCACATATGTTCATAGTGTCAAATCTCAAAAGAAAATCAAGTAGAAACTGGTTTCTATGTGCTAAAATTCCTGAGCTCAAGCTCAGGAGACAATTCTTGTTAAGATTCTCCCAGGGAGCCTGGGGATATAGCTCAGTTGGTATAGTGCTTGCTTCATATGCAAAAGACCCTGGGTTCAATAAATTATTTTCCCAGTATCACGAATTGATTGGGGAAATTTGGTCATGGATTTGCCCAGACCAAAATGACCTTACTTCTGTTCCCAAAGTACAACATTCAGATGACTCTAAATCACAAAATATAGAATTATACCATTTGAACAAAGAGAAGATCTTGTTTTATTACACAAATCTAGGCTCACTTTTCATTATTGTTTGATTAGAGCTGATAAATGCAGACTAATGATCTTTGAACTGAAGACCCAAAGGTAGAGAACTGTTTCTGAGATGAAGCATACTAATGAGGAAGCAGTAAAGTGAACACAGGGCAGAATGGCAAAATAGGAAAGAGAAAATATTAAATCTTAAGTTTGTACTATATAACTAGCAGAATAATTTGACAAAAACAATTGCTTTGACCTAAGTATTGAGCTAGCTATGCATTATACCTGTTTTGTTCAGTTAGTCAACAAGCATTTATTTGAGCACTGAATATGTGTAAGGTTCTATTCCTTGTGCCAGGAAAATAAATAGAGTTTGAATAAAGCTTGAAAGTCATGGAATGGGGCGGGAAAGGAAATGAAAAGCTGGAAAGGTATGTAGGATTAGATCATGCAGAGCTTTATAAACAATTTAAGGAGTTAAAAGATTATCCTGAAAGAAGCAGGCATTACTGAACGATTTTAAGGTGATAAGTGATAATTATTTTGTATATTTAAATAGATCATTATGGTTAGAGTATAGAGGATGTGTAGGGGAAGGTCTAATTACTAGGAGACCAATTAGTAGATTATTGCAGTGATATAGGCAAGAGATGATTAATGGTCTGGCCTAGTCCTCACTGATGATGTTGACAAATGGAATGAAGGGTGGAGAAGAGGTAAGGGAGAAGGAGCCAAGAATGATCCTTAGGTTTCTCTCTTTGTTAGCTGGGTTAATTGTGGTTCCAAATACTAAAATAGGGTACAAAGAAAAAAGAACAGCTTATTTCTAGAGGGAGCGTATTATAGTTTGTCTCTGAAATGTTCCTCAAGTGTTCATGTGTTGAAGGATTGGTCCCCAAAGTTCAAAGATAGAGCTTTGAGGAAGTGACTGGATCATGAGGATTCTGACCTCATCAGTAGATTAATCCATTGATACATTAATAATTTGATAACAAATTATTAATGGGAGTGGTAGGTGGTAGAAAGTTTAGGAGGTGAGGACTAGTTGGAGGAAGTAGGTCACTGGGGGCATGATCTAGAAGGATATTTCTTTTTTATTTGTTTTAATTAGTTACACATGACAGTACAATGATCTTGACATATCATACAGTTGAATCAGATGGGGTATAATTTCTCATTTTTCTGAGTGTACAGGTTGCAGAATCACATTGGTCATGCAGTCATGTATATACACACAGCAATACTAGTGTCTATTTCATTCTGCTGTCCTTCCTTCCCCTCCCCTCCCCTCCCATCACTTCTCTCTACCCAATCTAATGTGACACACTTCTTTTTTTTTTCTCTCACATCGTCATACCTGTATTCTGTATAATGAAGGGGGTCTCCTAGAAGGATATTTATTGTTCCCCACCCATCAGCCCACTCTCTGCTTCCGGGTTGCCATGTGTGAGCAGCTTTCCTCCACCAAACCCTTCTGCCTTCATGTCCTGCTTCATCTCAGGCTCAAAGTTGTGAAGCCAACCAACCATGGACTGAAACCTCTAAAACTGTGAGCTGAAATAGATCTTTCCTCCTCCAAGTTGATTTCCTCAGGCATTTTGTCACAGTGACAAAAAACTGACTAATGCAGAGCAGGAGGGGAAATGATTATTTCAGTATTGTACATATTCATCTTCAAGTATCTGTGAAACACTGACAATGATGCTAGCAGACATTGGGACAACAGGAGAAAGTTCAAAACTTAAATTGTAGATTTGGTATTCATTAAGAGAGGAATAGTAATTTAAGCCATAAAAGTAGATAAAGTTACCCAAACCAGAGTGTATAGAATAAAAGAGCCTGGACATAACCTTGAGAAACACCAATATTAAGGGATAGAAAGAAGAAAATAAGACAGCAGATCAAATTGAGAAGGATCTAGGAAGAAAATACGGTGTGGTTGCTGTTATCAAAATCCAGAGAAGAGAGTACTTCAAAACACAGTTAATCTAACACTTCTGTTCTTGGACAGGTTAATTTCCTTTTATTGATCTCACCATCAGCAGTACAATAAGTAGGTTGGACCAGATGATTTTTAAAAGTCTTCCCAATTCTAATATTCTATTCCATAGGAGATTTGAAATGTCTCTTTTTTTGACTAATGGTAGGAAAAGCACTCTAAGATTAGGACTTCAAGAAAGAAATCTTAAATTTTGTCATCAACCCAATCAAATTATTTACATAAAGTAGAAATACCTATAACATAATAATAATATTAAATAAAATCTAATAAACTGATAGAAAATAGAAAGCAATCTATAAACAATAGCAATACATTCCTGAGTACCTACTAAGTGACAAGTACAATCCTGATTTCTTTTGGGATTCTAACCTACTAACATAACAAGTCTGCAAATTAAATATTGGCATATGTATTTTTTGGAGAATAAAACCAAACCCTAGGACAAAATTTCACCAAAAGTTTAGTGTTAATTTGTAGCTCAGGCAGAATTTGAAACCAGGTATGTATTATTTCAGCTTTTTCTACAATGTTGAGTTCTACCACAGAAAGTGACTCTTACTCCTCTACCTTCCCCTCTTACATGGAGTCTATACCTTTCTTCTTTAACCTATTGTCTTATCAGAGCCTAGTTCTCTAAATAAAAATTAAAGCCAGTCAAAAATACAATCTCATCTTAATATAGGGCTTTATATATTTGCATGTCAAAGTTTTTTATAACAACCATAACAATTGGTATCCTGACAAAAATGGGCATAAGCAATGGAAGTATTATCATCTTTCAAAGCTTTCAATGGCCAAGTATTATTTGCCTTCAGTGTATACTTCGCATTCATTCAAGGCTCTTGCTTCTTCCCAAATTTCTCCATAATATAAACCGCATTCTAAAATGTAGTTAGGCTCAGTTTGTTCCTGAAGTAAAACACCAAGGATGGGTGTGAATAAAGAATGAAAAGAGAAAAAACAATAAATGTGCCCTATAGAAACCACCCTCACATACAAAATTATAGGAAAGATTATAAATAAAACTATTACTCGATATTATATGTAATGAAGGGACTTTTATTTATTACTATATCCATTTCCCCAAATGGTGAACTTTTGTGTGATTTTACATTTTCTTTTCCTTTTAATTTTGTTTAATTGTAAAAACAAAAATAACAATCTTAACACAAAGATCACCCTTACCACTTCAACATTCAATTCTTTCAGCACCAATTTAATTCCATCATCAGAATGTTGTAGTACTAAAAGGCCACCCTTCTCTCATTATTTTTTTTTTGTTACAGACATCTCTTGTGGTGTTAATCTTCCTTCTCTGAGAACTATCCCTCTCCCAAATGGGTGTTGGGATATTTTTAAATTGTTTTGAGTCCTCCTTTGAGATTTATTACTTAGTATTGAAAAGCACAAAGGCACATACCATTAGAAAAATAGATTTCATGTTTTTTTACTGCAATAAAACTGAAAGAATACATAGAAAACAATAGGTTGGAATTTTATAATTCACACTATATGATTCTTTCCTTCCAACATGGACCATAGTTAATGATCAAGGGTGGACACAGGACTGAGGTGAAAGCAATCAATTCTTCTTTCCTAACTATTTGAAATTGGTATTCAGAGATCTTGATATCAAATTATTATCCAAAATGGAAATCTGCTAGTCTGGAAGCTATAATTTGGCTATATTCTTCAGTAAGATGCAAAGAGAACATGAAAGAGGCACAGACAGAGTATCAGAAGGAATCCATAATGCATTACAAGATTGTTCAAGAGATAAAGTAGTCTGAGAGTAAGTACAAGAGACTACCTTGATTCCTATTGTATGCTCATTCTTGTTTTCCATTTTTCATAAGGCTGGCATTCATCTTTGACCTTTGTTCCTTACAATAATCTTCCTTATTTTTGCTTACACTAGTTTGAATTGGCCTCTGTCACTGTTGCCTAAAATAAAACTTTCATGCCTGGCCTACACTGACATGGCAACAATGAGAATTAAAATGAAGAGTAACATAAAAGAATATTTAATAGGCAGAACAGAAGGATTTGATGTCAGATTTAGCATCTCCTCAGCAACTTGCATTTATTTCATAATATATCAACATATACTTTGTGTTTAACAGTGGCCTTTGGGTGTTTCCTGTTCTGATTTGTTTAGGGGAAGGATTAAGCTTGTGACTGTTCTGTACATAGAAATCCTCATTCCACTAGGAATCCAGTGAAAGTTTGATTGTACCTATTTGGTATTTTTGTTCCTACAAAACTGAAAATATGTATTATAGCCATATAAGGGAATCCTAGAAGATCCAGGAACAGAAATGCTTCTCCTCATAACCAAGAGAAACCATGAAATCACATTGGTTTAAAAAAAAAAGAAGCAGCAAAAAGAAAATCTATTGTCTTTGTCATGGCTTCAATTCATTCATAGACCTCATTATTAAAAATAAGTTCTGGGCATGCTGGGATTATAGATCAGTGGAAAAGCTCTTGCCTAGTGCATGTGAGGCACTGGGTTCAATCCTCAGCAACACATACTAATTAATTAATTAATTAATTAATTAAAGGTATTGTGTCCATCTACAACTAAAGCATATTTAAAAATAAGTTCTGGAGATGTAACTCAATGATAGGGTGCATTGCTTAACATGTATGAGGCCCTCGGTTCCATCCCACCACTGCAGAAATAAAATAGTTTTGTGATGGCTATAGTGGCTATCTGATAAGTGCTGCTGAAAATGAGGTGTCTTTGAAAGTGGAAAGATAATTTTTCTCAAATGTAAGTACTAGTTAAATATTTTCTCCAATGTTTTTATTCAGTGATACCTAGGTTTGTGATACATAGGTTCTTGGTGATGTTATTTATATACTGTCATGATACTGACTTTCTGTCTGTATATGTATCTCATTTCTATATAAAATAACAAAAAATAAAAGAATGAAAAAAATTAGAAATTCACATAATAAAACAATTGAATTATCCCTAAAAAACAAATACCAAATGTCTTCTTTGATATAATGAGAGCAACTATGAACAGAGCAGGGAGGAAGAGCAGGAAGAAAAGATTAACATTAAACGGAGACATGAGATGGGAGGGAAAGGGAGAGAAAAGGGAAATTGCATGGAAATGAAGGGAGACCCTCATTGCTATACAAAATTACATATAAGCGGTTGTGAGGGGAATGGGAAAATAAACAAGGAGAGAAATGAATTACAGTAGATGGGGTAGAGAGAGAAGATGTGAAGGAAGGGGAGGGGGGATAGTAGGGGATAGGAAAGGTAGCAGAATACAACAGTCAGTAATATGGCATTATGTAACATTGTGGATGTGTAACCGACGTGATTCTGCAATCTGCATTTGGGGTAAAATTGGGGGTTCATAACCCACTTCAATCTAATGTATGAAATATGATATGTCAAGAGCTTTGTAATGTTGTGAACAACCAATAAAAAATAAAACAATTGAATTATGAAACAATAAAATACATTATATCCCAATGTTAAAATTCACTCTGGATTTACTGCTCTTCAAGTCTTCTTCATCCCCATGGGCCTGCATTGAGTACAGAAGCCGATTATCGGAGTTTAACTCCTGAGTACCAGGAACAATGTGATTTTATCCCCCAAGGCAGATGTAATACAATCTGACCTAGATTGACTGATTAGTATATATTCCATTTCAAATGCTGGAAATAACAGGGTCAGGCTGACTGGTGACACATGGGATAAACCACTAAAATTGGCAAAGGGGGAATAAGGAACAACTTTGTCTGCCTTTCCCTTCCCTAGAAGCCTTCAAATGAGAGTGCAAAAGATTAAATTGAAAGAATTTAAGACAGCAAGAGGAAATAGAATAAGCGATACAGGGTCTGCAGAAAAGGCTGCCTCATTTATGTCAGAATCTAAGGTTGGTTAAAAGCCTGTGTGATATACCAATTCACTTCATCTTTCTATCTTCCTTTCGGTGGGAAATTATGCTATTTGTGTTGTTCCCCAATCTCATTTCCCAAGTCAGGGAACATCCTTCAGTCAAGCTGGCTGTTACTGTCCTCTGCCAATATTATTCTAGCAGTCTTTCATGTGGTCTCCCTGACTAATGTATGTTCCTCTTTCCCAATTTTGTTTACTATTCCTATATTTAACTCTCTCAAATATCATTATATTTACATGTATTCCTTCTTAAATAACCTACACAGATTTTGCTTATGTAATAATAATTTTAAAATCTTTCCCTCCACTTCCATTTCTTATGACCCCATCCCACTTTTCTCATATCCTAACCTTTATCATCTCATTTTTAATGATTTCCCTATCTGCCTTTTTCTTATAAACTACAGCCCTTCTTATAGTGGAAATAGTATAAGTGTATATAATGAGACCTTATATGAAGGCTTTACATTATTTTTTAATGCTATATTTAAAATACAGACTGATTTGAAGGAACAGGTGAAAGGAAAGAACACAGAAGAAGATAAACCACCAAAGACAAGCCTTGACCCATCTTCATCCAGGCTCCATGCTTCCTGTTGCTACCAAGATATTGCTTCCCATCAGTCATAGTATTATTGTGGCAATTAGTGTTTATTAAATGCGAAGTATACACAACCATTTCAGATGTACCAGCTCAAGAAGCACCATAGCAAATGAAGCAGGTACTACAGTCCTTATCTTGCAGATGGGAAAGCTAAGACTCAAAAAAGGGACGAAAAGCAAATAATTCAGGTATTTCCCCCAATCCAATATACTTCCATTCTATTGTACTGTCTCTTATTAAAAGACACAACATAGAAGTAATCAATAATCATTAAAATCATTCCTCAATTCATTTTCCTTTCCAAGCAACTGGGTTAAGAAGAGAAGTTATGAGTGCCCTTCCAATAGTACATAGAGAGGTTCTTTCATGAATTCAAAATGAGAAAATTTAAAAACTCAAGAATTTTTCTCAGCAATTATTTGGACCCCACAAATATACCTATAATTATGAGTAACATAAAATGCAATGACTACATTTTAAATTTAGAAAGTAAATGAATTTATTTCAAATGTAATTATTTTAAATCTGACAACACATTTAAAAGAAAAGGAGATTTGAAAGCACTATTGGAGGGTCATTTGTTCTTGATTTTTTTTGTAAAGTATTTCTGCCATTTTTTGTGTGTGGTGAGTGTGCATAGCTGCTCTCTTCTATAGGAATTCCCATTTCCCTGCTGTCATAGTCCATTTTGTGTTATTATAGTAGAATATCACGAAGTGGTTAGTTTATAATGAAGAAGAAATTATTAGCTGGGGCATGGGAAGTCTAAGATTGAGTATCTGACATCTGGCAAGGGCCTCCTTGCTGTATCATTTCGTAAAAAGGGGGCAAACATGGTGGGAGCAAGCTCAGCATTTAATAAAGAGCCCATTCCTAACTAACAACAGTAAAACATTCATGAAGATTCTGCCTCATTATCACCTATTAATGATCCAATCTCTTATTACTATTACAATGGAATTTAAATTTCAATATGAGTTTGGGAGGGAAAATCATTCAAATCATAGCACAATAATATTATTCAAATGTGGCATCAAGAACAGATTGTGCCATGCACGGTGGCGCACGCCTGTAATCCCAGCAGTTTGGGAGGCTGAGTCAGGAGGATCATGGGTTCAAAGCCAGCCTCAGCAAAAGTGAGGCACTAAGCAAATCAGTGAGACCCTGTCTCTAAATAAAATACAAAATAGGGCCGGGGATGTGGCTCAGTGGTCCAGTGCCCCTGAGTTCAATCCCTGGTACCAAAGGAAAAAAAAAAAAACAGATTGTGTTGGCAAAAAAAGTGTCTGAAATGTCTTCTGTTGATCACCTCATTGTGGATTTTACGAATCATGGTTTTCTATAATATGAACTTAAAAACTACTCCTTTCATAACACTTTCTTAATTCATGCACAACATTGAAAAAAATGTTCACTAGCCTCCAAAAGCTTAACTTTCCTTTATTTATTAGAATGCCATTTTTATCTATTTTTTTAAATCCTGGGGAAGGAGGACCAATGAGGACAGAACAATTCAGTGATGATGGGGGGATGAGAAGGATAAGGAGAGAGGTAGGCAGGGAAAGAGAAAGACAAATGTAAGAAAAGGGGGGGTGCAAGAGGGAAAAAAAACGCTATGTTCTGTTATGGAAAGGGGAGATAGGGAAAAGAGGAAGAAGAAAAGGGGAATAAGGAGGTGAGAGGAAACAGGAGAAAGGGGAGGGATCCATTTTCATCCTTTAATCTTGGGCTTCCTTCTTCCTAATATTAATTCTATACATTTTCTTATAAAAATGATTCCCTTTAACTGAGACCTAAACAAAATAGTTGGATTTTTAAAAATTAAACACCTTCATAGTAATTTACTTAATTTGCCCCTATAACAACGCCCCTAGTTTCCAAAATTCTAAAGGTAAGACACATACAAGTTCATTCCTAATTTCCTGCAAATAGCTATTGATATTCAGGTTCTATTAGCTACAACAGAGATGCACACCAAATTATCTTTGAATTACACTGAAAGTTTACTGCATCATATCTTCAGACAGCAGGTTTTTATGATCTTGCTTAATGAAATTAAATCTTTCAGCATTCCCCTACATTATACTGTAGGTGATATTGCCTATACTTGTTTAGTCAGAACTAGAACTATGAAATATTTTAATTATAGATATGAATAGTAATAAAGTTAGAAATGTCTTAATCTTAGAAGCATAGGAAATGGAAGAGCAGATAGCCCCTTTATGTATAAACCTAAAGAAACAAATTCATTTTAAGGCCAATTTGGAGATTAATAAGAAACTTGCAACTGTGAATAAGAAATCTATAGTCTTCTTTATTTTTTAAAAATATTTATTTTTTTAATTGTAGTTGGACACAATATCTTTATTTAGTTTATTTATTTATTGTTAATTTTTTTTTTATTTTCTAGTTTTAAGTGGACACAATATCTTTATTTTATTTTTACGTGGTGCTGAGAATCGAACCCAGTGCCTCATGTGTGCTAGGCGAGCACTCTACTGCTGTGCTACATCCCCAGCCCCTGTTTACTTATTTTTATGTGATGCTGAGGATGGAACCCAGGGGCTTGCATGTGCTAGGTGAGCGCTCTACTGCTGAGCCCCAGCCCCAGCCCCAGCCCTATAGTTTTCTTGCTAGTTCCTTCTTGTGCTCTAATTGCTACTTGTGATCACTCACTCCCTGTTTTATACCCCACTGCATATACCAGAATAACTGCTATTCTGCATGCAAGTTCTTTTATTTCAGAGGACTAATGTTACTTTTCTGGTTTCTCCTCTTTTACATTTTGGCTTAATAAAAATTCTCAGAATCTTCCTCCCTACTTAACCAGTATTTAATCATCACTTCTTTCCTCTCCCTTCCCACCTTCCTGACATACCCTTGTCTGGAAAGTCACCACAAAGAGATCCAGCGAGATATTTCATCCTTCAACCACACAACATTTTTTTCTGAAAAAAATCATTCTCATAGCAATTTAGGAGTTATTCGTCAAGAAAACAATCCTGTTATGCAATTCACAACTGCAGTTTTAAAAAATTATACTGAAAATGTGGATGACAGTATCTATATGTCACCGTTTTAAAAACTAGAGATTCTTCTGCTCTCTGAACAGACCAAGATCCCATGCTACCAAAGGTTGTATCTGTTGTCTCTTTTAATGAGGATGCTGCCAACTCTTGCAGAGTAAAGGGGAGAAAGGTAAGGATTTTTCTGATTCACTGCTTTCTAACATATATGTTCTTCTATGTCTTATTCAGAGACTCAGATTTTGTTTAGTTTTATTTAACTAGACCCAAATATAATCACATCTGTATTTTCTGAAGTTTAATGTACTATTCTCTGCTGACTAATACTTTGAAAGTCATTTTCAGGATCTTGAATGATCAAATGTCTCTCAAGATGACACTAACTCCCAGAAAAATCTAAATGAGTTGAGAAAGTTACACACCATAATAGATTATATTAATGACAAATATAAAAGATTTTAACTTAACACTCAATAAAGAATTTAAACACTGTTTCAAAATGAATCAGAAAAGATTCCTTAAAGTTTGAAGGTCAAATAAGAAATAGATTTTGCACAAGTAATAAAAGGATCGAGATTTGAATTCTAAATTTTAATATTTCAGGAATGAAAAGTCCCAGACCAAGCATTATATAAAAACATTCACCATGAGTAATATTTCTGAACATTAAAGATTGAAACTATTTTATATAAAATGATATTATTAAAGCATTTCTATTTTTACCTAGGATCATTCTGTATAAAAATACAATCATTGTAAATTAGTACAGCTCTTACTTTTTATTTCATTTTACATTTACATATACACTTGTGAATAGATACCGAAGAGAAAAAGAAAGCAAAGAGGTTATTGATTTTGATTAAAGTCACACAACAAATTTATAACATGGCAAGTTAAAAATTATTAAAGTTTGATAATCACAGTTCTCTCCCCCATCCCTGAAAAAGAAAAATATGCTTTATAGTTTACTCCCTTTTCCCATGCTCAGAAGATAGTCCAGCTATGCCAAATATATTTTTAATTTTTAGTGATAGAGAATCAGAATCAAAGAAGATAAAAAAAGGAGAACTGTAACTGGTATTTAGGGTTGGAGATTGGAGATTTTCATAGAATTGGGGGAGTTAAGAGGTAATAGATATAAATATAACTGACATGTAAGAAAACTATATAGGACAAAAATAAACAAAATAAACTTTAAAATGTATTCCTGGAGGTCATATATCCCCCTCACAAGATTCAGAAGCTGTAAGTGAATGGATTAATTATACTAATCTAGGCAAAATGAACTGTGTTTCATATAATATGCACTTAATATTGCACAATGTACTATGTGCCTGTATGACTTTGAAAGATATTTAGTAACATGATTTTGAATCAGCAATAATTCTTTGTTTTATTATAATAATTGAATATGATGGAAGAACTTCCACCCCACTCCACCCCCAGAATTTTATTAAAATACAAGAAATTCTTACTGCTCTCTTCTGCTGAAAGATAATTAGATATTTTATATTAAAAGTGACTGCTTAATTAGAACTCCAGGGTGAGAAGATAGGATCCAGTTGGAAAGAAAAGAAGGAAAAAATTCATACTGTATATTTTAGTACATCTGAATAATCCAATAACACCTGTCAGAAATACGTAGAAGACTGATTTGTGATAGATACTCTATCATTAGTTACTTCTATTAAACAATAAATAAATTAATGCATTCATTTATTTGTGCATTATATTAATTTTTAAATAATAATTCAGATATATAAGACATAACAGTTAAATTTAGTGGTTCCAAGTTGAAAAAGAGAAGGTAGAGAGAAAATTATATAATTGTTATAGTGCAATATAATATTTTATAGTAAAAGAGAATATATATACAATGTTCTATAGGAGTTCAAAGTTACGAGTAATAACTTCTATAGGAGTTCAAAGTTATGAGTAATTTAAAGAAGGCTTCACCAGTAAAGCATGACTTAAGTATTAAAAACTAAGTGGGTAGGGGATAGGGTTGTGGCTCAGTGGTAGTACACTTGCCTAACGTGTGTGAGGGACTGGTTTTGATTCTTAGCACCCTGTATAAATAAATAAATAAATAAATAAATATCTATTGACAAATAAATATGAAAAAAAAACTAAGTGGGTAGAAAAATGATGGAGAGGACATGCTAGATTAGAATAAAGACTCACACAACTGGGGGAGAATAGTGTGTGCTTGAAAAATGTGACTGAAAAGTGCATACATGTTATACAGAAGGAAAGTGAAAGCCAATATTGTAATAATATGAAATCTGTGATGTTAGAAAGGTGGGTTGAATACAAATTGAGAAGACCTGAAATATTTTGTGAGTATATATCTGGATGTGTATATTTTCCTAAGAAAGTATTCATAGATTCATAAATTCTCAAAAATGTTAAATCACTGCTAAAGGAAAAAAGCATACATATTTATTTTAGCATACATATTTGAACACTAATTTATTAATGAATACATCACAGAAAATCTGTGTGAATTAATATGATTAAATCAATAATCAAAAACTTCCCCAAAATGTAAAGCACAGAGTCAGATTGCTTCATTGATAAATTCTACTAAACATATAGAGAAAAATTGACATCAATTGTCAAACTCTCACAAAAGGTACACAAGAACACTTCCTAACTCATTGTATAAGACCAGCATTACTCTCTTTAAATTTTTAACTTTTTAAAAGAACTAATTCACAAAAGTATGAAAGTTGCACTATTAATGGAGTACCATGTAATAGACAATACATGTATACATTGAATAATGTTTAAATCAAGTTAATCATACTTCTGTCCTCAGTTATCTTTTCTTTGTGGTAAAAACTTTCAAAATCCTTTCCTCTAGCTCTTTGAAATATGCAGTACATTGTTCTTATCTATAGTCATCATGATGTGCAATAGCACACCAGAACTTCTTGCTCCTACTATAATTAAACTACCTTTTAAACTTTTCCCAGCCGCCCCTCCTCTATCCTCTTCCCAGCTTCTAGTAACCAATCTACTTTCAACTCTAGAAGATCAACTCTGTGAGATTTCACGATTACAATTATGTGGCACTTGTTTCTTTTTATGCCTGACTTTCACTTAACATAATGACCTCCACTTCTGTCTGTTTTTGCAAAAGACAGAATTTCATTCTTTTTTTTTTTTTTTAGAGGGGGAAAGGTTTATTTTGAGGCTCACCGGGTCAGAGGTCTCAGAACATCATGACAGAAGGGTATGGGGGAGAAAAGCTGCTCAGGATATGGAACCTGGAAGCAAAGAGACTGCTCCCCTCCCCACACCCAAAACAGGAACTCCAAAGGCGTGCCCCCATCCCCCCATCTCCTCCAGCCACACCCTACCTGCCAATGGTTACCACCCAGTTAATCCCTATCAAGCAGAAAATATAGCCCAACTTTGGCCTCCTGAAGATGGAATGTCACTGGGCCAATGTTATGGTTTAGATATAAGCTATCCTCCAAATGCTTATGTGTGTGTGAGACAATGTAAGAAAGTGTAGAGGTGAAATGATTGTGTTATGAGAACCTTAATCTAATCCCTAATCATTCTTTTTCAAGGATGAATAGTATACACCACATTTATTTTTCCATTCATTAGTTGTATAACACTTAGGTTGTTCTCCATTTTTTTGGCAATGGTGCTGCAATGAATGTGGTAGTGTAGATGTCTCTTTGACATAGTTATTTCATTTCCATTGGATATAGACCCTGTGGTGGGATTTATGGATTATATGATAATTCTAGTCTTTTGGGTAATAGGCTTTCTTACTGGAGTACAGTGATTCCCATTTTGGTTTTGATTTGCATATTTCTGATTATTAGCAATGATGCATATTTTTTCGTATACTTTTGGCCATTCTTATGTCTCCTTTTGAGAAATATCTATTTATGTATATTTCCCATTTTAATTGAATTATTTGCTTTTAAACACTTGGGTTTTTGGAGTTCCTTATATACTCTTGATATGAACCCCTAATCAGATGGATAATTGCAAAGGTTTTCTTCCATCATGTGCATTCACTCTGATGATTATTGCCTTTTCTATTCAGAAACTTTTTAGTATGATAAAATATCACTTTTCTATTTTTGCTGTTGTTCCTTATGCTTTTGGACTCTACCCCAAAGCCCATTCCAATGCCCTAAAGAGTTCCTCCAGTTTTCCTCCAGTAGATTCATAGTTTGGGTTATTACATTTAAATTGTTATCAATTTTGAGTTGATTTTTTCAACTGGTATTATATGGGTCTCATTTAATTTTTCTACAAGGAGGTATCTAATATTCCCAGAAACATTTATTGAAAAGCCTGTCCTTTCTCCACTGTGTGTTCTTAGCACCTTTGTTGAAAATCAGTTGGCTCTATGTGCTCACTTCTAGGCACTCTGTTCTGTTCTATTGGTCTACATGTCTATATTTATAACAATACTTTGTTGTATTTTCTACTACATATTTGCAGTATGTTTTGTAGTCAAGTAGTGTAATACCTCCTGCTATGTTCTTTTGCTCAGGATTGATTTAGTGATTTCAGTTTGTTGTTGTCATTCCATACAAATTTTAGATTTTTTTCTAGTCCTGTGAAGAATGTCACTGGTATTTTTTACAGATATTATATAGACTCTGCAGATCATTTTGGGAAGTCTGGACATTTTAATGACACTGATTTTTCCAATCCATACACAGGATATCTTTCCATTTTTCTGTGTCCTCTTCAATTTCTTTCATTTTTTTTTATATTTCATCATAGAGATCTTTCACCTAGTTAGTTAAATTTATTCCTAAGTAAGTTTTTTGTTGTTATTATAAGTTGATTTTTAAAAAATTTCTATTTTAGGCAATTGGCTATTAATAGATTGCAATCCACTGATCATTGTGTGACTTTATATCCCGTAACTTAGCTGAATTTATTTGTTAGTTATGATAGAATTTTGGTGGAGTCTTTATGGTTTTTTATATATTAATTCAAGTCATCTGCAAAGAGTAACATTTTGACTTGTTTTCTAATCTGGATGCCCTTATTTCTTTTTGTTGCCTGGACATGACCTCACCTAAAGGTCAAAATAAGGCACCAGAGACTATCCATGGAGTACCCAGTATGAAGGAACTCATGAATGAAGAATTTTAAATAACATATCAATGAATTTCCAGAGAACACAGAGAAAATACCCAATATTCTGACAGAGACTCTTAACAGGGATGGAAGCAATTATTATTTTCAATTTTTTCTCCACTTTTTAAAATATTTTTTTTATTTTTTTATTGGTTGTTCAAAACATTACATAGTTCTTGATATATCATATTTCACACTTTGATTCAAGTGGGTTATGAACTCCCATTTTTACCCCTTATACAGATTGCAGAGTCACATCAGTTACACTTCCATTGATTTACATATTGACATACTCATGTCTGTTGTATTCTGCTGCCTTTCCTATCCTCTACTATCCCCCCTCCCCTCCCCTCCCCTCCCCTCTTCTCTCTCTACCCCCTCTACTGTAATTCATTTCTCCCCCTTGTATTATTTTTCCCTTTCCCCTCACTTCCTCTTGTATATAATTTTGTATAACCCTGAGGGTCTCCTTCCATTTCCAAGCAATTTCCCTTCTCTCTCCCTGTCCCTCCCACCTCTCATCCCTGTTTAATGTTAGTCATCTTCTCATGCTCTTCTTCCCTACTCTGTTCTTAGTTACTCTCCTTATATCAAAGAGGACATTTGGCATTTGTTTTTTAGGGATTGGCTAGCTTCACTTAGCATAATCTGCTCTAATGCCATCCATTTCCCTCCAAATTCTATAAATTTGGCATTTTTTTAATGCAGAGTAATACTCCATTGTGTATAAATGCCACATTTTTTTTTATCCATTCGTCTATTGAAGGGCATCTAGGTTGCTTCCACAGTCTTGCTATTGTGAATTGTACTGCTATGAACATCCATGTAGCAGTGTCCCTGTAGCATGCTGTTTTTAGGTCTTTAGGGAATAGACCCAGAAGGGGAATAGCTGGATCAAATGGTGGTTCCATTCCCAGCTTTCCAAGAAATCTCCATACTGCTTTCCAAATTGGTTGCACCAATTTGCAGTCCCACCAACAATGTACAAGTGTACCCTTTTCCCCACATCCTCGCCAGCACTTGTTGTTGTTTGACTTCTTAATGGCTGCCAATCTTACTGGAGTGAGATGATATCTTAGGGTGGTTTTGATTTGCATTTCTCTGACTGCTAGCGATTGTGAGCATTTTTTCATGTACTTGTTGTTTGATTGTATGTCCTCCTCTGAGAAGTGTCTGTTTAGGTCCTTGGCCCATTTGTTGATTGGGTTATTTGTTATCTTATTGTCTAATTTTTTGAGTTCTTTGTATACTCTGGATATTAGGGCTCTATCTGAAGTGTGAGGAGTAAAGATTTGTTCCCAGGATGTAGGCTCCCTATTTACCTCTCTTATTGTTTCTTTTGCTGAGAAAAAACTTTTCAGTTTAAGAAAGTCCCATTTGTTGATTCTAGATATTAATTCTTGTGCTATGGGTGTCCTATTGAGGAATTTGGAGCCCGACCCCACAGTGTGTAGGTCGTAGCCAACTTTTTCTTCTATCAGATGCCTTGTCTCTGGTTTGATATCAAGCTCCTTGATCCATTTAGAGTTAACTGTTGTGCATCGCGAGAGAAAGGGATTCAGTTTCATTTTGTTGCATATAGATTTCCAGTTTTCCCAGCACCATTTGTTGAAGATGCTATCCTTCCTCCATTGCATGCTTTTAGCCCCTTTATCAAATATAAGAAAGTTGTAGTTTTGTGGGTTGGTTTCTGTGTCCTCTATTCTGTACCATTGGTCCACCCGCCTGTTTTGGTACCAATACCATGCTGTTTTTGTTACTATTGCTCTGTAGTATAGTTTGAAGTCTGGTATCACTATACCACCTGATTCACACTTCCTGCTTAGCATTGTTTTTGCTATTCTGGGTCTTTTATTTTTCCATATGAATTTCATGATTGCTTTCTCTATTTCTACAAGAAATGCCATTGGGATTTTGATTGGCATTGCATTAAACCTATAGAGAACTTTTGGTAATATCGCCACTTTGATGATGTTAGTTCTTCCTATCCATGAACAGGGTATATTTTTCCATCTTCTAAGATCTTCTTCAATTCCTCTCTTTAGGGTTCTGTAGTTTTCATTGTATAAGTCTTTTACCTCTTTTGTTAGGTTGATTCCCAAGTATTTTATTATTTTTGAGGATATTGTGAATGGAGTGGTTGTCCTCATTTCCATTTCAGAGGGTTTGTCGCTGATGTACAGGAATGCCTTTGATTTATGCGTGTTGATTTTATATCCTGCCACTTTGCTCAATTCATTTATTAGCTCTAATAGTTTCTTTGTAGACCCTTTTGGGTCTGCTAGGTATAGAATCATGTCATCTGCAAATAGTGACAATTTAAGTTCTTCTTTTCCTATTTTTATGCCTTTAATTTCTTTTGTCTGTCTAATTGCTCTGGCCAGTGTTTCGAGAACTATGTTGAACAGAAGTGGTGAGAGAGGGCATCCCTGTCTTGTTCCAGAATTTAGAGGGAATGCCTTCAATTTTTCTCCATTCAGAATGATGCTAGCCTGGGGCTTAGCGTAGATTGCTTTTACAATGTTGAGGTATGTTCCTGTTATCCCTATTTTTTCAAGAGTTTTGAAAAAAAGGGATGCTGTACTTTGTTGAATGCTTTTTCCGCATCTATTGAGATGATCTTATGGTTCTTATTTTTAAGTCTATTGATGTGGTGGATAACATTTATTGATTTCCGTATATTGAACCAGCCTTGCATCCCAGGTATGAATCCTACTTGATCATGGTGTACAATTTTTTTGATATGATTTTGTATCCGATTCGCTAGAATTTTATTGAGGATTTTTGTGTCTAGGTTCATTAGAGATATAGGTCTGTAGTTTTCTTTCTTTGAAGTATCTTTGTCTGGTTTAGAAATCAGTGTGATGTTGACCTTGTAGAATGAATTTGGAAGTTCTCCCTCTTTTTCTATTTCCTGAAATAGCTTGAAAAGTATTGGTATTAGTTCCTCTTTAAAGGTTTTGTAAAACTCTGCTGTATACCCATCCGGTCCTGGGCTTTTCTTAGTTGGTAATCTTTTGATGGTTTCTTCTATTTCCTCAATTGATATTGGTCTGTTTAGGTTGTCTATATCCTCCTGACTCAATCTGGGCAGATCATATGACTTAAGAAATTTATCGATGCCTTCACTATCTTCTATTTTATTGGAGTATAAGGATTCAAAATAATTTCTGATTATCTTCTGTATTTCTGAAGTCTCTGTTGTGATGTTGCCTTTTTCATCCTGTATGCTAGTAATTTGAGTTCTCTCTCTTCTTCTCTTCTTTAGCATGGCTAAGGGTCTGTCGATCTTATTTATTTTTTCAAAGAACCAACTTTAAGTTTTATCAATTTTTTCAATTGTTTCTTGTGTTTTGATTTCATTAATTTCAGCTCTGATTTTAATTATTTCTTGCCTTCTACTTCTTTTGCTGTTATTTTGCTCTTCTTTTTCTAGGATTTTGAGATGAAGTATGAGATCATTTATTTCTTGGTTTTTTCTTTTTTTAAGGAATGAACTCCATGCAATGAATTTTCCTCTTAGAACTGCTTTCAATGTGTCCCATAGATTCTGATATGTTGTGTCTGTGTTTTCATTTATCTCTAAGAATTTTTTAATTTCCTCCTTAATGTCTTCTATAACCCATTGATCATTCAGTAACCTGTTGTTCATTCTCCAAGTGATGCATGGTTTTTCCTTCCTTCTTTTATCGTTGATTTTCAGTTTCATTCCATTATGGTCAGATAAGATGCAGGGTATTATCTCTACTCCTTTATATTGTCTAAGAGTTGCCCTGTGACATAATATATGATCTATTTTTGAGAAGGATCCATGTACTGCTGAGAAAAAAAGTGTAACTGCTTGATGTTGGGTGGTATATTCTATATATGTCAATTAAGTCTAGGTTGTTAATTGTGTTATTGAGTTCTATAGTTTCCTTATTCAACTTTTGTTTGGAAGATCTGTCCAGTGGTGAGAGAGGTGTGTTGAAGTCTCCCATGATTATTGTATGGTGGTCTATTAGACTCTTGAACTTGAGAAGAGTTTGTTTGATGAACATAGCTGCACCATTGTTTGGGGCATATATATTTATGATTGTTATGTCTTGTTGGTGTATGGTTCCCTTGAGCAGTATGTAGTGTCCCTCTTTATCCCTTTTGATTAACTTTGGCTTGAAATCTATTTTATTTGATATGAGTATGAACACTCCTGCTTGTTTCCGAAGTCCATATGAGTGATATGATTTTTCCCAACCTTTCACCTTCAGTCTATGTATGTCTTTTCCTATCAAATGCGTCTCCTGTAGGCAGCATATTTTTGGGTCATGTTTTGTGATCCATTCTACTAGCCTTTATCTCTTAATTGGTGAGTTTAAGCCATTAACATTTAGGGTTATTATTGAGATATGGGTTATCCTTCCAGCCATATTTGTTTATTTATGTTACTGAATATGGTTTGTTTTCCTCTTTGATTATTTTCCCCCATTTACTGTCCTACCTCCCACTGTTGGTTTTCATTGTTATTTTCCATTTCCTCTTCCTGTAATGTTTTGCTGAGGATTTTTTGGAGAGATGGTTTTCTAGCTGCAAATTCTTTTAACTTTTGTTTATCATGGAAGGTTTTAATTTCATCTTCCATCTTGAAGCTCAATTTTGCTGGATACACAATTCTTGGTTGGAACCCATTTTCTTTCAGTGTTTGAAATATGTTATTCAAGGATCTTCTAGGTTTCAAAGTCTGTGTTGAGAGATCAGCTGTTATCCTGATTGGTTTACCCCTAAATGTAATCTGTTTCCATTCTCTTGTAGCTTTTGAAATTCTCTCCTTATTCTGTATGTTGGGCATCTTCATTATAATGTGTCTAGGTGTGGATCTCTTATGATTATGCACATTCGGCGTCCTGTAGGCTTCTAGGATTTGGGATTCTGTCTCATTCTTCAAGTCTGGGAAGTTTTCTCGTATTATTTCATTGAATAGATTGTTTATTCCTTTGGTATGGACCTCCATGCCTTCCTGTATCCCAATGACTCTTAAGTTTGGTCTCTTTATGTTATCCCATATCTCTTGGATGTTCTGCTCATGGTTTCTTAACTGTCTTGCTGAGCTGTCTATGTTCTTTTCAAGTTGAAATACTTTGTCTTCATTGTCTGATGTTCTATCTTCTAAGTGATCTACTCTGCTGGTAGTATTCTCAATTGAGTTTTTAAGTTGGTTTATTGCTTCCTGCCTTTCTAGGATTTCTGTTTGTTTGTTTTTTATAACCTCTATCTCCCTGTATAGTTGATCTTTTGCTTCCTGGATTTGTTTATGTATTTCATTGTCGAAGTGATCTTTCATTGTCTGATTTTGCTGTCTAATGTCTTCCTTGAGACTCCAGATCATCTGAAGCATGTATCTCCTGAATTCTTTATCTGACATTCCATCTGCTGCAGAAATTACCTCTTCTAACGTTGAGTTGACCTGCATTGCTTGTGGTCCTTTCTTTCCTTGTCTCTTCATACTGTTCGCATTTCTTTCTGCTTACTGAGACTGTTGTGTTGTTGAATTTTCCCCCTATATATTTGTATTACTCTTGTATAGTTGCTAAGTCTCCCGTGCAGGCGTGGGCAGGGGCTGTGCTCCTCCTCCAATTGGGGCGCTGTGCCTACCACATCGGCAGGCCGCTGGGCCTGTTCTGCTGGTTGGTAGCAGGTGCGCAGACCTTGCAGGCGCGTGGGGCGGCTCTGCCACTCCCAGGTTGCTGGGCCTGACCTGCTGGTGGGTTGCAGGTCCGGCTACCTTGCAGGCACGGGGGAAGGGCGCACACCTATTTGTATTTAGACAGTTATGCGAAATGGAGGACGTAATGCTTGGGATGAAAGTTGGGGGGAAGGGGAAGGTAGGTGCTCTTGAAAAGAAGGAAGGAGAGGGAGATAGATAGCATAGAGGAGAATGGAAAGAGCCATAAAACTTGGAAGGGGAGAGAGAGAGGGAAAAGGGAGAGAAAAAGTTAAAATGAAATAGGAAATAAAATTAGGTCTTAGAGATCCATTTTCTTCTCTTCCCGTAGGCAAAGCTGTGCCCTCCGGGCTGAGTTTTGTCCTCAATGTGTCAACAGCAATCCCTGTAAGGCGGTTCCTGGGAGTCTCTCAATCCTGTTGGTCCAGAGCCGTTTCACTTCTACGGCCCCTCCTCCCCTTCCTCCTGCCAGCCAGCCAGGTCCTGCTCACCGGAGGCAGTTCACCAAGGATTTGGTTACACTTTCAGCCCCACTGAGTGCTCTATTTCCCTAACTACTGAGCACTCTCATTGTCATTCATCTAAGCCCCAGTGCTGTGGAGCTGTAGTCTGGGAGTCAATTGTTTAATTTTTCCGGACCCCTTTGGTGGGCACACCTTCGGAATCTGGCAGCTAAGACCATTGGTGTCGCTGCTGGTGGTAATAGGAGTTGGGGGTCTAGGATCCCCTCTACTTCCCTCAGCCCCTACAGTCACAACCACACTGCTGGCGGTAGGAGGAGTTGAGGGTCTGCAGTGTCCTCTGTTTCCCTCCGCCCCTACCGTCACACCCTCTCAGTTCACGGTTGGGGGAGTTGGGGGTGGGGAGTCTTCTCTGCTTCCCTCTGCCCCTACAGTCACGCCCTCGTCACTGGCAGTAGGGGGAGTTGGGGGTCGAGAGTCCTTTGGCCCTTAGGGTCACGCCCACGGAGAGATTTTGAAGTTTCCCGGTTGTTTGTATCTGATGTGGGTGGGAGTCACACTCCTGCTAAAGTAGATTCCACTGGGAAGGAATCTCTTTGGCTGAACTTTGGTGACTTCCCCTCTCTGCTATGGCGGGCCCCTGGCTCCTTGCCGGAGTGTCCGAAGGGAGGGGTGGAACTGGCTTGTCTCTGGTCTGACACAATCTCTGGTTTTAGTTCCCAGTTCGCTATTTCGTAAAGGGTTGGTTAGATTCCCTTCACGCTGTCTGGGGGGGGGGGCGTTCGCCTGGTGGGCGGGGCTGTTAGTAGAGCCGGGAGGGCACGGGCTGTCTGCTGGGCCAGGCGGGGACACTTCTTGCTACACCAGGCTGCTGGTAGAGCCGGGCAGCTGCGGCCGCGTGGCTAAGATCCGGGCGGGTGGAGTGGCCGTTCACTGAGCGAGAGCGGGGCCTCTCAGGATGGCGAGGTGGTGGGTGCCGTCTGCGGGTTCGTGCGGGCCGCGCCGCTCGGGGCCGCCGGCCGCTTTCTGAAGCGGCTGGTGGCTGCGGGACTGGACCTCTGTGCCCGCGTGGCCGGCCAAGATCCACTTGTCTGGGACAAACTGACACTTCTAATAAACCTACCAATTCCCAGCAGGTCCCCTCTTCACGGAATTTTGCTAGAAGTTCCTCAGTAGGTAGACTGCCGCTGTTCCAATGGGTCTTTCTGATCCCGTTAATTTGGAGACATTGGAATCACTGCTTCCTCGCCGGTGGCCATGTTGGATCCCCCCTCCACTTTTTAAAATATTTGTTTATTTATTAGTTGTACTTGGACACAATACCTTTATTTATTTATTTTTATGTGGTTTTGAGGATTGAACCCAGGGCCTCACACATGCTAGGCGAGTGTTCTACCATTTTTAATTGGTGCATTACAATTGAATATAATGGTGGAAGTTGTTACATATTAGTAAATGCACACAATTTAATAATAAAATTGGACCAATATTCAGCACTTTTCCTCCCTCTCTTCCTCCCACTCCCTGGTCCCTTTTCTCTAGTCTACTGATCTCTCTGTGTGGAAGTAATTTTTAGAACTCAAGCAAGAATACTTTAACTTATACAAAAAATGCATAGAGATGTTGATAATGTGTTCTATATTTCAAAAGCTAGAGGAAAATTTTTAATATTTTCACATGAAGAAATGATAAATATTTATATACATTATATGAGGTATGCATGAGTCAAAACATCAAATGGTACCCCATAAATATATACAAGGCTTATGTTTTTATGAATCAGTTCAAATAAATTTAAGTTTTAAAAATATAAATGCAGGAAAGTTTATATTCAGTAAAATACCTAGCAATTCCACACTTTTTAATTGATTGAAACCCCATGAAAACTTACCAATTGTATTCTGTCACTTGTGTGAGCCTAGACAAGATTAGCAAAATCGTCCAATTACTGCACAAAATCATTAAAATAATGAAAACTTATTCTTCTAAGCCAGTCATTTTTACGATAGTGTTATATAACATATGGGATTTCTGCTGCTATTTAAAACTACCTTATAACTTAGTAGCTTTAAAGTACAAAAGTATATTATGCTATATTTAATTATATTAAATTCTATACATAAATAATATAATATTATATTAAACATATTATAGAAATAGCAGAGTTTTGATCAATGAAAAGAGAGAGAAATTATTCTATAATTGTAGACCATCAAGTTCAGACTGCTCAGTAATCTAGTTATGTTCCATACAAAATTCAAGAATACAATATATTAAATGTGATTTATAATAGATACCATTCTAATGCTATTATCTGGGGACATGGGTATAATTTGTTTGTCATGTCTCTTCTCAAAATGATATCTTTTGGATCCATAGATTCCCCTTTGCTCCTTCCTCAGGTATCATGATATAGTTCCCATTGGATAGCTCTTCTAGTTGAAAATTTAGTGTCCTGAGCGGTATTTTCCATATTGTGCCACTTAAATAAATGTATTTTATTTTCAGAGGACATGTTACTACAGGACAAGAGACTCTTAGGATGAATGCTATCTATGAAATGGACAAATTCTCGGCACACCTCACATTGTTACTTATGCTTGATTGACTTAATGTAAATCCTTCCTCAGTGTTTTCTGCTTATAATACTGGGTTCTTCTTCCATATTTTCCTTTTAGCCTCATCTTTAGTTTATTTTGTCCTCTCTTGATCATGTAATATTATTTCTATTTGTCAATATAAGCTATTTATTTCATTTGCTAGGGTCTTTGACGAAATACTTCACTTCCTGAGTGTTTGCACTAAACAACACAACCACACCATTTCAGAAAAACTCTATCTGGTGACATCGATGACTTCAGTATATAATACCCATGAACTTTTCTCTCTCCCTCTAGACATGTATCAGTTCCACTAAATTACCCTACATTGATCTATCCATCTAGATATATCTCCATCCCTTGGACCTTCTTACCAAACCTTCCAACTAGCAATTCCACCACATCCACAAATGAATATGCATATACATATTCTTGTCCTATCCAAGCCAAGTTTACTCCCCAAATGTCCTGTGGTTTGAGGGCAAGGTTTTATGAACCTAAGCAGGTAAAAAAGTCTATTATTGTAACTAATAAATAACTATATGGAACTTTTCAAACTGCTTAGTCATTTCACAGTTCAGTAATTCTTTGTATTTGTAGATGTTATAACATTATTTTATAATCTTGTGTATCCCTTGAACATAACATAATTTAAAATAAATCTAAACTATTCACTCCCAATACCTTGCCATTTACTTGTAACTCTAAATTTATCTCTATTTCTCTCACAAAACAATTATAAATAATCTGTAAATATTAATTGTGGCTTCAATATAGTCTGTCAGTTTATTCTCAGTTACTCATATAACTTTAATAAGAAGGCTTGAGTTTAAAAAATGGCAGAATAATAAAGCTTCTTTTATATGTATATTCAATATATGAAATATATCAATATATAATATATAATTATGAATATAATAATATATGCATAATTATGAAACATTTTTATTTGTCTTCCTTTTTGAAATGCTCTCCTTTTTCTGTTTTGATGATCCAAGTCCTCTTATGTACACTTATTTTGGGGGATATTTATTTTTTAATTTTTAAACATCAAAAATATTGGAGTTCATTTTGACATAATGATACAAGCATGGTATCTAATTTGCTCCAGTTCAGTCCCCAGTGCTTCCCCTTTCCCTCCCCGTTCCCTTTCCTCTATTCTACTGATCTTTCTTTTATCCATTTAGAGTGTTATAAAATACAGTCTATAGTAGATATACGTAAAGGTGAAAATCACTGTGGTATATTCATATATGTACTTACATAGGGTAATTTAATCAGATTTATTATACCATTCCTCTCTTTTACCAACCCTCCTTCTTCCCCCTCAACCTTCCTCTATGCCACTGATCATTCCTTTTTCGTAAAATTCTTCCCTTTCCCCCAACTCGTTTTTTTTTTTTTTTAATTCTAGCTTCTGCATATAAGAGAAAACATTTGATCCTTGACTTTCTGAGTCTGGCTTATTTCACTTTGCATGAAGTTCTTCAATCCCATTCATCTACCAGCAAATGCCATAATTTTATTCTTCTTTATTGTTAGGTAAAATTATGTATACAGACAACATTTTTTTAATCCATTAATCTGTTGGTGGGCACCTGAGTTGGTTTCACAACCAACTATTGTGAATTACACTGCTATAAGCATTGATGTGGCTGTATCACTGTAGAATGCTGTTTTTAGTTTTTATGGGTAAATTCTAAGGACAGGCATAACTGAGTAGGAATTATACTAGAAACTTTACAATTTCTAGAAGAACAAAGGCTCAACACTCCAACATATTGGCACAGGCACTTACTTCTTTAACAAGACCCCTACAGCTCAAGAAATAATACCAAGAATAAATAAGTGGGATGCCGTTAAATTAAAAGGCATATGCACAGCAAAAGGAACAATTAAGAGCATGAAGAAAGAGCTTACAAAAGGAGGGAAAATCTTTGCCTGCCACTCTTTTGACTAGAGATTAATACCAGTATATATAAAGAACTCATAAAAATTAACATCAACAATGGATAGATAACCCGATCAATAAATGGTCAGAAGAACTAAGCAGACATTTCTCAAAAAAAGAAATATAAATGGTCAAGAAATATATGAAAATATGTTCCACATCCCTTGCAATCAGGGAAATGCAAATCAAAAACACATTGAGATTTCTTCTCACTCCAGTTGAAATGACAGTCATCAAGAATACAAATAATAAATGCTGGTAAGACATAGGGGGAAAGGTACATTCATACGTTGTTGGTAGGACTGCAAAATAGTACAACCACTTTAGAAAGTAGTATGGAAATTCCTCCTGTGGCTTTTCAACATCTTACTGCTTGCTATTGTACATCAGTTCTGGGACAAAACATTACTACTGCAATTCAAGGAATTGCCACCAGGTGGATAGCAGCATCAATGCTATTAGGTGAAATTGACTCAAGTTTGTCAAGTGTAAATGAAAGAAGGGAAATTAGTGCACATGATCCAGATTATGGTGCTTTAAAATATATTTAGTATTAACAAAAATGTTAGGGGACAAATCTAATTATTTCATATTTACTGAAGAAAATCATCTGAATATAAATGGTTTATAGCATTTGGAAATCCATAATGTTAAACTAAAAAGAAAATTAGATGAGTGAAGAAAATGTGGTAAAGTATTATTTTAAGAACTTGTTCTACAGTAGACACATATGCCTATATGGTAAATAATACAGCAGAAGTCACAACTTTAAAAATACAATAATGGAATTATACTACCAATATTATTCTGGGTAATTCTGACACTTAAGGTTGTAATGAAAACATTGAGCATTATATCACATAATATAAGCACAAGGGACTGCAGAAGAAGCTAAAGAGTAAAGTTGAAGAGTTTTAAATGGTCATAGAAAAATTATTCTTTTGTACCATATTTTCTTTTTCATAATATTAAATGTCTTTTTACAGAACAACCTTAAGCTTCACTTTCCTTTCTGAAAAAACATAGGATAGTAGTTCCCCATTAATTGCAGTTTTACTTTTTGTAGCTTGTTGCCCATGTTCAACCATGGTCTAAAAGTACTAATATTTGTCTCAATGCTTTCAAGAGGGACAAATATTGTTCTTTCAAGAGAGACAAATATGAGTTACATTTGTTAATCTTTCACTATGCTTAATTTACAAATTAAACTTTATCATAGATAGAAAAATAGTATCTATAGGGTGTAATACTATCCATGTTTGAGGACATCCAATGGAGGTATTAAAACTATTCCTGTGTAATTTTGTATAACAATGAGGGTCTCCCTCCATTTCCATGCAATTTCCCTTTTTTTCTCCCTTTCCCTCCCACCTCATGTCTCTGTTTAATGTTAATCTTTTCTTCCTGCTCTTCCTCCCTGCTCTGTTCTTAGTTGCTCTCATTATATCAAAGAAGACA
Source organism: Spermophilus citellus (assembly GCF_964194105.1). NCBI lineage: Eukaryota > Metazoa > Chordata > Mammalia > Rodentia > Sciuridae > Spermophilus > Spermophilus citellus. Next base: position 114,055,627 of record NC_138190.1, on the reverse strand, counting down.
TTTGGTATTTGTTTTTTAGGGATTGGCTAGCTTCACTGAGCATAATCTGCTCTAGTGCCATCCATTTCCCTGCAAATTCCGTGATTTTGTCATTTTTTAGTGCTGCGTAATACTCCATGGTGTATAGATGCCACATTTTTTTAACCATTCATCTATTGAAGGGCATCTGGGTTGATTCCACAGTCTAGCAATTGTGAATTGTGCTGCTATGAACATCCATGTGGCAGTATCCCTGTAGTGTGCTCTTTTAAGGTCTTCAGGGAATAGTCCGAGAAGGGCAATAGCTGAGTCAAATGGTGGTTCCAATACAAAATTACATATAAGAGGTTGTGAGGGGAATGGGATAACAAACATGGAGGGAAATGCATTACAGTAGATGGGGTAGAGAGAGAAGATGGGAGAGGAGGGGAGGGGGGATAGTAGAGGATAGGAAAGGTAGCAGAATACAACAATCACTAATATGGCAATATGTAAAAATGTGGATGTGTAACCGATGTGATTCTGCAATCTGTATTTGGGGTAAAAATGGGAGTTCATAACCCACTTGATTCTAATGTTTGAAATATGATATGTCAAGAGCTTTGTAATGTTGTGAATAACCAATAAAAAAAACTATTCCTGTGGATAAAGGGAGAAATACTATATTAGTGATTTAGAGGATTGGTCTCTAAATATTTTTGATCATACAGGCTTATCAGCTTTTAAAAATACACTTAACATATGTATACATATCTATAAGTCATAGGTATAAAGAAATATATTAAGAAACTGCTATAGAGGCTTCTAAATAGTTTTGATTGTTTAGAGAATTACTATCAAATATTACAGAGAATTATTTTAAACATTGCTGATTTAGAAGAACAAGATAGATCTCTATCTCTCACACTGCACAAAATTAAATAAAAATGGATCAAAGATTTAGGAATTAGACCAGAAACACTGCAAGTTCTAGAAGAAAAACCTAGGGTCAACACTCTATCATATCATTTCTGGCACTGACTTCCTTAATAAGACATTTCAAGCTCAAGAAATAAAAGCAAGAATCAGTAAGTGGGATGACATCAAATTCAAAAACTTCTGCACAACAAAGGAAATGATTAAGAGCCTGAACAGAGAGCCTACAGAATAACAGCTACTCCTCTGACAGGAATTTAATATCCAGAATATATAAAGAACTTAAAATGCTTAATACCAAATGAACATAAAACCCAATCGAGAAATGGGTAAAAGTACTAAACTCAAAAGAAGACGTGAAAAAATTTCAACATCTCTAGCAATCAGGGGATATCAAAGTAAAACTGCACTGAGATTTCATCTCACTTCTGTCAGAATGGCAGTTAGCAAGAATACAAATAATAATAAATGCTAACATGGATGTTGGGGGAGAGGTATGCTCATATACTGCTGATGGGACTGCAGATTAGTATAACCACTCTGGGAAGCAGTATGAATTTCCTCAAACAAGCTAGGATAGAGCCACCATCTGATCCAGTTCTACCACTCCTTGGTATTTATCCAAAAGAAGTAAAATTAGCATAGTGTAGTGATACAGCTACATCAGTATTTATATCAGTGCAACTCACAATAGCTAAGTTATGGGAACATCCCAGGTGCCCATCAACAGATAATGGATAAATAATATTATATATATATATATATATATATATATATATATATATATATATATATATATAATGGAATATTATTCAGCTATAAAGAAGAAAGAAATTATGACATTGCTCATAACTGGATGGAAATAGAGAACATCATGCTAAGTAACATAAGCCAGACTCAGAAAATCAAGGGTCAAATATTTTCTGTCATATGTGGAACCTAGAGCAAAATAAGGGAAGTAAGGTGGGGAAGGAACATCATAAAGATACAGGGAAAATAAGTGGAACAAAAGAAGAACACTGAGAGGGAGGTATAAGGGGCAGGAAAGGGGAAGAAATGCTGAATGGATTTATTAAATATATAAACATTCCATCTTTATATAATTATAAAAACATTAAAAATAAATAAATGAAAGAAGACTAGTACAGCAGAGGAAGGAGAGTAGGGGGATGGAGGGGAAGGGAAAAAGGAGGCTCTGGGGACTGAAATTGAGTAAATTAAATTCTACACATCCATGATTTTGTCAAAATGAACCTAACTATTATGCATAAATATAATGCACTAATACAAATAGCTAATGGAGCAAGACACAACTTACATTTAGACAGGGATTCATTTTTTTTAATAAAAGTGGTTATACACTTGCATTTCAAATAGAATACATGAAAATTGAAAACTGTATCTTGGTCACCTTATAGTCATATCTGTTCATACCATCAGTTTTAAATTTTCATACCTGATGAAAGACTCACACAAGAAGTGTCAAACCTATCTTGTTAGTGCTTAAATTGACTATTACCTATATCCAAAGTTTTCTTTTTAAAATTTATTTATTTGCTCTAATTTGTTACATATGGCAGCAGAATGCATTTCAATTCATAGTACACATATGGAACATAATTTTTCATGTCTCTGCTTGTATACAATGTAGCATCACACCATATGTGCAGTCATACATGTACCTAGGGTAATGATGTCCATCTCATTCCACCACCTTTCCTACCCCCATGCCCCCTCCCTTTCCCTCCCTCCCCTTTACCCTATTTAAAGTTTCTCCATTCCTCCCATGCCCTGCATTCCTCCCATGCCCCCCATCCCCATTATGGATCAGCATCTACATATCAGAGAAAACATTCAGCATTTGGTTTTTTGGGTATTGGCTTACTTCACTTAGCATAATTTTCTCCAACTCCATCCATTTACCTGCAAATTCCATGATTTTATTCTCTTTTAATGCTGAGTAATATTTCATTGTGTGTGTGTGTGTGTATGTATATATCACATTTTTTTTATCCATTCATCTACTGAAGGGCATCTAGGTTGGTTCCACAATTTAGCTATTGTGAATTATCCTGCTATAAACATTGATGTGTCTGTGTCCCTGTAGTATGCTGTTTTTAAGTCCTTTGGGTATAGACTGAGGAGTGCGATAGCTGGGTCAACTGGTGGTTCCATTCCCAGTTTTCTTAGGAATCTCCATACTGCTTTCCTGATTGGCTGCAACAATTTGCAATCCCACCAGCAATGTATGAGTGTTCCTTTTTCCCCACATCCTCGCCAACACTTATTGTTGTTTGTATTCTTGATAACTGCCATTCTGACTGGAGTGAGATGATATCTTAGAGTAGTTTTGATTTGCATTTCTCTAATTGCTAGAGATGTTGAACATTTTTTCATATATTTGTTGATTGATTGTATATTCTCTTCTGAGAAGTATCTGTTCAGGTCCTTGGCCCATTTATTGATTGGATTATTTTTGTGTGCGTGTTAAGGTATTTGAACTCTTTATATACCCTAGAAATTAGTACTCTATCTGACGTGCACAATAGGGCTCTACTGCCATCCCCTTACATACTGAAATGCTGATACTTCCCTGAGATAAGTTTTATACCACATATAATATTTAACCATATGACATACATATCTAGTGAGGGTGCTTGTTTCTATCTGTATACCAAACATTAATAAAATTTATGGTTTTGATTTTTATTTGAAATGTATATTTATTAACTTTCAGCACCCAAGGGAATCTTCTTGCACACTTCCTAGAGTGTTTATATCCACTTTTAAGATCATGCGTTTTGAACATACATTGGCTCTGATAGCTCTGAGTTTTGATTTGTGTTCTACCACTTATTAGCTGTGTGACCTTATGTTAAATGTGACCTCACTAAGCCTCATTTTCTCATCTATAAAATGGAGTGCTAAAATATATATCTCATGCAATTATGAGACTTAAGTTAGAAAATGTGTGTAATAAAAGTACTACCATGTAACACAAATTGACCTCCAATATATTTTGTGCATTATTAGCAAAATTATTTCCTTGGATTTTCCAATCCATGATTTGGGTAAAATTTTTAAATGTGCATGCATCATTGAGAAGGAAGGGAAATACCCATTTCATAGTGCATATAATTGTTCTCAGAAGATAGCCTTTGGGATGATGCCCTGGAACTCTTTTCCTAACTAGCCATGTTTAAGGAATAAATGAGCCCATCATGAATAAACCCATTGGTCCTTGTAGTGAATATTTCCCTTACAGTTTCTTTCTAGGATATCATGCACTTCACTGGCCTGTAGTCTTGTTGGAGCATCTCAGAGAAATAAATTTATACTTGCTTGTTTCATCTTCTTCATCTATACCTGCTATTTCAAACCAAAATATTAAAGATTTGGCAGGGGGTAGAACACTAAGTTTTGATTGCATTTTCCTAGAAATTATATTTCATTGTTTACAAACTTGTGAGTTATTTTGCTTGCTAATATGTAATATTAATTAAATCTGTTATCCTTGCTATTTATTCTTTTTACTTTTCTAACTGGTGAATATTAATTATACAGAAAAATAGGTTTATTGTGGCACATTTGTACATGCAAATAATGTAATTTCATCAATTCTACTATCCAATAAGGACCCTGGTCCTCCCCTCATCTCTCTTCGTAATATCTTTACTCTACCCTAATTGTCTCCCTTCAATTTTCATGAGACCCATTTTTTTCCTTTGCTTTAATTCCTCTAGCTGCCACATCAAGAGAAAACATAAGATACTTGTCTCCCTGAGTCAGGCTTATTTCTCTTAACATAATTGTCTCTAGTTACATCCATTTTCTGGCAAATTATATAATTTCATTCTTCTTTATACCTGAATGTAAGTCCGTTGTGTACATATACCACATTTTCTGTATCCAGTTATCTGTTGATGTATACCTACATTAGTTCCATAACTTGGGTATTGTGAAATGTTTTACTAGAAATATGATAATATATTTATCTGTAAAGTATGCTGTTTTTAAATCCAAGAAGTGGAATAGCTGCACCATATGGCATTCCCACTTCTACATTTTGGAAGAACCCCCATACCAATTTCTATAGTGGCTCTTCTGATTTGCATTGCCATTAAAAGTGTATAAGGATTTCTTTTCCCCCTGCCTCCTTGTTAGGATTTATTGTTATTTGTGTGCCTAATGGTTGATATTCTGACTGGAATGATATGAAATCTCAATATAGTTTTGATTTGCACTTCCCTGGTGGATAAAGTTGTTGAACATTTTTTCATAAAATTGTTAGTCTTTTATACTTCTTTTGAGAAGAGTCTGTTTAGTTCATTTTCCCATTTATAAGATAGGTTATCTGGGAGTTTTGGTGTTTTTTTTTTAGTTCTTTATATATTCTGGATATTAATCTTCTGTCAAAAGAATAGCTGGCAAAGATTTTCTCCCATTCTGTAGACTCTCTCTTTATGTTTTTGTTTTCTTTGCTATGCAGAAGCATTTTAATTTGATGCTATCCATTTATTGATGCTTATTATTATTTCCTGAACTGTAGGACTCTTACTGAGGAAGTTGCTACCTACACATATATGTTGGAGCATTTCTCCTGTTTTCTCCCAGCAGTGGAAAAGTTTCTGTTCTTTTACTATATCTTTAATCCACTTTGACTGCACTTTTTGTGTTCTATTGTGCAGAGTGAGAGATAGGATCCATTTAATTCTTCTACATATGGATATACAGTTTTCCCAGTACCATTTGTTGAAGAGGCTGTACTTTCTCAAACGTACGTTTTGGACACCTTTGTCAAAAATCAGATGAATTTGTCTCTGTATCTTTTAGTATAGTCTTTTGGTCTATTAGTCTATTGTTATGCCAGTACCATGCCCTGCCTGTGTTTTTGTTGCTGTTGTTGTGTTTTGTATTTACTATAGTTCTGTAGTATAGTTTGGAGTCAAGTAGTGTGATGCCTCCAGCTTTGCTCTTTTTGCCCAGAATTACTTTGGCTATTTAGCGTATTTTGTTCTTTCATATGAATTTTAGGACTTTTTTTTTCTAATTTTGTGAAGAATGTCTCCTAGATACAGGACCATATCATCTGCAAATAGGGAAATTTGATTTTTTACTTTCCTATTTGCTTACCTTTTAATTCATTTTATTGCATTTGAACTTTCCATTTCCAGGATTTTTGTTGGGTTCTTTTTCAGAATTGCTATCTCTTTTTTTTTATTGATTATTTAAAGCATTACATAGCTCATGATATATCATCTTTCATACATTTGACTCAAATTGGGTTTTGAACTCCCATTTTCACCCCAAATACAGATTGCAGAATCACATCTGTTACATATTCACATTTTTACATAATGCCATATTAGTGACTGTTGTATTCTGCTACCTTTCCTATCCCCTACTATCCCCCCTCCCCTCCCTTCCCCTCCCATCTTCCCTCTCTACCTCCCCTGCTGTTGTTCAATTCTCTCCCTTTTTTTCCCTCCCCCTTGCCCCTCATAACCTCTTATAATTTTATGTATCATTGAAGGTCTCCTACTATTTCCATGTGCTTTCCCTTCTCTCTCCGTTTCTCTCCCCCCATTCGTCTTTGTTTACTGTAGTCTTTTCCTCATGCTCTTCCTTCCTGTTCTGTTCTTAGTTGTTCTCTTTATATCAAAGCAGACATTTGGCATTTGTTTTTTAGGGCTTGGCTAGCTTCGCTTAGCATAATCTGCTCTAATGCCATCCATTTCCCTGCAAATTCTATGATTTTGTCATTTCTTAGTGCTTCATAATACTCCATTGTGTATAGATGCCACATTTTTTTATCCATTCATCTATTGAGGGGCATCTAGATTGGTTCCACAGTCTAGCTATTGTGAATTGTGCCGCTATAATCATTGATGCAGCCGTATCCCTATAGAGCGCTTTTTTAAGGTCCTCAGGGAATAGTCCCAGAAGTGCGATAGCTGGGTCAAATGGTGGATCCATTCCCAGCTTTCCCAGGAATCTCCATACTGCTTTCCAAATTGGCCTCACCATTTTGCAGCCCCACCAGCAGTGTACAAGTGTACCCTTTTCCCCACATCCCCGCCAACACTTATTGTTGTTTGACTTCATAATGGCTGCCAATCTTACTGGAGTGAGATGGTATCTTAGGGTGGTTTTGATTTGCATTTCTCTGACTGCTAGAGATGGTGAGCATTTTTTCATGTACTTGTTGATTGATTGTACTGGTGCTGGGAAAATTGGAAATCCATATGCAACAAAATGAAATTGAATCCCTTTCTCTCGCCATCCACAAAAATTAACTCAAAATGGATCAGGGAGCTAGATATCAAATCAGAGACACTGCGTCTGATAGAAGAAAAAGTTGGCTACGATCTACATATTGTGGGGTCGGGCTCCAAATTCCTTAATAGGACACCCATAGCCCAAGAGTTAACAACAAGAATAAACAAATGGGACTTACTTAAACTAAAAAGTTTTTTCTCAGCAAGAGAAACAATAAAAGAGGTAAATAGAGAGCCTACATCCTGGGAACAAATTTTTACCCCCCCCACACCTCCGATAGAGCCCTAATATCCAGAATGTACAAAGAACTCAAAAAATTAAACAATAGGATAGCAAATAACCCAATTAACAAATGGGCCAAGGACCTGAACAGACACTTCTCAGAGAATTGCTATCTCTTTATTGAAGTGATCTTTTGTATCCTGTAATTTCCCCTTAGTTCATTTCCTAGATCTTCTTTTAATTAATTGATCATTTTAACAATCAACTTTTGAATTTTCTCTGACATTTCCTGCTTTGGAGTATCTATGAACTCAGTTATTGGAGGATTATGGACTATTAGAGATACATTATTTTCATTGTTTCCTCATGTTGCCTGGGTTCAATATTGAGATATGCCCATCTGCTGGATTAGATCTCTCTTCCACTGTTATATGAAGGTCCTTTAGTGAGCTTCTTTCTCTTTACTATGTGTCCTAGACCAGGAGCACTCATATAATATTCATATAATATCTACATTAAATTATTCTGCCAATATATAGTAAAAAATGGATAGAGGGGCTGGAGTTGTGTGGCTCAGTGGTAGAGTGCTTGCCTAGCATGCACAAGGCACTGGGTTTGATCCTCAGTACCACATAAATGTAAAATAAAGATATTGTGTCCACCCAAAACTTAAGAATAAATACTTTTTAAAAAATGGATAGAACTGGCAAATATCATGCTAAGTGAAATTAGCCAACCCCCCCAAAAAAATCAAAGGCCAAATGTTCTCTCTGATATGTAGATGCTAACACACAACAAGGGAGGAAGGTGTGGGGAAGAATAGAAGTTCAGTGGATTAGACAAAGGGGAATGAAGAGAAGGGAGAGGAATAGGAGTAAGAAAGACAGTAGAATGAATCACACATAATTTTCTTATTTTCATATATGAATACACAATCAGTGAGATTCTACATCATGTTCAATCACAAGAATGGAATCCTAATTAGAATAAGATATACTCCATATATATATATATATATATATATATATATATATATATATAGTCAAAATACACTCTACTGTCATGTGTATTTAAAAACAACAAATAAAAAACAAGCAGGAAAAGAGAAGGGAGACAGAAAAAATGAGAGAAAAAAGAGAAGGAGAGAGGAAAACTGAGTGAAGAAAAACAATAAATAACTCCAATTAACACAATACATTACAGAAAAATTTATAAAATTGAATTAGCCATGCCATGTCAAATAGTGGGGAGAAAATAATACCAGTTAAATAAAAGTAGCTTCACTTAGGAGTCCGAAATTACTCCTTGCTAATATAGTTGAGATAGGGGGATTTCTTATTTGGCCTTCCAGCTCTGGATTATGCCAGGAATTGGGAAGTATAATGGGTGCGCACGCCTTGACTATACATACAATCTGAGTGTCTCTGGGCCTGATGATAGCAACCACATTGGCTGTATCCATTGCTGGGTTTGGAGGCTGTATAATTAACTCATCACCTGTTTAGCTCAGGTTTTTGCTTCAAAAGCTGCCCCAAATTCAGGTTTGGGGGCCTTTGTATATCATTCTCAATCTGCCCTCCTCTGATATGAGCTTATGCAGCTCTAATGTTTCTATATCATTTCTAGGTACCTACAATCTTGAGAGAATCTGAGAGAATGTCCCCAAGTGTCTGAAGCCCTATTGCCAGATCTTTCCCTGGCAGGAAGTACAACTTTGTATGTCATGTGGGAAATTCTATATCTCTGGAGTGTATAGTAATAATTTACTCCACCTTTATTCTGAGAGGCCATGGTGATTCTGAGAGTTCTGTGATGAGTCCTAGTAACTGTGGTAGCAGGTGTGCATGCACTCACACCCCTGGATCTAATGGCACCTAACTTGCCCTACCCTTCTTTGGTGTGGCTGAGATGACTTTGAAATTTCCACAAAGAAGCCCAGCAAATGTGGGCGTGTGCATGCCCACAACCCCAGGGCTACAACAGCACCTGCAGTTTTAATATTTAAGTGCTAGTATTTATATTGCCCATCCTGACTTTCCCCAGTGTGATTTCAACAGAAATAACCCCAATGGAGGAAATTGAACTTTGTCTCACATAAGTTCTATGTTAAATTGTTCTGCCAACCCATAGTTTATTATTGCCAAATGCTATGTTTACTTTTTTGTGCTATTGATGATTCAGTTGGAATTAAACAAAAGAAGGAACATCTTGTTCTCGTGGTGAATTTAATAATGAAAGGGAATGTAATTAGTTCATTCAAACACCTTCTTTATAAATTAAAATAGATATCATTTTCTCTGCCTTGTCTCTACTATATTCCCTGATACTGATGCCACCACTTATGCTGGTTTAAGAGTCACTATGTCACTGTAGAAATTTATAAATATACATACATGACAATGAAGAACTAAAGAAGAACTAATGAAGAACATCTTAGAAAGGAGGGAGACCACCCAGAAATAATTGCATATTTTGTGGCTTTCAACTTAGAAAAACATTGTCTAGGCTGGTTGAATATTTTCAGCCATGCTATTGATAAAAATTAAGTCTGTTGATTAGTGAATGACACATTTGGATTAATAAAATTTCTAATTGAATAATTTAAGATTAGTGGATATTGATATAAGTGAGAGACTTATAACAGATTGTTTTCTTCCTAACCCTAGGATATACAATGAATTATATGAAAGGAAGGCATGGTGATTTTATTGAAGGAAAATAAAATGGGTAATTTTGTATCCTTCAGAATTTTAAGAAATTGGATAGGCCTCATTACAATACCACAGTGATGGGCAGTAGGAATATTTAGGCAGCCTGAGGGCACAAAGGCTTATATGACTCTAAGACACTGGTATGGCCTCCAAATGAAAAACCAATCTTGACTGTTTTAAAATTTTACCTTGAGCTGATCATTCTCCCTGGAAAGAAGGTGAAAACTCCGATTTCTCCTCTCATTTCTTTGTCCTTTATTTCATGACCCAAAAGCAGTACCTCAGACTGAGCTTAGTATTATTGTCCAGGCTTAGAGGTTGAGTGAGGCACTTGATCTTTGTCTTTAAAAGATAATGCATTATAAATTCTAAGTACCTGACTTATAAAGGAAAGGTGTCCCCACTTATCTTCTCAGGATCTTAATTCCTATGCCATGATCCTTCCGGAGAAGATATAAATATATGCTTCTAAAGCTGAATATTTAGGATAATATTATCCATTAAAAATTTGTGTTAAATCCATGTCACAGTAAAAATTGTTCCCTTTTCTGCCTACTGAAACTTTCCAAGAGGTGATGCAGACTGGTTCAATATTCTCTTTAAATATTTGGTCCACTTGTTTCAAATTGTTGGTCTTGTTGTCTCTTCTAATGAACTGTAATCTGGCTGGGAGATTGAATCTGACCCAACTCTAGTGACAACAAACAAAGAAAGCCTGCTGAGAATCATTGGCTCTGTGTATAATTTTGATGTCTAAGGTAAGATATCAAAGTAAATTGGTTCCCCCAAAAAGATATCAAGTGAATACTAAAAAACTCTTGCTGTCTGCCATTCCAATCAAATTCCAAGCAATGATGCCATAAAAGTGACTGATTTTTATTCCCTCACGTTATCATCTTGCTTATTCTCCCTCCCTACTCAGACCATCTGGTGGGTTTCTGCAGACAATACCCTGCACAGTGACTGTGAAAGGAGCATTGCCTACTGAGGAAGAAAATCAATTATCAGTTTCTATTTCTCTTTCTATTGGAGGCAGGGTTGCTCTGCTCTGTTGAAGAAAACTTCCAGTTGACTCTGTTATAGCTTCCATTACATTAAGCATTTTATAAAACTTAAGCTATAATGCCTCATTCTATCCTTGTTCAGTTGCTTTCTTTCATTCCTCTTGTACACTAATGTGCAATATTTCTTCAACATTTTAGGTGCATTCCTTATTTACTTTTGTCTGGAAATATTAAACCAAATATTAGCATTTTATCAAAAATTTCTTTTCTTTAAGCAGTAACCACAAGAGATTCTTCCCCACCTACTACCATATCCCCCAAAACAAGTTTTTCAGGATTCTTATGTGCATGAATGGTAAAGTTTTAATGACCAAAGTGTATCATCCTAATGGTGTCTTCTGTCATGAGTCAAATGAGATTCCCTTCTTTCACATCAAGAATGTGGTTTAACTGACATGGTTTAATAAATTAGTTTTCTATCAGTCTGTGTCTGTGGACTGGACAAAGAGAATAGCTTCTCTGATAGCTGTCTTTGATCTATGTGCTGGAGTTAATTATATAGTTCCACCCTGAACATTTGGCAGAGTAGAGAAATTGAATGTCATGGAGCCCTTGATTTTTTTCACCAGGAAGTTTTTTTTTTTTTTTTTTTTTTATTTCACAGTTAAATGTTTTTCTCCTGGACTCATCTACTCTTTAATTTGACTTTAAAAATAAAACAATTTATGGTATGGATTTTCCTTTTGTGGTAATGGAGAAGTGCTGGAACTAGATAGTGGTCATTGTACTAAATGCCACTAAATTGTATGCATTAAAATAGTTAAAAATATACATTTTTGTAATGTATATTTTACTATTACCTTTAAAAAGGAATCTGGAGAAAGAGAATAGGACGCGAATCATAAGGAAGACCAAGTCCTCTTTGGTGACCTCCAATTTCCCTTTACTTAACTTATCTGCCAACTCCTAGTTCTCTTCCTATATATGAGGTGATTCTTGCTACACTCTGTCAAAAGCTGCCTTTTGTACCTATTTTAGTTCTGCTTTTCTGAGTCAGTGCTGCATGTCCCTCAAATTGTACCTTCATTATCTTATCTTTTTTTTAAATACTTATTTTTCAGTTGTAATTGGACACAATACCTTTATTTTATTTATTTATTTTTATGTGGTGTTGAGGATCAAACCCAGGGCCTCGCACATGCTAGGTGAGAGCTCCACCGCTAAGCCACAATACCAGCCCCATTATCTTCTTCACCTTGTCAATAATCACATAAATATTCTTTGTGTTTACAGTGTAAGAATATATCCACCCTTTGAATGACAATAGCTGTCATTACTGAAATAGTTCTATTTCACAGAAAACAACCAGGATGGACCACTGTAGCAGAAAATCAACAGAATTGGAGAAAAGCATGTCGTAATTAAAGAAGCTTAGAGATTGGCATCAAATAGTATTCACAACTTTTGACACAGTAAAAGTGAATTATCATGGGCCCCAATTTTTTGTCTATAAAAATAACACCTAAAACATGGTGGGTAGAGTTGTAATATTTAAATATAGATATGTTTAACATGTTGTCACATACTAGATACACTCAATAAACACTGGACCCACCTCCCTTATTATCTAGCTCTTTCATTAACTAGATATAAAGCTTTCACAAAGTACTTTAATCCCTTTAACTTTCATTTTTTCTGAGTAAAATAAAAGAGAACAATGGTGCTTGTTAAACCCTGGTACTTTGAGAATGGAGGAGGCAGATATTAATTCCCCCACAAAGAATGGGGTAGATCCTGAACAAAATAAAAGCTTTATGTCTCTAAAATTCCTCTGGGTTTCCTCACAGCAGTTATATACCCATGACTTTATCATTTAATGAAGAATAGGATCATTATGTAATGGTTTTATTGAAATGCAATCTATAATTTCCAAAATTCACAAAAAATCATATATTATGATCTTGAATTATAAAATCAACCCTATGGAATCATTTATACATACTTTCCTTAAAATGAGCAGACACTTGGATAAATGGGATTTCTGAAATATTTTGAATTTTTCTTGTTCAAGTAAGTACACATGCCTCATCTAGAGAGTCTTTCGTAAAAATTAGTTTACTTAAATTTTTTTGTCTAAGAGAAAATGCACAATTTTAACCATTGTATTTTTAAGTACTTGGAACAGATATACATATAGTTACCACTGAATGTTTCTTATGTAAATATTTTACCAGTAATATATAATAAATTACTCAAAAATTTTAAATGTATTCATATGTTTATTCAGATGGAAAATTGAATCAATAAAAGATATGTCAAGTATGATGTTTTAGTCAGTGTAGTACATTATCCCCATGGGCTTTGTTGTCTAGCAGGGCACACATATATTATTAAAATTGCTATAATTAGTAATTGGTATAAAATTCTACTTTATGTTGTACTACAAGAATAGATAATACATGGTGCTATGAAACTATAAGAGTAAAATTATCCTAAAGTCAGGGGTATATGACGTTTTCTCTTCATAAAGATACAAAGAAAGCTTCATTTGGTTTTTTTTTTATATTTTAAGTTGGATTAATGATGCCCCAGTTCATTCAATCAATTAATCTTGATTTTCATAATCATCACTGATATACCATTCCTTGACTTCTCTTTTTTTTTTAAAGAGAGAGTGAGAGAGGGAGAGAGAGAGAGAGAGAGAGAGAGAGAGAGAGAGAGAGAGAGAGAGAATTTTTAATATTTATTTTTTAGTTCTCGGCGGACACAACATCTTTGTTGGTATGTGGTGCTGAGGATCGAACCCGGGCCGCACGCATGCCAGGCGAGCGCTCTACCGCTTGAGCCACATCCCCAGCCCCTCCTTGACTTCTCTTACTTCATTTCTACATCCTGTTCTTTTGAGCAATGTCCCACACATCTTTACATTTTCATTATTGATAACCACAATTATGGGCTATTGCCCAACAAATTGACAGTTTCAATGTTCTTTCCTGAACACTTTCAACTCTTCAATCCTTTCAGGTCATTGAGGTCAGATTTGTCTTTCTTATATTATTTTAGTATCTACCTTTGCAATCTGTCCTTCACTCAGTGGTTTTTGAAACACTGAGCCTCAGATTACCTGGAAGAGGTGTTTTTATGTTTGTTTTGTTTTGTTTTGTTTTTTATACCAGAGATTGACCTAGGGGCACTTAATCATGGAGTCACATTCTCAGCCTTTTTTTTAATTTTAAGAAAGGGTCTTGCTAAGTTGCCTAGGGCCTCGCTAAATTGCTGAGGCTGGCTTTGAACTTGCAATCATTCTGTCTCAGCCTCCCAAACCACTGGGATTACAGGCATGCACTACAGCACCTGGCTTGGGAGAGTTTTTTCAATAGAAAATTTTCTGAGGTCTCCAAACCAGACCTTGCAAATCATTCCTTCTAAGGTGAGGCCCATGAATTTATATTAACAAAAGCTTACCGGAAGATTTTTATGTGTACAATAGTTTGAAAACTATTGTCTCAACATACCTTTTCCAGCCCTGTCTCACTCTGCTTCTTTATAGGATTATAGCCATTCCTTAAATACTATCTGCCTTTCCTGGTTCTTTGTACATACTGTTCTCTCTATTTAGAATGCCCTCTCTTCACATGTCTGCTAATTCCAATCCCTATTTTGAGGGTTTCATTCCAAGGCCATTTCCTGCATCGTACTCTTGGACTTCTCCCAGATAGAATTGATTACTCACACTTTGAGAAATTCTGAAACATTTCATTTACAGAACTTAAGCCTTGTTTCATAATGTAATCTATCTCCTCTATTAGGCCATAACCACATAAAAGCTCTTTCTTAGACAGCCTGTACCCACCATAATGCTTAGCTCAGATCCTCATGCATAGTAGTTTATACAGAACATACTGTTAAAAAAGTGAAACAAATTTCATCATTCTGAAAAGGCTGAAATTGCCTGTGAATATACTGCTATCAGAGAACTCATCTGTAACTACAAATGTTATTAAAGTATACATTAACAATCTGAACTTTCTACAAATATAACTATACACACATAAATATAGATATATAAGTATATAAACTCATATAGTTTCAATACACTCTATTTTCATTAATGAGAAACTATACCACTTTGTCATTCATTCAATTTGACTTCATGCTTCACCTTCTATTTCATCCATTTAGGCAGAGGAGATGATATGACTTTTCCAGAGGCAAAGCTGATGATGTCATGTTGTGAATCACTGAGAAAACACCATTGGAACAGAAAGCTTCTTGGCAATTCTTCAACTAGACCTTCCAAAGGTCTCATCCAAAGTTTGATTATTTTTAACTTGTTTTCCTCCAGTGATCTAATTCATACTGTGGTCTAAACTTGGAAAAGAAAAAGAGGGGTGCCCTGCTATAAAAGTAGTAAATAATTATTAAGACTTCAAAATGGTTTTCATTTATACAAAAACAAATGTCTTATTGATTGAATAAATTCAAGTACCTTTTAACAAGTAGGGCTAAAAGACAATTAGTTTTCATGAATAAAGCTTTTAGAGTAGAATGTGTTCCAGACTTATCTATCAGAAGTGATAAAATGTTTTATGCTTTGTGGGATGACTAATAACCAACATGTAAATTTGCTTCTAGTTCTTAGGGATTCTAGGAAGTTTTGCTAGCCTATAAGAGATGGTTCTTTTAAATTAGTATAGCATTCAATAAAACAAAAAATAAATCCCATAGCATTGAATAGACAGTTCACTCACTCTGTTTTGTTGTGCTCACATCCCTTCTGCAATCCTTCTCTCTTCTCTCCTTGGAATCTTTTTCTTTCTGCTGTCATCTGACTGTATAAGATCTTCTACTACAGTAATTCTCTTCTCTCCTGCCCAGACTTGAATCACTTGCTCATGTCAAAAGCTATCCAATTCCCTCAGGAGACATTTAGATAAATGCTTTTCAAACATTAATGTGTTTATGACTCACTTGGCACCTTGTTAAAGTGAATATTCTCATTCAGTAGGGCTTGAATGGGGCCTACAATTCTGCTTGTCTAATAAGCTTCCTAGTAAAGTTCACACCTGCCAGTTTGGGGGGTCACACTTTTAGTGGAAAGGATTTAAGGGACAGGAAAAAATCATTCAGCTTACGTATTATTACCTGATAATGACTTCAAAATTTATCCTATTCAGAAAGTGTATATTTTAAGATAAAACTTCAGCAACTAACATGTAAATATAACACAGAAATTTTAAGTGTTACACTAATAGCCATGGAAGAACTATTGAAGATGATTATAATCAAAACCTTCAAATGATGCAACAAATTAGATAAATGTTTTACTTATTATTTGTGCCAAGTTTAGAGAATGCAGGAAGCAGGTACTAATTCCCCCATTTTCTGGATGAGAAAACTGAGTTCTGGTAGATAATATGAGGTTACAAAGTCTGTAGTTTCAATAAAGATTATTTGAATCCTAATTTTATGATTATATAAATCTATGCTTTTTCTCCAATATTACCACCTCTCTGATAACGTAGTCATAGATAGGCTATAAAATCTTTTATGTCCTTTAGGATTTTTAAAATTTAACTATCAGGCAGATGCAATGGATTCTAGGGGAAAGGGGAAATTGTCAATTTGTTTTATAGTAATATATACCCATAATTGCAGGTGCACAAAATTCTGCTAAAGAAAAATTAAAATTTCATATTCAAATAAATCTCTAAACCTTAGAGTTTGTTCAAAAATATATCAATGAGCATTCAAAATACATAGGTCAACTGAGGTAAGTAACATCAAAATAATAGTTTTTTAATCTTTTTTGGAGTTCTCTGTATTTTCATACAGCATTAAATTTCACTAGACCTTCTTAGCAATTTTTAGAGCTTCACTAATTGCTTGTCTTTAAATTTTGCCTTCTCTTTTCTGAAGAGAATTTTAATATGTGTGCTGATTTATTACAATATAATTTTGAGTGAAATTTAAGGAACAATAATAATAACAGGATTTTAAGTCCAATGTACTGTATAGACTGATATTAAAATAGAATCCAGAATAATAGTCCCATTTATCAGCTTTAGGACTGAAAGACACCAAGAAGTAAATAACATGTGATGGGAAGGGAAAGTCTAGCTCATTTCATAGTACAGTTCTCATTTCTCTGTATTCAGCCAGTCATTTCCTAAAGCTGAATAAATAAAGCAAAATAGGAACAAGCATCTTACAACATAAATTTCAGTAATACTCATAAGTAGGAATATTTTTCAATTGAAAAAACTCCAATTTAGTTGAAACGATTTTTCTCCTAAGTAAAAATCTTCATGTTTAAAAACACTATTTTCACATTCAGTCTATCCTCCAATGATTGCAAGACTAAGATTAATATGGAAAATAGAGGATAGCAGTTCATTTCAAATTTATGATGTGAGTTGTTTCAGGGCTTTTACCAGATGTTTCTTTGGGCCTAATTTGGACTAATTTAACCTCTCCAGCCCAGAGCAGGCTTTCATGCAAAAATATTGAACTAGCCATGCCTATAGAATTTATGTATCCAAGGCATGGTCTAGCATTTTGTAGAGACTATGTTTTCAAACAAAAGAAATATAGTAGGCTATGATCTTTATCCTAGCACCTAAATAAAATTTTCACTGAGAAGTTTTCATTTCATCTCATTTAGTTCATTCTAAAATTTTGATGAGCTAATTATCCATAATGGATCTCTCCCCTCTGCCTGTGAACTTCCCTGGTCATTTTGCCCAGTTGCTCATTATATTAGCTCACTTCTTTGATTTCCTTAACTTTTGACTGTTCTTAGTATGCCTCTCCAATAAATTTAGGTCTTTTGGCCACTAATTGAAAGTGAACAACCTCAGAAATCATCAGACATAATTTTAACTAACATAGGTCTAAACACAGTAAATGTATAAATTTGGAAAATGATGCAGAGAAAAAATAGATTATTTCGACCAAACAAAGGTAAACATGCATTTATCCATTGTTGAAAAAATATGAAAAATTTAGTCAAATATGTTCTATACTAACAAAAATATTAGTTCTTTAAAAGTCAGAAAGTTTATTTTATAACATTTTGTGATTGATCATATACCTGTATGTTTATATTCTTGAGACAGAGTTAGAAGGAGTCATTTTTCCTGTGAAAATGCTAAACCAAATACATTTTCAAATATAATAATAATTTAAACTAGTAGAAAAACCTATCAAGCACATTTTTAGAATGTTACATGGAATCAGTGTTATCTGAAACACATAAGAACAATAGCCTTTTAAATTACAGAAGTAATTTATGTAATAGTTCCATTAACATATCAAACTAATCTAACCCTGAACTCTGCTTTAAAGTCATAGAAATGCTGAATGAAATATAACTGTATTGATAATCTTAAGGAATCCTGAAAGCAAAATTCTCAGATGCCAGAAGTATAGAAGGAAGTCAAAGTTGGAGTGATAAGTACATTAGCTAGTACTGCGGTGACCTAAGAACAATTTGAACTGGTCATAGGCCTTGGCTGTTGTGGGTTAGTCTATCAAAGCTTTTGCAGGGAAAGGAATCATGACCTTGTACCTGTGTAAGGCGTATAACTGTCAACAGAGCCAGAAGTATGAATAAGCTGCACTCTGGGAATAGAAGACTATGGGAAAAATATCTCTGCCCAAATCCCAGGGAAGCTTCAGGGAAACAAGCCCCTGCCTTGCAGTGAGAAATAAAAACAATCTTGCAATAAATTACCCTTATAAGATCTGAATTTATATTACACATAGGGTACAGAAATGCAAGGTAAACTTAACACTGAAAACTGCTTCCTGATATATGCAATCCTCAGTGCCTCTAGAATAAGTAAGTGGAAAATTTATTCTTTAGGGACAATGTTACAAACCAGGATACCAGGGACTTTAAAAAGATAAGAAAAATAGAGGAGAAGAAAAAGGAAAGAAAAGGAAAGGGAAGGGAAGGGAAGAAAAGGAAATCGAGTGTACGTAGTCATACAAAAAAAAAATACACAGATCACATATATGTAGACTACCCTTGAGAAATTCTGAAGATGCAATAATCAGTTGCATCTTTTAAGATCTCCAAAGTAAAAATAAATGGATTTAATCTGAATAACAGAATAAAAGGAAATACAAAACACAGTGGGGGAAATGAAGAAAATAATTACAAAGATCAAATAAAATTCTGGGAATATGAATAGTGTCACTGAATTTAAAAATTCAATTGATGCAAGACTCAAATAGAAAATATTAAAAAGATTAAGAGACAGAGAAATGTGAATGAGAGAAGATGTAACATACATCTAACAAGCATTCCAAAAGAAGAGAACATAAAAATTCAAAGAAAAATGTAAAAAATACAGGGTGACTATAAGAACTTAAGGCAGATATGAATTCCAAGATTGAAAGAGTACAGATGTGAACAAAATAAAGAAAATTAAATTCATACATGGAAACAAAATGGGAAAACTATAGACTATCTAATGCAAAGAAAACTATTTAAAATAAATATAAGAAAAGAAATGTTACCTCCAAAGAAATGAGAATCACACTAAAGGCCAGTTTCATATCAACAACACAAGATAGCAGCAACTGGATATATATTATTTAACAGCTAGGTAAAAATAACTGTTCACCTAGGATTATATACCCAGAAATACTCAAGAATGAATGTGACAAAAGAAAATTTCAGATAAACACTAAAGGAACTTGCCACTAATGAATGTTCACTGAAAGCATGACTCAATATTATACTACAATAAGAAAGAGACTGAATTTGAAGGAAGCAGTGGAAATGCAAAAGGCAATCCTAAGCAAAGAAATAGGTACATATGTGAGTAAAAGTTATGAGGCATTGCTTGTGAGTATTTTATAGGAATCTAAAAACAACCTCGTACTTCCACTTCCAGGCTGACACAATATAGATGTATTTTTCCTATTCCTTCTGCTAAGTGAAACTGAAAATGTTGGTTACTATATATAAAACAACATAAAAGACTGTAATGTGGAGAAGAAATCAGCCCAAATATGGACCTTTGGAACCAAGAAATGATATATTGGTGAGTTCCCTGAATATGTCCATCCCAGACTCAACCCATAAATGACAATAGGTGCAGGGAAAAACAAACAAAAAAAGTTTCAACAAAAGCTTACATGATCTAAAGGATCAGGACAGGAACTTTAGTAACACAGAAAAAGTTTAGATAATAACCAGTCAGTTCCACTCAGATATCACAGAAAACTTTGTGGCATGACCCCTAAACATTACCAAAAAGGCCAAGTGGGTAGCCTAAGCATCCACCTTCACAAAAGTATAAAAAGGCTCTCCCGTGATCACAATTGGGTGTTTCAGAGAAAGCTAAGTAGAGAACAAAGAGTCTCATATCCATCACCTGGTACCAAATCATAACCATATAGCATCAGTGTATCCATGGGGTGTGTGGTTTTATTCCCACCCAACACTAATGAAGTACTGTACCCACTTCTCTTTAACGGTTGGGTCAGGGAAGGTGTAGTGGACAGACAGGACTTTTACTACTACCTAGAAATAAGAGAAGACATCTCTCACTATGGTGTCAATGAAGACGACATAGAGGAGATGGAAGGCAACTTTCACACAAAAAGAATGATAAAAACTCCTCAATACTCAGGTAACAATGGAAGCCAAGTGGGGAACCCTGACTTTTACTATACCAGACTGTAATGAGGCAGCAGCCCCTCTTCTCCTGCCAGAACAGTGTCAAAGAAAATAGAAAATCCATGAAATAATCACAGGTATAAATAAGATCCATTTTTCAATGAGAATTTTCAGGTTTTAATAGAAAAATCATCATCATAGTAACCACCATGAAGATCTTTTTTTAAACATTTTTTAGTTGTAGATGGACACAATATCTTTATTTGTTTTTATGTGGTACTGAGGATGGAACCTAGGGCCTCACACATGCATGGTGGATGCCCTACCACTGAGCCACAGCCACAGCCCCCACCATGAAGATCTTAAAATGAAGGTAAAAAGACATCAACAGCTGCCAGTGCTGAGATAGAAATACTAGAATAATCTTACAAAGATTTTAAAGCATCCATGCTAAAAATGAGTGATTAGAAAGCTTCAGCAAGGAAGTAGAAGTCTTAGCAAAGAAATAGAACACAAGAAGAATCAAATGGATATTTTAGAACTCAGAAGTAATAACTAAAGTCAAAAGCTTAGTGGATGGACTTAAAAACAGAATGAAGAGAATAGAGGAAAAATCAGTTGTTAGAAAGATTGAATAGAAATTAAACAGGGGCTGGGGATGTGGCTCAAGCGGTAGCGCGCTCGCCTGGCATGCGTGCGGCCCGGGTTCGATCCTCAGCACCACATACCAACAAAGATGTTGTGTCCGCCGAGAACTAAAAAAAAATAAATAAATATTAAAAAATTCTCTCTCTCTCTCTCTCTCTCTTGCTCTCTCTCTCTTTTAAAAAAAAAGAAATTAAACAGACTGAACAACAGAGAGAAATTAGACAGAAACAAACAAAAAAGAACTGAGACTCAAAGTGCAGGGGGTATAAGGAAAGAGTCACCATCAGTGTAATTGGAGTTTATTTTTTATTTTGACTTTAAAATTTCTATTTTTAACTGACATAATAATTGTATGTTTATGGGACATAGAGTATGCTTTGATAGATATATACATTGTATAATAATAAAATCAAGGTAGTTAACATTTCCATCACCTCAAATATTTATCATTTCTTTGTGGTAAGAGCATTCAAAAATCCTCTCTTCTGGCTGTTTTCAAGTATATAATATATTCTTATTAACTATAGTCACCCTACTATGTAATAGCACACCAGCACTTATTCCTTTTGTCTGTGTTCTGGTTGACCAATCTTTCCCATTCATCCCCAGCCTCTGGTTACCACTATTCTACTCTCAACTGCTATAGGAATCAACATTTTTAGATTCTACCTGAGATCACACAATATTTATCCTTCTATGTATGTCTTATTTTACATAATGTCCTTCAAATTCATTTTTGTTGTGACAGAATTCCATTCATTGTTATGGCTAAATAGTATGTATAGTATTCCATGATATGTGTGTGTGTCCACATTTTCTTTATTCATTCATCCATTAATAGACATTTAGTTTGATTCTTTAACTTGGCTATTGTCAATAGCACTGCAATAACCATAGGAGTACAATTACCTCTTTGGCACACTGATTTTATTTCCTTTGGCTATATACACAGTAGTGGGATTACTAGATCATAAAGTGATCATTTTTCATTTGGAGGGAAGCTCTATACTCTTCCAGGATAACTGTACTAATTTACATTCCCACCGAGAGTAGATAATAGTTTCCCTTTCTCTACATCTTTGACAGTATTTGTTATTTTTTAGAAAGATTTGTTTTAAAGCAAATTATCATATGATATGTTAGATGATTATAAGTGCCGTGAAGAAAAGTAAAGCAGATTCAGGGGAACAAAGAATCAGAAGGTAATGAGCTTTTATCTAAATAGTGGTTGTAGAAGGTGATGACATTTGGGGAGAGATCTGAAGGAAGTGAAAGCACAAACCATAGGAGAATGGAGTTTTCTAGTCAGGTGTGAATTCTGTGAGGTGAGAAGTCAGGTGTGAATTCTGTGAGGTGAGAAGATGCTTGGCATATTCGAGGAATAGTAAGAAGGTTGTGTGGCTGGTGTGAACAAGGAGAGTATGAGCTGAAGTCAGAGAGATCAGCTAGATAAGACCATGGAAGACCTTGCAGAATGTGGTAATCAGAGCTGAATAGAAAGCTTTTGGGACATTCTGAGCAGATAATGATCTGATTTAACTTTAAAAGATGACTTGACTGTTATGAAAAGGATACACTCTAAGAGGGCAAGGTTGGAACTAAGAAGACCAATTTGGTATCTAGTATGATAATCAGGGTACTATTGTTTAGAAGAAGGCAGATAATCACCTCAGACAATTTGTGTAGGATGAGAGGCCTTATGTGTTAGATTTTTACCTACTGTCTTTATAGCCTTAGTATGTGATTCTGAACTTGCTAACTTGATAGAAAAATAAGGAGCTGTTCTGACATCAACTTTAACAATGAAGTACCTTTTAGAAAAATCTAATTGGAGTTTCAAAGTTGAAAAAGTCTTCCAAGAAATTGTGGTAGCAAATTCCTCAAAACTTCCCTCCAAAACAAATTTACACATTCAAGAAGTTTAGTGCATCTGAAAAAGGATAAACTTAAAGAAATATACACTGAGACATATCATAATTTAAAAATTGAAAACTGAAGACAATGAAAAAGTATTGAAAGCAGAGTGAAACAACACTTTGCCCTATAGAGGGAAAATTGGAATGACAGATTTCTCATCAGAAACCATGGAGAGGGGCTGGGGATGTGGCTCAAGCGGTAGCGTGCTTGCCTGGCATGCGTGCAGCCCGGGTTCGATCCTCGGCACCACATACAAAGATGTTGTGTCTGCCGAAAACTAAAAAATAAATATTAAAATTCTCTCTCTCTCTCTCTCTCTCTCTCTCTCTCTCTCTCTCTCTCTCTCAAAAAAAAAAAAAAATAAATAAATAAATAAATAAACCATGGAGAACAAAAGGAAATTCTACAATAGTTTTCAAGTGCTGAAAGAATTGTCAACCCCATAAATGTACAGATAGCAAAAATAACCTTCAGGAATGAAAGGAAAATTAAGACATTCTCAAATGTAATGAAACTAAGAGAATTTATTGCCAGTAAAAATAATTTAAGGGCTGGGGTTGTGGCTCAGAGCGCTTGCCTAGCATGTGTGAGGCACTGGGTTCGATTCTCAACACCATATATAAATAAATGAATAAAATAAAGATCCATCAACATCTAAAAAATATTTTTTTAAAAAAAATTAATTTAAAACAATGGCTAGTTGGGCATGGTGGCACACACCTGTAATCCCAGCAGCCGGGGAGGCTAAGACTGGAAGATCACAAGTTCAAAGCCAGCCTTAGCAACTTAGTGAGGCCGTAAGCAATTTAGTGAGACCCTGTCTCAAAATTTAAAAATAAGGACTGGGGATGTGGCTCAGTGGTAAAATGCCTCTGGGTTCAATCCTTGGTACAAAAAAAGGAAGGAATGAAGGAAAGAAGAAAGAAAAAAATGCTAAAGGAAGTTCTGTGGGGGGGGGATAAGTATATTATGAAAGAACCTTAGAACACAAAGAAAGAAAGAAAGAAAGAGAGAGAGGAGGGGATGGAGGGAGGGAGGGAGGAAGGAAGGAAGGAAGGAAGGAAGGAAGGAAGGAAGGAAGGAAGAAGAGCTAAATAAGTAAATACACACACACACACACACACACACACACACACACATATATATATATATATATATATATATATATATATATAAAACACTATTTTTAAAAGAGTAAAGGGAAGTAAGTTTTCTTCAGTTTGCTCAGAATGGTAAAATAAAGACACTAGTAAACTGTAAACAACCCAAATATCTTCCAATGACTTTGTGACTGTGTATTTAAACCAATTGTGGTACACTCATTCCATGGAGAGTATTACTTAGTAATAAAAAGGAATTGACTATTCATGTCTGGAACATAAATCTCCAGAGAATTATGCTGAATGAAATAGTCAATCTCACAAATTTACATAGTATATAATTTCTTTTATGTAACATTCTTGAAATAACAGAACTACAGGATTGAAGAACAGATTGAAGT
The DNA here is from genome assembly GCF_964194105.1 of Spermophilus citellus. Classification (NCBI taxonomy): domain Eukaryota; kingdom Metazoa; phylum Chordata; class Mammalia; order Rodentia; family Sciuridae; genus Spermophilus; species Spermophilus citellus. The sequence continues at coordinate 114,030,817 of NC_138190.1, read as the reverse complement.
TGTCAGAATTTAGGGATGTGGTTGAGGGACTGTACTATTTTATAAAGGGGTAGCAAGAAAGACTCGTTTGATGATGGAAGTGTTTTGTGTCTTGACTGTATTAATATCAACATCCTGCTTATGATATTATGCTAGAGTTTCTCAAGATGTTACCATGAGAGAAACAATGTAAAGGGTACAGTTTTCTGTTATCTTTCTTACAACTGCAAAAGAATCTATACATTTTTCAATAAAATTTTAATTTAAAAATCTCAACACATGTAAAAATTAGCAGAACTAAAATATCAGACCACAAGAGTCAGTGATTAACATCCTTGGGAAGAATAAAAATATTCACTTAAGATTTATGTCAGGTATTCATGTTTTAATTTTAAGAGTAAACATTAAATGAATAAAATGTTTAAAAACTATGGTAAATTCAAAACATTATTGTAGAATAAATCCAAAACCATTTGTTACTCAAAATGAATGTAAACAGATTTAACTTGCCTGTTAAAATAGATTCCATATTAGGAAAAGTAAAATAAAATGTTGTTATGCTGCTTTAAAAAATGATGGCATGGCTGCACTGTTTAAAAAAGAGACTTTAAAGCAATGCACTATTGGGATCGTAGTGAATGCTAAAAGTACTCAGGTAAGATTTTCTTTAACGGGCTGGTGTATTCATTCTTCATCACCTGTACTGTCTGTTAACAGCTCACAAATGCCCCCTTCTCAAATAATTGCCTTCATCTGAACCTTGAACCCAAAATATTACACATCAATCCTGCTTAGTGGCAGATCACAGCCAATGATTGACAGATGGGTACAAAATCCAACCTTCATGCCTCAAGGTAATACCAGCACTACATGTTTCAGAGCTTCACTTTGTTGTTAGGCTGAAGTCTGTGGTTGAGATCATACCCTTCCTTATCTGTTTTCCTCTTATCTTATCCTTTTTTTTTCCTCACTCCCATTCTCCTCAGAGCTGCCATTCCAAAAAAAAAAAAAAATCACTTGAACAAAAATTTCCAACTCAGGCTCTGCTTCTAGGGAACCCAAACTAATAAGGAAATGAAAAGAGGATACAACATTTTTTAAATCTTCCAAAACATTAATATATAATAATCCCAAGTTATTGTGTACCTAAAATCATAGCCTCATAATAAAAATAAATTTTATAGAATTAAAAGAAAAATGTTAAGTCCCCAGTCACAGCAGGGGATATTTTGCACTGTAATCCCAAGTAAATTCTAAAAGGAAATAAAGTATATGACTATAGTAATTAAAATAGTATGATATTGGCAAAATGGAGGTATTAAACTAATGATATTGAATGGAGCCTAGAAATACAGTTTTGAGGGAAGGGGATGAGGAGGTACTAGGGGCTGAATTAAAATAAAATATATTTCATACTTGTATAATTATGTGAAAATGAATTCTACTGTCATGTATAACTAAAAAGAACCAGTAAAAAAGAGATTTAAACAAATAAATAAATAAATAAATAAATAGGGCTAACACAATTGAGTATGTATATAAAGAAAAATAAAATTTTATCCTTACATCACACCACAAAAAAATCAATTTCAGGTGGAATTAAAGCCCCAAATGTGAAAAAATAAAACTCTTAGATAAAATGTAGAAAGCTATCTTTATGACTTGGGAATGTCAATGACTTTCTCATACAAAAAACCTGAAGCTGAAGTCCTAAAGTAGAATTTCAAAAATTCAAGTATGAAACAATTTAAATTTTCCTGTATGACAAAAGAAAAGTTTAAATTAGAAGGTACACCTCGAAGAAGACATTTCTGACACATATGAGCCAAAACCAAGTTGGGGATCAAAAATAATAAAGAACTCACATTTAAAAAAAAAAAACAATTATTTTGTTTTTTTTAATGTGAGTTCTTTATTATTCTTGATCCCCAAGAATAATAAAAGATGTTAAAAGATGGTCAAATTTACACAAGAGGAGCTGAGTGGAATGGCCAGCAAACATATAAAAAGATGTTCAAGCCAGGCCCATGCACTAGGTGGTGCATTCCTGTAATCCCAGTGGCTGTGGAGGCCAAGACCAGAGGATCACAAGTCCAAAGCTAGCCTCAGCAACTTAGCAAGGCCTTTAAAAACTTAGTGTAAGGCTCTATCTCTAAATAAAAAATAAAAAGTTTTGTAAAATGGGCTGGGGATGTGGCTCAGTGGTTAAGCACCCCTGGATTCAATCCCTGGTACCAAAAAAAAAAAAAAAAAAAAAAAAAAGGTTCAAGCTCATTATAGTCAAAGAAATATAAATTTAAGTAAAATTATCTTTCACTCTCAAAAAGTTTCCAAAATTTTAAATCTGATAACATAAATTTATGTAGAGATGTAGGGAAACAGTTTCCCTCAAATGCTACAGCTTGGGATAGTTGTTAAAACTACTTTGAAAGTAATTTAGCAAATCTTCAAAAATTGAAAATATTCTTATCTCATACCCCAACAATTCTACTTCTTCATCCCTGCTCTAGACAAAGATTCATATATGTTCCATGTGAATTTTTTGTTGCATCATTGTAATATAAATCTTTATACAACCTAAGTGTCCATAATATGTATGATAATAAATTATGCTTTATTCCTACAATGGAATTTTATTTTATTCAACAATAAAATAAATGAACAAAGTTAATACAGACACATCTCAAAACAACATGAAAGATAAAATCATAAGGGGGGGTGACTCAAAATGGGGTAAGGAGGAAGAGCATGGGAAGAAGATTACCTCTAGATAGGGAAGAGGAGTAGGAGGGAAAGGGAGGAGAAGGAGAAATGCATGGAAGATGGAAGGAGACCCTCATTGTTATATAAAATACATGTATGAAGATGTGAGAAAAAAAAGAATAGCTCACCTTAGATTGGGTAGAGAGAAGTGATGGGAGGGGAGGGGAGGGGAGGGGATGGGGGGATAGGAAAGATAGTAGAATGAAACAGACATTATTATTGCATTGCGGTGTATATATATATATATATATATATATATATATATATATATATATATATATATATATATGACTGCATGACCAATGTGATTCTGCAACCTGTACACTCAGAAAAATGAGAAATTATATCCCATCTGATCCAAATGTATGATATGTCTAGGTCATTGTACTGTCATGTGTAACTAATTAAAACAAATAAAATTTTTAAAAAATAAAAGCTTGTTAAGATTTCTATTTGATAGTTTTTTTACAGTGCTAAAAATGGATTATCTGCATGGCCTTTTAAAGTTTTGCATGCATTGTTTTTTTTTTCCTCCCAAGAACGTAGAGGACAATCAAATTCAAACAAAAATCTAAAACGCAAAAAGAAGCATATTACAAAAGGGCAAATAGAAAAAATGTAAGTGAATTTTTTTATTTAATCACACAATATACTGCAAGTGGTCTATGGAAACATGCTGTATTAAAAACTAAAACTGGGACATAAAGGAAACTAACTTTAGGATAGTGATTATCCCTAGGAAGGGAATGTTGGGGTAAATTCAAGGTTAAAAAGTAGGTTTTAAATGTTTTGTTCTTTTATTCTTTTAAAAATACTTAAGCAAACATAGCAAAAATTCTGATATCTATAAAGCAGATGATGGATTCTAAGATCGTGATTACTGGTTAGAACACAAAATCTTACAAAATCCCATCATACAAAGTTTATCATTCTTAACTTTATAATGCATTTCTTCAAGTTTGTCTGTATTTTCTCCTTATGCTCTTACTGTGTGTGTGATACACTTAGTGAATTTGTATCATAAAACTTGCATGCTGATTTTGTCACATAATATTTAGTAAGCATTTGAGCATTTGGCCATGTTGTTACATAATCTCTAACATATGTTATTTGGTGATTAGGTAATACTCCCTGAGCATTGATATATAGCCATTTCAATACCTGCCCATTTTTTCACTATTTAAATAAACAAAAAATGGCCATTTCTGGTGTGCATCTTTAGCTCCAACTCTGGATACTTTTAGTATAGTTTCCTGGTGTAGAATTTCTAGAATCTGAATATTTTAAATCTGTTAATATACATTTTGCTAAACTGCTTTTAAGAAAATTTGGCAAGATGGAAAGATTGCTGAATAGAGGCAAATAAACTCACCTGCTCCTCCACAAATAAGAACCAAAGCAACAGGTATATAGCTGAATTTTGAGATGAGTGATCATGGGAAAACATTGGAAATCAATAGGAGAAAGAAATGTAGACATTGTAGGATCCAGAAAACTGGAATAAACAGCATGGTAGGTGAAACAAAATATCCTGGCACCTGATACCCTGATGCCACAGTTGGGAAAGGTGGAGCCTCCCCTCTGTGTGGGGAAAAGGTGAAAAAGCCCAAGCAAACTCAGTTCATATACTGGTAATCCTAACTATTAGAAAGTTGCACAACCCTTACTGGCTTGCAAAATAACTAGATAAGCAACTTGAAATTTGCACAATAGCCTGGCTTTGGAAAAGGAATTTACATACTCTTCCAGTGAATTTCCATGGTGCTATAGACCAGAAGCCATACTGGGAAAGCACTCATGGTCCAAATCTGTACTGCTCTAAGGGATCAAAACCCGTGTTATATTCCCATATGTGGGACACCACAGATATTCTACTGCACTAGCTCAGTAGGTAGCTGACTCAAAAGCCAAATTTGGCTGAGTAGAGTGACTCTGACACAAGCTCACTGTAGGAGGCCAATATTGTGATGCAGAAGAGAACCAAGAGCATACATTTAATATCCTGGGGATTAAAGAGCCTGCCTTTCAAGAGCAGAGGTATGGCAAGTCACATGACATTTCACATTGATTCCAAGACTGAAAGCAGTTACCCACATGGTTCCTGCCACCTCTTCCCAGAGCCATGCAGAGGCATCTTTCACTAAGGCAGGGAAAGAATCTTGTAGCATGCTGGGGTAGTCTTGAGCAATGCTTTGGCTCTGGCTTTCACTCTGTCCCCAGGATGCAGAATCTAAGTAGGTTCAAAGAAAAAAAATTACCTATCATCAGACATGTTCCACTCTTGCTTACTTGCATGAGCACTTTAACTGAGAGGAATTTTTCCAGCTCCAATCACAACCCACTCCAACTTGATCGCTGGTGGGCAATATATCTGAAAGAATTGGAGTGAGAAAAAGTTTTGCCACTTAACCTGTCCGCAGGCATGTATGACTGGAGGGGTTCTGAGATCATGTTCCTAGGTAGGCCTACCCATAGTAGCAACAGAGAGGAACACCACACTTACTGTTGCCACAATGTCTACACAAGTTTCACCACTTTTCACACCTCCATCTTGTTTGATCATGTACTGCTCACAAAACAAAGTGTGACACAGAAGGAATGCCCTGATTCCTGCTACTACCTTTCCCCATGTGGCCCAGGTACCATACCACTGTCTAGTCAGAGGTAAAATGCTTCAGGCCCCTTATCACTCCTGGTGCAGCTACTGCCAGAGATAACAGAGATAATATCAACAGCAACTGAGGAAACTCCTATCACCTGATAGGTGCTACCACTCTCATTGTAGGAGCAGCCACACAGGGTGCACTCCTCATACCCTTCTGTCTATTCTACACTGGCCTGAACTGCTATAGTGTTCCCACTCTTGAGTAACCTATAGAGATAGTGGGTCTCTGCTATTCTGATTCAGTATGCACTGTGCCCAAACACACTAATCACAACCAAAAAAGCTACAGGGAGATTACACTATAGTGAATTATTGGAAATAAACTCAAATTACATGAAAAATGATACCCCCATTCCATAAAGTGTTAGAGATATCCATTACACCAGTTGTACAAATCTCAACACAAGAAATATGAAAAAACAAGGTAATGTGATACCTCTAAAAGATCATAGCTATCTGATAACTGATTTCAAAGATACTGGAATGAATGGAATGTCTGATAAAGAATTCAAAAATTAAATAAGGAAGACAATGTAAGAAGTTAATGAGAAATTCATAAAGAAGTAGATATTTTGAATAATAACAAACAAAAATATTGGAAATGGAAAGCTCAATAGTCATATAAAAATTTCACTTGAAAGCCTCAAAAACAGACAAGATCAAGCAGAAGAAAGAATATCAAAACTTAAAGATAAGTCCTTCAAAATATTGTAGACAGAAAAAAAAAAAGAAAATCAGAAGAAAAAACAAAGAGAGAATTCAAGATCTTTGGAACACCATTAAAATATGAAACATCTCCATTATTGGCATACTGAAAATGGATAAAATAATGGTTACAAATGTAGTAAACTTAATGAAATAATAGCATAAAACATTTATCTTGGGAAAGACGTGGGTATTCATGTACAGGAAGCTTACAGAAGCCCAAATAGACATGACCAGAAGACCTTACCAAGACATATTATAATCAGTCTATCAAAACTAGAAGATGAAGAATTTTAAAATCTCTAAGAGAAAGGTGTGAAGTCATGTTAAGGGCAACCGCATTAGACTAAAAGTAGATTTTGCAGCAGAAACCCTACAAGCCAGGAGGGCATGAACTGATATATTCCAAGACCTAAAATAAAATAACTGCCAAACAAGATTGCTAACTGAGAAAAAAAACTATCTTTCAGAAATGAGAAAGGAATAAATAACTTCTAATATAAGCAAAAACTGAGGGAATTCATGGCCAGATCAGCCTTACAAAAGAGGTCCTTAATCCTCCCTTAAAGTACTACAGCCAAAAGTGAAAGAAAGATAACAACTATCATGACAGCATGTGAAAGTATAAATTCCAGTGGTATAGTGGCTATAGAAAAGATAAATAGAAAATAATCAAACATTATCAGTACAATAAATTATCAAACCACAGAGATAAATTAGAGAGGAAGAAACAAAGAATATTCAAAGCAACTAAAAGAAATCCACAAAATGACAGGAGTAAGTCCATACCTTTCAATAATAACTTTTCATGTAAATGAACTTAATTTTTCCACTAAAATATGCAGGCAGGTTGAATGGATTAAAAATCGAGATCCAACAATATGCTGCCTAGAAGAAATGCACTTCACCAATAAAAACACATGCAAACTGAAAGTGTACAATTGCAAATGGAGGAATTTGGAAATTGTAAATGAAATCTGATAGCAAAAAGGAGTAGCTATACTTATACCTAACAAAATAGACCTTTTGACAAAACATTAAGAAGAAGAAAAACAAGGTCACTACATAATGACTAAGGGATCAATTCAACAAGAAGATATAATGATTATAAATCTATTTGCACCTAATGCAGAATTTCCAATTTTATGAAACAAACACTATTAGACCTAAAGGGAGAGATAGGCTCCAATACAATAATAGTGGGGGATTTCAACAGCTCATTCTCACAAAATAATAGATTATATAGACAAAACAATTAACAACAAAACATGAGAGTTAAATTTTATTTTATTTTTTTTTCTTTTTTTTTTTATTGGTTGTTCACAACATTACAAAGCTCTTGACATAACCCACTTCATACATTGGACTGAAGTGGGTTATGAACCCCCAATTTTACCCCAAATGCAGCTTGCAGAGTCACATCGGTTACACCTCCACATTTTTACATAATGTCCTATTGCTAATTGTTGTATTCTGCTACCTTTCCTATCCCCTACTATCCCCCCTCCCCTCCCCTCCCAGCTTCTCTCTCTACCCCATCTACTGTAATTCATTTCTCTCCTTGTTTATTTTCCCATTCCCTCACAACCTCTTGTATGTAATTTTGTATAGCAATGAGGGTCTCCCTTCATTTCCATGCAATTTCCCTTTTCTCACCCTTTCCCTCCCATCTCATGTCTCTGTTTAATGTTAATCTTTTCTTCCTACTCTTCCTCCCTGCTCTGTTCATAGTTGCTCTCATTATATCAAAGACGACATTTGGTATTTGTTTTTTAGGGATTGGCTAGCTTCACTAAGCATAATCTGCTCTAGTGCCATCCATTTCCCTGAAAATTCTATGATTTTGTCATTTTTTATTGCTGCATAGTACTCCATTGTGTATAGATGCCACATTTTTTTTATCCATTCATCTACTGAGGGGCATCTGGGTTGGTTCCACAGTCTAGCAATTGTGAATTGTGCTGCTATGAACATCGATGTGGCAGTATCCCTGTAGCATGCTCTTTTAAGGTCTTCAGGGAATAGTCCAAGAAGGGCAATAGCAGGGTCAAATGGTGGTTCCATTCCCATCTTTCCCAGGAATCTCCAAACTGCTTTCCAAATTGGCCGCACCAATTTGCAGTCCCACCAGCAATGTACAAGTGTACCCTTTTCTCCACAGCCTCTCCAGCACTTATTGTTGTTTGACTTCATAGTGGCTGCCAATCTTACTGGAGTGAAATGGTATCTTAGGGTGGTTTTGATTTGCATTTCTCTGACTGCTAGAGATGGTGAGCATTTTTTCATGTACTTATTGATTGATTGTATATCCTCCTCTGAGAAGTGTCTGAGAGTTAAATTTTATTATAGTTCAAATGGACTCAAATATTTAAAGAACATCCATGCGATAGAATACATATTTTTCATCAATGCATGGAACTTTCTTTTGAATAAACCATTTATTATGCAACAAAACTAATCTTATCAAATTGAGAAAATCTATCCTATATATTTTCTGAGCATAATGGAATGACACTAGAAGTGAACCAAAAGAGAAACTCTAAAAATTATATAAATATGTGGTGACTGAAAAACACTTCTGAACAAATACTGCATAACTGAGGAATTCAGAAGGGAAATTTAAAAATTCCTTGAAATAAATGCAAATGGAAACACGACTAAAACTGTAGGATACAGCAAGAACAGTACTAATTAAGAAGTTTATACAATGATTTGCTCACAAAAACAGAAATAGAAAGACTAAATAAACAATGTAATGATTCACCTCAGGTACTTAAAAAAGTGAGAACAAACAAAATTCAAAGTTAGAAAAAAGAAAGAAATAATACAGATCAGAGTAGAAATAAATAAACAGTGTTAAACAAGCAATACAAAGGATCTGACTGACAACTTTTAGTTACCCTAACATAGAAAGAGAGAGAATGAAAATTTTAAAAAATAGAAAGTGAAAAAGAAGATATTAAAATTGATACCACAAAATATGAGTCATTAGGTACTATTTTATAAAAATATATGCTAACACATTAGAAAACCTAGGGAAAAAATGAGCAAATTTTTGAACACATCTTACTTACCAACACTGAACCAAGAGGATATAAAACCCCTGAATTAACCAATACGAAGTAATGAAACCAATTCAGTGATGTAGTTTGGATCTGGAATGTCCTGCAAAGGCTCATGTGTTGAAGACTTTGTTACTGATGCAGTAATGAGAGGTGGAGCTTTGGGGAATGATAGGATCATCGGGGTTCTAATCTTATCAGTGGATTAATCCATTGATATCTTCATAGTTGAATGAACTATGGGAAGGTCATGGAAACTGTAGGCAGTTGAAGGGAGTGGGTCCTTAGGGACATGCCCTTGGGGACTATATCTTGTCGTCTCCTCCTCCTCCTCTTCCTCCTCGTCCTCCTCCTCCTCTTCCTCCTCGTCCTCCTCCTCCTCTTCCTTTTCCTTCTCCTCCTCCTCTTCTTTCTCCTTCTCCTCCTCCTCCTCCTCCTCCTCCTCCTCCTCCTCCTCCTCCTCCTCCTCCTCCTCCTTCTCTTCTTCTACCTCCTGCTCTTCCCCACCTTCATTCTTCTCCTCCTTCTTCTCTCTCCTTCTCAGGTGTCCTGAAGTAAACAGCTTTACTCTATCATACCATTCTACCATAGTGTTCTGTCTTAATAGAGACCCAGACACAATGGAGCCCATTGAAAATGTTCTGCAACCTCTGGAACCATGATTTAAAAAAATAAATATTTCCTCTTTCAAGATGTATTTCTCAGGTAATTTGTCACAGTGACTAAAAGTTACCTAATTTATAATCAGGAATAAAATGTCTCCCAATAAAGAAAGAACCAAAAGGCTTTTGAAAGGAACAAATGATTTTTAAGGAAAAACTTACACCAGTGCTTCTTAAACTATTTCATAGAATGGAAAGATAAAAGTACTTCCCTGTTCATGGACTGAAAAAATTAATACTGTTAAAGCATTCATTTTTCCCAAAGCATTCTACAGATTCAATGCAATCCCCATCAAAATGTCAATGACATTCTTCACAGAACTAGAAAAACAATCTGAAAATTCATATGGAAGTACAAAAGATTCCAAATAGCCAAAGGAAACTTGAGCAAAAATGGCAAACCTGGAAGCATCACAATACCTGATTTGGGGACATGCTATAGAGCAATAGTAATAAAAAGCATGGTATAAGGTATAAAAATAGACACATAGAACAATACAATAGAACAGATAACCCAGAAATAAATCTATGCATCTTCAGCCATCTGATTCTTGACAAAGGTGCCAAAAACATACATTGAAGAAAAGACAGCCTCTTCAAAAACAGTGCTGGGAAAACTGGAAATCCATATCCAGAAGATTGAATCTTCACCTCTATCTCTTACCCTGTACAACTATCAAATAAAACGGATCAAAGAACTAAATATCAAACATTAAATTTATAAAATACTACAGGGAAACAAAGGGGAAGCACTTCAAGCTATTGGTGCAGGCAATGACTTTCTGGATAGGACTCTATAAGCACAGGAAACAAACTAAAAAAAATTCCAAATGGGATTGCATCAAACTAAAAATCTTCTGCACAGTAAAAGAAATGATCAACAAAGTGAAGAGACAATCTACAGAATAGGAGAAAATCTTTTTCAGCCATTCACGTGAGAGCAAGTTAATATTCAAAATATTTCAGAATATTTAAAGAGATCAAAAACCTAACAATAAAACAAGTAATCCAATTCTAAAGTAGCAAATAATCTGAACAGACACTTCTCAAAGGGAGAAATACAAATGGTAAATAATATATGAAGAAAATTCACAATATCATTAACCATTAGGAAAATGCAAATCAAAACTACAGTTAGATACTATCTCACCACAATTAGAATAAAAATTATCAAAATGTGAGAGATAAAGAGAGCAGGAGAGGGGATTAGAGAGAGAAAAAACAACAAATGCTGATGAAGACTGGAGAAAAAGAACCCTTGTATGCTATTGATGGGAATGAAATTAGTACCGCCACTATGGGAAACAGTATGGAAGTATGAAGATTCCTCAAAGATCTAAAAATACAACTACCATGTCAAGTTACCCAACTCCTGGGTGTAAATTCTAAGAAAATGAAGTCAGCATATAAAAGAGATAGTTGCATATCCACTTTCATTCTAGAACTATTCACAATATGTAAGATATGAAATCACCACAGCAAGTATAACCTAGGGCTAGGTGTCTAACAACAGATGAATAAAATAAAGATTTTATATATATATATATATATATATATATATATATATACAAATAAATATATATACAAATGGAGTATTATTCCAACATAAAGAAGAATAAGCTTCTGTAATTTGCAGCAAAGTGGATGAAACTGGAACACATGGTGCTAAAAAAAATCCAAAAAGACATCATATGTGGAATTCTCAGTCATATGTGGAATCAAAGAAACAAAAAAAAAAATGTCAACCTGAAAGTAAATGATGATTTCTAAGAACTTGCACTTTTACAGTAATAGGGGAGGGAGGGCAAAGGTAGAAGAAGGATCAATGGATGCTGTATGTATATACAGAGATATTACAGTGAACCTCATTAATGTGTACAGTTGATATGTGTTAATAAAGATATTAAAATAATAAAATTAAGTCCACAATAAAAAAGAATATTTGTGAATTACATTCCTTTTAGCAGAATGAATATAGATGGTCACCATCACAGAAGATTTTTATTTTTAAAAAGTTAAAGGTTGAATGTTTTCTCTGATATGTGTAACCTAATCCAAAGTAAGAGGAAGTAAAAAAAAAGAATAGAAGCAATATCAGTGGAGAAGAAAAAAGAGGAATGAAGAGAAGGGAAGCGGTTTGGGATAAGGAAAGACAGTGTAATGAATCTGATCTAACTTTTCATGTACATATATGAATGACAAAGTGAATGTCACCATCATGTACATCCACAAGACACTAATAAAAAATCTATAATAGCAGAATGATCAGTATTGGAGAGAGAAGGGGGAAAGAAGTGGTAGGAAGGGAGGAGAAGGGGGAGTACTGGAGACTGAATTAAATTCCAGGATTTTATACTTATGTCAAAATGAATCCTATGGTCATGTATAACAAAAATAAGCAATAAAAATCTTTGTCAAATATATACATACACATATGAGCTAGGGATGTGGCTCAAGCGGTAGCGCACTCACCTGGCATGCATGCGGCCCGGGTTCGATCCTCAGCACCACATACAAACAAAGAAGTTATGTCCGCTGAAAACTAAAAAAATAAATATTAAAAAATTCTCTCTCTCTCTCTCTCAAATATATATATATATACACATATATATAACACCTTGATTTGCATTTCTTATTACTTATTAAGTTAGACATTATTATCATGTTTTGTCAACTATTTTTCTTCCTTTTTTGTGTCTTTTCAATTTTCTACTTGAATGTACATCTTTATTCTGAGTTTTCTAATCTTTTTTCATTCCTACATTTTCCTATTCCAGCATGACCCTGTTTTTGAAAACGTTTTTTTGATACATTTTTGTATAAGAAAGTATCTTCTCTACTTCTTGTTCAAAAACTTTTTGGCTGTCTCATGTTTAAAAACTTCCAGATGAATGTTAAAATTATTTTCTCAAGTTTCCAAAATCCTGTTGGGATTACAATATGAATTATAGTGAAGTTACATCTGAGTTTTAGAAATCTTGGCATGTTTATAGTATTTAGTCTTCTTACCCAAGAACATGTTATTCTACTTAAATTTACGTGAACCTTGTATCTCTCCCAGTAAAGTTTTGTAATTTTGTTCAGCCACGTTTCTATTGTTTGTTCCTGAGTATTTTGTATATTATATTTCCATTGTAAGAGGGTCTTTATTTTCCTTCTATATATTCTCACTTTATTATCAGAATATAGGAAAGCTTGTTGAGTCTGCCCATTCATTGTGTATACAGGCATTTTTTTAAACTCTCATTAATTCTAAAATTTTTAATGTGGAATCTTTTAGGTTTTATATGTGAATATTTGTTATTACATTCACTGAAATTTCTATACCAATATTAAATAATTTTACTGATGGAGCACATTTGTCTTTCTTGTGATTTTGATATTTGATTTTTAAATTACTGGTTAGTTACATATTCCTAAACAACCTAAAAACAACATAAGTAATAGCAGTTTAAGAATTTGTATATATTTTTCCAATACAATGTAAAGCCACAAGGATAATTTTTGTACATTTTGTATCCTTCCATCTGGCATAGTATCTGCACAGAGAAGATATTCAGTAAAAAATATTGAATGAATGTAAAGTAGTGAAGAGACTTACCAAGCTCTTTTGGAGTTGTTTAGAAGTTTTCTTTTTGGCAATTTATCTCAAATTTTGCTCTATACAGATTTTTTATGGCAACACACACACAAATATCTGCTTATCTCAAAAACACAGTCTTTCAACTACTCAAGTATAGATGTTACCAGAAAAAAATGTATTATACTTATATTTCCCCCTGATAATAAGAATGATTATTCAAATTTGATGATGTTTTCCATTATTACCGATTTCTAGAAGGCTAAAAATCATCTTCAGAAAACTTTCAAATTAGCACTTCTAAATTTTGTTGAAAAACATGATGAATTGTTGAAGTCTCAATTGGAGATAGATGTGTAATCCACTCAGTAAAAATGCTGACAGCAATTTCTCTTCCAAGTCCCTTAATACTTTCCAGAACATATTACAAATGTGAAGGTCACTTAAAACAAGCTGTAAATGTCATTTGAAGTAAAAAAATATATATCACTTAAAATAAAGCACTAGTTTTAATAGACATCATCTCTCAGATTATATAATTAGTCCATTTTGCCTATATGGGAAATTATTGAATGAATGTAAAGAATAGTCTTCCCAGTAAAAACATAAGGGAACAGAAGCAAACATGTTTGGAGTTAAACTTGCTTATAATGTGTATATTCTTTATCTCTTTTCTTCTGAGACAAGGAAAAGAAATATAGTCCAGTAATTTTGATTCACATATGTTTAATTTTAAATAACATGTCCTCAGCAAAGTACTATGGTAATTTATATGTAATGACTGTAAATATGGTGTCATTGATCAACAGTTGTTTCCTTTGATGTGCAGAAATTTTCTAATTTGATGTCATTCCACTTATTGATTTTTGGTTTTATTTCTTGCATGTTAGGAATATTGTTAAGGAAGACAGTTCTATAGTAGAATGAAACAGACATTATTATTGCTGTGTGTATATACATGACTACATGACCAATGTGCTTCTGCAACCTGTACACTCAGAAAAATGAGAAATTATATCCCATCTGACCCAAATGTATGATATGTCAAGGTCATTGTACTCTCATGTGTAACTAATTAAAACAAATTTAAAAAACTTTTAAAAAGGAAGACAGTTCTTGTGCCAACATGTTGGAGTATTGGGCCTGCATTTTCTTCCAGTAGTTTCAGGTCTCATTCCTATGTCTTTGATCCACTTTTAGTTGATAATAGACACCAAATAAAAAAGAGAAAAAGGTGGATTTGGAGGTATTTGAGGTAGTAGTAAATAATGTGAGAAGGAGAATACATGTTAAGAGGAGCAAGTATAAACTAGGGCTAGGAAGACAAGATAGGGAGAATGATTCCAATTAATTCTTTAAACCATTAGAAGAAATACATTCAAATAGGTTGAAGATACAATGTTAGTGACTGGGACAACAACTAGCCATCAAGATAAAGGATATATATACATACACACACACACACACACACACACACACACACACACTATTAAATATGATGTTAGAGTTATTTATAGTAAATCATGCCAAAGTGAAGAAAATTCTTGTTAGATCTTGGTTTGGGTTTCATAAGTATTTGGGACATTTAGAATATGTTCAGCATTCTTTGTCTGTGGATGTCTCCAGAGGTGCTGGGACACAAGAGTCATTCCCCTTGTTGCTATGGACCTCCCACCAAGTGGTTCTGGTTTGTCAGCTCTGGAGTCTATGGTGACTGCCTAAAGGGTGTGGTATTTTGTCTGGTGGTTGTTTCTATTGTATGCAGAGTTTCAGGGTGCAGGCTTTGGGTTGTCACTGTGGTTGCTGTGAGTCACCACGTACCTGCTCCCTTCTACAGAGTCCTTTTCATAGTTGTGTAGTCTGGTGGCTATTTATAAGCACAGGTTCTGTGGTTGTGTATTCTCTATAGGTGATCTGTGATACAGAAACATTCTCCCTGACCTACTCAGCTCACTGAAGTACTATCATTACTACTGAGTAAAGAGATTTAGCTGGTTCACCAATATTCTAGTTTCCACTGCCCCAGGTTATGAATGGAGGGGCCAATGCCTTCTTCTGACTATGACTGAGGCAGGGTTCATTCAGTATCCAAATAGTGCTCTATCACTCGGCAGTTGTGACCTAGGGTCATTTTGGGAGCTGGGTCAGAATGGGAGATGAATCAGCATAGGGGATGTTGCTATCCATTGCCTTGAACCCAGGCAAATTTCTGCCTTGACTCACCTCCCACTCCTTTTGATGACAAACTGGTGACAATCCCATTTAGTTTCCTGGAGATTCAGGCACCTACTTTTCATGACCTTCTGCCAGCTGATGCCATGATTTGAGGAATTGTCCCTCTGTGTTGCTGAATAGTCAGGCAACTTCTCTCTGGTTGTCCCTATGCAGACTGTGGTCATGATCAAGGGGACAGTCCCTCTAGGCTTCTTAGGGTGCACTTCATGCTGTGTGCTGCCCCTGTGTCAGTGGGAGATGGCTTTGGTTCTAATGACTCCCCTTTCCTCTGCTGGGAGCCAAAACTGCCTTGCTGCTCAGATCTTAGTTCTCACTTCCACCTCCTTGAATTACAGGCATCTGCTCTGTTTCTGCCTGGGCTTAGCAGTGGCTGTACAGAGCGCTGGGTTGGGCAGGTGGGATGCTCCACCCTGTTCCACTTGTTTGCAGTGAGGGGAAGGGGGTTTCAGTGACTTTGACTAGTAGCAATCTCTCTACAAGTTCTTTCTAACTGGATTCTTTTTTTTTTAGAGAGAGAGAGAGAGAGAGAGAGAGAGAGAGAGAGAGAGAGAGAGAGAGAGAGAGAGAGAGAGAGAGAGAGAGAGAGAGAGAGAGAGAGAATTTTAATATTTATTTTTAGTTTTTCCGCGGACACAACATCTTTGTTGGTATGTGGTGCTGAGGATCGAACCCGGGCCACACGCATGCCAGGCGAGCGCACTACCTCTTGAGCCACATCCCCAGCCCATCTAACTGGATTTTTAAGAGAACCTACTGTAGGGGTGCTCTGGGTTAAATTTGTTGCTGTCTAGAGGTGGGGAGATGCTGTGTTGATTTAAAGGGTAACTGGTCAACTGTTGACTCCCCAAAATGGCTGCAGTGTCTGACAAGGCTCATGATTTGGCTTTATACTGCTTGATCTTCTTCAAGGACACAGATATTCCCATCATACTTTAACTTTTTCTACCTTTCTTTCCAAATGTTGTTAATGGGATGAGATTTTCTGTTCTTGCTCTCTCCTACTCTCTCTCTCTCTCTCTCTCTCTCTCTCTCTCTCTCTCCCTGCTTTCCCTACTTTGGTACAGGTTTGGGGCTTGGGGAATACTGAGCTTATTTTCTGCTCTAGTAACCAATCTTCAAGTCTCTTCAGGTACCAGCTTTGTAATATTGCGTCTTAGAACATTTATTTTGTCGCCCACCTCTCAGATAATTGTTCCTTCACTGTCTCTTTTCTGTGTCATTGGGGGGTCTGGAATTCCTGCCTAGCTCCAACATAACATTTTCTAAGCCTTGGCCAACAATATGGAGTATCAATTTATATGCAAATGATTAATTCAAGGAAACTAAAATTCTCACTCTATAGACATATTTTTTCCTTCAAAGTCAAATGAAAATGGGTCTGCATCTTCGAGACCCCAGGAGGTCCTTCACTTAGAGCTGAAGATATATGACATTGCTATGGACAGGGTTAAATGTAAGCCTATCTAGGAGATATTCCTGAGTAATAGAAGAATCTCCATAGTGTAATTTAAAAGGGCCCAAAATTTAAACCACATAAATAATATCCTAATATCATTTAATAGTTCTTCTGTCAGTTTCAGAACTAGAGAGATTAATTATCTGCCTCCAGACCTGATGGCAAACACACTGAAAAATATTTAATGTGCTGGTAAAATGTTACCAAGATACCTCTCCATTTGTTCATCTCCTCAACATAGGAAGAGAAAACTGAAACCATAGAATAAGTAGTGATTCTTCTCTATTTAAAGATAAACATACAGAGGCAGGATAATGAGGGGACCAGAATCAGGAGACCAAGTTTTTAGATAACTAATTTGGAGACCCTAATCATAATAATGAAATTATTATTTTTTAATATTTTTTTTTAAATTTGGTATATTAGGAAGTTCCAGGCACTCATTTTCTCATGGAAATATCAAACAAATAGGTAAAGACAAACTAAAATGAATGTAAAGGAACACTGTAAACCAGTCAAAGATCTGCAGTAACTAAGAAATCACCCAATTAAGAAAAAGTCACATTAAAAACAATAAGAAATGCTGTCTTTTATTTACTAACCTTTGCTCATCCCTTCCCTGGTAGGATAAAGTTGTGAGGAGGCAGCCCAATTTCCAGCTACAACCATTGGACAAAAGAAGCAGAGTAGAAATTGTTCATGAAATCATGGCCTGTTTGTAGACTCCTTGAGTGACTGGGTCTCTGTTTTGCCTGTCTTGAAGCTCAGAAAAGGAATAGCAGCACACTTTAGATCTCAGTACTGAAGCCATGAATGAAGACATTTGAAAAATGCAGGGGGGGACTGCAGTCCTGTGGATGCCTGGTGGCAAGAGATTAAAGATAGAGGAATGCAATAGAATATCTAAGGCCCCAAGAAGCTAGTGTGAAACTCTTTGGGAAATTAATATATTTAAAAGCATACCATTAAAAATGAAGAAACATGAAAAACTACACACATAGGCCTAGGCAAGCCATGTGTCCAAAAAAGACTGAAAAGATCATAGCATTTGCCCTGGACTGATTGCACAGTTCAAAGGCTCTCTATTTAGTGACGGTATCCCACACAAATCTGCAAAGACTAAGAGATGGCTTTTTAAAAGTTTTATTTTAATGCTCAATTTTTCAAAGAATAAAAAAAGCATGCAGGGACACATGGCTCACTTAAAGGCTCATTTTTTGCTTTTAAACACAAAGTAAGTTTATAATATACTATTAAGTCCCAATGATAACCACAAATAAAATATCTTTAGAAAACAGACAGAAATAAATGAAAATACCATCAAAATGTATCACTCCAAAAATCATTTAAATACAAAAAAGTTTAGTATTAGAGGAAAAGAGCAGTAAAAAAAGCTATAGGATATACAGAAAAAAATATAATTGAGAAAGAAAGTGCTTCCTTACTAGTAATAATTTCAGATGTAAATAGATACAACATCCCAATCAAAATACATTAATAGGCAAAATGGACAAAGTGTTTTAAAAAACAACATCCAACTCAATGCCATCTACAAGAGATTCACTTTTTAATCTAAGGACTTGCATAAGGTGACAGTGAAAAGATAGAGGGAAAAACTATTCCATATAAGTAGTAAGCAAAATGAGGCAGTGGTGGCTATTCCAATATCAGACAAAGTAGACAATTCACATATTGTTATGAGATAAAGGACATATTTCAATGAGAAGATAAAATAATTATACTTATATATGGACCAAACACCAGAGTTCCTAAATATATGAAGTAATTTGATGGAATTTAAAGAGAAATAGAATATTGCAATAAGAAATTTCCAATGCCCCACATCAAATATAAAGAGAACAACCAGACAGACTCTCAATGAGGATATCTAGGACTTCATCATTGTAGACCAATTGAACACATGAAAAACACCCAACAATAGCTAAAGATAGAGGAATGCAATAGAATATCTAAGGCCCCAAAGAAGCTAGTGTGAAACCCTAGCTAAACACAGATTTTCTCAAGTTCACATGTAACATTATCCAGGATAGAGCAACATGAAAGTCCAGAAATATAGAGCTTTACTGGAGAATTCTACAAAACATTTAAATAATTAACATCAATTTTAAACTCTTTAAAACTTTGAAAAGGATGAAAAATTCCCAATACATTATAAGTAGTCAGCATAACTTTAATAACAAAACCAGATGAAGATACACAAAGAGAAAACTAAATCTCAGTATAATTTATTAAAATTTATAAATAAAAATCACTAACAATAAATTAGCAAAGTGAAACTATTTGTGGCATTTGGTATCCACTCTCACATATAAGAAGGTTAGAAATCACTATCTTATATTTTGAACAAATAAAAAGCTGAACTGAAAAAGCAATAGATCTATATCTGTAAGAAAAGTTAGGTCACAGAGTAAATCACTGCTCTCAAAATCAGAGAGACAGATATTGATACAGAGAATCACAATTTGCCATTGCAGAAATCCATAAGCAACAACCGCCACAGGAACAACTGCTAGTGTAAACCCAAACTGATTTAAGAATTGCCAGACAGTGTGAACAAGTCTGAGAGTCAAAAGCTCCATGGGGACTCAGTCATAGGGAAAACTTCACACATTGGTGAGTTTTACCACATGGGGCTCTGCCAGATCCTTACAGTAATAATGGGAATGCATTACAAAATAATGGGAAAAAAATCTCCTAATATTCCCAGAGGAAGAAAAAGAGAGTTACCATTTTGAAATATTTCAGACCATTCTGTTTTTCTTAATATATCCTGACCTGAGGAAAAACTACTTAACAAGAGAAACATAATTAATTAATATAAGCCATCTTATCAACATACTAAAGAATAAAATATGATCATTTCAATAGATGCAGAAAAAGCATTTGATAAAATCCAATACCCATTAATGATTTAAAAACTTTCTGTAGCTAGGCACAGAGGCACATGCCTGTAACCCCAGCGGCTCAGGAGGAAAAGACAGGAGGATCTTGAGTTCAAAGCCAGTCTCAGCAACAGGAGGTGCTAAGCAACTCAGTGAGACCCTGCATCTAAATAAAATGCAGAATAGGGCTGAGGATGTGGCTCAGTGGCTGAGTGCCCCTGAGTTTAATCCCTGGTACCCACCAAACAAAACTTTCAGTAAACCAGGAATAGAATTTTCTCAACTTGTGTGTGTAAAAGATATCTACACACACACACACACAAAAAAAAAAAAACCCACAGTTAGCATTATACCTAACAGCAAGAAGCTAGAAGTTTTTATAGAAAAGCACTGCTGTTCAACGTGGTACTAAAAGTACTGTATGACATAGTTAGTCAGCTTTACATCACTATTTCCAAAATACCTGACATAAACTACTTATAAGATAAATTATTTGTTTTGACTTACGTTTTCAGAGGTTTCTGTCCATAATCAACTGTCTCCATTGCTTTGGATCTGACATAAAGTATCATGGTAGAAGGATGTGGTGGAGGAAAGTTGCTCAGGGCAGGCAGAAAGAATAGAGGGGGGCAGTCAGGACAAGACCTGGTCCTTGAGGACATGCCCTCAGGAACTCATTCCCTTCAACTAGGCCCTAACTCCTACAGTTTCCACCAAGAGTGGAAAATTCAAATTGTTAATTGAATTGTTAATTCAAATTCAAATTGTTAATTCATCAAATGAATTAATCCACTGCTGAGGTTAGAGCCCTCAGGATCCAAACATTTTCTAAAATCTCATCATTGTTGCATTAAGGACCAAAACTTCAACATATGAGTCTTTGGAGGACACTTCAAGTACAAATCATAATATACAATAAAATGAGAAAATGAAGTAAGAGGTATACACATTGGAAGGGAAGAAATAAAACTATCTTTGTTCAGAAATAACATGATCATATATGTAGAAAATCTAAAAGAATCAATAGAACAACACCAAAATTCCTTTGGGAACTAATAAATTATTATAATAAGGCTGCAAGATATAATTTTAATGTACAAAAGTCAATTTCTTACTATATACCAGTAATGAACAAGTGGAATTCAAAGTTATTAACACCATATAATTTGCATTAGTATCCCAAAATGAAATATTTAGGTATAAATATTTCCAGACCTAGTTAAATATACATAAGACCTATGTAAATTATGAGACTCTGAAGAAAAAAATCAAAAAGCTAAATAAATAAAGAATAGATATTCCATCTTTGTGGGTAGGAAAATTCAATATTGTCAAGATTCCAGTTTTTCCCAGATTGATGGGAAATCAAAGCAATCCCAACAAGTTATATTATGGATAACAACAAATTGATTCTTAAGTTTCTGTGGAAAGGGAAAAACCCACAATAGCCTACACTATATTGAATAGGAAGAGCAAAATTAGAGGATTTACATAACCCAACCCAAAGACTTACTATAAAGCCACAGTAATCAAAACTATAGTATTCACAAAAGGAATACATAAATAGATTAATGAAACTGAATAGAGAGACCCAAATTAGAGTCATCCAAATAAAGTTGACTGATATTTGACAAAGAAGCAGTCAATACAGTGGAGAAAATATAGTATTTTATCTTAATGGTTCTGGGATAACTGAACTTCTACATACAAAAATAAATCTATTCACAGACTTTATACCTGTCATAAAAATTAACACAAAAAGAGTCACAGACCTAAACAAAAAAGGCAATAATAAAAAGCTCAAAGAAGATAACAGGAGAAAATCTGAATGACTGTGGTTTTAGTGATGACTTTTAGATATAACAGCAAAGCCATGACCCTTGAAGGAAAGAATTGATAAGCTGGACTTCACAAAAATTAAAAATTTCTATCAAATGGATATGAGGAGGATAGAGGACAGGGACCAGCGGGAAGGGGTGGGGAGATTAAGGAGAACTTCTTGAGAATGATATTGGCCAAATTATGTTGTTATATTGTGTGCATATACAAATGAGTACAAAATACTTCCTAAATTATATACAACTATAATGTACCAATAAAAATATGAAAAATTTTTAAAATATTATTTCAGCTCTGTGAAAGACACTAACTACAGAACAAATAAAAGAAACCAAAAAACGGAAGCAAAATATTTTTAAAAAACATGTTTAAAAAAATGTAATCCAAAATATATGAGGAACTCAAAAAAAGAAAACAAACAACTTGATTTAAAACTGGGCCAAAAACTTTATCAAAGGAGCTATGCAAACAGGCTCAGGATATAGCTCAATGGTAGAATGCTTGCCTTGTGTGCATGATGCTCTGGATTTGATCCTCAGCACCATCTCCAATAGATGTACAAATGGAAAGTAAACATATAAAAAATGTTCAACATCAGATGTCCTAAGAATTTAAAAACAAAAAAACAATAATGAGATACCACTTACACCTATTTTAATGACTAAAATCTAGAACTCACAATAGGCCAAATGTTGATGAGAATGTAAAGCAATAGGAACTCTCATCCATTGCTGGTGAGAACACTAAATGGTACAGTCACCTTGGAAAGCAGTTACTTATTTCTTCTAAAATTGAACATACCATGTGATCCATCAATCATATACTTTGTAATATACTCAAAGGAGTTTAAGACATGTGTACACAAAAAACCTTCACACTGATGTTTATAGCAGCTTTTCTCATAATTGCCAAAATCTGAATGTAACCAATATTTCTTTGGTAGGTAAATAGATAATTTCCTGTATATACAGATAATGTAATACTATGCAGGACAAAGAAGATAAGTTATCAATCCCTGTAAATCCATGGAGAAAATTTAAGTGTATATTACTAGGTGAAAGAAACCACTCTGGAAACATACCCTATGTGATTCTAACTATATGACATTCTATATAAGGAAAAAATATGGAGACTGTAAAAACGATTAGTAGTTGCCAGAAGTTTGCAGAGAAGAAGCTTGATTAAAAGGAGCATGCAGAATTTTCAGGTTGATGAAACTGCTTTTTATATGATACTACAATGGTAAATGCATGTCATAAATTTGCCCAAAGTCATAGAATAGACTTTGGGCAAACCATAGACTTTAGGCAAACCATAGACTCTGAGTGATAAAGACGTGTTAACATACTTTCATCATTTGTTAAAAAAAAAGTACAACTCTGGTGTGGGGGGTCGATATTGGGAAGGATATGCATGAAAGGGGGTAGGAAGTATATGAGAAATATCTGTACAGCCTACTCAACTTTGCTATGAAACTAAAACCACTTTTTTAAAAAATATATTCTTCAAAACGTTAGTAAAGTAAATACAACAGTACATTAAAAGGATCATAAACCAGACTAAGTTATTTATTCCTGGAATGTAAGGATTGGTCAACATATAAAAATCACTGTAATAAAATCACATTAACAGAATGAAGTCCCCCCAAAAAGCACATAATCATTCCAAATAAAAATACTCAACAAACTAGGAATGAAAGAAAAATATCTCAACATAGTAAATGTATGGCCATATTTTTCACATATGTCATAGTCAATGAAAAACTTATGTCATAGTCAGTGAAAAATAAAACTTTCCCTCTAAGATAAGACAAATGGTAAGGATGCCCTATTTCACCACTTCTGTTCAACATGGTACTAAACGTCCTAGCTGAAGCAATCAGGCATAAATGAATGAATGAATAAATAAAATTATCTTTGTTTGAAATGACATAAAGCTATATAAGTAGCAAGCTCTAAATCAATCTCTCTCTCTCTCTCTCTCTCTCTCTCACACACACACATACACAAATGTGCGCGCGCGCGCGCGCGCGCGCGCGCGCACACACACACACACACACACACACCCTTGGAAATAATAAATGAACTTAGCAAGGTTTCAAAATGTAAAACACACACTCTAAAATCACTGGCATTGGGCTGGGGTTGTGGCTCAGTGGTAGAGCACTTGCCTAGCATGTGTGAGGCCCTGGGATTGATTCTCAGCACCACATAAAGATAAATAAATAAAATAAAAGTATCGTGTCCATCTACAACTAAAAAAAACTGTCATTTCTATAATCTTGTGAAATCTGCCAAACAAAATTTGGAAAGCAAGTGCATTTAAATTGTCTCAAAAAGAATAAAACACTTAGAAATAAACTTAATGAAAAAGGTAAACAGCTTGTATACTGAAAACTACAAACTATTGCTAAAACTTAAAAGATAGTGCAAATAAATATGAAGCCATATTATTGGTTTGGAAAACTTCTAATAATTAAGATAGTTTGAATACTACCTAAAGTAATCTACAAAGTTAATGAAATCCCTATCAAAACACTAATGGAGTTTTTTTCTTTCAAAAATTGAAAACTCCATTGCAAAATTTATTTCTAAAATTCATTTGGAATTTCTTTTTTATGCAAATCATTTATTTTGTTTTAGTAATACTTTATCCTCTGATAGAAGTTTTAGCAAAACATCTCCAGTTCTTCCTGGAGTATTTCAGTATATAATGAATGAAGATAGAAAAAAAGAGTTTTTCAACCTTCTTAGAAAATTATTATTTTCTTAACTATTTTGAAGGATAAACAACGTGGAAAGCTATCCAATCAATTGTGAAACCAGAATATCTTGATATTAAAAAATTTCACGCTGATAATACAAAATGAACCCTGAAATGCAGTCTTAGTCATGAATATAGATGCAGAAATTCTGAAATTCCACCAAACTGAATTTGGCATCAAAAAGAAGAAACTATAACCTCATGGATTTTTGTCAGGATGAAAGTATATGCTAGTATTAGGAAACATGTTAATAATAATCTTGTGATCATGTAAGAAAAGCATATGATTATATCTCTAATACATTGAAATTTGTTATATACAATGGCAGAATGCAATTCATTTCATATTACACATATAGAGCACTATTTTCAAAGTATTTTCACATCATTTGAGTCTTCATACATGTACTTACAGTAATGTTGTCTAACTCATTACACCATCATTTCTACCCCCTTGCCCCCTCCCTTCCCCTCCCTCCCCTTTACCCTATCTAAAGTTCCTCCATTCCTCCCATGCTCCCCTTCCATCACCATTATGACTCAGCATCCTCACATCAAAGAAAACATTCAGCCTTGGTTTTTTGGGATTGGCTAACTTCACTTAGCATTATATTCTCCAACTCCATCCAATTACCTGAAAATCCAATGATTTTATTCTCTTTTAATGCTGAGTAATGTTCTATTGTGTATATATACCAAAGTTTCCATATTATTCATCTACTGAAGGGCATCTGGGTTGGTCCCACAATTTAGCTATTGTGAATTGTTATGCTATAAACATTGATATGGCTGTGTCTTTGTAATATGATATTTTTAGGCCCTTTGGGTATAAGCCGAGGAATGGGATAGCTGGGTCAAATGGTGGTTCCATTCCAAATTTTCCAAGGAATTTCCATACTGCTTTCCAGATTGTTGCACCAGTTTATAGTCCCACCAGCAATGTATGAGTGTTCCTTTTCCCCCACATCCTCACCAACACTTATTATTGTTTGTATTCTTGATAGCTGCCATTCTGACTGGAGTGAGATGAAATCTTAGAGTAGTTTTGATTTGCATTTCTCTAATTGCTAGAGATGTCGAGCCTTTTTCTACATTTGTTGATTAATTGCATACCCTCTTCTGAGAAGTGTCTGTTGAGTTCCTTGGCCCATTTATTGATTGGATTATTTATTTTTGATGTTATGGTTTTTGAGTGCTTTTATATCCTAGAGATTAGTACTCTATCTGATGTTCCACCAGAAATCTCCTAGAACAAATAAATGAATTCAGCAATGTAGCTGGATATAAAATCAACACTCATAAATCAAAGGCATTTCTGTACATCAGTGACAAATCCTCAAAGAGAAACTAGGAAAAACACCCCATTTATAATAGCCTCAAAAAAAAAAATACTTGGGAATCAACGAAAGAGGTAAAAGACCTCTACAATGAAAACTTCAGAATGCTAAAGAAAGAAATTAAGGAAGAACTTAAAAGATGGAAAGATCTCCCTTGTTTTTGGATAGGCAGAATTAACATTGTCAAAATGACCATACTACTAAAAGCACTATACAGATTCAATGCCATCCCAATGAAAATCCCAGTTACATTCCTCATAGAAATAGAAAAAGTAGTCATGAAATTCATCTGGAAAAATAATAGACCCAGAATAGCTAAAAAAATCCTTATCAACAAGAGTGAAGGGCTGGGGATGTGGCTCAAGCGGTAGCGCATTTGCCTGGCATGCGTCTGGCCCAGGTTCGATCCTCAGCACCACATACCAACAAAGATGTTGTGTCCCCCGAGAACTAAAAAATAAATATTAAAATAAATTCTCTCTCTCTCTCTCTCTTTCTCTCTCTCTCTCTCTCTAATCTCTCACTCTTTAAAAAAAAAAGAAGAGTGAAGCAGGTGGCATCACTATACCAGACCTTAAACTATACTACAGAGCAATAGTAACAAAAACAGTATGGTATTGACAGCAAAATAGACTGAAAGACCAATAGTACAGAATAGAGGACACAGAGACTAACCCACATAATTACAGTTATCTTAAATTAGACAAAGGCACCAAAAAAGTATATTGGAGAAAAGATAGTCTCTTCAACTAATGGTGCTGGGAAAACTGGAAATCCACATATAAAAAATGAAATTAAACCTCTATCTCTCACCATGCACAAAGCTCAACTCAAAGTATATTAAGAACCTAGAAATTGCACCTAGTGGAAGAAAAAATAGGCTCATATCTCCATCATGTCATATTAGGCCCCAACTTCCTTAAATAAGACTTGCATACCACAAGAATTAAAACCAAGAATCAATAAATGGGATGGATTCAAACTAAAAAGCTTCTTCTCAGCAAAAGAAACAATTAGTGAGGTGAATAGAGAGCCTACAGAATGGGAGCAAATCTTTACCACAAACACATCAGATAGAGCACTAATCATTTGGAATTTCAAGAGACCAAATAACCCAAACTCTAGAGAACATGAACAAAATAAGAGGATTCATACTTCCTAATTTGAAAATGTACTGCAAACCCATAGTAATTGAAACAATGTGATACTAACATAAATCCAAACAAATGGGCCAAGAGAATGGATCAAAGTGCTCAGAAATAAACCCTAACATACAGATACAGAGATAATTTTTAATAAAGATGTCAAAATCATTCAAAAAAGTAAAGGACAGACTTTTCAAGGTATGGTGACAGGAAAACTGGATATTAATATGCAAAAGAATGAAGCTAGACCTTTACCTGATATGATCTCCAAAACCTACCTAAAATGGATCAAAGACATAAGTTAGGGCTAAAATTATAAAACTTTTAAACCACAGAAACTTCATACCTTAGATATGGTAGTGAGTTCTTTGGTATGACACCAAAGTACAGGCAAGAAAAAAAATAAAATCAATTCCATTACTATATACCAATGATTAATCAGATGAAAGAGAATTTAGGAAAACTATCCCATTCACAAGAGTATATATATATATATATATATATATATATATATATATATATATTCTCTAACAAAATATATATATTCATCTAACAAAAGAGATGAAAGTCCTCCCCTAAAAACTACAAAACTACAGAATACTAAAGAAAGAACTTGACAACACCTTAGAATATGGGAAGGTCTCCCATATTCTTGGATAGAAATAATTAATATAGTCAAAATGGCCATACTACCAAAAGTGCTATACAGATTTAATGCAATTCCTATTAAAATACCAATTACATTCTTCATAGAAACAAAAAAGGCAGTCATCAAATTCATCTGGAAAAATAGGACACCCGGAATAGCCAAAGCAATCCTTAGTGAGAAAAGTGAAGCAGGAGGCATTGCAATCCCAGACCCTCAATTATACTACAGAGCTATAGTAACAAAAATAGCATAGTATTGGCATCAAAACAGTCATGAAGACCAATGGAAGAGAAAAGAAGACACACAGAAAAGCCCACATGAATACAGTCATCTCATACAAGATAAAAGCACCATAAGCATACATGGGAGAAAAGATAGCTTCTTCAACAAATGGTGCTGGCTAAACTGGAAATCCATATGTAGCAGAATGAAATGTAACCCCTATTTCTCACCCTGCACAAAACTCAACTCAAAGTGGATCAAGGACCTGGGCATTAGACCAGAGACCCTGCACCTATTAGAAGAAAATGTAGACCCAACTCCATAATGTTGGCTTGGGAACTGACTTCCTCAACAAGACTCCTAAATTGAAAGAAGTAAAATCAATAATCAATAAATGGGCCAGGCATGGTGGCACACACCTGTAATCCTAGAAGCTCAGGAGACTGAAGTAGAAGAATCATGAGTTCAAAGCCAGCCTCAGCAACTTAGCAAGGCCCTGAGTAACTCAGTGAGAACCTGTCTCAAAATAAATTACAAAAAAGGGCTGGGGATATGGCTCTATTGTTAAACACCCCTGGATTTGCTCCCCAGTACCAAAACAAGAATCAATAAACAGGATGGTATCAAATTTAAAAGCTTTTTTATAGAAAAGGAAACCATCAAGAACATGAAGAGAGAGTCTACAGAATGGAAGAAAATCTTTGCCAACCACACCTCAGATAAGGTGTTAATTTCCAGTATATATAAATAACTCAAAAAATTTAACACCAAAAAAATAATAACCCAATCAATAAATGGGCAAAGTAACTGAACAGGCACTTCATAGAAGAACTATGAATTGTCAACAAATATATGAAAAAAAACTGTTCATAATTTCTAGCAATTAGAGCAATGCAGATTAAAACTACACTGAGATTTTATTTCACTCCAATCAGAATGACAATTATTAAGAGTATAAATAACAATAAATATTGGCTAGGATGTGAAGAAAAGGGTACACTTACACATTGTTGATGGGACTGCAAATTGGTGCAACCATTCTGGAAAGTAGTATGGAAATTCCTCAAAAAACTTGGAATGGAACCATCATGTGACCCAATTATCCCACTCCTCAGTATATATCCAAAGGATTTAAAATCAGCAACTACAGTAATGCAGCCACATCAATATTTATAGCTGCATACTTTACAATAGCTAACTTATGGAGCCAACCTAGATGCCTATCAACAGATGAAGAGATAAATAAACTGTGGTATAAATACATAATGAAATATTACTCAGTCACAAAGAAAAGTGACTTTATGACATTTGCCAGTAAATGGATCTAGAGACTATCATGCTAAGTGAAATAAGCCAATCCCCAAAACCAAAGGGAGAATGTGTTCTTTGACATGTAGAAGCTAACCCACAATAATGGGGAAGGGGAAGAACAGAAGTTCAGAGGATTAGACAAAGGGAAATTTAGGGAAGGAAGGGAGGAAAAGAACAGGAAGGACAGGGGCTGGGGTTGTGGCTCAGTGGTAGCGCACTTGCCTGGCATGTGTGAGGCACTGGGTTCAATCTTTAGCACCACATATAAATAAATAAAATGAAGGTTAAAACAATAAGAATAGGAAGGACAGTGGAAAGAATCTGACATGACTTTCCTATGTTCATATATGAATACACCACAGTGAATCCCAACATCCTGTACATTCACAAGCCTGGGCCCCTAATTAGAATAAGTTATATTCCATAGGTGTATAATTTATCAAAATAGACTCTACTATTATGTAAAAATAAAAAGAACCAATAAAAAAGAAAAAAAGGAGTTGGACTTTATCAAAAAAAGATAAATTTTTGTATATTAAAGGGCATGATCAATAGAATGAGAAAGTAACCTACAATAAGGGAGAAGGGCTTTGCAAATCATATATCTGATGTCAAATTAATATCTAGACCATATAAAAAAACTCCTACAACTCAACACAAAACCTACTAACATGGATGACATTTTTATCTCCATGTTCAAAGGAGAATTATTCACAACAGTTAAAACATGTAAATAACCCAAGTGTCCATAGATGGATGAATGTATAAGGCAAAGCATAGTATATACATATAATGGAATATTATTCAGTCTTAAAAAGAAACTCTGACATGTGCCACATGGTGGACCTTGAATATATCATGCTAAATGAAATAAGCCATTCAGAGAAATATGAATATTATGCAATTCCACTTATATGAAGTAGTTATTGTAGTCCAATTAATAGATACAGAAAGCAGAATACAGAAAGCAGAAGGCTAGTTGTTAGGGACTTGTGGGAGAGTAGAACAGGAAGTTAGTGTTCAACTTGTTAAGTCCTAAGGTTTCAATTCTATGAATATGTCAATGAAATTGACATGGGTGGATTAAAATAGGCTGTGAATCACACACACACACACACACACACACATATTTGTGTGTGTGTACATTACAAGTTTGTACTAAATGTATTTTTAATACCAAGCCTTTTTTTACAAATGAGGAAAAAGATTCAGATACATTCAGTACATTTGTGTGTGTGTTCAAACACTCTAACACTTCACTTATTACTTTTCTCAAAAGAATAGACCTCTAAACCCATTATTTCTTCAAAGTTAACATCAATGTTATATTTGTTGCTCAATTTAAATTTTGACAGTTGTTCCATATCTGGGAAAATGAGAAAAAAATGGATTAATGAATACTGAGTTTCAGCTGGGGAAGATGAAAAGTTTTAGATGGTTAGTGGTGATGTTTACACAATGATACAAATGTAAGTATTGCCACAGAACATTACACTTTAATTGGTTAAAAGTTTTAGTCTTTTAACCAAACATTACACTACACTACACACACACACACACACACACACACACACACAATCACTTTCCAAGAAATCTGAAGTTTTCCTTTGGATATTGGTACAATCAAAATTAAAAATTCTGTTGATTAAGATTAGTGGGCTTCTTTCAATTTTATTCAGTGAAACAAGAAATTTAGATTCAAGACAATCATAATAGCACACCAATAGAAGTGTTATTACCCAGTTATTAAATATTAAAATCCTTCGAGGCTCTATTCTAATCTGACTTCTATTTGCACATCCTAGGGAATCTCTTCCATATCTAGAGTTTTAGTTATCATGAACATGCAGATGACTAACAAATTCATGTCTTTGGGGCTGGGGTTGTGGCTCAAGCGGTAGCGCGCTCGCCTGGCATGCGTGCGGCCCGGGTTCGATCCTCAGCACCACATACCAACAAAGATGTTGTGTCCGCTGAGAACTAAAAAATAAATATTAAAAATTCTCTCTCTCTCTCTCTCTCTCTCTCTCGCTCTCTTTCCTCTCTCACTCTCTCATTTAAAAAAAAAAAAACAAATTCTTGTCTTCAATTATTTCTCTGAGATCAAATGTTTCATGTCTTGAATTGCTCATAATTGACATGTCCCAAACCAAATTCATGATCAGCAACTCCATACTTGGTTACTTCACCCAATTGATTAAACCATAAAGCCAGGATCTTACTCTTATTTGCATTCCATATCTTATAAGTTCCCATGCCACCATGTACTTCTTGCTATCATTCATACTCCAGCAGTTTTACATTAATTTCTGTATTTGGTTAATATCTGTCTCCCATACTAGAGCACACATTCCAGGTGGACTTTATTTTTGCACATGATCCTATTCCCAGAATATAACACAGTGCCCAGTACATAGGTATTTAGTACATATTTGTTGATTTAATAAAACTTTAAACTTTGAACCAATCATTAGAAAACAGTATTTTATGAAATGCAATTCCTTTCCTTCCTACCAATATGAAGGTGAGAATTGTTCCTCAAGCAGAGTTAGTGATTGAAGTTTAACATTCACCCTGAGATTGCCTGGTTATTGTCTTTAGTTCTGGTTCTTTAGTGTTTTCTTCCACATTTAAATAAATTTCTTGAACACATCTAACATTTCTAGTGCAATGACTCCTGTGTCTGTTGCCTCTCATTAATGCTAATCAAAATACACTTCAATTCTTTGTTGGAAAATATTAAATATTTGATGCACACAACTCAGAGTGGAGATGGAGGTTTGGGGGATGTGAACGAGAGTGAAGGAATGGAAGAGTTTATCTCAGAACTCAAAACTCCAAGCATTCCTGTTTTTCTACTAGCTATGAATGAGTTTAAAACCTGAATCTTTTCCTCATTTGCAAATAAAAAAGCCTGGTATTAAAAATACCTTTAATACAAACTTGCAATGAGGATTTATAGACAGAAATGTGCCTAAAATCACTGTTTAAACCATAACATTTTAAAAACCATGTATTTAACTATTGCAATATGACTGGGGTTTGAATGAGTCCTAAAATAGCAAAGGAAGTGTGGAGGAGATACTTTTTATGTCAGTGACTTACAATTTGTGGGTAACTATGTTTTACCGTGCATTTCTAACTTATTCTTCAACTTTTTTTGTACCAGAGATTTAACACAGGGGTGCTTAACCACTGAGCCACATCCCCAGCCCTTTTATTTATTTGTTTGTTTATTTGTTTATTTATTTATTTATTTTTGAGAAATGGTTTTGCTAAGTTGCTTAAGTACTTGTTAAGTGGCTAAGGCTGGCTTCAAATTTATGATCCTTCTGCCTCAGCCTCCCAAGTCACAGGGATTATAGGCATGCACCACCACACTAGACCTGAACTTTTTGAAATGAAACTTGGAGTGGCTGCAGCAAAGACATACTTTAAAGAAAAAAGGAGGGAAGAGCATTGTTTATATCATATATTTAACCAGTCTATTTAGAGTCTGTACGTCTATAATGGTTCAAATTCTTGGAAATCACAATTTCCCTCATTATTTCTCACTCTCCTAATGACCTGAGACAGTAACAAGGTGGGTGGTTGCTAGGTGCCTCCTGGCTTCCCGAAGGCTAGTTTTTACGTCATCAGATTGTGGTGTATTACTCCCACGTGCATGCGTACCGATTATGAGGTCTCACACCATTCCAGTACATAAAGCTCGATGGAATTGCCTATCCCAGTCGCACCAGGTAGTGAGAGGCACCTACCATTCTGGCCGTGGTTTCCACCCGCCGGGTGGCTACCGGCCCCCTGATTCCCAACTGCCAGCTGAGTGCATCTGTCCTGAGAAAAGAGAAGTGGACAAGGAAGAACCATGAGCACGTTTTTCCTTCTACTGAGCTGCGTTACTTTCGCCTTTTTGATTGTCTTATGGAAAAAACGACATCAGGTAAAGGTGTATGTATGTAAGAGATTGGACCTAGATGAAGCTAGGTGAATACGTGGATCAGGGAGTATGTTTGCAAAACTCTAGAAAGATAATAAAATAAGAATTAAGGGGAGATGTCATCATTCTTCTTTTCTCTCCACAAAGCTCCAGACTTTTATTTCTTCCTGATCCTCATGCTCCGCAATTCCCGCATTTTGGTCAGTGATTTGCCTCGTGGACTGATATAAAATAGCTCCAAATCATTAAGTGATATAGTTACCTTTCTACCCACTTGGAAAGAAATGTGTAGTTAAAAGTTCCCATTCCCCACCACCATGACCTATTTTAAGAATCTGTAACTACTTCTTTTTCTTCTCTTATTTCTACAACCCCCGTGTTCCTGTTCGCTTCTCCTGCCATCGTTGTGGGAGCTTTCTGGACATTTACCAGCATTTCATGTTTAAATATGGACTTCCTGGTTTCAAGTTGCAAATGAAGTACTTTTAGATAAGGGTCAAAGACAGCATCTACATGTAGACCCACTGGACTGCCCAAGAAGTGTAAGCAAAAGCATATAGCACTTTGGAGCAACAAGGCTACTTTGATTTTTTTTTTCTCAGTCTGTCTGGGCAGAACATATTTTGAATCAATGTGGTCATTCAACACATTTTTAATCTCTCTTAGGGGAGGTCAGTTCATTTTTGTAACTAACTTGTTATTTGGTAGTATTTGGAAATTACTACAATCAATAAACTACATATGTATAATTTCCTTTACAGAGAAACACTGGTGAAACATCATCAAATTCGACTTCTCTTGCACTAGTAAGAACTTCTCCTTCTTGGTCACCTAGGAGCAATACTGATAGTCTTTCAGTCAACAACCTCTCTCGGGATATCTTAAATAATTTCCCACACTCAATAGCAATACAGAAGCGAATATTGGTAAACCTCAGGATCGTGGAATACAAGCTGGCTGAATTGGAACATTTCCTAATTATCAAGGGCATAACTGGTGCATTACTTAAGCAGGAATCCACTGAAAAGTTTACAAGATGTAATGACAGTGGAAGCAATCATTAAAGACACTTTGAGTGAATTCATTTGATTATGTGTTTATACCAAATGAATTATTATTTAAAAGGGAAGGGGATATCAAGTCAGATACAAAATCCAAACATTTATTGATTTTCTTACTCATTTTATTTAAAGAATTGATTACATGTACTTGCTAAAATATATTTTACTGGGGAAGGAATGGAAGAACAATACAGTAAGAAAATCAGTCCAAAAGTTTTTTTTTTTTTTTTTTACAATAAGCTACATTCAAAAAATAGTTGAGATATAGTGATTATAATTTCATTCAAGAGTGAAAAACAGTTTTCTCTAGTGGTTTACAGCATAATACTGCAATTATCTCCATGCTTGAATTAAAGTAAGTAGAATTCGATGGAACTAGTTTCTATTATTCAGAATACTGCTTCTTGCCACTGTTGAATCTGTGTAATAATAATAAGAGCTATCATTGGGCACCCTACAATATGCCAAGAACTTCATTAAGATCTTGTGAAGATAGTGACAAACATTTAACTAGTCTTTGTGGTCAACTTTTGAAAAGGATTGCTTCCACTTCATATCTCCCCTCTTCCAATTAGATATCCTTTTATTTAAAATGTGCCAAAATCTTCCCTGAATTGCAAGTCACCTATAGAAAATGCCATGCATTTTTCTCTTTGGTGAAAAATCTGCACCTCAAATAGCACCAAATTATAGTGGTAGCATGCAAGTAATGTAATGTGGATTAAAAATATGAAAAAGTATTTCTAAGTACTACTCAGTTATCTCTTTCAAATAATATTTTACAAAATCTGGTCTAGCTAAGGAATTAATCTCTTGAAGTTTTCTAACATCATCTGACCTACCTCAAAGAAAACACTCAAGATATCAAATGTGAGTTCATTATCCATATGTACATAATTCACTGATATTATTTATATATAATTCATTTATATGGTTTAATTGCAGGCCTGTTTACCTTGATGCCCCATTCCCTCAAAATAAATTACCAGTATAAATTAAAGAAATGCCTTAATACCTTATTCCTTTATCTTAAATTGAAAGGAAAAGGGATTTAAAATGTATAAGAAAAACTACTCCTAAAAAAAGAAAAGGAAAAAATTCCTTCTAGTGTCAGTCACTTGCCAAGCATAAAAACCAGCAGCAGCATTTGTGATTCTTAAATTTTTTTAATTCCTAAGTCATTTTGGTACTCTGATGAAAACTACGGACTCTCCCTACCAAAAAAAAAATGCATGTCTACATCATACAGATGATGTTACATTTAATTTCAGTGCCATAATTCCCTCAAGCCTGTTAAAAAAAATCTTAAAAATTGATGAGAAATTCCTTGTATAGTTAGGCAGTGTTGATTGTCCTAGGCTATGATGTTTAAACCAATTCTCAATGAAATATAATCAAAATATAAAGCTGTTAGTTATCTATTTCATTAACAATAGTAAGGAAACCAGGATATAGAATCTTCCTTTTGGACAAGTTTATCTCTTATTAATATGTAAATATGTAATTATCACCCATAATCACTAACTTATTCACATAAGACTAGCCATATATCATGATTATTAAATGCAAATTTTGAGTAAAACCATTTTCTCATTAATATTTTGATCCATATTTTATGTGAAATTAAACCAATATTCAGAGAATATAATGAACTCTTAATGTTGCTAGACAATAGAAATTAGATGTGTCATAGTTTTCTTCCAAATACAACCTAAAGAAAGAAGATAGAATATAAGGAAACCTGTATTCCACTTTCTATATTTATCCCTTACTGGTCAAAGGATTCTTATTTCTCCTGTCCTGTCAATAAGTTCACATAGAAAACATGAGCCATAAATGCATGAAGATTTTAGACATATTTGGATCAAAAGCACTAAACTATAATCTTTATATAATATGAATAGTCATTTTTTCACATATTTATGATGCTTCTAAGTGAGGCCAGTAGTTTGTAAGACTTCCTTTTAAATACACTGATATTCCCCCAACTTGTGAAAAAGAAAGGTTGTATGTTAAGAAAATAGAAGAAATAATAATTTTAAAGTTACATAACAGAAACAGCTCAAAATAAAGCATTCAATGTATTAGAAAAACATTATGGTAATATTTTTAAATTTCACTGTGAAATAACTGCATATTATACAGATAGCTAATCTTAAAAGAAATATAAGCACATTGTTAAACATTAATAGTTTCACATTTTATATTACATTCCTGCTTAAGGGGGAAAAATACTTATTACCCTATTGTGAACATAGCATTTATATTTTTCTACTCAGGTAACATACAAATAAATAAAAATTGCCCCTACTCTAAAATCACATTATACAACAACCATTTTTAAAAATGAGGTCTCATTCTGGTTTTCTGCTGCCACTAATAGTAGGTATTTCATGGTCAATCTCTTTCTTAGGCTCTACCATGTTTTTATATCTCTCCCCACGATGTTGTTCCAGGTATGGACCCCAGTTAGGAGCTGGTTTGCAGCAGCTTACAATGCGCTGAAATGAGAAAAAAATTCCTGTCTTAGAATATAAGTGTTATAATCTGCAAACAAATATTAAACTATAACTTAATTCTAACATTTTGTTTCTTTGCTAACAAGCAAATATTTTACTATGCTTTAATTTTGACAATATTAAAGTTGCTTGCAAAAATTAAAAAATGAAAAGACAATACTACAGATTAGACTTTATTGCATATATGATTAACTATTTGATCCCATTCCAAAGAAGTAATTTATCAAATAAACTAAAATTAAAATACAATTAAGAACTAAGGTAATCAGGTAACAAGCCAGAAGATAAAAAATGAAATAAGAATCATAGAAAAGTTGGAAAGTGAATCTAAATTCTTAATAATGCAGTCTACTAAGAAGAAATTAAATAAATTGTTATTACTTAATTGTACTGAATATTAAACTATATTTTCATTTATAATTTTTAAGTTTCTATGCTAACAATAATTAAATAGCAAGTTAAAAAGTTAAATACTCAATAATGCAGTCTAAGAAGAAATTACAATCAAATAAATTATTACCTAAGTGTTAATAGAATCATACTAACAATCAAACTAATCAAATATGTAAATGACTTCAGAAGGCATGTGAGCTCATTAGAGTAACAGGTTCACTTACAGTTACCTTCACTGAATTTGCATGATTTCCATCTGGCTTTGAGGTGAGGGTGAAATGAGTATCTAAACTAGTGTATAGTTGCATGTGGTTCAAGAACAAAGGAAAGGAAGTTCCAATGTCAAAATATTGATTTGGATACTTCTAGTAAGAGGATTTACTTAATTTAAGGCTACTTGTCATTGTTCTAGTAAAAATTCATAATCAAATCTACCTGCTAAGCCTGCATGGAGAAAGGATGATTCAAGGTCTACATAGGGTTTGAGATAATTTACCAGGCCTAAACACACTACTAGGATTTGTGTTACAACCAGATGAGGCTTTAAAAGTAAAGATTATGGGGCTGGGTTGTGGCTCAGTGGTAGAGAGCTCACCTAGCATGTGGGAGGCCCTGGGTTCAATCCTCAGCAACACATAAAAATAAATAAAGGAAAAAAAAAAGTAAAGATTATGTATATAAAAAGCAAATGACTTTCTACAATGTACTGAGTTATCCCAAAGATATCACAAGTCATTTGCTTTTTATATTTACCTTAACTGGTATATGTTAAGTATTGTAATAGGTCTTGATGATCCACTAACAAGCAGACAAGACTTCTCACAAGGCGCTTATAGTCTAATACAGGGAGACAATGTAATGTACTAGTAACAGATGATTATATCAAGTATAGAAGTAGTAAGAAAAAATAGTTATTGTTTAATTGCATATAATCTCATATTACTGCCATATAAAGTAAATTAATGTTCATTTTTCTGACAAATAATTTATATAAAGTATTTTACAATTTAATATGCTTACTTGAAAGATGTTTCCTTCAGCCTGAACTATTTTTATGATAGCAACAATTGGAATCCAAATAATGCAGAAAATAATCATACACCAGCCCAGAGCAACTCCCCAGTCAGGGTATGAAATTTCACCATACGTGGGTCTCTGAAATTTCACCAGTGACCATATTAAAATTGCCTGCAAAAACAAAAAATGAAAAGACAATGCTATAGATTAAACTTTATTGCATATATGATTAACCATTTGATCCCCTTCCAAAGAAATAATTTATCAAATAAACTAAAATTAAAATACAATTAAGAACTAAGATAATTAGGTAACAAGCCAGAAGGTAATAATATGAAATGAATAAAATTTCTATTTTTACTTTGAATAAATTCTTCCAAAATTTAATACCACCATAAAAGGTATAAATACTTGTTCCACATATACTCTGGTAAAATACTTGACTAGGACTGAAAGTAAAATAAATTTGAAAATTTTTATTGAGCTTTTAACTCTACTAATTAAAATATTTTTATATTTTTATTTTTAATTGATTCATAAAACATTTAAATATACATATTAATTGAGTTATGTTTTGATACGTGCATATATTGCATAATGTTTAAATCAGGTTAAACTTATTTATATCTTCATATATTATTTCTTTATTGTTAAAACTTTGAAAATCCTTTCTTCTAGCCCTTTGAAACATAAAGTATACTACTATTATCTAAATTCACTCTACCGTGCAATGGCATACCAGAACTTCTTGTTTCTATCTAACCATAACTCAGTACCACTGATCAATATTTCATAATACTGCTCCCCTACACACACGTTTCCTGGTCTCACTGTTCTAGTTTTCAATTTCCGTGAGATCAATTTTTTTTAGATTCCATGTGTGAGTAACATCATGTGATACTTGTCTTTTTGTTCGCAGCTTATTTCACTTAACATAATCTTCAGTTCTATTCACATTGTTGCAAATGATAAGATTTAATTCTTTTTATGGCTAAATAGTATTCCATTGCATATATGCACCACATTTTCTTTATCCATTAATCAGTTAATGTGTACTTAAACTGTTTCCATTTCTTGGGTATTGTGAATAGTTCTGCAATGAATATAAGAGTGCAGATGTCTCTTTGACCTACTGATTTCATTTCCATTAGATATATACACCCAGGAGCAGGACTGTTGGCAAGGATGTAGAGAAAAGGAAACCCATGAGCCCCATTGATAGAAATGTAAATTAGTACAGTCATTATGGAAAAGACTATAGTGGTTCCTCATAAAATCAAAACTAGAACCACCATTTGATGCAGCAATCTCACTACTGGGTATATATCCAAAATGAAATTATAATTTATTTATAATAATATGGTTGTATTCTATGCTATAGCTTGCCAGCATATATTTTAATTCAATGAGAATGTAAAAGTAGACATTAGTGGACATGCTTCTCTTCTTGCTTAGCAATTGCTTCTGTTATTTTTAACTGCAGAAAGCACCCGTTCACCTCAAAACATGGATTTGCACATACACTACGGGTGCATACTTATAAAAGCACACTTTACTTCCAGCCTCTTTCTGGGAAAAAAAAAATCAAGTTTATTTAATATGGCAAAAATCTGAATCATAAAGATTCCATCACTTTAAGGCCCAGTTTTAGAATTTTTTTTAAAAAAACCTACTAGAAATGTTGAGGTATCAAAATTATTTATAGAAATCTGTAAATCAAAATGAAACCCAAAAATTGCCTACTAATTTTCCTAAATTTAGCTGACTTTGTTTTACTAGAAACAATAAGAAAGCAATAGATTATAGAAATCTTTATAAATAGATATGCAAGTATAATTATAGAATTGAGTGGGTATATTCCATTAATTTAATTACAGTACTTCAATGTATTTCACAGTTACCATAATTGTATATAATTACAAGAATATGAATGAAAGACATTGGAGTCTAATACACAAGACTTTATATAAAATAGATGTCAATGTGTATCATTTGATATTTAATATTTTAGCATTTTAAAGTAAATTCAAAAGTTTGACCTGTGTAATCAATGAAAATTAGCTGGTTAGTAGTCTAGTTGGATATCATAAGTTAATAGGGGGCTTATTTTGTTATAGAGATTTTTAAATAACGGGAGTGATATTTAGTGGCTCTTTCAGTCATTCAGCAAGAATATGAAGCATATAAATATTTTAATTTATCACATTCAGTCCCAAACTATTTACTATGTAAACCAATCAATTCATGTTTAAAACATAAAAATACCCACTAAAACAATCAAATATGATATTTCAGATATTAAGCAAATATCTATCAAATTATTTAATGGTCTTTTCTAGGGATGAAGGCAATGAAAACTAAAACACATCTGTGAAGCTTTGCCATCAACCCGAATCTCACCATTACCTCTAGTGCATGGCATTTCTCCATCTCATGAAGTGTTTCCTACTATCCATTTACTTTCCTACACTATTATTTGAAGATTTCATGTCTATATATCATAAAATTAATTAGACACCATTTGCTTTCCCTCAGATTTTAAATAGCACCAATTGTTCAATTTATTAACAATTGTCTCTTGAAATAGGTGAATTTATTTTAGTAATTTCAGATGTAAAATACTTCCCCCCATAAATTAAAAAAATGCACACTGTTATCCAAGTGCTGTCTTAGAAATCAGTATATTTAAACTGAATTTCTTGAAGGCATTATCTGGCCTTTTCTATCTTACTCTTTTCTGTACTTGCAGAGAGGTTGAGAAAATTATTGATGGCTCAGTGTATCTGTTAGGGAATGAGAAATTAATTTGTTTTTATTTATCTTATTGATAGTTTTTATCCTATTGATAATTTTAGGTTATTAATAACTTTTAAGTCCATAGGAATTTCTTTATTTTCTTAAATGGTAAATGTTTCAACCCATGGCCTCAAAAATAATAATGCAAAGGAAATTTAGGAAGCTTTGAGGCACCACTCACAAATACTACAAAATGTGAAAATCAGTCTAAGTTTATCCTAGAAATATTTAAATGTATATATTATTGTATATATTATGTGAATTGTATATATTATATATATTATATAAAATGTATATATTATATAAATTCATGGTATAATATTACTTACAATCAACAAGACAGGTGTAATTAGAAACCAGCAAGCTTTCCACCATAGCCAGAATATCCAGCTCTTTGCTCCAATCATCATTTCTATATCTTCAATGAATCTGTTTCCTCCTACAAAAAAAAAAAAAATGTCAAAGAGTACATTGAGCCCTTACTCAGTGGTTCCTCAATCATTTTTGTCCAACATATTTTTCTACATCTAAACATTTTCCTAACCACAACAATGAAGTATATGCCTGTAAATAATTTTATTTATAATATATTATACTTTACTATTACAATAGTGAAGTTATTAATAGTGTGATTATATATACATAATGAAAGTAATCATCTAAACTATTTTAATAAAACTTTTAAATAATTTTAAAGTCATTATTTACCATAAATCCAGATGATTCCTATTATTTCCAATATAGCTGCAATCAAAATGCCCCATCCGGCACAGAAGTGATCAATCAGATTAACCCAATAAATTCCAGCCTACCAAAAAAAAGCCAGTTACTTCTAATTATTTTTGTGTTTGATGAAGTGTTCAAATTGAATCTATTAATTTTTTTCTTATTTATTTATTTATTGTCTCTTTTTAGTTATAATATATATATATATTTTTTTCTAGTTAGGACCCCATTCTTGTGGATGTACATGATGGTGGGATTCACTGTGTTGTTTTCATATGTGTTCATAGGAAAATTTGACTTTAACATATGCTCCTTAGCTTCACTTCTGCTAAAATATGGAAAAGAATGTTTCAAATACAAACAAAAATGTGGTTTTAACTATCTCAAAAACATTTTTTTCTATATGGAGTTATTGGGAAAAATAAGCATTTAGAAGAGCTGATTGTCAAGATGGTATGTAATATCTATAGGCTCTATAGTAGCTGCCAAGAAACTTACAGTGTATGTTTAAAGTCTATAATCTTGTTATAATCTGTATGAAATTGTCATTATTGGGCCTCTTCCTCTGTAAAATATTAACAAAGTTACAGTGGGAAGATATGGTCTAAAACTTGAAAAACCTTAATCCAAGTAGAACTTAGACTTTTCACTAAACACCATCTTAAATCATTTTTTCATTTAGATTCTGACATTTGTCCCAATTAATACTTTGTCTATGAAAAGAAAAAGCTGTAGTATACCTGAGTCACACAGACGAGACCAAGGAGAAACAAAACCAAGCAGCAACCCAAAGTTATAGGAATCCTCATTTTCTTCATTACTTTGGGAAATAAATCTTGAATTGTTGTTGTAATTGTTTCTTTGGTGGGAAAAATGACATATGTCAACTCAGTAAGGTTAATCACAGAAGTCAACTTCTATTAATCACATTTACAAATATTTGTGAGCTCTACTTATTTTTTTGTCTTGATTTTTTGTTTTGTTTTGTTGGTTTGTTTTTGTTTTTTAATCTTACAGTCCTTTATCTTACAACTCACCACTTGTTGATTCTGATGAAAATAAAAAGCATCTCTATTTGTTATCTGTTTTATAAGGTTTTTTTTTTATTGGTGACAACTGTAAAGTCATTGGGGGGCTAAAGTAGTTTGAAAAAGAGTTATAGAGAAGGAAAATTCTAATGAGAATTTAATCAGGTGCATATTAGAATTAGTTGGCATTGGAGATAAAAAAGATCTTAGATTTAAGAAATAAATGTATCCATTAAATAGGGAATTGGCTAAGAGGAGAAGGATGAGTAAAAGTATTAGGAAATGTATTTGAAATTTACAAGGACTTTAAAAGTCAACTAAAGGAACCTGGATTTTGTCCTATAAAGAGTAAACTATGAAAAATTTATGTAAGAGAATGATATGATGAAAACTATTTCATAATAATTGGTTGTATACCTTAGTGAAAATTCCTTTGTGTAACATGAATAA
Organism: Spermophilus citellus; assembly: GCF_964194105.1. Classification (NCBI taxonomy): domain Eukaryota; kingdom Metazoa; phylum Chordata; class Mammalia; order Rodentia; family Sciuridae; genus Spermophilus; species Spermophilus citellus. The sequence continues at coordinate 113,987,614 of NC_138190.1, read as the reverse complement.
GGATAGTCATTGCAGCAGTGTGTGTCAGGGGGGAAAAAAAGGAATCCAAATGCCTAACAAAATGGCAACAGATTGTTGATTAAATAGATCTATATGTCTATGTAGCAACATGGATTCAAATACATGTAAAAACCTGTCAGAGTAATATATATATATATATATTACATACACACATATACACATTAACTTGACATTTATGTGAAATATTTAAATGTATATTATTTATGGATATATGTACAATTTATGCAAACATAGACTAAATAACACACAATCCATGGTGATGGTTGCCTCTAGGAAAAAACATGTAAATTATATTAGTAAGAAACATAGGGGAGGGGCTGGGGTTGTGGCTCAGTGGTAGAGCACTTGCCTAGCACATGCAAGGCCCTGGGCTCAATCCTCAGCACCATATAAAAATAAATAAAATAAAGATATTGTGTCCAACTACAACTAAAAAATAAATATTAAAAAAACATAAGGGACATAAAATTCACCTGTAATCATTTGTCTTCTAAAAATTATCTGAAGAAAATATGACATAATATTGTTTGTTCCTTTTCAGTGTCAAATAGATGTGTAGTTTATATTTTCCATACTTAAATTTTAAGTTAAAAAATGATTCAGAGTGGCCGTTAGAAGAATTAACAGCTAAAAGGAGGAATAAGGGTAAGAAAAGGATGTTTTCAAGTAGAGGAAACATGAATAAAATATGAGGGTAATGTTAACACTGGAGGTACTATTACTTACCAATGGAAGCAAACTGAGAATCGAGACCCAAAGTTAAAAGCATGAAGAAAAATAATATGGACCAAAATGGACCACCTGGGAGTTGGGCTAGAGCTTCTGGATAGGCAATGAACGCTAGATCAAAACCTATGAAAAATGTATAGTGTTTTAAATTAGTTGTCAAGAAAATTCACATATTTGGACACTACAAAATTCTCATCTTGATTTGACAATGCAATCCTTGACATAAGTTCTTTACCGACTATCTCACATTCACTTTTTAAAGTGTTTAACTTGGTTGTTGTGCAATATTACATTGTGAACATGGGACATGAATTAAGCTAGCGCCTATTTCTCCCATAAGAAATTCAACTATTTTAATGGTTTTGTTCAACTGATTTCCTTTTAAGATTGATGAAGAGTAACAATTGTCTGTATTGTAGAAACATAGATTATGTCACCTTATCTCAGCTTAAAATTCTAAACGAATTACACTATCTAGAAAGATACACGAATGGAACTTTTAGTCTTTTTCCAAATGTTTACCCAGAATCATTATGAGCAATGCTATTTTAATCAGTTTATGGACACCTGCAAAACTGTATGTGAAACTATAGATTGAATCTTGTTTTCTATTTGCTGCTACATTTAAAGATGCTATTCATTTTGTTCCATTTTTATTATGTGATTGTCAGTTTTAACTATTTTAAGTTTCTCTCACTTTCCAGAGGACTGACTTAGAATTTTAAAAATTAGCTTCTAGTCTAGGATCTATCATGTTCCAAATATTTGACCATCTTCAAGATGTAGATTCCTGTGTATTAGCCCCTTATGAGGAGCTAGATACAAGAAGATCTCCAGGGGCTTTCTCTAGTCCTGAAATTTTGTTATCATTTATCAGTATTTCCATCAAATTATACTAACTATAATAAAATTTTAATAAGGTGGTCTTAAAATTATTCTAAGAATCTCTAGCCAAATAATTAAACATTTTAAAGTTAAGAAGTTCATTAGGCAGATTCCTTTAAAGCTCACACAGCTGTATATTCAGAATAACTGGAATTTCTATATGATATTGATGTGTTTAGAAATTCAGATCTGATGTGTAGTTTGCATAGGGGAATTTGAAATATATTTTCTCTCTCACAATACATGGAATGTGCTTACTATAATTCCTGAAACTTATAATTGTGCAGGAAGTGGTTCATACTAAACAAAATCCAGAAAAGCATTGTGTCTTCTTAAACAATGTTTCTCGTTTACATAAATCATCTAAGAATTATTATATCATTTAAACAAATTGCATTATATGAAATGATAAAGAAAATACAAGATCCTAAATCATTAATGTAAATTGCTATCAACCATATTAGACTGTAAGTGAGCTACATTAATCAAATTTTATAACATATAGCATTACATACCTGATTTTACAACTTGAGAGACTTCCTGTCCAGATATATGAGCCATGTGTCCCAATATAGAAAAAATAGCAAATCCAGCAAACACACTAGTGAGGCAGTTTGTCAAACAAACTACAATGGCATCAGAAAAGCAGTTGTTATTGAACTTATTGTAAGATGACAGAGCAACTAAGCCACCCCAAGCCACTGAAAGGGAGTAAAATATCTGGGTGGCAGCATCTTTCCAAACCTGCAAGAGAAAATTAAATTTTTTAAACATGTGCTCTTAATTTTTCATTTGTATAAAACATTTCATATATATAAATACATATTATAAAACAATGAAATGAATATCAAGTACCCACTACCCAGCTTAATAAAATGTTACTAGTCTCTTAAAGCCTTCTTGTGTCTCATCCTAACTGTATCACCCTTCCTGCAGTGCTGACTGGAGTTTATCATTTCCTGTTCTTAGTGTTTAACTTTTCTTGGTTTTAAACTCATAAAAAATCATATTAATGGATGTAAACTTTACAATTTACTCTTTCATTCAGTAATATTAACTTTTTCCAATATCAAGTTGAGGCATATAAAATTTCAAAATTTTGTAATTCAATAATGAAAGAACACAGGCAAATTCATGTGGCTCAATTAAATACATGTGGCTTTAATCATTTTTTCACTTCTCTACTGCCCCAGTGTATATATCACAATTTATCCTTTTTTTCTGTTGGTGGACATTAGGTTGCTCAATATTTTGTTATTATATAGCTATGAACATTCTTGTACCTGCATCCTTATAATCTAGTTTGGGAAGTGTGATGTCAAAAATTACATGTATTCTTTCTTTTACTAATTCTGCAAATTGCTTTGCAGAATGACTGAATCACTTTGTACTTCCACAGCTCATTTGAGAGTTCACATTCCTCTACATCCTTGCTAGCATTTGGTCAGAATTTTTAATTTGATCCAATCTAGTGGCTGTGAAATAAGAGTTCTGATTATTCTTGTTACATACAAGGGCTAGTGTGGTTTTAAATATTTATTTTCCATATGAATTTTTTCCTATAAAACTTCTGTTCAGTCTTTCTTTTTTGATTGGGTTATATGCCTTATTTGATTTCTAGGAATTCTTTATGTAATTTGATTCTAATCCTTTGTCTATCATATATATTGAATTTTTCTCTCAACTTGTGGCTTTTTTTTTTCACCTCATTGTGTTTTTTGATAAACCATAGTCTTTGTTGTTGATTTAACATAGCTGAAGGTATCCATCTTTGCTTGTATGTGTGGGCCATGATGCCTATTATTTAATAAAATACTGCCCAAGTTTATAAAGATACTATTTATATCTCATTCTGAAAGAAAAAAATTTGCTTATCTATTAAAATTTCAATTCACCCTAATTTTTATTGTGCATATTAACACATGGAATCCCTAGTAATCCTAAGTGGGATATCAACAGTACAAGTATAATAGATATTATCAATCATATATATTCAATATGAATTGTGTATCGGTGTTATAAATTGGATAATCATTCTTTCCCCATTGATCTCCATTGCCACCTCTGCCATATATCAAGTTCCATTTTAATTATGAATCTAATTCTGAAATTAATATTCTATTCCAGTGGTGTATGTCAATACCTATGTACCACTCTATTTTAATAAATACAATGTTATAATATTGTTTCACATCCAATAGGACAATTCCTCTTCACTTTTTCTGTGTTGAGAATTTGATTGGAATTCTATCAACACTACATATCAATTGCAGTCACATTCTATTGACTCTACATATAGAGTAATAATAAAAACACATTCTTAGCATGGCTAGTACTTGCTGACCCCTCATACTTCATTAATCCTACCCCGTTTTCATTCCTCTTTTCACAATTTACCCTTTCTATGTTTTTGTTAAAGGTCATTAATTAATTTTAGAAAATGATTTAGGTTAATCCATTTTAAGATTGAAATGCTTTGATATAGCATTACCCCAAAAGGAAAAAAAAAATAGTTGTGCTGATTTCAAATAATAGAGCTGGTATATATTGAGGCAAAAATGTCTTTTTCATTCTTTAAAAATCAGATTGATGAGTATAACATGGTGACTAAGTGTTCTGTCTCTGGAGTCAGAAAAATGTTTACATCTAATACTTCTCACTCCCTTTGACCTCACTTTATTTAACCTCTTTAAGTATGTTTCTTCATCTGTAAGATAGATTTTAATAATAACAATAATAATAGTAACAATAATATCATCCAAGGAATGACATGAGAAAGAAATGAGATAACACATACAAAGCAACTAATAAGATGCTCAATGATAGCTGCTATTGTTATTGTGAGAAATAAAATAAGTTGATGTTCAGTTTCTTATTTAGAAATTAAAAGTAATAATTTTCCCCTTCAATATTATTTCAACAGAAGGAAAGTTGTTAGGGAGTGAAACATTACTAGGTCTTCAGAATACAGTTTGATGTTTGATTGTAGGAAGTCAGCATGAAGCAAGATGGATGGATAGATATATAATAAGACATAGAAAAATACCTAGAAGTACATGCATAGATCAAGGTTATTTGACTTACATGTAACAAAATCCTGTTAGAAGTAAAATGCCCTTTTATTTATTAGGCTGTTTTCCATCTTAAGAGATAAATAACATGTCTCTGAGCCTCTTTCACTTGATATATTATGTATGCATATGGGAGCTGGAGGTGGCTATAGCAGTTCTGGGATATGTAAGAATGCTACTCTATACCATCATGTTGTCTTCGATTACAAACAAATATGGACAGAAATTCCAAACATAGTTATAACCCCCTTATCAATCAATCTCATACACATACACAAGATTATTAGGGATTATGAAATCTTAATTCAATTTGCACTAACTGTGTACACTTGACTCAATTTGAATCTTTCTGGGTCTTAAATTCATCACCATAAAATGAGGGAGTTAGTAAAATATTCTCTGAAGACCCTTCTAATTATTAATTTGTAAAGTTCTCTATTTTCCTGGAAATTTCAGTAGAATTCATATATTCCAAGAAAAGTTTAAAGTATATACTTATTATCTCATGTTTAGAATATAAATTGTGAGGAATAAAAAAATATCTAAGAAAAACAATTCTCATTGTGAGGAAACCCAAAAGAAGAGTGGGGTTGTGTTGTATTGGGGAGTAGATGGAGTAGAGGAATAAATTGTATCTTTCACAAGGAGCTTTATGTAGAGGTCTGATTTTTTAAATAAAGACATTGAAGCACAGAACAATATAAAATAGTCATGTATGTTTTTCAGGAAAGTTTCAAGGAAGTACAAAGACAAGATGTCTGAAGCTTATTAAAGCCACTTAAAGATATCAAAGAGGCTTTTCCACTTTGCTCAAAGTAATGAAGTTTAAGAAAATGGGGGGTCTATTTCTTAGGGAAAATGTTGCAACTATAATAACATAACATCAATAGTTGAAATAATTGGATATTAGTTCTTAGTTATATGAGTTTACCATTTCTAAAATGCATTAACTTGTTTTATCTTGTTTAATAACCTAACAGAGAGAAGGTGATGAATCCCAACTACCGTTTTATTTGTTTCTTATTCACCACCGAAAATGGTCTTTGAGTTGGGAAGAGATTAACAAACAAGGTTAAAAGAGTGAGGCCCAAGATAAATGAAGAAATGCATTAAGATGGCCTGTGGACACATCAGAATACATTAACCTCCAAGACTAAAAATAATAAAATATCATAGTTCCAACATAATTTAGAGTTATTGTGGTTCATCATTGAGTGAAAATTATTGAGCACAATAAAAGAACCAAAGACCAGAGATTGGCATTTCATATTTCAAAAAGGTAAATGACAGGTTTCAATGACTAAAATCTAATGACTTGACATTACTTACCAGAAATATCCTACAACAATTAATTAAATATAATCTGATTCCATTTTTAAAATGGCTGGAAATTAGCATGATTTCCACAAAGAATACCATAGTAATCTAAAAGTAATATCCATTTTGGTCAATACTCATGTGGCAGATATTAATATATTGTTTCTTGACTTTAACATAAGATTGTGAATTTTTAGCTGACCAGAAGCTTAATATGTGACAAGTATGTGATGCAACTACTAAGAGAGTAAAAGCCTTCTTAGGCTGTATCAACTGAATAGATGTATTATTGTCAACATTCTCTGTAGTTAAAATTGTGAAAGATTTTTATGTACCCACGACACACAGCCATTATCTGGAGATAGACTAAGTTTAAAGGGTATTACCCAGTTCATATTCTTGGCACATGTTTACATTTTTGGAATAAATTTTAGTTAGAGAATGCTTAATCCATGTCAAATTAAAACACATTAATCCATATGTTTTAATTTTTAATCCACTAGGCAAAATTTGATCTTGCTTTTGGAATATTAACTTATGAATACAAATAAAAAGAAAAATTAAAAATGCATACTAGACCATTAAACTTTCAACAGTGATCTTTAAAGCTACTATGAATTTATCCAATAAATCACATAGTACTAATCATCATTTGCAAGTATTTATGCATAAAATATTTTCACATTAATAAACACCAAACCCTGTTGGTCAAGCAAAATCATTTACATGAATAAAAGGATTGTTTAAATTCTATTGTTAAAAATTATGTTCTTAAATCCAATAAGATAATTAAGATCATGTTACATAAGTTAATCAGAAACTCTAGTGGACAGAAACTCAAATATATTTAACTGAATATTCTTTTACAAAGCACAATGACACTCATGCAACCAAAGAGTTTTGGTATATGATTTTAAGATTTACCTCCTCAGATAACATTAAATTCAAATTAAGTCTTACCTCTGCTTCACTGAGTTTTGTAAAATTTGATTGTTCTCCAATATAGTATGAAATGCCTTTTGATGCACCCTCTAGAGTTGCACCTCGTATTAACAGAATGAGTAAGACCACATAGGGAAAAAGAGCTGTAAAATATACCACCTACCAAAAAGATAACAAAATCCAATGTTATTTTTAAAGCACAGTATTTAACTGTATATAGGTAAAATTATTAGATGGATGAGATTAGTAAAATAAAGTACTGGAGATTTTATAAAGTTATTAATAAAGGTACTGATAATACCAGTACCAAAGTTGGCATAATTTCCTATTTCTATTCTCACTTTCAAATCATCCATTTCAAAAAAACACTTTGATGTTGAAGCAGTATTTCCTAGGCTCATGTTGTAAATTAACAGTACATTAGCAGTGATAACTTGTGATCTATTTGGAATGTTTTCCTAAATATATATTTATAAATGTCTAAGAGGACTGAATGTTTCCTTTCAAGAAAATTATTGAGGTGAGAAGGGAAATGATTTTAAAAAATCTACAATAATTAGTACATATTCAGCTCCTAATAAGAAGGAAAATATCTTATAGATATCCAAATCTCTTAAATAATTTATTAAAGTGAATAGTGAACACTTGTTACTTAAAGCTACCATTCAGAGAGTTTGATAGCATACAAATACACTGCTTCTGTCCTAAATAACATATGGTTCCAGATGAACAGATTTTGCCTTTAAGGCTGGCTTTTCATTAATGTGGATGATTTCTTTGATCCATAGATGTCCCATGTTTGATAATATGCCCAAAGAGATTATTTAAATAAGTCATCCAGAGACCAATAAAAATTAATTGCCAGGATAAATGGCCTGTAATGGACTCTTCCAATATTAACATCAAAAAGGAAGCAAGGGCTTAAAAAATGTGCAATTAGAACATGTCAGAAAGTTTCCACTGTTTTTGTGATGTTCACAGTATTTTTTGTGATGTAACTGCATGTCTCATTATGACTTAACATTAGTTGAATTTGCTGGATAATGTACTAGGAATACAAAGATAGTGTCCACAGTTATCTTGTCTTCTACCTTTAAGAAAATTTCAATCTAATAATTAAAGAAACATTCCCTTTTCTGGGTACCATGTAACTGTTCACAGAGAAAATTTCACAGTGTTCTTTTAAATTGCCATTGTGCCCTCTGAGAAAGTCTTTTAAAAAATAAAACAATGAAGAGGGAAAATGTAACAATGTTTTTCAGAAGAGACCTTTCACTGAGAGAGAAGATTCTGAGTCAATATTGGAAAACTTTCATTTAGAAGAATAATTTCATGGTATTTTTTCTATTTCTTTCCAACAAGGAAGTCTTGGTACTATTACTCCACATGGATCTAGACTTGTCAAACCAAAAATTACGACACTATATAATTCCACTCAAGATGCTTATTTATATGGTAGGTCAGAAAACAGAAAAAAAAAATACTCTCAAGCTTCACAATTCTGTAGCAGCACAATTTTAGCATTACTTTTTGTTCATTTTAACAATAGCAATGATCCTATGTATTTACTTAAAACTAAAATCCCTACTTAGAAAACTTTCACATGCTCATATGTCTCCATTGTAGAAAATATGCATCTGATAATTGCTTGAGTTTGAACTTCAATGAAATTGGAAAGCAGCTACCATCACTAATTAATGTGTTTCCCAAATTACCTTGCCAGAAGACTTGATTCCTTTAAATAATGCTGCTCCAACTATTATCCAAGCCAGAAGAAGGCAAAGTGCTAAATACCACACAATTTCTCCAGTTTCTTCCATTCCACTGGACCGTTGAAGTGCCACTTTACTGAAACACATAAGCCCTTTTATGAACACAGAATAATTTGTCTTAAAATATTGAATTTTTAAAAATAGTTCATCTAAAGGAAGCTTCATGTGTATTGTAGTTTATTAATACATCCATGTCCTGTGAGCCTTTCATTGACAGATTCTATTGTATAATTCAAATTTCTTTATGTAAAGAAATTAACCTTATATGCCTTCATTTGACTCAATACAATATTTTTCAAATTAAAATGATGAAGAAAATAGCTAAAATTGTATCAAATATTTCCTTATTCCATATTGTAGATATTATTAAACTCAAATGGCTGCTTTATTCATGTTTTTCAAAAACATTTGGCAAAATTCTATGATTTTCCACAGCAACATGTATGGATCTAGAATTTTAATTCTTAGCTGGCTGATTGAGAGCATTCAACATCAAAATTTTAAAAATTCATATTTTAAAAAACAGTCTATAGGTTCCTCAAAAAATAAAATAAACAATAAAAATATCATCTAGTTCGGAAATCCTGCTAGTGTATGTATATGCAAAGGACTTTGAATCAGCATAAACCTGCACTATTATATTTATTAAAGTATTATTCACAATAGTCAAGAAATGGAAATAACCTAAGTGTCCATGAACTGATGAATAGATAAAGAAAATGTGGTATATATATACATAATGGAATAGTATTAATTAAAAAGGATGAAATTCTGTCATAACAACATGGAAGAACTGGAGGTCATTATGTTAGTGAAATGAATCAGGCAAAGAAAGACAGGTATTGCATGATTTTACTCATATATGGTATCTAAAAAAGTTGATCTCATAGAGCTACCAGAGACTGGGGGGAGTAGGGTAGGGGAAGATGATCACTGGTTACTAAGTTATAGTTAGGAGATGATCAATGGTTACTAAAATGATCAATGGTTACTAAGTTATAGTTAGGAGAAAGAAGTTCTGGTGTGTTATAGCAGAGTAAAATAACTATAGCTAACAATAATGTATTATATATCAAAAAGCTAGAAGGAAAGACTTTGAATGTTTTTATCATTATCATAAAGAAATGAAAACTGATAAAACACTTGGGAGTTCATCTAACCAAGGAGGTAAAAGTGTATGATGAAAATTATGGAATTCTGAAGGAAGAAACTGAATAAGATATTAGAAGATGGAAAGATCTCCCATGTTCTTAAATTGGCAGAATTAATATTGTCAAAATGGCCATACTACCCAAAGTGCTATATGAATTTAATGCAATTCCTATTAAAGTCCCAATGACATTCTTCACAAACTAGAAAAAGAGAAGTTCTAAAATTCATTTGGAAGAATAGGAAACCCAGAACAGCCAAAGCAATAGTGACCAAGAAAAGTGATGCAGTAGGCATCATAATACCTGATCTCAAATTATACAATAGAGCTATAGTAATAAAAAAAAAACCAACATGGTATTGGCATCAAAATAGATGTAAAGACCAATGGAACAGAATAGAAGGCACATAGACAAACCCACATACTTAACAGTCATCTGATACTTGACAAAGGTGCCATAAATAAATTTTGGAGAAAGGACAAACTGGATAGCTATAGGAAGAAAAATGAAACTAAACTTCTCTCATCCTGCACAAAAGTCAAATCAAAATAGACCAAGTACTTTGGAATTAGACCAGAAACATTGCAACTTCTAGAAGAAAACATAGGGCCAACACTACAACCCAAGAAATAAAATCAAGAATCAGTAAGTGGCATGCCATCAAATTAAAAGCTTTTGCACAGCAAAGGAAACAAGAATGTGAATAGAGAGATTACAGAATGGGATAAAATCTTTGCCAGCTGCTTCTCTGAGGATTAATATTGAGAATATATAAAGAATTCAACAATTTTAACACTGAAAAAAATCAATAAATTGGCAAATGAACTAAAAAAATTCTCAAAAGAAGAAACACAAATGACCAACAAATAAATGAAACAATGTTCAACATCTCTAGCAATCAGGGAAATGCAAATCAAAACAACACTAAGACTTCACCACATTCTCGTCAGAATGGCAATTAAGAACACAAATAACAGCACAATTCACAGTAGCTAAACTGTAGAACCAGTCTTGATGCCCTTCAGTAGATGAATGGATAAAAAATATTACTCAACATTAAAAGATAATAAAATCATGGTATTTCCAAGTAAATGGAGGGAGCTGGAAAATATAATGCTAAGTGAAATTAGCCAATTCCCAAAAAAACAAATGCTGAATGATTTCTCTGATTTAAGGATGCTGATTCATAATATGATGCGGGGGGGGGGGCGGGAAGGAGGAGGGGAGGATTAAATGAACACCAAATAGGGCAAAGGGGAAAAGGGAAGGGAGGGGGCATAGAAGTAGGAAAGACAGGTGGAATGTGATGGTCATCAATACCCTAAGTACATGTATGAAGACATGAAGGATGTGACTCTACTTTGTGTACAACAAAGATATGAAAAATTGTGCTCTATATATTTAATATGAATTGTAATGCATTCTGTTGTCATAATTAACAAATTAAAATTTTAAATTTTTAAAAATAATAAAAAGTACACAAATAATAATAAATGCTTATGGGGGGAAGGTATACTGATACATTGTTGGTAGGACTGCAAACTAGTATAACCACTCAGAAAAGCAGTATGGATATTTTTCAAAACACTAAGAATGCAATTACCATGTGACACAGGTATAGTACTCTTTGGTATTTTCCCAAAAGAACTAAAATCAGTATATTGTCTCAATACAGCCATATCAGTGTTTATAACAACATTGCTCACAATAGCTAAATTATAGAAACAACTCAGGTATCCATCAATAGATGAATGGATTAAGAAATTTTGGTGTATACATACACAATGGAGTTTTACTCAGCCATAAAGAAGAATGAAATTAAGGCATTTGCTTATAAATGGATGGAAATGGAGAACATCATGCTAAATAAAATAAGCCAACATAGAAAATCAAAAGTCAAATGTTTTCTCACATGTGCAAGCCAGAGTAAAATAAAGGAGAGAAGTATGAGAAGATTGGATATTACAAAGATATAAGGAAGGTCAGTAATATACAAGAAGGAGATGTAGAGGGAGAGAGGAGGGATGGGAAAGGGGAAGAAATGTGTAATGAATTCTTAAAATATCATGTCATGTGCATATATAAATATACCACAGGTAATTTCTCTTTATGTATAAGTAGAACCAAGCAATCAAAAATTTAAAAAAAGAGGAGTGAAAGGAAGACCAGTAGAGGAAGGAGAATGGAGTGGGATTGGGGGGAGGGTTGGAAGAGAAAAGGGGAGGATCCTGACCTGAAATAGAATTCAGTGCATATATAATTTTTTTCAGGATAAACCCAACTACTATGTATAACTATAATGCTCTAATAAAAAATGATAACTGAAGAGTTAGTTGTGTTTAACTTGATTTAAACATTATACAATGTATAAATGTATTGAAATATCACATGGTAGCTCATTAACGGGCACAATTTATGTTTTTTCTGAATCAGTTTAAAAAATTAAAATACAAAAAATCATATAGAGCATTTTCATGTGGATGAGGAAGAACTCATTCAGCAGTAGTCAAGGATGCAAGATAAGGGTAATGGATCAGTATAAGGAGAATTGATTTAAAGTTAATAAAGTAAATATAACCCCAAATATCTAATCTTACAATACAGTTGCAACTGTAAAAGCCAAATAATTAGGAATTGCAGCTTTAAAAAAGCAATTTTGCTCCCAATATTACCTATCATTCAAATGTGCATTATTAGAACTTGCAAACTTATAATTAAAAAATCGACTATTTTTTTCTAGTAAATAAAAAATAGATCATTAGTGTCGTGCCCACTGAATAACTCATTTATATGAGAAACATGGTTAACTCTGAGCTAATTTTGCAAATAACTACTATTCACCTAGGATAGGTAAACATGTAAACATTTAAATCAAATGAAATATGCTGGTTCCCCTTTTGTATATTTATATGAGTTAAAGAAGGGACTGATCAACAGTCCATTTTTGTTTATAAACATTTTAATAACCTCTGTTTAAGAAGTAAATCCTCTAATATACTTACTTCCAGTATTGTTCACTGGGAAGCTGCCCTGGCTGATAAACTTCACTGCCATTGATGCAGGTAAAATTGTTGGCATGTATCCAGCTCATATTCACTTGCATCTCTGTACCATGTATACTCACATTACAGTGAGTTACTAAAAATTATTAAAAAAAGAAATACAGACACAGATGTGAATTGAGCTTTTGAAGAGTACTTTTCCTGGAAAAAAAGTTACTGATAAATATTTAAGTTACTGACTAAATTGTTAACTTGGTGAAGGTAGAATAAAACATTCTACAAGTAGAAGGAATCATGTACATGCAGCATCTTAAATCTTCTCTACTCGTAAGCTTAGAGTGAATATAGTACTATTTGCCTCTTTAAACCATGATAGTATTTGTACTATTAACAGTTATAGAGTAACTATAATTGTTTTCATTGAGATTTAGTGCTCTAAAAACTTTTAATAGGTGGACTTATCTATCTAAACTATGTAGATAAAATTGATGCATTCAAATTTCTCAAAAGCAACAAATCTTTATAACTTTAAGCTCTGGTGTATATAGGTAATCACAATGGTAATAGCCTACAACATTGATGCTACTTATCCCAAAGATTACCATCATATCAACATGGACAAAACCCACTGTTTCCTGAAACACACATTATGGATAGCAATTCTCTACCAGTTTCCCATTTCCTTGCTTCTCTTCTGCCCAGGACTTAAGCCTGTAAGAAGTACTCAGAGGCCTGGTTTAGCCTTCCTTCCTGCCCTCAAATATTAACATGTTAACTAGTTTTCAGATCATACATGCTATATTCTGTTTTAACCAATGACTTATAGCCTACTTAAAATTGGACCTAAATTGATGCTACTTATCCCAACAATTAATCACACCTATTATTCCCTGAAAAACATACTGCTACTATTATGGATAGCATTTTTTTCTCTTCATTAATTTCTAGTTTTCTTACTTCTCTCCTACCCAGGAGGATTTAATCCTTCAAGCTTATTTAGAAGATATAAAAGAATGATGTGGAGATGATAATATTTTAAAAATTAAATCAGTGAAATTTACCTATAGGTGTTCTGCTACAGTTACTGTCTGACCAAGAAGAACAATTTTTCCATGGTAGTTCACTTTGAAAAGAAGCAAACATGTAGTAAAGACTATAACCAATTATGACATTGTAATAAATCGTCACAAAAATAGATATCAGGACCATTGTAATTCCCACACCTGGAAAAGATAGAAATTAAACAAACTTAAGTGAAATTTATTGTACTAACTCATAAAAAGAAGCTGCATCTTAATTTCCACAAAATCTATTTTAAATTAAAAAACTGTTTCAAATAACTCTTTTTCATCTTTTGCAGGGGGTGGGTTAGAAGAGGTCAGGGATGGAGAATGTAATACTGAGTAGTTTTATTCCAAAATTTAAAGCTATTTCAATGATTGGTTTTATGAGACAGTTTTTCAGTTGATTAGAAAAGGCATTAAGGTCAAGGGAAGAAGACCTGTATTAAGCCTTCAAATTTACATAAAGCCTATGTTTATTACTCTTCCTCATTAAGTCTATGAATTCTTATCAGAGTGGACAGTGTGGGCATTAAAAACATTCAAAGTCCATGAGCTGGGGCTGTGGCTTAGCACTAGCACACTTGCCTAGCATGTGTGAGGCACTAGGTTTGATTCTCAGTAGCACATATAAATAAATAAAATAAAGTTCTATCAACAACCAAAAAAACTATTTTTTTAAAAAATCCTGGCTTAAAACCTTAAAAAAAAACATTCAAAGCCCATATTCTATTGACACATTGACCAATATTTACATCTTCATCTATAAACCAACATTTTGACAGGCAGAAAATGAAGCCTTTGAATTAATGTTCTGAAGGGACATAGTACAGTATTTCTACAAGTACACATAAAATAAATTGTATAATTCAGTGAAATTTGAACTTAAACCTGCAAAATTTCTTTAACTCAGTAGTTTCTAAATGCAGTTTAGCATACTGAATGTAACTCCAATGCTTAAGACTAGCGTTTGAAGTAGCTTTTCTAGTCTTCCAGCACAATTTCTATTCACCTCACCATAAATTTATTTTTGATGTCCCTTTGAGCTTTTTGCAAATATTTTTCAGCAGATAGCAAATACTAACATGATATTTAATCTTCAGAGAGAAAGGCAGTTTGATATTTAATAACAATAAAGGCATTTTCAGCTTTACTAGTATCCTATTCTATTAGGAGCATCCAAGAAAAAAATAGTGACCTGCCCTACAAGTTTTCTGAAAGAGGCTTTGTAAAAGATGTGCAAAGACAGTGAGACAAAGACTGCATATGAAGTATTTTAAAAGCCAGAGCTGTTAAGTAAGTGTACAACAAGATGTGCCAAAAGAATTCAAAAGGTGAAAATAGAAAATAGTGGCATCTTTACAACCATCTCTACTGTCCCTTATAACCCTCCCCATATTTGCAGCCACACTAAACACAAACAAAAAAAACCATTTCATTCATTTTATTCTTAAATTCCACTGTTGCACACTATACAGAAAAATAGCAATGTGTGCTTCTTGAGTTCTTTTGGCGGGATTTTATTTTTTGTACTTTTTATTTTTTCAATTGACAGATAAAATTGTATGTACTTTTCATGATGTTTGAAGTATATGTACAATGTGGAATGGTCAAATCTAGCTAATTAACAAATACATTACATACATAGTTGCCATTTAATTGGTGAGAACACTTAATCTCTAGTTTATCTTTGAGAGTATACTATTGGCATCAATTATAGTCACCATGCTATGACTTCTAAAATTACAGAGTTGTAGATTATAGATGTCTTGAACTTATTTCTCCTAACTCTACCAATACATCTTTTCATCTATTTCCCAACCTCTAGTAACCACCATTCTGTTCTCACATTCTATGAGATCAAACATGTCCAAATTTTAACACTTTTTCTCCCACATAGTGAATGCAGCTATACATACACATTGACTAATAAGCATGATGCTGAAAATGTTTTCAAACCTACCTTGAAACAATGGCAAAATCCTCCAAACTGAAACTGGACCTAAACTAACAAATTGTCCCAATGAACACTCTAGGAAGAACAAAGGTAAACCAGCCAATGCCAGCATAATTGCATAAGGTATCAAGAAGGCACCTAGAAAAGGCAAAAAAGAACAAAAATGCTATTACATTTCAAAATCTTCATGGCACTTTGACAACCAGCATAACATTTTAAGTGTCCTGATACAGTAGAATCAATGTGTTCCAGGTGTTGGTCTCAAATTTACTACTTTCTATGATTCTCTAAACCTTGGATTTCTCATCTATGAAATGGTCATGCTAGTATTACCTAATGAAGTGGTTACAATTATTAAAAATAATAGTCTATAAATGTAAACTAGATGAGTTGAATGAACACAGGTATGGAGCCAGAGGAACTTAGGTTAAAATGCTGCCTCTATCACTTGTTAGTTATGTGACCTGGGACAGTTTATCTAACCTACGAACCCTGTGCACCTCATAAAAGTGGAGAGCAATACCAACTCAACAATTTTGGGTAAGGGTTCAAATACTGGGCCTATATAAAAACAGTTGAAAACATGACAGGCATATAAATCACCAATTTTTAATACAGGGTACAAATGCTAAATGTGGTTCAGAGTGGAAGTTATTATGATTAAGTTCATTATTCTCAAAATAGCCATGAGGCTCTTTACTCAATAAGAAATTTGTTGGTTTCGAGAGAATAATCTAAACTGAATAGTTAACTTTCAATTTCAGAGAAATTAATTCTTCCATATTAAATTATCCAGCCCTTCTGCCCCACCCCAACCCCTTTTAAAACTTTTTAATAGTTTGTTTTCTTTCTGTCTGTTTTTGGGCATAATATTGTTCATTAAAACCTTTACCAGATTTTAAATTGAAGCAGAGACAGAATATTAAACTTATTAGTCAAATATTCTGAATGTCTTGGCAAAGTTTAATAAAAGCAATGTGAATAAAAATAGGATTAGATACATTTCATTTACTCATGTCTATAGTTTTTCCTCAAGTATTTTCCTCAACATATAATTCATAGTTATGATGTTACATCATAACTATGTATTATATGTTTTCCAGCCCTTAAAATAGAGTCTATGTAAAATGAGACAATCAAGTACAGACTCATATTTAAGTGGCTTTACTTTAATGCTAACCCTGGAAGACATAGTGAAGAATGTTTGAATAGATGTTGCAATGGGTATACCATCACTAATATGACTAACAGAATTTTAAGTCCTACCAAAGATAAATATGAAGAAAAAAAATTACTGATTACCTACAATAATAAAGTTTTACTAGCCTTGTGTGGACAGATATTTTTTAAAAGTGATTATTTTCCTTAGTTTTACATATGACTTTTCACCTATTATTGTATTTCATGACCAATGATGACTATGATTGATAAGTTGTTAACATAGTGGCCACATACTATTAATACTACTGGTCTAGATCTTAAGATAACATGACACTTTCTCTTTCATAAACTGTTAAAAAGAATCTGCAGATTAAAACGTTCCAGATTTACAGTAGTTTTCCAAACCTGTCCATATTTCTTAAACCTGATCAATTAACATTTAACAAATTCGAATTTCATGTTACATTTCTACCCTTGAGTGAAGAAAAAGAAGGAATTGAAAGAGCCTAGATCATCTATGACCCAAATGATATCTTAAAAACTGAGAGTCAATAGGGCATATCAACTTTTAAAGGAAATGGTAAAAAAAAAAAAAAAAGATAAACGCATATGCTAAATAATACTATTTTGTTTTGGCAATATTTTAAAATTCTCAATTACAACTAGTTTATGCAATTCCTAGAAATTAATGGCAATTGTTCAGTGTATGTGTGCTGTCAAATCAAAGGGAATTTCTTATTCAAATCGGTGAGGTCAAGAAGCTCAAAAGGAGCCTAATGCTTCTCTTCACCACACTGGACGTTAGGACATAAGACACCAAAAGGACTGGGATTTCTGACTCATTTGCCAACTCTTACATCAAACCCACTACTGAATGACCTAAGTCCTATATAGAGGATTTTATGCTACACTTAAAGTGTTTAGTAAAGATCTGCTTTCTTAAGTATCTGAAAGAGAGTGTGAACATTTTAATTCATCAAATTAGCAAGAAATGGAACATTGAAATATCACAAAAAATCTTATTGTACCAAGGAAAAATAATTATAGTGGCACACATTCACTGGTACCCAGTTATGAAATATGATGGCATGTCACCTCTACTATTTCAACATTACTAAAGAATTGTGCAATTCATTTTATTTCCCTTTGCATGTCACCTCAGTTATTTTTTCTTCTAATTGATCCTACTTTAATGATGTTGCAAGAATAAAACATATAGCCTTGAACTAAACTCTGTTGCATCTTAGAAGGATCTCCTACATAGTCAATCCAATTTGGAATATGTATAACCAAAGATTGCAATTTAAAAATACTAAACCTTTAATTACATTTATCATCTCTTTCCACAGTTAAAATAACAAAATGTAATGCCTTGTTTTAGTTAAGCAAACAATTCATTTGAGTCTCATAATAGAACTATATGTCCCTTTTTTGTTTGATTTAGCTATAAATAAATTAACAACTTGAATTTGAACAGATTTTTCACAGGAAGATGTA
Source organism: Spermophilus citellus (assembly GCF_964194105.1). Taxonomy (NCBI): domain Eukaryota; kingdom Metazoa; phylum Chordata; class Mammalia; order Rodentia; family Sciuridae; genus Spermophilus; species Spermophilus citellus. The sequence continues at coordinate 113,969,048 of NC_138190.1, read as the reverse complement.
CACATTTTTTAAAGTCCTAGTTGAAGATTATATGGGAACTTAAATCAGAAGTTCAGAAATGAGAGAAAACTTATCAAGTTTATATTTGAGAATATTTTGAAACAAGATTCCTAATTTGAGCCAGTAAACTCACAGTCTAATAATACAGGTAGCATGTTTTTCATCCTTCCACTAACTGAAACTATTGTATACCTTTATTAGCTCTTAAAGTGTCCTCAGAGGCACCCCAATTGTAACTGGAGGAAAAAGAGGAAGAAAAAATACCTCCACCATTGTTGTAGGTTAGGTATGGGAATCTCCACACATTTCCCAGTCCCACTGCATATCCAACCATAGATAGAAGATAATCTGATTTTTTGGACCAGTTCCCACGGTCCTGATTCTCATCATTTTCACCAACATGGAAATTCTCAGATGAAGCCGTCACCTTCTGAGGAAGGAAAAAAATATCTTTCTACCATTACAAATTCCACAGAAGCATAATTTCAAAAATCTATAGAGTTACAGAAATGGAGGAAAAGAAAGAACAAACCCTGTGTACATCCTATCCAAGGGAAATTCTTTCCAAAATAGGAGAGATTTCTGCTGGTAGCTGCATTTACTCAACATTTTCTCCCTCGAGAAAAAAAGTCTATAGGTAGATATTTCTACTACTCCTTCAGCTTAAATCATCCAAAGTTTAGTGAAAAGGTTAAATGTCATGCCAGCATAAAAGGCAAACAGAAGAGGACAAAACAGGTTTCAAGTACAAAAGTCTTAAGAATGAATTAGGAAAAGTTAATGTTCTTCAGATTGTAGCAGATCTTTGAGAAGGAGGATCAAATGTAGTTTCTACTGGAAAAAAAAAAAAACAATTCACATACTCCCTTTCTTATGTGCTGACCATTTTGGAAGTTTGGAGTTGAGGGCAGTTTAACCTCTCTTCCCTGTCTTGGAGCATAAAATCAAAAAGCCACAGAATAATATGCAGAGACAATTTTCCTATCCCACCAGGTGGAGCAACTCTCTCTGGAAGGAGAGGGGTTCTCTCTCAACCTATTAAGTGCTCTGGGGTATCAAGGTTTCTTAGGTCAGATAAGGACAGTGCACTTTCACATTACCCTCCAGCATATGGGCACAGTTTAGAGACGGACAGAGAACAGGATTTCATAGACACTTCCCAGGCTGAGGTAATTCTAAGTCTCCTAGCTGTCTAAATAAGAACTGTTCTCTTGTTCCTCAACTCTATGGGGCTATCTCAGGCACACCTGAAGATAATTGAACAGAAATGAAGAGAACAAGGAGCAGCCACAGAAGGCAAAACCTGAGCCTAACTAACCCTCCCTCTTAAGTTTTCCCTTCCCAGGCCCTCCACACCTCCAGCAGCTCCCAGACCCCTACCTCCTTCACCCTGCACTTGAAGAAGCTGGGGCACTTCAATTTGTCCATGGTTCATTCAGTCCCTCGGCTTGCTCCGCCTTGCCTCTTCTCACAGTCGGGCTGAGCTTGACTGGTAGCAGGTGCACACTCCCCCGTTCCTACCTGCCAGAGTGAGCCACCTTGCCCAGGGGTGGGACCATTTATGGAGGGAAGCTCTCCCTTCCCCCTCCCAGGCTTCCAGTCGTGTCAATTACCGGAAGGGACCTAAGTGAGGCTCAGGTTTTTCCCCAGGTAATCCTGCATGTAGCAATTCCCTGCCCCGGCCCCAGGAAAGGGCTGGGCTGTGAGCGAACAAGCAGAGCTGCCTGAGCTAGGATGACTGACAGCCTTTGACTCAGAGCTGTGCAGGTGCCTTAGCAATCTTGCCTCCTTTCCTGGATTCCTTGCTTCCTCCTAACCTCGCCTCTCAGTCTGGTCTCTGTCCTGGGGCCAAGTGCTGATCTACCCTGATTCTGGAAGATGGGAGAGACACAGTCTGTGGGGCCAATTCTGTTCCTCAAGATTCCCCTAAACAGACCATACCGCCCTGGGCCCTCAGATTTCCCAAATATTTGCCCCTCATTAGAAAGCTTTTCATCCCCTGGGGCAGACAGTGCTCCCAGAGGGAAAGCCCCTGAATTGGGCACCTTGAATCACATCCAGCTAAGATAAGATTACCCAGCTGGCTCTGCCTGAAAAGAGTGACTTTGAGTCTATGTCTCAAGCTTCTTTCTCCGCCTTCAGGACAGTTTTGCCTTTTACAAGGATTGCTTTGTGTAGTATTTCAATGAAGCCAAACAAACAAATTATTGAGCAGGTTTATGGGAAATTCTAACCTAACAAAAGAACTAGACTCTGCAAGAAGGGTGAGGCCTAGAAAGTAAACTGTAAGGAAACATCCCAGTTTGAGTGGGGAGGAAATAATTATTATTAAAATGCTGTTTTCATCAAAAACTCAAATAATTTAAACATAATTCATCCAATAAGTAGTTCTGTGAAACATAGCACAAACTCCTGCACACAAAGGAACCAGCAAACAGCCAGATTCTATATCCTATGTTAAGGTCCTTTGTTCCTACTGGCTGACAAGAAAGTTCCATTTGCAATAGAAATATGCCTTCAGGAGTCCAGTGAAGTAAAGGAAAGTCCATGAGGGAAGTTTGAAAGAAAAAGTATCAATACGTTTCAGGTAGCTTGGTCTTGAATTTAATAGACTGGTGTGTGTGTGTGTACGCACATGCGCATGAGAAAAAGAAAGAGTATGAGCATGTGCCTTTTAGTACTAACTAGTACTGATATGTGCCTAAAGGTTAAAATGAAATTATTATGGTAGAGAGGGTAAAGTGAAGGGCCCACAGAACTCTTTATAAAAGGGTGAGCTGAAAAGTAAATCTAACAGCATTTACCAAACTATCAAAGTCCTGAAGAAATGAAAGGGACCCATCATGGGCCACCACCAACTGTTGGTAACTGAGAGAGTAGAAAGAGACTAGAAACCCTAAGGATAGAAAGATTATGGGGATCAAAATTCAGAGGTAAGTTATATTTAGAGAGAACAAAAAACAATTTTGCCTGTATGTTACACAGTACAGAAGTTTCAATCACCTTTGAGATTAGAGCACTTGAAGCAAAAAATAAAATAAAAGATGTTTTAAAGAATGTATTTTGTTTGTTTGTGTAGGGGGTGGTATTCCCATTGCCAGGCATGGCCTTTCATGACTTGACTTCTGCCTTTTTACTATCATCTCTTGTCATTCTTTATCTCATACTCTTAAGTTTGTATGTCCTATCCCGTACATACTGTTTCGTTTTTCACCTCTGTGCCTTTGCTCATGCGATTGCTTCTTCTGGAAATTCCCACCTCTTCTTTATTTGGGTAACTACTACTCATCCTTTAAGACTCTGTTTAGGTGTCTCCTTTTCCCAGGTTATTCCACAACAGTTCTTCCTGTATTACCAAAGACTAGGTTTGAATGCCTCCGCTCTCTATTCCTATGCTACCCTTTGATCTTTTTCCATTGTGTAAGGTCATTTGCTTATAGTCCTCTAAGCTGTGAGTTCTTTGAGGACAGGGAGACTTTTTTTAAAGTTTTAGAAATATATTTTAACTCATACATAAAACATAAAATTTATAGGTTAATGGGTAACATGATGTTTTGATTCATTTATGTACATTATGTAGTGTTTAGGACAGTATAAACATTTTTTTTATCTCCTCAAATGTTTATCATTTCTTTATGGTGAAAACTTTCAAATTCTTTTTTCTAGATTTTTATACATAAAATATGGAATTATTATTTACAGTTATCATACTACTCAACAGTGCACCCAGAGCTTCTTGCTCCTAAGTGTAAATTAATACACACTGACCAATTTTTCACCATCCAGCTCCCACTGTCTCCATCCTCTCTAGGAACCACCATTTTACTCTCAACTTCTATGAGATCAAATTTTGATTTCACATAAGAGTTATATCATGTGACACTTGTCTTTCTGTGACTGGTTTATTTCATTTAACATAATGTTCTCAAGTTATCCATATTGTTGCACATGAAAAGATTTCATTCTTTGTATGGCTGAATAGTATTCCATTGTGTATATGTACCACATCTTTGTTAACCATTCATCTGTTGATGGATATACACTTAGATTGTTTCCATTTCTTGGCTATCGTGAATAATGCTGCTATAAGCATGGGAGATAGATGTGTCTTCAACATACTGATTCCATTTCTTTGGGGTATATACCCAGTAGTTGTTGGATTGCTGTGTGATATGGTAGTTTTATTTTTAATTATTTTTTTTTTGCAGTACTGGGGATTGAACCCACAGACATTTTACTACTGAGCTATATCCCCAGTCCTTTTTATTTATTTATTTTTTGAGGCAGGATCTTGCTAAATTTCCCAGGTTGGCCTTGAACTGCAATTCTCCTGCCTCAGCCTTCTGGGTCACTGGGACTACAGGCATGCACCATCATGCCTGGCCCATTTTTAATTTTTTTGAGAAACCCAAGGAGACTGTCTCTCTATTCTTCCCACAATCCAAGGACTTAGTACAGAACCTGATGCAGAGAAGACACTCGTACAAGATTATTCAAACATTTTATTCAAAAAGACCAATTAATGACTTTGCTGTCAAAAACCAGAAAAGTCACATAATTTAGAATCCACCTCCAAGAGATCATGTAACACCAGGAGCATGCTTTCTTTTCTTTGGGATCTGACTTATTAACTGCTGAACAAATTGTGATTATGAATCATTTATTGATTCAGAAATCAGATGAAGTATAGAATTGAGTAGGAAAAATAGAGGGAACTACATAAACTCAGACACAAGGATATGAATGAGTAGGTATTAGAGATCACAAGAAGACTTGTGATTTTTGGAGTAACAAAAAATAAGTTTGGAGGGAGAAAGTGTGGTCATTCATGGGCCTTGCAATTTCAGCCTAAGCTATGGTCTAAAAGACAATAATAAAGTGATGGCTAACTTAGAAATAACATATGACAAGCTCTGTTTTAGTCATGCAATATACTTCAAAATCATAATTAGTGACTGTCCTCTCATCCACTCAGTTATGCAATGTTTAACAGTGGGCCATCTCTTCCTTGACATATACACCATAACTATGAATTTGATTAGCTTTCTTTTTAAAGTATTGTCACAAATAGGTAGATTCATTTAAAAATAAGTCATCAGCAACTAAAAATCAGCTTATAACTGTAATTTTATTCAGGAAACAAAGTTCAAATGGATCCAATAGTTACATCCTAATTTTTTTTAGCTAATATCACATTTATGTTATTAACCATGGAAGTCCTTTCAATCTTATTTTTAATGACCAAAATTAAAGAAGACTCATTACCTAAAGCTTTCTTCTAGTTTATTTGGATATGGACAATTTGTGCAAATGAAAAGGCATTTAAGCACTCTTGTGAAACCCAGTGCTTTATTTAGCAACTACATGGTTTTCTAGCCTCATCCCAGAAGAACTCTTTTCTAATTTTTTAGTATTTTTTTATTTTTTATTTCCTCATTTTTATTGGTGCATTATAGTTGTAAATATTCATGGGATTTCTTACATATTCATACATGCACACAATATAGCAGTATAATTTGGCCAATATCACTCACCAGCATTTCACTCCTCCCTCACTGCCTCCCACTCCTTGGTCTCTTTTCTCTACTGATCTCACTTTGATTTTTAGGAGATCCACCCCCACATTTCATTTTCTTTTTTCTCTCCAGTTTCCACATATGAGAGAAAACATATGACCCTTAACCTTCTGTGTTTATTTCCCTTAACACAATGGTCTCTAGTTCTACCCATTTCTCTGCAAATGACATTGTTTCATTTTTCCTTATGGCTGTATAAAACTCCATTTTGTAAAATTGTCATATTTTCTTTATCCAATCATCCATTGATGGACATATAGGCTGGTTCCATAGTTTGGCAATTGTGAATTGTGCTGCTATAAACATGGGGTATGCACTGTAGTAAGATGCTTTTAATTCTAGAAGAACTCTTTTAAAATCTCACCAGCTGAAAATTTGAATGAATACACTAGTCAACAGTAAAAATAAATAATATATTTATAAAATTCCTATCATAGTAAGTGTGTATACATGAGTTATGCTTTAAGGGTTTAGTATCAGACATTAACTATTTTTTAAAACTATTGTATTCTACTCAGTCAAAACATTAGTTAATTATTTCTAGTAAGGTTTCCTTTATTTCTAGGAAGCAAGATTTATTTAAGAAAGGCAAACACAGAACAGGGTGTGTAACTCAGTAGTAGAGCACTTGCCTAACATGTGCAAAGTCCTGGGTTCAATCCCAAGCAACACACACACACACACACACACACACACACACACACACACACATAATCACATAGATATTTTTGCTATCAGCCAAGTTGGAAATGATTCTTTAACTATATTAATTAGTGAATTAACAGAGAACTCATATGATACTTTCTTATAGAATACAAAGTACAGTGTGCAAGAGAACCTTGAAGAAAACGGTTGTTCCTGATACATAATTTCATATTGGTGCTTTGCAAGCTGAGAAAGTGAATCTGTTAAATTTTGTGATTTTTTTACACTGGCTATAGAATACTATAGAGTTTTTTTTAAGTGTAAATTTTATATGAAAGTGCAACATGTGCCAGGCACAGTGGTACACACCTGTAATCCCAGCAGCTTAGAAGGCTGAGGCAGGAAAATCACAAGTTCAAAGCCAGCCTCAGCAACTTAGCAAGACCCTGTCTCAAAAAAAGGGGGGTGGGCCTGGAAATGTGACTCAGTGGTTAAGTGCCCCTGGGTTTAATCCCTGATACCAAGAAAACAAAAGAAAGTGATACACATACCAAAAGTGCACAAATCATGTAGGTGTAAAGTTTGATGAGTTTTCACAAACTTAACATTCCTGTACAACTAGCAGTAAGTTTAAGAAACAACATTATCACAAACCTCATTACCTCCCCAACATTAACCACTATCTTGAATCTTCAGACCATAAATTATTTTTTTGCCAATTTTTGAACTTTCAATGAATGAAATGTTGTGTCTGACTGCATCTGACTCAATATTCTGTTTTGGAGATTCTACCATATTTTATACATACCTGTTATCATTTCATATAGTATTACAATGTATCAATATACATTAATACTATTTACATATTAATTTACTGATGGACATTTGAGATGTTTCCAGCTTGGGGATATTTTCATAGTCCTACTATAGATTCAGCTGACCCTTATGAAGACAATCAGTGCTGGGTGCTTAAGGTGAGGGCTAGATTTTAGTACTGTGGCCTAGATGCAAAGATAGAAACATTATTCTCTAAGATGGTAATAAACATGTAGGGTTTGCAGCCCCAGGAAACTTAGATGCTTCACTATAAAGTTTCTTTTTTAACTAAATCTCTTTAACCAAATTAATCCTTAATATGATATACCTGAGTCAACTGGGCAATGGAACTAATGTGGATTTTTTGCTCTTTTGAAGCAAATAAATTGAAAATTTTCTCTGCCCAGAGAGGGAGAATCTTTCTTCAGTAAAGCTCTTTCTGTCACACTGAAACTGAATAACCATTAGAGGTATTCTGTAAGTTGTTAGTAATGATGAATAAACATTCTAACCTGACCTAGTTACCTGCTACTATTGTAATGATGCATTAAAGGAGGTAAATACTTAGTATTCACCTTGATACACCGGTATGTCTCCTTTTAAATGTATTGCTCTAAGGTATGCTTGTTGCTGGTTTGCAAACACATAATAAACTTTACCAGAACTCTGCACCATAGTTTTTCAATATCAGGCCCTTTAGAGAGCCAGTGCCTAATCTTTTGCTTCCCCATCTAAGGAAATCATTTACTTTGTGTGATCCACAAAATAATTGTCCTTGTTAACTTCTTAAATTAAAAAAATGTAAAAAATAATTTGATTATGGAACCTAACTAAAATCCACCTACTACTAGAGTCCTACAAGGAGATAAAATCAATCAAAGAATACTTATGTTAATACTGTGCTATATATTTTTCTATCACTTCATAGTTTAAAGAAGTGTTACCAAAAAAAACAATTATCTGTATACAATATAGTTTTATTTATTTATTTTGCTTCACTGAAGTCCTTTAATGTGAAAGTGATGTGAAGTTGAATGCCTAATATGTGAATAATATAATGCAATTATTTTCTCCTTTGCCAACACAGAATGATATTCAAGCTTCTTTTGCTAAAATTAACATTTGGAGGACTATCTGAGGCATGCTTCATTGATGAACTTTCTTTTATTGCTGAATGTTATAGCTGATTTGTTTGTGCTTTATTACTGTCAAACAATAATAATGACTGTAACAATAATAACAATAACCACCACCAAAATATTAAGTATCCTTTTTTGAGTAGTTATCATATGCTGTGCACTTTATATGTGATTTCATTTTTCATAACAACTCTACCAAACAAGTACTACTGTCACCTCCATTTTTACAGATCAACAAACAGGCACAGAGAAGTGAAATAATTTGTCTAAAGTCATAGGGCTAGAAAATGTAAGGGCTGCTATTTGAACCAATTTTATTAGCACAACCAGAGGGCTTTGCCCAGAAATCATACTATGAGGTGTCCCCTTCCCACCTCAGTGTTTCTTGATTATTCTATTACTTCTTTCCTTTCACTGGGCATTCCTCTGTCTTCTTGTTTACTTCTATTTCTCCTTTCCTTTCCCCAGTTCTTGCCTCACCCAGTCCCTCTTCCAAACTGTTTTCCCTTTTTGGCAGGCTCCTCTTATTCTTCCCCTCCCCTCTCTCTCAGTATCTCCTTAAATCACAAACCAAAGGGGTCTGGGGTTGTGGCTCAGTGGTAGAGTGCTTACCTAGCACATGTGAGGCTCTGGGTTCAATCCTCAGCACCACATTAAAAAAATAAATAAAGATAAAAACACACAAAGGGTAATAACTATTAATCACTGGCCTGAACAGATACTAAATACCTTATCACCTGCCAGATAATTCACTGCTGCAATATCAGGACCCCTCTCAGGAGGAGGGGTAATTCTTCATATAAACCAATTCAATCTGTTTCATAGACTGTCCTCCCTATAATCAAAACTTAGTTTCTTAAACCAGCACCCAAATGTCTGCCAATATCCATGAGAGGATAAACTTACCAATAAAGGGAAGTCCAGCTCTTCAATCAATATTTTTAAAGTTATTAACATCATCATGGTGCAGCAATCAGTTCTGGTGAACAAAATTTCAGGCTGCCCATCACCCTGTGTTATTCAGATACGGTTGTTTTCAGGTTTAGGAGTGGTAATACACCTGTCCTGTAATTACACAACAGCAGCTAATACCCCAGTGTGGGTTACAGCTTGACTCATTTGTTTAGATCTTATATGTCTAGAAATGAAGAAAGCTATGTGATTAAGACTAACTGGGAAATATTGTTTTAAAATGCAGAAAAATTAAAACACAGCTTCTTACATAACACCTTTCCATTAAATCCTTTTACGAACTTGAGTTGGTCATTCCAATGACGTATGCTGAATGAAGTAGGCACAGTGTGTATTAATCCTATTATTCTAAATAGTTAAGAAAAATACATTGCTGTTATATAACTTCTTGATGGAAAGAAAGCTAGCAGAAAATAGCAATTTGTCCTGGTAGAGGTACTAAATGAATCCTATTACCAATTCTGACTAGGATACCCTTTAGGAAATAGAAAAACACCTATATTGATATCCAGTTTATTGAACAGTGATAAGTACAAACATATAACTTTTATTTTCTGATTACTGCCTTAACCATAGTGCATTTAATCTCAATTTCTTAACCCCTAAAAGCATCTCAGGCATATCCCCTAGTTTTCTTGTTACTTTTAGTTATTAAAAAGTCCAACCTAACCTTTTTTTGTCCCTCCTCTCCCTCTTACCCTTCCCAATTTCTAGTAACCACTATTCCACTCTGTTCTTCCCTGAGATTGACATTTTTTTATATTACAGTACAGTAACTGTTATCTACAACAATGTATGGTATATTTCAAAATAAATAGAAGAATATGAAAGTTCCCAATACATAGAAACTATTAATGTTAGAAGAATTGGACATTAATTAGCCTGATTTGATCTTTACATTGTATACATATATTGATTTATCATAAAACACCCATAAATATATATAAATATGCATCAATAAAAAGTATAACCCAAATCCAAGACAAAAAGTCCAGCCTAGTATAACACATTTTAAAACTTCAGTGCCAATTGACTATGAAAATTCTCTCCCTCACCCCCAGTACTGTCAGACTTCACCTTAAGGAATCTAGAGTGGTGAAGGAATAAAATTTGCCCCTTCATTCCTCCCTTCACCTTTATTCTCTGCAGGATTGGAGTCGGAAAGAGTTTGGACATCATCTCCAATGAGCTTTCCCTGATTTGCTGGCTGTGAATGGCTGGCCATCAATGCCCTCTGCATGACAGCTATCCACAACATTGGTGCATGGGAAGTCTTTTGGAACTGTGTGAATAGGTGGGCTTCCTTTGTATTGTTCTCTGACATCAAGTTGCAACTTCTTCCAATCTTTCTCAAAAAATAAAAAATAAAAACAACATGCCAATATCTCCTGTTTTCCAGGCCCGCATTTTCAGGCAAAGAGTTATAGTTCACTTCACTTTTATTGGTTTTAGAGCAGTTCCCCATCTCTGCATTTAAGAAGAAAGGGGCGTTTAAGTCAGCTTTTTTAGCTGCTGTGACTAAAAGGATCTGACCAGAACAACTGTAAGGAGGAAAAGTTTATTCGAGGACTCACGGTCTCAGAGGTCTTAGTCCATAGAAGAACAGCTCCATTCCTCAGGGCTTGAGATGAGACTGAGCATCATAGCAGGCCAGTGTGGCAGAAGGAAGCAGCTTACATCACAGTGATCAGAAAGCAGAAAGATACTCCACTCTCCAGATACAAAATATATATCCTACAACCATGCCCCAGTTCCCACCTCCTCCAGCCACACCCTACCACTTCAATTAATCCCATCATGGATTAATTCACTGATTGGGTTAAGACTCTTACAACCTAATCATTTCCCCTCTGAACCTTCCTGCATTGTTACATGTGAGCTTTTGGGGGACACCTCACATCCAAACCATAACAAGGAGAAAACTCTAACACTTCACACATATAACTCTTCCCAAATGATGTCTCACATGATCTTCCTAATAATATTATGGAATAGGTAGCAATGGTGTCACTGTCCCCATTTTACAAAAGAAGAACCTAAACCATAAGGAGTATAAGACTGTCCAAGGTATTGTGTTTTCAAAGGTTCCATATGTGAGTGTCAGAACCAGGAATAAACTCTAGTTCCCTGATTCTAGACCCATACTCTTTCATGGAGTCTCCATATAACACTGCCTTCATGCATTCTGCTTACTACTTGCAACTAGACTAGCATAAGATCTTTGGGACCTCTGTAAGAAAATCTTCTTAGGCAGAGCAGGTTCAAGAGAGAGAAACCTTGTACAGAATCTCATCCTATTGTATTAAAGCAAGGTTCTGGTAAAGAAAGGGCTCCTTGGTATATACACTCCACTAAGTGCAGAAAGAGACTCTACTCTCCAGATACTCTCCAATATATAGTGAAGGTGTCCATAAGGAGCTCACAGTCTTCCTTAGAAGGGCATTAGAGTGTTAAACAAGAAAATACATAATCAACAGATAAATTGTAGGTAGATAAATTGTAGGTACAGATTTAAGTATTCATATGATTGGAATAGATGGGGAGAGCTTCATAGGAGCCTTATGATAAGCCTTGATTGAATATTAGGGCTGAAAGACAAGTTAACTATAATCAGGAAAAAATAAGTATAAAATAGAAGAATACAAGTGGATTATAGCCAAAGACTTTTCTGGTGAAGGTAAGAGTAGAAGACACTGTTGGCTCACTGTGGTGGGATTACTAGGCTGCAAACTTCAAGGAGGGACTTTTCTGTTCATTACTGCATCCTCATTTCCTTGAAGGAGCCAAGAGCAAAGCAGCTCAATAAATATTTGTTGTTTCTTGAGACTTACAATACAGACAATTGAATCTGAATATTTGCCCTAGAGCTAACAGGAAACCTTCACAGATTCTAGCAAGAACACAATCACTTGAGAATTTTCTAAGGTGCCTTTCTTAGTTCATTTTCTGACACTGAAATGAGATATCACAGAATGAGTAATTAGAAACAACAGAAGTTTATTTAGCTCATAGTTCTAAAGGCTGGGCAGTCCAAGAGCATGGCATTGGCATCTGGCCCTCATTTCAGCTGCATAATAATATGGTAGAAGGGTAAGCAAGCACCCATAGGACACGCAGGAAATCAGGCAGAACTAATCCTTTTAATCAGGAATCCACTCCCAATGATAATGTCATTAATTTATTCATGAGGGCAGAACCCTTATGACATAATTACCTCTTAAAGGTCCCAACTCTCAATACTATTATAGTGGCAAATTTTGACATGAGTTTGGGAGGTGGCATTCAAATCATAGCAGTACATTTAGCATTTTTTCTACTTTTATTCTGTATCCAGTCTTCATTCTACACCCTTATTCTTTCTGAGGATATCTCAAAATAAGTAGGGCAAACTGCAGTTCCAGAACATGAAATAAGGATGAAAAATAATGAAAGCAGCACTCATTTTTGTTTCTTTGGCTATCATCAGAATTAAACTTTACCATGTTATTTATTTTAATTCTTGTGGTTTGAAAATCCATATTTACATTCATTGCATAGTTGATGAGACTATAAATTGATATACATTTCTGGAAGGCAATTTGGCAACATACATCAAAAATCTGAAGAGTGTTCATTCCCTTTGACCTGGTACCTCTTAATTCCAAGAACCTACCCTAAGTAAATAAAAATGTGGGCAAAAATTTAACTAGAAGGCTATTCATTGCAGTGGTATTCAGAATTTTTAAAACAAACTAGTAATGCATTGAATGTCTGAACATTTTGTGAATGTTTAAGTAAACTTTATATTGTTCAACTGAGAAAATATCTGTTGCAAAATATTTAATGACATGAAAAAATGCAAACACATACCCAACTATATTGGAGAAAGTCTGGAAGAAATTATGCCAAAATAGTAAAAGGGAGTTTTCTCCAAGTGGTGTAATTATTAATAATTTATATGTATTTTTGAATCAGAGGACAAACTATATTTCATGAGTTTACTTTTTAATCTACATTTGATCTTATCTTTTCATCCTTTATGCAGAGGAAAAGGAAAAAAGCAGGAGGGGAAAGAGAAATAGAGGTGAGAATAAAGTCAATGCAAGGGAGGAACATACCAGCATGCCTAGATACCTTAAACCCATTCCTGGAATAGTCCTGTAAATTCTTCCCTTATTTGACATTCTTGCCCTAGTAAGGCTATACATGCAAATAGCAAGAGAAAACAAAAGGCAAAAAAATGTTCAAATCATGTGACTGTTTTCCAATGTCCCAAGGAAGAATGAGAACAGTGTGTACAGCTCTAAACCTGTGAATCTCCTATAATCCTAGTCTGAATGTCGATTATTCCATTTCCTGCATGTAAAATTGTTCCAAAATTTGAGACCACAAATGAAGGAAGTGGAATTTAGAAAGTTTGTGTATTTACTCTATTTCCTCTCAACTTATGATGATGGAGAGTATTAGGAAATAGGGCTACTAACCTCAAGAGCACTTCTTTGCTGGCTAACTTTCTGTTGATGTCATCCAAAGTAATGTCTGGATAACAGAGGGGAGGGTGGTTCTTTTATGAACTCTGTGCCCTATGGCTCATAGCCTTTCCCCTTTATTTCTTCGTTGCTTCCTTACTCTGCCCTATGTCAATTGCTCACACTGACTGCTGTCAGCCAGTTGGAGCGTAAAACTGCTAAAGAGCATAGCAATTTCAGGGCATAAACTATACACAGATTACTTAAATTGCAGGTACACAGGCTTATTATTTAAATTAGCTAGACAAAGCTTACTTTTAAATTAGGTCTTTAAAGAGGCTGTTGCTCTATATTTTTCTCCAAGCCTAGACAGCTCACATATTTGGCCTTCCTTTTTCCTGACTGACCAGCAGGTCACCCCTTAGAGCTAAGGAAATACTTCACCTTCTTTAAGTACTTCAGAACTATGAAGCATATAGTATTTATTTTCCAACTATCAATAAAAGTGATGTTTTGTTTAAAATTTTCATAATATAAAAATTTGAGGTAAAAACAAAATCCCCCATGATCCTTCCATCCATATCCAATCACTTTGGTTTAGACATGTACTTTATATGTATGTATTTTAAAAACCCAAATTGGATTTATGTTGTAAAAAAGTTTTAGGTATGATTTTTTTGCACCTGGTAATATATTTTGAGCATTTTCCTATGCCAACATCTTTCAAAATGGCGTGGTATCACATGGGTATAACATAATGATTTGACTAACTCTTGGTGATTCTTTCAAATTTTTGTTATGAATAAATAATGCTTGGATGAGCATTTGTTCTATAAATTGATTTGGTTTATTTCCTCAGAATACATTCCTAAAAGTATGATTAGAAACAAAAGTGATTATTATTTTGAGGTTTAAGATATATTGCTAAATTATCCAAAATTATGTCATTTCACACTGTCCACAGACACATATCAGATCAGAGTACCTTGATAACTCTTGATATGTGACAGATCTGGCACAATATTTTCCATAAGGTTTGGGAATTCTGACCTTGAAACAAATGTGTAAGAATCTTACTATTTACATCCCACATTTACTGCAATATACTACCCATAATCACAAAGATTTTCTATAGATCTCTATGGAAAATGACTTTTTGATATGGCCATGAAGTAAAATTAGTGGTTTTGTTATCCAGTTATGTCTTAGTAACATTGCTTTGTAATGCCATTTACATCCTAAGTCTCACCAGAATTTAATAAAAATTAGAGTAAATGACCATGTGAAAACCTTTACTAATGGCTTCTGTGATTTCAGATGCCCAGACAGACCACCAAATAAATGTAAAGTATAATCCCCTAATGTCCGATGTATTAGGTTTCATAACTTCAGTCTATTGCTGTGAATGCTATATAGGAGAAGACTAACATTTCTTAAGTGGTAACATTAGTAAGAAAAATGTGTGCTCCTCAATTACATGCATAATCCCATTTAATCCTCATAAGGTTTTGAGGTGGAAATTTTTAGTATGCTATTTTCCTGATGAGGAAACTGAGGCTTAGAGAGGCTAAGTAATTCTACTTCAGTCACAAAAATTACAGAACAGTAGGTCTGTCTGATGCCACAGCTAGAGCTCCTTCCATTTCACTACATGAAATTCAGAATGGCTAAGTGAAAATAGTGGTATTTCTTAGGATCAATAATTTACATTTTCCTTCCTAACATATTGTTTGGGTCTGTATTCAGGCAAAAAGCATCTGCCACGTACCATTAATAACCCAGGAATATTCTGAAGATGAACTCATAAGAGACTGCCAAGTACATTAGAAGCCTAAATATAGCTGGGTAATAACACAAAACACCTATCCAAAATATATTAAAGCTGCTTTTATAAGGCAGAATGACTTACACCCAGTGATTCAAATTTCCATGTTTTCTATTCATCTATTTTTAGAAATGCATGTGCTTATTTTACAACATTGAGAAAATATTTGTTGTAACTCTTGTCAATTTCTAAGAATTCCACATAAATATCTGAGAGGAGAATTAGACTATCTCTAAGTCATGGCACAAGATTTCATATATGAAATCAGAACTAATCTAATATATGAATTACCTTGTTTCATTCAGAGCATCTCTATCCTCCTATAAGGAGCGGTTTGCTTTTCTTTCTACTTTTAATTTTTTTTTTTTGTAGTTGTAGATGGACAGCATGCCTTTATTTTATTTGTTTATTTTTATGTGGTGCTGAGGTTGGAACCCAGTGTCTCATGCCTACTGGGCAAGCGCTCTGCCACTGAGCTACAGCCCCTTTTCAATTGTTTGGTTTTTATTTCTTTGATAAATTATTAACTACTTGTATAAGAATCCTGTAAACATTTGGGAAGCAATCTCGGAGACAATTCTTTTTTTTTTTTTAGAGACAATTCTTTTTGTTCACAGGAGTCATCTTGACGGCACTAAACCTGTTGGAATTTACAAGATAGCAGCCTAGTTACAAAACTGGTATTGTCCTAGATAAGCTCATGCAACACACCTGTAAGGCAATTTATGATTATCCCTCCAAGTCAAAGTTTCTCAACCTTGGTGTTATTGACAATTTGGGCCAGATGACTTGAGGTTTTTTTTTGGTTTTTTTTTTTGCTTTATTGAGGTGTAATTGACAAAAAATGTATATATTTAAGTGTACAACGAGATGATCTGATACTCATATATGTTGTGAAATGGTCACTACAATCAAGTTAATTAACACATCCATCACCTTACATAATGTTATTACGGTTTGAATGTTTACCCCCAAAGCTCATGTGTTGGAAATATAATCCCCAATGTAACAGTATTGAGAGGTGGAACCTTAAAGAAACAGTCATAAGGGCTCTGCCCTCATGAATGAACTAAATATCATTATTGTAGGAGTTGGCTCTTTATAAAAGGATGGGTTCAAATCCCCTGCCATCTCTCTTGCCTACAGGATGCCTTCTACCATGATATGACACAGAAAGGTCCTTACCAAATACCAGTCCCTCAATCTTGAATTTTCCAGTCTCTGGATCTATGATCCAAAAAAGTTCTTCCTGTTGTAAACTGCCCAGTCTATGATATTTTGTTATATTATCACAAGACATACTAAGAAAAACCAAGAAGTAGACCTGTTTTTATAAAAAGCTACAGAGGTAGAAAAAGCTTTAGATCTTGTACTGGGTAAAGGCATGAATAGTTAGGAGGAGCAGTCTTCAGAAAGTTTTATATTTCTGTGAACAGAATGTTAAAGGTGATTCTGGGAAAGGCTCAGAAGAAAAGAGCTCAAGAGAAATTCTGAAGTTTCTGAGATTACTTAAGTCATCATGATTAGAATGTTGGTAGAAATATGGATAGTAAAGGCCATTCTGATAAGGTCTCAGATGAAAATAAGGAATACCTCATTGGAAACTGTAGTAAAGGCCATCCTTGTTATAATTTGGCAAAGAATTTGAACTATGTCCATGCCCTGGGGCTTTATGGAAGGTGAAAGTTAAGAATGATGAACTGGGATATCTAGCAGAAGAAATTTCTGAGAAAAACACTGGAGCTGTGTGGCTACCTTTAATCACTTACAGTAATATCCAGGAGGAGAGAAATGATTTAAAACATAAAATTTATAATTAAGGGAAGCATAATGGAAATATTTGGAAAATTCACAGCTAGATGTAAACATGCAAGAGGGTACAGCCAAGCAGCTCTGTGATGAAGGGATTAGCATGGCTAGAAAGGAGCCAGGTGCTAATCACCAAGAAAATGGGAGAATGACCCCACAGACATTTCAGATATCTTTAAGGCAAACTAGGACTTTAAGGGTAAGGACTCCATGGGACCCTGGCATTTAGTGCCCAGAGCCAAGTCAGGTCTCTGCTATAGGCATCCCAGCACAGTGCTCCTTTACCACCCCAACCTTGGCTCAAGCAGGCCCAGTTATGGCTTGAACACCATTCTGGAGGATTCAGGCAATAAGCCTTGGCAGTGTCCATGTAGTACTAATTACCTAAGCTGTAGTATTAGTGCTATATGGACACCCCATGGCTGCCTCCACTTAAATTTCATAGGATATAGCAGAAGCCTGCTCCAGGGCTTCTGTCCCCACCCACTAGGACACTGCTTAGCAGAGCCATGGAATGGGGCCACCCCTGAATCCCCAGATCTTTAGAACTACCTGTGTACAACTCTAGTCTCAGAGAACTGCAGGCACAAAACTCCACACTGTGAGAGTTACTGCATGAACGAAGCCCAGCAAAACAACAGGGATGGGTGTGCCTGAGACTTTGGGGGACTCAACCTCTACCCCAGCATGTCCTGGAGGTACCACATGAAGTGAGAAATTATTCTGCAGCTTGAAGGTTAGATGTTTTTGTCGTTGTTGTTGTTGTTGGATTTCAGAATTAACTTGGGGCCTGTTACTCCTTTCTTCTTACCTACTTCATCCTTTTGGAATGGGAATATTTATCCTATGCATGTATTTTAGGAGCAGGTAACTTTTGATTTTACAGGCTCACAGTTGGTGGGGAATTTGCCTCAGGATACATTGTGCCTTGAGTGTTACCCATATGTGATTCAGATGGGATTCTGAAATTTAGACTTTGGACTTGATGCTGGAACATGTTAAGCTTTTGAGGGCTAATGGGATTGAATAAATATATTTTTCATGTGAGAAGGACAGAAATATGGGGGACCAGAAGTAGAATGCTGTGGTTTGAATGTGGCTTCCAAAGTTGATATGTTGAAAACTTAATCCCCAGTACAACAGTGCTGAGAGGTAGGACCTTCAAAGGTGATTACATCATGAATGGATTAATGTCCCTATTATGAAGATTAGTCTTTTAAAGGAAGAGTTTGGCCCCTTGCCCTGTCTTGTCCATGTGATGACTTCTGTCATGTATAGGGTAACAAAGCCCTCACCAGATGTTGGCCCTCAATTTTGGATTTCCCAATCCCCAAATCTACAAGATAATAATTTTTTATTCATTAAAAATTACTCAGTTTGTGATATTTTGCCATAATGACACAAAAAGACATGCATCTAGTTAACTTTTTTGATAAGAACAGCAAATTTAAAATATATAATATAGTATTGTTGACTATAGTCAATAATGTTGTACATTAGATCCTCAGCACTACTCATTTTATAGTACATTTTAAATTATATACTATTATTATATTATTACATTATAATATAATGTATTTTATATTACATTATTATATATATTATTTATTTATAATACTATTCATTTTATAAACTGAAAGTTTGTGCCCTTGACCAATATTTTCTCATTTTCTGAAAACCCTCACCTCCTGGCAAACACCATTTTGTGGAGGGAATTCCTGTGCACTGTAGGATGCTCAGCAGTATCTCTAGTTTCTGCCAGAAGATACCAGTAGCACCATGACCATCAAGTTTTGACCATCAAAAATGTCTTCAGACATTAGTAAATCTGCCTGGAAGTAGGGGGTGATGGACAAAATCTCCCCTGAGAACTAACAATATAATTAAAGGTCCCCAACATTTTGTAATGAGTGAGGTGTGCTTCCAGTTTCCATTCTAAGTCATAATTAACTGTTTTTTTTAACCAACATTCTTTTGTATGAGATTAAGCAAGTTAATAAGCCATTGTAATCCTCAATTTTCTCTCCTTAAATGGACAAAAATTAATCTCTCTCCTAACAGAATGTTTTACAAACAATCAGAAAAGGTATGTTTGAACAATGAGATAGCATACATATCTGAAATATATTGGAACGGTTAAGAATTTATATTCCACAATACTACGTGTTTTCATGTGAATCTCAGTTCTGCCACTTAATAGGTGAGTGACTTTGGACAAGTTCCTTAAGCACTCTGTCTGTGTTTCCTCATCTGTAAAATGGGAACAATAACTTAGTACTTGTTTTACCAGATTGTTGTGAGGATTCAAAGAAAGAATGTAAATAAAGTACCCATCAGGACAAAAGGAAAAGCACACCCAAATGGTGCCTCCCATCATGTAAACAACAAAGAAAAACCTTTGGAAAGCTGTTTGACTAGTTTTTTTTTTTTTTTCACCTTGGTGTTTTGATTTGAGAAATACAAAAAAAAAAAAAAAAGGTGTTACTAAGTCTATTTTATGAGTTCAACCATAGAAATAACTTTCCTGAACAACTTGCTCATGATCGTCCCTAACTAAAATTTAGCTTTCTTATTTGTACCAGAGAAATAATTTCCTGAATTTTTAATCTATGCATGTTTATCAAGTAGGCTAAGACAATGTTGGAACTGACTGAAGCTGCCCAAAGAACTTGTACTTCATATGCATTCATGCTCCCGGAACTAGAGAGCCCCAGCCACTCTGGAACCACTACAAGGATTATTCAAAGCTTGTAAGGTAAGAGACAGTGCAGCAGAAGCTGACTGGCCTTTTGCCAGTAAAATCATGTTAGACCTGTTTGGTTCATGTGTGATTGAACTGACTTATGACAAAACATACAATTATGAAACCAAATGTTGACATTTTCAGGACCACCGAGAAAAATACAATTGAATTAAAATATCAAAGTCCAAACTCAGGTATTTCCCCATTGAATCACAACAAATTAAATATCTAAGATCCAACCACAAAGTGGGCAGTTATGTATCTGAAGGGAAAATAAGGAAATTTGTTTCAATGTACATAGAGATTTGGCAGTCAAAAGTTTGGTTTCAAATATCTCCTTTATATTCAGCTCCTCCCTTTAATTCTCTTTTATAAAGGCACCACATCTAAGCTCCCATGAAGACTTTGAAAATAATGTGAGAACATTGTGTTCCTGTCTCACCTTCCATAAGTCACCTTCTCTTTGCAGTATCTGTATTAAGGCAACCAAGCACTTCAGTGCTATAAGAAAGAGACGTGTTATACTGGAAAACAGGAGGAGACCTATACTGAACCTTTGACAATAGACTCTTGCACAGACCATGAAACCCAAAAACTTCTACTGACTAATATAACAATTGCAACTAAGAACCTGAGATAGTTCTCTGGCATTTGCTTTCTTGCCAGCCTGCATCAAATTTGTCCAAGTTTTAGTTTTAGTATAGGTCTGTAACTATTTACCCAAGATTGAATTAAAACTTCATGATGTTCCTATGTTTCTTTCCACATTACTCTCACTCTCAAGAAATGAAAACCATAAAGCAGAAAATCAGAATCATTAATAATCCCACCCAATAGAACATAAGACTTTGGTATAAAAGTAATTTAGGAGTTTTCTATATGAAGATGTGCATTTTAAACAAACAAAGAGGAACATTTGACATATTCTTTTAACAAGTGTTTTTCTTTATCGTGTGTGTTTGTGTGTGTGTGTGTGTGTGTGTGTGTATGTGTGTGTTTTCAACATACAGGGGACAACACAGATTGTAAGTATATAGCTCAATGAATTTTCACAAAGTAAAAATGTTCTATGTATTCCTCACTCAGGTCAAGAAATAAAATACAACTGGTACTCGAGTGCTCTGTACATCCTCCCAGCAACTATCCAAACATAAGGTAAAACACTACCCTGACTTCTTTCATTGCCCACTACTTTTATTTTCTGAACTTTGTATAAATGGAATTATAGGGTATGCACTTGTTTTTATATCTAGCTTCTTTCATGTCTCATTATATTTATAGGGTTCATCCAAGCAGTTGCACAGAAGTCCATTGTATGAATATACAACAAGATATTTATTCATTCTAAACTTGATGAGTATTTGGTCTGTTTCTAGTTCTTGACTATTATGAATAATGCTATTAAATGCATTCTTGTATGTATCTTTGGTGCATTTATGTTCATATTTGTCTTACAAATGCTGGATTGCAAACTACATTGGCTTCAGTATAGCATGTCAGTTTTCCACAGTGTTATATAAATTTACTCTCCCACCAGCAGTTCATGGGCGTCCCAGATGTTTTACACCCTTACCAATACTTGTAGTTATCTGCCTTTTTCATTTTGGCCTTTTGAATGGGTGTGTATTTATTTCTGTGTGTTTTTAATTGGCAATTTCCTGATGATTGATGATGCTGAGGCACTTTTCATATGTTCATTGGCTATTTGGATATTCTCTCTTTAAAAGTATCTGGTCAGCTATATTATTCATTTGTCTACTACAATGTCTTTGTTGATTTATAGGAGTTCTTTAGGTATTTTGGTCACTCCAGGTCGTATTTTTATAAACACCTTTTTATATATAATTTTTTTTCATTCTTTTAATGTTTTTGCTTAACAGAAATTCTTAATGTTCAGTCTTATAGCATCATTTTATTAATCATTTAAGAATTTATTTTTTAATAAATTAATTTATTTTTCTAAAGTCAGTAACATGTTCTCCTATATTCTTTTCTAAATGTTTGTTTTATCTTTTACATTTAGATCTGCAGTCTGTCTGGAATTAATTTGTATGTGCTATAATATAGGAATGAGATTTCCTTTTATTTTTATATTTGTTTTTAATTTATTTTTAGTAGTTCATCATAGATATACATAATATTGGGGTTAATTTTAATATAATTTATACAAACATGGAACATAATTTGTTCCAATTCAGTAACAAATCCAGCATAATTATTGAAAAGGTCATCTTTTTCTGATATACTTCAGTGCCAGTTTTTATCATAAATTAAGTAAACATATATCCATCAGTTTCTGAAGTCTCTATTCTTTCCCATTGCTCTATTTATCTAATTATGTGTATTGATCCATTATATATTTCATTTTTCCTAGGTATTTGACATTTTTCTGGTATTGTAAATGTTTTCTTTAAAATTTTCATTTTTATGATTTTTCTGGCATACATAAAATTTTAGATTTGATTTTGTATTCTACAACACTGAAAATTCATGTTTTAATTTCAATAGCTTATTTATATATAATTTTGGATTTTCTAAATACAGAGTCTCACCTGTGAATAAAGACAGTTTGAATTCTTTCTTTCCAATCTTTACACCATTTTTTCCCTGCCTTGTTGCACTGGCTAGGACTTCTAGTACAACAATCAAGGGAAGAATTAACATTGGGCATCCAATTGTAGATGCATATGGAGGGGGTCTCTCAACATTCCACTGTTTCCAGTAAGCTTTGTTATTGTTTTTTATTCTTTTTAGTAATATATAACATTAGGATACATTTGACATAATCACAAAAGTGTGGAATATATTTTGCTCTAATTCAGTCCCTAGAACTTCCTCCTTCCCCTCTCTCTTTCTTCTCCCCTCCCTCTACTATACTCTAGTGATCTTTCTTCAATTTATTTATAGTTTTTTATTTAAATAGTGTCTTGTGAATATACGTATTGTTGGGATTCACTGTACTAATTCATGTATGTACATACAAAATTTTTGTCAGATTCATTCCACTGTTCTTTTTTCCCATTTCTCCTTCCTCCTCCTCAATCCTCTTCATCTACTCTTCTAGTACACTTTTTGATTAAACAATGAGTTTACCAGATTAAGCAATTTCTCCTCTCAGTTTGCTCAAAGTTTTAACATTTTAATTTTGAATGGATATTGGATTTTATCAATTTTTTTCTTCATCTAGTGAGGTAAAATATAAATATGGCCTTGATTCTGTCAATGTGAATTATATTCACTGATTTACAAAAATTAAACCACCCTTTCCTTTCTGAAAGAAATCTACATTTTAAAAATATAATATCCTTTGTAATATAGCATTATATTTTATTTGATAATATGTTATGATTTTCCATTGTAGATTCTTTTGAAAAATTCTAAAATATAACGTGAGAGTTCTAACCCTGTCAACAATAATGGATCTACATCATCAAGTTTAATGAATGAATTCTTTCCCTTAATGTTGTACCATGCTTTGAACTCATTGAATATTTAAGTTGTTTTCAAATTTTTTCATCATAAACAGCATTATGCTGAATATCTTTGTGTATATATATTTGACATTTACCTATTTCCACAACACTATCTTCTTGATGTCACTTGAACTCACAATAGCTTAGTGAAGTATCAATTGTCAAGAAGTAAACACCCAGACTTCCTGGTTGCTTTTGGTAGATCTCCCCAGTAGCAGAAATTCCCTAATGTATAATTGAGAGCTTGTTATTATGGATCTGATAGTGGATTGATAACTGTTTGAAAAACAATAGTATCTGAGAAGAAAAAAAAATCAACTCCTTAGTGCTCAAATAGAAAATAATGTGGGAAAATTCTTTGTGAAACAATTGAACATGGTCTTAGGAAAACTATCATAATAACAAGAACAAGCAAATGAATTCATAAATACTAAGTTCACTATCCAATCTATTGCCATGTAATATTAAATAGAATAGTTCTTGTTGTAACCTTGAGATTTTTCACCAATAAAATAAAAATATATTAATATTAGAGGATTGCTAAGAGGATAGAATGAACAGATCCTACTACTGCATCTTTACCAAATGGACATTTTATAAATGACAGTTCTTTTAATATCTTTTTCATATACAGTCCGTTTTTTTAAAAAAAGGAAATATTGTCTATAAAAGACATGTTAGTTTTTTTATTGAAGAGACTCAGAATTATTCTCCTTTCCTACATCAAGATTACTTAATAACAGGTATTTCTCTAATATGTGAAAACAAATACAATGCTTTCCATCCTTAAAAACTGCCAGGGTAGGAGGACAGATCAATATTATTATGGATATCATTTATTTTACATGATCATCAAAGTGCATATGTAAATTTCTGTTTGTATGATTTTTTAACTTGTCATGCAAGGCTGAAAAGTTAGGGTGATTTCCTAGTTTAGAGGTGACTAACTAGAATCAGATTAGGTATTTTGTTATGAAATAATTGAGTCATGCTCACAGTTTACGCCTTTTGATCTGAGGGTGATAGTGAAATTAGCAGAAAGCACTTGGGATATAGTACGTTGGTTAATTATTTAAACTTACTGGCACTTTTGTCAGAGATACCTTATCTTTAATGGAAACCATAAGTCTTTAGGGCAACATCCAGTGTGTCCACCTATTGGCACTTCTACTCCTGGTCCTAGCTCTATTGTCTGCAGCTACATGTGTTAGTGTAAACCTTATTAACTATTAAAAACCTTTTAAGTATTGAAAATCAGTACTTATTTCTCAGTGCCCTTTGTAATAAGGATTATTATACAAATTCAGTTTATAGAAGAATAGTAAGTTTATAAAAGCTCAGGTAGAACCTGTTTCCAAGAAAGATCTCATGATATTTGATACTGTAATAAGGGTCAGTCACAGGTTTAACAACCCATATCAATAATCATATGAAACAAGCAGTTTTAAAAAGTGATGAATTTGATCATTTGATAATAACTTTTTGTATATCATCAACATTTGTATATTTGTATAATTTAGAATTTATAAATAAATACTCACATGTCAAAATGCTAGAGTACTGTTGGAGAGGGAAAAGAGACGTTATAAATGCCATAAATGCCCTCCTTCTTTTTAAAAAAAAATTCAAACCTTTGCAAGAGAGTAAAGAATAATTTTGGGTTATGGGAAAACTGCTCAAACATAATGGATATTAGTAATTATGCCCAGCCCTTTGTATCCTCAGATTCCACATCTGTGGATTCATCCAACCTTGGATCAAAAATATTTGAAAAAAATGCATTTTTATTAAATTTGCACAGACTTTTTTTCTTCTAATATTCCCCAAACAATACCACATAATAACTACTTTCATTGCATTTAGATTGTGTTAGGTATTATAAGTCACCTAGAGATGATCTTTAAGGAATACCAGAAGGATGTGCCTAGGCTATATATCAATATCAATATTATGCCACTTTTTATAAAGGACTTGAACACCTACAGATTTTGGTATCCATTGGGGTCCTCGGAATTGATCTCCCAGAGAAACTGAAGAAGAGCTGTACTCTTCTAGATTACAAGAATATTAGAGTTCCAAAAGATCTTTAAAAGCACAAGTTCAGTGCAGTAGGAAGATGGTGGAAGCAAGCTAGGCAGTGAGTCCTGATCTCCTCACAACATACAA
Source organism: Spermophilus citellus (assembly GCF_964194105.1). Taxonomy (NCBI): domain Eukaryota; kingdom Metazoa; phylum Chordata; class Mammalia; order Rodentia; family Sciuridae; genus Spermophilus; species Spermophilus citellus. Next base: position 113,943,436 of record NC_138190.1, on the reverse strand, counting down.
AGAAGGCAGTGAATGAAAGCAAAATTGCGAGGTGGGTGACAAAATAAATACTCTATTCAATATTACATAATCTGAGACCTGGAGAGACTAGAAGATAGGTTACGAGAGCAAAAAGCAGAGTGCCCTGACCCTGAACCCAAACCTGTGGATGACAAGGATGTAATGGCAACAGAGAGAGAAAGGTAGGGGATGGACAATTTCTTAAGCCCACCTACTTAAAAACTGTTGGAATGGCAGACAAAATTTAAAGTGTAACAGAAATATTCTTAAAACAGCACAAATAACTTAAAACCAAATTGTGAAAAGAAAACTGAGCTGGGGGGCCTACAGCCATCTTATGGAGTCCTCAGCCTACCAGTCACCCCCTTAAATCAGTGTGGCATCTTTCCACAACAAGACAGATGCAAATTAAGCCACAGGCAAGTCCCCTGCAATGGGACCTCTTAAGAATCTGGCCAGAAAGAATTTCTAGAAGGACCACAGCTAGCTGAAAATTGCTGAAACTCTCTCCATCCCACCTCCACCTCTAACAAGTAGAAGGAATAGGCTGGTGGCAATCTGTGCCAGGAAGTGCCCCTAGCCCCGCTAAGCTCTGCACAGCAGCTGCTGACTGAATTCAGACAAAACAACAACAAAGCAGCTTTGGTCCCCCAAAAGAAAGTGGATTCACCAGGCCCCTGTCACTGACACTGGGGGAAGCACCATAGGAAGCTCAGGGATAGCCCCCAGACCATGGGCATACCAGAAGGAAGCTGCCTGAATATCCAGTGTTATGGAAAACTATCAGGAAATTACCAGAATCTACACAGCAGGAAGGGGCTGATACTCAGCCTTAAAAGGTGCACAGACTAAGCTGTGATCACCACTGGCAAGTGACAAAGCATTGTTGGATACTCGCAGGACCTTGCATCAGACTTGCTAAGTACAGGGTATCAACATCCACCATTCACAACCTGGGGCAGTGGAAACCAAAAATCAACAAATGGAATGGCATCAAATTAAAAAGCTCCCTCACAGCAAAGAAAATACTCAAGACCATGAAAAGAGAGCCAACAGAAAGGAAGAAAATCTATGCCACCTGCACCTCAGATAGGGCATTAATATCCAGGCTATGCAAAGACCTCAAAAAACACCACCAACAACAAAAAAAAAATCCACACAACCCAATCAATAAATCGGCAAAGAAATTAAACAGACATTTCTCAAAAGAAGAAATACAAATGACCAAAAAATATATGAAAAAAATGTTCAACATCTCTAGCAATTAGAAAAATGCAAATTAAAATTGCACTGAGAATTCACTTCACTCCAACCAGAATGGCAATTATCAAGAATATAAGTAACATGGGCTGGGGCTGTAGCTCAGTGGTAGAACACCCACCTCACACATGTGAGGCACTGGGTTTGATCCTCAGCACCACATAAAAATAAATAAATAAAGATATTGTGTCCAAGTACAAATAAAATATATATATATATATATATATATATATATATATAAAATAAAATAAATATAATAAATAAAAATAAATAAAGTAAAGGTATTGTTTTTTAAAAAAAACAATATAAGTAACAATAAATGTTGGCAAGGATATGGGGAAAGAATACACTCATACATTGTTGGTGGGACTACAAATTGGTGCAACTACCTGGAAAGTAGGGTGGCAATTCTTCAAAAACTAGGAATGGAACTACCATATGATCCAGCTATCCCCTTTATCTGAAAAAATCTTTCCTCTTTTGACCTCCATATTTTGATTCATAATCATTCTTAATTTTCCTCTCCTTATTTTTGTGTCTCCCTCATATAGCCAAAATACTTCTGGCACTTAAAATGTTAGTATCTTCCATTAGAATGTAAGTCTTAGGAGGGCAGGGGCATATTTTTTCACAACTTTATTTCCTAGAGCCTAACAGATTAATGCTTAATAAATGCATGTCAATTATCTGAATGAATGAGTTCATTCATCCATCTACTTGGATGAATAAATCACTGGCTGGAAAGTGCATCTGCACCTCTTCAATTTCTAAGCCTACCACATTAAATTTGGCTCATATTGTCTCTGGCTTGGATCATTGGGCCAATCTTCTAATTTGCTTTTCCACCTCTGGGTCTACTTGCCAGAGGACACAGGTGTGAGATGAGTCTTCCTGATGCACAGCTCTGCTTATTTTCACTCTCTTGTTTAAAAACCTCAGTGTATCTGCATTCTCATCCAAATAAACTAAAATGCCTTAGGAGGTGTTCCAGGACATTCACTTTGTCTATTTTTCTTTGTCTATTCTCTTAGCCTCTGGTTCCCAAATGTGAGTTCATATAAAAACCATCTGGAGACATACAAAGTACTGATGCTTGGGGTTCACCACAAACCAATTAAATTGGAATCTCTGGGTTGGCACCAGCATCTGTTTTTGTGAAAGCACCTCAGGCGATTGTAATATACAGTTAGGCTTGAGAACTCTAAACCAACTGCACCATTTTTTCCCCTAAATTTGGCCTATACTTCTTTTATTCTTTGCCCTTGCTTATACTTTTTCTTTGACAGATACTCTCTGTGGTCATATGCAACATTTTTGAGGTTCTAAGTAACACAGTAAAATGAAGAAATTTGAAATGTTTGTTTTGACACATTTTGAAAATTATATGCATTCATGTAACCACCACTCAAATAAAAACATTCTTATCAATCCAGAAAGTTTATTACCTTTTCCAGTTAGTTTTACTCCCTCCCATAAGTCACTTTTGGGATCTAACAATATAGATAGTTTTGACTGTTCTTGAATAACATAAAAATTGCAACCATAAAGTATATGTTATATTTTGTCTGATTTCTTTCTCTTAATCATTCAGATTAGTGACAGAGAAGAAGAAATAACCAAAGACAAAAACCTCAGGAATGCCCACTTCAAAGGTCTCAGTAGGTAACATCAAATAAAGCACAAGAACCGGTAAAGTATGATGATGTGAAAGCTAAGAGAGTTTATTAACAGAGTAAAATACAGTATTGAAATCAATTAATAACAAAGACTGCTAATTAGAACAAAAAATCACTAATACCAAAGAAAAGACTGTTAAATTTGAAATTACTAAGTTATTAACAAATCTGCTTCGTATGAATATTTGGGGTAGAATTAAGATTAGAAGAAGTTGAAGAGTGAATGGACTAAAAGGAAGAAGAAAAACATTAAAAATAAATCTCAGTTTCTTCATCTGTAAAATTGCGCAATAATATTGCATTTAATAAGAGGTGGGTATGAGGCTGAAATGATGTTTATAATGTGCTTAGCACAATACCAATAACTCTTATCAGGAATTATTGTTGTTATGGTTGCTGTTCTAAGGTGTTTAAAATAAGAAGATGGGTGGTAGCTTCAGGGACTAGTAAAGCCATATCAGACATTTCATTCTACTTCACTTGTTGTTTTAGCATAGAAGAAGGAGGCACCAATAGAGATGAAGAGATCAAACATGTAAGAGAGGGAGAAGCAAGATCCCAGAGGAAGTAAAAGAAGTAAGAGTGAATGCAGGTAAAGGAAGTGGTACTACCTTTGAAAGGTACTCATTGGGTTTTCTTTTATTGGCTGGGTGGGAAAGAAGAGAGAATATTTGAAGATCTCAAACACTCAGAATAGAAGAAATATAAAGAAGTAGATGAAATAGGGAGGAGAAATAATGAAGGAGTTTACAACACATTGCTTCACTCAAATCATGAAATCATGATCATTTAATTTGAGAGAACCTAGTGGAGCTTATGTGGGAATTTTTTTCAATGAAAAATTGGAAATTGACTCTAAGGGTACCAATAAAATATTAGTTAAAATATAGCCAAGTGGTACTGAAGACCCCATTAAGAATAGTATAAATTTTCATTAAATCATATTAGCTCGGACTTTGACAGTCTTGGAATTCTAAAATGAGAACAGAGTACAGCGGTGGCTACCCAGGGTAGGAACTTAACAAAGAAGTGTGGAATAGCTCAAGCATGTAAAAAATTAATAGGAATTAGCAAAGTGTGGCTGAAATGATTTGCCATGGGGGGTCTATGGAGGAGAGAGGTAAATAAAACCAATAAATATGAAGCACTGGATAAATAGGAAGATTGAATAGATTATAGATCATGATGAGAATTAAAGGAAACATGCAAATTGAATTGATTCGACAAGTGAAAAGGAGTACTTTGTCTAATCCAAAGTACTTCTATTCTTCCTTACCCCCCCCCATTGTATGTTAGCATATCAGAGAGAACATTCAACCTTTGGATTTTTGAACATTGGCTCTTTGACTTAGCATGATAGTCTCCAGATCCTTCCATTTACTGACAAATCTCATAAAGTCTTTCTTCTTTATGTCCAAGTAATATTCCATTGTATGTATACACCACAATTTCTTTAACCATTCATCTGTTGATGGGTATCTAGGTTGATTCCATAGCTTAGCTATTGTGAATTTAGCTGCATTAGAAAAATTGATGTGGCTGAGTCACTATATATATATATATATATATATATATATATATATATATATATATATATGATCTTTGGACATATGCCAATTGTCAAATTGTGGTTCCATTCCAAGTTTTCTGAGGAATCCCTATACTGCTTTCCATAGTTGTTGCAGCAATTTGCAGTCCCACCAGCAATGTATGAGTGTGTACCTTTTTTTTCCCCACATCCTCGCTAACATTTATTGTTGCTTACATTCTTGATAATTGCCATTCTGACTGGAGTGAGATGAAATCTCAGTATAGTGTTAATTTGCATTTCTCTAACTGCTAGAGATGTTAAAATTTTTTCATATACTTGTTGATTGATTGTATTTCTTCTTCTATGAAGTATCTGTTCAGTTCCTTAGCCAACTTATTGATTGGGTTATTTGGGGGTTTTGGTATTAAGTTTTTTGAGTTCTTTATAATGATATAGGTTTTTAAAGTTTATTTACTTTTTAAGGGTGGAACTGTGTTTTAGCAACAGCAAAAATTATCGCTTGTTATTATTTCTTACTGAAGCCCAAGGTGTAGAAAGGTATGTAAATAAGGAACATTGACAACATTTAAGTCCTGAACTGAGCCGTGTTCTTAAAATGAGACTGAAATACTTTTGTGGCTTATAATCGGCTTCCAAGGACAATTACCATAGATGTTATACACATAATTAAACATTCACGTGAGACTGTCTAGTTACTGATGCTTTGTCTTTTAAAAAATCATTTCTTAATAAATGTCTATGTTAACAGATATGCCAATTACCCTGATCTGATCATTACACATTTTGTCTATTTTAAAATATTATTATGTATGAAATGAAAATGAAAAGCCATATTTCTTATTGTTACATCTAGTATACTTACCAGCTTCATTTGGAGCCTGGGAGATAAATTAATGATGAACATTGTCATGCCAGAAGTTTTTTATATTTTGTTGATATAATTGGAAAATCATAGTCCCTCCTATTTTATCATCACCATTATCATTATTCATGAACCCTGTATTTCTCAAACTACTCTATCCTAAGTATGATCATATAGCACAACAGTCACAAAGGACGGTTCTGCCTCTTTCCATTTCATAACAACTCCAACTCCCTCAGACAGTTTCCAAACAGTTCTGGAAATCTACAGTATTTCCCATGAGCTCTATAGCTACCCTATGGCATTCGCCATTCTCCTACCCACAAACATCCTTCCTACTCCAGCTCTCCTTGACGAAGTATCATATCACCACAAATGCCAGGAAGTCACAGCTACACTTCCAAATGCTCACCAAAGGAAAGTATGAAGCTAATGCCTGACAGAGGCACTGCTTCCAGTTCCAGTGTTTAACCATATCTGCCTCAAGTCTGCCACCATTCATTTTTGAAGGAGTTGAAATCCACAAGAGCCCTGGCTCCTGTCACTTTTGAAACCATTAGTATAGTCTATTGTCTTTGCAGGAGCCACTATTAACAACCACTGCTGATGCAGAGCACTCTTATCTACCTAAGAGATTGGAATGAAACAACTCTTTTAGCTGTCATCATCCCCTCAGGCTAAAACTCAGTCAGGATCCCAGGTGGACCTGGCCAGAGGACATCTTGAGTTACAACACATGTACTGTTGAGAAAATATTTTTTCTTCTCACATCATGACACATTGTTCCTTTAACCAAAGAAATGTACCTCTCACCTCTTTTCAGTTTAAGTGTATTCTATCCCAGAGTTTCTTTCAAATTAGCCTCTTACTGGACGCTTTCCAAAGGGTCTGTTGATCTTCCCAGATGTGCATAAATTCTCAGAAAGAAAAAAAAACACAATGCAGGTTTAAGAAAATGTTCCTACTATACATCTAGAAATGGAACATGTGGAAGGAGAAGGGAAGACTTCTGATTATTCATGTATAATGAATTATATATACTTTAAACATAAAACATCAGTTCAAGGATGAATATGATAATATGTACACCCCACCTAAGTACTTTCAAGCTTTGGGGCCAAATTATTAATAGTGATAAAACTGAGACAAGAAAACAAATGAAAATGCATTTATATAAATACATTAAGCTCTCCTTCACTTGTTCTAACTCAGTTTTTATTTAACAATATTCATTGCAAAAGAATATCAGTAATTGCAAAATTTGTCATATTGAATAATCCTTGTCATAATTATATTTACACAAAATCTATAGCTACTATTACTACTAGTAGTTATAGAAGTTAATGATTATTCAACACATACTACTTATCATATACTATGAAGTATGGGGGGATTATTTTATTTCATTCTCAGAAACCTCTAGATAGGTTCTATGATCAACCCCATGTAACAGATGAGAAACTTTCAGCCTAGAAAGAAATAAGTGCCCTTCATAGAGTCACAAAGTTGAAAAACAAAGAAACCAGGAATGAAACCCAGACAATCAGATCTCAAGAGTCTATGCTCATAACAATCTCCTCTTAAAGGTGCTGAGTACTACTCAGGTATGAGATACAGGAGCAGAAGGCTATGACCTCTTATCCTGATGAGCTGGATTGCATGATGTCCACATTTCCACTGGCCTGTTATGGTGGATTATCTTGTTACAGACTGATGATTCCACTCAGGATAACCAGAGGGCATCTAAGAGATGTGAAGACAACTGGAATTTGAGGAACCAATACCTCAGCAAAGGAAAGAACAGGGAAGTAAATCAACACTCTACAAGAAGCTTTTCCCTCTAGGGCATTTGTCTATTCTAGACATAGGGTAAGAGAATAGCAAACAAGGTAGAGGGTTGTGGTTAAGAAGCAAAGAAATTAAGGAAGCTTTTGGAAAACTCACAGAACTAGAAGGGCAAAAATGGAGTTTGGGGCCTTCAAGGGAACCAGAACTTTGAGGACCAACATCTCAGAGAGAAGAGAAGCAAAGAATAATGAGCCAATCATTTTTCTTTTCCACCTTGATGATTTGTAAAATTTACCTGCTGTGCAGAGCAACAGTCTAAGTAAGAAGCTAAGTAGAAAGCTGCAGAAAAGTAAAGCCAAATTTTCAAGTACTTTCTTAAATCTGCATTCCCATAAGATATGAGAGGCACTAGTAAACACAGCTGCTCTCTATTGTGATCCCTAGAGAGCTACACTCTAGGCCTAGGACAAAATACAGGCTGACAGTCAGAAAATACCCTGAAACACAGCCTGGATTCTGTTCAGCCCCTAATTAAATCATAGGGGCCAGTTCTTAAACAGGCTGGCCACCTGAGAATAAGGCAAACCTACTCCAGAGGAAGACATTATACAGAATCTCTATAACTTTTCACACAAAATGTCCAGTTGTTTTTCATGTATAATGTCCAACAATTCTTCATGCATAATGTCCAGCATTCAAGCAGGTAGCAGAGAAATCATCCCTCCCCCCCTCCCCTCAAAAAAAAAAAAACACATCAATTCAGGAAAAGATAAGGAATGATAGAAAAGATTAATGTCTTGATAAATGATAATTAATATAGACTGTATAAAAATTAATAATAAAGTCTTCTGGGCTCAAAAATATAGGGAGAATTAAGATTCATGACAATACCACCAAAGACTGAAGCACATAAATGGATTTAAAATAATGTCAGGTCATAGCATCATCAAGGAAGGGGAAGAAAGTACTAATATATATTAAACTGCATGAAATCAAGAATGAATATTGGAATCTATAGAGCAGTGTTTCTTGGGACCTCTTTACACTCTTAAAAATTATTGAGAATTTTGGTGAACCTCTGTTTTGTAAGTTATGTTGTTCACATTTATCATATTAGAAATTAAAACTGAGAAACTTTTAAAGATATTCATTCACTGACTCATTAAAAGTAACAGTAATAAAATGTTTACCTATGAACCCCAAATCATGCATTTCAATGAAAAATGATTATATTTATTGAAAGAAAACATTTAGCGACAATAATAGCATTGTTTTACATTTTTGTAAAATATTTAAATATCTGGCTTAATACAAAACTCTTTCATCCTCATATCTGGTATTGTATTTAGTCTATTATAATATCACATCTTTGGTAGTTTCTGGAGAATCCCATTGTATATCCACAAAAGAGAGAGAAAAAGTAAACTATATTAATATTATTAAAAACAATTTTTATCTCAGACTCCTTCAAAGACTCCTAGGAACCCCTTGGAGCCTCTGGATATCACTTTAAAAACCACTGTCCTAAAGTAACCACTGAAATAATTTGTACATAGAAAGATAATAGAGGGGCCAGGCCTGATGGTGCACTCCTGTAATCCCAGCAACTTGGGAGGCTGAGGCAGGAGGATTGTGAGTTGAAAGCCAGCCTGAGCAACTTAGTGAGGCCCTAAGCAACTTAGCAAGACTCTGCCTCAAAATAAAATATAAAAAGGGCTGGGGATGTGGCTCAGTGGTTAAGTGCCCCTGGGTTCAATCCCTGGTACCAAAGGAAAAAAGTTACTAAATGGGAATATAGAGAATAATTAATTGTTTTAGTTATACTTAAGGCTAATTTCTCCTTTTATAAATGTCAGAGAAGGGAATATAAACACATGGAAAAAATAGAAAATAATAAGATAGATAGTAAGTGAGTAATTATGTTAAGTATAAATGGACCAAGACACCAATTAAAAGACTAAATTTGATAGTATAGTATAGGTTCTTTAAACATTGTTTGCAAAAAGTATATATTAAATATAAGAACACAAAATGTTAATTAAATATAAGAAAATAGAACAAATATATTATGTAAACACAAACCAAAGAAAGCTAGCATAGCTCTATTAATATCAGACAGATTTTAAGGCAATGTGTTAGTACATTTTCCATTACTATAATGAAATAACTGAGGCTGGATGTCTTACAATAAAAAGTTTATCTGTCTCACAGTTCTATAGGTTCAAGGACATCATGCCTACATCAGCTGGATTCTAGTGAGGACCATGGCAGATGCATCACAATGGCCAGAGCACATATAAGAGTGAAATATCACATGGTAAGACCAAAAGTCAAAGTTACAACAACCTACTCTTGTGAGAACTAGCTCAGGGTTCTATATAAACTACCTTAATCTCTTCAAAGGGCATGACCCAATGACATCAGGACCTCCCACTAGGCCCTGCCTCTTAAAGGTCCCACTACCTTGCCACCACCACCACATGGAGGACCAAGTTACCAACACATGAAACTATAAAAGACAAAATCAAAACATTTTCAAACCGTGTAGGCAAGGAACATTACTAGAGATAAAAGGTACTATAAAATGATGAAGGAATCAACATATTTGGGAGATAAAAAAATTCTAAATTTGTAAACTTCTTATAAAATTGGTTTAAAATATATACAACAAAAATACAGAAGAATTAAAAGAAGATAGAAAACTACTTTTACATTGGAAATAAAATAATAAGACAAATATGTAATAAAGTATTAGAATACAGAAGGACTGAACATCATTAGTAACATACTAGGTCTTATTCACTTTTCTGAACACTGGAAACATGAAAGAAAAAAGCATTCGCCAAAAATTGACCACATGTAGGCTCATAAGGGCATTCTCAACACACTTTGAAGGACTAAAGTCAGATATATAGAAACAACGGATTTTTGTGTTAATTTAGTATCCTGCAACTTTACTGAATTCATTTTTTTTTTAAGTTCTAATGGATATTTGTGAAGTCTTAAGGGTTTTCTACATATAAAATACTGCCATTTGCAAACAGATAATTCCAAACATTGAAATTAATAAAATCACATTAACAATAACATGAAAATAGGATAAAATACATAGGACTTTGTCTGTAAATAAAATACAAATAATCCCTGTAACCAAAAACCATTGACAAACAGACCAAGACAATAGAATGAATACCCTGTAAATAAATGCACAGATCTACTGCCGATTGGTTCTCAATAAAGCTGCTAAAAATGTACATTGGTCAAAGGACAGCCTCTTCGGTAAATGCTGTTGGGAGTATCCATGCACAGAAGATCGAAACTTGACACCTATCTCTCAACCTGTACAAATATCAACTCAAAATTAATCAAAGACTTTAACGTAAGCCTGAAACTCTGAGACTACTAGGGGAAAGCACTGAAAGATATTGATCCATGCAACGATTTTCTGAATAATTCTCCAAAATCACAGGAAACAAAAGCAAAATTTGACAAATGAGATTACATCAAATTACAAAGCTTCTTCACAGCAAAGGATAAAAATCAACAGAGTAAAGAGACAAAGACAACCTATAGAAAGAGGTAAAATATTTGCAAACTATTCATCTGATAGAGGATTAATAGCCACAATATATAAGGAACTCAGAAATTCAACAGCAATAAAACAAATGATTCAATTAGAAAATGGACAAATTATCTAAATGGATATTTTTCAAAAGAAGAAATTCAAAGGGTTAACAAATATATGAAAAAATTCTCAATAATCATCAGGCAAACTCAAATCTACAATGAGATAATATCTCACCCCAGATAAAATGCTCATTACCAAAAAAAAAAAAAAAAGAAAAAAAAAGAAAAGAGTAAAAATATGGTGGGGATGTAGAGGATGTTGGTAATAATGTAAGTTAGTACAGCCATTATGGAAAGCAGCCTAAGTGTCCATCAACATATGAATGGATAAGGAAAATATGGTATATATATACACAGTGGAATAACTAATCAGACATAAAAAAGGATGAGATCCTGTAATTTATGACAACGAATGGAAGTCATTATGTTAATTGAAATACTCCAGGCACAGAAATCCAAGTATCACATGAGCTCACTCATGTGTGGAAGTTTTAAAAAAAAGATCTGGTAGAATATGAGAGTAGAATGATGATTACCAGAGGCTGGGGAGAATAGTGGGGAGAGAAGGATGGGGAATGGTTCATCATGGGTACTAAATTCTCATTAGATAACAACAAGTTCTGGTTTGCTGCTATACAATAGAGAGACTATAGATAATGATAATATTCAAAACACTATTTAAAAGCTAGAAGAAATTATTTTAAATATTTTAATCACAAAGAAATGATAAATGTTTGAAGTAATAGATATTTTCACACTCACTTGAACATTATATATTTATGAAAACATCATATGGAAAAAAAACCCTGCCCTCCCATGTTTTTTGCAGCACTATTCTCAATAGCCAGATATGAAATCAACTAAGATGTTCATTGACAGAAGAATGGATAGAGAAAATGTGGTATATATGCACAAGGGACTATTAGCCATGAAGAAGAACTAAATCCTATCATTTGCACCAAAAAGGATGGAACTGGAGAATATTATGTTAAGGAAATAAGATGGAAACAGAAAGAAATTATTTCATTATCTCTCTCATGTGGAAGCTTAAAAAATCAGTCTGGATATAGAAGAGTAATTGCTAGAAGCTGAGAAAGACAGGATGGAGACATAAAGGGAATACAGATAATGTGTATCAGAACAGGTAGGGAAGGAATATATTCTGGTGCTCCACAGCATAGTGGTGTGACCATAGTTCACAATAAAATATTATGTATTTCAGGAATAACTACAGGATAAAAGCTTGAAATCTATAGAAATGACAAGGAAATGGAAATGGTAATTACCCTGATTTTATCAGTATATACTGCATAAATGTGTCAAATTATTACACTCTATTCCATAAAAACGTACAAGAAGTATTACATGTTAATCAAAAACTTAAAGTAAATGTTTAAAAGATTTGCTAGCTAGCACATACTCATATTAGATACATTATAAGTCAACTCAGGGAATAATTTAAGCAAATATGTGTGCACTTAAGCTTTTGGAATCTATTAGTTATAGACTAACACCAATTCAAAGACCAGCTCATAACTACTCATATTTCATGTGCACTGGTGATCTTAGAGAGTTCATAAATGCAAACTCACAGGTCCCAACACAGTCCTACTATATGAAAGTTCTAGAAATACCACCTAGCACAGTAGATACCTTTAGAGATCATCTGCTACAGTGCTTCTCAAACTTTAATGCACATGTAAATCACCTGGATATCTTGTAAAAATTCAGGCACTGATTCAGTAGGTCTGGAATAGAGACTGGCATTTCCCTCAGGAGAATTATTAAATATTCAAGACGATCTTTTATGTTTTCTGGCACTTTAGAATAGGAACACCTTCAAGTTGGTACATCTCTGAGAAGTATTTTTTCTTTGCCTTGAAGTAAACTTGCTGCTGGGATGTGCCTGGGAGAAAGAACCCAGAAAACTTCTGAGTTAGTACTCTTTATGACCAAAGTTGGCCTGATAAACAAGTAAGTGTAATTTCAGGTACCTCTAAATTATCCAAAGTATGGTACAATTATCTGTATATTCAACTATTTATTCATAGTTTGATCAATAGGAATGCCAAGTCCCCGAGGAAGGTTGTTTGGGTGATTTGGGTACTTAGATAGATGATAGTGTAATTAGCTGAAAGATCAGTGGTTATGGCACAAACCATTATTATTGTCATGATTGTTAGATTTCAACTTTGCTTTATCATTGCCTTTATCATAAACATTCTTGGAAGAGTTCCCCAAACATTTAAGAATGTGGATATCAAGGAAAAACACAAAATATGCTATATGGATAAAATGATGACAGCATGAGAATTTGAAGTGTAACTTTTCAAATTTTAGAATTAGATATTCTCATTACCCAGGCTGACCACACTGTCACACTGGGTAGATCACAGGTCAACAACAAAAATGTTCCCTAATCTAAACATCCCTGTAGATAGCAAGAGAAGCTTCATTATTTGGCTCATGTTATATTGATGTTAGATAACTAAGGCTATCAATTTCCCTAAATGTCTCCATACAAACTAAAAAACCATTCAGCAAGAAATATAATTTCATGTGATAGTTTTTTACCATCTATTAAAGCACCGCAAATACATTCTAAGCAGCCCACATACATAGATTTTAAAATGTATCATTTCCAAGATGAATTAATTCTTCATTATATTGCTATTGTTGTTATGCTCAATATATAACTCACAGTGACATGAAACAAACCAACTCAGCAAAAACTAACAATCATAATACACTTGCAAGAGAAAGTATCACCCTCTTCAATGTTAGCTCATGACACTTTCTAAAACTTAAAAGTGTTTGTGGGTTTGGAAAAATTGTGATTTATGCAAATTCACAGGATCTTTTGCAGGGCAATATTGAGAATATTGTGAAATTTGTTGTGGTGCTCATTCATTGCACAATTGAATATACTAAAAATCCGTTGAATCATTTACTCTAAATGGATGAATTATATATCAATAAAGCTGTTGTTTATGAAAATTATATTAAAATTTCTTCAATCATTTATGTACATACAGTGACAAAATTTCATACTGAAGACACATTTTTCTAAGACATTTTGAAGGTAATTGAGTATAAAAATATTGTGTCTTATCCTCTGCTTGAGACGTAATGAACTTTGAGAAATTAACTTTAAGAAAAATTGTAAGAATTCAAAATCTATATTGGAATAGATGCTTTAATGATTTATATCTCTAGAAGTAAATGATAATATTTGAAGTAGCTGGACTTAAACTAACACACAGCTTTCCGTCAGAATTTTACATTATTTTCATAGAATTTTGGAGTTTAAAAAGAACTTAAAGAAAATCCAACCCAATCCTCTCATTTTACAGAAAAGAAAACTTAGAGGGGTAAAAAAGAGAACTGACTCATTTTAAAGGACAAATTCATGGTAAAATAACAATTTAACACAGGGTTCCTCACTTTAGATCTAAGGCTATTGCTAGGGAATTTAATCTCAGCCACACACAGCATGAAAGCTCCCAATCTACTATGATCATGAGGTCAAACCAAAAATCTGATCTGTGCCCAAATCTCCTACCTTATCTCTTGTCACTCTTCCCTTGCTTACAGTCCTTCAGCCCCTTTGGCCTTGGTTCTCTAACATACCACAGGACATTTGTTTTATTTACTGTTCCCTCTACCTAGAAAGCTCCTCCTCCAGATGAATCTTTGCATATGTGGCTCCTACTTATTCTACAGATCTCTTAAAGTAACCAAATTTTAGAGCAAACATTCCTAAATACCCTATTTAAATTAGCCATCTCCTTCTACCATTAGTCAATCACAGTTCTTGCCAATCCTTTATGGTTCCTTAACCTCATTATCATATTACATTTGCCTGTGCTTTCTAAAAATTAATTTAGCTCTCTTGCCCACCATTAGACTATATTTTGATCAGAGCAGAACTCTCAGTACATAATAATTGCTTGGTGTACATTTGCCATAGGAATGTATAAATTTCCAATATACATCCTGAGTAAGCTCCCCATTGTCTAAATTCTGTAATGCCCTATTTTCATCTTCCAGGAACCAGGGAAAGCCTAGTGAGAATGTAAATCCTGAGTGCCAGAGCTAGGCTGGGTTGCCCCACCTGAGGTATCTAGGAATAAAAAAGATTCAAAGAGGTAAGCTAAACTAAAGTCCTTAGAGGATCAAGCTTGATAAGCAACAGTCAGTGGAAGTCAGACAAATCCAAAGGATAGGAACAACCAAAACTAGGAAGTGATGTCAAGAAGCAGTAGTAGTGGCATAGGAATGGAATGGCAGAAAAGACCAAAGAAATGCATGGTATTTCCTATGTGAATGTTGACAATGTGGTTTCTGCGGCTTAGCTTTATTGGTTGTTTAGTATATGATGTGGGTAGGACTGAAGTAAAACGACAAGGTCAGGACTAAAAAGAACCACCATAATTTTAAAAGATTCGTTTCCCTTCCCAACTTCCACACTGAATTGGCAGTATAAGATTTGGCTGAAATTAATGACAACATTTAGGGTCGTTCTTTGCCTTTGGCAACAGTTTGACAATAAAAGGTCCATAAGGATAAGTAAAATAATTTTTTTATGTCAGCCCTGGAAATGTGCTATTCACATAGTATATGCTGAGTAAATGTTTACTAATTGAATAAATAATTGAATGAATGGGCTGCTATTCAGCAGAGGCAGTGAAGGCAGCACTCTAAAATGAGCAAGGGAGAAATGCAGAATATAAGTTGACTCAATCTTTGGAAAGATTTTTCCTTCTTTAAAGGTCAAGTTATACTCTGTAGTATATTTGGACACTGTATGCTAGCTGACTCACTTGCTGGCCTGCACCATCATTGGGTGTCTGCCCTTCTTTTCCATCTGAGACTCTCTCAATCATTCTATCCAGTTTTCTAGGAGGGTGTGGAACTTCCTCACTAGAAGATATGTTGTTTCCTGGAGAAGGCATAGAGAAATATATTATAAGTGATCCATAGACTAAGCTATAAAAGTAAACATGTGCACAGCAAATACTAAATTTGAAATGGCACAGAGCTTTATAAAGCCATGCCTGTGTTATAATGATGGATTTTTCTCTCCCTCTGCATATCTCTCTCTCTCTCTCTCTCTCTCTCTCTCTCTCTGTCTCATCTTCTCACAAAAACTTAACCATCCTTGCAAGTAATGATGGAGTTAGATTTTCTTATACTCTTAAGACTGAAGGAATTATGAAACAATTTTCAATTTGTTTTCTTAAAACAGATCAGGTGTGGTTCTCTTTTCTTTCCCAAATATACAACGTTTTTATAATGAGTTCAACCATTAAAGGACTGACAGTTTGTGTTGGTTACAAACATTGCTCAAACAACCCCTGTAGGTCTTAGGCCTGGGATGGTAAGAAAGTTCTGGACATATACTAGAGTTGAGAAAGGGGAAGGGAAATGATTTGTTTTATTAAATAGCTACTGTGAAAAATGTTTAAATGCATTATCCAGGCATGATGGTATATGTCTGTAATCCCAGACACTCAAGAGGCTGAAGCAGGAGGATTACAAGTTTGAGGCAAGCCTGGGCAACTTAGTGAGAACCACCTCCCAGCTCAAAATCAAATAAAATGGGCTGGGAGTATAGCTCAGTGGTAGAGCACATGCCTAGCATGGGTGAGGTCATAGGTTCAATTCCCAATATCACAAAAAAGGCCCATATGTATTATCTCACTTAATCTTCACAAATACCCAATTCCATAGGAACCACTGTTATTTCCACTTTACAAATGGAGAAATGAGTGTTCTGAAATGTTCATCTGAGACTTACACTCCAGCCAAGATGGAATACCAAGGACAGGATTTACCTTCTCATCAAAAACAACAACAAAAACAGAATAAATTTTAAAACATTTTAAAGGAACTAGACAGCATTCAGTGAAGTACAGTGATAGCTGAAGAATAAAAAAAAACAATTAAGCTAAGCTCTAGGACTGTCACAATTTACTACTGAATCTTAAAAATATTTTCCAAGATATAGCATAGGGTGGGAAAATTGAAGCAAAAGTCAATGGACTCTTTGCATTGATCAGATAGAGGTCAAAGTCCAGGGAGACTAATGCACCTAGACTTTATAGGACAGTAAATCAAAGGAGAGATATTTATACATAAATATCATACTCCATAGAATATATATCAGTACATGTGCGAAGAAACTAATCAAGACTGAGAAAGAACCATCTGAAAATAATAGAAGAAATAGTACCTGTTCCCACCATCCATATTGAAAAAAAATCTCATAATTCATGAGACATTAGGTAGAGTACACAAAGGGATGCCAAATAGGACTGAGCACTGCTGTAGAACCCCTAGCAAACCATAAAAGCAAGAACAAAAAAGGATCAAAATGGCACCAATGAAATTAACTGCATCATAGAGAAAAGTGCAGGAATATTTGTAGAAATTTTTAAAAAAGCAGCAGCCAAGAAGATGTAATTTCAGTACCTGGCATCAAATTGAAGATTAACAGGCATGCAAAGAGTGAGGAAATATGATCCATAATGACAAGTATAATTAGTTGAAACACTCAAAACGATACACATACTAGAATTAGCTTAGAAACATTGAAACACTATTTTTTTCTTTTTTTTTATTGGATGTTCACAACATTACAAAGCTCTTGACAAATCATATTTCATACATTAGAATCAAGTGGGTTATGAACTCCCATTTTTACCCCAAATACAGATTGCAGAATCACATCGTTACACATCACATTTTTACATACTGCCATATTAGTGACTGTTGTATTCTGCTACCTTTCCTATCCTCTACTATCCCCCCTCCCCTCCCCTCCCATCTTCTCTCTCTACCCCATCTACTGTAATTCATTTCCCTCCATGTTTGTTATCCCATTCCCCTCATAACCTCTTATATGTAATTTTGTATAACAATGAGGGTCTCCCTCCATTTCCATGTGATTTCCCTTTTTTTCTCCCTTTCCCTCCCGCCTCATGTCTCTGTTTAATGTTAATCTTTTCTTCCTGCTCTTCCTCCCTGTTCTGTTCTTAGTTGCTCTCATTATATCAAAGAAGACATTTGGTATTTGTTTTTTAGGGATTGGCTAGCTTCACTAAGCATAATCTGCTCTAGTGCCATCCATTTCCCTGCAAATTCCGTGATTTTTGTCATTTTTTAGTGCTGCGTAATACTCCGTGAATCAGGTGGTATAGCGATACTAGATTTCAAACTATATTACAGAGCAATAGTAATAAAAACAGCATGGTACTGGTACCAGAACAGGCGGGTGGACCAATGGTACAGAATAGAGGACACAGAGACTAATCCACAAAGCTACAACTATCTTATATGTGATACAGGAGCTAAAAACATGCAATGGAGAAAGGATAGCATCTTCAACAAATGGTGTTGGGAAAACTGGAAATCCATATGCAACAAAATGAAACTGAATCCCCTCCTCTCGCCATGCACAAAAGTCAACTCAAAGTGGATAAAGGAGCTAGATATCAAATCAGAGACTCTCCGTCTGATAGAAGAAAAAGTTGGCTCCGATCTACAGATTGTGGGGACGGGCTCAAAATTCCTTAATAGGACACCCATAGCACAAGAGATAATAACAAGAATCAACAAATGGGACTTTCTTAAACTGAAAAGTTTTTTCTCAGCAAGAGAAACAATAAGAGAGGTAAATAGGGAGCCTACATCCTGGGAACAAATTTTTACTCCTCACACTTCAGATAGAGCCCTAATATCCAGAGTATACAAAGAACTCAAAAAATTAGACAATAAGCAAACAAACAACCCAATCAACAAATGGGCCAAGGACATGAACAAACACTTCACAGAGGAGGACATACAATCAATCAACAAGTACATGAAAAATGCTCACCATCTCTAGCAGTCAAGGAAATGCAAATCAAAACCACCCTAAGATACCACCTGACCCCAGTATGATTGGCAGCCATGATGAAGTCAAACAACAACGAGTGCTGGCAAGGATGTGGGGAAAAGGGTACTCTTGTACACTGCTGGTGGGACTGCAAATGGGAAATTTGGAAAGCAGTATGGAGATTCCTGGGAAAGCTGGGAATGGAACCACCATTTGACCCAGCTATTGCCCTTCTCAGACTATTTCCTGAAAACCTTAAAAGAGCACACTACAGGGATACTGCCACATAGATGTTCATAGCAGCACAATTCACAATTGCTAGACTGTGGAATCAACCCAGATGCCCTTCAATAGATGAATGGATGAAACACTATTATAACTGGACTTGTTGTATTTAAAAATTTGAATAGACACATAGATATAAAAAAACCTACATGGAACTTCTAGAGATAAAAACTTAAATATGTGAAATGTAAAGGACATTAGAAGTGATTAGGAACAAATTGTATGTTATAGAAGGAAGATTAGTGAAATTAAAGGCATAGTAATAGAATCTATCTGAAATGAAACACAGAAAAAAAAGAAAAAGAAAGAAATAGGGTTAGAGGAGAATATTATATGTCCCAAGTATACATGGTCATATTCAAAAAAAGAGGGGGGAAAATGAGTGACAAAAAATGGCAAAATATTTTCTGAAAAAAAATTCAAATTTGATAAAAACTATATATGTATTTCTATAAGAAGTTCAATCAACTCCAAGCACAAGAAATATAAGGAAAACTTCACCAATATATATTATAATCAAATTGCCTAAAAGCAATAATAATGAGAAAAATCTTGCCAGACCCTGTGGTGCATGCCTGCAATCTCAGCAGCTTGGGAGTCTGAGGCAGGAGGATTGCAAGTTCAAAACCAGCCTCAGCAAAAGCAAAGCACTAAGCAACTCAGTAAGACCCCATCTCTAAATAAAATACAAAATAGGGCTAGGGATGTGGCTCAGTGGCCGAGTATAACTGAGTTCAATCCCTCCTACCCGCCTCACCTCAAAAGAGAAAAATCTTAAAATCATCCAGAGAGAAAGGACTTGCTACATACAGAGAAGCAACGATAAGGATGACAGCATGTTTAATGTGGGAAGCAATGCAAAAATAATAAAAGCAAGAAAAGAGTTTTGGAGCAACATCTTTAAAGTATTGAAAGGATAACCCTGTGTGCCTAGAATTCTGTATCCGGAAAAATACCTTCCAAAAATAAATAGTTGAAATAATTTATCACTAGAAGCCCCTCATTACAAGAATTGTTAAAGGACTTACTTCAGGCAGAAGAAAAAAACCATATGGAAACATAGATTTACACAAAAGAGTGAAGAACAGCAGAATGGTAATTACATGAGTAGAAAGAGAGACAGAAAAAGATGGATATGAATGATACCTCTGCAAAAGGTAATTAACTGTTAAAACAAAGGTCATAATAAGGTATGGTGAAGTTTAAAACATACATAAAAATAAAATGCATCACAGCTAGAGCATAAAGGCCAGAGAGGAGAAATGAAGGTATAATGCTGTAAGGTCTTATTAATACAACCAAAATAATTGGGGGAAAATTGAACCCAGAGGCACTTTTACCACTGAACTTAACAAAAACTTATCTCAAAATAAAAAATAAAAAGGGCTGGGGATATGCCTCAGTGGTAAAGCACCTTTGGGTTCAATTCCTAGTACCAAAAACAGAGGTGGGAGCTCTAAAAAGAAGGAAAAAATAATAAAGATGAGGCTAACAAAAAAACAAACAATAAAATGACAGACTCAATCTAATGATAGCTATAATCACATTTAATATAAATAATCTAAACATCCTAATTTAAAAGCAGAAATTTCGAGGTGGATTCCAACATGGCGGCGGGCACAGAGAGATCAAGTCCCTGACCTCTTCAGCTGTGCAGGCATAGGGAGTCGTAAATAACCTAAATCTGTTTGCTCAGGATCACTAGGCAATGCTGAGCTGACGTGGATCTGGGGCGAACAGTCTGGGCCTCTCAGAACACACACTGAGCCCAGATCGGCTGAATTCAAGCTCCCGTTTGCCTGCTTCCCGCAGACAAACAGCTGTGACTCAGCACTAATCCATCCGGCTGAAACAAGTGGTCAGCCCTTCTGATCCTATGGAGGTAAATGCCTACCGAGCCTTCATAGGTAGTGGCCACAGGTTGAAAGGGGCTTGGGAGAGACAGTAAGGACCCACCTGTTGCATTGGTCGCCCGGCAAAGGGAAACAAACTGTCGCCATTTGCAAGAGACACCACCATGGCAGAGAACTGACGTCATCAGACTGCGGCGGAGGAGATAACTTCATTGAAACCTGCGGATACAGGTGTGTAATTCCCTAGCCTTCCCTCTCCACACATCGGGGAAACCTTAAGGGCCCCTCCCAGCTCTCCCATAAGGGCCCCTCCCAGCTCTCCCGTGAGCGTGATAGCCAGCCCTAGGGAATCAGAGGTGGCACAGGACCCGCGGTGCGAAACTACCGCACCCACCAGGGCTGACAGCTGAGGTCTCTTGCACCAGCTACCGGGGGTGTGGCTACTGGAGGGCAAGTAAAATTCGCTGAGGATTCTCAGCCCCAAGCTCTACAAACTTAGGGTCTGAGGGAATGGCAAACTGGGAGAGTGTGCCCAGTCGTTCATGAAAACAGGGCTCCCGGGAGCAGCAGACCTGGCGTGTAGCCAGTATTGTGGTGAGCAGCACCCATGAGAGGGGCCTGGCTAGAGGAAAAGTGGGGAAGTGACTAGACACAAGAGGAGGCCCTAGGCACTCAGGATTGGAGACTCTCCCAGTCTGGGAGGAGGAGCTGCTGCACAGTGATTGGTTCCCGCGTATTGACAGGAGAAACTTGGCCTGGTGGGCACAGCGCGACCTACTGGAAGAGAAGTTAATCAAACTCTAAGACTGCATTTATTAGTTTTTTTTTCTTTTTTTCTTTTCTCTTTTTTTTGATTTGGGTTTTTCTTTCATTTTCATTTTTCTTTCTTGTTGTTTTTTTAATTTTTTTAATAATTTTTTTAATTTTTTTTCTTCTAATTTTAATTTTTTTATTATTTTTTAATTTTTTTTTTCTTTTTTTATTTCCTATTTTTTTCTTCTTTTGTCTTTTCATTTCTTTTCAATTATCTTATCCCCCCTTCCTTGAATTCTACCTGCTTACTCTCATTCTCTTTAGTGACTTCTTCCCTTCCCTTCTAATAACTTTCCTCCCAAGCATCAAATAAATTTATAGGAATAAACGGTAACTCAGCAGTCAAACAGAACAAGAAGTAACATGAGCAGCTTCAAAAAGCAAGGAAGAAAAGGAGTACAAACAATGCAGGACAGCCTAAATATTCAGGAGGACCTAGAGTCATCAGAAAAATGGTCATATAAAGAACTCAAGGAACACCTTAGACAGATGGAATGGAACCTTAAAGAGGATACAAGACAGCAAATTCAAGCAGCGAAAGAACACATTGAGAATTAATTACATAAACAGATAAAAGAAGAAGTTAAGCATCTTTATCAGGAGATAGAGATTATAAAAAAAAATCAAACAATAATTCTAGAAATGAAGGAAACGATAAACCAAATTAAAAACTCAATTGAGAGTATCACTAACAGAGTGGAGCAAGTAGAAGCCAGAACGTCAGATAATGAAGACAAAATATATCATCTTGAAAAGAGTCTAGCCAACTCAGAAAGGCTGGTAAAAAACCACGAGGAAAACATCCAAGAGTTATGGGATAACATAAAAAAACCAAACTTACGAGTCATCGGGATAGAAGAAGGTACAGAGATTCAAACCAAGGGAATGAGTAAACTGCTGAATGAAATAATTACAGAAAACTTTCCAGAAATAAAAAAGTAAACAGATATACAAATTGAAGATGCATACAGGACACCGAGCACACAAACTCACAGTAGACCAACGCCAAGACACATTGTTATGAATATATCCAATATACAGAACAAAGAGAAAATATTAAAAGCTACAAGAGAAAGGAGACAGATTACATTCAGGGGTAAACCAATAAGGTTAACAACAGATTTTTCATCACAGACACTGAAAGCAAGAAGGTCATGGAACAATGTATTTCAAACACTGAAAGACAATGGATGCCAACCAAGAATTCTGTATCCAGCAAAATTAAGCTTCAGGTATGACAACGAAATAAAAATCTTTCATGATAAACAAAAGTTAAAAGAATTTGCAGCCAGAAAACCAGCACTGCAAAGCATTTTGAGCAAAACACTACACGAGGAAGAAATGAAAAACAATAACCAAAACCATCAGTGGGAAGTGCCTCAGTAAAGACAGAGGGCAAGGGGAAAGATAATCATGGAGAAACAAACTAAAATTTTTTTAAAAAAGGATAAATAATCAAACATGGATGGAAGTACAAACCATATATCAATAGTAACTCTGAATGTTAATGGCTTAAACTCTCCAATAAAGCGACATAGGCTGGTATCATGGATTAAAAAAACAAATCCAACAATATGCTGCCTCTAGGAGACACATATGATTGAAAAAGATATATACAGGCTGAAGGTGAAAGGATGGGAAAAAATATACCACGCACACGGTCCTCGTAAGCAAGCAGGGGTGGCCATCCTCATATGGAATAAAATCAACTTCAAGACTAAGTTAATCAAAAGGGATAAAGAAGGACATTATATACTGTTAAAAGGAACCATTCACCAACAAGACATAACAATTATCAATATTTATGCACCAAATAATGGTGCTACGACATTCATAAAACAAATTATCCTCAAGTTCAAGAATCAAATAGACCACAACACAATAATTATGGGTGACTTCAACACACCTCTCTCACCATTGGACAGATCCTCCAAACAAAAGTTTAATAAAGAAACTATAGAACTCAATATCACAATCAATAACCTAGACTTAACTGACATATATAGAATATATCAACCATCATCAAATGGATATACTTTTTTCTCAGAAGCACATGGATCCTTCTCAAAAATAGACCATATATTATGCCATAGGGCAACCCTCAGTAAATATAAAGGGGTGGAGATAATACCATGCATTTTATCTGATCATAATGGGATGAAACTGGAAATCAATGATAAAAGAAGGAAGGAATAATCCTACATCACATGGACAATGAACAATATGTTACTGAATGATCAATGGGTTACAGAAGACATAAAGGAGGAAATCAAAAAATTCTTAGAGATAAATGAAAATACAGACACAACATATCGGAATCTATGGGACACAATGAAAGCAGTTTTAAGAGGGAAATTCATCGCCTGGTGGTCATTCCTCAAAAAAAAGAAAAAAACAACAAATAAATGAGCTCACACTTCATCTCAAAGCCCTAGAAAAGGAAGAGCAAAACAACAGCAAATGTAGCAGAAGGCAAGAAATAATTAAAATCAGAGTGGAAATCAATGAAATTGAAACAAAAGAAACTATTGAAAAAATTAACAAAACTAAAAGTTGGTTCTTCGAAAAAATAAATAAGATCGACAGACCTTTAGCCATGCTAATGAAGAGAAGAAGAGAGAGAACTCAAATTACTAACATACGGGATGAAAAAGGCAATATCACAACAGATGCTACAGAAATACAGAAGACAATTAGAAATTATTTTGAAAACCTATATTCCAATAAAATAGAAGATAGTGAAGACATCGATAAATTCCTTAAGTCATATGATTTGCCCAGACTGAGTCAGGAGGATACACACAATTTGAACAGACCAATATCAATGGATGAAATTGAAGAAGCCATCAAAAGACTACCAACCAAGAAAAGCCCAGGACCGGATGGGTATACAGCAGAGTTTTACAAAACCTTTAAAGAAGAATTAATACCAATACTTTTCAAGTTATTTCAGGAAATAGAAAAAGAGGGAGCTCTTCCAAATTCATTCTATGAGGCCAACATCACCCTGATTCCGAAACCAGACAAAGACACCTCAAAGAAAGAAAACTACAGACCAATATCTCTAATATCTCTAATGCAAAAATCCTCAATAAAATTCTGGCGAATTGAATACAAAAACACATCAAAAAATTGTGCACCATGATCAAGTAGGATTCATCCCTGGGATGCAGGATGGTTCAATATACGGAAATCAGTAAATGTTATTCACCACATCAATAGACTTAAAGATAAGAACCATATGATCATCTCGATAGATGCAGAGAAAGCATTCGACAAAGTACAGCATCCCTTTATGTTCAAAACATTAGAAAAACTAGGGATAACAGGAACTTACCTTGACATTGTAAAAGCTATCTATGCTAAGCCTCAGGCTAGCATCATTCTGAATGGACAAAAGTTGAAGGCATTCCCTCTAAAATCTGGAACAAGACAGGGATGCCCTCTATCACCACTTCGATTCAATATAGTTCTCGAAACACTGGCCAGAGCAATTAGACAGACGAAAGAAATTAAAGGCATAAAAATAGGAAAAGAAGAACTTAAATTATCACTATTTGCAGATGACATGATTCTATACCTAGAAGACCCAAAAGGGTCTACAAAGAAACTACTAGAACTAATAAATGAATTCAGCAAAGTGGCAGGATATAAAATCAACACGCATAAATCAAAGGCATTCCTGTATATCAGCAACAAAACTTCTGAAACGGAAATGAGGAAAAACACTCCATTCACAATATCCTCAAAAAAAATAACATACTTGGGAATCAACCAAACAAAAGAGGTGAAAAATTTATACAATGAAAACTACAGAACCCTAAAAAGAGAAGTAGAAGAAGATCTTAGAAGATGGAAAAATATACCCTGTTCATGGATAGGCAGAACTAACATCATCAAAATGGCGATATTACCAAAAGTTCTCTATAGGTTTAATGCAATGCCAATCAAAATCCCAATGGCATTTCTTGTAGAAATAGATAAAGCAATCATGAAATTCATATGGAAAAATAAAAGACCCAGAATAGCAAAAGCAATTCTAAACAGGAAGTGTGAATCAGGTGGTATAGCGATACCAGATTTCAAACTATATTACAGAGCAATAGTGACAAAAACAACATGGTACTGGTACCAAAACAGGCAGGTGGACCAATGGTATAGAATAGAGGACACAGAGACTAATCCACAAAGTTACAACTATCTTATATTTGATAAAGGGGCTAAAAGCATGCAATGGAGGAAGGATAGCATCTTCAACAAATGGTGTTGGGAAAACTGGAAATCCATATGCAACAAAATGAAACTGAATCCCTTTCTCTCACCATGCACAAAAGTTAACTCAAAATGGATCAAGGAGATTGATATCAAATCAGAGACTCTGCGTCTGATAGAAGAAAAAGTTGGCTCCGATCTACAGATTGTGGGGACGGGCTCAAAATTCCTTAATAGGACACCCATAGCACAAGAGTTAATAACAAGAATCAACAAATGGGACTTACTTAAACTAAAAAGTTTTTTCTCAGCAAGAGAAACAATAAGAGAGGTAAATAGGGAGCCTACATCCTGGGAACAAATTTTTACTCCTCACACTTCAGATAGAGCCCTAATATCCAGAGTATACAAAGAACTCAAAAAATTAGACAATAAGATAACAAATAACCCAATCAGCAAATGGGCCAAGGACCTGAACAGACACTTCTCAGAGGAGGATATACAATCAATCAACAAGTACATGAAAAAATGCTCACCATCTCTAGCAGTCAGAGAAATGCAAATCAAAACCACCCTAAGATACCATCTCACTCCATTAAGATTGGCAGCCACTATGAAGTCAAACAACAACAAGTGCTGGCGAGGATGTGGAGAAAAGGGTACACTTGTACATTGCTGGTGGGACTGCAAATTGGTGCGGCCAATTTGGAAAGCAGTTTGGAGATTCCTGGGAAAGCTGGGAATGGATCCACCATTTGACCCTGCTATTGCCCTTCTCGGACTATTCCCTGAAGACCTTAAAAGAGCATGCTACAGGGATACTGCCACATCGATGTTCATAGCAGCACAATTCACAATAGCTAGACTGTGGAACCAACCCAGATGCCCTTCAATAGATGAATGGATAAAAAAATGTGGCATCTATACACAATGGAGTGCTATGCAGCAATAAAAAATGACAAAATCATAGAATTTGCAGGGAAATGGATGGCACTAGAGCAGATTATGCTTAGTGAAGCTAGCCAATCCCTAAAAAACAAATACCAAATGTCTTCTTTGATATAATGAGAGCAACTATGAACAGAGCAGGGAGGAAGAGCAGGAAGAAAAGATTAACATTAAACAGAGACATGAGATGGAAGGGAAAGGGAGAGAAAAGGGAAATTGCATGGAAATGAAGGGAGACCCTCATTGCTATACAAAATTACATATAAGAGGTTGTGAGGGGAATGGGAAAATAAACAAGGAGAGAAATGAATTACAGTAGATGGGGTAGAGAGAGAAGATGGGGGGGAGGGGGATAGTAGGGGATAGGAAAGGTAGCAGAATACAACAATTTCTAATAGGGCATTATGTAAAATTGTGGATGTCTAACCGACGTGATTCTGTAATCTGCATTTTGGGTAAAATTGGGGTTTCATAACCCACTTCAATCTAATGTATGAAATATGATATGTCAAGAGCTTTGTAATGTTGTGAACAACCAATAAAAAATATTGAGTTATAAAAAAAATTAAAAAAAATAAAAGCAGAAATTTCTAGATTGGATTTTAAAACAATATCCAGTTATATGTTGCTTACAAAAACACACCTTAAATGTAAAAACACAAAGAAGTTAAAAGAAAAAGAATTTAAAACTTTATGCTAACACTGCTCAGAAGAAATTAGAATAGCTATATTAATATCAGGCAAAGCAGATTATAGAACAGAGTTTTATGTATTTATTCAAGTTCGCACATCTACCCAGGACTTGAGTCCTGATCTGTCTTATTTCAGAAATTGTTTTTGTGTTATATTACACCAGGGTGTCCTTTGTTAACTGTCTCTTAGAGAACTGTAACTGAACATTCTCAAGGAAAAAGTCACCCCCCACCCAAAGTACTCCTAATTAGCAGTCAGAAAAGAGATTGAATTTCTGATCCCACCTGTTCCTGATTACCTATACAAGCATGAGGAGATTATTTAACCTCTCTGGACCTCAGTGATCTCTCCAATTGAATTATGATATTGGAACATATTTTTCCAAAGGACACATGTGCAATCACTACCACAGCCAGATTTTGACCCTGGTCTAAGACTTACATTGCCAATAGCTCAGGGTTTGGCACCAGACCCCAACAAGACCACATGCTATCCTAGATAAGAAGTTTTTAGGAACCCAGTACTCTGAGAGATGGGGTGGGGCTAGTGAAACACAGGAGGGCTGCAGTGGTCTGGAGATAGAATTAGAAAAGGCAAAGTTTATGATCTTGGAAAGCACCCTGCTAAGGTTGTATTGGGGTGATGCTAAATCCTGCCGTGCAGAAGGCCTTCCTCAGCCAAGACGATGACGCATTTTCAGTTCATTTCCTGACTTGAAGCCAGTCTCAGACTTGGATCAATGATCTCCCAACCCCCTCCAGTCCCAAAAGGCATTTGAGAATTAGACCAAGAATGTTGCAATATCCGTGGAGAAAATTCAGCTACACATTTAATATTATTCTTGAAATATGTCACTGCATCTGTTTTGAGCCATCTGAGTAGTTTCTAGATACGTGTACAACAGACATCAGGCATATTCATTCAAATGAATATATACTTCCCTTAAGCACAGGCAGAGAGTGTTTTCAAGTTTTTCCACAGAAAGGACTGTTCAAACATAATATTTTGAAAAGTCATTAGTCCTGCCTGGCAGATTCAGTTCCTCTTCCAGGATCAGTTTTATTATCTGTTAATAGTGCACACTTTTGTTTCCTAGTTCTGTGAACAATCAACAATAACTTTCTCTAAATCAAGTATAGCTTCTGTCTGTGGCTGCCTCTGGCTTCTGGCATAACTTCTCAAAGGTATTCACTGCTACCTCTTCTGCTCCTAGTCCTCTCATCTTCCAACTCTTGTGAAAAAAAAAATACCCTTGGTCTGGGACTATGGCTCAGTGGTAGAACTCTTGCCAAGCATGCGTGAAGCACTGGGTTCAATCCTGGTACCACATAAAAATAAACAAAGGTATTGTGTCCATCTATAACTAAAAAAACATATTAAAAATAAAATAAAATAAATTTTAGAAAACCCTAATCTTTTGTTTTTACCAAGTTTTCCTGGAAAAAATGTGGGATAGGTAGGGAGGAGATGAAATAGAGTATTCATTGGAAGCCCACAAATATAAATCATATTAGTCTGGAATAACAGTGCTGCAAGTGACTGTAGAGGTTTCCTAGTCCAACTCTTCTAATTTTATAGGTGTAGGCCTAGAGAGTACTTGCCCAGAGTCACACAGTGAGTTTGAAGTTGAGCTAGGACTGGAATTCAGATTTACTAACACAAAAATATATGGATTTTGTCCATTTTGCCTTCATAAATGATACTCCATTTTCACAAAAATGTTTCATTGGTATTCATTTAAGCAGGCTGAGACAAGTTTGGGTAATCAGATAGCTATGCAAACGGACATCACAACACAATTAAAACCCACAATTACAAGAAACCTATATTTTGCCCCAAGGTTTCTTAGTCATCTAGCAAAGAGACCCAGAACTGCGAATGTCAGTTGGTAAATAAAGATCCTATTTTGGAAGAAATAAAGGGGGTTTGCTTCAAGAAGGTGTATGTATCTCTGTTAATGATAGCACCACATTTTTCAAAATAAAATTGATGTTTTGATCTGGCCATACTTCACTCTCTACAAAGCATAGTTTCTGTGCTCATTCCCTTAAAACAGTGGGAAAAATAATTGGGAAAGGTGGTACAAAAGAAAAGACCTGTTTTGTGATTTAATCCTTAGGATATAATTATGTGTGGACATATTCATATGTGTGAATATATGTGCATATATTCATATACAATGTGTGTGTATATATATATATATACATATATATGTAATGCTGAGAGAGAAAATATATGCCAAATAAGGTCTATAGCACACTGACATTTATGTAAATTAAAAATACATACATACAAAATAACAATACGCATTTTACAAAAACAAATAAAATGAACCACCCATATCAAATGAATTAAAATGCTTATAGTAAGGGGAGGAGAACAAAAGATAGGAAATGAAATGCATACTAGATAGACAGATGATAGATAGATAGATAGATAGATAGATAGATAGATAGATGGAAAGAAAAACCTTGCAGGCACTAGTGGTGATGGGTGTTGTGACTGAGGGATATGATAAAATCAACCCTTAGCCTTTTAAGTCCAACAATACAAATGAATCCAAACAAAACAACATCTTTTTGACTATCACTCTGGGAAAGAGACTCAGTAAGGTACATTTTATTGTTCCTTTTGTATTAAGATTGGATTATAAAGTTTGAAGACAACATTGAAATGACTTTACATACTGAAATTTCAGTAGGAATTCTGGACCTTCCAATAGTTTAGATCATATAAGGCCAAATTGCATTTCAATGTAGCAGGACTCTAGTACCTATCACCAATATATAAATGATAATAATATTTCTGTTAAAATTTAGACATTAAATATTTAACCAGCTACATATGTGTATTTAATTTGATTGGGAAAGGAGGTTAGAAGTTTTCCTTGGGTTTGACAATTTATGCTTAACTAATTTTAGTCTAATTTTTTCATTTGGTTCATTGTTTTTAGTTTGTTTTTTTCTTCCAGTTGAGTGTTTGGCCACACTTCTGGTCCATATTGCTTCAATAATGTGTTTCATTCTGAAGTTATTAAGGAAAGAACACATTTCTATTACAAGCATGTAGTAGTATAAATTTCCATTCTGGGTCCTGAAAACACGTCAGAAAGAGTCTCATTATACTTTGTTAATTAAACATGTAAACATATCCTTAGTGGAGACAGGCTTCTTCCTTTCCTAGTTTCCCAACAATGCAGTCTCCTTGGCCAGCATTTGAACTCTGGTGAGAAGAGAGGGAAAAAATAGGGCAAGTGGGAGGGGTCCACCCTGGCTACATTTCTGTGTCTAATTAGATTTCTAATAGACTATAGGAAAAGAAAGTACAAGAAAAGGAAGACTACAATGTAGTATAGTAGTTGTTTAGCACTGGAGTTTTGACATCTAAAACTTTGGACCTGAATGTAACTTCATCACTGAGTGACCGGGTATGATCTAACCTGAGCCTCTCTTCCCTTAAAATTGGGATAATAACAGCACCTATTTCTTAAGGATGCTGTTTGGTGAGATGACTATGTTAAAGCACAATTCCTAACACACTCGAAAGCACTTGATATATGTAACATAATAGCAGTAGATTTAGAAGTAGTACTAGTTATAATGATAGTAATAATCATGATGTAAAAATCTCTGACATAAACGACCAACAAAGGTCCAAAATTCAATCTTGTAAAATGTAGGACTGAATCATTGAGAGGAAAAATATAATGACCAGGTGATCTGAACAGCCAGCAGTCTTCCATTTTTAAGGGTCCAGCTGCACTAATAAAATCCATCTGGCTCCTATATGCAGTTTGGCACCTCTTAGTGGAGGTTGTCCACTCAAATACCTTCTCTCTTCCCTCAGTGCTCCTATGTCTGCCTGAGGAAGAAAACCCACCCTTACCTGAGAATGGAGCCCAATGGGGTATGTGAGCCAATCACTAATTCAGTTATATTTGTGTCTACCTTGAGGTTTTGGTGTAGTAATACAAAAGGTAAAATATGTTATATCTTTAAAATGTTATTTTCATATCTTATATGTGTGGAATATGAGTATATATTAAAAATTGTCTGTCTAAATTTGAGTACTGTGTAGACACTGACCAATTATGTCACTGTTATGTTTGGCTTTTTAGTCCTAAGAAGGAAAGGACTTTCCTATTACTTTTGATTTATACAGCTGATCATAGGAAGGCTTTAAGTAATGGTGGTGGCAATGCTTTCCAATGCAGTCACGATGGCTATTAACAAATAAGATGGTTCCTTTCTCATAGTAGGGGTCAGAGGTGACAGTTTAAAAGATATCTGTAGTGTTCTAATTCTTATAGGATGCTTAGAGTTGACCCCTTTTATTCTCCAGCCACAAGGTTTGCCAAGTTCATTAAGGTGTTTTTCATCACCTTGGCTAGTTACATGGGTAAAAACAGAACAGAAGTAAATTGACCCAGGCCATAACACAGAAATCCCTGTAGACATCAATAGACAGGAAGAAGCCTAATATGCTGGGTCTACACATTAGAGGTAAGATAAATAGATCTCAGACACTACAAAGGTCTCCATACAAACTAAACGCCCTTCAGCAAATAAGATTCCTCCATGACATAAATAGATTTCTTGCTTGAATAACCACCATCTGTCAGGGCAGTTCATACATAGCAGCAAAACAATTCCACATATAAAGAACTAACAGTATGTATCAGTGCATACCAATGTGACCATTTTCAAGTTGAATTCATTTCATTCTTCACAATAGTTAAAGCACTGTCTCAGAGAATTGGCTACTTGCCATGTCATGCTTTGGCTTGTGTAAAATTTTATGCCTTGAACATCATGTTACTACTGCTTACTCTCAATACTTCTGCTGCTTCCATCTCTCCGTTCCATATTCAGCTTTGGAATTTGTTGGTGTCTTTCTGAGCTTCAGGGTAGCAAATCTGAACTATAGGGTCACAATTTTGCAACAATGAGTTGAGAAGGCCAACATACAACCTCAAAGATGTGGAGACAGATATTTCCCATAAGCATTGTAGAGCAATTCTCCTTGACTTATGGACCTACCCTTTCTTTCCTATGTGTTTTGGGGCTTATACCAGAAGGGACTATTGGTTGGTCATGTAGCTTTAATGAAATGTGAGTCTTTAAAAGTACCCATCCACACACAAAAATATTAACAACTTATTGAGAATCCATCTTAAATGTCAACTTGTTTCTGGTTAAATGGACCCCTGTTGATAATATAGATAAGGATGAAGGTTTGTTGTCCTTTTATCATTTTAAAGGCTTTTCCCTACCAAAATATTTATAAGCAATCCTCACCATCAGTAGTAGCTATTAAGAGCTTTCTGTGAGCACTGCACTGGTAGGGAATGAAACCCAATTCCCCGTAACTCAATTTATTCCACAGTCTATAAACCCTAATTCAGTTTCATAAGCCTATAATGTGGACACATATATTGTCTGTATCTGGTGCTTCTTAGGTAAAAACTGAAATGGTTGTTACTGGGTGTGTTGAAAAAGTTTCAGCCACCCTTTTTCCTCTCTCTGCATCCCTCCTTCATTCTGGGTTGAATTAGTAGTGTATACATTGTGTAATGTTTAAATCAGGGTAGACATAACTACCATTTCCAACACTTATCATTTATTTATGGTGAATACTTACAATAAAAATTCTAGCTTTCCAGATGGACAATTTATTGTTACTGTATATCACCTAACTCTGCAATAGAATACCAGAACTTCTTGCTTCTAACTGTAATTTAGTTACCATAGACAACCTTTCCTAGTGGCTCCCTTCTCTCTACTGTTTGCAGTCTCTGGTAACCACCATTCTATTTTCAACTTGAATGAAATCAACTGTTTTTAGATTCCACATATGAGATGAATACTTCTCTTTCTATATATAGTGTAAATATATATATATATATATAGTGTAAAATATATGTAATATATTATTTATAAAATATATGTAATATATATTATTTTTAAAATATATGTAATAAATATTATTTATAAAATATATGTAATATATATTATTTTTAAAATATATGTAATAAATATTATTTGTAAAATATATGTAATATATTATTTGTAATATATATATATATATATATATATATATATATATATATATATATGTTGTAGATGGACATAATACCTCCATTTTGTTTATTTTATGTTGTGCTAGGGATTGAACCCAGTGCCTCACACATGCTCTACAACTGAACCACAACCCTGGCTCCAGAATTTCATTCTTTTTTAAAGCTAAATAGTATTTCATTCTATTTATGTACCACATTCATCAATTAATTGACACCTAGGTTGTTTCCATTTCTTGATTATTGTGAATAGTGCTATAATGAACATGGGAGTGCAGG
This sequence comes from Spermophilus citellus, assembly GCF_964194105.1. Taxonomy (NCBI): domain Eukaryota; kingdom Metazoa; phylum Chordata; class Mammalia; order Rodentia; family Sciuridae; genus Spermophilus; species Spermophilus citellus. The sequence continues at coordinate 113,909,633 of NC_138190.1, read as the reverse complement.
TAGATCCTTGACATATGATTTTCATTTCCTTTTAATACATACCCAGTAGTTTTTCCTTTAAAAAATAAAAAAATGCAACTAAAACTTAAGTAGTCTTTGTTCTTTTTCCAAATTCTATTTCATTTTCCCCATTTATACACATTTATTTTCCAGAGATAGCCACCACCATGAGTTTAGAGCACATCCTTCAATACATTTTTTATAGTGCATGTGCATGTAACTGCAAAGTCTACAGCATAATTTTGTTTTAAACACTAACATAGTGCTATGTACTGTATGTCATCCTACAACTTGCCTTCCTCACAAAAAGTAAAAATAAATACCTAGTTTTACTGTGCATTGACTATCTTACCATATTCTATTGTTTGAAAATGACATGTTATTTTTCATTTTCTACTTGATAGTCATTTAGACAATTTTTATTTTTTCCAAATAACCAAGAGTACATCACTCTATTTGAATATTACTTCCATAAGAATGGTAATTTTTTCTGCTTTGTTCAGTGATATAACCCTAGCAGCTAGAATAGTGTCAGGCAGATGGTAGGCATTCAACAAATATGTGTTGAATGAATAGCATAATTATTAAAATACTAACATTATTGTACATGCCTCTGTGAGTTCATGGGTGTTTCCCTCTAATATATACCTAGAATCACTACAATAACTATTTATACTTGCTGAGAGTACATTGTATACATTTTGAATTTCATTTTTTTATCCAAAATGTTTGTACAAATTTAGGCTTCCACCAGAGTATTCCCTGTACCCCACATTCTTACCAGTCTTTGGCATTATCAGATTTTTTTCTTGTTTTTGCATTTTTTTTTTGTACCAGGGATTAAATCCAGGGTGCTTAGCCCATGAGCCCATCCCCAGCCCTGTTTTTTTGTTTGTTTTGTTGTTGTTGTTTTTAGACAGGGCCTCACTAAGTTGCTGAGGCTGGCTTTGAACTCACAATCCTCCTGCTTCAGCCTCCAGAACTGCTGAGATTTTAGGCATGCACCACCACATCCCCTCCCTTTGATTATTAATTTCAAACACTGGGGATGCAGCAGCCCAAGTCAGGTTCCCACTCCAGAGGGACAAAATTGACAACAAAGAAAATGTACCCTACCTGGTGGGATGCATTATGGAGAAAGGTACAGAGAGAAGAGGGCTAAGGGTGGGCATTACTCAGGTTCCCCAGGGAGAACCTCTCTAAAGGATGACTTGTGAACAGAGGCCTAATACAGGGAAAGGAGCCAGGTACCAGGGGACTTGGGGGTAGAGTACTACAACAGGGGAACCATGGCAAGTGCCAAGGCCTTCAGGTGGGGCTGTCCTATTTTTTTCCTTTATTCCTTCCTGCCTTCCTTTCTTCCTTGGGGTACCAGGGTATTGAACCCAGAGGTCTTTAACCACTGAGCCACATCCCCAGTCCTTTTATATATTTTATTTAGAGACAGGGTCTCACTGAGTTGCTTAGTGCCTTGCTAAATTGTTGAGGCTGCTTCAGTGGATGAATGGATTAAAAAAATGTGGCATACATACACAATGGAATTTTACTCAGCAATAAAAGAGAATAAAATCATGGCATTTGCAGGTAAATGATGGCACTGGAGAAGATAATGCTAAGTGAAGTTAGCCAATCCCCAAATAACAAATGGCAAATGTTTTCTCTGATGTAAGGAGGCTGAGTCATAGTGGGGTAGGGAGGGGGAGCATGGGAGGATTAGATGAATTCTAGATAGGGAAGAGAGGTGGGAGGGAAAGGGAAGGACAGGGGATTAGGAAGGATGGTGGAATGTGATGGACATGATTATCCAAAGTACATGTATGAAGACACAAATTGGTGTGAACATACTTTATATACAAACAGAGACATGAAAAATTGTGCTGTATACGTGTAATAAGAATTGCAATGCAAAAAATGTACATGTATAAAGACATGAATTGGTGTGAACATACTTTATATACAAAGATATGAAAAATTGTGCTCTATATGTGTAATAAGAATTGTAATGCATTCCACTGTCACATATTTAAAAAAATAAAATTAATAAAAAAAAAGAAAATTGCTGAGGCTGGCTTTGAACTTGTAATCCTCCTGCCCCAGTATCCTGAGCCACTAGGATTACAGGAGTGCACCACCACATCTGGCACATTATTGCAATTCTGATGAATTATAGTGTCTTATTAAAGCTTTAATTTGCATTTCTTTAATTAGCCTTTGGGAGAGCATATTTTCATATATTTATTGGCCAGTTGAATTTTCTATTATTTTCATGCTTATTAAATCACTAAGATCCTAAGGGGTTGAAATCCACTTTTCATTCCTCTTTCCATAGCATCTCTTCAGGCCTATTTGTTGTTAATTAAGATAATATCATGACATTCCTTGCTTATACTTCTTACCTCTCTTGCCTATTTTGATTATTTCTGTAATAAGGTTGGCATATAGGCAGCACTAGATATGATTTATATCAATGCATTTAGAAATTTTAAAAGACAGATAATCACTAGAGTGGGATTCCATGTTTTCAGCAGTGTGAATTATTTCAAGAACTCTGGATACAGTGATTGTGATGAAATTGTAAAGTTCTCTTGCAAAGTCTGAAAGAAGTAGTTTCAAAACCTCAAGGAGCGAAGGTCCAGAGCTAGGAGCAAATAGTTGGTGTGCTCCTATAGTGAGGCCTACCTTGAAAAGTATGACAAGGCCTATATGCCTAAAATTGTGCTTCTTGGGCTTAACAGTCACATAAATTATTATCTCAGCTGGACTAGGACTTTATAAAAATTGTGAGGTAGGCAACTCACTTACTACTGATAATACTCTATTTTCAGAAACCCTTTTCTCTTGAGGCACCTAATTCCCTTGTATTACCCCAAGTCTATGCTAATGGAAAAAGAACAAATGTGATCAACTTGATCACACTGATACAGATACAAGAAAATATACTGATCCATTATTCTTCACATATTCATTCTTTGAGAAACATGTATTAAGTACATTCTATATACAAGGTATTATGCTAGACACAATCTGATGTCCTCCCACAAGGGAACCTACCTGGATCTGCCTATTAAAATCTTATCCATAGTTCAAATTTATCTGCAGTGCATTCCTGAATCCTCCCAACTAAAAGTTTCTTCTCATGCCCAAACACCTTTCTTTTCTTTTATTCATAATCATGAGTGGGCTCTGATTATTTTCCCCAAAAGAATCTAACAGAGGGAACATCATAAGCAAAGTCACATCACCAGTCATATAATATTAGGTGTTTGTGAGAAAATATGTAGAGGGTTTAGGCTAGAGCAGAGGCTTTCTTATAAGGAATAAAGGAGGAGGTTTTCAAGGGCAACACACCCACTATAACTTTGAACAAAGCTTTTTAAGATCAGTAGTTTTCCATCATGCAAAGTTTAATAGGTGGTAGGTGTTTCTCTTCTATCAAGAGGGAATGACAAAGGTGTGTAGCTCAGAAACAAATAAAGCATGTTTGAGGAAGAGCAAATAATCCTGTTTGGCTTGAAAGAAAGGTACACATGTCAGGGAGTAATAGAAAATGATTTCAGAAAATAGGTGAGAGCCCAGTGTGGTGGTGCATGCCTGTCACCCCAGCAGCTTGGGAGGCTGAGGCAGGAGAATCGTGAGTTCAAAGCCAGCCTCAGCAAAAGTGAGGTGCTAAGCAATTCAGTGAGACCCTGTCTCTAAATAAATTACAAAATAGGGCTGGGGATGTGGCTCAGTGTTCCAGTGCTCCTGAGTTCAATCCCCAGTACCCCAAAGAAAGAAAATAGGTGAGAATTTTATTGTAGAGAGTTTAGAAAACCTGGATGGGGATTTTAAGGCTAATTTGGGTAGAATCATTTGTGTACACAGAAAATAATTTTCCATTTTGAATGTTCTCTCTGATATGTGGTTGCTAACCCACAACAAGGAAGAGAGGGGAAGAATAAAAAGAAGTTCAGTGGATTAGACAAAGGGGAATGAAGATAAGGGGGAATAGGAATAGGAAAGATAGTGGAATGAACCCAAAACCTGGCATAACTTTCTTATGTACATACATGAATACACCACCGTGAATCTGAACATCATGTACAACTGTAAGACTGGGATCATAATTAAAATAAGATATATTACATATTTGTATAAAATATATTGAAATATATTCTACTGTCATATATAACTTAAATTACAAATACCAAGAAAATGATTTTCCTTTGTGACCTAAGGCATAAGTGCTATCTGAGTCAACAGACTAATATTTGGGTGGTGATCAGATGAAGTTAATGTAAACATGGATTAAAAATGATTTTGATGTCATTAGACATATTAACAGTAGATCTTGGAAATACTCCTTATTGCTCAAACAACTTGGTTTTATGACAAAGAGGAAGTACTTCTTTATATAGCTTGAAGGATGCACTAGAACCTATTGTTTCAAGGGGATACACAAAGAAAAAATAGATATCCATGAATGATAGGTCCATAACAGACAGCTAGTTTCTAAAGATGACATAAGGCAGACAACTGCCTTATTTTCTGCCAAAATCTATGGCATCTCACAGAGATCCAGAGCTTAAAGAAAGAACTGTAAGGAGACTTTAGGGAAAGTGAGAAGAAAGACGGTCTGGAAGCAGATAAGAAATCAAGATTCTTACCAACCAAGATCAAAGATCAAAGAATAGTCTGATCATATATCACAAACAGGAATGGGTAGAGAAATAAAATGTCACTGGAGGAGCAGGTAACTGGCATCAGGAGAAAGTAAAGGAGCCCATTAATCCAGCAAATTGCAACAATGATAGTAAAATCAGTATGAAATATAGCAGGGAAAAGACAGTTGTGAGGAACCCGTAGAAAAATTGAGGAAGTCAGCTCATAGAGCTATTCCTAGTGGGAGTCTTGGAACATATACTATTGTAATTCTCCATTCCTTTTTTTTTAAGCTTTTTAATTTTTTTTATTTTTTTTTACTTTTTTTATTGGTTGTTCAAAACATTACATAGTTCTTGATATATCATATTTCACACTTTGATTCAAGTGGGTTATGAACTCCCATTTTTACCCCGTATACAGATTGCAGAGTCACATCAGTTACACTTCCACTGATTTACTTATTGACATACTCATGTCTGTTGTATTCTGCTGCCTTTCCTATCCTCTACTATCCCCCCTCCCCTCCCCTCCCCACTTCTCTCTCTACCCCCTCTACTGTAATTCATTTCTCCCCCTTGTATTATTTTTCTCTTTCCCCTCACTTCCTCTTGTATGTAATTTTTTATAACCCTGAGGGTCTCCTTCCATTTCCAAGCAATTTCCCTTCTCTCTCCCTGTCCCTCCCACATCTCATCCCTGTTTAATGTTAGTCATCTTCTCATGCTCTTCTTCCCTACTCTGTTCTTAGTTACTCTCCTTATATCAAAGAAGACATTTGGCATTTGTTTTTTAGGGATTGGCTAGCTTCACTTAGCATAATCTGCTCTAATGCCATCCATTTCCCTCCAAATTCTATAATTTTGTCATTTTTTAATGCAGAGTAATACTCCATTGTGTATAAATGCCACATTTTTTTTTATCCATTCGTCTATTGAAGGGCATCTAGGTTGCTTCCACAGTCTTGCTATTGTGAATTGTACTGCTATGAACATCGATGTAGCAGTGTCCCTGTAGCATGCTGTTTTTAGGTCTTTAGGGAATAGACCCAGAAGGGGAATAGCTGGATCAAATGGTGGTTCCATTCCCAGCTTTCCAAGAAATCTCCATACTGCTTTCCAAATTGGTTGCACCAATTTGCAGTCCCACCAACAATGTACAAGTGTACCCTTTTCCCCACATCCTCGCCAGCACTTGTTGTTGTTTGACTTCATAATGGCTGCCAATCTTACTGAAGTGAGATGATACCTTAGGGTGGTTTTGATTTGCATTTCTCTGACTGCTAGAGATGGTGAGCATTTTTTCATGTACTTGTTGATTGATTGTATGTCCTCCTCTGAGAAGTGTCTGTTTAGGTCCTTGGCCCATTTGTTGATTGGGTTATTTGTTATCTTATTGTCTAATTTTTTGAGTTCTTTATATACTCTGGATATCAAAGTGGCAGGATATAAAATCGACACGCATAAATCAAAGGCATTCCCATATATCAGCGACAAACCCTCTGAAATAGAAATGAGGACAACCACTCCTTTCACAATATCTTCAAAAATAATAAAATACTTGGGAATCAACCTAACAAAAGAGGTAAAAGACTTATACAATGAAAACTACAGAACCCTAAAGAGAGAAATTGAAGAAGATCTTAGAAGATGGAAAAATATACCCTGTTCATGGATAGGCAGAACTAACATCATCAAAATGGCGATATTACCAAAAGTTCTCTATAGGTTTAATGCAATGCCAATCAAAATCCCAATGGCATTTCTTGTAGAAATAGAGAAAGCAATCATGAAATTCATATGGAAAAATAAAAGACCCAGAATAGCAAAAACAATGCTAAGCAGGAAGTGTGAATCAGGTGGTATAGCGATACCAGACTTCAAACTATACTACAGAGCAATAGTAACAAAAACAGCATGGTATTGGTACCAAAACAGGCGGGTGGACCAATGGTACAGAATAGAGGACACAGAAACCAACCCACAAAACTACAACTTTCTTATATTTGATAAAGGGGCTAAAAGCATGCAATGGAGGAAGGATAGCATCTTCAACAAATGGTGCTGGGAAAACTGGAAATCCATATGCAACAAAATGAAACTGAATCCCTTTCTCTCACCATGCACAAAAGTTAACTCAAAATGGATCAAGGAGCTTGATATCAAACCAGAGACAAGGCATCTGATAGAAGAAAAAGTTGGCTACGACCTACATACTGTGGGGTCGGGCTCCAAATTCCTCAATAGGACACCCATAGCACAAGAATTAATATCTAGAATCAACAAATGGGACTTGCTCAAACTAAAAAGTTTTTTCTCAGCAAAAGAAACAATAAGAGAGGTAAATAGGGAGCCTACATCATGGTAATTCTCCATTCCTAAACCAGAAACATGATTAGGCATACTTGAAAACCTTTGAAAGTGTAAATAAGTCACAAAGGGCAACCTGGTTTTTTTTAAAAGGAAGTGTGGAGAACAGAGGGCTAAGTCTCAAATATCTGTTTGTTTTTGAGCACAGAGAATTGAACTATTTTTTCTCTTCCTCATAGTCTTCTTGGGTCAATGGCTATCGGCCCTTTGCAGAGCAATGTTTCTAACACATACAAAGAAATAATGTGTTAGCAGAAGAATCATGTACATGAGGTCTAGGAAAGGAAAGACAAAGAGAGATCTCTAGAGATCTCTTGAGAGCAGTCTGAACTGGAAGACTCAAATGCCTTGGTCCTCTAAATGCTTGAGTTTTCCTGTCAGTTACATTCCTATAGATGGAAGTACACATTTACAATAAGGTGCTACAAGCCATTAAAATTATACAGCTAACTACTTTGTTCTCTATTCAATGGTATCTTATCAAAGAGGCCTTTTAAAACCATCTACCTAAAATAATAACCCTCCAGAAGAGTCCTTTCTATTGCCTTATGCTTCTTTTTTTTCTTCACACTGCTCTTTATCATCATTTCTTTACTGTCTGTCCCCAACTCCTAGAACATAACATCCATAAAGGCAAGTATTTGGGTATGTTTTGCTTGCTATTATATCTGACATACTTTAAACAGTGCTTGGAACATGAAAGATATTTAATATCTATCTCTTAGGTGAATAAATGAATGAATACATGCCATAAGGAGCAGAAGGAAATAGTAAAAATTATCTAATAGTTCTTATAATTGGTGGCAGAATAGGGGGATTACCATGTTCCAAAACTCTAAGTCAGTAGGTTTCATTTTTCTCTTAACAGATGAGCAATACCCAGTTCCTTAACTGTAACTCTACCCTCTTCTTGTGTACTCAAAAAAACATATCAAGTGAAGGAGGTGGGCTGGGGTTGTGGCACAGTGGTAAAGCTCTTGTCTTGCATGAGTGAGGCACTGGGTTCAATCCTCAGCACCACATAAAAGTAAGTAAATAAATAAATAAATCTATTTTTTTAAGAAAAGGAAGGAGGTTGCAGCAAAGGAAACAATCAATAAGTAAGAAGTCAACCAATGGAGTTAATATATTTGCAAATCATATATCTGATAAATAATTAATATCCAGAATATATAAAGAAATACATAAAGAACTCCTACAAATACAAGAAAATCATCCCCAATTTTAAAGTGGCAAAGATCTTAAGTAGACATATCTCCAAAGAAGAAGATGCACAAACAGGCACAAATCATATGAAAATACTCTCAACATCATTAATCACCAGGGAAATGCAAATCTAATCCATAACGAGGTATTACCTCACACCAATTAGGATGGCTGCTATCAGAGTGTCGGTGAGGATGTGGAAAAGTTTGAACCCTTGCACACTTTTAGTAGCAATGTAAATTAGTACAGCCACTATGGAAAACAGTGTGGATGTTCCTCACAAACTAAAAATAGAACCTCCCTATCATCAGTAATCCTCCTTCTAAGTATATATCCAAAAGAATTGAAAACAGGGTCTTGAAGAGGTATTTGCACACCCACGTTCACTGAAGCATTATCCATAGTAGTCAACAAGTAGAAGTGACTCAGATGCCCATTCACAGATAAATGGATAAAGAAAATGTGGTATACATAATGGAATATTATTCAACATTTAAAGAGAAAGAAATTCTGACACAGGCTACAATATGAATGAAACGTAAGGGCATTAGTCTAAGTTAAATAAACCAGTCACAAAATTTCAAGTACTTCATTATTATACTTCTATGAGAAACCCAAAGAAATCAATCTTAGAGACATAAAGTAGGATTGGGACTTGGATGAGGGAGAAATGGAGAGTTGCTATTCACCAGGTACATAGCTTCAGTTTTCCTCGAACTTTAAAGATGTTCTAGAGATTTGTTGCACAACGATGTAAATATAGTTAACAAGACTGTACTGTACACTTAAAAATGGTTAAGATGTTACATTTTATGTTATATGTTTATTGCTATAATAAAAAATACAAAGGAGGGAAGGGATGCTATTAAAAAAACAGCCTTGAACCTTTTATAAAGTAGATCTGAAGTAAATCATTCTCAAACTTCAGAGATGCAAATATGCTTTGTAATAAGTGACCAGAGTCAATTTCTCATGATTGTTTCCAGGATCAATTTGGCCAAATGAGAGTTATATAGAATATTTCTGGAAACAGAGACTAAAAGTAACCAGAGAATAAGATATAGAACACTGAGCACATCCATCTGTTTCAGTGCATATTGGTTTGGAATCACAGGTAGTATTTGGCACTGCCTAATTTAGTTTGGCCTGCAAGTTTCTTTCAAGAGATGAAATCCTTAGTGAAATGGAATGTGAGACATTGTTGGGAGAATTAGATGAGTACTTTTTATTATATTTGTTTTCTTAAGACTCATGACATTTTATGGTTTTATATATATGCTTAAAACACACTTTTAGATATATATTGAACTTGGATGTTTAGCCTCTTGCAAGCATTTCTTTTAGTTTCTTAGAATTTGATGCAAAAAACTATCCTAGACAAGATTTGAATGTATTTTCTCTGTCCACCAACAATTTCTATAATAAAGTTTTAATGTACAATGATAGCAAATGATTGTTTTCCTAATCTGATTTTTCATAAGTGCCACTAAAGCAGATTGAATCTGACCTAACCTTCCTATGCACATATATAATCCCATCATTATGTATATCCACAAGACACTAATTTAAAAAAACATAAATAAATAGCAGAAAGATCAGTAGAGGGAAGGGAATAGGGGGAAGGAGGAAGGGAAGGAAAAGGGAAGTACTGGGGACTAAATCAGAACATATTATATTCCATGCTTTCATAATTATGTCAAATTGAATCCTAATGTTATATATAACTAAAAAGAATTTAAAAAGTGCCACTAGAGCTCACAATGTTTATGTGTCTCTGAAAGTATAAGTAAGACTAGCTAAGAAATTGGAATATCTAGGATACTCAGGAAATACTGGTACAACAATTTCCTGGCTTGTTCTTCCTTGTAGCAATGGTAATCATTGAAATTTATTGTATCCTAAGTATATGAGTCAATTTATTATTTTAAACATGCCTAAAGTGACCTATGAACTAAGACTGCATCTGTACATAGGTACAAACAAACAGAAAGATAGTCAAGCAGTAACTAGGCATTTCCATTAGCTAAACAGATTTCGAAGAGCCAACCATTCCTGCCTGCTGCATTATAAGTTGGGATCTCAAAAGCTAATCTGAATATTATTGGAAAAAGTTTGAGGGTTTTTGTTCCCACAGTCACTAACAGATAATAGAAGCTCAATAAATTGTAGTCTTTAAACCTTTTAAAATAACCATATAGCAAACATTTTGTGAAGGGAACCAGAATTAGAGGAAATAACTAATATTTAACCATGGTTTCAAATTAAACAGACTTACTTGGTTAACTCTGGCCATTAGAATGCAATCACTTTCAGTAATCAATTATTAAAATAAAGATTTTTTTTACTTAGGCAAATCCATGACTCTTTTTTTTTTGTTGTTTGTTTGTTCATTTGTTTGGGGTACTGGGAATTGAACTCAGGGGCACTCAACCACTTCCCAGCCCTTTTTTGTATTTTATTTAGAGAAGGATCTCACTGAGTTGCTCAGCACCTTGCTTTTGCTGAGGCTGGCTTTGAACATGTGAACGTCCTGCCTTAGCCTCCTGAGCCACTGGGATTACAAGCATGAGCCACCATGCCTGGCTAATAAAAGTTTTATTTTAGGTAAACATATTATTTAGCAGCACTGACATATCTGAACTGTCCATGTAACACACTATTAGGAAACATACTTGGGGAAAAATAAGAATTATTTTCCATCTCGTAATGTGTTCAAGATTGATTGTCTCATGTAATCCAACCACTTGCCTTGCCTTGTCTTAGCTCTGTCCTGTTTAGTTAGAATGGTACATCTGGGGAAAATTTACAACAGTTCAGAGAGATTCTACTAGGGCTTCAATCCCGAAAGGCTAGTCACATCAGAGTATATTATTTGAGATAGTAAGGAGTAGAAAAAAATATAGGGTGAATATGACTTAGAGTACTTCAAGAGCTCTCAGTCTGAATCAGAGGCATTGTTAAGTACAAAGGACTGGGAACTAGGTAAAATGCCAGGAATCAACAAGCAGGAAAGGACTGGAACACAATAGGAGAAGGTCATGAGTGAGTTGAGAAAAAAACATGGCCATGATGTTAAATAAAGAAATTCTGCATTAGATGTGATACTTAGTGAGAATTGCTGGTTTAAAGATACAAGATTGGGGTATGTGCCTTCTGAGAAGATTGTTCTCTAAAAAAGTAAAAGGGTGGGCTGGGGCTGTAGCTCAGTGGCAGAGCGCTTACTTAGCATGCATGAGGCACTGGGTTCAATCCTCAGCACCACATAAAAATAAACAAATAAAATAAAGGCATTCTGTCCATCTACTACTACAAAGAATTTTTTTTAAAGTAAAAGGGCTTGGCCAAAATGCCCACCTAGCCATATGATTAGCTTACCTGGTTAGAATGGGATTAATATAAGACTCAATCATTGCTTAATCAATTAATGATATCCTAAAGTTGTTGATATTAATTAAGCACATACTACATGATGGTAAAATGATGTACATTATCACATTTGATCATTACCCAAACCTATGGGATAGGTACTATTGCCTATGATATGAGGAAACAAACAATCAAAGAAGTCAACTTGCCTGAAGTCACTGTTAGCAAGCAAAGGGTCAGGATTTGAGCACTAGTTTGTCTTATTTCTCAAACCCCATGTTTTTAGCTATTATATATATTTTTCCTTTGATTCACAGATTACAAGAATAGTCTAGGGTGAGTTGTTTTACAAATATGTATCATTAGCCATAGCAGGACCTGAATGTGGGTGGCCCCAGCAAATCCATCACCACCCAAGGGGAAAAACACAACAATTAAGGCCAGGTCCTGATGATGGCCTTCTTGTTAAGCACATGTTCTTTTGGCTGCCACATTTCACAACAGAATGCCAACACTAAATTGACATTTAAAGATCTATTTAATTGGTAATTTAGAATAGCTACCATCCAACATCCATTAAAAGCTCAGTGGAGAAAAAAATATTTATAGAGGTCTATATTATTTTTATAAAGGCATTTATTAAACATTACTAAGTGGCTTTTTTCCATACTTGGGATTGAATCCAGGGGTGCTCTTCCACTGAGCTATATTCTCAGGCCCTTTTATTTTTATTTTGAGAGAGGGTCTCACTAAGTTGCTAAGGGACTTATCCTCCTGCCTCAGCTTCAAAAGCAGCTGAGATTGCAGGCATGTGCCACTGCACCTGGCTACACAGTGGCCTTTTTAAGAAGAGGTTAGGAGATAATTTCTCCATAGTTTTACTATTAGAAATAGTGGTGTTTCTCCAGGGAACATTAGTTAGATTCTGCTTAGCATTAGAGTTACCCAGGGAAATTTTTTCAATATGGATGCTTGGAGCTAAAGACCCAAAATTTTGATACATTCTATATAATTTATGCATGAGAGTTCATATTTTAGGTCTCACTAGGTGGTTCTAATGCACAGCCAGATTTGAGAATCACTGATGCAGATGATCAAGTTTAGATATCCCTTCTTTGAGAAAATGCTTAGAAAGCTTAGAGTCAAACCGTGGTTCCCTATCACCAGTGTATAAGTACTCTGAGGTATGCATTATTATTTTAGCCTCATTCTTGGCTCTATTTTATGTCCCTAATCCCCTAACCTTGTTTTTTTCCCTCTACTAAGCAGAAACTACAATATTCTGTTTTAAAGTAAACTACATTTTTTCAACATGTTAATGTATACCATCAAAATATTGTCATGAAAAATCACAATGTTATCAAGCTATAAAATATAGTTTAAGGAAGCTGCTTTTATCATGTTTACTCTCACTGTTTGCAAAATTTTAATGATGCAAAATTCTTCCCTTCCCTTTTGCACTATTATGTTTCAGGTAATTAAAATCTAAATAAAAATGAATATCACTGGCTCAATCATTCTTGATTTGTTTTTCTGTTCTCAGAACATAAGGATCAGTGCAGATTGTTCAAATATGTCATGGTGTATTAGACTAAACACTGGATTCAAGAAATTAAATTTTGGCTCTCTGCTTACTGAACTGCCTCTCCTAACTAGGTAGTTCTGTGATCTTTCACAAGTGAATTAGCATCTCTGGACCTCAGGTTTTTTCACCTTAAAAAACCTGGAAAGTTTTGAGAATTTGACTAAATTCCTTTTCCGTCTACTACCCCTTAAATCTGTGGGCATCAGAACTATTTTTTCCACTTTGGATTTTTAAGCTTTTTATTTTCTCTTAAATTACAATTAGTAGGATCAGAGCATTTATAATGACAACTTCACAGCTACTAGTCTTTATAACACAGCATACATGATTTTGTTATAAAATATATTGTTAAAATTAAAAGCAAATGTTTATTGTACTAAACCAACAAACCAACCCAAACCCAGTGAGGAGAGAATTTGATGTAAAAACTATCAGAGAAGTGAAAAGGCAAAAAGGGGATAGTGATAATAATAGTCAGGAAGCAACTAATACCTCCTAGGTCAAGGGGAAATGATTAATGAGCTTAATATAGGATTCTTGGATGAGAAAACTCTTCAGAGTATTTTTAAGGGATGAGACTTTTTAAGAGAGGGTGATAGGGTGATTATTTGAAGCAAATTCATCTCTTGCTTTCTATGTCCATTGCTGCCACTCTAGTTGAAGTACCTATATCATTTCTTGCCTAAACTAAAAAAAAAAAGCTTCCTATCTGATTATTTGTCCTTGAGCATTTTCCCCCCAACAAATCATCCTCTATTCATGATTCAAAATTATGTTCAAATAAAAGAAAGAAAGAAAGAAAAACAGATCATATTCTTTGCTACTTGAAATTCTGGAACTGCTTTCCTCTTTTTAAATTACTATTTCTATCTCTTTATTTTTTTATTTCTTATTGTTGTGGTGCTGGGGATTGAACCCAGGGCCTCCCACACGATGAGAAAGTGTTTTACCACTGAACCAGATCCCCAGCCCCCAAATTCACTCTTTCTTGATCTACAAGGGCCTATGCAAACCTATTCATGACTATCTCTCCAGCCTAATTTTACAACATGTTTTCTCTTGATCTCTGCTTTCCAACCATGTTTACCATTTTCTCAGCACTTAAGATCTGCTGTGATTCATTCTGTTGCAGGTGCTTTTCCCATGCTGCTCCTTCTTTAGGAATGGTTCCTTTTCTCCTTTTTTAGGTAACACTTTGCCTTCATATCTTAAATCAAATGTCAGTTCCTCAGGGAAGCCTAAGATTAGATCAAGTTCACCTCTTCCATGCTTTCAGGATATCAAAGCACTCTTTACTAATAGCATGCACCACTGTTTACAATTATAAACTTATTTGACTAAATCTGTCTCTCCCATTAGACTACGACAACCTTAAGGGCTGAAACCAATCAGTCTTATTTACTACAACATGTCCTGCATGAGGCATATGGCAGGCAGTCAACACATATTTTTTCAAATGAATGTACTAGCAGTCAGCCTTAAGGACAAGGTCTGAGTTTCAGCATTTTCTATTGCCTAGCACAGTGCCTGACACTTAATAGGTACTCAACAAATGTTTGTTAGACTATCAATGGGCCTTGAAATAAGAGACATTTGGATTATTTTCCTACTTATCCAATGATCAGGGGTCACCATAAATGTATAAATGTGCAACTTGAAGCTTCTTCATTAATTTTGTTGGGGTAAAGAAATGATTGCTTACCAGAGCAGGTTTTCCATGAAGGTCTAGAAGTCCAGAAATTGAGCAGGACATTCTAGTCTCTAAAAGTTCACTTCAACTTTCCCCTCCCAAACTATCACTATATTTTGTTTGCCTACATCAAATGGCACAAGTGAAAATACTTACATTACAAAGCCAAAAAGAAAAGTAAGATGTAATAACGTAGTCTATCATACGAAGCATAGAGATTACATGCCACTTATGTATAAATTTATGTATAATCTATCATTTCTTTTCCATGTGAAAGCCAGAAGGACAATTTATTAATTTACATTCTATTGTTAGTGATAACATATTATTGAATAATTTGCATGTGTACTCTTTCCCCAAATCCCTTGCAAAACTTACATGGAGATGCAAGTCTCTTTTTTAAGAAAGAGTTATAGGGTTTTTTTTTAAATAAAAAAAATATTTCTCAGGATACTAGGACTACCTGGTTATATGTGTAAACCTAGTTATATTTGGATTACTAAAAGTGATTATGAAAAAAATTAATTTACTGGGCTGGGGTTGTGGCTCAGAGGTAGAGCACCTGCCTAGCATGCATGAGGCACTGGGTTCGATCCTTGGCACCACATGAAAATAAAAAATAAAGATATTGTGTCCACTTATAACTAAAAAATAAGTATTAAAAATTAATTTATACTAGTGATAATACCCATCTTTAACTGAATGCTTACTCTATGCCAAGAATTAGTTAAGTGTTTTCAATTTTCATCTGTAATCCTTGCAGCAGCCCTAGGGTATAGTATATCTCTCAGCTTAATTTTTTTTAGAGAGAGAGAGAGAGAGAGAGAGAGAGAGAGAGAGAGAGAGAGAGAGAGAGAATTTTTTTAATATTTATTTTTAGTTTTCGGCGGACACAGCATCTTTGTTTGTATGTGGTGCTGAGGATCGAACCCGGGCCGCACGCATGCCAGGCGAGCACACTACTGCTTGAGCCACATCCCCAGCCCCTTAATTTTTATATATAAGAAATAATATTAGAAATATTGAGACACTTAATTTCCCCACCAGCACAATTTGAACTGGTTCTCTAGTTACAAATATAAAAAGACTGTGTTATTGCTAAGTAGTTTACTGGTCATGTCCTTTTTCAGTAGTGTGACTCCTGCCTTACCTTTTTTACCTCAATTATCCTAATCCAGAAAACAATGCTTATTTTGGCCTCTCCTTGTCATTACCTTTGGAATCAACTTCCCATATGAATGAGTATATCATAGAATTATTCTGAACCGCTCAGAGACATGATCTCATCATGAATGGATTTTAATTTCATGTTTTTGTCCTAAGTAGTATATTCCATGTAATGTTCATGTTGCCTTCACAGTAAACACCTTAGAAAAAAAGAGAACAGGGTCTCTCACTGGAAAAATCCCATGTCTGTGATTCTAGTTCTCAGTCTACCACAAAACTAGCTGTGTTATCTTGGGCAACCCACTTAACCTCCCAGTTTCAGATATGAGCAAGTTGAATCACATCTAAATCTAAACAGCTCTGCTTGAAGCCCACCATTGAAATTCAAAAGTAGATATGAAATAAATTATCATCTTCTTCTGGGTGCTGAGAGAAAGGGAAAAAAAATCTAGTGATCCCTTTTTCTATGATCACCTACATAGCTTATTGAGAGGCTGTAGTTCAGAAGTAATAGTACTCCAATACAATAACAGCACTAGTAATAATAATAATGATAGTCCCTCTCTCTCTTTCTAATTGTGGTATGATGCTCAGTAATTACTTGGTGGCTATAGATCACAAACCAGCACAGTGTCCTGTGCACAGACTTCTTAATACATTCTTGCTGAACTAATAAATGAATGTTGGTGAATTCTCCTAGCACATGAATCTATCTTGTCCCAAGAAGATATAAATATGAATCCAAATGTCATATGTTCTTCAAACTTAAATTTGATAGCATTTAGACTTCCAATTGAGAGGCCACATTCAATCAGAAAACCTGCATATTTCTGACAACTGTCTGTGTCTCTAGACAAAGATTTATAAATCATAGTGTACTCAAATCCAAAAATAAGCCTGAGTAAACAGTATACAAGCTCCATAAAGATAAATCAATACCTATTTTATCCAACACCATATACCAATTTCTTAGCACAATATCTGCAACATAGGAGATTATCAGAATTCATTGAGTGATCATGTGCAGTATAGCTTTATCATGTCTTTTTAGTGATCATCAAAATTGATTTAGTATATCTAGATACAGATAATACTGGAATGAATCAAGTAAAAGAAATGCATTTCACTTTAAGTAGTTAGACACAGCCATTCTTTCTTATAGAGCAGGATCAGCAAACTTTCTCTACAAAGGGCCAGATAGTAAATATTTTCACCTCTGTGGACAACATCATGTTTGTCTCAACCACTCACCTCTGTCATTGTAGAGCTAAAGCAGCCATAAACAGTATATAACAAATGAGTATAGCTATTTCAATAAAACAATTTACAAAAGCAAGCAGAAGTCTGCATTGGCCTGTGGGCAATAGTTTGCTTGTCCTTGCTACAGAGGAATTTGCAGAAGAACTGTAAATTTGTAATTTGAGTTCTTTTATCTAGACCAGCAATTCTCAATATTTTGTTCTCAGGAACTCTTTATAATGTTGAAAATTATTAAGGGCTCTAGAAGCTTTTTAAATTATGTGGTTTATATCTATTAATATTCACCATATTAGAATTTAAATGAAGAAATTTTCAAAAATATTTATCCAGGATATTCAAAGAACTCAAAAAAATTAGCACACACAAACAAACTAACCCAATCAAGAAATGGACAATGGGGCCAGTTGGCTGAGGCAGGAGGATTGAGAGTTCAAAGCCAGCCTAAGTAATATAGCAAGTCCCTAAGCAACTCAGTGAGACCTTATCTCTAAATAAAATATAGAAAAGAGCTGGGATGTTGCTCAGTGGTTAAGTGCTCCTGGGTTCAATCCCCAGTACAAAATAAATGAAAGAAATTGATAAAAGAACTAAAAGACATTTTTCAAAACAAATAACAAATGGAGAACAAATATATGAAAAAATCTTCAACATCCCTAGCAATCAGGGAAATACAAATCGAAACTACACTGAGATTTTTGTCTCACACGTTAGAATGGCAATGATCAAGAATACAAATAATAATAAATGCTGGTGAGGACGTGGGAGAAAATGTATACTTGTACCTTTATGGTGCAACTGTAAATCAGTACAACCACTTTGGAAATCAATATGGAGATTCCTCAAAATATAAGAATGGACCCACCATATGACCCAGTCATCCCACTCCTTGGTAATTATCCTAAAGAACTAAAATCAAAATACTCAAGTGATATAGGCACATCAGTGTTTATAGCAGCATAATTCACAATAGCCAAGTTATGGAACTAGCCCATCAACAGATGAATGGATAAAGAATTTGTGATATGTAAGCTCAAGTCAGAATGTTAAGGGTCAAATGTTTTCTCCCACATGTGGAAACTAGAGCAAAATAAATGAAAAAAGGGGGGAATCCCATGAAAATAAGGGAAATCAGTGAAGGAGAGCAAGAGGAGAGGGAAAAGGGAGGAAGAGGAAAAAGGAGGAATGGGAATGAAATTCACTAAATTATATTATAAGCATATATGATTATACCACAGTGAATTCCACCTTTATATTTACATATAAAGCACCAATTTCAAAAACTGTAAATAAATAGAAGGAAGACCAGAAGAGGAAGGGGAATAGGGAAAGGGAGGAGGGGAGAGAAAGAGGAAGTACTGGGAACTTAAATGGAGCAAATTTTATTGCATGCATGCATTATTATGTCAAAATGAACCCCAATATTATGTCTAACTATAATGCACTATAAATTTATAAAATATTTATAAATTCACTTAATAGTCACAAACCTATTATATATTAACACAAATTACATTTTCATGAAAAGTGACATTTTCTTTCTTTTTTTTTTTGAAAAGTGATATTTCCAAAACCAAAAACATATTAGCAGAAAGAATGTCATTGTTTCACATATTTGCAACTCTCATGCTTGTATGGTTTTTAGAAGACAGCTAAATTTTCAAAACTGTTTTTGCCTTCAATATGTTGTTTGCCTGAAATATATACAGAAGATCCAACTTCACATAAACATGTCAGTAGAAGGAACCCCTGAAAGGGTTTAAGAAATCCCAGATCTTCTTAGACCACAATCACAATTTGAAAACTATAGTTTTAAACCTATGAAGCACCAAATGAAGAATAGGCAAACAAGTGGCTTCAGTATGCTTCTTAAGGGAAGTCCATTAATACATCTTTACCTTTCACTCTTCCCATTATTACAATACAAATATTGGCATACATCATCTGTTTACATTACTTCAAGAGTTTTAACTGTGATAACCAAGTAGAAAGCAAGAAAGCATTGACCTCTAAGGCATGCTCCAAACCAGTAATGGCCAGGGCTTTTGGCAAACACATGAGAAGAAATAAAAAATTTAACAATTGACTAGAGATCTAAATGCCTATAGTGTAGGTGAGGAAAAGAGTACAACACAACCCATCATTTATTACTAGCACCCTATGATTTGTTTTATAAATGTGAGCTCCTAACAACCATAGGGGAGGGATATTATTATCCTACTTTTTCAGAGTAGGAATGGATATTCAGAGAGGATACCTACCTTGCCCAAAGTTATACAGTTCTTAAGGCAAGAGCCTGGCTCAGGTATCAATCAATGTTTGTAGGACAGACAAACCATATCATAGAAGTTAGGACATTTAGTAGCATTAAGAATTTCATGTGATTTGGGGGGTTTCTAACTGCTGAATAACTAGCATCAAGATAAATGGGCTAATTAGATCAAGACATAAGCACTCACAACATAGACCCTCCTACCTCTACAATGAGAACATTGGCCAAATGCTTACTCAAATTCCATAGTTTTTCTAGTATTCTATATGTCAGTAAATCATAAGTCTGATGTTAAGGTATCTAACTAAGGGCTCTTTATGTAGGCCCCACCAAAGCTGTAACAAATATAAAGCCCTAAGCTCACAACTATAAACCACTTAGAAAATGAGAAAAAGGAAATATCACTTATTGAGTGCCTAAGATGTTCTAGGCACTATGCTGGGTACTACTTTCTGCCATTGGTTTAGTGGGGAGAGAGAGCTGTAGCTACAGATCCACTGCAAATCTGAGGGGGGTTGTTTTGTTTTGTTTTTTGGCAAGGGTCTATGCCACTATGTTTAGGGAGTTTTAGCAAATGCTGAGGAGATTGAAAAGGAAAGAAACATGGAAAATAAAAGTATGATTATTTCCTGTCTCGTTATATTAATTATGTACGTTCCTTTGTACCTAATGAAGAAATTTTGTGAATATCCATTTGGTATGGACTACAAATCCATAGACCAACAGAATCCACTTTTATGGCAAGAAGAAATACAATAAATGAGTGATGAATTTAATTCAACAATGAGATAGGAAAAAGTGAATGAAGATGAGTGATGAGTTAATTCAAGCACATGATAGGAAAAAGCAAATAAAAACGTGTCACTAAGTAAAAATGGGAAGGGATTATCTTCACCAATGCTCAGAGAAAGAGACAAACAATGAGACATTGATTCTGAATGGTTTTGAGAATCAGAAACAACACATCCATTCAAAGTGTAGCAAGCTACCCTGTATGTGTAAAGAGTAAATACAGGATATATACCTAAAAAATCAATAAGAATTAACATATTTCCTTAGTATTCAGGGAGAAATAGAGAGTATAGTTGGATTAAGATGAAGTTCTCCAGTGATCAAACAAGTCAGGGAAGAGGGGATGTGGTGTAGTAGGAATTACGAAAGTTAAATTTCAATCATGGTTCTGTCCCTTCGGAATTTTATGAAATTAGAAAAATCACAGCCCCTATTTAGACCTCACTTTCTTCATCAAGAATGATTTTGTTTCTATAATTTTTACATCCTCTAGAAATAAATTCCAAAAAACACGCTACATACCCATAATGTATTTACCTGTATATATCATATTTCACTGAATCTAAACAAACTGTTGATTCTATGACACAGTATAATAAATCTGTGTGCCACTTAGAAAGAAAGAGAAAATATGGCCAATTGTAATTGTAAGACCATGGTGATTTTAAGGTCTATCCTGAAGTCAGAGCTTACAAAATGTGAAAAACTATGCCTTTCAGAATCAAGGAAATATGACAATTGATACGAAGAGTTTTGTTATTCAGTGACAAACTAATTTCCTACCTGTAATTGTCAGGTAATATGCTGCTATTGAAAACTGCACTGAGGCAAGAATGTGAAAGAAGTTTGAAAAGCAATGTCTTTGTTTACCAGGCTGCACCTTTAAAAAAATCCTAAAATTCTAGTTGTGGTTGTAAGGCACAATGATAAAGAAAGGGTAGGGGAAAACAAACAAACATGGCACTGTGCTAGGCTATTTGCAAACTTAATTTTATCTGTTTCTCATTATAACACTGAGAAGTCAGTAATATTATGAAGTTATTTGGTAATGGGGAAAACAGTGTGGGATTTCTAATAAAAAAATCAGGATTTGAATCCAGGCTCTGCCATTTGCTGTGTGATCTCAGACAAGATGGAAAACATACTGTATATCTTAAAATGTAAGCTTTTGCCACATAATATGTACAAATAGCCTGTGTCAATCAAAAAAAAAGTCAACTAGAAGAACATTTCTATAGGGCTGGGGTTGTGGCTCAGTGGTAGAGTGCTTACTTAGCATGTGTGAGGCACTGGGTTTGATCCTCAGCACCACATAAAAGTAAATAAATAAAATAAAGGTTTAAAAAAAGAATGCTTTACTTTTAAAAAAAAGAACACTTCTAAAAAATTTTTGATATTATCCTGAATTATCCATATGAATCCAAAGTAATCACATACTTCCTTAAAAACTGAGGAAAGCTAAGAGAGAGTCAGAAGAGACACTGCAGAATGGACAGTCAGATTGCAAAGGGGAGAAAGATGACACACTGAGAAGACTGAGAGACAGGAGTTGTTATAATGATATTTTCATCATTGTGACTAAAATACATGAAAAAAAATTTAGAGGAGAAATTTTATTTTGTGCTTACAGTTTCAGAGTCTCAGTCCATGATTGGCCAACTTTATTGCTCAGGGCCTAAGGTGAGGCAGAACATCAAGGCAGAAGATCATAGTGAAGGAAAGCTGCTCAGCTCATGGCAACTAGGAAGCAGGAGGAGAGAGGAACAAGAAGCCAGAGATAAAATACAATCCCCAAGAATATGCCCCAATGATCTACTTTCTCTAGCCATGCACCTCCTGCCTACACTTACCACCCAATAGTCCATTCAAATTATTAATCCACCTAATAGATTGACCCACTAATAAGGTTACAGCTCTCATAAGGAAATCATTTCACCTCTGAACATTGCTACATTGGATATCATGTTTCCAACACAAGAGCTGTATGCAGTACACTTCATATCCTAACCACAACAGGAGTGTGAATATTTATGAGAAACCATGTGTTATTTTAGAACATGTGTACATCATACACATGTGTATATTGTGTAATGTTTAAGTCAGAGTGCAAAGAGAGGCCATAGGAGCTAACAGTCAAAAGGAAATGGGTATCTCATTTCTACAACCACAGGGAACTGAATGCAGCTCTGAAGAATGAGCTGGGAAGTGAATTCTTCCCAGAATCTCTTCTTAGAAATTCAACCAGCTGACACAGTGATTTCAACCTTGTAGAACCTGGAGCAGAGAAATGAGTCAAATCAACACAGACTTCCAAGCTATAGAACTGTGAGATCATAACTGCTGTTTTAAGCTGCTAAATTGTGGTAATTTGTTACAGTGACAAGAGAAAAAAACTACTGGGATAATAAATGTATTTGCTTTAATACTCAACCCAGGAAATGACTTTCATAGGTTGAAAGAAGATAAATAAGGAAGATTCAGAAGTGCAATAGGGCTGAGGCAGGCATATTATGGTTCATGGCCAAATTCACTCCACCATCTATTTTGTATGGCCACAAACTAGGTATGGATTTTATATCTTTAAAATGTTGAAAAGAATCAAGAGAATATTTTTGACATTTGAAAATTATATGAAATTCAAAACTCAGAGCCCACAAACAAGTTTTATTAGAAGATAAAATATATATGAAATAATAAAAAGATTAAATGAACTTCAAAAAGAAGAAAAAAGAAAAAAAAGAAAGTGAGGAAGGAATAAAGGAAAGATAGGAGAAGAGGAACTATTAAAATGATAACACTGAAAGGTTCAGATCTGTCTTTTTTAAAACCTTAATTATATTTAATTATTTTTATGTGGTGCTGAGGATCAAACCCAGGGCCTTAAACATGTTAGGCAAGTGCTCTATCACTAAGCCATAACCCCATCCCTAAGATCTATCGTTTAAAGAACAAAGATCTTCACATTGCATTAAAAATCAAAATAAGAATGGCAAAAAAAATCAGTAAACAATTTTAGGATAAAAATACTATGTTTTGAGGAGCATGGAAAACACTTCATGTACATTAAACTACATAAACTTCGTAAATTTTAAAGATAACATGGGCTGAGCTCAATTTAATAATGAAGTACAGGAAGATTACATAATTTGTCCCAATTCCATCATCAGAAGCATTGGATTTTTAAATTATGTCTGTCAAGTTCATAAGAAATAAATAAGGATATATCCTACAAATAAAAACACTATAGGTCTGTGGCTCAGTGGTAGAGCACTTGCCTCCTACATGTGAGGCACAGGTTCAATCCTCAGCACCACATAAAAATAAATAAATAAAGATATTGTGTCCATCTACAACTAAAAATTATAAAAAATAAAAACACTTAATAAGGTTAGATATTGAGCACCATACCTTACACAATTTCTGTGCAATTTCCTTCTGATTAGTTAGACTATGATCACTTTCCCAAACTGCAAAGCATACAGTTTACATTTTCTTACCACAATGCAATAAAAATAGAAATGAGCAAATTTTTAAAATTGAAATATGGAAATAATAATTGCATTTCTAAATAACTTACTGCATATAGAGAAAATAAGATATGCTATAATTATCAATGATTTAGAAAACTAATAAGCAATGGTTTACAAATATTGTGATTTCAATAAACAACATATCAAAAGTATGGAATATTACTAGAGTTATGCTCACAATAATTCATAACTGTAAGTGCTCTTCTTAATTAAACATGCAAAATAAATACGTATTTTACTTAGACTCAAACTGAAAAAGTCAGTGAGAAAGAAGTAATTAGTAGAGATTAAATCAGAAATGTAGGATTTAAGGAACAAAAGACATAAGAACTAAAATAGGTAGTGCTATGAAAATTACAACCAAATATATGACTTTCCTTAGACTAATCAAATGTAATATACATAAATATAAAATATGCAATGTATAGAAAGGAAAAGGGAATGTATACATAGCTATGGAGGCAATGAAAAAGTAAAAGTTTTAGAAAAATAACAATAGATGCAAGAGGAGAAAATTTTTAATTCTACAGGGAACATAAAACTTCTATAAATGTAAATTAACTTAAACATATATTGTTTTGCATTGGAAGAGTAAATACCTGAAATGATCCACATATTTATGTAATCCCAATAAAATACTAACAGATTAGTTTTAGAACTAGATAAGCTGGTTCTAAAGATCAAAGAGAAAATAGCACATGAGGATCTCCAGGGAAATTCCCAAGATAATACCCACAAGGATGTGGGCTAGCTTTATCAGATATATTTAAATGCACATTTTAAAAGTCATAAAGCTATAATAATTAAAATATTTTTATACTGTGAATGAAGAGACAGACACAATGGTGGAACTTAAAAGGGAGTCCAAAAATAAATGAGAATGGCATAGTATTCAGTGTGCGAGATGATGTTTAAAATCAATGGGTAAATAGTTGAATATAAAATAAATTATTTTGGATCAATTGACCAGCCTTTATTGGGGGGGTGGGAATAATAAGACTATAAGTTTACTCCTCTCCTATCTCTTACCCTGCACAACTCAAATAAAAATGGGTCAAAGACTTAGGAATTAGACCAGAAACTTTACAACTGCCAGAGAAATCATAGGCTCAATACTCCATCATACAGGTACTGGCACTGACTTCCTTAACAAGAATCCCAAAAGCTCAAGGAATAAAACCAAGAATCAATAAGTGGAATGGCATCAAATTTAAAAGCTCCACAACAAGAGCATGAAGAGAGAGCCTACAGAATGGAAGAAAATTTGGGCCAGTTACTCCTCCAATAGGAGATTAATATCCAGAATATACAAAGAACAAAAAAGAACTTAACACCAAAAAAAAATCCCCAATCAATAAATGGGCAAAGGAACCAAACAGAAACTTCTTAAAAGAGAACAAATGGCCAAGAAATATATGAAAAAATGTTCAACATCTCTAGCATTCAGGGAAATGCAAATCAAAACTACAATAAGATTTCATCTCACTCCAGTCAGAATGGTAATGATCAAGAATCCAAACAATAATAAATTCTGGTGACTTGTGGGGAGAAAGGAATACCTGTACACTGTTGGTGGGACTGCAGACTAGTATAACTGCTCTGGAAAGCACTAGGGAGATCCCTCAAAAAACTAGGGATGGAACTACCATATGACTCAGCTATCCCACTCCTGAGTATTATCCTAAAAGATCTAGACTCAGCATATTGCAGTGACACAGCCAAATCAATGTTTATAGCAGTACAATTCATAGTAGCTAAATTATGAAATCAACACAGATGCCTGTCAACAGATGAATGGATTAAGAAATTGTGAGACAAAAGTTAACTCAAAATGGATCAAGGAGCTTGATATCAAATCAGAGACACGGCATCTGATAGAAGAAAAAGTTGGCTACGACCTACATACTGTGGGGTCGGGCTCCAAATTCCTCAATAGGACACCCATAGCACAAGAGTTAACATCTAGAATCAACAAATGGGACTTACTCAAACTAAAAAGTTTTTTCTCAGCAAAAGAAACAATAAGAGAGGTAAATAGGGAGCCTACATCATGGGAACAAATCTTTACTCCTCACACTTCAGATAGAGCCCTAATATCCAGAGTATATAAAGAACTCAAAAAATTAGACAATAAGATAACAAATAACCCAATCAACAAATGGGCCAAGGACCTGAACAGACACTTCTCAGAGGAGGACATACAATCAATCAACAAGTACATGAAAAAATGCTCACCATCTCTAGCAGTCAGAGAAATGCAAATCAAAACCACCCTAAGATACCATCTCACTCCAGTAAGATTGGCAGCCATTATGAAGTCAAACAACAACAAGTGCTGGCGAGGATGTGGGGAAAAGGGTACACTTGTACATTGTTGGTGGGACTGCAAATTGGTGCAGCCAATTTGGAAAGCAGTATGGAGATTTCTTGGAAAGCTGGGAATGGAACCACCATTTGACCCAGGTATTCCCCTTCTCAATCTATTCCCTAAAGGCCTAAAAAGAGCATGCTACAGGGACACTGATACATCGATGTTCATAGCAGCACAATTCACAATAGCAAGACTGTGGAAGCAACCTAGATGCCCTTCAATAGACGAATGGATAAAAAAAATGTGGCATTTATACACAATGGAGTATTACTCTGCATTAAAAAATGATAAAATCATAGAATTTGGAGGGAAATGGATGGCATTAGAGCAGATTATGCTAAGTGAAGCTAGCCAATCCCTAAAAAACAAATGCCAAATGTCTTCTTTGATATAAGGAAAGTAACTAAGAACAGACTAGGGAAGAAGAGCATGAGAAGAAGACCAACATTAAACAAGGATGAGAGGTGGGAGGGAAAGGGAGAGAGAAGGGAAATTGCATGGAAATGGAAGGAGACCCTCAGGGTTATACAAAATTACATACAAGAGGAAGTGAGGGGAAAGGGAAAAATAATACAAGGGGGAGGAATGAATTACAGTAGAGGGGGTAGAGAGAGAAGAGGGGAGGGGAGGGGAGGGGGGATAGTAGAGGATAGGAAAGGCAGCAGAATACAACAGACATGAGTATGTCAATATGTAAATCAATGGAAGTGTAACTGATGTGATTCTGCAATCTGTATATGGGGTAAAAATGGGAGTTCATAACCCACTTGAATCAAAGTGTGAAATATGATATATCAAGAACTATGTAATGTTTTGAACAACCAACAATAAAAATAAATAAATAAATAAATAAAAAGAAATTGTGATATATATATATATATATATATATATATATATATATATATATATATATATATCACTACACACACACATACACATATACATATAGTGGAGTTCTATTCAGCCATAAAAAAAATTATAGCATTTGCCAGTAAATGGATGGCAATGGAGAATATCATGCTAAATTAAATTAGCAAAACTCAGAAACTCCAGGATTGAATGTTTACTCTCATATGCAGAACCTGAAGTAAAATAAAGGAAAGGATGGGGCTGATGTTGTGGCACAGTGGTAGAGCACATGCCTAGCATGTGCTAGGGTTCTATTCTCAGCACCACATACAAATAAATAACAAAATAAGGGTCCATCAACATCTAAATTTTTTAAAAAAGATCTGTGAAACTCATTGCACTGTATTTCAGAAAAAAAATTAAGAAAAGGAGGAGGGAAGGTTAGGATATCATAAAGAACCAATCAAATACAAATTATTAATTTGTATTAATTATCTATTAGACAAGTGAAAGGAAGTCTAGTAGAGTAGATAAAGGACAATGGGAGAGGTGAGGGAGGACAGAAGAGAAAACAGGAGAAAGGGGGGACCATGAACTGAAATTGAATTCCATGCATGTTTGAATTTGTCAGGATGAACCTAACTACCGTGAATAACCAAAAGCTCTAATATAAAAGACTATATCTTTAATAGGTGTTGTACACCAAAATAAATAACAAAATGCATTAAAAATCTAAGTGTAAAACTTGAAGTGTACGTACCATAGTTAAAGAGAAATGTCAAATTAAAGAATGAGTAAAATATGTGATATTAATGAAAGATAAAAGATTTATGCTAACTAAGCTGAATTGAACATTTCACAATGTATACATGTGTTGAATTTTCATATTGTAACCCTTAGATATATATTATATAAATATTATGTGTATAAAATTATCATTTGTCAATTAAAATAAATTTTAAAAGAACAGGAAAAGAAAAAATATGTGAATATGCAGTTCATTTTTTAAATATGAGAGAAGATTAATTTTCATTTGTTTATTTCAAACTGACACATAACAAATATTATACATAGTTATGGGTTGCTATGTCATGTTTCAACACACATATATATATTGTCAAATGTTTAAATCAGGGTAAACATATCTACTTGACATTTATCATTTCTTTATAGTGAAAATGTTTAAAATCTTCTAGCTTTTTGAAATATATGGAATATTATTATTATCTCTAGTTTCCCTACTGTGCAATAACATGCTAGAATTTCTTGCTCTTATCTAACTGCAGCTTAGTACATACTTTCCCTCACCCTCCACAGCCTTTGGTAACCAAAATTCTACTTTCAACTTGTGTGAGATCAACATTTTTATACATTCCACATGAGTAAGATCATGTGATACATGTCTTTCTGTGCCTGGCTTATTTTGCTTCATGAAATCCAGCCCCATCCATGTCATTGCAAATGACAGGATTTCATTTTTTTAATGGATGAATAGTATTTCGTTCTGTATATGTTCCACATTTTCTTTATACATTCATCAATGGATACTTACATTGTTTCCCTTGCTTAGCTATTGTGACTAAGTCTAAAATGAACATGGGTGGCCAGATGTCTCTTTGAGATAGCGATTTCATTTCCTTTGGATATATATGAAGTACTAGGAGTGCTGGATATTATGATAGTTTCTAATTTTGGAAGAAACCTCCATATTGTTCTTCAAAGTAAATGTACTGATTAAAATTTATACCAACAGAATACTAGGGTGCCCTTTTCTTCACATCCTTGCCAGCACGAATTATCTTTAAACTTTTTGGTAAAAGGCAAACTTACTAGCATGAGGTGATATCTCACTATGGTTTTGATTTGCATTTCCCTGAAGATTAGAGGTGTTGAGCATTTTTATATTCCTGTTAGCCATTGGTATGTCCTCTTTCGAGAAATGTCTATTAATGTCATTCATCAAATTTAAAATCAGATGATTTGTTTCTTTTACTATAGAGTTATTTTGAGTTCCTTATACATTATAAATATCATTGTCAGTTGTATAGTTTGCAAATATTTCTCCCATTCTGTAGACTCTGTTCATCATTTCCTTTGCTGTGTAGAAGTTTATAATCTCAAGTAATCTCATATGTCTATTTTGGCCTTGTTTCCTGTGCTTTATGCATCTTCTCCAAAAAATTCCTAGTTCATTCTAATGTCCTAAAGCATTTCCCTTATTTGTTTCTATTAGTATCATAGTTTTAGGTCTTGCATCTATGTTTAATCAATTTTCAGTTGATTTTTGTAACTGTTGAGAGATAGGAGTCCAATTTCATTCCTCTGCATGTGGATACCCAATTTCCCAGCACCATTTATTGAAAAGAGTATCCTTTATCAAATGTGTATCCTAAGCACCTTTGTTGAAAATCAGTTGGCTGAGGATTCATCAGGTTACTTCTAGGATATCTATTCTATTCTATTGGTTTATTTGTCTGTTTTTATGCCAGTACTACATGGTTTTGATTACTAAAGCTCTGTAGTATATTTTGAAGTCAGTTAGTGTAATGCTTCCTCCTTTATTCTTTTTGCTCAAGATTGCTTTGGCTTTTCAGGGTGTGTGTGTGTGTGTGTGTGTGTGTGTGTGTGTGTGTGTGTGTTGCATACAAATTTGAGGATTGTTTTCTTCCTAATTCTGTGAAGAATGTCATTGGTATTTGATAGAAATTCTTTGCATCTGTAGATCACTTTGCATAGTATGGACGTTTTAACAATATTGATCTGCCAGTCTATGACCATGAGATTTTGTTTTATTTTGTGCTGTCCTATAAAAAATAATAGATAAAATTGAAATGGCATTAACCTATATCAGGGATCTTCTAAGAAATTTACATACATTAATCTCTTTGATTCTCAAACTAATCTTTAATGAAGATACTACTATTATTACAGTTGTAAAGATAAGAAAACTGAGACATGGAGAGATTAAATAAATTTTTGCAACCAGTGTTAAGAAACAACATCTTTTAGTCATCATATTATATTGCCTCTCATTGTTTATAATCATATTATAAATCATATTAAGTGATCCACATTTAATATTATAAATCATATTAAATCATCCACAATTCAGGAAAGGTAAATTCAAATAATTGTATTTAGCATATTTGTGAAGTTTAATTATTTTATAGATACAGTGCTGATGAAGATATGAGAAAATAAGTATGCTTATATAATCTCTTAAAAGGTAAACTGAGGCACAATGAAGTTTTTAGAGAGTTCATTTGAGCAAACAGTTTCATGAATTAGGCAGTTCCAATCCAGAAGTGATTCATGGGCTCTTTTGAGAGAAAGAAAATAGAAGGCTTTTTAAGTGTGAACACAGAAGTAAAGAAAGTATTTGATTAGTAATAGTTTTACAGTTGCCTTATTTGATCTATCCTGGAAAGGCCCTAGTTACATAACTTAGTTAACTGAATATTTCTAGTTGGTTGAGCTTAAGATTTTGTTTGTTTGTTTATTTTAGTTTCTAGGAATAAAACCCAGGGCCTCACACATGCTGGGCAAATAGTCTACTACTGAGTGATACCCCTGCCCACTCATTTTTCTTAATAACACATATTCAGAAGAAAAATATCAAGTTTTGCTTATGTTTTCAAATCAAACAAGATTAAGGTTACTTATGTGACCTAATTGGGTCTCTCTGCTCAGAGATTCTTCAGACCTGGTCTCCAATTTAATTTATTTTTAAAACTTTTGTTGTAATTTTAAAATTAGGTCTTTGGAAGGCAGGTGTTATTTATGAAATTTTTAAACTGCATATATGATTTGACCCAGAAATGTTGATAGAAATTTATCCTGGAGAAACAAAGTCCTGTCATAAACAAAATTAAGCAATGGGAATTTACTTTCCAACTTCTACTTATGTGACCAAACTAGAACTTGGCCTCTACAGTCCCCAAAAAAGAAAATCAAAACTAAAATGCAGAGGGAATTAGATAAATTAATTCATGGAATTTGAACTTTGTAGGGCCTACATCACAGCAATTTAAGAGATGTTGAAGGATATTTTTTTGGCTTAAGTATAATTTTACCTTAATTACTGACATGAAAACATAGAAATCAACTTCTCCCCCATAAGATGAAACTCCTATGTATAATCAAATAAATCAAACTAGAATTGCTCATTTGTTTTAACAAAATATGAGTCACTAAAATAAAAATTGAAAACTAATAGATAAACTTGAATATGAAATAATGATGAAAAAAGAAAAACGCCCCAAAAGCACCTCATATAAAGGTACTGGGTTCTGACATTCCTAGCCTTCGATCATCAGGATACCTAAATAGAACTTCCCATACCTCCTACAATAATTTTTGTGTTCAAAACAAGCTAAATTCGGGGCTGGGGGTGGTGCCTAGTATGTGTGGGGCACTGGGTTCGATTCTCAGTGCCACATATAAATAAACGAATAAAATAAATGTCCATCAACGTCTAAAAATTTTTAAAAAACAAGATAAATTTTAAAATGTTACACAGAAAATTGATGGGGGAGAGGGATACGTGTCTTTTAAGATTCTAGGCAGTAGGATATTCAAAATGGAGATTATAGCCATAATCACCTATAATTTTAAGCCTTAATTATTTTTGTTTACCAAAAGAATAAAAGTTCATTGAAGAAAAACAGAAACTAAAACCATGTTCCACAATCTTATCACACTGATATTATAAATATTACCATTCAGCAACATAGTTACTAGATATTTTTCTATATTTAGCAATACATACTGTTTATCTTTCACCAACTCATATAAGATCACACAAAGGCCAGCTTCCTTGTAGCAGAAAAGATTTTGTTTGGTTATTAACGGAAATTGATTACATGAAACAAACAGCTATTGGTTTTGTTTCCTTTTAATTTCTCCTGACAAGGAGAATCCCTTTTAATTTTTAGCGTATATGTTAATAAATGTGTATACATACATATATGTGAGCACATGTGCATGTGTGTGTGCATTCATCTTATGATGTGAAAACTACTGAAAAGAACCAATAAAATAAAAAATATGTGAAAACTCATCTTCCATGAGGAGCACAGAGATTGAGGTTGGTGGAAAGGAATTTTTTTGCAATGGTTGCACTGCCTTGTCTACAAGAAATCACCTTTGAGGAAGTCAGGATGTGAATAGATTTGCTTTCTCAGAAAAACTGGAAGAAAGTAGAGCCTTATCAAAATACTTGAGTCAAACTATGGATAATCACAAGAATAATAATACAGTTTGATATTCTATCTAGATGTTTGTAGTACTTTTTAACTTTCAGGATCCCCATCTTTGAAAGATCTTATTTGTTGTCCTTCTACTGGTTCTCCATTCTTCTCACATCCAGCTTCTATGGAATCTCTTTGTGGGCTTAATATCAAAACTTAGAAATGCTCATTATTTGATTAGATTAATGACATTGGATTTCAATATTAAGATTCAAGGATTAGTTATATGAAAATGAGGGGAGGGGAGGGGGGATAGGAAGGACAGCAGAATACAACAGACACTAGTATTGCTGTATGTATAAACGTGGCTGTATAACCAATGTGATCCTGCAATCTATACACATGGAAAAATAAGAATTCATACCCCATTTGAATCAAATGTATGATATTTCAAGATCATTGTATTATCATGAGCAACCAATAAAAAAAGAAAGAAAATGACAGCTGAAGTCATTAGAGTATGAAGCCTTTGGGGGAGAGATTGTAAAATAGTGATCAAGATCACAGGTCTCTATTAGTTAGAAAGGATGATGGGAGAATAATACTGATTTTTATTCTTAATAGTGAAGGAGATGGATTGTCACTATTACAGTGTAGTGACAAGAATAAAAAAAAGATGATAGGGGAAAGGGAATGTGAACATATTCTAGATGCTACAGAGACAATTTCAAGGGAATGCCAAGGCCAGAAATAAGAAACATGGATACAAAAATAGAGATAGGCAACATGTATCAATCCAAAGTTTATCAAAGAAAGGATAAATAGAGTTGTAGATAGCAGAGTTACATGGCACAATCCCACTCTCAGATGAAGAAGCATCTACATGACTGTATAGAAAGATAGGAGTTATTATTATAAATAGTGGCTATTTTGGTAGAGGGTCTTGAATTACAAGTTCAGATAGTCCTCAATTCAGAACATCTTGGATAACTTCCACCTTGAGAGTCTGAACACAGAATGAATTATTTCCTGAAACTGGTTCTTTGGGGGAAGCATTATTAAATGAGTCAGCATCCCAGACTCTCATTCTGACTGACCCCATCCATCCCACAGCTAAACTTCAGCCTTTAATTGAGGTACTGGTTGGGTTGTTCAACACCTTAATATCCCCTTGGAATACTGATCACCTTCTTGAATTCACCCATGAAATATGCAAGGGTTTACCTAAGATACATTGAATTTGGCCTAATTTTGCCCACTCAATTATTACATTAATCAAGAATCTCACCTTTGTCTTCTCAGCGGAGACATCCATGGGCTTAAATTTCATATAAACCAGGCCTGAGCCTAGGAGCTATCAAGTTATAAGAAATTGGAAGCAGCTTTTATCTCACATTTTTCTTAACTAACTGGAGATTCTGAGCCTTAATCCCTGCAAATTTCCTAATACTAACTATGAATTACTACATAGAACTAGGTTGTCACTAGCTCCTAAAAATACTCTGTGAACTGCAAGACTGTGATCAAGGAAGGGCCAGGAAAATACATTCCCTAAGGTCTACCTGATTTTATTTGTACATTAGGGATTGTGACAAAATGGTGGACTAGGATCTTCTGATAAAATGGCATTCAGTTCCTTGTAGCACTTTGCACATTGTATGAAATTCATAATTGGATTGAAGCTACATTGATATCAATTCTCATCATTCAAATAAATAGTAAAATGAATAAAATAGTTTCTATATCCAAAACTAGTTAGGAAAACCTGATCAAAAATATAGCTGTTTATATTCTGCTATTGAATAAAATTTATTTGTCAGTAAAAATCGAGACTTCTTCATAAGAGTTAAATACAGAAATAAGGTTTAAACTTTTGAGGGGTATCAGAAAGGGTTAGATTAGAAAATTTTTAGCTCCCTTAAAACTTTTTTGTTTCCCATTTTCACCAAGTAATTTTCCGGTTTGGATCCTGTATAAGTGCTTATTGGGACAGAAAATGCTAGTTGTGCAAACTTCAAGTATCTTAGCAACTATCATAGTTGTGTGTCATTATTAATTAATATACAATACTGTAAGTTATTGTGAATTTATTTGACTACACAGCAGATGCTTACTTAACTCACAATATAGCTATATTAATGATACTTAATGGAATTTTGAATTGTAGGAGGTAGAAGGCCATGTGGTATTTAATTGGAAAATGATGATAAAAAGTAAAAGAATGGTCTCTTATTACCCTTTTAAGGCATTTTCAAAATGGTCCTCATTTTAGAAGTTGCTATAGTTTGGATCTTAAGTGCCCCAAAAGGCTCTGTGTATTAAAGGTTTGGTCCCCATGGAGACACTATTGGGAGGTAGTGGAGGTGGGGGCTAGTGGGAGGTCTTTAGGACATTGGAGGGCATACCCTTGAAATGGATTATGGGATCCCACTCCTTTCTTCTTTTTTCTTTT
Source organism: Spermophilus citellus (assembly GCF_964194105.1). Taxonomy (NCBI): domain Eukaryota; kingdom Metazoa; phylum Chordata; class Mammalia; order Rodentia; family Sciuridae; genus Spermophilus; species Spermophilus citellus. The sequence goes on along the minus strand of NC_138190.1, from coordinate 113,874,897 downwards.
TCTCTCCATGGTCATGAGTTAAGCACTTCATGCACTCCCATTCTGATGTTCTGCTTCCCCACCAGAGACCTAAAAGCAATAGGATCAACCAGTCATAAACTCAAACCTCCAAAACTGTAAGCCAAAATAAACCTGTTCTCCATATAAGTTGATTAACTCAAGTATTGGTTATAGTAATGGAAAGCTGATTATCATAGAAATCCTGCATTCTTGTGTTGCCCCAGAATTCCTTCCCTCTCCAGCACTGAGCCAAAATTAACTACATTCATTTATCAGAATGAAACAGAAAAGCTGATGTTTACCTGTCAATGAGAAACAATATATATTATTGAACTAATTCATACCAAAATGGTAATAATACTCCCAGAGATATTTTAATTTTCAAAACATATCTTCTCCCTCCCTAGTGGACAAATTAAAGTGAAAGTAGTAAGGTAGTAAAAAGAAAGAGACAAAATCTAGGGCAGAGGACCAACCATAGGTAGGCTAAGTTTTCCTGGGAGTTTGTTCTGGAATGTCTTCTCCTAAACTTGCCTGTTATCCTGCTGTGAAAACCTCTTTCCTTTCTCCCACAACCGAGCCTGAAAGATTCTTCACAACGTCTCCCAATGAATAAGTAACATCAGGATTCTAGACTGAGAATAGAAGGTTAAGATTCATTATCTTCTTCGTGTATCTCTTTTGTAAATTGATTATTTGAAAGTCTGGGCTTCTTTCATTTGTGCTAAGAACTGCTGCCCTAGTGTCAGGGATTTAGTTTCTTATTTTTAAATTTCATGGTACATACTATGTCCAATAAATGCTTTGATTTCCTATTGCCCTGGTTTCTATGGGTAATATTAATAGATCATATAAATAGAAAATAATAGTAAAGCTAAAGCAAACAAATATTAAAAGTATCTGCAATGCAGAAAAACTGATTCCTTTCTTCTTGTCTAGGTAGGAATGGGGGGGGGAGTGATGATATTTTGACATAAAAACCACTTCTTTAGAAAGTAAATGAGAAGTCAAAGAAGGTTAAAACCACATTTCCTTTTTCCAGACAACTTGTATTTTTATCTCCATATTTCTGATGCCCTAGACTTTTCACTATTTCTATTTCTCAGAAATATTCTGGCTCAACTAAATGATGACTATGAAAAAGATGAGGGAAGGTCAAAAACATGTATACAGCATATTATCAATCAAAATTAATTTCTGAGTGGAAAGGGGTAAGTTTCCAAACCTCTGAGAATCACATCCTAATAGAACTTGAATAATTTACTTATGTTTTCCACTGCATGTTTTTAAAATGAATTTCAATTGACACAGAATAATTGTATACATTTATAGGGTACAGTGTTATATTTCAATACACATATATAATGTGTAATTATCAGGTCAAGGTAGTTGGCATATCCATCACCTCACATATTTATCATTTCTTTGTCTTGAGCACATTCAAGATCCTTTATCCTAGCTGTTTTGAAATATGCAATTAAAAGTTATAAGTCATAATTATCCTACTGTATTATAGAACATTAGAAGTTATTCCACCTGTCCAACTGCTCAGCACCTGCTCATAATCATCTTTGCACTCCCTTCTCCTCCAACACTTCCCAAACTATAGTAACCACTCTTCTACTTCCTACTTCAAATAATTCATTTATTTTTGAAAATACTTTTGTACTTTCTTAAAATATAGTCTACCTTATCTTTGATATCTTAAAGAGCAAGTACACATCTGTACCTGTAACTTCAATTGCATTTCAACTTAGTTAAGTCCTAATGAATTAAGTTCTTTTCTCCCGTTAGTCTCAGCAGTAAGAAAATACAGCCTAAAAAAAATTCAATCTTCAGGAAACGTTTTTGAACATGAAAATGTGCTCAGGAAGAATGGCTAACACCAATTGTGTTGAATAAAACAACAGCAACAACTATAAAAGAAATATTACTGCCAAAGGTTAACAAACTCATGTTGACAGGTTCAAATAATCTCTGGGGAAAAATTATATACTAGGATATATTATATATTATAGTTAAATTTCAAAATATAAAATGATTTCTCCAGCCAAGATTTATCCCACTGATAAAATCCTATAGATTATTCTACTATAGTAGAGTAATAGATTACTATAGTATAGTAGAGGTGACCTCTACTATACTCTAGGTTACTATAGTAGAGTAGTACTCTAGTAGAATAGGTTACCTCTTCTATGCTCTTCTACTATGCTACAGGTTATTATATTATACTACACTATAGTAGAGATTACCTCTGTGAAAAGATTCTCTTTCTTTCCCTACTCTCTTTCCCTCTTCTTCCTCTAGACAGACAGACACACACACATACACACACACACACACACACACACACATTGTGTGATAACTAAAAATTCATGTTCAAAATCACGTTATTTCCTACTAACTTTGAGAAAGCTTAATATCAGTATGATAGAAAAAAAGTAGTTTCAGACTACAGTGGATATGTGGAGCCTTCTTTATCATTTTTGAAGTTAAACATTGATCTCTAACTTTCCAAGTATATTCGTACAGTATTATGTCTTCCTGTTCATGACTTATCTTGAGTATAGGTTGTGTATTTCAGTGGAAAGTTTCTTTTTTCTTTCTGAAAATGCCTTATGACTGATTCTGATTTAATCTGAATTGATTTATATAGGAGTTAGATAAGCAGATATCCCAAGGTGATAACTATTTCAAGAAGAGGGCAGTGAGAAAATAGATTAAACAACTCAATCAATCATCACAGAAATACAAACAGTGACATGGAGTTGAGATGAAAAAAGTTCTGCTTCATTCTGAATATTTTCCAAGTCCTCCTTGTTTCATACAGCATTACCATTATGTGATAGGTTTTTCTTGAAAACAAATTTGCATTTTTTGTCAACAGTATCAATTTCTAAAACAAGAAAATTACCCTATAGTCTCATCAGAATTAGAAGAAATGTAGTCAACAACAACACAAAGATTTTGTATTTATACTCAGGTAGACTTTCATTAATAGATAAGTCTTGTCTGATTTAGTATTGATTTTAACAGTCTACAGAAATCTCATCATAGGTAATAGACCTTGCTAATAGTTGACCCAAGTTGAGTGATTTGTCATGTTTAACTGGTTGAGACAAAATCTAAGCTACTAGATCTTTGGGCCCCTCTGACCATAAAAATTATTCTGTCTCCTTTCCCTCTAGAACATAATTTCTCAAAGTGATGTTCAGTGGCACTATGCTTAATGGGTATGTCTCAAAAATGTGTTCTCTGTCAATTGTGGTTGCTACCTTCTATAGAGATTCATCATGAGAACCAGCATATTTAAACTTCTAAAAATTATTCCAGTAAAGAAATCTATTTATCCTAGTCTTTGATAAACACAGATGACCATAGATGTCAATTTTAAATACCAATTAACATCTCATAGGATGATTATTCCAAGAACAATAGACAATGGATGTTAGGAAGCATTGCCCATATACCCCTTAAGGACTGCAGGGCTCATTCCCTCCATTTTCCTGGAACACTTCTGACTAACTGCCCTCAGCTGCCAAGCCCCTCCAAAAATTGCCATTAGCTGGACAGGGCTATCTTTTACAAGTTCCATAACCACTTCACAGGGACAGTCTGCAATCAAGGACTACTCAAGACTGAAGTATAAAATCCTGACTACTCACCACAATGCTGAACAACTCTAAAGGGAATTTCCAGTTTCAGAGCTCACTATAGAGTTGGCTGAGCCTCCCTTGAGACTGTTCTACTCAACTCTCTCTTTCCACTCCTGTTTTCCTTGCCTTCTTTACCATTTTTTCCTTCCCTGTCTTCCCTTGAACAGTTGCTGATCGTGAGAGTACTGCCAAATAAATATCATGAACACTTATCTCTATCTCACGGTTTACTTTTGAAAGAACCCACCCTATAAAACATTTTATGACACAGATGTAATAAAGACTCTTGATGCAAGGAAAGAGGGAATGTGCTAAATCATGCGTAAAAAGAAAATGTGCCAGATTCTGGAAGAAGCTTAATAGAAAACACAGAGTGAACAATGAACCTCCACTTATTTTAAAAATCATGGAATTAAGACTGCCAGCTGAAGAGTAATAGACTAGGTGAGAAGGTATGGACAGCTAATTTTGAGGGAACAAAAAGATCTGGCCTACACTGAAGACATGAAAACTAGAAAAGACTAAAAAATCAAATCTCATCTGAATTATCATCATCTGAATTACTGACCTCTTGACTAATTTTCCTTCTTCTAATCCTGCTTTCTTTCAGTTAATTCAACCCTAGCAGCCAGAGTTAATACTTTATTAAAATGTAAATATAATCATGTCACATCCATAAATAAATCCCTGACACTTGTATACATTATTCTCAAATTTCTTAGCTTGACATATAAGACCCATTATGATTAACCTCTCTGGTCACTCCTGACATAATACCCAGTACTCCAGCTCTGCTGACCTTTTTTGGTTCCTTGAAAGTGTCATTTTCTTGGGCTGGGGATGTGGCTCAAGCAGTAGCGCTCTCACCTGGCATGTGCAGGGCACTGGGTTCGATCCTCAGCACCACATAAAAATAAAATAAAGATGTTGTGTCCTACGAAAACTGAAAAGTAAATATTAAAAAGTTCTCTCTCTCTCTCTCTCTCTCTCTCTCTCTCTCTCTCTCTCTCTAAAAAAAGAAAAAAAACAAAGTGTCATTTTCTTAAATGCAGTTTAGCTAGACTTCTGCATGTGCTATTATTTTGTCTGGACCTCCTCTCCACCAATCCTACTCACATTTTAGATCCCAACTTAAATGTCACCTCCCTCCAAAAGCTTTCCATAACTACCCTGATCAAGTCAGGGATTAATTCCCCTGTCATGTTTCTACATCACTCTATCCTTACCCTAACATAGCACACAGCATAACGCAATTGACTGCTTTACACTATCCCCCACAATTACAATAGAAGGCAAAGTCATCAGTGAAAGAACCTATATCTTACTCATGGTGCCTGTGCAACTGTAACTAGCACATAGTAGGTACATAATAAATATGAATTAAATACATGAATAAATATCCAGGTCCTTAGCATTTTCCAGTCTTGAAACAGTAACATGGAAGTACTAAAAAGTCAATATCAGACTCTTTGCAAGAATAATGTTTTGTGGCCATAAAAAAAAAAAACCTAATTCCTTTCTTCTCTAGTCACTTCTGGCTAAAACTATATGTTCCAACTCTACAAAAATACTGGGTATTTCATCATATATGTTGGTGGGAATACTCTGTATTTATCTGTCTTCTATCTACCTATCTCTTTATATGCCTAAAATACAAGATATATATATATATATATATATATATATATATATATATAAAAGCTACAACTGCTACCTTTAATAGCCTTACAATTTTGTTGAGAAACAAAAATAGAGAATGTGTAGTACTAACTTTTTTTGGTTCAGATCAATAGTTCTGAATTGTGTGTTGTGACCAGTTATGAAGTGTGTTGAATCATTTAGTACTACTGAAAATATTGATATTTGAAAATTATCTTAAATAAGAGAAATTTTAATATAATTGCTTTGGTAATATCACTTATTCTTTGTAATTTAAGAAGCACACTTGACTACAGAAAGTTATTATTAGCTCATTGGAAATTGTTCATAATCCTGTATCCATGGACATAATATCTTTATTTTATTTATTGATTTGTTTTTATTTCATCATAATACTTTGTCTTATAGGTAGATTCATCAGTCATATGTGATATATGTGGGAGAATCTCTGTTTTAGGCTATAAGTACAATAAGTTTTCATAAACTGGGGAAATCAGTTTGGACCAGACGTATATAGAAAGTCTACAGATATGATATTTGCTTTACTGAAAATCTATCAAACCTGAAGTTTGGCCATGGCATTAAATTGTTATGTATAACTTAAATATGAATCCCTATGTTTAAAAATTTAATGAGTTTTATTAAGGGGAATGCTTAAAGGAGGCATTCATGGGGGGAATGGAAGCAGCAGAAGGGAGTTAAAGGAGTACAGACAAAAGAATTGCATAACAAACAGCATGCATATGACCACTATTATACAGTTAAGTAACAGTACATATGAAACTATGTATAATGAAAGTATATACACATTTGAATTATAACTTTTTAAAAGTATAAGAAAAGGAAGTAAAGCCATATATGAGGAATGCTATTCATGAGAATTTGAGGGGCTACACATTTAGAAATAAAACTGAATTTGTCAGATTACCTGAACAAAAGGGGCACCAGAATTAATCTACCTACAATTTGCATACATTCAGTGGCCCAGCAATTCCACTTGGAATTGAAAATTATCCTACAGATGGATTCATATATAGACTCAAACTTACAAAGATTTTCAAACCACATGCAGAAGAACATGAGTGATCCAGTATGTGATTTTGTGCAGAAAAACAAAGAAAAGATAACAAAGACACAGCTGGTAGGCTGATGAGAGACTATGAGAGCAGGAGAGATAATGTGTGAAAACCTGATTTTATTAAGTGCCTTGAAGTTTTATGTTCCATTCTCCTTATTGTGGGTACCATACTGTAGAGTTTTACACATGGAGAAAAGTGTGATTCCAAAATACCACTTATGATTCTATTGTCCTGAATTAAGCATTATTCCAAGCAAGTAATAACCAATCAAGTCCAGAGAAAAGAGATATTTCATGCTTATTGTCTGTTCTTTTTCCTCCATAATAAATTTTATTTGAGAATAGATGTCTCTGTTTGAGCAAATAAGTTCTAATCTCACAGGAAATGCTTACTGAGGCCCTAAATCAGACAAACAGATGCTGGGCCTCTGGCTGTGTCTATGCTTGCCAAATCCCAATATTAGAGAATATCCAAATATTCATTCTTTTCCAATTTTCCCTCAAATGCTTGCGATAGATACCAAATACATATTTTCATTAAGCAACAGAGTCATATGCTGAGTCAGACTGGGAATACAAAAGATATAGAAAATGTGATATTTGAGAAACTCAAAAAAGCTCCTCAGGTCAATGCTATATTTTCTATCCCTATAACATTCTGCCTCAGTTTAAGTAGCATCCCACACTTGCTCTTCTTAGACATGAGAAAATGCATGTAATCTTAGTTCAGTGCCTAAAGCATACCGAATGAGCATTTTTCCAGCTCATCTTTCTGACCCTAAACATATCACTTGACCCTGAAGGTCAATAGAGAGTTTAAATCCTCTCTTTTTTGAATACCATATGGTTCATGAAAGAGTAACATAAGCATTACTGAGGTACTTTCAAAAAATGCAGAACCTCAGGCTCTAACCCAAACCTACTGAATCAGAACCTGCATTTTGACAAAATACCACGCGATTCATGTGCACATCAGAAGTTGTCAGACCTCACCAAATTAGAATCAGTCTAGAGGTTCAGAATCAGTTAATCTGGGAAAACATAGGTCTATTATTTGTTTATTTCAAAATATTTTGAAAAGCTTCTCAGGTGATTTTAAGATGCATCCAGGGTTGAAAATCACTTCAGGTCCCTGTTTATGCCACTCTGTGTTCTATACTTTGGATATCAACTCTAGGTAGAAAATATTCTTCACTCAAAAAAAATTTTGTCATTGCTATCTCATTTATTGGTTCAAAAGTATTAAGTGATTACTCTATTTAAGGCCCCATAACAGCTGCAGAGAATACCACTGTAAACATGAATGACAATGCCTTTATCCTCATGTAGTTTGCATTCAGATGGAAGAGAATAGACAAAATCATGGGCAATTAAATACAGAGTGAGGATGAGTTTTTTAGTAGCAGAACTATAGAGTGATTAGAAATTAGATACAAAGGGCAATAAACAATTATAGGGTCAAACATTTTCCAAATACATATTTGAAAGTAAAACATCCAGATTAGCATATATTATTATATTGTACTTGGTTCCCATTCTTGTTATAGTTAATATAAGTTCTTTGAATTCATGATTCCAGCCAGTATTTAGAGAAATAAGTTTAACATGTAATTAAAGCCACATTACTTTATTGAAAATATTTCTTCTATAAGGCAACATGTGAAATGTTTCACCAGCATCATTAGGCAAGCCACTGGAAAGAAAAGCAGCATTGGAAGAGAGATTTATAGGAGACTGATACACTGCTGACCCCACTCCACCCTATTTAAACTATTTTTTGTATGACTCAATGATCAATGATCATGTCACAAATGAGTCCCTGCTGAGGAACAATACTTCCTGGGTCTGGAGAGGCCATTAGTATCACATTTGCAATCTTTATTTAAGTCATTATATATTTTCCATGATGTATAGATTTCAATTTAAGTACATTTTGGCTACTAAGGACCTTTACTTAAATTAGCAAAGGATTGATTTAAAATACTAATAAAAGTAAATGGTATCTTAATGAGTATCACAGTAATTCTACAACAACTTAAGGCCTATATCCATAGAAACTCAGAAAAAGAAAGCTGATTATGATCACAAATAAATAGATATTACCCATAGGTCAGACTTCCTTTCCTTTTTTTCTGTCTTGTGACGAGAATAGTTTCACATAAACAAAATAATTCTTCTTCCTTATCTTTCTGTTCCCTTTGCCATATTAATTCAGATTTGACATGCCCCCATATATTGTTTATGGCAAAATGAGATGAGTGAACTGATTCAGATCAAATAGCTGACTTTTCACCTGGGTCCTGTGCCAAAGACAAATGGAACTTTTAAGAGTTTAGAGATGTAAGTTTACTTTCACATTTCTTTTTCCTTTTTTTCAAACATGGAGTCATCTTGGTATAATTTAGTTTTATGTGCTTTTTAGTAGTTGGAAATGTAAAGGATTTGGATAGTTTATATAAGTTAGTGCAGTAGAAACTTCACATTATCTTGTTTTTAAACATTACAGGAGGGAATAAATGTGAATAAATCTATACATATTTTTCAGGCCCCATGATATTTTAAAACTCTTTGCAAATAAATATGAACAATTGTAATTGTTGAACTTACAATTTTAACAAACTCTTTGCAATGTTGATTACAGCCCAATACAAAATATTCAATTACAGAAAAAGAAAAAAATCAAAATAGGCACAAGATTAGTACTCTGGACAATTAATCTTTTTAAAAAATATTTTTAGTTGTAGATGGACATATCTTTATTTTATTTATTTATTTTTATGTGGTACTGAGGATCAAACCCAGTGCCTCACAAGTGCTAGGCAAGCATTCTACCACAGAGCTACAACCCCAGCCCCTTGACCATTAATCTTTAATCCTAGCTATAAATAAGATTGTGTCAGAAAAGGAAAGTCAATGTTTGATCCTAACTTTCCAGCATTCTACCACAACCAACCAAAAAGAAGAGGATATAAAATTGCTTAAAATTATAGTTTAACAATTTGGCTTCATATGTTGCTTATGTAAACTTGAGTGTCCAGACATAAATATCTTGAAACAATGCAAACAATCAAGGACCTATGCCTTCAATAGAGCCATCATCTAAGGTTAGCCCAGATAAGACAAAGAGTTAAAGTAATTTGGGAAACAATTCCCACTCCATTTGTTTTGCTATATTATTTTGGAGTAGAGAATTAAACTGTTATGCACGGTTTATCTGGTCATAGAGAAATCCTGTAACCCATGAAAATTTTACCCAACCTACAATTTGAATAGGTGTTCATTATCAACATTTATCAGCTTCACAGAAGAACTTCAATGATATTATATACATCTCAAAAGATGCATATTGTATGTTACTAATGAATGCTCCTCCATCAGTGTGCTTCAAAGGTTAATGTAATAAAAATCTTTGGCACATCTTGTTAAAACACATTTTATGACCCTACACTTCCAGGGATTTTGATTGAATAGATGTGGGAATTCTGAATTTCTAAAAAGAATTCCCAGGTAATGTTGATGATACTAGTCCAGGGGACCATATTTTGAATTAGCATTAATAAAAGGTTTTTTTTTTAATTCTCTTCTCTAATTCCTAATATTATCTCTACCTTCAGATGACATCTTCCCTTTTTACTGAAACACTGAGGCAATCTAACATGAAATATTTCAACCTCAAAATCATTCCAAAATCCCAGCCATTCTTTGTTCCCTCCATTCTATCCTTGCTCTGACCAAATAAAACCCCTGACACCTTAACTTCAACTCCATCACAGTTATGTTCAGTCCATGTGTCAATGATCAACTGATTAGTGAGAATTAGTTCAGCTGCAGGATATAAAAACACCTAAACAAACAGTGGTTTGAACAACATAGAATATTTCAAGGTAACCGTAAGTATCCTAGGATTTGTATATTGGCCCCATAATCATCAGGTCACAAATTCCTTATATCTTGTTGTTCTTTGATTCCAAACTTAGTGCTTCCATCTCAAAGTCTATCTCATAGACCATGAAGTAGAGCTCTACCCATTAGGTCCACATTCTAGCCAACAGGAAGCAGAAAAAGGGAGGGAAAAAAGGTATATTTCTTCCTTTTGAGTACACTTTCTATGAGTGCATATATCATTTATGCTTACATCCCAGAGATAATAGCTTAGTGTTATAGCCATATCTAGCTGCAAAGGGGATTGAGTAATATACCTTTGCATGAGCTCAGACAAAATTTGAGATTTCCATTTCTAAAACAAGAAAGAGTTGATATTGAGGCACAATTATCAGTCCCTATGGTTAATCGTCAGTCTCTATTGATATTTACCTTTAATCTACAATTTTCTCCAAATTTTTTCATTCAAATTTATAAATATTCCAAAACAAAAATTTACTTTGACACTATTTCTTTCTCCAGCTACCACCCAATTTTGCATCTTCCCTTACTTCTAAATGTGTGAGACAACGAATATCTGTTTCTTTTAGCACTTTATAATCTGGTTAAGACCCCAAATGCTATTGAAACTACTTACTGCTATATCACCAGTGACTTCCTTATTCTCAAATCAAATGACTTTTTAATCCTTGTAATACTTTGTTAAATATTTATTGTCCACATTCAAGAGACTATGGTAAAAACTAAACATGGCAAATAAGTAGTTGACTATTAAAGGAAATAGTCTTCCATCAGGGATCTTATATTTTGAATTCAACCCCAAAAGGCTTGACATTAAGAGGGATATTTTGATTCAATAATGTATGTCCTAATAATTTTTGTTGTGAAATTAATGTAAAGATAAACACTCTAGATATGTCTCCTTGGCCATCACTCAATAAGATTTCACCCAAATATATGTGAAATTCAGTAACAAACCTGCCAAGAGAAATGTTGAATATAACAAAGATTGGCACACATAGTAAAATCTTTTATTTAATTTTTTGACTCTTAAGATTTAACTGCACTGTTGATCTGATTAAATTTGCAACATGTTTTATTACAGCCATGGTATCTTTGTTTCTAAGTATTCTTTCACAAATTTGGCCTGATGTGATTGTTGTGCATGTATGTGCATGCATGCGGGTGCATACACACACACACACACACACACACAGTAGGGATAAAGGAGAAAATTTGTGGGTAATTGTTTTTTCCTAAGTTTCTTTTCAAAACTTTCCAATGCTGATGAGGAAAATGATATGATAAAGAATGACTATATGGACATAGAAAACCTTTGATTTTATAAGAAATTTAATTTGTTTTGGAGTTCTTTGGTCCCAGAAGTAGGACTCCACAAATTTGTCAAGCTGGGTGGACCAAAACCATGGTTCATGACAACTGATTGTAACAATTGGAAATTTCCCTCTGACCATCTTTGATCTCTGCATATCTGACTTCTGATTCTTCTCTACGTGTTTTTACTGAACTTGACATGACTCAGTCTTTTATTACATGTGCTCTCTATCACCTGTGGAATGTTCTAGACCCTACCTGTTTCATGTATTTATATCAACTCTGATTTCATTCCTGAGTTTAGGTTCTTAATTTTTCAGTTCTTCCTCATTTGTTCTCCTGGTTTGTTTCAGCATGGACCCTATTTGACAATCTGGGTTCCTCAATTTCAAGCTCAACAGTGTTCAACACAGGCTGCACATTAGAATCATCTGGGAAAATTTAAATATCTAGCAATGCCTAAGCCTTATGCCCAGGTCTCTGATTTAAGTGCTTTGAAATGGGACTAGGTATGGGTAGTTTTCAAGGCTTTCTAGGTGAATCCACTTTGCAGTCAGGTTTGAAAACTACCATTCTAGCTTCTGTTCCTATCCAAAATAATTATGGGTTCTACATTAAAAAAAACTGCTCTACTACCCTTGGCCCCAGAGATAAGACCCTCTTACATTCTCCTGGCACCAGGCAACACTGCCTTCAGTTGTCCCACAGAAGTTAGTAAATTCAAGGGTTGACAAGATCAATTAGGTATAAGATAGTAATACAGTTACTCAGCAAATATATAATGAATGTTTTCTCTTTTTTAAATAGTCAAAGAAAACTAGAATGTAGTCCTTTTATCCCAGAGCACACATGCTAGTAGATGAGACTGTGAGGAGACAAATGATTATAGTAATATGACAAGTACTTTAATAGAGGTATTAACGAAGTACTATAGGAACACAGAAAAGGAAGCAATTATCTTTCTTTTTTTTTAAGCAATTATCTTTCTATGGAGGTCATGGGAGGCTTCCTGAAGCACATTTGTTTTCGTTGATGTTGTTGTTGTTGTTGTTTAAGAAATGTCTTTTTTAACCTTTATTTATTTTTTATGTGGTACTGAGGATCCAACCCAGTGCCTCACATGTGCTAGGCAAGGCTCTACCACTGAGCTACAACCCCAGCCCCTGAAGCACCTTTTAATCTTAAATAGTAAGAAGTTTATCAGGTAGGCCAGAGAAGATAATGCCCCAATCAGAAGGATCAACCTAAGCAAAAGCACAAAGAAATTCTTTACAAAGGTTCATGGATGGCTTGAATTTTTCATTCAAGGATAATGCAAATTTTAAGAAATTCCTAACAGTAACTTAAATACTTTTTTAAAGAAAATATAAAAATAACTGAATAGTAACTTACCTATTATCTCAAAGGTCACAATAAGCTTTAAATGCTGTCAAATAACTCTTATATGGAGTTTCTAATACATTAGTGTGAAATCACACGATTCTTCATATATTCATCAACCTGTTTTTTCCTGATCAGGAACAATGATGATAGAATTAAGAACTATATTTTTCTTTTCCATACAATATTTAATAATGTTTCAAAAGTATGGAAATGTGAAATTATAATCTTCTCAGATCTAGGTTTAATTACATTGGTTTAAACTACCAAAGACTTTCAATACTGTAAAATGTATAGAAAGATATATTACATATCACCAATAAAATTAATAATAATAACTTTCTTTGCATATGTTTTTATAACTTTTATTAATATAGAGTAAATATTTTATCTCCTTACAATCACCCAACAATCTTGTAAGTTGGGCAAGGCAAGTACTTTTGCCTGTTTTATAGAATTAACTAAAACCCAGAGTCATTACATACCTTCCTTGACTGAGACTCTTGTTTATATTTTTTAAAGTCCCAGGGCTTCTTCTGATTATGAAAGCTTGGAAAATATTGAATTCAATAATCCACATATACTTTTTAGCACTCTGCTTGATGTATTTTATGTACTTGATAAAAGTTGCTATCTATTATATATACTACTTATACCAATTATGAGTTAATGGATCATCTTGTCACTAGGATCAAAAGCTGGTGTTTAAAGACAAGATTAAGAGAAATACTAAAGTTTAACTAATAATTGAACTATGAAATGCCATAAATTACATGAAGATCAAATTATCAAGTGGATTTATACCCCAGAAGAACAGAGAAGGGCTGGAGATGTAGCTCAATGGTAGGATGCTTGCCTAGAATGCACAAGGCGCTGGGTTCATACCCAGTATCCCCCTCCAAAAAAAGAATAGAGTAAAATTCTACACTTCAGACAATCATGTCATGGAGGTAGTCTTTCCTCAATAGCAGAACTATGTCTAGAAATTTATTATAGGAGAAAAAAAATTAAAACACAGGAAAATTGTTATGCACAATAATGCTCATTACATTTTTCATAAAAGCAAGCTATGTGGGGGAAGTTAAATATATAAAGCAAATAGAGAAGTGGATCATCATAGTCATTTAAATTTAACTAAAAAGAAATACGTAGTATTGAATTTAACATAATATCCTCCAGTTCCATCTATCCTGCTGCAAATGACAGGATATTGTTCTTTTTCATTCATTAATTGCTAAATAATATTCCATTACATAAATACCATGGTTCTCACCCATATAAAAGCTTTAAAAACATTGATTTCATAAAAACAGAGAGTAGAATAATGGTTACTAGAGGTTGTAGGTGGGCAGAGGGGAAAGAGAGGGAGGTTGAAGAATGGATACCACAATATAGTTACACAGGAGGGAAACGTTCTAATACTCTACACTGAACTAGTACTACTGCATCTACTGTTAAATGATTATAGTTCACAGAAATTTATTACATATTTTATAGAGGTTTAAAAAACAGAAGTTTTAATTTTCCCATGTCAAACAAATGATAAATGTTTAAGGAGATTAAAATGTTGATTACCCTTATTTGAACATTATACTTTGTATACATGCATCAAAATATTATGCCATTCTCCATAAATATTATTTCAATAAAAAGAAATTTCTTGAAAAAGGAGCATAGAAAATTATTATTGTTGTTATAATTCTTTCAAATCTATATATAAAATCACATTCCTGGTATAATCTCATTTAAGTATAAAATAGATTTTGTATATATATATATATATATATATATATATAGAGAGAGAGAGAGAGAGAAACTGCTCTTTAGGGTTTAGAATATAAGATATAAGTAGCTTTCACTCATTGTCCTTTTTCAAATTTTGAAAATTTACCCCCGAGTGCAGAATAAAATTAAATATTATTTCTTAAAAAAGTGAACAATGCTAGTGGTTATCCTGTTCTCTGTCACAAAATGGGCTTTGTATACTGTCTCCAGAATAAAAATTCCTACATGAGTGAGTCTCCCAGTACTATGATACTGGAGTTTCATTTGCTATCCCTATTGAGCAAAGTCATCTCTTTGAGCTCTACTGAGGAACCTCCAGGTTCAAAGTAAAATATGGCTCCAGTCTGAGTACTTCAAAGAAAATATATGGAATATTCAGAGACTTAACTTTTAAAATTTTTGTAAAAAGATTTCTGGTGATGTTCAGATCTACATTTGCCATCTGAATTTGGGGGCTGTTGTACTAAGCACACAGATGGTGTCTCAGTTGTCTGCCTTTCTGATTATTTCCAAAATCTGCTTCCACTAAAGCCAAAAGCAAAGCTAGTAAACTGCTGTTTATTACCCTATCAGGATAAGAAGAGAAAGAAGCTGTGATGATGTCCTATGCACGCTGGTGCTCTTCAGTTAGTGCTACTTGACTCCAAAGTAAGTAAATTGAATGGAAATAGAGCCAGTGAAGGAAACTGCCTTCAGCTGGTATCCTATAGTGCTATATCTTGTCTTCAAGGTCTGTGAATAAGGTTAATTCAGATCTCAAGGCCATGTTCAAAATGGTGACACATCTCATTAAAAAGTGCCCAAAGAAACCTGGACAGAAGCTAGCACAGTGCCAACTATATTGCTATCTATCTGCACTCTGTATCTCCTCAGGATTGGGTTATTTAACACATGAGAAACAAACTCCCTCTTATCTATGTCCTTGCTGAATCTTTTTAGAGAGAAAAACTTCAGCCTCTGAGGAATCAATTTAAGGAATATGGCTATATTTGTTAAAGTGTAAAATTATTAAGTAAGAAAGAAAATTGAGTGCTTAATTTCAGCTGATATGGCTCAACAAAAGAAGAACAGAAAAACTTGGAACTCAAGCAACAGAGTGGATAATGAATAAAGAGAAACAGAACAAATAAAGGGACAAAACAGAGTGGCTTTGAACAACAGTTGGAAGAGTAGCTTGAAGTCACATGGATCTGGAGAATACTAGTGCTTAAAGGCCCAGGAATTTTTAGTCATTCTAAATTTACTCAGTCCAGTGTGACTGAAAGGAGAATAGAGTTCTAGTCCAAGTTGCACATGGAGGCTAGATAAAAAAGTAAAACAAGGAAATGGAGAATGTTGTTGGCTGCACGTAGGTTGGAATTTGATCATTCCACATTACTTAAAGCAGTTTTCCAACCATGGATAAGGATTGACTATACTCACTGGCATATTTTAACTGCCTTCATAAAGGTGGCACCTAAAGGGCCCTAACGTTACTCACAGTAAGATAGTTTTGTTGAACTTTACCTCAAATGGCCAGTATGACTCCATACTGAGGCGATAAGAAAATCCTTGAAAGAATCTTCTGGTGGTTGCAATATGCATAAATATGGCACAGACTGGCAGCTGCAACACTTAGCCACTTAGCATGGATCAGGGACTAGAAGATACAAGACCTTAGATCTCAGTCTATACAGAATATTTATAGTGTATGAAATAGTTGCTCTCTTTGGGTAACCACACCTAATTTTAGATGCCATCCATCTTCTCTATTATTCAGCCACTAAAATGTGATGGTGTAATGTCAAACTCCTGTAGTCTTGCCTTCTGTCCACACTGAGGAAAGTGAAGTCTGAGTAAGTATTCATAGCAATTGGGTAACTTTTTTTAATGGTAAACACATCCTTTTATTCTAAATTGTGTTTTCCTAGAAAGGTCAGGTCTAGTGAAACCACATGGGCCTTAATTTCTTTTTGAGAAAAAAACATGAATCCTGGCCTATGAAGGCTGTGAGGCACCAGTTATAAACCTAGTGAAATAAACAATACAGCAAAAAACCATAACAACAGAAGTATACAATTATTCCTCCATATAAAATGTAGGTGTTTTTTAAAGAGAATAAGGAGACAATATTTTCTGAAAAGAAAGGATAATTATAAAGTTACCTGCTATCTTAAGAGATCTACTAAAAAATTAGATAACTTAAATCTAAGCCTGAGATTATATTTTCCCAGAAATAGACTCAAATGGTTTTGGAAGCAACAATATCCAGTCTTCTTCTAAGAAAACAGTGATCTTGGACAGGTCACTTCCCTTTCCTAGGCCTTAGCTTCCTCATCTGTAAAATGAAGGGGTATGAGTAGATAATATCATTGTGTGATGATATGAATGATTATATATGTGGGAAATAGAAAATGGTATTCCAATTCTTATAGAT
The DNA here is from genome assembly GCF_964194105.1 of Spermophilus citellus. NCBI lineage: Eukaryota > Metazoa > Chordata > Mammalia > Rodentia > Sciuridae > Spermophilus > Spermophilus citellus. The sequence goes on along the minus strand of NC_138190.1, from coordinate 113,857,706 downwards.
TGGCGAGAAAGCAAAATAAAACAGTTTTAAGTTGGTCTGACACTGGCTTTTAAGTACATATCCTGTGAAAGGAAATAGTCATGTGGTTTTTCAAAACTTGACTGCTATTCTCCCACCTATCTCAATTTTTGGTTACTAAATGCTTCTTTTGAAGTCTGATTGTATTTATTCTTTAAATCCACAAATACTCATAAAGGGAACCATTTGCCAAACTAGAAAGTAAAGAGAATGGAGGAAAAGCATAAACATCATTAAGGTTTTGGTTCCAGGACCTGCACTGATCAGGGAGGATACATTCCAATAGTCTTGCCTTGGAGATGATTATTTGCATTGGCAACAGGCAGATGAGGTACTAAGTCTTGTGGTCACAAAGCATTTCTGGTCTGAGTCAGTTTTGAGTCCAGGCTTGACACACTTTTTCCCATTTGTTAAGTATCTATACTTAATCAACACCTTTCTGGTATACAACACATCTAGAATACTGATGGCCTTGACTTTTTAGTTCCAGAAGGAACCTTAGGGATTTTCTAGTTGGGCATTCTCAGTTTTAATAATAGATATCTATCTTGTTAATCACTGTTTCTTTAGTACCAAGTATAATGTCTGGCATATGCTAAGTGCACAATATGTGTTGGACTTGCAAGTAAGGAAACTGCCTTCAAGTATGACTGTGTATAAGACTAGCTAATAGCAGAACTGGAGTCAAACCCAGGTCACCAGCCACCCTATATTGCCACATCTGCTTGCTAGTTTAGTAATCAAACTAAAATAAAGAATGACACAATTTTTAATGCCTTTTAAAATCATTTTAAAGGACAATGACTTAGAATTCAAACCACAGTTTGTATATGGGCACAGATATCTAATGATGATGGTTAAGAGTATGGTTCTGGAGGCAGGCTATCCAGGTGCAATCTAGGTTTAGTTATATAACCTTGTACAAGTTACTTAACCAATCTATGAAAATGTGTTCATCCATAAAATGGAAGATGCAGTGCTTATATAATAGGGTTGTTGTAAGGATTAAAATAAGTAATATATGTAAGGTACCAAGAACTAAGGTATACAATAAATAGAAGCTATTATTATTATTATTATTGTCATTATACTTGATAATTCAATCTATAGGTCTTTGATCACTTCATATTTGTTCTTTATCCCTACTTGAAATTTGAGGAGTACAATGATGTACTGAGGTTACAGGATCACATATGCTAAGCCAAACCGTATCAAGCAGCTTCTCATTAAATCGAATCTGGTTTTAGAAAGTGAGTCATATTTAGCTAGAGATAAAGTTGACTTAAAAATTCCCCATGTTTCTTCATTACCGAAACTAAAAATGGGAAGAACATTCATAATCCCTTGCTCAGGTTTGACGTTTGAGGTAGGAAATTTGTCTGGATGTCTACTTTGTGTCAGTCAACAATATCCAAAGTAAGAAGGACTGAAATTATTTTAGCAGATGACCAAACTCAGGTAGATTAAAATTTAGCTTTCCTTTTCTTATTTGGAAATAAGGAAAAAAAATTAAAAATTCCAGAGAATGGAGAGATTATATCAAGATTAAGGACATAAGCCTATGAAAATAAAGGAAACAAATGAAACTGGAATCAAGAGGAGCTGCAATATATTTACCTTATCTGAATCTGACATCTAAATGGCTGAAAGCTAAGTGGAGGAAAACTCCAGTGAACTCAACTTCATCTTTGTCATTGTAGTTCTCGCAGATAATTTTACCAGATACTCAGAAAGGCTTAGAAAAATACCAGTTGTGGCTATCACAACTGAAATGTAGGAAATCCCATGAGTTTATGTAAATTTCAACACCTAATTCCACTGCTATGTCATGACTGTGTTGAAAAGAAATACTTCCTGAATGGAGGCGTGGCTCACGTCTCACATTCCTGTAGGTAAAACAGAGTTTCCTTCTCAGGCCTAGCTATTCTATGAACTGGAAACAGAAGCTTTCCAGAGAGTGTCTAAAATAGAGGATGACTTATATCATTGACTTCAAATATATGGAACAATTATAACTGAAATGGTATTCCTTTTCCTAGGCTCCGTTTTCTAAAAATCTTACTCCAAGCACTTATAGAGACATATAAGTCGGGTGGTAAGAATATCAGAGAACTTTGCTTTAGTCTTGGTTCTTATATAAACTAGATGTTTGATCTTGAGCTGATAATTTGTTTTATTTCCTGTCTCACTTTTCTCAAAATGAAAGAGTTATTATGTATAATTGCTAAGGTCCCTTGTAATCTATGTAAGATGGCTGATTGCTGCTAAACTGTTTATAACAATATTTGTGGGTATTTAATTTTTTAAAAGGAGAGTAAGATGATAAAGTCTTCAGATCACTGTACTAGAGATTGAGGGAAGATATTTGAGTACAAAGGTACCTCTTCATCACCTATTAATAATTTTTAAAAGTGCTTAAATGAGAGTCAGCATGATGTGATGGAAAACACATGAGACTTAGTTAAAAGCCCTGGGTTTGGATCCTGGCTCATTCACTTAGCATCTCCTAATGTGTAAAAAAATCAATACTAATAACAACTTGAAAAATAAATTTACTGAAGCATGAGAAAGCAGAGAAATATCTACTTTTATTTATTATTTAGTAACTAGTAACAAACATGCCTTCTCACTAAACCAACTGTTTTAAGGTATCAGACAATAGATAGTTCGGGACTCTGATCATGAAGAAAAGGAACACAAGGTGGGCCCATTATTTATGTCAGTTAGCTGCCTTGAGACAATTTCCAGAGTAAGACATTGGGAAGTATAATGCAAGCAGCCTGACAGTCCAGCTGAGCTGGAAGGATATTGAAGTTTAGATCAGAAGGCCAGAAAGGAGGAAGCTGTGTGGCAGGGTTCAAGGTATTTCTGTTAGACTTCTCATAAGTCACTGGACAAGGGTTGAGCTATATACATGCAGGACAAGATTGTGCAAGGTGTAGCAGAAAGATACTGTTTGGGGTTGAAAGTGAAACAAATTCTAAAGGTTGCACAGTACTCAAAAATATTGGAGTTTCACCACGGCCAGAATGGAGAGATCTGAATAAAATTTCTAGCATTTAGCTAAGGCAACAGAAAAGCTATGCATTAGAGAAAGCACTATGCTATATAATTACAGTTACATTAAACCTACCCCAACAAAATCTATAACCAAGCTTCCACAAATGCAAGGAAAACTGCCATTAAAGTAACTTCCATAGCAAAGCACAATATTATTTAAAGAAAGACAATATACAAAGTTGATTATTTATAGTATATCTCATCAAAAATATCTACCAACACATTTAAAAGTTTGAAATATGCAGAGAACAAAATATGACTATAAATTAAGAAAAATGAATCAATAAAAATGTCCCTAAATACACACATTTCAGAATTAACAGAAAAGGATTTTAAAGCAGCTTTTGAAAATATGCCCCAAGACATAAAGGAAAATATGATTTTAATATGAAAACAGCTAGCAAATCTTGGAAAAAAATGGAAACAATATAGAAGAACAAAATTCAAAAATCTATAAATTAAAAGTAACGTGTTTTATATAAAATAATTCATTGGAAGAACTTAGCAGCATATGATATGGTACTATACATAGAATAACCAAAAGACCATAATGAACTCAGGAAAGAAGCAGAATACAAAATCAATATACAAAAATCAGTAGCTTTTCTATACACTAATAATGAATTTGTTGAGAAAGAAATCATGAAGATAATACCTAGAAAGAAACTTAATTAAGGAAGTAAAAAACCTCTACAATTAAATTTATAAAACAATGATGAAAGAAATTGAGGAAGACACTAAAAGGTAGATAGACCTCCTGAAAGAATTAATATTATTAAAACATTCATACTACTCAAAGCAATCCATAGATTCAATATAATCCCCATCAGAATACCAGTGGTATTCTTCACAGAACCAGAGAAAACAATCCTAAAATTAATATGGAAAAACGAAAGACTCAGAATAGCTAACACAATCCTGAGCAAAAAGACCAATATTGAAGGTATAACAATATCTCATTTCAAAATATACCACAATACCATAGTAACAAAAACAACATGGTTTCAGCATTTAAAACAGACATATAGACCAGTGAGACAGAACAGAAATAAATTCATGCATCTTCAGCCATTTGATTCTTGAAATAGTTGCCAAAACATACACTGGAGAAAAGAAAGCCTCTTTAACAAATGATGCTAAGAAAACTGGATATTCATTTGTACAAGATTGAAAGTAGATTCCCGTTTCTCAGCCTGTACAAAAATTAATTCAAAATGGATCAAAGGACCAAATCAAACCATTATATTGTGTGCATGTAAGAATATGTAACAATGAATCCAGTTGTTGTATATAATTATAATGCATCAATATAAAGGGAAAAAAATAAACAAAATGGATCGAATACCTAAGTATAATATCTGAAATGTTGAAATTGCTAAAGGAAAACAGGGGAGGGCTGGGGATGTGGCTCAGTGGTGAAGTGTTTGCCTAGTGTGCCTTAGGCTCTAGGTTCAATCCCCAACACCAAAAAAAAAAAAAAAAAAGAAGAAGAAAGAAAATAAAGAAAAGAAAAAGAAAGAAAGAAAGAAAACATAGGAGAAACACTTCATGATATAGGCATAGCTAACAACTTCCTGAATAAGACTCCTATAGCTCAGGAAATAGTATCAAGAATTGATAAATGAGATGACATCAAATTAAAAAGCTTCTGCACAGTAAAGGAAATAAGAGAGGTGAAAGAGAGCCAACAGAATGGGGGAATCTTTGCCAACTACTCTTCGGACAGAGGATTAATATACAGAATATATAAATAACTCAAAAACTCAACACCATAAAAACAAATAACCCATTCAGTCAATAGGAAAATGAACTGAACAAATATTTCTCAAAAGAAGTACAAATTGGCCAAAAATTATATGAAAAAGATGTTCATCATTAGCTATCAGGAAAGTACAAATCAAAACCATGTTGTGATTATATCTGACTCCATTTAAAATGGCAATCATCAAGAATACAAATAACATAAATGGTTATGAAGATATGAGGAAAAGAAACTCTTATAAAGTGTTGGTGGGAATGTAAATTAGTATAGTCACTATGGAAATTGGTAAGAAGGTTCCTAAAAACTAAAAATAGAATGACCATATGATCCAACTGTACCACTCCTCAGTATATATCTGAAAGCATTAAAATCAACATACTACAGAGATAATCTGCATATCCATGTTTGTTGTGCCAGTATAATCACAGTTGCCAAGTTATGGAACCCAGGTATCCATTAACAGATGAAAGAATTAATAACATAAGGTACATACACACAATGAAAGTTTTAATAAGCCATAAAGAATAATGAAATTATGGCATTTGCTGATAAATGGATGAAATTGGAGGACATTATGTGAAATAATTTAGACACAGAAAGACACCACATATTTTCTCTTATATGTAGAATCTAGAAAAAAAGATGAGATGAATATAGAAGGGAGAGTAATAGAGAAAAGAAAGGGGATCAGAAGAAAAAGAAAGAAGGGAAAGGATAAGTAATTAAGGGTAGAAATAATCAAAATAAGTTATATATATATATATATATATATATATATATATATATATATATATATATATAACTTTAAAGTATATATATTGTACATATAACTTATAAGTGTATATATTGTTATATATATGACACAATAAAATCCACAATTCTGTGTAATTTGTATGGTCAAATAAAAATTTAAAAGTTATAATATTCTACAGAACAATAGGATGACTATAGTTAACAAAAACTTATTGAATACTCTTTGAAGAACAGGAGGAAGGAGCTCAAATGTGCCAAAGAAATGATACATAGATGAAAATGTTAATTACCTTGCGATGATCAGTATACTTTGTATACATATATTGAAATACATGTATTGAAATATTGTACTCCATTAATATGTACATTTCTTATGCATTAATTTTAAAAAATTAATTTTGAAAGAGACATGTTAGTACCAAAAAGAAAGAAAAATGAAAAATACATTCTGGCACATTGTATACATATAGCTAAAAACCAAAGACAGAAATTCTTTTTTAAATAAAGCAGCTGGAGAATGACAGATTGCATACAATGATATATTGTCAATTTATAGAAGAATTAATTGTGTTTTATATACTAAAATACAACTGGAAATGAATTTTTATAAGTAAATCTAGTTAATATGCACAGAAATGCTTAGAGATGAAATTTCCAAGATATGTACTGAACCTGAATACTGAAAATATAAAACATTCCTGAGAGAAAGTAAAGGAGACCTAAAGAAACAAATAGATATGTGTTCATCATAATTCAAAGAATCAATTTTCTAGAAATTTTAATTATTTCCAAATTGATTTATAGATTCAATATAATTTCAGGCAAAAGTTTAGCAAAATTCTTTGTAGAAACTGATAAGCTAATATTAACATTAATATGAAAATACAAAAAACTAAAATAGCCAGATTAACCTTATAAAGGAAAAGTAAACTTGAAAGGTTTATGCTACTTCATATCAAGACTTACTATAAAGCTATAGTAATCAATGGAGTATGGCATTAGTGAAAAGTTATTAAAGTATGATCAATGAAATAGAATATGATATAGGACTAGAACTACTTATATATGCTCAACTGAATCTTAATCAAAGGGTCAAAGAAATTCAAAGTGAAAATGATATTCTTTTCAATAAATAGAACTGGATCAATTGGATTTCCAAATAGAGAAAAAGTATATCTATATTTCATACCATAGACATAAATTAACATGAAATGTACAGGTACCTAAATATAAGAGTTATAAAAATTTCTAAAAAGATCAGTAGATTAAAGAGAAGGGAACAAGAGTAGTGAGTAGCAGAGGGAAAGGGGAAATGCTGGGAACTGAATTAGAGCAAATGATATCCCGTGCTTTTTTTAAAATTATGTCAAAATGAATCCTAATGTTATGTATAACTTTAAAAGAAAAAATTAAATTTTCTAGAACAATGCATAGAATTTTGTGACTTTGATTTCTTAGAATGAATATGTATTAGTACTAGGAAAAAAGTGCTAAAATGGACTTCATGGAAATAAAAAACCTCTGATCTTCAAAAAACACCCACGAGAAAATAAAATTTCAAGTCCTAGAAAAGATTTATAATATATACACCTGAGTAACTACTAATGTCCAAAATATGTAAAAAACTCTCACAACTCATTATTAACAAGACAACAAAAGCATAATAAAGCTGGGGCTGTGGCTCAGTGGTCGCACACTTGCCTGGCATGTATGAGGCACTGGGTTCAATTCTCAGCACCACATATAAATAAATAAAATAAAGGTCTGCCAACAACTAAAAAAAAATATTAAAAGAAAACATAATAAAACGGTGCAAAAGACTTTGAATATTTTATAAAAGAAGATAAATGGATGACCAGTGAGAACATGAAAAGATGTTCAACATTTTCAGTCTTCACAGAACTACAAATTAAAACCCAAGTGAGATAAAAATATATGCTCACCAGAATGACTAAAATGAAGTGTTGGTGAAGATTTGAAATATTCATACCTTGTAGATAGGATCATACAATGGGACAACCTCTTTGGAAATTTTTTTTTGCTGTTTCTTATGAAGTTAAATGTTTATTTACCCTATGACCCCAGCAATTCTGTATCTAGGAATTTTGTGTGTGACCACTGCTCTGGCTTGAATTTGGTTTGTTCTCTCCAAAAGTCACATTAAAATCTGATTACCATTGCAGCAGTGTTAGGAAAAGGGAACTTTAAAAAATGAAGAGGTAATTAAGAGGGATTAATGCAGTTCTCATGGGACTGGATTAGTTACCATCATCCAGTTATAAAATGAGGTCACCTCTTGTATTTTATCTCTTCCTCATTTGCTTGCTTGTCCTCACATTTTTCTGTCATATTATGACGCAGTATGAACACTATCACCAGAAACTGCCACCAGGCTCTTGGACTTCCCAGCCTCCAGACCCATGAGACAAGTAAACTTTTCCTTTATAAATTACTCACTCTCAAGAATTCTGGTATAGCAAAAGAAACAGACTAAGAAAACTACAAAAATTTTTTTTTTGGTTCATAGTGATTTTATTCATAGTAACCAAAACCAGGAAACCACTCACATGCCCATCAATGTAGAATATACTGTTGTATAGTCTATGTGGTTTAGAAAGCAATCAACATGAGCAAAAATTAAAATGAGTGTAAGTTTAAAAGGAACAAATTACTAATACACACAACAGCACAGATGAATCTCCAGACTCGAGAATAAAGTAAATAATGAATGACTTCATATATATGAATTTCTAGAATAGGATAATCTATTTTGTGACGATCTGAATCAGACAGATTAGTAGCTGCCTGAACACTGAGTAAGAAGATTTTCTCTGGGATTATTTTATGTTTTATATGTAGATGGGAACGGAAGTTACTTTAGTGTATATATTTGTCAACCTAATTGAACTGTACACTTAATCTGGATGCATTTTCTCTTATGTAAATTCTACCTCAATAAAGTTGATTTTTTAAAGGAAGTAGAGCCTTCCAGGCTTGAGAAATATGTACTGTCCTCCCTCCTCCCTAGAGCAGCATGAGCTCATTTCAAGCTGAAAAGTGATGGCTTTATTTATAAACAAATGTCAGCTTCTATCCTGATGCCAAAGAGGAAGTAGTATGCCTTCAAGGTATTAGATGGGTGGGGAGAATATCTGTCAGTCAGAAAAGGAGCAAAGGATATTAAGGAAGCAGATGGGGGGAAATAAGAAAACTGCAGGGTGGGGTAGTGAAGATGTATTACAGTTTTAGAAAAGGACATGCCTGTGCAAGATCCATTAAGAAGATATTCTGACTGTGCAGATAGGTAGGAAAAGATCAGAAGGAAGTGACTTGCCCTGATGAAGAGACTTAGTTATGAAGTGCCTCAGTTATCAGGCAGGAGCCATCTCACCAAATATAAGTGGCCCTGAGGCCAACTGAATTGGTATAAACCTTTTAGATAGGTTCCTGAAGTACAAAACACTTGTCATTACCTATGTATCTTCTCTTAAGGTAAATTAGGATGCATTACTGCCTCAGAGCTTGAGGTGAATCCTGCTGATACCTCTAGCTTCGTGAGAAGATAGGGCTGCTGTTTGAACATAATGTTCAGGGGGAAAAATGCAGAATTCTCTCCCCTCTCTACCACTGGCTTCTTCTTTGACCGAGTGTAAATCACAAACTTCCTAGTTGGAACATCCCCAGCCTAAACAAATAAAGAGTCAGTCACCTTCTAATTATTCCAGCTGATTTTTCCTATCTTTTTTTTTATTGGTTGTTCACAACATTACAAAGCTCTTGACATATCATATTTCATACATTAGATTGAAGTGGGTTATGAACTCCCAATTTTATCCCAAATGCAGATTGCAGAATCACGTCGGTTACACATCCACAATTTTACATAATGCCCTATTAGTAATTGTTGTATTCTGCTACCTTTCCTATCTCCTACTATCCCCCCTCCCCTTCCCTCACATCTTCTCTTAAATGACCTTCTTCCTTCTAAGATCTGCTATGCTGGCTGGTTAGTTTCTTGTTCCCGACACCTGCATGAAATGAGAAGGAAGACCTAAAATTCTATTGGCCACTTAATAGCTTCTCCAGGAATCTTGGGAGGAATGTTGAAATATGAGGGAGAAAGAGACTGAAACAGCTGGCTCAAGTGAGATTTGGGGATTTTCTGGGTTTCTATTATAATCAAATTCCCTGGTCCCTATTTCTATGTACATTTAGCAAATGCACTAAATGAGTTCTTTTGTTTTCTTTCTTCCCAATCAACTAGGAATGGTGTTTGATGGTGTAGCGATATACTGGGTCAGTGTAAACCACAGAAAAGAGAATCAGCGGGAGCCAGTCTGACTTAGGTTCAAATTCCAACTCTACCACTCTGCCATTCACATAAACTTTATGATCTAAAACACATTATTTAAAGCCTCTCAATCTCAATTTTATCATCTTTAATACAAGGATAATAATACTTAGCTCAAAGGTTTGTTATGCCTATTAAATGAGGTAACACTTGCTAAATACATGAAACTACATGTCACAGGGAAAGCAGCTGGCACTGTGAACTATTGTTATTTATTTTTAAATTATGAACCCTCTTAACTTATTGGAGGCATTTATCTTTTTATGCAAATGTATCCTACCTTACATACTCTCTTCCTAAATACTGCAACTTCCCTCCCTCATCTAAATCACTTATCACAGTGTCTTACAATGGTAAGTCTACAACAAATAGTTCTTTTTATTATTAGATTTCTGAACATGTTGTACAAAACAGACATTAGGATGTCAGTGGCTCAGAGATACCTCCTCTCACCATGTGTTTTTTAAATGAGAATTCATAAATTTCTAAAATTTGAGGACTGAGTCAAAAGCCCAGAGTCTTAACCCAGAATAGAGACTAAAAAGTAGACTCTAAGCTTAGACCATGTAACTCTCTTCCACCTTTGGTGACTGGTGGTAAGAGTCCTACATATCCTGCTGTTTAGCTGACAGCAAGTTTCCATGTTAATCTCTGTTGATCTCTCTCACTGTGATTCACATTAGCTTTTTGCTGACATCTTATTCTTTGCCTTTCCTATTTATGTCTCACTTTGCTCTTTTATTATCAAGGATACCACTCCACACCTGATTGCTAGCATGTCTTCTTCCTGAACAACAGGTAGTACCCATTCTACATCAAATCATGTTTTCTTCCCTTCTAAATTGCCCGTATTTCTTTCTATCCAGATTCTCCCATAGCAAGTTCAAGTCTCCTGTGAACTCTAGATCATGGTAGATGTTAGAGAAATTGTGACAGATGAAATATCTAAGAAAGTCCCTGTCTACAAAAAGCATACAATGTTCTTAGGGAAATAGGACTAACATAGAAAATAAATTTCATAGATAAGAACTAAAATTCAGCATCTTTTGTACACAGGATACTTTACCAGGCCCCAGAGACACACAGTAGTCTAGGAGCTCTGGTTTCCTGCACTTTGGGTGAGGAGACAGAACGGACCCAGGAATAAAATCAAAGCAACATCACTTAAAGCATCAAATAGTAATAAAATGATAAGTAGTAAAATGGATCAGAGTGCAGAGATAATCATAGAAAGTGACTCATCAGGGAATATTTCTTGGAAGAAGTGGAACCTATTAGGAACCTGAAGGAGGCTATAGTTTAGGGAAATGGCAAAGAGGAGGAGGGTGTGTAGAGCATTCCACACTGGGGAGCAGTATGAACAAAGGTAGTGTCAGGAATGTTTGTAGGTTGTTTTGAAACAATGAGTAACTGTCTAGCAGCATCTGAAAGGTAAGATTGCAAATCTAGGAAATTTGTATTTGATCCTGTGTCTATATCTCAGAGCCCTAGAGTTCCTACCTTCAGGTTGGGAAGGGAGAATGGGTCAGTGGGGAGGTTAAGTAGGTAAGGATCTGAATCTTTCATTTCCACTTCAACCAAACTGATCCCACTTTTTTGATGCGTTAAAGGATTATGTAAGACATTACTTTGAAGAAAGTCTTCTGCTGCTTAAAAATTGAAAATCCCTGCTATAGATAATAAAAACTATTAAAGAGTTTTGAGTATAGAATATTAGTACCCTAGAGAACTGATCTCATCCAATTTGTAACCGAAGTAGGAATCCTATTTAAACATCCCTAATATTCTTCCTTTTAAAACTGTATGATGAAAAAAAAACACAACATATTAATTCACTCCACTATTGGACAGCTTTAATCAGGAGAGATGAACATGGAATCCTCAGAGTCCTTAGAGGTATCATAAATATTGATGAGAAAAATAATATCTTGATTGTCCTTAATCTCTAACTGAAACTTGCCATTGCTTCCATTATGAACTGAGGCAACAAACCTCAGTTGTATAAACAATACATAAAAACAGACATCTCATACCACTTCATCCACTTTGTTGGGGTATCTTCAAATTTTTAAAATTTTAATAATTATATTTTAATATATTCATTTCCTTGTGCTCTTATCCATTTTATTTTCTGCATGTAAAAGACATTATTCTGAAAAAAAGACATTATTCTGAGAAGGATTTATAAGCTTTCCTAGATTTTCAAAATGGTACTAGGCATAAAGTAATGTTATAAAATCCTGCACTGTGATCATTTACTCCTCATACTCAAGGATATGTTGGAACCCAGAAGAGGTAAAGCTATTTATAGTATGCCAAAGTGGTTAAATAGGGCTAGAGAGGTCTGGGTTTCTACCCTACTTCTCTCACATACTAACTGGATGATTTTGGCAAAACCACTTGATTCCTGAAACTCAGTTTTCTCTTGGGTAAAATGGATGTTGTCGTAGTACCTATTTCATAAACTTGTGTTTATTAAATGAGGTGATACATATAAAGTGCTTAGCATAGAGTCTGTTATATGTCTCTTACTTTCAATCAAAATAAGATAAACATTATCTTCTCAGTATCTCATCTAGGCCCTATGCACCTCTTTCTCATCTTTATTTTACCAGGGTTTTAATCCCTCTTTCTGGATCCACAATTCGAATGTGTTCTCATCAAATCTCACTATTTTCATTTCATGGTTTGGCAAAGACCCACCTCCTCCTCAGAGATTCATTTTCTCCTGAAAGAAATTTAAAGAAGCCACTAAGGCTGAAAACTTATTTCTATCTAAAGTTTTTGTGTGTGGAAATATGCCCCAAGTAGTTAAAAGCCTTTAAAGGTTAGGGCTATATCTGAAATAATTAATTTCTTATTACTTAATGTGTCACTTTCAAATCAACTTATTAAAACTTTTTTACTTTATTTTTATGTGGTACTGAGGATTGAACTTAGTGCTTCACACATGCTAGGCAAGCACTCTAACACTGAGCCACAGCCCCAATCCCTTATTAAAATTTTTAATCAGTCTATATCTTCCTTTCTTCCTAAAGTTCTTATGGAGGGGTCTTCAGAAAGTTATTAGGAGGTGAGTAGAGGAAGAAATAAAAGGAGAAAGCCTCTTAGAAATATGAACTGGAGCAAGTAAAACAAAGTCTATATACATATTTTGGGCCCATATTACTTCAACATAACAAGTTTCCTAGGTTTAAATTATTTCATACAAAGTAATATACCTTTCATTCTTTGAAACTTCCTTCAATCATAATAAGATATTTCCATTTTATAAAGTCCTAAGTTTTGCATGAAAATCTTGCATGTATCCTCTGTGTTTGACATACAGGACTTTTCTATATACAGATTTTGCTTTTCCAACGAAAATAGACACAATTATTTTGTCCTCTTCCTTTATTTCCCATCTTCCACAATGCCTAACATAGTACTGAGTGCATCCTCTATGTTCAATAAAAGTTTTAATGGCTTTATAATCAATCAACCAACAATTCAATGTCCCTTCTGGGCTAAAACTTGGTTAGGTGTTGAGGTGAGGGTGTGAGAATGGCATGGGTGGCAGATGATTAGTGTAATTAAGTCCCTGGCCTCTAAAGATAAAATTAAGCATTTCACTAAGGAAACAAAGCAAATATGAAAATATTATATTTATAATAGGCAAGCTTCTTCAGAGCTTAAGTTACATTTCTGTGTATTTTTCTTACAGTCCTAAACAAAAATTAAATTCTTATTAAAATAAGTATCCCCTCCATCTCTTTCTATCTAAATCCCTAATGTTTGCTCACTCTCTCTCTCCCTCCCTCCCTCCCTCCCTCCCTCTCTCCCTCTCTCCCCAAGCCCCTCTGTCTTCTGCTCTCCACCTCCTTCTCCCAACCACAACTCATACAAACACCAAGTTCCTGTGATATATATCTCAAAATGAAAACCCCCAAATTGCCCCTTACCATCTCTATTGAAACTGTATCCCCTTGTGTAACACTTAGGGAACTAGTGAAAAGAAAGCAAACTGTGGATTTACATTTTTACTATATGTATTTGTGAAGATGTTTGTCTTTTCAGATAGATTCATTAATTCAAAACTAAGAAACTGATACTTTTGAGGAAGTCTTACTGGAGCCCTTCTTATCCCATCATCAAGGAAATTCCTCCTCTACTAAGAATTCCAATTCCTCTGCTTGATTGTGTCTTAATTGAGGATTATTAGTCCGGGCTACCTTCAGTCTTCCAAATGGGATTGCATCATTGAGCACAATGAAAGAGTGTACTAACCTAACCATTTATCTCATAAAACTTTGGACCCATTAGATGGTAAATGGTTGTTAAAAGTAAAATAAATGACATGAGCTATTATATATGAATACAATAAGCCTTTAGCAAACATAAGTGACAGCATACATAAGCAAAACACTGAATGAAAGGGAGTCTTGAAAATTATGTTACTCAGTCAGGTTTGGGAGGCATTTGGAATGTCTCTTTTAGTCACCCAGGAATGGCTTCTCCAAGAGGTAGGCCTCTCAGAGTCCATGGACTTAAACACTGAAGAGCCCTGGGAACATTCCTGGCATGTTGCATAGCTTGGGAAGGAGAATCAGGGGTGAAAGTAACATATTTGGATTAAAAAAAAAAAAAGAATCATTTTGCCAAACATGTTTTTCCCCTCAGTGTTCAAAGTAAAAAAAGGAAATGCAATCCATATGGTTTGGATTCATTTATGCTCAATTATGAAGAGCTTCAAGACATTTTCTAACCTCTCAAGGTTTTAAGCCCTTTTTCTCCCTGAAGAACAGGAAGTCTTAATTTTCATAGCTTAAGGGAACTTGAAAAACCAAACGATTTATGTTGGATTTCAATATGAGAGTTCATGAGTTTAAGTCAGTCGGACTTGGTATAATACAGTGTTCAAACTGTTGCTAGTGATGTGTTTCTCTACCCACAGCATGATATCTTTCAGAACAATTCTGATTTAATTCTTGTCTTTAAATGGAGGAGAATATATTTTGAAATAAGAAAATGCAAAGGGTTTGGAATTTATAGCTGGATTACTGATGGCTCCAGCCCAGTCATACATCTGAACAAATCACCTCCATCTGCTAGCATAGCCCTGGAGTTTTTTTCATTTCTGAAATCTGCAGAGGGAACAAATTTCTTGGAATATGTTAGTAAACAAGCATACCATTTGATTTTTAACCCTTATGTAATCATTTTGGCCTGAGAGAATTCTTACACTTAGGGATAGCTTTGTTATTGACTTTCCTCTGACATGCCCTAATTTTTCAACTTTTATTTTGTTCATCAATAAGCATTTTCTTGGGCTGGGGTTCTGCCTCAGTGGTAGAGTGCTTGCCTCACATGTATGAGATACTGGGCTCGATCCTCAGCACCACATAAAATAAATAAAGATATTGTGTCCATCTACAACTAAAAAAAAATTTCTTAAATAAGAATTGTCTTACACATTGAAATATAGTTAATTATTTCTGCTAGATCATAAGAAGGATACTATTTTTAAAAAGATGATACAAAAGCAAAGGTCCACCAAAGTAAACGCTATGGGACAAGCTATTATTTAGCTTGTTTTGTTCTTATAGCAATAGTTAACCCCAGATGTTAAGCTCTAGCTATGCTGCTCAACCCTGATGCTCAACCTGATCACTAGAGATGGATATGCTAATTATACTCATTTGTTCATTGCACAATGTATACATGTATCAAAACATCTCATTTTACCACATAAATTTTTGTGTCAAATATTAAGAAAATTTGGGACTAGAGATATAGCTCAGTTGTAGAGTATTATCTAGCACATGCAAGGCCCTGGATTTGATCCTCAGCACTGCTAAATATAAAAGTTTAAAAATTTTAAAAGAATGTATATGTATTTTTATTCAGCTTTCTAATTTACTCCTGCATTTCTTTAATTTCCATTCTGCTCTAACTCTGAGTGTGGAATCTGAACACTGGAAAGTCAGTAACAGGTTAACCAACTTTGGGCAATTGCGACATGGGAAATATGGTGGCCTATTTGTGCAAACATACCATTGTCAAAGCTGTACTTTCACATTCTTCATTGGGTTCTCAGTAACTCTCAAGTTCAAACAAAGAAATTTATTTTATTTTAATATTAAGTTTCAAGCTCCTGTGAGGTCTAATTGTCCCAAAAAGGATATTTTTTTCCTTTCACTGTAGAATGGCTGAGTCCAACTACTCTGTCTGGTATTTTCCACCTGTGTAGAAATAAACAGTAAGGATGCTTAGATGTAGGTCTCCTGGAACCCAGATATTCTCTATCATAATTAGTATCACTGCCACAGTTCACTGTGAATGTTAGCTGCTTACATTGGCTGAAGGGATTGTTTTCTTAGAACAGTCATAGAGCTACTTTTTCAGTGAGCCTGGAGTGTGGTGTGGGTAGAGGGTTTTGTGATGCAATCTGGTTGTGGTCAGAGAGAGAATGACCAGTATTAAAAGAGGGGTAACTAGATTGGTGACTTTACACTGAAACAGGACAATTGTAATAATATCTGATGTAAATGGAAGTACAAAAATCATTATCAATCAATTTAATCTTAAGAACAACCTGCTATAGTTTGAATCTGGAATGTTCTCCAAAGGCCCATTATTAAAAGCTTGGTCCACAGCTTAGCACTATTGAGAAATGATTGAAGCTTTAAAAGGTGGCATGTACTGGGAGGACTTAAGTCACTGAGTAGGTATTCTTGAAGAGAATTGTGGGACCTTCATCTTTTCCTTTCTCTCTTTTCCATTCTGGCCATGAGGTGAAATTTTGCCACAAACTCCTACTGTGATGTACTTGCACCTAACCACAGAGGCCCCAAAACAACACAATCAACAGACCATGAGCTAAAACCTCCAAAACTGTGAGCCAAAATAAATATTTTCTCTTTGTACATCGATTTATCTCAAGTAATGGAAAGCTAACATAGAACACATCGAGGAAGATCCTGTTTTTATCTCCAATTTAACTAACAATGAGAAATTTGAAGCTCAGAGTAGTTCAGTCACCTCTTCAAAATCGCAATATTAGTAAGGTGTAGATATGAGAAATAAGCTCAGGTCTCTGACTTCACATCCAGTGCCTTTGTTTTATTCTATAAGATATCCACAATGACAATTGGTTTGGTGATTTTGAGGGGTGACACAATGGGAAATAAAGAACATGCTTTCATTCCCTTTTATACTCATTTCCTTCAGAACATGGTTCTCTTTTGCCCAGTGTTATGTCTTCCTTTCTTTAGAGAAACAGTCCACATTTTAGGCATTTTACATTTTTAATAAATGCTTCCTAAGAGTTATATTTTTATCTACCTCATTATTTAGCTGTGGATAGAGTTTAGCTAAAAGGAGTGAGTTGCCTAAAAAGAAGGTAAATGAGTGGCAGCAACCACAAATCCTAAAGATCACTATTGGATATGCCATTGTATGCATTCTTATAGTGTTTCCCAAGGGAAAAGTCATTACAGAAAAAGGATTATTGAGAACCTGTATCTCTTTGTTTCAGCTCCAAAATCTGTAGAATAACACCTTCCCACTTGATCCACAGATCTAGTTATACCATACTTTATGATCTATTTTAAAAGATAGTGTGGTATAATGGGTAAAATGTAGGTTACATTTGTCAATTATACCTCATTAAAGCCGAGGAATACTTTTATAAAAATCTGCAGGCTCAAAAACCAAATACTCCTAAGTTTAAGTCCATTCTCCAGCACTTCCCTGTTGTTCTGCCTTAAACAACTTACTTAACTTCTCTGAGTAATGATTTTATCATCTATAAGATAAAAATATTAATAATCATAGGATATTTGTAATAATCATAGGATATTTATTAATAAAAATATTAATAATCATAGGATATTTATGTGTATGTATGCATTTATATATGACAAGAAAAGGGGTTCTTGAATTTAAGTATAGTCAGAGGTCAACAATAATCCAGAATCTCCTATTTATTAGGAAAGGCAATGAGCTAGAGGATACAATATTTTTAGAAAAAAATCAGGAGATATAGAGCAAAGAAAAAGATCTTTTAGTGCTTCTGCATTGCTGAGGGTATTATTCCACTCAGTACATTTAAATTAATCTTTTCTCAAGAAAGAACTACACCTAACCCAGAGAAGAAGCCGGAAGATAATTGAACAACTGGGTTATCTGGCTGCAAGTAAAAGGTTAAGCTAGTTCAGCCAAGCCTTTTAAGTTAGGAAATACAATATTTAAATAGCATTTGTGATCATGTACTATATGTGTAGTGCTAAGAGAACAAAGTGGGTGGAATGTCAGCAATAGCTCCTACATTGAAGAAACTCTCAGGTTGCAGAGATATAGACATATACTTATAATACAATATGGAAAGTACTATAATGCAGTTATTTGCAAAATAGAGAACAAATCATAATCAATGGTATGTTAGGAAAGGATTCACTGTGAAAGTAAAGGTTTGAGTTTAATTTTACCAGAGGGGGTGGGAAGTTCACAAACTATGGGCCAGAAGAAGATAGAAAGATAATCTAGGTAGAAGAAACAGCGTGTGTTAAGGCACCATGACATGAGGATTTGTAAAAACAGAGTGCTTTTATGGATTTACATGTATTTTAGAGTAGAGGATATGGGATATAGAATTAAAGAGCTGAGCAGGAGGCAAATTGTGAAAAGTAGTTCAAGTCATGGTAAAGGAGTAAGACATTATCCCAAAGACACAGTAAGCTATTGAAGAGTTTTAAACAAGGGTGTGGCATAGTCAGATTTCTGTTTTACATGGATCACTCTGATTGCATTGTGGAGAATGGATTGTAAAGAGTAAAAGACTGAGCTATGGAAATCAGTTAAGAAGGTGTTGCAATAATGTGTGAGATGATGGTGATAAGGACTAAGGTACTGGCAGTGGACATGTAGAAAATCATAAAGCACATCCCAGGTCCAAAGGCTTCTTATCTTATCAGAAAGACAAAAAGGCAGTAGGGAAGTAGTTTTCAGGAAACAGATGAGCAAAGTCTCAAACCCCTTGCTGTAGATGTGAAAGCAAATAATATCCATTTTCTATCCTTTCCTGAGCACACAGAACAGATACTCAGGGACTTATTTATTTTGGTTTATTAAACATGATTGATAGCATATTTCTTCCCAGAAGTATGCACACATCAGGTTACAGAACTGGAAACAAAAACAAAAACTAAAAAGGATTATTGTGCATTGGTGCTCATTTGACTTTTGGCATAAATGCAAGCCATTGTGTTCAGCTCCTCACCTTTTAATATAGCTTTCACAAGCTTCCTTTGTGAAGTTCCCTTCATTCTACTATTGACATTAAGAATGAAGGATGCAGTAATTTGAACAAATAAAAAAAGAATGAAGGATGCAAGAGAAATCAAACCACAAGTTTGATTTCCTGAATTCCTTCTAGGTACTGATCCCTGCACCAGTACTGACAGCAGTTAAGGGATTGGTGAGGACATGAGTGGTGGCTAGAGAGACACAAGATAGACCCTACTTTCAGAATCTCATACTCTGGTAGGGAAGACATGTCTAATAAACATCCTGTATCCCCACAATATGAAGAGATAAACTATGCCATAAACTGGAATTGTGCTAGAAGCCTAAAGAAGGTTGTGCTCAGTGTGGACACATAAATTCAGAGAAGGCTTCCAGGAGGAGACAGGCTGTCTGAATTTGAAGGGTGAGTGGGATTCAAATTGGTAGAAAATAGAAGAAGTTTTCTACTAGGAGAGTGTGGTTATGGAAATCAACTATGGGGACAGGCATGTGTAGGGTAGTAGGAGCAGTGACAGAATAATAAGTACAGTTTATTTCCTTCAATAGCACTTTAATTTAGGGCAGGACAAGATATGCCTGGGACCTATATTGTAGCATTAAGATGAACAAGACAAACTTAAGAGGGATGAATTAGAAATAGTTCTTCGTAAACCTTTTCCAAAGTACACAGACAAAAAGTACAAAGCGCCTCTCCTCTGGCTTTGGTGTTGGACAAAGCAGAGACAGATTTGAATGGAATAATATGTCTAGAGGGGAACGGAGGCAAGAGAAAGAGAGAAATGCCACATATTCCTACTCATAGGTGGAAGCTAAATGAATTGGTCTTTCAGGATTAGCAAGCAGAACAATGGTTACCAGAGGCAGGAAAGAGTAGGGGGAAAGGGTAGGGTGAAGTTGGTGTTTGCATACAAAGTACAGTTATATAGGGAAAAAATTTTAACATTCCATAGCATAGTAGGGTCCTATAATTAGCAATAATTTATTATAGATTGCTGATGGTAAAGGATTTTAATGTTTCCAACACAACACAAAGAAATGATAAATATGTGAGATTATGAAAATGCTAATTATCTTGATATCATAACACATTGTGTGCCAGTATCATAGAATTATGTACAAGCATTATGTGTTCATTAAAAGAAAGTATAAAAGGCTAAAAAACTGCATCCGATTATGGTTCATGGAAACAGCATAAACTTGACTCTACCACTTACTACCTATTCAACCTTCAGGTAGTCACAGCTTTCCCCCCACATTCTCCACAGGGCTATAAAGAGGAAAGAGCTTGTCTAAACCCATCTATTCACTTGCCTATAAATGTTTATTGATTACCTACACTCTGCCACGTACTGTGCTAAAAGCTAGATATAAAAACATTGTCCTCATTTTCAAGGAACTACCAATCTAGTGAGAGATACAGGTTAGGAAATAGATAAACATAATAAAAATGAGACTTGCTTTTATGGAAGTTTATATGCAGAGAATGCAATGAAGCTTAGGAAAAGTAAACCCTAGCAATAACTAAGGGAGTTAGAGAAGCAGTCACATTGTATAGGGTTTTAACAAAGGTTTGACAAAGGAGAAAGGATTTGCCCAAGAGCTAAGAAGTGAGATGGGAGAGCTCAGCCAGCCATGATGTATAGGATAAGCAAAGCATGGGCCAAAAATGAAATTTCAATATTTAAGAGATAGACTTAAAGGAGACTTTGAAGTAGACTGATGGGTAAGACACAAATAAAGGTCAGTATCATGTCATCAAAGAAAGAGAGAATCATAAAGAATAACCAATGCCATCAAAATCACAACAATGGGATTACTGGTAACCTTAGTGAGATCCTATTAGTGAAGTGCTTGTGGTGGGTGACATTTTTAGTAGGCTTAGAAAGTGAATGAAAATTGAGGAAGTGGACATTGTGTGTAAAAAATACTGTTATTCTGGAAATTTTGCTATCAAAAATAGATAAGGCAGGAAGTATTGAAGAGGAATATAGAATTCAAAGACAAGTTTGTTGTTTTGGTTTTTGTTGGTCACATAGCATATACTGATGAGAAAGATCAAATGGAAAGTGTGGTTGAAGCTAAAGGAGAAATAAAATATAATTAACTGATGGATTGAAGTTCCAAGGAGGCAGGTGAAGGACATAAATGAAAGCACAGGAAGAAAAATAAATTTTTGACAGGGAAAAAGATACTCATCAACCTGAAGCTGAACAGAAGGAGGTTTAAGTTGAGTGCAAAGTAAATGTGCAGCACCCACCACATACAGGGGTCTTTGCAGATACTCTTCTGTGTTTGAGGTGCTCTTCTCCTACTCCCACTAGGTCAGATACTCACTATTCATTCAGATTGCTCACTATTCACTGCTGTCAGGAAGCTTTCCTCAGGTTCCTCAAAGACAAGGCTAGGTACCTCTTCTGTATGTTTCTGTAGCTCTATTTCCTTTTCTCACAGCACTTTTGGCAGTTTGCAGTCATGCACTCATTAATGTGATCTCTTGACTAACTGTTCCCACTCATTTCCTTGTCTCCTGTATATAGTACACAGTGCCCAGCACATTGAGTGGTCTCTCTGTACCCTTTGGAGAATAGTTCTAGAATCCCCTGCAGACATCAAAATCTGTGGATCCTAAAGTTTCTTATATAAAATGACATGGTATTTGCATATAACCCTTGCATATACTCTGTATACTTTAAATCATCTCTAAATTACTTATACTACCTAACATAAATGTTGTGTAAATAGCTGTTATACTGTACCATTGAAAAAAGTCTGCACATGTTCAGTGGAAACACAGTTCTTTTTTTCAAATAGTTTCAATCCACAGTTGGTTGAATCTTCAGATGTGGAACCCATGGATTTGGAGGGCAGATTCTAGTAGATATTTGATAAACACATGTTGAATCTTTCAATATATATATATGAATGAATAATGGAACTAGGTGAGTCAAAATAGAAGATTCTGAGGAAACTTCAATCTAACAGAGAAAATAAGCCACATATCTGAATGATTATTAAGCAGATACAGCACGTGGTTCAAACAGCACTTCTTCTATAAAGTAGAACATTAATTCTATCCGGAAGCATTCATTCTTTCCTTTTGACTTTTATTGCAATTTTCTCATACTGATTAGCACTCTTTGGTTCACACTTATTAGCTTAGTTTTCCAGTCTTCCTCACCATTCTGTATACCTCTCTTTTTTAAAAAAAAATCAAGCCAGAGTTAGTTTCTGCTACTTTCAACTGAGAATGCTAATATGTGTGATAATTTTCATTTACATTGAGTCTTTGACTCAGAACCATTTCAAAACTGGGTATCCTCTGTAATAGCTTTTTATCAAATGCAGTTGTGAAACAAAATTTTCAGGAATTGTATAATCTAATCAAACAAACAGATTTGTTTTTTGCTTTTGACTACTCATTTTTAACTGGATATCTAGGTAATTGAACTGCTCAGTTAATTTAAAGCAACAAACTCTCTGGCATAACTTATGGTGGTTAAAACTATCAGGTGTCATGATAGATTTTCTGTTTCTTTTCTCCTTTCTTTAAAATAAGATACCAGAAGATCCAAAAATACAAACACAGCTAAACTTTAATGTGTTTTTGCTAATTCAAGTGAGTCATGATTTCCCTTAGGGCATAAATTCTACCATACTTTGAGTTAATTAGGGAAAGCAACAAAGACGACATTTCTAGAGAATCCAGAAAGATCTACTGAAAATCCTGGTATCTGGAAAAGGTATTACCACGTTTCTGAGAAATATTAGAATATTTTTAGAAGCACAGAGGTGGAAATTGGAAGTTTACAACATTTGGCTAAAAGGCCTAAATGTAACATAGTATTTAGTTCCTCCTGTGTTTGGTGGAATTGTGATAGAACTTTGTCATTACCAACCATTTGCTTAGAGTCCTAGAGTAAATTTTGTGGATTTCACAATGTCATTTATTCTGATGCAATATTCTTAGAGCATAGAATATTGTGCCAGTAATATTTAGGAAGGGGCATCTGTTTCATTAAATTGCCAAAAAATTATGTATAACACATAGTAAACCAGAATTATAGCTGATAAAGTCAAGAATTTCAACTCTCTTCTAGACTAAGTAAAAAATGTTTTCACCCCAATATTCTATTTTCTTTATTTTTGAACTGAGATATAAAAACATAAAATGATACATATATATGGGGTAATTTGTGATGTTTCAGTATATGTATACCTCATCTAATGTGCAAATTAGGTTAAGCATATCTACTCCTCAAACATCTGTCATTTCTTTATGGTAAAATTATTCAAAATTTTTCTTTTAGCTTTTTGAAATACACAGTACATTATCATTATCTATGGCATTTTAACCTGATAAAGAAAGAGCATAGGCTTTCAAGCCAGACACACTCATGTTCATATTCCAGTTTCAACCATTTAGTAGTAACCTTTAGATAAGCTACTTAATTTCTTTAATCCTTAGTTTCTGTATCAGTCAAGTGGGAATAATGCTGCCTCCTTCATAAGATTTTTTTATTAA
Source organism: Spermophilus citellus (assembly GCF_964194105.1). Lineage (NCBI taxonomy): Eukaryota > Metazoa > Chordata > Mammalia > Rodentia > Sciuridae > Spermophilus > Spermophilus citellus. Next base: position 113,833,955 of record NC_138190.1, on the reverse strand, counting down.
TAAAATAACCTGTGAAAACACCCTGGAACCCAGTGTCTGTCTCCTAGAATGCACATTTTGAGTATTAGTGCTCTTTTTTTAATAATGGGGATGTGACTATTAAAGTTCTATTTTTCATTTACTTTCATGTAGAAATTAATTACATTTGGAGAGCAATTTATTTTGTTATTTCTAATAAATGAACAAACCTTTGAAAAATATATTCATATTTCTTGTGGTAAGCATCTAATACATGTGATTTTGCATTCTAAGAATCATAAAAGGACTTCCATCTTTTAGAATAGCTGACAGACTATAATACACAAGATCAAAATTCAGGAAATATATGAATACAATCTGCTTGTGTTGCTTCTGTCAGCATGTTATCAGAAAATAGCATAGAAAAGTACTTGAGGAGCAGACTAGCAATATGGCTCTGAGAGTTATATAATAAGGAAAAAATCTCTTTGTAATGAAGTCTTCTGGGAAAGAACAGAGATTTAGATAAAAAAGAACGTTTGGAGAAAAATAGCTTATGCTTTATAATCTGATGATGGAATATTTTTCTTGAACTTTTCTAAATATTATACCTTACATTGAATAATAAAATGATATAAAGATATTTGGAGAGTTTTTTATTATAATCTTAATATTTCACATTTCATATTCATAGGCTCATTAAAAACAAATATTATCAAAATCTGTTTGGGGGGGCTGGGGATATGGCTCAAGTGGTAGCGCGCTCACCTGGCATGCACGGGGTGCTGGGTTCCATCTTCAGCACCACATAAAAATAAAGATGTTGTGTCCACCGAAAACTAAAAAATAAATATTAAAAAATTATTTATCTAAAATAAATCTGTTTTCAACATAGAATTTAAATTTCTTCTGCTGTCCTTGATTTCAGAGTTTATAGTTTTGGAGATGTACATTAAAAATCAAGTATAGAGCCATGGCTGATAATAAAAGAATAGAAACCCATTCAGCATTTTATTATGCCTTATTTTTTATTTACATTTTTCTTAAGCAAATAGGAAGAGAAAAAACTATATTCAGGGGAAAAGCTATGTGAGTTAGAAATAATCACTTCTGATTTTCCTTTTTGCAAGTGAGCTCAGGTAGTCTAGTGGGGATCTCTGTGTTGGGGTCCTGCCCTCCCCTCAGCATTGACTGTGCGGAGCTTAAGGGCATGGAGAAACCCCTCGGGAGATGGTTTCAGAGAACAGTGTCTGCTTTATTGTGCAGCAAAAATAGCTTTTATAGTGGGTATGTGCCAATTTACATATAACAGTCATGATAGGCCAGAGGTGATACAAACATCACCTCATGGAAGTCAAGACACAAAGAGTCCAGAAGCTGCCACATAGCCCCACCCTACACCAACAGGAATAACTTCTTGTCAAAGGAGCAAGGAAATTGGACTTGCCCGTGTTCTTACAGCACTTTGTCCCAAAACATAGCATTCTATGTTAGGACTTCCCTGCTGCACAATGAGCAAGATAAGCATTCCTCCACGTAGGTCCAGAATCAGGCCCACCAACATCTCTGTATCATTTACTTATGCTATCTAGCTGCCCAAGAGGATATAGAAAGACACAGCTGACTGGGTACATTTAGGAAAAATGACTATACATTGTTAACTTGGTTATGCCCTTTTTCCCCTGGGGAGCAAGCCTGTCTGCAGACAGCATGAATCCTGTTTCTTAATGCCATTGATTGTACACATACTTACCTATCCAGGGGAAGCCTATCTCAGGTCAGTTCTGTCTAAGACTGAGTGGGTAAACTTGCCTGATTTTGGAGATTGCTTAGCAATAATGGTCCTAAAGCCAAATCCTCAAACCAGACCTTACACTAGTGAAATTGATATATGAGCATCCATACTATAATTTTGTTTTTTGATTTCCCAAAATATTTGTAACCTAGGGTAGAAGAGAGGTAACATTTATTAAGTACCTTTCCTCCCTTCTTCTGGAGAGCACAACATGTAAGAAAAGTGGTTTTTAATCTAAATATTAATTTAAACACTAAATGAAAGATACACAGATCTCAAGTAGCATATTAACGTCTTTAACATTTTCTCTTTAACATGTGTTGCAACATTACATCTAATAGTCTTCTCTACATTTATTGTTATTTGAAACTTGAAAGTTCTTCACAAACAATAACTAAAGCCAACTTTTTTCTTAGTGAACTATGGGAAGAAAGCCAAATCAATGAAACAGCTGAGGAAAGGTTGATATACAAGAAAAATTAATGTTCACAATTTGGAAATGGCCTGGAATAGCATATGATGTTTGGCATCCAAAAATAATTCTCCTTTTCATGATTAAAGGAATATTTTGAACCAGAACCAAACACAAATGCAGCATTAAATAGAATTCAGATGGTCACCTTTCAACCTTAAAGGGAGTGAAACACAGTGCTTTATTTTTTTTAATTACTGGTAAAATAAAGACAACAGTAGGATGGAAGTGTTTTAAACTTTTCTTGAGTTCTTTAGTATTGGGCATTAAACCAGGTAACAGTGACTATTCATGTTTTACAAAGGGTAAAGCCCAAGGTAAGCTCCTAAATCACCATATTCTGATATTACCACCAGAACCAGACTTGCTGTTTGTTTGGACAGAATCTACCAGGAGTGACTATATAGTAGTATGCCTGTCTCTAATAAACATATGAATAAATATCACCATATTGAAGTTGTCTCTTCAAAGTAGCAACTTGTGTATTTATTTCAGTCATGTCATCATTCAACAAAGCATGCCCAAACTCCTGCTTATCAACTTCCTTCCTTTTTAAAATTGATATCAAACCATATCAAAGTACACAAATCTTACACAGATAATACATTTTTACATATGTGTACGTCATGTAAGCATCCCCCAGATCAAGAAGTAGAGCACATCTATAACCTCAAAAATCTCCTTTATGCTCACTATCAGTCATTACCCTCCCCCCCAAAAAAAACATTCTTCTGAACAGTATCAACATAGATTTGTAATGACAGTTTTTGAACTTTATATAAATAGAATCATACATTATGTACTCTTGGGTATCTGGCTTCTTTTCCTCAGCATTATGTGTTTACGATAATCCATGTTCTTGCACAGATAATCAGTTCTATTTATTACTACATAATGTTGCATTATGTGAATATACCACTGTTTATCTATGCATTCTACTAAGGAAGGATGTTTGGCATGTTTCCAATGTAGAGCTATTACAAATACCACTATGCATACTCTTACACAGGTTTTCTTCTGTACAAAAGTACTCCTTATCCAAAAGTTGAATCATTACATTATATAAAATTATATTTAGCTTTTTAAAAATACTTGCAACCCAAAAGAACAGAAAGTAAGGTCTTGAACAGATATTTGTACATACATGCTCATAAGCAAGATTATTTCCAAAAGCCAGAAGTTGGAAGCAACTCAAGTGGTCACTGACAGGTGTATGGATAAACAAAATGTGGTATGTACATATGATGGAATATTATTTGGCCATAAAAAGAAAGGACATTCTGACACATGCTACAATCTGATGAACCTTAAAGACATTATACTAAGTGAAATAAGCCAGTGCAGAAAAACAGTATTATAAGATCTTACTTAATGAGATATTCAAAATAGTCAGATTCATAGAGACAGAAAGTAGAATAGCAGTTTCCAAGGTCTGAGAATGGAAAGGAATAAGGAGTCTGCATTTAATGGGTTCAGAGCTTCAGTTTTACTAAACTTAAAGAGTTTTGTAGATAGATGGAGGAGATAATTGCAAAATAATGTGAGCACACTTAATAACACTGAATACAATGGTGAATTGTATCTTCTGTGTATTTTACCACAATAACATTTTTGGAGGCAAGTACTTGGGATTGAACCCAGGGGAAGTTTACCACTGAGCTACATCCCTAGCCCTTTTATATTTTCTTATTCTGAGACAGGGTCTTACTAAGTTGCTTAAGGCATCACTAATTTGCTGAGATGGTCCTCAAATTTGGATCCTCCTGCCCCCAGCCTCTGGAGTCTCAGGGATTGCTGCCATGTGCCCGCACACCTGGCCACAATTAATATTTTTTTTTAAAAAAAGGGACTACCAAACATTTCTCCGAAATGGTTGTACCAATTTATAGTTCCACCAGAAATGTATGTTATTTTCAATTTTTCCACATTCTCACTAGAACTTTATATCATTCATCCACTTAATTTTAACCATAATAGTGTACAGTGGTCCTTGGTTATACTTCTGTGTATTTCTCTGGTGACTAATGATGTTGAGCACTCTAAGTTTATTGCTTCTATGGACAAATCCTTTAGTTACGTGTATGTTCAGCTCTTTTGCCCATGTGTTTTTTGTTGGCATGACTATCAATTGATTTGTAAGAATTCTTTATGTATTCCTGATAAAAGTTCTTTGTCAGATTAATGATTGCAAATACCTTCTTCTACAGTGTAGCTTACCTTTTTACTCTTGATGATATCATTTGATAAACAGAAGTTCTTAGGCATTTATTAAATTTCCTAAATAGAGAAATACATACGTCAAAGGGGGTGGCAATTCTTGGGGAAAAAATTAAAATATGTACAGTGAAGACAGGATGATGAAGATGAGGATAACCCTCCAAATCTAATCAAGGAAATATAAGGATTGTCTATGCAATCAGCATATACAGAAAGGTTGAAATGGATTCTTAATTTAATAGAAGATACAGAAATTTCCCTGGCAGGAACTAACCATCATATTTAAGTTGTTTTGCATACCTTGGCTCACTTCTTGGAGTTAAAAGGTAGCCTTAAATAAACATACCTGGGTCAAATGGTGATGAATTTGATAGAATATTAATAAAGTTTAAAACTCCAAAGATCATGAAATAACAACTATGTGTGGATCCCTGAAGACAAGTTCTAAAAATGGTTTAAATTATAGCAGAACCACAAACCATGTATAAGATTTTCCAAAGAGCATTCATTTTTAATATATGTCTCATTACTATATAAACATAGGTACAATTGGGCAAATATCCATGAGGCCCCTTGGACATAGATGAAAGGACATTTGTGGCCATTGTGAGGAAAGCTGTCTCAACTTCTGCCCATTTTACCCACTGATAAGTTATTGAATCCTCAGACTAGAAACTAAGTGATCAGCTGTCTGATCCAAAAAGGAACCTAAGCATAGTTATAGCATCTGAAATACCACAGTTAATTACATGGAAATTCTAAGAGCTATCATGAAAGTTCATAGGTTGATACAAGTTTAGACTTTAGGTGATGCTAAACTGAGAACCAGCTTCCCTTTTTCTCTTATCTCTTTTTTCCTTTATTTACTTTTATTTGGGGATTTTATTCATTTAATGGAGTTCATAAAATAGATTGTAATTGCTGTGCATTGTTTAGGGAAATTGGCCTGTTTAGACCAAACACGAGAACAAGCCTTAATGAAAAGCCAAGAAATTCTAATGAGCAAGACAAAGTATAAAGCAGGAGGCAGCAGGAATAGTCTTTTCACTATAACCATTCTGAGTAATGGTTGTACATCTCTCCTTGCTGCATCATTGCTCCTGGACATTTGGCATCCAAGTTTGGTTCCTGGCACTCCCAGTGATTCTACAGGTTCCCCAAATCTACCCTACGTGCATTGCTAGTGTGAGCAAATGCTAACATCTTTTTGAATGCTTATCATTTTCCTAGAATTGGGAAAAAAACTTTATTATTTCATATTGTCCTACAAGAAACAAATGACTTAGACATTATGATTAGCTCCCATTTGCAGTTAAAAGAACTGAAATATATAGATTAAATAACTTACTGGGATAAGTAATGTGTTTTAAATAAATAAATAAAATTTCAGTTGTAGAGGGACACAATACCTTTATTTTATTTATTTATTTTTTGTGGTGCTAAGGATTGAATCTAGTGCCTCATGCATGCTATGCAAGCACGCTACCACTGAGCTACAACCCAAGACCAAGTAACATGGTCATAGGAACTAGGGTTCCAAAGTTATCTGGTCATGCCTCTAATATAACATTAATATCACTGTTTTGTTCTTGTTGTTATTGTTGTTCATGAATCTCTCTCTCCCCACTAGACTCCAAGTTTTTTTTTTATATTTATTTTATTAGTTTTAGGTGGACACAATATCTTTATTTTACATTTATGTGGTGCTGAGGATCAAACCCAGTGCCTCATGCATGCTAGGCAAGCACTCTACCACTGAGCCACAGCCCCAGCCCCTAGACTCCAAGTTCTTAATGGACAAAAATATCATCTTATTTCTATCTATATCCATGGCACCTAGCCTTCTTTCAAATATACAATAAGAACTAAATAAATGTGTACTGAATTTATCTGAATGTAACTCTAAAATGGGGACATAATTTTATCTGATTTTGTCATTACATAGCAGGGTTATATTACCAATTCATTTTTATTACTTCTATGGTTAGATTCCATATTATTATTATTTCTAATTGCAGATAAAAGATACATAACATAAATTTGTTATCTTCACTATTTTTAAGTTCACAGTTCAATAGTATTAAGTGTATTAATATTGTTGTGCACCTACCACCACTATCCATCTCCAGAACTTTTCATTTTGCAAAAGGGAAATTATACCTATTAAGCAACAACTTTTTTTTCCTTCCAGAACCTGGAAACCACCATTCCACTTCTAGCTCTATGAATTCAACTATTCTAGGTGCTTCATGCATATGGAACCACATGGAATTTATCTTTCTGTCAGTCCATCAGTATTTTTTAATTTTTTAGTTGAATTTATTATTCTAATTTACATTGTTTGCTATTTTACATAAATAATTATTTACAGAATTCTAAAAATTTAAATATCACAAATATCTCATTTTTATTCTTCTCCACCAAGGAAAACTCTAGACGAACTTTAAATTTAAGGTTTTAAGGTATTGGACACAATACCTTTAATTTATTTATTTACATTTTTGTGGTGCTGAAGATTGAACCCAATATTTCACATGTACTAGGCAAGTGCTTTACCACTAAGCTACAACCCCTGCCCCCCATCAGTTTGTTTTCAAACTCTAGAAATGCTACATTACCAACGGATATCAAAACAGGAAAACTTTAAAGTGGAAGTATTCTTATTTTAATTATTTCTTCACTCACATAGGGGTTTGTCAGGATTCTCCCCCAAAGAACTCTCCACTCTCTATACTTGAGGAATTACTGTGCATGTTCTTATTGTTCTAGTTTCCAGATCCCTGGAGAAAAGACAACACAGCAATTGGCATCGCCTAGGAGAAGAAATTCCAGCTAAGGTCTGTAAGCTCTTCAGTTTGGCTATACTGTGGGAAAAAACAAACAAGTGTCAGAAAAGACAGTAAGCAAATTAAAGAAATACCAGAAACATGACTGCAACCATTCAGGGAAAATGGCATCTGTTTCATTCACCCTTAACAAATGCTTAGACTAACTAAAAGTTAAATTTAAAGTTTGTCTAGAATTTTCCTTGGTGGAGAAAAATAAAAATGAGATATTTGTGATATTTATATGTTTAGAATTCTGTAAATAATTGTTTATGTAAAATAGCAAAACATGTAAATTAGAATAAATTCAAATCATCATTCACCTTTCAATTCATTAAGATCTTTATTTAATGTCTCTTCCTCAGAGAGTCTTCCCCTGAGTACCTTTTATAAAATAGCATCCCTACCTGTCATTTTCTATCCCCTTACTGATTTATTGTTCTCCTGAGAACCTATCATTATTTAGTATATTTCCATATTTTCTATTGTCTGTCACCTCCTACTAAATGAAAACACCATGAGGTCCATAAATATTGTCTAATTTGTTTATTGTTAGATCTCTAGCACCCAGAACAATAACACAGTAGATATTAAAATAAATGTTCACTGGACTGATAAATGATTTGAAATCCCACTAGCAAGTCATTATGCTCTTGAAAGATCCATTCCTTCATTCAACAAATTGTTTACACTATTGATTATCTATCATGTATTGCATCCAGGCTTCCCTCAAATTATCTCATGTGGACTGGGGTTGTAGCTCAGTGGTAGAGCACTTCCCTAGCACATGTGAGACACTGGGTTCAACCTCAGCATAAAAATAGATAAATAAAATAAAGTATTGTGTCCTCTACAACTAAAAAATAAATATTTAAAAAAGATAAAATGGTCACATTGTGTGCATGTACAAATATGTAACAATAAATCCCATTAAAAAAAAATCTCATGCATCACTTGGATGAGATTAAGAAAATTATCCTGAGTACAACAGAATGATTTCATGTTCTTTGGTTTCTCCTTAGCAATTATCATCCAGTCCAGACTGGGGAGAAACGAAATCCAGGTAAAAGGAATTAAAATAATATAGGAAGAGTATATAGAGCAGTTTCAGAAGCATAGTGGATGTTTCAAGTACATAGTAGATGTTCAATGAAAGTGAGTTGCTGCATTTTTTGCCCCTTGTTAAGCACCATTTTTTTTCATCATGCTGGGGATCAAACCCAGGATCTTGTAAATGCTAGGCAAATGTTCTACCATTGAGCTACAACCCCAGTCCCAATCAGTATTTATTAGATAATGAAATCTGAATGATGCTTTCCAAAGTTATTGCCTTGATAAATATTATTTAAATATAAAATAACAGTTATTGAAAGTTTTGGCTTACCTTTATAAATGTATTTTAGGAGTCACTATTTTCTTGCAAAGAACAGAAAACAAATGACTATGTTTATTGAAGCATATAGGGGTATCACTTGAGTCTTGAGGATAGAAAATAACATTGGGAGGACAGAAATCAAGAACTTGGGGCACTTTTTCCATCTTATACAGACCATATGGCCTCTCTTTTTTGCCTTTTCTTCATTAATTCTTCAGACTATTCTCCTGTCTATTATCTGTACTTCCCTATATGAGCACTAAATTATAGGTAAGGTAAAATAGAATGGAAAGTGGAATTAAAGGTTTTAACTAGACAGAAGAGGCGGCTAAAAGGTGTACCAAGAGAGTTATTTGGATAGAGAATATTATCAGGAAAACAAAGCAGGTGTATCAGTTTTGATAATTAGTGAGTTAGTTTAATAGTACAGGAAAAACATGGGATTTTAGTCATTTTGTTTATTTAATACATTGCAATTGCTATATGCTATGCATTATTATAAGTATTTACATATACTAACTTATCTAGTCCATGATATCCTGATGAGGAAATCACTATTATATCATCATTAATTTACCATTATATTATCAGCCCCATTTTACAGATAAAGAAACTGAAGCACACAGAGATTAAGTCAATTTCTCCAAAGTTCCGTAGTTATGCAGTAACAGACCTTTTTGCTCTAGAGTCTGTTCTTTTAAATACTATACTATACTGGCTCATTGCAGAACATATTTGAAAGCCTAGCTCTTCCATTTATTAACTGAATGATGGTGGGCTAGTTAATATCCCTGAGCCTCAATTTCCTCATAGAGAAAATGGAAATTATCATTCACCCAACAAATATTTATCAACCACTTACTAGGTGCTAGTCATTCTGCTAAGAAATAGATATATAGCAATGAACAAAATAGATATGGTTCTTGTCTTAATGGAATTCAGGATTCAGTAGGATAAGATGGTTGTGAATATTCAAGAGATGATGAATATATGGTGTCCGCAATAGTTTTTGGCACATTTAAGGGACTCAGTAAACACTATTGCTTAAAAAAAAAAAAAAGGGATTTGGGAAGGCATGGTGACACATGCCTGTAACCCCAGTGGCTCAGGATGCTGATGCAGAGGATTGCAACTTCACGGCCAGCCTAAGCAATTTAGGGAGGCCCTAAGCAAGTTTGCAAGACCCTGTCTCTAAATAAAACAGAAAAAGGGCTAGGGATGTGGTTCAGTGGTAAAATGCCCCTGGATTAAATACCCAGTAAGAAAAAAGAAATTGGGTATGGGTTTCTTTACAGAGATAATGCAAGAAGCGTGTGTATAAAGGGATTAGTATATGAGGGAGCATTTGACCCAATTGGTTATAGTTAAGACATGAGAAGTAAAAATCATCAATAGATTCTTTTCATTGATATAGTTTCATTTCAATGTCCAAGGTGGTTCAAAAACATTTAAGGTAAAATATGCCTATCAATATTATACAAAAACAAAAATGCTCAGCATAAGTGTACCAGCATCTTAAAAGTTATCTTTAGCAAGCAATAGGGTTATTAACTTTTCTTTGATTTACTCCCCTACATTTTGCTGTTATTGTTGCTGCTGCTGCTATTACCACCTCTTTTCTCTACCCTGCCCACCATTTAAGACCCAGTTTCTCTTCAAAGTTTCCCTTACCTATACTAGCTCTCATCTCTCCCCATATCTGAACTCCAAGAACATTTGCAGTCTGCATAATACAAGTAAAAATATAATACAAAAATCTTATCTTCTCAGCTAGAAATGTGACTTTTTTAAACACAAGTACCATTTCTTCTAATACTTTTGTCTTTCTACCTAAACCCTGAATGTTTAGTCCAGTCCTAAGCTTATACCAGATACATAAAACATAGATCAATATGTATGCAAGTATGTACAAATGTATATGCTTAAAATAAGGAGAACTTCACATAGTTATATTTTCTCTTGGGCCCTCAATTAATTGTAAGAATTTTTCTCATCTGTGAGTTGAGAAAATGGTTATAGATTGGTGATCCCTCAAGCTTTTAAGATCTTCAGGTTCATTTTTGTTTTTTACATGATACTACTTATGCTTTGGGTATGTATCAGATGAAAAGAATAGATGACAAAAATGTTCAAACACATTTAGTAATATTTTCAAATGAACTAATGTTTTATTACTGATGATATACTAACAGTTTTATAGTACCCAGAACTTATAACCCACAGGTTTAAAGTCTTTAGTGTGTATACCCTCCTGCCCCTCTGTTTACCCAATTCACAATGTTATTAACTGATAATTCATTTTGTTGATTTGGGCCCTGACAATATCCTATGGAGTCATATATTTGGATGTGGATTTCTGAAAGTCAGGAACATATATCCTGAATATATTTAAGCATGTTCTTCTGTGATATTTCAAGCTCTACCTGCTAACTTCCCTAGGAATCTTCACTGGACTCTTCATGTAGGGATTTAGGAAGAAAGGAAAGCAAAAGTCATTCCCTCTAAAATACAGAGGGAATTATAGATGTTTGTCAGTCTGCCTGAGTGGATCCAGTAAAAAGAAACAAAAGGCATAACCTCTTTTGTGACTACCTAATGTGGGTGGAAACATGCATACATGATATATGTGAAAAAATAATCAATTCTTTTAATCAGCTATAATCACAAGAAGTCTGTGACCCTTCCTTATTTAAATTCAGAGGTCCTTCAAATGTAGATTGTGAACCAGCAATGTCAGCATCACTTGGGAACTTGTTAGTAGTTCCCCAATGAATCAGAAATTCTGGGGCAAAGGCCATCAATCTGTGTTTTAATAAGCCCTCCAGGTGATGTTAAAGAGCCACAAGTATAACCCAAGTTATTTTCCACAAGTAAAATCTCTGAGAATGCTAGAATGAAGTCTTTTTGAAAACAGAAAATTAAAAAGAAGTAAATGTATAAAAACTAAATTCAGAAAAGTCAAGAATAGAGAAATGGCTACTGCCTTTCCTAGAGTTTGCTTTGTTTAGCATTCTCAGAGCATATTTTTTGCATGGCATCTTAGATCTGGATCAATATATCTTGCTTATGGATGCCATTTTAAATGATCCATATACCTGCCTCTTCACAACAAGTATCTACTAATGAGGGTGAATTTGAGCTTTCTTTTTATAAATGTCTAAACGTTCTTGATTCTAATAGATCTTTACTTTCTTCAGAGAAATTAAAACACTTCAAATGTAGTTTGTCCATTATCCTATATTCTAGATAATGAATGACAGGTGAACTCAGTGGTCACCATTTTCAAAATAGTATATTGCAATTTACTAACTATTGAACATAAAAGCCACTAACTCTGGGCTGGGGTTGTAGCTCAGTAGTAGAGTGCTTGCCTTGCATGCGTGAGGTACCGGGTTTGGTCCTCAGCACCACATAAAAATAAACAAATAAAGTTTTAAAAAAGCCAATAACTCAATGGACAAAATTGGAAACAGGACATCTGAATGGTAGTACATATGTATGTCAATGATGATTCTATTTGGAGAAAGTGTCAAAGTTCTTGAAAATTCTCCATTTAGTTTCTCTCTCCCTCTCCCTCTCTCATTAGCACATTTTAATAAAATGACATTTGAAATAACTTGAAAATTATAGAGTACTGTACAAGTAATATCAATATAAAAAATTGGTAGCATTAATTAGATATTTTTCTATGTTGGGTACTATGCTAAACACTCTTTTACCTACATTATCACAATCTCTCAGCAATCCTTCAAAGTAGATATTATCTTCATCTTATAAATGAGGATAGGTAATTTGTACTATGCCATATAATTTATAAATAGTGGAGAAGAAATGTGAAGTAAGATCCGTCATATTTCATATCCTATGATGCTAATTGTTATACTTTCTGACTCTGTCACTTTCCCTAAATCTACAGCTATATTTACATGCATTTATTAAGATAAACTTCAAATACAGTACATTCTCATTGTTGAAATTTACATATGAAATATGTATTTAAAACAAAAAACTGAAACCATTCTTCATCATAATTCAAGTGCACTTTTACTGTTACTTATATTTGAAGTGGGAAAAATTCTGAATTTGCTTCACATGGGAATAGTTTCCTATTTGAAGTCAAACAGAAATACTTTGAAAATATCTATTTTAATAGCTCCCATATAAAAAGGGGCATTTGTAATTACAATAAATTGAACAGTTACTAAATTTTTTAAACATGATTCAGTGAAGTATACCGCAACTTTTAAAGCAAACCTTTTGTCTATTAAGATAGTATCCCTAGTAAACTTGTTACTTAAAAAACTAATGCTTTGGGTTGGGGATGTGCCTCAAGTGGTAACGCGCTCACCTGGCATGCGCAGGGTGCTGGGTTCGATCCTCAGCACCACATAAAATAAAAATAAAGATGTTGTGTCCATCGAAAACTGAAAAAAAATTAATATTAAAAAATTCTCTCTCTCTTTCTCTCTTAAAAAAAATTAATGCTTTTTGGTTAGTTGGCCATTTAATACAAACACACCCCTGTATCTCTGTCTTCTATCTTTCCATTCAATCATGATTCCTACCCTGACAGTTTTATCATGTGATATTTTGCCAGAAGTCTAGCAATGCATCTTGATTTGTTTGCTTCATTCTCCAATGGTAGAGGAGTATTTATTTAACAACTCTTTGGCAGTGGCACAGATTTTTTTGATATGCTGAAAAAAGAATGTTTGATTCTACAATTGTCTTTAATAAATATTTACTTGATCCTCAGAGTCCCACTATATCTCCAAATACCATACATCAATCATAAACTGTATCTCCAAATACCATACATCAATCAGGAAAAACCCATTTCCATACTACTATACTGATATTATCCACCAAGACTCACATTAACAGCAAAGAGTGAAATATTGTCTTCATTCTTCTCCACTCTTGTGTACAGTTCTTGCTCAACATGTTCTAAACTGGTTCAATGACATGTAATTGTTCTTTAATGCTTTTCTCTGCCAATTAGAAGAGAAAGATAGCATGCTGCCACCATCAACCTTCTACTGTAACCAATAAAATATACCTCAATAAATGACTGCCTTGGTTCACAAATGCTGGGACCTGAGCCCTCTCAGTCTTCCCATTCAACTTAAGTACCTAGCTTCCAAAAAGTTGACTGAAAAACCCAAAGTGCTCTCACCAATTCATCTTTTTGCAATGCTACTCAGAGCTTCTGAGTGATCCCAGGTTGACCTTCCTTGTCCAAAGGCAACAGGGCTCTGACTAAATCCTGGAAAAGCTGATACTGGCTAAGGATCACCTTAGCATATATTCTTCTGTTCTTGCCATTTGCTATCACCCCATTGGAACTGTTCTGTCTCATAATGAAAAGAAGCAGTGCCAGAATCTTAGGACAAAAATCTACCAGGATGATTATTAGCATAGTAACTGGAAATAGTTCTATCTTATCAATATTTCTACAGATATTTAAGACAGAATGAACTTTGGTATGAATAGAGAAATGTAAAGCCACTTACTTATTCTTGCTATGCAATCCATTATCAGGATCAAAGGAGTACAAGTCAATGTTCCCCTCACACACACCAAAAAAAAAAAGGAAATTTTTAGACTGAGAGTATAGAATAGAAAGGCAGAGATCCTCCATCTATTAGGTTTTCTATTGATTCAACATCTTAATCTCTTCCCACTTGATCCCTTTTGATTATAGACACACTCCCTTGTGCACTACAAAATTGCTATACCCATCTTAAAGAAACCAGATCTAAACATTAATTGAAATTAAACTAAGTGTACTTGTGTGATGTGCTGCAGTAGTTTGTATAGAACAAGACAGATGTCAGAAATGACATTTAAACAGAGACTTTGAATATGTAAAAAGTATTTAAAATTATATTCCTACAAGGTAAAACTGAAGACAACAGAGATGGCTTCAGAATTTCAGACATGCATAGGTGATTCAAATATAAGGAAAAAAAATCAAAACAAGGCTTGATATTAAAATATTAGGTGTAAAGGCAAAAAAAAAAAAACACAAGGCTTTCTGGACCACTTTTGTGAACTAATCTTGAAGGAGTAGTGAAAATTGCATAAAGGTTAATAGAGCACCAGCCAGGAGTCCCAGGAAGTCTGCCACTCAAGGATTAAAGAAAGATGCCATCTACAATCAAGTACTAGTTCATCTGTGATCGCCTGCAACAACTTCTGCCTTTATAGGATCCACACTGAAAGACCAGACTGAAACGAAGAACATTCCAAACAACAGTAGTCAGGAAGTTAGACATATATGGTGGCCTTGAGAAGGTACAGCTATCCTTTCTGAAAATCAGATAGGAAGGGGAAAGGTAGATATATCCCTTGTTTCAAAAAGATACTCTAATTGTATCCAGGACAAGTCTAAGAATGTGTCTCACTAATGCCATAAACAAAAAGACCTGTGAGTACAAAGGGACTTCATTGTTAGCCAATACCCCAGGCCTAGGTGTCTGCCAGTATCAGCAAAGTGAATTATAGGTGTGGTCAGTTAAGAAAGAGAAGGCTAGGAGGAGGAGTGAAACTGCAGTGGCAGAAGAATGACCATTTGTTCTACTGCTGACTCGAGGTGGAAAGATTCTGATCAGCCATGTTCTATAAGATATATGGGAAGAATTTTAATACCCCTGAATCTTAGTGTATTACAAAAAATAATAGTTATAAGGATCATTTTTGGTCCTCTGTGAAAACACAGCCCCTGCAAATGTAAGGCATTTTTGCTTTTTCTGGCACTCATGAAGTTCTACTTCCAGTTATTTATGTAACTTTAAGGGAGGAAAGCAGGTGATTCTGATGTAAGTTTTCCTTCTCTTCCCATACCCCCCACATAGACACAAAAATGTACATATACACACAAAAAAACCACATACACCACACACACACACACACACACACACACACAATCAAACCATGCCTATGTGGAAACATTACTAGATACACAAACCCCAAACTTTGAAAACACACAACACGCCCAAGTTTGGGTCTGGCATCTTCTATTCATTTGTTATCTTTTACTCTTTGTGCTATATTTATAATATGACTGAGTATAGTCTACAGGTGACTGGGAAGTAACTGGAGGCTATTGTTCACTTTCCTTGAAAACATGGATCCAAGAAACAACCCAGAAAGAAAAACTAAAGTATGGAAATAAAATCCTTGGAGGAAAAAAAATCACAATAATATAGGCAAGATTCCATCTCAATCTCTGTTTTTGACCCTCACGTTTTTTCTCTTTTTCAGTTGCCTTGCATGCTCTTGACATCTGTGCCAGACTTGGTCATAGGGTCCAGAAAGCTACCTGCAACTGGATTAGGAGCCACTGGGTGCAAGATTTACATAACTAATACATCCCTTTCTTTCTCAAAAATGTAAATGATTGCAAGTGGCAGAGGAAGTAATATAAACAAAATTATGTTTTAAGTAAATTATTTACAACCTTCAGCAATATAAAAAATATTAGTAATAAATGACTTCTAATTCATGTCACAAATGTGGAGTGTTAACATACAGTCATTGAAAACTGTGACCAGTCTGTGGGCATTCTATCTATACCATAGATTTTAATGTGATAACATATACTGCATGTCTCCAAGTATGCATGTGAGCTGTTTGAAGTCAATACTTATATTATACATCTTTGAATTGACTTCAGTGCCTGGCATAGTGTTGTATACACATTAAGTATCAATAAGTATTTACTTCATACTTCCTTTACAAGTGAGTGGGTTGAGCAATAGTACCTAATGATAACTATGTCTAGATACTTTGCATTGTGCCAGTTTACTTGCTTAAACTCTGGTGACCATGCTCTGGGGTAGAACAGAGAATATTGAAAATCAGAAAGTAATTATAAAGTATTAGAAATAATGAAATCACTTTATTTTAAATAAATACTTTTTCTGTGAAGTTTTCTCCATTTGGTAAGGATGTAAGAGTTGCCTCTATAAGAAATCAGAGCTGTACATGGCATAAATGATTTTTCACCCTCAGTTTTGTATTTCTCCAGGCCTTATTACTAGCAATCTACTTATTGGCTCAAACATCCAGCATCTTGTCTGTAGATCAGGAGTGATTTGAGGGAAAATAAGCCATATCTCTGGTCAACTCCAAACTGAAATTAGAGTTCAGAGGAAAGAACAAAGTACAAACAAATGGGGTCTGAGTCTTGGAGGATATCAGAAAGGGAATTTTCAGGTTCTGTTTTGTATAGCCTCGTTGTTCAAGTCAGCATATAGTCATTTTTATCATCCTAATAAAGTTGCTTTGGACCTGTGTGGTAGCACATTACATCATGTCAAGGGTATGGAAGAGACCAGGCCTATTCACCTCATGGCAGCTGGGAAAAAATAACAGGAGGAGAGAAAGAGGAAAGGGGGAACCAGGGTCCCAATAACCCCTTTAAGGGCACAACCTCAGTGATTTAACATCCTTCTGCTAGGACCCTCCTCTTAAATGCTTCATCACCTCCCAATAGTAGTAGTGATCAAGCCTGTAACATATGGGCCTCTGAGGAACAGTTCAGTTCTAAGCTATAGCAACATCTTATATATTATCTAATAAGAAAGATCAGGACTTCTGTCCTGTTCTAGTCAATGCTGCCACCAATTCTGCTATTACTTTAAAACAATGTTCCAATTTAGGGAATGCCTCTTGGAGGTTAATATTATTAGTTTCTTCTGTAATAAATCCCTCCCCTGCCACTACAAATATATGCACAGGAGCAAGATTTTTGTATCTGTTACCATGTGTCCATCTCTTTTGTTTAATGTCTCATTTTTTAAAGTATTTTACTGACCTCTTTGCCATGACAATATTATTTTATCTGGAGCTCATGTCTGTATAACTCTATGTTGGTAGCCATCTAGGCAAGAGCTCCAGTAGTAATTGTGTTGAATATGTGTGAAATTATATATGAAAGATTCTATCATAGGCATAATGCATAGAGGAGGTCCTGTTTCTGGCTGCTCTGTGGAATTAAACCAAGAAAACAGTCAGGTGGAGTCTCCACAAGGCCTCACCTAGAGGGAATACAACATCTCAGAGCGTGCAATGGGACCCCTACACAGCAGATTTTCGCAGAAACCATCAGAGCTGTGACCACCTGCGGAGAAATCAGAGCCTCTGTTTTCCAGTAAGACTCCGGACCCAAAGCCCGCAGTTCTAGCCCACAGGGCGCTCAAGCGGCCTAGCAGAAACACCCAATCAACTGCGTGTTGCTCCCACGCAGGCCACAGGACTGCAATCTAGCCACAGCACAAAGCCATCCCAGCTCCCCCACCTCACCAGACACCTGGGCACTGGAAACAGACCGACTCCATCTTGGACAACCCCTCTTGCCATTTTTGGTGGGCGTGGCTATCAGCCTGGATCTCCGTTTAATACATACTAAATTTCAATGAAAATTAATCACCTTCCATGGTCACAGGTAGGGAGGAAGAGATCTTCTTATACCTCTCATCCTTTAGTTCTTTTGTGAGCTCTTTGACTAGATCTAGGAATCCAACTAAGGAAGAAGATGGTTAATAAGAAAAAAGCAAGCTGGGCATGGTGGCACACACCTATAATCCCAGAGGCTGGATAGGCTGAGACAGGAGGATGGCAAATTCAAAGTCAGCCTCAGCAAAAGCGAGGCACTAAGCAACTCAGTGAGCCCCTGTCTCTAAATAAAATACAAAATAGGGCTAGGGATGTGGTTCAGTGTCTGAGTGCCCCCGAATTCAATCCCTGGTACCCCCCAAAAAAGCATAAAACTTTTTTTTTATTTTTATATTTGTATGAAGATCATCAAAAGAAAGCAAAGTCTGAAGAAATGACCAAAATATGATGATTATATACTTTTAGCTGGGTGAAGGAATGACAGAACAAATTGATATCTGGACTAGGGTAGTAAATTCTAGGGCTATTACTAAGATATATATTATATGGGGAGAGATATAGAAGCTAGTGGAAGATAAGAATTACTTAAGAGTTTGTTTATTCAGATTTATAACAGCCACAATTACCAGTGTATAATAATCAAGGCTATTTTCTGACCTTGGTATGTGAAGAACATCCCTCCCAAAAGAATCTTTATGGCTTGCTGCATGTAGGAAAACAAAGATCAGATGGCCCTTTCTGAAGTTTCAGTTGCTGAAGGAATTTCAGCTTGAAATAATCAACATATCAATATGGTATATTTTGAGATGGCATGTTCTTAACTCCTTCAAACCACTACCTTTCCTCTTCCCCATCATATGGCTGGGACAAGACACAGTCCAAGAGACAACAGTCAAATTATATTTCAGCAAAACTGGCTGCCTCATAAGACAACATACCTTATCTTTAGAGAACAGGGTTCTCCATATCAACAGACATGGTGCACCAACTTATAAATTGCAATATGAAGAGAAATCCCTTCCAGGAACTATGACAACAGAAACCACTCCCTATAGAGCAGGCTATAAGACTTTCAGATGCTGATGGCTAAACTTTTTCATGCTCTTAAGAAGTATCATTCATCACGATTGTAGCCAGAAGCTTATCAGCAAGAAGGCTTATCAGGAGACAGCAGATGGTTTCCCCAGCATCAAGTTAAGTCACTCTACTAGGAGCCAATCCAGAAAGCAACCCAGAAAGCAACCAAGGTCCCTCATATTTGAGGCCCCTCCAACATATGAATCATTGATAACGAAGGTTAATAAAGACTTTACTTCACACCTGACAACATTTTAAGTGTTTTACTTATATTAAATGTTAATCATTTTACATTTTAGGAAATTAATACTCAAAGAGGTTTAAAAACTTATATAAAGTTACACAGACATGGGATATAAGTCAATGTAGTATGACATCAGAGTCCATTCTCTTAAATGGTTTGCTATGTTATCCATACTACTATAATCATTTTGTAACTGAGAATGTGCTATATTTACCATATATTTAGCAAAAAGGTAAAATATATTTTTTATAACTTAATTTTTTAAATAAACACAAAAAGATACAGACTACACTATAGTCTACATGATTAAATCCCAAAGTGAGTGGTTTGGTCAGTAGTTCTAATAGGAATTCAGAGGAGTGAAAGGACTTAATGTAAGATGTTGTGCTTTAAAAAGAAATGATTTGTGCCTGACTGACATTTCTAAAATGGATTTCCTCTGATAGTTTAGCTCTCTTAACAACTGATGCACTTTCCTGAAACACTGATTCAACACCAGATTGAACATCATTGCAAGAATGATCAATTAGCTGTAATATAGCCTGCTTCCCTCATCCAAATTACGCATTTCCATTCTTATCCAAGATATTGACACATCTTTACATAGCTTTTGCCTTAATTGTTTTACTTTAATAAGCCTTACCCATGAATTTTCTTGGCTCACAATCAATACCATCTTCCTAAGAACATTAAAGTTCTAGAAACATGGAAAAATATAGGCAATCTATATATTTGATAGTATGGTCCTATGTACCATACTTTTTATAAATTTGTATATTAGAGGAAAATTTTTAATTTCAACTTGTACTTCATTAAACAAAGTGAGGATTTCTATACTACACCACCTACCTACCTCTGCCATATTGAAATGACAGTTGCTTAGCTGCCATCTTGTGGCAAACCACACACACTAAAAAAAAAGTATTTAGCATTTCACAATAAAAGTCCAGATTTCAATCTTAATTTCCTCTTAAAGGATGGTCTTTATCTTCCACTTGCCCTTTTCACTTTTTCATTTTTCCTGTCTGGGACTGTTTGCATGGATGAGTAATTCCAACACTTATAATTGATGTTATACAGTAGTTCTTTTATAACACCAGTTGTGCTTTACATATATATAAACAAAAGATGTTCCAGTGGTCGAAATTAACCCTCTCCTGTGGTCCTTAAGATCTCAGCTCTGACTTTATTCTAAAAGGCTACCAATTACAGACAGTAAAATGAAATCTACCATCACATTTTTTCCAGTGAGCTCACTCATCATTCCTAAAGTTGGTGACTTCCATTTTGGAGACTTGTGTTGAGAACTGCTTGGCTCCCACCTCTCACATCATTTAATTTTTCTTTTGGGTGTGCTTACTTATACAATCCTTTTAAGTTAAGACTCACATTTGTTTTAAAGGTAACTCTGGCTAGAGAATGTACAAAGGAGTATTTGCTTCAGGATCAAGTTTTGTTTTGCTACCTGTGTTGCTGTGCAACCAAGGAAGGCAGGTGGATAGTTAATGTATCGTGTTATATGTGGACTCTGAATACCAAGGTCCATCTCTCAAATCCTCTTTCCCTTTCACCAGATGTTTGACTTTGAATAAGCCACTCAATATTTTCATGCCACATCTTCCACAAATTTAAAGTGGGAATCATAAAAGCATACACTTCATAACGTTCTTCAGAGGTATAAATGAGTTAACAAAGGTGAAGTTCTTTAAATGGTGCCAATGAGTATTCAAAAAATGCAAGATAATATGACTTAAAATGTATTATTTATGCCTTTTTTCTCCTTAATGCCAGGTTACTCTAATGATGTCTAATTCTCGGTGTTCAATCATACTGCCCTTTTAAAACTGATTTAGCAAATGTTTATTAAGTCCTTAGTATGTGCCACACATAATCTTAGGTACTGAACTACAAGAGTGAAAAGGACAAACTGTCTTAGTTCTCATGTAGCTCACAACTAAGAAGGTATTAGACAATAAACAGGTATATTTATGAATAGCATAACTTTAGAAAGAGCAAGGCAAACAGAAAATGAAAAAGCAAAGTTAAAAAAATAAAAAAGTAATAGTAAATGAGATTGGAGAGGTAGGTGTGGATCAGATAATATAGGGCTTTGTAGAATATATGAAAGATTTTAGATTTTATTCTAAGGACAATGGGAATCCATGAGAGAGTTTTAAATCAGAGAGTTGCATAACAAAAACTGATTTCTTTTTAAATGATCATTTTTCTGTTTCATCATCTCAAAAGTCAAGAAAGCCAGTCTTTGGAGAATGAAGTAGATGGGTAAATAGAAACAAACATGAGAGTTGCCAAAAGTTCCTTTCCTAAGATGAACTGCATTCATATCCTTGAGTTCCATGAGATAATTTGTTATAACAAATTCTCCTTTTTCTGCCTAAGATATCTCTGATTGGTTTCTAAGGACTTCATTATGTTCTTTTGGTAATGGAGAGGGATGCTCTACCATAGACCTATACCCCTGTAGTCCTTTTTATTTTTATTTTGAGACAGCGTCTTGTTAAGTTGCTGGGGCTGACCTTGAATGTATGATCCTCCTTTCTCAGTCTCTGAAATAACTGGGATTACAGGTTTGCACCATAGTGCCCAGCCTTGTTTTCTGTTAATTTACACAGACAAAAATATTTCTAACCATTTAACTCTTTTTCTAAACATGCCCAATTCCTTCTCTCTACCTTCCTTATAATATTGATTTTCATCATTTTTCCCTTATAAACTTCTTCATAGTGAAAAACTGATGGTCTTCATATATTCTACAACTTCAAAGGGTCTGGATATTCAGCTTTTCTATGACACTCCTGTGTGGCATTCTGATTTTTTCGGCCCCAGGACTAGGAACTAAAGGATTAGCAAAAACAGGATACATGATCCAACATGGCCGCCAGCGAGGAAGCAGCGATTCCAATGTCTCCACATTAACGGGATCAGAAAGACCCATTGGAACAGCGGCAGTCTACCTACTGAGGAACTTCTAGCAAAATTCCGTTAAGAGGGGACCTGCCGGGAATTGGTAGGTTTATTAGAAGTGTCAGTTTGTACCAGACAAGTGAATCTTGGCGGGCCACGCGGGCGCGGAGGTCCAGTCCCGCAGCCACCAGCCGCTTCTGAAAGCAGCCGGCGGCCCAGAGCAGCGCGGCCCGCCCGAACCCACAGACGGCACCCGCCATCCTGCCGTCCCGGGGAGGCCCTGCTCTCGCTGTGCGAACAGCTACCACGCCTGCCAGGCTCGTAGCCACACGGCCGCAGCTGCCCGGCTCTACAGGCAGACCCGGCGGGTGCAGAGGTACAATCCCGCAGCCACCAGCCACTTCAGAAAGAGGCCGGCGGCCCTGAGCGGCGCGGCCCGCCCAAACCTGCAGACGGCACCCGCCATCCCGCGGTCCCGGGAAGCCCCGCTCTCGCTCAGCGAACAGCCACCCCGCCCGCCCGGATCTTAGCCACGTGACCGCAGCTGCCCAGCTCTACAGGCAGCCCCCGGCGGCCCGGCGCAGCGAGAAGTGTCCCCGCCTGGCCCAGCAGACAGCCCGTGCCCTCCCGGCTCTACTAACAGCCCCGCCCACCCGGCGAACGCCCCCCCCCCAGACAGCGTGAAGGGAATCTAACCAACCCTTTATGAAATAGCGAACTGGGAACTAAAACCAGAGATTGTGTCAGACCAGAGACAAGCCAGTTCCACCCCTCCCTTCGGACACTCCGGCAAGGAGCCAGGGGCCCGCCATAGCAGAGAGGGGAAGTCACCAAAGTTCGGCCAAAGAGATTCCTTCCCAGCGGAATCTACTTTAGCAGGTGTGTGACTCCCACCCACACCAGATACAAACAACCAGGAAACTTCAAAATCTCTCCGTGGGCATGACCGTAAGGGCCAAAGGACTCTCAACCCCCAACTCCCCCTACTGCCAGTGACGAGGGCGTGACTGTAGGGGCAGAGGGAAGCAGAGAAGACTCCCCACCCCCAAATCCCCCAACCGCGAACTGAGAGGGTGTGACGGTAGGGGCGGAGGGAAACAGAGGACACTCCAGACCCCCAACTCCTCCTACCGCCAGCAGTGTGGTTGTGACTGTAGGGGCTGAGGGAAGTAGAGGGGATCCTCGACCCCCAACTCCTATTACCACCAGCAGCGACACCAATGGTCTTAGCTGCCAGATTCCGAAGGTGTGCCCACCAAAGGGGTCCGGAAAAATTAAACAATTGACTCCCAGACCACAGCTCCACAGCACTGGGGCTTAGATGAATGACAGCGAGAGTGCTCAGTAGTTAGGGAAATAGAGCACTCGGTGGGGCTGAAAGTGTAACCAAATCCTTGGGGAACTGCCTCCGGTGAGCAGGACCTGGCTGGCTGGCAGGAGGAAGGGGAGGAGGGGCCGTAGAAGTGAAACGGCTCTGGACCAACAGGATTGAGAGACTCCCAGGAACCGCCTTACAGGGATTGCTGTTGACACACTGAGGGCAAAACTCAGCCCGGAGGGCACAGCTTTGCCTACGGGAAGAGAAGAAAATGGATCTCTAAGACCTAATTTTATTTCCTGTTTTGTTTTAATTTTTTCTCTCCCTTTTCCCTCTCTCTCTCCCCTTCCAAGGTTTACTGCTCTTTCCATTCTCCTCTATGCTATCTATCTCCCTCTCCTTCTTTCTTTTCAAGAGCACCTACCTTCCCCTTCCCCCCAACTTTCATCCCAAGCATTACGTCCTCCATTTCGTGTAACTGTCTAAATACAAATAGGTGTGCTCCCTCCCCCCGCGCCTGCAAGGTAGCCAGACCTGCAACCCACCAGCAGGTCAGGCCCAGCAACCTTGGAGTGGCAGAGCCGCCCCACGTGCCTGCAAGGTAGGCGCACCTGCTACCAACCAGCAGAACAGGCCCAGCGGCCTGCCGATGTGGTAGGCACAGTGCCCCAATTGGAGGAGGAGCAGAGCCCCTGCCCACGCCTGCGTGGGAGACTTTGCAACTATACAAGAGTAATACAAATATATAGGGAGAAAATTCAACAACACAACAGTCTCAGTAAGCAGAAAGAAACGCGAACAGTATGAAGAGACAAGAAAAGAAAGGACCACAAGCAATGCAGGTCAACTCAACGTTAGAAGAGGTA
Organism: Spermophilus citellus; assembly: GCF_964194105.1. Classification (NCBI taxonomy): domain Eukaryota; kingdom Metazoa; phylum Chordata; class Mammalia; order Rodentia; family Sciuridae; genus Spermophilus; species Spermophilus citellus. Next base: position 113,809,481 of record NC_138190.1, on the reverse strand, counting down.
ATATCTGCAGCAGATGGAATGTCAGATAAAGAATTCAGGAGATACATGCTTCAGATGATCTGGAGTCTCAAGGAAAACATTAGACAGCAAAATCAGACAATGAAAGATCTCTTCAACAATGAAATACATAAACAAATCCAGGAAGCAAAAGATCAACTATACAGGGAGATAGAGGTTATAAAAAACAAACAAACAGAAATCCTAGAAAGGCAGGAAGCAATAAATCAACTTAAAAACTCAATTGAGAATACTACCAGCAGAGTAGAACACTTAGAAGATAGAACATCAGACAATGAAGACAAAGTATTTCAACTTGAAAAGAACATAGACAGCTCAGCAAGACTGTTAAGAAACCAGGAGCAAAACATCCAAGAAATATGGGATAACATTAAAAGACCAAACTTAAGAGTCATTGGGATACAGGAAGGCACAGAGCTCCAAACCAAAGGAATGAGCAATCTATTCAATGAAATAATACGAGAAAACTTCCCAGACTTGAAGGATGAGACAGAATCCCAAATCCTAGAAGCCTACAGGACGCCGAATGTGCATAATCATAAGAGATCCACACCTAGACACATTATAATGAAGATGCCCAACATACAGAATAAGGAGAGAATTTTAAAGCTACAAGAGAAAGGAAGCAGATTACATTTAGGGGTAAACCAATCAGGATAACAGCTGATCTCTCAACACAGACTTTGAAAGCTAGAAGATCCTGGAATAACATATTTCAAACACTGAAAGAAAATGGGTTCCAACCAAGAATTGTGTATCCAGCAAAATTAAGCTTCAAGATGGAAGATGAAATTAAAACCTTCCATGATAAACAAAAGTTAAAAGAATTTGCAGCTAGAAAACCATCTCTCCAAAAATCCTCAGCAAAACATTACAGGAAGAGGAAATGGAAAATAACAATGAAAACCAACAGTGGGAGGTAGTACAGTAAAGGGGGGAAAATAATCAAAGAGGAAAACAAACCATATTCAGTAACATAAATAAACAAATATGGCTGGAAGAATAACCCATATCTCAATAATAACCCTAAATGTTAATGGCTTAAACTCACCAATTAAGAGACACAGGCCAGTAGAATGGATCACAAAACATGACCCAACAATATGCTGCCTACAGGAGACGCATTTGATAGGAAAAGACGTACATAGACTGAAGGTGAAAGGTTGGGAAAAATCATATCACTCATATGAACTTCGGAAACAAGCAGGAGTGTCCATAGTCATATCAAATAAAATAGATTTCAAGCCAAAGTTAATCAAAAGGGATAAAGAGGGACACTACATACTGCTCAAGGGAACCATACACCAACAAGACATAACAATCATAAATATATATTCCCAAACAATGGTGCAGCTATGTTCATCAAACAAACTCTTCTCAAGTTCAAGAGTCTAATAGACCACCATACAATAATCATGGGAGACTTCAACACACCTCTCTCACCACTGGACAGATCTTCCAAACAAAAGTTGAATAAGGAAACTATAGAACCCAATAACACAATTAACAACCTAGACTTAATTGACATACATAGTATATACCACCCAACATCAAGCAGTTACACTTTTTTCTCAGCAGCACATGGATCCTTCTCAAAAATAGATCATATATTATGTCACAGGGCAACTCTTAGACAATATAAAGGAGTAGAGATAATACCATGCATCTTATCTGACCATAATGGAATGAAACTGAAAATCAACGATAAAAGAAGGAAGGAAAAATCATGCATCACTTGGAGAATGAACAATAGGTTACTGAATGATCAATGGGTTATAGAAGACATTAAGGAGGAAATTAAAAAATTCTTAGAGATAAATGAAAACACAGACACAACATATCGGAATCTATGGGACACATTGAAAGCAGTTCTAAGAGGAAAATTCATTGCTTGGAATTCATTCCTTAAAAAAAGAAAAAAAACCAACAAATAAATGATCTCATACTTCATTTCAAAATCCTAGAAAAAGAAGAGCAAAACAACAGCAAAAGAAGTAGAAGGCAAGAAATAATTAAAATCAGAGCTAAAATTAATGAAATCAAAACAAAAGAAACAATTGAAAAAATTGATAAAACTAAAAGTTGGTTCTTTGAAAAAATAAATAAGATCGACAGACCCTTAGCCATGCTAACGAAGAGAAGAAGAGAGAGAACTCAAATTACTAGCATACAGGATGAAAAAGGCAATATCACAACAGACACTTCAGAAATACAGAAGATAATCAGAAATTATTTGAATCCTTATACTCCAATAAAATAGAAGATAGTGAAGGCATCGATAAATTTCTTAAGTCATATGATCTGCCCAGATTGAGACAGGAGGATATAGACAACCTAAACAGACCAATATCAATTGAGGAAATAGAAGAAACCATCAAAAGATTACCAACTAAGAAAAGCCCAGGACCGGATGGGTATACAGCAGAGTTTTACAAAACCTTTAAAGAGGAACTAATACCAATACTTTTCAAGCTATTTCAGGAAATAGAAAAAGAGGGAGAACTTCCAAATTCATTCTACGAGGCCAACATCACCCTGATTCCTAAACCAGACAAAGACACTTCAAAGAAAGAAAACTACAGACCTATATCTCTAATGAACCTAGACGCAAAAATCCTCAATAAAATTCTGGCGAATCGGATACAAAATCATATCAAAAAAATTGTACACCATGATCAAGTAGGATTCATCCCTGGGATGCAAGGCTGGTTCAATATACGGAAATCAATAAATGTTATTCACCACATCAATAGACTTAAAGATAAGAACCATATGATCATCTCGATAGATGCGGAAAAAGCATTCGACAAAGTACAGCATCCCTTTATGTTCAAAACTCTCGAAAAAATAGGGATAACAGGAACATACCTCAACATTGTAAAAGCAATCTATGCTAAGCCCCAGGCTAGCATCATTCTGAATAGAGAAAAATCGAAGGCATTCCCTCTAAAATCTGGAACAAGACAGGTATGTCCTCTCTCACCACTTCTGTTCAACATAGTTCTCGAAACACTGGCCAGAGCAATTAGACGAAAGAAATTAAAGGCATAAAAATAGGAAAAGAAGAACTTAAATTATCACTATTTGCAGATGACATGATTTTATACCTAGCAGACCCAAAAGGGTCTACAAAGAAACTATTAGAGCTAATAAATGAATTCAGCAAAGTGGCAGGATATAAAATAAACACGCATAAATCAAAGGCATTCCTGTATATCAGCGACAAACCCACTGAAATGGAAATGAGGACAACCACTCCATTCACAATATCCTCAAAAATAATAAAATACTTGGGAATCAACCTAACAAAAGAGGTAAAAGACTTATACGATGAAAACTACAGAACCCTAAAGAGAGAAATTGAAGAAGATCTTAGAAGATGGAAAAATATACCCTGTTCATGGATAGGCAGAACTAACATCATCAAAATGGCGATATTACCAAAAGTTCTCTATAAGTTCAATGGGACTTACTTAAACTAAAAAGTTTTTTCTCAGCAAGAGAAACAATAAGAGAGGTAAATAGGGAGCCTACATCATGGGAACAAATCTTTACTCCTCACACTTCAGATAGAGCCCTAATATCCAGAGTATATAAAGAACTCAAAAAATTAGACAATAAGATAACAAATAACCCAATCAACAAATGGGCCAAGGACCTAAACAGACACTTCTCAGAGGAGGACATACAATCAATCAACAAGTACATGGAAAAATGCTCACCATCTCTAGCAGTCAGAGAAATGCAAATCGAAACCACCCTAAGATACCATCTCACTCCAGTAAGATTGGCAGCCATTATGAAGTCAAACAACAACAAGTGCTGGCGAGGATGTGGGGAAAAGGGTACACTTGTACATTGTTGGTGGGACTGCAAATTGGTGCAGCCAATTTGGAAAGCAGTATGGAGATTTCTTGGAAAGCTGGGAATGGAACCACCATTTGACCCAGGTATTCCCCTTCTCAATCTATTCCCTAAAGGCCTAAAAAGAGCATGCTACAGGGACACTGATACATCGATGTTCATAGCAGCACAATTCACAATAGCAAGACTGTGGAACAAACCTAGATGCCCTTCAATAGACGAATGGATAAAAAAAATGTGGCATTTATACACAATGGAGTATTACTCTGCATTAAAAAATGACAAAATTATAGAATTTGGAGGGAAATGGATGGCATTAGAGCAGATTATGCTAAGTGAAGCTAGCCAATCCCTAAAAAACAAATGCCAAATGTCTTCTTTGATATAAGGAGAGTAACTAAGAACAGAGTAGGGAAGAAGAGCATGAGAAGATGACTAGCATTAAACAGGGATGAGAGGTGGGAGGGACAGGGAGAGAGAAGGGAAATTGCTTGGAAATGGAAGGAGACCCTTAGGGTTATACAAAATTACATACAAGAGGAAGTGAGGGGAAAGGGAAAAATAATACAAGGGGGAGAAATGAATTACAGTAGAGGGGGTAGAGAGAGAAGAGGGGAGGGGAGGGGAGGGGAGGGGGGATAGTAGAGGATAGGAAAGGCAGCAGAATACAACAGACATGAGTATGTCAATATGTAAATCAGTGGAACTGTAACTGATGTGACTCTGCAATCTGTATACGCGGTAAAAATGGGAGTTCATAACCCACTTGAATCAAAGTGTGAAATATGATATATCAAGAACTATGTAATGTTGTGAACAACCAATAAAAAAAAACCAGGATACATTGCATACTGCAGATTCTGTGGAATTGATTCTCAAACAAAGGGAATAGACCTTGCCAGAGAGAAGAAATATAGTCTCCGAGGAAATGCAATAACCGCCATATGGTATAGTTGTGCTGTTGACATAGTGATGGCAGTGGGTGAAACAGTTTCCCAACAGGTGTACACAAAACAACCTACAGAGAGTTTAGGAGCAAAATATTCAAATATCTAAGCCAGCAGGCAGCACCAAGGGAAGTCTGGAACCTGGTAATAGGGCTTAAGTCACAGGAATGTAGTTCAAGAAAAAAAAAAACAGGCAAGATCCTTCAGATCTCAGTAGCTTATCAGTACAGAAAAGTGCTTGGGACAAGGTAGACACCCAATTACCTGAACTAGGATAAAATATTGGAGAAAAGTAAATTTTATTTGTTCTTAGTAGTTATACATGACAGTAGAATGCATTTTGACACATCATATAGAAATTGAGTATAATTTCTCCTGATTGAACATGATAGAGATTTACACTGGTTATATACCCATATATGCACACAGGGTTATATGTTCAATTCATTCTACTATCCTTTCTACCCCCATGCCCTCTCCCTTCCATTCACTCCCCTCTGTCTAGACCAAAGTACCTATATTCTTCTTTAAGTCTCCCCTTACTGTGAATAAGTATTTGTATATCAGAGAAAACATTTGGCCTGCAGGTTTTGTTGGCTTATTTTGCTTAGTATGATATTTTCCAGTTCCATCCATTTACATGCAAATGCCATAATTTCATTCTTAAGGCTGAGTAATATTCCATTGTGTATATATACCATAGTATCTTTATCCATTCATCTATTGAAGGGACCTAGGTTGGTTCCATAGTTTAGCTATTGTGAATTGAGTTGCTATAAACATTGATGTGGCTGAATCACATTAGTATGCCGATTTTAAGTTCTTTGGGTATAAACCAAGGAGTGGCATACCTGGGTCAAATGGTGATTCCATTCCAAGTTTTCTGAGAAATCTTCATACTGCTTTCCAGAGTAGTTACACCAATTTGCAGTTCCACCAGCAATGTATGAATGTGCCTTTTCCCCACATCCTCTTCAACATTTATTGATGCTTCTATTCTTGATATTTGCCATTTTGACTGGATTGAGATGGAATCTCAGTGTAGTTTTAATTTGCATTTCTCTAATTGCTAGAGATGTTGAACATTTTCTTATATATTTATTGATTGATTATATTTCTTTGAAGATAATATCTTCTAGGTTTAAATGTTATGAGGAAAAAACGGAAGGTTTGATCACATTAAAAATATCACATGGGGGCTGGGATTGTGGCTCAGGGGTAGAGCGCTCGCCTAGCATATGTGAGGCCCTGGGTTCAATCCTCAGCACCACATAAAAATAAGTAAAATAAAGATATTGTCCAACTACAACTAAAAAATATATCACATAGCAAATACAGCATGGTATTGTCATGAAAACCAATGGAGTAGAAGACAGAGACAAATCCACATTGGTGCATTCATAAGACCCTTGACAAAGGTGCCTAAAATGTACATTGGAGAAAAGATAACCTTTTTTAACAAATGGTGCTGGATATTCATAAGAATGAGGCTAGATCCTTCTCTCTCACCCTGCACAAAAATCAACTCAAAGTGGATCAAAGACCTAGGAATGAGACCAGAAATAACTGCTAAAAGAAAATATAGGCTCAACACTCCAATATGTTGGCATAAACACCAACCTCCTTAATAAGACTACTAAATCTCAATAAATGCAACCAATAATCACTACATAAGATGGCTACAAATTAAAAAGCTTCTGCACAGCAAAGGAAACAAGAGTGTAAAAGGGAGAGCCTACACAGAATGGGAGAATGGGAGAAAATCTTGACCAGCTACTCTTCTGACAGGGGATAAGCATCCAGAATATATTAAGAACTCAAAAAAACACCAAAAAAAAAATCAAATAAAAAACCAATAACCCCATCAACAAATGGCGAAATGAACTAAACAGATGTTTCTCAAGAGAAAAAATGCAAATAACTAACAAATATATGAAAAAATGGTCAACATTCTTAGCAATCAGGGAAATTCAAATCAAAACTATATTGATATCCCATCTCACTTCAGTTAGAATAGTTTTCATCTAGAATAAAAATAATAATAAAGGCTGGTGAGGATATGGGGGAAAGGTACACTCATACATTGCTGTCAGGGCTGCAAATTCATACAACCACTTGGAAAGCAGTATGGAGATTCTTCCGAAAACAGAAATGAGCAGAGCATGGTGGTGCATGTCTGTAATCCCAGCAACTCAGGAGGCTGAAGCAGGATGATTCCAAATTCAAGGCTAGCCTCAGAAATTTAATGAGGACCTAAGCAAGTTAGCAAGACCCTGTCTCAAAGTCTTTTTTTTTTTAAAGTGATTTTTTTTTTGGTACAGGAAATTGAACCCAGGGTACTTAACCACTGAACCATATCCCCAGTCTTTTTATATTTTATTTACAGACAGGGTCTCACTAAATTTCTTAGGGCCTTGCTAAGTTGCTGAAGCTGGCTTTGAATTCTCAAGCTTCCTGCTTCAGCATCCCAAGTCACTGGGATTACAGGCAAGCACCACTGTGCCAGGTTCAAAATTTTTTTAAAAAATTAAAAGTGGGAATGTGACTCAATGCTTAAGTGTCCCTGGGTTCAATCCTTGGTACAAAAAAATAAAAAGAGCCTAGGAATGGGACTACCATATAACTCAGCTATCCCACTCCTTGGTATATATCCAAAAGATCTACAAATTAGAATATTATAGAGGGACACAGCCACATCAATGTTTACAGCAGCTTAATTCACAATAGCTAAACAATGGAACTAACCCAGGTGCCCTTCCACAGATGAATAAAGAAAATGTGGTATATATAAACGTGGAATATCACTCAGCCTTAAAGAAGAATTAAATTATGGCATTTGCCAATAAATGGATGGAATAGGAGAATATCATACTAAGTGAAATATGCCAATCCCAAATCAACATAGGCCAAGTGTTTTCTCTGATATGTGGATGCTAATTCACAATAATGGGGGTGGGTGAATAGAGGTACTTTGGATTAGACAGAGGGGAATGAAGGGAGGGGAGGGGGCATGGGCGTAGGAATGATAGAATTAATTAGACATTACCCTATGTGCATATATGATTATACAACCTGTGTAACTCTATATCATGTACAGACGAATGAGAAGTTATACTCCATTTTTATATGATTTGTCAAAATGCATTCTACTCTCATGTATAATCAGAACAAATAAAAATATATTTTTAAAAATATTATCTTTAAAAATTTCTCCACATAAAGTTTATTAAAAATATAGTCCTAGGGCTGGGGTTGTGGATCAGCAGTAGAGAATTCATCTACCACATGCCAAGTCCCTGGGTTTGATCCTCAGCACCATATTAAAATAAATGAATAAAATAAAGGTATTGTGCCCAACTACAACTAAAAAAATGAATATTTAATTTTATATATATATATCTCCTAAAGCGGCCGGCTGGGAGGAGCTGGGGGATAACAGTGGCCCAAGATTTGGTCACAGACAACTCAGTAGCAGTGTCCACAAGCCAGGCAAGTGCCGCAGCGGTATCGGCACGAGCAGCAGCAGCAGCAGCCGGACCTCAAGAATGGCAGGACGGCCTGGGTTTTGGCCTCCCTCCCATTCCCTGGAAGCAAGCTGGTGGCCAGTGTGGGAACAGCAACAGCAGCAAAGACAGAGGCTCCAGTGCATGTCTCTCTACCCTTTAGCCTGAGCCAGGGGAAGCCAGGTGGCCAGGGTGGCTGGAGGAGGTCCACTGCCTGAGAATGGGAATTCTCTTCACCAGGATATCAAGACTGTTCAACCATCAGGAGCACAAAGTTATCCTTGTTGGATTGGCTAATGCAGGAAAAAGTACCATCCTTTACAAATATTCTAAATGAAGTTGTACATACATCCCCTACAACAGGAAGTAATGTGGAAGAGATAGTGATTGATAATACTTGTTTCCTAATGTAGGATATTGGTGACCAAGTATCTCTTCTTTCTTCCTGGAATACTTATTATACTAACATGAAGTTTGTAATAGTAGTTGTGGGCAGTACAGACAGAGAGAGGATTTCTAAATTAGAGAACTCCTCTACAAAATGTTAGCACATGAGGACCTCCAAGATTACTGATCTTTGCTAATAAACAAGATGTTAAAGAATGCATGAGTGTAGCAGAAATCTTCCAGTTTTTAAAGCTAACTTCTATTAAAGATCATCAGAACAGCATCCAGGCATGCTGTGCTTTTATGGGCAAGGGATTACGCCAACAACTTGAATGGATTATGTCATAATTTTAGATTAGAAGATTAGATGATCTCTACTAACCTCTTCTCATAGACTTTGTATAAACAATGTGCTGGATTTTACCTGAAAGCTGCAAAAAAATAATGGTTTAGATATATTTATAATAAACTGATTTCAATTTTTTTCTATAAGAAGAAAAATTAAGACCACTTATTTGAAAGCAAGATGAAGCCTCGCCTTCTAATTTGCTTTCTCACTAGTTCCTTCCAAAGTACTTTATTAAAGCTGTGATTGACATTTTTCATAATGAATCTTCTCAGGACAATGTACAGGCTGTAGTAAATACAAAGGGAGGGGAAGTTTTGAACTTTAAGAACTTTATTATCAGTATATCCCTTCCCAATTGAATGTTATTTTCTTCTTGTTCCACTAAGTCAAAATACAAATCAGCACAGATACTGTTTCCAGTATTTTGAATGTCACATTACTTATGAAAAAGAATTATTTTGTTTAAGGTCGTGTATGTATTATGTATATAGCTCAAGTTCAAGTTAATGGCATTTATTTATTTTTAAGAAGCAAATAATGCAAAAATTAGTAACATCCTTAGTTATTACCCTAATGAGATAAATACTGGCATTGATGTTAAGTATCATACTTTCCCAGTATGTTCTCTGTATGGTACTAACCAACGTCACCCCTCCCCCAATCATTGAGCTGCTCTTAAAAAAATAACAGGAAAAAGCTTGACATTGTATACCCACTTTTCTTGATCAATAACACAAAGAAATATGTAATCCAACTGAGTGAAATATCTGTCAAATTCTTGGCTTGACCAGTTGACAGAATTGCACAATGAGCATTTATCAGATTATTCCTTGTATTGGTCTAAATTACTGAATAGATTGTTAATCCACTTATCAATCAATCATAAATTGTGATTAAAACTATCAAGTGATTTCTTCTTAATTAAAAACTATTTTGTGAAACATGTCTACCCAGAGAGGTAACATTCTATAAATATTATTAAATAATTTGGCTACAGTCTTTTTAAATATAGAATTATGTATGTCATGCTGTAAATATGAATTTGAGAGTAGAAGTAAGGCATAAACATTTTGTAAGCAACATTTAAAATTTTTAATTTGCAAATTTCTTATTTCTTTTTTTAGGTGATGGAATACTTTGAGTTTTGTTTCTGTAAGTTTTAATAATGGCAATTTTTTAATGCTGTTGGCTGAAAAACTGATTGGTATACGATATATTAATTTGTACTAAGAAATAACTTGGCCCAAAATACCTTTAGTTCTCTTAAGATTTTTTTAATGTGTAAAAAATCAAAGGTATTTTTGTCATAATTGTAAACAGAATTATCCTGTGTTAAAACATGTACTCTATTTGTATATGTTTTATGCCCTTAAAATTTGAAGGTTAATCCAAACTGGCATGTTTAGAATATTCAAGAAAAGAAATAAATACTTTTAATACCAATCTTAAATTTCATAAATATTTGGTAGAAATAATAAGAAATAATACGATATAATATAGGCATTGACAAAAATGAAAATTTCATTCTATGAAATATAAAATTCTCAGGATCTAAATCCAAGTTGGGTGTGGTATATCAGTGTTAACTTTGAATGTTTCATGTTTTCTATTTATGATATAATATTTAAATTGCAAATATAACATTAATATTTGTCATGCTTTTACAAAAGTAAATCCTAAATAACTAAACTTTGTTGATATGTACTCATACTTTTGAAATTACTTGTTACATATTAAAAATGCCCTTTAAAATCCCCCAAAAAATATTGTCCTACAATGCTTTCCATTATTTTCTATATAAATAATTCTAATTAAAATAAGCTTTTAAGGCTTTTGCAAGAAATAAGAAGCAAGATAAAGCACAATAATTTTAGAAACACTTAATAAAGGGGTTATTAACAAACCTGAGGGCATGGTATAGAGAACTAACAGAACATCATGTCTTACCTTGGGGCCAATAACATTGCAGAGAGGTGGTGACCACTTCCAGACCTAAAGCAATGAGGAGGGAAAGTTGTGTATGTAGGCCAACCTCAGGGACACTGTGACATGGTCAAGGTACACAAATTAGTGTGTGGCAATCTGCAGGAAAGGTGTCAGGGCAAGACAATAAGTAAATAGGGATAAATCTCTATAAAATCATTTTCCTTCCTCTAATCTATCACCAGAAATCAGAGACCAAGGAAGCCCATGGAATTTATTTATAATAATGAGCCTCTCAAGCAAGGTGTGTAGTTGATATTCAAACAGAGAAGCAGAACCAATGGGAGACACATCCAATACATACACAAATCACTTCTCTGTGAGTGTGAGTATGTGAGAATGTGTGAGAGTGGGAGAGTGGGAGAGTGAGAGTGTGAGAGTGTGAGTGAGTGAATGTGTGAGTGAGTGTGAGTGTGTGTGTGTGAGTGTGTGTGTGTGAGTGTGTAGGGGGTTATTACAAGGAGTTTCCTTACCCAATCCATTGTCAGGCTGGCTGGAAAGTCCAAACTCCATGGGGCATGCAATCAGGAAGGGAAGATCACAAGAAGGTAGACTCTCTCAATCAGGAGCTGAAGAGATTGAAGGAAGCTCCAGGGAAAGGCAGAGCAGTTGCAGACTCAACCACTACCTCAGGCCAACAGTCAGCAAACAGCCACAACAGCGTGAAGATCCCTAGATGGAGAGATGTTGAAAGGCTTCCTTCCTTTCTTTCTGCTGCTTTGTGTTTCTGTTCTCAGGGGGCTTAGCCTTCCTTTTAAAGGGCTTCCATTGGAATAGGCCAGGCCCTAACAAAATCTGCCTTTTGACTTACTCAACAGAAACTGATTAGAGACTTTAATTACAACTGCAAAATACCTTCACAGCAGTATCTAGGTTAGCCTTTGATTGAATAATTCAAAGAAGGTGTGTTTTCGAGAAAAGAGCTATTGCCTCAGGGAATTCCCCTTAGCAGCTCACAGCAGAAATTCTGGGGACTGTGGTTCAACCTAGCCAAATTGACATGTTTCATGAACTATCTTTTGGGGCATAGAGCAGGATGTTAGAAGGGTGAAGTCACCTGGAGAAGCAAACAGAAGATAACCAGCATGAAACACATGCTTATCTTTTTTTTCCCAGTGCTGAACCCAGGGCCTCATATGCTAGGCAAGTGCACAGCATTTAGCTATATTCCCAGTCCCTTATCATTTCAATTGACAAAATGTTCATATAGTTGTGGTTACAAAATGATGTTTTGAAATATGTGTATATTGTGGAGTAGCTCAAAGTTAGGTATTCACTGGAGGATGTCATATGTAATTACATTTGTATTCCCAGTTAAAAGATGGTTCTTAAAGATAGAAGGACTTAAAAATCAGCATACTACAGTGACAAAGCCACATCAGGGTTTATAGCAGCTCAACTCAACAGCTAAACTATGGAACCAACCTAGGTGCCCTTCAATGGATGAATGAATAAAGAAAATGTGGTACATATACACAATGGAATATTATTCAGCCTTTAAAAAGGATTTTTTTAAAGGTAAATAGAAGGAGCTGGAAAAATATCATGCTGAGCAAAATAAGCCAAACCCAAAAACCAAAGGGCGAATGTTTTCTCTGGTAAGTGGATGCTGATCCATAATGGCAACAGGGGTACGAAAGAAATAAAGAACTTTGGATTGTGCAAAGGGGAGTCAAGGAAGGGGAGAGGGGGTGGGGATGGGAAGGATAGTGGAATTAGATGGACACTATTACCCTATGTAATGCATGGTTACAGTACCTGTGTGATTCTGAACCATGTACAGCCAGAGGAAGGAGAAATTGTGTTCCATTTGTGTACAGTGTGTCAAAATGCATTCTACTGTCATGTATAATTAGAACCAAATTTTAAAAAGATAGAAGCATCTATTTTTTTGGCATCTATTTATTTATTGGCCAGGTTCCTTCTTAACATAACTCATTGCTTTAGTTAAGTACTTATTTAATACTTTAATGCAGGAACTTAGGAGGAGCAAAAAAGGAAAAACAGGCATAAATACACACATATGTTAAGGGGATGTATCATACCCTTCTTTCTTTTTGGGTTAAAGAAAAACCCCTTTATAATCTATATCTTCTTCATAAATAAAAAGGAAACAGAAAAAAAAACAAATGGTTTTAATCTGGTTCGTATGTGCATCTTCTCTTTCCATATATGTTTGCAAAATATCACAGTCCACTGGCCAAGTATCTAAAAGAAAAAGATACCAGGAAGGAAAAAAAATATTAACAAAAGAGCAGCTAAGGAGGCTGGGGCAGGAGGATGGCGAGTTCAAAGCCAGCCTCAGCAAAAGCAGGCTGCTAAGCAACTCAGTGAGAGCCTGTCTCCAAATAAAATACAAAATAGGGCTGGGGATGTGGTTCATTAGTCAAGTGCCCCCCTCAAAGAAAGAAAGTTCAAGAAGGTGGCTTTGGACGGCGTGAGGCGGCCATCTTCAGTAAAAGCAGACAGTGTGCAGGAAAGCCTTGCCAGTCTTCTTCTCAAAATTTTGCAGCATGCCATCGATGTCATTCTCCATGTCACTCAAGTGCAGGATACACATGCAGATCTCCCAGATAATGAGCCCTCCCCGGGTGGCCTCTCTATGGTTGTCCACGATGTCCACGTTGATCACGTGCACTGGCTGGCGGGTTACCTGTTCTCTGGAATTAAGAACTTCCACCACCTGGTCGTAGACTAGCTCTTTACATGTGAAGATCAAATCAAACTCATCTTCACAGTCCTGGAACCTTTCTGGCCGGAGCTTGATTCTCCTATTTCTGTCTAACATACGTAAAATGCCATTCTGTGCATAGAAGTTTTCATCCTTCCTAAGAAGATCGTGGAACATCTCATCATATGTGGTTATGAAATCATAAACATTTTGCTTGTCAGGTGCTGGTCCTGGAAGCCTCACATGAGCTCCTGTTCCAAAGGACCGGACATTGAATCCTTGTTTGCTGAGGAGGCGGTGCGCCACCATGCTCCGGTTCAGGTTATTGGAGCACACGACAGCCACCCGCAGACGTGACCAACGGAGATCCATCGCCATCCTGTACTTCCACCCACCTGCTTCAGCCAAAGCACAATGGAAAGCAGCTAATCCCAGTCAGGGATGAAAACAGCTTTATGCAAATCAGAGCCCGGGAATGCCAAGCAGCCCGCTGGTCCCTAGAACCAAGGAGAGACCCCCAAGTTATAGTCAGGTTTTTTCCTGTTGCAATTAGGTCCTGAAAGAATTCCCCACGCAAAGACACTTCACCGGGAGAATTCCAATTTTATTGCAAAAAGCTGTGTGCTTATATAGAACTAAGGGGGAGATGGTAGGGCTTAGATAAATGGCAGGCCACCCGTTTATTGGCAAGTTCTTCCAGATATCAGCTCCGGAGCCCAGGAATTAGTTCTTATTGGGGCTAAGGTTCCCCGCCAGCGAGGTTTGAAATTGGCACCGGCGGGAGAGTTCTTTTCACAGGGCGGGAACTTTTCACGCCACTGCAGAAAAGAGGAAGGTAGGAAGAAGAGGTCCTTAGGCGCCATGTTGGGTTTTTTTCCTCTGGGGTACGGCTGCCATTTATACTTTTCCCAACAGGCCCAACAAGAAAAATTTTTAGAGGAGGAAAGTTTGGGGGCTCACGGTTTGCGAAGTCTTGTCAGTAGAAGGCTGGCTGTATTCCTGGGGGCTTCAGATGAGGAGGAACATCATGGTGGAAGAACGTGGTGGAGGGAAGCAACTCTCGCGATGACCAGAAGCCAGAGCCAGGTCTGCACTTGCCACATACAAATATATACCCCAAGGCCACGCCCCAGTTCCCGCCTCCTCCAGCCACGCTCCACCTGCCTCCAGTTCCCACTCAGTTAATTCCACCAGGGATTAATTCACTGACTAGGTTAAGGCTATAACCCAATCATTTCTCTTCCAACCTTCTTGTGTTCTCTCTCCTGAGGTTTGGGGGACACCTCACCTCCACACCATAACACCCTACCTCTCCCAAGGGCAGGCTTCCCAAAGGTCTGGCCACAGTTGGCCAAGGCCAAGTGCTCTCTCCTGAGGCCCACGTGCTCTACACAGCTGCTGCTGGCCCGCGGGGTCAGAGCCTGGTTAAGAGTGAAGGGAAAGCGACGAAGGAGAGCCGGTTACGTGAGAAATGAAAGATGGAGACCAGCTAGAGATACCATAGTTTATTTGTCAGAGGCGACAAATAAAAGCCATCTCTCTATAGGAGAGAGAGGCAAAACAGGCTTGAGTTCCAGGCAGGTCCTAATGCAGTGGTTAAGGGCTGGTTTGGTATGAGGGAGTCCTCAGCCTTTCTCGGAAACGCCCTGGGTCAGGAAAGTGAAAATTTTTCCTTAAAATGGCGGCTGTTACTTAAGATAGCCATCCAGATGCTAAGCAAGGACCTTATAAAGAGTTTGGATTTTTTGAGGGGAAAGATGGAGGATTAGTGTGAGCCAGCATTTCCCTTTAGCTCAGCTACCCAGAACTCAAACAGCAGAATTGTAACATGTCTCCCAGAGGCTCAGAGTAAAAAATCCTGAGACAGGGAGGGACAGTCTGCGCTGGATGAACCCCAGACTGCTTGATGCATTAATTGAATATTTTAAAAAACCTTGGGCTGGGGATGTGGCTCAAGCGGTAGCGCACTCACCTGGCATGTGCATCGCGCTGGGTTCAATCCTCAGCACCACATAAAAATAAAACAAAGATGTTGTGTCCGCCGAAAACTAAAAAATAAATATTAAAAAATTCTCTCTCTCTCTCTCTCTCTCTCTCTCTCTCTCTCTCTCTCTCTCTCTCTCTCTCTCTCTCCCCTCCCTCCCTCTTAAAAAAATTAAAAAATAAAACTCTCCACCAGATTTGATCAATCCTTTGCGATCCAGGAGCAATTTGAGGACTATAGCGTGGCAGAGCTTAAAGAATCAGGAAACCCAGATCCATAAGTTTGTAGCTAGGTCTACATGGGCCTGTCTGAGCCTCACAATCCTGTGAAGTCAGAAACTGGGAGCATTTCACCCAGGGGAGCATAGGTTAGAGAGCCCGGAGAGAGCCTGGCTCTCCTCAGCTCTGTGAGTCCTGAGGCTGGCACAGACTGAAGGGGCTGGCTATAGTGGGTCAGATGCTTGGAAGAGGCTGGGAGGACATTTTTGTTCTCAGCTCATCCAACCAGTGGGTCCAGTGCCCACCAGGTTCCCGAAACACACTCGGGCCAACACTGACCAGGTCGCAACACAAGCAAGGCTCTGATTCCTTCCCCAGTTTGGCATCCACTGGTCCCCTGGACCTGCCATGTCTGGCATCAGTCCAGAACACAATAGGGCCCTCAGGCTCCCAGTCCCCAGTCTCCCATACCTTCTCAAGCCCCCAACTCAGCCCATCGCACTGAGCTTCATGGCCGACCCGTGGGTCTCAGTACCTGTGACACAGAACAGCTGAGCCCCAGACATGGCCGGGCTCCACATTCCTTTTGGCTGCCAGACCCTCCAGATCCAGCACACAGCTCTGAGACAGGTGTGCAGGTCCTGGTGCCCAGGCCTCAGGATGAGCTGGGAGAAAAGGACCTGACCAGGAAAACAAAAGGGCTGGGATGAAAGAGATTGACTTTGGAGACTAAGTCAGACACCAGAAATCATGGGGTCCTCAGACAACATAAGGGGCCAAGAATAGACTCCTACACCAAAGGAATGGAACCCAAAGGAGATTCCTGGGGTGCGGTTTTCCAGTGTGGACTGGCAATAACTGGGCCCTAGAGGTTCATGGCTTATAATCTCCAGACCAATTGTCACCCAGCAAAGAGACCAGAGCATACCTAGAAAACCCACCCTTCCTGAGGGTGGAGCAAGCATCATACACCAGACAACCCCACCTACCTGCTGAGAAGGGAAGGGGAGAAACTTTTGAAGTTCAATGGAAACAATTTTTTAATGTTTCATTGAGATCCTTTTTTATTATTTTTAACACACATTTCAACCATTTTTGAAACCAAGTGTTTTTCATGTGTCAGTTTATTGAGGAATGGGATGTCTGAATAGTATATTACAGTTTTGTTGTTTACTTTTTTTAAAATGTTTTAAAAATTTTACTTTTTATATATTTTCCTCTCACTTTTCTGTTTCCTTGAATTCTCTCTCTCTCCTTTCTTCTGCTAATAGCCAAATTCCATTAATTCCTCTTTTTCTCTTCCTACAATATTTTACTTCTATATCTATCCCTCTTCTTCATAAATATCTCATCCTACACCTTTTCTGTTCTTTCTTTGTCCACCACTTGAAATCATAAACCATTTTGCAAACTGTTTATATTGTAGACAAAAATTGAACACATCATTTCTGTTTATTTGCAACAAAACAGTAAAAGCTCTTATAGGAGCTATTTGGTTTACAGCTGTATGTTGTTTGTACTGGATTTTGTTATTATTTGTCACCCCGTCAAAGGCGAGGTTCCCAGAAACATTCAGGTACACTGTGTGCCTACAAGGTAGAATCTGTACTGCCTCAGAAACACAGTGCTAGATGTGGGAGATGGGCATACATAACAAGAAAATACAAAGAAACAAAGCGCCCCAAAGAAACCAAGACACTTCAATAATAGAACCCACTGACAACACAGTAGAAGAAATCTAGAGGAGTTTATAATGTAAATAGTTCAGCCAATTCATGACATAAAGGATGATGTAAGGACTGAAATCAGAGAATGTTATAGTTAAAGCATCGTCCTGGGGTTTCATAAATTGACTTCCAGACCACTCACATATTATCAATCAAGCCTTTATGGAAGCACACTGGTGGCGACTTATTGGGAACATAAAGTCTGTTCTGGATCAGCCCAGAACAATTGCAAGGGTGCTCCTTTTAAGCCTGAAAACCACAAAAGGGGCATTTGGGGGTCCAACCAATGCAAGCAAGCCAAGTTACAGCAGTGGGAGAGTGTAGTCAGGTGGCGGGAATCTTAACCAATCACAATTAGCTCACTCACCCCAGTTACAGAAACACAGCCCCATTCTGATAGTTACAGAAACAAAGCCCTGTTAGGTAGTTCCATGTTCTTAAGGGTTTCTATAGCAAAAGGAAAAGAACAACTTGCCCCAGTAGTGACCTTTCTATTTGGCATGGTTGTTTTACAAAATGGAGTTACTAAACAAAATGAAGACACTTCTGCTTGACTATCACAAGACTAATTTCAGGAGATTAAAAAATCACTTCAGTAGAGATTCTGAAAAGAAATCAAACAGAAATCCTTGAGATTTAGGAATCAATAAACCAAATAAAATGCAATGTAAAGCATCACCAACAGACTATGCCACTTGGAAGACAAAACCTCAGGCAATGAAGACAAAATGCATAATCTTGAAAATAAGGTTGGCCACACAGAGAAGATGCTAAGAAACCATGAACAGAACTTCCAAGAATTGTAGGATAACATGAAAAGACCAAATTTAAGATTTATCAGGATAGAAGAAGGCATGGAGATACAAACCAAAGGAATGCAAAATCTTTTCAATGACATAATATCAGAAAATTTCCCAAACCTAAATAACAAAATGAAAAATCAAATATAAGAGGCTTACAGGACCTCAAATGTACAAAATTGCAACAGACCCACACCATGTCACATTATAATGAAAATACCTAACATACAGAATAAGGATAGAATTTTAAAGGCTTAGAGAAAAAAATCAGATTACATATTAGAGGAAACCAATTTGGATCTGAGCTGATTTCTCAACCCAGACCCTCAAAGCTAGAAAGTCCTGGTGTAATATTTACCAAGCTCTGAAAGAAAATGGATGCCAGCCAAGAATTCTATATTCAGCAAAATTGAACTTCAGATTTGAAGATGAAATAAAAACCTTCCATGATAAACAAAAGTTAAAGGAATTCACAATTAGAAACCCTGCACTACAGAACATATTCAGCAAAATATTCCATGAGGGAGAAAATAAAATAAAAAAACAAAATGAAAACCAGCAAATGGGCTATACTAAAGGAAAGGAAAATCAAAGGAGAAACTAAGTCAAGTTAAAATCCAAAAATAGGGCTGGGGTTGTGGCTCAGTGGTAGAGCACTTGCCCAGAATGTGTAGGGCCCTGGGTTCGATTCTCAGCATCACATACAAATCAATAAAGTAAAAGGTATTTTTTTAAAAAAATGCAAAAATAAACCAAAATAACTGGGAATACAAATCATATCTCAATAATAACTCAGAATGTTAATGGCCTAAACTCATCAATAAAAAGACAAATACTGGCAGATTAGATTAAACAAAAAGACCCAACAATACGCTGTCTTTGAGAGATGCACCTCAAAAGAAAATGCATCCACAAACTGAGGTGAAAGTTTGGGGGGAAAACGTATCACTCACATGGACTGCATAAACCAGCAGGGGTTTCTATCTGCATATCAGATAAAGTGGACTTCAAGCCAAAGCTAGTCAGAAGGGATAAAGAAGGACATTTCACACTGCTTAAGGGAATCATACATCAACAAGACATAACAATCATAAATGTCTATGCCCCAAACAATGGAGCATTTACATACATCAAACCAACCCTTCTCGATTTCAAGAATCAAATAGACCACAACACAATAATACTGGGTGACTTTAACACACTTCTCTCGCCACTTGATAGATCTTCCAAACAAAAAAGAAACTATGGAACTAAATAATACAATCAATGACTTAGACTTAACAGACATATATAGAGAGTATTTCATCCATCATCAAACAAATACACTTTCTTCTCAGCAGCACATGGATCCTACTGTAAAATAACCCATATGTTATGGCACAAAGCAACTCTTAGCAAATACAAAAAAATGAAATAAAACCCTGCATTCTATCATAATTGAATGAAGCTAGAAATCAATGATAATATACAAAATAAAAGCTGCTCCCACACCTAGAAACTAAATAGCATGTTGTTGAATGATGAATGGATAGCAGAAGAAATCAAAGAGGAAATAGAAAAAAATACCTGGAGGTAAATGAGAACACCAATACAACATATCAAAATCTCTGGGACCCTACGAAGGCAGTGCTAAGAGGAAAGTTCATTGCATTGAGCTCATATGTTAAAACATTGAAAAAGTCAACAAATAAATGACCTAACATTATATCTCAAAGCCCTAGAAAAAGAACAAATCAACACCAAAAGCAGTAGAAGACAGGAAATAATTAAAATCAAAGCTGGTATCAAGGAACTTGAAACAAAAGAAACAATTCAAAAAATTGAAAACAAAAACTTGGTTCTTTGAAAAATAAATAAAATTGATAAACTCTTAGCCACACTAATGAAGAGACAGAGAGAGAATCTCAAACTACTAAACCTTATAAGGAAAAAGGAAATATGATGGACACTGCTGAAATACAGAAGATAATTAGAAACTATTTTGAAAATTTATACTCCAATAAAATAGAAAATCTCAAAGACACCAACAAATTTCTATAGAATATGATCTACTCAAACTGAATCAGGAGGATAAACATAATTTAGACTGACTGATCTGAAGCAATGAAATAAAAGATGACATCAAAAGCCTACCAACCAAGATAAGCGCAGGACCAGATAGATTCTCAGCCAAGTTCTACAAGATTTTCAAAGAAAAATTAACACCAATGCTGCTCAAATTATTCCATAAGAAATAGAAAATGAAGGAACCTTTCCAAACTCATTCTATGAGGCTAGTATCACCGTGATACCAAAACCAGACAAAGCCACATCAAGGAAAGAAAACTTCACAGCAATATCCTTCATGAACATATATGCAAAAATTCTCAATAAAATTCTGGCAAATTCATACAAAAATGTATTTAAAAGATAATGCTATTCCCCTTCTCCATCCCTTTCCCTCCCACCCCTATTCCCTATCTAGAGAAGGGGAATAGCATGGATGGTGAAAGGAGACCCTCATCATTATACAAAATACATATATGAAGATGTGAATTTGGTGTCAACCTTATATACAATCAGAGATATGATAAATTGTGGTATAAAAGTGTATTAAGAATTGTAATGCAAAAATAAATAAATAAAGAGGCCCAAGAGAGACCCTTGGCCCTTCCATCATGTGAGGACACAGTGAAGAAAATGACCCATGAATCAATGAGCAGGCCCTCACTTGAAACTCAATCTGCTGGGGCCTGATCCTGGGCTTCTCAGAACCCAAAACTGATAAATAAATTTCTGTTATTTGTAAGCTTAAAAAATAAATATATATATATATATATATATATATATATATATATATATATATATATATATATATATATATATATAATGCACCATGATCAAGTGGGATTCATCCTAGGGATGCAAGTTTCATTAAACATATGTAAATCAATAAATATAATTTATCACATCAATAGACTTAATGACAAAAATCGTGTAATCATCTCAATAGATGCAGAAAAAGCATTTGACAAAATACATCACCCCTTCATGTTCAAAACCCTAGAAAAACTAGGGATAGTATGAACATATCTCAACATTATAAAAGATATCTATGCTATGCCAAGGCCAATATCATTATAAATGGAAAAAAATTGAAAGCAGTCCCTCTAAAACCTGGAAAAAGACAGAGATGTCCTCTTTCACTACTTATATTTAACATAGTCCTTGAAATTCTAGCCAGAGCAATTAGACGGATGAAAGAAATTAAAGGAATATGAATAGAAAAAGAAGAACTCAAACTATCACTATTTGTTGATGACATGATTCTACATTTAGAAGATAAAAAAATTCACAAGAAAACTTCTAGAACTAATAAATTAATTTAGAAAAATAGCAGGATATAAAATCAATACCCATAAATACAATGCATTTCTATACATAAGTGGTGAATCCACTGCAAGTGAAATTAGGGAAACAACCCCATTCACAATAGCTCCCCCCAAAAATAAAATACTTGGGAATCAATCTAACAAAAGAGGTGAGAGACCTCTACAGTGACAACTACAGAACTCTAAAGAAAAAAACTGAAGAAACCTTAGAAGATGGAAAGATCTCCCATGCTCTTGGATAGGCAGAATTAATATTGTCAAAATGGTCACACTACCAAAACTGTTATACAGATTTAATGCAATTAATTTAATGCAAATCAGAACTATTCTATGATTTCATCTCACTCCAGTCAGAAACACTAGAATTTTGAGTTTGCCTTTTTATTGAATTCCTTGTATCTTCTGTTACAGCTCCACTTATATTTCCTAAAACAGGAGAAATGCATGAACCTTCAGTTTGTAGGGGACTTAGATTAAGTACCCCAAATTGGGGACACACATTATTTCCTTCATCTATGAATTACATATTGATGCAAAGAGTAACTTAAAGCAGTGAGTACTCAACTGATCTGTCTCTTCAACTACTGTTCTCCTTGGAAAAGTCAGATTTTTTAGATGCTGGCCTGTTCTCTTAACAACTCAAGTGAGACCAGAAAATCACTTTCAAAGGCACTAAAAACTTCCCATTTAATAATGGTTTTGGTCTCGAGTCATGAAAACTAATGCATTTAGAAAAAAAGCAAGAAAGAAGGCATGTGTGCACAAGGAATCAGGCAGGTCACTGAACACAATGCTGGCCAAACTGCTAACTGCATAATAAAGTAGTTCAGAATAATATCACTGAGAAATTGCATTATTATGCCCCTCTCTTCTCCAACCTAGAGGGATTCTGGGTGAAGTGAAACCAATACATGGCCTCAGACTAAAAGCAAAATCTGATATTAGCTTGCACGACCCAAATTAATGTTTATACTTACCTCCTCTCAAAATGCTGCTGCTTCAGTCAAGCAAGGAAAGTTTGTGATCTTAGTGGAGCTTTCCAGTTCAAGATGAAAAGGCAAATATATGTTTCAAATATGAGTCATTGAGTTTTTGAATCTGAGCAAATCTTTCTGAATGTAAGAGGATTGAGCTTCTTACTTTGGTCTTTCAGAAAAGACTGAAATTCGCCACAAAATGCTGTTTTTATTTTTTACTATGCCTAAAGTGCAAAATCACTGATAATTCTGAAAAAAAAAATAACAGCAAAACACAGAACAGAATCTGCATCCTCCATTTCCCTACAACAAGGGAAAGCTGGCACTGGAATGATGAAGGCACCAATTACCCTTGAAAAGTCAAATGCTAAATGTTTGCTACATGAATACTGCAGAAATTTGAGAACTCTTTCTGTTGGTGCTAGGGTTAATGCTTTCCAAGAGTCATTGCTCAGTGGCTCTTCCTTCCATAAGGCTGCTTCCTTGATTTCAGCAATGTACTTCTATCACCCTTGTTCTGAAACCACCAATAATGAATAAAGTGATGTCAAATGCTTCGAGACAGATGACACATAACAAGGTAAACTAATGCCAATCCAAATTCATGGACACTGGTAGGAGATCCTATTATATATTCCATCTCCCATTCCCCTGAAGCATTATTCCAAACCTTAATTACCCTCTTCAGGAGCCCTAATCAGGGCCAGTTACATAATTTACAGGGTCCATTGTAAATTCAAAATGCAGGGCCTTTCATTTAAAAAAAGAAGAAGAAAACATTTTTCTATTCATAGTTTATATCTCAACTTATGATAATTCATTTTTTCATTTTTATTTATTTTAGTTGAAAATGTTATATATATATATATATATATATATATATATATATATATATGTATTCATGAATGAAAGTGGGGGACTTGATGCTAAGTAAAATAAGGCTGAATAATGTTATATTGTGTATATATGCCATATTTTCTTCATCTGCTGATGGATACTTAGGTCGATTCCATTTCTTGGCTACTCTGAATACTGTTTCAGTAAACATGGGAGTGCACATATCTGTTCCACATACTGATTTCATTCCCTTTTGATATATATCCAGAATTGGGTGTCTGTATCAAACTGTAGTTTTACTACTAACTTTTTTTAGGAAGCTCCATACTGGTTTCCATAATAGCTATACTAATTTACATTCCCACCACTAGTGTTCAAGGATTCTCTTTTCTCCACACCCTTACCAACACATGTTATACCTGTCTTTCATATCGTAGCCATTCTAATAGATGAGAGATGATATCTAATTGTTGTTTTGATTTGCATTTCAATATTTTTTCATATTCCTCTTGGCCATCTGTATGTCTTTTGAGAAATGTCTATTCATATCTATGGCCCATTTTGGTGTGAAACCAAACAGATCTTTATTTGCACTTGTCACTGGGGCCATCTCTTGCTGTTTATTTGTTTGCTAACCTGATTTGCCAGTTGCATGACCAGGCACAAGGCTTTGATGACATCTTGCTGGGCTGAGAGGGCTTTGCCTTGCTGAACCACGGCACATTCTGCTTTGTTCACAAAGGTCTCCAGGTCATAGTCTGTTTTCTTGGATATCTCAGAGAGCTCAAGCCAGCCTGGTCCTTGATGAATAATTTCCTTGAGCTCTTCCATGGCTCTTTCCTCTATCTCCCTGAGCTGAGTCATGGCTTCATTAAAGCTGAACATCTGGGAAGATAGTTCCTCCTCCTCCTCCTCCTCCTCCTCCTCCTCCTCCTCCTCCTCCTCCTCCTCCTCCTCCTCCTCCTCCTCCTCCGAGAAATTTCCTGTGATCAGGGCCCCATTAAAGATGGTGTTTCCATCTATTCTGTTTTCATTGAGTTGGCTTCTCACCACTAGGCCCACTGTAGGAACTTAGCTCCTTGACTATGTCAGCATATCTTAGAAGCATTATGGTTTTCATTCTTGTTGTTGTTTTGGTATGGGAAATTGAACCCAGGGGCACTTAACCACTGAGCCACATCTCCAACCTTTTCTTATATTTTATTTAGAGACAGGGTTTTGTTGAGTTGCTTAGAGCCTCACTAAATTGCTAAGACTGCCTTTGAACTCAGCCTCCAGAGCCCCTGGGATTACAGGCATGCACCATTGTGCCTGGCTCTCCATGTATTTAAAGTATACTCAGAGGAGCTAATGCCTGGTGAGATCATGGCAATCATGCAAGTCCTAGAGTTCTCCCTAATCCCTCAACACCTGTGTCAGCTTGCTGTCTTGGAACAGGATGTGAGCATTGTTTTGTCCCAGCACCCTAATGCACTCCTTCAAGGACAGAAGACTCTTATTGATTTCTACACCCTCCATGCAAGTCTGCCAGGCAGCACTGGAAGTGTCTGCACCTCACTAGTTTCCTGCCAGATCCACTAAAGAGAACTTGCCAACTTTGGCTCAAAGAATAAGCTGCATTTAGATGGCATTGGTCCTAGTATACTTTTACCCCACTACCAAAAACACCCCCACACACCAGAGGAGTTTAGGCATGTGTTTCTACACCTTCTTGGTATACCATCTACAAGCATAGAAATATCTTGTACCAGTCCTTTTTTTTAACCATTTCATAAAATGAAGTATAATTCCTTCCCATCAAAGCTAAATCATTTAAGGATGTTCTGGGTCCCATCCCACTATCACTTCCTCTGATACTATTATGGTATGGATATGAGGTGTCCCCAAAAGCTCACATGTGAGACAATGCAAGATTTGGAGGAGAAATGATTGGGTTATAGCCTTAACCTAATCAGTGAATTAATCCCTGATGTGATTAACTGAGTGGTAACTGGAGGCAGATGGAGTGTGGCTGGAGGAAGTGGCTCATTGTGGGTGTGGCTATGGGGTATATATTTGTATCAGGCATGTGGCAACACCTCTCTCCACTTCCTGATCACGGTGTGAGCTGCTTTCCTCTGCCACACTCTTTTTCCATGATGTTCAGCCTCAACTTGAGCCCTGAGGAATGGAGCCTGTTGTCTGTGGATTGAGACCTCTGAAACCATGAGTCTCCAAATAAACTTTTTCTCCTAAAATTGTTCTGATCAAATCTTTTAGTCACAGCAGCAAAAAAGCTGACTAAAACAGATATTTTTCTCTATCAAGAGTAGTATTTACTCTTTCCTGATCTTCAACATCTTCCTCTTTATTGGCTCTTCCTCTTCCAACTATATATATGTAATTACACCTTTAGCAAGATTAAACCTTCCACTGACCCTGATCACCTCACTTTTATCCTATTTTCCTAATTAACTGACAGCCAAGGTTCTAGAAAAGAGTTACTTATTTTCAAAATGTATCCTAAATATGAACAATTTTATCCATGTCCATTATTCCCCTAGTCCAAGCCAGAATCACTTTCTTGTAAACTATTGCAAACCCTAGCTAAATATTTTATCTTTTTTTTCACTCTTGGCTCTCTATAATATCCATTCTCCAAAACAATTAGAATGATCTTTTAAAACACAAGTTTGGCCTATCAATCTTCCTTCCACGCTAAACTCATAGCACAAATCATTTGTGGAGTACTATTTATGTAAAGAAGCGTTTAATTTTTGTGTAGTTTTATTCATCAGTATTTTTTATGATTTATTCCATTGGTTTATATTCAGAAAGTCCTTTCCCAACTGGAAATAAATGAATGTCAGTTTTTGCTTTCTTATATTCTTTATTGTTTTTCATAGTCAACTATTTAATAGATCTGATATAAAGACTATAATTTAGGATATAAATTTATTTTCCAACTATTTAACCAACTATCCCAGCACATTTACTGAATAATCTATTCTTTCCATTAATCTCTAAGGTCATGTTGATCATATTCCAAATTAAGGATATGGAGGGATATGAAGTTAGAATCTGTGATATGACAAGGCTTCTTAATTATTCTTCCTTTTCAAAATTTCCCTGGATAATCTCAGTATTTATTTCTCCACATGATCCTTAGAATCTTTTCATAATACTTAAATATAAATTATTTAAAAGGTTAAGACAAAAATTACATTAGACTTATAAATGATCTTCAAAATTATTTACCAACTTGAAACAATTCATTTTTGCTGAATTGTGATCTGCCTCTGTGTTTGTCTTCTCTTTGTAATTTTCAATTTTTGGCTTTTCTTCACATAAATCGCAATTTTCTGTGGATAAGATTATCTAGGTTTGGGTTTTTTTTTTTTCTAACCTTAGAAAAATAAATTTTGGATAACATTTCCTAATAATATCTTGTAATTTAAATGCAAGCTATTGTTTTATATGTATAGATGTCCATCTTATTCATTCTTATAAATTCATAAAATACCTTTAGAAAATTAAATGAAAAAATTAAATTACCAAAAATATTGCCATCTATTATTGATAACTGATACATATATGTGATGTCAAAAACATTTCATCACAAGTTTCAAGTTTTATTGACAGTCGTTGAAAGTAATAAATAAGGTTTCTGAAAACATTTTTGTGATCAGATGGATAGTTTAATTAGTTGTATCTATGAAGAATATATAGGTGCTATACTTTGAATATTTTTGTCCTCCCAAAATCCTATGTTGAAACATAACCCCGATGTGGTAGGTAAGAAATGGGGTTTGGGAGGAGGTTAGAAGTCCTCATGAATGGGATTAATGTCTTTGTAAAATAGACCTGAGTGACCCTTTTCACCCTTCTACTACCATTGTGAGGATGCAATGAGAAAAGCATTATCTGTGAATATGAGAGTAAGTCTTTACTAGATAACCAAATCTGTGGGCAACTTGATCTTGAGCTTCTTAGTCTCCAGAACTGTTAGAAATAAATTTCTGTTGTTTGAAAGTTTATCCAGTCTAAGTTATTTTGTTATAGGAACCTTAACAGACTAAGGCAAAGGGGAAGTGACAGAAAGCATGCTATTTTTCACCATGCTATCATCATTATAATCTTCACCAAACAATAATT
The DNA here is from genome assembly GCF_964194105.1 of Spermophilus citellus. NCBI lineage: Eukaryota > Metazoa > Chordata > Mammalia > Rodentia > Sciuridae > Spermophilus > Spermophilus citellus. Next base: position 113,781,711 of record NC_138190.1, on the reverse strand, counting down.
TTTAAAAAGTAGTATCTCAATATTTTATTTTCTTTTTTATTCCTTTGTTTATTAATAGTGAAAATTGATTCTTTTCAAATTTTTTGAACATATGTATTTCCCTTTTTGAAATTTTTGGTATATTGGAAGATTAATTTTTTAATTGTGTAGGAATCAATACTTACCATATATTAATAAAGTGAATTTTATGTATAAGAATACTTATTTTCAGTGTTCTATTTTGCTTATAAATATTTTTTTTTGAGAAAAGGTCACACTATGTTGCTTAGGGCCTTGCTAAGTTGCTGAGGCTGGTTTGAACTCCTAAGCCTCCTGCCTCAGCATCCCAAGCCACTGCGATTAGAGGCATACACCACCGAATTCATTTGAATGAATTTCACAAATCTTAAAATTACTCTAGAAAGCTAAATCATTTCTTATTAAGTCTCCACTTACTGAATATATTTGTATAGTTCTAGGACTTCTAACCTTTTATTTCCCTTTTCTCTAATGTAGTCTCTCTATCATTTTTGCAAAATTTATTACTATTTGAAATGTTTTTCAGCCCCAAAAAAGAACCATTTAGAGTCACAACCCCAAAAAAGAAAAATTTACAGTCATATTGAAGTTATTACATCATACTATCAGACCTCTTATCATCACTTATTGTCTTTATCTCCCAGAGGTATAAGCAATATCTAATTTGGGGGAAGTTTATAACTAATTTAGAGTAGATAATTGCTGTACTCTTTTAGCCCCCAAAGACTCACTTGATAACTATTTTCATCTCTCTAGGTTTTTAATATTTTAATTTTTCATTCAATAAGAATATATGAATATAAGCTTATTTTAAAATTAAAATCAATCATACAGGGAAAAATACAAAGGGAAAAATGCAAATTAACCATCATCTATCCAATCTCTATTTTCTACAGCTAGAAAATAAGCTCCCTGAGCAGGACTTCTTTTACTGTTTTGCTTCATTAACAAGTACCTAGTATAATGCCTGGCACTTTAATAGCTGCTACAACAATATCTGTTGAATACCTTAGCAAATGAACAAATGCAAGAAATAATTGATATTTAAGAATAATTTTCTTTTGTCTTTACTTTACATAAATGTGTATACATTAAGTTCTTATAGTATTTTAAGTGGTCATCTAAACAAATTGCCCAATAATTTAATATTTTTCCAATGTATACCTTTGCTCTAAGTTTTGTGCTACTTTTATTCTTTTAAGAGCCACATAATAGGGGCTGAGGTTATACCTCAGTGGTAGAGCACTTGCCTAGCATGTGTGAGGCACTGGGTTTGATCCTCAGTACCTCATAAAAATAAATAAATAAAATAAAGGTATTGTGCTCATCTAAAACATCTAAACTAAAAAAAATCTTTTTAAAGAGCCACATAATATTCCATAGTGAAGATTAAGTATGCTTCATTTGACCATTCTCGCTGTGGATCTTTTGTGATTTTGCACATTCAGTGTCCTGTAGGCTTGTTGGATTTGGATTTCCGTTTCATTCTTCACCTCCGGAAAGTTTTCTGATATTATTTCATTGAACAGATTGCTCATTCCTTTGGTTTGGACCTCTATACCCTCCTCTATCCCAATAACTCTTAAATTTGGTTTCTTTATGTTATCTCATATTTCTTAAATATACTGATTGTGGTTTCTTATCAGTCTCGCTGTGCTGTCTACATTCTTTTCGAGATGATATACTTTGTCTTCGTTGTCTGATGTCCTATCATCTAAGTGGTCTACTCTGCTGGTGATATTCTCATTTGAGTTTTTAATTTGGTTTATTATTTCTTTCATTTCCAGGATTTCTATTTGTTTTTTGTTTGTTTGTTTGTTTGTTTGTTTTTGTATAACCTCTATCTCCCTGTAGAGGTGATCTTTTGCTTCTTGGATTTGTTTATGTAATTCATTGTCAAAGTGATTTTTCATTGTCTGTATTTGTTCTCTAAATTCTTCCTTGAGACTCCAAAACATCTGAATCATGTATATCATGAAATCTTTATCTCTCATTCTTTCTTCTGTAGATGCTAATTCTTCTAATTATGTCTTTCATTGTTTGTGGTACTTCCTTTCCTTGTCTTTTCATGTTGCTCATGTTTCTTTCCAGCTCTGTGAGACTGGTGTGTTATTGTTTTTATCCTATGGATTTGTAGTGCTCTTGTATAGTTCCAAGATCTCTTCTTTGTGGGGAAGAACAATGTTAACAGTTCCAATATCAACAATACATCAACTATGAGCAAGTTTTTGTTATTATTAAGGCATTTATAGTTAGTATTTATATTTGGAAATGTTGTATTCAATTATTTTTTAAAATATAGTCATTAGTTTCATAAAAGGCATACAGTTTCTGGTGGCATATAGAGAACTGGGGGTCAGGCGTAGGACGTTATGTTAAGGGGGAAAGATATGAGGTTATGAGGTTAATATATCTTAGCAACTTTGTAGGAGAACTCTAATGAAGGGGGTTAGTAGCAGGAGAATAGACAGGAGGTAAGGTATTCTAGGGTAGACAAGTGCGTGGGAGGACAATAAGAAGCATAGAAACAAATACATATATGTATTTAGTAAATTACACACAGTAAAAATAGTAAAAATTAGGAGGTTGAAAGAGGAAGAGAGGGAGGAAGAAAAAGAAAAAGAAAGAGAGAGAGAAATGAAAAGAAAAAGAAAACACTCTTAGAATTCCGTTTTCTTCTCTTCCAGTAGGTGGAGTTGTGTATTCCAGGTGGAGTTTCTGCCCTCAGGGTGGTGGAAGGCTCTCCCTCTCCCTTTCCCTCTCCCTCTCCCTCTCCCTCTACCTCTCACTTTCCCGCCTAGAGCCTCTCCAATCCTGGTCTCTCTGGGTTGCTCCCAGACTCTATCCCTCCCCTCTTCTGCCCACCAGGTCCCAAATGAGGGATCTCTTGCCCACAGCCCTCAGTTCACTCCAGGCGGGCAGCACCCTGGCCACCCCATGCTCCTGATCAACTGAGCGCTATCTTTGCATTGGGTAGTCACCACATTCATTTGACCATTCTCTATTGACAAAATTTTTCTCCCTAATATTCTGATATTAAAAAATTAGGGGCTTGGGGTTTAGCTCAGTGGTAGGGTACATGCTTAGCATATGTGAGAGCCAGGTTCAATCCCTAACACCAAAAGAATTTCTGCAAGAAACAGTTATGAATGTGAGATATTGTGTGTGTGTGTGTGTGTGTGTGTGTGTGTGTGTGTGACATGTATGTGTTTCTATATAACAGATTTAAAGAAATAAACATTTTGGATCAATGTACCCCAAATTGTATTTTAACAATTTACTCTCTCACACAGAGGTTATATTTCACTGGTATTTACTAGTACAGTGCATCAGCCAGTGACCATTACATGTTCCAAACCAGTTCCATGCCTCTTATTAAATGTATACACCATCATCAATGCTTTAAACCAATATTTAAGACAGCTTTTCACTTCTACATCTTCACTATGTTCTGATATTTAATATCAGAGTGCTTACAACATTTTTTTCCTTTTGAGCTACCACACTTGTTTCTGTTTGCAACTGTTTTTAATATTAACATTTCAGAAATCTTTATTCACACTGTATTTTAGCAACCTTTTGAGTTTCAAAATTCAGTAAGTAAAAAAATTCCATTGTTTTTTTTAATTCACATTTCCTTGATTACCAATGAGGTTAAGCCTCTTTTATGTGTTTACTGGTCATTTGTATTATTTTTCCTGTGAAATGGCTTTGCCAATTTTTCTTTTGGACTATTTGCCATTTACAAATATAATCAATCGTTTTCAAATCTAATTCATTTGTAGAAGCTCTTTAGCATAGATATTGAACAAATTACTATTATATACACTATAAATATTTTTGTCACATTTTTGTCATTTTTTATTGGTAGTTCTTGCCATAGAGAATGTTTTATGATTTAGGTATTCTGTACTGTTAAGACACCATGCCAGTTACCATGCCAAAATCCTAACGTAAAACTGAATAACTTTGTGTTAAATTCATATTCATATTCATTGATTCTATATAAAATTAAAGGTTTCAAATAGTTTTTGATAGTCATTTGCCACAATAATGGGCATTAATTCCTAAGCTCCTCCCAAAGGCTTAGCTACCACATTCACGGTTATGTGCCAACATGGGAATTTTGAGAGGATAAAAATATTCAAACAATATTACCTGTTTACATTCTTCAAAGACATAACTAATTAAACTATCCATACAAGATCTTTCTTCACTATCTTATGATATTCAATGTCACAGAGTTTACATGATTTTTTTCCTTTGTAGCTATCATACTTGTTCTATTTGCAACTGTTTTTAATATTAACATTCAGAAATTTCACTACAGTGTGTTTAGATACGTCTTTTAAAATTATTCTTCATTTTCTTGGCTCTTTCAAAGTGAATCCTCCAGGCTTTGTTTAATCTCATAAAATTTATCTTTTATTATTTCTTTGGTAATTTTTCCACCCTACTATTCCATTTAATAGATGGTATTAGAACATCCATATCTCACCTCAAGGTGACCTTTGCACTCACTTCTGAGGGAATCCAAGAGCTCATTCTCCAATTCACTAATCTTCAGCTATATCCATTATGTAATTGTTTTTTAATTGTGGGATTATTTCATTTTTGCATAATAACTTTGAATATATAATACATAGCTTTAAAATGCAAAATTAAAAAATCAAAAGGACATACTGAAAAAATAAGTCTCTCACTCATGTCACTGAGATATACCTTTTTCCTCCACAGAGTAAGTAAGCATTATGACCAGCTCCTTACATCAATTTCAAGAGCTATTCTCTCTACACATATAATATTATATCAAAAAATTCATGTGTATGCATGTGTGTGTATGTGCATGTATCCTTCATAAACTAATGAGAGCAAATTATTTATGAAAGGTTGTCCCACATTGGCTTGTATAAAGCTGTGTCATTCTTTGTAACAGATACAATTTCTTACATTGCAAAAAGTATCAACTAGTTTAAGATATAATTCCTTTTCAAATATGCATGTGGATTATTTTCAATCTTTTGCTCTGATAAATAAAATAAATGTCCTTTCATAAATTTTGTTGATCACATATGCCAGCATAAAATTACAATAATTTCCTGGATCTGGAATTAATATAAGAAAGATTATGAATAACACTGCCAAGTTGTTCTCCATAAGAGTTGCACAAATTTAGACTCCCAGCTCCAGTGTGTGAAAATCCTGATTTCCACAAGTAAAAGAAGCTACCAACATTTTTGTGTAGGTCAATTTGATAAGATAAACTTTATGGAAAATTTATAACAAATTAAATTTGCATTTCTCTTGGAAGTGAAAATTCAAGGGTTTTCTGTAGTTACCAATGGATAGTCACTCTACATATATCATCCTCAAGTATCAAAATTTATAACACCATTTAAATATGTTAAAGTTAACATATTTCAAGAAAATATAGATAAGTCTGTACCTCAATAATTTTTGTCAGTTTATATATATCATCCAGAACAAGAACTACTGAATTATCAGTGGCTCTGAAGCACCATATATCATCCCTCTTAGACATACTCTCTCACAAAAGTAACTGCCATTTTAACTTCCAACACCATGGTTTTTGCCCTTTATGTAAATATAATCATACAATATATACTCTTTATTGTTTGTACAATTCATTCATATTGTTGCATATAGATATTGCCACTTTTCCAAAACAATTATACAAATATATAAATACAACTATATTTGTCAGAAGAATATAAGAGCTCTACCTGAGCTCTTGACAAAAATGGGTTTTTGGTTTTGGGTTTTTGTTTGTTTTGTTTTTTTATTTTATTCATTCTGGTGTGTGATAACATCTTAATGTCATTTATTTCATATTTTTCTAATGGATAATATACTTGATAGACTTTTCATATATTTATTGACCAGTTGATTATCCTCTATTGTGAAGTGGTTGTTTAAAAAATTATGTACATTTTGTTTCAAAAAAAAATTTTTTCTGGTGAGTCACTTAAATTTTTTAATTTTCAAATTTATCATGTATTAAATATGGTATTGAATTACCTATAAAAATATTTAAAATTCTAAGGTAATGTGTAATTTACTTAAAACTTTTTTTATTGGTTGTTCAAAACATTACAAAGCTCATGACATATCATCTTCTATACATTTGATTCAAGTGGGTTATGAACTCCCCTTTTGATATAAAGAGAGCAACTAAGATCAGAACAGGGAAGAAGAGCATGAGGAAAAGATTAACATTAAACAGAGACGAGTGGGGTGGGAGAAAGGGAGAGAGAAGGGAAAATGTATGGAAATGGAAGGAGACCCTCATTGTTACACAAAATTACATACAAGAGGTTGTGAGGGGAAAGGGGGAAAAAAAACAAGGGAGAGAATTAAACAACAGCAGATGGGATAGAGAGGGAAAATGAGAGGGAAGGGGAGGGGGGATAGTAGGGGATAGGAAAGGTAGCAGAATACAACAGTTACTAATATGGCATTATGTAAAAATGTGGATGTGTAACCGATGTGATTCAAAAAATTTTTATATTAATTCTTAAGTTGTTTTTTTTTTTAGGTGGACACTACGTCTTTATTTTACATTTATGTGGTGCTGAGGATCAAACCCAGTGCTTCATGCATGCTAGGCAAGCGCTCTACCACTGAGCCACAACCCCAGTCCCTGTTTCAAATATTTTTAAATGTTTAATTGATACACAGAAGCACAAAAGTTGTATATCTTAATATGATTACCATGTATAATTTGATACAAGTAATACAGTGCATAATGTTTAAATCAGATTAAATATATTTGTCTCCTCAAACATTTATCAATTCTTACTGATGAGAACTTCCAAAATCATTTCTTCTTGCATTTTGAAAAGTACAATTGCATAATAATTTTCTCTAATCACCATGTTGTGCAATAGTAACCCAATTTCTTGCTCCTATCCAACTAACAGTACCAATCCTTCCCCCACTATCTTTGGGCTCTGGTACCCACTATCCTACTCTAAACTTCTATGAAATCTAATAGTTTACATTCCATATATGAATGAGGTCATGCAGTACTTGTCATTCTGTGCCTATCTTATTTCACTTAACATAATGATCTCCAATTCTATCCATGTCATCACAAATGACAGGATTTAAATCCTTTTTATGTCTAAATGATATTCAATTGTGTACATGTATTACATTTTCTTATTCACTCATCAGTTGATGAATGCTTAGGATGTTTCTATTTCTCAGCTATCAATGAACACATAACTGCAGATGTCTCTTCAATATACTGATTTCATTTCCTTTGGATATATACCCAGTAGTGAGATTACTGAATTTTATGGTAGTTCTATTTTTCAATTTTCACTTGAGGGACCTCCATACTATTTTCTATAATGGATATATTAATATATATTCCCACCAACAGTGTGCAAGTTTTCCCTCACTCCACTTCCTGGCTAACACTTGATATCTTTAGTCTCTGATATTAGCCATTCTTACTTGGGTGAGGTGATGTCTCATTGTACTTTTGATTTGTATTTCCCTGATGTCAATGATGAACATTTTTTCAAATGTTCATTGTATGCCCAATGTGTTCCGTGTTTTAATCATGAAGAAAAGTTGAATACCATTTCTGTATCAGTTGAAATGATCATGTGGTTTTTGTTCTTTGTTCTATGGATTTGATGTATCTTGTTTACTATTTTGTATGTATTAAACCATTCTTGCATACCTGGTATGAATCCCACTTGATCATGGTGGATAATCTTTTTAGTGTACTGTTGGATTCAGTTTGCTATTATATTATTAAAAATTTTTGCATCTATGTTCATCAAAGATATTGACTTGTAGTTTTCTTTTTATTGCTGTTGTTTCCTTATCTGGTTTTGGTATCAGAGATATGCTGACCTCATTTGGAAGAATTTCTTCCTATTCTATTTTTGGAATAACGTAATTATTAGTTGTTCCATATATTGGTATTAGTTCTTCTTTAAATGTTTAGTAGAATTCAAAAGTGAAATCATCTGGCCCTGGGCTTTTCTTTGATATGAAGTATTTTATTAGTGATTCAATCTTGTTATTTGTCATTAGTCTGTTCAGATTTAATGATGATTTAGTTTTGATAAACTGTATGTGTCAAGAAATTTGTCCATTTCTTTTACATTTTCAAATTGGCTGGCATATAGTTGTTCATAATAATCTCTAATTATCTTTTGTATTTATCTTGTCACTTGTAATGTTTCTCCTTTTGTTTCTGATTTTATTTATTTGAGTCTTCTCTCTATTTAGTCTAGTTAATGCTTTGTCGATTTTGTTTTGTTTTGTTTTGTTTTTGAAGAACCAGCTCTTTATTTTATTGATTTTTGTATTATTTATTTTGCATATATTTGTACAGTTTCCAAAGCCATTTTATTTACTTTTTCCCTAATCTTTATTATTTCTTTCTCTTTGCAAATTTGGGATTTAGTTTATGCTTATTTTTCTAGTTTCTTGAGATGCAATGATAGGTTGTTTGTTTGAAATATTTTTTAATGTGGCATTGATTGCTATAAACTTCTCTTTCAGTACTGGTATTTTGGGGGGGATGGCATACTAGGGATTGAATTCAGGGGTCTTCCACCACTGAACCACACCCCCAGCCCTATTTTCTAAATATTTTATTTAGAGACAGGGTCTCACTGAGTTGCTTAGGGCCTCACTGTTGCTAAGGCTGGCTTTGAACTTGCAATCCTCCTGCCTCAGCTTCAGTACTATTTTGCTATATCTCATTGGTTTTGATATGTTGTGTCTACATTTTCATTGGTTTCTAGAAAATTTTCAATTTTTATCTTGATTTCTTTCTTCATTCATTGAATTTTCAAAAGGAAACTCTCATTTCCATGTATTTGCATGGATTTCTTGTTATTGATTTTTAGCTTTATTGCATTGTGGTCAGAAAAAATATTAGATATAATTTCAATTTTCAAAAACTTTGTTGAGACTTGTTTTGTGTCCTATCATGTGATCTATCCTAGAGAATATCCCATGTGTTGATGAGAAAAATGTGTATTCTGTAGCTATTGGATGGAACGTTCTGTAGACGTCAGTTAGGTCCATTTGATCTAGGATTCAATTTGACTCTGCTGTTTCTTCGCTGATTTTCTGTCTGAATGATCCATTCATTGTGGAAACTGGGGTATTAAAGTTCTCAGCTATTATTGTATTAGAGTTTATATCTCCCTTTAGTTCTATTAATACTTACCTTCTATATTGGAGTGCTCCAATATTGGTTATCTATTTATAATTACTATTTTCTCTTGCTGAATTGACCCTTTTATCAGAGTATATTCTGATGTAGTTGTTTTCAAGTCTATTTTATCTGATCTTAGCATGTTTACTCATGCTTCTTTTGGCCTCCATTTACATGAAATATCTTATTCCATTCCCCCAATATTCAGACTCATATCCTTAGAGGTGAGGAACATTTCTTATAAGTAAGATATCATTGGGTCTTGTTTGTGTATCCATTCAGTCACTCCCTCTTTCTTCTAATTAGAGAATTTAATTCATTTGCATTGAAGTTAATAATTGATAGGTAAGGTCTTAGTCCAGTTATTGTGTAAGTTGTCCTCTACTTTTCTTGTAGTTTCTTTCTTTTTCCCTGTTTAATAATCTTCCCTGGTGGTTAAGTGATTTACTCTATTAATGTGTTTTATTCCTTGATTATTATTTTGATTTGTCTATTACTGATTTTGGCTTTATAGTTACCATAAGGCTTACCAAAAAAACACCTTTTCAGTATAACTTGCTATTTTGAAATGATAGCAAGTGACATGATAATAAAAATCAGAACAGGAGCAAAAGAGCAAGAAAAAAAATGCTCTTATAAGAAAACTCTCCAGTTGCATTCTATACCTTCCCACATTTTGAATTTTTAATATCCCAGTTTATATCTTTCTGGATTACATAACACTTAACATACTAATGGTAGTTATTTCTTTTAATTGTTTTTTAGACTTTTTACCAAATCTATGAATGGTTTATGCACCATGCACACAATACTAGAGCATTCTGAATTTGCTTGTGTAATTACACTTACCATCCTCATTAATGTCACTCTCTTTCAATTTAAAGAACTTCCTTTAGCACTTCTGGTAAAACAGGTCTGGTGGAAATATATTCTCTCAGCTTTTGTTTGTTTGGGAAAGTCTTTACTCCATCTTCATTTCTAAAGGATAGCTTAGTGAAGTACAGTTTTCTTGGCTGACAATTTTTTTTCTTCAGTACTGTGAGAACTTCATGCCATTCGATCCTGGACTGTAATATCTCTACTGGGAACTCAACCTTCAGATGAATTGGGGAACTTCTAAATGTTGTTTCTTTCCTCTTACAGACTCCAAGATCTTTCCTCTACCTTTTACTGTGAAAGCTTGATGCTGAGATATATGTGGGTAGATATGACAGAGTTGACTGTTAACCTTTTTAAAAATATTTTTTAGTTGTCAATGAACCCTTATTTTTATTTATTTATATATTGTGCTGAGAATAAAACCCAGTGTCTCACACATGCTAGGCAAGTGATTTACCTGTACCTGAATATTTGTATCCTTCTCTAGGTTTGGAATGTTTTCTGCTATTATTTCTTTGAATAAATTTCTATTACTTTGACTTTCTTAAGTCTTTCTTGAACCTCAATAACCCAAATATATGTTCTTTTCATACTGACCCTAAGTCCCCATTAGCTTTCTTCATTCCTCTTCATTCTTATTTTATTTCTTCTCAAACTGTGTTTTCAAAAAACATACATGAAGACCAATGGAACACAATAAAAGACACAGAGATAAACCCACACAAATACATTTACCTCATACTAGACAAAGACATCATAAACATACATTAGAGAAAATATAGCATCTTCAAAAATGGTACTGAGAAAACTAGAAATCTATATGTAGTAGAATAAAATTTAACCCCTATCTCTCACCCTGCACAATACTCAATTCAAAGTGGATCAAGGACCTAGGCATTAGACTAGAGACCCTGTGCCTACTAGTAGAAAAAGTAGGCCCAATTCTAGATCACATCAGCTTAGGACCCAAGTTCCTCAACAAAACTCCTAAAGTGTAAGAAGTAAAACCAAGAATCAATAAATGGGATGGTATCAACCTAAAAATTTCTTCACAGAAAAGGAAACAATCAAGAACATGAAGAGAGCACTTACAGAATGGGAGAAAATTTTTGCCACCTGAACCTCAGATAGAGCTTTAATATCCAGGTTATACAAAGAACTCAAAAAACTTAACACCAAAAAAAAAACCCACCAAATAACCCAATCAATAAGTTGGCAAAGGAACTGAATAGCTACTTCACAGAAGAAATAAGAATAGTCAAAAATTTATGAAAAATGTTCAACATCTCTAGCAATTAGAGAAATGCAAATTAAAACTACACTGAGATTTCACCTCATTCCAGTCAGAATGGTAATTTTCAAGAATACAAAAAAAAAATGACAATACAAGTAACAATAAATGTTGACAAGGATGTGGGGGAAAGGTACACTTAGACATTGCTGGTGGGACTGCAAGGTGTAGCAACCACTTTGGAAAGTAGTATGGAGGTTCCTCATAAAACTTAGAATAGAACCACCATTTGACCCAGTTATTCTACTCCTTGATTTATACCCAAAGGACTTAAAATCAGCATGCTACACTGATGTAGCCACATCAATGTTGATAGCAGGTTAATTGATAGTCACTAAGCTAAGGATGAAATCTAGGTGTCCTTAAACAGATGAATGGATAAAGAAAATGTGGTATATATACATAATGGAATATTACTTAGCCATAAAGAAAAATGAAATTATGGCATTTGCCTATAAATGGATGGAACTGGAGAATACCATGCTGAGTAAAATAAGCTAATCCCAAAACACCAAAGTTCAAATGTTCTCCCTGATATGTGGATGCTAACAAATAATACATATGGGGGACAAAAGAATAGAAGTTCATTGTATTAGACAAAGGGGAATGAAAGGCAGAGAGGGATGATAGAAATAGGAAAGACAATAGAACGAATCACACATAACTTTCCTGTGTTCATATTCGAATACATGACCAATAAAACTCCACATCATGTACAACTGCAAGAATGGGATCCTAACTAGAATAAGTTATACCCCATGTGTGTATAATATGTCAAAATACACTCTACTGTCATGTATATCTAAAAAGAACAAATTTTTTAAAATATATGCAAAAAACTATGTGTTTTTAAATAGCCTTAGAGTTCAACAATGCTCCTGTCTGATCTATCCTGTTATTGATGCCTTCTATCATATTTTTAACTTCACCAAGTGTATTTTTCAGCTCAATAATTTCTGTTTTTCTTTTTTAATTGCTTTCATCTATCTGTTAAGTTGCTCTGTTAGTATATTGGAATATTTCTCTTTATTTTCTTTAAACTTGTTGAGTTTCCTTGGCAAAGTTTTTTAAATTCTCTGATAGCTCTCACAAACTAATTATTGCCTCATCAATTTCTGGCATCCTATTTTGTGTAGTGGGCAAAGTTGTGGTTTCCTGGAAGCTCTTGATGCTTCTTGGCATGTGATATTGTTCTGGGCATTGAAGAATCAGGTTGTTAGGCAATCCAAGCCCATGTTTTTCACCCAAATTGGTGTATTGTTAAAAAAGAAACAAGAGAGTACCTAGAAAGAGTAGTCCATGGACACAAGCCTCTCCCTGGAGCCAGAGTAGGATCAGATGCCTCATCTACAGTTACTTGCCTGTGGTCGAACACTGAATGATTCTTCCTGGCTTTGGGCAGAGTCGCATGGATAGATCAGTCCCATGCTCCAAGCTGAGTCAGACCCATGACTCACTAAGACCATCACAATGTTTGGTTAGGACCAAGGCCCACACTTCTATAGCCTATTGCTAAGGTGGACTCATGGCCCAACTGCTACAGGTGAGATTAGCTGGAGTAGAGGTCTAATAGATTGACCACTTGTTTTCCCCTGGCACTGGAGCTGTTCCAGGAGTTCCATCCACAGGCAGGCCTGGGGATGGAATATGTTAGAATTTGTCCAGTGTTAGGTTTTGCCAGCCCCACAGTAAGTTCCAGGACAAAATCTTATACTTACAACACTGCCCTGCCATACTCCTAGTGAATGAGGTCCTGCACCATGCTATGCTGCTCAAGGTTGAAGTAGAGTTGATGAGAGCAGATTATCACCAACTGATTGATGCCAAGCTGGATCATGCCTGAATTTCATGGCCATAAGAACCTGCACAGTCTTAGTATTACACTGAGTCCCATTCCATAGCTGGCAGTGATGCAAACCAAAACATAAGTCTGTCCCACTGGGGCACAGATCTTTGCCTGCTGCCAAAATAGTTCTAAAGCCTCATCTGTGAGCACTGGCCTGGTGACAACTATGCAGCCAAGATTGAAGGGTAAAAGGTGGAGACAGTCGCTTGTTTATCAAGACCTGTGCTAAACTGGGTCACACCTGAGTCTTACAGCTACAGAGACCTCTACAATCTTGAGAGAAATATGGGTATTCCCCAATCCTACTCCAAGACTGAGATTAATATAGGTGAAACTCAGGTCTGCCCATTGGCAGATATCTTCATCTGACATCAGAGCCTGTTGAAAGTCTCTGTCTGTGAGCTCTGGCCTCCATACATGGCCTTCGGTTTCTAATGGGTGTTTGGTCTCATCAGGTCAGGCCTCACACTGAGCTCTGAGCTAGTTTTTCTGTCCTGCTTCCCACAGTATTGCCTAGTATTGGAGGACGGGTGGTAGAAGCAATCTCTGCCACCAGGACCTTAGTTCCAAAGGCTCAGTCTACAGGTATTGACCTGATGGTAGGAGTCACAAAAGTTTTGCTAATACTTATTTTCACTGTGATGAACTTTGTACTGTATTTTAAGTACAGGCTTGGACTTAATGCTCTTGCCCTCCCCCCAAGTGAGTACCCCTTTATGAGTGGAGTTGCTTGGGATTACAGGAGGTGAGTGACTTTGGAAACTTCTTTCCTACCTTTTCTCAGTGCATCCTTTTTATTTTATTATAGTGAAAGTGACACTATGGTCCTTTACCTTATATCCTTAGAAATCACGACTTTGTATGTCTATGGGGAGAGTTCACTGGAATATCTTATTCAGTGCTATCTTGCTTCATTTCCCTTTGCATATTTTTTGACTGAGTTGAGTGCCTTTATTTCTTATTGACTTCTAGGGGTTATTTACATATTATGGAACAATATCTTTCAGATATATGGACAGAATGTCTCCCATTCTGGCTTATTTTTTCACCCTATAAACTTTTTCTTTAAAAGAACAAATTTTCTCAATTAAAATAAGGTTTAATGTGTTATTCGTCATTACTTTCCTTTTATAGTTAGCACATTTTATATAATTTAAGAAATATTTTCCAACTCCAAGGTCACAACAATGCCATATTTCTTTCCCCATGTACATATATTTTACATCTCACTTTAAGTATGCAGAATCTATGCAACTGATAATTGATATTTATATATGATATAAGGTAAGTATCAAAACATACTATTTCAATATGATCGTTCAATAGGTCCAGTGACATCTATTGAAGAATGAGGATCTTCTAATATGTAAAAAGACTTTTGTATTTCCATTACTCTCATCTATCTAAGTTCTCCAATATTCCTATTGAGTTGTCTATCATTGAGAACTGGTATAGGGATTCTTCCAATACCTGAGTATATCTACTCCAAATATTCATTCTGGAAGTAGAGAAATTACCACAGCAAGGATTCAGGGATCCACTGGGCCCGCTGTGAGATAGACCTGAGCTAAAGCTCCTTTGATCACTTAAGTCTTTAGTTTGACTGGTAAACCTTAGTGACATTTTGGGTCTCATGGAATTAGTTTCAGTTCAGAAGCAGTGTCCAGGTGTCCCCCAAAAGTGAGTTACCCTGGTAAAAGGACATCATCATCAACTAGCCAATACCAGGTCTGTGTGGAATCCTATTACTCTCATATCCGATATAGTAAGCATGCACACCCATTTTGCCTGTGACAGTTGAGCGCTTCCATTTCATCACTGCCTAATGGATACAATTGTTTCCATTGCATTTGGGTTTCCTAATTCAGTAACTGCAATTCCCACTGTAAAGTCTCGACTATAAAGAGTGATCACAAAACTTTTCAAGGATACCAATGTTCCCCTCAAAATTTATTTCTCTATGAGTGGTTACAAAATATGGTGTGGTTCCCTTTGGAAATAAGTTTAAATATAGTTAAGTGTTTAAAGATCACTACTTATATTTCATTTTTGTTTTCTGATGAATGCCATTTATTTTTAAAAATTCAGCATATTGGTAAAAGCTGTGTCTTATGGATGCACTTATTGTGACTGTGTAGGTCTTAAATGACAGATTCATTTTTAACATTTTGATCTCCCCAAACTTTGAATCCCTTTCTCTACATTAAATCAAGGCAAGTCCTACATTTCCAACCTACTCACTCTGGACCACCTTTCAGCACATCAGGGGAAAAAACTATTAGAGCTCCTTTCTAACCCCCCAGACTGCAACATTTAATGCAGAATTTCTGGTTAGTAAGCCTATGTCAGTAAATTAGGCCTAATCCAACTTTAGGTTTCTTTTACCCTTATCCCAGTCTTAATATCCACTCTAACATGTGTCCTGATTAGAAAACTCAAATAGTTATTTTGGAGTATAATGTACCTCCTGAAAAGTCACACTTCATACATCACCTTTAGGGCCCTATTTGGACTTGAGTCTAGAACAAAGAGGGGCATTGTAGTGAGTCCTGAGGAGACGCAGCATTGTCTTGCATGACAACTGACTGGGAGAACATCACAATTTCCTTAGGCCATGAAGGATTGAATCCTTAAGATGGGTGTGGAAATTCTGATATTACTGTGGATGAAGAAGCTTCTACCAGAGATTGGGAATGCCACTTCTACTGGGGATGAGGAAACTGCTTCCTCTGAGAATGGAGAGGTCACTTTCCCTGGGGATAAAGAGACTTTCTTCAACTGGCAAAGAAGACTCATCAGAATTTAGGGGCTCAGTGTGCTCACCATTCCAACCTATACAATCTAGTTATAGCCTAATTAATACTCTCTTTAATAGTAGAAATTCTAGGAAGCTGAGAGCTCACCTTGCATTTAATTCCGCCAATCACTGAGTGAGAAGCTGGGTTTTATATTTTAGCAATCTCAGGCCTGCAACTATAAGAAATAAGGTCTCCTTCAAGGTACACATAGAAATTTTAAGGGTATTTATATGGCACTTGCCCAGCAAATTCAAATCCCTGATCTTATCCTTTTCATTCCCCACTTTGTCCAGAAACAGAAGCAATTAATCAATCTCATTTTATTCATTAATTCACCAAAAATGTTTGTGAACTATCATAGTCACTGAGTTCCTTGCTCCTTATAATTGATTGATTAGGATTATCCAGTGGTGATAGTGTGTGTTTCTCCATTGTTAGGGACTGTTACACTTCTCTTTACTACTGGAAATATCATTGGGATTTTAAATGTAATCAGATTAGAAAGCAAATTCCAGAAACCCCAGAACCAATCAGAAAATTCATCCTTTTAAAAGAAGGAATTAATAAAGGAGATCTCATGAAAATAGAAGGAAGACCAACAGAGTAGATAAAGGGGATCAAAAGGGAGGGAATATTTGGGTCTTCTAGGTATAGAATCATGTCATCCGCAAATAGTGATAATTTAAGTTCTTCTTTTCCAATTTTTATGCCTTTAATTTCTTTTGTCTGTCTAATTGCTCTGGCTAGTATTTCAAGGACTAAATTAAATAGAAGTGGTGATAGGGGGCATCCCTGTCTTGTTCCAGATTTTAGAGGGAATGCCTTCAACTTTTGTCCATTCAGAATGATGCTAGACTGAGGCTTAGCATAGATAGCTTTTACAATGTCAAGGTAAGTTCCTGTTATCCCTAGGTTTTCTAATGTTTTGAACATAAAGGGATGCTGTACTTTGTCAAATGCTTTCTCTGCGTCTATCGAGATGATCATATGGTTCTTATCTTTAAGTCTATTGATGTGGTGAATAACATTTATTGATTTCCATATATTGAACCATCCTTGCATCCCAGGGATGAATCCTACTTGATCATGGTGCACAATTTTTTTGATGTGTTTTTGTATTCGATTCGCCAGAATTTTATTGAGGATTTTTGCATCTAGGTTCATTAGAGATATTGGTCTGTAGTTTTCTTTCTTTGAGGTGTCTTTGTCTGGTTTCGGAATCAGGGTGATGTTGGCCTCATAGAATGAATTTGGAAGAGCTCCCTCTTTTTCTATTTCCTGTAATAACTTGAAAAGTATTGGTATTAATTCTTCTTTAAAGGTTTTGTAAAACTCCGCTGTATACCCATCCGGTTCTGGGCTTTTCTTGGTTGGTAGTCTTTTGATTGCTTCTTCAATTTCATCCATTGATATTGGTCTGTTCAAATTGTGTGTATCCTCCTGACTCAGTCTGGGCAAATCATATGACTTAAGAAATTTATCGATGTCTTCACTATCTTCTATTTTATTAGAATATAGGTTTTCAAAATAATTTCTAATTGTCTTCTGTATTTCTGTAGCATCTGTTGTGATATTGCCTTTTTCATCCCGTATGTTATCCAGAGTATACAAAGAACTCAAAAAATTAGACAATAAGATAACAAATAACCCAATCAACAAATGGGCCAAGGACATGAACAGACACTTCTCAGAGGAGGATATACAATCAATCAACAAGTACATGAAAAAATGCTCACCATCTCTAGCAGTCAGAGAAATGCAAATCAAAACCACCCTAAGATACCATCTCACTCCAGTAAGATTGGCAGCCGCTATGAAGTCAAACAACAACAAGTGCTGGTGAGGATGTGGAGAAAAGGGTACACTTGTACATTGCTGGTGGGACTGCAAATTGGTGCGGCCAATTTGGAAAGCAGTTTGGAGATTCCTGGGAAAGCTGGGAATGGATCCACCATTTGACCCAGCTATTGCCCTTCTCGGACTATTCCCTGAAGACCTTAAAAGAGCATGCTACAGGGATACTGCCACATCGATGTTCATAGCAGCACAATTCACAATAGCTAGACTGTGGAACCAACCCAGATGCCCTTCAATAGATGAATGGATAAAAAAATGTGGCATTTATATACCATGGAATATTACGCAGCACTAAAAAATGACAAAATCATAGAATTTGCAGGGAAATGGATGGCACTAGAACAGATTATGCTTGGTGAAGCTAGCCAATCCCTAAAAAACAAATACCAAATGTCTTCTTTGATATAATGAGAGCAACTATGAACACAGTAGGGAGGAAGAGCAGGAAGAAAAGATTAACTTTAAACAGAGACATGAGATGGGAGGGAAAGAGAGAGAAAAGGGAAATTGCATGGAAATGAAGGGAGACCCTCATTGCTATACAAAATTACATATAAGAGGTTGTGAGGGGAATGGGAAAATAAACAAGGAGAGAAATGAATTACAATAGATGGGGTAGAGAGAGAAGATGTGAGGGAAAGGGAGGGGGGATAGTAGGGGATAGGAAAGGTAGCAGAATACAACAATTATTAATAGGGCATTATGTAAAATTGTGGATGTGTAACCGACGTGATTCTGCAATCTGCATTTGGGGT
Source organism: Spermophilus citellus (assembly GCF_964194105.1). Classification (NCBI taxonomy): domain Eukaryota; kingdom Metazoa; phylum Chordata; class Mammalia; order Rodentia; family Sciuridae; genus Spermophilus; species Spermophilus citellus. The sequence continues at coordinate 113,763,056 of NC_138190.1, read as the reverse complement.
AAAATTGGGAGTTCATAACCCACTTCAATCTAATGTATGAAATATGATATGTCAAGAGTTTTGTAATGTTGTGAACAACCAATAAAAAAAGGGAGGGAACAAGGGAAAGAATGGGATAATATTAGAGAATGAATCTACCAAGTTATGCTAAGTCCATGAATGAATATGACACTATGAATCCCAATTTATATATATCACAGATAAAAATAATAATAATGGGAGATCAGTAAAGTGTAGCTAATGTATAAGAGGGAGAGAGTGTGGAAGGGGAAAGGGAAGGTACTGGGGAATTAAATTGATCAAATTATGCTATGTGCATGTTTGAATATGGCATAATGATTTCCACTATTATGTGTAATTAAAATGTACCAATATCATTCTCAGTACCAAATTATATATTAGTCTTGCTGGGCTACCATAACAATGTACCTTAAACTGAGCAGCTTAAACAATAGAAAGTTAATTTCTGGTGAGGGCTCTCTTCCTGGCTTGTATACCACCATACGGCTGCTTTCTCGCTGTTCACTCACATAGACTTTCCTCAGTGTACATGGAGGGGGAGACAGATACAGAGGATATTTTTTTCTTCTTATAAGGCCACCAATCCTATCAGATTAGAATGCCACACATAAGACCTCCTTTGTCCTTAATTATTTCCTAAGAGCCAAATGTCCAGATAAAGTTGCATTGGGATTCAACATGATTTGGGGTGGAGACAGTTGATAACAGCATACCCAGTAAAACCAATTTTTGTGTTTCTCTGGGATATAGAAAATACCATTTCAAATTTATTATCTGAAAATATTTCAAGGTGCTACAACATCAACAAACATCAGAGTAGATTTTTTTGTAATGGGAATTATCACTCCAGTGGTACTTTTTCATAAATGAATATAGAGTAAGTAGGGATCCATTGGTCTAACAAAAGCTATAACTTGAAATTTGGGGAGCTTGACATTGGTCTAATGCTTTTAATTTTTTCACTCAAACAGATCTATGCCATCTGTTTCCTGTACACATTGAAATATTAAGTTTAGGTTTTTGTGGAGTGGGGAAAGCTTTTTAAATGAAGGGAACCAAGAATTCAATATTTGTTGTTACTGTGAATCTTATAAGATACCCCTATTCATGTTATCAATAAACAGAATTAGCCCCACTATCACTGCCTCTCTCACTCAGGGATACTCCTTTTTTAAGAATAAGTTTGAAATGTAACTCCAGCTGCACAGGAAAGATTCATTTTAAGAAAAAAGAAGACTGGTTCCTGATATGGTACGTTCCTCCTGCTGGATTTCTGTTGATTGCTCCTGGCTTCATAGGCCTGCTCCAAAAACAAATGTGTGAGCCCAAGACTACTATGGCATGCATCAGTTATAAGGGAGTAAGTTTAACAAGGAGTAAGTTTTAAGAAGGAAAAAGCCTTCCTTTTTCTTTCCCTTACTCTCATACCAGGTAGCTTGTGAAGAGAGCACTTCAAAACTACATACATGGACAGGGGTCTGTACCAGACTGAGCCATTTGTTGTCATGTGGACCAACTGCTAAACAATGTAGCAACAACAGCTGCAGAGCATGAGCCAATGGATTTATCAGATTTTCCAGTGTTTTCCCCCACTGGACAATTGTAACCAGGTGTGATCTCTTGGATTACTTAAAGCCCTGAGGATGTTGAACTTACTATAGGAGACAAAGACCAAATGAGTAAAGTAAGAAAATTATATAGTAAACCAAATGGCAGCCTAGGATCAAAATATTCTAGACATTAAAAAACCATTCCACAGTGTAATGAAGGACATATTTGATGACTAATAGATTGAAAAGGGAAATAAGGGCTGGGAATGTGGCTCAAGTGGTAGCGCGCTCGCCTGGCATGCGTGAGGCCCGGGTTCGATCCTCAGCACCACATACAAACAAAGATGTTGTTTCCGCTGAGAACTAAGAAATAAATATTAAAAATTCTCTCTCTCTCTCTCTCTCTCTCTCTCTCTCTCTCTCTCTCTCTCTCTCTCTCCTCTCTCACTCTCTCTAAAAAAAAAGGATGTGTATAAAGAGAAAAATAAATAATGCATCAATTAATCTAATATATAATTAAATATATTAAATATATGTTTATACCTATAATAATCTTACTTCATGCTGCAAAGGTGATTGTCTGTAGCAAATATTTAGTTACATAGTTAAATTTTTCAACAATAATTATTGACTCTATTGGAAGGAATACATGCTAATTATTTTTTAATTTTAAAGAGAATTCTCTCAGCCACACACTATGGAATATACTTATAATCCCAGCCATTCAGGAGGCTAAGACAGGAGAATTGCAAATTCCATGCCAGCCTCAGTAATCCTCAGCAACCTAGCAAGAACCTTTCTCAAAAAGTAAAAAAGACTGGAGATATAGCTCAGTAGTAATGCCCCTCTGAGTTCAATCCCCAGTACCAAAAAATAAGTAAAATAATAATAATAATAATAATTTTAAAAGAATCTCTCATCCCAGAAAAAAAAAATTCAAAAAGGAAGAATTTTCTTTCCAAGGATGAGAAACCTTTATAGGTATGTATATGTGAGTGGGTTAGTTAACTCAGCTCTGGGTCATTGATCTTTTGCAGGGGAAGTGATGATTTTTAATGGAAGTTTATGAATTTCTGTTATTTTGTAAAAGTTACCAATTATGATATAGTTTATCTAGTAATTAACAAAACAAGTTTATATTTTCTTTATTACCTAAACCTTTCTTGTTCCTGTCACCTTATATGATAATTCAATGTGTCAAGTTTGGAGTTGTTTTTTTTTTTAAGAGAGAGAGAGAGAGAGAATTTTTTAATATTTATTTTTCAGTTTTCGGTGGACACAACATCTTTATTTTATGTGGTGCTAAGGATTGAACCCAGCGCCCCATGCATGCCAGGTGAGCACGTTACCACTTGAGCCACATCCCCAGCCCCAAGTTTGGAGATTTTTTTTTAATTCATTTTTTAATTGTAGATTGACACAATACCTTTATTTATTTATTTTTATGTGGTGCTGAGGATTGAACCCAGGGCCCCACATGTGTTAGGCAAGCACTCTACTGCTGACAACCCCAGCCCCAAGTTTGGAGTTTTGTTGATACATGAAGCTACCAGATAGTTACTCACCCTCTGATCACAGTGGGAAGAATAAAAAAGTAAAAATAGAATGTAATTGTCTTCTCATGTTGATGCAGACATCAAAAAGATCAGGAAAAAAAGGGATTAGTAGATATGATTTGGAGCTATATAAAAATTAAAATAATATTTCCCTTCCCATAATAAAAGTTACACTTTTTTCTGCAAGTTGCAAGAAATAAATTTCTCTGGTAACCCTATGTAAATCTCATTTCAAAGAGCTAAAGTTCTTTTGTACATATTTATTCCTCAAAGAAATGTCTAAAGTGTTGGATTTGCTTTGTATATGGAGTACAGAGGGTAGGGGGGAGTAGTGGTTATTTCATTTGGTTCTGTGGAGCATGGAGCATAAGAAGAGAGCAGTGGAGGGCATGGGAGAAAGCCTCATCCATCTGCCTCCTCTCTTTTTCTTCATAGATGCAAATATACCACCTACCTATGAGCTCTAAATATTAGAGATGAAGGTTGAAAGACTATATAAAATTATCTCTGAAATATCTACTTGATAGCCTAGGACTCATATATAAGGTATTAAATACTGCTACTGAAACTACACAATTCATCTGTTAGAACCAAATTTAAAGATCAGTCAGGATTCATCTGGGCCTCAGTTTCCTTATTGGTAAAATGAACATAATTTAGTCAATGTATGAATAAAATAGTGCCTAGCACATAATGCTCATCTCATAGTAGCTATTATTGTTGTCTTTGTCATTGCTGTTGTTATGTGGTTCCTGGGCATTTTGTTAGATATGATTTTAAAAAAAAGGTAAGGTCATGGAAAAGAAAGGAAAAATTAGATAATACTTTGGGAATTAACCAAATGAGGATAAATTTCACATTCTATCTGAAAAGTTTACTTGAAATTAACATTTTCAAAGAGGAAAGATGACATATCATCTACCCTGGTTTATTTCTAAAGTCAGGACATATTCTTGCACCATCCTCTCGATTGACATCTCTTCTGAGCCCCAGAAAAAAACACTCCTAACTATTTAGGACTCCAGACTAGGCTCCTGGCTGAGGCAGGAGGATTGCAAGTTCAGAGCCAGCCTCAGCAACTTAACAAGGCTCTAAATAACTCAGCGAGACCCTATCTCTAATAAAGTATAAAGAAGCGGGGTGCTGGGGATGTAGTTCAGTGGCTAAATGCCCTTGGGTTCGATCCCTAGTACAAAAAAAAAAAAAATAGACTCCTATGGAGGTAGAGGCCAGGCTCAAAATCCCAAGAGCTAGAGAAGCAATTTTATTCATTAAGGGGACTTCCAGGGTGAGGGGTGGGGCGGGCAGGGTCATATCAATAATATGATATTATTATGGTAGAGGAAACAGCATGAGCTGAATATTGACAGTTAAATTGGTGTTCATCAATTGGATGAAAGGCTGTGGAGGGGGGAATGATTGGAGTGGTATTCAGGGACCCATAGTTGTGTGAACAAAAGCAGAGCATCATGAAAGAGAGTCAGACTTTAAATTTTTTTTTAATATATATTGTGGCACAAAGCCCTTGGTTCAATTCCCAGCACCACCAATCTACATGTTTTGTGTTTCTTGAACCTGGGATGCAAGGGAGGGATGACAAAGAAAAATCAACCCCAGAAAAAGGATAAGATATTCTAAGGTCATTCCAACCATGATCAGAAATGTGGGTTTTGCTTTCATAGTCATTCAGAAATTATGGCTGAATACTCAGGAGAGGGAAACTAGAAGACTATGACAAGGGACCAGGTGAGTAATGATAAAGGCTGAAACTGAGAAGTATTAGTGAGGATTGAATAGAAGGTATCAATAGAAGAGAATGTAAGAATCTATACTTGGAAGTAGTGAATATAAAATAATAATAAACACACATGATCTTCCCATAAAGGATTTTATTCATATGATATGTATTACAAAATCATTTAAAATGTGAAGCTATTGTTGATTACACATTTAGCTATATGCTTTATTGAAAATAACATGATTACATGATTACATGAAATTGGGGCTTTCCCAAAAAATAGTGTGAGAGGGTTCTTCTGTCTATAGCCCTGGAACTTCACAGAGGTGTTAAAACTCCCAAGTTTAATTCTACCTCACAGGTAAGCATTGATCTAGGAAGGTCTGAGGTAACCTTGTATAATATGGGTGCAGAATGAAATCTTGAACTTGTAAAATTAGAATTTATATTCTCATCTAAGTAGAGTTGAGGTATTCCTCTAACTTAGGAGTTCTAATAGTACTGAGTAGGAGAGCTGTGAACCAGTGATTAGTTTAAAAGAGTCCACAGAATCCCATAGATTCTGGAGCAAACAGTAAACATAGATATAGTTTAAAATTACCCACCAGGATCTGTATTCTGAAAGCCACAATGCACAGCCCTACCTGTCAGGTCCCTTGCCTCACCAAACTTGTCATTTGCTGGGTCTCTTTTCCCCTTTCCAGGGGGAGGAGGTAATCAAATATTCATTCTGCTATAACCTTTTCTTATGCCAGTTTAGAGTTTATTACAAGTCAAAGAATCCACCCAGATATTTTGGGAAGCAACCTAGAACCAAAACATCAATAATAAAAATCAAGTCAACATTCTATATATCAAAGCACCACATTTAAAAGGTCAGAGATGTAAAAAGTGACCTTTACGTTTTATAACAATACACAGTGTTTATAGTTTTCAAAAAATTATCAGAAAAAATATAAGCCTTTAAACAATGCATAGAAAGTTTTTAAAAAGTACTTATTCAGAGTTTAGTGAACACTCAAATATGTGTCAATTGCAATTGTTTTATTATTCATTTTATTTTCTGTAACTGTAAAAATAAGCCAAAATGCAGAAGTGTGATTTAATCTATATTCCTAGCCTTGCTTGATATGTAGCTACGTCTTAAGTGTAAAGCTATGCTCACGTGAAATGTAAAAGGAATAGAACTTGTAATTTTTAAAAGTAGAAAATATATGCCTAGTGCCTGAATAATCCAGTACTAATCCATTATATTATTATATTGGAATAGTATATTCAATTTACTGCTTATCTCTGTTACAATGTTGCCTGGTAAATAATGCAACAATGTAAACCTGTTCCTGGTTCAAGAGGAAAAATCTTGATAAAAATGGACATAAAATCTCACTAAGAAATGCCAGCATTTTCAATGAGAAATATGAACCCAAATCATTAATTACAATTTAGGATTAATTATAATTTGAGATAAATCCCCAATTACTTCTGGGTAATGGATCTGTCTCACTAATGACAGTCTTGAACCAATATACCAAAAAAACAATGGACAATTCCTGAAAGTCACTAAAGGATAAAATCTAGTTACACTTTGTTTCCTGTTTTAGAAGAATGAGTAAAGATTAGATAAGGGGGAGGGACTTCTATTGCTAAAGCCATTTAAAGATAATTCTGATGGGCCTCAGGACAATTAGCCATATTGATTGCATGCATTCCACTCTCATTTTTAAGACACAAAGGTGTCCATTTCTCTAAGAGAACTGCTTTTTCGGCAAGACACACTCTCTCTCTTGCCTTGGAGCCAAGTAATTGGAACCCTAAACACACTGCGGAGCTTCTGTTGGAACCGGTTTCCAACAAAACAATACAAAAAGGGATTAACGCAGCTGTTGGTGAATCCCAGGAGGATGGCAAAAGGAAGTGCCAGGTCAATGACTGCTATAACTTCACAGCTATTAATGACACCCATCCAGGCCAGAGCATCCAGGAAGGTCAGAACATGGAAGGGAAGCCAGCAAATGATGAACGCCAGGACAACAGCAGCTGCCATCTTCAGGACTTGGTCACGGGTTATTCTGTTCTTCCCATAGCTGTTGGTCTTCAGTAAGTGTTTCCTGATTCCAAAGTAACATGTTGCTATAAATATTAAAGGGATAATAAAACCAAGGATGTTTTTCATTAAGGCGATCCCAGCTGACCACTGGGCATAATTCTCAGGTGGGAAAGCCATAACACAAGCATTCACCCCTAGGTACTCAATGGTTCTGACATCTCGGAAATAAAATGTTGGCAATGAGGACAGACAGGCCATACACCAAACCAGAGGAACTATGTAAGATGCCTGCCAGGGATTTCTTCTTTGAGACAGAAAGGGGTAAATAACTGATTGGTACCTATCAACACTCATGCAGGTAATAAAAAAAATGCTGGCAAACATATTCAGAGTCAGAAAAGAACCAAAAACCTTGCACATCACAGGTCCAAAAAGCCAGTCATATCTGTAAGAATAATAGCTTGCCCAGAGAGGAAGAGTAGCCAAAAGAAGTAAGTCAGCCACAGCCAGGTTGAAGATGTAAATGCTAGAAACCTTTTTAGGACCTTTTTGACAACAGAACAGTGTAACCACAACAGTATTAACAAAAAATCCAATCACAAAAATAATGTAATACAGAATGGGAATTGCATCTAAATGCTTATCTGATGATTTATGTGAGCAGTTAAAGGTGGACTCATTGTTGCCAGATATGTTGGCAAGTTCCAGACTGCTGGTAAGGTTTTTGCTGATGGAGGCAAGAGTGAAGTTGTCCTTCATATTGAAATGTCAGCAACTTCTAATTCGTACGCTTTCTGTGGGGGAGAAAAAGGAAGATGTTAGAACACATACAAAGCTTAAGGTATATTTGAGTTCGTTAGCATTTTGTGTTTGATTTTTTTAAAAAAGCAAAAACAAGTAAGTGATTCTAGAAAACACTATGAAATAGGATCATGCCTGTGAAATAAGAATGTATTTTACCTCTTGAGGAAGAAAACAATTTTCTCAGTAGTAGCAAGAAGTAAAACATTCAGCTTCAGGAACTGAAAATTCTGAAAAAAAAAAAACTACCTTTTGCACCTCTTTTCTATCATATTTTTAGAGTTTTAAAGAAAATAGTATTTCAAAAGTTTAGTTGAGATAGAAAATGTATGTACCAAACAGGAAGAAACCCAAAATAAGAAAAATTAATACTTTAAAACACTTGATCATTTATCCCAGTCTGTATACTTTCTAGAAATCACCCTGCTATTTCATAGAGAAATGCTTTATTCAAGTAATTATATACAAAGCATTATAGCTGTGGAAAGTAAAAGTAGCCATAAGCTATGGAAAAAAATAAGTAAGTGTACAAATGACAGAAACAATATGCAAAAGGAACATTAGAATAGGGGGACTGTGGTGGGCTTTTACTAATTTAAAATAATCTCTTTAGTTCTACTTTTCCATTATTTTCACAATTATAATTATGAATAAGTTATGACATATATGCATATTTCTAAAAGCCTTCTGAGTTTAATAGAGAAAATTAGATTTAGATATAGATATTAAAGTTTTGTCTGTTTAATAGAAAAAAATTCAGTTTAATTAGGAAAAGAAAAAGAAAACAAAAGAGAGAAACTTGTTTCAGGGTCAAACAGAAATAGTTTTGATTGCTTAATGAAATAAGAAATGAAAATCAATGATTAATCATGATATAGTCTTATCATTTTTCTTTTGCTATCTTTTCAGTTGAATATAACTAAATGGTCACTATTCTCAAATGTTATAATCAGTGTTCAGGTTTTTGAGACATTATTGTTTGGGGTTTTTTACTAGCAACATTATTTTGAAACAAACAAAAATTAGCTAAAGATAAACACACTAAGGAAAAGACAATTACTTTATATAGTTTTAAAATAAATACAAATAAACTACTCAGTTAAAAATATAATCACCAAAGTACCTCCTAATAAATAATAAACTCTCATTTTTTATCTAAAGCTCATTTCTTTATATGACTTTACAAATTAACATGAAAGAATGAAAAAATAAATCCCACTGACGACTTACTGGTTGCTTGAGTTTAAAGCAGTTATCATAAATCAGCTTTTCTGGTTCCTAAATGCACTCCTGTAAGAGAAACAGCAGTTAAATAATTTAGGAATTTTGCAAAATACAGTGTTAAAACACAGGGAAAGGGAAAGTTCATCCATAAAAAATATTTTCATTTAATGTATATTCTACTTTCCAAGTAAAGTATATATAAATTGTTCAAACTTACCTTAAAAATTCAGGCTGAAGAATGCTTTGAATTCTGAGCTTATTCGGTCTCTTAGACTCTGGGATGTAATAGCACCAGATCTCTGGTTTCCTTCTTATATGTTCGGTCTGTCCACTGGGGAGCCTTCAACCTACATAATTCTAGGGCTGACTTATGAACACTTGCCAGCTTTCCAGAGGGGTTTTTTTTTTTTTTTTTGGCTGCAAAACATTAATCTGAAATTCTCACTGTCTCCAATCATAACAGCTCATTCAAATAAATCTCAAACAAAAAAAAATGAAGTTTCCACAAATGTGTTAGAGAATTTTGAAGTCAGTGGCTTGCTTTTAAAGAAGAATATAATTACTTGCAGAATTTTCTCTTTCTTTTTCTCTGATTATGACATTCTCAAGCAAGTTAAGGACTAGAGACCAGAGAATTTATGCTACTAGCAGAGTCTTTGTTCACAAATATCCTTCACAAACTTCAGTACTTTTAAAAATTTATACATTTATTAAAGAATGGTAGCAACATCACTTGAAGTCAAACAACTTCTAAAAATTTCTCCCTTGCTTTAAACATTTTCTGGCTGGCTCATTGCTGGAGGATTGGAGATAAGAAGGATATAATTTTTATGTGATGGAAAAGAGGTATTAACCTTTAGTACCTCCTTTCATTGGACTCTGTCATATTTGTGGCTCAAATACCAAGGACAGAAGGTAAAGAATGAATAGGCAGCTATTACAGCCTGGATCACTATTGTTCTTGTTGCTGTTTTTAGTCCTTGTGGTGGTGGGGTGATCAACTTTATATAACCAGTCTTGTAGAAGCAAGAATGATAAAATGAAGAAAGACAAGAAGAGGTGATGCTAATGATAATACTAGATGATAATAAATGCTATGTGACAAACAATGCATTTTATGCTTAATAGTTTAATATAGAGGCACACTGGTAAGTACATGGCCTCCAGAATCCAACTACCTGGCTTCACAGGCTCAACTCTACCACTTCTTAACTCTATTACCATGACCAAGTTACTTTCCTTCTTCATGTCTCAGTTTTTCTCACCTGAGAAATGGGGATAATATTAATTACCTACATCAGAGAGTTACAAAGATTAAATGAGTTAAAGTGTTTATAGTGTTTAGAATTATACCTAGCACATGATAGACTCTATTATAAGCTTTCTACTACCACAGCTTTACAAATCAAGAAACTAAGACGCACAGAGTTTAAATGAATTTTCTCAGGTCACATAGCTATTAAATAAGGATACTTGAATTTCAAATGAAGCTAACTAGTGTCAGAGTTCCTGCTTTTAACTTCTATACTACAGAAGGAAGCACTATCTGGTCCTTTAATCTTATCTTTGGTCTTGTCAGAAGAAAACATGCAGCATTTTCAGAATATCACTACTGACCATTCTTAAGCTATCACAACAGCACCAAAGAAGGGAAAAGGAGGTTGCATTTTTCTTAATGTTTTTAGGAAAATGGCAACCCCAGAAAGGAGAAATGTGTAAGCAGATAGCTTTCTATAGTTAGTACAGATAACCAGAGAACCCAAGACAATTAAACAGACAAAAGGATTCCAATTATTACTACAGATCATTTTTTCAGATGAGCAATAAGAGTGCACTTATTCAGGTTGCAGGCTGCAGAAAGAGAAGAGGGCATCTTTTCCATTAGTAGTAAGCACCTAAGCAAGTTGTTCAGTGAAAGAACAAGGAAGGAAAAAAGACTATAGGTGACAGAGGACAAAATTACAAATGACAGAGACAAAGCACATGGCTATTGACATTTGTTTCTCCATTGATATTAAAGTCAATCCTACAGTAAACAAGCAGTAAGAAAAGGTTACCATTGTCTGAAAAATACAGTAAGATTCAAAGGCTTGCTCAACACCATTATAGCATTTTTTTCAGTACACTGAATTTGCACAATGACAGAATGCATCTAATATACATATGCACCATTCTATTAAATCTCAAAATATTTGTTTCTTATGCTCTGGACAAATTCAGGTTGAAACTGTGTCCAAATGATGAAAAACTGATGTTTGGGAAACAAAAGAGCGGGCACATATGTTTATCGGCAGGAAAGTTCAAATGGGAACTGGTTTCACTCTTTGTTTAAGCCTGGTTTCTCCCTCCATTTCAAATGTTTGTTTTTGCGACATACAAGGGAATTTTCCAGGCCAGAGTCTCCTGAGTGGTCACAATGGGTCAGATTCCCACCCTGCTCTATTTCTAGCCCCCTTTCATGTCCCTTGCAAAGAAACAGTCAGGAGGTGAGCTATAAACTTTGAGAACAAACTGCAGGCTCGCCTCCAGGAGACCTAGCCTTGAACACTCCCCAGGAGCAGGGGACCTTGTCTAGAGCTTTTGTCCTTCATTACAGTAACTTCTGACGTAAATAAAGTTTAAAGAGGCACACATTTCCCAGAAGATTAAAAAGACATTTACTTTGTTTCTTCATAATTTTTGGAGTAAAAATTTTCATAAGCAGAAGAAAAAATTTTGTAACTGCAGGGAATTAAGAAAAGAAGACAGAAAAGAATAGCAATAATATTCACACCACTCAAAGCAAGAAATACAGCATATTATTGATTCAGCAAAGAACACCCAGTTAAGCCAACAATGTAAATACACTTGAGATTCAAATAAATGTCAGTCATGGGAAGCAATACAACACACACACACACACACACACACACACACACACACACACACAAATCATTCTCCTGGGGACAGTGGTAATTTTTTGTTGTTGTTGTTGGAAGACTGACTTAAAAGTTTTGGGTCATTTGAATAAATTTTGCAGCTCTTCAGAACAAGTGCAGCTGGGCTAACAGAATTAAACAATGCTAAATCACATTAAATTATTTTTTTCTAATGAATACCTATTGTTTCTTGTGCAATTCTCATCTGCTGAAAGGATACAAGATTCATAAGAAAAATTTATATCCTTCCCACACACAGATGAGGCTTCAAAGGAACAAGGAAAGATAAATGCAAAATTCTGCCCAAACATACTCTGGTTATAGGGAGTAAGGTTTAGAGATACAGATCATGGAATGATTGAATATATATAGTCTTTACTTTTTAGTCTGTTTTTTAGAGTTATTTTAATTTTCCTCATCCCAGGCACCTCTCTGAGTTCCTATCCAGGCTGATATCATTTTCACTTCTCACAAATTCAACACACACATCATTCACACATATACCCACAAACATACATACTTCACACCAATCGTCTTTTGATTTACTTATCCATAGGTAAGCCTTATTTAATTGGAAAAAAAAGGTGGTTAAGAAATTTTGCATTTTCAGTAAGTCTTAGCAGATTGCATTTGTGCCTCTCTGGTTTCTAATACAATAAGAACAGGAATGTCAGGATAAAAGCAAAGGAAAAATGTAAGGTCTGCTATTTAGAACTAGAGATCAGAATGACCATTTTATAGGAAAAAAGACTAAAAACCCATTGAAAGGCCAATGTAAGTGATTATTTGCAACAAATTGTCCATCTAGGCATCACATAAAGAGTGACTGAGAGAGCTATTAAATCAGTTAACAAAGTTAAATCCAGTAGTCAGATAAATGAAATGTCTGAGTCAGTACATTCCTGAGACCAGTTGCTTCCAGCTGAATCTAGTTCTAAGAAAAGAAGAGGAAGGAAGAGTTCCAATTCTTCTTTTCCCCAAAGACACCTACAATTCTGAGCATCCTGTTCAGATGAGGATTTCACAGAAGGCACCCTAGTTGTATCAAATACATCTCAAATGCTATATAACTCCACTGGTGGAAAGATATTTTTTTAAATTAAAAACTTTGTATATTATTTGCTTACATTCAAAATATTGATTAACTGATTCATCATTTCCCCTCACTGGTATGACTAAATTGGTTGGCTTAACTAAATTATCCAAAATGGCCAATTGATTAAATTGGCCTAGTAAACAAACGACTTATTTTGGCAATATTTAAACACCATTGTTATTCTGGCAATATTCAAACACCATTGCTAGGTGGTGGGGATGTTTTGGGAAGATTTGTCAGGTTGGATCTCTCGAAGGGTACTGGGTCAACAAACAATTATGTCCAGCATTTGATCCTTAGACTTGAGGCACAGAAACTTTCTCTTGGCTTATACCAACCAAGTTCAACACAAAACTGATATGCTAACATATTGGCTAATTTATTATTTTATGATAGAGATATATCACTTCTCAAAGACCACAAACCTTGCACTCTTTATCTGATGTGCATTCTCTATCTCCTTCCCAATATTAAGAAACATGGGAAATATGGCTTGGTGACTATGTAATCAGAACAGGAAGGCTGGTAACTGGGAGTATATTTCACTTCAGCTCTGAGAAATTTCATATCAGATGTTGTAATTCTAGAAGCCAGATTAATAAGCATCTAAGCTGGGGCTGGGGTTGTGGATCAGTGGTAAAGTACTCACCTAGTACATGCAAGGTCCTGAGTTCAATCCTCAGCACCACATAAAATTAAATAAACTAAAGGTATTGTGTCCAATGACAACTAAAAAATAAATATTAAAAAATAAGCACCTAAGCCATTCTCTTCACCAATTTTGCCTCCTTGAACCCTGTTTTTGGGTGGGGATAACTGTCCCAATCTATTCATACATTCTTTTAGATATTACTATTACTGATGAAGCCTGTAGTCAAGTTCCTGTTTTAGGCAGGCAAGAAGTCATTCAGACTCTGCTTTGATTAATTAGACAAATTCTCAGAGTTCGAGATCAGGAGATCAGGAAAGTGGCAAAATAAACCTCTCTAAAACTGGTCATCAATTCAGAGGAAATATTCAGAGCAAATGGTTGCTTGGCTTTGTTTAAGGTCATTTACCCCACCCACCCACCTCCCCTTTAAGTTTTTTTTTTTCTAAGAGAGAGAAAGAGAGAATTTTTTAATATTTATTTTTCAGTTTTAGGTGAACACAACATCTTTATCTTATTTGTATGTGGTGCTGAGGATCGAACCCAGCGCCCCGCGCATGCCAGGCAAGCACGCTACTGCTTGAGCCACATCCCCAGCCCCAAAGCTCTTAAAAGGATACAAAAGCAATAAAGAATTGTAAAGCTTTGGATACATTTACTTTTTGAGGTACAAAACGACTTATAATTAGAAGATAAAGCAAGGACTGGGGTTGTTGCTCAGTGGTACAGCACTTACCTAGCATGTGTGAGGCTCTGGATTCCATTCTCAGCACCACGTAAAAATAAATAATAAAGACATTGTGTCCATCTACAACTAAAAAAATACTTTTAAAAAGAAGATAAGGTAATATAATAGGAGGTTAGGGTGAAGTTCTGGGTAGATCCAAGGAAATGAGAAAAGGAGGTTTGTCATTAGGAATTCTGAGACTGATTGAGCTTTTAGAAATTTATCCTACAGATAAATTTAAAATGTACAGTACATTAGGTTTTCGTATATTCACAAAGCTGTGCAATTCATGGTTTTCAATAAAGTTTTGCAATTGAAAGCAGAATTTTTAGTGTTTTTATTAGTGCATTATAGTTGCATATTTAATCACAACCATACATGAATGGAATGTAATTTGCACCATTTTAGTCCCCAGTACTTCTTCTTTTTCTCCCCCTTCCCTCTCTCAGTCCCCTTCCTTTACTCTATGATTCTTCCTTCTATTTATTTATTGTTTTTTAATTGGTGCCTGAAAGCACAATTTTTATTACAAATAAGTTGCAATGGATCTACAAATAAAACAGCTTGTTTGTATACCTAGAAATTGATAGTATTCTTTACAATTATTTTGCTGTTTATTCTTTCAGTATCATTGTCTTTATTTTATATTAGCCACATGATTGAAATTGTTCTTCTTTTAATTATATTGTAAATCAAGAAATAATTCTCATACCATGAAATTCACCCTTTTAAAATGTACAGTACATTGGGTTTTAGTATATTCACAAAGCTGTGCAATATCACACTGCATAACTCAAAAACATTTTCATCACCTGTAAAAGAAACTTGACATCTATTAACAGTTGCTCTTCATCCCCCCTTTCTCCAGCCTCTATTTTCATTTTGTTTTGTGTTTTTTGTTCTTGTGAACATAAACATTGCTTTATATCTTAAAAATGAGTTGTTACCTGGAACTTCCAAAGATAATGTGTGGAAAAAAACAGAACAGACCAATATAATTAAATGAACTTTAAGAATAGCATGGCATTACTATTTTTGTTATATTTAATTGTTTTCACAGGCATGGTTCTGTGGACTACAGATTGCAGTAAATTGAACACTCATTTGATGAACATGTAGACTATTAACCTAGCCTACTTTCCTCCTAACCCTATATATTCCTGATGAATTATTTATATTAAACTCCCAGAAATATAGTTTCTTTGGCATTAATGCAAAAAATAAGTATCATGTAAATAGCTTCTAGAGTTGATTCCTTTATGTAAACAGAAGGCCACCTTTCATTTCCCTAGACATGGAGTGCCTACAGGGTTATTAGGAAGGTACTGACACATAAAAATGTGAATTATAAAGGAAATGATTAAGAGTGTGAAGAGAGATCCTACATAATGGGAGAAAACCTTTGCCACCTGCTCCTCAAAAGAATTAAACAGACATTTCTCAAAAGAAGAAACACGAATGACCAACAAATACATGAAAAAACATTCAACATCTCTAGTAATCAGGGAAATACAAGTAAAAACTACACTGATCTCAGCTCAGCACAGTGGTGCACGCTTATAATCCTAGTAGCTTGGGAGGCTGAAGCAGGAGGATTGTGAGTTCAAAGCCAGCCTCAGCAAAAGTGAGGCACTAAGCAACTCACTGAAACCCTGTCTCTAAATATAATACAAAAACAGATCCAGGGATGTGGCTCAGTGGTTGAGTGCTCCTAATACCCCCTCCCAAAAAAAAATACACTGATTTCATCTCACTCCAGACAGGATGGCAATTATCAAAAATACAAATAATAATAAGTACTGGTGATTGTGTGGGGAAAGGGCACACTCATACATTGTTGGTGGGACTGCAAATTAGTACATCTACTCTGGAAAGCAGTATGAATATGCCTCAAAAAACTCAGAATAGAACCACCATATTTCCCAGCTATCTCACTCCTTGGTATTTATCCAAAAGAACTAAAATCATCATTCTATAGTGATACAGCCATATCATTGTTTATAGTAGCACAATTCACAATAGCCAATTTATGGAACCAATCCAGATGCCTATCAGTAGATGAATAAATTAAGAAAATGTGATATGTATACACAATGGAATTTTACTCAGCCATAAATAAAAATGGAAATTATGGCATTTGCCAGTAAATGAACAGAATTGGAGAACATCATGCTAAGTGAAATAAGCCACACTCACAAAAATCAGAGGTCAAAAGATTTCTCTCATATGTGGAAGCTAGAGAGAAATAAGAGGGAAAGGAGGGTTGGGTATCATAAAGATATAGGGAAGGTAAGTGGAGTAGAAGAAAGGGATCAAGAGGGAGGGATGGGAAAGGGGAGGAAATACAGAATTGCTTTAACAAAATAATTCTATATGCATATATATGTAGAAAGCACCAGTCAAAACTAAATAAATAAATGAGCAAAAGTAAGATGAGTACAGAAAGAATGGGGGGGGGCAAGGGGGAGAAATAGAAAGTAAGTGGGAAAATAAGTACTGAAACAGAATAAAACAAATTGCACACATATATAGTTTTGTCAAAATGAACCCAACTACGCTATATAACTATAATGTTCTAATAAAAAATAAATGATTAAAAATGTGAGTTTTTATAAAAGAGGGTACCAAGCACTCTGCTGGGCACTCAATACATTTTTTGAATATTTTGCAACTATCTTGAAAGATGTTTATCATCTCTATCATATATGAGGAGAAATGAGAACACTGGAACAGAGAGTTAAACAACTTGCCCAATGTCAACCAACCAGTAAACTATAAAAGTGAACCTCAAACCCCACATAAATAAATAAATGAGTTGCAGTAAATTGAACACTCATTTGGTGAACATGTAGATGAACATATTTCCACCACACCATCCTAGTATATATGAAGCACAAGAGGAATTAATTTCTCCAATACCAGAGGGACTTCTAGGCATTCTGGGTTTCTCTGGGTAAAAGTCTATAAAAAAGTGTTTTAAGAGATTAGCATATTATCTCAACAAGTGAGAGTAATTTGTAAGTATAATATACTGTGAGTCAATCTCAAAAGTAAAATGCTGTTGTTAAGGAATATTTTTCTTTACTCACTCTTAATTCAAAAGTAAATGGCCATGGGCTGGGGATGTGGCTCAAGCGGTAGCGCGCTCGACTGGCATGCGTGCGGCCCGGGTTCGATCCTCAAGCACCACATACCAACAAAGATGTTGTGTCCGCCGAGAACTAAGAAATAAATATTAAAAATTCTCTCTCTCTCTCCTCTCTCTCCTCTCTCACTCTCTCTTTAAAAAAAAAAAAAAGTAAATGGCCATAGCTAAGATGAAGTCAATAAAGTAAAATGAGCTTGAATTATAGGAGTGTAAGTATTTGTTTACATAATTTAACTCATTGTACAAATCTCTTTGGAGTACTTAGATAGTCTTAAAGAAAGCTAAAATTGTAAAAACACATAAGAGAAAGATGCATAAATAACTTGACCTATACTTTCAAAATACATTTATCATTTTGAGAAGAATGTGTATTTCTAAAAATTTGTTTTTCCTATTGATATTTTTTTTTCAGGGCTGGGAATCAAACCCAGGACCTAGCACACACTAGGCAAGTGCTCTAGGCTAGCTAAAACCCAAGCCCTCCCTTGTCAAATACTCTAAGTTCCAGACACTTCTATGGAATAGAAGTGAATAATAGTGTCAACTAGAAATGTGGACTCGATTAAGTATCCAGTTATCCAACTTAATAATACTTTCCCACTGTGCAAGACAGCATACATGAGGCAGGAAGGACAGTAGAGACAGATTAGAAGATACAAGTTTGTCACTTCAGTTGTTAAAAAGTAAATCTGAAAATAATTCATTGATTTGGACCAGTTAATGAGGTTTAAATATGGGAACTAGAAAATAAAATGGTCCTCCTCTTTCTGGGAAACATCCTTTATTGAAAGGCATGTGCAGCTTTGAGTAGGAAGCACATTGAGAGTGAAGAAATGAAACAATTAGCCTCTTCATCAGCTAATTGAAGAAAATATGGTCATTACTGGAAAGCTGGTTTCAACATTTTATAATATTAGTCTTCTGTGTGCCTACGTAGGAAGTTCATTTCGACATTATCCACACCATCTTTATAGCCTGACCTTTATTCAAGAATTGATTCTTTCAGCAATCATATTCTGAAGGCCTACTATGCACCAAATTCTGAACCAGGTACTGGAAATATAGAGATAATTTTAAAATGCCTTAATCTCTAGGAGCTTACATTCTAATTTGTTTCATAGAATAAACTTTTCAAAACAATTTCTCTCCCTTTTTGGCTTTGTGATATGAGAAAGTCTCAGGAGAATTGAGATAAGGAGATAAATGAGGAGGAAAGAAAATTGAGGTTCACCAGTCCTCTGCAGTGTTTTCTACTCAGAGAGAAGAATGAAAGAAGATCCTTTCGAATCTACAGTAGACTGGTGAGACTTGTGCCATTTTGTCACTGGGAGAGTCTTATCCCCCTGTTTTCCTCTCCCCCTCGCCCTTCTTGTGACCTTTTCATTCCCTCTTCTGATTTTTTTCTTTTAGCAATCCATCTTTGTATTTTGTCCTTGTTGCCATTTTTGTAACTTGTGTGGGACAGACTGAAATAGCAAATGTATTTTTCCACATATTACACTTTCAAAGTGATATACATGCCAGGGTCATCATTGGTCTCAAGGCCCAGACAGTTTAAAAGATTAGATAAATAAGATGTGGATCATGTGGACAGAATCAGGTAATAATCTGGCTGGTTGTCATAGAGACCGATCTAGAAAGAAGAGTGTAATTGTGCTACAGGTTTACATGAACTTAGAGTATATTACTACTCTAAATGGACTTAGGGTTCCAAACACTTATAACTTTCTGCTTATAAATTTATAACAAAATGAATAAAGTAGTTTTAAAACATGTTACAACAATTTCATGATAAAAGATTGAATGCATCAATCTACTTTTACCCACTTTTAGTCATACAGCACAGTGATTAAAAACACAAGTCCTTAACATAAAAATAGACATGTAGACCAATGGAACAGAATAGGTAATCTGGAAACAAACCCACGTAACTACAGCCAACTGTTTTTCTATAAAGAAGCAAAGAACACACATTAGAGAAAGGACAATGTTTTCAATGCATGGTACTGGGAAAACTGGAAGTCCATGTGTAGAAGAATGACCTATCTCTCACCAGTTGCAACAATCAACTGAAAATAAAGATCTAAAGGTACTATAAGAAAATATAGGGGAGAAACTTCAAGACATTGCTATAGGCAATGATTTTCTGGATATGATTTCAAAAGCAAAAATTAACAAATGGGATTACATCAAACTAAAAAGCTTCTGCACAGCAAAGGATCTAATCAACAGAATGAAGGAACAACCTATAGAACGGGAAAAATATTTGCAATCTATACATCTGACAAGGGGCTAATGTCCAGAATATATAAGGACTTCAAAGAACACAATAATTTCCACAAATGAAGCAAAACATGAGATACTTATACATACTTATATTTCTGTGTCTGGCTAATTTCATTTAACATGATAACTTTTAGTTTCAATCATTTTCTACAAATGACATAATTTAATTCTTAATGACTGAAAAATGCTCCATTGTGAAGGTATAATATTTTTTTATTCATTCATCTCCTTTTTTCTCTTTCCACATTTTTATTGGTGCATTATAGCTTTACATAATGAGAGGATTTTGTTTTTATATACTCATAAAAAAACAAAGTACATGTATAAAGGCATGAATTGGCATGAACATACTCTAAATATAAAGATATGAAAAATTGTACTCTATATGTATAATAAGAATTGTAATACATTCCACTGTCATGATTTTATTTTTAAAAAAATAAAATCAATAAAACAAAAAAACATAAAATAAAGAGGCAAGCCAGAGGATAAATCTAAAAAAAAAAAAAAAAAGGTAATTGTGAGGAACATGTGAAAATATGTTAATGTAGAGTGAACATACCAAGTATCAAATAAGTGGTAATACTTACGCACTTTGCTGCTATTGTTGCTGCTGTTGTGGTTCTTATTATGATGATATTTAAAAGTAAGAATGACAACTATCATTATTAAACATAATCATTTTGATTGATAATTTTCTAATACTGCCTAAGTTGTCATCTGATCAAGCTTTTTGGCTTCTAAACAAAGTTATTACCTAAAATGTGGACTAGTAAAAATCAATAAAGAATTTAGAATGAGATACAGAGTTTCCAGATAATACATAAATAAATAAATGTCATATCATTTATTATTCATAAGCACCCAGTGGCTACTCCTCTCTTAACATAATACAAGGTCCACACTTTATAGATACCCTCTTCCACCACTACCCTTACACCATCCCATACACGCACCAACACCACACCACTACTGAGACCTCATCTTTCACTTCTTTATTCTGGACTACTTCACTTCAATCACACTGGTATCCTCAGTATGCCTCCTATTCCCCAAGAACACTCTGCCCTCATGGCCTTTGCAAATACTATCCCTACCATGTGGAATACTCTTTCCTCAAAAAGCCACATGACCTATTCCCTCACTTCTTTTAGATCTCTATTCAAATATCATCTTATTAAAGAGGATTTCCCACCACTCCCTAACTAAAATACCACCAAAGTAGAATGGTGGTATTTTGTCTTTCATCATAGCCCTTATTACCACCTAACATAGTATATACACACATAAACATATGTATGTGTATAATCTATGTTTAATCTTTTTTATTTACTGACTCCTCTCATACAAGAAAGTAACTTTATTACAAGAATTTTGCCTCTTTGATTCATTGATATATGCTTGAGTCTTAGAGCTAAATCTGACAAAATAGAAGCTCAATAACTATTTGTGAATGAATGACTCTCATTTTTAAATTTTGTACTTTAAATTGTAAGTGTTTTTATTAATTTGAAACAAAGGACCAGATGAAAGATTCTCATTATCAGTTAACCTAAGTTTTTGACATTTCATTTGAAAATTTATCCCAAATATGGATATTTGACACTAATGTGAAGCTAAAGATTTTTTCCTATTTGTTTTCATTGTTATCATTGTTCCTGGATTCAAAATAATACCACCTGTTACGGCAAATATTTGTCATCATTGGGCTTTGATATATTAACATTTCAATCTATTTAAAGTCATGTAATGAAATGCAATCTGAAGTTCTCTTTGGCTAATAAATTCATCAGCTGTGTGGCACAGAGCTTTATTTGCACTATTCAAATTTTGAAATATTTTATACCAAGTACAGTATTAAAACTAGATTTTGATCATTTGACTATTAATAAAGAAATTTAAACCTTATGATTTGTTTGCCAAAATTCCTGATTGTTCATCCTAAGAAAAATTGCTTAATGTCTGTGCCCTAAGTCAGAATCTAACCAAATAATTCTAAGATAATAATTCTATTTCTGATGTTGAATGTAAAAGCCAAAGATTTCCATCAACTCACTCATTCATTTGCAAAACATTTCTTGGACATCTATTTTTATATGTTAGGCACTGTTCCAAGCTCTGGAGTGAGAAAAAAAATGTCCAAGGCCTCAAACCTTAGAAGAAAATCTAACTCTATTGAGAAAGATGAATACAAATATCAATGTCAAACATACATGCAAAGTATAAAAAGAACACTTTTTGAGCAAAGATTTCAGAGGGAAAATAATTTTTAGCAAGATTGTGACTGTTTGACATAAGGTATATCATGTAGTACAAAAGAAGAAGGAAATTTAATTGGAAGAATATAAAGGTGAAGAGGTATAAACTGAGGTGAACTTTTGAAAAAATGAGAGGGCATTTCAAAAATAGGCCTTGGACCGCTGTTACTCAAAGGGAGATCTGTTCATCAAATGTTTTGGAATACCCTTGCTTTTTATTTTTTTTTATTGGATGTTCACAACATTACAAAGCTCTTGACAAATCATATTTCATACATTAGAATCAAGTGGGTTATGAACTCCCATTTTCCTGGAAGTCAATGCCAGACTTTGAGATATGGCTCAAGGATTTACAGTGGAGCTTCTGATGTAATTCTTTTTTTTTTTAACCAGGGATCAAACCCAAGAGTGCTAGACCACTGAGTCACATACCCAGCCCCTTTTATTTTTTATTGAGAAACAAGATCCCACTAAATTGCTTACAGCTTCACTAAGTTGCTGAGGTTGGCTTTGAACTTGCAATTCTTATAGGTATGTGCCTCTGTGCCCAGCTGGGATGTAATTCTGATGCATACTAAATTTAAGAACCATTTGTGTGTCAGGAGTAGTAGTTAGAGGAAAAAAGAAAGGGAAGAAAATTAGATGGGAAAACATATTTTGAAGCATTATTAAAAGGGCCTTTATAATCCTCCTTTGGAGTTTGTATTTAGCCTACCAAACATGGGGAAGCTGTAGTCAGAAAATCATGTCAATTTGATCCCTTTATGAAATGATTAGGCAGCAATGCATAGGATGGGTGAATGTGAAAGAAATTAGAGCTATGCAAACCTGTTGGAATGAATCATACAAAAGTTCACATTCTATGCTGCTTGTCAACCTCAAATATGACTTGAAATTTGTCATAAAAGAAGAATTTGAAAACAAACTTATAGTCATGGCATATACAGAATTTGTTGTTTGGTTGGAAGGAAAGTTTGTGCATTTCCTTAAAACATACTATTGTCAGCAGGGCGTTGTGGTGCACACCTGTAATCCCAGTAGCTCCAGAGACTGAGATAAGAGGATTGTGAGTTCAAAGCCAGCCTCAGCAAAAGCAAGGTACTAAGCAACTCAGAGAGACCCTGTCTCTAAATAAAATATAAAATAGGGCTGGGGATATGGCTCAGTGGTCAAATGCCCTGAGTTCAATCCCTGGTACCCTCCCCCCAAAAAAACCCTATTGTCACTTCTAAAAATGTGTGACATTATCTCTATGTTATAATTGATTTTTTAAAAAAGCAGTGATTATCTGTGAAAATAAACTTATTTAAGTTTGCATGTAGATTTTTTTTTGCAAAACAATTGACTAGAAATAACTTCTAATTTACATTTTCAAGTAATGCCTCTTTAAAGCTAATCACATTAAAAGGTTCTCTCAAATTTCTTTACAGTTTTTCTGAATTCCCTTGGTAAAATATCACCAAGCTTAGCATATTTCTAATGAAATATTCTTTTATAACTACCGTCCATTCTTCCTGAATTTTTTGCTTTTAATGGTGCATTATAGTTATATCTAGTACTTGAATTCATTTTGATACTCATACATGCATGGAATATGATTTAACTCCATTTCCATTCCATTCCCTGCTTTCCTTCCCCTCCTTCCTCCCCCTATTCTTGTACTCTACTAGTCTACCTTCCACCCGTGTGTGTGTGTGTGTGTATGTGTGTGTGTGTGTATAGATATATATATATATATATATATATATATATATATATATATATATTATTTAATTGGTGCCTTATAGATATACATAAAGGTGAAAATCCCTGTAGAATATTTCTACATGCACATAGAATAATTTGTCAAATTCATTATGCATTTCCTCCCTTTTCCCATCCTTCTTTCCTGTCCCTCAATCTCCTTCTATTCCATTGATCTTCCCTCTGTCTTTATCATATCCAACCCTTTTAATTTTTTTTAGTTGTGGAGGGACACACAATATCTTTATTTATTTTGTTTGTGGTGCTGAGGATTGAACCAATGCCTCATACGTGGTAGGCAAGAGCTCCTGCCACTGAACTGAAGCCCTAGCCCTCATTGTTTAATATTAAAATTATATTCCTAGCTACTGAATTGACAGAAATTATGTTTGGTTTAATAATTGTTCAGATTGGATATGGTGGCACACACTTGTAATTCCCATGACTCTGGAGACTGAGGCAAAGGATAGCAGGTTCCAGGCCAAATCAGGCAATTTAAGACCCTGTCACAAAATGAAAATATATGGGGATATATCTCAGTGATAGAGCACCCCCAAGTTCAATCCCCAATTCCACGAAAGAAAAGAAAAAAGGAAAAAAGTTAAGTGCTATGGTCAAGGTCTTATGGCTAATAAATCTGTACCCCATCCTACTATTCATCTAGTCAACTGTATTTTTGCATAATAACTTTTTTTACAATGAATATGATAGACAATTCATGCAAAGTTAAATGAAAATAATAGAAGTCACTCATTGATTGGTTCCTAAATTAGGTATTTTGCATACCACATACAGAATCATCAAAACAACTTTATACCACAGGTGTTATTATATACATTTTTCAGCTAAAATACCAAGGTAGCATAGATAATAAGTAGCAGATCTATAATTTAAAACCAGATTTGCTTGACCACAAAGCCCAATAAATAAAAAGTAAATGAACCAAAAATATTCATACCCCCTAATAAACAAATAACCGTCAATTAGAGCAAGCTTTGATATGTAGTTTTTCAGTTTAATATAATAGCCCCAAAATTACATCCCAAACTAATGGGATTTTATTAAGCAATAGCAGGATGAACAATTGCCACACTTTTGGAAAGCAATGTTATCATACTTAGCCAAACTCAATTATTCCATTCTTAATAACTTATCCCACAATAATAATTTTGACACAAAAAAAGATACACTCGATGAAGGGCATTGTAGCTTAATGTATAATAACAAAAGTTAGAAATTTCTAACAGCTTTTCAATATTATATTACCATTAAATTCTGATATAATAAAATATAATTACTAAAAACTATGTAGGAAATGGGGAAATGTTTAAGAATTTAGTTAAAATAGCAAAACCAAAAAATCCTACTGGGCAGCCACTTGAAAAGAAAATATTGTGGGAGACTGAAGTAGAAGGAGCACAAGCTCAAGTCCCACCTCAACAACTTAGTGAGACTCTGCCTCAAAATAAAAATTTCTAATAGGGTGGAGGGCTGATGGTGTCGCTCAGTGATAGAGAACTCCTGGGTTGAATCCTCAGTGCAGGAAAAAAAAAAAAAGAAAAGGAAGGAAAGAAAAAGATAATACTAATCAAGTTGGGCCCCTGATTCAAACTTTATGTCAAAAGAAATTCTAGATGAATCAAAAATTTAAGCATAAAAAGCAAAAACATATAAACAATAATAAATGGCCTTCCTAAGCATAATACAAACCCCAGAAGTTATTAATCAAAAGACTAATAAATTTAACCAGCTAAGTGTTTCTTGAAATTCTGCATGGCAAGAAAATACTATTAAAAACCCAAAAGAAATAACAGACTAAGAAAATGAATATATGTAATGCATGCTGACAAAGAACTAATTTCCTCTACATATAAGAAGCTCCTAAAAGTCAGCAATAAGAAACTGAGAGAAATATGGGTGAAAGATATGAACAGAAAATTGAAAGACAATAAAAAATAAATGTTAATTAAATGAAAAGCGGTCAAATTCACTCATTATTGAAGAATAACAAGTCAGAACTACAATGAGGGAGTCATGAGTAACAGTGGCTAGCAGAATTATGGAAAGTGGGTTAATGTTGAAGAAGAAAAATGTGGAAGTCGTCATTTGACAAGTTTTGTAACTGAGTATTTGAAGCTCAAGAATAAGTGAAGCTGAAAGTTGAAAAAAAAAAAAATGCATGCTAATTATCAGACTGGAAGTCCCAGTTGTAGAATATCAAACAATTTGTGTAAAATGGGTAAGATGAAAAGAAGTCAGACTTTGAATCAAAAGAATGAAGAAATAAAATTTAAGTTAAGAAATAATCTGAAATCAGAAAGCATTAGGCCAGGAATCCAGTTCTGCTTCTAGAAGTACAAGTGCTCACTGATCAGGGATATCTGCAAGGCACACCCCTGCAAGGGCTCACTCCAAGGAAGATTCCAGGCATTCTAGATCAAAATATGAGTCCATATCTAAATCTAGGCATTGGTCCAGAAGAATGCAAGGTCACAGTCATGGTACTGCTTCCACTCCCATAGACGTTCTGGTAGCAGGTTTTACAGTCTAGATTATTGCAGATAGCACAGCCAACAGTCATTCTCCCATGTCTATTCAAACGTGTCATGTTGGCACTCAGGCAAATCCTGAACCCAGATGTTGTCTTTGAGTGTTTGGGTTGAACTTGTATACCATAGAAAGAGATCTGAGAGAAGTGTTCTCTAAATATAACTCCATTTCTGATGTGTTTATTGTATACAACCAAAAGTCTAGGCATTCAAGAGGATTTGCTTTTGTATATTCGAAAATATAGATGATGACAATGAAGCTAAAGAAAGTGTCAATGAGACTAAGACCTAGTTAAAGGACTAAAGAACCCATCCCCTCCCCCACCACACCTTACCACCATATTATTAAAGTTCTATAACCAGTTTCTTCACCCAGTATATCATGTCCACCTTTCAACAAAAAGTTACCAGGCATACCAAAAGGCAAATATATATATATATATATGAAACAGAGCAAACATCAGAACCAGACTCAGATATAGCAATGATGTTATAGTGATCAGACCAAGAATTTGAACAACAATGAATTATGTGCTAAGAATTTGAACAACAATTAATTTATGTGCTAAGGGCTCTAATGAGTAAAGTACACAGCACACAAGAACAGATGGGTAGGTCTGCTGGTATAGCTCAGTGGTAGAGCAATTGCCTAGAATGCACCATGCCCACCCTTGATTTGATCCCAGATACCACACACATTAAAAAAAAGATAGACAATGTATGCTTAGAGAAAACATAGAGAAAGAAATTCTGAGAAAGAATCAAAATGAATACTGTGAAATAAATAATTAAAATAATGAGTGCCTTTTATTATGGGCTCATCAGTAGACAAAATAACTGAGGAAAGAATCTGATTTTGAAAATATGGAAACAGAACCTCCCCAAATTCAAAATAAAAAAGACTTAAAAAACAGAATGTAATACATAAAGGAGAAGAAAGAAAAAGGAAAGCAAGAAACATTTGAAGCAATAATGACTGAGAACTTCCTGCAAATTAATGTCAGACACCAAACCACAGGGACTCAGGAAGCTCAGAGAACATCAAGCAAGATAAATACCCCCCTCCAAAAAGAAAAAAAAACACTACTAGTAGGCATACCATGTTTAAACTTCAGAAAATTGAAGATAAAGAAAAAAGTCTTGAAAGCCAGAGGAAAATGCACCTTACCTATAGAAAATTAAAGATAAGAATTATATCCAATTTCTCAGGAACCACAGAGGCAAGATGAGGATGAAGTAAAGTAAGTGTTGAGAGGAAAATAAAAAACACTAGTATAGAGTTCTGTATCCTGCAAAATTATCTTTCAAAATAAAGACTATCTCAAGCAAGTGAAAATTGAGAAAATTTGCTGCCAAAAGGCCTGACTTGCAAAAAATGTTTTTTAAAAAATCCATCTAATAGAGGAAAAAAGATACTTAAATCTATAGAAAGAAAGAGCATTAAAAAAGGAGCAAATGAAAGTAAAATAAAAACTTTTTTTCTTATTCTTTTCATTTGTTTGGTTTTGGTACTGAGGATTGAACCCAGGAGTGTTTACCAACTGGGCCACACCCTCAACCCTTATTTTATCTAGAGACAGTGCCTTGCACCCACAATCTTCCTGCCTAAGCCTCCCAAGCCCTTGGGATTTCAGGTTTGCGCCACTGTGTCTGGCCTTTTTTTATTATTCTTAATTTATCTGACAGATAACGGTTTGTGTGAAATAATAGGAACAATTTATTTGGTTATTTATGTTTATATATATTGACATAAGTGAAATTTAAGACAACAATGATACAAGGAATGGGTGGAGAATTAGGAATATTTTATTACTACAAGATACTTGAACTACTCAAAAGTGGTATAGCACTTTTTTAAAAGTGGACTTGGATTAATTGTAAATGTATATTGCAAACTCTAGGGAAGTCACTAAAATAATTTTTTAAGTTTAACTATATGCTAAGAAAGGTAGGAAAATGCAAGCATATAAAATGATGAGTTGAAACCACAGAGACAGAAAGAGTGGAAGACAAAAATAGGAACAAAAATCGAAGGCAAATAATAAAAAAACAGTAATAAATATGTTAGATATTAATCCAACTGTATTAATAAGACACATACCATACAATTTGCCCATTTGATATTTACAATTCATTGGTTTTGGCATATTGTATTAATTTTTTTAATTGTGGAAAAACAAGATAAACTTTGTCATTTTAAAAATATATAGTGCTGAGGGCTCAGTGGTATAGAACTTGCCTAGCACGTGTGAGGCACTGGTTTCGATCCTCAGGACCACATAAAAATAAATAAAATAAAGGTATTGTGTCCATTTATGACTAAAAATATTGTATATATATATATATATATATATATATATATCTGAAAATACATGTATTATGCTGCATTCGGGTAAAAATATATTTTTGTGCAGAAATAACTTTATAAGCATACAGTACCTCTGAAAGAAACTTGCAACAATAGTTTCCTCTATAGAGGAAAGGGAACAGGAGGAGGGAAGAAGGGAGGCAAAGGGGAAAAACTGGGTACTGAATGAGAGAAAATTATATCCATGTTTTGATAATTATGTTGGAATGAATCCTATGTTATATATAACTAAAAGAATCAACAAAAATGTAAACTGTGAAACATGAAAAAAACAGTTACCTCTAAAGAGTGGCAACTGGAGATAGAGGAAGGATAATGCAAAATAAAATAATTTTTAATTGTATGTTCTTTGGTATCATTTTTATGGTCTGCCATGAATAAAATATAATCAATTCCCTCCACCTCCCCACACAAAAAAAGGAAGAAATAAATTTCTTGATCATGTTTCTAACATGACATTTTCACTGCTCTCCTTTCTCACTAATGCCAGACATCACTAATCAGTCATGGTACTCTTTACCACTGAAAGCCCAGAAGAAACTTCAGAATCCCTCTCAACCCAGTGCTCCAAGCCTTCACTATTACTAAATAAGAGCAATTCACAATAGACAATGTAATTGCAATTATGCAAAAAGTTGTGCATACTGAAAATATATTACAATCTCTGGATACAAGATTTTCCAGGCAGCTTAGCCATTACATTAAACAATGTACCTTTTAAATGGCACTTTCCCAGAAAATAAAATTAAAACAAAGGTGAATAAATATGCTAAATACAAACTATGTTACTACAACTTCTGATTGTATATTTAGAATATACACATTTCTCTGCCAGATTAAGGACAAGAAAAAACAGCATTTAAGGACTTATATACTTACCCATATGTGGAATATTCCAAACTATGTATCATTTCAACATATCCTGGCAGGTTATCTAACAATGCTGCAACATTTTTAAAGCAGACTGCCAAGTCTCACAGTGTGGGATCCAGATGTGGAAAGTATTTGGACACATGTATTTTCTTCTAGGCAAATCCAGGATGTGTCCATGTGAAAGTATTCCAGCCTCCTAACCCCTGAAGTAGGTTAGGAACTGTGATTGCTACACATTGTTGGTGGCTCTGAAACAAGAATGATCCTATCTTGCATTTGCCAGTGGCCAAAAACTTATAAATGAGTCTTTCTTGGCAGAAAATCATTTTAAATCTAAGTCAAATGCTCAAGTCCATGCCATTTTTTTATAGAAGCCAGTAGCCGTTATAGTTTTGCAATCTCCAACACCACACGTGTACACACACACATTCTCCATTGCTCTAACCCTATCCTCACCTTAGGGGAATCAGAAAGGGAACACTCTCAGATTTCATAGCTAGAATTGTAATGTCTTTCATATGATTTTATCTAAACTTCTACTATTATACTCACAAAGAAAAATCCCATAGCATAATTCAACAATAAGTGTGAGCTTATCCATATTATTTTTTTTCTCTGGGCTTCAATTTTTCATCCATAAAATGACATAAACTCACTGGAAAACCTCTTAGATCCTGTCTACTTTGGACATTCCCAAATAATAAGAATCATCTCACTGTAAATAGCTTTACATGTCAAATAGGAACAGTATTCAACACCCATTAACAACTAATATGCCTTAAAGCTAGATTGTCAGGACTAACTTGAGCCACATCTTATCTTTTGAGGTCTCTTTTAGTTCCAAGAATCTTTGGGCAGTTTGGGCACTAGTTTGGTAAACTAATATACCAGCAATTTTTAGAACACTGAAAAAGAATACCTCATTTTGATAAACACTTCAACCTTTGAATTACTCAACAAAATATGAATGGAAATCTAAGATATTTGTATTAACAGTGTGAAACACTATTACTGCCTGCTAATATAAATGTATCAACACATCCCTAAGAGAAAAAATAGAGCTTTACTATTTTATTTCTTTTTTATTTTATTTCTATCCCTGCCTTATCTGGGTCAAAGTATACCTGGAGACCTTTGGCTTCCTTCAGAGTGGATCAACATCAGCTGACCCAGGACCACCTACACCCAGAAAATAATATAAAATAGGACAAAGAAAAATAGTTTGATATCATCAAAATTTACAAATCCTATCTATTATTGGAGGCAAGAAAATGGCATTAGGAAGAAAGATGAGGCTCAGATTAAAGATCACTTATTGGCTGTGTCATACTGGATAAAGGTGTCCAATCCCTCTGTTTCAACCTTCTCATTAATTAAATGAGGATAAAAATAACTCATTCTTTTTTTCAATTTTTATTGGTTATTTTTAGTTATGCATAACATTAGGATTCATTATTATATAACTATAAAAACCTGGAATATAATATGTTGTAATTCTGTTCCCAATACTGACTTTCCCCTCCTCTTCTCCCTCCCCCAGTTCTCTCTATTCCACTGTTCTGATAGCTATCTACCTATAGTTTTTTTGTAATTAATTTCTTGTGGATGTACTAGATGGTGAGATTCACTATGGTATATTTATATATGTACAGGGGAAAATTAGGTCAGATTTATTCCACTGTTCTTCCCTTACCCTGTCCCTCCTCCCTTCCCCCTCAATCCCCTTTGTCTACCCCACTGGTCTTTCTACATTAATAGAATCCCCCCCCCCAGTTTCTCTCTCTCTCTCTCTCTCTCTCATTTTAGACTAGTTTCCACTTATCAGAGGAAATATTTAGCCTTTGACATCTTGGGGTCTGGTTTATTTCATTTAGCATAATAATCTCCAGTTCCATCCATTTATCAGCAAATCCCATAATATCATTCTTCCTTAAGGCTGAGTAATATTCCATTGTGTATATATACCACATTTTCTTTATCCATTCATCTATTTAAAGGCATCTAGGTTGGTTTCATAGTTTAGCTATTGTGAATTGAGATGCTATAAACATGTGGCTGAGTCACTATAGTATGCTGATTTTAATTCCCTTGGGTATAGACCGAGGGAGGAGTGGGATACCTGGGTCAAATAAAGGTTCCATTCCAAGTTTTCTGAGGAATCTCCATACTGCTTTCGAGAGTAGTTGCACCAATTTGCAGTCCCACTAGCAGTGTATGGTCAACATTTTTCCCCACATCCTCACCAACATTTATTGTTACTTGTATTATTGATAATTGCTATTCTAAGATGGAGTCTGAGTGTAGTTTTAATGTGCTTTTCTCTAATTGCTAGATATATTGAACATTTTTCATATATTTTGACCATTAATATTTCTTCTATGAAGTTCCAGTTCAGTTCTTTTGCACATTGATTAATTGTGTTCTTTGGGTTTTTGGTGTTAAGTGTTTTGAGTTCTTTGTATATATTGAAATTAATGCTCTATCTGAGGTATAGATGACAAAGATTTTCTCCCACTCTATAGGCTCTCTCTTCATGTTCTTGATTGTTTCCTTTCTGTGAAGAAGCTTTTTATTTGGACACAATCCCATTTATTCATTGAAATAATGGGTTTGTAACAAGTACAAAAAAGTAACACCACAGCCAACTCCTTATACAAAGTTATAAAAACAAATGTGAAACCATAAAGATCTTAGTATTACTCTTCTGGAGAGATCAAGGATGTAGTTTAGTAGTAGAGTGCTTGCCTAGCATGAACGAGGCCCTGAGTTCTATTCCCAGCACCATACCCACACATACAAAGGAAAAGAAAGAGAAAAAATGTCCTCAGTAAAGAAGGAGTATGTGCCGGGTTTGGTGGCACATACAGCAATCTCAGCAACTTGGGAGTTTGAAATAGGAAGATTACAAATTCGAGGCCAGCCTCAGTAATTTAAGTGAGGCCCTCAGCAATAATTCAGAACTTATTCATATATAATCAGTCATACTAATATATGTTTTTATATTTTACTGGACTAATATTGATATATTTAGTCTGGTAGCATATATTTAAAAATTCTGAAAAAAATTGTTAAAGGCATTAAATTATTATAATAAAAATGATAATATCTGTTACATGATTTTAATTAACTTTATTTTAAACTGACATCTGGAAAAAAGTTTATACATATTAATGGAGTAACATAATATTTAATAAATGGGTACATCACGTAATGTTTGAGTCCCATAGACATATCTGTTTCCTTAAACATTTGTCAACTCTTTATGGTGACAACTTTCAAAATCCTTCCTTCCTGCTTTTTTAAATGTACAATACATTATTTTTATCTAAGTCACCCTACTGTGCAGTAGCACACCAGTACCTCTTATGCCTATCTTCAGAAAATGGTGATTAAAAATTAGTAACTTGCCATTAAATGAGTCAAAGAAATCCTAAAACACATTTAAAAATATAAATGTTTCCTCAAAGCCATTGAATTATGTGTTAATAAAAATGTCACTTTAACAATACTTTCATTCCTATCTTAGCTAGTTTCAAGAATGAATGGAAATTCATTCAATGAACGAGTCTGTGTGTGTGTGTGTGTGTGTGTGTGTGTGTGTGTGTGTGTGTGTCTGTGTGGTTTTACAATCTACTCAGCTAGGGAATATTTTGTATATCTCTTCTAATTAGCTACAATCTGAAGTCTAACACTTTCTGACTAGTTCATGGCCCAGACCAACACTAACAGAGAAATCCAAAACTGTCCATTATACCACTTATTCCATCTGAGAAAAATGAAAGCTTATTTTATTTGAAATCAAAATTATGATTGTTGGCCTTAAGCAATGTAAAAACTCATCAATCAGAACATAAAAATTTATGGAAGGAACTTAAGAATGGATATGGCATTGATCCTAATAACTAAACCTATCAGATGCACCAATAGAAACCAAATCTAATGCCTACAATAAAGATCAAAACTTAAACATTGTGTGTGAGAGAACATCTGCCTTCCCTCCAGCATCAACTTCTGTTGTGCAAAAGAGGTATTTACAGAACCAGATTCTATAATTTTATTTGGAATTGTAGACCTCTGTTTTGGAAAACTGTAAAGATGTAAATAGTGAGCTTTGAAAGTCCACCCTTTGTCCAGAGTAGAACATAACCCTCGTCTAAAATCTCGCCTACTTCAAAGAATGTCTGAACAACTTCTAAAAATAAAGTGAATACAGCAAACCCTTATTTTTTAAAGTAAGCATAAAGACAATCACAGGATTTTAAGCTGAACAAGATGCAGAAAATATCTGACAACTCCACTTCTCTCTGTGTGTGGGGGGGGATCTGTCATTGCTTTATAAAAACAATGCTGAAGAGTTAGTTAGGGGTTCCATTCTAGTTCCAGGGGGCTACTTAACATTAGCCATATCTACAACTGCATGCAAACTGTATAATCTGTTACTAGAAAGTCTTGAATCATGGGACCCTGTGTAATCAACCTTTATTCAAGATTACAATTGTAGATTTATTTGTATATGAGAATACAGATGTTTAATAATTATGTGAAATGTTGTTATAAATTGTATAAACACTTGGAGAGTTACTTCAAAGTAGCAAGTAGTGAAAATGGAGTCACTCTAATTCTTAGAATGATACTAGAGTCTTAATGTTTCCAAGCTGGGTGCAGTGACACACACCTGCAATGCCAGTGACTAGGATCATAAATTTGAGACCAGTCTCAGCAATTTACTAAGACTCTCAGCAAATTCACAAGACACTGTCTCAAATTAAAAAAAAAAAAAAGAAAAAGAAAGAAAGAGAGAAAAAGAAAGAAAGAAAGAAAGAAAGAGAGAAAGAAAGAAAGAAGAAAGAAAGAAAGAAAGAAGAAAGAAAGAAAGAAAGAAAGAAAGAAAGAAAGAAAGAAAGAAAGAAAGAAAGAAAGAAAGAAAGAAAGAAAGAAAGAAAGAAAGAAAGAAAGAAAGAAAGAAAGAAAGAAAGAAAGAAAGAAAGAAAGAAAGAAAGAGAAAGAAAGAAAGAATTAGGGATGTTCTCAGTGGTAAAACACCCTTGGGTTAAATTCTCAGTGCAAAAAAAGCTGGGGATATAGCTCAGTGGTACAGTGCCCCTGAGTTCAAGCCCCCTGAGCCAAAAAAAAAATTAAATAAAGTTTTCCAAAACCGTCTTATTAATTCCTCCATAGCTCCTGAACAACCACTTTTCTAGTCTTCTCTGAAAAATCTCTTGAAATTCTTTAACATTCAAAATTTTTTCTATTAGTATAGATTAATACTGTTCTACTATTTCTCTTTTTTCTTCTAGGTATACTTCTTTCTCTAACCTTCTAAGAAGAAGTAATGCCTAAAATTATTCTTCAAACATTTTACTCCTATACGTTCCATGCCAGAGATTCCATCTAGTTCTTCAAATGACCCTCCATCTCTTAGAAGTCATTAATTTAAGAAAGCCTTATTGTGCATTTATTTAGTCTAATCTTTAAAAACAACTTCCAAAAACGTATTTAACTTTGAATCAGTTAATAGCTGAGTAACAAAAACACAATAGACCCACATAGTGAAGAATCTGACCATTTCCTCTGTTATAAAGACAACTATTCCAACATATGTGAACTTCACTTTTCTTTTTTAATTTATTCTTTTGAGATATAGTTTACATTAAATAAAAAGCACAATTTTGAGTATATACTTTGGTGATTTCTGACAAAGGTATATACCCTATAACATCAAGTTACAGACTTATCAATAAGATGGTTGTGGAAACCTTTATGAATATAGTTTCACTCTAAGGATAAGTGCTACCTTGTTTTCACTATACTTCAAAGTAGCTCTTTAAATGTTTATAAAATGTATAACAATATTTTATAAATTATTAAACCTCTAGACTGTCATATGCTAATAACTATAATGCTAATTTACCCCCATCAAGATATAGAACATTTCTATCACCTTAAAGTCTCCTCCTGCAATCAATTTACCACAATTCCCCACTGCAAGCTCCAAGCAATCATTAATCTGTTTTCTGTCACTAGAAATAAGATATGACTAATTTAGAACTTTGTATGAGTAAAATCACATGGAATTTACTCTTTTGTCTCTGGGGTATTCATTCATCAAGTTTTAGGGAATCATACATATTGTTGCATCTGAAAGTGGTTCATTACTTTTTCTTCCTTTGTAGAATTATAATATTTAACTATTCACCTGTTGAAAGACATTCATGTTTTTTCTAGTTGCTACCATTCATGTCCAAAGTTTTTTCTAGACATATGTCTTCATTTCTCCCTGGGTAAATAATTAGAAGTAGAATTATTGACCTATAGGGTAAAGTATATATTTAAATTTGTAAACAATAAAATAACAAGCAGTTTGGGGTGTAAAATTTTACATTCGCACAGCAATGTTCATAGTGACACTTGTTCCACATCCATTTCAGTTGGTATTTTCAAATTTTAATATTAATATTTTAATAGTGTCATCACATTGTGATTTCAGTTTCTATTTGTCTCATGTTTAATTATATGAAGGATATTTTCATGTCCTTATTTACTATTAGTATATACTTACTACCCATATAAGATCTTGTCACTTGAAAGCAAAAAGCATTTTAATGCCTTTTGGAGGGGGTGGTACCAGGGATTGAACTCAGGGGCACTCAACCACTGAGCCACATCTCCAGCACTATTTTGTATTTTATTTAGAGACAGAGTCTCACTGAGTTGCTTAGAGCCTCGCTTTTGCTGAGGCTGGCTTTGAACTCACAATCCTCTTGCCTCAGCCTCCCAAGCCACTGGGATTACAGGTGTGCACCACACCTGACATGCCTTTTATTTCTTCATCATTTTTTAACTTGAATATCCAATACAATGTTGAATTTAAATTATGGAAACGGGGTCCATGCTTTGTTCCTGATCTCAGATGAAAACCTTTGAGTATGATATTAGCTGCTTTTTTTTTAACATGGACTTTATTATGATGAGGTAGTTTCCATTTACTTAAAGTTTTTATGAATTTTTGATTGAATTTATTTTAAAAGATACATGGAAACATAAAAATTGTACATATTTGTGGGGTTCCACATGATAGTCAATACATGTATATATTTTTTGAGTTTTTTTAAATTATGAAAGGGTGTTGAATTTTGTCATGCCTTTTCTGCATTAATTGAGATGATCATGTGGGGTTTTTCCTTCATTAATTTTAACACTCCTTGCATTCCAGGAATAAATCCAGAAAATAAATTGTTCTTCATGTATAATGCTTTAAATGTGTTGCTGAGTTCAGTTGCTAGCATTTTTAATATTTTTATTAGTGCATTATACTTATACATAATAGTGGGGTGCATTTTGACATAAGCTTACATGCATGGAATATAATTTGCTCCACTCAGTCCCTAATAGTTCCTCTTTCCCTCCCCTTCTTCCTTCTCCTGACCCCTATCTCTACTTTACTGGTCTTTCTTCTATTTATTTATTTTTTATTTGGTACATTATATTTATATAAAAAGTGGAATTCATTGTGATATATTCCTACATGCATATATCATTTGCTAGTATTTTATTGAACAATTTTGCATCATTATTCATAAAGAATATCAGTTTGAAATTTTCTTGCACAATCTGTCTGGCTTTGATACAAGGATAATGCTGGGCTCAGAATGAGTTAGGAAGATGTCCATCCCCTTCAATTTTTTGAAGAATTTGAAAATAATTTATATTAATTAATCAAATATTTGGCAGAATGCATTAATGAGGGGAACACTATTCTGGGACTTTTCTTTCCTTTTAATTCCTAATTCATATCCTTTTTTACTTATACTTTTATTCATATTTCCTATTCTTCATGATTCAGTCTTGATAAATTATTTGTTTCTAGGAATTTGTCCATTTCATCTATGTTATCCAATTTGTTGTCATACATATTTTTAATTTTTTTTAGTTGTTGATAGACATTTATTTCATTTATTTATTTTTATGTGGTGCTGAGGAGTGAACCCACAGCCTCACACATGCTAGGCAATTGCTCTACCACAGGGCCACAACCCCAGCCCTGCTGTCATACATTTTTCATAATACTCTTATAATCCATTTTATTTCCGGAAACTCAATGATATTCTCACTGTCATTTCTGGTTTTAGTCATTTGTGTCTTCTCTCTTGTTCTCTGTCAGTCTAGCTAAAGTTTGCCAATTTCATTGATCTAGCCAAAGAACCAACTCTTGATTTTGTTTATCTTCTCAGTGTTTTTCTAATTAATATTTTATTTATCCATGCATTAAACTTTTATTTTCTTTATTATGCTAACTATGCATTTAGTTTATTTTCTTTTTTCTAGTTTATTAATGTGTAAAGGTAGATTGCCAATTTGAGATTATTATTCTTTTTTTTTTTAAAGAGAGTGATAGAGGGAGAGAGAGAGAGAGAATTTTTTAATATTTATTTTTAGTTCTCGGCGGACACAACATCTTTGTTGGTATGTGGTGCTGAGGATCGAACCCGGGCCGCACGCATGCCAGGCGAGCGTGCTACCGCTTGAGCCACATCCCCAGCCCTTATTATTCTTTTTAATATTAATATTTATACATATTCCTCTGAGCACTCATTTCAGTCCACTCCATGAGCTTTGGCATAATGTGTTTTTCATTCTTTTCAAGATATTTTTAAATTTCCTTTGTGAGTTTTTCTTTGGTCCATTAATTACTTCAGAATTAAATTAGCTATTTTTTCAATGAAAAGCTAATCTAGAATTCTGGGCATAAATTCCATTGCACTATGATGAATTATCTTTAGGTATAGCTAGATTATATTTAATAATATTCTGTAAGAATTCTTGCAGCTTATTCATGATTATATTTTTTGAAATTTCATTTCCTATATTACTTTTGATTTTTCTCGTTATTTTTATTACTTCTTAATTGAGGCCTTTTCAACATACAGTAACGTGCACACATACAAAGTGTACAAATTAATTCATATATATATATATATATATATATATATATATACCTTTGTGAAACTATCATCATAATCAAGAGTTAAGGTACCCAGTTTTTGCAAATATTTCTATATCTGCTTCTATGCTTCCACTCTCTTGCCTTTCCCTGGTTCGCCTCATGTAAAAGCTACCACTGATGGACTTTCTTAATTTTATTTTTTTTAATTGATTGTTCAAAACATTACAGAGCTCATGATATATCATCTTTCATACATTAGACTCAATTGGGTTTTGAACTCCCATTTTTACCCCAAATACAGATTGCAGAATCACAACTGTTACATACTCACATTATTACATAATGGCATATTAGTGACTGTTGTATTCTGCTACATTTCCTATCCCCTACTATCCCCCCTCCCCTCCCATCTTCCCTCTCTATCTCCTCTTCTGTTGTTGAATTCTCTCCCCTTTTTCCCCCATCCCCCTTGCCCCTCATAACCTCTTATAATTTTGTGTATCATTGAAGGTCTCCTACCATTTCCATATGCTTTCCCTTCTCTCTCCCTTTCTCTCCCCCCATTCATCTTTGTTTACTGTTAGTCTTTTCCTCATGTTCTTCCTTCCTGTTCTGTTCTTAGTTTCTCTCTTTATATCAAAGAAGACATTTGGCATTTGTTTCTTAGGGCTTGGCTAGCTTCACTTAGCATAACCTGCTCTAATGCCATCCATTTCCCTGAAAATTCTAAGATTTTGTCATTTCTTAGTGCTGCATAATATTCCATTGTGTATAGATGCCACATTTTTTTTTATCCATTCATCTATTGAAGGGCATCTAGGTTGGTTCCACAGACTAGCTATTGTGAATTGTGCCGCTATAATCATTGATATGGCCGTATCCCTATACTGCGCTCTTTTAAGGTCCTCAGGAAATAGT
The DNA here is from genome assembly GCF_964194105.1 of Spermophilus citellus. Lineage (NCBI taxonomy): Eukaryota > Metazoa > Chordata > Mammalia > Rodentia > Sciuridae > Spermophilus > Spermophilus citellus. The sequence continues at coordinate 113,723,642 of NC_138190.1, read as the reverse complement.
CCGAGAAGGGTGATAGCTGGGTAAAATGGTGGATCCATTCCCAGCGTTCCCAGGAATATCCATACTGCTTTCCAAATTGGCCTCAGCATTTTGCAGTCCCACCAGCAGTATACAAGTGTACACTTTTCCCCACATCCCCGCCAACACTTATTGTTGTTTGACTTCATAATGGCTGCCAATCTTACTGGAGTGAGATGGTATCTTAGGGTGGTTTTGATTTGCATTTCTCTGATTGCTAGAGATGGTGAGGATTTTTTCATGTACTTGTTGATTGATTGTATGTCCTCCTCTGAGAAGTGTCTGTTCAGGTCCTTGGCCCATTTCTTGATTGGGTTATTTGTTATCTTATTGTTTAATTTTTTGAGTTCTTTGTACATTCTGGATATTAGGGCTCTATCTGAGGTGTGAGGAGTAAAAATTTGTTCCCAGGATGTAGGCTCTCTATTTACCTCTTTTATTGTTTCCCTTGCTGAGAAAAAACTTTTTAGTTTAAGTAAGTCCCATTTGTTTATTCTTGTTATTAACTCTTGGGCTATGGGCGTCCTATTAAGGAATTTGGAGACCGACACCACTATATGTAGATTGGAGCCAACTTTTTCTTCTATCACATGCAGCATCTCTGATTTGATGTCTAGCTCCTTGATCCATTTTGAGTTAACTTTTGTGGATGGCGAGAGAAAGGGATTCAATTTCATTTTGTTGCATATGGATTTCCAATTTTCCCAGCACCATTTGTTGAAGATGCTATCCTTCCTCCATTGCATGTTTTTAGCCCCTTTATCAAATATTAGATAGTTGTAACTTTGTGGATTAGTCTCTGTGTCTTCTATTCTGTACCATTGGTCCACCTGCCTGTTTTGGTACCAGTACCATGCTGTTTTTGTTACTATTGCTTTGTAGTACAGTTTGAACTCTGGTATCACTATACCTCCAGATTCACATTTCCTTCTTAGAATTGCTTTTGCTATTCTGGGTCTTTTGTTTTTCCATATGAATTCCATGATTGCTTTATCTATTTCTACAAGAAATGCCATTGGGATTTTGATTGGCATCGCATTAAACCTGTAGAGAACTTTGGGTAATATCGCCATTTTGATGATGTTAGTTCTGCCTATCCATGAACAGGGTACATTTTTCCATCTTCTGAGATCTTCTGCTATCTCTCTCTTTAGGGTTCTGTAGTTTTCATTGTATAAATCTTTCATCTCTTTTGTTAGGTTGATTCCCAAGTATCTTATTTTCTTTGAGGATACTGTGAATGGAGTGTTTTTCCTCATTTCCATTTCAGAAGTTTTGTTGCTGATATACAGGAATGCCTTTGATTTATGCGTGTTGATTTTATAAACTGCCACTTTGCTGAATTCATTTATTAACTCTAGCAGCTTCTTTGTAGACCCTTTGGGTCTGTTAAGTATATTATCATGTCATCTGCAAATAGTGATAATTTAATTTCTTCTTTTCCTATTTTTATGCCTTTAATTTCTTTTGTCTGTCTAATTTCTCTGGCTAGTACTTCGAGAACTAAATTGAATAGAAGTGGTGATATAGGGCATCCCTGTCTTATTCCAGATTTTAGAGGGAATGCCTTCAGTTTTTCTCCATTTAGGATGATGCTAGCCTAAGGTTTAGCATATATAGCTTTTACAATGTTGAGGTAAGTTCCTGTTATCCCTAGTTTTTCTAGTGTTTTGAACATAAAGGGATGCTGTACTTTGTCAAATGCTTTTTCTGCATCTATCGAGATGATCATATGGTTCTTGTCTTTAAGTCTATTGATGTGGTGAATAGCATTTATTGATTTCCGTATATTGAACCAGACTTGCATCCCAGGGGTGAATCCTACTTGATCATGGTGCACCAGTTTTTTGATATGTTTTTGTATTCGATTCGCCAGAATTTTATTGAGAATTTTTGCATCCAAGTTCATTAGAGATATTGATCTGTAGTTTTCTTTCTTTGAAGTGTCTTTGTCTGGTTTTGGGATCAGAGTGATGTTGGCCTCATAGAATGAATTTGGAAGAGCTCCTTCTTTTTTATATTTCTTGAAATAGCTTGAAAAGTATTGGTATTAATTCTTCATTGAAGGTTTTGTAGATCTCCGCTGTATACCCATCCGGTCCAGGGCTTTTCTTGGTTGGTAGTCTTTTGATGGCTTCTTCTATTTCTTCCTTTGTTATTGGTCTGTTTAAATTGTGTGTGTCTTCCTTTCTCAATCTGGGCAGATAATATGCCTTAAGAAATTTATTGATATCTTCACTATCTTCTATTTTATTGGAATATAGGGTTTCAAAATACTTTCTAATTATCTTCTGTATTTCTGTAGTATCTGTTGTGGTAGTGCCTTTTTCATCCCGTATGTTGGTAATTTGAGTTCTCTCTCTTCTTCTCTTCATTAGCATGGCTAAGGGCCTGTCTATCTCATTTATATTTTCAAAGAACCAACTTTTAGTTTTATCAATTTTTTTCAATGGTTTTTTTAGTTTCAATTTCGTTGATTTCTGCTCTAATTTTAATTATTTCTTGTCTTCTACATTTGCTGTTGTTTTGCTCTACCTTTTCTAGGTTTTTGAGGTGTAGTGTGAGTTCATTTATTTGTTGGTTTTTTCTTTTTTTGAGGAAAGAACTCCAAGAAATGAATTTCCCTCTTAAAACTGCTTTCATTGTGTCCCATAGATTCCGGTATGTTGTGTCTGTATTATCATTTGTCTCTAAGAATTTTTTCATCTCCTCCTTTATGTCTTCTGTAACCCATTGATCATTCAGTAACATATTGTTCATTTTCGATGTGATGTAGGATTTTTCCTTCCTTCTTTTATCATTGATTTCCAATTTCATTCCATTGTGATCAGATATGGTGCATGGTATTACCTCCACTCCTTTATACTTACTAAGAGTTGCCTTGTGGCATAATATATGGTCTATCTTTGAGTAGGATTCATGTGCTACTGAGAAGAATGTGTATCCACTTGATGATGGTTGATATATTCTATATATGTCGGTTAAGTCTAGGTTATTGATTGTGCTCTTGAGTTCTATAGTTTCTTTATTCAGTTTTTGTCTAGAGGATCTGTCTAATGGCAAGAGCAGTATGTTGAAGTCACCCATAATTATTGTGTTGTGGTCTATGTGACTCTTGAACTTGAGGAGAGTTTGTTTTATAAACATTGCAGCTCCATTGTTTGGTGCATACAAATTGATAATTGTTATGTCTTGTTGGTGGATGGTTCCTTTTAACAGTATATAGTGTCCTTCTTTATCCTTCTTGATTAACTTAGGTTTAAAGTTGATTTTATTCGATATGAGTATGGCCACTCCTGCTTGCTTCCAAGGGCCATGTGAGTGGTATGATTTTTCCCAACCTTTTACCTTCAGCCTGTGTATGTCTTTTCCTATCATATGAGTCTCTTGAAGGCAGCATATTGTTGGATTTGTCTTTTTGATCCAGGTTACTAGCCTATGTCTCTTGATTGGTGAGTTTAGGCCATTAACATTTAAGGTTACAATTGAGATATGATTTGTACTTCCAGTCATGCTTCTTTATTGATTTATTTTAGTTTGGCTGGTTTTACTTTTTGGTTATTTTCCTCCCCCTTTACTGACATACCTCCTGCTGTTAGTTTTGGGCACTATTTTTCAATTCCTCTTCTTGTAGTATTTTGCTCAAAATGCTTTGCAGTGCTGGTTTTCTTGCTGCGAATTCTTTTAGCTTTTGTTTATCGTGAAAGATTTTAATTTCATTGTCAAATCTGAAGCTTAATTTTGCTGGATACAGTATTCTTGGTTGGAATCCATTATTTTTCAGCATTTGAAATACATTGTTCCAGGATCTTCTCGCTTTCAAAGTCTGTGATGAGAAATCAGTCGTTAACCTAGTTGGTTTACCCCTGAATGTAATCTGCCTCCTTTCTCTCTTAGCTTTTAATATTCTCTCCTTGTTCCGTACGTTGGCTATCTTCATAATTATATGTCTTGGAGTTGGTCTATTATGGTTTTGAATGTTTGGGGTCCTGTAGGCTTCCAGGATTTGGCAATCCATTTCATCTTTCATCTCTGGGAAGTTTTCTAGAATTATTTCATTTTATATGCTGTCCATTCCTTTGGTTTGAGTCTCTGTGCCTTCTTCTATCCCAATGACCCTCAAATTTGGTTTTTTTATGACATCCCATATCTCTTGAATAGATTGCTCGTGGGATTTAAGCATCTTTTCTGTGTTGACTATATTCTTTTCAAGTTGATAAACCTTGTCTTCATTATCTGATGTTCTGACTTCTACTTGATCAAGTCTGTTTGTAATATTCTCGTCTGAGTTTTTAATTTGGTTTATATTTTCCTGCAATTCTAGGATTATTGTTTGATTTTTTTTTAAGATCTCTATCTCCTGGTAGAGCTCGTTCTTTGCCATTTGAATTTGTTTGTTTAATTCATTTTCAAAATATACTTTTATTGCTTGGACTTGCTGTCTCATGTCTTCCCTAATATTCCTTTCCATTCGAGTTAGGTATGCCTTGAGTTCTTTCCCTATCCCTGCTTCTGATGTTTCTATGTCCTCCTGTAGAATTAAGTTGTCCTGCATTGTTTGTATTCCTTTTTTTCCTTGTTTTCTCATGTTGTCCACGTTACTTTCTAGCTCTATTTGATTGCCGTGTTTCTGCTCTCTTCTATAGATTTGTTTTGGTTCTGTATTACTCTGTTGTTTCTTCTTTGTGTTGTTAAACTGTGCCTGCTAACGTGGATTCTGCTGGCAAGGAATGGGGCTGTGTGACTGGACTGTCTCTGTTTGGTTTCAGCTCCCCGTCGAGGCCGGCGGGCAGTCTCCAGCCGCCCAGTATCTCAGGCAGCGGGAGGGTGATCGGTCGCGGCAGGGGAGTGGACTCCGGCCGCCCAGTTGTGCGGGCAGCGGGCTGGCTGTCGCCAGTGGGCGGGCGATCTCTAGGCACCCAGTCCAGCGATCGGTAGTTGGCGGGCGGGCGTTCTCCTACCGCCCAGTTACACAGGCAATGGGCTAACTGTCTCCAGCGGGCCTGCGGTTTCCAGCCGCCCAGTCGCGAGGGCCTTGCCTCTAGTCCCCTGGTTTCTCCTGCTAGTCTTGGTTTCTCCTGCTAGACCAGATTTCCCCTGAGTGATGGCTCTCGGCAGTTCAAACTGTACTCTGGACCTGCTGTTTTTTGGGTGTGGAGGGTGTCTATTGGGGACCTCGGCACTCTATTGTTTTGTTTCCGTTGTGGGGGATAGAACTGTACTGCTTCCTTCCCCCTCTGAAATCCCGCACTCAGCCCGGGGGTCAGTGCGGGCTCATCCGGCAGGATTCCACAGAATTGCAGCCACTTTTCTCCCTGCTTGCTAATTAATCACTTCTCTGCGGCGCCCCGCCTTCTGTAGCCGCGGGGAAGGCCGGGCGAATCAGTCAGCCCGGATCTCCGGGGTCACACAATTGCCTATTGGGATCCCTGGCACTCTATTGTTTTGATTTTTTCTGCTTGCCCCTCCCCCAGCGCTGGCTAGACAGGTTTCGTTTTGGCTGCTGATGGGAGGGGGAGTTGAAGGTCAGGTGTCTCTAGTTTTCCCCTAGTCTTTATGCGGGCTCACTCTGATACTCCCTCTCCCGGAAAGCGTAGGAGAGGTTTTATGCGGATTCCCCGATGTATGGGGGATGGGCTGAGTGTCACAGACCTGTTTTATTGTTGCAGTCTGTTGGAGAGTGGTGGTGGATACTTCAGCTTTCCAAGATGGTGGCCGCTGATTGCCTTGGTGGAGTTTCCCTTGTGGGGGACGGGACTGTATCGCTTCCTTCCCCCTCTGAAATCCTGTACTCAGCCTGGGGGTCAGTGCGGGCTTGTCTGGCGGTGTTCCACTGAATGACAGCCAGTTTCTTCCCTGCTTGCTAATTAATCCCTTCTCTGCGGAGTCCCGCCTTCTGTAGCCCTGGGGCAGGCCGCGGGGATCAGTCAGCCCAGATCTCTGGGGTCGCACAATTGCCTATTGAGATCCCCGGCACTCTATCATTTTGTTTTTTTCTGCTTGCCCCTCCCCCAGCGCTGGCTAGACAGGTTTCGTTTTGGCTGCTGATGGGAGGGGGAGTTGAAGGTCAGGTGTCTCTAGTTTTCCCCTAGTCTTTATGCGGGCTCACTCTGATACGCCCTCCCCCGGAAAGCCTAGGAGAGGTTTTATGTGGATATCCCGATGTATGGGGGATGGGCTGAGTGACACAGACCTGTTTTATTTTTGCAGTCTGTCGGAGAGTGGCGGTGGATACTTCAGCTCTCCAAGATGGTGGCCGCTGATTGCCTTGGTGGAGTTTCCGTTGTCGGACTTTCTTAATACTACATTTTAGTTGGCACTTTCTACAATTTCATATAAATAGAATATAATATGTAGTATTTTTGTCTGACATCTTTTACTCAGCATAAGTATTTATATGTTTATCTATATGGTTGCAAATATTGATAGTGCATTGTTTTTATGGCCAATTAGTATTCCATTGTATAAATATACTATAAGTTGCATATCCATTCCCTGTTCATGGACTATTGGGCTTTTTCCAGATTGTGGCTATGAATTATGCTGTTATGTCCATCTGTATACACACTTTTGCATCCAATTATTTTTCTGTTTCTCTTGGATTGGAATGGCTGGGTCATATGGTAGCTGTATGAACAATTTTTAAAGAAACTGCCAAACTGTTTTCTAAAGTGGTTATGTCATTTTGTATTCTCCACAGGCAGTATTTGAGCATTTCAATTCTTCTATACCTTCCCTACTTGATATGGTCAGCGATTCTAATAGGAGTACAGTGATCTCCTTTGTTTGTAATTTGCATTTCTCCAGGAATAATAATGTTGAGCTTCTTTCTAAGTGCTCATCATCTGTATGTCTTCTTTGATGATGTGTCTATTCAAAAGGTTGGCTATTTTTAAAATTTGGTTGTGTATTTTCTTATAATTCTGCTTGAGGAATCTTTACATATTCTAAATACATGTTCACTCAAAGACTCCTTCTCTACTACTTTCTCTTACAAATTAAAGTCAGAACAGCATCCCCAAACTCCAATTTTGTCTCTTCAACTCATTTATTTTTTTATTTTTTTATTATTAGTTGTTCAAAACATTACAAAGCTCTTGACATATCATATTTCATACATTTGATTCAAGCAGGGAGTTCATAATCTTCAACTCATTTAGATGTCCTGTTCTACTCGGGTGTCCCCCACCCACCAGGGAGTACAGAAAATTCCTCCAGACAGAAAAGTAAAGCAGTTGTAGAATCCATCTTGTTTGTGTATTTTCTTTCAAGGTTTACAGTCCAATGCATATTTCTCAATGCATGAAAATGATTAATGCATATATTTTGTGTTTACACTGGAAGAACTAATGTGATGTCAGTGTCTATGCCATACCTAGAAGTATAAATTTGTTCTATTATTTTATTTTATTCATTTCTCTATTCCTCTTTATCTTCAAGATAAATTTTTCAGCTGTCTCTTAAAGCTTCTGTACATTCCCGCAGTTCCATTAATCCATAAGTTCTTCGTGATATATAAGTAATTTTATTCTTACACTGCTTTCCTCCTCTATGACTCCAGAGCCCCTTTGGAATTTTTCCCACTTTTGTACATAAATACATTCCCCCCAACTTATTTATATATACAATATAAGAGTTTTTGGAAAATATTTAATTCGAGATCAGGCAGTTCTCTCCCCCCCCCTCGTCTTTACCTCACTTTTATCACATGGAAATGGTTTAAATCTTATAACTTTTATTATACCTTCAACTAATCATTTACTTGGTATTTAATTATAGTATATAATCATGGAATTTTCATTATGCCTAATCCCTTCTTGAAATACATCTTTATATGTAGGTTTTCTACTGTTATTTTTCAGGACTTCTTGTTTCTTAATTTTTTTTTTCTCCTAGGGAACTTCATTCACATCATTTACTGACATCTCCTATATCGAGACATCCATTTTTTACCTTTTCACCACATAAAGTTAAGAGGCTGCATTTATGATTTATAAAATCCTTCTTTCAATGGGTAAAGTCTCCACTTACCTTTTGCTTAGGAAAATCTCAATGGATACCCTAATAAATTGTGACATTGATAACAATATGTGCTCTGCTGATGGAAATTAGAAATACCAAACAGAAAATAAATAACTTTCTTCCTTAAGTCTTATTTCTTAGAAAATGGCTTAGGTTGTAGTAAGCACTTAATAAATGTTTTCAAATAGTTTTTATTAGTAGTAACAATATGCAAATCCATAAGTTATCCATAATATTTATTTTCATTTCTAGTTCCTTTTTGCATAATGCCATGGAAAAAAGTCAAACATCAGCATTTGAAATTAGATTTGCTACTTACATACTCTCACTGAGCTTTAAAATCGGATTAAAGCATACATTACAAAATTTTTGTACATCTAAAATAAGGCTCAATACATAATATTCATTCAAGAAACATTTGTTATTTTTTAAATGTCAGCTTCAAAACAATCAAATTTTCCTATCTGTCTCCTTCTATTTCTTATCTAGAATAAGTAAACATAAACTCCACTGAGTAGTCCATATTTTTTTCTTCTCATTTATATTGACTTCCTCAGTGCTTCATCATTTTTTCTCCTTACCTTGCATCCCTGATTTTAGAAAACTGTTGTATTGTCTAAGCACTTTTAGCTATATTTTATACACTATCACTAGTGTAATCATATTTTTGTTAATATTGAAAGATTCTTTTGGATTACTCCAATATCATGGACTTGATATTGCAATATATCTTGCTCAAACAGATATAGACAGACTCTTGGCCAAGTCGTGAGGTTATACTTGGTTACAGAATGAAGCTCTGAGGTCTCCCAACATATTTCTTGTTTGTTTGTTTTTTTATATAACTTTAACCATCATGACATAGAGCAAGCCAAATTTTGCATATCTGCTGCTACCACTGTTCTTTGTATCTTCCTCATCAAATCTAGTTCTTATGGTATAGTGGAAAGAATACCTAATATGGGTTTCAATCCCAGCTTTGCCACTAACTATAACATTGAGGTAGCTACTAATCCTATTTGAGTCTCTGTTTTGTCATTGTATGATGAGGTGTTTAGATGAGATGGTCTGATCTGAGCCCTTGAGTGATGTATTACTGCTCCAATCATTCAATGGCCTGCTTCTCATTCATCATTTTAACGAATATTTGCTGAATGCCTGCTATGTGCCCAACATTGTGTAATGTTCTGAAATAAAGAGCCTGAGTCCCTAATTTCAAGAAACTCTCAATGTAATAAAGATAACAAACACTTAAACAGATCATCTTCTATTTTAGTAACACTAAAATAAAGATATGAGTAAAGGGAACTAACTCAGCCTTGTACGATTCAGTAAAGGCTTCAAAAAAGATTGTATTTTAAGTATTTTGGGAGGTTACTGGCGATTAAACTCAGGGGCATTCAATCACATCCCTAGCCCTATTTTGTATTTTATTTAGAGATAGGGTCTCACTGAGTTGCTTAGTGCCTTGCCTTTGCTGAGGCTGGCTTTGAACTTGTGATCCTTCTGTTTCAGCCTCCCAAGCCACTGGGATTATAGGCATGTGCCACCGCACCTGGCTAAGGTTGTATTTTAAATTGGGTCTTCATGATAAATGCATTTTCCAAAGAAGGGAATTATGGAAAGGATTTCCAAGCAAAAGAAATAGTTATGCATGGGGACTGGGGATATAGCTCAGTTGGTAGAGTGCTGGCCTAACATGCACGAGGCCCTGGGTTCAGTCCCCAGCACCACCAAAAACAAATAAACAAACAAAAAAAGAAACAGTTACGCAAACATATGCCATTCTAGTGAAAATAATGACAATGATCCAGGACATACACAAGTAGAAAAGAAAGGTGTTGTTGGAGCAAGGGCTCGGATAATGGAACAGTAAGTGTTTAAAAAATTAAAAATTACAATAATAAGTGAAGACCAAATGTCACATAGTTTCATGCTCCACCCTATTTTGTATCTTATCTCATGGGTGAAGATTTCCCAAAGTGAGTTTCAACTAATATTAATTAGTTCAAGAAGTTGTTGATAAACGTTCCAAAAAAAAAAAAAGAGTTCCATGGGCAAATATATGTGAAAAATGCTAGGTCAAACGACAAGAGCAGGACCACTCAAAGCCTAAATTTAATAACATGTTACACAGATGTCTTATAAGAAAGCAGCATGAATAATTTCTAAAGTTATTTGATCTCAGAATTTTTTATTTTAGATGTATCATATAGTACCACCTTTGAACAGAGCAATAGATTTTATGTAAAGGAGTGACACCATTAAATTTTAAGAAGACAAATCTGACTGTCATGGTAACACTGACACATAGTGGAGAAAGGGGTTTGTCTTAGAAGACATGTCTCATGAATCAAAGTTATTCTGCCCTTCTGAGCTTAAGGCTTCTTGGAAATTAGGAAGTTATACCCTGCTGCTAAGATTAAAGGGGCTCTCTGTCTACATAGGAGCTTCCAAGAGAGGAGATTCTCCAAGTCTCAGAACTGATATTTGCACCTTATGAGATGTGGAACATCCTCTGATAAAGTGGATCTTCTCCCTTTTGTAATGTTTTTTAATTTAAATTTGTTTTAACTGATACATAAAAACTTATAAATTGTCTATAAATTGTCTATATTTATGGGGTACCATGTGACATTTCAACTCATTTCTATGTTATGCAATGTTTGTATCAGAGTATGTGTGTGTATATATAGATATATCCTCAAAAATTTGTCATTTCTTAAGACACAATGACACACACCATGATAACCCTTTCCATGCAGGCTTTCCCAGCCTAGAATACTGTTTCCCAAACCAGCAGGGGATGGTATGTTCCCAGTTATTCTGCCAAAAAGGTTCCACCATCAAATTAGTTTGAGGACTGATGGGTCAATGTTGCATAGATGTCTTGGCTTTAGGACTTCCCAGAGACTTCCCTATGCTAATGTGCATTGTGACTCTCCAAGAGGGAATCAGGGGCCCTTTTGCCCAAAAGCATCTTGTTAGTACTTTGGTTCCGTGGTTCCTCAAAAAGTTAAATATATGACTCAGCAGTTCCATTCTTAATTCAAAAGAATTAGACGCAAGAATTCAAACAAGGCCATGCACTAATAACGACGGTTTGATCAACAATGAGGCACATGTCCAAGGATGGTCCTATAATATTTCAATGAAACTGATAGACTCCTATCACCTGGTGATGTCACAGCCATTATAAGGTCACAGCACAACACATGACTCATGTTTGTGGTGAAGCCCTATATAAACAAACCTAGTCTATTGTCAGTTGTATAAAAGTATAGGACTTAAAATTATGTACAGTACATAATATTTGACAATGATAATAAACCACTATATTATTGGTTTATGCATTTACCACATATATTTCTTATCATTATTTCAGAGTGCACCCTTTACACTTTTTTTTTAAAGAAGCTGACCATGAAACTATGCTGTGTCGCCAAAAAAAAAAAAAAAATGTCATTTCTTGTTGACAAGGAGTGGGGGAAAAGGTACACTCATACATTGCTGGTGGGACTGCAAATTGGTGCAACCACTCTTGATAGCAATTTGGAGATTCCTCAGAAAACTTGGAATAGAACCCCCATTTGACCCAGGTATCCCACTTCTCAGTCTATACCCAAAGGACTTAAAATCAGCATACTATAATGACATGGCCACATCAATATTTATAGCAGTTCAATTCACAATAGCTAAGCTATGGAACCAACTTAGGTGCCCTTCAATGAATTAATGGATTTAAAAAATGTGGTACACATACACAAGGGAATATTACTCAACCATAAAGAAGAATAAAATTATGGCATTTGCAGGTAAATAGGTGGAACTGAAGAATATCGTGCTAAGTGAAATAAGCCAATCCCAAAAAACCAAAGCCCAAATGTTCTTTCTGATATGAGGATGCTAACACACAATAAGGGGGAGTGAGTAGGGAAGAATAGAAGTACTTTGGATTAGACAAAGGGGAATAAAGGGAAAGGAGAGGGGATAGGAATAGAAAAAATGATAGAATGAATCAGATATAATTTGCATATGTTCATATATGAATACACAATCAATGAAACTCCACATCATGCACAACCACAAGAATGGGCAATTATACTCCATGTATGTATAATATGTCAAAATACATTCTACTGCTATGTATACTAAAAAGAACAAATAATTTTTTTAAATTGTCATTACTTTATGATAAACATTCAAAATATGTTCTTGATTTTTAAAATAAAAGTTCAAGTATACTTACAAAAGCTACAGATGGGCTGAAAGTGACCTTTGAAATTTCTAGAATTATTTATAAAAATTAAAATTTGCATAGATAATGTATGCTTTTCTCAGGAGAAAGAGTTTTCATCAAATTCTCACCAATTTATTATATGACCTATATTCACAAGTCAGGTAGTCAAACATATCTCTCTGTCCTGGAAAAAATATCAAAGTTTTAGATCTTTCAAAATAAAGTTAATAAATCTTAACCAAGAGTTTTAAGATTTCGATTGTTTTAGTGTGTGTAAGATACAGGAAATGCACTATAAAAAAACTTGGACTTAACTTCAGTTCACATCTCTTCAATAGTTTCTAAACAGAAACGAACTGTCCAGCTACTATTCCAAATCACTAATTTTCTTTTATCTTTAGATCCTTTCCATCTAAAATTGGCATTAAATCAACTCCATATTTCAGTGTCTTCTGATTGTTCTCCTAAAATTAAGTTTATCTCCCTTGTTACTAGTGCAGTGCTATGCCAAGTCAAGTACTAAGTATTTGTTGAATGATTACCAATTTATAAACTTCTGTCTTCCTGTTATTTTGGATATTTCACCTTTTTTACAATGTCAATTTCCACCATTTTTCTATACTAAAATACTTTAAAATATGACATATTTGCATAACTAGCAATAGCTTACTGTAACAGTAGTATGTACACGTGTGATCTGATTTCATGGATCAACACATGCATCACTTGTGGGAAATTAGAATTTCAAGAAGGTAATGTGTAATTCCCAGTAGATTTGTCATGCCCCCTGGAGGTTCATGCCTCCTCACAACACATCTTATTGATAATGCCTTCAATTTTCAAGAGGTTTTTTTTTTCATGTACCAGATTGTTCCAAAGGCTTCCGATTTGGTTCTCATTTCAATATATTATAGGAATTAAAAACATGACCTGAATTCTTCCATTGCCATGTATGACATATAAGTAATCTTTTCTTGTTGCTAAGAAAAGTTGTGCTTTTGCTTATACTTCTTTCTAGGACCTCTTAGACACAAATCAGATTAAAACCTTTGCTTGAGAAAGAACATCATTTCTGAAGGTTGATCAGAAGGCTTACTTTTTTCATTATTTTCTATTCATCCCATTCTCTTATACAGAGATAATTCCTAAATGATCAACTAAAATGGAGTAATGCCATCCTTTCAGCTATGCTGAGGTGGTTTTACATTTGCTTCATAGTCAAGTATCATTAATATTAAAACAATTATTATTATTATTATTATTAATCTCATTGCAGAATGCAATGCTCCAAATGCTTGTAAGCCTCAAGAGATGTATTTATGATGACAAGATCAAGCAAGGAGAGTAACCCCAACAGAGGTCTAGGTTGGAAGTGCCACAGTCTTTTAGCTTCAATTTGCAATAACTCAGATTCTTAAGAATTCCACACATGATATATATTTCTTTTCCTTTCTAAAATAAACAGTGTTAGTTTCAAAGCAAAACAGGATTCCCTAGATACCACAGTCAGCTTTGAAGGATATAGTAATCAAATGTGGACAAAAGAAACAGAGATCTAGGGGAATTGCTTGTTTCTATCTTAATAATTGCCTTTTGAAAAACAACTGGCAATTTTTGTGGCTTTGTGTTATCTTCTATTTACCTCCTGCAGCAGAAATGGGAAGACAAAAAAACTCTTGAATGTAGTTATTGGTTGAATGGATGCCATGCAAATAGTATATGCCCCAGTTATTGAGGGTGAAAAGATTGGGTATTTATGATTATCTAGTATAAGGCTCCACATCCTCAACATGGGAAGATTTAAAACTACAGTAAGAAAAACAGAAGTTATCTCTGGGAGATCAAAATAGTACTGATTTTGGACTGGGGTTATAGATCAGTGGTAGAGTGCTCACCTTGCATGTGGAAGGCACTGGATTCAATCCTCAATACCACATAAAAATAAAATAAAGGTATAGTATCCATCTACAAAAAAATATTTTTAAAAGTAGTACTGATTTTTACTCTACTTCTAATTATTGTCAAAATCCAAAGAAGAAACAAAATCAGAACCGTGAAAAAAGTACCTTTTTAGACACTGGTCATGTTTTCACAAACCATCTTTTTGAATGAGTCTCACCTATGAAGTGTGACATTTAGTTATTGGGACTCAAATAAGATATAATATTTATCAGTTACTGTTTATTCCTAATGATTTGAAACATATGTCAGGTACATGGTCATTTATTCACCACTTACATTTGCACCATGTTGGCAACATATTGTGCCCACCCCACATTGTAACTTCACTCTAACGTAGTCTTGCAGGTACTAATAAGGCAGATGCATCTGAGATTGCATTCAATGAAGTCTACTTAATGTTATCTTGAAATAGACACCTGTATGGAAGCTTGAATCCTAAATAATTTCAGAGAGGAAGTAAGTGCAACAAAGTAAATAGCTAGACATTTGGGTAGACACAATGGTAGAGTTGTAAGACTTCTGGCATGGAGAGAGAAGGGTATTCAAATCGAGACTCACTCGCTCACTATGAAATTTTGGAAAAGTTACTTAAGCTCTCTAAACCTTAGTTACCTAATCCATTGAAAAATAATACCTAGAGCAATAAAGTGAAATTATGTAAAGCACCTAGAACCATGTTTTGTACACAGTAGATTTTTAAAGGGTCTCTCCCTTCTGGTATTAATGTACTACCTAAGTGCAAATGTACTTTTCTTTGTCTACTTGCATCCCTCATTGTGAATCTTCAGAACTATGAAAGACTGTAAAAAGGTACTAATCACAGAGATATTTCTTGTGAATCAGAAGTCTATTTACTAAGACAATATTTAAAGATGAATGAAACATTCTGTAATTACATAACTGAGTGAAGTTAATTGTAGAAGAGAAGCAACAATTAATGTCATATAAATTATTGTTTTAAGGCTTTAGCATTAGAATCCCAAAAGCCTCAATAGCAGTGATCTTTCTCATGCATGTCTCTTTGTTAATAACAGTAATGATAGCTAATATTTACTGAGAGCTTGCAATGAGCCAAGTACTGAGTGAAGTACTGTATATGAACTATTTCTTGTAATTTTTACAAAAATGTCCTGTGAGATGTGTATGATCTATATTTTATGTGTTTCTTTGGGTCATCAAAGTCTGGTGTTTAAAATAGAGCATTTTTGAAAGTTTTGACTGCATTTCTTTGACACATCAATACTCACTTTTGTAAGATTTCCAGTCTTCTCAAAAAACATATCTCAACTTTTGACATTATTTCCAATAATATATATTTATTATGTGCCAGGCACTATGTTAAGCACTTTGCATTCATTATAGTTTGTAATCCTCATTATTACCTTAGTAAATTTTCTTATCTCAATGTCACAGATGAAGGAACATCAGTAATAGATAAAAACAGAGTTTGAACCCAGATGTGCTTTACCCCAAAGCATTTGCTCCTAACTTCTATGTCTTTGTCTTTATAAATGTGTTTGTGTCTATTGGAAAAGGGAGTAGAGGGAGAGATGATGAAATCACATGGCTGCCTGCCTATCTTTGAAAAAAAAAAACCTGTGCAAAAGAGAAAAAGAACATCACATGGCTAAGGACAAAAACAAAAAGAAAGGCATAAACATGCACAGTTATCAACAAAGCTAAATTTCTATATGAGCTGAGGCTAAAAAACATATTAAAGACCAAAAAGGATTTTTTTTAAAACTACACTTGGGACACAAAGAACAAAAATGGGCAGGGTGGCTGCTTGGGTCAAATGATATAATAATACCAGATGACAAAAAGTAAGCAAAATTACTCAACTCCTGTTTTCCTTCTTTTTCTATGAAGGAGAGTGGCCTTCAGCTTGAAAGGATAGGATAAATGTGATTTAAAGAGAATTCTAACATATATGAGTAGTTAGTAAGAGGATTCTTAGGCATTTCAAATTAGAAATGTAACATATATGGGCTCAATATAATTCCATGTGGGGCTGGGGTTGTGGCTCAGTGGTAAAGGGCTTGCCTCACATGTGTGAGGAACTGGGTTCAATTTTCAGCAATGAATATAAATAAATGAATAAAATAAAGGTCCATCAACAACTAAAAAAAATTTAAAAAGAATTCCATGTGACAAAGATCTTATGGGTATAAACACAGGATTATTCTGAAACTTTCTCAATTCAATTAAACAATTAATGTCATATAAATTATTGTTTTAAGGCTTTAGCATTAGAATCCCAAAAGCATGGGCTTTGACATGGTTAAGACTTGAACCTGTAGAAATGAGGTAGAAGAATTCCTATGTCATTATCCACAGTCACGTCATTGCAGAATTCAAGTAAAAGAATGCAGAGGTTACTTGGAACACGGAAATGGCACCATTTTCAGAAAAATAAAGAATGAAAATTTACCTAAATCATAGAATAAGGATTAAGTTTGATTTATTTATTATTGTACAGATATCATGGCACCCAGCAAAGATTAGTACCCAATAAATGAAGGACAGAAAAAATGAATTTGAATACAGGTAAATATTGCCTCAATTTTTAAAACTGGATCTCAGAACAATGATAACAGATTGATTCTCACAGACCTTAAAAACAAAAATAATGTTCATCAAGAACTGGAATAGAGGCACCAGTAGCTAATCCTACCATATTTTTCTCACTTCTTTTTTCTCAACTTTTTTATTTTGATAATTACAAAGTTACAGAAAAGTTGAAAGAATAATTCAGTGAACATACATTTATAATTCACCTCTACTCTCCAAAAATTAACATTTTGCCTCATTTTCTACTTCCTTTTCTACACATGCATTTTATATATGTCATAATACATGTACATGCATGATATATATTTGTCTCTTTATGAATGACTTGAAAATAAACTTTAGACATCATTACTTCCTTTTGAAAAATAAGATTACTAAATCTGCATTAACAAATATAATTTATCTGGAGTTTCCCAAAGCATTTGGCAAAATTCTAGATACCTTTACAAATGAAATGAAAAAAAATAGTTAAATGATATGACTAGGAGTGTTCACTCTTATGACTGAAGAGTGTTGATTAATATCAATTTCACACTGGAGTGAGGTCATTGGCTACAGGACTCCTCACTTACTGAAGTTGGGGTAAACATTTTGTCTCCTGCTGAGAGTTTATCCCTGGATAATGTTGAATTCCAATCTTTCCAACTATAGTTTGTAGAAAATCTTTAGGATTTAAAAGCATATACTTACTTATTTTTACCCACCCCCAGATATTGACTTACCATGACAGAAAGGCTCCAGGCATCTATGGCAGACATCCATGACTGAGAATCAATTATTTAGGGTAACTCTCTTCATTTGGTTGAATCTCCAGTTATTCTTACCTCTTTGCAAGTAATTTAGATTTTAAAATTTTCAGACACTTGTAATACAAAGAATTGTCCGAGCATAGTGTATTTCCACCTGAATGAAACAAGTTTTGCCAATTTTAAGCCTTCTTATTCACCCTGAAGCTACTTTCCATTAAGCCTCATAAAATACAGAGTTGTACCTTCTAGACAGGTAGACAGAGGTCTTTTTCACATCCTCTAATGGCTATGATTTTGCTTAGAATGTGACTAAACTGTTGTAAAACATAAAACTTCTAATGTCTATGTTCTTCCTCTGAGTTTTAGTATCAGATATTTGGAAGAGACCTATATTTTATAAAATAAGTGGCCACATTTTCAAAGTATTCATGCCTGTTGCTTTCTACATATAAGATTAAAAAAAAATGTTAGCAGAGGGTCAGACACTAAGTTTAGTCAACTACAAGAGGAACATTATAGACTCATATAGCAAGAACATTTTCTTTCTGTGTTATAATTTATCTTTTTAATAAGATAAATATAATTTAGTATTTTTATCTTATTTTAAGGCCCATACTGTTTTTAAAGATCTGACTACATTTTCAAAATCCTTGAATCTCTGTGAATTCTTTGTAACTAATAAGATAGTAATCAGATGACTTCAATATTGTGGTGGGTGGGAGGTTATCAAGACCTCGCACATGGATTCCCTCCAAATGGGGAGGTTGATTTCCCCATAAATCAGTCATCAGGGCTAGCCATATAAATCAGAATGGGACAAGAAAAAAAAACTTCTGACTTTAATACTTTTAAAAGACATTTTATGGAATAAATCTGGAACAAATTGCACACTTATCTGTAACCATCAGGTCAGTATTGGATTACAACTTGCCTCTGCCTGCCAGGGTTAAACAGAAAAAGAAAAGTAGAGTGGGAATAAATTGTGTAAACAAAGCAAAACAAGATCTTAAGTTTATTATGCTATTGAGAAAGGGAAGTCATATTACCAAGAATATTTGAAAAATAATTGTCATTCACAAGTGATCTTCCAATATTATTTTTTAAGTATTAAGAAAACTATCACCTGACCATTTGAGTCTTATGATAGATAAAACCTAACACCTACCAAATGCTTAATATGTTCCAGGTTCTCTTATAATTAATTTAGATCATGATTTTTTAAATTTGACTACAAATTAGAATCATCTGGGGAAACTATAAAAATCCCAGATGACCAAGTCTCAGAATACACGTGGGTGGTGTAAGTCCAAGCATGAGTGGTTCTTAAATTTACCAGGTGAATGCAATAGGCAGCTGAAATTGAGAAACTATTTTTCTGATAAATCAATTTATTTAATCCTTACAATAGCCCTTTGATGTGGACTACTTTTTATCATCATCACCATCATCACCTCTATAAGTGAGAAAATTGTGACAGAAAAAAAATGTGAATCTCACTTCCCAATGCCATCAGTTCATACGTGACAGAACTTGGACTTGCATCCAAGCAGTCTGGGTCCATTATGCTATTATTATATTATTAACACCCAAATTAAAAATCACAGATTTAAAAAAATTTATCAAAATTTATGTTAGCCTCCAAGGTACCAATTACAAATGTTGCCCTAAATAATATTAATTTGTTTTAAAGTTAAATGCACAGAAAATAATGTCTACTGAGAAAATTGATTCCCCTTTGCTAACATTATAATACAACCAAGTTATCTGGTTTCTAAAGCATTCAAAAAAGTAAAATATTACCATTTCAAGCCCTTACTACTTGATATAGTCTCAAACTGAGTGCTATTTAATGTCCATTTTTAAAACACCCAAGAAAAGTAATGTTTACAGAAGATTGAATCAAGACCCATTCTTCTAGATATTCTAAATTTGAGCCTTCTATTATGAAAAATAAGATGAAAGGTTACTCTTTGGCCTACATTATTTTCCACAATTACCTTCTTTAGTATTTAAAGATTCCATGTATATATGTTGCCATTGTATTATTGGATGTTTTCTCATTGCAAGATGCATCAAAATTTCTGAGACAGTATTATAAATAAGTAAATAGCCATACTATTTTTATTGACAACTTGGATGAAGGCATGCAAGGCTTATTAAGAATCACATGAATTTAATTTAGAAGGCATAGCTAAAATGCTGAATGACAGAATCTGAACTGAAAATATGATTAAAAGTTACACTCAGTTTTAAAATATTACAAGGTACAAGTACAACCCTTTGAGACAATTCACTCTATATTTGAAGAAAACTGGTTGTGAGGAAGTGCCTTTTTATATGGAAATAATTCAATGTCCTTCTAACTTTTTTATTATTATTGATTGTTCAAAACATTACAGAGCTCATGATATATCATCTTTCATACATTAGACTCAATTGGGTTTTGAACTCCCATTTTTACCCCAAATACAGATTGCAGAATCACATCTGTTACATACTCACATTATTACATAATGGCATATTAGTGACTGTTGTATTCTGCTACCTTTCTTATCCCCTACTATCCCCCCTCCCCACCCCTCCCATCTTCCCTCTCTACCTCCTCTGCTGTTGTTCAATTCTCTCCCCTATTTTTCCCCCTCCCCCTTGCCTCTCATAACCTCTTATAATGTTGTGTATCATTGAAGGTCTCCTACCATTTCCATATGCTTTCCCTTCTCTCTCCCCCCATTCGTCTTTGTTTACTGTTAGTCTTTTCCTCATGCTCTTCCTTCCTGTTCTGTTCGTAGTTGCTCTCTTTATATCAAAGAAGACATTTGGCATTTGTTTTTTAGGGCTTGGCTAGCTTCATTTAGCATAATCTGCTCTAATGCCATCCATTTCCCTGCAAATTCTATGATTCTGTCATTTCTTAGTGCTGCATAATACTCCATTGTGTATAGATGCCACATTTTTTTTACCCATTCATCTATTGAAGGACATCTAGGTTGGTTCCACAGTCTAGCTATGTGAATTGTGCCGCTATAATCATTGATGTGGCCGTATCCCTATAGTGCGCTATTTAAGGTCCTTAGGGAATAGTCCGAGAAGGGCGATAGCTGGGTCAAATGGTGGATCCATTCCCAGCTTTCCCAGGAATATCCATACTGCTTTCCAAATTGGCCTCACCATTTTGCAGTCCCACCAGCAGTGTACAAGTGTACCCTTTTCCCCACATCCCCGCCAACACTTATTGTTGTTTGACTTCATAATGGATGCCAATCTTACTGGAGTGAGATGGTATCTTAGGGTGGTTTTGATTTGCATTTCTCTGACTGCTAGAGATGGTGAGCATTTTTTCATGTACTTGTTGATTGATTGTATGTCCTCCTCTGAGAAGTGTCTGTTCAGGTCCTTGGCCCATTTCTTGATTGGGTTATTTGTTATCTTATTGTTTAATTTTTTGAGTTCTTTGTACATTCTGGATATTAGGGCTCTATCTGAGGTGTGAGGGGTAAAAATTTGTTCCCAGGATGTAGGCTCTCTATTTACCTCTTTTATTGTTTATCTTGCTGAGAAAAAACTTTTTAGTTTAAGTAAGTCCCATTTGTTTATTCTTGTTATTAACTCTTGGGCTATGGGCATCCTATTAAGGAATTTGGAGCCTGACACCACTATATGTAGATCGGAGCCAACTTTTTCTTCTATCAGACGCAGCATCTCTGATTTGATGTCTAGCTCCTTGATCCATTTTGAGTTAACTTTTGTGGATGGCGAGAGAAAGGGATTCAATTTCATTTTGTTGCATATGGATTTCCAATTTTCCCAGCACCATTTGTTGAAGATGCTATCCTTCCTCCATTGCATGTTTTTAGCCACTTTATCAAATATAAGATAGTTGTAACTTTCTGAATTAGTCTCTGTGTCCTCTATTCTGTACCATTGGTCCACCTGCCTGTTTTGGTACCAGTACCATGCTGTTTTTGTTACTATTGCTTTGTAGTACAGTTTGAACTCTGGTATCGCTATACCTCCAGATTCACATTTCCTTCTTAGAATTGCTTTTGCTATTCTGGGTCTTTTATTTTTCCATATGAATTCCATGATTGCTTTATCTATTTCTACAAGAAATGCCGTTGGGATTTTGATTGGCATCGCATTAAACCTGTAGAGAACTTTGGGTAATATCGCCATTTTGATGATGTTAGTTCTGCCTATCCATGAACAGGGTACATTTTTCCATCTTCTGAGATCTTCTTCTATCTCTCTCTTTAGGGTTCTGAAGTTTTCATTGTATAAATCATTCACCTCTTTTGTTAGGTTGATTCCCAAGTATCTTATTTTCTTTGAGGATATTGTGAATGGAGTGTTTTTCCTCATTTCCATTTCAGAAGTTTTGTTGCTGATATACAGGAATGCCTTTGATTTATGCATGTTGATTTTATAACCTGCCACTTTGCTGAATTCATTTATTAACTCTAGCAGCTTCTTTGTAGACCCTTTTGGGTCTGTTAAGTATATTATCATGTCATCCGCAAATAGTGATAATTTAATTTCTTCTTTTCCTATTTTTATGCCTTTAATTTCTTTGTCTGTCTAATTGCTCTGGCTAGTACTTCGAGAACTAAATTGAATAGAAGTGGTGATATAGGGCATCCCTGTCTTATTCCAGATTTTAGAGGCAATGCCTTCAGTTTTTCTCCGTTTAGGATGATGCTAGCCTGAGGTTTAGCATATATAGCTTTTACAATGTTGAGGTAAGTTCCTGTTATCCCTAGTTTTTCTAGTGTTTTGAACATAAAGGGATGCTGTACTTTGTCAAATGCTTTTTCTGCATCTATCGAGATGATCATATGGTTCTTTTCTTTAAGCCTATTGATGTGGTGAATAGCATTTATTGATTTCCATATATTGAACCAGCCTTGCATCCCAGGGGTGAATCCTACTTGATCATGGTACACCAGTTTTTTGATATGTTTTTGTATTCGATTCGCCAGAATTTCATTGAGAATTTTTGCATCCAAGTTCATTAGAGATATTGGTCTGTAGTTTTCTTTCTTTGAAGTGTCTTTGTCTGGTTTTGGGATCAGAGTGATGTTGGCCTCATAGAATGAATTTGGAAGAGCTCCTTCTTTTTCTATTTCTTGAAATAGCTTGAAAAGTATTGGTATTAATTCTTCTTTGAAGGTTTTGTAGAACTCCGCTGTATACCCATCCGGTCCAGGGCTTTTCTTGGTTGGTAGTCTTTTGATGGCTTCTTCTATTTCTTCCTTTGTTATTGGTCTGTTTAAATTGTGTGTGTCTTCCTGTCTCAATCTGGGCAGATCATATGACTTAAGAAATTTATCGATATCTTCACTAACTTCTATTTTATTGGAATATGGGGTTTCAAAATACTTTCTAATTATCTTCTGTATTTCTGTAGTGTCTGTTGTGATATTGCCTTTTTCATCCCATATGTTGGTAATTTCAGTCTCTCTCTTCTCTTCATTAGCATGGCTAAGGGCCTGTCTATCTTATTTATTTTTTCAAAGAACCAACTTTTAGTTTTATCAATTTTTTCAATGTTTTTTTTGTTTCAATTTCATTGATTTCTGCTCTAATTTTAATTATTTCTTGTCTTCTACTACATTTGCTGTTGTTTTGCTCTTCCTTTTCTAGGTTTTTGAAGTGTAGTGTGAGTTCATTTATTTGCTGTTTTTTTCTTTTTTTGAGGAAAGAACTCCAAGAAATGAATTTCCCTCTTAAAACTGCTTTCATTGTGTCCCATAGATTCCAATATGTTGTGTCTGTATTATCATTTGTCTCTAAGAATTTTTTCATCTCCTCCTTTATGTCTTCTGTAACCCATTGATCATTCAGTAACATATTGTTCATTTTCGATGTGATGTAGGATTTTTCCTTCCTTCTTTTATCATTGATTTCCAATTTCATTCCATTGTGATCAGATATGGTGCATGGTATTACCTCCACTCCTTTATACTTACTAAGAGTTGCCTTGTGGCATAATATATGGTCTATCTTTGAGTAGGATCCATGTGCTGCTGAGAAGAATGTGTATCCACTTGATGATGGTTGATATATTCTATATATGTCAGTTAAGTCTATGTTATTGATTGTGCTCTTGAGTTCTATAGTTTCTTTATTCAGTTTTTGTCTAGAGGATCTGTCTAATGGCAAGAGCAGTGTGTTGAAGTCACCCATAATTATTGTGTTGTGGTCTATTTGACTCTTGAAGTTGAGGAGAGTTTGTTTTATAAACGTTGCAGCTCCATTGTTTGGTGCATACAAATTGATAATTGTTATGTCTTGTTGGTGGATGGTTCCTTTTAACAGTATATAGTGTCCTTCTTTATCCTTCTTGATTAACTTAGGTATGAAGTTGATTTTATTCGATATGAGTATGGCCACTCCTGCTTGCTTCCGAAGGCCATGTGATTGGTATGATTTTTCCCAACCTTTTACCTTCAGCCTGTGTATGTCTTTTCCTATCATATGAGTCTCTTGAAGGCAGCATATTGTTGGATTTGTTTTTTTGATCCAGGTTACTAGCCTATGTCTCTTGATTGGTGAGTTTAGGCCATTAACATTTAAGGTTACAATTGAGATATGATTTGTACTTCCAGTCATGCTTCTTTATTGATTTATTTTAGTTTGACTGGTTTTACTTTTTGGTTATTTTCCTCCCCCTTTACTGACATACCTCCTGCTGTTAGTTTTGGGCACTATTTTTCAATTCCTCTTCTTGTAGTATTTTGCTCAAAATGCTTTGCAGTGCTGGTTTTCTTGCTGTGAATTCTTTTAGCTTTTGTTTATCATGAAAGATTTTAATTTCATTGTCAAATCTGAAGCTTAATTTTGCTGGATACAGTATTCTTGGTTGGAATCCATTATTTTTCAGCATTTGAAATACATTGTTCCAGGATCTTCTCGCTTTCAAAGTCTGTGATGAGAAATCAGTCGTTAACCTAGTTGGTTTACCCCTGAATGTAATCTGCCTCCTTTCTCTCTTAGCTTTTAATATTCTCTCCTTGTTCCGTACGTTGGCTATCTTCATAATTATATGTCTTGGAGTTGGTCTATTATGGTTTTGAATGTTTGGGGTCCTGTAGGCTTCCAGGATTTGGCAATCCATTTCATCTTTCATCTCTGGGAAGTTTTCTAGAATTATTTCATTTTATATGCTGTCCATTCCTTTGGTTTGAGTCTCTGTGCCTTCTTCTATCCCAATGACCCTCAAATTTGGTTTTTTTATGACATCCCATATCTCTTGAATAGATTGCTCGTGGGATTTAAGCATCTTTTCTGTGTTGACTATATTCTTTTCAAGTTGATAAACCTTGTCTTCATTATCTGATGTTCTGACTTCTACTTGATCAAGTCTGTTTGTAATATTCTCGTCTGAGTTTTTAATTTGGTTTATATTTTCCTGCAATTCTAGGATTATTGTTTGATTTTTTTTTAAGATCTCTATCTCCTGGTAGAGCTCGTTCTTTGCCATTTGAATTTGTTTGTTTAATTCATTTTCAAAATATACTTTTATTGCTTGGACTTGCTGTCTCATGTCTTCCCTAATATTCCTTTCCATTCGAGTTAGGTATGCCTTGAGTTCTTTCCCTATCCCTGCTTCTGATGTTTCTATGTCCTCCTGTAGAATTAAGTTGTCCTGCATTGTTTGTATTCCTTTTTTTCCTTGTTTTCTCATGTTGTCCACGTTACTTTCTAGCTCTATTTGATTGCCGTGTTTCTGCTCTCTTCTATAGATTTGTTTTGGTTCTGTATTACTCTGTTGTTTCTTCTTTGTGTTGTTAAACTGTGCCTGCTAACGTGGATTCTGCTGGCAAGGAATGGGGCTGTGTGACTGGACTGTCTCTGTTTGGTTTCAGCTCCCCGTCGAGGCCGGCGGGCAGTCTCCAGCCGCCCAGTATCTCAGGCAGCGGGAGGGTGATCGGTCGCGGCAGGGGAGTGGACTCCGGCCGCCCAGTTGTGCGGGCAGCGGGCTGGCTGTCGCCAGTGGGCGGGCGATCTCTAGGCACCCAGTCCAGCGATCGGTAGTTGGCGGGCGGGCGTTCTCCTACCGCCCAGTTACACAGGCAATGGGCTAACTGTCTCCAGCGGGCCTGCGGTTTCCAGCCGCCCAGTCGCGAGGGCCTTGCCTCTAGTCCCCTGGTTTCTCCTGCTAGTCTTGGTTTCTCCTGCTAGACCAGATTTCCCCTGAGTGATGGCTCTCGGCAGTTCAAACTGTACTCTGGACCTGCTGTTTTTTGGGTGTGGAGGGTGTCTATTGGGGACCTCGGCACTCTATTGTTTTGTTTCCGTTGTGGGGGATAGAACTGTACTGCTTCCTTCCCCCTCTGAAATCCCGCACTCAGCCCGGGGGTCAGTGCGGGCTCATCCGGCAGGATTCCACAGAATTGCAGCCACTTTTCTCCCTGCTTGCTAATTAATCACTTCTCTGCGGCGCCCCGCCTTCTGTAGCCGCGGGGAAGGCCGGGCGAATCAGTCAGCCCGGATCTCCGGGGTCACACAATTGCCTATTGGGATCCCTGGCACTCTATTGTTTTGATTTTTTCTGCTTGCCCCTTCCCCAGCGCTGGCTAGACAGGTTTCGTTTTGGCTGCTGATGGGAGGGGGAGTTGAAGGTCAGGTGTCTCTAGTTTTCCCCTAGTCTTTATGCGGGCTCACTCTGATACTCCCTCTCCCGGAAAGCGTAGGAGAGGTTTTATGCGGATTCCCCGATGTATGGGGGATGGGCTGAGTGTCACAGACCTGTTTTATTGTTGCAGTCTGTTGGAGAGTGGTGGTGGATACTTCAGCTTTCCAAGATGGTGGCCGCTGATTGCCTTGGTGGAGTTTCCCTTGTGGGGGACGGGACTGTATCGCTTCCTTCCCCCTCTGAAATCCCGTACTCAGCCTGGGGGTCAGTGCGGGCTTGTCTGGCGGTGTTCCACTGAATGACAGCCAGTTTCTTCCCTGCTTGCTAATTAATCCCTTCTCTGCGGAGTCCCGCCTTCTGTAGCCCTGGGGCAGGCCGCGGGGATCAGTCAGCCCAGATCTCTGGGGTCGCACAATTGCCTATTGAGATCCCCGGCACTCTATCATTTTGTTTTTTTCTGCTTGCCCCTCCCCCAGCGCTGGCTAGACAGGTTTCGTTTTGGCTGCTGATGGGAGGGGGAGTTGAAGGTCAGGTGTCTCTAGTTTTCCCCTAGTCTTTATGCGGGCTCACTCTGATACGCCCTCCCCCGGAAAGCCTAGGAGAGGTTTTATGTGGATATCCCGATGTATGGGGGATGGGCTGAGTGACACAGACCTGTTTTATTTTTGCAGTCTGTCGGAGAGTGGCGGTGGATACTTCAGCTCTCCAAGATGGTGGCCGCTGATTGCCTTGGTGGAGTTTCCGTTGTCGGACTTTCTTAATACTACATTTTAGTTGGCACTTTCTACAATTTCATATAAATAGAATATAATATGTAGTATTTTTGTCTGACATCTTTTACTCAGCATAAGTATTTATATGTTTATCTATATGGTTGCAAATATTGATAGTGCATTGTTTTTATGGCCAATTAGTATTCCATTGTATAAATATACTATAAGTTGCATATCCATTCCCTGTTCATGGACTATTGGGCTTTTTCCAGATTGTGGCTATGAATTATGCTGTTATGTCCATCTGTATACACACTTTTGCATCCAATTATTTTTCTGTTTCTCTTGGATTGGAATGGCTGGGTCATATGGTAGCTGTATGAACAATTTTTAAAGAAACTGCCAAACTGTTTTCTAAAGTGGTTATGTCATTTTGTATTCTCCACAGGCAGTATTTGAGCATTTCAATTCCTCTATACCTTCCCTACTTACAGCCTCCCCCGGAAAGCCTAGGAGAGATTTTATGCGAATTCCCCGATGTATGGGGGATGGGCTGAGTGACACAGACCTGTTTTATTGTTGCAGTCTGTTGGAGAGTGGTGGTGGATAATTCAGCTCTCCAAGATGGTGGCTGCTGATTGCCCATCCTTCTAACTTTTTAAAGAGGTCTCTGGATACTTTTTATTTAAATTAAATTTATTTTAACTAATACATAACAACATAAAATTATACATATTTATGGGATAGCATGTGATTTTTTTGACATATACATGTTTAAATTAGGTTTAACATATCTATCTCCTAAAACATTTGTCACATCCCTGTAACTTTTATCCACTTGTTTAACTTTTCCTATGCAGGCACCCAGCAAAACATCAAATGACGTGGCAAGACATTAAATCACACAACATGACATTAAATATTTAAAAACATTTTATCACCTCAGGGAAGCAACAAAGCAGTGATTAAAAACCTAAGTTTGGACTACAGATATATATACTGAGTTCAGATATTAGAAGGATAACAAATTACCCAATAATGAGATGTTTCTGGGCTACAAGACTTTTGGTACTAAAACTGAGGAAGTCTTAGACAAACTAAGACAGGATTATTAACCTAAATCCTAGATCTAACACATTTCTAACTCTATTACTTTGAGTAAACTATTAGACCTCTTTATTAATTTGCAAATTAAACTTTCTCAATTTGCAAATTAGGAATAGTACTTTCTTTGAAAATAAAAAACTTAATGTCTATAGAAAACAGTGCACAATAAATGTTAGTAATAGTAATGATAGTAGTCGTAGTAGTAGTAGCAGTAGTAGTAGTAGTAGTAGGGTAATAGTATAGATCCGGGAAACATTGATGCAACAGACATCTGAAAATGTCATTTGCCTACAAAATTAGTATGTGAGAGTGCTATGACAAATCTACTCAAAAATTAAGACAATGCAACCTATATTGATAGAATTACAGTGTTCAGAATGAAGGAGGTTACTATCCTGTTCCAAAGCTTTAATAAGCTCGAATCAAGCATAATGTGATTAAGTCTAATGTCCAGTGGAGGCAACCAGGATAGCAACAGTTTTAACATCATAACACTGGAGGTAATAAAGAAATTGGGATGCTTATCTTGAAGAAGAGAGGATTTGAAGGAAAAATAAAAGAGATTTTTCAACTTTGTGAAAGAACTCCTGTTATAACTGGGATAGAGTAGCTGGCAGAATCAGATAATTTTCTGAGATAATCTAAAAGAAGGCAGCAGACAGATGCCAAGGCAAGTGGGTTAGCTTTTCATTGTTGTGACCAAAATACCTAAGAAGAACAATGTAGAGAAAGAAAAGTTTATTTGGGCTCATTGTTTCAGAGATTTTAATCCACAGTCAGATGACTCTATTTTTCTGAGCCTGAAGTGAGGCAGAACATCATTGTATAACAGAGGAAAGCTGTTCAGCTCATTACAGCCAAGAAGCAGAGAAAGAGGAGCTAGGGACAAGATTCAACCTCCCAGCAACCTACTTCCTCCAGCCATGCTCCACTTGCCCAGTTACCACCCCGTAGTCCATTCAAATTATTAATCCATCAAATGGATAAATCCACTGATGATGTTACAGCTCTCATCATTGCCTAAAAACCTACTTCTGAAACTTTCTGCATTGGGGGTTGTGCTTTCAAAACATGAGCTTTTAAGGAGACATTTATAGAGCCAAACCATAATAGTAAAACTTATGAGATGGATGAACCACAGAGATATGAACTATTCTCTACTGCTACATTTACCTAGGAACAATTATCAATTCTAAGTACAGGTAGAAAGCTAAGAACCCATTACAAATCCTGGTGCAAATCCCAGAAGAGAGCCATTACAAGGGGACATAGAAATCAGCACTGCTTTTGGTAAAGATTTGGAGAGTGGAGCTTCACCATGCAGCCAAATTTCTCCTCAAAGTATGTGCTGCACAATTCACAATAATGAAATTATGGAATCAGCTCAGATGCCTATCAATAGATGAATGGATCAAGAAAATATGGTATATACTTGGAGTTCTACTCTGCCATAAAGAAGAATGATTTTATGTCATTTGACAGTAAATGGATGGAAATGAAGAACATCATACTAAGTGAAATAAGCCAGGCTCAGAAAGTCAAGGGTCAAATGTTCTCTCTTATATGTAGAAGCTAGAGCAAAATAAGAGAAAGAAGGCAGGGAGAGGATTTGATGTTACAAAAACAGGGAAGATGAGTGGAGTAAAAAAAAAAAGAGAGAGAACAAGGGAGAGGGAGGAGAGACCAGAAAATGGAGGAAATATGTAATAAATTTAACAAAATTACATTGTATACATAAAGAGAATTTCACTTTCGTGTATATGTAGAGAGTATCACTTAAAAATAAACAAATAAACCAGAAAAAGGGAGAGTGGAGGAGGATGGAGGGAAGGGAAAGGGAGAATAGGGATTGAAATCAAATTTCATACATGTATGATTTTATCAAAATGAACCCACTACTACATATAACTATAAATGTCTAATAAAAAATGTGCTGCATACTGGAAATGAATGCAATAGAAAGCTAATATCATAAGCACAATGCCTCTAAAACTCAAAGCCGTTTTTCCATTTATTTTTGTAAGACAAAGATTAGAGTTCATAGACATTAAAAAGACATGCTATACAACCACTAACTGAAAAAAATTTGATATAACTACATTAATAACACAAATAAATTTATAAGTATTACTAGAAGAAAAGAGGGAAATTTCATAAGTCAGTATTTTTTTTGTGTAGAGGAGAATTAACCTTACCCAAAAAGAGTTCTGGCCTTTGCACTTGGTAACTGAGAGGCAATCTCTAGGTCCCTGGTATATTTTACCTGATAGTTTGCCTAGGGTCTTTGGCCATGAGTCTCACATTGAGATTTAGGGTGACAGCAATTAAGTATACCATATCACTTCTGACCTCTTGAGGAACTAAGATTAAAGATATTTAGTCCAGGGCTGGGGTTGTGGCTCAGTGGTAGACTGCTTGCCTAGCATGTGTGAGGCACTGGGTTCAATTCTCAGCACCATATGTAAATAAAGTAAAGATTCACTGACAACTAAAAAAATTATTTAAAAAAATGTATTTAGGCCAAACCTCTGGGAGGGACTGGTGACTGAAGATTACCCATGAGAGTTATATGTGATAAATCTGCAATATATCCTCTGGACATCAAAAGCTCAGGTGAGCTTCCGTGGTTGGCAGTATTCTAAGCATTGTCATACATTGGTGCCAAGTGGTTAATGTGTCCCTGAGGAAGATGGAAGCTTCTTGTTTGGAAACTCCCAAACTTCTCCCTGTGCATCTCTTCTTCCAACTGGTTCTAATCTTTTTTTTTTTTTGCCATAATAAAACTACAATCATAATTACAGTGCTTTCCTGAGTTTTGTGAGGCATTCTAGTGAATTATTGAACCAGAGAATGATCATGTGAACTCTGAATTTTTTATCTTCAGAGTCCCTGAAGTTAATTGTTGTATCTTAAGAAAGGACAGTCTTATGAGGACTATTCTTTCAGACTGCGCAGTGTTTTTTATTTGTTTTACAAACCCGATAATACAGTTTCAAAATACAAAAAGGAAAAATTGACAAAATGAAGAAGAAAATTTGACAAATTCACAATCATCTCAGTTGAATACTATAATACACCTCTCAAATAGCTAAAGGAACTATCAGGGCAAAGAATCTGTAAGGACACAGAAAACCTAAAAATATAATTAGCAACCTTCACTTAATATATATTTTACATAAAACAAATCAATTTACATATATACAAACTACAAAGCAGTGGTTTTTAAACACACATGGACATTTTTTCAATTTCAACAAATGTGACCATTGAATGGACCTCAGCAAATAGAAAAATGTTTAGATCACACAAAATACATTCTCTGACCACAATGGAATTAAGCTAAAAATCAATAATAAAATTTAACCATGATACCCCCAAAATATTTGCAAATTAAGGAATACATTTTCATGTATTTCATGGGTCAAGGAAGAATTCAGAATGGAAATTATAAAATATGTTTAACTGAAGAGTAATAAAAATATGACAAAACTTATAGTATGCAGTTAAATAAGGTTAGAAAGAAATATATATCTTTAAATTTGAATATTAAAAAAGAAGAAAGATTCAGCTTCAACTACCTAAATTACTATCTCAAAATGTAGGAAAAAACATCAAAGCAACCAAACAGACAACAGAAAAGAAAAAATAATAAAGACCAAGGAAGAATGAAATAGAAAAAAGTATATGCAATAGAGAAAAACAAACCTGCTCAAACTTTAAGAATATTAAAACCTCTAAAATATTCAATCTTTAAAAGATTACTAAATCAATATACCCTACTAAGGTTAATCAATGAAAAAAGAGAATTTAAATGACCAATGTCAGGAAACAAATCAACTAATTAAGAATCATTAAATGTATGATGAGGAGACACTCCTGCTTCCAGAATTCTAGTGTGAAGGAAAAAATATAATAAACAAAATAAAAATTTTTAGAAAATAATGATTTAAAGTCTCTGGAAATTGTTATAAGGACATATATCAAATAAAATGTCACTTATTAAGGAAAGTCTACAATATCTCCATAAGAACAGTGAGAGTATATGGCACTTGAGCTACATCTCGGTCCCTTCCTCCCTCTCCCCAGATATTCATGGCTGAAACTTCACACTAGAGGGATGATAGGGCTCTGTAATGAATACTAACAATTTTTTTGTTTCCTAGATTTCCATATTTAATATAAATCAGATTTTTCCATTCCAGAAACAGAGTTCAAACACCCTTC
The DNA here is from genome assembly GCF_964194105.1 of Spermophilus citellus. Lineage (NCBI taxonomy): Eukaryota > Metazoa > Chordata > Mammalia > Rodentia > Sciuridae > Spermophilus > Spermophilus citellus. The sequence goes on along the minus strand of NC_138190.1, from coordinate 113,691,401 downwards.
ACAGTTTCCAGTTCTCTATTTCCTTACAGTTCCTTTGTGTGACCAATCCAGATATCTGCCTTATACAACTCTCTAGCGACCACATCCCTAGGTAACAACTAGATAAACCTACTTGACTGTCCCTGCTGACCCTTACACTCTGCATAAACTGTGCAAATATGCTGCAGTGACTCCCTCTCTATCACTACATGACCTCACAGAACTCAGACCTGCTTGCTTTAAATCCACCACTTAAAACTCCCCATGGGAAACCTTTTGGATAATGCCCTAGGACTAATAAAGGCTTTGGCCCATGGGTTCCTTCCTCTCTCTTCCTACCTACATTCCCTAACCTCCATGGATGTGGCCTCCATGAATGCTATGTATCCCTCAGAGTCTCTAAGTGCTAAAACTTGTAAACTTTCATTGTGGTTGTCATCGAAACCCTGCCTGCAATCCTACCTATGATAGTCACCTAAAAGGGACCTATGTCAGTGAATGAACTGCTGATGCTCCTTCACCCAGGCTTCTGGTGGCTGCTGGGGGTAGAAGCTATCAGATAAGTCAATAGAGAAATTCAAAGAATTTCACTTAAAACTGGCTCCCTTTCCCCATAGCACTCATTCAAGGGCTTATTTTTTTTACCCAAAAATCTTCCACTCTTTTTTATTTGAGCCATTAGAATCTTTTATACCATTCCAGGAGGGGTAAGCCACCAGAATTTCTCATACATTCCAACTCTAAGTTGAAAAGACTGAATCTTGTAAGTGTAGCTGAGAGGTAATACTTCAAAGAGCCCACATTCTTTGGACAGAAGCTCAAACCTAAGAAGAGCAGGGCAATAACTATGGGTTCAACACAATCCCTACCAAAATTTTAATGGAATTTTCTGCAGAAATGTAAAAGATGACCCTGAGATTCATGTGTGATTCCAAAGGCAAAACAAACTTGAAAAAGAAGAATAAAGCCAGAGTCTCAAATTCAAAGATTACTACAAAGCTACAGTATAAAAATAGGCATCAAGTCAGACATTTAGACAAGTGGAAGAGAATAACAGGTACTGATATAAACCCATACAACTAGGGCCAATTGATTTTTGACAAGGATGCCATGTCCACTCAGTAAAGAAAGAAGTCTTTTCAACAAATAAGGCTGGCACAATTGGATATCCATATGCAAAATTGTGAAATGCAAAGCTAAAATTTTAAGTGTTAAAAGAATATAAGGGTAAAATTTCATGACTCAGATTTGGCAACAAATTCTTAGATATGATACCAAAACATAAGCAACAAGAGAAAAATGGATAAGTTGAACTTCATCAAAATGTAAAACTTTTGTGCATCAAGGAACATTATAGAGTTAAAAGACAAAAGGAAATATGAAAATGTTTCAAATCACATATCTGCTAATGGTTTACTATCCAGAGTCTATTAAAAAAAACTACAACTCAAAAACAAAAAAGACAAATGACTCAAATAAAAAATGGGGAGGAACTAAAACAGACATTTCTCTAAAGAAAATATTCAAATAGCCAATAAGTACATGGAATATTGTTGGGAAAACCCACATGTAAAATAATGAAATTGGTTCCTTACAATACACAAAAATCAACTCAAAATGGATTAAATATTTAACTACAAGACTTAAACATGTAAAATTACTATGCTTCTTGTCAGAAACAATGCAATCAATAGAGTGATTTTTTTTGTTATTGTAGCAAAAGACAAAAATTCAAATCTACTCCCTTAACAAATTTTAAATGCATACATAATGTTATACAGCAGATCTCTAGAATTCTTTCATCTTTCATGACTGAAATTTTATATTAAATGAACAACAACTCCATTTTCCCCCTTACCCAACACCTGACAATTATCAGTATACTTTCTGCTTAGATGAATTTTACTAATTTAGATATCACATATTAGTGGGAAAATACAGTATTTGTCCTAATATCAGGGAAATGTGAATCAAAAACACAAGGAGATGTCACCTCATCCAAGTAAGAATGCTTACTATCAAAAAAACTAAAGATAATAAGAGCTGGTGAAGATATGGTGAAGAAAAGACTTGCACACTGTTGGTGGGAATGTAAACTAGTATAGCCATTTTGGAAAATAGTACTGAGGTTTCTCAAAAAATTAAAAGTAGAACTATTCTCAAATTATTTGAAGCACACAAAGCCACCTGAGAAAGTAATTTATAGACAATATCTTCCTTCTTATGTGGTTCTGTGAAATGTTTACTTTTAGTTATTTCCTAGCAGCATTAAAAATTCTGAGAAAATAGAAATAGTTGGCTGAAATAGACATTGGTAGTTTTTCCTTAGAGATTTCATATAGTCACAGGACAGTCTGTCACTTCCCTGAGCATCATACTCGTCTGCTGCATACTGATAACAGGTATACTATTCATTTCTCAAATGGAGACTTCACTTAATTTTTGGTTAACATCAAAACACTCATAAAGGCAGAATTCATTAAAATCTATATCACTAGGCAAAATTCAGCCTCAGGAGGAAAGTTATCTTTTGGGTAACTTAGGTCCATTCCATCCTGGCATCCCAAGGTAACCTTGGCCAGCAAAACTTAAAAGTCAAGGAATTGGCCAATATAATATATGTATTCTCACTCCCACTGAGACAAGTTTTTATCAGGTCTGGAGTATACAGTTCTTCTCTATTCTAAACACTAGATAAGAAACAGTTTATTTCAAAGGTACACATCACAAAATCTCCCTAACAAGTAAATCAAAGCAGTACTCTGCAACATTAGGCAGAGAAATTAAAACTTTGGTGTGACTTAGAATTGATTGTTATGGCCTCATTTGGTATCAAATAATTAGTTACTTAAAAGCCAAAGATGTTTGGCACTGTCCATTGTTCATCATACAGAACATGTTATCACTAAGAATGATTCTGCCTGGCTTTGGCAGAATTGGGGATGGTGTTTAGAATTATAAATGCTGGGGTTGTAGTGTTGTTTTGGTATATGGTTATCCTCTTCTGGCCTATAATAGGTAAAATCATTCCTTAAAGAGACTTGGTCTTGCTCAGGGAAAAAACTACTCTTAATGTCAACAATGAAGCAAAATGTGAATGTGGACCCTAGATGGGTAAAGGAAACAACTAATTCTCTCCTCATCTGAATTTTTATTTTATTTCCAGCTAAGTAGTGTTCTTGAGGCTGTTTGACATGTGAAGAAAGTTCTGAAGTTAAGCAAGAAGGAATTAAGTACTATTGTTACCTTCATGTTATGAATGAAAATGAAGACAGAGAAAAAAATAAATACACTGCCCCAAATTATAATGCTAATAAATGTAAGAGCTGGGAATAAAACCCAGACATATCAACTTACAGGTTCTGATTTTTCACAATGATGCCATTATTCTTTCAATAGATCACGCTGTTCCTTTACACTCTGGTTTTCTGGCTTCATGGCCCTCTATTTTCATTTGTCTTTTGTTATTCTGGGGTCTTAAATAAAGTTGTGTTTTGTTCTGTCGAAACAAGTGGAATCAGATAATTAAAGAGGGAGTAGGATCCCATTGCTGCATGGTGGTGGCTGCAGTGATTAGAGAGAAATTCTAAGAGGAAAGAAAAATCTCAAACTTTGAGAAATTTTTTTTCCCTGCAAATATAGAGGTTCTAGGGAAGGGTGACTTTATTTACAGCATTTCTATCTCTCCAGACAGTGCCTTGAGGCTTGTCCTCTAAGAATACATATCTACCAGCTGAAGGAATATATCTGATACATTTATTCAAACAAATATTAATGATTGACTATCATATCATTTTTAAAAGGCCAAAGATGGAAAAGGAGCAATGCTTACTTTAAAGAAATGAATCTATTTGGAGTACAGATAAATATACTGTAAAAGACCTCTTAAGTCATACCTCTTAGGCACCAGACTGCCAGTCCTAAAGTTGTCACTTAGTACAGACCCACTGCAAGTCCAGAGAAAAGGAGGACTTCAGATGGCACAGATGTAGAATGAGCCTTAATTTTACCATCAGTGATCACTGAAAGTGGTTTGTCCATTCAACAGAAATTATTAACTGGTGTATGCACCAGAAAAACTTGAAAAACTTTTGAAAATATGCAGGTTGATAGTTCAATTGCACTGTTTCGTTGTTAATTAAATGACCATACAAATTAGTGGATTATTGCATACTAAACACGATGGAAGTCACTGGTTATATACCACAGGGATTTATATTTGTTTCTCTAATAGTTGGTATTAATATTCCCTAATAAAGGTTTACATCCTCAGATTTCTCTGAATATGTCTAATTCTACTTTCTCTGGGTGTGATTTGTAGTCATGGTTATTAAGGTGGCATGTGTATCACAACTAACCATGATAAATTTTTAGAATATACATGCTCAGGGATTCTAAGTCAGTAGCAATATTTTTTTTTGAAACTCCAATAATGATTCTAGCATTCTCCTCCCTATTGAAAATAAGTGCATATCACAGAATTTCACATGCATTCTTTATTATATCAGCATTAGTGGTAACCTATGCCATTCCACACAATGCTTGACAGTGAAGATACCAAACTATTTTTTTTTTAATTCTGCCTTGGAGCCCGGTATAGTGGCATGTACCTGTAATCATAACAACTCTGGAGACTGAGGCAGGAGGATCACAAGTTCAAAGCCAGCCTGGGCAATTAACAAGACCCTAAGCAACTTAGCAAGATCCCATCTTATGGTTCAGTGGTAAAGCTCCTCTGGATCCAATCTCTAGCACCAAAAAAAAAATTAATAAAAATTTTAAAATAAAGGCAGCTCATTGAAGAGGAAATTTTCATATAAAAATCTGCCTTTGAGGAATTCACAAGACTAGAAATGGAAGACAGACATAAAAACAGATTAATAGTGGTACTTAATATAAGCAGTTTGCAAAAATTCTATTGGACCTCAGAGTTCAGAGTGATCAATCTACACTAGAGGAGCAAAGAAAACCTCATATAAAATTAAAAAAATTATAGATGGTCTTTAGAGGGATGAAGCAGAGGCAAGAAGTCATATATGTAAAGGCAATGAGGAATGACAGAACATGGCATATTTGGGACAGTGAGAAGTTTAATATAGCTGAAACTAAGAATGACAGTGGGTAGCACTATATAAAGAAAATTGTATGGAATCTTGTGTGCATTTTAGAATTTAACTGAACATTGATGGGTTCCTTGACTAGCCACAGAGTAATTAAAGAGAATCTAAAAATTCAGGGCTGGGCCTGGGGCTCAGCGATAGTGCACTTGCCTGGCATGTGTGAAGCACTGGGTTCAATTCTCAGCACCACATATAAATTAATTAATTAATTAAGATCTATCAACAACTAAAAAAATGTAAAAATTCATATGTACATATATGCAAAATTTTAGAAGATGCCAAAGGCACAAAAGAAGTTCACAGGAAGTGAAGTGAAATGAATAGATTTATTTGTTAAAATAAATTTTAAAGTGAAGTGAATGGAAAACAAGAGAGAAATGAGATAGGAAATGGGAGAAATATATGGGTAATAATTCTAAGAGTCTAACTGAAAGATGATATTTAGGTTAAGATGAAAAGTGTGTCTCAAAGAATCTGGGAGCATACTCAGAGACCACATCATAAAGCAGCCTGTATGGCATGTGGAAGAATCTATAGTCTGAAGAATTGAAAACCAGTAAAAGATTTTGCTTATTTATTTACATGTCTTAAGAAGAATGAGAAGGATAGAGGGGTGAAGAGAGATTTGTTTTCTAAAACTGTAAAAACAGCAGTCATGCAAATTTCTACTATACAGAATTATTATTAATATTTGGCCTGCTTTCTTCCAACATTTTTTTCTTTAAACAAATAACATTTGTAAATATCATATAAATAATACAAGAACACAATTGTTCAATAAAAATTAGAGTATTAAAGCTAAAAAAAATCTGACTTTCTGCCTTTTATCTCAAGCGTTTACCCTACATCCAGTAGATAAATGTTGTAAATTTGTAGGAACTCTTCAAGTCCTCTTGTAAATGTATTTTTAAATAATAATATGTATACCTTAGAAAACCTAAACTTTTTTCTGTTTCTTAAAAGTTATGTAAATGAAATCACACTTTACATGTCATTCTGTGCTTCTTTTAACAATGTTTTATAGATATATCCATATAAATTGATAAAACTATACCCATTCCATTGTATGGATTTAATGTAGTATATTCATTTATTCTCCTATTAGATATTCAGGTTTTTATAACATGTTCTTTTAACATCATGCAATGGATATCTTATAAAATATATATTTGAAAATAAATGAGAGTGTTTCTTTAGGAAGGATACCTGGAGATTAAATTTAGTACTAAGAACATGGTCATCAGTCTGTTTTAATAAATAATAAAAAATTTCTCCACAAAACTGGTATAGCATATTTATCAGTTTATACTTTCAACACCAGTATTTGATGTTGCAAATTTCCTGATAACTTACCAAAACTTCATACTGCAATATGTTTAACTTTTAAGAATCCCATTTACAGAAATTATATTATGGTACTTTATTTGCATTTAGCTAATTACTAGTAATCATCATTATGTTTTCATTTATTTAAAAAATTAAGAACCTTTAATTCTCTGGACTTCCTTCTTCTATCAATAATTTACATTCCAACAATTAAGGAGCAGCTAAGAACTGTAAAGCTGATTCAAATTATAACAAAGAGTCCAATTTTGAGCTTTTATTTAAATTTATTTTTTCTAATTCAATTTTGAGCTTGTGCTATAAATGGATATACTCCATGTATGTATAATATGCTAAAATACATTCTACGGTCATGTATATCTAAAAAGAACAAATAAAATAAAATTTGAAGAGATATTCTATGGAGATGTTTCAGAATCAATAGAGGAAATATATGAAATGTAAATTTTTATATTTATAAGAACCATGTTTGATCTTGAAAGATTAGTAGAGAAGGGGGAAGAGAACAGGGGGAGGGAAGAGGGGAGGAGAATGGGGAAGTACTGGGGATGGAATTGCAGCAAATTAAATTCCATGTTTGTATAATTATGTCAAAATGAACCCCAATATGATGTATATCTATAAAAATAAAAAATAAACTAGTAAAAATATATTAAAAAGAAAAAAATGATTCTTCTTAGAATATCAGAAGATGAATTTTGAATATAACAAATCTGGAGGATATAGAACCTAGCAATTATATCATAAGCCATAGAGCTGAAAAGAATATGGGCACCATTTCTTTCCCTGCCTGCCCTAAGATTATAAAAATGCAAACAAATAGGAGGAAAGAAAAGCTCAAAGTGAACATACCAGAGCTTAGAAACTGACTCAGTAAATCCAGAGTCAATGTTTTACCCCTTTAGTTGATTTGAAAGTAGAAATGGAGGGGTCAAAGGTGAAGAAGGAGAAGACAAGAGATCCTGATAAAAAAAACTTTCACTGAGGGCTGGGGTTGTGGCAGAGGTAGAGCGCTCACCTAGCATGCATGAGGCACTGGGTTTGATCCTCAGTACCACATAAAAATCAAATAAAGGTATTGTGCCCACTTATAACTAAAAACTAAATATTAAAAAAAACTTCACTGATCAAGACTCAATGTACATAGTTATTAAACCATTAGTATCACAGCAGAAATAGACACATCCTTTTTTAGATAATTAATAATCCAGAAACAACAAACTGAATCCACCAAAACATTTAGAAGGATTATTCACCATGACTAAGTGGGATTCATTCCAAGGATGCAAGGACAGTTCAATATATGCAAATAAATGAATATGGTACACCAAATCAACAGAATGAAAGAAAAAACATCATCTCAACACATGCAGAAAAGACATTTGATAAAATTCAACATCTCTTCATGATAAAAAAAAAAACAACTGAATAAATCACATATATAGAGAATATATATCAACATAATAGAGGCCACATATAAGCTAAAAGCTTTCATCATACTAAATGGAGAAATACTAAAAGTTTTCTATGATCTGGAACACAACAAGGATGCTTGCTTCAGCATAGTGGTGGAAGTCCTAACTAAAATAATGAATAAGAGAAAAAATGAAGGCATCCAAATTGGAAAACAGAATGTCAAATTGTTTGCACTGTTTGCAAATATCATGGTCTTATATAGAGAAAACTCCAAAAACTCCATCAAAACTAGTAGAACTAGTACATGAATTCAGGAAATGTGCAGGATACAAAATCAACATACAGAGATCAGTCATTGCTATATACCATCAGTGACCTCCCCGAAATAGAAGTGAAGAAAGAAATCCTTTTTAAATAGCAACAAAAATAAAATACCTAGAAATAAATTTAACCAAAGAAGTGAAAGATCTCTACAATGAAAAGTAAAATACACTGATGAAAGAAATTGAAGAAGACACGCAAAAAAATTGAAAGATACCCTATGTTCATGGATTAGAAGAATTGATATTGATGAAATGTCCATATACTCAAAGCAATTCCAAATTCAATGCAACACCTATCAAAATATCAATTACATTCTCCCAAGAACTAGAAAAAGCAATCTTCAAATTTCTATGGAACAGCAAAACTCCCTGAATATCCAAAGCTATCATGAGGAAAAAAAAAAACAGAAAAAGTAAGAGGCATTACACTACATGACTTCAAAATATACTATAAAGCTATAGTAATTAAAACAGCAAGACTGACATAAATATAGATACATACATCAAGGGAACCGAATAGAAAAGCCTACAAGTAAACTGAAGCATCTATAGTCAACCAATTTTCAGCAAAGGACTAAGAACACAAAGTGGATAAAGGACAGTCTTTTCAACAAAAGGTGCTGGAAATATTGGGTGTCCACATGCAGAAGAATGCAACAAGACACCTAACTCTCAACAGTTATAAAAATCAACTCAAAGTAAATTAAGGTTTACATGTAAGCCATGAAACTAGTAGAAGAAAGCATATAAAAGAACACTTCAGGATATTGGCATGGGCAAGGATTTTTTTTTAGCCAATACCCCCCAAATACAGGAAAAAAATGCAAAAGTAAACAAACAGTATGGCATCAAACTAATAAGCTCTGTATAACAAAGGAAGCACTAAACAAGTGAAGAGATGATCTGAAGAACGGAAGAAAATATTTACAAATTATGCATTTGACAGGGGATTGATATGTAGAATATTAACACCAAAAAAATCCAATTAACAAATGGGCAAAAGAACTAAGCAGACACTTTGCAAAAGAAGAAATACAAATGGCCAACATGTAAATCTAAAAATGTTCAACATCTCTAATGATCAGGGAAATGCAAATCAAAACTACATTGAGATTTCATCCCACTCTAGTCAGAATGGCAAATATCAAAAATACACTTAATAATAAATGCTGATGAGAATGAAGGGGGGAAGATACACTCATACACTGTTGGTGGGCCTACAAATTAGTACAACCACACTGGAAAGCAGTATGAAGATTCCTAAAATATTAGGAATGGAACCACCATATGACCCAGCTATCCCACTCATCAGTATTTATACAAAAGAGCTAAAATCAGCATTCCATAGTCCTACAGCACATCAATGTTCATAGTAACGCAATTCACAATAGCCAAGTTATGAAACCAGCCCAGATGCCTATCAATAGATGAATAAATAAAGAAAATATGGAATATATACACAATGAATTCTACTTGACCATTGGATTATGGTATTTGCTGGTAAATGGAAGGAACTAGAGAACATTATGCTAAATGAAATAAGCCAGACCCAAAAAGTCAAGGGTCAGATATTTTCTCTGATATACAGAAGCTAGACCAAAATAAGGGGTGAAATATGGAAAGGAAATGCCCATGAAAATAGAGGAGAAATCAGTGGGGTAGAGGAAGAGAATTGAGGGGAAGAAGGAGAGAAAGGAAAGGGAGAAACAGTGGAATAACATTGGCCAAGCTATCCTATGTACATATATGAATACACCATAGTGAATTTCACCATTTATGTTTATTTATAAAGCACTAATTTGAAAATCTACAAATAAATACAAGGAAGATCAATAGAGTAGAGGAAAGCAAAAAGGAGGAGGGAAGAGGGAAGGGAAAGAAGAAGCACTAGAGACTGAATTAGAGCAAATTATATTTCATGCTTGCATAATTATGTCAAAATGACCCCAAATGTTATGTATATTTATAATGCACTAATAAAAAAGAATGATAGAACATGTTGAGGAATTATGAACAAAAAAAGAAACCACAAAAACTTAACAGCAAACCAAAAAAGTGGGTAATAGATCTAAATAGACATTTCTGAAAAGAAGATATAAAAATGTACATGAAAAATGCTCAACATCACTAATCATTAAGGAAAGGAAAATCAAACCACAATGAGATATTACCTCACAACAGTAAGAATGGCTAGTAAAAAAAAAAAAAAACTACAGATAACACTTGCTGGTGAGGATGTAAAGAGAACACTCGTACCTTGTTGGTTGGAATGTAAATTAGCTCAGTCATTTTGAAAAACCATATGAAGTTTCCTCAAAAAATTAAAAATAAAACTCAAATGATCCAGCAACCTCACCTCTGCATACATTTCCAATGGAAATAAAATTGATGTGTTGAAGAGACATCTACACTCCCATGTTTAGTATAGCACTATTCCCAATAACCAAGAAATGGAAACAACCTAAGTGTCCATCAACTGATGAATGGATAAAGAAAATTATACATGTACATAATGGAATACTATTTAGCCATAAAAGAAATAAAATTCTGTCATTTTTGACAACGTGGGTGGAATTAAAAACCATTATGTTAAGTAAGATAAGCCAGGCATAGAAAAACAATTATCACATAACATACTCATATATGGAACCTTAAAAAGTTGATCTCCATAGAATTTGAGAGTATAATAGTAGTTTCCAGAGGGTAGGGAGAATAGGGAAGAGGCAGGAAAGGTCAATGAATACTAAGTTACAGTTGAATAAGAGTAAAAGTTTTGGTGTGCTATTGCACAGCAGGGTGACTCTAGATAACATTCATGAACTATATATTTTGTAAAGCTAGAAGACGGTACATTATAAGTATTCACCATAAAGAAATGATAAATGTTTGAGAAAATAGATATGTTTAACCTGATTTAAACATTATATAATATGTGTATATAAATGTCATGTGACCCCATTAATGCATATATTTTTATGCTTTTTATGTATCAGTTTAAAAGGTTGTAGCTCAGTGACAGAGCATTTCCCTAGAATGTGCAAGGCCCTTGGTTCAATTCTCAGCACCATCCTGGATGATAAAATTGATCCAAGTATGTTATGTACAAATATACCACAATCAAACCCAGTATTCTGTGTAATTATTAATGCACCAATAAAAATGGAAAATTAATTAAGATCAGAAAGATATTTTAAAAGTGTTCAAATATTTGAAAATTAAACAATACTGCTAAATAAACCATCGATGAATAAGTATCTCAAGTAGAAAACTGAAAATATTTTAACTCAATAATCAAGAAAGAGTATCAAACTTTGTGAAATATTTCTATGTTTACTAATAAAATTGAATGCATAATTAAAAACATTCCAACAAATAAAACCAGGCCAAGATGCTTTCACTCATGACATCTACCAAACTTTTAAGAAAGAAATAACACTGACTCTACACAAACTCTTCCATAGGATAGAAGAGGAAGGAAAGCTAAATAAAATTTTTTATGAGCATAAATTAACTGTGATTCCAAAACCTGAGAAAAACACTACAAGAAAATGAATGTGGAAATCAGTAACTCTCATGAACATAGACAAAATAATCTCCACAAGGGCTGGGGATGTGGCTCAAGCAGTAGTGCGCTCGCCTGGCATGCATGCGGCGCAGGGTTAGATCCTCAGCACCACATACAAACAAAGATGTTGTGTCCGCCGAAAACTAAAAAATAAATATTAAATTCTCTCTCTTTCTCTCTCTTTAAAAAAAATAATAATCTCCACAAGATATTAACAAATAATAGGAGTTATCCTGGTAATGCAAAGTGTGAGTTCAACATCCAAAAATAAATTAATTTATTGTACCAAATTATCAGATTACTTTTAAGATAGATACAGTCATTCTAACATTTGCAAAAATTGTATATATAAGAATTAGGGGGGAAAAGAGTCGAAGACTACACTGGAACCAGGCACATGGTTTCTCTGTGGGGAAAGGGAAATTCCCCTCCAGAATACTGAAGAATAAAAAAAGGAGTCATAAAGATTTTAAGCATTACACACTCCAAATTTGGGCAAATAGACAATTTGAGCAGAAAGGAAAATTAAATTCAGCAAAATGAACAGGTATGTGTGACTTAAGAACAGACCTGTTCTTCCCACTGGAACTGGGAAGGGGAACCACCCTAAAAGGGTCACCATTACCTAGGCTGTCTGCATGGATGATCAGAAATTTCTGCACACTTTTCTGTCTGCTCTCTTTGTTATATACCTATTTTTTAACATCCCCAATATCCAACAGTCACATTTTTTTCACTTGATCAGTGGGTGCCTGAGTCAAAAATCATTACGGGATCAGGACTGAATGTGTGACAGGAGCCTGGTGGGAGTGCTAGACTGTGACAGGCTGATGGCAGAACACTTGAAATTGGTGGCTTAAAGTTATGTTAGCCCACACACGCTAGCTGTGGTCTGGCACAGTTTTGTTCAGATCTTAAGCAGTAGGATTTGTTGTGAGACTCTCATAGCCATTTTGTCAGCTCAGGAGAAGGGAGGGTGAAACAATTACAATTGATGGTACAGGGGTGGTGTGGATGCACATACACCTGTGAGTCATCACTGGGTCTTTCAGAGACTCCCAATACCCCTACCGAGAGAGAAGAAGGGGTTCTGCCTCAGCTGCAGAGTTTCAACAAGCAAGTGGGGTTTTAAAACCCAACGCAAATGTGCCTGTAAAGAGCTGATGGAGATATATGTGGTTAATCCCTGGTACATGGCATTTTACACAGAACAAAAGCTGCTCTCCCAGCTAGAGAAAGAGCAAGCAATAGGGCTAAAGACATTTGGATGGTTCCATCAAACATCCCTAAGCGCTTGGCATGGAAATGTCATTGGAGCTGCACAGGCTCATTCCAGAAGTGGGTGGGTGGAGAGCACTGTGGAGACACAAGAACCTGAATATTGGGGAAGTGTTGAAAGCAGAAGACTGATATAGACAGGTGGAGAAATACATATACAATGGAGGGGGACTGCGTGGTTGCTGCCTCCACACCCAGAGACACTCAGAAGTTACTCAGGTGAGGTGTGCATATCTATTACACCTCCTAATATCTGGCTTAATCTAAACTAGGAAGGCTAAGAATATCCTCCATCTCAGATACATCAGCAAGGGGTAATCTTTGACTCCTTAGTGTCTTTCTTATTTTACTGGCAAAACCTTATTGTTTGGATAGATTTCACCTACACTATTCAATATTGCATTCCTTAATCCAATTTTATACATTTTATTTTAGTGTGATAATGTGTTAATTGGAAGTATTCAAGCTACTGTGGGTTAGTGCCCATATATCAGAGAGAATATCTGACCTTTTTTTTTTTGGAATTGACTTATTTCACTTAGCTTGATAGTCTCAGATCCATCCATTTACTGGCAGATGTCATAGTCATTCTTTTTACAGCTGAGTAATAGTTCATTGTGTATATATACCACATTTTCTTTATCCATTCATCCATTGCATGGCACCAAGGTTGGTTCCATAGCTTAGATGTTGTGAATTGAGCTGCTATAATAATTATTTTTTTCTGAAAAGGAGAAAATTACTTCAAACAAATGGCTACATTACATTATTCACAATATGATTTAGGTTTTCATGACATGACTTAACATTGTTTTTCCTGCCATTTTAGAAAAATATGGCTTCTGTGTCAATCTGACATTATCTTGGACAGTAGTAGGTCTGGGAGCATTACTCTTTCTTCCTTCTGATGGTTTCTTAATGCACTGTTTTGGTTATGCTAAGCAGATGTCTCTTTTGAAATCCAACAAATTTATGAGATCTTTCTTATTCACAAATTTGTGGGAAAAATCATGAATTTATGATACACATATCATTATTTGAACAAATGTCAGTACAATCTTTTTACCTCTAATGAAAATGGAATATTTGGAAAACAACTAACTGTGTATGGCCACACCACCGCTGAAATTGTTATAGATACCCATGACCTTTGCTTGAAGCACATTAGTTCTATTCTTCATTTCTTTTTCCATCATTAAACTTTGACAAGTGGTTCCACCATATCATAGATCATTCCAACAATGACACATTTATGATCTACCATTTTGCCATGAGAGTTTCATTATAGGTATTGAATTTATGATCATATTTCCCTCTTTCTTTTTTTTTCATCAATGTTGTCAGTTTCAGAGGACACTCGAATAGTCTATGTTACCACATGGTACCTGTCTCTGGAAATTTAATATTTCAAAGGTGTACAAGAAAGTCATAATCATTGAATAGACTGACAAAAAAAAACTTACTGTAATAGTGGATTCTGTAGCACTTCAAGCATTTGCAGAACTACCTTAATCACAAGCAAAAGATTATTGTTCGATCTTTCTCCAGCACTTTTCCCCACAATACAACACAATTAGCAAAAACTTAGAGTTTGCCAAAGTACATTACACTACACATTACTATGAAGTATATATTGTCCCAGTATCCCATTTAGAGGACAGCTATTATTCAACATTGATAATTTAAAATATAATGCATATCTCAAAATAAAGTGATAACCTAGTTCTAGAAATGCTTTTATGAATGAATTTCTTATATTACATATCTGTTTTGTATGTAATATTTTGTGCAGTTGAATATTTAGTAGAAGTAACTTGCATCAGGTTTATACCATTTACACAATAATTTTTTAAAAATTCAAATGTTCTAATGAGAAATAGAAAAGCAATCATGAAATTCATCTGGAAAAATAAGAGATCCAGAATAGCTAAAGCAATCCTTAGCAGGAAGAGTGAAGCAGGTGGCATCACTATACCAGACCTTAAACTATACTACAGAGCAAGAGTAACAAAAACAGCATGGTATTGGCACCAAAACAGACTGGTAGACCAATGATACAGAATAGAGGACACAGAGACTAACCCACAAAACTACAATTATCTTATATTAGACAAAGGTGCCAAGAACATGCATTGGAGAAAAGATAGGCTCTTCAATAAATGGTGCTGAGAAAACTGGAAATCCATATGCAACAAAATGAAATTAAACCCCTGTCTCTCACCATGCACAAAACTCAACTCAAAATGGATCAAGTACTTAGGAATATAACCAGAGACCCTCCGTCTAATAGAAGAAAAAGTAGGCCCTAATCTCCATCATGCGGGATTAGGCCCCAACTTCATTAATAAGACTCCTGTGGCGCAAGAATTAAAATCAAGAATCAATAAATGGGATGGACTCAAACTAAAAAGCTTCTCATCAGCAAAAGAAACAATCTGTGGGGTGAATAGAGAGCCTACATCTTGGGAGCAAATCTTTACCCCTCACACATCAGATAGAACACTAATCACTAGGGTATATAAAGAACTCAAAAAGTATACACCAAAAAAATGAATAAATAACCCAATCAATAAATGGGCCAAGGACCTGAAGAGACACTTCTCAGGAGATGATGTACAGTCAATCAACAAACACATGAAAAAATGTTCATCATCACTAGCAATTAGAGAAATGCAAATCAAAACCACTCTAAGGGCTGGGGATGTGGCTCAAGCAGTAGTGCACTCACCTGGCATGTGCAGGGTGCTGGATTCAATCCTCAGCACCACATAAAAATAAAATAAAGATGTTGTGTCACCAAAAACTGAAAAATAAATATTTAAAAATTCTCTCTCTCTCTCTCTCTCTCTCTCTCTCTTTCTCTCTCTCTCTCTTAAAAAAAACACTCTAAGATTTTATCTCACTCTAGTCAGAATGGCAGCTATTATGAAGACAAAAAACAATAAGTGTTGGTGAGGATGTGGGGAAAAAGGTACACTCATACTCTGCTGGTGGGACTGCAAATTGGAGCAGCCAATATGAAAAGCAGTATGGAGATTTCTTGGAAAATTGGGAATGGAGCCACCATTTAACCCAGCTATCCCTCTCCTCAGTCTGTACCCAAAGGACTTAAAAACAGCATACTACAGGGACACAGCCATATCAATGTTTATAGCAGCATAATTAGCAATAGCTAAATTATGGAACCAACCTAGATGCCCTTCAGTGGATGAATAGATAAAAAATGTGGCATATATACACAATGGAATATTACTCAGCAATAAAAGAGAATAAACTCATGGCATTTGCAGGTAAATGGATGGAGTTAGAGAAGATAACGCTAACTGAAGTTAGACAATCCCCAAAAAAACAAATGCCGAATGTTTTCTTTGATATAAGGAGGCTGATTCATAGTGGGATAGGGAGGGAGAGCATGGGAGGAATAGACAAACTCTAGATAAGGCAGAGGGGTGGGAGGGGAAGGGAGGGGCATGGGGTTAGAAATTATGGTTGAATGTGATGATCATTATTATTCAAAGTACATGTATGAAGATACAAAAAAAAATGTTCTAATGATTCACCCATTGCTTTTTTCAAAAGAATAGACCTATAAAACAATAATTATTTTAAAGTTACCATACATGGTATTTATTGCTCAATTAAATTTTATAAGTATTTTGTATCTGGGACAATGAGACAAAATGAGTTAAAATTTCTTTCCATAATGTGGATTAAAAAGAAAAAGAAACCAGAAAGGAAACAGTAAGTAGGAGAGAGATGTGCAACATAAGCTTTATTTATGAGTATGCAGTTTGGGTAAGGAAAGTTGCAAAATATAAGAAAAATTTTATATTGTTTGTTTCCTTGATTTTAGATGGTGGTGGTTGTTGTTCTCTTCTTTGAGGTAGTGTGTTAAATGGATTTATACTTTCTTTCTTTTCTTCTTTCTCTTTTCTATATTCACACCATCTGGGTTTTTTTCCTTTATTTGTTTTTACTTCTTCTACCTCTCTTCCCTCCCCCTTCACTATTGTCTTTCTCTTTTATTTTTCATTTTATCCCTATTCTTTCTATTTTATATTAATTTCCTACATAGTAAAATATCAATTTTAATTTCTTTAAAACTACTTTTATAGTCTATTTTAAGATATTATCACCTTTTTCCACTTCTGAACTATTGGAGTTGTAGAAAATATTTTAATAATTTTTGTGACTTATTAGTATGTGGATTGCTCTTGAGTATTTACAGTGGTACAGGGTCATCATCTCTCCTCAAAGTGGTCTAAGGGATTGATCAAGGCACTGTGAACACTCTACGTGGGTCCTTTGACACAAAGATATACCCCTGGCTCAGGACACATAATTGAGTGAAAACAGCCTATGAAACAGTCCCCTAGACAACAGTGGGGGAGAGACCCATTCCAAAAGATTAAAGAATCTCAATATAGAAATATAGGAAACACGAGAAAACAAGGAAACAAGACATCTCCAAAAGGGTATAAATTCCAACCAAATCCACCAATATCAAAGTAGATGAAATACTGGACAGAGAATTCAAAAAGTCAGTTGCTGTCATGACCAATGAACTAAAAGAAGTTCTAAAGAATGAACTAAGAGAAAATAGAGGAAGTGAAACATAATTTCAATAGAGATTCTGAAAAGGAAATAAAAATTTTCTCAGCTGAAATTCTAAAATTCAGGAAAGCTTGGAAATAATGTGTTTCAAGCTCTGAAAGTAAATACCTGCCAACCAAAATTGCTGTACCCAGAAAAGTTGTCCTTCAGAATGAAATGAAAGACTCAAATCAAAATAAAAATTTCAGTTTAATCCAAAGATTAGAAAATGTAGAAAACAGATTTTCAGGAATTGAAGACAAGTATATGAACTTGAACACTCTATTAGCAATAAAGATAAGAAAATAAAAAACCATGATCAGAATATGTAAGAACTCTGGGACACTAAGAGACCAAACCTAAAAATCACTAAAAATCCCTGGAATCAAAAAGGGCTCCAAGATATGACACCTAAGGGCATTAATAACCTTTGCATTGAAACAATACAAGAAATTTTTCCAAACCTTGAGAATGAGATGGAAATTCAAATACAGGAAACATTCAGAACCATGAAAAGACAAGATCATAAAAGGAACCTCTCCATGGCACATAATAATTAAAATGACTAACATACAGAATGAGAATAGAATTTTTAAAGCCTTAACAGGAAAATATCAGGTCACATTCAGAGGTATGTTAACCAGCTTTTAATCTCTGAAACCAAAATACTTGACAAGAACAACTTAGAGGAGGAAAAGTTTATTCTGAACACAGTTTCAGAGTTTCAGTCCATGGTCATTAACTCCACTGTTTTAGGCCCAAGGTGAGACAGAACACCACAGCAGAAGGGCAGTGGAAGAAAGCTCCCCACCTCATGGTGCCCAGGAAGCACAGAGAAAGAGCACAAGGAGCCAGGGACAAAATATATAATACATAAAACATATAATAAACTGTGCCCCAGTGACCCAATATCTTTGTCAAAAATCGATTGATCATAAACATATGGATTTGTTTCTGGGCTGTTGATTTTGTTCCATTGGTCTATATGTCTGTTTTCATCCAGTAGCATGCTGTTTTAATTACAATAGTTTTGTAGTATATTTTGAAATCAGACAGCGTGCTTCCTCCCACTTTTTTTCTCTTTCCTTGGGATTATTTTGTTTGTTTGTGTCTTTGGTGATTTCATTAAAAAAGTTTAAGAATTTTTTCTTCTTCTTTGAAAAGGCCTTTGGGATTTATATGGGGACTGCACTGAATGTATCAATCACTTGGTTATATGGTCATTTTAACAATATTAACTCTTCCAATATATAAATATAGGATATCTTTCCATTTATTCATGTCTACTTTAATTTGTTTCATCATTGTTTTATATTAATACATGAAATATAAATGTAATGAATGTTATTAATGTTTTCTAACTCTGAAACACCAGTGGCTTTCATAAATATAACCTCTTCAGTCACAGAATGTTATGCTCTTAAAATAACACTGGAAAGCATTTGCTGGGAAGTCTTTGGGGATTTTTCCATATCCATTCATAAATAAGATTGGTATGTTGTTTCTTTGTTGTGCTATATTTGTCAGATTTAGCTAACAGGGTTACACTAACTTTGGAAGTATAAATTAAGAAGTTTTAAAATACTACTTAATCCTTAAATCATTTATTTAGCCTGAGAGTTGTTTGTCCCCTGGAAGTTTGGGGGCATAGGAGAAAGCCATAAACTTATCTGGGTTTTGTTTTTTTTTTTTTTTTTGAACATCAAAAACTTGACTGCCTTTCAGTATCTTAAATGTGGTGTTGGTTTTAATGTTTTCCAGTATTTCCAGTATTATTAAGACATCATTGATCATTTTTCTTTCTTTACAAAAGTTTTTATTTTCATCAAGATTTTCAAATTTTTTAATCTTTTAAAAAAATCTCATAGTTTACCTACATTTATATCCCAGTGTTAATTCAAAATTTTGGCAGTTCTTTCTTTTTTCCTTGATTGAATCTACATAATTATTATCTGTTTGAGAACATATGCCTGTGTTCCCAAATAAATGGCTTCTGGATTTTTTTTAAATCAATTCTACAACATTCTGTTTCCTAATTTATAATTTATAAGTTTATTCTCTTAAGGTACTTTCTCTTACATCTGTGTGTTTATTGTTTTTTTCTATTCAAGAATAAAGTGCTTTACAGTATGGAGATTCCTTGGAAAACTGGGAATGGAACCACCATTTGACCCAGCTATCCTACTCCTTGGTCTATATCCAAAGGACTTAAAAACAGCATACTACAAGGACACAGCCATATCAATGTTTATAGCAGCACAATTCACAATAGCTAAACTGTGGAGCCAACCTAGATGCTCTTCAGTGGATGAATGGATAAAAAAATGTGACATATATGCACAATGGCATTTTATTCAGCAATAAAAGAGAACAAAATCATGGCATCTGCAGGTAAATGGATGGTGTTGGAGAAGATAATGCTAAGTGAAGTTAGCCAATCCCAAAAAGCCACAGGCCAAATGTTTTCTTTCATATGAGGATGCTGAATCATAATGGTGATGGTGGGGAGCATGGGAGGAATGGAAGCACTTTAGATAGGGCAAAGGGGAGGGAGGGGATGGGAGGGGGCAATGGGGTAGGAATGATGGTGGAATGAGTTAGACATCATTATCCTAAGTACATGTATGAAGATACAAATGGTGTGAAAATATTTGTGTACAATCAGTGACTCGAAAAATTGTGCTCTATATGTGTAATGTGAAATGAGTTGCATTCTGCCATCATGTATAACAAATTAGAATAAATAAATAATTTAATAAAAAAGAACCAAATGCTTTATTCATTTACTTTCTTTCTTCTCCCTATGAAATCAGTTATGATTATGAATTTATGAGTTTATATTTTATGTTACCCTTAACTTTTGTTATGAGTTCTCATATTGATATACTAATCAATGTAATCTGTAATTATAATTATGATTTTTTCTTAACTAGAGGGTTTTATATATAAATGAGTGATTTTCATTTCCAATTTGTTGAGGAATTGAAAAGTGGGTAATATAATATGTTGCATGGTGAATGCATATTGTATGCTTTTGGGAATATGTAGAAGTTTTTACTGTATCATCTGACTTTGAAAATGTCTCATTGATTCAATAATGAGATTTTGCCTATGTAGCATATTAACTATGTTATATCACATTACAATTACAAGTTACTCTATTATTATTCACTGAATAGCATGCTAATTGTAATGTAGTATGTTAAATACATTAATCAGAACTGCTTACTTTTTATTTTATTCTACTATCTTCAATTTTGATATAGACTGGATAGCTAGAAAAATAAAAACAAATTATTGGTCATTAGCATGTAGTTTGTAATTAAAGCCACTTATGTGGCTTATGCACATGAAGACACGTACAAATATGGTTACCAGAGAATTTGTTTATAAAACCAAAATGCTGGAAATAACCTAAGTGATAACAATAGGGGAAATGACTAAATATGGCATACGTATTATGACCTTTTTAAATAAACCACAACATTTCCATACTTCCAGACAAAATAAACTACAGCATATAGGGCTCAAGAAGAAAAAAATATCTATGTGCATTTAAATATGAATGTGTGTGTCTATATGTGTGTGTGAGAGAGAAAGAGAGAGAGAGAGAGACAGAGAGACAGAGACAGAGAGACAAAGAGACAGAGAGAATTTTAGAATTGTTCTTCCTTTAAAATGCCGATGCAATTTTGATAGGGACTGCACTGAATCTATAGAACACATTGGGCAACATAGACATTTTCACAATTTTAATTCTTACAGTCTATGAATAAGGGATATCTTTCCATTTATTTAATGTCTTCAAATTTCTTTTATCAATGATGCTATAAAACTGAGTGAGTTTTTTAAATATAGGTATTTCACCTGTTTGTTTAAATCTATTCCTAAGTATTTTATTATATTTAATGCTGTTATAAATGAGACTGCTTTCTTAATTGCTTTTTCAGATTGTTTGTTGTGATCATATGTAAACACAAGTGATTTTTATGTGTTGATTTTATATATTGTGACTTCACTGAATTTGTTTATTACTTCTAAAATGACCCAAATAGCCAAAGTAATATTGACAAATAAAGCAAAACTTACCTCCTAATTTCAAATTTTATTACAAATCTATAGTAATCTAAACAGTAATGCTGCTGGCATAAACACAGACCCATAATCCAATGAGAAAGAAGAAAAAGTCCGAAAATAAACCCAGGTATACATACCTAATTAAGTTTCAACAAGAGCACCAAAAATACACAATGGGGAAAGAACAGTCTTCAATAAATAGTGTCAGAAAACTGGACATCCACACGCAAGAGAGTGAAATTGTACCAATAAACTTATAGTACACACAAAAAATTAACTACAAACTGTTTAAAGATTAAATGTAAGGTCAGGTCTGAAACTTCTTGAATAAAGCACAAGAAAAAGCTCCTTGACATTGATTTTAGCAATGATTGTTCAGATATAATCCCAAAAGCACAAGAAAAATAAAAATAAACAATTGAAACTACATCAAACTAGAAAGCGTCTGTACACCAAACAATCAACAAAACAATTTTACAATATATAAAACAGTATGAAATATTAAGGGTTTAATATCCAAAATATAGGGCTGGGGATGTGGCTCAAGTAGTAGTGCGCTTGCCTGGCAAGTGTGAGGCACTGGGTTTGATCCTCAGCACCACATAAAAAAAAAATAATAATAAAATAAAGATATTGTATCCACCTAAAGCTAATAAATAAATAAATAAATAAATAAACACTTTTTTAAATCCAAAATATATTAAGAACTCATACAACTCAATAGTTAAAAACCAGTAGTCCAACAAAATGAGTAAGTACCTGTAGAATTTTTAAGAGAAAACATACAAGTGGCTAACAAGTACTAGAAAAATACTCAATATCATTAATCATCAAGGGAATGCAAATCAAAACCATAATGAGATATCACTCCACAACTGGTTTTGGCTATAATTTAAAAAACAAAACACAATGAGTGTTGGTGAGAACGTGATTAAAAGGGAACCCTTGTACACTGTTAATTGGAATGTAAATTGGTACAACCACTATGGAAAATATTATGGAATTTCTGCAAAATATTGAAAATAGAACTACCATATGATCCAACAATTCCACTCCTGGGTCATTTATCCAAAGGAAATGAAATAAAAAATATATCTGAATTTCCATGTTCATTACAGTATTATTCACAATAGCAAAAACATGGAAACAATCTGTTTATCAATGGGTGAATGGATAAAGAATATCCCTAACCCTAACCCTAATACACAGTGGAATGTTATTTGCCAAATAAATAAATAAATAAAAAAAATCATGACATTTGCAACATGAATGAGCCTACAGCATATTATGAAAACTTAAATAATTCAGACACAGAAAGACAAATACAGCATGATTTCATTTACATGTTAGAATCTAAAAAATTTGAACTCACAGAAGCAGCCAGTAGGAAGGTGGTTTCCAGGGGCTGGGGGAGGGAGGGTAAGAAAAATGAGGAGATGTTGGTGAAAAGGTACAGATTTTCAGCTATAAAGCTATAAGATGAACAAGTTCTGGGAATCTAGTATACAGAATGGGAATTATGGCTAGTAATACTGTATAGTATACTTGGGTTTGCTAAAAGGGGTAACAATGTGAGGTGATGAATGCTAATTAGCTTGATGTGTTAATTATCTTTCATAATGTATACATATATGAAATCATCATGTTGTACACCTGAAATATGTGATTTTATTTGCCAATTATACCTCAATAAGGTAGAAAAGTATATTTTCCAAATTATAAAAAAGTAGACATACGATTTCCCTAATTGCATATATTAGTGATACTGTTTGTGTGAATGGACATAAAGACATAATACTGAAGATTTTCTTTGGAAATACACACAAATATTTGGAAGAATATTCACAAAATTGATATAAGTAGTCACTTCTAGGAAAGGAGAATGGCATCATATTTTGGGATAATGCTAAAGAGACTTGCAAAAAACTCTTATCCTTAATGTTTGAATTTTGCATGACTTGTGTAATTAAAAATTAATTTTTAATGTTAAAAAAGTAACACATTGGTCCATAGATATTTTTAACATTTTGTTCACAATTGAATTCAGATACTATTGTTTTTGCTTCCATAATGGACCTATTTTTTAGTACAATATGTAATGTTTGCAAGGATGAGAGACTACCCAAATGCTTTAATACCTTGCTGGGGGAATGAAAACTCAATGTAATACTCCTAATTATATCAATCAAAAGTCACACAATTGATAAAACAATTCCATTACTGTAAAAATGCCATAAATGTGTACAGATATTTACAAACCTAGATATTTATTGCAGGATTATTTATTTTTATTAGAGCTTTATGGTAATACATAGCAATTGGATTCATCCCAACAAACTCATACATGCATGGAATTCAATTTCAGTTCACAATCCCTTCCATTTTATGTCACCCTTTTCCCTTCCATCTTCCCTCCCAGCTCCCATTTTCCTTCCTCTACTCTGTTAGACTTCCTTTCTCTCATCCATCTATTCATATTTGATTGGTTCTTTTTACTTATACATAAAGGTGAAATTCTCTGTGGTATATTCATATATGCATATAACAGGATTTTTAAAGAATTAATTCCACATTGCCTCTCCTTTTCCATCCCTTCACACTGCCTCTTGATGTCCTTCTTCTGCACTACTGATCTTCCCTATATCTTTATAATATCCTATTCTTTCCTCCTCCTTTCCTTTATTTTACTCCAGCTTCTGCATATGAGAGAAAACATTCAAACATGGAGTTTCTGAGTTTGGTTTATTTCACTTAGCCTGATATTCTTCATATCCATCCATTTATTGGCAAATGCCATGATTTCCATTCTTATTTATGGCTGGGTAGAAATCCATTTTGTATATATGCCACAATTTCTTTAATCCATTCATCTATAAGTGAGCACCTGGGTTGATTCCATAATTTAGCTATTGTGAATTGTATCGCTATAAACATTGAGATGGCTATATCTCTATATGATGATAATTTTTAGTTCTCTTGAAAAAAATACCAAGATGTAGGATAGCTGGATCATAGGATGGTTCCATCTCTAGATTTTTAAATAATATCCATACTGGTTTCCAGAGTGGCTATACTAGTAATCTACAGCCCCATCAATAATATACAAGTGTATCTTTTTCCCCACATTCTCATCAGCATTTATTATTGTTTGTATTCCTAATCATTGTCATTCTAACTGAAGCAAGAAGAAATCTTAGTATAGTTTTGATTTGAATTTCCCTAATTATAGCATTATTTATAATAGTAAAATTTAGAAATTACCTAATGTTCAAAAGGTAGTTAGTTCTAAAAACCAAGTTCACCTAGAACAATAACAACATACAGCCTTTAAAACATTCCTACCCTTTGACTCAACAATTCAACATGTAAGAGCATGTCCTAATAAGCATTTAGGGCCTCTTAATTGGCCGCAGTCCGGCTGCAGCAAAATAGCTGGGGGTGACGAACAACTTGTGTAGATTGATACAGCAGGAGAGGGAGCCGTTTATTGTAGGACAAGAGCAGTATTTATACATTCCACACAGCTTATCTTAATTAGCATAAACTCCATACAGCAGTCAACCAATAAGGAATCTCCACACTTAATGGCTCATTGGCATTATTTCACAGACCACTCCCTCTGGCATTTTGCCAGGCGCCATCCAGACTTGTTTACAGACTCTAACATTTCTCTGGCAAAATGCCAGGAGCCATCCTGACTTGTTTACAGACTCTAACATTAATCAAATCAGATATGACCTCGATAGAAGAAAAAAACACGTAGGGAAAAAAAGGACAGTATAAAGAGAAGTGAGCTAGATATTTGCATTTGAAACAATGGTGAATAACAATAAAAATAAAACTCAAGGAGCTAACCCATCTAGTTTGAAAGTAGCAAGAGGATGAGCACTGTTAGAGACCTCATTCGGCTAGTATATTATTTCCTTTGATCAGTTTTCAAGTGGAATTTTGAAATATTTATAGTTAAGTGGTAGGAAAAATTAGCTAACTCCAGGAGATGATGAAGTTAATGGAAATTTTTTTTTACCAAAGAGGCCTCAGTTAACACCCAGTGGAACCGTAGAAATCTTGGAACTGTTGAAAAAGAGATTAAGAATAATACCCTAAAACACAGGACAACAGATAAGAGAAAATCGTGCCACAATGGCAAGAAATAATTTCAAGACAAATGTGACCAACTCTATCAAAAACTACACATTAAAGCACTGGGGTTGTAGCTCAGTGGTAGAGCACTTGCTTGGCACATGTGGGGCCCTGGGTTCTATCTCACCACCACGAAAAATAAATAGAATAAAGGTATTGTGTCCATCTATAACTAAAAAAATTAAAGAAATCCAAAGTATTTTTTAAAAACTACACATTAAGTAGGATTTAGGCTAAAAATAAACCATTAAAATAGGGACAGAAAAACTATATAGTAATATAAAAAGTTCACATCTCTGAAAGATAAGCCATTATATCCATAAGTCTACAAAATGATACATATATTAAAGTCAAAAGATGTGATATTTGTTTTAATTGTTATCCTATCTTTTTGAACCAAAATTCAATCCAAAAGAATAAATACAATTGTCTGCCTTTCTCATAGGTTTAAAATTATTTGTATTTTTAAGACTTTTTTTCACTGAAGGTCAAACAAATAAAAATCAGGCACTAACAAGGTTGAATTGTCCCAACTTGTAAGCAAACCTTCGCCTGGAATTTTTTTTTTTTTTTTTTTTTTTTTTTTTTTTTTTGGCAAGCCAGAGGTCTTTTTTTTGCAGTCCTTAGTCCCCTTTCTAAAGAGGAGAGGGTCATCCTGAGTATGTTCCTCCCACGGTCATTTATTTTTCTCCCAAGCCAACTGGATGCTTCTCTGTCAGAGGGCTCCATATTTCCATCCAACAGAATTATAAACACATTTTAGGGGTAACACAGATGTTACTTTGTACAAATGCAGATGTTACTTAAATCAATGTGCTTATAATAATTACAACTTTAATCTGCATTCTTAGAATCTGCACTGTAATTATTGAAAGTCCCATTGGAGATTACTTTATTTCCTTTACCTTGACCTTTCTACTTCTGCTGTTAGTTTCACTATATCTTACCAAATACTAAGATTTGAACTGATAGATTTTTACCTAAAAAAAGGGATAACTTTAATATTTGGCTTACCCTACAAAGTCATTGCATGCAGTATTATATTACTAAGGATACAAATTAGCCCTTGGTCCTCATACTTCTTATATCTACTTTTTCCAGAGAGATTTATCTCTAATACTTTAATGACTCCAAAACCTTTTTTGCATAACATAAAAGGTCCATTTTGATATCACCATCTAGTTCTTATCTTCCTCTTCAGTTTCATCCTGGCCTCTACTGCATTGGCATCTCATGTCCCTATGAAATCAAGCTACTTAAATTCCCCAAATGAGAAATTTCTCTCATAGCTCCAAATTTAAACAAGGTATTTTCTCTAACATGAATGCCCTTTCTCCAGATCTTCAATAGACTAATTATTGCTGCTTTATTTAAGGTCAGTCAATAAATCATTTTCCCAGAATATCCATATCTCTCTCTCTCTCTCTCTCTCTCTCTCTCTCTCCCCCCCCCCGCTCTCTCTCTCACGCACTCTTTCTTCCATCGACAAACCTGAGTAATGGGCCCCTCTATGTTGTATCACTATGTCCTTAGGTCCTACTTTTGCATGTACTATCTTGCATTAGAATTTTTCAGCCAATCCTACTGAGGTACACTTTACAGAAAATAAAACACAGATTTCAAATGTACAGACTAATGAATTTTGACAAGTGAAGAAATCTATGTAATCATCATCTCAATCAAGATATAAAGTATTTCTATAACCAAAGAAAATTATCTCATGCTCACGTCCCTTTGAAATCAATCTCACTCACACAAGCAAGGGATAATCTTATTTCTATAAATATAAATTAGTTTTTCTCATTCTAGAACTTCAGATAAGTGAAATCACACAGTATGTATTTTTTTAAACTCTTAACATGATGTTTTAATACAGTGTATAGTTGTCTGTATTTGTAATTCATTCTTTCAGATTTGTGAGGGATATTCCATTATATGGATATACCCTGTTTTTTCTGGGGGTGAAGTATTAAGTATCAAACTCAGGGGCACTGGGCCACTGAACCACATCCCCAGGCCTATTTTGTATTTTATTTAGAGACAAGGTCTCAATAAGTTACTTACTTAACACCTCGCTTTTGCTGAGGCTGACTTTGAACTTGCTATCCTACTGCCTCAGCCTCCTAAACCACTGGGATTATAAGCATTTGCCACCATACCTGACTGGATATGCCACTTTTTATCCAAATACCTGTTGAAGGAAAATTGGGCTGTTTTCTGTTTGAAGATATTATGGGGGGAAATGGGGGAGAGAGAGAGAGAGAGAGAGAGAGAGAGAGAGAGCGAGAGAGATAGAGAGAGAGAGAATTTTTAATGTTTATTTTTTAGTTTTTGGTGGACACAACATCTTTATTTTATTTTTATGTGGTGTTGAGGATTGAACCCAGCGCCCCACACATGCCAGGCAAGCGCACTACGGCTTGAGCCACATCCACAGCCCTCAACATTTTTTTAATATTTATTTTTAATTGTAGTTGGACACAATACCTTTATTTCACTTATTTATTTTTGTATGTGGTGCTGAGGATTGAATCCAGGGTCTCGCACATGTGAGGTGAGAGCTCTACCACTGAGCCACAACCCCAGCCCCACTATCAACATTTTTATACAAATCTTTGTGTTGACATATATTTTCATTTCTCTTGGGTAAATAGAAGTAGAGTTATTATGTTATTTGATAGACAAATTTTATAATAAATCACCAAACTGTTTTGCAAAGTGGTTGTGCCAGTGTACATTTCAACAAGTAGAATATGAGAGTTGCAATTGGTCCATATCCTGAACATTTGTTTGTTCAATTTGTATTTTTTGCTGTTCTATTAAGTGTGAAGGGTTATATCTTAGTCCATTTTATGTTTCTATAACAGGATACCTGTGATTGGGTGATTTGTAAAGAATAAAAAATTATTTTGGATAGTTTTAGAAGCTGAGATGTTGAATATCAAGTCACTAGTAGGTTTGGCATTTGGTAAGGACCCAATTTCTGCTTCCAAGATGGCACCTTGAATTTTTCATTCTCTGAAGGATAAGGACACTATTCCTTATGGCAGGAAGATATAAGAGGCAAGAAAGAGCCAAACTCACTCTTTTATACCAGCAATCATCCCACCAAGGAGGGTGGAGCCCTTGTCTCCTAATCACTTCTTAAAGAGCCCACCTGCTAATACATGGATAAATTTCAATATGAGTTTTAACGAGGACATTCAAACCATAGCAGATCTTATCATTGTGGTTTTAATTTTCATTTATTTGATAAATTGTGAGGTTGAATATCTTTTTCACCTGCACTGAAATTTCTTTCTGTTTCATCACATCATATCTGAATCTGATTTTGAAATTAAAAATCCATGTTTGAATTTCAGAACTGCCATTTGCAGCTATTTGATCTTAAGCCATTACTCAACCACAGTTGATTTACATATAAAAGAAACTCCTCTCCAGCTTAAATCAACCTCCTAGGTTCATGATTATCTGCAAGAAGGCAAGATCTATATCCATAAATCTGTAATTCATAGTGGCTTTTGATCATTCCTATCACTGGGCTCCTGACCTAAAGAACACCACACATGCTCTATAATAAACTCATAAGGATAATTGACTCAGGTACAATATAACATTGTGGTTTAAAAAATGAGCTTTAGTGTAGAACAGACCTATGCTGAAGACCAACTTTCATCAGTTATTTACTATGTGATTTTTTTAGCATGTTACTTAATGCCTCTAAGACATCAAATTTCTCCCCTTTAATATGAACAAAATAACTAGATGATGCAAATAATTTAGCAAATTGCTCAGCTCATAAGTGATCTATCAGCAATTGTCAGCTAATTAATAAATATCAGTATTAATAGCAGCAGCAGTAGTAATTGAATCTAGCCTAGAGATTCTGAGAGCATAGCCCATGGACCACCTATACTAGAATGCTTTGGGAAGTTCTGAAAACAAAAATTCCAAGGTATAGCTTCATACATCCCTAGAAATGGAACCCAGAAATCATCATTTTAAACAATCTCTCCAGGTGAAAAATTCTAAAGTTTGAAGATAACTGCCATGTATTTTTGAGTTCCACAGTCCTTGAACTTCTGGCACCATTGAACTCCAGCTATCAGGCACATGACTATTGGCATGTGGACAGAGCAAAACTGCTACAGGGATACTGCCACATCGATGTTCATAGCAGCACAATTCACAATAGCTAGACTGTGGAACCAACCCAGATGCCCTTCAATAGATGAATGGATAAAAAAAATGTGGCACCTATACACAATGGAGTACTATGCAGCAATAAAAAATGACAAAATCATAGAATTTGCACGGAAATGGATGGCACTAGAGCAGATTATGCTAAGTGAAGCTAGCCAATCCCTAAAAAACAAATGCCAAATGTCATCTTTGATATAAGGAGAGCAACTAAGAACAGAATAAGGAGGAAGAGCATGAGAAGAAGATCACCATTAAACAGGGTCGAGAGGGGGGAGGGAAAGAGAGAGAGAAGGGAAATTGCATGGTAAAGGAAGGAGACCCTCATTGTTATACAAAATTACATATAAGAGGATGTGAGGGGAAAGGGGAAAAAACAAGAGAGAAAAATGAATTACAGTAGATGGGGTAGAGAGAGAAGATGGGAGGAGAGGGGAGGGGAGGGGAGGGGGGATAGTAGAGGATAGGAAGGGCAGCAGAATATGACAGACACTAGTATGGCAGTATGTAAAAAAGTGGATGTGGAACCGATGTGAATCTGCAATATGTATACGGGGTAAAAATGGGAGTTCATAATCTTCTTGAATCAAATGTATGAAATATGATATGTCAAGAGCTTTGTAATGTTTTGAACAACTAATAAAAAAATAAAAATCTAAAAAAGGAAAAAAAAATAAAATCTAATGAGTCACATAATCAAATGAACAAATATGTGACTACAAAATGTGATGAGTTCTATAAAGAAAAGGAACAATATTATAAGAAATAGTAATGAGGGACATAATTTAAATTGGGGCATCAGCAATGACTTCTCTGGGGAAAAATGTTTGTGCTGAGATTTGAAAGATGAGTAGGGCTTGGTCAAGAAACAATTGGGAAAAGATCAAGCAGAGGGGGTAGTATGCATAACAAAAAATGTGGGGTGACTCTTCATTATAGCCTACTGGTGCAAAGCAAGGTTTAGCAAAATGTAATTGTATTATATATCTTCTATAGACTGAATGCCCCTCCAAATTCATATGTTGACATTCTAACCCTCAATGTGATGGTATTAAGAGGTGGGGGCCTTTGGAAGGTTATTAGGTCATCAGGCAGGATCTCTCATGAATGGGATTAGTTCCTTTATAAAACAGACCTCAGAGAGTTCCCTTGTCCCTTCTGCCATTGGAGGATACAACTAGAAAGTATCATACAACTAGAACCAGGAAGCAGCCCTCACCAAACACCATATTCACAGTGCCCTGCTCTTGAACTTCCCAGCCCCCAAAATTGTGAGAAATAAATGCTTGCTGTTTAATCCACCAAGTCAATGGTATTCTGCAATTGTCACCCAAACACACTAAGACAATATGCTAACAGAGTTTCTTCAAATTGAGATGATAATAGCCATAGGAATATCTGGCAACTGTGTAGCAAGCTC
Organism: Spermophilus citellus; assembly: GCF_964194105.1. Taxonomy (NCBI): domain Eukaryota; kingdom Metazoa; phylum Chordata; class Mammalia; order Rodentia; family Sciuridae; genus Spermophilus; species Spermophilus citellus. The sequence goes on along the minus strand of NC_138190.1, from coordinate 113,659,943 downwards.
CAATCCAGCACACCTGAATGGATCCAACTAGGCATGTATGTTAGTGCCAACATTATCAGTGGAAACTTGTCCCATGAAAACACCTCAACAGAGCTCTGTTTGCTAGCATGTTAAATGACTGAAGCTATTGCAAATTGTGTTTATTCCCCCCTTAGTTCTCAGACTTTCTGGTCAGAGGCTTACAATTTTGTCCTGAAAAATTCATACCCTCCATTTGATATCAGAAATCTGCTACCAGCCCAAATAATATACCTACCAGCAGACCCAACATTTAGTCAGCTTTGCGCCAATATTCCTGAAATCTTGGTGAAGCATATTTTTATACATGAAGGCAGAAGATTCCCAAAATTGCATGTGTGACCACAAAATCAGGCTGGTGCCATAGCTTACATGTTTACCAGGTCAGCCTACTCCATAGCCTGATTTTATGGCCAAGCCCCTTCATTAATATACAGAACCAAATGTTCATAAGAATCTCTACTCTGTATATTCTCTCTGATATGCGGATGCTAGCACACAATAAGGGCAGGAGGGGAGAATAGAAGTTCATTGGATTAGACAAAAGGGAATGACGGAGGGGAGGAAGAATGGAAATGGAAAAGACAGTAGAATGAATCAGACACAATTTTGCTATGTTCATATATGAATACACAACCAGTGTAACTCCACATCATGTACAATCACAAAAATGGGAAGTTATACTCCAGTACATATGATATGTCAAAATACACTCTGTTGTCATATATATCTAAAAAGAAAAGAGGAAAAAAACAAGAACCTCTGCTATCTCATGAGGATGTCATCTCATTCCTATATTATCTAGATGGTAATGAAGCCATCACTTGACAATGATAGCACTTCCTTGTTCAGTTTTCTGCATATGTTGACATGGATTTGCAAATAAATCAGTGAATACAAAAATGAATGAGTGCATGTAAAGACAGATGAATTAAAACAAAGGAAACAATTGGGCTACAACATAAAATTTTTAAGTTATCTATAAGTTATACCTTATTTGAGCACTTATGTAGGCACTATTGCAAACAATTTATATGTATTATCTCATTTAATTTTTACAACCCCCAAATGAACTAAATGCTAGTGCTAGTTGTGTAAGTAAAGAAACTGGCTCAGAGAGAAAAATTAATTTTCTCAAAATCACACAGATAACAAATGGCAAAAACTGATTATGATCCTAGGTATTTTCACTTCAGATATTAATTTAAATCTCTGATGCAATCCTCTCTAGTGTATAATAAATTTGAATGAATTATTATTTTAGTAAGAACATTCCTACTAAAATACTAGTGCAAATTTGACTGTGGCATAAATTTAGCCTTGTAATCTTGAGTAAATTATCAAACTTTTCTTTGTTTCAGTTTCCCTAACTGTAAAATGTGGGTAACATTAGGATCCATACTAAATGACAATTAGAAAGATTAGAAAATGCAAATAAAGTCCTTAGCACAGTGTCTAGCATATAGCAAAAACGTAATCATTTTACCCATTATTAGTACCAAATTGATTTCCCAATTGTATAATAAAAACAAAAATGGCAAATTATTTTGACATTTTAAGACAGCCATAATATTTGGCATGGTGTTGACATTTAAACCAAATGAAAATTAATTCAACCTCAAATAAGACAAAAAGCTAATTAATTAAGATAATCTAATGAGGACAGACATATTTTAATTCATCAGCAAATAAACAATAATATGTAACATTTCAGAAAATAAAAATGTAGCAGATTAAAATGAAGAAGCATATTTATTTAATTTGTTAAGAGCCATCATTCTTCAAAGGTCTATCATCTTGGGGCTGGGATTGTGGCTCAGTGGTAGAGCGCTCCCCTAGCATGGGTAGGACCTGGGTTCGATCCTCAGCACCACATAAAAATAAAGGCATTGTGTTGTGTCCATCTACACCTAAAAAAAAAATATTTTTTTTAAAAAAAGGTCTATCTTCTCATCACCAAGGACTATAAAGCCCTGATGAGTGAGAAGGCTAGATGCAAAATATCACCTATGACAACACACACATAAACATACACCTGCTCAATCCTGGAAGATGGCTGCTTATCTAGGAACCATCATAAACAAGTTTGCCCAGTATGTCTAGGCAAGTGTTACTATATTGTGACTTTCACTGACTTTAGCATTTAACTAAAGAACAGGTAGGTACACCATAAGATTAGCTTGTGATTTTTGACCGTTTAATATCTAACATAGAAAGCTGGAGAGAAGCATGGTTAAACTTGTGCACTACTGATCTTCCCTATATCTTTATAATATCCTATTCTTCTCCTTTCCTTTATTTTACTCCAGTTTCTGCATATGAGAGAAAACATTCAAACGTGGAGTTTCTGAGAACTCATGGATTTTTCAGCTTCTATTGTTTCAGGTGTCACAGAAAATCAGCAGATCCACACCAGGCTGTTAACACATTATGTGTCAGGCAGGCAGCCAGAGACAGACAACAGGACCCAGAGCCAGACATTAATGGGTGGAGAGCAGGTCACGAGCAGAGCCTGTGGCCTCTTAGGAGCAAGTGTGAGCATGATCAAGAGAAACAGTGAGTCACAGCAAAACAGGCAAATTGGAAGCCATGCAGGGTCAAGTAAGTAGTTGACCACAGGAACCTGAGAGGTATGAGCAGAAACTGGGGGGTGAGGGGAGAGGAGCAGAGGCTGAAAACCAAAAGCAGAACAGGAACAAATTACAAATGGACAATGCAGTTGCATTGCGTCAGAATCAAGTGGACTTTGGCAGCTAAAGCAGCCTGCCGTTCCAGCTACAGCTGTTCTCCCTCCCCTTCTGCCACGTGAATCTGGCCTGGGGGCTTACAGCAAAGGCAATGGAAACAGCTGGCTAAGTGAACAGTGTGGGGGTGAGAAGCTGAAAACAGTTCCAGCAAACAGTATGTTTTGCTTATAAAGGAAATTAGAAATATGCTAAAGGGGGTATTTGAATATGAATGAGTTATTTGGGTATTTAAATACCCAAAAGAAAAATCACTCAATAGCAAGAATGCCTAAACTTAAAAAGATTTAACAGAAATCAAGGACACACTTCAGTAAATGAGTTAATAAACCATATAGCTAAACATGCATGACATTTTCAATTCATGCCTCCTGTCTAGAAGCCTCCCAATCATCTTCTACTCTTTTTAAAAGACTGAGCTGTTTAATAACCCTCCGGTGTTCCAAGCAGCAAACAGGCTCTCAACTATTAACGGCAAAGTTGCCAGAAGCCAGGCATACCTGGGAACAGATGAAAGGTTTCGTTTGTTCACTTTCAGCATTACACTAGTTACCACTCAGAACCTCTGAGCACATTACTGGAAATTTTTTAAACACAGTTACTGGTGTGAAGAGGTTTCTGAAAACATACAAAGCACACATTCAACAAGAAAGCCCACCTGAAAATCCTCCCAGGGTAAAGCTGAATTGGAACATTACAGCATGCTTGCTCTTTTTACAAAGACCAAAGAAAGTTCAAAGACTCAGAAACTTTCTTGAAAGTGACAGAAATGTTATGGTAAATTGGGTTTCATCTCCTGTGCCAAATGCAACTGATCAGTAGTTTCTTCCTGAAGCCCTGTATACCTAATCAAATTACCGTAACAATATCTGCCATAGCCTAGGGAGGAAAGAGTGAAGATATTCACTATTGTTTAAAGGTCTGTCTTGCTTTGCATCTCAGGACATCTGAACATAATGCTTTCTATCCTAGAGGTTGCAAATTGGCAGCTCATGGGCTGGGTTCACATTGAAGATATGCTTGGTTTGGCCTACACAGTGTTTTTAAAAATTACTTGCCAATATTTGAAAATGGGACATCTTACATTTTTATAAAGGATTTGCCATTTCTCCTAAAAATGGAAATTTTTGCCTGATGTGGTGGCACATGCCTGTTATCCCAGCCACTCAGAAGGCTGAGGCAGGAGGATCACAAGTTCGAGGCCAGCCACAGCAACTTAGTGAGACCCTGCCTCAAAATAAAAATAAGAGCTGGGGATGTAGCTCAGTGGTAAAGCACCCCCAGATCCCATCCCCCGTACTGGGAGAAAATGGACATATCTAGCAACTTAGACCTATCTTCCCAAATGGCAATTGTTACCTGGTCCTCAATGGCAGCTTACTCCTTTAGATGAGCTGTCCTCTCTTCAATTTAGCTTCTTTCACTCATCTGTAGGCGGCCTCTGTAGGAATTACATTTGTGAACCCCTGCTTTATTCCTCTGTATTAGTTACCTAATCAAGCTACTTCATGTTAATAAGGACTTTGAGGTTCACTGTTTCCTTTTCTACATTGTTTCTGTCATTAACCAGACTAACTTTAACTCATGGGCCTTACAGTTACTAGACTTAACTCACTTTCAACAACCTCCACACTGGCAACCTACTCTTTAGCAACAGAAATTTTCTACCTTTAAAATTTTAAATTCTGCTACCCTAGTTTTATGGTTTTCTTGTTTGTTGTTTGTATTGTCACATTACTATAGCCATCTCTGCTTTATTTCCAACAAATCTACCATTAATTCTCAACAGGGTGCTTAGTCCCTTTATCCTTTCCATGATTTTCAAATCTATCAACCTCTTTCTGACTCTACTTTGTTCCCATGGCCCATCATGTTACTGCCTCTCTTGAAATAACTTCCATTTTTTTCCCCTTGGAATTCTTTCATACCTGCTCACCAAATCTCATCCCTGGATCAATCCAACTACTCAATTTTTCCAGTGATGAATAATGCTAGTTAAGACCACACTACAAATCTTCAATTCCAATCTCACTGAGCCTTAAATTCCTAAATATCACCATCTCCTATTCCCCTAACCACTACTTCAAAGAATTGCCATTCTCCTCAAACTATATAGTCTACCTCCTCTAGCCTCATTTTCAGAGGCAACTTTGCATCCTACTGTGAGAAAATCAAGGCCATCAGATAAAGGAGATTCCTAGCTTGCTTTTTCACCAATTACAAACTTATATAAGTTTCCATGCATTCTCATCTACTGTCTCAGTGTGACAAATGTCCTCCCTCAATTCCAGATTAATTCTCTTTTTTATATTTATTTTTAGTTGTAGTTGGACACAATACCTTTATTTTATTTACTTATTTTTATGTGGTGCTGAAGATCGAACCCAGGATTCCACATGTGTGAGGCTAGCACTCTACCACTGAGCCACAACCCTAGCCCCACCCCCAGATTCTTTCTTTCCACCTAAATGTTCACCCCCTTGACATTAGCCCTTCCTTCTATTCCTCAATCCTGTCCATTTCATCACATAACTATTCCCTCCCTCACATCTTCAATATTTCTCTGTGCCTACTTATTCTTTTCCCTCAACATAGAAACATGCTCAAATCTTTCTCATCTAAAAATAATCTTCCCTCAACCTCAATGATCCTTCTGGCTATAATCCTATTTATTGCCATTCTCACTGCCACATATCTTGAAAAGCAGTCTACAGTCCCTATTTGTACCATCTTGCCTTTAATTTATTCCTCCATCTACTGTTTTGTGACTCATCACCTCTTCACTGAAACTTTATAAGGTTACCAATGACCTCCACATTACCAAATGCAGTAAGAATTATTTGCCCTTGTCTTTTTTGACGGCTGCAGCATTTACCCAGTGTTAAATGTTCCCTCTGCCTCCACTCTCTTCCATAGGAACCCGTAGCCTTGTTCCTATATTTATGGCTGTGTCTTTTAAGCCACTTTTGAAAGCATTGATTTTATTCACCAATTAGATGTTGTCATTAAGGACTCCAATTTCAACTGTATGCTCTCTTCATATTTCATACTGCCCTTGTGATCCTATGCACTTACATAAAACATCAACTAGTAATTACAAGCTTTGGTCCCCAAAAGAGGCTTTTCTCTCCAGTTCAAAACCCCCATATCCAGGGGTGTACTGGAATATATCTATTTTAATCATCTAAAAGCAAATTAAATTTCACATGTCTTAACTGGAACTCTACCTTCCAATTCAATGATTTCCGCCTCCATTAATGATATTAATATCTACCCAGCCTCTCAAGCCAGTACATTCTTAATTATTCTGAACTACATCACCCTCTTCCTCACCCAAGACCTATAGTTCCAGATCTTAAATATAAAAAATGCAAAGGAGAAACAGTGAGATACAACCTTGTCAACAAAAGAAACAAGATCACTCTGTGAGAACTTATTGGAGTTTGGTCCCAGGCAATTCACAGAATTCCCACTTGAAATTTCTGACTTGCAGATCTGATCATATGACTTTCCTTCAATGGCTACCCTTAGATTTCAGAATAAAGGTTAAAAATAAATTAGCTCACAGGTCCTTACCAACCTCATTTCCTGCCTTTCTCCCATGTGCCCTGTATGCATTAGCCACGTATGTTTGCACTTTCTTGAACATGTTTCACTGTTAAATTCCATACCTCCATTCATGCTGATCCTTCTGCTTCTGCCTGAAATTAGTCCACATTCCTAATCTTTTTTTTTTTTTACTTGTCTACTTGGCTCTTAAAGTTCTTTCAAGGTTTAAAAGTTTATTAAATCCTCCAGGAAGTTTTTCCTGACTTTCTTTATCTGTGTTCCCAGTATTATATGTATATCTTTGTTATGATGCCTTTCACACTGACTTATTGTGTTAGTCAACGTTTTGCCACTGTGATCAAAAATACCCAACAAGAACAACTTAGAGGAGGAAAGGTTTGTTTTGACTCATAGTTTCAGATTTAGTCCTTAGTGGACCTACTCCATTGCTCTGGGCTCAAGGTAAAGCAGATCATGGCAAAGGACATGGTGGCCAGGAAACAGACAAGCAAGGGCAAAGGGTCACAGAGGCAGGCTCCCAGTGACACACCTCCTCTAGCCTTGCCCCATTTGCCTACAGTTACCACCTAGTTAGTCCATTCAAACTAAGATGGACTAATTGGGTTACAGCTCTCATAATATAATCATTTTACCTCTAAATATTCCTGCATTAACATAGGAGCTTTGGGGGAATATTTCATATCTAAACCATAATGCTTATGAATACCAATATATTTGTGTGATTCTTCTATCAGGCAAAATGTTTCAAAGGCAAGGCTTGATTTTTATTTTTGCATCTCTAATGCCTTGTACATTATTTAATGCATAGTAGATGTTTAATTAATATTTGATATATATGACAATGAAGAAACATAAATGAAAAGTAAATTAAGGAATAGAAGAGAGTAAAACTTTAAGGTGCTAAAAGTTCTTTTCACATTTACCTCAAACTTATATTTTAGTTCAAGGGTTTTTTTTTTTTCATTTATATATCTGTGGCAGGTAATTGAGGATGTATAAGAATTCGTAACTCTGGTTATCCTTGTGTTACTTTATCTTGAGTAAGTTAGACCATTCTTCACATAATTAAAGTGCTACCTGACTAGAACAGTGGGTCCTGTTAGGATAACTAAATAACATTATGTTACATGAGGATTTCTTTTTCATTTGCCAAACCTCTACAGTCTTACAGAGAATGCCTCTGGGACCTTGTCTTCTACCATGGCTTCTCTGGACTTACCTCACCTTGATCATACTTCCTGCTGTTCCCAACAACTACTGTAGTAGAATGAGCCAAGTGGGCTCCCCAAGCAATGTGAAAAAAATGTAGAAATGGAGGAAAAGCTCCTTAAATTCAACAAGCCAAAACAACCATTTACCTGTCTGAGATTTTATTAGTGGGACCATAGCGGCTGGTGGCAGAAGAGAAGGGGGGAGGGGGAGGAGAAAGAGAGAGAGAGAGAGAGAGAGAGAGAGAGAGAGAGAGAGAGAGAGAGCGAGCGAGCGCATAAGCACGGTGTTGATATTTATGGGCTCAACGCGGGGTGAGGGGGAGCAGGGGGGAGTGGGCTATTACTTCTTTATTGGCCGAGAGTTCGCACCACTTCAGGGATTGGAGGTGCGCCATTCAGTTCATGGACCTGAACTCCCGGAAGAAAAGCGCTCCGGGCGCCATATTTACCAACAGAAAAGCTTCCTAGAAGAACAAAATAATTGTTAAATCATGGTCTTTACAGACCAGTATTGCTTTAAACCTATTCAAAGCCTCCTTTTGTGACTGGAACAAATTTTAATAGTTTTGCTTCTGCTCCCTTCACTACACACTCCCACCATACCCCACCACCAAAATCAACACCTTCTTGGCAGAGAGTAGCCTGATTCAGACCTCACTTTTTCTTTGCAATGAATGGGTCAGAAGGTAGACTCTGCTCCTTTCCTGCTTGTTCCTAGGCTGCTGTGTCTTGTCCTATTATGCTGTAGACCCACACACACACCAGACAAAAATGGTGTATGTGCAGTGAGGTAAGTTTCCCTCTATTATACAACCAGTAAGACCTATAATAAAGAAGACCTGGCCCATTCCTCTGAGGTAGCCCTTGTAACACAGGTGAGCCTCACAGGCCCAAACTACATGTCACACACTGACCAAAAAAAAAAAAAAAAAAAAAAATGCAGTCTAGTGACTCAATCCTTGGAAATGTTCCAGCTTTTATTTCTACACTATCTTGCACATGGCCTTCCTTCCTATACTTATTCATGTGCTCCTAACTGTAACACAGGTGATATTCACAAGACATTGTTCTGTTTTTTTAAAGAGTTTGACATCCCGCTGCCAAAATAGTAATATCTACTATTTTTTTTATAAATCACATGAATGCTTTTACCATTCAGCTTTAAAGCCAATACATTTATCCACCTCACTCCCCTACACAATATTTGATTAGACCATACTGTGTTGATGTTCCTTTATACTGGATTATGTAATGTCCTCATGATTTCCAGAGTTGCATCTGAGCAAATATTCACTGTTGACAAGTCTTTGTATTGATGTTTTAAATGATCTTTTTACACAAATCAAATTAATTACTCTAGTGTTCATAAAATCTTTCATTTTGTATTTTTATCTCTCTCCTTCCAGAACATTTTATTTAATTTCTACTCAGGCATCATACTTCCCCCAAATCTTTGAAATTCTTAAATATCACCTGTGTCTTCCCAAAGCCAATTAATTACATTAAATTCATAGGGAAATTTTCCTTTATTGGTATCTGTAAGTATTTTCTCAAATGTTCCTGAAAGTATTCAGATCTAAGTCATTCAAACCAAAACATACAGCCCATTAAAGTTCAAAGTTTTTTGTGTTAAATTTAGGCCATGGCAAAAATCACCAAGCTTGCTAAGGAAATTTTCTGTAGTTTGATCAAGCTAGAGAGTTTAAATCTTAATACTAACTAAATTGCCAGAATTAGTTTCCTTTTTAACAATTTGATTGATGTGATAAATTTAAATCTGAACTGACAAATTAGTTCAGAAATCTCCCATTTTGTGTTTTCTCAACTTGTAAAAATCTCTTCTCTTCAGGTATAAATAACTGAAGTAACCTCCAAACTCATCTGTCACTCCTAGTTTACCTAGGCAGAGGTATATGCTTTTCAAAACGCCAGTTCCTGGAACCATGTCTGTACATTGGCTGGACTGTGTCAATAAAAGGGAAGCATAAGATAAGGATTTTTCTGAGCTATTTGACATCAGCCTCTGGGTCTTGTTCAGGACTTCATCAGCATCTTGCTGCCTGACTGGCAAATTGCAATGAAAGGGAGGACATCCACACAGCTATGTCTTTCATTCTATCTGATACTTTAAACAGATTCTTTATTATTGCCTTCACCTGGCATGTTTGGAATTAGTACAGAGTTACAGGAAATTTTTTCCTGAGTGTACATGACCAACTTCAATTAAATGAGAAATATTTTATAAAGTCTGTTTTTTTTTTCAAGAATCACTTGAAAAATATTTATGGGCTCACTCCCCTTGTCAATCAATGAATTATTTAGTAACTCCTTTTCAATGTTGACTCCCAAGACTCAGCCACACCATACCAAATCAGTCTGGAGCAACATACCTGTTTTAGTCAGCTTTTTTGCTGCTGTGACTAAAGGACCTGACCAGAAAAACTTTAGAAGAGGAAAGTATATTTAATGGATCACAGTTGCAGAGGTCTTAGTCCATAGAAGGCCAACTCCATTTGTTGGGGCTCAAGGCAAGGCTGAACATCATGGCAGGAGAGTGTGGCAGAGGGAACCAGCTCACATGATGAGACGGGGAGGGGTAGAGGGAGCTTTGGGGGTACACCTCACATCCAAATCCTGGGTTTATTTTGTGGTGCTTACTATGAGGACTTGAAATACTGTACAAAGCATCCATTTAAAAAAAACTTCTCTTTTCATTCTTTCTAGTCAATTATTAAAACAAACACTTCCATAGAGGCACTGAGAATGCACGTTGCCTTAAAAATCCCAGGAAAGAAGTTGGAATCATTCTGAGAAGGGTCATACCAGAGCAAAGAAAAGTGGGGCTGAAGCCATATCAAGGCAGGATATAATACTCTTAGAATAAGGAAAGGGCATGGTTATCATAGGACTGTATGGAACACATCCTACTCTATTCCCCCACAGCCCCCACTTCTAGGCACAACAAAGTCAAATTAAACAGTTGAATATTAAGACCAATCTGAGGGATAGATGATGTCACCACCTATATTCTATAGAAATGTGAAGCAAGGCACTAAGGACCGGTAGTCTCACAGATCTGTGTGGAGGTTTAAGAATCTGCATCTGTCACAGGCATTCCCAGATGATCCAGATTCAGAAGGCACACAGGCCATGTTTTAAGTAGCATTGCCCCAGTCTAGTAAAGCCATCATAATTATAGAACCACAGACCTAGAAAGCCTCCAAAACTATCAAGTCACTTATGGCCATCAAAGTCAGGAAAAAAATAATATGGGCTAGTCTTGTGAGGTAATGAACTGCCTATTGCTAAAGGCATGTCAGAAGAAACCCATTAACTTCTTAGCAAGAATATTGAAACATCACATGTACCTCATAATTATGCACAATTTTATGTTTTCTATATCAGTTCTAAAATAATAAATTTAAATTTAAATAAAATAATATTGTAATGAGATTTCAAATATTACATAGGGAAATTGGACTACATGATCTTTAGGATAATTTCAAGTTTAAGATAATATTATCTAGAGGGCTCTGTGAACTCTATAATCTGCCACAGCCACTTGAAGTTTTCAAGGGGGCAAGAGTATTTAAAAATACTTTAAAAATGTAATGCAGAAAATAAAAATGAAAATCCTATGTGGCACTGAAAACAAGCATATCATATTTTGAATTTTTTTTTAGTTGTAGATGGACACAATATATTTATTTGTTTATTTATTTTTATGTGGTACTGAGGATCAAACCCAGGGCCTCACACTTGCAAGGCAAGCACTCTACCACTGAGCTATAGCCCCAGCAACAAGTACATCATATTTGATGTGGCATTTTTGTTTAAGTTCTGAATATTCTTATGGCAGCCACTATGTATCCCTAGCTTGCAAACAAGAAAATTAAATCATGAAATTACATGTATTTTTATTTTGATAAATACCATAACAGAAGCTCACCTTGCCTCCGGGTCTTTCCTACTCATTTTGTTGCCTTATTGAGACATGTTTGTAAGATGATTAAGGGCACAGCTTTAGAAGTATGGTCACTGCTAAACAGAGTTTATAGGAGCCCTTGGGTTTGGACTGCACTCCTGTGCTCAGTGGTAACACAGCAGACCAAAATGGAGTTGTTCGCTAAAGCTCCACAGCACCCAGTCGAAACTAACTTGTTATTATCTGATCTTCAAGAAACCAGGAGAGAGAAATAAGAGCCAAATCCCCAAATAAACCAGTTTTAGTCAGTGTGATATGGAAGCCCCCTTTGTTTTAACCCTTACCAAAAAGTCATCTGATATTAACCAGGTTTTTTCCTACTGTTCCATTTCCTTGTTCCCACTGTCTCCTGTTGCCCAGGGAGCTCTTGTTCTATGTTGTAGGATGAAGGCTGTCTACATTCCTGAATCACAATTAAAAGTCATTAAGTCTATAACTAAATTTTTTAAAAGATTATATTATCTATTTGGGAATGGACAGAAACCCCATTTGATGGTGACAAACATTTTATCTACAAGAATTTTCGCAACAATTGTTTGTCTTCACAGAAAGATTAAACCAAAACAGAAAATTTATGCCTGTTATATCTCTGTTTTAATACTTCCCAGAATATTTAGTCTTACTAAAAACATATAAAGTTAAAACAGTATGGTTCTTGGCCTGGGGTTGTAGCTCAGTGGTAGAGCACTTGTCTAGCACATGTGAGGCACTGGGTTCAATCCTCAGCACCACATAAAAATAAATAAATTAAATAAAGGTGTTGGGGCTAGTGGTGTGGCTCAGTGGTAGAGTGCTTGCCTAGCATGCATGAGGCATTGGATTCAACCCTCAGCACCACATAGATGTAAAATAAAGATATTATGTCAACCTAAAACTAAAAAATTAAATATAAAAAAATAAAGGTGTTGTGTCCATCTACAACTAAAAAATATTTTTTATGAAAGTATTGTTCTATCTTGTCAAAAATCTGAATTCAAATCCAGGTCTCCACAGATCTGGTGCTTTATATTGCACCAATTAAAACAGCTATTGTTTCCAAATTCCGAGTATAATACATTGTCATTATAAAATCTAGGGGTAAATAAAATTATGGAAGGAAATGAAAACTATTGGAAGGATTCAATTCCCAGCACCACAAAAGAAATAAATAGATAGAAAAAAAAGAAATTTCACTTGGAAGACTATCATTGTTATATGCCAATCATTTAAAAAAATATATATAGGGATTCTGCCTTTCGGGTCACCTTCCACTTTCCACTCTACACTTGCCTCGGCTACTTCTCTGGTATTATACTTCAGCATTCGGGGAAGCAAGGACTTGTCACCGGTAAACAGTGGTAACAGATTGGAGGTTCCCACCGAGATCTACACTGAGACCACCCATTACTCAAATGGCCCTCCAGCCTGTTACTTCACTCCATAGACCCAATTTTTAAAAAGGGAACTCCAAAACTGCTTGCTCCACACTGCCCCCCATCTCCCACCTTTTGGCCTTCCCACCTGCATTCTATCACTGCAGGATAAAGGGAAACAAAGGATAGGAATGTGGGAAGACCTTAGCTAGAAGAAGAAGACCTTAGCTATAAAAATGCTATAAAAAAGGAATGCCCTTCCACGGGTTCCACCTTTCTGCCTTGTGGGGTCCCCTTCTTCCTTCAGGGTGAAGTCTTCACTGCTTTCCAAATTTCATTTTTTTTCACTTTATATATATATATATATATATATATATATATCCACATTTATATATATAACATTTTTATTCAAATCAAGCTACATTATAAGTGGCATTTTCATTTTGGACAGTTTTCTTTTTCTCTTTTTTGTTATTCCAGAGGTGACATTGATAAAAAAAAAAAATTGTAACACCTGTCTTCTATTTCTAACCACTATCACCAAAAAAAAAGAAAAAAGTTAATGACCTAATATTTACTTTTACATAAATTTCCCCATATTCACATTATCATGGGCTAATGAACATGCATACACACATACACACACTCATACACGTTTGTGTATATATGTACAAATATTTTTTAAAGATGGTATCATATTGTATTCTGTTCTGTCTTTTGGTAAACTCATGACTTCTTCCCAGTAATATCATTAAGTCAACTGCTATAAATCTAGATCATATTTAATGACTGCCTTTTATCCTATATATATAAATGTGCCATACTTTTATTTAATAATTCTGTGGAAAGCAACTTAAAATTTCCAATATTTTATCGTTACAAACTATGAAAATTGTCATGCTTTAACTTCTATTACTTATTAAAGGTTTTCTGTTTGATGCATTACCAGAAGTAAATTTAATGAGTCAAATTGTATTTTTTTAAAGAGAGAGAGAGAGAAAGAGAGAGAGAGAGAGAATTTTTTAATATTTATTTCTTAGTTTTCGGTGGACACAACATCTTTGTTTGTATGTGGTGCTGAGGATCGAACCCGGGCCACACGCATGCCAGGCGAGCGCACTACCACTTGAGCCACAGCCCCAGCCCTCAAATTGTATTTTATCAAATTATTTTATGAAAGCACTTTTTAAAATATTTGCACCAGCAATGTATGAAACTATATCTATCTCTTCCAACAATAAACATTAACTCAATTTTAATATTTTCTAAACTGCAGGATTAGAAGTAATATTCGTTACTTTATTTTGAATTTCCTAGATAATTAGAGTAATTTAGCATCTTTGCATTGATTGACCATTTGGATTTCCTGTTCAATCATTTTCTTATTCATATTCTTTCCTCTTTATCTTTATCACTGTAAGGACTTATAGTTAATCATAGCTATTATAATAATTTTTCATAAATATCACAAATTTATTCATATTAAATATCAGTCCTCTAAGTTTGTCCCTAATATATTTTCCCAAACAATTATTTCATTTTTTTTTCAATTCAAACATTGCTACCTTTCCTATTTTAGCTTCTGGATATTTTTGAGAAAAATTTATGACTGAAACTACTTATCTGATAGACATGTCTACTCCCAATCCCCAATTTAACTCAAAAGATTTCAAATATATCTATATTTGCCCACCTTAAATATGAGACAAGGTCCTGAAATGAACCTTGAACAGAAGCCCAGACTAAAGGACATGGAGAGGAAAAATGAGGTTTCAAAATCAAAACCAGAGTCCTCACCCTTTACCACACATGGACAGAGAAGTTAGAAGACACTGTAGCAGACCAGAATAGTGATGAAGAGTGGACATTCATCAATTGTTTCAGTAAACTTTACTTCTTCTGGAATCTTCCATCCTTCTTAGCTATTGAAACTTAGGTAACATGTGAGGTCAATCTCTCTATAGTCAACAAAACAAATGCCTCTACCTTTGTTATAGTTACCCTTCCTCCTTTCCATTGTTGCCTTATGCTATATTTATTTCTTTTATATGCCCCGCCACATACACATACTCATTCACTCAGAAAACTACCTTTTTTTTCCAACATCCAACTTGGACTTCTATTCCACTCCCCAAAAAGGAAACCACCCAAATATCACTCAACAATACAATTGATAAATGGATTATAATATCCTCAAACAACAAAATTCTATAGAAGATTGAAAATGAATGAACTACAGCAACACATAAAAAACATGAATTTAAAAAAAAGTCAGATACAAAATCTATAAAATGTGGGGCTGGAGTTGTGGCTCAGTGGTAAAGCGCTTGCCTCTCATGTGCAAGGCCCTGAGTTCAATCCTCAGCACCACATAAAAATAAATAAATAAGTAAAGATATTGTGTTCATCTACAGCTAAAAAATATTTTTAAAAATCTGTAAAATGGGAAGATGGCGGCGGGAAGTGAGTAAGCCGCTCCGTGCTCCACGCCGCCGCGCCCGCAGCGTATGTTGCCGCGTCTTAAAAGATGAAGTAAAGATCATTAAAGGAGATCTGTCGACAAAGACTCAGCACCGTGTCAAGAAAGGGGCCTAGGTGGAGTGAATCCGCCACGACTCCAGCCAAGGTGGAGTGAGTCCATCACGACTTCAGCGCGAGCAGTAAGGCTGCAGCCCAAGCTGCCCAGCTCCCTCGGCCCCTTCTCCTTCTCCTCTCCGCCTTTCCGCTTTGCTTCTCCCCCCCCCCGTCTCTCCTCCCACGCTCAGTCCCTAAATCTAGATCTCAATTTCTTTCCCCCACCCCGCCCGCTCTCCCGCGTGTCCGGTACCGGGCCCACGCGGCCCTGAGGCGTTGTCTCCCCTCCCCCAGCCCACACCCCCTCCCCGGGGGTCCCGAAGGCCACAGCTGGGCCGCAACCGCGCCGCCGCCGCCGCCACCGCCGCTTCCCGCGGAGCACCATAGAGCAGACTCTTCACCGCCCAAGTGAGCTGCCGAGTTAAATGGAAAAGCTGATGAGTGACAATTTAAAATCTAAGTGACCCAACATGGCGGCGGACGCGGAGAGATCAAGTCTCTAACCCCTTCAGCTGCGTGAGCATAGGGAGAAGTAAACTGTCAAAATACTGTTCGCTCAGGGGCTGGGATGTGGCTCAATCGGAAGCTCGCTCGCCTTGCATGCGTGCAGCCCGGGTTCAATCCTCAGCACCACATACAAACAAAGATGTTGTGTCCGCCGAAAACTAAAATAAATAAATAAATAAGTACTTAAAAAAAAAAATACTGTTCGCTCAGGACCACTAGGCACTGTTGAGCTGAAGGGGATCCCGGGCGAACAGTCTGCATTCTAGTTCTGGTTCACCTGCTTCTCGTGACTCAGCACTAAAGATCCCGCTGAAATAACTAGTCGGCCCACCTGAACTCACAGAGGTAAAAGCCAACTGAGCACGATAGTCAGACCCAGGGTATCCCTCTGCTGACAACAGAGGTCCCTTGCACCAGCTACCAGGGGAGTTGCTACCTGAGGGCAAACAAATTCGCTGGGGGTTCTCAGCCCCAAACCCTACAAACTTAGGGTCTGAGGGAGGCAAACAGAAAGGGTGTGCCCAGGCATCCATGGAAACAGGGCTCCCAGGAGCAGCAGACCCGGCATGAAGCCAGTATTGTGGCGAGCTTCACAGGTGAGCAGGGCCTGGCTTGAGGAACCACAAGAGAAGGCCCTGGGCACTCAGGATTGGAGACCTGCACAGTCTGGGAAGAAGAGCTGAGGAACAGTGATTGGTTCCCACCCATCAAGAAGAGAAGCCTGGCCCAGTTCCCACCTACTGGAAGAGAAGTTAATTGAGCTCTATGACTGCATTTATTATTATTTTTTTAATGATTATTATTGATATTTTTTTAAATTTTATTTTCACTTTTTGTTGTTGATGTTGTTGTTGTTCTTCAACTTTCTTATTAATGGTTTCAATTTTTTAATTCTTTTTATTATATTATTATTACTATTATTTTTTAAACTTTAATTTCCATTTGTTTATTATCATTATATATTTTTTTGTTTTAAATTTTTATTTTTTCGTTTTTTCTTTCTTTCTTTTCACTTTTTTCCTTTTGTCTTTTCATTTCTTTTCAATTTTCTTATTCCCCCTCTCTTGAATTCCACCTGCCTACACTCACTCTCTTTAGTGACTTCTTCCCTTCCCTTCTAATACCTCTCCTCCCAAGCATCAAATAAATTTATAAGAGTAAACAGTAACTCAGCAGTCAAATAAAACAAGAAGTATCATGAGCATAAAAAAGCAAGGAAGAAAAGGAGTACAAACAATGAAGGACAGCCTAAATATTCAGGAGGACCTGGAGTCATCAGAAAAATGGCCATATAAAGAACTCAAGGAACACCTTAGACAGATGGAAAGGAACGTTAAAGATCACATTGAAAATGAATTACATAAACAGATAAAAGAAGAAGTTAAGCATCTTCATCAGGAGATAGAGATTATTAAAAAAATCAAACAACAATTCTAGAAATGAAGGAAACGATAAACCAAATTAAAAACTCAATCGAGAGTATCACTAACAGAGTGGAGCAAGTAGAAGCCAGAACGTCAGATAATGAAGACAAAATATATCATCTTGAAAAGAGTCTAGCCAACTCAGATAGGCTGGTAAAAAATCACGAGAAAAACATCCAAGAGATTTGGGATAACTTAAAAAAACCAAACTTACGAGTCATCAGGATAGAGGAAGGCACAGAGATTCATGCCAAGGGAATGAGTAACTTGCTGAATGAAATAATTACAGAAAACTTTCCAGAAATAAAAAAGGAAACAAATATACAAATTGTAGATGCATACAGGACACCAATCACACAAAATCACAGTAGACCAACGCCAAGACACATTGTTATGAAGATATCCAATACAGAACAAAGAGAAAATATTAAAAGCTACAAGAGAAAAGAGGCAGATTACATTTAGGGGTAAACCAATAAGGTTAACAACAGATTTTTCATCACAGGCGCTGAAAGCGAGAAGATCCTGGAACAACGTATTTCAAACACTGAAAGACAATGGATGCCAACCAAGAATTCTGTATCCAGCAAAATTAAGCTTCAGATACGACAAAGAAATAAAAATCTTTCATGATAAACAAAAGCTAAAAGAATTTGTAGACAGAAAACCAGCATTGCAAACCGTCTTGAGCAAAACTCTACACGAGGAAGAAATGAAAAACAATAACCAAAACCATCAGCGGGAAGTGCCTCGGTAAAGACCGAGGATGGGGGGAAAGCTAATCATGGAGAAACAAACTAAATTAGAAAAAAAAAGATAAATAATCAAACATGGCAGGAAGTACAAACCATATATCAATAGTATCTCTAAACGTTAATGGCTTAAACTCTCCAATAAAGCGACATAGGCTGGTAACATGGATTAAAAAAACAAATCCAACAATATGCTGCCTCCAGAAGACACATCTGATTGGAAAAGACATACACAGGCTAAAGGTAAAAGGTTGGGAAAAAATATACCACGCACACGGTCCTCGTAAGCAAGCAGGGGTGGCCATTCTCATATCGAATAAAATCGAATTCAAGATTAAGTTAATCAAAAGGGATAAGGAAGGACATTATATACTGTTAAAAGGAACCATTCACCAACAAGACGTAACAATTATCAATATTTATGCACCAAATAATGGCGCTGCGACGTTCATAAAACAAACTCTGCTCAAGTTCAAGAATCAAATAGACCACAACACAATAATCATGGTGACTTCAACACACCTCTCTCACCATTGGACAGATCCTCCAAACAAAAGTTGAATAAAGAAACTATTGACCTCAATATCACAATCAATAACCTAGACTTAACTGACATATATAGAATATATCAACCATCATCAAGTGGATATACTTTTTTCTCAGCAGCACATGGAACCTTCTCAAAAATAGATCATATATTATGCCATAGGGCAACTCTTAATAAATATAAAGGTGTGGAGATAATACCATGCATCTTATCTGATCATAATGGAATGAAACTGGAAATCAATGATAAAAGAAGGAATGAAAAATCCTAAATCACATGGACAATGAACAATACGTTACTGAATGATCAATGGGTTACAGAAGACATAAAGGAGGAAATCAAAAAATTCTTTGAGATAAATGAAAATACAGACACAACATATCGGAATCTATGGGACACAATGAAAGCAGTTTTAAGAGGGAAATTCATCACCTGGAGGTCATTCCTCAAAAAAAGGAAAAACCAACAAATAAATGAGCTCACACTTCATCTCAAAGCCCTAGAAAAGGAAGAGCAAAACAACAGCAAATGTAGCAGAAGGCAATAATTAATTAAAATCAGAGCGGCAATTAATGAAATTGAAACAAAAGAAACTATTGAAAAAATTAACAAAACAAAAAGTTGGTTCTTTGAAAAAATAAATAAGATCGACAGACCCCTAGCCATACTAACGAAGAGAAGAAGAGAGAGAACTCAAATTACTAACATATGGGATGAAAAAGGCAATATTACAACAGACGCTTCAGAAATACAGAAGACAATTAGAAATTATTTTTGAAAACCTATATTCCAATAAAATTGAAGATAGTGAAGACATCGATAAATTCCTTAAGTCATATGATTTGCCCAGACTGAGTCAGGAGGATACTCACAACTTGAACAGACCAATATCAATAGATGAAATAGAAGAAGCAATCAAAAGACTTCCAAACAAGAAAAGCCTAGGACCGGATGGGTATACAGTGGAGTTTTACAAAACCTTTAAAGAAGAATTAATACCAATATTTTCAAGTTATTTCAGGAAATAGAAAAAGACGGAGCTCTGCCAAATTCATTCTATGAGGCCAACATCACCCTGATTCTGAAACCAGACAAAGACACCTCAAAGAAAGAAAACTACAGACCAATATCTCTGATGAACCTAGATGCAAAAATCCTCAATAAAATTCTGGTGAATCGGATACGAAGGCACATCAAAAAAATTGTGCACCATGATCAAGTAGGATTCATCCCTGGGATGCAAGGATGGTTCAATATATGGAAATCAATAAATGTTATTCACCACATCAATAGACTTAAAGATAAGAACCATATGATCATCTTGATAGACGCAGAAAAAGCATTTGACAAAGTACAGCATCCCTTTATGTTCAAAACATTAGAAAAACTAGGGATAACAGGAACTTGCCTCGACATTGTAAAAGCTATCTATGCTAAGCCTCAGGCTAGCATCATTCTGAATGGAGAAAAATTGAAGGCATTCCCTCTAAAATCTGGAACAAAACAGGGATGCCCTCTATCTCCACTTCTATTCAATATAGTTCTCGAAACACTGGCCAGAGCAATTAGACAGATAAAAGAAATTAAAGGCATAAAAATAGGAAAAGAAGAACTTAAATTATCACTATTTGCGGATGACATGATTCTATACCTAGAAGACCCAAAAGGGTCTACAAAAAAACTACTAGAACTAATAAATGAATTCATCAAAGTGGCAGGATATAAAATCAACACACATAAATCAAAGGCATTTCAGTATATCAGCGACAAAACTTCTGAAACGGAAATGAGGAAAAACACTCCATTCACAATATCCTCAAAGAAAATAAAATACTTGGGAATCAACCTAACAAACGAGGTGAAAGACCTATACAATGAAAACTACAGAACCCTAAAGAGAGAAATAGAAGAGGATCTTAGAATATGGAAAAATGTACCTTCTTCATGGATAGGCAGAACTAACATCATCAAAATGGCAATATTACCAAAAGTTCTCTATAGGTTTAATGCAATGCCAATCAAAATCCCAATGGCATTTCCTGTAGAAATAGATAAAGCAATCGTGAAATTCATATGGAAAAATAAAAGACCCAGAATAGCAAAAACAATTCTAAGCAGGAAGTGTGAATCAGGTGGTATAGCGATACCAGATTTCAAACTATATTACAGAGCAATAGTAATAAAAACAGCATGGTACTGGTACCAGAACAGGCGGGTGGACCAATGGTACAGAATAGAAGACACAGAGACTAATCCACAAAGCTACAACTATCTTATATTTGATAAAGGAGCTAAAAACATGCAATGGAGAAAGGATAGCATCTTCAACCAATGGTGTTGGGAAAACTGGAAATCCATATGCAACAAAATGAAACTGAATCCCCTCCTCTCGCCATGCACAAAAGTCAACTCAAAGTGGATCAAGGAGCTAGATATCAAATCAGAGACTCTCCGTCTGATAGAAGAAAAAGTTGGCTCCGATCTACAGATTGTGGGGTCGGGCTCCAAATTCCTTAATAGGACACCCATAGCACAAGAGTTAATAACAAGAATCAACAAATGGGACTTTCTTAAACGGAAAAGTTTTTTCTCAGCAAGAGAAACAATAAGAGAGATAAATAGGGAGCCTACATCCTGGGAACAAATTTTTACTCCTCACACTTCAGATAGAGCCCTAATATCCAGAGTATACAAAGAACTCAAAAAATTAGACAATAAGAAAACAAATAACCCAATCAACAAATGGGCCAAGGACATGAACAAACACTTCACAGAGGAGGACATACAATCAATCAACAAGTACATGAAAAAATGCTCACCATCTCTAGCAGTCAAGGAAATGCAAATCAAAACCACCCTAAGATACCATCTCACTCCAGTAAGATTGGCAGCCATGATGAAGTCAAACAACAATCGAGTGCTGGCGAGGATGTGGGGAAAAGGGTACTCTTGTACACTGCTGGTGGGACTGCAAACGGGTGCAGCCAATTTGGAAAGCAGTATGGAGATTCCTGGGAAAGCTGGGAATGGAACCACCATTTGACCCAGCTATTGCCCTTCTCGGACTATTTCCTGAAGACCTTAAAAGAGCACACTACAGGGATACTGCCACATCGATGTTCATAGCAGCACAATTCACAATTGCTAGACTGTGGAATCAACCCAGATGCCCTTCAATAGATGAATGGATAAAAAAAATGTGGCATTTATACACCATGGAGTATTACACAGCACTAAAAAATGACAAAATCACGGAATTTGCAGGGAAATGGATGGCACTAGAGCAGATTATGCTTAGTGAAGCTAGCCAATCCCTAAAAAAAAAAAATACTAAATGTCTTCTTTGATATAATGAGAGCAACTAAGAACAGAACAGGGAGGAAGAGCAGGAAGAAAAGATTAACATTAAACAGAGACATGAGGTGGGAGGGAAAGGGAGAAAAAAAGGGAAATCACATGGAAATGGAGGGAGACCCTCATTGTTATACAAAATTACATATAAGAGGTTATGAGGGGAATGGGATAACAAACATGGAGGGAAATGAATTACAGTAGATGGGGTAGAGAGAGAAGATGGGAGGAGAGGGGAGGGGGGATAGTAGAGGATAGGAAAGGTAGCAGAATACAACAGTCACTAATACGGCAGTATGTAAAAATGTGATGTGTAACCGATGTGATTCTGCAATCTGTATTTGGGGTAAAAATGGGAGTTCATAACCCACTTGATTCTAATGTATGAAATATGATATGTCAAGAGCTTTGTAATGTTGTGAACAACAAAAAAAATTAACATTGGCAAGTACAGATAAATAGAGTTCAACTTAATAAAGTTTAATACAGTTTCAAAAAAAATCTGTAAAATGTAAGATTCTGTAAAATGTAAGATTCAATTCTAAGAACAATAAAAACTGAGAAAAATTAACAAAAGAAAGAAAGGAAGGAGGAAGGGAAGAAGAAAGAAAGGGGGAGGTCCAATCCTCAGAAGTAGAAATAATATTAAAATACATTCCAACATGTCATATCACAAAGGTGATGTTTTACCAAAAAAATATTAAGTACAAACTAAGATAATGCCAAATGTTCTTAGAAATAAAAGTATGTGCTATGAGTCTGTGGAGAGCATCTAGAGGGAAGAGGTTGGTATGTCACTCTGTGGAGGGCAAAGGAAGTTATGAGAACTTTCAGAAAATTAGGAGGGTTAGAAATAGACTTCCAGCAATCCCAGGAGAGAAAATGGGGGCAGGAGGATCATGAATTGAAATCTAATTCCATGCATATATGATTTTGTCAGGATGAACCCAACTGCTATATATAATTATAAAGCTCTGATTTAAAAAATTACTGCCTCAATAAAGCTATCAAACTCTGTAAGAAACTCATAATGATCCCATAGAGTAGAAAGAAAATTATGAAATTTCTTTTTCAGAAAGAATAAAGACATCTTTTAAATATTCTCAAAAACGAGAGAGAGAGAAGGAAATCTACTCTGGATGAGCCCTTCTGACCTACATATTGTTAAATGCTTGATATTGGTCCTCTCTGACTTTGTTCATGGGAAGAAAGTTAAGAAACAGGATGATAATGAGAATGAGTAAAGGTGGAAGGGTGGAAGAGAAAAGGAATAACATTGACCCACAAAGTGAATCATTAATGAAGATATTCCATATAAAATATCAATTAGGGGAGATGTTGTAGCACAACACCCAAATTTAATAATTTAGGCAATCATATGTATGAGAACAGTTCTAACTTAGGGCAAATTTCCTGAGAGCCACGGTGGTTGCAATAGTTAAACTCTTCCTATTAGTCACAGTGGTGGAAAGGAGGAAAGAGGTCAAAAACTACTTTGACAAGTCATTTAATCTTCCCACTAGCCCTATGAAATACATAGTATTCTTATCATCATTTTACATGTGAGAAAACTGTCTCAGAAACACAAAAACTAGTAGATAGCAGAGACATGATTTGAACCTACTACTTGCAGATTCTAAAACCCATGTTCCTTCCAATATAGCAATGTCTTTCACATTGGTATGTCACTCTGTGCACATTAAAGTCATCTAGGAAGCTTTTGAATATTACCACTCACAGAGATTGTGATTCAACAATCTAGTTATAGGCAGAGGGGTGAAAGAGATAGGCATAAATGTATATTGTATAACATATAGAAAAAAATAACAAAACAAAGGTGTATGAATCTGTGCTCCATTCCTCTTTCTTTCTTTTTTTCTACATAGTTTTTTTTTGGGGGGAAGGGGGCTAAAGGGGATTAAACTCAGGGGCACTCAGCCACTGAGCCACATCCCCAGGCCTGTTTTGTATTTTATTTAGAGACGGGTCTAACTGAGTTGCTTAGTGACTCGCTTTTACTGAGGCTGGCTGTAAACTCATGATCCTCCTGTCTCAGCCTCCCAAACTGCTGGGATTACAGATGTGTGCCACTGTGCCCAGCATTCACATAATATTTTAATTGTAAGGATATACCAAATATGATTAACCAAAAATTTTCCAACTGATGCACATTTGGGTGGCTTTCAGTCTGAGCCAAATGTGAAATAAGCTGCTAAGAAAACCTTCATATGTGTCTTTTGATGGACAGATGCCCTGGTTTCCCAGCTATGAATCATGTATTATCATGGAGTTCAACATCATACACAAGGAGATGAAAATGTCTTCTTGGGGATGCAAAATAATCTTAGGTGTTGCAATGATTCATAGCCTTTCAAAAGACCACAATACAAAAGGCTACAATAGCATAAATAAATATACAGAATATCTGGACTATTATAATTTCATGGAGGGGGTGGGCATAAGGAAGTATAAGTCTATAAGGCTCCAGGCACTGGGATAGGAGTAAGGATAATAAAAACAAAAGAAATGCTGCTGAGAAATACTGCTGAATACTTAGGAGTGAAATTGCAATATATGCATATGTTCAACTTTAATATATACTGCCAAAGAGTTTTCCAGAATGTTTATATTTTAAAAGCACCAGAGGTGATCCTAATGTATATCCAGATTTGCAAAGGACAGCGTTCTACTATGCTGTTTACAATAGGCAGAACAAGAGGTATATTACCAGGATGTGTGGATTTCCTACCTCCCATCTTCCTTGGTCTTCACTACAACAACTAACCAACAACCTCTCCTCCAGGCTTTGAAACTAATTCTGTGAGGATATTAACAAAGTCTAAATTATTTCATCAATAAATCAATGACAGTTCATCCTAACCACTAATTCTAACTCTAACTCTGCATCCCAGTTATTAGCAGCTGCTGCAAGCCTCCTTGTTTTTCTCTTTCCACCCTTTGGGATATATATTGCTGAACCTAAGTTTCTCATCTAAACAGCCTGCCTTATCTATACTTTTTCGTATCTCACAGTTTACTCTGAATTCCACACTCTTAGAAACTTTAGCTAAGAAATTAACAGAAGGGCTGGGGATGTGGCTCAAGCGGTAGCGCGCTCGCCTGGCATGCGTGCGGCCCGGGTTCGATCCTCAGCACCACATACCAACAAAGATGTTGTGTCCGCCGAGAACTAAAAAATAAATATTAAAAATTCTCTCTCTCTCTCTCCTCTCTCACTCTCTCTTTAAAAAAAAAAAGAAATTAACAGAAGAAATTATGATGCTTTTCAACAATATTTTAAGGTAATAAATTAAGTCTTGAGACACAGAGAAAATAGTCAAGGTACTTAACAAGAGTTGCCTGCTCACCTCTCTACCAGCCAATGCTGTGCCCACTCCCTTTCAAGTCTACCCTTTGGCACCCTCTGTCTGATGTTAGAAACAAGGCAAACTTCTGTTTTCTGCCTTCCCAGTTGGATTTCTTACCTCCAAAAGCTGGATCTGTCTTCCAGCATCTGCCCTATATCACAGGTTCCAGCCTCACCTAACTATAAACCTTTTTTGGACAAAGGTGTCTTATCGCAGTAAAAATAAATAAATAAATATTCTCTGCATCCTAACTCTCAGGTCAGTTTTTGTGTACAAAGTAATAGCCCCAAACTGAATTCTAATTTATATTCTTGATTTGAAGGTTATGAATATTTCTTTTCCACCTTTCTATACTCTGTATTTTCTAGACATGGCTACATTTACATAATCAAAATTATCTTCTAATAGAGACAAAATTATTTTACATTGTAAAGTTCTTCTTTCACAAGAATTAGACTTGGCTTTCCTGTTGCAGTGTATAGAAGATGACTAAACTCAAACAGATGTTGAACTGAAACAGCACTTTTTAGGCAGAAACTGTGGAAACCAAATTTTCCTTCATCACTGGCTGCCTCACTAAATCCAGGCTAATCCAGTTTCAGCAGTGGGGGCCGTGGGGGGGTGAGAAGGAGCCTGTGTAGCTCAGGTAGCCAGATTGGACTTCCAGGCTACAAACGTAGCAGGACTTCAGCTACACCATGGTCATTTGGCATCTCTGGTGACTAATCAACATGTGAAGGAATGTTAACTTTCTTAACTTTTGTTATTTCCTTAGACAGCGATTAATCCTCTCAACCATACCTAGACTTCCAGGGCCGTTGGACCAAGCAGAAGAACAGTAATTCCCTGGAAAGAAAATATTGGCTTAGAGTAGAAAGGATGGAAAAAACAAGTCCACTTCTTTTAAAAATCGCATTTATTTTCAAGTGAGTAAAAGTGAATCACGATCTCCCTCTGGTGTCTAAAATAGGAGTAGCTGCCACACTATTGAGTTCTGTTTTTCTTTTTTCTCCCTCCTTTTTAGCAGTGTGTCTTTAAGTGTAAAAATGTTCATATTTATCCTTAATGGCTACACACACACACACACACACACAGCATATGTATATCTGATTTTTGTTTCTCTGCGATCATGCCATAACACTACTTGGAACAGCATCTGAAAACAAATTATGGATGTCATAAGGTGGAGACCATTAAATATGTGCTAATTGTTTTATTGCTAACCATGAAAGGCTGGAAAACTCCATGTATGATAAACTAGTATCTAAAATAAGAGAAAACCTGATTTACTTGCAATTGAACTAAATTTAATGAAGTTATATTGATAGATAAGTTTTTATGAAATGTTTGGAATTAAATGATACAGACTTTTGTTTCTCTTGTATTTATTGAGTGTTCTCCACTGGACACTGTTTTCCTCTAGTTGTTTTAAATTATAATTTTTAATGTTCTATGGTGTTTTCCCTTTATAATTATTCTCGCATTTACATTTTAATTGCTTAAAGATATAAACGTTTATAATTTATCCTTCATAAAACAACAAGTTCAGTAGGAGAGGATGACACATGCTTGTAAACCCAGTGACTTTGGAGGCTAAGGCAGGAGGATTGCAAGTTCAAGGCCAGCCTAAGCAACTTACCCAGACCCTGACTCAAAACAAAATAAAATGGGCTGAGGATGTAAGTCAGAGCTAGAATGCTCCTGGGTTTGATCTCCAGTACAGCCAAAATAAAACAAGAAGTTCATTATGTTCTCAAGTTAATTTGGTCTCTTCTTGTCTCCATTATGTTAATACAGTATATAATCTTAGTTATAGGTAATGATTAACATACTTTCACTTTTTTCTTTCCTTTAGTCCTAAAATTATTTTTGATACATTTTTGGCATTTTATGATTCATCCAGACACTTTTAATACCTTAATGAAAAATCACTAATTCATGGGGGCATATTTTTATTTTTGACAAAAAGTACATATTAATGGATTAACATATGATGTTTTGATACATGTATACATTGTGTAATATTCAAATAAGGGTAAGCATATCTAAGTTCTCAAACATTTATCATGTCTGTATGGTAAAAACATTCTAGTTTCTTTGAAACATAGTAAATTCTCCCTATCTATAGTCTCCCTACTGATTAATAGAACATTCTCCTCACTATAATTTAGTACCCATTGACTAATATTCCTCCATTCCTCTAGCCCCCCTATTTGCACCAGTTTTGAATAACCACTATTCTATTCTCAGCTTCTATTAGATCAAGTGCTTTAGATTCTACATAAGAGTAAGATCATACAGTATTTGTCTTTCTATGCCTGGCTTATTTCACTTAGCATAATATCTTCCATTTCCATCCATGTGGTGCAAATGAAAGGATTTCATCCTTTTGTGACAGAATATTCCAATGTGTATATGAACCACATTTTCTTTATTCAATTCATTAGTTGATGGACACTTAGGTTTCTCCATTTCTTAACCATTGTGAACAGTGCTTCAACCAACATGAGAGTGCAGATTTCTTCAACATACTGATTTTTATTTCCTTTGGATATAAATCCATATATATGTGCTGGATCATATTGTAGTTCTATTTTTAATTTTTGGAGGAATCGTCATAAATTTTCCATAATGGTTAGACCAATTTACATTCCTACCAATAATGTGTAAGAGTTCCCTTTCCCCCACATTCTTTCCAACACTTGCCTTTATTCTTCTTGATATAAGCCATTCTAATCATTGTGAAGTGACATCTCACTGTGGTTTTGATTTGCATTTCTCTGATGATTAGTAAGTTAGAGCATTGTTTTATCTACTTGTTGGCTATTTGTACATCTTTTTTGAGAAATGTCTATTTAGTATAGGGCTATTACCCATATTTTTAATCAAATTAATTTGTTTTCTTTGTACTATTGAGTTGCTTGAGTTTCCAGTGTATTCTGAATATTAACCTCTTGTCTGATATAAATATTTTCTCCCATTCTTAGGTGATCTGTTTACTCTCTTAAATCTTTATTTTGTTGTGCAGAAAGTTTTTATTTAATTTCATTTGTCTATTTTTGCTTTTGTGGTCTGTAATTTGGGATCATGTCCATAAAAATCTGCTGGTGCTTTGATCTTGGACTTCCCAGCCTCCAAAATCAGGAGCAATAAATGTCTGCCATTTATATAAGATATCCAGTCTAAGGTATTTTATTATAGCATCTCAAATGAAGTAAGACAGATATTGATGATATTTACACAATATTATGAATGTATTCATGCCAGTAAATTGTATACTAACTAATAGTTAAAATGATAAGTGTTATGTTACGTATATTTTACCACAATAAGAAAAATGAAATAGCACACTTCCCATTCTCCCATCAAATTCAGTGTGTACAAACATACATCAGGTATGCATTTATATCTGATAGTACTCACTGTGGAGTAAGTTCTGGAATTATGAATAGTCTCTTTTTTTAGGAAACATCAAGATATTTAGGATGTGGGAGGCAAGGAACTGAAAAGAAGAAAATGTCAAAGGAAGGTGAAATGTGGGCCCCACAATGTAAGATTAGTAGGTCAAAACTTAAAGTGTAGAAGAAACCAACAAATACTTCCCAGTGGCAGGTCTAGGAATATCTATGACTAATGTTCAACTTTTGAAGTATTTATTTATTTTGCTGTTAACCTCTGAGTTATATGGGGAAAAGTTTTTCCATTTTATACGTATAGCCATCTGATATTTGACAAGGCACCAAAAATATATCTTGGAGAAAAGACAGCCTTTTAACAAATGATGCTGGGAAAACTGGATAGCTATATGTAGAAAAATTAAACTAGACCCCTCTCACCCTGCACAAAACTCAAATCTAAATGGGTCAAAAACTTGGAAATTAGACCAGAAACTTTATAACTGCTAAAAGAAAACATAGGGTCAACACTACATCACAAGGGTACTGGCACTGACTTTCTTAACAAGACCCTCAAAGCACAAGAAATAAAATCAAGAATCAATAAGTGGGATGCCATCAAACTAAAAAGCTCTGTACAGCAAAGGAAACAAAAGCATGAAGAGAGAACCTACAGAATGGGAGAAAATCTTGGCCAGCTCTTCCTCCAGTAGAAGATTAATATCCAGAATACAAACACTCAAAAAACTTAACTCAAAAAAAAAATAACTCAATCTATAAATGGGAAAAAAACTTAACAGAAACTTCCCAGAAACACAAATGGTCAACAAACATATGAAAAAATGTTCAACATCTCTAGAAATCATAGAAATGCAAACTAAAATGACACTAAGATTTCATCTCACTCTAGTCAGAATGCCAATGATCAAGAATACAAACAACAATAAATTCTGGCAAGGTTGTGGGGGGAAAGTTACAATTGTACATTGTTGGTTGGGAAGCAGACTCGTACAACCACTCTGGAAAGCACTATGAGAGATTACTCAAAAAACTAAGGATGGAATCACCATATGACCCAGCTATCCCACTCCTTGGTATTTTTACAAAAGATCTAAAATCAGTATACTGCATTGACACAACCACCTTGATGTCCATAATCCAATTATGGAATCAACCCAGATGCCCATCAATAGATGAATGGATTAAAAAACGTGGCATATATATATGTATGTATATTTATATATGTACACACACACACACACACACACACACACACAATGGAGCCATTAAAAAGAATGAAATTGAGCTGAGGTTGTAGCTCAGTGGTGGGGTGCCTGCTTTGCATGCGTGAGGTGCTGGGTTCGATCCTTCACATCACATATAAATAAATAAATTAAATTAAGATAATAAAAAATTAAATTATGGCATTTGCCAGTAAATGAATGGAAGTGGAGAACATCATGCTAAGTGAAATTAGCCAAACTCAGAAACTCCAAGGTTGAATGTTTCTCTCATGTGCAGAAGCTGGAGTAAAATAAAGGAAAGGGGGTGGGAAGCATAGGATATCATAAAGAACCACTCAAATACAAATTAATAGATTAGTGAAAGGAAGTCTAGTAGAGAAAGGAGAATAAGTAAAGAGAGAGAGGTCAGGAGGGGAAAAGGGGAGGGAATGAGGGAGGATTGTGAACTGAAATCAAATTCCATGCATGTATGAGTTTGTTGGGATTAACTCAACTACAAAGTATAACTATAAAACTCTAACAAAAAAAAGAAAAAAAAAATGCCATAAGCAATGTTTATTTTACTTAGACAACCCCCTGGAAGAAAAATTCCTCAAATTTCAAGTCTAGACATTTTCCTGACTAGTAAGAGAATTTATATGCCTATGTTTTGGTGAGGCAAATTATAATAAGGTGAATGAGGTAATAGAAATGGGTTTATAATAAATTTGGTTAGCAAATTTAATTTGACAAATTTAATATTCTGTCATTTTTAATGTTAGTAACACAAACACATTTCTATAACAAAAATTTAAAATACAGTCCCTGAAATCAACTAAAACAATAAGGTTACAGGCTAGAGCTTTTGTAGTTCAAAGTTTCATATTACAGGCTCTCTCAACCATTAAAAACCAAACATATAATAGAAACTATAGTGATATTTATAAGAAACTGATAATGCATACATTCAAGGTCAAAGGAAGTGCTTTATCCCACTTTGCTTAAAAGATCTTCTATTGTGTTCTTCAGACTATCAAATGTAGCCATTCTATTTGCAATGATAAATAATTTAGGTTTGAAAGAATTTGTGACTTATGTTTTAATTTTAATCACTGTGGAATAAAACTCTTCCTAAATTGATGTTTTTATGTATACATAAATTCAATGGCTTTGGGGAAACAATTACATTTTTAAGTGTATTTTAGGATTTTTTTTGTTCATTTAATGGTAAGTTAGTCACTTTTTTAAGAATTTTTTTTAGTTGTAGATGGACACAATACCTTTTTTTTTAATGTGGTGCTGAGGATCGAACCCAGTGCCTCACACATGCTAGGCGAGTGCTCTACCACTGAGCCATAACTCCTGTCCCAAGTTAGTAACTTTTAATCATCATTTTGTAAGATAGGTATAAGAGGTTCTGGTATGCTATTGCATAATAGGATGACTATAGATAACAATAATGTATTGTACATTTCAAAAAGCTGGAAGAAAGGATTTTAAAAGTTGTCATCATAAAGATTTGACAAACGTTTTAAGTAAACAGATATGCCTACTGTGACTCAAACATTAAACAATGTACACATTTATGGAAATATCATGTTACATTATTAATATGCATAAATTTTATGTTTTCTATGCCTTTTAAAAATATTTATTTATTTGTAGATGAACACACAGTATCTTTATTTATTTTTATGTGGTTCTGAGGATGGAACCCAGTGCCTCACATGTGCAAGGCAAGCACTTTACCACCAAGCTACAGCCCCAGCCTCTTTCTATGTCCTTTAAAAATAAAGTTAGTTAAAATTATATAACAGAGACAATTGTTTTTAGTATATAATTTTGATGTCTTTACCAATTTTTCTTAGTTTTTAAATATATTACCCCAGACTAAATATACCCATATTTGTCCAGTAAAATATGAAAGCTTATATATTAGTATGGCTGATTTTATATATATAAGGTATGGATAAGTTCTGAATTATTGCTGAGGGCCTCACTGAGTTGCTGAGCTGACTTCAAATTTGTGATCCTCCTGCCTCAGCCTCCCAAGTATCTGAGATTGCAGGTATGTGCCACCACACCCAGCACATACTCCTTTTTTACTAAGGAAACTTTTTCTCTTTCTTTTCCTTTGGGTATGTGGGTATAGTACTGGGAATAGAACAAGGGCCTTGTGCATGCTAGGTAAGCACTCTACCACAGACCAATATCAATGATCTCTACCAGAAGAGGAATCTATATGATGTCACATTTGTTCTTATAACTTTGTATAAGGGGTTGGCTGTGGTTTATTTATTTGTAGTTGATACAAACCCATTCTTTACCCACTCAGAAAATGTAATTAACCCTCTATTTATTACAATTAAGGTGGTTTTTACTTAATTTTTTTCAAATGATAAGCATGTTGTGCCAAGTGAAAGTTACCACTTCATGGGAACATTTCCTTAGAACTATGAGATATATTGGCATAGACATGGCATTTGAAGACATTTAAATCTTTAATGTTGGTCAACTATAAGAACAAAATCATTGCCTTTAAGTCCTGGTACTTGTGAAACAAAAAGTTAGGAGATCTTTTTGTATCAGAGATCAGTAAAAATGTGACCAATTTGAGGAAGACTAATGAACAGTCATTGGTAAGAAGCCCCTTTTAGTCTGCATTACCCAATTTTCTTTCCCTTACTTTTATAATGACAATTCTTTTGTGTAGTTGTAGATGAATAGCTTGCCTTATTTATTTTTATGTGGTGCTGAGGATCAAACCCAGCGCTTCCCATGTGCTAGGCAAGCGCTCTGCCACTCAACTAGCCCCGGCC
Organism: Spermophilus citellus; assembly: GCF_964194105.1. Classification (NCBI taxonomy): domain Eukaryota; kingdom Metazoa; phylum Chordata; class Mammalia; order Rodentia; family Sciuridae; genus Spermophilus; species Spermophilus citellus. The sequence goes on along the minus strand of NC_138190.1, from coordinate 113,627,103 downwards.
CTAGTTTGACAATTTTTTTTTTTAATTCTCAGATTTACTAACAAACAACAAAATCTGTAAAGTGATCTTTATGTACAGATTAATTTGTTGTGGTTATTTGGTAAATTTTTTTCCTGATAGAAGAGCAATTACTACTACATTATCTTCTAAAACTACTGGTTTAACTCATGAGGAGACTGAAGCTAAAGTTGGAGTTGAGTCATTTTAATGATCAGGAGGGTCTATTTGGGTCAGTACAAATTGTAGGCCTGACAGAAATGCTCACAAATCTATTTCTGAGGAGGTGTTGTTATGTAGCACAATGCAGTGTGATATGACAACCCAGGATCAGAAACCTGGTGCTTTATTGCAATGTACATAGTGAATAAGACTGGGTATGACCTTTGGCAGTAACATATAATTGGCATCATTTTTAAATGGCTTTAGCCTTTAGATTGCATCACCTGAAGATATACAGGTAAGGTCTCTCATATCTACATATAGAATATCTCATCACACTTTGATATTGGTCTGGCAACTTTGTATAAAATCAACTGAATACAGGACTAATCACATGAAAAAGGAAGAAATAGTAATTTTTCTCTTTGAGTATCATCACAGACCCTTGGCTTTTGATAGTTATTATATTTAATTAAAACCAGAAAACTATCTTTAGTATTCATATTATCACAATTGGAGTTGGTAGCACCTTTAAACTTGCTCTTGTGTTCCATAATCAATAAGTCATCCAGGCTCAGCTTGTACATTTCCTTTTGCAACATGAAAAATCAACGACTCCAGAAGGGACCCTGGTTTACTGGAGAACAGTATCAGAATAATTCAATAGATCCACGAATTTCACAGTATTTTTCAAAAAATAATTTAATACCTGTTATTTAGATTTTAACACATTGCATTTGTAAAAGCATATTTTTCTTAATAGTAATATCAACTTAAGTAATGGTAACTGGAAATTTATAAATGAAAGTAAACTTAACAAATATAACAATAATTTTAGCTTTGATTCAAACATCTGAATTTTTGGACTGTGTAATATGCATTTAAAACTTATCTTAATTTTTTTATAACTGCTATCATCAAAAAGTCAAATCACATTTACAATAAAGGCACAAATTGCTTTACTTTATTTAACATATTAACTTTAAAAAATTACCTAGGGTCAAAATACACATTTTGTTACATCTTAATTCTAATCTGAATTATTATATTTTAATGTTTAAGTGTCCTTGAATGGAAAATATGTTGAAATTATAAACTTTGAGAATTGACTTTGGTTATCAAAAGAATGGAGTACACTATCCCCCATTACAGCCACATGATAAAAGACAGTGGGGTGGGGGAAGTTAACCTCCCTTTTAAAGGGCACCAAAATAGACTTGTAGACCTATGGTACAGAATAAAGGACACAGAAACAAACCCACATAAATACAGTTATCTCATACTACACAAAGGCGCCAAAAACATATATTGGAGAAAAGATAGCCTCTTCAACAAATGGTCCTGGGAAAACTGGAAATTCATATACAGCAAAATGAAATTAAGCCCCTGTCTCTCACCATGCAAAAAAAACTCAACTCAAAGTGGATCAAGGACCTAGGAATTAAACCAGACACTTTTGCACCTAATGGAAGAAAAAGTAGGTCCAAATCTCCATCATGTCGATTAATCCCTGACTTCCTTAACAAGACTCTTATAGCACAAGAAATAAAATCAAGAATCAATAAATGGGATGGATTCAAACTGAAAACTTCTTCTCAGCAAAAGAAACAATCAGGGGAGGGGAGGAGATTAGAGGGGAGGGGGCTTGGGGGCAGGAATGATGGTGGAATGAGATGGACATCATTACCCTAGGTTCATGTATGACTGCACATATGGTGTGATGCTACATTGTATACAATCAGAGAAATAAAAAATTGTGCTGCAATTGTGTACAATGAATCAAAACGCATTCTGCTGTCATATATACCTAATTAGAATAAAAAAATAAATAATTATTTTAAGTTTCTCATCATCCCTTCTCAGCAGGTAGGTGGGATTGTCTGGTGTATGATGCTTGATCCACCCTCTGGATGGGTGGGGTTTCTAGGTATGCTCAGGTCTCTTCCCTGAGTGCCAATTGGTCTGGAGATTTTAAGTCAGTGCACCTCCAGGACCCAACAATTTCCTGACCAACAATTAGAAGACCGCAGCCCAGGAATCTCCTTTGGGTTTCACTTCTGTGGTGTAGGAGTCTATTCTTGGCCCTTTATGATGCCTGGGGACCCCGTGATTTCTAGTCTTTGATTTAGTCTCCAAAGTCAGTCTCTCTCACCCTGGCTCTTTTGGATTAATGGGCAGGTGCTTCTCTCCCACAGCATTCTGAGGCCTGGGCACCAGGACCCACAAACCTGTCTCAGACTGTTATATCTGGAGGGTCTGGCCACTAAGAGGCAAGGGGAGCCCAACCACATCTGAGGCTTAGCTGTTCTGTATCAGATGCACCACGGCCAGGAACTGAGCCCCACAGGTGGGCCATGAAGTGCAATGGGCTGAGTTAGGAGTTAGGGAGGGTTTAGGAGACTGGGGACTGGGGAGCTGGAGGGCCCTGTTTGGTCCCACAAAGATGGCAGGCATGGCAGGCCCAGGGGACTGGTGGATGCCGGACTCTGCTGGGTTTCTGTTCTTGCGACTAAAAGGCACAGGGTTTACTCAAGGTGAACTGGGATAACTGGACTGTGCAAAATAACCACACAAGAGACACAAATACCTTTTTCTTTGGGGTCACTGTGACGGCTCCTCTGACCTTAAGGGTCCTCAGGAAGAGAGAGCTAGAGCACACACTGATCTCTTTTATTGAAGAGAAGCTATTCAAATGAGGCAAGGGGTCAGGTTTCATGGGGCTGAGGCCAGCTTCATGATGTCCACTGTCAGCAGGTTGACTGACATCTAGGTAGGCCACACCCAAGGGCACAGTAAGAGAAGGGGACACACACAAGGCACTTCCATGGAATATTCTATCCTAAACAGGGCAGGGGGTTATATTACAAAGGAACTGGTGAACTTAGCTTCACCCATGGGGCTGTAGGAAGTCATGCCCAGGCAAGAAGACAGTCACTCGAACCCTAGAAGAATGGGGCAGTCTAGCAGCATGGGTGCCTGACGCCACATTGCCCAGCAGGGGAGTTAACTCAGTCATGTGCTGGGTTGGTCTCCCACATATTCCCCTTTTCTTTATATATATATATATATATATATATATATATATATATATATATATATATATATATATAAAGTAACTGGGAAATTTTATCTTTCAGTCACTTGATTTGATTCTTGGTCCAAGGTCATCATGATCTGCTATTGAAACACAAAAGGAATTAATACTAACACAATCAACGTGGAAGATCCATGTTATTATTATTACTTCACCAAACACTTACAAAAAGATTCTTAATCTTTTCCCAATTTTATTGGGAGGCATTGCATTTGGCCACAGCAACATAGACATTTTCATTGGCATGGCATTTAGTCCTTTCCATAAACCATAGAGCAAAGGGCTCATTCACTTTATTTATTACATTGTCTTCTAGAGCATTATAACTTAGTTCTCATTCTTCCATTAGCACTTATCTGATCATGAAGGATCTTGGAAGTAATTTAAGTCAAAATTAAGAAAATCCATACATTGTAAGTTTTAAGTCATATCCACAAAGACTGTAATTGAAAAAGCAAAGAATAATATTAAAAGTAGTCACTTTAGGGATTATGAAACCAGCAGCTTGCTTAGGTCTGATTAATTGACATTCACATGTCTTTAAGCCTGAATATTAACCTCAGCATATTATAGCTCTGAAATATTTGCTGGCAATAACTAATACTACAATAAGTTGTATTCTTACAGGCTACAGGATATTTATCATCTTTTCTTTTAATTCTCACATTTAAGGAGTGTATTAGGTCTGTCAGTAATGTAAATACTCTTGGAAAAATCTATTTTAATAATCTTTCCAACAATTGTTCATATAGGTAAATGTAGTCTTAGTCACTAAAGTCCAGCATAATTAGCTGGTTTAGGTTTCTCATATGCTGTCTTGCATACGTTCCTGTCACGGGTGTGGTCAATTAGTTGCTCAGCTACCTCAGTGGGCGGGGGGGGGGGTGTAGAGACGCACAGACTCCGGGAGCTGGTGAGAACTGGTTGGTGACAAACCTCAAATCAATGTCCAGTAGCCCAATTTATGTTTTGGAATGCATATAACTGCTATAGGGTTCGAGTGGGGCGTGCCCATCAATTATACATAAGCAAGATCATATCCAAAAGCCAATCATCTTCTGCCTAACGTAACCAGACTGTGAGAAAACTCTAAATATTGATTGCTATCATGGTGGAAAGTAATCTGGAAGGGTCTTTGTCCCTAAGGGAAGGGGCTTACTGAGTCAGAGATTTCATGCTCTGAAGCCCTTGACTCTCAGTTTCCTGGTCTGGTAGTTTGGCAATGCTAACCACAAGTGCTGAGGATGTGGTTTCATTGACAGCTCACTACAGCAGAGCACCCCATCCTGCAGGTGTTTCAGTCAGGCCTGAAGGAATGTGGATTCCTCAAGCACTCCAAGCTGCTCATAGCTGCTGGTTGCAACAGAATGTTATTACAACATTTCTTCCCCTTTTATTAAATTTATTGCCAAAGGAGAACCATGATGAGAGAAGAAAGGAAAAAGGAAAAGCATAGAAAAAAGGGAAAACATCCAAACATGGCCCTTTCCTGTAGCTGCAATTGTTTCCTGCTGTGGTGAGCAGGCAGTCACTGTTGACTAGGTCTCTGTCTGTCACTTGGGTTCCCATCTGAGCTGGACATGGGGAGCAAAGCAGCCATGGGGCAGGAGACCTCTCTCAGAAGGGGTGAAGACTTAGACCTTTGCATAGTTGGGAGAGTGAGATTCTGTGACTCACCTTTGTTGGTCTCCAAGTTTTCTCCTGATGGCCCCTCTGTGGCTGTGCCTGTCTTAGGTTGTCCCTCCCTTAAGGAATCTTACTCATCATTGACTAACCAGCCATCCTCTAGGGCCAAACAGGGTGATGTGGAGTGTGCAAGGCATTGCCTCCCAGAGGGTTCTCTATCTCCTAGATAGATAATGCCCCCATGGCCTCCAAATCAGCATTTACCTTAGGATCAGCAAACTCAGGTTTGTTCTCCATGGAGGGCCCAGCTCACATCATGGGCTGGTGTGGCTGCATTCAGGAAGAAAGGAGAAAGGCCATAGCCAGACAAACAGTAATATTGTGACAAAGCTGAGAGACACAGATAGATAAGAGGAGAGCAGTGCTGACTCAGGGCATGATCCCTCATAGAGAACTGGCCCTTAGTTGGTGTTACTTACATCTGGTCCATAGCTGCCATCCATATGGATGCAGGAGAATCCGTTATTTCAAAACTGTCTTTTTCTTAAAAGATACTTCCAGACAGCCTGTTTACCATAGAATCAATATATATTTGACCATTACACTTAGCAAAATTAATATAGTTATATGAGTGGACTTTCTAGTCCACACTATAATGTACCTTAAAGGTGGACCTGGGAAATGGGTCCATAAATGTCTTTTCATAATTTTTACTTACCTGACAAGCTCGTGAAGCTGCATGGTTGTAAACTCTGTAGCTGGAAATTTACCATCCTGTGCCAGATTTCTCAGTCATTATCATTATGACTTGTTTAAACTCTCCTTTGATATCTGATTTAATTTACTGAATCATGTTTAGTAACATTAAGACTCTCAATATTATAATTTAAGAAAAAATTTAAAATATTTTGTAAGATCCTATTGTGCATATCTGGGGTCCTGTATTCCCCCTTTTCTTTTTTTTTATTATTGGTTGTTCAAAACTCTTGACATATCATATTTCATACATTTGATTCAAGTGGGTTATGAACTCCCATTATTACCCCAAATACAGATTGCAGAATCACATTGGTTACATATCCACGTTTTTACATATTGCCATACTAGTGACTGTTGTATTCTGTTGCCTTTCCTATCCTCTACTATCCCCCCTCCCCTCCCCTCCCAATCTTCTCTCTCTACCCCATCTACTGTAATTCATTTCTCTCCCTTGTTTTTTCCCCTTTCCCCTCACATCCTCTTATATGTAATTTTGTGTAACAATTAGGGTCTCCTTCCATTTCCATGCAATTTCCCTTCTCTCTCCCTTTCCCTCCCATCTCCTGTCCCTGTTTAATGTTAATCTTTTTCTCATGCTCTTCCTCCCTGCTCTGTTCTTAGTTGGTCTCCTTATATCAAAGAAGACATTTGGCATTTGTTTTTAGGGATTGGCTAGCTTCACTTAGCATTATCTGCTCTAATGCCATCCATTTCCCTGCAAATGCCATGATTTTGTCATTATTTAGTGCTGAGTAATACTCTATTGTGTATAAATACCACATTTTTTATCCATTCATCTATTGAAGGGCATCTAGGTTGGTTCCACAGTCTAGCTATTGTGAATTGTGCTGCTATGAACATCGATGTAGCAGTATCCCTATAGTATGCTCTTTTAAGGTCTTCAGGGAATAGTCCGAGAAGGGGAATAGCTGGGTCAAATGGTGGTTCCATTCCCAGCTTTCCCAGGAATGTCCATACTGCTTTCCAAATTGGCCGCACCAATTTGCAGTCCCACCAGCAATGTACAAATGTACCCTTTTCCCCACATCCTCGCCAGCACTTGTTGTTGTTTGACTTCATAATGGCTGCCAAACCTTACTGGAGTGAGATGGTAACTTAGGGTGGTTTTGATTTGGATTTCTCTGACTGCTAGAGATGGTGAGCATTTTTTCATGTACTTGTTGATTGATTGTATGTATTCCTCTGAGAAGCATTTGTTCAGGTCCTTGGCCCATTTGTTGATTGGGTTATTTGTTTTCTTATTGTTTAATTTTTTGAGTTCTTTGTATACTCTGGATATTAGGGCTCTATCTGAAGTGTGAGGAGTAAAAATTTGTTCCCAGGATGTAGGCTCCTGATTTACCTCTCTTATTGTTTCTCTTGATGAGAAAAAGCTTTTCAGTTTGAGTAAGTCCCATTTGTTGATTCTTGTTATTAACTCTTGTGCTATGGGTGTCCTATTAAGGAATTTGGAGCCCGACCCCACAATATGTAGATTGGAGCCAAATTTTTCTTCTATCAGACACAGAGTCTCTGATTTGATATCAAGCTCCTTGATCCATTTTGAGTTAACTTTTGTGCATGGCGAGAGAAAGCGATTCAGATTCATTTTGTTGCCTATGGATTTCCAGTTTTCCCAGCACCATTTGTTAAGATGCTATCCTTCCTCCATTGCATGCTTTTAGACCCTTTATCGAATATAAGATAGTTGTAATTTTGTGGATTGGTCTCTGTGTCCTCTATCCTGTACCATTGGTCCACCCGCCTGTTTTGGTACCAGTACCATGCTGTTTTTGTTACTATTGCTCTGTAGTATAGTTTGAAATCTGGTATCGCTATACCTCCTGATTCACACTTCCTGCTTAGAATTGCTTTTGCTATTCTGGGTCTTTTATTTTTCCATATGAATTTCATGATTGCTCTATTCTATTTCTACAAGAAATGCCATTGGGGTTTTGATTGGCATTGCATTAAACCTATAGAGAACTTTTGGTAATATTGCCATTTTGATGATGTTAGTTCTACCTATCCATGAACAGGGTACATTTTTCCATCTTCTAAGATCTTCTTCTATTTCTCTCTTTAGGGTTCTGTAGTTTTCATTGTATAAATCTTTCACCTCTTTTGTTAGGTTGATTCCAAAGTATTTTTTTTTTGACGATATTGTGAATGTGGTGGTTTTCCTCATTTCCATTTCAGAGGATTTGTCACTGATATACAGGAATGCCTTTGATTTATGCGTGTTGATTTTATATCCTGCCACTTTGCTGAATTCATTTATTAGCTCCAGTAGTTTCTTTGTAGACCCTTTTGGGTCTTCTAGGTATAAGATCATGTCATCCCCAAATAGTGATAATTTTTTCTTCTTTTCCTATCTTTATGCCTTTAATTTCTTTTGTCTGTCTAATTGCTCTGGCCAGTATTTCGAGAACTATATTGAATAGAAGTGGTGAGAGAGGGCATCTCTGTCTTGTTCCAGATTTTAGAGGGAATGCCTTCAGTTTTTCTCCATTTAGAATGATGCTAGCCTGAGGCTTAGCATAGATAGCTTTTACAATGTTGAGGTAAGTTCCTGTTATCCCTAGTTTTTCTAGTGTTTTGAACATAAAGGGATGCTGTACTTTGTTGAATGCTTTTTCTGTGTCTATCGAGATGATCAAATGGTTCTTATCTTTAAGTCTATTGATGTGGTGAATAATGTTTATTGATTTTCGTATATTGAACCAGCCTTGCATCCCAGGGATGAATCCTACTTGATCATGGTGTACAATTTTTTTGATATGTTTTTGAATCTGATTCGCCAGAAATTTATTGAGGATTTTTGCAACTAGGTTCATTAGGGATATTGGTCTGTAGTTTTCTTTCTTTGAAATGTCTTTTTCTGGTTTCGGGATCAGGGTGATATTGGCCACATAGAATGAATTTGGAAGAGCTCCTTCTTTTTCTATTTCCTGAAATAACTTGAAAAGTATTGGTATTAACTCTTCTTTAAAGGTTTTGTAAAACTCCGCTGTATACCCATCTGGTCCCGGGCTTTTCTTGGTTGGAAGTCCTTTGATGGCTTCTTATATTTCCTCCTTTGTTATAGGTCTGTTTAAATTGTGTGTATCTTCCTGACTCAATCTGGGCAAATCATATGACTTAAGAAATTTATTGATATCTTCACTATCTTCTATTTTATTGGAATATAGGGTTTCAAAATAATTTCTAATTATCTTCTGTATTTCTGTAGTGTCTGTTGTGATATTGCCTTTTTAATCCCATATATTGGTAATTTGAGTTCTCTCTCTTCTTCTCTTCATTAGCATGGCTAAGGGTCTGTCAATCTTATTTATTTTTTCAAAGAACCAACTTTTAGCTTTGTCAATTTTTTCCATGGTTTTTTTTTTTGTTTGTTTGTTTCAATTTCGTTAATTTTCACTCTGATTTTAATTATTTCTTGCCTTCTGCTACATTTGCTGTTGTTTTGCTCTTCCTTTTCTAGGGTTTTGAGATGAAGTGTGAGCTCATTTATTTGTTGTTTTTTTTCTTTTTTTGAGGAATGAACTCCAGGCAATGAATTTCCCTCTTAAAACTACTTTCATTGTGTCCCATAGATTCCAATATGTTGTGTCTGTATTTTCATTTATCTCTAAGAATTTTTTGATTTCCTCCTTTATGTCTTCTGTAACCCATTGATCATTCAGTAACATATTGTTCATTTTCCAGGTGATGCAGGATTTTTCCTTCCTTCTTTTATCATTGATTTCCAGTTTCATTCCATTATGATCAGATAAGATGCATGGTATTATCTCCACACCTTTATATTTATTAAGAGTTGCCCTATGGCATAATATATGGTCTATCTTTGAGTAGGATCCATGTGCTGCTGAGAAGAATGTATACCCACTTGATGATGGCTGATAAATTCTATATATGTCAGTTAAGTCTAGGTTATTGATTGTGTTATTGAGTTCTATAATTTCTTTATTCAGCTTTTGTTTGGAGGATCTGTCCAATGGTGAGAGTGGTGTGTTGAAGTCACCCATAATTATTGTGTTGTGGTCTATTTGATTCTTGAACTTGAGGAGAGTTTGTTTTATGAACGTTGCAGCACCATTATTTGGTGCATACATATTGATAATTGTTATGTCTTGTTGGTGAATGGTTCCTTTTAACAGTATATAGTGTCCTTCTTTATCCCTTTTGATTAACTTAGGTTTGAAGTTGATTTTATTCGATATGAGTATGGCCACTCCTGCTTGCTTCCGAGCACCATATGAGTGGTCTGATTTTTCCCAACCTTTCACCTTCAGCCTGTGTATGTCTTTTCCTGTCAGATGAGTCTCCTGAAGGCAGCATATTGTTGGGTCTGTTTTGTTAATCCAAGTTACTAGCCTATGTCACTTGATTGGTGAGTTTAAGCGATTAACGTTTAGGGTTACTATTGATATATGGGTTGTACTTCCAGTCATGTTTATTTATTTATTTATTTTAATTTGGCTTGTTTTTCCTCTTTGGTTATTTTCCCCCCTTTACTGAGTTACCTCTCACTGTTAGTTTTGGGTGCTGTTTTTCATTTCCTCTTCTTGTCGTGTTTTGCTCAAAATGTTTTGCAGTGCTGGTTTTCTGGCTGCAAATTCTTTTAATTTTTGTTTATTGTGAAATATTTTAATTTCATTGTCAAACCTGAAGCTTAATTTTGCTGGATACAATATTCTTGGTTGGAATCCCTTATTTTTCAGCATTTGAAATACGTTGTTCCAGGATCTTCTTGCTTTCAACGTCTGTAATGAAAAATCAGCTGTTAACCTAATTGGTTTACCCCTGAATGTAATCTGCCTCCTTTCTCTTGTAGCTTTTAATATTCTCTCCTTGTTCTGTATGTTGGATATCTTCATAATAATGTGTCTTGGAGTTGGTCTATTAAGGTTTTGTATGTTTGGGGTCCTGTAGGCTTCCAGAATTTGGCAGTCCATTCCATCTTTCATTTCTGGAATGTTTTCTAAGATTATTTCATTCAATAGGTTGCTCATTCCTTTGGTTTGGACCTCTATACCTTCTTCTATCCCAATGACTCTTAAGTTTCTTTTTTTATGACATCCCATATCTCTTGGATGTTTTGCTCGTGGTTTCTTACCAGCCTTTCTGCATTGACTATAGTCTTTTCGAGTTGACAAACTTTGTCTTCATTATCTGATGTTCTGATTTCTCTTTGATCTAGTCTATTTGTAATATTCTCATTTGAGTTTTTTATTTGGTTTATGGTTTCCTGCATTTCTAGGATTACTGTTTGATTTTTTTTTAATCTCTATCTCCTGATACAGTTCATTTTTTGCTTCTTGAATCTGCTTATGTAATTCAATTTCAAAGTATTTTTCATTGTTTGGATTTGCTGTCTCATGACTTCTTTAAGATTCCATTCCATCTGAGTCAGGTATGCCTTGAGTTCTTTCTTGGTCCATTTTTCTGATGCCTCTAGGTTCTTCTGTAAATTTAAGTTATCCTGCATTGTTTGTAATCCTTTTTCCCCTGTTTTTTCATGGTGCTCACGTTACTTTCCAACTCTGTTTGACTGCTGTGTCTCTGTTTTCACCTATAAATTTGTTTTGGTTTTGTATAGCTCCAAGATCTCTCCTTTGGGTTGGGAGACAATGTTTAGAGATGTTGGATTTAATTGTGATTTAAGGTAAATTCATTAGTTTCATTAAAGGCCTACAGATTTTGATGGCATATAGAGAATTGAGGTTTGAACTTAGGATTTTATGTTAAGGTCAGGTGATTTGATGGTATGGAGATTAGTATATCTTAGCTTCTTTGGGGGGTTGCTCAAATGCAGGTGGATATTAACAAGAGAATAGACAGGAGTTCTTGGGGGTAGTAAAGGGCTTAGGTGGACTAAGACCACCTCGTAATATTCATCTATTAGCATTTAGTAAATTACAAGTAATTGGAGTGGTCATGCTTGGGAGGAAAGATAGGGAAAAGGTAAGGAAGCAAACCAAGAAAGAGAGACGGAGAGAAGAAAGAAAGAGAAAAAATAGAAAAGAAAAAGAAGAAATGATAAAAAAAATAATAAAATAAAGTAAAATAAAAATTAAAATGTTAAAAAAAAAAAACACAGTTAGGCTTCTATTTTTTCACTTCCAGTAGGTGGAGCTGTGCCTTCCAGACCAAGATTTTTGCCCTCGGACTGTAGGAAACAATCCGTATGAGGCCGCTCCCTCCTCCCCCACCTGGTGTCTCTCCAATCCTGTTCACTTAGGTTTATTCCTGGCCTCTAGTCTCCTCGCTTCTCCCGCCAGACAGGCCTTCCCCAGTGTGATACCTCTCTGTAGTTCAAGCTACACTCTGGGCCTGCAGTTTCCTGGATGTGGAGCACGGTATTGGGAACCGGCCCCCAATTGTTTCGATTCCCTCCGATAGCCACTCCTCCGGGAGCTGGTGAGACAGGTTTCTTTTTCGCCACTGGTGGGAGGGGGGAGTTGGAGGTCAGGTGCCTTTACCTTTCCCCATGCCTCTATTCACGCTCACTCTGATAATCACGCCCCCGGAAAGCCGGGGAGAGATTTTATGCAATTTCCCCGCTGTATGGGAGAAGGGCTAAATGTCAATCACCTGTTCTATCGCTGAACTTGCTGCGATAGGGCTGGATCTGTCGGAAACTGGTGATGGTGACGTCAGCTCTCCAAGATGGTGGCCGCTGGCTTCCACGGTGTGGTGTCCGGTGTGGAGGGCAGATCTGGATTGTTTCTCTCCCCCGTCTCAAACCCAGAACTCAGCCTGGAGCACTGTGAGGGCACAGTTGGCAGGACCCCACAGAATCTGTTGCACCGTTTCTCTGCGTTGCTGGCATGTCAACGCACAGGCATCGGCTGTGAGATGGGCCACTGATCAATCAGCCTGAATCTCCAGGCGTACGGTTCACTCACGATTGAGCCGCAGTAACTGATCCTCAGGTGTTGAAATCCTTCCTCTAGATTTCAGTGCACCCCAATTTTGCTGGAAATTCCTAACAAGATAGCTTCTGGCCATTCTAAACTCACTAATCACCTGCACAGTGACGTGGTACATGGGGTTGATGCACTCTATTCACTGCCATCTTCTGATTATCTCTGTATTCCCCTTTTTCTTTAATAAAATTGAGTAAAGGATTGACATAAGTCATAGTATCATTATTTTAAGTTATAGGTAATAGTACAAGTATTTAAATGATCAGAATAGATTTACCTTTTATTGATTATTATAATTTTCCAACATAGACTAGTTAATCCATCCTAACAATTTAGCAAGAACTCTCAAACTCTTTTTGAGAGAAGGTCTCAAAATATCTCTATATTTTAGAATATTATCCTTTAAATAGGTACCTTTCAATTGTCTTTCAGAAAATATGGTTAAGGTTATTTCCAAGTGTAGGGACCAGTATATAAATCTTACTGTATTTTTATAGATAATAGGTCCAGCCAGAAAACTTATATAATATCAATGATTTTTTAAAGTTTGTAACCTTTATTGTTCAAAATTAATATACGACTTTAATTTGGAGAACCTCAGTCCTAATAATTTTTTTTTCCAAATTTCATAATTATCTAACAAAAAAAATGTAAGAATCAACAGTGTCTTTGAATCAATCAAATTAGTCTCTAAGGACAATTATCAAAATTGGGATCTAAGTTAGCAGTCTAAGATACTTAGTGTTTAATCAATGATGTGAATTTATTTACCAAAATTAATCTTTGTCTTAAACAGCAAGAATCATTAGGCAATAAAACCTTTTTATAAAGAAATAAACTTAACATTTTAATAGGTTTTTATTATGTCAAAATATGGACAAAATCTTAGCTCACATCAGTATAGTAAAATTAGGGAAATAGCCTGAAATATCTTTGAATTAATCAGTTAAAATTTTTATAGTCAGTCTAGTATATATAAATCTCTTTTTTAATTGTTTTAACTTTTCATATCATCTGTTTAGATAATGATATAAAAATATTTTTATTTAGGGAAATACTTTTACCATTAAAATCTAGAATATAAAGGCCTTGTTTTACCCAAAGATTTTTTTTTTAAAGATAAAGAGAGAGAGAGAGAGAATTTTTTAATATTTATTTTTTAGTTTTCATCAGACACAACATCTTTGTTTGTATGTGGTGCTGAGGATCGAACCCGGGCCGCACGCATGCCAGGCAAACGCCCTATCGCTTGAGCCACATCCCCAGCCCAAGATGTTTTCTTTTTTCTTTTTAGGATCTCCAATGTGTGCTTTCTCTCTATTAAAGCAATTCTTTTCTTCTAGAATTTTTTTTTTGTTATACTTTGGAACAATTTCTGAAAACCTTAGAATCTATAAACAAACTATTATACTTTGATAAGAAATGTCAATAAAAATATAGTTAAAATTCTTAGATATTTATGCAGATAGATTTATTTTTGTTTATCATCTTATAAAAGTTTGTACAATAACTTGAAAATTAGAAATTACTTGAAGATTGTATTTTCACTTAAAAGCAAATTTATAGTAAAATATATTTATCTCAAATATCTGTAACTAAAAGGCAGAGTATCTGATAAATGTACATATAAAATGTAAATTATGGGTTTTCTGTTGAAGAAAAATAATTAAACAAATATACATTAACTAAACAATTAGACATATGTGTTAATTGTTTTATGGATTAACAAATATAGGTTATCTAAATATCTAGAAAATATATATTAAGAATAAAGACATAACTTATCATTGTATTAACTTTCTGTAACAACATGGTTCTTAAATATTTGAATCATTTCAATTTATTTTTAACTAGGAGTGCACTCTTCTCTGTGACATCACTTGATGTAACTGAAATTAGATCCTTGTGCATACATATTTATTTCTTGTAATTATATAGTCAGGAATGAGAATAAATATTTTTTGGTCATCACAGGAATATTGCTGGCTTTTGTTCCTGTGGTGAGCAAATGCATCCCCTTAACCTCCAAATTTAAAAGTTAAATACAAAAAAGCATGTTTAGAGTCTCTCATCAATAGAACATTATTTAGTAACACAACTATAGAGAAAAGTCAGGTTATTTAACTCAAAACTAACTTAAATTTAGGGCTGCAACGTAGAAACCTGTGGAATTAAATTTTGTCTGAAAAAAGATATTTTTCATTAGCATTTACAGGTGGGTATTTTTAAAAATTCAGGCTCTGAGCAGCTCCAGTAGCAATCTGAAGCAGGAAGTACATGTTAGCAGCTGGAAGGTGGGACTAGAAGTCCTGTCTGAGTGACTATGGAAGAACCAATCGGAAGCCTGGGAAAATACAGGCAGCAGGACTAGGAAGCTGGCTCCTCCCACCAGGCATCCTGCAGTTACCATGGTGATGGAAACAACAAAGAATCTGCTGCCCCTATTTATGGCAAAAGTTCCCTGAATTTTCCTAGCTGATTGCTTTTCCTTTGGTTTTGTTTGCATTTTCCCCCACCTGGCCAAGATCCTATGGCAGGTAGCAGCTTGCTTTGTCTTTGCAACCTGTGGTTACAGCCTATGTCCTCTTATATTTTCTACTTTTCCTTGTAACACGTGGATGCTTTAAAAGTTTTATCAGCAGACACCAGCATTACCATCAGGTATTAAACTAGTCTGCATTTCGCATTCAGATCAAGTCATTTAAGGATTAAAAGCATTGCTAGGGCTGGGGCTGTAGCTCAGTGGCAGAGTGTTTGCCTCATATGTGTGAGGTACTGGATTCAATCCTCAGCACCACATAAAAATAAAATAAAGATATTGTGTCCACCTAAAAACTAAAAAATAAATATTTTTTTAAAAAAGCATTGCTGACCCCACAGGTCTAGTTACAGACCCCATAGTAAGCAGCGGCTAAAGTCTTTTGTCTCCAGTGGCTGAGTTACAGCCTTTCTGATTCATTGGACAATCATGTAGCAAAGAAGTCAGTACAAACTTCCCGAGTATTCACAAAAACATAGAAAATTGAAATTGCTTCTCTCCAGGTAAACATCACAACATTTTTCTCTCCCTTTTTCTCACTCTCCAAGCGCAAACTTCTAGAATATAAAGCCCAAAAAAATATTTTATAAAGATTCACAAAAACAATCAAACAAAAAAACCCACAAAAGCGCTCTTTCTGTGGAGAGGACTCAACAACACAGCCCATTAATCATACTAATAACTATTCACATTTATTTACAGTCTCTAGAATTATACCCCAATATTAAAAATTTTAACGTCACAGATTTTCCTTCTGTCTAATTCACTTACTTTCTACAATTCCGCCCACAATACTCTGCAATCCTAAGCATGCTTAACTTCTGGAGAGAACTTTCAACTTCACTAAACTTTTATTATTTAAGTTGGAGTCCCCCCTTACAAGCCAGCATTTGTCACTTTTGGTCCTGGCAGCTTAAAAACTGAGACCTTTCGCCCCCATGTTGGAAGCCAATTGCTGGGTTTCTGTTCGTGACTAAAAGGGTCAGGGGTCACTCCAGATGAACTGGGCTAACTGGGCTGTGCAAAATAACCACACAAGAGACAGAAATACCTTTTTCTTTGGGGTCACTGTGATGGCTCCTCTGACCTTAAGGGTCCTCAGGAAGAGAGCGAGCACACACTGGCCCCTGACCCCTTTTATTGAGGAGAAGCTATTCAAATGAGGCAAGGGGTCAGGTTTCAGGGGGCTGAGGCCAGCTTCGTGATGTCTGCTGTCAGCAGGTTGACTGACACCTGGGTAGGCCACACCCAAGGGCACAGTAAGAGAAGGGGACACACACAAGGCACTTCCAAGGAATATTCTATCCTAAACAGGGCAGGGGGTTATATTACAAAGGAACAGGTGAGTGTAGCTCCACCCTTGGGAATGTAGGAAGCCACTCAAATTCTAGAAGAGTGGGGCAGTCAAGCAGCATGAGTGCCTGACGCCACATTGCCCAGCAGGAGAGTTAACTCAGTCTCGTGCAAGTTTGGTCTCCCACATGACTCGGAGGGAGTCAGGGACCAGGGTGGTACTGGGACCTGGCCATTGCTGGATAAGTGGGTTCCAGGAACCCAGTGGTTACCGGACTGGCTAGCTGGGTGAGCTGAGAACAAAATGCCCTCTACCATCTTCCAACCTTCTTACCCACTATAGCCAACCCCTTCAGATATGTTTTTCTCACAGTGAGAAACTGATGTGACTCCATTTTTGAAAATAAATAAATAACAGCAGCTTCTACCTCAAGGCCTGTCCAAGGAAGGGGGCATGACCCTTGTCCTTGAAAAAACCCACAAGAGCACTCCTAAGCACATACCCACCCTGCTGAGTGGTTTGTCTGCAAATAACAGGAGAGATCTGTGGCACCAGGTGTCCCTGACTCAGTTAGGCTAGGTAAGGACCCATAGCAACCCCCTAGCAACCACCAATCAGCATGAGACAGGGAAAATACCTGAGATGCCAGATGACCCCCCAGTAGTTTATGGTGGTTGATAACATGTTGGGAAACCATATAGTTTAGCATGTACACCCCTCATGGCCTAAACCAATCAGTTCAAACTATCCCCCTCTTATACTAACCAATCACCCCTGCCCAACTTGTTCCCACCAGTGAATGTGCTAATCAATGTTAAGAGTTGTTGTTTGACTTTCCCGCGGTATGGAATGATTTGCTGTGTGTTGTTGTGACGCATAGAGTATCCCGCCAAAACCTATAAAATCTCAGTGGACAAAGAACCAGGACTCACTCCCTGGGACCTCTGTGTCAGAAACGGTTGTGAGTCCAGGCTTGAGCATGCCATAAAGACTCGTGTGTGATTGCATCGGATTCAGCTCCTGGAGGTCTTTTGGGGTCCCATGAAACTGGCATTACAACAGCCTTTAAAATTCTATCCTTATTCTGTATGTTAGGTATTTTCATTATAATGTGACTTGGTGTGGGTCTGTTGCAGTTTTGTTCATTTGAGGTCCTGTAAGCCTCTTGTATTTGATTTTCCATCTTGTTCTTTAGGTTTGGGAAATTTTCTGATATTATGTCACTGAAAAGATTTTGCATTCCTTTGGTTTGTATCTCCATGCCTTCTTCTATCCTGATAAATCTTAAATTTGGACTTTTCAGGTTACCCTTCAATTCTTGGAAGTTCTGTTCATGGTTTCTTACCATCTTCTCTGTGTGGCCAACTTTATTTTCAAGATTATGCATTTTGTCTTCATTGCCTGAGGTTTTGTCTTCATTGCCTGAGGTTTTGTCTTCCAAGTGGCATAGTCTGTTGGTGATGCTTTACATTGCATTTTTATTTGGTTTATTGATTCCTAAATTTCAAGGATTTCTGTTTGATTTCTTTTCAGAATCTCTATTGAAGTGTTTTTTTAATCTCCTGAAATTAGTCTTGTGATAGTCAAGCAGAAGTGTCTTCATTTTGTTTAGTAACTCCATCTTGTAAAACAACCATGCCAAATAGAAAGGTCACTACTGGGGCAAGTTGTTCTTTTCCTTTTGCTATAGAAACCCTTAAGAACATGGAACTACCTAACAGGGCTTTGTTTCTGTAACTATCAGAATGGGGCTGTGTTTCTGTAACTGGGGTGAGTGAGCTAATTGTGATTGGTTAAGATTCTCGCCACCTGACTACACTCTCCCACTGCTGTAACTTGGCTTGCTTGCATTGGCTGAACCCCCAAACGCCCCTTTTGTGGTTTTCAGGCTTAAAAGGAGCACCCTTGCAATTGTTCTGGGCTGATCCAGAACAGACTTTATGTTCCCAATAAGTCGCCACAAGTGTGCTTCCATAAAGGCTTGATTGATAATACGTGAGTGGTCTGGAAGTCAATTTATGAAACCCCAGGACAATGCTTTAACTATAACATTCTCTGATTTCAGTCCTTACATCATCCTTTATGTCATGAATTGGCTGAACTATTTACATTATAAACTCCCCTTGTCAGTGGGTTCTATTATTGGAGTGTCTTGGTTTGTTTGGGGTGCTCTGTTTCTTTGTTTTTTCTTGTCATGTCTGCCCATCTAGCACTGTGTTTCTGAGGCAGTACAGATTCTACCTTGTAGACACATAGTGTACCTGAATGTTTCTGGGAACCTCGCCTTTGACGGGGTGACAAATAATAACAACATCCAGTACAAACAACATACAGCTGTAAACCAAATAGCTCCTATAAGAGCTTTTACTGTTTTGTTGCAAATAAACAGAAATGATGCGTTCAATTTTTGTCTACAATATAAACAGTTTGCAAAATGGTTTACGATTTCAAATGGTGGACAATGAAAGAACAGAAAAGGTGTAGGATGTGATATTTATGAAGAAGGGGGAGAGGATATAGAAGTAAAATATTGTAGGAAGAGAAAAAGGGGAATTAATAGAATTTGGCTGTTAGCAGAAGAAAGGAGAGAGAGAATTCAAGGAAAGAGAAAAGTGAGAGAAAAATATATATAAAGTAAAATTTTTTAAAAAAATTTTAAAAAGTAAACAACAAAACTGTAATACACTATTCAGACATCCCATTCCTCAATAAACTGACACATAAAAAACACTTGATTTCAAAAATGGTAGAAATGTGTGTTAAAAAATAATAAAAAAAAGATCTCAATGAAATATTAAAAAAAATGTTTCCATTGAACTTCAAAAGTTTCTCCCCTTCCCTTCTCAGCAGGTAGGTGAGGTTGTCTGGCGTATGATGCTTTCTCCACCCTCAGGATGGGTGGGTTTTCTAGGTATGCTCTAGTCTCTTTGCTGGGTGACAATTGGTCTGGAGATTATAAGCCATGAACCTCTAGGGCCCAGTTATTGCCAGTCCACACTGGAAAACCACACCCCAGGAATCTCCTTTGGGTTCCATTCATGTGGTGTAGGAGTCTATTCTTGGTGCCTTATGTTGCCTGAGGACCCCATGATTTCAGGTCTCTGACTTAGTCTCCAAAGTCAATCTCTTTCATCCCAGCCCTTTTGGTTCCCTGGGCAAATGCTTTTCTCCCAGTGTAATGCCAGATTCGTGGGACCCCCAATAGACCTCCAGGAGCCAAATCCGATGCAATCACACAAGAGTCTTTATTGCAAGCTCGAGCCTGGATTCACAACCATTTCCGATGCAGCAGTCCCAGGGAGTGAGTCCCAGTCCTTCATTCAGTGAGATTTTTATAGGTTTGGGGGGTATTCTATGTGTCACAATATCACACAGCAAATCATTCCATACCACGGGGAAATCAAACAACAACTTTTAACATTGATTAGCACATTCACTGGTGGGAACAAGTTGAGTAGGGGTGATTGGTTAGTACAAGAGGGGGATTCCTTTGAACTGATTGGTTTAGGCCACGAGGGGTGTACATGCTAAACTATATGATTTCCCAACATGTTATCAACCACCATAAACTACTGGGGGGTCATCTGGCATCTCAGGTATTTTCCCTGTCTCATGCTGATTGATGATTGTTAGGGGGTTGCTATGGGTCCTCACCTAGACTAACTGAGTCAGGGACACCTGGTGTGGCAGACCTCTCCTGTTATTTACAGACAAACCACTCAGCAGGGTGGGTATGTGCTTAGGAGTGTTCTGTGAGTTTTTTCCAAGGACAAGGGTCATGCCCCCTTCCTTGGACAGGCCTTGAGGTAGAAGCTGCTATTATTTATTTTCAAAAATGGAGTCACATCAGTTTCTCATTCCCCCCTTTGTCTGGAAACTTGGGAACCAATCATGGTTCCCTCAGTTGGGGGTCTATATGGGCAGGCCCTACATCTTGGTAGGATTCTCCTTCTGGGTCTAGGACTTGGTAGTGAGTACTCAGAACCATCATCTGAACTGCGTTTACTCTGTCCTTGATGAAAGCCACTAGCTTGTTCACAAGTGGTCCTATTAAGGTTGACACTAGGGTAATTTTAGAGTAAACAGTAACCCTCAGAGGACAGTCTTCAACTTCCCAGAGTCACTCAAAATTGGCCTCCTGACTCGATTTACCTATATACACTGTTTATCTATTTCTGGCTTCATTCCCCCTCTAATTTTAGGAACTCCTTATTGCTGTAAGGAGAAGGGATGATGGCTTGTTCTAGCTGCTTCAGAGCTGATACGGGGCGTCGAACATGAGGGGGGCTCGATGACGTGGGAGACGACATGGGGGACGATGTGGGGGACATTGAGTTCCCTTTTAGAAGTCAGTTTAGTTTGAAGTCTGGTTGGGGAAGAACAGGTTGTAAAGTCATTTGGGGATGGGTGCTTCTGTGAGAGAAACAAAAACCATGAGTACTGAATAAATGTTGCTGCAGCTGGAACATGTCACTGTATAGAAATTCTCTCACCAGACTTTAACATTCCCAGTTGAAAGAAAAGTGACCATAACACTCAGAGCAACCAAGAGATCTTTATTGCAGCAGTGCAACAAAGAGAAAAGAAAGAAGGAAAGAAGTGGGAGGGGGCAGCTGGGGAAGGCTTTTATAGCCCTTCTGCTGTGCTGCTAAATCTAATAGGGTCTCTGGGTTTGCAAGCTGCCTTGTTGGCACACAAGGGGGTTAAGGGCTTGGCCTTGAGCGGCGGGCTACATGTTCAGCCTTGAGCAAGGGGGGCGAAGAGCTCAGCCTTGAGCGGGGGCTTGGGCATTTGGGCTTGAAGCAAACAGGTGATAAAGAATCACACAGTGGGTTTGAGCGGCCAGGTCATCCTGCAGCTAACTTTGTTTGGCATGCCCTGCCGACAGCTTACTCAGCCTGTCCTGAACCTAACACCAGTTATCAGGAATGTAAACATTTAACTTTTAATGTCACAGATGTCCTTCCTCATAAGATACAGTTTAATAATTTAATGTCATCTGATCTTGCAAAATCCTTTTACTAGTATAACCTCTGTGTCTAATAGAGAAACCTTTAATTCTGTTACTCAGGGCTGGATAATCATACTAGCAAACATCAAGCCTACTGTGTAGGTTAGAAATATCTGTATGCCTTAAACTAAAAACTACTCTGGCAGCTCCTCTTGATAGTCTCTTTTTATAGTTATCAGGTATTCCTGCCTAAGAATCTCTTTTGTAGCCTCCAGTCTTACTTATTCTTGGGGGCTAACACAAGGTGTTAACTATTTAACTATTATTATTATTTAAAATGCCCAGGGATAGCTATGTTTTGGCTTTAACTGTCTTTGCTAAGTGTTTAAGATGAAGCAGTCAAACTGACTTGTTTCTATCTATTGTTAACAGTCAGCTGTGTTTCCATGGAAATCCTGGGGGAACTTGAGAGTAGCTTCTCAGTTCTGCTAGTGCCATTTGCACTAGGATGGGTCCAGGTCTTGCTTGACCATGTGGCTTCCCTTGGAAGCATCAGGGATATCTCCCTTCTCCAATGACCCTCCTCTTCATAGCAAATGCACTGATTGGCTTTCTGTTCTCAGTGGTCTCATTAATCTCCCTGATTGGGAGGTTATGTGGCCAAGAGTTGCAAAGCTCTTTAGAGAAGTCCCCTGTTCCCTGGATTCAGACTGACTCAGAGGGCAAGAGCCAAACATTGGTTTTCTTGGCCCTTTTAATTTAACTTTAATTTTAATTCTCAATCTTAAACATCCAGCAAATAAATCTCACCAGTAAGAGTACTGGGCTTTAATGTCTATCTCTCTATCCTGTAGGTGATAACTATTATCTTAAATTAACCCAGATTGTGTGTTCTTAAAGCAGTACCTATGAAAAACATTAACAGGCAATCCATCTTTAAACCGTTTATAAGAAAACTACAAAATAAATTAACAAGAGTAAAAACATATTTAGCTCATCTAATAGCTACCTTGAACTTTGGCAGAGTTATATATCATATTCCCTGTTTGAGATCCTAGTAATCTTGACAAAAACCAACTTTTTGACACAACTTTAAATGTACTGAAATCTGGTCTACTTCTTTCATAGTCATTCTCACATGTAGTAACATGGGACACAGAGCCTTATCTCAGGTAAGGCGGGGCTCTTCATAAATCTTAAGTGCTCTAGTTCTGAAGCTGATCTTTGCTTTTAAAACATCATTTTACAAAGCTTACATAAATAGTTGCTCAAGTTCACATGAATATTAGCTAACACAATATAATATCACATCTAAAACATGAATTAAAGAAAAGTTGAAAGCTTTTAACCTTTTGTAGAAAAGTAGCAAAGTACTTTTGTTTTACAATATTAACCTTTACACAGATTAAGCTCTCATTAACTTAAAAATACATTTAAATTGTATCTCAGTGTAAAAACTTTACATATTTTATTGATAACAGGTCCAGTTATAGAACATCAAATGATATAAATAAATCTCCAATATGTCTTTTTTTTTAAGCCTAGACATACAAAAAAAACATACAACTTTAGAACACCAGCTTGATATAATGCTCTTTTAAAGCTTCTACCTTATAGACTTGTATACCTGGAAGATAAGAACACATTTAATAGCACCACAATTACAATGATGTTTTTATATTAACCAAGTTTAGCTCTTAAAGAAATAACATATTACAATTTGCAAAATAACAGTTGTTGTTTAACCATAGTTATATAATTTTTAATTTCTTTAAGATTACTTACTCAAAAACTTACATATATAATCAACTTACACAGACCTTCTTTATCACTTACTTAAACCCTCTTATTTATTTAATAACATAGACTCTTATCCATAAACACATTTTTCTTCTATTAAATTCATATCTAGAACTTTCTAATTTTTCCTTTCCATCTGTTAACCTCCTTTTCTGTTCACATTTTGAAACAATGCTTGTAAATTTCTGAATTTAGGCAGATTATATCATTTTAATAAAAAGAAATACTTGATTTTACTTACAGTACTCTTAATTAGAACAGTTGAAACTTTTGGTCCTTTGTATATAGAAATCTTCTATAAACCCTTGTATATAGAATCACATCTGTTTACCATTTCATGAAAACACAACGTCTAAGTATCAGGGATGACAAAACAACTTTAAATCTTTTTTTTTCATTTACCAACTTATGAAAACCTCAATAATGCTACCCAATACAATTCAAGGAGTTAAGAGTACTCAATGGTATATTTAACATTTAGCATTTTAGCCTTGTAAATCAATCAGATATCTAACAAAAGTACTCATAAATGAGTAATCCCATGTCAAATCTACAGATCAATCAGATATCTAACAAAAGTACTCATAAATGAGTAATCCCATGTCAAATCTATTTTACTTATTTTATCAAAACATCAGATAAGTGTATTGAACAGTGTTAGCCATTTTTTCCTTGTTGAAGAGAAGTCCTAGAACCAAAGCATATCAGACATTTTATAGACATCAACATTTTATTAGTTTTTTTTGAACACCTAGAAAAACTTGTAAGCTTAATTTTAAAGACATCATTATTTTCATCTGTTTACCCAATTTAAATCACATGAATCAAAGATATTTGGATCCATTTTTTTATTTTTATGAGCATTCCTCATATATCTGCCAATTTTCATATCATGTGCATGATATATGGACATATGCACATACAGACATACAACACATAACACAAGTGTGCACACATAACACAATAGTAAAGGCCTTGTAGCTTTTCTCAGGTGAAATCACCACTGTAATGTTTAGAAACTCCACAGTTGGTCAAAAATAGAACTGCTCAGAAAAACATTAACCTAGGTCTGTAGGATCAAAATCATGAGCTCAAAAGAAAATACAGAATCTAAGAAAAATCAAGAATCCTAGAAAAAATGACCAGCCGTGCCATAGAAAGTAGCATACAATTTACTTTTAGGTTTAATCTAGCTTGAGTTCAGGCAAAAGACACCTTTACTCTTTTTTTTTTCCCTTGGGCCTCAGATCAGTCTCATACTGAGCTTGCAGGCTTCTTCCATTTGCATTTCAACATAAATCCTGGCTGAGGTCTGGAAGGAACAGGGAAAACTGCTGTTCTGAGCAGAAACCTCATGCCTAAGGCATTTTAACCTTAAGTCATAATTTTCAGGTTTGGATGTTGAAATTATGATACAAGTTTAAGATACAATTCACAAAATTTCATATCTTTACATCTTGTTTTTCCAAAGGAAAAAAAATTCCTACACTAGAAAAACTTGCTCACATGGAACTGAAAATAGGATCTTACTTGATAATATAAAAGCTATCATCAGAAGAAATCCCTTTAGGATAATTAAGCCACTTCCTTTGTTCTGAAGTTCCTATAGTAGTATTAAATTCCAAAAGAGAACCACACACTACCATCTACATTCAAAATTAAGCTTTAAAAATTTCCAAGATTGTTGCTATTCAATGTCATTTCAGTAAGCCAGACTAACCCCCAATCTAGCACTTTTTTCCCCAAGCCCTACACACTTAGGGGAGCAGATACCATACCATGATTTACTATCCTTGCCCAAATTAATAATGCACTGGTATACCCAGTGAAATCTTCCCAGGCTACCCAATTCAAAAATTGGTGAAAAACTAAAACTAAATGATTGGGAGTTACTTGCCAAACTTGGAAGTAGAGTTCTTTAGTTTTCCATCCTAAATATTTAAGTTCTCTGGCATGAATTATCTGAAATCATAAACTAAACAATTACCTAAACCCAACTTTTCACTGCAAGATTGCACAATACTTCAAAAACCCACTCAGATATCAGATTGTTACAATAAAACATCATCTTTTAGACACATATTCAGCCAAGAACATCCCCAAGAAACAATCTATAATAACCTGTAAAACAGACAGACCAGATAAGAGAAAAATCTCCCCAAGTTTCCAACTCCCATTTAATTATGACTCCTACACCAGTGGCACCATATATGTCCCTATGAGTGGACCAGATGTTCTCACAGAGGGGCAACCAGAAGTGTAAAATCAAGGGTCTCGGTGTGGCAATTTTACTGCATTCAGTGTCCCCCGGTTTTTGTTTTTGTTTTTGTTTTCTTTTAGTAGACAGAGGTGGCATAATCCTTACAGTTCAGGGAAGGAAGGAGGGAGTTCCCCAAAGCAAAAGGGCTTCGGCAGCTGCTGGGAGTCCCTCAGTCCCTCCTTTTGCTTACAGGATTAGCTCCTCTAGTTTTGTCCGATCCCAGGCACGCTGGCATATTTTCTAACTTTCCAGTAGTCAGCTCTCAAAAAATTCGATTCCTATCCTCAAAGTCAATTAATGTAAATTTAATAATGAGGACAGGGTTTTGAGAAAAAGAAAATGGGAGATATTCAGTTCTTAGATCCCGAGCAGGCATTTCCCTTTGCAGTGGGTGTGCTGAAGGCAACTAGGGGAAAAAAAGAAAACATTGCTTCCCTAATCTCGCTTAACAAAGGGGAGTAACGTTTATCAAAGTTCTTTAAAACACAGCTCAAAATGGTGTAAGAGATGAGAACAGAAAATATGGCACTTCTATTGACTTTTGGTCCATTTCAGGGAAGCAGGAAAAGCATACTAGGGACATTTTCAGGCTAAAATTTACTAAAAGTTACCTCCACACATCTAAGGCAGATCAGAACTTGGGACACTGCATCTGTCCAAAGTAAAACAATGCCATCACAATTAACAGAGACACATACAAAAAGACATACAAAGACACAGATTACAAACAGATTGGGGGAGTATCCCCCTCAGGTTGGGATCTGGGATGTCTCCCAGGAGTCCCGGCTGGTGAACCTATAGTGAGTCCACCGAGGCCAGTTGCCAGCCCAGAATACAGATTCTACGGTCCATAGTCAGAACAAAGCAGACAACAGACACACAAATAACAAGACTCACCAGTGTTAGACTCTCCGGTTTGGGGGTCCTGGGGTCTTGGGGATCCTGGACAAGCCCCCAGATGTAATGCCAGATTCGTGGAACCCCCAATAGACCTCCAGGAACCAAATCTGATGCAATAACACAAGAGTCTCTATTGCAAGCTCGAGCCTGGAGTCACAACCGTTCCTGAAACAGTAGTACCAGGGAGTGAGTGGTCCTTCATTCAGTAAGATTTTATAGGTTTTGGGGGGATACTCTAGGTGTCACAACATCACACAGCAAATCATTCCATAACACGGGAAAATCAAACAACAACTTTTAACATTGATTGGCACATTCACTGGTGGGAACAAGTTGTGTAGGGGTGATTGGTTAGTACAAGAGGGGGATTCCTTTGAACTGATTGGTTTAGGCCACGAGGGGTGTACATGCTAAACTACATGGTTTCCCAACATGCTATCAACCACCATAAACTACTGGGGGGTCTTCTGGCATCCCAGGTATTTTCCCTGTCTCATGCTGATTGGAGGTTGCTAGGTGGGTTGCTATGGGTCCTCACTCAGCCTAACTGAGTCAGGGACACCTGGAGCCACAGACCTCTCTCCTTATTCATAGACAAACAATTCAGCAGGGTGGGTATGTGCTTAGGAGTGCTCTATAGGTTTTTCCAAGGACAAGGGTCACACCCCCTTCCTTGGACAGGCCTTGAGGTAGAAGCTGCTGTTATTTATTTATTTTCAAAAATGGAGTCACATCAATTTCTCACCAGCTCATCCTGAGGCCTGGGCACCAGGACCTGCACACCTGTCTCAGAGCTGTGTGCTAGATCTGGAGGGTCTGGCAGCCAAAAGGAATGTGGAGCCCGGCCATGTCTGGGGCTCAGCTGTTCTGTGTCACAGGTACTGAGACCCACGGGTCGGCCATGAAGCTCAGTGCGATGGGCTGAGTTGGGGGCTTGAGAAGGTATGGGAGACTGGGGACTGGGAGCCTGAGGGCCCTATTGTGTTCTGGACTGATGCCAGACATGGCAGGTCCAGGGGACCAGTGGATGCCAAACTGGGGAAGGAATCAGAGCCTCGCTTGTGTTGCGACCTGGTCAGTGTTGGCCCGAGTGTGTTTCGGGAACCTGGTGGGCACTGGACCCACTGGTTGGATGAGCTGAGAACAAAAATGTCCTCCCAGCCTCTTCCAAGCATCTGACCCACTATAGCCAGCCCCTTCAGTCTGTGCCAGCCTCAGGACTCACAGAGCTGAGGAGAGCCAGGCTCTCTCCGGGCTCTCTAACCTATGCTCCCCTGGGTGAAATGCTCCCAGTTTCTGACTTCACAGGATTGTGAGGCTCAGACAGGCCCATGTAGACCTAGCTGCAAACTTATGGATCTGGGTTTCCTGATTCTTTAAGCTCTGCCACGCTATAGTCCTCAAATTGCTCCTGGATCTCAAAGGATTGATCAACTCTGGTGGAGAGTTTTATTTTTTAATTTTTTTAAGAGGGAGGGAGGGGGAGAGAGAGAGAGAGAGAGAGAGAGAGAGAGAGAGAGAGAGAGAGAATTTTTTAATATTTATTTTTTAGTTTTCGGCGGACATAACATCTTTATTTTATTTTTATGTGGTGCTGAGGATTGAACCCAGCGCGATGCACATGCCAGGTGAGTGCGCTACCGCTTGAGCCACATCCCCAGCCCAAGGTTTTTTAAAATATTCAATTAATGCATCAAGCAGTCTGGGGTTCATCCAGCGCAGACTGTCCCTCCCTGTCTCAGGATTTTTTACTCTGAGCCTCTGGGAGACATGTTACAATTCTGCTGTTTGAGTTCTGGGTAGCTGAGCTAAAGGGAAATGCTGGCTCACACTAATCCTCCATCTTTCCCCTCAAAAAATCCAAACTCTTTATAAGGTCCTTGCTTAGCATCTGGATGGCTATCTTAAGTAACAGCCGCCATTTTAAGGAAAAATTTTCACTTTCCTGACCCAGGGCGTTTCCGAGAAAGGCTGAGGACTCCCTCATACCAAACCAGCCCTTAACCACTGCATTAGGACCTGCCTGGAACTCAAGCCTGTTTTGCCTCTCTCTCCTATAGAGAGATGGCTTTTATTTGTCGCCTCTGACAAATAAACTATGGTATCTCTAGCTGGTCTCCATCTTTCATTTCTCACGTAACCGGCTCTCCTTCGTCGCTTTCCCTTCACTCTTAACCAGGCTCTGACCCCGCGGGCCAGCAGCAGCTGTGTAGAGCACGTGGGCCTCAGGAGAGAGCACTTGGCCTTGGCCAACTGTGGCCAGACCTTTGGGAAGCCTGCCCTTGGGAGAGGTAGGGTGTTATGGTGTGGAGGTGAGGTGTCCCCCAAACCTCAGGAGAGAGAACACAAGAAGGTTGGAAGAGAAATGATTGGGTTATAGCCTTAACCTAGTCAGTGAATTAATCCCTGGTGGAATTAACTGAGTGGGAACTGGAGGCAGGTGGAGCGTGGCTGGAGGAGGCGGGAACTGGGGCGTGGCCTCGGGGTATATATTTGTATGTGGCAAGTGCAGACCTGGCTCTGGCTTCTGGTCATCGCGAGAGCTGCTTCCCTCCACCACGTTCTTCCACCATGATGTTCCTCCTCATCTGAAGCCCCCAGGAATACAGCCAGCCTTCTACTGACAAGACTTCGCAAACCGTGAGCCCCCAAACTTTCCTCCTCTAAAAATTTTTCTTGTTGGGCCTAATTGCAACAGGAAAAAACCTGACTATAACTCAGGGGTCTCTCCTTCATTCTAGGGACCAGCGGGCTGCTTGGCATTCCCGGGCTCTGAGTTGCATAAAGCTGTTTTCATCCCTGACTGGGATTAGCTGCTTTCCATTGTGCTTTGGCTGAAGCCTGTGGGTGGAAGTACAGGATGGCGATGGATCTCCGTTGGTCACGTCTGCGGGTGGCTGTTGTGTGCTCCAATAACCAGAACCGGAGCATGGAGGCGCACAGCCTCCTCAGCAAACAAGGATTCAATGTCCGGTCCTTTGGAACAGGAGCTCACGTGAGGCTTCCAGGACCAGAACCTGGCAAGCAAAATGTTTATGATTTCAGAACCACATATGATGAGATGTTCCATGATCTTCTTAGGAAGGATGAAAACTTCTATGCACAGAATGGCATTTTACGTATGTTAGACAGAAATAGGAGAATCAAGCTCCGGCCAGAAAGGTTCCAGGACTGTGAAGATGAGTTTGATTTGATCTTCACATGTAAAGAGCTAGTCTACGACAAGGTGGTGGAAGTTCTTAATTCCAGAGAACAGGTAACCTGCCAGCCAGTGCACGTGATCAACGTGGACATCGTGGACAACCATAGAGAGGCCACCCGGGGAGGGCTCATTATCTGGGAGATCTGCATGTGTATCCTGCACTTGAGTGACATGGAGAATGACATCGATGGCATGCTGCAAAATTTTGAGAAGAAGACTGGCAAGGCTTTCCTGCACACTGTCTGCTTTTACTGAAGATGGCCGCCTCACGCCGTCCAAAGCCACCTTCTTGAACTTTCTTTCTTTGAGGGGGGTACTGGGGATTGAACTTGGGGGCACTTGACTAATGAACCACATCCCCAGCCCTATTTTGTATTTTATTTGGAGACAGGCTCTCACTGAGTTGCTTAGCAGCCTGCTTTTGCTGAGGCTGGCTTTGAACTCGCCATCCTCCTGCCCCAGCCTCCTGAGCTGCTCTTTTGTTAATATTTTTTTTTCCTTCCTGGTATCTTTTTCTTTTAGATACTTGGCCAGTGGGCTGTGATATTTTGCAAACATATATGGAAAGAGAAGATGCACATACGAACCAGATTAAAACCATTTGTTTTTTTTTTCTGTTTCCTTTTTATTTATGAAGAAGATATAGATTATAAAGGGGTTTTTCTTTAACCCAAAAAGAAAGAAGGGTATGATACATCCCCTTAACATATGTGTGTCTTTATGCCTGTTTTTCCTTTTTTGCTCCTCCTAAGTTCCTGCATTAAAGTATTAAATAAGTACTTAACTAAAGCAATGAGTTATGTTAAGAAGGAACCTGGCCAATAAATAAATAGAAGCATCTATTTTTTTGGCATCTATCTTTTTAAAAATTGGTTCTAATTATACATGACAGTAGAATGCATTTTGACACATTGTACACAAATGGAACACAACTTCTCCTTCCTCTGGCTGTACATGGTTCAGAATCACACAGGTACTGTAACCATGCATTACATAGGGTAATAGTGTCCATCTAATTCCACTATCCTTCCCATCCCCACCCCCTCTCCCCTTCCTTCACTCCCCTTTGCACAATCCAAAGTTCTTTGTTTCTTTCGTACCCCTGTTGCCATTATGGATCAGCATCCACTTATCAGAGAATTCGGCCTTTGGTTTTGGGGTTTGGCTTATTTTGCTTGGCATGATATTTTTCCAGCTCCTTCTATTTACCTTTAAAAAAATTCCTTTTT
This sequence comes from Spermophilus citellus, assembly GCF_964194105.1. Lineage (NCBI taxonomy): Eukaryota > Metazoa > Chordata > Mammalia > Rodentia > Sciuridae > Spermophilus > Spermophilus citellus. Next base: position 113,596,358 of record NC_138190.1, on the reverse strand, counting down.
AAAGGCTGAATAATATTCCATTGTGTATATGTACCACATTTTCTTTATTCATTCATCCGTTGAAGGGCACCTAGGTTGGTTCCATAGTTTAGCTGTTGAGTTGAGCTGTTATAAACCCTGATGTGGCTGTGTCACTGTAGTATGCTGATTTTAAGTCCTTCTATCTTTAAGAACCATCTTTTAACTGGGAATACAAATGTAATTACATATGACATCCTCCAGTGAATACCTAACTTTGAGCTACTCCACAATATACACATATTTCAAAACATCATTTTGTAACCACAACTATATACACATTTTGTCAATTGAAATGATAAGGGACTGGGAATATAGCTAAATGCTGTGCACTTGCCTAGCATATGAGGCCCTGGGTTCAGCACTGGGAAAAAAAAAAGATAAGCATGTGTTTCATGCTGGTTATCTTCTGTTTGCTTCTCCAGGTGACTTCACCCTTCTAACATCCTGCTCTATGCCCCAAAAGATAGTTCATGAAACATGTCAATTTGGCTAGGTTGAACCACAGTCCCCAGAATTTCTGCTGTGAGCTGCTAAGGGGAATTCCCTGAGGCAATAGCTCTTTTCTCGAAAACACACCTTCTTTGAATTATTCAATCAAAGGCTAACCTAGGTACTGCTGTGAAGGTATTTTGCAGTTGTAATTAAAGTCTCTAATCAGTTTCTGTTGAGTAAGTCAAAAGGCAGATTTTGTTAGGGCCTGGCCTATTCCGATGGAAGCCCTTTAAAAGGAAGGCTAAGCCCCCTGAGAACAGAAACACAAAGCAGCAGAAAGAAAGGAAGGAAGCCTTTCAACATCTCTCCATCTAGGGATCTTCACGCTGTTGTGGCTGTTTGCTGACTGTTGGCCTGAGGTAGTGGTTGAGTCTGCAACTGCTCTGCCTTTCCCTGGACCTTCCTTCAATCTCTTCAGCTCCTGATTGAGAGAGTCTACCTTCTTGTGATCTTCCCTTCCTGATTGCATGCCCCATGGACTTTGGACTTTCCATCCAGCCTGACAATGGATTGGGTAAGGAAACTCCTTGTAATAACCCCCTACACACTCACACACACACACACTCACACACACACACTCACACTCACACATTCACTCACTCACACTCTCACACTCTCACACTCTCACTCCCCCACTCTCACACACACTCACATACTCACACTCACACTCACAGAGAAATGATTTGTGTATGTATTGGATGTGTCTCCCATTGGTTCTGCTTCTCTGTTTGAATATCAACTACACACCTTGCTTGAGAGGCTCATTATTATAAATAAATTCCATGGGCTTCCTTGGTCTCTGATTTCTGGTGGTAGATTAGAGGAAGGAAAATTATTTTATAGAGGATTTATCCCTATTTACTTATTGTCTTGCCCTGACATCTTTCCTGTGAAAGACCTAAGCAACCTCATTCTACTTGGGACCTCATTTTGCTCTGAAACTTAACCCCTGACCTACTGCAGTCCTAAAGTCAGGAAAATACCACAGAGAAGCTCTGTGGAAACAGTTCTCAGAAAAGCCGCAGATGGTGATCGCCTAAGATAGGCCAAGATATTGAAATATCTGAAATTCCAGATGGCCCCTACCTAGGTGTGGTGGCCAATATCTAAACTAGAAGCCCTGCAGCTTGGCATATACCCGCCTTGTGACACCCTCACGATCTAAATCAATCATTTTCAAGTGCATCAACCCCTTGAACTAACCAATAATCCTTTCCAGATTCTTTCCCGCCACTTGATATGCTAATCATGTTTTAGATTTGTTTGATTTTTCCCACGGTGGTGATGATTTGCTAAGATATGCTATGATGTATGTGGGGTCCGTGCCTTCCCCAAAGAATGTATAAAACTGCAAACCCTGGGCTCGGGGCCTATCAGCATCACCAGTTGCTGTGTGCATGCGGATGACTGAGCTAGCTCGCAATAAACACCTCTTTGCTGCTTACATGGATCTGGGTCTCTGGTGGTCTTTGGGGGGTCCCAAATTCGAGCATAACATATGGGGGCTTGTCCAGGATCCCCCTTATAAGCCTACCAAGACACCCTGATCGAGAGGTGATGAAAACCCAGCCGGTAAGTAAAGGCATTGTCGATATGTAAGTTTCTGTACTCTGGTTGCCTGCAGGTTCTGGTTCTGCATTGTGTGGTTGGCAAAAGGTCCAGGTGGACGCACCGAAGGGCAGACGAGGGGTTTGTGGGAGATGTCCCCAGCCCCTTCTGGGTTCTGAGTGGATTGCCTTTAGTAAAGTATTTTGTGAAGTATTTAGTAAAGTATTTTGTAGCTGACAGATCCTCCATCCGCCTCTGCTTTGGGTTTCTGGGTAGCAATCCACACCGCACTGCAAATTCTGTGGCCGCGTTCTGAATTTTGTGTTATCTGTGTTTGTATTGTCCTGTCCACCTCCACCCCAACACCCTGGCAAGGGAACTAATCCCCTCAGAATTCTTGCAGGTCATAAGCCACCAGGTGAGACCGGCAGCAGAAGATCTACTCTGCCTTCTGAAATCCTCTTTGAAATGGCCTCGGGGTGCTCACAATTAATGGGAGGCATTTGCTGTCTGTCTGTTTGTGTTACAATCTTGATTTTGTGAATAATTGTAGCTGTTTTCTCTTTTCACCTAGACATGGGACAAACTCAGACTACTCCTTTGACTGTACTGACTGACCATTTTACAGACATTAGGGAAAGAGGACGCAATTTGGGAATAGAGATAAAGAAAAGAAAGCTAGTTACTCTCTGTTCTGCTGAGTGGCCCACCTTTGGTGTAGGGTGGCCACCGGAGGGGACCTTTGACAAAAGTGCAGTCCTCCAAGTAAAGAATGTGATTTTTCATCCAAAAAGAGAGGGGCATACAGATCAGATTCCTTATATCTTAGTGTGGATGGACTTACTCAAGGACCCCCCTAATTGGCTAACTCCCTTTTTACATGTGGCACATGAAACCGACATTTTTGTGGCAAAAGAGGTCGATTCTGGGCCACAAACCCCAGGACCTACCCGACCGTCAGCCCCCCTATATCCAGTCCTCTAAGGGGGTGATGACCCGCTTCTCTCGGAATCCTTGGAATCCACACCCCTTCCCTATGTGCACCCCACTAACCAGCGGGATGAGGAGGGTGCAGGGGGAGGAGCAAGAAGAGCAGATGGGCACTGGAAGGACCAGCAGGGGGAACCCGAGGGTGAGCCCAACAAGCCCTGTCCCCTGCTCAATCTCCTGATATCACCATGGTCTTGCCCCTCAGGGAGATAGGGCCCCTGACGAGACCAGGAACCCTAGACTTCAGTACTGGCCCTTCTCCACTAGTGATTTATACAAAACCCCCCTTACTCTGACAACCCAAAGAGTTTAATTTCTCTCCTGGATAGTGTTATGTTTTCTCACCAGCCTACCTGGGACGATTGCCAATAACTGCTTCACATCCTCTTCACCATGGAAAAAAGGGAAAGAATCCAGATGGAGGCCAGGAAACTGGTCCATAGAGATGATGGGCAACCTACCGCCAACCCTGACCTGATTAATTCTGCTTTTCCCTTGAGTAGGCCACCCGCAACCGAGTGGGACCACAACACGGCAGAAGGTAGGGGGAGACTCAAGGTCTATCGCCAGACTCTAATGGCGGGTCTCCGGGCTGCGGCCTGAAAACCGACTAATTTGGCTAAAGTTTATACAATAATACAAGGGAAACAGCCTGCTAGCTACCTAGAAAGGTTAATGGAAGCCTTTAGACAATTTACCCCAACGGATCCAGAGGCTCCAGAGAATCAGGCAGCAGTAGTAATGGCTTTTGTTAATCAGGCAGCTCTTGATATTAAAAGGAAACTACAAAAGCTAGAGAATTTAGAGGGTAAGAGTGTTCAGGATCTTTTGGCAACAGCATAGAGAGTCTATAGAAATAGGGATGCTCCTGAGGACAGGCAAATAAAAGCCACCAGGGAAATTACAAGGGTGTTGGTAGCAGCAGTACAAGGAAGGGAAAGGAGGCAAAGTTTGGGGAACTGGGGCAGAGACCAAGAGCAGGAGCAACGCCGACCTATTGGCATGCAACTGCATAGAATCCAATGTGCTTGCTGCAAGGAGACAGGTCACTGGGCAAGGGATTGCCCTAAGAAAAAGGAAATGGGGCTGCCCCGTCCCCCTAGATGCACCACAGCACTGGTGACTAACACAGGAAAATTAGGGGTATCAGGGTTCAGCTCCCCTCCCCAAACCCAGGGTAAGTCTTAAGGTGGAGGGGACTCCAATCGAGTTTCTAGTGGACACTGAAGCTCAACACTCTGTATTGATGGAGCCACAAGGAAAATTATCTAAAAGGACTTCTTGGGTACAGGGGGCTACAGGGATTAACAAATGTTCATGGACTACCTAAATAACAGTGGACCTAGGTGTGGGCCAGGTATCCCACTCGTTCTTAGTTATCCCTGACTGGTCCTACCCGCTGTTAGGAGGAAACTTACAAAAAATTAGAGCTCAAATTCACTTTCAACCCAGAGGCACTACAATCTCTGATGGTCAGGGGCAACCTATTCAGGTACTGACTGTGACCTTAGAGGATGAATATAGACTGTACCAACAACCCATCCCCGGCAATCAGGATATAGATTATTGGCTAAAGGGGTACCCTGAAGCATGGGCAGACACAGGAGGTATGGGTCTGGCCAAACACCAGCTGGCAGTGTTTGTGGAACTCGAGCCTGGAGCGGACCCAGCTAGGGTTCGTCAATACTCTATGTTGGTGGAAACTCGAGCAGGAATAACCCCCCATATTCAGTGACTGTTAGATTTTGGGGTCCTGCGGTCCTGCCAGTCAGCCTGGAACACTCCGCTTCTGCCTGTTCAAAAGCCTCAGTCCAAACACTACCAGCCCATCCAAGAGCTGAGGGAGGTGAACAAAAGGGTGATGGACATTCACCCCACTGTCCCTAACCCGTATACCCTTCTAAGCTCCCTGCCACCTGAAAGGCAATGGTATACAGTACTAGATCTAAATGATATCTTCTTTAGTCTGCCCCTGGCTCCCAAGAGTCAACAACTATTCGCCTTCGAGTGGTCAGACAAGGAAAAAGGAATCAATGGACAACTAATGTGGACCAGACTCCCACAAGGCTTCAAGAATTCTCCTATCTTCGTTGAAGCACTCCATGAGGACCTAGGTGAGTTCCGGGAGAAGCATCCTGAGCTAACTCTCTTACAATATGTAGATGATTTGTTGGTTGCAGCTCAGACCAGAGAGGAGTGCCTAAAAGGGACCAGAGACCTGTTGCAGACCCTGGGGGACCTAGGTTACCGAGCCTCAGCCAAGAAAGCTCAAATCTGCAAGCCTGAGGTGACATACCTAGGGTATCTGTTAAAAGACGGGCAACGCTGGCTAACACAGGCCAGAAAAGAAAGTTTTTAAAATCCCTGTATCCCAGACCCCAAGGCAAATGAGGGAGTTTCTGGGATCTGCTGGCTTTTGCAGGCTGTGGTGCCTGGGTTTGCTGAATTAGCCAGGCCTCTGTACGAAGGCATGGAAGAAACTCAGCCCTTCCAATGGACCATGGAGATGTGCAGAGCCTTCGATCAAATTAAGACTGCATTACTGTCTGCACCTGCTCTAGGGCTACCTGATGTCATGAAACCATTCTATCTGTACATTGATGAGTGCAAGGGGATTGCCAAAGGGGTCCTGACCCAGTGTCTGGGTCCCTGGAAGAAGCTAGTGGCCTACTTGTCAAAAAGGCTGGACCCTGTGGCAGCCGGCTGGCCACCTTGCTTGAGGATGATAGCTGCTGCCACTGCCCTAATGGTTAAAGATGCCAACAAACTAACCTTAGGACAAGAGCTATATATCACCACCCCCCATGCCATCAAGGGAATCCTGAAGCAACCCCCGGACCCATGGCTAAGCAATGCCTGGCTCACCCATTATCAAGGACTGTTACTCAGCACGGAGGACTGAGCTAGCTCGCAATAAACACCTCTTTGCTGCTTCCATCGATCTTGGTCTCTGGTGGTGTTTTGGGGGTCCCGAATTTGAGCATAACACCTGCAGGTTGCCAGAGTCTAATTTGTGTACCTTGACCATGTCACAGTGTCCCTGATGTTGCCCTACATACACAACTTTCCCTCCTCATTGCTTTAGGCCTGGAAGTGGTCATCACCTCTCTGCAATGTTATTGGCCCCAAGGTAAGACATGATGATCTGTTAGTTCCCTATACCATGCTCTCAGGTTTGTTAATAACCCCTTTATTAAGTGTTTCTGAAATTATCGTGCTTTATCATTTTCTGAAATTATTGTGCTTTTTAACATGATAAAGCCTTAAAAGCTTATTTTAATTAGAATTACTTACAGATAAAATAATAGAAGGCATTGCATAATTTTAATAAACTTTGTGCAGGGGAATTTTTATTTATTTTTAATTTTTTTATTTTATTTTATTTTTTTATTTATTTTTTATTGTTGGTTGTTCAAAACATTACATAGTTCTTGATATATCATATTTCATACTTTGATTCAAGTGGGTTATGAACTCCCATTTTTACCCCATATACAGATTGCAGCATCACATCAGTTACACATCCACTGTTTTACATATTGCTATACTAGTGTCTGTTGTATTCTGCTGCCTTTCCTATCCTCTACTATCCCCCCTCCCCTCCCCTCCCCTCCCCTCTTCTCTCTCTACCCCCTCTACTGTAATTCATTTCTCCCCCTTGTATTATTTTTCCCTTTCCCCTCACTTCCTCTTGAATTGCCGCAGTCTGACTGGGCACAGAATCACGAGCCACTCAAGCAGGAACAAAACTTTATTTTTGAAAATGCCGCCAATACCCCGTACACGCCCGGCAAGCAAGCCGGTCCACCCACGTGGATCGCGACTACCGGAACCGGAGCCCAGGACCTCCCCCGGAATTCCCTCCTACTATCCTTCCCCAACCAATGGGAACTCTCCAGGAGTCCCATAACATGAGTCCTGTAGCAGGCCAAGGTGAACAGCAGGAGTCCAATTTCCATATGAATGTAAATCTTAACATAATCATATCATCTCAATGGCTAGCTGGCATCACCTTACAACCGAAAGTGCCATGCATCATATTATTTGCTTGTGGCTCCTAGCATCTGCCCCCTTCTGTTTAATTAAGCAACAGGCAATGTGGCTAGGGACCGTGCCTGTTAGGTATGTCCAATTCAACATATGGTTCTTACCCGTCATCGGAAAACTGACCTCTAGGCATCAGCCTCCTGTCTTAGGTTGATACCACTTCAACTGAATCATACCCGTCACTGACTACCGGTCCAGTATATAGCCATATCTGTGGATAGGCCTATGCACCAGTGGGGGGGTGAGGTTCTTTGCCTCATCTCTGTTGGCCCCCAAATTTGGCCTTGGTGCCGGTGGGGGGGTGAGTTTCTTTGCCTCACCTCAGTTGGCCCCCAAAACTAGACCATCACTAGTAGAAGGGAGGAGGATACAGAAATGCCACGACATCAAGTCAATAGACAGCTCTTTAGAAAAAATTGCATCACTGGTGACACATCAGCAAAGATACTCCAGCACTGCCATAGTTCGCTGTATCAACAAATAGAGCACAATGCATACAAGTGATACATAGTCCAGGTAAGTTTTGTAAGCAGTTCAAAGTGGAGGAATCTATCAATATGTCCATTTCCTCCCAAAATAAATTGACTCAGTGATTGAGCATTACTTGTTGAGTTATTATTCATTGATGCATCAGTTTATACAGTTTGTTGTGATAATTATTGAAGAAGTTGTAGTTTGGTTTCATCTTTGTCTTCACCGGCACTGGGATGAAAATGGGGATTGACAATTGATGTTAAGAAAAGAAAAAAATGTAACATTTCAACAGGTATTAAGAAAACAATTTTTAGAACAATTTACATTATCCTGAACAGAATTATTAAATATAATGAAAAGGAAAGGTGAAAGTAAACAAACAGATCTGTTAACCTGCTTATTTGTACACATAAAAAACAGTCTTCAACAGCTGTTTACCCAAATTAAATCAAACCATTAAAATCACGTGAATAATAAAAAAAATTGGGATCCATATTTTTATGAGCACTCCTCATATATGATATATGGACATATGCACATACAGACATACAACATAAAACAAATGTGCACACATAACATACAACATATAAGACAATAGTAAAGGCCTTGTAGATTTACCTAGGTGAAATCTCCACTGCAATGTTTAAAAACTCCATAGTCAAAAAATAAAACTGATCAGAAAAACATTAATGTATGTCTGTATGAGCTCAAAAATAAAATGGAACTTTATGATGTGGGAAAAAGCAATAATAAAATAGATATTGAAAAAAGCATCCTGGTTGATCAGTGTCGCAGATGTAAGAATAGCCAAGCTGGAGTTCTGGATATCAGCTGTTATGGATTTGAGTCAAATCATCATCTTTTTCTGTAGAAATTGTTTTGGTTAATCTCTCTGGAATCCAAATCGGCTGCTGTACCTCCTGTGGAAAAACACAGACAGAGCCCCGACTCCAGACTATCACTGGATCCGGACCTTTCCATTGTCCTGTTAGAATATCCTTCCAAAGTACCTTAGGCTTATGTGCATTTTTTGGGTACAAATGTCTTTCCGCAGCACTAAGCCCTGATGAATCCAAATTTTAAAAGTTTAGAGTAAAAAGGGTTATTTTAAGTTTATCTTGGGGGGATATATACCCCTTTCCAATTCCCTCCTTTTGTTTTAATAAGTACATTTTAATAGTTTGATGAGCTCTTTCAACTATGCCTTGTCCTTGTGGATTGTATGGAATTCCTGGTATGTGAGTAATGCCAAATGATGAGCAAAATTGTTTAAAAGAGGTAGAAGTATAACCAGGACCATTGTCCGTTTTTAACTGTTTTGGAACACCCACAGTGGCAAAATTTTGTAAGCAATGAGCTATAACATCTTTAGTTTTTTCTCTGGCATGAAGGGAGCCCATCAAAAATCCGGAAGAAGTATCAACTATAACATAATTTTCCAAATTCTGGCAAGTGTGTGACGTCCATCTGCCAAATATGGTTAGGTATCAGTCCTCTAGGATTGACTCCAAGATTAACTTGTGGTAAAAATGTCACACAATTTTGAAATTGTTTTATTATATGTCTGGCTTGTTCTTTAGTTATTTTAAAATGCTTTTGTAAAGTATTAGCATTGACATGGAACCTTTTATGAAAATTTATAGCTTCTTCTATTGTGGAGAAAATATGTATGTCATGTGTAGATTTATCTGCTAGTTCATTGCCCATACTAAGGTCTCCAGGCAATCCTGTATGTGCCCTGATATGTCCTATAAAGAATGGATCTTTTCTGTCCCAAATTAGACTTTGTATAGCGGAAAACAAAGAGAAAACAGTAGAAGAAGGTGAAATCCTACCAGCATCTTCAAGGGATACTATAGCATTAACTACATACTGACTATCAGAAAATAAATTAAATACAGAATCTTTAAACATCATAAAAGCTTGTAATACTACATTAAGCTCTACCTTTTGAGCTGATTGTTTGGGTACTAAAAATGTAAAAGTTTGATCAGGAGTAACTACTGCTGCTGTACCATTGTTTGACCCATCAGTGAATATATTTGGAGCATTTATGATAGGGGTTTTTCTTGTCATTTTTGGAAAAACTACAGGATGCTTAGACCAAAAAGACAACAAAGGATTAGATGGTAAGTGATTATCAAATGAAACACTAGATTTACACACGATTATTGCCCAAGTATTTAACTCATTAGCTAACTCATCAATTTGATCCATAGTATATGGAGTAATAATTTTATTGGGAGAAATCCCAAACACTCCCTTTGCTGCTTTTATTCCTTTGAGTATTAATTGTCCTACAGCCTCAGGATATCTAGTAAGAATAGTGTTAGGAGAATAAGATAAATGTATCCACAATAATGGACCTTCTTGCCAAAATACTCCTGTAGGAATATTTTTTGTTGGTAGTACAATAAATAATAAAGGCAAACTTATATCAATTCTATCCAAATGCATATTTTCCATATATGTCTCAATGATTTTTAATGCTTTTCTTGCTTCGGGCGTTAACATTTGGGGTGAATTTGGATCTGATGGACCTTTTAGAATATCAAATAAAGGTCCCAACTCTCCTGTTGGTATGCCTAGATAAGGCCTTATCCAATTTATGTCTCCCAATAACTTTTGAAAGTCATTAAGTGATTTGAGTTGATCTACTCGTATTTGAATTTTTGGTGGACGGACCATGGTTGAGGATAATAGAACTCCTAAATAATTAATTGGAAGCTTTAATTGTACTTTATCTATTGCTATCTCTAGATTATAATTTTTAATAAGTTTGTAAGTGTGGCATAACATTCTAGCAATGTGTTTTTACCTTTATGTGCCAATAACACATCATCCATATAGTGAAATATTTGTAGTTCAGGATTTTGATTTCTAAGTGGCTGGATTGCTTTATTAACATAAATTTGACACATAGTTGGGCTGTTATCCATCCCTTGAGGGAGTACTTTCCATTCATATCTCTGATCAGGACCTTCATGATTCAGTGCAGGGATAGTAAATGCAAAATGTGGACTATCCTCAGGATGAATTGAAATTGAAAAGAAACAATCTTTAATATCTATAGCTAAAACATGCCAGGTTTTTGGTAAAGCAGACAATTGGGGAATCCCTGATTGAGCAGGTCCCATAATAACCATCTCATTATTAATGGCTCTTAAATCTTGTAATAATCTCCATTTACCAGATTTCTTTTTAATGACAAAAATGGGAGTACTATGGGGGGATACGGAAGGTTGTATGTGTCCTTCCGCTAATTGTTGTCTGACCAGGTCATGGGCTACTTGTATCTTTTCTTTAGTCAGGGGCCACTGAGGAACCCACACTGGTCTTTCTGATTTCCAAGTAATTTTGATTGTCTCAGTGGCCCTTTCTGAAAACCCAATCCATGTCTATTTATTTCTTGATCTATTTGAATTGGTGCTGTCATACCTTGTTCTTGTTCTCTTAATCTTTTTTCTTTCCTAAAGCCTTGTCTAGCCCTAGTAGTGGGCACGTTAGGATTGATGTTATTTGTTAATGTCAATCCTAATTGTTCTAGGACATCTCGTCCCCATAAATTTACGGGAAGATGATCCAATACATAGGGCTGTATAGTTCCTTCACATCCTTCAGGATCCTTCCAATCTAATACCATAGCACTTCTATGGGGATTTGTTGCCACTCCTAGGCCTCGAAGCGTTTGAGTGGCTTGTTGTAATGTGCCGCAGTCTTGGCTGGGCACAGAATCACGAGCCACCACACAGCTTTGTAGATTCAAACAGCAATTCTTTATTCCCGAACTCACACCGGCCTCCACACACGTTCTGGGGCAATCCCAGTTCTGCTGCCACCCAATTCACCTACTCCACGAGGCTTTCTCCCAAAAATACTCTCTGAATCTCACGAGAGCTCAACGGGAGCTCAGGTAGCAGGAACGCCCTATTTCCAGCAGCAATAATCCTCAACATCGAACTTCCCTAAAACCCAAGGTCTTAAACTGGGAACGCCCTTAACCCAAGGACCGGGATACTATACTTCCTCAAACTGCAGGATACACCCTAATCCTGGATCCACCCTCATCCTTGAGTAGGGTCACCTTTCTCAAACACACATGCAATGTCAACAGCGAAATTAACATGGGGTACGCTGGCAAGGAAATTTCGATGCGTCATTCCTACTCGGTAATGGCCCTCAGCAGTAATGGCCAATGTTTTGGCCATTCTTGACGAGATATAATGCTGAGGTCAGCACCTGTGTCCAGCAGCCCATTAAAGTCATGACCTTGAATATTTAATTTTAGCATTGGGCGAGAATCTAAATTTAAAGACGGCATAGCCCAATCTACACCTGTGGAGCCTAATCCCTTGGAACCTCTTTCTACATTACAACTGGAAAATTTATCATGCAGGCTGGGTATTATTAATAACTGTGCTATTCTATCTCCTGGTGAAATTACTGATATACCTCTTGGAGAACTAGTTATAATTTTTATTTCACCCTCATAATCGGGATCAATTACCCCAGGACTTATCATAAGTCCTTTTAGTGTAGAAGAACTGCATCCCAATAATAAGCCTACTGTTCCCTGGGGAAGAGGTCCTTTTACTCCTGTGGGAATGATTTGAACTCCCATCTCTGGAGTTAGTACTGCTCTGGCAGAGGCGCAGATGTCCAACCCTGCGTTCCCTCTAGTTTGTCTGATGAGGGATTTAATGGATAATGCGTCCTGGGCACTACCTTGATGGTGCTGCTGGGTTCCTCCATTGCCCCGTATATTTGTGGTTTTGGGCCCTGGGGCATTGGGCCCTCTAGTCCGTTTTTTGGCAATGGAGCCTGATACCTTTCTCCACGATATCGTGGGTAAACACTTGGTCCTTGTCCGTTTTTTGATAACGGAATACCCTCTATGGTGGTTTGAGAACGGCATTCATTAGCCCAATGTGTCCCTCTATGGCATCGTGGGCAAATACCCGGTATTCTATTCCTTTGATACCTAGTTTTGTTAAACCCTCCTCCTATGGGGCAACTCCTTTTAAAATGTCCTGTTTGATTACAATTATAGCATGTTTTTGGCCTGGCATCTAAAGCCTGTTGTACTGCTGCTAAGACTTGCCCTTGTTCATTAATGTCTCTACATAATTTAATATATGTGTTTAAATCTTCATGTCTCCATGGTCTAATGACCTCTCTGCAGCAAGATTTGCTTGGTCATAAGCCAGTTGTTTTATAAATGGCACTGCCTGTTCTGTATTTCCAAATATTCTAGGGGCTGTCTGAATAAGCCTATCTACAAATTCAGCGTAAGGTTCATTAGTTCCTTGTATTACCTTAGATAATTGACCTTGTAAATCTCCATGCCCCTGTAAAGTTTTCCATGCCCTAACTGCATCTACAGCAATTTGTGCGTATACGCCAGGATCATATTCAATTTGTTGTCTTTGACCCTCATAAGGTCCCTTTCCTAATAACATATCTAGATTTCTTTGAGGGTAACCGGCTTCTGCATTTCGCCTAGCTGTCTCCATGCAAAATTCCTCATTGGCAACCTTCCATAACAAATATTGTCCTCCATTTAGCACAGATCGACACATGTTAGCCCAATCTGCTGGTGTCATGTCCAAGTTGGTAACAGATTTGACCATACTTATGGTAAAGGGTGCTTGAGGGCCATAGGTTGTTACAGCCTCCTTTAATTGCTTTACTGTTTTGAAATCTAAAGCACGGTGAATTCGTTGCCCTCCTGCCTGCTCAAGTACAGGGCATGCTAATCTTTGGGGTCCTGCCTCAGAATTCCGTCCATCAACTACGGGATTTGAGGGCCGCTCAGCTGTAGATGGAGCTGTTGGTTGAATTACGCCCTCTGGTGATAGAACGGAGTTAGTAGCAGCCTCCTGTTGTAATTCTCCACCTGATGGCTGTTTTTCCTCTAAGCTTTCTTTCTTTAAATTTTCCTCTGTCTGACTAGCTTGAGAGACCTTCTCTTTTGCTTGACCTAGCGTTTTTTCTACCATAGTTTGGACCTCTAACAATTTACTTAACAGTTTTTTGGTTTGTTTTTTACTAGATTCTAATCTACTATAAAGGTAACGTAACCCAATAAGATAGGATAAAACAAAGCCGAAGCAGAATGAAACAAAAACGGAGCAGAGAATGGTTGTATCAATTTTCTCTTTCTCAGGGCCAAATAACTTCAAACCTTGAGCCAACCATTTTTCCCAGTTCGCCTGAGAAAATTCTAGGGCTAGGGAGTTTGAAATAAAAACAAAATATATCAAAACAAGAACACATTGTTGAGATTGGAAGATGGCGGCGAAGGGAGTGCATCACCCCTGTGCGCCGCGTCACTGTGCGGGAGAAAGACGAGGTGAAACACCTGAAGGCTGTCTTGTTGGGAAATTCCAGCGAAATTGAGGTGCTCAAGAATCTAGTAGAGGGATTTCCATCGCGCGAGGTTCGGCTGCAGGGGCTCGGATGCGGGTGATTTCTCCGCACGGAGGGTCGCATTGCCTGATCGGCGCATCACCCCGCGGCTGGAGTCTGCGGCGCGCGCTGGGAAGCAGCGAGGTGCCGGAGCGGGGGTGCAGCGATGCGGATTCTGGAGGCTCCTGCCAGCGGCGCAATGGCCGTGCTTAGTGCTGAGTTCTGGCTTTGAGACGGAGGAGAGAAGCGGTCCAGTTCGGTTCTCGACACCAGTCGGACCACGGAGGAGGACAGCGGCCGCCATCTTGGAGAGCTGATGGAATCATCCCTGTTTTCTACTGATCTCAGCTCATTCAGCTACGGAACAGGTGATTTCAGGCTGGCATTTGCCTGCGTCTCGCAGACAGATCACTCAGGCTCAGGGCTAGAGAACCTGTGGAGAATACTCCTTGGGGCTCACTCCTAGCAAAGCGTGCACCGAGCTCTGAGCGGCCGGGTTCTGGTTCCCGCAGCTGCTTTGGCCCAGGGCTGGGGAACCCACGGAGACTGCGTATTGAAGCCAGCTCCTAGTGGAGCGTGCATCGAGCTCGAAGCGGCTGGGTTCTGACCCCCGGAACAGTTTTGGCCCAGGGCTGGGGAACACGCGGGGACTGCGTCTTTGAGCCTGCTCCCAGCAGAGCGTGCACCGAGCTCGGAGAGCTTGGAGCGGCCGGGCTCTGGCTCCCGGAGCTGCTTTGGCCTAGGGCTGGGGAACCCACGGAGATCACTCCTTGGAGCCTGCTCCTAGCGGAGCGTGCACCGGGCTCAGAGAGGCCGGGTTCTGGCTCCTGGAGCAGCTTTGGCCCGCGGTAACTGGTTCTCGGTCCGGGTTCTGCTGGGTGCAGTGGGGGCCAGAGGGGCAGAGGGGAGCTGCCGCCTGCGCCAAGAACAGGCCAAGTGACCCGCCGCCGTGGTATCATGACACCCCAACTGCAGCTGGGGCCGAAGACAGTAGCCGCCTACGCCTGGAACATGACCAGCAACGCAACAGCAACAGCGCGGTAGCCATGTCACCCCATTTGGAGTAGGGGCTATGTAGAACCGCCGTATGAGCCTGCAATGTAGGCAGACCTGCGACCCACTGGCAGGACAGGCCCAGTAGCCTGCCAGCGTGGTAGACACGTAGCACCGAGGCAGTCACGTCACACTGATTGGAGTGGGGGTGGAGCAGAGCCGCCGCCCATGTCCGGAAAAGGCCCAGCAACCCGTTGGAGAGGCAGTCAGGTAGCCCCATTTGGAGTGGGGGCTAAGCAGAACTGCCGTCCGAGCCCGCAAGGTAGGCAGACCTGCGACCCACCGGCGGAACAGGCCTAGAGGCCTGCCAGCGTAGTAGACACGTCACACCAATTGCAGTAGGGGCCGAGCAGAGCTGCCGCCCACATCCGGATCAGGACCAATGACCCGAGGGCGTGGTAGTTACATCACCACAATTGGAGTGGGGGCAGAGCAGAGCCGCCACCCGCGCCCGCAGGGTGGGCAGACCTGCGACCGACCAGCGTGGTAGACAGATCACCCTAATTAGAGGAGGATCACAGCCACTACCCGCCCTGCAAGGGAGATTTTCCAACTATACAAGAGCAATATAAATAAATAGGGGGAAAATTTCAAAAACACAACAGTTTCACCAAGCAGAAAGAAACGCGAGCAGTATGAAACGACAAGGAAAGAAAGGACCACAAGCAATGCAGGTCAACTCAACTTTAGAAGATGTAATAGCTGCAACAGATGGAATGTCAGATAAAGAGTTCAGGATATACATGCTTCAGATGATCTGGAGTCTCAAGGAAGACATGAGACAGCAAAATCAGACAATGAAAGATCACTTTGACAAGGAACTACATAAACAAATCCAGGAAGCAAAAGATCAATTACACAGGGAGATAGAGGTAATAAAAAACAAACAAATAGAAATCCTAGAAATGCAGGAAGCAATAAACTAACTTAAAAACTCAATTGAGAATACTATCAGCAGAGTAGATCACTTAGAAGATAGAACATCAGACAATGAAGACAAAGTATTTCAACTTGAAAAGAACATAGACAGCTCAGCAAGACTGCTAAGAAACCATGAGCAGAACATCCAAGAAATATGGGATAACATTAAAAGACCAAACTTAAGAGTCATTGGGATACACGAAGGCACAGAGCTCCAAACCAAAGGAATAAACAATCTATTCAATGAAATAATACGAGAAAACTTCCCAGACTTGAAGAATGAGACAGAATCCCAAATCCTAGAAGCCTACAGGACGCCGAATGTGCAAAATCATAAGAGATCCACACCTAGACACATTATAATGAAGATGCCCAACATACAGAATAAGGAGAGAATTTTAAAAGCTACAAGAGAAAGGAAGCAGATTACATTTAGGGGTAAACCAATCAGGATAACAGCTTATCTCTCAACCCAAACAATGAAAGCTAGAAGATCCTGGAATAACATATTTCAAACACTGAAAGAAAATGGGTTCCAACCAAGAATCGTGTATCCGGCGAAATTAAGTTTCAGGATGGAAGATGAAATCAAAACCTTCCACAATAAACAAAAGTTAAAAGAATTTGCAGCTAGAAAACCATCTCTTCAAAAAATCTTTGGCAAAACATTACAGGAGGAGGAAATGGAAAATAACAATGAAAACCAACAGTGGGAGGTAGGACAGTAAAGGGGGGAAAGTAATCAAAGAGGAAAACAAATCAGGTTTAGTAACATTAATAAACAAATATGGCTGGAAGAACAAACCATATCTCAATAATAACCCTAAATGTTAATGGCTTAAACTCACCAATTAAGAGACACAGGCTAGCTGAATGGATCACAAAACAAGACCCAACAATATGCTGCCTACAGGAGACGCATTTGATAGGAAAAGATATACATAGACTGAAGGGGAAAGGTTGGGAAAAATCATATCACTCATATGGACTGCGGAAACAAGCAAGAGTGTCCATACTCATATCTAATAAAATAGATTTCAAGCCAAAGTTAATCAAAAGGGATAAAGAGGGACACTACATACTGCTCAAGGGAACCATATACCAACAAGACATAACAATCATAAATATATATGCCCCAAACAATGGTGCAGCAATGTTCATCAAGCAAACTCTTCTCAAGTTCAAGAGTCTAATAGACCACCATACAATAATTATGGGAGACTTCAACACACCTTTCTCACCACTGGACAGATCTTCCAAACAAAAGTTAAATAAGGAAACTATAGAACTCAATAACACAATTAATAACCTAGACTTAATTGACATATATAGAATATACCACCCAACATCAAGCAGTTACACTTTTTTCTCAGCAGCACATGGATCCTTCTCAAAAATAGATCATATATTATGTCAAAGGGCAACTCTTAGACAATATAAAGGAGTAGAGATAATACCATGCATCTTATCTGATCATAATGGAATGAAACTGAAAATCAACGATAAAAGAAGGAAGGAAAAATCATGCATCACTTGGAGAATGAACAATAGGTTACTGAATGATCAATGGGTTTTAGAAGACATCAAGGAGGAAATTAAAAACTTCTTAGAGATAAATGAAAACACAGAAACAACATATCGGAATCTATGGGACACATTGAAAGCAGTTCTAAGAGGAAAATTCATTGCTTGGAGTTCATTCCTTAAAAAAAGAAAAAACCAACAAATAAATGATCTCATACTTCATCTCAAAATCCTAGAAAAAGAAGAGCAAAACAACAGCAAAAGAAGTAGAAGGCAAGAAATAATTAAAATCAGAGCTGAAATTAATGAAATCGAAACAAAAGAAACAATTGAAAAAATTTACAAAACTAAAAGTTGGTTCTTTGAAAAAATGAATAAAATCGACAGACCCTTAGCCATGCTAACGAAGAGAAGAAGAGAGAGAACTCAAATTACTAGCATACAGGATGAAAAAGGCAACATCACAACAGACACTTCAGAAGAACAGAAGATAATCAGAAATTATTTTGAATCCTTATACTCCAATAAAATAGAAGATACTAAAGGCATCGATAAATTTCTTAAGTCATATGATCTGCCCAGATTGAGTCAGGAGGATATAGACAACCTAAAGGGACCAATATCAATTGAGGAAATAGAAGAAACCATCAAAAGACTACCAACTAAGAAAAGCCCAGGACCAGATGGGTATACAGCAGAGTTTTACAAAACCTTTAAAGAGGATATAACACCAATACTTTTCAAGCTATTTCAGGAAATAGAAAAAGAGGGAGAACTTCCAAATTCATTCTACGAGGCCAACATCTCCCTGATACCTAAACCAGACAAAGACACTTCAAAGAAAGAAAACTACAGACCAATATCTCTAATGAACCTAGATACAAAAATCCTCAATAAAATTCTGGCGAATCGGATTCAAAAACATATCAAAAAAATTATACACCATGATCAAGTAGGATTCATCCCTGGGATGCAAGGCTGGTTCAATATACGGAAATCAATAAATGTTATTCACCACATCAATAGACTTAAAAATAAGAACCATATGATCATCTCGACAGATGCAGAAAAAGCATTTGACAAAGTACAGCATCCCTTTATGTTCAAAACTCTAGAAAAATTAGGGATAACAGGATCATACCTCAACATTGTAAAAGCAATCTATGATAAGCCACAGGCCAGCATCATTCTGAATGGAGAAAAATTGAAGGCATTCCCTCTAAAATCTGGAACAAGACAGGGATGCCCTCTCTCACCACTTCTGTTCAACATAGTCCTCAAAACACTGGCCAGAGCAATTAGACAAAAGAAATTAAAGGCATAAAAATATGAAAAGAAGGAACAATAGCATCTTCAACAAATGGTGCTGGGAAAATTGGAAATCCATTTGCACCAAAATGAAACTGAATCCCTTTCTCTCGCCATGCACAAAAGTTAACTCAAAATGGATCAAGGAGCATGATATTAAATCAGAGACACAGCGTCTGATAGAGGAAAATGTTGGCTATGAGCTACATACTGTGGGGTCAGGCTCCAAATTCCATTTTGAGTTGTTGAAGATGCTATTGTTCCTCCATTGTATGCTTTTAGCCCCTTTATCAAATATAAGATAGTTGTAGTTTTGTGGATTGGTTACTGTGTCCTCTATTCTGTACCATTGGTCCACCCGCCTGTTTTGGTACCAGTACCATGCTGTTTTTGTTACTATTGCTCTGTAGTATAGTTTGAAGTCTGGTATCGCTATACCGCCTGATTCACACTTCCTGCTTAGCATTGTTTTTGCTATTTTGGGTCTTTTATTATTCTATATAAATTTCATGATTGTTTTATCTATTTCTACAAGAAATGCTGTTGGGATTTTGATTGGCATTGTATTGAACTTATAGAGAACTTTTGGTAATATCGCCATTTTGATGATGTTAGTTCTGCCTATCCATGAACAGGGTATATTTTTCCATCTTCTAAGATCTTCTATATCTCTCTTTAGGGTTCTGTAGTTTTCATTGTATAAGTCTTTCACCTCTTGTGTTAGGTTGATTCCCACGTATTTTATTTTTTGGGGGGATATTGTGAATGGAGTAGTTGTCCTCATTTCCGTTTCAGAGGATTTGTCGCTGATATACAGGAATGCATTTGATTTATGCGTGATTTTATATCCTGCCACTTTGCTGAATTCATTTATTAGCTCTAATAGTTTCTTTGTAGACCCTTTTGGGTCTGCTAGGTATAAAATCATGTCATCTGGAAATAGTGATAATTTAAGTTCTTCTTTTCATATTTTTATGCCTTTAATTTCTTTTGTCTAATTGCTCTGGCCAGTGTTTTGAGGACTATGTTGAACAGAAGTGGTGAGAGAGGGCATCCCTGTCTTGTTCCAGATTTTAGAGGGAATGCCTTCAATTTTTCTCCATTCAGAATGATGCTGGCCTGTGGCTTATCATAGATTGCTTTTACAATGTTGAGGTATGATCCTGTTATCCCTAATTTTTCTAGAGTTTTGAACATAAAGGGATGCTGTACTTTGTCAAATGCTTTTTCTGCATCTGTCGAGATGATCATATGGTTCTTATTTTTAAGTCTATTGATGTGGTGAATAACATTTATTGATTTCCGTATATTGAACCAGCCTTGCATCCCAGGGATGAATCCTACTTGATCATGGTGTATAATTTTTTTGATATGTTTTTGAATCCGATTCGCCAGAATTTTATTGAGGATTTTTGTATCTAGGTTCATTAGAGATATTGGTCTGTAGTTTTCTTTCTTTGAAGTGTCTTTGTCTGGTTTAGGTATCAGGGAGATGTTGGCCTCGTAGAATGAATTTGGAAGTTCTCCCTCTTTTTCTATTTCCTGAAATAGCTTGAAAAGTATTGGTGTTATATCCTCTTTAAAGGTTTTGTAAAACTCTGCTGTATACCCATCTGGTCCTGGGCTTTTCTTAGTTGGTAGTCTTTTGATGGTTTCTTCTATTTCCTCAATTGATATTGGTCCCTTTAGGTTGTCTATATCCTCCTGACTCAATCTGGGCAGATCATATGACTTAAGAAATTTATCGATGCCTTTAGTATCTTCTATTTTATTGGAGTATAAGGATTCAAAATAATTTCTGATTATCTTCTGTTCTTCTGAAGTGTCTGTTGTGATGTTGCCTTTTTCATCCTGTATGCTAGTAATTTGAGTTCTCTCTCTTCTTCTCTTCGTTAGCATGGCTAAGGGTCTGTCGATTTTATTCATTTTTTCAAAGAACCAACTTTTAGTTTTGTAAATTTTTTCAATTGTTTCTTTTGTTTCGATTTCATTAATTTCAGCTCTGATTTTAATTATTTCTTGCCTTCTACTTCTTTTGCTGTTGTTTTGCTCTTCTTTTTCTAGGATTTTGAGATGAAGTATGAGATCATTTATTTGTTGGTTTTTTCTTTTTTTAAGGAATGAACTCCAAGCAATGAATTTTCCTCTTAGAACTGCTTTCAATGTGTCCCATAGATTCCGATATGTTGTTTCTGTGTTTTCATTTATCTCTAAGAAGTTTTTAATTTCCTCCTTGATGTCTTCTAAAACCCATTGATCATTCAGTAACCTATTGTTCATTCTCCAAGTGATGCATGATTTTTCCTTCCTTCTTTTATCGTTGATTTTCAGTTTCATTCCATTATGATCAGATAAGATGCATGGTATTATCTCTACTCCTTTATATTGTCTAAGAGTTGCCCTTTGACATAATATATGATCTATTTTTGAGAAGGATCCATGTGCTGCTGAGAAAAAAGTGTAACTGCTTGATGTTGGGTGGTATATTCTATATATGTCAATTAAGTCTAGGTTATTAATTGTGTTATTGAGTTCTATAGTTTCCTTATTTAACTTTTGTTTGGAAGATCTGTCCAGTGGTGAGAAAGGTGTGTTGAAGTCTCCCATAATTATTGTATGGTGGTCTATTAGACTCTTGAACTTGAGAAGAGTTTGCTTGATGAACATTGCTGCACCATTGTTTGGGGCATATATATTTATGATTGTTATGTCTTGTTGGTATATGGTTCCCTTGAGCAGTATGTAGTGTCCCTCTTTATCCCTTTTGATTAACTTTGGCTTGAAATCTATTTTATTAGATATGAGTATGGACACTCTTGCTTGTTTCCGCAGTCCATATGAGTGATATGATTTTTCCCAACCTTTCCCCTTCAGTCTATGTATATCTTTTCCTATCAAATGCGTCTCCTGTAGGCAGCATATTGTTGGGTCTTGTTTTGTGATCCATTCAGCTAGCCTGTGTCTCTTAATTGGTGAGTTTAAGCCATTAACATTTAGGGTTATTATTGAGATATGGTTTGTTCTTCCAGCCATATTTGTTTATTAATGTTACTAAACCTGATTTGTTTTCCTCTTTGATTACTTTCCCCCCTTTACTGTCCTACCTCCCACTGTTGGTTTTCATTGTTATTTTCCATTTCCTCCTCCTGTAATGTTTTGCCAAAGATTTTTTGAAGAGATGGTTTTCTAGCTGCAAATTCTTTTAACTTTTGTTTATTGTGGAAGGTTTTGATTTCATCTTCCATCCTGAAACTTAATTTCGCCGGATACACGATTCTTGGTTGGAACCCATTTTCTTTCAGTGTTTGAAATATGTTATTCCAGGATCTTCTAGCTTTCATTGTTTGGGTTGAGAGATAAGCTGTTATCCTGATTGGTTTACCCCTAAATGTAATCTGCTTCCTTTCTCTTGTAGCTTTTAAAATTCTCTCCTTATTCTGTATGTTGGGCATCTTCATTATAATGTGTCTAGGTGTGGATCTCTTATGATTTTGCACATTCGGCGTCCTGTAGGCTTCTAGGATTTGGGATTCTGTCTCATTCTTCAAGTCTGGGAAGTTTTCTCGTATTATTTCATTGAATAGATTGTTTATTCCTTTGGTTTGGAGCTCTGTGCCTTCGTGTATCCCAATGACTCTTAAGTTTGGTCTTTTAATGTTATCCCATATTTCTTGGATGTTCTGCTCATGGTTTCTTAGCAGTCTTGCTGAGCTGTCTATGTTCTTTTCAAGTTGAAATACTTTGTCTTCATTGTCTGATGTTCTATCTTCTAAGTGATCTACTCTGCTGATAGTATTCTCAATTGAGTTTTTAAGTTAGTTTATTGCTTCCTGCATTTCTAGGATTTCTATTTGTTTGTTTTTTATTACCTCTATCTCCCTGTGTAATTGATCTTTTGCTTCCTGGATTTGTTTATGTAGTTCCTTGTCAAAGTGATCTTTCATTGTCTGATTTTGCTGTCTCATGTCTTCCTTGAGACTCCAGATCATCTGAAGCATGTATATCCTGAACTCTTTATCTGACATTCCATCTGTTGCAGCTATTACATCTTCTAAAGTTGAGTTGACCTGCATTGCTTGTGGTCCTTTCTTTCCTTGTCGTTTCATACTGCTCGCGTTTCTTTCTGCTTGGTGAAACTGTTGTGTTTTTGAAATTTTCCCCCTATTTATTTATATTGCTCTTGTATAGTTGGAAAATCTCCCTTGCAGGGCGGGTAGTGGCTGTGATCCTCCTCTAATTAGGGTGATCTGTCTACCACGCTGGTCGGTCGCAGGTCTGCCCACCCTGCGGGCGCGGGTGGCGGCTCTGCTCTGCCCCCACTCCAATTGTGGTGATGTAACTACCACGCCCTCGGGTCATTGGTCCTGATCCGGATGTGGGCGGCAGCTCTGCTCGGCCCCTACTGCAATTGGTGTGACGTGTCTACTACGCTGGCAGGCCTCTAGGCCTGTTCCGCCGGTGGGTCGCAGGTCTGCCTACCTTGCGGGCTCGGACGGCAGTTCTGCTTAGCCCCCACTCCAAATGGGGCTACCTGACTGCCTCTCCAACGGGTTGCTGGGCCTTTTCCGGACATGGGCGGCGGCTCTGCTCCACCCCCACTCCAATCAGTGTGACGTGACTGCCTCGGTGCTACGTGTCTACCACGCTGGCAGGCTACTGGGCCTGTCCTGCCAGTGGGTCGCAGGTCTGCCTACATTGCAGGCTCATACGGCGGTTCTACATAGCCCCTACTCCAAATGGGGTGACATGGCTACCGCGCTGTTGCTGTTGCGTTGCTGGTCATGTTCCAGGCGTAGGCGGCTACTGTCTTCGGCCCCAGCTGCAGTTGGGGTGTCATGATACCACGGCGGCGGGTCACTTGGCCTGTTCTTGGCGCAGGCGGCAGCTCCCCTCTGCCCCTCTGGCCCCCACTGCACCCAGCAGAACCCGGACCGAGAACCAGTTACCGCGGGCCAAAGCTGCTCCAGGAGCCAGAACCCGGCCTCTCTGAGCCCGGTGCACGCTCCGCTAGGAGCAGGCTCCAAGGAGTGATCTCCGTGGGTTCCCCAGCCCTAGGCCAAAGCAGCTCCGGGAGCCAGAGCCCGGCCGCTCCAAGCTCTCCGAGCTCGGTGCACGCTCTGCTGGGAGCAGGCTCAAAGACGCAGTCCCCGCGTGTTCCCCAGCCCTGGGCCAAAACTGTTCCGGGGGTCAGAACCCAGCCGCTTCGAGCTCGATGCACGCTCCACTAGGAGCTGGCTTCAATACGCAGTCTCCGTGGGTTCCCCAGCCCTGGGCCAAAGCAGCTGCGGGAACCAGAACCCGGCCGCTCAGAGCTCGGTGCACGCTTTGCTAGGAGTGAGCCCCAAGGAGTATTCTCCACAGGTTCTCTAGCCCTGAGCCTGAGTGATCTGTCTGCGAGACGCAGGCAAATGCCAGCCTGAAATCACCTGTTCCGTAGCTGAATGAGCTGAGATCAGTAGAAAACAGGGATGATTCCATCAGCTCTCCAAGATGGCGGCCGCTGTCCTCCTCCGTGGTCCGACTGGTGTCGAGAACCGAACTGGACCGCTTCTCTCCTCCGTCTCAAAGCCAGAACTCAGCACTAAGCACGGCCATTGCGCCGCTGGCAGGAGCCTCCAGAATCCGCATCGCTGCACCCCCGCTCCGGCACCTCGCTGCTTCCCAGCGCGCGCCGCAGACTCCAGCCGCGGGGTGATGCGCCGATCAGGCAATGCGACCCTCCGTGCGGAGAAATCACCCGCATCCGAGCCCCTGCAGCCGAACCTCGCGCGATGGAAATCCCTCTACTAGATTCTTGAGCACCTCAATTTCGCTGGAATTTCCCAACAAGACAGCCTTCAGGTGTTTCACCTCGTCTTTCTCCCGCACAGTGACGCGGCGCACAGGGGTGATGCACTCCCTTCGCCGCCATCTTCCAATCTCAACAATGTGTTCTTGTTTTGATATATTTTGTTTTTATTTCAAACTCCCTAGCCCTAGAATTTTCTCAGGCAAACTGGGAAAAATGGTTGGCTCAAGGTTTGAAGTTATTTGGCCCTGAGAAAGAGAAAATTGATACAACCATTCTCTGCTCCGTTTTTGTTTCATTCTGCTTCGGCTTTGTTTTATCCTATCTTATTGGGTTACGTTACCTTTATAGTAGATTAGAATCTAGTAAAAAACAAACCAAAAAACTGTTAAGTAAATTGTTAGAGGTCCAAACTATGGTAGAAAAAACGCTAGGTCAAGCAAAAGAGAAGGTCTCTCAAGCTAGTCAGACAGAGGAAAATTTAAAGAAAGAAAGCTTAGAGGAAAAACAGCCATCAGGTGGAGAATTACAACAGGAGGCTGCTACTAACTCCGTTCTATCACCAGAGGGCGTAATTCAACCAACAGCTCCATCTACAGCTGAGCGGCCCTCAAATCCCGTAGTTGATGGACGGAATTCTGAGGCAGGACCCCAAAGATTAGCATGCCCTGTACTTGAGCAGGCAGGAGGGCAACGAATTCACCGTGCTTTAGATTTCAAAACAGTAAAGCAATTAAAGGAGGCTGTAACAACCTATGGCCCTCAAGCACCCTTTACCATAAGTATGGTCAAATCTGTTACCAACTTGGACATGACACCAGCAGATTGGGCTAACATGTGTCGATCTGTGCTAAATGGAGGACAATATTTGTTATGGAAGGTTGCCAATGAGGAATTTTGCATGGAGACAGCTAGGCGAAATGCAGAAGCCGGTTACCCTCAAAGAAATCTAGATATGTTATTAGGAAAGGGACCTTATGAGGGTCAAAGACAACAAATTGAATATGATCCTGGCGTATACGCACAAATTGCTGTAGATGCAGTTAGGGCATGGAAAACTTTACAGGGGCATGGAGATTTACAAGGTCAATTATCTAAGGTAATACAAGGAACTAATGAACCTTACGCTGAATTTGTAGATAGGCTTATTCAGACAGCCCCTAGAATATTTGGAAATACAGAACAGGCAGTGCCATTTATAAAACAACTGGCTTATGACCAAGCAAATCTTGCTGCAGAGAGGTCATTAGACCATGGAGACATGAAGATTTAAACACATATATTAAATTATGTAGAGACATTAATGAACAAGGGCAAGTCTTAGCAGCAGTACAACAGGCTTTAGATGCCAGGCCAAAAACATGCTATAATTGTAATCAAACAGGACATTTTAAAAGGAGTTGCCCCATAGGAGGAGGGTTTAACAAAACTAGGTATCAAAGGAATAGAATACCGGGTATTTGCCCACGATGCCATAGAGGGACACATTGGGCTAATGAATGCCGTTCTCAAACCACCATAGAGGGTATTCCGTTATCAAAAAACGGACAAGGACCAAGTGTTTACCCACGATATCGTGGAGAAAGGTATCAGGCTCCATTGCCAAAAAACGGACTAGAGGGCCCAATGCCCCAGGGCCCAAAACCACAAATATACGGGGCAATGGAGGAACCCAGCAGCACCATCAAGGTAGTGCCCAGGACGCATTATCCATTAAATCCCTCATCAGACAAACTAGAGGGAACGCAGGGTTGGACATCTGCGCCTCTGCCAGAGCAGTACTAACTCCAGAGATGGGAGTTCAAATCATTCCCACAGGAGTAAAAGGACCTCTTCCCCAGGGAACAGTAGGCTTATTATTGGGATGCAGTTCTTCTACACTAAAAGGACTTATGATAAGTCCTGGGGTAATTGATCCCGATTATGAGGGTGAAATAAAAATTATAACTAGTTCTCCAAGAGGTATATCAGTAATTTCACCAGGAGATAGAATAGCACAGTTATTAATAATACCCAGCCTGCATGATAAATTTTCCAGTTGTAATGTAGAAAGAGGTTCCAAGGGATTAGGCTCCACAGGTGTAGATTGGGCTATGCCGTCTTTAAATTTAGATTCTCGCCCAATGCTAAAATTAAATATTCAAGGTCATGACTTTAATGGGCTGCTGGACACAGGTGCTGACCTCAGCATTATATCTCGTCAAGAATGGCCAAAACATTGGCCATTACTGCTGAGGGCCATTACCGAGTAGGAATGACGCATCGAAATTTCCTTGCCAGCGTACCCCATGTTAATTTCGCTGTTGACATTGCATGTGTGTTTGAGAAAGGTGACCCTACTCAAGGATGAGGGTGGATCCAGGATTAGGGTGTATCCTGCAGTTTGAGGAAGTATAGTATCCCGGTCCTTGGGTTAAGGGCGTTCCCAGTTTAAGACCTTGGGTTTTAGGGAAGTTCGATGTTGAGGATTATTGCTGCTGGAAATAGGGCGTTCCTGCTACCTGAGCTCCCGTTGAGCTCTCGTGAGATTCAGAGAGTATTTTTGGGAGAAAGCCTCGTGGAGTAGGTGAATTGGGTGGCAGCAGAACTGGGATTGCCCCAGAACGTGTGTGGAGGCCGGTGTGAGTTCGGGAATAAAGAATTGCTGTTTGAATCTACAAAGCTGTGTGGTGGCTCGTGATTCTGTGCCCAGCCAAGACTGCGGCACATTACAACAAGCCACTCAAACGCTTCGAGGCCTAGGAGTGGCAACAAATCCCCATAGAAGTGCTATGGTATTAGATTGGAAGGATCCTGAAGGATGTGAAGGAACTATACAGCCCTATGTATTGGATCATCTTCCCGTAAATTTATGGGGACGAGATGTCCTAGAACAATTAGGATTGACATTAACAAATAACATCAATCCTAACGTGCCCACTACTAGGGCTAGACAAGGCTTTAGGAAAGAAAAAAGATTAAGAGAACAAGAACAAGGTATGACAGCACCAATTCAAATAGATCAAGAAATAAATAGACATGGATTGGGTTTTCAGAAAGGGCCACTGAGACAATCAAAATTACTTGGAAATCAGAAAGACCAGTGTGGGTTCCTCAGTGGCCCCTGACTAAAGAAAAGATACAAGTAGCCCATGACCTGGTCAGACAACAATTAGCGGAAGGACACATACAACCTTCCGTATCCCCCCATAGTACTCCCATTTTTGTCATTAAAAAGAAATCTGGTAAATGGAGATTATTACAAGATTTAAGAGCCATTAATAATGAGATGGTTATTATGGGACCTGCTCAATCAGGGATTCCCCAATTGTCTGCTTTACCAAAAACCTGGCATGTTTTAGCTATAGATATTAAAGATTGTTTCTTTTCAATTTCAATTCATCCTGAGGATAGTCCACATTTTGCATTTACTATCCCTGCACTGAATCATGAAGGTCCTGATCAGAGATATGAATGGAAAGTACTCCCTCAAGGGATGGATAACAGCCCAACTATGTGTCAAATTTATGTTAATAAAGCAATCCAGCCACTTAGAAATCAAAATCCTGAACTACAAATATTTCACTATATGGATGATGTGTTATTGGCACATAAAGGTAAAAACACATTGCTAGAATGTTATGCCACACTTACAAACTTATTAAAAATTATAATCTAGAGATAGCAATAGATAAAGTACAATTAAAGCTTCCAATTAATTATTTAGGAGTTCTATTATCCTCAACCATGGTCCGTCCACCAAAAATTCAAATACGAGTAGATCAACTCAAATCACTTAATGACTTTCAAAAGTTATTGGGAGACATAAATTGGATAAGGCCTTATCTAGGCATACCAACAGGAGAGTTGGGACCTTTATTTGATATTCTAAAAGGTCCATCAGATCCAAATTCACCCCAAATGTTAACGCCCGAAGCAAGAAAAGCATTAAAAATCATTGAGACATATATGGAAAATATGCATTTGGATAGAATTGATATAAGTTTGCCTTTATTATTTATTGTACTACCAACAAAAAATATTCCTACAGGAGTATTTTGGCAAGAAGGTCCATTATTGTGGATACATTTATCTTATTCTCCTAACACTATTCTTACTAGATATCCTGAGGCTGTAGGACAATTAATACTCAAAGGAATAAAAGCAGCAAAGGGAGTGTTTGGGATTTCTCCCAATAAAATTATTACTCCATATACTATGGATCAAATTGATGAGTTAGCTAATGAGTTAAATACTTGGGCAATAATCGTGTGTAAATCTAGTGTTTCATTTGATAATCACTTACCATCTAATCCTTTGTTGTCTTTTTGGTCTAAGCATCCTGTAGTTTTTCCAAAAATGACAAGAAAAACCCCTATCATAAATGCTCCAAATATAT
This sequence comes from Spermophilus citellus, assembly GCF_964194105.1. NCBI lineage: Eukaryota > Metazoa > Chordata > Mammalia > Rodentia > Sciuridae > Spermophilus > Spermophilus citellus. The sequence goes on along the minus strand of NC_138190.1, from coordinate 113,567,406 downwards.
TCACTGATGGGTCAAACAATGGTACAGCAGCAGTAGTTACTCCTGATCAAACTTTTACATTTTTAGTACCCAAACAATCAGCTCAAAAGGTAGAGCTTAATGTAGTATTACAAGCTTTTATGATGTTTAAAGATTCTGTATTTAATTTATTTTCTGATAGTCAGTATGTAGTTAATGCTATAGTATCCCTTGAAGATGCTGGTAGGATTTCACCTTCTTCTACTGTTTTCTCTTTGTTTTCCGCTATACAAAGTCTAATTTGGGACAGAAAAGATCCATTCTTTATAGGACATATCAGGGCACATACAGGATTGCCTGGAGACCTTAGTATGGGCAATGAACTAGCAGATAAATCTACACATGACATACATATTTTCTCCACAATAGAAGAAGCTATAAATTTTCATAAAAGGTTCCATGTCAATGCTAATACTTTACAAAAGCATTTTAAAATAACTAAAGAACAAGCCAGACATATAATAAAACAATTTCAAAATTGTGTGACATTTTTACCACAAGTTAATCTTGGAGTCAATCCTAGAGGACTGATACCTAACCATATTTGGCAGATGGACGTCACACACTTGCCAGAATTTGGAAAATTATGTTATAGTTGATACTTCTTCCGGATTTTTGATGGGCTCCCTTCATGCCAGAGAAAAAACTAAAGATGTTATAGCTCATTGCTTACAAAATTTTGCCACTGTGGGTGTTCCAAAACAGTTAAAAACGGACAATGGTCCTGGTTATACTTCTACCTCTTTTAAACAATTTTGCTCATCATTTGGCATTACTCACATACCAGGAATTCCATACAATCCACAAGGACAAGGCATAGTTGAAAGAGCTCATCAAACTATTAAAATGTACTTATTAAAACAAAAGGAGGGAATTGGAAAGGGGTATATATCCCCCCAAGATAAACTTAAAATAACCCTTTTTACTCTAAACTTTTAAAATTTGGATTCATCAGGGCTTAGTGCTGCGGAAAGACATTTGTACCCAAAAAATGCACATAAGCCTAAGGTACTTTGGAAGGATATTCTAACAGGACAATGGAAAGGTCCGGATCCAGTGATAGTCTGGAGTCGGGGCTCTGTCTGTGTTTTTCCACAGGAGGTACAGCAGCCGATTTGGATTCCAGAGAGATTAACCAAAACAATTTCTACAGAAAAAGATGATGATTTGACTCAAATCCATAACAGCTGATATCCAGAACTCCAGCTTGGCTATTCTTACATCTGCGACACTGATCAACCAGGATGCTTTTTTCAATATCTATTTTATTATTGCTTTTTCCCACATCATAAAGTTCCATTTTATTTTTGAGCTCATACAGACATACATTAATGTTTTTCTGATCAGTTTTATTTTTTGACTATGGAGTTTTTAAACATTGCAGTGGAGATTTCACCTAGGTAAATCTACAAGGCCTTTACTATTGTCTTATATGTTGTATGTTATGTGTGCACATTTGTTTTATGTTGTATGTCTGTATGTGCATATGTCCATATATCATATATGAGGAGTGCTCATAAAAATATGGATCCCAATTTTTTTTTATTATTCACGTGATTTTAATGGTTTGATTTAATTTGGGTAAACAGCTGTTGAAGACTGTTTTTTATGTGTACAAATAAGCAGGTTAACAGATCTGTTTGTTTACTTTCACCTTTCCTTTTCATTATATTTAATAATTCTGTTCAGGATAATGTAAATTGTTCTAAAAATTGTTTTCTTAATACCTGTTGAAATGTTACATTTTTTTCTTTTCTTAACATCAATTGTCAATCCCCATTTTCATCCCAGTGCCGGTGAAGACAAAGATGAAACCAAACTACAACTTCTTCAATAATTATCACAACAAACTGTATAAACTGATGCATCAATGAATAATAACTCAACAAGTAATGCTCAATCACTGAGTCAATTTATTTTGGGAGGAAATGGACATATTGATAGATTCCTCCACTTTGAACTGCTTACAAAACTTACCTGGACTATGTATCACTTGTATGCATTGTGCTCTATTTGTTGATACAGCGAACTATGGCAGTGCTGGAGTATCTTTGCTGATGTGTCACCAGTGATGCAATTTTTTCTAAAGAGCCGTCTATTGACTTGATGTCGTGGCATTTCTGTATCCTCCTCCCTTCTACTAGTGATGGTCTAGTTTTGGGGGCCAACTGAGGTGAGGCAAAGAAACTCACCCCCCCACCGGCACCAAGGCCAAATTTGGGGGCCAACAGAGATGAGGCAAAGAACCTCACCCCCCCACTGGTGCATAGGCCTATCCACAGATATGGCTATATACTGGACCGGTAGTCAGTGACGGGTATGATTCAGTTGAAGTGGTATCAACCTAAGACAGGAGGCTGATGCCTAGAGGTCAGTTTTCCGATGACGGGTAAGAACCATATGTTGAATTGGACATACCTAACAGGCACGGTCCCTAGCCACATTGCCTGTTGCTTAATTAAACAGAAGGGGGCAGATGCTAGGAGCCACAAGCAAATAATATGATGCATGGCACTTTCGGTTGTAAGGTGATGCCAGCTAGCCATTGAGATGATATGATTATGTTAAGATTTACATTCATATGGAAATTGGACTCCTGCTGTTCACCTTGGCCTGCTACAGGACTCATGTTATGGGACTCCTGGAGAGTTCCCATTGGTTGGGGAAGGATAGTAGGAGGGAATTCCGGGGGAGGTCCTGGGCTCCGGTTCCGGTAGTCGCGATCCACGTGGGTGGACCGGCTTGCTTGCCGGGCGTGTACGGGGTATTGGCGGCATTTTCAAAAATAAAGTTTTGTTCCTGCTTGAGTGGCTCGTGATTCTGTGCCCAGTCAGACTGCGGCAATTCAAGAGGAAGTGAGGGGAAAGGGAAAAATAATACAAGGGGGAGAAATGAATTACAGTAGAGGGGGTAGAGAGAGAAGAGGGGAGGGGAGGGGAGGGGAGGGGGGATAGTAGAGGATAGGAAAGGCAGCAGAATACAACAGACACTAGTATAGCAATATGTAAAACAGTGGATGTGTAACTGATGTGATGCTGCAATCTGTATATGGGGTAAAAATGGGAGTTCATAACCCACTTGAATCAAAGTATGAAATATGATATATCAAGAACTATGTAATGTTTTGAACAACCAACAATAAAAAATAAATAAAAAAATAAAATAAAATAAAAAAATTAAAAATAAATAAAAATTCCCCTGCACAAAGTTTATTAAAATTATGCAATGCCTTCTATTATTTTATCTGTAAGTAATTCTAATTAAAATAAGCTTTTAAGGCTTTATCATGTTAAAAAGCACAATAATTTCAGAAAATGATAAAGCACGATAATTTCAGAAACACTTAATAAAGGGGTTATTAACAAACCTGAGAGCATGGTATAGGGAACTAACAGATCATCATGTCTTACCTTGGGGCCAATAACATTGCAGAGAGGTGATGACCACTTCCAGGCCTAAAGCAATGAGGAGGGAAAGTTGTGTATGTAGGGCAACATCAGGGACACTGTGACATGGTCAAGGTACACAAATTAGACTCTGGCAACCTGCAGGTGTTATGCTCAAATTCGGGACCCCCAAAACACCACCAGAGACCAAGATCGATGGAAGCAGCAAAGAGGTGTTTATTGCGAGCTAGCTCAGTCCTCCGTGCTGAGTAACAGTCCTTGATAATGGGTGAGCCAGGCATTGCTTAGCCATGGGTCCGGGGGTTGCTTCAGGATTCCCTTGATGGCATGGGGGGTGGTGATATATAGCTCTTGTCCTAAGGTTAGTTTGTTGGCATCTTTAACCATTAGGGCAGTGGCAGCAGCTATCATCCTCAAGCAAGGTGGCCAGCCGGCTGCCACAGGGTCCAGCCTTTTTGACAAGTAGGCCACTAGCTTCTTCCAGGGACCCAGACACTGGGTCAGGACCCCTTTGGCAATCCCCTTGCACTCATCAATGTACAGATAGAATGGTTTCATGACATCAGGTAGCCCTAGAGCAGGTGCAGACAGTAATGCAGTCTTAATTTGATCGAAGGCTCTGCACATCTCCATGGTCCATTGGAAGGGCTGAGTTTCTTCCATGCCTTCGTACAGAGGCCTGGCTAATTCAGCAAACCCAGGCACCACAGCCTGCAAAAGCCAGCAGATCCCAGAAACTCCCTCATTTGCCTTGGGGTCTGGGATACAGGGATTTTAAAAACTTTCTTTTCTGGCCTGTGTTAGCCAGCGTTGCCCGTCTTTTAACAGATACCCTAGGTATGTCACCTCAGGCTTGCAGATTTGAGCTTTCTTGGCTGAGGCTCGGTAACCTAGGTCCCCCAGGGTCTGCAACAGGTCTCTGGTCCCTTTTAGGCACTCCTCTCTGGTCTGAGCTGCAACCAACAAATCATCTACATATTGTAAGAGAGTTAGCTCAGGATGCTTCTCCCGGAACTCACCTAGGTCCTCATGGAGTGCTTCAACGAAGATAGGAGAATTCTTGAAGCCTTGTGGGAGTCTGGTCCACATTAGTTGTCCATTGATTCCTTTTTCCTTGTCTGACCACTCGAAGGCGAATAGTTGTTGACTCTTGGGAGCCAGGGGCAGACTAAAGAAGATATCATTTAGATCTAGTACTGTATACCATTGCCTTTCAGGTGGCAGGGAGCTTAGAAGGGTATACGGGTTAGGGACAGTGGGGTGAATGTCCATCACCCTTTTGTTCACCTCCCTCAGCTCTTGGATGGGCTGGTAGTGTTTGGACTGAGGCTTTTGAACAGGCAGAAGCGGAGTGTTCCAGGCTGACTGGCAGGACCGCAGGACCCCAAAATCTAACAGTCACTGAATATGGGGGGTTATTCCTGCTCGAGTTTCCACCAACATAGAGTATTGACGAACCCTAGCTGGGTCCGCTCCAGGCTCGAGTTCCACAAACACTGCCAGCTGGTGTTTGGCCAGACCCATACCTCCTGTGTCTGCCCATGCTTCAGGGTACCCCTTTAGCCAATAATCTATATCCTGATTGCCGGGGATGGGTTGTTGGTACAGTCTATATTCATCCTCTAAGGTCACAGTCAGTACCTGAATAGGTTGCCCCTGACCATCAGAGATTGTAGTGCCTCTGGGTTGAAAGTGAATTTGAGCTCTAATTTTTTGTAAGTTTCCTCCTAACAGCGGGTAGGACCAGTCAGGGATAACTAAGAACGAGTGGGATACCTGGCCCACACCTAGGTCCACTGTTATTTAGGTAGTCCATGAACATTTGTTAATCCCTGTAGCCCCCTGTACCCAAGAAGTCCTTTTAGATAATTTTCCTTGTGGCTCCATCAATACAGAGTGTTGAGCTTCAGTGTCCACTAGAAACTCGATTGGAGTCCCCTCCACCTTAAGACTTACCCTGGGTTTGGGGAGGGGAGCTGAACCCTGATACCCCTAATTTTCCTGTGTTAGTCACCAGTGCTGTGGTGCATCTAGGGGGACGGGGCAGCCCCATTTCCTTTTTCTTAGGGCAATCCCTTGCCCAGTGACCTGTCTCCTTGCAGCAAGCACATTGGATTCTATGCAGTTGCATGCCAATAGGTCGGCGTTGCTCCTGCTCTTGGTCTCTGCCCCAGTTCCCCAAACTTTGCCTCCTTTCCCTTCCTTGTACTGCTGCTACCAACACCCTTGTAATTTCCCTGGTGGCTTTTATTTGCCTGTCCTCAGGAGCATCCCTATTTCTATAGACTCTCTATGCTGTTGCCAAAAGATCCTGAACACTCTTACCCTCTAAATTCTCTAGCTTTTGTAGTTTCCTTTTAATATCAAGAGCTGCCTGATTAACAAAAGCCATTACTACTGCTGCCTGATTCTCTGGAGCCTCTGGATCCGTTGGGGTAAATTGTCTAAAGGCTTCCATTAACCTTTCTAGGTAGCTAGCAGGCTGTTTCCCTTGTATTATTGTATAAACTTTAGCCAAATTAGTCGGTTTTCAGGCCGCAGCCCGGAGACCCGCCATTAGAGTCTGGCGATAGACCTTGAGTCTCCCCCTACCTTCTGCCGTGTTGTGGTCCCACTCGGTTGCGGGTGGCCTACTCAAGGGAAAAGCAGAATTAATCAGGTCAGGGTTGGCGGTAGGTTGCCCATCATCTCTATGGACCAGTTTCCTGGCCTCCATCTGGATTCTTTCCCTTTTTTCCATGGTGAAGAGGATGTGAAGCAGTTATTGGCAATCGTCCCAGGTAGGCTGGTGAGAAAACATAACACTATCCAGGAGAGAAATTAAACTCTTTGGGTTGTCAGAGTAAGGGGGGTTTTGTATAAATCACTAGTGGAGAAGGGCCAGTACTGAAGTCTAGGGTTCCTGGTCTCGTCAGGGGCCCTATCTCCCTGAGGGGCAAGACCATGGTGATATCAGGAGATTGAGCAGGGGACAGGGCTTGTTGGGCTCACCCTCGGGTTCCCCCTGCTGGTCCTTCCAGTGCCCATCTGCTCTTCTTGCTCCTCCCCCTGCACCCTCCTCATCCCGCTGGTTAGTGGGGTGCACATAGGGAAGGGGTGTGGATTCCAAGGATTCCGAGAGAAGCGGGTCATCACCCCCTTAGAGGACTGGATATAGGGGGGCTGACGGTCGGGTAGGTCCTGGGGTTTGTGGCCCAGAATCGACCTCTTTTGCCACAAAAATGTCGGTTTCATGTGCCACATGTAAAAAGGGAGTTAGCCAATTAGGGGGGTCCTTGAGTAAGTCCATCCACACTAAGATATAAGGAATCTGATCTGTATGCCCCTCTCTTTTTGGATGAAAAATCACATTCTTTACTTGGAGGACTGCACTTTTGTCAAAGGTCCCCTCCGGTGGCCACCCTACACCAAAGGTGGGCCACTCAGCAGAACAGAGAGTAACTAGCTTTCTTTTCTTTATCTCTATTCCCAAATTGCGTCCTCTTTCCCTAATGTCTGTAAAATGGTCAGTCAGTACAGTCAAAGGAGTAGTCTGAGTTTGTCCCATGTCTAGGTGAAAAGAGAAAACAGCTACAATTATTCACAAAATCAAGATTGTAACACAAACAGACAGACAGCAAATGCCTCCCATTAATTGTGAGCACCCCGAGGCCATTTCAAAGAGGATTTCAGAAGGCAGAGTAGATCTTCTGCTGCCGGTCTCACCTGGTGGCTTATGACCTGCAAGAATTCTGAGGGGATTAGTTCCCTTGCCAGGGTGTTGGGGTGGAGGTGGACAGGACAATACAAACACAGATAACACAAAATTCAGAACGCGGCCACAGAATTTGCAGTGCGGTGTGGATTGCTACCCAGAAACCCAAAGCAGAGGCGGATGGAGGATCTGTCAGCTACAAAATACTTTACTAAATACTTCACAAAATACTTTACTAAAGGCAATCCACTCAGAACCCAGAAGGGGCTGGGGACATCTCCCACAAACCCCTCGTCTGCCCTTCGGTGCGTCCACCTGGACCTTTTGCCAACCACACAATGCAGAACCAGAACCTGCAGGCAACCAGAGTACAGAAACTTACATATCGACAATGCCTTTACTTACCGGCTGGGTTTTCATCACCTCTCGATCAGGGTGTCTTGGTAGGCTTATAAGGGGGATCCTGGACAAGCCCCCATATGTTATGCTCGAATTTGGGACCCCCCAAAGACCACCAGAGACCCAGATCCATGTAAGCAGCAAAGAGGTGTTTATTGCGAGCTAGCTCAGTCATCCGCATGCACACAGCAACTGGTGATGCTGATAGGCCCCGAGCCCAGGGTTTGCAGTTTTATACATTCTTTGGGGAAGGCACGGACCCCACATACATCATAGCATATCTTAGCAAATCATCACCACCGTGGGAAAAATCAAACAAATCTAAAACATGATTAGCATATCAAGTGGCGGGAAAGAATCTGGAAAGGATTATTGGTTAGTTCAAGGGGTTGATGCACTTGAAAATGATTGATTTAGATCGTGAGGGTGTCACAAGGCGGGTATATGCCAAGCTGCAGGGCTTCTAGTTTAGATATTGGCCACCACACCTAGGTAGGGGCCATCTGGAATTTCAGATATTTCAATATCTTGGCCTATCTTAGGCGATCACCATCTGCGGCTTTTCTGAGAACTGTTTCCACAGAGCTTCTCTGTGGTATTTTCCTGACTTTAGGACTGCAGTAGGTCAGGGGTTAAGTTTCAGAGCAAAATGAGGTCCCAAGTAGAATGAGGTTGCTTAGGTCTTTCACAGGAAAGATGTCAGGGCAAGACAATAAGTAAATAGGGATAAATCCTCTATAAAATAATTTTCCTTCCTCTAATCTACCACCAGAAATCAGAGACCAAGGAAGCCCATGGAATTTATTTATAATAATGAGCCTCTCAAGCAAGGTGTGTAGTTGATATTCAAACAGAGAAGCAGAACCAATGGGAGACACATCCAATACATACACAAATCATTTCTCTGTGAGTGTGAGTGTGAGTATGTGAGTGTGTGTGAGAGTGGGGGAGTGAGAGTGTGAGAGTGTGAGAGTGTGAGTGAGTGAATGTGTGAGTGTGAGTGTGTGTGTGTGAGTGTGTGTGTGTGTGAGTGTGTAGGGGGTTATTACAAGGAGTTTCCTTACCCAATCCATTGTCAGGCTGGATGGAAAGTCCAAAGTCCATGGGGCATGCAATCAGGAAGGGAAGATCACAAGAAGGTAGACTCTCTCAATCAGGAGCTGAAGAGATTGAAGGAAGGTCCAGGGAAAGGCAGAGCAGTTGCAGACTCAACCACTACCTCAAGCCAACAGTCAGCAAACAGCCACAACAGCGTGAAGATCCCTAGATGGAGAAATGTTGAAAGGCTTCCTTCCTTTCTTTCTGCTGCTTTGTGTTTCTGTTCTCAGGGGGCTTAGCCTTCCTTTTAAAGGGCTTCCATTGGAATAGGCCAGGCCCTAACAAAATCTGCCTTTTGACTTACTCAACAGAAACTGATTAGAGACTTTAATTACAACTGCAAAATACCTTCACAGCAGTACCTAGGTTAGCCTTTGATTGAATAATTCAAAGAAGGTGTGTTTTCGAGAAAAGAGCTATTGCCTCAGGGAATTCCCCTTAGCAGCTCACAGCAGAAATTCTGGGGACTGTGGTTCAACCTAGCCAAATTGACATGTTTCATGAACTATCTTTTGGGGCATAGAGCAGGATGTTAGAAGGGTGAAGTCACCTGGAGAAGCAAACAGAAGATAACCAGCATGAAACACATGCTTATCTTTTTTTTTTCCCAGTGCTGAACCCAGGGCCTCATATGCTAGGCAAGTGCACAGCATTTAGCTATATTCCCAGTCCCTTATCATTTCAATTGACAAAATGTGTATATAGTTGTGGTTACAAAATGATGTTTTGAAATATGTGTATATTGTGGAGTAGCTCAAAGTTAGGTATTCACTGGAGGATGTCATATGTAATTACATTTGTATTCCCAGTTAAAAGATGGTTCTTAAAGATAGAAGGACTTAAAATCAGCATACTACAGTGACACAGCCACATCAGGGTTTATAACAGCTCAACTCAACAGCTAAACTATGGAACCAACCTAGGTGCCCTTCAACGGATGAATGAATAAAGAAAATGTGGTACATATACACAATGGAATATTATTCAGCCTTTAAAAAGGAATTTTTTTAAAGGTAAATAGAAGGAGCTGGAAAAATATCATGCCAAGCAAAATAAGCCAAACCCCAAAACCAAAGGCCGAATTCTCTGATAAGTGGATGCTGATCCATAATGGCAACAGGGGTACGAAAGAAACAAAGAACTTTGGATTGTGCAAAGGGGAGTGAAGGAAGGGGAGAGGGGGTGGGGATGGGAAGGATAGTGGAATTAGATGGACACTATTACCCTATGTAATGCATGGTTACAGTACCTGTGTGATTCTGAACCATGTACAGCCAGAGGAAGGAGAAGTTGTGTTCCATTTGTGTACAATGTGTCAAAATGCATTCTACTGTCATGTATAATTAGAACCAATTTTTAAAAAGATAGATGCCAAAAAAATAGATGCTTCTATTTATTTATTGGCCAGGTTCCTTCTTAACATAACTCATTGCTTTAGTTAAGTACTTATTTAATACTTTAATGCAGGAACTTAGGAGGAGCAAAAAAGGAAAAACAGGCATAAAGACACACATATGTTAAGGGGATGTATCATACCCTTCTTTCTTTTTGGGTTAAAGAAAAACCCCTTTATAATCTATATCTTCTTCATAAATAAAAAGGAAACAGAAAAAAAAAACAAATGGTTTTAATCTGGTTCGTATGTGCATCTTCTCTTTCCATATATGTTTGCAAAATATCACAGCCCACTGGCCAAGTATCTAAAAGAAAAAGATACCAGGAAGGAAAAAAAAATATTAACAAAAGAGCAGCTCAGGAGGCTGGGGCAGGAGGATGGCGAGTTCAAAGCCAGCCTCAGCAAAAGCAGGCTGCTAAGCAACTCAGTGAGAGCCTGTCTCCAAATAAAATACAAAATAGGGCTGGGGATGTGGTTCATTAGTCAAGTGCCCCCAAGTTCAATCCCCAGTACCCCCCTCAAAGAAAGAAAGTTCAAGAAGGTGGCTTTGGACGGCGTGAGGCGGCCATCTTCAGTAAAAGCAGACAGTGTGCAGGAAAGCCTTGCCAGTCTTCTTCTCAAAATTTTGCAGCATGCCATCGATGTCATTCTCCATGTCACTCAAGTGCAGGATACACATGCAGATCTCCCAGATAATGAGCCCTCCCCGGGTGGCCTCTCTATGGTTGTCCACGATGTCCACGTTGATCACGTGCACTGGCTGGCAGGTTACCTGTTCTCTGGAATTAAGAACTTCCACCACCTTGTCGTAGACTAGCTCTTTACATGTGAAGATCAAATCAAACTCATCTTCACAGTCCTGGAACCTTTCTGGCCGGAGCTTGATTCTCCTATTTCTGTCTAACATACGTAAAATGCCATTCTGTGCATAGAAGTTTTCATCCTTCCTAAGAAGATCATGGAACATCTCATCATATGTGGTTCTGAAATCATAAACATTTTGCTTGCCAGGTTCTGGTCCTGGAAGCCTCACGTGAGCTCCTGTTCCAAAGGACCGGACATTGAATCCTTGTTTGCTGAGGAGGCTGTGCGCCTCCATGCTCCGGTTCTGGTTATTGGAGCACACAACAGCCACCCGCAGACGTGACCAACGGAGATCCATCGCCATCCTGTACTTCCACCCACAGGCTTCAGCCAAAGCACAATGGAAAGCAGCTAATCCCAGTCAGGGATGAAAACAGCTTTATGCAACTCAGAGCCCGGGAATGCCAAGCAGCCCGCTGGTCCCTAGAATGAAGGAGAGACCCCTGAGTTATAGTCAGGTTTTTTCCTGTTGCAATTAGGCCCAACAAGAAAAATTTTTAGAGGAGGAAAGTTTGGGGGCTCACGGTTTGCGAAGTCTTGTCAGTAGAAGGCTGGCTGTATTCCTGGGGGCTTCAGATGAGGAGGAACATCATGGTGGAAGAACGTGGTGGAGGGAAGCAGCTCTCGCGATGACCAGAAGCCAGAGCCAGGTCTGCACTTGCCACATACAAATATATACCCCGAGGCCACGCCCCAGTTCCCGCCTCCTCCAGCCACGCTCCACCTGCCTCCAGTTCCCACTCAGTTAATTCCACCAGGGATTAATTCACTGACTAGGTTAAGGCTATAACCCAATCATTTCTCTTCCAACCTTCTTGTGTTCTCTCTCCTGAGGTTTGGGGGACACCTCACCTCCACACCATAACACCCTACCTCTCCCAAGGGCAGGCTTCCCAAAGGTCTGGCCACAGTTGGCCAAGGCCAAGTGCTCTCTCCTGAGGCCCACGTGCTCTACACAGCTGCTGCTGGCCCGCGGGGTCAGAGCCTGGTTAAGAGTGAAGGGAAAGCGACGAAGGAGAGCCGGTTACGTGAGAAATGAAAGATGGAGACCAGCTAGAGATACCATAGTTTATTTGTCAGAGGCGACAAATAAAAGCCATCTCTCTATAGGAGAGAGAGGCAAAACAGGCTTGAGTTCCAGGCAGGTCCTAATGCAGTGGTTAAGGGCTGGTTTGGTATGAGGGAGTCCTCAGCCTTTCTCGGAAACGCCCTGGGTCAGGAAAGTGAAAATTTTTCCTTAAAATGGCGGCTGTTACTTAAGATAGCCATCCAGATGCTAAGCAAGGACCTTATAAAGAGTTTGGATTTTTTGAGGGGAAAGATGGAGGATTAGTGTGAGCCAGCATTTCCCTTTAGCTCAGCTACCCAGAACTCAAACAGCAGAATTGTAACATGTCTCCCAGAGGCTCAGAGTAAAAAATCCTGAGACAGGGAGGGACAGTCTGCGCTGGATGAACCCCAGACTGCTTGATGCATTAATTGAATATTTTAAAAAACCTTGGGCTGGGGATGTGGCTCAAGCGGTAGCGCACTCACCTGGCATGTGCATCGCGCTGGGTTCAATCCTCAGCACCACATAAAAATAAAATAAAGATGTTATGTCCGCCGAAAACTAAAAAATAAATATTAAAAAATTCTCTCTCTCTCTCTCTCTCTCTCTCTCTCTCTCTCTCTCTCTCTCCCCCTCCCTCCCTCTTAAAAAAATTAAAAAATAAAACTCTCCACCAGAGTTGATCAATCCTTTGAGATCCAGGAGCAATTTGAGGACTATAGCGTGGCAGAGCTTAAAGAATCAGGAAACCCAGATCCATAAGTTTGCAGCTAGGTCTACATGGGCCTGTCTGAGCCTCACAATCCTGTGAAGTCAGAAACTGGGAGCATTTCACCCAGGGGAGCATAGGTTAGAGAGCCCGGAGAGAGCCTGGCTCTCCTCAGCTCTGTGAGTCCTGAGGCTGGCACAGACTGAAGGGGCTGGCTATAGTGGGTCAGATGCTTGGAAGAGGCTGGGAGGACATTTTTGTTCTCAGCTCATCCAACCAGTGGGTCCAGTGCCCACCAGGTTCCCGAAACACACTCGGGCCAACACTGACCAGGTCGCAACACAAGCGAGGCTCTGATTCCTTCCCCAGTTTGGCATCCACTGGTCCCCTGGACCTGCCATGTCTGGCATCAGTCCAGAACACAATAGGGCCCTCAGGCTCCCAGTCCCCAGTCTCCCATACCTTCTCAAGCCCCCAACTCAGCCCATCGCACTGAGCTTCATGGCCGACCCGTGGGTCTCAGTACCTGTGACACAGAACAGCTGAGCCCCAGACATGGCCGGGCTCCACATTCCTTTTGGCTGCCAGACCCTCCAGATCTAGCACACAGCTCTGAGACAGGTGTGCAGGTCCTGGTGCCCAGGCCTCAGGATGAGCTGGTGAGAAATTGATGTGACTCCATTTTTGAAAATAAATAAATAACAGCAGCTTCTACCTCAAGGCCTGTCCAAGGAAGGGGGTGTGACCCTTGTCCTTGGAAAAACCTATAGAGCACTCCTAAGCACATACCCACCCTGCTGAATTGTTTGTCTATGAATAAGGAGAGAGGTCTGTGGCTCCAGGTGTCCCTGACTCAGTTAGGCTGAGTGAGGACCCATAGCAACCCACCTAGCAACCTCCAATCAGCATGAGACAGGGAAAATACCTGGGATGCCAGAAGACCCCCCAGTAGTTTATGGTGGTTGATAGCATGTTGGGAAACCATGTAGTTTAGCATGTACACCCCTCGTGGCCTAAACCAATCAGTTCAAAGGAATCCCCCTCTTGTACTAACCAATCACCCCTACACAACTTGTTCCCACCAGTGAATGTGCCAATCAATGTTAAAAGTTGTTGTTTGATTTTCCCGTGTTATGGAATGATTTGCTGTGTGATGTTGTGACACCTAGAGTATCCCCCCAAAACCTATAAAATCTTACTGAATGAAGGACCACTCACTCCCTGGTACTACTGTTTCAGGAACGGTTGTGACTCCAGGCTCGAGCTTGCAATAGAGACTCTTGTGTTATTGCATCAGATTTGGTTCCTGGAGGTCTATTGGGGGTTCCACGAATCTGGCATTACATCTGGGGGCTTGTCCAGGATCCCCAAGACCCCAGGACCCCCAAACCGGAGAGTCTAACACTGGTGAGTCTTGTTATTTGTGTGTCTGTTGTCTGCTTTGTTCTGACTATGGACCGTAGAATCTGTATTCTGGGCTGGCAACTGGCCTCGGTGGACTCACTATAGGTTCACCAGCCGGGACTCCTGGGAGACATCCCAGATCCCAACCTGAGGGGGATACTCCCCCAATCTGTTTGTAATCTGTGTCTTTGTATGTCTTTTTGTATGTGTCTCTGTTAATTGTGATGGCATTGTTTTACTTTGGACAGATGCAGTGTCCCAAGTTCTGATCTGCCTTAGATGTGTGGAGGTAACTTTTAGTAAATTTTAGCCTGAAAATGTCCCTAGTATGCTTTTCCTGCTTCCCTGAAATGGACCAAAAGTCAATAGAAGTGCCATATTTTCTGTTCTCATCTCTTACACCATTTTGAGCTGTGTTTTAAAGAACTTTGATAAACGTTACTCCCCTTTGTTAAGTGAGATTAGGGAAACAATGTTTTCTTTTTTTCCCCTAGTTGCCTTCAGCGCACCCACTGCAAAGGGAAATGCCTGCTCGGGATCTAAGAACTGAATATCTCCCATTTTCTTTTTCTCAAAACCCTGTCCTCATTATTAAATTTACATTAATTGACTTTGAGGATAGGAATCGAATTTTTTGAGAGCTGACTACTGGAAAGTTAGAAAATATAGGGATATTGTGAATGGAGTAGTTGTCCTCATTTCTGTTTCAGAGGATTTGTCGCTGATATACAGGAATGCCTTTGATTTATGTGTGTTGATTTTATATCCTGCCACTTTGCTGAATTCATTTATTAGCTCTAATAGTTTCTTTGTAGACTCTTTTGGGTCTGTTAGGTATAGAATCATGTCATCTGCAAACAGTGATAATTTAAGTTCTTCTTTTCCTATTTTTATGCCTTTAACTTCTTTCATCTGTCTAATTGCTCTGGCCAGTGTTTCGAGAACTATGTTGAACAGAAGTGGTGAGAGAGGGCATCCCTGTCTTGTTCCAGATTTTAGAGGGAATGCCTTCAATTTTTCTCCATTCAGAATGATGCTAGCCTGAGGCTTAGCATAGATTGCTTTTATAATGTTGAGGTATGTTCCTGTTATCCCTAGTTTTTCTAGAGTTTTGAACATAAAGGGATGCTGTGCTTTGTCAAATGCTTTTTCCGCATCTGTCGAGATTGTCATATGGTTCTTATTTTTAAGTCTATTGATGTGGTGAATAACATTTATTGATTTCCGTATATTGAACCAGCCTTGCATCCCAGGGATGAATCCTACTTGATCATGGTGCACAATTTTTTTGATATGTTTTTGAGTCCGATTCGCCAGAATTTTATTGAGGATTTTTGCATCTAGGTTCATTAGAGATATTGGTCTGTAGTTTTCTTTCTTTGAAGTGTCTTTGTCTGGTTTAGGAGTCAGGGTGATGTTGGCCTCATAGAATGAATTTGGAAGTTCTCCCTCTTTTTCTATTCCCTGAAATAGCTTGAAAATTATTGGTATTAGTTCCTCTTTAAAGGTTTTGTAAAACTCTGCTGTATACCCATCTGGTCCTGGGCTTTTCTTAGTTGGTAGTCTTTTGATGGTTTCCTCTATTTCCTCAATTGATATTGGTCCCTTTAGGTTGTCTATATCCTCCTGACTCAATCTGGGCAGATCATATGACTTAAGAAATTTATCGATGCCTTCAGTATCTTCTATTTTATTGGAGTATAAGGATTCAAAATAATTTCTGGGCGCGGGCGGCGGCTCTGCTCTACCCCTACTCCAATTGGGGTGATGTGACTACCACTCCTGTGGGTTGCTGGGCCTGTTCTGGGTGCAGGTGGCGGCTCTGCTCTGCCCCTACTCCAATTGGGGTGACGTGTCTACCATGCCGGCAGGCCACTGGGCCTGTTCTGCGGGTCGATCGCAGGTCTGCCTACCTTGCGGGCTCGGGCGGCGGCTCTGCTCTGCCCCTACTCCAATTGGGGTGATGTGACTATGACGCCTGCGGGTTGCTGGGCCTGTTCTGGGCGCGGGCGGTGGTTCTGCTCTGCCCCTCTGGCCTGATGACAAAGTGAGAGAGACTCGGGTGTATGTGACTCACTTTCTTTACCAGGAGACCAACTGTTTCTGTCACCGCTGGTATCGATGAAGTTATCTCCTCCGCCACTTTCTGATGACCTCAGATCTTTGCCATGTTGGTATCCCATGCAAATGGCAGCATTTCGTTCCCTTTGCCGGGTGACCAAAGCAACCGGTGAGTCCTGACCGGCCCTCACAAGCCCCGTCTCAATCCAGTTGCCACTGCCTATGAAGGCTCGGTTGGTATTTACCTCCACAGTATTCAGCAGGACCTGGACCGAGAAGCAGTTTCCGCAGGTTCTTTAGCCCTGGGCCAGAGCAGTTCCGGGAGCCAGAATGTATGTTCTGATAGGAGCAGGCTCCAAGAAGCAGTTTCCGCGGGTTCTTTAGCACTGAGCCTGAGTAATTTGTCTGTGAGACGCAGGCGAATGGCAGTCTGAAATTACCTGTTCTATAGCTGAATGAGCTGCGATCAGTCGAAAACAGGGATGGTGACGTCAGCTCTCCAAGATGGTGGCCGCTGGCTTCCTCTGTGGTCTGACCAGTGTGGAGAACCGAATTGGACCGCTTCCTTCCCCCGTCTCAAACCCAGAATTCAGCACTGAGTACAGTGATTGCACAGCTGGCAGGAGCCCACAGAATCCGCAGCGCTGTATCTTTGCGTTGCTATCTCTTGCTTCCCAGCGCGTGCCGCAGACTCTAGCTGCGGGGCGATTTGCTGAATAAGCAGCATGACCCTCCGTGCGGACAAATCACTCGCGTTTGAGCCCCCATAGCTGATCCTCGTGCGATGAAAATCCTTCCTCTAGGTTTTGGAGCACCCCAATTTTGCTGGAAATTCCTAACAAGATAGCTTTTAGCTGTTCTAACTCGTCATTCTCCCGCACAGTGACGCGGTACACGGGGGTGATGTACTCCCTTCGCCGCCATCTTCCTCTAAACTCTTATTTTATATTTTTAGAGTGGAAAGTAGAAGCTTTATTAAAGGACAGCAGAAAGACTTCTCCCCGGAGGAAGAAGGGGACCCAAAAGGCGGGATCCATAGAAGGGGGAAGTCTTCCCTTTTTTAGAGCTAAGGTCTTCTTTCAGCTTTCCCACACTCCTGTACTTTGTTTTCCTTTATCTTTCAGTGATAGAATGTGGGTGGGAAGGCCCAAAAGGTGAAAGATAGGTAGGCTGAAAGAGTAATCTTGGCAAGAAGGCCTGGGGCAGCTTTTGATGAGCCTATTTCTCTGTTTGCTGGGAGCTGTTTCATTAATAGTTCCTTATGATGGGTTCTGAGCCTTGGGGACATTAACATTTCAATTTCCCCAAGTGCTGCTCTGGTTTCCTGGATTCCATTTTCAATAATGGCCTGCATTTTATTCATCTTACTCAATATTAGACCTGATTTACCTAACTACACTAACTACCTATCTTTAAATCTGGCTTCATTCCCCCCTCTAATTTTGGGAACTCCTTACTGCTGTAAGGAAAGAGGGCGATGACAATTCTGGCTTCTTCCAGCTGAAAGGGGGCGATATTGAGCAAGCAGTTTGGAGTCCCCCTTTTTTAAAAATCGGGTCTATCGAGTGGTCCATGATAGAAGTCCAATTGAGAAGTAACAAGCTGGAGGGCCATTTGAGTGATGGGTAGTCTATAAGAGAAACAAGAAGTTATTAGCACTGGAACTAGATTAATACAACAATAAATGCCACAGCATAGGAATATGCCGATGAGTATGATGACAATGACAGACTAACAATGTTTTCCATCAAGAAGTACCAGAGAACCAGGAGCAAAGATATTGTTCCCATGACAAGGTAGGCGAGGACATGGCTTGTATCTGAGCATGTAAATCTTTAAGGATATTAGTCACATTGCCAGAATTGTCAGGGATGTAAATACAACATTCAGTTTTAATAATGGCACAAGTACCACCTTGAGCTGCAGTGAGGACATCTAAAGCCATCCAGTTTTGTAAGATATCCTTCCTCATAAGTGTTACTTCAGTTAAGGAGAGAGATACTTTCCTCAACCTCATGGAGGGCAGTTGAGTATAACTGTTTAAAGTCTCACCAAGTCATGGAATAAACAGTGAAACTAGAGGCTTAGGCCATGGGTAGTGGGCATGGGTAGTGGGTTTTAATTAAAGCACCTTAGGCCATGGGTAGTGGGTTTAAATTAAAGCAAGTCTTTATTTGAGTTACAGGTCCATCTAAACGTAGAGTTTGATATTTTAGAATCCTTAGCCCTCATTTGTTTGGCCAAACCCTAGCTATCTCTGAATCCTTGGGGCAATACTGTCCAAGTTAATTGAGATCCACTATCCAGTTCCTCAAAGGCAAACAGATATTGTAATTGGGAGTCTAAGGATATACAGAAAAGGGATCCTTTAAGTCTAACACAGTAAACCAAGCAGTGGCTGCTGGTGTAATGCCAGATTCATGGGACCCCAGTAGACTTCCAGGACCTGAATCTGATGCAATCACACAAGAGTCTTTATTGCAAGCTCAAGCCTGGACTCACAGCCGTTCCCAATGCAGTGGTCCCAGGGAGTGAGTCCTGGTCCATTGTTCAGTGAGGATTTATAGGTTTCTTGGGGATACTCTATGTGTCACAACATCACACAGGAAATCATTCCACACCACCAGAAAATCAAACAACAACTCTTAACATTGATTAGCACATTCACTGGTGGGAACAAGTTGGGTAGAGGTGATTGGTTAGTACAAGAGGGGGGTTCTTTTGAACTGATTGGTTTAAGCCATGAGGGGTATACATGCTAAACTACATGGTTTCCCAACATGTTATCAACCACCATAAACTACTGGGGTATCATCTGGCATCCCAGGTATTTTTCCTTGTCTCATGCTGATTGGTGGTTGCTGGGTGGTTGCTATGGGTCCTTACTAGCCTAACTGAGTCAAGGACACCTAGCCTGCAGACCTCTCCTGTTATTTGTAGACAACTCAGCAGGGTGGATATGTGCCTAGGAGTGCTCTGTGGGTTTTTCCAAGGACAAGGGTCATGCCCCCTTCCTTGTACAGGCTTTGCTCTGAGGTAGAGGCTGGTTTCTCAAAAGTGGAGTCACATCAGTTTCTCACTGGAATCTCAGATAACAGAGTGTATGGATTAGGAACTATAGTGTGGAGAGGAACAACTGCTTCATTAATTATTCTCAGGTCCTGAACTAGTCGCCATTCCCCATTGGGTTTCTGAATACCTAAAATGGGTGTGTTACATGGGCTGTTGCAGGGCACTAAAAGTTTCTGTCTTTTGAGGTTCTGAATGATCTTCAATAAGCCCTTTTTTGCCTCAGGGCATAGGGGATATTGTCTCTGATGTGGAAAAACAGCAGGATCTTTTAATACTACTTTGATTGGAACTGCACTTTTTGCCCATCCAATTTTGCCTTCAGTAGCCCACACTTCAGAGTTTATATTACATTCTAATAAAGGCAAACATAATGCCTTTATTCATTGTAATGGACGTCTGAAGTTTTGAAAGTAAGTCCCTTCCCAATAAAAGGGTAGGACACTCTGGGACTATCAGAAATGCATGAGAAAACATCATCCTGTCCCATTCACAACTCAGTGGGGGAAGTAAACTTTCGGGTAATAGGCCATCCAGACACTCCTTGTACCATTATAGTATTAAAGGAAAGAGGTCCGGGGTAAGAAATGAGCACAGAGTAACTAGTGCCAGTGTCTAAGAGGAAGTTGATCTCTTGGCTCCCTATGGAGAAGCATACCCAGGGCTCACGTGTGGTGATAGGAGTACAGGAGCTAGAGTTGAGCCCGGGCCCCTCAGGCCTGTGTGGAGGAGTCTGGCTTCAAGGACCTATGCCTCTGAGAACAGTCATTCTTTCTGTGATTGCCTTGACATTTAGGGCAGGGCTTTTGGGGTGGTCGCTTGGCTATTGGGCAATCTTGTTTGAAATGTCCTTCCTCTCTGCAATGGAAACAAGTCCCTTTTGTGGATTGAAGAGCATTTCATTTTTCTCCTTTTTTCACCCTGGGAACTTATTCCGATCACCCTAGATACACCTTAGGGCTGTCGGGAGGGGGGTTCAAGAGAAAGGAACCTTAAATACATCTGAGTGTAGCCCAGACCGAGGCAGATCGGGATTAGGGACACTGTGTACTCACTCCAGTTGCTCTCCAGGCCCAGACAGAAAAGTGGAAAGTGGCTTTGGCAGAATCCAACATGCCTGCTCTGTATTGAGCAGGTGATTGAGAGCTTCCTACGAAACCTCTCACCCGAGTCTTGAAGAGGCGGCTGCACTAATTGCGTTTAAATAGCCATGGGGTGCCCACATCACCCTCCAGAAAGAAAGAGAGAAAGATGCACCTCAGACAGACATGGGGTGCATGGAGAGGCACTTACCTCGGTGTAGGTCTCGGTGGGAACCTCCAATCTATTACCACTGTTTACCGGTGACAATTCCATGCTTCCGCAAATGCTGAAGTATAACAGCAGAGAAGTAGCTGAGGCAAGTTTAGAGTGGAAAGTAGAAGATTTATTAAAGGATAGAAGAAAGACTTTTCCCCGGAGGAAGAAGGGGACCCAAAAGGCGGAATCCCGGGAATTTTTAAAGATGACATTTAAAACCTAGGAGACATTATGAGAAAAAAAAGTGGAAGGTTTGATCACATTAAAAATATCATGTGGCAAATACAGCATGGTATTGTCATGAAAACCAATGGAGTAGAAGACAGAGACAAATCCACATTGGTGCATTCATAAGACCCTTGACAAAGGTGCCTAAAATGTACATTGGAGAAAAGATAACCTTTTTTAACAAATGATGCTAGATATTCATATGTATAAGAATGAGGCTAGATCCTTATCTCTCACAATGCACAAAAATCAACTCAAAGTGGATGAAAGACCTAGGAATTAGAGCAGAAATAAATGCTAAAAGAAAACATAGGCTCAACACTCCAATATGTTGGCATAAACACCAACCTCCTTAATAAGACTACTAAATCTCAATAAATGCAACCAATAATCACTACATAAGATGGCTACAAATTAAAAAGCTTCTGCACAGCAAAGGAAACAAGAGAGTAAAAGGGAGATCCTACACAGAATGGGAGAATGGGAGAAAATCTTGACCAGCTACTCTTCTAACAGGGAATTAGCATCCAGAATATATTAAGAACTCAAAAAAAAAAAAAAACTTAACCCCCTCAAAAAAACCCAAGTAACCCAATCAATAAATGACCAAATAAAATAAACATGTTTCTCAAAAGAAAAAATACAAATAGCCAACAAATATGTGAAAAAAATTATCAACACCCTTAGCAATCAGGGAAATTCAAATCAAAACTACATTAGGATTCTATCTTATTTCAGTCAGCACGGTATTCCTCTAGAATACAAATAATAATAAAGGCTGGTGAGGATGTGGGGGGAAAGGTACACTCATACATTGCTGGCAGGGCTGCAAATTCATACAACCACTTGGAAAGCAGTATGGAGATTCTTCCGAAAAAAGGGAATGAGTAGAGCATGGTGGTACATGCCTGTAATCCCAGCAACTCAGGAGGCTGAAGCAGGAGGATTGCAAGTTCAAGGTCAGCCTCAGGAATTTAATAAGGTCCTAAGAAAGTTCGAGAGCCTCTGTCTCAAAGACATATTTTATTTATTTATTTATTTATTTATTTATATATATATATATATATATATATATATATATATATATATATATATATATTATATATATATATCCCCAGTCCTTTTTATATTTTATTTAGAGAGAGGGTCTTGCTAAATTACTGACGCTGGCTTTGAACCCTCGATCCTCCTGTCTCAGCCTCCTGAGCTGCTGGGATTACAGGCATGCACTACCACACCTCCTGCAAAGTAAAAACAATTTTTTAAATGGGAATGTGACTCAATGGTTAAGTGCCCCTGGGTTCAATCCCTGATACAAATTTTAAAAAGATTGGGCATGGAACCACTATATGACTCGGCTACCCTACTCCTTGGTATATGTCCAAAAGGTCTAAAAATCAGCATACTATATAGGGACACAGCCACATCAATGTTTATAGCAGCACAATTCACAAAAGCCAGGTTATAGAACCAGCCCAGGTGTCTCTGATAGGTGAATTG
Source organism: Spermophilus citellus (assembly GCF_964194105.1). Lineage (NCBI taxonomy): Eukaryota > Metazoa > Chordata > Mammalia > Rodentia > Sciuridae > Spermophilus > Spermophilus citellus. Next base: position 113,545,209 of record NC_138190.1, on the reverse strand, counting down.
ATAAAATGTGGCATAGCTTGGATTTCCATTTTAAATTATCCAGGGTGCAAAGATTCTGATATTTCTGCACTATCACTTTTTAAAGATATGAAATAGCTCTCATCACAGCTCCACAAATAGAACACCAAAAACAGAACTAATGAAACCATGAGCATTTGGAAATTGGTTGAGGGAGATGAAATAGCTTATTTTCTCCTTTAAATAAGCCAGGCATTCAGCATGTTTCCTGAGAGATTGAAGTCTGTTAGTTAATTCCCTTGCTTATTTTTTCATATTCTGTATAGTTTGTAATTAAAAGTTTTTGCTCTTATTTTCTCTATTTTCTCAGATATTCATTATCTTGTATTTATTCATGTTTCATTGAGGAAATCAGATTATTTGCAACAATGTCATATGCTTCTTACAAAAGCAATCACCTCAATTTTATTATTTATAATGTGGCATGTAAAAAAAGAGAATAAACATCAGATTTTTTAAAAAGAAAATATGGTATATATGTACAGTAGAGTTCTACTCAATCATAAAGAATAAAATTGCAACATTTGCTGGTAAATGAATGGAACTGGAGTATATATCATGCTAAGTGAAATAAATCAGACTCAGAAAGTCAAGAGTCAAATGTTTTTTTTCTCTTATGCAGAATCTAGAGAGAAATAAAGAATATAAAATATAAAAGAGAACAGTGGAGGGAATCAAGGGGGAAGGGAGAAGGATGGAAAAGGGGAGGGACTGTAGAATGAAATTGACCAAATTATGCTATCTGCATGTATGAATATATCACAGTGAACTCTATTTTGATGTATAACTATAGTATATCAATTTAAAAATAAATAGAAGAAAGACCTATAGAAGTAGGGAATCAAGGGGAAGGAGGAGGGGAGGGAAGGTAGTAGTATTTTCTATATGCATTCGTGAATATGTTAAAATGAACCCCAAACTATGTAAAACCATAATGCACTAATAAAAACATAAATTAAAAGTATCACAAGATAAAATGTCATATATCAAATTAAGAGAAAATAATATTATCATATAAATTAAAAGATTAATTTCCATAGCAAATGCCTATAAACTTTTTTTAACATTTAATAGAGTTATTTTTTTAGTTTGAATTTTTTTATTAGCTATTGATGATATTACAATGATCTTGGCAATTTATACATTTGAATCATTGGGGTATAATTTCACATTTTTCTAAATGTACAGATTGCAGAATCACACTGGTCATAGAGTCAACTATATACATACAGCAATCATAATGTCTATTCTGTTCTGCTGCCCTTCCAATCCCCCCTACTCCTCCCCTCCCCTCCCATCATTTCTCTCTACTCAATCTAATGTGACACACTTTTTTTTCTTTTTCTCATCACAACATCATACATGTATTCTGTATAATGATGAGGTTCTCCTTCCATCTTCCATGCAACTCCCCTTCTCCCTTTTTTTCTCTCCCACCTCTCTTTCCTATTTAGTGGTAGTCTTTTTCTCATGCTCTTCCTCCCTATCCCATTTTGAATCACACCCCTTATATCAGAGAAAACATTTGGCATTTTTTTAGGGATTGGCTAACTTCACTTAGCATAATTTGCTCTAATGCCATCCATTTCCCTGCAAATGCCATGATTTTGTTATTTTTTAGTGCTGAGTAATATTCCATTGTGTATAAATGCCACATTTTTTAATCCATTCATCTATTGAAGGGCATCTAGATTGGTTCCACATTCTAACTATTGTGAATTGTGCTGCTATAAACATTGATGTGGCTGTGTCCCTGTAGTATGCTCTTTTTAGGTCTTTTGGGTATAATCCAAGAAGGGGAATAGCTGGGTCAAATGGTGGTTCTATTCCCAGCTTTCCAAGGAATCTCCATACTGCTTTCCAAATTAGCTGCACCAATTTGCAGTCCCACTAGCAATGTATGATTGTACCTTTTTCCCTGCATTCTCGCCAGCACTTATTGTTTGACTTCATAATGGCTGCCATTCTTATTGGAGTGAGATGGTATCTTAGTTTTAATTTGCATTTCTCTGATTGCTAGAGATGGTGAGCATTTTTTCATGTATTTGTTGATTGTATATCCTCTTCTGTGAAGTGTCTGTTCAAGTCCTTGGCCCATTTGTTGATTGGGTTATTTGTTTTTTTGTTGTTGTTGTTTAACTTTTTGAGTTCTTTGTATACTCTAGAGATTAGAGCTCTATCTGATGTTTGAGGGGTAAAAGTTTGTTTCCAGGATGTAGGCTCCCTATTCACCTCACATATTATTTCTCTTGCTGAGAAAAAACTTTTTAGGTTGAATTCGTCTCATTTGTTGATTCTTGGTTTTAACTCTTGTGCTATAGGTGTCTTATTAAGGAATTTGGGGCCTGCCCCCACGAGATGAAGATTAGGGCCAACTTTATCTTCTATTAGACACAGAGTCTCTGGTCTGATTTCGAGCTCCTTGATCCATTTTGAGTTGACTTTTGTGCATGGTGAGAGAAAGGGATTCAATTTCATTTTGTTGCAAATGGATTTCCAGTTCTCCCAGCATCATTTGCTGAAGATGCTATCCTTTCTCCATTGCATGGTTTTAGCAACTTTGTCTAATATAAAGTAGTTGTAATTTTGTGGATTTGTCTCTCTCTCCTCTATTCTGTACCATTGGTCTACCAGCCTGTTTTGGTGCCAGTGCCATGCTGTTTTTGTTACTATTGCTCTATAGTATAGTTTAAAATCTGGAATTGTGATGCCACCAGTTTCATTCTTCCTGCTTAGAATTACTTTAGCTATTCTGGGTCTTTTATTTTTCCAGATGAATTTCATAATTGCTTTTTCTATTTCTGCAAGGAATGTCATTGGGATTTTGATGGGAATTGCATTGAATCTGTAAAGTGCTTTTGGTAATATGGCCATCTTAATAATGTTAATTCTACCAATCCATGAGCACGGTAAATCCATCCATCTTCTAAGGTCTTCTTCTATTTCTTTCTTCAGGGTTCTGTAGTTTTCATTGTATAGATCTTTCACCTCTTTTGTTAGGTTGATTCCCAGGTTGTTGTTTTTTTTTTTTTTTTTTTGAGGATATTGTGAATGGAGTAGTTGTCCTCATTTCCAATTCAGAGAATTTGTCACCGATATACAGGAATGCCTTTGATTTATTGGTATTGATTTTATATCCTGCCTCTACTTTGCTGAATTCATTTACTAGTTCTAGAAGTTTCTTGGTTGAACTTTTTGGGTCTGCTAGGTATAGGATCATGTCATCGGCAAATAGTGCTAATTTAAGTTCTTCTTTTCCTATATTTATGCCTTTAATTTCTTTCGTCTAATTGCTCTGGCTAGTGTTTCAAGAACTATGTTGAATAGAAGTGGTGAGAGAGGGCATCCCTGTCCCAGATTTTAAAGGGAATGCCTTCAATTTTTCTCCATTTAGAATGATGCTGGCCTGAGGCTTAGTGTATATAGCTTTTACCATGTTGAGGTAATTTCCTGTTATCCCTAATTTTTCTAGTGTTTTGAACATAAAAGGATGCTGTATTTTGTCAAATGCTTTTTCAGCATCTATCAAGATGATCATATGGTTCTTTAAGTCTATTGATGTGGTGAATTACATTTATTGATTTCTGTATATTGAACCAGCCTTGCATCCCAGAGATGAATCCAACTTGGTCATGGTGCACGATCTTTTTGATATGTTTTTGTATCCGATTTGCCAGAATTTTATTGAGGATTTTTGCATCTATATTCATTAGGGATATTGGTCTGAAGTTTTCTTTCTTTGAAGTGTCTTTATCTGGTTTTGGAAGCAGAGTGATGTTGGCCTCATAGAATGAATTTAGAAGTACTCCCTCTTTTTCTATCTCCTGAAATAGATTGAAGAGTATTGGTATTAGTTCTTCTTTAAAGTTCTTGTAAAACTCTGCTGTATATTCGTCAGGTCCTGGGCTTTTCTTGGTTGGTAGTCTTTTGATGGCTTCTTCTATTTCCTCACTTGATATTGGTCTGTTTAGGTTGTTTATATCATCCTGACTCAATCTAGGTAGCTCATATGCCTTAAGGAATTTATCGATGCCTTCACTATCCTCAATTTTATTAGAGTATAGGGTTTCAAAATAATTTCTAATTATCTTTTGTATTTCTGAAGTGTCTGTTGTGATGTTGCCTTTTTCATCCCGTAAGCTAGTAATTTGGGTTCTCTCTCTTCTTCTCTTTGTTAGCATGGCTAGTGGTCTATCAATCTTATTTATTTTTTCAAAGAACCAATTTTTAGTTTTGTCAATTTTTTCAATTGTTTCTTTTGTATTGATTTCATTGATTTCAGCTCTGATTTTAATTATTTCTTGCCTTCTAGTGTATTTGCTGCTGATTTGTTCTTCTTTTTCTAGGTCTTTGAGGTGTAGTGTGAAGTCATTTATTTGTTGGCTTTTCCTTCTTTTAAGGATTGAACTCCATGTAATTAATTTTCCTGTTAGTACTGCTTTCATGTCCCAGAGATTTCGATATGTTGTGTCTGAGTTTTCATTTACCTCTAAGAATTTTTTAATTTCCTCTTTGATGTCTTCTGTAACCCTTTGTTCATTCAGTAGCATATTGTTTATTCTCCATGTGATGTAGGAATTTTTCTTTCTTATTTTATTATTAATTTCCAATTTCATTCCATTATGATCACATAAAATGCATGGTAGTATCTCTACTCCTTTGTATTTGCTAAGATTTGCCCTGTGACTTAATATATGGTCTATTTTTGAGAAAGATCCATGTGCTGCTGAGAAGAAAGTGTAACTGCTTGATGTTGGGTGGTATATTCTGTATATGTCAATTAAGTCTAAGTTATTAATTGTGTTATTGAGCTCTATGGTTTCTTTATTCAACTTTTGTTTGAAAGATCTGTCCAGTAGTAAGAGAGGTGTGGTGAAGTCTCCCATGATTATTGTGTTGTGGTCTATTTGACTCTTGAATTTGAGAAGAGTTGTTTGATGAACGTAGCTGCACCATTGTTTGGGGCATATATATTAATGATCATTAAGTCTTGTTGATGTATGGTTCCCTTGAGCAGTATGTAGTGTCCTTGTTTATCCCTTTTGATTAACTTTGGCTTGAAGTCTATTTTATTTGATACAAGTATGGACACCCCTGCTTGCTTCTGAGGTCCGTATGAGTGGTATGATTTTTCCCAACCTTTCACCTTCAGTCTGTGTATGTCTTTTCCTATCAGATGAATCTCCTGTAGGCAGCATATTGTTGGATCTTTTTTTTTAATCCAGTCCACTAGCCTATGTCTTTTGATTGGTGCACTTAAGCCATTAACATTTAGGGTTACTATTGAGATATAGTTTGTACTTCCAGCTATATTTGTTTATTTATGATACTTAACATGATTTGTTTTTCCTCTTTGATTAGTTTTTCCTTTACTGTACTACCACCCACTGTTGGTTTTCATTGTTATTTCTCATTTCCTCTTCCTGTAATGTTTTGCCAAGGATGTTTTGAACAGCTGGTTTTCTAGCTGCAAATTCTTTTAACTTTTGTTTATCATGAAAGTTTTATTTTTTAGTTTTAGGTGGACACAATATCTTTATTTTACATGTATGTGGTGCTGAGGATCAAACCCAGTACCTTGTGCATGCTAGACAAGCACTCTACCACTAAGCCACTACCCCAGCCCCAAAGATTTTTATTTCATCTTCAATCCTGAAGCTTAATTTTGCTGGATACATGATTCTTGGTTGGAACCCATTTTCTTTCAGCATTTGAAATATATTGTTCCACGATCTTCTAGCTTTCAGAGTCTATGTTGAAAGAAAGATCAGCCATTATCCTGATTGGTTTACCCCTAAATTTAATCTGCTTCCTCTCTCTTGTGGCTTTTAAGATTCTCTCCTTATTTTTTATGTTGGGCATCTTCATTATTATGTGTTTTGGTGTGGATCTCTTATAACTTTGTACATTCGGCATCCTGTAGGCTTCTAGGATTTGGATTTCTGTTTCATTCTTTAAGTTTTGGAAGTTTTCTAGTATTGTTTCATTGAACAGATTGCTTATTCCTTTGGTTTGGACCTCTGTACCCTCTTGTATCCCAATAACTCTTAAGTTTGGTCTCTTTATGTTACCTCATATTTCTTGGATGTTCTGCTCATGATTTCTTAACATTCTCGCTGAAATGTTAAACATTCAAATTGAAATACTTTGTCTTCATTGTCTGATGTTCTATCTTCTAAGTGTTCTACTCTGCTGGTAATACTCTCATTTGAGTTTTTAATTTGGTTTATTGCTTCTTTCATTTCCAGGATTTCTGTTTCTTTTTTTATATCCTCTATCTCCCTGTAGAGTTGATCTTTTGCTTCTTGGATTTGTTTAGGTAATTCATTGTCAAAGTGATCTTTCATTGTCTGATTTTGCTGTCTAATGTCTTCCTAGAGACTCCAGATCATCTGAAGCATGTGTATCCTGAACTCTTTATCTGACATTCCATCTGCTGCAGATATTACCTCTTCTAATGTTGAATTGACCTGCATTGTTTGTGGTCCTTTCTTTTCTTGTCTTTTCATACTGTTCATGTTTCTTTCTAACTTTTTGAAACTGTTGTGTTAATGGTTTTCCCCTTATATATTTATATTGCTCTTGTATAGCTCCAAAATCCCTCTTTTGCGGAGAAAGACAATGTTAACATTTCCCAATATCAACAGTATATCATCTAAGCACAAGTTTTCATTATTAATACATTTATAGTTAGAATCTAAGTCTACAGATATTGGTTTCAATTATTATTTTAAAACGTAGTCATTAGTTCCATAAAAGGCATACCATATCTGGTGGCATATAGAAAACTGAATTTCAGACGAAGGATGTTATACTTAGGGGGAAAGGAGTGAGGGTATGAGGTTAATCTAACTTAGCAACTTTGGAGAACTCTCCAATAAACTGGTAATTTATGGAAGAATGTATAGATTCAACCTCCTATCTGTATTTAGATAGTTACCCTATGTATAGATAGTAAAATTTAGGGGGTTGAAAGTGGGATAGAGAAAAAAGAAAAAAAATAACAAGGAAAAAAGAGAAAAGAGAGAGAAGGAAAAAGAAAGTAAGGAAGAAAAAAGAAAAAAAATGGGAGGGAGGTGGGGCATATGCAATTCCTCTATATTATATTATTTTGGTGATTCAGTTGTTCATGCACAGTTCTTGGTTTCACATATGTTGAGGTTGTGAAAGAGAGAGAAGAAAAGATAGCAAAAAAAAAAAATCTCTCAGAACTCTGTTTTCCTTTCTTCCAGTAGGTGGTGTTGTCTATTCCTAGCTTGAGACTCTGTGTTCAGGGTGGTGGATGTAGCCAGTGTGAAAGGACATGAGCTTCCACCTGTATCCTCCCTACTCTAGCCTCTGAGGTGGAAACCAGGTGCCTGTACAGTTGTTTTGTGTTGATAGCTACACCCCCCAAAAGCTTGTGGGAAATATTTTGAGTTATCGCAGCTAAGGGTGGGGGAGTTGGAAACTGGGTACCTGGATCAGCCGCAAAACAGTGCTGGTAGCCACACCCCCTTTGATGGGTTTTAAGGGTTGATGGGCTTCCTCCTCCGGCCTGGCTTGGTGCCGGGCTTCCTCCTCCCGCCTATAAACTTTTAAGGAAAATAAGCAATTAGGGAAAAAAATTAAGACAAGCATAAAGTTTATAAAAGAATAAATTACATTATAATTAAATGAATAGATCTCCCATATTACTCATGACCACAGAAATGACAAAATGAGAATGAACTGTCATTTTCTCCTCATTTCATTGGGAAAATGTTTAAGTCAATAGCATTCTCTATGAGTGTATGTAGAAATAGGCACCATCATATTCTGTTCATGAACATATAAATTGTTGAAGCCATTATGATGGAAAATTGGCCATGTTTGTTAAAATACTAATGATCATTAGCAATTCAAAATATTATAAAGATCTCCCATGAGTAAGTAGATGTATAGTGAAATTTATATCACTGCTTATATTTAAAAAATCAGTAACCTTTATTTCAAAAAATATGAAATTATTGATCTAAATTGTGATGTATTCATACTATGAACAACAGATCAAAAAGGGACTCTCATAATCTGGATTGTTGAACAACAGTGGTTCTAAAGCTCAAACTTTTACATACCTCAAAAGAAACAGATGAGTAAAGAAAACAAAGAAAATCACCCATTACCTATTCCTTTAATATAACCAGGTATAACTAGTGGGGATACAGTATCAATGACACTTGGAAATATAATAGCAAAAAGATGTAACAGGCTTAGCAGACCTGAGAAAGGTGAATTCTATCCCAGCAGTGGTACTTTTTAAAAATATTTATTTTTTAGTTATAGGTGGACACAATATATTTTTATGTGGTGCTGACAATTGAACCCAGTGCCTCACGCATGCAAGGCAAGCATTCTACCTCTGAGCCACAACCCCTGCCCCCAGCAGTGGTATTTGAAACCCTTACTACATGCTCAGAAATTTCTGATTCCTGCTACCTCTGGAAATGGCAATAAGCTAGAGCTAAAGACAAAAGGATTTAACAAATATATGTCTAAGAATAGGACCAACCATTCCTCTACCAAACAATCATCCAGGCCATTTACCTTCTCAAATGAAAGCAAAATACTGGAGGCTTACCCACCAGAGAAGGTTAAAAAAAAAAAGTTCTACAGTGGGAGAAGAGAGGTGTTTCTGGGCATACTTGAGGTCAGAGGTACATTACAGAAAACTGAACAACTAAATGAAAAATCCTCTAAAAACCTGAATGCTGAAATCATCTTTGCAAATCCTTATTTCCTATTCTGTTGCCAGAATGCTAATAAAAAACTAATAATCTTAAATTAATAATTTGAAAAATTATCACAGCCATTTGACTCACAAGAAATATAATAGCCAGGCATGATGGTGTACACTTGTAATCCCAGTGACTTAGAAGGCTGAGGCAGGAGGACTACAAATTCAAAGCTGGATTCAGCACATTAGCAAGGCTCTAAGCAAATTAGTAAGACCCTGTCTCAAAATAAAATATAAAAAGGGGTGGGGGGGCTGGGGATGTGGCTCAAGCGGTAGCATGCTCGCCTGGCATGGTTGCGGCCCGGGTTCGATCCTCAGCACCACATACCAACAAAGATGTTGTGTCTGCCGAGAACTTGAAAAAAAAAAAAAATTTAAAAAAAAATTCTCTAAAAAGGGGTGGGGATATTGTTCAGTGGTTAAGCACCCAGGGTTCAATCTCCAGGGTATGTGTGTGTGTGTGTGTGTGTGTGTGTAAAAATAGATTCTTGGCACTAGGATTAAGCTAAAGAAACTTTATTTATACTTATTTATGAGCAAATAACCAAAGATTAACATTACTTGTTTTTAAATATTACCAAAAAGCCAAGGATCACCAGATATGCAGTAAGACCCTCAAACATCAATCCTAGACCAAAATAATCAAAAAAAAAAGAAAACATTTATAGGAAACACGTGCTATTTGGTGCTATGTAGATAGAAGGAAAACTTCAAAAATACATTCATCTTGTTGGAGAGATGATAGAATGTATTTGTTTCTATGAAACAAGGACAAAATGGATAACCAAAACAGAGGCTTTTAGAATGTTTTTAGAAACACAACAGTGGAAATGAAAATGTCAATACAAGCTGGGCATGGGTGCACCAGGATAATCACAATTTCAAGGCCAGCCCATCAACTTAACAAGAACCATAGCAACATAGTCTCAAAATAAAAAGATCTGAGGGTATAGCTCAATGGTACAGCCCCACTGAGTTCAGCCCCCAGTACTGTGAAAGAAGGAAAGAAGAAAAGAAAAACAATATCAAAAGAAAATGTCAGCACAATGGTTTAAAAATAAAGTTTAAGAAGTATCCAAGAAAGTAATTTCAAAAGAAAATGGACAAACTATTTTAAAATTAGTGGATTGATACTATCATAAATGGCACTGTTTTAATTCTATTTTGGATTGTTCATTGCTACTGTATATAAGTACAATTTATTTTTATTTATCAACCTGTCCTGCAACCTTGCTGAACTTACATTTTGGTGGATTACTTCAGTTTTCTATGTAAAAGATCAAGGGACTGATGAATAAAGACAGGTATATTCCTACCTTTTTAATATGGGCATCTTTTATTTTTTTATTCTTCCCTAGTTATCCTGGCAAAAACCTTTAGTATAAAGTTAAAGAGGACAGAGAAGATTTATTTCTCTTATCTTGACCCTAAAGTGCAAAATTTCAGTTTTCCCCATTAACTGTGAAACTGTGATTTTATTATAGTGTTGCTGGAATCAGATTGTTCATACTTTTTGAAAATTTTTTATCTATATCTGTAAAATGATATCAGTTTGTAGTATACTTTTATTATAACTATTCAATCTCATTTGAATACCAGGGTAATATTTCTTATATAATATGAGTTGGGAAGTGTCACTCTTCTTATCCTGAAGAAATTATATGAAAATGAAATTACTATTTTTTAGTGTTTGGGAGAATTTGTTAGTAGAACTATCTGTACTAGGCTTTGCTTTGTAGGAATGTTTTTATTATGAATTTAATATCTTCACTTGTTATAGGATTACTCAATGAGAAACAAAATATTTGCTCCATACAACTTTTCTTTATACTGTTGAGGTTTTGTTGTTGTTGTTGTTGTTGTTATTGTTTTATTTGTTGGTATTTCATTGACTTATTCCATAAATAAAAATCTGTGGGAGACCAACCTTGCACTTGACTGAGTCACACTCCCGGCTGGGTGCTGAGGCGCTCAGTCACAGAAATGTAGCAGAGCTTTCCCCACCCTTCTTGGGTTTGAGGGTGGGTGTGTCGTGCATGGGTGTGTCTTGCTACAGCCCCATGGGTGAAGCTAAGCTCACCTGTTCCTTTGTATATAACCCCTTGCCCTGTTTAGGATAGAATCTTCCATGGGAGTGCCTTGTGTGTGTCCCCTTCTCTTACTGTGCCCTTGAGTTTGGCCTAACCAGGTGTCAGTCAACCTGCTGACTGTGGACATCATGAAGATAGTCTCAGCCCCCTGAAACCTGACCCCTTGCCTCTTTTGAATAGCTTCTCCTCAATAAAAGGGGTCAGCACGTAGTCTTGCACTGTCTCTTCCTGCGGACCCTTAAGGTCAGAGGAGCCGTCACAGGGACCCCAAAGAAAAAGGTATTTGTGTCTCTTGTGTGATTATTTTGTGCAGCCCAGTCAGCCCAGTTCAACTGGAGTAAACCCTGTGCCTTTTAGTTGCAAGAACAGAAACCCGGCATCTGTTTATCTATAGATATAGATAGAGTACATGGAGATATTTCTGTTTATAGATGTAGATAGATATAGATCTTCTTCTTATATGCTATAATTTCAAATATGTTACTATTTTTATTTTAACTTGTTATGTGTGACAGCCGAATGCATTACACTTCATATTACACATATAGAGCACAATTTTTCATATCTCTGGTTGTACACAAAGTAGTCACACCATTTGTGTCTTCATACATGTACTTAGAGTAATGATGTCCATGTCATTTCACCATCTTTCCTACCCCCAAGCCCTCTCTCTTCTCTTCCTTCCCCTTTGCTCTGTCTACAATTCATCTAATCCTCCCATGCTCCCCTCCAACCCCAATATGAATCAGCATCCTTATATCAGAGAAAACATTTGGCATTTGTTTTTGGGGGGATTGTCTAACTTCACGTAGCATTACATTCTCCAACTCCATCCATTTACCTGCAAATGCCATGGTTTTATTCTCCTTTAATGCTGAGTAATATTCCATTGTGTACATATACCACATTTTCTTTATCCATTCATCTACTGAAGAGCATCTAAGTTGGTTCCACAGTTTAGCTATTGTGAATTGTGCTGCTATAAATACTGAGGTGGTTGCATCCCTGTAGTATGCTGTTTTTAAGTCCTTTGGGCATAGATCAAGGAGTGGGATATCTGGGTCAAATGGTGGTTCCATTCCCAGTATTCCAAGGAATCTCCAAACTGCTTTCCATGTGGGCTGCACCAATTTGCAGTCCCACCAGCAATGTATGAATGTATGCCTTTTTCCCCACGTCCTAGCCAAAACTTATTGTTGCTTGTATTCTTTTTTTAAAATATTTATTTTTTAGTTGTAGTTGAACACAATGCCTTTATTTTTATTTATTTTTATGTGGTGCTGAGGATCAAACCCAGGGCCTCACACATGCTAGGCAGGCACTCTACTGCTAAGCCACAACCCCAGCCCTATTGCTTGTATTCTTTTTTTTTTTAATCTTCCACCAAGGAAAAAAATTTATTAAAGTATAGATTACCAGTTATTTCAAAATACATGAGAAAGACAAATATACAAAGGCAGTATCATAAAACTGATTTCTAACCTCAATACTTTTGAAGTACAAAACAATGATAACTACCCTGAAAAGTCAGTTTGTTGACAGAACTTGATCTTTAAGTTGGTCAAAAACCCCTTTCATTCAGTTTGTTTATATATATATTACTCCGTTTTTCAGTTTCATCATATATCAGAACTTTGGTTTTTTGTGGGGTTTTTTTGTTGTTTTTTTTAATGTTATCCCTTCTCAAGTATAGTTTTTTTCTTGCAATTAATGTTAGCAACTTTAGGTAACTTGCCTAAATCACAAGAATTCAATATAACCACTACTCTAAATAGTTACCATTTGGAGTTACCTATACTAAGACTCACATGTTTAAAGTCAAAATATTAACAAGCAAACTATGGGGATTGAGAACAGGACTAAGGAAAGACAATCTTTTACTACAGACCTGCTAAAACAAAATATCTATTACTTACTTTGGTACTATGGCTAGAGAAGCAGTTACTGCTAGACCACAGGTAGCTATGTAGCTGTCCATTTTATATTTACTTTTCTAAGGAATGACAGATTTTACCAATTAAGTTTCTTAACCTAAAAAGCAGGTACCTGGGCTGGGGATGTGGCTCAAGCGGTAGCACACTCGCCTAGCATGCATGGGGTGCTGGGCTAGATCCTCAGCACCACATAAAAAAATAAAAATAAAAATAAATAAAGATGTTGTGTCCACTGAAAAGCAAAAAATAAATATTAAAAAAATTCTCTCTCTCTCTCTCTCTCTCTCTCAAAAAAAAAAAAGCAGGTACCTATAAACAACCCTGTACTTTAACTTCTTGAAATAAATTATTTTCTTTATTGGTTTATTAGCAGCCTTGTGTCTGGAAAACCAAGTAAATCTATTTTTTTCCAAAATTAGAATGCTGACTCAGATGCTATCTTCCACTCATGAAGGTGGACCTTCACAAACTATATAATATAATAAATGCAAAAATAATTTCATCTATCAACACATAACACTGAGCCAGCAAAAAACAAAAACAAAAAACCCCACACTCATAAGATAACTCATAAGAAACTGGTTTGTACAAAATAAGAAGGTATATATCCTCTTATATAAGAGAAATATATATGGTAATAAAAGTAATCTATAATAAACTTATAGAGATGATTCCGATTTACATGTTAAGTCTGCCTAAACTAATTGTCACTGAAAGACTGGAAATTTTCTTTTCCTCATGTCATGCCCATCATTATAATTAAGCTGGCCCTAGTTTCTTACAAATGTATTACTTCCTTGGATTTATCTACTATACCCTTACTTACTGCAATTAACTTATACACTGGGCCTTCCCAGCCTGCCTATAAAGCCTTTCTTCCAAAATATACCAGATGTATTAAACAGAGGCATCATTTAGTAGAATTCTGTACTTCAAGACAGCATATGAAGAAACAGCAAGTGGTCCTCTGATGTAGATACCTCTCATTTCACATTATCACAGAAACAGTACAGTTTTCCAACTACTCCTTCCTTACAGGAAACTCAGTAGCTGTAAAAATTTTGTTCAGTTTGAAACAATTCAATACCTATTAATTCCAAAGATCCGAACATCATGTAGTTGTGGCATTTGGGGAATAAGCACACTCAGAAGAGAAGCTGTGTTAGGATGAAGTAAGTTGAATCATACTTTCTTTAGAAACTTGTCAGAAAATATAGAATTGTTGGAGAAATTGTGGAAAAACTTCCATGAAGATGTTAGGAGCCTTGCTTTACCTTGGTCAGGAGTTTCAAAAGGTGTTCCTTTTACTGCATACATCCTCAGATTATGTATAATATTTGTTAAGGTCCAAGCAACAGGAACACTGAAGAAAGGAATGCTGAGTAAGACAATATGGAAGCATACACTAGTATGGCAGTATGTTAAAAAGTGGATGTGTAACCGATGTGATTCTGCAATCTGTATACGGGGTAAAAATTGGAGTTCATAATCCACTTGAATCAAATGTATGAAATATGATATGTCAAGAGCTTTGTAATGTTTTGAACAACTAATAATAAATAAATAAATAAATAAATAAATAAATAAAAAGACAATATGGAGCAAGCCAACTCCCAATGCATATGTCAGCCACATACCCCAGTTGTTCATTATACGGGTTTTTGGATTCACTTCACTGTGGGCAACTCCAACATTCATGTTTGCTCCATCTCCTGGTTCCCGGTGGCCGGCACTGCATAAGACCAGCCCAGTGGCAACCTCAGCTTACACTCATGCTTCGAAAGCCAAGTCTGCCCCAGTGCGGCACCTCAAGCCGTCACTGTCCTAGCGCACTCACCACCCTTGCTGGTATTCTTAATAGCTGAAATTCTGACTGGAGTGAGAAATCTTAGAGTAGTTTTGATTTGCATTTCTTTAATTGCTAGAGATGTTGAACATTTTTTCATATATTTGTTGATTGATTGTACATCATCTTCTGAGAAATGCCTGTTCACTTGCTTGGCCCATTTATTGATTGCATTAATTGTTTTCTTGGTGTGGGCCAAGGAACTGAACAAACACTTCTCAGAAGATGATGCTGTTGTTTTTTATCTTATTTCATTTTATTTTAATGCTTTTATTACTCCACTATAGTTATACATAATAATTGGACATATATAATTGGACATTCATTTTGACATATATAAACATCATAGAATTTAATTTACTCCATTTTAGTACAGGTGCCTCCTCTTACCCTCTCCTCTACCCTATCCCTACTCTCAATCCTCTATTGGTCTACTTCTATTTCTTCCATTCTTTATCATTAATTGGAACATTATAGATACACATAAAGGTGGAAAGAACTGTAGTGTCTTTGTACAGACACATAGCATCATTTTGTCAGTCATTTCCCTTTATGCTGTTATTAAATGAATAAACATTGATGTTATGCACTCTATGCCTATCAACACATAATTATGTTTTGCTTTTTTAAAAAAGTTCTCTTTTCAATCAATTAGGAGAAAAAGAGATAAACAAACCACGTATTTACAATTTTTCTTGTTACATATGCAGTTACCCTTGCTGGTGACCTTAATTTCTTCATGTAGATTTCTTCATGTATTAACCCAGTGTCCCTTCAGCGGGAAGACTTCCTTTAGTTGTCTTATAAGACAGGTCTAATAGCAATAACTCTTCTCAGTTTTTGTCTACATGAGGATATCTTAAATTCTTCTTTATATTTTTTGCCAAAATGTTGTTTCATAAAATATTTTGTGATAATCAGAGTTGAATGTGCCTCATTTTTATTAAAATGACTACAACAGAAATGTTACCCTTTAAAGGGGTGAGTTTTATTATACTCACAAGGCTGTGGAACCATCCTCATTCTGTAATTTCAGGAAAGATTTATGAAAGCAAAAACAACTCCAGTGCCCATTAGAACTCATTCCACACTCACCTGCCCAGCTACTTGCAACTTTATATTATGGATTTGCCTATTCTGGACATTTCATATAATTTATAGGAGCATACAATGTGTAAGTTTTTGTTTCTGGTTCTTTCACTTAGCATAATGTTTTATGAAGGCTGATATATGATTCATATTTTCTTGCCAAATAATATTCTATTGAATGGGTTTAACACATTATGTTCATCCATTCATCAGTTGATGGACATTTGACTTGTTTTAACTTCTTGGATTTGAGTTATTATGGATAATGTTGCTCTGAACATTCCTGTACCAATTTCTGTAGAGACCTAAGTTTTCAATTCTCTTGGGTGTGTATGTAGGAGTCTAGTTGCTAGGCAATAGGGAACTCCATGTTAAAAGGTTTGAAGAAACTTCCAGACCCTTTTCCAAAGAAGATACACCATATGCCTTCCTACCAGCAATGTGTAAGGGTTCCCAATTCTCCACATCCTTGGCTATGCATGTTATTATCATCTAGTTATTTTATTGTGAGTATATAAATTAGTGTTAGAGATTATCTCATTTTGAACTTGACTTGCATTTCACTACTGATTGATGATGTTACTGTCTTTCCATGTACCTATCAGCTATTTCCATATCTTTCATGGAATAGTGTCTATTCAAATATTTTGCCTTTAATTTGTGATTTTTTGCCTTTTGCTCTTGACTTTATATATGATGCATATAATTCCCTTGTCAGGTAAGATATTAGCAAATATTTTCTTCCATTCTGTGGGTTTGTCTTCTTCTTTAAAGATAGCACCCTCTGGAGCACAAAAGTGTTTAACATTGATGAAGTCTAATTTCTCTATTTTTCATTTTGTTCCTTGTGCTCCTAGTGTTATAACTGACACATTACCTAATCCAAAGTGATGAAAATTTCAAAATATGTTTTCTTCCAAGAAGATTATAGCTTTTGCTTTTATGTTATAATATTTGACCTATTTGAGTTATTTTTAGTTTTTTTTAAATAAAGGTGTGCAGCATGATCCTTTGCTGTATGTATGCTTACTGAAATGAGCAGTATGGTCAAATTAACACATCCAATTCTTGGGAGAGTCACCTTGTATGTGCATGTGCATACACGTGTGTGCACATGCATGTGTTGAGGGCACCTGAAAGCCGCACTTCTGGAATATTCCCACTATATAATACAATGGAATTAACTATAGTCATTATGCTGTACATTATTTCTCTAGACACTTTAACTCATATCTCCCCATGTCCCCTACATCTCTAAATTGGGTACCCGGCATTCTAGCCTCACTTTTCATATCTCTAAGATTTTTAGAATTCACACATAAGTGATATGATGCCCTATTTGTCTTCCTGTGTCTTCTTATTTCACTTAGCATGATGTCCTCCAGGTTCATACATGTTGTTGCAAGTGCTATGATCTCATTCTTTGTTAAAGCTAAATAAAGTCCATTGTGTATATCCCACATTTTCTGTAACTACTCACCTATTGACGGACATTAATGTTTCTGTATCTTGAATATTGTGAATAGTGCCTCAATGCATATGAGTGCAGGTCTCTCTCCCCACCCCCTCGAACACTGATTTCATGTGTGTGTGGTGGGGGGGTGTATACCCAGAAGAGGAACTGTGGGATGATATGGTCATTCTATTTTAAGTGTTTTGAAGAAACTTCATAATGTTTTCCATAATGGCCCTATTGGTTTACATTCCTACCATAGTGTATAAGGATTCACTTTTGTCTACACACTCCCCAATGCTTGCCATCACTCATCTTTTGGATAATAGCTATCCCAACATCCTGACAGATGGGAGGGGATATGTCATTATGGTTTTCATTTGCATTTCCTTGAGGATCAGTGATATTGAGCATTTTACAAATGTTAACCATTTTTATGTCTTCTTTGGGAAAATGACTATTCAGATCAACTGCCTATTTTTCCATCAGGTTGTGGGTTTTTTTCCTTTTGGGTTTTGTGAGTCATATATGTGTGTGTATGCCTACATATATATATGCACATATGTATGACGTTTACCCATAATGAGGGATACGACACTATAAAATATCTACTTGATTTATAGAGACCAAAATCTGAGGAACATTTGTAGGAATAGATACTACTAGTATGTAGAAAAATGGGAAAAGAACATGAAATTCGACCAGACTGAATTTATTTGGGCTCACTAAGCAGAGAATGTGCTTTTAAAGGTGTATCTTGAAGAATGAAAAAGTGTTTAACAGTTTGGTTGATTGGTTAGCTAAAACATAGATCAGGAGATTATCCAGGCCTGGGGTTGTGGCTCAGTGGCAGAGTGCTTGCCTCGCACATGTGAGGCACTGAATTCAATCTTGATCGGCCCATAAAAATAAGTAAAGAAAATAAAGATATTCTGTCTATAACTAAAAAGTATTTTTAAAAATACATGTTATCCACAGTAAACAAGGTAAAAATGGCATCCTTGCCTTGGTTTAGAATTTGAAGGCTTAGGAAGATTGGTTTGAAATGTTGGGGAGAGTGGATTTGTCATTTGAGAAGTGCTTACCCAGGGCCCAAAAGACATACATTTCACAGAACCTGTGAGAAATAAACCTATTAGGAGCCCCAGCAGACTTGAAGGGCTCTATCAGCATTCTTCTCTGTAGTCCAGATCTTACAAGAACTACAATCACTAAGTTGGAAAAGGTCAAGGGAATGGATCCCAGGGTGGTAGAGGCCAAGCGACAACACTCCACCAGATGAGCAAATAATTATGTAAGCCAATTTCTTATTTAAAAAATAAATATAGACAGCTAGGGATATAGCTCAGTTGGTAGAGTGCTGGCCTCACACACTCAAGGCCCTGGGTTCAATCCCCAGCACCATGAAAACGAAAAAAATAATGATATAGAGCCAGGTGTGATGGCACACACTTGGAATCTCAGCAACTCAGGTGACTGAAGCAGAAAGATTACAAGTTTGAGGCCAGTGTCAGCAACTTAGCAAGGCCTTAAGCAACTTAGCAAGACCCTGACTCAAAATAACAAAAATAGTCTATTGATGTGGCTCATTGGTTAAGTGCCCCTGGGTTCAATCCTCAGGACAAAAAATAAATTTGCGTTTATATGCTCTGTTTATCTTGAGAACCCTAGTATAATCCAAATAATCAGAATAAGGTAACAAATTGTGCTCTGAATAATGCATGGTTTTCCAATGAAGCACACAAAAAATTTTCCCTACAACGATTACAATTTATTTAAGAAATAATGCTATAGTTTGAATGTTTTGTGCCCCCACAATAAACTAAATCCCCAATGTTACAGTGTTAAGAGTTCTGGTCTTGGGGAGTTGCTTAGGTTATGAGGCTTCTGCCCTCATGAATAGAATTAATAAACTTATAAAAGAGGCTTGATGGTAAGTAAAAAAAAAGCCCTTTTTACTATGTGAAGATCCAGCAAGAAGGTGTCATCTTCAAAGCAGGAAACAAGTCTTCACCAAGCACCAAGTCAGACCGCAGCTTGATTTTTGGACTGCCTACCCTCTAGAAGTGTGAGCAATCTCTGTTGTTTATAAATTACCCATTCTAGGACATTCCCTATAGCAGCCAGAATGGAATAAGACTTGACTCTAATCTTTTTGCACCAGATATGTTTTGCTTTATCAAACATCCCCACTAGAGGGAGGCATCTGCTTAGATTATCACAGGCGTTATCTTGAGATTCTCGTGATCTTGCCTTTGATAAAACTGAAATAAAAGGATATCCCTTTTTATTCCAGAACAATACATTCTTTGACTCTCTCTCTCTCTCTCTCTCTCTATATATATATATATATATATATATATATATATATATATATATATATATATATTCCTGTTGAATTTCCATGCTACTACAAGATCAATTTAGGCTTCAGAAGACAGAAATGAAAGAATGTCTTCTTATCTTTACGCAGGGTTAACTGTGGAAGCTCATTTCTCAATGGCATTCATGTTTGAGAGGTTATCCTTCTTAGGGAGGGAGGAGTGGTGCTCAGGTTTCTGAACAAGGCCCTCAGCCCCAGGGGCTCTGGAGGGGCAATAAGACCCTTTGGGAAAAAATAAATTGCTGTCTGGTTTGCCAGATATTAAAGCATTAGGTGCCCCAACATAGTTGACAATAGGGGGTGTCCTTGAAGCAGATGTAGTGGGATGTTCTTTTCTGTGTAACAGGGCAGCAGAATGTCTTCATTAGGCCTGACACATACTTCCAGGGACCCTTAGAAATTGATGATGTGTCTACTATTTATCCCTTCTAAGTAGAGTCAAACTGACAGGAATTTCTATTTCGGTTTTTAGTTTGTTTCTTTGTTTGATTGTTCTGTTTTTTGTGATGTAGAGGATTGAACCCAAGACCTCACACTTGCTAGGCAAGGGTTTTACCACTGAGCTACATCCCCAGCCCTCTTGCTGCAATTTCTAAAGACCTGCAATCCCTAATCTATTTAAAGACCCTACTGCATTTAGTGCAAAGTTTCTGAGGCCAGGACCCCAAAGATGTCTCTCACAAAGTAAATAAATACAGCCAATAGAACTGGGCCCAGTGGCATATACCAGTACTCTCAGCTACTCAGGAAGCTGGAGCACAGGAACACTTGGGCCCAGGAGTTCAAGGCCTGCCTGGGCAACCTAGCAAAAACCTTCTCTTTAAAAACAACTACAAAAAAATGGGAGACAGAAACTCACTCCCAAGGTTGAGCTCAAAGACATCCCGCCCCCTCACTGAAGAGAGGCTTCAACACAGCCTAAGTTTGTTTGGGTTCTTATGGCCCAGCACAGAGCCTACTAGAGTCTATTTATGGGGAATCTTGGGTGGAGTGGTCTATCCAGATAGGGTGCCTCTGTAAACAAAAGCTGGGCATCAGAGTGCTGGTCCCATTCATGGGGAGCAACCACATCGATATGTTCTAAAGCAGTTGGCATCATATCTGAATTCTCAATGAAATGTTGGAAAGAAGCTAGGAATTTAGTGGTGCTTCCCTTTTGGAAGTTCTCTTGTGATTCATGGCTTAGTGTAGCTTCCTTTGGGTTGGAAAGAGTTGAGGGGTTCATTGGGACTATGATGTTTGTAAAATTTAGAGACCCACTGAACTATTACAATATTGTGTAATACAAGGTTGGCCTCCTGACTTCATTAAGAAGACTCCTGTAGGGCAAGAATTAACATCAAGAATCAGGTTTCTGAACAAGGCCCTCAGCCCCAGGGGCTCTGGAGGAGCAATAAGACCCTTTGGGAAAAAAATAAATTGCTGTCTACTTTGCCAGATATTAAAGCATTAGGTGCCCCAACATAGTTGACAATAGGGGGTGTCCTTGAAGCAGATGTAGTGGGATGTTATTTTGTCAATTGGGACACTGTAAGTGAGATGGTTTCAAACTAAAATGCTTCTTAGCAAAAGTAACAATCAGTGAGGTGAATAGAGAGCCTTCAGAATGGGAGAAAGTTTTTACCACATGCACACTACAGAGAGCACCAAACTCAAAAATCTTAACACCAAAAAGACAAATAACCCAATTAGTAAATGGGCCAAGGAACTGAACAGGCACTTCTTAGAAGATGATATACAGTCAACAAATATAGGAAAAAATGTTCAACATCTCTAGCAATTAGAGAAATGCAAATCAAAACTACTTTGAAGACTTCATCTCACTCCAGTCAAAATGGCATCTATCAAGAATGCAAATAATAATAAGTGTTGGTGAGGATGTGGGAAAAAGGCACACTCATACATTGCTGGTAAGACTGTAAATTAGTACAGTTGCATGAAAAAGCAGTTTGGAAAACTGGGAATGGAACCAACATTTGACCCAGTTAGCCCACTCCTTGGTCTATACCCAAAGGACTTAAAACCTGCACACTACAGGGGTATAGCCACATCAATGTTTACAGCAGCACAATTCACAATAATTAACCTGTGGAACCAACTTAGATGCCCCTCAGTAGATGAATGGATAAAGAAAATGTGGTATATATACACACAATAGAATATTATTCAGCATTAAAAGATAATAAAATCATGGCATTTGCAGGTAAATGGATGGAGTTGGAGAATATAATGCTACATGAAGTTAGCCGATCTCAAAAAAAAAAAAATGCTGAATGTTTTCTCTGACATAAGGATGCTGATTCATAGTGGGGATGGCGGGGTGGGGAGCATGGGAGGAATAGAGGAACTCTAGATAGGGGAAAAGGGAGAGAGGGGAAGGGAGGCGGTATGAGGAATGAGATGGTCATTATTATTCTAAGTACACGTATGAAGACACATATGGGGTGACTCCATGTTGTGTATGACCAGAGATGTGAAAATGTGTGCTATATATGTGTGATATGAATTGAAATGCATTCTGCTGTCATGTATAACAAATTAGAATAAAAATAAGAAAATTGGGGCCTCCACCATGGTGGTACATTTACAGAGGGTCTTGGCAGAAATAACATCTATGGAGCGGGGGGGCTCTGTTGTGCCAGATCACAAAAATCCAAATAAGCAGTAGCTTTGCCCTTCAACAAAGGGCAGGGGTGTCCTTGTACTCATCACAAGGCTGAGTTTCTATCCCCCCATCTCTATCCACATTGCAAGTGCATAATCGGCCTCCCTTGGAGGATGACTCTGGGGGTTCTAGCCACAGAAAATTTGCACTGAGTCCAGTATGGCTGTTAACAGATTATGGATTTTAGAATCTGTAGAAATTCCTGTCAGTTGGTGCATCTTAGCAGGAGTAAGCTGTCATTCTGAACCAACCAGTTATGTCCCTTTCGGTGTCCCCATTGGACACCAATTTTGAGGAAATTGTGTATTTCAACCATTAATTAAGTTTTATTCTCCATCTCTTTCTCCTTATGTACCCATGATGATTTAATCTTTCTAATGTTTAACAAAAAAATTAGGAATGCTCTGTTTGCCCACCTTCTAGGCAGCCACTTTCCTCTCTAGGGTGTTCTATTCCAGTCAATCAGGAGCATCAACAGATTAAGTATCCTTGTTAGACTCTAGAAGTGCTAGGTTGCTTTGCTTTGTTCAAGAGAATTTATTCTGATAATGGCAACAGCAACACTTTATGAGAGACACCATAAGCAGCCTTGCTTCAAATGGAGATAGTCCTTCACAGACTGGGCAATGAGGCGTCAAGGAGGGTGGATCAGATTATAAGATTGTTGCTTCCAACCTAGGTGATGCTCTTAGCTGGTTTTGCTGACATTAATTTTTGTAGCAAGAGAAGAAGACTTCCCCTTGTGACCACTAAGTGAATGGGTCATATCCAAACTATTTACATCCTAACCCCAACAAGGGGAATAAGCTTATAACCAAAAATCAATGCTGCCACTCAGAGGGAAATATGATGAAGGCCTGCCATCTCTATATTGTGAACCTCCTCCTGCTTCTGCCTTCTTCATTCTTGTACCCTATATGTTATTGAGGGTCTAACCCCTGGCCTGTGGTGTCAAAGAACTTGATGACTCAAACTAAGAGCTAAAATATTTCCTTCCCCTCCTCTCCCAAGACCCCTTGGGAAATTGGCAAAGTGTCAAAGAAATATAAATGTCTATCTAGGGTCCCTGAACTCTGTTGAAAGCAGCAGCTCATCAACATGTTAAAGTCCTAGTCTCATGCTTGGTAGGGATTGGGGCCTTGCCAAATGATCCTACCACCAATGAACTAGTGGGGGATGATCCAAACCAGATGAGGTCAATTGGGACACTGTAAGAGGGTGTTGGCTGCTTACTATCAAACAGGAAGAAGTCAGAGGCCCCCAATTACAAGAAGGATCACTTGACACCACCAGGAGGTCATCAGGTAAGTGTCCAAAGAGAGAAGAAAAAAAATAGTTATCAATAAATAAAAGCCAGTCTACAGATTTTTTCTTTAAAAAAAAATAAAGATGTCCAGGTGTGGTGGCACACACCTGTAATCCCAGCTACTGGGGAGGCTAAGGCAGGAAGATCACTTGAGCTCAGGAATTCAAGCCAGTCTCAGCAACATAGATGTTGAGTACTGGAGGAAGTTACCCCTCCCCCAGACTCCTTGACTACCTGGAAAGCCCTTTGGAATTAACTCCATGAACAAAAGTGGGATTTCATAGACTATGCAGATGGCCCTGATAACCATCATACATGACAGAGGTTAATGGAAAGTTACTTCTTTCTATCTCTTTGAAAGAATGTTCCTAATAAAGTACAGGACCTCAAAACCAATACATTTCAAACTTCAGTCTCAGAACTGGAGGCTCTAGTCAACAAATGAGCCTATTTTTATTATAAACTGACATGTATTCTCAACTAGTGGGTGAGGGTAGGGGGGCAGAGAGAGAGAGGGGGGCCAACCCATAGGCCAATATTTTATTGGACATTACCCAAGCAGGTTTCCTGGGTAGTGTTGTGATTATTGTATTTAAAGGAATGAAGCACAAGTTTTGTGGGGGTCATGCTATAATTAAGTAGTGGTCACTATGGCATATATGCACAGTCCATGTGGAGTAGGGGGTAAGAGGGATGAGTCAAGGAGGTCATAATCTAGCTGTCCTATAGGAAGTTGGCCACCATGATGCAGTTTATGAGGTAAATATTCATATCAACCACATTAGAAACTTGGAGGAAACATAGTATTGAAAACTGTTATTAAGGATGATGAAGCCTTATTTTTAGTATAAGAAACATATTTAAAGTGGATGCTGAGGCAGCATAATATTGTAAGAATTCTCTATATTTGCCTTCCAAAATCAGTCTCTTATTCTCTAGTTGAGAAGGTGAGGAAACACTACCTTGCCAAGCTTACACCCTTTTCCTGCTAGATAACATCCCATGTGGAGAAGGGGGACACTACCTCACAACATCAACTCTGACATGATATGATTTTATAATACCAAGGAATTTAAAAGTGAAAAACTATGTTTTTCCTGCAGGAAAAAAAATATACAAATGTTCATTATCTTAGTAAAGAACACCATGAAATGCAGCTAAAATAAATTTGTTGAGTGGTTGTAAGCAGGAGGGCAGAAATGTGTGCTTGAATTCAAAGGAAAGAGAGTATCCTGAGAACTGTGCTTAATTAGAACAGATCCCAGAAAGGCTATCCAGAGAATGAAAATCAATGAAGCACAATGGCAAGGAAATAGAATTGTTGTTACAAATTATACAACAAAGCTACATAAACTGAACAGTCAACATATATGGCATTCATTCATGAGATCTTCCTGATACTAGGTATAAATACTTAAATGATAAATTAAACCAAAAAATGAAATTGTGCAGCTCCATCCATGGAGCACAATTCACAATAACTAAATTGTGGAACCAACCTGAATGCCCTTCAATGAATGAATGGATAAAGAAACTGGTATATATACACAATGGAATATTACTCAGCATTAAGAGAATGAAATTATGGCATTTGAAGGTAAATGGATGGAATTGGAGAATATCATGCTAAGTGAAGTAAGTCAATCCCAAAAAAACAAAGGCTGGATGTTTTCTCTGATGTGTAGATGCTGATCCATAATGGGGGTGGGGTGGGGGAGCATGGAGGAACTTTGGATAGGGCAAAGGGGAGGAAAGTGGAGGGAGGGGATATGGGGGTAGGAAAGAAGGTGGAATGAGATGGACATCATTACCCTAGGTACATGTATGAAGATACGAATGGTGACTCTTTGTGTACAACCAGAAAAATGAAAAATTGTGCTCCATTTGTGTACTATGAACTGAAATGCATTCTGCTTTCATGAATAACAAATTAGAACAAATTAATTTTAAATATGAAATTGTCATTCTACTTTTCCTTTATAGGAAATATACATGGATGAATCATTTCCCCATATGGTGGGCTGGGTAAGTGATTTTTTATTAGAAAGTTAGTTCATAGTTAATGGGAACTATGTTTACCTTTAAACATTTTTTAAAACACTGATGGTAATTAAGTAAATATACAGGGAAAAGGCACTTTTTTATGCACCATATCAAAGCCCAGGGTTGGAGCTGAGGCTCAGTGGTTGGCACTTGCCTGGCATGTGTGAGGCACTGGGTTCATTTCTCAGCACTGCATATAAATAAAGGTCTATGGGCTGGGGTTGTAGCTCAATGGTAGAGTGCCTGTCATGTGTGAGGCACTGGGTTCAATCCCCAGCACCACATAAAAATAAACAAAATAAAGATATTGTGTCCAACTATAACTAAAAAATATTTTTTAAAAATCCAATTAGATTGTGGTAATACTTTGTGGTAATTTCTTAGGGCACCTCTAGGAAATTGATATAATTGCTCTTATACAACATTATGGATTCCCTTTTGCCTTCTATATGAATTCCATATTCTCCATGGAGTTTCCACTTATTGACATACTATACTGAGAAAAGAACATAAGACAATGAGATGACAAAGAAAATAAAGTGTCAGCAGTCATATTCTCTAACATTAACCTGTACACAACTACACAGTTGTCCACATATGAAAGATCACCAATGACTAGAAAAATACCCCAAACTGTAGTCAAAGTTTTGCCTTTGATCAACCAATTCTCAAGTCATGCAATTCAAAAATCTTTTCATAGAGTTTGGGGTTTAGACATTTATTTCAGATTCATTTCATAAGTTAGAACAAGCAATGATTCTGGATCATGAGGTCCCTCAACAAAGGTGGTATTAGATAAGGAGGTCCTCAAAGGTAGTAGTGGTAAGGCTGGTTTCCCATTTATTCCAGATAAACAAGTTGGACAAGGAGAAACTCTTCTGCCTTCCATCTGCCAGTAGATGCGATGTAAGAAATCCTGGAAGCAATGATGAACCTGTGGATCCAGATTCCTATAACATAAGTGATAAAAAAACATGTTTGAATGTTTGAATTGTTTCAATAATATACAGAGCCCAGTATACATAACAGCGAATGTTTGTGATCATTTTTAAGGTTATATGCTTTTATTAATTTATCAATAGTAAAAGAAATACTAGTAATTGTAAAAGAATTATACTGATAAGCATTTCAAGCTCTTCACAATAACTACTTTTGCTAAAAATTTAATGCAAGGAAAGTTGGCATCCTCAAAGGCCTTGTTAAACACTATTCTAAAATAATGAAAAATTATAAGGCTGGGGATGTAGCTCAGTGATAGAGTGCTAGCCTAGCATGTGCAAGGTTCTGAGTATAATCCCTGTACCACAGTAAATCAATTGAAAAATTAGACTTTTTCTTGGTACCAGAGAATGAATCCAAGGACACTTAATCACTGAGCCACATCCCCAGCCCTTTTTATATTTTATTTTGAGCAGCATGTTTCTAGGGCCTCACTAACTGCTGAGGCTGGTTTTATTCACGGTCCTCCTGCCTCAGCTTCCCAAGTCGCTGGGATTACAGGTGTGTGTCACTGCACCTGGCTCTGAGAAATTAGACTTTATGATAAATATGCACAAAGATGTATTCTATATGGCCTGAGCCTTGTATATACAATGTTTTAAGATGAATATTCATTTTCTATATATTCCCATTTTCTATATATTCCCAATATATAAGCTGTCCTGGGGAAAATACTTGAGTAGTTCTGAAGTGTAGAGTACCTGGTGAAATTTTTAAGTATGCATGGGAGCTTTAGTCAAACTGAATATAGGTAGAAATGTAAAGTTTACAGGTTTGACCTTATGGTAGTTATGATTACAGAGGTCCTCAAAAGCTTTGAGGATCATTTAGATGAGTGAAGATTTTCTTCATGAAAGGAAATATAGTTGTGATGATTAATTTTATGTGTCAACTTGACTGAGCTGTGAGGTTCCCAGGCATTTGTTTTAAGTGTGTGTGTGGGTGTGTATGTGTGTGTGTGTGTGTATCTCGAATTTCTTTGTTTTTGTCCCTCTTATTTCCTTATCAGGTGATTTAAGATGTACTTATACTTTGTATCATAGTATTTAAGTATTATTCATGTTAAATCATGGTATTCAAATTATGGAACATCAAGGAAAAGAGTAAATATGACTGAAAGACTTTACCTCCTTTTTTGTGAAAGAATTTCATGTTTTTTTGTTTATAAAGAGAATATTTATACAATTTTAGGTAGAATTATGACCTTGTTATTATCTTTATTTGGAAATTAAATATTAAAGATATGTATATAGGTACCAAATTAATAAGGGATGGACTTGGGATGCTTAATTTTATGTAAACTTGACTTGGCTATGGAATACCAGGATATGTGGTTATACATTATTCTGAGTATTTTGGGATGAAATCAACATTTAAATTAGTATACTGAGTAAAGCAGATTGTCCTCCCTAATGTGGGGTGGGCCTCGTCTAATCAATTGAAGGTCTAAATAGAACAACAACAACAACAAAAAGATTCTCCCCTAGTACGAGAAAGTGCTGCAGTCTTGACTGCCTTCAAACTGGGGCATCAGCTTTTCTCCAACCTCTGGTCTCAAACTGAAACATTGGCTCATCCTGGGTCTAGGCCATTCAGACCTTCAGATGGGAACTACACTATTGGCTTTCCTGATTCTCAGGCATATTAAAGCCAGTCTGGAACTAAAGCATCCAGGATTTCCTAGGCCTCTAGCTTCCTGAGTCACTTTGCAGATCTTAGCATTTGACCTTAACCTTATCTCATATGTGAGTGTGTGTGTGTGTGTGTGTGTGTGTGTGTGTGTATGTGTGTGTGTGTGTGTGTATGTATTCTCTCATCAGGTAACTTAAGATGCACTGACTATATCATAGTATTTAAGTATTATTTACTTTACAGCATGGTCTTTAAATTATGGAACAACACACACACACACACACACACACACACACACACACACATATCCTATTGGTTCTGTTTCTCTGAATAAACCTGACAGTTACAACAGCAGGCCCGACTTTTCAAATAATCACAATATCTTGCTCTTAAAAACACTTTACTTGTGTAATATATTCTGTCACAAAATATCTAGTGCAGTTTAATAAACTAATACTTGAGTCTTTTCCCTACATGGAAATGATTTGCCTTGGAAAATCAAATTTGTAGAGTTATTTAAAGTTAAAGGGGGGCTGGCGATATAGCTCAGTTGGTAGAGTGCTTGCCTCGAATGCACAAGGCCTTGGGTTCAATCCCCAGCACTACAAATAAATAAAGTTAAAGGTAAAATTGCCAGAAAGCCTGGTTCTCATCATATATTCCTTTACATCATGTCAGAATACCTGGGTTTGGTGTTACTGGAATTCTGTTCCAAGTTCTTCGATTTTTCTTTCTTTTTTGGCATCGCTTCTTGTTTTTATATTTAGGCTTTAAATTCTTCATTCTGCAATAATCATCACCATAAATGCACAGTTAACAATGTAGTTTCCAAGGGCTGGGGCTATAGCTCAGTGGCAGAGCGCTTGCTTAGCATGCGTGAGGCACTGGGTTCAATCGTCAGCACCATATAAAAATAAATAAAATAAAGACATTCTGTCCATCTACAACTACAAATTTTTTCAGTTGTAGTTGGACACAATATCTTTATTTTATTTATTTTTATGTGGTGCTGAGGATCAAACCTAGTGCCTTGCACGTGCTAGGTAAGCACTATACTGCTGAGCCACAGCCCCAGGCCCCCAACATTTTTTTAAATAGTGTAGTTTCCAGAAAACTTTAGACAAAATAATAGGTGAAATAAATGGAACATTTTTCATTTCATGAGTTCTCAGGACTATAGCCATGACACTTAGAGTGAACACTATTTAAGTTCAATTAAAGAGAGATATTGTTAACATCTTCCTTGCCCTTGGTTGTCAATGTTACCTTTTGATTCTAGAAGGCTACACACAAATCCCAAAGATGTTCCTTCTGTTTCTCCTTGATACATCTCCTTGTCTCAAATTGACTTTTGAGTATGTGGAACAACAAGTGTTTCCAGCTTTTCAGTGTTGGTGAGCCAGGGGAGATCTGGCCCTGACAAAGCCATCAGATCTCCTTGTCCTCTTCAACCCCATCCTCTCTACCCACAAACCCCTCAATAAAATGATTTGATGTCCCCCAAAGTGCTTTCACTATTGATTCAGTTAAATATATATCTGACCTTTAGAAATTATAAGTCTTTCAAATCCAAGTCTGAAGGAAGAGTGGGTAAAGCAAACTGGTTAATAAATATTTGGACTCAAATTTGAAATACTCTTGTTTTATTCATTAATACTGAAGTCCCTGAGAAATGTTTCATATTAGCTGATCCAAGTCTTCTGTACTCTCTTACTTAGTATAAATTTTAAACCCACCTCAGGGCATTCATGGTCAGTGAATGACCTTGTGTGCTAGTTCACTGAAAAGATGGTGTCCTCCAATGTAAGTTTGTCTGGCTTTACTAGTATACATGGGATCTGATACTGAGATCAGAACTTAGAACTACTGCCAAGTGTGGTGGTTCACACCTGTAATCCCAGTGACTTGGGAATCTGAGGCAGGAGGATCACAAGCTCAAAGCCAGCCTCAGCAACTTGACAGGACCCTCTCTCAAAATAAAAAATAAATAAAAAGGGTTGTGGATGTATCTGAGTGATTAAGTACCCCTGGGTTCAATCCTTGGTACCAAAAAATTTTTAAAAAGGTCTTCTAAAAAAGAAAGGAAAGGATATGTGATAAGATTAAATTATCTGAAAACCAAATATATCTAATACTAATAGCCTTACCTTTTGAAAATTGTACTCCTTTTTGTTTAATACTTCTCTCAACGTTTGCTAGTTGACACAAGACTCTCTTGAAAATTGAAAAAATATATATTAGGAAATTTATCATTTTTCAGGCTAGAATTTTTTTCAGTGCTGGGGATTGAATCCAGTGGTGCTACTCTAACACTAGCTATATCCCCAACCCTTTTATCTTTTTGTTTTAAAACAGGACCTTGCTAAGTCACTGAAGTTGACCTCAAAATTGTGATCTTCCTGCCTCAGCCCCCTGAGTTGCTGGGATTACAGGTATACACCCCTATATTTGAGAGGTTGAGACAGGAGGATTTCAAGTGTGAGATCAACTTCAGCAACTTAGCAAGGCCCTGTCTCAAAATAAAATATAAAAAGGTCTGGGGATGTGACTCAATAGTTCAGTGCCCCTGGGTACCAAATTTATATATATATATATATATATATATATATATATATATATATATATATATATACACACACACACATATACACACACACACATATACATACATACACACATACATACACACACACATATACATACATACACACATACACACACACACACACACACACACACACACACCTTTGTGGCTAGGGCAAAGTAGCTAAGGAGGAAAACAGTGAGTGATGATGGAAGTATAACCAGATCTTGTTGATTGTTGGCTGTGGTGTATTGTTATTTTAAATTCTAATTTAAAGAAAAACATTAGAGAGTTTTAGGCAGGGAACTGAAATGATTTGAACAATAGATGACACTGGACTCACATATGTGTAAAACTAAAAGAAACACCAAGCCACTTGAGTTTGGATATTGAAAACTAAGACTGGTTTCTTTAAAATTCTTGAATTTTTGTGTGAAGGTCAACATGTACTTTTATAAAATAAAATTTCCACACCATTCTTCAGCTTCTTGGTCATAATATTTTAAGAAACACTTATTTATTTGACTCTCCTATTAGCTGAAGAAACTGAAACTAAGTAAAATGATTGTCTCAATATCAGAGATGACAAGTTGATGAGGTCATAATGGCTTTATGATGCTGACCACCCTCTTATCACCTGGCCCCTTACCTCACCTTACACTAATGGTTTTAACAGAACAGAATCATAAGGACATGGCACAAAGTAAAGTACTAAAGGCCAGTAATGGCTGAACCTTAGGCCAGCTAACCCAAGTCATCAAGAGTGTGTGTCAACCTTGTGATCCATAAGAAAGTATAAACCAATATAAAGATTTGAAGGTAGTTCACTCATCAAACTAACTAAGCTTTCAAAAATCATCTAAAATAAGTATATGTTGCAATTAAAATCACAAAAGAATGGTATTATCATAAATAAGCTACTCACTTTTAAATATTACTTTAAGCCTGTTCTGTGTGTGCTATGGAGAAGAGAATATGTTACAGGAATTGGACAGCTCTAGGTTTCTCCCCTTAAAGACATGACAAATGAGTTCATGCTTGATACCTCACAATAGCTATTTCAGTTAGGTATAAGTAAAACTACTTACCTAGAAGAGAGAGTACATTTCACAAGTCTCAGATCAGCCTTCAGAGAGTACAATGTAGGATGATAGAGGACCTTTCACCAGTAATTCATAGGACACACAAGATCACCTCAATTCTTTCCTAGCTCTAAGGCTTCATCAGGCTACTGTGATAGCCTTTAAAGGTCTTAGGGTACTGAAATAACCCTGTCTTTCTTTGCTCTATGTTGAGCACTAAGAACAAAGCTAAAGGGGCTGGGGTTGTGGCTCAGTGGTAGAGCACTTGCCTAGTACTTGCGAGGCCCTGGGTTCGATCCTCAGCACCACATAAAAAAAGAAATAAAACAAAGATATTGTGTACAAGTAAAAGAAGTAAATATTAAAAATGTTTTCTTAGAAAAGAACAAAGCTAAGGTACTGATTTAAGCCTAATGGACACACTATTCCTACCAACCCTCCATGGAAGCAGTACAAAGTGGATTAAGACACATTAGAAAGTCTTGCTTCTAAAAATCAAGGAATTCATCTCTAGTTAAATAATGGCTTTGAGCTTAAGCTGGTTTGGGAGTGTTGGAACTTACCAACTTAAGTTGATCTTTCCTGTTGCACAGAGAAGATTCTCACAATCATCATCATAATAATAATTAACAGCTATTGAGTATACATGGACACAATGCCTATACCACCAAAGAAACTCCAGTGAGAGACCTACCTTTAAAGAGGAGCCTATTGTATAGAAGTGGTACAACAATCAAAAATACAACTGAGAATTGTATCACATACCTATAGGATGCTGTGAAATCAGCATCCAACTTTCCTATGCGCTTGAAGTGAGTCCAAACTTCTGCCAGGTAGCACTAGCTGTAAATCACACTGTGGTGTGCTTACAGTGTACTGTGACCTGAAAAATAAAACAAGTGTTATTGAATACCTGAGCCACAGATATAAACAAATTTTCCAAAGTATAAATTCAGCATTTTTCAAAAAACCCAGTATTTTTTTTAACTATTTAACCACCACCACCACTCAGAACACTACTTGCCACTACAGACCCTCAGGAGAAATAACCTCAGTCCCACGGTGATCTGGGTTTTATAGCAAGGAGTTCATTGTGATGTAATCCATTGTGACCACTTAGTGACTTCATGCTGTATTCTCCAGGCCTTCAGGTTTATGGTCAAAGACACTGATCAGCCTTTTCTGCTCACTTAAGTCATTGTCCCTAAAGTCAATTAAATAAATAGCCTGTTGACCCTACATCTACAAATACAGATATGCCCTCCCACTCATAGCTTATTGATCCCAATAATAGTTACCATCCTGGCACCAGGTATCAAACAAGTTTGGGTTTTGTACAGTACTGTTACTACAGCAGCTGTAAATGATGGGCTGAAGGGGCATCTCAGTGGTAGAACACTTCCCTAACATTCAGGAGGCCCTAGGTTTCACCCCTAGCACCACACTCACACACACTCACACACACACACACACACACACACACACACACCACAGTAGCAAGAGCTTACAACACTGGAGTAAGCTACATAAGTGAGAGGCTAATGGAAGGATCTGCTTATACATGCATTCCAAAAAGATTCATTTTATAGAAACATACACACTTACTACATGTGGCTATAGCCTCAATTTGTTCAGAGTATCCAGGGCCTTAAGCCATGCCCTCATAGTGTGAACCTTCGTGGAAATTTTGACCTTATCCTGGCCAACCTCTACTGCCAAACAATAACAACAAACAGCATCTCTTCAGGAGAACATTGCTATTTATCAATAATAAATTTAAAGGAGAAAATCAGTAGGCAGTACAGGCAGTGCCTGTCATTGCAACTTTCTTCCTCAGATCTCCAACTTTTTCGCCTACCTCAGGTCTTTCCTCTAGTGTAGACTTCTCAGTCAGGCCTTCAATGTACAATTTACTTGAAGGTACAAATTTCACACTCTCACCTCAGGGTCCCCTTTCCCTGCTTAGTCTGCTATATAGCTCATGTATATCCATCATGATGTCAATATCTTATTGGTTGTATTGGTATCTTATTGACTATTTTCTTAGTCTCCCTTACTGGAACATGAAGCCCATTTGAGTAGTGACTCTTTTATTTCTTTTATGGCTCTACTTTCAGCATGAAGAAGATATCTCACACACAGTAGGTGCTTAGTAAATGTTTGTTGAAGGAATTAATGAAAGTCACATTTGGCCAAAAACCTAAATGTTCATATCATTTCCAGATATGACCTTATTAACACTATAGTGTGCTTCTTTTTCTTTCTTTTTTTTTTTTTTTTTTTTTTTTTGGCAATTCTAGGGATTGAACCCAGGGCCTTGTGCATACGAGGCAAGCACTCTACCAATGGAGCTATATCCCCAGCCCTACAGTGTGCTTCTTTCAGAATTTCCTTCCACATATTTACACTCTGGTTTGAGTTATCATTAAAAATTAATAGCATACTCCTCAAAAAGTGTTGAATAATTTTACAATTCTTGAAAAGAATTATCTGACTCTAGTCCTACATGAAGACATACCCAATCAACACCCCCAGCCCTACTTTTTTATTTTTGAGAGAGAGTCTTGCTATATTGCTCAGGCTAGCCTTGAACTTTTGATCCTCCTTCCTCAGCCTCATAAGTAGCTGAAATTACAGGTGACTTCCATCATGACCCGCTAATAATTGACTCTTTCAGTTTTGTTATCTTCATTCATATTTCTCAGTAATGTATTCAAATTATTACTCTCAACTGTTCTTGTTCATTCTTTATCATAGATACTTTAAAACAAGGCCAATAAAACAACATATGGAAAATTCCACGTACCCACCAAGCTTCAACAGTAATGAATATTCAACCAATTATGTTTCATTTGCTATTTTTCACTGGTGTGTTTCAAAGTATATTCCAAGTTTCATATGCCTTCATGTATGAAATCTAAAAGACTATGCAATCCATAGTGTCTATTATAACTGTCAGATCAAGCGAGGCAGGCAGCGACCAAAGGAGGCAGATTTAAAAGGGCCGCTGAACGAGGCTTTATTGAGATATCACTCCTGGGCGGAACTTGATCAGACCCACAGAGGGGACAGGAGAAGGGTCTTAGGAGAAACCGCATGGAAGCTCGACTGGACTGGACTTTTATGGGGCTTACAGCAGGAAGGGAAGGGCTTGGGACAGGAAAAGGTGTTTTTAGGGTCCCTTGTCCTGTTGGAGTTGGTCAGGGAAGTTGGCTGAACTCCAGGATTGGCCAGGGGGTCCTGATGATTGACAGGCGTTAGTCAGGCGTTTCCGTTGGCACCTGATTGATGTTCCTTTCCTGCAAGGGCTGCTTTGTTCTAAGTCGCCACCAAGTCCCCACTAAGTCGTCACCAAATCGCCGCCAAGTCACCACCAACCCAACAATAACGTACATATGGATTTTAGAAAAAAAAAATACTCTCACTGAATCAGACAAAAATTACAATTATTGTCCAATTGTACATGAAACACAAACATCCGATTTCCCTGTTTGAAATAAATATACCTCTTAAATTTGATTTGACCTTATTAGAACCCAAAGAAGTATTATAAATAGTATTGATTCAAATATCTCCCATTCCTCTTTTAATACATAACAGCCCCCTTATTTGCCATGCCTATGATGAGAGACTGGTTTATTATTTGTCCTGTAAATATTCACTTTCTTACATTTCACTACAGAATATTTTGCATCCTTGTGCAAAATATGTTCCTTCATGAACAGAAGATCTTGCAGTTCAATCTATGGATTTGGTTTAATCAAGGTGCAATTTTGGGCAAGAATAATCATAGTAGATGCTTTGTACTCCAGTTCCATATGTTGCATTCAAAACATATACTTTGTATACTTTTGCTGTAAATAGTAATCCATAAGCCACAGAATTCTCACATTGATTTACCCACATTGTGAAATTTCCCATCAATCTTTTCCCTAAATTTTAACAAATCTATGTGTTAATTATCTTATCTTCATTATTGATATATAATTCACATACCATATCATTTGTCCTTGAAAAATGTAGACATATCATTGTTTTTTAACATATTCACAAAATTGTACATCTATTACTACAACCAATTTTAGATCATTTTTTATCACCTCCAAAAGAAAGACTGTATCTATTATCAGTCATTCCTCATTTCTTTCTCTCCTGGCTTCTGGCAACTACTAAACCACTTTTTAGGTTTGCCTATACACAAAACAAATATTGTTTGTTTCATTTAATATTGGATATTCACATGAATATTTCATGGATATTTCATGTGAATACCATCATGCTATATGCTGTGTCTACTGTCTCTAACATATTATACTATTTCATGGTTAATCCATGTTGTGTCATAAATCTATCCCTGTTATGGCTAAATAATAATTCATGGTGATTTGTGTGTGGTACTGGGAATCAAATTCAGGACCACTCTCACACCAGGCAAGTGCTGTACTATTGAGCTATATCCTCAGCCCAAAATAATAATTCATGGTATTAACATACCACATTTTGTTTAAACACTCATCTGTTGATGGGAATTTGTGTTGTTTCTGTTTTTTGGCCTTATGAATAATGCTGCCATAAATATTCAAGTTTTTGTTTGAATATCCACTTTCAATTTTCTTGGATGTATAACTAGGATTGAGATCATGTGGTAACTCATTAACTTTTAATGGAAGCACCAAACTGCTTTCCCCAGTGCCTACATCATTTTTATTTCCCACAGCAGTGTATGAGAATTCCAAAATTTCACCACTATCTTACCACACTTGTTTTCTATTCTAGCTTATTCTAGCTATCCTAGCAGCTGTGAAGTGGTTCATAGTTTTGATTTGTATTTCTTTAATGACTAGTGATGATGCGTACTTTTTCTTGCATGGAGAAAGCAAAAAGATTGGCATCCTGGGAGCACCACACAGTGAATTCACCATGATTCACCTCGGCAAAGTCATTTAACCTCTGTGAATCTGTTTTCTAGCACAATGAGCAGTTAACTGAATCTGTGTCAGTTCAGGGAATGGAGACAGAAAAATAGCTTTGACTTGGTTCTTTTTGTAGGGGAATAGCCTACAAAAAGCAGGACGGCGGGGGCAGGGGGGAGACAGGGAGAAATTCCAGAAAAGAGGCCCTGAGTTTCACAGCCCAGGTCTTTGCAGTATAATTCCTTGTGGGAGGAATTGGAAGCTCTTTCCCTTCCTACCTCCTACAAGGTGAAGTCTTCAACCTCTTCCTCAACCTACCCCTCACCAGCAGAAAGCAGCTGGGATTCGTGAGATTTCTGGTATTTACCTGAAATGTAAAAAGTTACCTGGCAGGAGTAATAATCTCAAGGCCTTCACTTTCCTCCTTCTTTTGCTCTGATAATTTCCTCCAACCTTTGCCCAAACAGCAAGGGAATAGGTAAGAAAAAAGGGCTACAAATTAGAGCTGAGCCTAAGGCTGGAAGTAGCAGCTAGCAGGTAGTCTTGGGGTATGGGTTTCAGATGGTCATCAGCTGGGGAATTGGGTGGGTGAGGCTTGGAGGCAGGATGTAAGGAGGAGTTACTGGCAGTCAATGCCCAGTTGTGCTGCCTTCCAGGTTGATGCAGAGGCCATGGGTTTCTTAAAAATGGTTACACAGGACATGAGCAGGCATGACTTCCATTTTCTCTTGTAAGGTATCTGCATTTGTGGAAATTATTTTTCTTAAAAAAAAAAAGAAATATAAAGTGGGGAACCTGGCGGAGTGGCGCTGTCCTGTAATCCTAGCTACTCAAGAGACTGAGGCAGGAGGACCACAAGTTCCAGATCAGCATGGGCAACTTAGAGACCATCTTGTCTTGAAATTTACAAAGGAAGGGAGGGAGGGAGAAAGGAAGGGAAGAAATTGGCTGGGGATTTATCTCAGTGTTAAAGTGCTTGCCTACCCTGCACTAAGGCCTGGATTCAATTCCCAGTACAGCCTAAAAATAAAATTTAAAAAAAAATAGTGAAAATCAAGGACTACTTTTTTCATAGAAATAAAAAAGATCAACAAAAATATCTTGGAGGTCAATTGTTTAGTAACCAAATAGCCCTAGGCTAATAGGGCCTAGAGAGCTTTCTACATTATGGTTTAAAAAATGGAATCTTTGATTCCTCGGAAAGCTGGGAATGGAACCACCATTCGACCCAGCTGTTCCCCTTCTTGGACTATTCCCAAAAGACCTAAAAAGAGCATACTACAGGGATACAGCATCATCAATGTTCATAGCAGCACAATTCACAATAGCTAGAATGTGGAACCAACCTAGATGCCCTTCAATAGATGAATAGATTAAAAAAATGTGGCATTTATACACAATGGAATATTACTCAGCAATAAAAAACAACAAAATCATGGCATTTGCAGGGAAATGGATGGCATTAGAGCAGATTATACTAAGTGAAGTCAGCCAATCCCTAAAAAACAAATGCGAATGTCTTCTTTGATATAAGGGGGGCCACTCAAAACAGAACAGGGAGGAAGAGCATGAGAAGAAGATTACCATCAAACAGGGATGAGAGGTGGGAGGGAATGGGAGAGAGAGGGGGAATTGCACGGAAGAAGGAAGGAGACCCGCATTGTTATACAAAAATACATATATAAGAGGATGTGAGGCCAAGGGGAGGAAAAAAAATAAGAGAGAGTGAGAGAAATTAGTTATGGTAGATGGGGTAGAGGGATGGGAGGGGAGGGGAGGGGAGGGGAGGGGGGTAGGAAGGGGATAGGAAGGGCAGCAGAATACAACAGACACTTGTTTGGCAGTATATATAAACGTGGCTGTATAATCAACATGATCCTGCAATCTGTACACGGGGGAATATTAAGAATTCATACCCCATTTGAAACAAATGTATGGCATATGATATGTCAAGATCAATGTAATGTTTTGAGCAACCAATAAATTTCTGATGTTTAAAAATAAATAAATAAATAAATGGAATCTTTGAGATCCGGTGCCCGAGGAGACACGCAGCTGACATTGTCTTTGCAAGAAGGCTCTGCAGTCTCAGAGCCTTCTATCGCCTGTTTGAAATGGCAACCCTCAAGGAAAAACTCATTGCACCAGTTGCAGAAGAAGAGGTGACAGTCCCAAACAATAAGATCACTGTACTGGGTGTTGGTCAAGTTGGTATGGCGTGTGCTATCAGCATTCTGGGAAAGTCTCTGGCTGATGAACTTCCCCTGGTGGATGTTTTGGAAGATAAGCTCAAATGAGAAATGATGGATCTGCAGTATGGAAGCTTGTTTCTTCAAACACCTAAAATTGTGGCAGATAAAGATTACTCTGTGACTGCCAATTCTAAGATCGTGGTAGTAACTGCAGGAGTCCATCAGCAGGAGGGGGAGAGTCGTCTCAATCTTGTGCAGAGAAATGTCAATGTCTTCAAATTCATTATTCCTCAAATTGTCAAGTACAGTCCCGATTGCATCATAATTGTGGTTTCCAACCCAGTGGACATTCTTACATATGTTACCTGGAAACTAAGTGGATTACCCAAGCACCATGTTATTGGAAGTGGGTGTAATCTGGATTCTGCTAGATGTTGCTATCTTATGGCTGAGAAACTTGGCATTCATCCCAGCAGCTGCCACAGATGGATTCTGGGAGAACATGGCAACTCAAGTGTGGCTGTGTGAAGCGGAGTGAATGTGGCTGGTGTTTCTCTCCAGGAACTAAATCCAGAAATGGGAACAGACAATGATAGTGAAAACTGGAA
The DNA here is from genome assembly GCF_964194105.1 of Spermophilus citellus. Classification (NCBI taxonomy): domain Eukaryota; kingdom Metazoa; phylum Chordata; class Mammalia; order Rodentia; family Sciuridae; genus Spermophilus; species Spermophilus citellus. The sequence goes on along the minus strand of NC_138190.1, from coordinate 113,505,617 downwards.
GGAAGTGCATAAGATGGTGGTTGAAAGTGCCTATGAAGTCATCAAGAAAAAAGGATACACCAACTGGGCTATTGGGCTGACCTTATTGAATCCATGTTTAAAATCTATCCAGAACTCACCCAGTATCAACCATGGTAAAGGGTATGTATGGCATTGAGAATGAAGTCTTCCTGAGCCTTCCATGTGTCCTCAATGCTGGGGGATTAACCAGTGTTATCAACCAGAAGCTGAAGGATGATGAGGTTGCTTACCTCAAGAAAAGTGCAGATACCCTGTGGGACATCCAGAAGGACCTAAAAGACCTGTGACTACCGAGCTCCAGGCTATAGAAATTGAAAACCTGAGCCTTTAGTCTGCATCCATGTACATGGGTCAGTTTACTGCTTCTTTAATATGCGATATGGGCTACAGGATAAAGCCCAGGCTCGTTTTAGTACTTGCAATAAGAGCTCTTGGACAAATAAAATTAACTGTTCTAGTGTGGAAAAAAATGGAATCTTTATTTGCATTTCTCTCCCTCCCTCCACCACACGTACTCTTCTTAGAGATCAAAGTGCTGGGAGGATACAGGCCTCAATTCAACAATCCTCTTCTCAGTGTGGGGATCATAGTAGGCTATCTTCCATTTTTTTATATAAACTTATACGTGGAAGAGGAGTTATTATTTTTTCAAAATAAAGGAAGATAGACAAATTGGTCAGGTGGTTTCACATCACCTGCAGCAGCCCTGGAAGGCCTCAAAAAAGGTGCAGGTCCCATAAAGAGCAGGGAGTGATAATGCTGGGAGTGCCTAGTTTTGGGAACTAGCTTCACAGTCAAGGAGGGACCAATTAGAGCTTTAATGACCTTAGGAAAATGAATCATGAACTTAGAATTTGAAAGGGTACTTTTTGTGGTACTAGGGATCGAACCCTAACACTGAACTACATAGCCAGCAAGCCTCTAACCCCCCTTGATTGAGACAGGATCTCACTAATTGATGAGGCTCTTCTCAAACTTCAGATCCTTCTGCCTCAGCCTACCAAATTGCTGGGATTACAGATTTGCACCAATCCCAGTGAAAAGGTATTTATTTGAACATTTTTTCCTTCAAATATTTTTTAAAATATTTTTGTTAGTGTTGTAGTATACATAATAGAGGGGTTCATCTTGACATATTCCTAAATGCATAATATAATTTCCTCCACTTCAATCAATAAGGACATAGTACAAAATGAAATCTGAAATGAAGCAGATACAGGATCCCTCACCATGCTAAGGATGGAACCTAGGGTATTGTGCATGCTAGACAAAAGCTCTCCACCACTCAGCTTCATCCCCAGCCCAGGATCAAAATTTTTTTTTCCTATTGCAAGACCTATGCTAATTCTATCTTCATTACTACTATTTGAATACCCTAGATATCTATCTATTTATTTATTTATTTATTTGGGGGGCTATGTGAAGTGAAAATGTGAAAGCTCCAAATATTTTTGTGGATGTTGAATAGTAAATCTTCAGTTTTGTTGTTCCTTTGGTCATTTTTTTAAATGTTTTTAGTTGCACATGGACACAATACCTTTATTTTGTTTATTTAGGTAGTTTTTGGTGGTTGGTTTTAACATGAGGCTGGGGATCCAACCCAGTACCTTACGCTTGTGCGTTTTACCACGGAGACACAACCCCAGCCGTTAGTCATCCTTTGCCCTCTTCCCAACAAGGACCTTACTCAAAGGAGACAAATAGGTTCTCCTGAGCAAATAGCAACTAAGACATAGTTCCCACCTGACTTTCCCAGGCGCCCCTCTCCTCTCCCTTCGGGAATCTGCATCAGGAAGTATCTTACCCACTCCGCCCCTAGGCGGGGCCAACATCTGAAACCCGAATTCCCAGCGCCTCTCCTTCCAGCTAGCCTACAGCCCCCTGGCCCTCCGGGGAAACGGAAGCGTCCTTGGGGTCATCGTTTACCACAAAGGACACAGTGGGGTCCAACTGCACCCAGCGCTGAGATCCGAGCTGTCAGGCCTTTCCCACTGACGCGAGGCCTCCCCCAAGTAAGTCTCTTGTGCCTTTTTTTTATAACTGCAGGTCCACAGTAAGGTCGTCTCCCGTGCATCAGAAGACTTGGTGGCCTAGGCAGGGCCACGTGGACCCTCCCAGGTCTTGTGTTTGGGTGCCCCTAGTTTTACCGCTGCCTAGTTTTCCTGACAAGTGTAGAGAGAGGTGCCAAGGAGAATTCCTCTGGCCTTCCCCGTCTGTGGGCCGGTAGCTGGTGGGCAAAGAGCGAGAGGGAAGAGATGCTGCCCCGCTGATCTCTGATCTCAGATCGCAGATCTTTTCGCCCCACCGGGGTTCTCCCCACCCACAGTGAGCTAGGTAGGTTTGAGTTGAGCGGTTAAACCGCGGTCTGAAGAACCTAGGTGTGAGCTCCCAGGAACATTTCCTTTAATGAATGACCTATAAAGAAACGGCTCCATTTGGAAGAATGCATTGAACGACAAGAGCTTTCACATTTTCACTTCACATCTCCCGCCAAATAAATAAATAAAAATCGGTTAGATATCTAGGCTATTAAAACATTTGTAGTAGTGAACATAGAATTAGCATAGGTTTTGCAGTAGGAAAAAAATTGATCCCGTGCTGGGGATGGAGCTGAGTGGTGGAGAGCTCTTGTCTAGCATGCACAATACGCTAGGTTCCATGCTCAGCATGGCGAGGCAGGGCGGGGCGGAGGCAGATCCTGTATCTGCTTTATTTCAGATTTCATTTTGTACTATGTCCTCATCGATTGAAGTGGAGGAAATTATATTATGCATTTAGGAATATGTCAAGATGAACCCCACTGTTATTTATAACTATAACACTAACAAAAATATTTTTTAAAAATTTGTGTGCGGGGCTGCAGATGTGGCTCAGGCGGTAGCGCGCTCGCCTGGCATGCATGCAGCCCGGGTTTGATCCTCACCACCACATACAAACAAAGATGTTGTGTCCGCGGAGAACTAAAAAAATAAATATTAAAAATTCTCTCTCTCTCTCTCTTTCTCTCTCTCTCTCTCTCTCTCTCTCTCTCTCTCTCTCTCTCTCTCTAAAAAAAAATTTGGAGCAGAAGGGGGGAATCCCTGGTTAAAAAAAAAAAAAAATCCAGAGTGATACAGGTTAGTCCCTAATCAGCTGCAACTTGTAGGACTGTGGCTCCTGACCACAGTCTTCCAGGCCACAGAGAGCAGTTTGCCCTCTTGCTTGGACATGTTGTTTCCTAGCTCAGTCAAGTAATCTCACGCTGGAACTTTTTGGCCATCTTGGTCTTCTGGATCAGCTCAGACTTCCCCATAGCACAGGGACCTAGGAGGAAGCCAGTGAGGGTGAGCAATCACCCCATTGGGATTCCTCCTCCTTGGGGACAAAAAGAATGCAGGGGACCCTACCTGACCACACCCACTCCCTCCGCTGTTGTGGGGCAGCTCTGAGGCCAAGGACCTGGCAGGAGGAGGCAGAGGCCCGGGCTTGGGACCTGATTTTTTTTTTTGGGGGGGGGGTAAGACGGGGTATCAGGAATTGAACTCAGAGGCACTAGACCTCTAAATTTCATCTCCAGATGTATTTTGTGGTTTGTTTGTTTGTTTGTTTGGAGAGACAGGGTCTCAGTGCTTAGTGCCTCAACTTTGCAGAGACAAGCTTTGAACTCGTGGTCCTCCTGCCTCAGCCTCCAGAGCTGCTGGGATTACAGGTGTGAGGCACTGAGCATGGTTTTATTTTCTTTAATTATTTGGGCTGGGGATTTGGATCAGAGGTTAAGTGCCCCTGAGTTCAATCCCTGGTACCAAAAAAAAGAAAGAAAGAAATTATTGGATTATAAGAGTGTTAACCCAATCAGAGATTAACTGAGTGGTAACTGAAATAGAAATGTGTAGCTGGAGGAGGTGGGAATTAGGCATGCCTTTTTTGTATGTATTTGTATCTGGAGAGTGGAGTTTCTCTCTCTGCTTCTTGATCACCATGATGTGAGCTGCTTTCCTCTGCCACACACTCTGCCATGATGTTCTGGAGCCACCCTTCTATGGACTCAGACCTCTGAAACTGTGAGCCCTCGAATGAACTTTTCCTCCTCTATAGTTGTTCTGATCAGATCCTTTAGTCACAGCAGCAGAAAAGCTGTTTAGAATACCTGGGATGGACCCCACTTGATCATGGTGCACTATCTTCTAAATTTGTTTTTGTATGCAAATTGCCAGAATTGAGTATTTCTGCATCTATGTTCATCAGGGATATTGATCTGAAGTTTTCTTTCCTTGTTATCTTTGTTTAGTTTTGGTATCAGGGTGATACTAGCTTCATAGAATGAGTTTCGAAGGGTTCCCTCCTTTTCTATTTTATGGAATAATTTGAAGAATATTGGTGTTAATTCTTCTTTGAAGGTCTTCTAGAACTTGGCTCAGAATCCGTCTGGTCCTGGGCTTTTCTTAATTGGTAGGCTTTTGATGGCATCTTCTATTTCATTGCTTGAAATTGTTTAAATTGTGTATGGACTCCAGCCCTATTTTGGGTTTTTTTTTTTGGGGGGGGTAGGGCCCGGGGGTACCAGGGATTGAATTCAGGGGCACTTAGCCACTGAGCCACATCCTCAGCCCAATTTGTATCTTTATTTAGAGATGGGGTCTCGCTGAGTTGCTTAGCACCTCCCTGTTGCTGAAGTTGGCTTTGAACTCCTGATCTTCCTGTCTCAGCCTCCCAAGCCTCTGGGATTACAGGCATATGCCACCACATCCTATTCCTTGATTCAGTGTGGGTAAATCATATGTCTCTAGATATTTGTCAATGTCTTTGGAGATTTTCTGTTTTATTGGGGTATAAATTTATAAAATAGCTTCTGATTATCTTCTGTAATTCAGTAGTATCCTTTGTAACATTTCCTTATTCATCACATATTTTAGTAATTTGATTTTTTTCTCCTTCTTTGTTAGTGTAGCTAAGGGTTTATCAATTTTATTTATTTATTCGAATAACCATCTTTTATTTTGTCAATTTTTTGAATTGTTTCTTTTGTTTCAATTTCATTGATTCCAACTTGATTTTAATTATTTCCAGTCTTCTACTGCTTTTGCTGTTGATTTGTTCTTCTCTTTCTAAGGTATTGAGATGTAATGTTTGGTCATTTATTTATTGACCTTTTTACTCTTTTAATGAATGAGCTCAATGCAATGAACTTTGCTCTTAGCACTGGTTTCATAATGTCCCAGAGATTTTGATATGTTGTATTGGTGTTCTCGAAGTATTTTTTTTAATTCCTCCCTTATTGCTTCTGCTATCCATTTGTCATTCAAAGGCATGTTATTTAGTCCCCAGGTGTTGGGGTAGCTTCTATTTTTTATTTTATCGTTGGTTTCTAGTTTCATTCCATTATAATCTGATAGAATGCAGAGTAGTAGTATTTCTTTTCTTTTCTTTTGTATTTGCTACGAGTTGCTTTGTGGAATAAGATATAGTCTGTTTTAGAGTAGGATCCATGTGCTGCTGAAAACAAAGTGTATTCGATCATTGAAGGATGGAATATTCTATGTATGTCTCTTAAGTCTAAATTGTTGATTGTATTATATAGTTCTGTAGTTTCTTTGTTTAGTTTTTGTTTGGAAGATGTACTCAGTGGTGATAGAAGTGTGTTAAAGTCACCCAGTATTGTTGTCTTGTGGTCATTTTGATTCTTGAAATCCAGAAGGGTTTATTTCATATATGTAAATGCTCCATTGTTTGGGGCATAGACATTTATTATTATTATGTCTTGTTGATGTATGATTCCCTTGAGCAGTGTGAAATGTCCTTCTTTATTCTTTCTAACTTTAAAGTCCACTTTACCTGATATACAGATAGAAACCCCTGCTTGTTTATACACTCCATGTGAGTGATATGTTTTTTCCCAAAACTTTCACCTTTCCACTTTAATATGAGGATAGAAAACCCTGCTTGTTTGGCGTGTCTCGGCCGGGCGCGTGTCTCGGCCGGGCGCGTGTCGCGCGCGTGTCTCGGCCGGGCGCGTGTCGCGCGCGTGTCTCGGCCGGGCGCGTCTCGCGCGCGTGTCTCGGCCGGGCGCGTCTCTCGCGTCTCTCGGCCGGGCGCGTCTCTCGGCCGGGCGCGTCTCTCGGGTCTCTCGGCCGGGCGCGTCTCTCGGCCGGGCGCGTCTCTCGGGTCTCTCGGCCGGGCGCGTCTCTCGGGTCTCTCGGCCGGGCGCGTGTCGCGCGTCTCTCGGCCGGGCGCGTGTCGCGCGTCTCTCGGCCGGGCGCGTGTCGCGCGTCTCTCGGCCGGGCGCGTGTCGCGCGTCTCTCGGCCGGGCGCGTGTCGCGCGTCTCTCGGCCGGGCGCGTGTCGCGCGTCTCTCGGCCGGGCGCGTGTCGCGCGTCTCTCGGCCGGGCGCGTGTCGCGCGTCTCTCGGCCGGGCGCGTCTCTCGGCCGGGCGCGTCTCTCGGCCGGGCGCGTCTCTCGGCCGGGCGCGTCTCTCGGCCGGGCGCGTCTCTCGGCCGGGCGCGTCTCTCGGCCGGGCGCGTCTCTCGGCCGGGCGCGTCTCTCGGCCGGGCGCGTCTCTCGGCCGGGCGCGTCTCTCGGCCGGGCGCGTCTCTCGGCCGGGCGCGTCTCTCGGCCGGGCGCGTCTCTCGGCCGGGCGCGTCTCTCGGCCGGGCGCGTCTCTCGGCCGGGCGCGTCTCTCGGCCGGGCGCGTCTCTCGGCCGGGCGCGTCTCTCGGCCGGGCGCGTCTCTCGGCCGGGCGCGTCTCTCGGCCGGGCGCGTCTCTCGGCCGGGCGCGTCTCTCGGCCGGGCGCGTCTCTCGGCCGGGCGCGTCTCTCGGCCGGGCGCGTCTCTCGGCCGGGCGCGTCTCTCGGCCGGGCGCGTCTCTCGGCCGGGCGCGTCTCTCGGCCGGGCGCGTCTCTCGGCCGGGCGCGTCTCTCGGCCGGGCGCGTCTCTCGGCCGGGCGCGTCTCTCGGCCGGGCGCGTCTCTCGGCCGGGCGCGTCTCTCGGCCGGGCGCGTCTCTCGGCCGGGCGCGTCTCTCGGCCGGGCGCGTCTCTCGGCCGGGCGCGTCTCTCGGCCGGGCGCGTCTCTCGGCCGGGCGCGTCTCTCGGCCGGGCGCGTCTCTCGGCCGGGCGCGTCTCTCGGCCGGGCGCGTCTCTCGGCCGGGCGCGTCTCTCGGCCGGGCGCGTCTCTCGGCCGGGCGCGTCTCTCGGCCGGGCGCGTCTCTCGGCCGGGCGCGTCTCTCGGCCGGGCGCGTCTCTCGGCCGGGCGCGTCTCTCGGCCGGGGTCCCTGTGTGCCTGTGCGCGTGTGCGCGTGTGTGAGTGCCTGCCCTTCCCCAGGGTGGTACCCGGGTGCCCTCCTAAGGGACATCCATTTGGCCAATGGGAGGTGGGGTAGGGAGAGACCAAGCCCTCGGTGTGGAAATGGGCCCCAGGGCAACAAAGTTCCAGCACACACTGGCTCCTGTGGGTGTCCGTGTCCATGCCCGTCCTCGAGCCCGAGGTGGAAGCGGCCACGGAGTGCTCCCTGCCACTGTCCCAGGCACAATGGTAAAGCCGGAGGGCAGGCGGAGAGGCCTTGACCGCAACCTGGGCTTCCGGAAGCCCAGCAGCCCAGCCTTTCCCCGAGGACTCCCCAAGCAGCCGGTGCCAGGCCAGGAGGGGAAGCCACGGAGGCGCCCCCCGCCGGTCAGGCGCACTGGCTGGGGCATCTGGGGGTGGGTGGGGGGAATCCTCTGGCCTCCCTGCCTGCAGGCCGCAGGAGGGGAGAAGAGGACACCTGGCTCGCCCTGAGCGGCCGAAACGGCAGAGCCGCCTCCATGTTGGACGCCTGTTCAGTGTGATCAGCGCCCCTGCATGAGCTCTTGTCTTCTAGTATGTGGAGCTTCTGGCAGGTTTCTGTCTTCAGTGTTCTAGATTCTACCCCTCTAAATGATTTTTACTGGTTTGTTTCTTCTGTTATGTGAATTTCTCATTTCTTGGCTTCTTTTCCCTGTGTCCCTGTGTCCTGGGATCCTCAGGAAAATAAGGAAGAATGGTTTACCTTATATTCAATATTGCTCTCAAGTTTCCAAGCCCATGAATGCCCCTGTATCTGATAATCAAGAAGACATCCAAGTATGCTGCATAAAGCTCACTACTATTGGGTTCAGAAGCTCCCACTGATTCCATAGCCTTTAGTAGCTATTTCTGTGTTCACACCCAGAATGACATTCTTCCTTCTGATATCCTTCAGATGTCCCACCTATTATGACTGCCTGCCAAAGCCAGGAATAAGGTGCATACTTCCCGGCACATAGCCCTCCCTTGCCAACACTGATTCTCCCTACACCCTACTTTTGGAGAGCTTCTGGGTTAACTGCTGCCTTTTCCCATCTCCTTCCTGCTTGGGGCTATGTGCCCTGTTTAGTGTTTGTCTAGGTCTCAGGTAGAAAGTCTCATGGTCTAGGACCCTCTACTGCTTTCTTATTGTTTTGTTGTTTTTGTTTGTGTGTGCGTGTGTGTGTGTGTGTGTGTGTGTGTGTGTGTGTGTTTCTGTCTGTCTCCCAGATGTATGCACAAAACTGTTCTTTGTCCCCCTTCATTTCGCATTTCTGAAGGTTCTGAAGTGCTGCCAAATTGTCTTAAATGGGAAGAGCCTTTTGGATCTAAGCAGGCTTCTTTGCCAAATCCCAGACAGTAGCGTCTAGATCCATGAGTTCTCATAAGTCCCCAGCCTAAGGCCATGAGTTGGTGTTTTCAATTTGCTCCTTTGGCCTGAGTTAAGGCTGGGGTGTAGCTGGACTACAGCACTTTGGTCCTGCCATGTGTGAGTGCCAGAATAGAAACCTACCTTTCCTCATATCAGAGGCCTTCCACACCTAATACACAGAGAGGCTAGAAGCCTAGTGTCTTCATGTTATGGTTTAGATATTAGGTGTCCCGCAAAAGCTCCTGCATAAGACAATATAAGAAGGCTTAGAGATGAAATGCTTGGGTTATGAGAGTCTTAACCCAATCAATGAATTAAACCCCTGATAGGGCTTAACTGAGTGGTAACTATAAGTGAGGTAGGGTGTGTCTGGAAGGTATATATCTTTTGTATCTGGTGAGTGGAGTGTATATCTATATATCTATATATATATATATATATATATATATATAGATAGATAGATAGATATCCATTCATCTATCTCTATCTCTCTCTTCTCTCTCTCTCTTCTCTTCTCTCTCTTCTCTTCTCCTCTCTCTCTCTCCCTCTCTCTCTCTCATCATGTGAGCTACTTCCCTCCACCACACTATTCCGCCATGATGTTCTGCCTCACCTTGAGCCCCAAGGATGGAACTAGCTAATACTAATACCTCTGAAACCATGAGCCCCCCAAAAAGTTTTTCCTCTAAAATTGTTCTTATCAGGTCTTTTAGTCACAACAGCAAAAAAACTGACTAAAACACTACCCAATAAGAAAAACTATATCCAATGTTGAGAGATTGGGAAATAGGGCATTATTGGACTATTTCAAATCACAAGCATACATCCAGAATAGACCTGATTCTCCAACTCCAGAGAATGATGTTTCTCTGGACTTACCAATACTAAATGGGTATCTCTAGTACCCTTTATGCTATGTGAGAAGATGTGAAGAGGATCATCCCTTGAGGCCTATAACCCAGACTTTCTTTGATGTAAGAGTAAAGCTGACAGAAGTTGAACCATAATGTACCTGCCTTACTTTTCCTTGCCTTGATCTAGTATCCAGCAATTAAGACATCTTTCTTTCTTCTCTGTAAGAATCTGCCCCTAACAGGGTAACAACTTGTTGCCCCTTTATTTAGCTGGGCCTGGGTCCTCCAGATGTGACATGGAGTCCTGGGTTGCTTGTGGTCCTAAACCCCACATGCAGGGTCCCCACTAGCCAACCTTGCTTCTGTACCAAGGGCAAGGATCATGGAACCAACTGCCCTTCAGTAGTTCAGCTCCGTTTGCCATACTTGGCAGCCACCATTTCTGTCAACATTGCCACACTCCGCAAACTCTTCCAGTCTCCACACTCCCGCCTGCCTCCTCCTGAGCCTGTTAGGCCTGAACATACAGGATTCCTCAGTGAGAAAGTCTAGCCCCATGGCTTCAACAGTGACAGTGGAGGATCCTGGTGGAGTGGTTAAGGCCAGTCCCCAAATTCTGAGTGCTAGAAATGTACCTTTCCTCATATCAGAGGCCTTCCACACCTAATACACAGAGAGGCTAGAAGCCGTGCTCAAAACCCTTCCATTTGATGACACTGTTGCTTCAAAAATGCCAACTACCTTTGCCCTGAGGCTCCTCTCTCCATCCTTTGTGGACAAAAATTTGAATGCAGGCCAAAAAGCCATCTAGGCACTAAATTTGGGAATACTAAGGTGAGATACTTACAAAATGGTGTCCTTTTCAGGCTTTCCATAGGGAATGTTAATATCTAAGGGAAAACACCAAAACAAATAGATGTACCTGGAAAACCATTGCTATATCATCTCCTTATGTCAGTCCAAATGTCTTGTTCGTAGCATCCCAGTTTTCGTGGCTCACCTATTGATATTATATGGATCAGGTTACTGTGCATAAAGTCCTAGTGCTTTCATGGGGAAAATAGACTTAATGCTTCAAGGTGGGATGAGTCCCTGGATTTTCCCTTTTATTGTTGTGCTGTTGTTTTTCTTCTGTCCTCATCTAACCAATTCCTAACTAGTGGCCTCATCCTGCTTAAGGACTGAAGAGCAGCAGCACTTAAAAGGAGTAGAGAGAAGCAAGACCCTAATTGGAGGCAAATCAAGTGAGAAGACAGAGAGATTGATGTCCTGGCTAACCTCTAAGGGATCTTAGCAGTTCGCTATCCATTAATTGCCCCATGTTTGGGGTTCTTGGGTCAAGAGGAGGGCCCAGTGGCCTCAGAGAAGCAGGTAACCTTAGCAAGGGCCTTTGGTTTTGCATCTCTATTTAGAACAGTGGTTGTATTCTCTACTCAAACACTCACTCCTCCTCTCACAGGTGAATGCACACATATGTGTATATACACACACTTACTTACCTTCTTATGTATGTCGTGTTTCCCTGTTCGTCCCTATTCATCCAGCCCTTTTCCATCCCATCTTCCTAACCCATCTCTCCAAGATCTACCATAATTCTGGCATGTCTGCCAAGGGTAGGAACAAGATTCATACTCCTGAGCACACAGCCCTTCCTTATGGACCCCTGATTTCTATTTCTGGAGAACATCTGGTATAGATATGTGCTTTGTCAGCTCCTACCTAACTGAGGATGTGTTCCCTGGTTGGTGCTTTCGCAAGGCAAGTCTAAAGGCCCAGCCCCCTATTCCTTTTCTCCTTTTCTCTCAGACAGGCTGAAAAGTGCTCTCTGTCCCCTCTTCATTTCATACTCTTGTCTTTTCAGAATGTCACCAAGTGATCTTAATGTATAGAGCCTTCTGAGCCAGACCAACCTTATTTGACAAGCCCCAGGGCAGAGTTTAGACCTATAGGTCCCAGCCCAAAGTTGTGAGTATGGTGGTCTCTATGTACATTCCTTTTTAAAAATATCTTTATTTATTTATTTTATCTGGTGCTGAGGATTGAACCCAGTACCTCACATGTGGGAGGCAAGTGCTCTACCGCTGAGCTACAGCCCCAGCCCCTCTATGTGCATTCTTTGATCTAGAGCTGTACTGTGGGATAGCCATACTCAAAGATCATAAACTCTGCCCCTGGGTCACACACTCAGTAGCCATAACCACATACACAAAACAGACTTGGGTCCCCAAATTCCAGAAAATGATGTGCCTTTGGAATTATGTGTCCCTAGTTGGTATTGTTGCCACCCCCTGCCATATTTGAAAAGATGTGTGGAATGATTACGGTGTGTAACCCAGATTGTCTTTGACCTGAATTAGATTAAAGCAGAGGAAACTTGAACTGTAATACACCTGCTCTACTCTTGTTTTTTTAAGTCTTGTACTCTATAATCATAACAATAGTTTCCATCTTTTCTATAAGAGGATGCCCCTGATGAGGTGGACATTCTTGCTTCCCCTTTACTTGGCTAGACCTGCTTCTATTAGATGCAAAATTGAGTCCCAGGTTTCCCAAGATACTGAGACTCCAGAGCACAGCCCTGCTGGCTGACTTCTATTCTATACCAAGGACAAGGATCAAGGAGCCAAATGCCCTGTAGTAGCCTTGTTTCTCATTGCCAAACATGGCAGCCACCTAGACCTGTCACCCCACCTCCTCCAGAGCCTGGCAAGCCCAACTGCTGAGAATTCTTTGGTGGGTCAGTGTTACTTCATGGCTTTCATGGTGACTCTGAAGTTACTCAGTGAGTTGGTTGGGGCCAGTCCCAGAATTCCCTGCATACATCAAACCTACCCTTTCTCATATCAGAAAACTTTTCTTCTGGAAACAAAGTTCTGGAAACTGTGCTCATAAAGTTTCCACTTGATGGCACTATTGCTTCAAAAATGCCAACCACCCTGGCTTTCTGCTCTTCTCACTCCACCCTTTGCAGATGAAAAAAAGATAAAGGCAGGCCCAAAAGCCATCCAAGCCCTAGAATTGCCTCTTAAGTTGTTGGGGTACCGGAAGAGGTAGTGTCCTTTCCTCTCAGACTCTCTGAGGGAAGCAAAAATGTCTATGAAGAAATATCTGAAGGAATAAGTGCATCTATATATAAATCACTACATCATCTCCTTGGGGGTTGGGGGGGGGTACTAGGGATTAAACCCAGGGGCACTTGACCACTGAGCCACATCCCCAGCCCTATTTTGTATTTTATTTAGAGACAGGGTCTCCCTGAGTTGCTTGGTGCCTCGAGGTTGATGAGGCTGGCTTTGAACCAGCGATCCTGCTGTCTCTGGGATTACAGGCATATGCCACCATACCTAGCCTCCTTGGGGATTTAAATCCAAATATGTTAAAAGAGCCATTTTGCAGGGTACAATTGCAGTTATTTCAAGGGTTTGATAGGTCATCTTGGGTCCAATGGTTGCTTGAGGTAGGATGAAAACACCTGAACTTTCCCTTCATTTTTCCCTCAAAGCCTCTCTTCTGCCCATTCTAGGAAGCTCTATGTGCAACCTATTGTGTTCTCCACTTACACACCCCAGTATTTGGTCCTTCATACATGAATGCATACACAAATGTATACATACACACTTACCTTCGTGTGTGTGTGTGTGTGTGTGTGTGTGTGTGCATATTCTCATTTCTTTTCTCCTACAACCACTTTAGAGATGCCACTATGGATAGAGATTGCTCCCAATGAAAGTGATAGCCCATAACATTGTAGTGTTACTGTTCTCATGTTGTCTCTTTGTCTCCCAGCCCTCCTGCATATTATGAGACCAGATATAATTTTCCATAAACAAATATAGAGGTATGTCTACTTTTGCCCTTCTCTTTGATCCCACAAAGTTCACAAATAGAATGTTATATTTCAGTGTTTTCATAAAATAATTGTCTCCTGGCTGTTACATATCTGTGCAGCATCCTACTGATCCTTTCCATTTCCCCTCCAACAACTGCAGAAGGTGCCCATGTCTTTTCCTGGGGTTGGGAACATTGTGTATTTATGGTGTCCCAATTCTCTGGATATTAAATTTCTCTTTTTCTTCTCTCTCTAATTTTTTATGTTCAGATAGGGTCTCACTAGCTTGCTGAGGCTGGCTTTGAACTTGTGATCCTCCTGCCTCAACCTGTTGAGTTGCTGGAATTACAAGTGTGCACCATCACATGCAACTTTCCCTCCTCTGTTTTTTAGAAATACAACTAGTTGTGAGGTTGTGTACAAAGTGTGTGTGCAATGGGCATAGTGTCCTTGTCCAACTAGAAATGAGTGGCCTGGTAGAATGAGACATAGCCAATCCTTGCATGTTCACCCTTACATAGAAAGTCAGTACAGCATATCTCTGTGCACCCAGAATGGAGATATCTGGTTTCCTTCATCTACACATGAGGCAGATGAGTTGCTGGTCAGTCAGAGGGCTGGTTCTCCATTTTAGGGTGGTGGAGGAAACAGGCTTGTGATAATATTCTTATAGCTAGTCAACTGTAATCATATAAATACAGAGATGAGGAGTGAAGCTCTCTAAGGATATACCCAAGGAGATGGCTTTGGTTCCCAACAGAAATGAGATCATAGGACAGTGTATCATCTGGCTCTACAAAGTACTATTTTATTTGTGCTGCATCTTTTTTAAAAACAACCCCAAGTTGCATCCATACAAATTCCCAAAGTTGAATAGATTTGATTTCTTGCTATGCTTTCCTCAAAAATCACAATTGACCCCAAAACCAACATGGTGGCCTGAAAACACTCTCTAGGTTGGCTGGATGGGATGTACCATGCCACCTTTTGATCATCACTTTAGTAGTCCCAAATGAAGTGAAGGACATTCTGGTGTCTTGTTGCAGGTTGAATAGCACACAGAGAGAAAGGGCCACTGTGATCCTGGATCATCGCTGGGTGCTGGTATTATGGTGAGTTATCTTTGTTCTCTTCCTTCTGCTTTAAAAAATTGTCAGTTTTATCCTACAAAAACTGTAATTATTATGGTATGTCAGTGCTCCTTGGCAAGCAGACACTGCCAGGGTAGGTAGATTTCTGGCATAGGGGCAATAGTATTGTCTTCCAGAATTTTCAGCCATGTTTAATTTAAAAAGACCCTTGAGTGAGGTCCCTGTGGTGAGACCCAAAGTAGGAGACACATGGATGATTATCCAGGGAATGCGTGTCCACCTAAAGGGATTGGAATCAGTCCCTGAAACTTAAGACATGTGTTCTACAGTGTAGTGGGGAGAGGAAAAGGTTTGTGCCTGGGTCCAGTGGGGCCATGTACTACTGAAAGAACACTTGAGCTCCCTACCTGAACCTGGGAAAGAGAAGACTGGGCCCCGCATGCCCAAGAAACAAAGAACAGACATCCCAGGAGGAGAGCCAGATCTTTTGGGCCTTTGCCTTTCTGACATTGACTGTAGCTCCTTTCCCGCTATGCCTATGCCATCTATCATATTGTGATCTCTGTTTGATACAGCTCTCTGTACTGTGGCCCTCCACCAGATCAGTCAGGATGGGGAGCTTGCTCTTGCTAGATTTTTACGAGGATGCTTTACTGAAGATGGGAATATTCACTCACTTGTACAGCCTAAGGCCAATCTCTTCCATGGCCCTTAATCTATCTCTGATGTACCAGGGAACTTAGAGAAGAGTAGTGTTTTATTTATTTATTTATTTATTTATTTTTGTGGTCAGGGGAAGTACTGGGGACTAAACTCAGGGACACATGGCCCTTGAGCCTCATCCCCAGCCCAATTTTGTATTTATTTAGAGACAGGGTCTTACTGAGTTGCTTAGTACCTCGCTATTGCTGAGGCTGGCTTTGAACTTGTGATTCTCCTGTCTCAGCCTCCCAAGCCACTGGGATTACAGGTGTGCACCACCACACCTGGCCAAGAAGTGTAATGTTTTGATGTATCACTTCATTTTAAAACACTAGAGTCCTCAGAAGCACAATACATCTTACATGTTTTCTACTATAGGCCTTCTGATGGAAGATGACTGATTGAACCTGGGTCAGATGCAAGGAACCATGACTCTAGTGTGCCCCCTGGCTTCTCTTCTGACTGGTCTTAAGTGTGGGACCAATAGTATTTGAAAACCAGGAGACAGCAATGGGAGAGGAGCCATGTGCTCCCATTTTCTTGGAATGGCAGTTTCTCATCTGCTTTTACACCACTCCTGATACCTCTGGCACTCTGCCCTTTGTTTCTGACTGCCTGAGACCTCATAGTCAAGCAGGCCTTTCAGTGACTCCTGAGAATGCCCAATTCAGAAGGTTCCTTGGGAGACAGTTGGTAGCTTGGTTCTAACTTTGTACCCAGCATCAAGTTATTAAACTTACTATCAACAAAAACTCACTAGGGAAAATGCTTAAGATAAAAAATAAAAAGAGACATTTTATTTTACTTTTTTTTAACAGAAAACAGTTTGTAAATGGGGAGAGGCAGCCTTAGATAATAAAGCAAAGTGGCTAGCTTATATAGATGAAGTTCCACCTATATAATAACCAGGTACATACTCTAGTTGGCTTATGCACACAAAGGATGAAATTGTGCTAAATCCTGATTGGTTTGTTTTATGTAAATAGGTAAGTAACTAAACCCATTCCTGATTGGTTAACATTTACATATTACTATAAATGCAGATATAGTTCATTGGTCAGGTCCAGAGGCTATTTATCTTTGCAAGTGGTATGGGAACATGGCCAGGCAAAGGCCACATGTTTAGCTAATGGTCCTTGTAGAAATACAAAGTACTATGTGACTCCACAGTCAACAAATGGCTACCAGGCTCCATTTTGAACATTAGGCCCAGTTAGCTACTTGGGCTCATTCTTGGAGACTCATCTTTTCTTGAAGTTGGTACTATGGTCTCACCCAACCTCCAGTGGTACAGATAAAGCTGTGCTTGGATATGTTTAGGCTCATTCTTAGGGTGACTTGGTAGGGAGCCCTTTCTCCTCTGTGGCAGAGGTGCAGAAAGGCATCCCTTGCAGTCTGACCCAGACTTTCTTTGAAGGGAATAAGAACAAGCAGACAAAACTTGAATTATAATGCATCTGCCTTATTCTTCTTTTTTTTTTAGAGAGAGAGAGAGAGAATTTTTTAATATTTATTTTTTAGTTTTCAGCAGACACAACATCTTTATTTGTATGTGGTGCTAAGGATGGAACCTGGGCCGCACACATGCCAGGCGAGCGCTCTACCACTTGAGCCACATCCCCAGCCCTGCCTTATTCTTCTTTGTCTCAAACTAGTACTCAATAATCAGGAAGTCTTTATTCTCTCCACAATAGGCTACCCCTGACAGGGTGGCCACCCCTGCTTTTCTTTTCCTTGTCTGGATGTTGGACTCCAGGTTCCCTGCTGCTCTGATAACCCTAGGACAGGGCTCATACTGGTTAACCTTGCTCCTGCTGTAAGCCCAGGGATCAAGGAGTCAAATGCCCTGAAGTAGTTTTGTCTCATGGTTGTTAAACATGGCAGCCACCAAGGCCTGGCCTTTATCACTTCCTGAGCCTGATAAGCCTTGGTCACCCCGCAGTCCTTGGGGAGCAGGCCTACCTCTGTGGCTTCTATACTGACTCTGAGGTAAGTGGTGTAGAAGCAAGAGCCTGTCCCAGAATTCTCTGAATGCCCCAATCTACCTTTGCTTATATTAGAGGCTTTCCCCACTGAACACTTGAGGAGGAGGTGGAAGCAACATGCTAAAAACTTCCACTTGATGGCAGTGTTGCTCTAGAAATGCCAGTCACCCTTGTTTTCACGCCTTTCCCTCTGTTCTTTGTAGCTGAAAAACACGCCAATGAAGATCCAAAAGAAAACCTAGTCTGAGAAATAGAGTTTACTCTGTTGCTAGGTAACATTGTATACTTTCTTCTCAAGCTCTCCATGGGGAATATAAATCTGTATGGTAACACTAAAAAGAATAGATTTATCTCTTATGCATTGCTACCTCAAATTGTCTTGATTTTTAAGTCTGAATATTATGTTCACTTTTCCTCAATTGTCTTGGCTGGCTTGTGGGTATCCTGTGGTCCAGTGTCTTGGGTAGTATTGTTACTTTCACAGGGACATTGACTCATAGCTTAAGATGGGATGAGTCTCTGAGTTTCCCTGCTTATTCTTGAGCCATTGCTTCTCTTCTTTCCTCATGGAGCCAAGCAAGGCCTAGTTAAGCATTCAAGAGCAACCCTGTGAAGGAGTAGACCATTGTAATGCAGCAGAAATGGATAAGGGACACATCAGGTAAGAAGACAGCAGGAATGAAGCCTTAGCTTAAGTATAGGCATCTGAGAAGGCCACTCTCATTGATATTTCCATGTTAAGAGTCCTTAGGACAGGAGGAAAACCTGGTGGCTCCATATAAGTAAGTGATATTATGGTCCAGCTAAACTTGGAGCAATTTGTGAAAATGCCCAAGTCAGAAGGGTCCCTACAGGTGGTAGGTAGGTTTGATTCCACCTCTGTGTCCAGAATCAAGGACTTTCCTGTGGTCTGAATCAACCTCCATGCTAAAGAAATGTGATTGGATGTGTTTAGGTGCATTCTTAAGTTAACTTAATGGACATTTGTGATCCAGTGGAGGAAACCTAAGACTACCATCCAGGGAAGAGGCTTGCAGCATGGAAGGCCAGATGAGAGATCTGGTAAATGCCATTTAGTTTTTAGCCAAGATGAACACTGGTTGGCTTGCTTGCTTTATTTGTTTATTTATTTTTAGTGGAAAATGTTACAGGAAAAAGATATAGGAGAGGACATGGAGGGCATGTTGTCATTTGTGGTGCAATATTGCCATCAAGAGGATCTTCTGTAGTAATCTCAGACTTACTTCCCTGAGGTAGCTTCCTGGGGAGCAATAGGATGGTGGCAAAAGTCAGGGTCCTGGATAGAACAGGGATCAGAACTTTATTTGATCATGACTTATTTGAAGGGGCTCCCCTGTGAGTAGCATTAGCAGAAGACTCTGCCAAGGAGTCCAGTAATAGGGCTTTGGACATGTTGTCTCATGCTCATTCACAAGCTCCAGGGACATCTCCCTGAGTTACTGAACTCCAACAAGGCCTCTTCTTAGCATTCCAGGTTCCAATACTCAATTGCAGCCACTGTCTGGCCCATTGTCTTCAGAGAAATCTCCGTTCTTGGCCACATTCCCCCAGGAGCAGGAACAGGCAATAAGCAGGAACAGCTCTTGGTTTCCATTCACTCCAGCTCTCTAGGTCTCAGGCCAAAGCTTGTACAGTGAACTCAGAATCAAGAAAGGTCAAGACCTGACTTTGATCATTACACATTACATACTTGTTGAATTATTTTACTGAATCCTATAAACACATACAAATATTATGTCTTGGGGCTGGGATTGTGGCTCAGCGGTTCAGCACTCGCCTAGCACGTGCAAGGCCCTGGGTTCCATCCTCAGCACCACCTAAAAATAAATAAATAAAATAAAGATATTGTATCCAGTTACAACTAAAAAATAAATGTTAAAAAAATTAAAAAATTGTATCGTAATAAAAAAGAGACACTTCTGGATTTTCAGTTCAGTGGTAGAGCATGTGTTTAACATGTACAAGGTCCTGAGTGTGATGACCAACACCTAAATAAATAAATGAAAATATAAATATGCTGTTTGGAATGATGTCACAAAGCCCCAAAATATGCCCACAACAAACTCAGTTTCCCTAATACTTTGGTGAATTATACAATGTCTCTTCCAGGGTAAACAGTACAGGGAGAGAAAGGAATCCACTGGGATACAGGTCATCTTCAGATGCTGACATTATGGGTGAGTGCTCTTTGATTTCTTCCTTTATTTTGCAAAAGGAGTCTATTTGATCATATGAAAACATCAGTGGTTCAGTTCCCCTGAAGAAGGACAGATTGATAAAGTATGTGGATTCCATTAATGGGGACAATGGAATCTTATTCTGTACATTCCAATATATGTGCTAGAAAAGGCCCTTTAGTGAGGTCCAAATGGAGGGAATCAAATTTGGAGTCACATGGATGATAATCTAGGCAATGTGTGACTACCTAAGTTTATTGAGATCAGTCCCAAGAATGTGAGATCAGCATATTGTTGTGCAGGAGAGAATGTCAAAGAATTGGGCCTGGGTCCCCATGAGAATATCTACCACAGAGTGGACCTTTGCAGATTCACTGTAACAGACCAGGGAGGGGAATCACGTTGTTCCAATTGTTGCATTACTGCTGTTGAGTACAGCACCTCTCCCAACTCTGCTTGTTCCTCTTTTCCTCCTTATTGATATTTACTCCAAGCTCCCTATACTCTGACCCTTCATCAAGCCAGTGAAAATGGGAGAACAATGTTGAATATGAACAGTGAGCTTGTGCTAAAGGATATGTGCACATGCCTATCAGATGAAACCAATATCTCCATGCCTTCTCACTATAGCTCTCTCACTCTACCTTAATTATTTTTATTTTTATTATAATTATTATGTTTATTTATTTATTTACTTATTTGATGGGAATATGTCCCGAAGTACTTTACCATTAAGCTATAGCCCCCGCCTTTTTGAAAATTTTAAATTTGGAGACAAGGTCTTAGTAACTTACCCACATTAGCCATAAATTTTCAATCTTCCTGCCTAAGCCTTCACAGTACCTGAAATCAAAGGTGTCCCCAGCACACCCAGCCTTCAATTTCTTATGATATACAAAGTAATTTGAAAGAGCTGTAATATCTTGAGATATCATTCCCTTTCAAGAAAAAATAACAACCAAAAAAACCCTTAAAATCACATGGACACAAGTATTTTACACTACATAAATTTTGATATAGGTTGTGGAATGATTGACTAATGGTCAAATATCAAAAAGAATAGTGCTCTTGGAGTAGAACATGACTCTGACCCACACTAGTATGAAAATGACAGAGCAAAGGGAAAAGAAAAGCATGTGAGAACACTGTTTACATGCCCAATGGGACTATAGGATGACAAAGATGCTAAAGCAAATAGGACCAACTGAACAATGGAAGATTCCAGTCACAATGTATTTGGGTGGGCAGACTCTGGCTTATGCATAAATTATGTGCCCTTCCAAGAAGCAAGAGCCAGAAGGTGGAGCCAGGGAGGCTCAACCCTAACGCACTACCTGGGATTTCTGCAAGGAAAGCTTTTCCATCTATTCCCTGAGATAGGTAAAGAAAACAATGTCCAGGGACCAGGTCTTGCAGGCCTGAGACCTGGACTAAAGACAGGAAGGAGAAGGTGTGGGGTGGAGTTTTAGTTTAACAAGAAGACCTAAGATGACAGAGCCTACTGTATGTTGGAGTCAATGTTGGTGTCCCCTTAGACACCAGTTAGCATTTTGTACTCAGCGAAGGGTGGAGGGAGTGCAGTTGGCATTCGTGGAGCAACACTGCCATCAAGAGGAATTCATTTGCCTTCCCGCCAGTATGGCGGGTGCCATCTTGGCACTGGCAGGTGGGGAAAGGACACTCAGGACCGCAACTACAAGGGGAGCATATACTGGGCTAAGAGCAAGGGAAGAGAAGACCTCCCTGAGAGGTCCCTCCAGCTCTGGAGGCAAGGCAGAAACCAGGAGGAAGGTGCCTTGTCGCCTCCAGGGGCTATGCAAGTGCCACAGGAGGCAGCCCACAGAGGCGGTCATTGATTGTGGCTTGCAGGTGCCACACAAGAGGCCCAGGCTCAGGAGTCCCAAGGTGGCTCCCTATGTGAAGGATCCAGATTACTCCCTTCCTGAGGAGTCTAAGGGATCCCAGGGGTACTTGCCTGGTGACCAGTGCAGGATGCCCCTTATCCGTTTCTGGCTTAGGAAGGGAACATGTGCTTTCAGGCAGTGGGGAGGGTGGATAGGGTCCTCAGACCAGCCGGGCAACCCCCACTCAAACCGCAAACCCCAGGAATACCGACTGCCACCCAGGCTCCGGGCCATCCCCAGGGACCCCACTGGCCCATCCCCAGCGACCCAACCCCCTAAGCCCCCTCCCACCCCTTACATCCCTGGGGCCTAGTGGCTGAGTGGATAGAGCTAGTGGCTCTGAGGTGAATGCCTCTATCCCATGGGGTTGTAGAAAGTCTGCTGGGATCTCAGTGGAGGTGTGTGGTACTGGTGGGGGGTTGGGAGAGGTAATGGCATTAGAGTGTCCCCTGGGATCTCCGACGGTCATGGAATTTGGGTGGGTTACCCTGAGCAGACAGGAAGGAAATGGGCACCCCAGGGTCAGGGAGCTGGCCTGCAGGCTGTTTCTCCCACCTCCCAATACCTTGGAATGCCCACCAGGGGTCAAGGATATTAGAGTGGCAAAGAGGTGTGGCGGGTGGTGTACCAAAGCAGAGAGGACAAAAGTGGGCAGCAATGATGGGGAGAGTCGTTATCCTCTGATCCTGGGCCTGCAAAGTGGAAAGGCAGGCAGGAAATGTCCAGACGAAACTCGGGCATCCCCGCCACCAGGGCTCCATTTGTGGCATACAGCATGAGTCTGGATGGGCTTCCTCCGGGCCCCACTGCAGTGGGTGGTGGGCACTGTTTCCTTTCACCTGGGCGCCCCCTTTCAGGAGCTCAAGTGGACGCCCCTCCGTTCTACAGGGACAGGCATGGTCATCTTGGACAGCGCCCCCCTTGTGTCATAGCAAGTTGTTGGCCACCCAGATGAGTTTCCTCCTGGCTGCCAAGATCTATGGGGGGGTGGGGGGAGGTAGGGAGTGATTCCTAGGAGGGAGCAGAATGGCGCATTGGCCCTGTGGATGGTCCCACAACCAGAGGTTGGTGCAAGTCTGGAGCGCTGAGGGTCCTCTCAGGACACTCTGAAAAGCCACAGGTTGGGATGTGTTTTTACTTTTGTTTTCTCCTTGATGGGGAAGCCATAGCTGCACATGGAGAAATTGGGCTGTTGATGGTAGTGGTAAGACATCGCAGAGTCGGATTAGGCTTCCACTGTCCACCACAGGGATCAGGGTGTCCAACCAGGCAAACCTGGTGGGAGTTGGGGAGGAACCCCCACTGAGACCAGGCCATGTGGCAAGGAAAATTGTGTGTGTGTGTATGTGTGTGTGTGTTGTCAGGTATCAGGATTGGGTTAGGGACTACTTGAGCAAATGGGTCCGGGTACCAACGTGTCAGCCCAGACTCGACTCCTGTGGTTGTCTGTGTCTGTCCTTGAGCCCACGCTGGAACAGGGCCCCGAGTGTGCCCTGTGAGTGTGCCATTCACGATGCTTCCAACCCCAACTCCCCAGCCACCCAGGGCAGGCATTGGCCTTGGCAGCAAGGGGCGGGGAAGGGGGACAGTGCCCTCAGCCCAGCCTTTCCTGGAGGACTCTCCCAAGCAGTGCGTGCCAGGCCAGAAGGTGTGGCCACTGCAGCGGGTCAGGGCTACTGGCTGGGGTGTGTGTGTGTGTGTGTGTGTGTGTGTGTGTGTGTGTGTGTGAGGGGGAGAATCCATTCCCTTCTTTTCCCACAGGCCGTGGCAGAGGCCATCCCCTCGGGTCCCTGCCTTGTGGGTCAGAGCCCCGGAGCCCAGGAGCCCTGGATGTGGGATGGAGACAGACCCGGGAAATCTGGCTTCCCCAGGGCGGACAAGATGGCAGAGCCGCTGCCGCCATGTTAAGAGTCCATGTTGTCCTCCCCTCAGAAGCAGGTTGGCGTTTTTTACTCAGCAAGGGGCGGAGGGAGCAGACCGCAGCGAGGGCAGTTGGCATTCGCGGAGCAACACTGCCATCAAGAGGCACTCGTTTGCCTTCCCGCCAGTATGGCGGGCGCCATCTTGGTAACTGGCGGGTGGGGAAGGGGCGCTCGGGGACCCGGCTATCAAGGGGAGCGACGAACACTGGGCTCAGGGCAGGGGATTGGAAGGCCTCCCTGGGAGGTCCCTCCAGCTCTGGAGGCCAGGCAGAAGCCAGGAGGAAGGAGCCCCCGTGGCCGCCGGGGACTGCGCAAGCGCCAGGGCAGGCAGCCCACGGAGGCGGTCAGCCATTGTGGCTGGCGGGTGCCGCTCGCTCGGGAGTCCCAGGATCAGGAGTCCTGGGGCGGCTCCCTGTGTGAGGGATCCGGGTTGCTCCTCTCCCGAGGGGTCCAAGGGATCCCAGGGGTGCCGGCCTTGGGGGCCGGGCAGCCCTTTCTGGCTTCGGAGGGGGCGTGTCCTTTCAGGCGGGAGGGCGGGTGTGGGGGCTCTGGTCCTCAGCCTGGGCCCCGCCACCGCCCGTCCCCAGGGCGCACACCGCAAACCCTGAGACCACCAACCGCCACCCAACCTCCAGGCCATGCAGGGCGACCCCACCCCCTATACCCCTCCCACCCCCTACATCCTTGGGGCCTGGTGGCTGAGGGGATCAGGCCAGTGGATCAGAGGCGTGGGTCTCCAGGGGATTCCAGAAAGTCAGCTGGGGTCTGAGGGTGTGTGTGTGTGTGTGTGTGTGTGTGTGTGTGTGTGGAGGGGGGGAGGGGTTCGGGCAGGTCAGCAGGCATTAGGGCGTCCCCCATGGGGTCTCTGTTGGTCGTGGGGTTTGGGTGGGTTAGCCTGAGCAGGCAGGAAGGAAATAGGTCCCCTTGGGGCAGGGAGCCAAGGCTGCAGGCCCTCCTGCCCACCACCATGCAGGAATGCCCACCCAGGTCCAAGGGGTGATCGGGCGGCCGGAGATGGGTGGCGAGTGCGGGCTCACCTCCGTAGGTTGCACAGAGGGAGGCCAGTGGCACCAGAGGCGATTTCCCACCCGTTCCCCTGCCCACCGTAGGCCTGTGCCATAGCACACATCCAACCTGGGCGGACTGAGATCCTGGCCAGCTGGGTGTGTTTCATCTTTGTGTGGATGGGTGGGGTGGGGGGGAGTGATTCCTAGGAGGGAGCAGAGTTGCACTTTGCCCCTGTTGGTGGTCCCGCCACCGCCACCGGAGGTTGGTGCAACTCTGGAGCACCAAGGAAACTCTCAGGACACAATGGAAACCACAGGTTAGGTTGTGTTGTTGGTTTTGTTTGTCTCCTTGATGGGAGAGCCACAGCTGCACATGGAGAGTAGTGCTGGTGCTGGTGCTGGTTCTAGTGGTGGAGGTGGGTGGTGGTAAGAAGTCACAAAGTTGGATCCTCTTCCGCTGTCCACCCCAGGGATCCGGTGTTCCAAAAGGAGGCCTTTAGGTGTCCAACCAGGCACACCTCATGGGAGTTGGGGAGAGACCCCCACTGAGAGCAGGCCTGGTGGCAAGGATCCTGTGTGTGTGTGTGTGACTCAGGGGTAGACAGTAGACAGAGGAAGTGACCTTGTGGAGTCCGAACCCTCCAGAGGGAAGCTGGGGTTCTCTGGTGGGAGCCAAGGTAACAGAAGAGGGCCCCGAGGGGGAGATGTGGGGTGTCTCTCGCATCTAGTGAGGATGATCCACTGGGACCCACTGGGATGCGGGTACCTGGAGTGTGTGTTTTTCCTATAGCAGACTCCCGCTGGGTGGACATAGGCTTTGACACCGTGACCCCATGGCTCCAGTGCCGGGGGTGGGCTTTCCCAGGAGGAACAAGACCAATTCAACAGTGACTTGGGGCGGGGTGGGGGGGGGCTGGGCTAGGTGGAAGAGGTGCAGGCCTTTGTGCCGAGCTGGCTGTGGCATTGGCGATGACGATGGGGATGTGGGCTCCGGGTTCCCAGGGTTGGGCCTCCAGGGTTCTCGCTGTCTCTTCTAAATGCCTCTCTGATCCTTCCTTGCCTGTGTCCTGCTTAGAGGTGAAGGGGTCCTGGTCTGGTCCCTGGAAGGAAAGAAATCCAGAAAGACCAGGAGAATCTCAGGAGAGAAGTATCATAGAGACAGGTATAGAGAAACCAGAGGGGGCACAGGGAATGAATAGAGGTAGGGGAGAAAAAAGAGAGAGAGAAAGTGAAACTCACACAGAGAGATGGAGGGGAGAGAGAGAGGACTATACATAGATAAAGAGGGCAGCATCTGGGAGAGATGTTGGAGGGACTGAGCTCAGGAACAGGCCCGGCAGGCAGGCGCCTATATATAATATTCTTATACTTTCCACACGGTACTTCCTCCAGGCTACTCTCAGCGCAGAGAGGTTGGGTCCAATGTGTTCAGCACCCGTTGGGGGGACTCCCAGTGATACAGTGCTCCAGGCAGAAGGAGTGGACCATCAAAAGGCCCTTGATGTGGGAGCAACAGCTGCACATGGGGTGATGTTGGTGGTGGTAATGGTGGTGGTGGTGGTAAGCAGTCACAAAGTAAAGTCAGATTCCGCTGTCTACCCCAGGGATTAGGGTGTCCACACAGGAGGGAGGCCTTTAGGTTTCCAGCCAGGCACACCTGGTGGTAGTTGGGAACAGACACCCACTGAGACCAGTCCCCTTGGCAAGTAGAACTGTGTGTGTGTGTGTCTGTGTCTGCCATCAAAGTGCATCTGGGTATCCTCCCAAGTAACCTACCCCTGGCAGGGTTTGGGGTTGGGGGAGGCGGCTGCATGAGCAAATGGGTCTGGGTACCACCATGTCAGCCCACACTTGACTCCTGTGGTTGTCTGTGTCTGTCCTTGAGCCCAGTCTGGAACAGGGCCCCGAGTGTGCCCTGTGAGTGTGCCATTCACAATGCTTCTCCGACGCCCCCCTCGGCCTCCCCCCAGGGCAGGCGTTGGCCTTGGCAGCAAGGGGGGGTGTCCTCAGCGCAGCCTTTCTTGGACAACTCTCCCAAGCAGTGCATGCCAGGCCAGAAGATGTGGCCATTGTGGCAGGCCGGTCAGGGCTACTGGCTGGGGTGTCTGGAGCAGGGGCGGCGGTGGGGGTGGGGGGAAGAATCCATTCCCTTCTTGTCCCACAGGCCATGGCAGAGGGCATCCCCTCGGGTCTCTGCATTGAGGGTCAGAGAACTGGAGCCCTGGATATGGGAGAGTCCTGAGACAAGGAAATGTGGCTTCCCAGGCAGGCAAGATGGCAGAGCCTCTGCCATGTTGGAGTCCCTTTCCTCCCCTCAGATGCACATTGGCATTTTTTTTACTCACCAAAGGGGGAGGGAGCGGACTGCGGCAAGTGAAGTTGGCACTCACAGTGCAATACTGCCATCAAGAGGAACTCATTTTCCTTCCCGCCAGTGTGGCAAGTGCCATTTTTGCCCTGGTGGATGGGGAAGGGGTGCTGGGGCCCTGGCTAACAAGTGGAACCTAGGGGAGACAGTCTGCCATTGTGGCTGGCGGGTACCACTCAGGAGGCACAGGCTCAGGACTCCCAGGCTCAGGTGTCCCATGGCAGCTCCCTGTGTCAGGGATCCCAGGGGTGCGGGCCTGGGGAGCCCCTGGCAGGTCATCCCATACCCCTTTTTGACTTAGGAAGGGAGCGTGTCTTTGGGGGGGCGGGGCTAGGGGTCCTCAGCCCAGCATGCCAACACCCCTAAAACCCCAAACCTGAGACCACTGTTACAGCTGTTGGCCTGTGAGGAGTCCTCGCTTCCCTGATGTTGAAGAATACCACCAAAGAAGGCACGCCAAGGCAAGGTCAGAGTAGAAATTAGAAGTTTATTAAAGGACAGCAGAAAAGACTTCTCCTGGAGGAAGAAGGGGACCCAAGAGGTGGAATCCTTGGAAGTGCGGTTGTTTCCCCTTTTTATAGTTTTGGTGATGGAATGTAGGTTGGAAGGGTTAGGACACAGGTGGGCCAACAGGGCAGGAAGGACTTTTGGGATGGGCTTATCACTTCTCTGGGATGGGCTATCTCCAAATCTGTTAGGGGCTGTTTCCTGGGCTCCATTAACATTTCTTTGAGGTGGACTTTGGCCTAGGGCCTTTTCGGACTTCATTAACATTCCATGAGTTGTCCTGCATTTCAGGAATCATTCTCAGCATGGCCTCCATTTTAGATTTCACTGGGTATTAGACCCGATTTACCTAACTACACTGACTACCTAATTTTAAATCTGGCTTCACCACCAACCGCCACCCAGCCTCCAGACCATCCCTAGGGACCCCTCTGGGCCATCCTGGACAACTCCACCACCTAAGCCCCCTCCTACTCCCTATATCCCTGGGTCCTAGTGGCTGAGTGGATCAGGCCAGAGGCTCAGAGGTGTGTGCCTCCATCCTGCCTGATTGGAGAAAGTCTGCCTAGGTTCTCAGTGGAGGTGTTTGGTGCTGGGGAGGGGCGGGTGCAAGAGGTAAGTGGGCTTTAGGGAGTCCCCCCTGGGATCTAAGATGGTCATGAGTTTGGCTGGGAAGAATCCATTCCCTTCTAGTCCCACAGGCCATGGCAGGGGACATCCCCTCGGGTCCCTGCCTTGTGGGTCAGAGACGTGGAGCCCCCGATGTGGGAGAGGCCAGAGATTGGGGAAATCAGGCTTCCCCAGGGCATCCAAGATGGCAGAGCCGCCACCACCATGTTAAAAGTCCTTCTTGTTGTCCCCTCAGAAGCAGGTTGGTGTTTTTTACTCAGCAAGGGGCGGAGGGAGCAGACCGCAGCGAGGGCAGTTGGCATTCGCGGAGCAACACTGCCATCAAGAGGCACTCGTTTGCCTTCCCGCCAGTATGGCGGGCGCCATCTTGGTAACTGGCGGGTGGGGAAGGGGCGCTCGGGGACCTGGCTATCAAGGGGAGCGACGAACACTGGGCTCAGGGCAGGGGATTGGAAGGCCTCCCTGGGAGGTCCCTCCAGCTCTGGAGGCCAGGCGGAAGCCAGGAGGAAGGAGCCCCCGTGGCCGCCGGGGACTGCGCAAGCGCCAGGGCAGGCAGCCCACGGAGGCGGTCAGCCATTGTGGCTGGCGGGTGCCGCTCGCTCGGGAGTCCCAGGATCAGGAGTCCTGGGGCGGCTCCCTGTGTGAGGGATCCGGGTTGCTCCTCTCCCGAGGGGTCCAAGGGATCCCAGGGGTGCCGGCCTTGGGGGCCGGGCAGCCCTTTCTGGCTTCGGAGGGGGCGTGTCCTTTCAGGCGGGAGGGCGGGTGTGGGGGCTCTGGTCCTCAGCCTGGGCCCTGCCACCGCCCGTCCCCAGGGCGCACACCGCAAACCCTGAGACCACCAACCGCCACCCAACCTCCAGGCCATGCAGGGCGACCCCACCCCCTATACCCCTCCCACCCCCTACATCCTTGGGGCCTGGTGGCTGAGGGGATCAGGCCAGTGGATCAGAGGCGTGGGTCTCCAGGGGATTCCAGAAAGTCAGCTGGGGTCTGAGGGTGTGTGTGTGGGGGGGGGGGGGGGAAATCCATTCCCTTCTTTTCCCACAGGCCGTGGCAGAGGCCATCCCCTCGGGTCCCTGCCTTGTGGGTCAGAGCCCCGGAGCCCAGGAGCCCTGGATGTGGGATGGAGACCGACCCGGGAAATCTGGCTTCCCCAGGGCGGACAAGATGGCAGAGCCGCTGCCGCCATGTTAAGAGTCCATGTTGTCCTCCCCTCAGAAGCAGGTTGGCGTTTTTTACTCAGCAAGGGGCGGAGGGAGCGGACCGCAGCGAGGGCAGTTGGCATTCGCGGAGCAACACTGCCATCAAGAGGCACTCGTTTGCCTTCCCGCCAGTATGGCGGGCGCCATCTTGGTAACTGGCGGGTGGGGAAGGGGCGCTCGGGGACCGGCTATCAAGGGGAGCGACGGACACTGGGCTCAGGGCAGGGGATTGGAAGGCCTCCCTCGGAGGTCGCTCCAGCTCTGGAGGTGAGGCAGAAGCCAGAAGGAAGGTGGCCACCAGGGACTGCACAAGCGCCAGGGGAGGCAGCCCACGGAGGCCATCAGCCATTGTGACTGGCTGGTGCTGTTTGTGGGCCCAGGCTTAGGAGTCCTGTGGTGGCTCCCTGTGTGAGGGATCCAGGTTGCTCCTCTCCTGTACATGGGATCCCAGGGGTGCCGGCCTGGGGGCCAGGCAGCCCTTTCTGGTTTTGGAAGGGGGCGTGTCCTTGGGGGGGCCAAGGGTGACCGGCTATGGTCCTCAGCCCGGTCCGCCACCCACAAGGACGCAAACCATCTGCAAACCCAAAACCACCAAGGGCCACCCAACCTCCGGGCCATCCCCTGGGACCCCTCCTGGGACCCTTCCCAGCCATCCTGGGCAACCTCATCCCCTGAGCCCCCTCCTACCCCCTACATCCTTGGGGCCTGGTGGCTGAGTGGATCAGGCCAGTGACTCCAAGGTGTGTGCCTCTCCACCCCAGGGGATTGGAGAAAGTCTGCTGCTGTGGTCTTAATGTGGGAGGGGGGGTGGCAGGTCAGTGGGCATTAGGGCATCCCACCCATGGGGTCTTGGTTGTTCGTGGAGTTTGGGTGGGTTAGCGTGTGCGGACAGGAAGGAAATGGGTCCCCTTGGGGCAGGGAGTTGGCCTGCAGGCCCTCCTCCCCACCACCAGCCCGGAATGCCCACCCAGGTCCAAGGGTGAAGGGCCGCCAGAGACAGAGACGCATGGCAAGTGCAGGCTCATCCCCTACCCACTGCACACCTGTGCAATAGTACACAGGTTAGGGACTGCTAGTTGGACTTCTCCCTTCCTGTCACCTTCTCGTTCTCTGCGGGAGAGACCCCAGGGGCCCCCAGAAAGCCTGGCCCGGGCGTCACCAGGAGCCCAGTCCCTGGGTGCCGGACTGGTCCTGTGCGGTGCCAGGTGGGCCAAAGGGGAGGGGAGAAAGCTGGGCAGCAGTGATGGGGAGGGCAGCCCTCCTCTGCCCCTCTGCCCGCAAAGTGGGAAGGCAGGCAGGAAAGGTCCAGAGGGAACCTCGGGGCTCCACCCTCCCTCATGGCCCTATTTGAGGCACACAGCATGAGTTGGCATGGACATCCTCGGGGGGCCCACTGCGGTGGGTGGTGTGCACTGGTGCCTTTGACCTGCACACCCCCCTTCGGGAGCTCAAGTGGATGCCCCATGCACCGAGTCCCTTGGTTCTACTTGGACAGGCTTGGACATCTTGGACAGCACCTCCCTTCTGGAGTAGCAAGTTGTCCAGATGAGTTTCCTCCTAGCTGCTGAGATCTTTGTGTGGGTGGGTGGGGAGTGATTCCTAGGAGGAAGGGTGGTGCATTGTCCTGTGGGTGGTCTGCAACACGAGGTTGGTGCAAGTCTGGAGCCCTGATGGTCTTTTCAGGACACTCTAGAAGCCACAGGTTGGGATGTGTTTTTACTCTTGTTGTCACCTGGATGGGGGAGTCACAGCTGCACATGGACAGATGGGGCTGATGGTGGTGGTGGTAAGACATCGCAGAGTGGAATTCTGCTTCTGCTGTCCACCCCAGGGATCAGGGTGTCCAACCAAGAGGCCTTTAGGTGTCCAGAAGGCACATCTGGTGGGAGTTGGGGAGGAACCCCTATTGAGAGCAGGCCAGGTGGCAAGGAGAATTGGGGGCATCAGGGTGTGAGGGTTGGGCCGGGGGCCTGCATAGCAAATGATCAGGGTGGCACCGTTTCAGCCCACACTTGGCTCCTCTATTGTTTGTCTGTCCTTGAGCCAAGGGTGGATGCTGTCCCCGAGTGTGCCCTGTGAGTGTCCCAGTCACAATGCTTCCCCATGGCCTCCTACCCAAGGCACATGCTGGCCTTAGCAGCAACAGGGTGCCATGTGCTCAGCCAATCCTGGAGGACTCTCCCAAGCAGTGCATGCCAGGCCAGAGGGTGTGGCTACTGAGGCGGCCCGCTAAGTGCTACTGGCTGGGATGTCTGTCGAGGAAGAATCCATTTCCTTCTTGTCCCCCAGACCCTAGTAGAGGGCATCCCTTCGGATCCCTGCATTGAGGGTCAGAGACCCTGAGCCCCGGATGTGGGAGAGGCCTGAGACAAGCAAATCTGGCTTCCCAGGCAGGCAAGATGGCAGAGCCTCTGCCATGTTGGAGTCCCTTTCCTCCCCTCAGATGCAGGTTGGCATTTTTTACTCACCAAAGGGGGGAGGGAGCGGACTGCGACAAGTGAAGTTGGCACTCGTGGTGCAATACTGCCATCAAGAGGAACTCATTTTCCTTCCCGCCAGTGTGGCAAGTGCCATTTTTGCCCTGGCAGATGGGGAAAGGGTGCTCGGCCTGGCTAACAAGTGGAGCCTTAGGGAGACAGTCAGCCATTGTGGCTGGCGGGTGCCACGCAGGAGGCGCAGACTCAGGACTCCCAGGCTAAAGTGTCCCATAGCAGCTCCCTGTGTCAGGGATCCCAGGGGTACCAGCCTGGGGGCATAGGCAGGTCGCCCCTTATCCTTTTCTGGCTTAGGAAGGGGGCGTGTCTTTTGGGGGGGTGGGGCTAGGGTCCTCAGCCCAGCCCGCCAACACCCCTAAAACCGCAAACCCCGGGACAACCAACCACCACCCAGGCTACAGGATATCCCCAGGAACCCCTCTGGACCATCCTAGGCCACCCTGCCCCCTACGCCCCCTCCTACCCCCTACATCCCAGGGTCCTGGTGGCAAAGTGCATCACACCAGTGGCTCCAAGGTGTGTGCCATGATATCACAGGATTGGAGAAAGTCAGCTAGGTTCTCACTAGACATGTGTGGTGCTGGGGAGGTGCCATTGCGAGAGGTAAGCCAGCATTAGGGCGTACCCACTGGGAACTCCAATGGTCACAGAGTTTGGCCTGGAAGAATCCACTCCTTTCTTGTCCCACAGGCCATGGTAGAGGACATCCCCTCAGGTCCCTGCCTTGTGGGTCAGAGACCCAGAGTCCCTGATGTGGGAGAGGTCAGACACCAGGGAAATCTGGCTTCCCCAGGGAGGCCAAGATGGCAGAGCCCCCTGCTTGCTAAGAGTCCATGTTGTTGTCCCCTCTGAGGGATACAGGTTGGTGTTTTTTTACTCAGCAAAGGGCGGAGGGAGCCAACTGCAGCAAGCTGACTGGAGCGAGGGCAGTTGGCATTCGTGGAGCAACACTGCCATCAAGAGGCACTCGTTTGCCTTCCCGCCAGTAAGGCGGGTGCCATCTTGGTAACTGGCTGGTGGCGAAGGGGCACTCAGGGACCCCGGCTAACAAGGGGAGTACGCTGGGCTCAGGGTAGGGGCTTGGAAGGCCTCCCTGCGAGGTCTCTCAAGCTCTGCAAGCAAGGCAGAAGCCAGGAGGAAGGTGCAGCCTGGCCGCTGGGAACTGCACAAGCGCCAGGGCAGGCAGCCCACAGAGGCCATCAGCCATTGTGGCTGGCAGGTGCCAGCACAGGAGGCCTAGGCTCAGGAGTCTGTGGCGGCTCCCTGTGTGAGGGATCCGGGTTGCTCCTCTTCCAAGAGGTCCCAGGAATCCCAGGGGTGCCAGCCTGGAGGCCTGTCAGCCCTTACTGGCTTCGGGAGGGGCGTGTCCTTTCAGGCGAGAGGGCGGGTGTGGGGGCCTGTGGTCCTCAGCCCAGCACGCCACCCCTGAGGACACAAACCTTCCGCAAACCCCAAGACCACCAAACGCCACCCAACCTCTGGGCCATCCCTGAGGACCCCTCCAGGGACCCCTCAGAGCCATCCTGGGCGACCCCGCCCCCTAAGCCCCCTCCCACCTCCTACATCCTTGGGGCCTGGGGGCTGAGTGGATCAAGCCAGTGGCTCTGAGGTGTGTGCCTCTCCACCTGAGGGGATTCCAGAAAGTTGGCTGCGGTCTGAGTATGTGTGTGTTTGTGTGTGTGTGTGAGGTCAGCAGGCATTAGGGCGTCCCCCATGGGGTCTCCGTTGGTCGTGGGGTTTGGGTGGGTTAGCCTGAGCAAGCAGGAAGGAAATAGGTCCCCTTGGGGCAGAGAGCCAGGCTGCAGGCCCTCCTGCCCACCACCATGCAGGAATGCCCACCCAGGTCCAAGGGGTGATCGGGCGGCCGGAGATGGGTGGCGAGTGCGGGCTCATCTCCGTAGGTTGCACAGAGGGAGCGCCAGTGGCACCAGAGGCGATTCCCCACCCGTTCCCCTGCCCACCGCAGGCCTGTGCAATAGCACACAGGTCCGGGACTGCTAGTTGGACTTCTCCCTTCCAGTCACCTTGCGGGAGAGACCCAGGGGCCCCCAGGAAGCCTGGCCCGGGCGTCACCGGGAGCCCAGCCCCTGGGTGCCAGCCTGGTTCTGTGCGGTGCCAGGTGGGCCACAGGGGAGGGGAGAAAGCTGGGCAGCAGTGATGGGGAGGGCGGCCCTCCTCTGCCCCTCTGCCCGCAAAGTGGGAAGGCAGGCAGGAAAGGTCCACAGGGAACCTCGGGCTCCACCCTCCGCGAGGGCCCCGTTTGTGACACTTGGGATGGGCTTCCTCCGGGGCCCGCTGCCCTGGGCGGCGGGCAGTGGCGCCTTTCACCTGCGCGCCCCCGCCTTTTCGGGAGCTCAAGTGGACGCCCGGTGTGCGCGTTCTATATCCACAGGCCTCCTCATCGTGGACGGCACCCCCGCGCGTGCAAGCGTGCCCGACTGTGGCCCTTTCCCCTGGCCTTCTCCGACCTGGGCGGACCTAGGTCTGGCCAGCAGGGTGGGTTTCCTCCTGGCTGCCGAGATCTTTGCGTGGGTGCTTGAGGACTGGTGGGGAGTGATTCCTAGGAGGGAGCAGAGTTGCGCCTTGCCCCTGTCGGTGTCCCCCCCTCCCCCGGGGTGGTGCAACTCTGGAGCGCCAAGGGACCTCTCTGGACTCTCTGGAGGACACAAGTTCGGGTGTGTTGTTACTCTTGTTTGTGGACTCGATGGGGGGAGCCACAGCTGCTCATGGAGAGCTGTGGTGGTGCTGGTGCTGGTGGTGGAGGTGGTGGTGGTAAGAAGTCACAAAGTCGTATCCTCTTCCGCTGTCCACCCCAGGGATCGGGATGTCCAAAGAGGCCTTTAGGTGTCCAGCCAGGCACACCTGATGGGAGTTGGGGAGAGACCCCCACTGAGAGCGGGCCGGGTGGCAAGGAGCCTTTGTGTGTGTGTGTGTGTGTGTGTGTGTGTGTGAGAGAGAGAGAGACTCAGCGGTGGACAGTAGACCGAGGAAGTGACCCTGTGGAGTCCCAACCCTCCAGAGGGAAGCTGGGGTTCTCTGGTGGGAGCCAAGGTAACAGAAGAGGGCCCCGAGGGGGAGATGTGGGGTGTCTCTCGCATCCAGTGAGGACCATCCACTGGTACCCACTGGGATGCGGGTACCTGGAGTGTGTGTTTTTCCTATAGCAGACTCCCGCTGGGTGGACATAGGCTTTGACACCGTGACCCCATGGCTCCAGTGCCGGGGGTGGGCTTTCCCAGGAGGAACAAGACCAATTCAACAGTGACTTGGGGCGGAGTGGGGGTGGGGGACTGGGCTAGGTGGAAGAGGTGCAGGCCTTTGTGCCGAGCTGGCTGTGGCATTGGCGATGACGATGGGGATGTGGGCTCCGGGTTCCCAGGGTTGGGCCTCCAGGGTTCTCGCTGTCTCTTCTAAATGCCTCTCTGATCCTTCCGTGCCTGTGTCCTGCTTAGAGGTGAAGGGGTCCTGGTCTGGTCCCTGGAAGGAAAGAAATCCAGAAAGACCAGGAGAATCTCAGGAGAGAAGTATCATAGAGAAAGGTATGGAGAAATCAGAGGGAGCAGAGGGTAGAGGTAGGGGGGAGAGAGACTGAGAAACTGAAACAGAGAGAGAGAGAGAGAGAGGGAGGGGAGAGAGTGAAGGACTATACATAGATAGAGAGGGCTGGTTCTGGGAGAGATGTGGGGGGGGGGGCAGTCTGAGCTCAGGAATAGGCCAGGCTGGCAGGTGCCTATATATAATGTGCTTCTACTCTCCACAGGATACTTCTTCCAGGCTATACTGTGGGCAGAGAGGTTGGGTCCTATGTGTTCAGCACCCGTTTGGGGGGACTCCCAGTGATACAGTGCTCCAGGCAGTGGCACTTGATGTGGGAGCAACAGCTGCACATGGCGGGGTCTTGGTGGTGGTGATGGTGGTGGTAAGAAGTCACAAAGTGGGATTCTGCTGTCCACCCCAGGGTTCAGGGTGTGCAAACAGGAGGGAGGCCCTTAGGTTTCCAGCCAGGCATACCTGGTGGGAGTTGGCGAGGGACGCCCACTGAGACCATCCACTTGGCAAGGAGAACTCTGTGTGTGTGTGTGTGTGTGTCTGTGTCTGCCATCAAAGTGCATCTGGGTATCCTCCCAAGGGACCTACCCCTGGCAGGGTTTGGGAGTTGGGTGGGTGGGGGGCCTGTGTGAGCAAATGGGTCCGGGTACCACCGTGTCAGCCCAGACTCGACTCCTGTGGTTGTCTGTGTCTGTCCTTGAGCCCACGCTGGAACAGGGCCCCGAGTGTGCCCTGTGAGTGTGCCATTCACGATGCTTCCAAGCCCCAACTCCCCAGCCACCCAGGGCAGGCATTGGCCTTGGCAGCAACGGGCGGGGAAGGGGGGGCAGTGCCCTCAGCCCAGCCTTTCCTGGAGGACTCTCCCAAGCAGTGCGTGCCAGGCCAGAAGGTGTGGCCACTGCAGCGGGTCAGGGCTAGTGGCTGGGGTGTGTGTGTGTGGGGGGGGGGGGGGTGGAGAATCCATTCCCTTCTTTTCCCACAGGCCGTGGCAGAGGCCATCCCCTCGGGTCCCTGCCTTGTGGGTCAGAGCCCCGGAGCCCAGGAGCCCTGGATGTGGGATGGAGACCGACCCGGGAAATCTGGCTTCCCCAGGGCGGACAAGATGGCAGAGCCGCTGCCGCCATGTTAAGAGTCCATGTTGTCCTCCCCTCAGAAGCAGGTTGGCGTTTTTTACTCAGCAAGGGGCGGAGGGAGCAGACCGCAGCGAGGGCAGTTGGCATTCGCGGAGCAACACTGCCATCAAGAGGTACTCGTTTGCCTTCCCGCCAGTATGGCCGGCGCCATCTTGGTAACTGGCTGGTGGGGAAGGGGCGCTCGGGGACCCGGCTATCAAGGGGAGCGACGAACACTGGGCTCAGGGCAGGGGATTGGAAGGCCTCCCTGGGAGGTCCCTCCAGCTCTGGAGGCCAGGCAGAAGCCAGGAGGAAGGAGCCCCCGTGGCCGCCGGGGACTGCGCAAGCGCCAGGGCAGGCAGCCCACGGAGGCGGTCAGCCATTGTGGCTGGCGGGTGCCGCTCGCTCGGGAGTCCCAGGATCAGGAGTCCTGGGGCGGCTCCCTGTGTGAGGGATCCGGGTTGCTCCTCTCCCGAGGGGTCCAAGGGATCCCAGGGGTGCCGGCCTTGGGGGCCGGGCAGCCCTTTCTGGCTTCGGAGGGGGCGTGTCCTTTCAGGCGGGAGGGCGGGTGTGGGGGGCTCTGGTCCTCAGCCTTGGCCCTGCCACTGCTGTCCCCAGGGCGCACACCACAAACTCTGAGACCACCAACCGCCACCCAACCTCCAGGGCGACCCCACCCCCTACATCCTTGGGGCCTGGTGGCTGAGTGGATCAGGTCAGTGGATCAGAGGCGTGGGTCTCTCCACCTGAGGGGATTGGAGAAAGTCTGCTGGGATCTGGGTGGGTGGGGGGGGGTCGGGCAGGCAGGTCAGCAGGCATTAGGGCGTCCCCCGTGGGGTCTGCCTTTGTGACACCTGGGATGGGCTTCCTTGGGGGCAGCGGGCACTGGTGCCTTTCACCTGCGCGCCCCCGCCTTTTCGGGAGCTCAAGGGGACGCCCGGTGTGCTCGTTCTATATCCACAGGCCTCCTCATCGTGGACGGCACCCCCGCGCGTGCAAGCGTGCCCGACTGTGGCCCTTTCCCCAGGCCTTATCCCACCTGGTCGGCCGCGTGGATTTCCTCCTGGCTGCCAGGATCTTTGTGTGGGTTGTTGGGTGGGGGGAGTGAGTCCTAGGAGGGAGCATATTTGCACATTGTCCCTTGTCAGTGGTCCCTCCACCTGAGATTTTGCAACTCTTTGTGGACCTCTCATAGGACATTCTTGAGGCAACAGGTTGGGTAGTGTTCTTTCTTAGGAGTGGACAGTAGAAGGAGAAAGTTAGCTTATAGAATCTGACCCCTCAATGTAAGGGGCATGCTTGGATTCTCTGGTGGGACCCAAGGAGACAGGACCCGAAGGGTAGTTGTGGGGTGACCCATGCATCCGAAATGGAGATCCACTGGGATGTGTATGTCAGGCTTAGCTATTTTTCCCATGGCACACATCCTGAGGAGGAAAACAGACTCTGGCTTGATGGACACATGTGTTGGCTCCATGGCCCATGGCTCCCATGCTGGGTTTGGCCCTTCCAGGAGGAAAAAAGACCAAGTCAGAATGTGACTTCATGAAGGCTGGAGGAAGGAGGTAATGTGCAGGAGGGGTCTTGTGGTGGCATTGGCATTGGTGATATGGACATCAGCTCTGGCTTCCCTGGGGTTGGCCTCAATGGGTGTCAGTCTATTCTAAAGTCTGAACCTTCTAGGATCTGTGTCCTCCTTAGGTGTGAAGGGATCCTGGTCTGGTCCCAGGAAAGGAAGAAAGCAGAAAGAGAGTCTTTGGCTGGAAGAAAACTCGAGAAGTACAAAAGGGATGAGAAGAGAGGTGTTAATTGTACTCCTAGCTTTATGTGTCAGGCACAAGAAGTGGGCTGTCAAAGTCCACTTGATGTTATCTGAAGCATTCTTGAGAGAATATAAACTGAGGGGGTCTGTTGGGACACTAGCATGCTTTTGCTTCGACTGTCTACTCCAGGGCTCCTGGTCTTCAAAAAGGAGGCCTGTCAAACCTCTATGTTCACCCATGTACTCTTTCTGATGGGAGTTGTATAGGGACTTAGTGAGTCTAGGCCCAGTGTTAGATGGCAGTGGATATCTTGAGGGGCACGTGGTACTCTCCCCTGTAACCTACCCTTGACCATCCCCAGAGAACCACCATGTTTTCACCACACATTTGGCTTTTGTGTGTCTGTAGGCCACTCTTAAGCCCAGGGAGGAAATGGCGCCTCATGCTCCATGTGACTGTCCAAGTCACAATGTTTACCCAGAAGGCACATGATAACTTTGGTTCCAACTGCAAGCTCTGGTTCCTGTGACCAGCCTTTCCCTGCAGTCTCCCCGGAGTTTTGTGTGCTAGAAGGTATAGTCAGGAAAGCTGGAGGTCAGATGCAAGGCTAGGGTGTCTTGTAGGGTAGATCTCCCTTCTTATTTTGAAAGCAGGTGAAGTGTAGAGGGCCTGCTCAAACAGCCCTTAGGTTTGTTTCTACCTTGCAGTGTGGGAAAAATGACAGAATGGGCTTATGCTTCTCCGGGGTGGCTATGGTAGCTAGCTGCCATCATGTTAGAAACCACTTGGACAATAATTTGCATTTTTTTTGCTCCACAAATGGGAGAGGGAAAGAACCTAGTGGAAAGACAGTTTAACATTAGTGAAGCAAGAGGAACTGATTTGCCTATCCTACCAATACTAGTGGGATTCTTCAGGATGGGTTAGGAGGGAGTGGCTTGCAAGGTGGGTCTGAGTCAGGAAAGGGCAGGGAGGAATGTGCAGGTGTGATGGCCATAGGAGGCAAGGGAGGTGACCCTTGGCCATTTGGGGCTATGGAATCACCAGAGGCAGGCAGTGGGCAGAGACAAACAGCCATTGTGATTGGCAGTGGGTCTGACACCAGAAACCCATACTCTGGAGTCCTATGAAGGCCACGTCTGTGAGGGATCTTTGCATAGGGGTTGGATGGATCCCGTGCCTGGACTGTTTGCCTCGTATACCCTTCTGTTAGAAGCAGCAGGAATTCTCTTCCCCAGTGGGACCAGGGGCCCACCATTGCACTAAAGGTCATGGTCTCATGTCTTGACCCCCTCCCTCTGACACATAGACCTTTTACAGCCCTGAAAATCTTTTGTGCCTGTGGTGGTGGCCTGTATTGAGATGTGTTCCTCCATCCAAGGGGTGTTGAGCACAGATGCTGGGGTCAAGGGTGGGTGGAAGAGTGGGGAGGTATTAAGGAGTCCCTGGGAGGCAGAAGGAGTACACCTAGGGGAAAGGGTGGGCTGTCATTCCTTTTTTTAAGTTTTATTTAATCTGATTTGTTCATTTTTGGGGGGGGTTGTCATTCTTGATACAATACAATATCGTCAATAGAAACTCATTTGCCAGTCCTCCAGCTCTCCTAGTTTTCTTTCTGGGAAATAGTGCTTCACAAAGGGAGTCTGGGTTCAGGGAAGCCAAACGATGGTGTTCCTACATTGTTCAGAGCTCTTGGGAGTTTCCCCCTCTTGGCTGCTACAGGATTCCTGAGCCTGGACTTCCAGTGTCCCACCCACTTGCCACAATGGCTGCCTGCCTTTGGCGCTTGCCCAAACCCCTGTGGCTTTGGTTCATCTTCCTATGGCTTCTGCCTAGAATCCATAACCTGAGGAATCTCCAAGACACCTTTCATGGACCTGCCCAGAGTCACATTCCCTTTTTTAGGCAGTCTGGACGCAGTCCATGGTGGTGCCATCATGGCGACCACCATTTTGGAGGGCCTGCTCAAAAGTTCCTCTGGATGGCAGTATTGCTCAACGAATGATAACATACCCTTCCCACAGGCCCACTCCCTCCGCCCTCTGCTGAGGAAAAAAAAAAAAAAAGACAACCTTTGTTCAAGGTGCACCAACAAGGATTCCAGCAACACACCAGTTCTGCCATTATGAACACACAGGGGATGCCATATTGTGGCCATCTATCCTAGCTGGTGACCTATACTGGGTTCACAAATTTAACTATTCCAATTGCCAGATCAGGCGAGGCAGGCAGCGACCAAAAGAGGCAGATTGAAAAAGGCCGCCTATGGATGTGTAACCGACATGATTCTGCAATCTGCATTTGGGGTAAAATTGGGGGTTCATAACCCACTTCAATTTAATGTATGAAATATCATATGTCAAGAGCTTTGTAATG
The DNA here is from genome assembly GCF_964194105.1 of Spermophilus citellus. Taxonomy (NCBI): domain Eukaryota; kingdom Metazoa; phylum Chordata; class Mammalia; order Rodentia; family Sciuridae; genus Spermophilus; species Spermophilus citellus. The sequence continues at coordinate 113,465,458 of NC_138190.1, read as the reverse complement.
TTGTGAACAACCAATAAAAAAAATAAAATTTAAAAAAAAAAAGAAAGAAAAAGGCCGCCTAAAGAGGCTTTATTGAGATAGCACTCCCGCGGAACTCCATCAGACAGATAGAGTGGACAGGAGAAGGGTCTGAGGAGAAACCACGTGGAAGCTTGACAAATAACATATTATTTGAGTAACATATCAGGAAGGGAAGGGCTTGGGACAGGAAAAGGTGTTTTTAGGGTCCCTTGTCCTGTTGGAGTTGGTCAGGGGAGTTGGCTGAACTCCAGGATGGGCCAGGGGGTCCTGATGATTGACAGGTGTTAGTCAGGAGATCTAGCTGATTGACAGGCTTTTCTGCTGGCATCTGATTGATGTTCCTTTCCCATGCGGGCTGCTTTGTTCTAAGTTGACACCACCAACCTAACACCAGTAACTTAAGAAAATGGTGAAGAAAGCTCTCAAACACACAAAAGTACCTTTTCAAAATCCGGGGAAGGCTCTCTAAACTTAGGGGTCCATGGAAAGAGAGAGAGCCACTGGAATTCTTTATTCTTATATAGGGGACACGCAAGGGGAGGTTCCTTGGAACATTCCCAAAAAGGGCAAAGGGATAGGATTACAGAGGAACAGGTGAGTATAACTCAACCCCAATGGGTGATGCCTACTCCTGGAGCCACACCTCATTATCCTGTGTACATAAAGCCCAAGTTATTGTGGGGCGCAATAATTGTTCAGTAGTTCTTGCTCAGGACTTAAGGGCGTGTATTTCCAGAGCGCTCCCGACATATTTCCCCTTTCTTAATATAAAAAAGCAATTGGAGAATTATATCTTCCAGTCACTGGATTATTGGTTCGAGGTCTTCATGACCTACTACTGAGACACAAAAGGAATTATTTGGGCTGGAGATATAGGTCAGTTGGTAGAGTGCTTGTCTCACATGCAAAAGGCCCTGGGCCCTGGGTTCAATCCCCAGCACCACACACACACACAAAAAAAACATTATTTGAATAATATATCATATAGAATGTTTGAACTTTTTTTAGGATTAAAGTCATTTAATTAACTTTAAAAGATCAGGTTATTATTATTACTCTGCCAAATACTCATCAGAAGATTCTTAATCTTTTCCCAATTTTATTGGGAAGCATTGTGTTTGGCCATAGTAACACAGACATATTTAATTGGCATGGCTTTTAAGCTTTTCCTCAAACCATAGAGCAGAGGGCTCATCTGCATTATTCTTTATAGTGGCTTCTAGAGCATTTAACTTAGTTCCAGTCCTTCTATCAGCACTTATCTATGAAGGATCTTGGGAGTAATTTAAGTCAAATTATTAAGAAAATTCACATGCTGTCATAAGTTTTAAAACATAGCCATAAAGGCTGTTGCCACCCCTAGCCCACGGGGGCAGCTGAACTGAAGGTCACTAGTGTGAATTTCCAGGGACACCAAATAAAATGCAGACATACACTTTACCTTAAAACAAGCTTCAGGACGGCTTCTCCACACTCAGCCTCAACCTCCCCAAATGGGAGAGCTAGGAAAGTCACCAGAGGCTGGAGAGAGAGAGAGAGAGAGAGAGAGAGAGAGAACACAACACGTTCAGAAGTAGGCTTTTATTGGGAGGACCCTCATTCTTAGAAAGTTCCATCCAAAAATGGTAGAAGAGGCGGGGTTACAAGGGAGTTGTTAGTGTAATTTGACCCAAGGGCTGTAGGGTGATGTCTACATCTGAAGACATGTCCTCAAACTTCAGGACAGTGGCAGTGTCCAAGTTACTGCGAGATGCAGCCACGGTCAAAGCCTCTCTGCTCCAAGACGGAAGATGCGAATCATTCAGAGTGGCCTCCCACAGGCTGTAATTGTAGAAACAATGAATAATATTATTATTTATTAATATTTATTTATTATAGAAGGATCATAAGATCAAGAGTTGCTTAGGTCTGGTTAATGGCATGCACCTGTTTCAAAGCCTAACCGTTAACTTTAAGCATACTAGCTGGCAATAGGACAAAGGAATGTTGATGAAGGATCAATGTCCTTTTTCTGTACTATAACTAATGATAAAGTTAGGCAAGTTGCATATTTTATAGGTTACAGGATATTTAATCATCCTTTCTCTCAATTCTCACATTTAAGGAGTCTTATAGGTCTTTCATTAATGTAAAACTTCTGAAGGCAGAAGTCAAACATCAAACATCCTTTTGGATGCCATCTCAGGAAGGGTTAAAGTTTCTAGGAATTATGGCATCCTCATGTAATTCTAGGAGACCAGCCTAAAATATATCCACTATTTCTAGACACCTTTTGTTATACTGGCAAGACATTTGCACAACCAATCCACTTAGGAAAAGTGCCAATTTCTATTATAGAATGATTAGGGCAATAATACATTGGTAGATATTTTATGTAAATAACTGGCCTGTATAGGAAAAATCTATTTCAACAATCTATTTTGACAATTGTCTTGGTATATAGTCTTAATTTCTAAGGACCAGCATGATTGGCTGGTTTAGGTTTCTCATATGCTATCTTTTTCTCAAAAGATACTCCCAGACAGCTTGTTTACCATAAGATCAACATATAGGTATAACTGACCATTACAGTCAGTACAATCACTCTAGTTTTATGGGTGGCCTTTCCAGTCCACACTGCAAGGCTCATTAAAGGTGGACCTGAGAAGTGGATCCACAGAGTCTCTTCATAATTTTTACTTACCTGGTAAACTCATGAAGCTGCATGGTTGTAAACTCTGCAGCTGGAAATTTACCTTCCTGTACCAGTTTTTTCAGTCATTTTCATGATGACAGGTTTAAACTCTCCTTTGAAATCTGATTTAAGTTATCGAATCCTGTTCAGCAGCAGTAAGACTCTCAATATCACAATTTAAGGAAAAAAATCTTAAATATTTTGTAAGATCTAGGGTGTGCGTATGGGGTCCTATTTTCCTGCTTTTAAATTTATTAACACTGAATGAAAGGCTGGCATAAGTCATAATATCATTAGTTTAAATTATAGAATACCAAGTGTGGGAGGTCATCCTCGAATGTGGTTTGAGTTACCTCCCTGGCTGGGTGAGAGGCGCTTAGGCACAGCTGTGTCAGAGCTTTCCCCACCCTTCTCCAGGTCCTAGGGCTTGTCAGTACAGAGGCCTGTCTGGCCATTACCCAGAAGACCCAAGTCACCCTGACCTTGGGATGCTGCCCCCCTTAATCTTCATTGGATGGGATTTTCCTCAGAATTATTTTTTGTTCCCCAATAAAAATCCACTCCCTGGCATGTTCTCTCTCTCTCTCTCTCTCTCTCTCTCTCTCTCTCTCTCTCCTCTTCAGTAAACCTCGCTACCGCTACTGCATTAGGTGGCTGGAGGTTGGAGCTAGGAGGATCTGTCCTGGAGTTGGTTTTAAAGGTAATTAGAGTCTTGTCTCTTTAATTTAAAACTCCCTAGCGGTTTCTCACGATTGGAACCTTCTTTCATGAAGCCAGCGTGGGTCACAGGCTAAAATCAAGTATTTAAATAATAAGAAAAGATTTAACATCTTTAGTTGGTCTTGAATTTGGGCAAAAATCACTTAAAGGGGCTATGGTAAATAGAAACTTAGTTTTTATTTAATTGTATGACTTGATTTTTACTTTAATAGAATTATCAAAAATGGAAAATATAATAAATTATATATGAAAAATTTGTACTTTGAAATTAGCTCTTAATTTGGGGTAAGGCTAGTGACAGAGTTTTTAACTTAGCAGCTGTGGACTTTACTAGGGGCATCAGAAATATATAAACATATATCCAGAATAGGAAGTATACAAGTTAAATAAGTCTAGAGAAGATATTTTGGTTTTTTACCATTAATACAAAAAATGGTAAATAAAAGACTATTCACTTTTCTATTTCAATCTATGAAAAACTGTTGTTATTATTATCAAACTTAGTGTTGACCTAATTAGGGTGAGTTAGCATCTCAAATATTAATGGGTAAAGACAAGTCAACAGTTTTGTTTAAGACAGCAATCTAATTTAGAATTTTATATGACATTGAGATAGCAATAACATTTTTAGGGATTTTATGTCAAAACAATCTTTGTATATAAAGAAACAGTTGTATGAGCATCTTTAATAACATTATTTAATGTAGTAAAATTAATAATTATGTATAATTCATGGCTTTACCAATTTTAAAAATATCAATGTATGTAGGGCATCATCTCATTAAAGTTGAGAAAAGATCTATCATGTTAAATTTCTTTTTTTTTAATTGTTGATAGATCTTTATTTTTATTTATTTATTTATATGTGGTGCTCAGAATCTAATCCAGTGCCTCACACATGCCAGGCAAGTGCGGTACCGCTGAGCCACAGCCACAGCCCAAATTTCTTTTTTTTCTTTTTAATATATTTTTTAGAAGTAGTTGGACACAATATCTTTATTTTGTTTATTTATTTTTAGGTGGTGCTGAGGATCAAACCCAGGGCCTCACACATGCTAGACAGACGAGTGCACTACTGCTGAGCCACAATCCCAGCCCCTAATGTTAAATTTCTTATTGAAATAATTTACTATTGGGCTGGGGTTGTGGCTTAGGGGTAGAACACTCACGTACCATATTCGAGGCCCTGGGTTTGATCCTCAGCACCACATATAAATAAATAAATAAAGTTTAAAAAAAAGAAAGAAGTTATTGGCTATCCAGCTGATTAATTTATGGCTGTCTGGCTAATATTTTAGGGGTAACAATTTTTAGGGTTATTTTCCTCAGTGACAAACTGTTGACAAGACTTGAAATAAGGCCCTGTTTCAATGTTTAGAGGCTTCCAAAATCTGTTTAAAACTTAGAAGAGGAGTAAAATTTTTAAGCAGGAAGTTTATTTGGGGGGGGGGGTAAGATTAGCATTTTAATCTCTTTCTGCCTGTATGTTTGTCTTTCCTTTTCTTCATTTGGTCTCCATTTGACTATGGTGTAACATTCAAACTTGGCTAGGACTATATTAACCTTTGTAAATCCCTTGGAAATTCTAGGGCTAACTGGATGATAAACTTATCTTTTGAAAATGGGTGGCCCCCTATAAATCCAGGGTGCTATACAGTCTTTCGAATCTCTCTATCAAAACAGGATTTTTGTAAAGGCTTAATAAAATTAGTTTTTAGAGATTCTGCTTACCTGTTGGATACCTGTTTTGGGGAGCTGTCTGTGCTCTAGACAGATTATCAGGTTTGTTCCTATTCTGTGTTATTGGGACATGGTTAAGGTAAACCTCCTTTAAAACTGTTTTTAAGGTGGCCCTCTATTATAAAGTTTAGCTAAGTAGTAGCATAATATCTCTCTAGGTAAGGTTAGACATCTGGCATAAATTTTGAAATATTACAATACATGTGAATTTGGATTTCTCAAAAATCTCCCTGAATTTGTTCTGGTCTATATTAAGTTTGAGAGGTTCCCTTTGATCTTTCTTTCCAGTAGGTGATTTTTAAAAGCCATCTCTGTTTTTTTTTTTTAAAGAGAGAGTGAGAGAGGGGAGAGAGAGAGAGAGAGAATTTTTAATATTTATTTTTTTTTTAGTTCTCGGCAGACACAACATCTTTGTTGGTATGTGGTGCTGAGGATCGAACCTGGGTCCCACGCACACCAGGTGAGCACGCTACCGCTTGAGCCACATCCCCAGCCCCAAGCCATCTCTGTTAATAGTAGCTGAGGCTACATATGAAAATGACAGGGGCTGGGGTTGTGGCTCAGTTGTGGAGTGCTCACCTAGCATGTACAAGGCCCTGGGTTCGATCCTCAGCACCACATAAAAATAAATAAATAAAATAAAGGTATTGTGTCCAACTACAATTAGAAATTAAATATTTAAAAAGAAAATGACATACCTTTTATTGATCATTGTAATTTTTTAGTATATAGACTAGTTGATCAATTTTGATGTTACATGCAAACGGACAATTTAAAAAGAACTCTCAATCTCTTTCTGAGACAAGGTCTCAAAATATCCTCATATCTTTAAATAGGTGACTCTTTTTTTTTTAGAATTTTTTTTTCTTTTTAGAGAGAGAGAGAGAGAGAGAGAGAGAATTTTTTAAATATTTATTTTCCAGTTCTCGGCAGACATAACATCTTTTGTTTTTGTATGTGGTGCTGAGGATCGAACCCGGGCCGCACGCATGCCAGGCGAGCGCACTACCGCTTGAGCCACATCCCCAGCCCCAAATAGGTGACTCTTAATTGTGTGTTAAAAAATATGATTAAAGTTACTTCCCAGTGTAGGGAGCAATATACAAGTCTTACAATGTTTCATGGATTATAAGTTCAATCAGATAATTTATGTAATACAATAAATTTCCCACAAAGTTTGTAACATTTATTGTTCAAAACTAACATTTGACTTTAATTTGGGGGACACCAGTCCTAATAGAGTATTCTCCCAAATCCCACAAACATCTAACAAACAGAAGTAATATATAAGAATCAGCAGTAATCATTACTGATGTCTGAATCAATCAATTTGAGCCTCCAAGGAGAAGTGTCAATATTGGAATTTAAGTCATTTATTGTTTGACTAAGGATGTATGAATTCGATTCATTAAAAATTGGTCCTTGTTCAAACAGCAAGAATTATTAGGTATAAGCTTAATATTTTAATAAGCTCTGTCATGTCAGAATGTAGACAAAAATCTTAGTTTACATCAGCATAACAAAGTCAAGGAAATAGCCTGAAATATCCTAGAACTGATTAGTCTATATATATAGCCAGTACAGTTATACATAAATCTGTTTCTCAATTGTTTTAAATTTCTAAATAATCTGTCTAGATAATGATATAAATATTTCCCTATTTAGGAAGATCCCTTTATCATTAAAGTCTAGAATATAAAGACTTATGTTTTACCCAAAGATGATTTCTTTCTTCTTCGTAGGACCTCCAATGTGTACTTCCTCTCTGTAGAAGTATCTTCTCCTTTTAGAATATTTCTTAATTACACTTTGGAAGAATTTCTGTAAATATTAGCATCTAAACAAATTATTGTACCTTGATAAGAAGAAATATCTCAATGAAAATATAGTTAAAGCCCTTGGACATTTCTGTTGACAGAATCATATTTGTTTATAATCTTATAAAATTTTGTACAATAATTTGAGAATTAGAGAATACTTGATGGTTGTATTATCTCTTGAAAGAAAATTTTTTCTAGTAAAATATATTTATCTTAAACATTTGTAACCAAAAAAGCATAGTGTCAGATAAATGCATGTAAAAAAGGTATAAATTATGTGTTTTCTATTGAAAAATGATTGGAAGAAAATAGACTCCTATTAAATAAACAAATAGATATATTTAATTATCCTATGAATTAAAGAATATAGATTATTTAAATAATTGGAAAAATATGTATTAACAATAAATGTATAGTTATAATTATCTTATGAAACCCCATGCTTCTCAAAATATTTGGATCCATTTCAACTTATTGTTAACTAGGAGTGCAGTCTAATCTCAAAATTTCTGTGCACATATCTGTCTATATTCTGTATTTACATAGTTAGAAACCAAGAAGAATACAGATATTTCATTGTCATGAGAGGTTGTGAGAAAATTATACTCAGATTGCTGGTCTTTTTTTAAATCACATGATGATCAAATGTACTCTTATAATCTTCAAAAATAAAAACCAAACACGGGCATCACTCATAAATGTAATATTATCGCTGTAATTTTCCTTAATAACACAGCCATAAAGAATTTCTAAGGAAACCTATTGAGGGTTAAAAATCAGATTATTTCTCTTTGAGAACACATTAGGATTAAGGCAGCAACATAAAAGCTTTCGAAACCTGATTTTGCCTGAAAAAGAGATGTCGTATTTAGTTACAATGTATAAAAATTATGAAGGAATCTTATAACAGTTGGGTGCAGGCCTTGTAATTCCTGTGGCCAGCCTGTGTGAGAAAGAAGAATGTTAGAAGCATGGAGGCAGAGCCGGACACATTTCACATGTCGGATTACAGGGTTGAAATCCTGCCAAGGCTTTTGCACCATTTAGTATGTGCTTTTGAGGGCAGTTGTCATGGTGACCAAACAGCTTGGAGCCTGTGGATGTGGCCACTGGGAGCAGCTGCTACTGCCTTGCGAAGCTCTCTCTACCATTTGAGTCCACTTGTTGCCCAAGGCAGGGTCTCGGGAAAGCCTCCAAAGAGCTTCCTCTGTTGGTTGAACTCCGTTGGATTTGTCTGCTTTCCCCTGCATGGAGTCCCTCTATGGCCACAGTGTGTAGGTATTTCACCAGCCCTCCGGGATCCCAGAGGTTCGAGTGGTGGCACTGTGTTCCCCTGACTGACAGGCCAGCTGGCAAGAAGGAGGAACGGAAAGCCAGGTTTCCCTGTGTGCTGCCTCCATCTCACTAGGGCATGTGCCGATGAAAAAGGTGAGCAAATGGCTGTGCGGAGCTTCCCCTGGCGCCACAGTTTTCCCGTGCCTGGGCAGGATCCCATGGGTAGGAGGTGGCCTGCCTTCTCTATGTGAACTGTCCTCACCAGTTAGCCAGCTCGCAGAGCAGTTGTGCCTCTGTCTTTTGCACTCTCCCTTCAAAGCTTGTGGGTGCCCCAAAAGTCTCCCAACTCAAAAGCTGGTTCCAGCGGAAGATGCTGGCCACCAAGTGTGGGTTTGGTACCCACCCCAGGTTATCTAAAGGTTAAAAGGATTGCCAAGGGCAGGTTAGAGCCTTGAATCTGTGTGACAGGAGCTGAGTTATAGCTAACTCAATTTTAATTTTTGGTAAGGATGTGGTGAGACACTCAGCAGATTTATTTGCCAATTCAAATTGTCTTAAATAAATCTAGAAAGTAAAAATAAAATGAACAGAGAACTTCTAGAATTTTAACATCCCACAAATAAAACAATCTCTCCTCTCCCTTCATTCTCTACACATTAATTTCAAGTACATAAAATCAAAACTTCTTACTTAGCCATTTTGAAATACAAAAACTCCACATTAGTTAAACCATAGGTCACAAAAAGGTTGTTTATGGGATAGGGCTACACTTCAAACATATACATTTTACCAACTACCTTCATAGATTCCCAGTAGGGCCTATATTTACTGCCATCTATTCTAGCTGATAAACTGTGCTACGTTGACAAATATGATTATGCCGTTAACTTAAGAAAATGGTGAAGAAAGCACACAAAATCACAAAAGTACATTTTGAAAATCCAGAGACGGCTGTCTGCCCTTAGGGATCCATGAAAAGAAAGAGAGCCACTGGAATTCTTTATTTTTATATAGGGGACACACAAAGGTAGGTTCCAAGAATGCGTGAAAAGGACAAAGGGATAGGATTACAAAGAAACAGGTGAGTATAATTCAACTCCACCAGGTGCCTTCTACTCCTGGAGACAAGGCTCATTATCCCAGCAGAGGGAAGCCAAAGTTATTGCACAGCACGATAATTCTTCAATATATCTTGCTCAGGACTTAAGGGTATATATTTCCAGAGAGCTTCCCAACATCAAGTATCTCTTTCTCCAGCTTCTAGGACACGCAGACCTTCAAGACTCTGGATTCCAAGGCAGAAAATCACAGATTTCCGACTTCGCAACTCACACACAAAAAGAAATGAGTTACAACATAGACACCACGACCACAAACTACCCTACGCACCCAGCACAACCACACTGCCTACATCTTCTGGATTGCTATCCCATACAACAAGCTATCCACACCAACACTTCTCACCCCTCTTCTCCAATAACTTCTGAGAAAGGCTACATTCACTGGATCCCTCCCCAATTCACACAGGTCCCACCACCTGGACCCCCAGAGGCCTCCTGTTTCAACTCAAGGATGGCTGAGCTGGAGAGCCAAGGCAGAAGACACAGCTCTGTCTTCTTACCACCACTACTAACACCCCCAACCCAGCCACAGCAGCTGCTGAGACATCTACTGGGACATTGACAGCCCACTTCTTAAGCCTGGAGCAGAGTGAAGCCTGGAGGACCTCCACCCAGGGTTGCACAAACAGGACAGGACAGGCTCCCCAAACAGTGGCCTGGAGGAAGTATACTGTCAAGAGAAGGAGGACAGAATATATCAGCTGCTGCCTGCCTAACCTCTTTCTACAAGTGGAATCCCCCAACCAGGCCTCCTTGCCCTTCCCCAGCAACCAACACACATCAAGCCAGGCCCAAGGCCCAGACCCCAGTCTGTATGGCTGACTGTCTACCTCCGGAGTCTCGCCCCAAAGAAGGGGCGGGTCCACAGCAAAAAAGCCTCACAATGCCTCTGAGCCCCCTGAGGGGTCCAGGCCTCCAGCACCCACCTATGCCCAGCTCCCAGGAAATGGCCCAGAGGAAGGCACTGGGAAAGGCACCCCCGCCCTCCTGGAAAACATCTGAGATGGCTCAGGCAACCTCCTGGCCCCAAGCGCCTCCATCCTCAGTAAACTGCAGGTGGGAGCAACTGAGAGACATCTAGCCGCCCCTGAAGGGGCCCACTCCCTTCCGGACTGCGCTCCTGCCCTCTCTCACACTCAACCAACCGGACTCCAAGTCCAGCCAGGAAAGGTGCTGCGGGGACCGGGAACGCCCGAACACCTCCTCACTTAGAACACCTCCCCTATGCCGTCCCTGCGTCCCCAAGATGCACACAGACACCGGGGGCCCTAGGATCTGGGGGGGGGGGGATGTGGGGCCGCGTGTGGGGGGTGGTGGTGGAGTAGCAGGGGGGGTCCCTCCTGTGAGAGGTCTCTGGCATGGCCGGGTGGCATGGCTGGCACGGGCGGGGCGACGGTTGCTGGTCCTTTGTGGCGGGTGGGGGCTGGGGGTAGGGGGTGGAAGAGCGGAGGAGGATCCTAGCCGCCGCCCGCGCCCTGGAGGGTCCCCCTTCCTAAGCCAGAGAGGGACAGAGGGCACCCTGCCCCAGCCCCCCCCCCCCGGGAATCGCGGGAGGCGACAGGAGGGGGACATCCCCCACCCCGCGTCCGCATCCCCCCAACTGCTGGCTGCCACAGCACTCCTGAGCCAGGGCTTCCCGTCTCGCCCTCCCCCCACCCCCACCCCCACCACCTCCTCCGCCAGCCAGCCACAGTGGCCACCAGGCTCCCCTGCCCACTGCCATTAGCGTTGGCGGAGCCCTCTAGGGGCCGGCCGCGGGCCACTTTGCCCCAGGCTTCTCTACCTCTTGCCTGGAGGGCCCCCCAGGCTCTGAGACCAGGGAGGCCGCACTCCCCTCCCAGAGCCGGTCCCAGGGCCCCCTCCCCAGGCTCGCCAGTTGCAGGAAGGTACCCGCCCGACCGACGGGGGGGGGGGGGGGGGGGCGCACGGCAACCCAGTTTTCTGGATGGCAGGATTGCTCCAGGAAGGCCAAGCGGCCACCCGGCCCGCAGGTTCCCTCCCTCCCGCCTCTGCAGAGAGCAGAAAAGCCACTTGGGGGTCCCTGTTGGTGTCCAACATGGCGGCGGCTCTGCCGTTTCGGCCGCTCAGGGCGAGCCAGGTGTCCTCTTCTCCCCTCCTGCGGCCTGCAGGCAGGGAGGCCAGAGGATTCCCCCCACCCACCCCCAGATGCCCCAGCCAGTGCGCCTGACCGGCGGGGGGCACCTCCGTGGCTTCCCCTCCTGGCCTGGCACCGGCTGCTTGGGGAGTCCTCGGGGAAAGGCTGGGCTGCTGGGCTTCCCGAAGCCCAGGTTGCGGTCAAGGCCTCTCCGCCTGCCCTCCGGCTTTACCATTGTGCCTGGGACAGTGGCAGGGAGCACTCCGTGGCCGCTTCCACCTCGGGCTCGAGGATGGGCATGGACACGGACACCCACAGGAGCCAGTGTGTGCTGGAACTTTGTTGCCCTGGGGCCCATTTCCACACCGAGGGCTTGGTCTCTCCCTACCCCACCTCCCATTGGCCAAATGGATGTCCCTTAGGAGGGCACCCGGGTACCACCCCGGGGACGGGCAGGCACTCACACACGCGCACAGGGACACGCACGAGCGCCCGCACAGTGACGCTGCCACCTCCCGGCCGGCCTCCTCTCAGTGGGTCCTCCTCGCCAACTCCCACCGGCCCCACCACCTGGACCCCCAGAGGCCTCCTGTTTGAACGCCACGAAGGATTGCCAGATGCCCTAGCCAGTGCGCCTGATCATCGTGGGCGCCTCCTTGGCCCAGCCCCTCTGCCTTCCCTCTAGCTTTACCATTGTGTCTGGGACAGTGGCAGGGAGTACTCCCTAGCCTCCCCAGTTGTAGGAGTGTATCTGCTGATATTCAAGTGACTCACAGGACATGGTAATTGAACTAAGAGATTTTATTGAGGTTTGTAGGAAGGAGAAGAAAAGGAGAGGTAGAGTGCATCCCCTTGAGCCAGTTTTGGCTTTAGAAGTGTTGATTACTGATTTGCAGGGTGACTCAGCAATGGTGGTGATTGGCAGGGTTTGGTAGGAAAGAGTGATTGGACAAGGTATCTTGAGGGATTTTTTGGCGAAAAATTTTGACTTTGGCGCCCTTGAGAGAAGAGGTGGAGGGGTAAGGGATTGTGTAATATTTTTCTGTAGAAACAGAAACTTCAGTGGGGGAGTGACCCTATGGGGCAAATAAAACCCAATGTCATGGTCTCCCAACATTCCTCCCTTCTTCTTTGTGTTTGGACTCAGGGCATTTAAATCGTCTGGCTACTTCCTATTGGAGAGGGAAGATGAGTTTGAAGGAAGGGAGGAATGGTCAGGTTGGGGGGACAAGAGAATTATAGCTATAAAGGCCAGGGCGCTGAAGATGCGAATTTCCTTGGCGTTGAAATCGATGAAAGTTCCTTGAAGCCATAGGTCATGGATAGCCTCGATCCAATCCTTGTCCCTGTAAATGGGTGGAATCAGCCAGCTGTCCTGTTGGAGGGCTTCCACAAACTGCAGGAACCGGGAGTGCCACTCGGTGAAGCTAAAAACACCAAAGATACCCGAAGGCAAGGAGAAGAAGAGAGAAGAGGAGACACCACATTAGCTTCTGTCCAGAGGTCCAGTGAGAGGGACTGGCTGAGAAAAGACCAGCAGCCAGGAGGAGGCACACAAATGTGAAGGGGCCTAGAAATCCTGGGTGACAAGCTAGTGAAGTTCCCCAGTTGTTTCCCTTTTGTAGTTCCGTATCCATGATGGTGAAGTTCCATCAGCAGTTGGTGAGGCCTTTACGTAAGGGATGGGTGTTCTCAGAGGTAGCAAGTAGCTAGTAATTCCTGAGGAGAAGCTGGTTAAAGTCTGATTTGATATTTTGCCTATTTGATTCTGTAGGAATTTTATGATACATGGTATAAAGGCCCGAAACAAGAAAATCCCAGTTATTGGGGCAATCTGGGATGTCTCATGAAGCAGAGGAGGTATGTGTGAGCGAAGTAGATGCCAGGAGGGTGGCAAAGAGAAGGGTGGAACTAGAGTGTGGCATGTTGTTGTGAGGGATTCTCAGGTTGAGGAAGGTCCTTCTCAGGAAGGGGGGAAGGAATCCTCAGGAGTGAGATGTGGAGCTTTAAAGGATTCTCAGGGGTGGTGGAGCAGATGTATTTGTGGGAGGAGGACAGTGGACGGTCAGTCTGGGCTCCCTTGGTCAGATGCGGGGCCAGTTTCAGCCTGGAAATGTGAATCCATGAAGTCAGTTTGCCTGGGGATTCATGTAGTCGGGCAGTGGTGGGAGTGCACAATATAACCCTTAGGGGACCCTTCCATTTAGGTGTCAGGGTAGGTATGTCACCAGAAGGAGGACCTGGGGTTAAGGGGAAAGAGACGTGTGACCTGGAGGGATCAGGTAATAGAATTTCCTGGTGTTTCCAAATCTGTTTCCAAGACTAAGAAGGGGATGACTGAGATGTTCTGAAAGAATTCAGGGTGAACGGGTCACCCCAGATGGTAGGAGTCAGAGTCCTCAAAGGGGGATGTTTGAGTTGGTCTTTTGGGGAATGCCCGTAGGCAAAACAGGGTGACTGAGAGAAGTTTGACCCAGTCGAGATGTAGTTCAAGGGAGAGCTTGGTGAGGGTCTCCTTTAGGGTGCAGTTAACACGGTCTATCTTGCCTGAAGAGGTGGGATGATAGGGTATGTGTAGATTCCAGGGAATGTGGAGAGCCCCCAGCAATTCGTTGTGTGATCTGAGAGGTAAACTCAGGGCCATTATCTGATTGCAAGGAGGTGGGGACCCCGAATCTTGGGATGATACCGGAGAGCAAAACAGAGGCAAACGTAGATGCCCTTTTGTTGGTGGTAGGAAAAGCTTCCACCCATCCTGAGAAGGTGTCTACAAGGATGAGAGATAGAGCCTGGTGGGCAGGAAAGGAGCCTGGCTTGAGAAGGGAATTAGGATTGGTTCTTTGACAAATGATGCATTTAGTGGTGAGTTGTGGATGAGCCTAGCATCATCTGAGGTGAGTGGGAAGAATGTTTGTAAGAGGAATTTGAGATTCTGAGGGCTAGTATGGAACAGGGAATGTAAGTAGGAGAAGAGGTCCCGTTTAGATGGGGATGAGGTGGGGGGTATACTTGAAATTATGACAGCAATAGTGGGGCATGGTAACATGGCTGCCTGCCAGGCAGCCTGGTCAGCTTTAGAATTACTCATAGTGATGGGTGAGGAGTCAAACTGATGGGACTGACAATGAACAATCCCAATCTCTGAAGGAAGCATAGATGCCCTGAGAAGATCAGTGATGAAGCTTGATTTAGTTATGGAGGTGCCTTTGGTGGTCAACAGTCCCCTCTACTTCCATACGGCCACATGCAAAAGGAGAATGTGAAAGACACACTTGGAATCAGTATATAGAGGGAAACATCTGCAGCTAGTTGAAAAGTGCGGGTGACCGCCATGAGTTCCAACTGCTGGTTAGTCGTGTGGGGTGGTACAAGTTTGGCTTCTATGACCTCTGAGAGGGAGACGATGGCATATGCCATTACCCGACAACTAGGCAGGTGGAAAATTGGTGCCTCAGGGCTAATCCTGCAGTGGTATTGTCATCCCAATTAGTATCCTGGTCAGGAACTGCCTGGGTGCCTAGCGGGTAGGCCGGGGTGATTTGATGGACCCCCTCCCCATGCTCGCCAGTTCCACAATAGTACCCGCCAGATAGGTGGCACAGCATCCTAGTTTTCTGGATGGCTCGATTGGTCCACGAAGGCCAAGCCGCCATCCCTAAGGTTCCCTCCCTCCACCCTCTGCAGAGAGCAGAAAAACCACTTGGGAGTCCCTATTGGTGTCTAACATGGCAGCAGCTCTGCTGTTTGTGCTGCCCAGGGCAAGCCAGATGCCCTCTTCTCCCACCCCTCCCACATCCAGGTCTCCCCGCCTAGGGCCTGCAAGGCAGGGAAGCCAGAGGATCCTCCCCGCCTCCAGAGCGCCTGACTGGCGCTCCTCCTTCGCTTAGTCTCCTGGCCTGGCAGCAGCTGCTTGGGAGGATCCTCCGGGAAAGGCCAGGCTCCTGGGCTCCAGGCGCCCGATTGCGGCCAAAGCCTCTGCCTGCCCTCCGGGTTTACCATTGTGGCTGGGATAGTGGCAGGGAGCACTACGAGTCTGCTTCCACCCTGGGCTCAAAAACAGGCACAGACACCCACAGGAGCCAGTGTGTGCTGAAACTTTGTTGCCCCAGGGCCCATTTCCACACCGAGGGCTTGGTCTCTCCCCACCCCACCTCCAATCCACCAAATGGATGTCCCTTGGGAGGGCACCCAGGTACCACTCTGGGGACAGATACACACTGGCACATGCACACATGAACACGCACAGGCGCCCGCACAGAGATGCTGCCACCTCCTGGCTGGCCTCATCTCAGTGGGTCCTCCCCAACTCCTACCAGCTCCACCACCTGGACCCCCAGAGGCCTCCTGTTTGAACGCCAGGACGGCTGAGCTGGACAGCCCAGGCACCACCACCACTAACACCCACTGCCACTCCAGCCGTCGCAGCTGCTGAGACATCTACTGGACATTGATAGCCCATTCTTGGGCCTGGACCACAGTGAAGACTGGGAGGACCACCACCCAGGGATGAACAGACAGGACAGGACAGGCTCCCCAACCACAGTGGCCTAGAGGAAGTGGGGGAAGGATGTGGGGCAGGGTTGGAGGGAAGTTGGGTCCCTTGTATGAGAGGTCTCAGGCATGGCCCGATCACGTGGCAGTTGCTGGTCTGTTGGGGCGGTAAGCGGGGGAAGGATGATGTGTGATGGGTCAGGGGGTCAGTGACAGGGGATGAGCAGAGGAGGACCCTAGCCACTGGTGCCCTGGAGGGTCTCCCTTCCTAAGCCAGTGTAGTGGCACCCCCTTTTTCCACAGAAAACTCCTAACTGGGCTTCTCCAGAAATCTTCACCATGGCTTATCTTAGGACTGTCAGCAAAAGAGTCTCTACAAAAGAGTTCACTGTAGATAAACTTCCTATTTTCATGTTGCCCTATATTACTTGGCTACTGGCTGGGAAGAAATCAGCACTCCAGGGTGCTGGACACCCTCTTACTAATTTTTCACAAACGTACCCAATAGTTTGTAGAAATGTTCAAACAAGGCCTCTCTGGCCTTCAGCTGGGGCTTCACAGAGGTGTCTACATTTCTAAAATAAGAGAAGTTACCAATTGGGCTCCATGGTAACAGCTGGCAGAGGGAGGAAAGAAAGGGGAGAAGAAGCTCTTCCCTTCTCAGGTGTTGTCCTTGAAGGGTTGACTTGCTCAAAACAGTGAAAGAAAAAGCTGCTTTTATGAGAACTTCTGTAGACTGTAAACTTCTGAGCCCCTCCCCTTACATGCTGGGTATAAAATTCTGAAACTACCTGAACCGGATTCAGGGGATTGATTGATTACGGTAAAAGCTGTGTCCTCTGAACCTGGCTGCAGCCAAATAAAACTGCTTCCTGGTATCTTCAGTGCCTTGCCTCATCTGTCCTTACAACATTTTTGGTGACCCAGATGGGACGTGAGACATAGGGATTGCTGTTCTGCTGTTCTTGTCTCAGGGGACCAGCTTCCCCAGGGCAGTGGGAGACAGTATTTCCCCTTAGCATGCACAGGCAAATCTTGGCCTGAAGGAGAGGCCACTCAACTGGCACCCTGGAGCTGCCACCCTGGAGCACAATGGAACCCACAAGGAGCAGGAACCAGAATTAGGGTTTGGAGCACCACCCAACCGAACAAGTAGGACCCAGGTCCATTTGTTTTTGCAGCCCATCTGACTTCCCCTTAGAGGCCTAAGCAGGTGGAAGAGAGGCTTGATCAACCTCTGTTGGGTCCTGAGTACCCTCCAAAGTGGTTGGAGCTGAAACGGACCTGGGGTGTCGCCCGAATAGTCTCTGTTTGGGGTCAGCAAGCAGAGGGGAAACTGTGACTCCCTTTTTGTTTGATTTGGAATTGTTGGAATTTGGACGGTATAGAAATTTTGTTCTGGCATTGTCTGTGTGAAAGTGTATGAATGAGACAGACAAAGGGAAGGGTTCCGACCCAACCCGAAGGCCGAAGCAAGTGCGGAGTCCTGATCTGTGGTTCTGTGGCACCTCATACAGTCTATGGCAGAATTTCACCAACCAATGTCTAGGTGAAAGCTCCAGGTCGGGGGTTGATACTGACCTGCAAGGCTAAGAGGGCCCTAAGTCCCCAGGGGAGAAAGGCTGGAGACAGAGGAAGCGAGTCTTGTCCTAAATGGGCGACACCCATGCAGGCTGGAACATGGGAGGCATACAAAGGAAACTGAGCCTTCTGAAATTGTGTTAGAAACCTTTAGGAAGGTTAAAATGGTAACTGTGGGGCAAAACTCACTCCACAAAGGTTGCACACACTCTATGAATTAGAATGGCCCACCCAAGAGAGTCATTGCTGAGGTTCATTTGATTGTTGTTGGAACCTCTGACCCAATTCTCTTATACTGATTGTTGGCAAGAGATAGTACAGAGGGCTGGGAATGTGGCTCAAGCAGTAGCGCGCTCGTCTGGCATGCGTGCAGCCCAGGTTCAATCCTCAGCATCACATAGAAAGATGTTGTGTCTGCTGAAAAAAACTAAAAAAAATAAATAAATATTTTTTAAAAATCCAGCAAGAATTTTTTAAAAAAAGGGTTCAATCCCTGGCATCGCAAAAAAAAAAAAAAAAAAAAAAAAGAGAGAGAGATAGTACAGAGACAGACCCCTTGGTTTAGAGCTTGTCTAGATGGACAGTCCAAGCTGATGTTAGCCAGGAGCATAGTGGTCTCCAAGACCCAGTGGAAAGCAGCTAAACAGAAAACCTGAGGGAGGAAAGACAGGAAGGGAAACAGTTTTCCCTGCGAGCCAGTAGAGGACCCACCACCTTATGTGCCACTCTACCCAACTTTGCCAAGACCACTGGGACAGCAGACTATCCCCTCAGCCTCCTCATCCTCAGAGGCAACAAATGATGGCCCCCAATACTGGCTATTCCTTCCTCCTTGATGTCCTCAGAGCCAAAGGCTTCCTAGAACCAAAGACTCTTTCACCTCCCGAGATTAAGATGGGAGATTTGTCAAGACCAGAGCCACAATATGAGAGCACTCCAGATGCCCCTGCAAGGGACTAAAGGACCTGCCTATATTGACCAGAAGGGAAACGTCTGAGGGAGACAAGGCAGTTTTGTGTGCCAGCCTTTCTCCACCATTGAGCTCATAAGCTGGGAAAATCATATTTCCTCCTATACAGAGAAACCCTGGACCATGACTGATCTGATGTAGCCTATTATCCAGACCTAGGATGGGGCCCCAAAAAAGAAGAAAATCTAAAGGTAAAGAGATATCAAGATGCCCTCATTGGAAGTCTAAGAGGAAAACAAAACAAAACAAACAAACCTGTGCCCAAGAGTTATAAGGAATCAGAGCCAGCCCTAAACCAGAGCGCATCTGTAGACAGAGACCAGCAAAGCCTCCCGCTGCTCCAGCATCTCCCTTCTCTCACCCTTGATAGCCCTGAACTTTTCTCTCAGCCCCACCCACATCTGCCTAAGGCCCCTTTGCCCTATGAAACTGGCAGTAATGATCAAAAGAGATGTGCCCAAGTAACTCAGCTGAGTGTCCAGGCCACTGTGGCTCCCACCCCTCTCGTTGCCCAGAGGCACCTGGGGGAGGAGGGGCACCTACAAGCACATCAGCCGCAATGCAAGTTTATCAGTAAGGAGATGTACAGGTGCAAGCAATAGGTGCAGCCTTTGTGGGACAGGCTCAGAATGACATTTCCCCAAAATTGCAAAAACTAGAGGGCTTTACTGAGAAGTATGTCAGTGAGCTGATTAAGGTAGCCACCAGTTTTCATCAATTGAGACCCAGAAACTCAAAGACGGGTACACCAAAAAGATAAAGAGGAGGATGGATCTCCTTACAGCTGCGCTCACCAGAAACCTAAAGGTCACTCAAAGGGGGGGTCTCACTAAAAAGAAGCCAATGGTCCAAATGTTTATTTAAAAAAAAAAGTGGCTAGATAAAAAGGGAACCCACCAGTGGCCCCGGCGGGCAAGGACCCACTACCATGCTCAAAAGCTAAGCCTTGAACAGAGTAGGATCGAATGTGTTCCTCCAGCCTCTGGCCCTAGCCCCTCCTTTCGGTTTCTTCCCACTTGCTTGGAAGTTGATGAGAGAGGAAAACGGCAGGGGTCCGATAGATGCACACGGCTGTATCTGATGTACAGGACCCAGGGCCTCAGGAGGGCTCAGCTGCTGCAGGCCCAAGAATACACTGGGAATAAGTTTATGTTAACAGCCAATAGTGGGCCATAGGACACACACTCCAAAAGGACATGCCACCCTGGCTCCAAGCTACATGCTATGAGCCAGCAGAAAGGGCCACAGAGTCCCATGCACCCAGACATAGCGAACAAAAACACAAGCGGGGCAACTACTATATACAATTAGAGCAGGCTCCCACCTGGAGGAGGAAACCACGCAGACAAAGAGCAACTCCTAGGTGGACACAACGTGGCTGCTTTACCAGGACGTGCAGGGGACCACACTACTGCCCTCCAACCTCAGCAAACAGCCCAAACAGAGATTTACATAGGTGCCTTTTATACAAATGATGTCCCAGGTCATCAATCTCTGCTAAGATTTACATTAGATTTAAGAATTGGAAAATCCCACTAGCCAAGATCCTGCACTGGGAGATAACAACAACAACAACAAAAATCTGCATCTTAAAGTGCCAGAGGCTCTATGTACGCTTCCCTTCCCTAAATGACAGTTCCTCCAAGGGGGTGGGGTACACCATCCTTGGGACAGCACTGGACTCTGACTTAAAAGCCCATATCTATCAAGAAAAAAGTCAAATACCTTGGTTACCATCTGACTCAGCAACAGAACAGACAACAGCAATGGGACCTCAAAAGAAACAGGAGATCTGCTCAATTCTAGTCCCTTCAACCTGCCATCAGAGAATTCTTGGGGGCTGCTGGATTCAGCCATATACAAATCTCCAACTTTCAGTTATGACAAAACCCCTCTATGAACCCACAATGGGGGGAGAATGGGATCTTCTAATATGAGGGCCAAATAAGCAAAAGGCCTTTGAGGACATTAAACAAGCACTCCCAGACTAGGGGTCCCTGACCTCACAAAGCTTTTCTTTCTGTATATCCATGAACAGTCTGGAGTGGCTGTAGGAGTCTTGACTCAGGTGCTAGGGACATGGACATCTATCCAAATAGCTGGATTCTGTAGCCTAAGGCTGGCCACCTTGTTTATGGGCCCTTGAAGCCACAGATCTTCTGGTGTTGGAAGCTGATAAACTGGCTATGGGACAAAAATTGGTTTTCAGGGTTCCTCCTTCAATTTTGACATTGTTAGAGTACAATGGACAATACTGGTTGACTTATGAAAGAATGGTCAATACCAGGACATATTATGTGAAAATACACATATCCATATTGAAGTCATCCGGACTGTAAACCCAGCAACTTTGCTGCCCATTGGACCTGATTACAACTATATTGAAGTCATTGATGAAGTGTTCTCTAGCAGATCAGACCTGACAGATCTGCCCCTCAGGGACCCTGATGTGGACTACTTCACAGATGAAAGCAGTATTATAAAAGATTGGGTATGTTTTTCTGGATATGTTAGTGGTCATCCTGGACTCCCCTGTTGAGGAAGAACCTCTGCCTCAGGGAACTTCACAAAAAGCAAAACTTATTGCTTTGACTTGAGTACCTCAGTTGACAGCAGGAGTCAAAATATGCGTTCACTACCCTTCATGTTCATGGGGCCTTATGTAAGGAAAAGGGGCTAATTAGCTCA
Source organism: Spermophilus citellus (assembly GCF_964194105.1). Taxonomy (NCBI): domain Eukaryota; kingdom Metazoa; phylum Chordata; class Mammalia; order Rodentia; family Sciuridae; genus Spermophilus; species Spermophilus citellus. Next base: position 113,444,262 of record NC_138190.1, on the reverse strand, counting down.
GGAGAAAAAAAAAACACATAATGTATGGGCAAGAAATTCTTAAACTTTTGAACCCAGTGTGGGCTCCCAGAAAGGTTGTGATTATACATTGCCAAGGTTATCAAAAGGGAAACACTATGGTTGCTCAGGGCAACTGGAGAGCTGACAGAGAGGCCAGGTTAGCTGCCTGCAAGAAATGGGGAAAAAATCCAGCCCCAGGTTAATGTTGCCCTTCTGCCTGACCAACCTTCTAACAGAATGGGAGTCATATTCCTAACATGAAAGTAAATGGTTAAAGACTGAAAGAGAAAATTTTCTCCCAGGTGGATGGTGGAGATTTCTGAGGACCAGCATAGCCATCCCGGAGATTCTAGTGCCAGCCTTTATCAGACAGTTCCACAGGAGTACACATGTTGGACATACAGCACTTGAGACAGTTCTGAGTCAACATTCTATGCCCCCCCTCCCCGGCTCACAAGCATCTGTAAACAATGTGAGGTTTGTGCTCACAACAATCTTTGTCAGGGGCCAAAGCTTCCACCAGAAATCCAAACTACAGGAGGAGTACCTTTTGAAGATTTGGAAGTAGACTTCACCAAACTACCAGCTCACAGGGCTATAAATAACTTTTGGTTTTTGTGTGCTTATACTCTGACTGGGTGGAAGCCAAAAGGCTGAAAAGGCTAGGAAAGTAACCAGGATGCTTCTCCAGGAAGTTATTCCCAGATTTGGTATCCCAATAACTATTGGCCAGCTTTGGGCATAGGTGATTACTGGCCAAGAGTTTAAACATCAGATGGAAGTTATATACTGCCTATAGGCTGCAGAGTTCTGGTAAAGTTGAAGGGATGAACAGGACTTTAAGTGTCAATTGGGTAAGCTGTGTCAGGAGACACACATTGTGATGAACTTCTCCCTATTACACTGTTGAGGATTAGATCCACTGCCATTAGGAGGACTGGATTCTCTCGTTATAAGATAATGTACGTGAGGCCCCCCTCTTATTAGGGGATCATTGGAAGACTTAAGAGAGATAGGAGAATTAGCCCTGAGATGACAGCTTTAGGCCTTAGGGAAAACTTTACAGGTTCTCAACCAATGGGTTAAAGAAAGATTGCCAGTAAGTTTGACCACAGATGCACACTCCTTCAAGCCTGGAGATTGAGTCTGGGTCAAAGAATGGAATATTCAACTCCTAAACTTCTTTGGAAGGGCCCTTTCACTGTTATTTTATCCACCCAAACTGCAGTAAAGTTGTAGAGATAGGTCCCTGGATTCATTACATCACACTGAAGCCTGCAGCTGCGGAGTGCACTCCAGATGCTGCTACGCCCTTGAAGCTAACCATCTATCTGGAAAAAAAAAAAAGGAGCACCAGAGAAGCTTGAGGATCAGAAAGACAACAGCCCTACTCCAGTCACTCAGGAAGCTGACTGGTCTACTCACGGCCAAAGCGTGAGGAGACTTCGGCCCTGTTTCAGTCACATGGAAGGGACTGGCTGATCAATGCATAGTGAAAGATAAACTCCCCCCAGGACTAATGAACTCTTTCAACCTCTAAGATTTTATACTGTAATGCATTGCCACCCCTTGCCTCTAGATACACAAATAGTTCTCTAATTGGTTTTTGCAATTAGTTTAATAACAGTAACTACTACTGACTGAACTCTGAGTAACAAAACTGCATATATACTTTTTTTTAAATCTTGCTTATGTAAGTTTCTAGGATTTGTTGGATATTATTTGGCTTAGTTTATAAGTTAATTTATGCTGTTTAACCTATGCTAACCAAAATGATACTCTATTATTTGGTTTGGTTTCTTTTGATAACCTTAAGGGGTTCTGCACTACTCCTATTCCAACCATGGAGATTATGTGAACCATGTGTCAAGACAATCCACTATAACCAAGAGGTGGTAAAACATATATTTAGGACCTGTCCTGCCAGAAGAATGCTATAATGGATGACTCTTTGGAAAACAAATAGAGATCCATTGGGAAGAATTTGATTTAGGAGGTCACCAATGTTGGGGTAAAGGTAATTAGCCACACCAGAGGATCATTGCCACTTATGGTACGTACCACTACCTGGGCACAGAATGGCAGTTGAAGCGATAGAATCCTATTGATATGCTAAACACAATTACTCACACGCTGTACTGGCCAAGAGTTTAAATATCAGATGGAAAAAAATTTTATTAATCAGACTGCCACAGCCTTTGACCTCCTAACCACACAACACACCCAGATGCAAGTGCCTAACTATCAAAACTGCTTAACATTAGATTACTTACTGGCCGAGAAAAAAGAAATATGTGGAGAGTTCAACAGCTCAGATTGTTGCATCCAAATAAATGACCAATAGACAAACAGTTAAGGATATAGCCAACAACATATGAAAACTAGCATATATGATAGTTCATACCCAGAAAAACATTAAAGATTGGGTCCCAAACACACTTTTGGGAGATGGTTTTCAGTTCTTGGAAGAGTTAAAACTTAATTAGTATGTATACTGGGTATAGTGCTATTAACCTGTTTATTACTCCCATGTTTGGCTCCACTGTGCATTAAAATTATTGGGTCCACTATACAAGCCACTATTTTGGCTGCCCAGAGCAAGCCAGAAGCCCTCTTCTCCCGACCCTTCACATCCAGGTCTTACAACCTGAGGTATGCAAGGGAGAAAAACCAGAGGAATCCCCCACCCCAGATGCCCAAGCCAGTGTGCCTACCAGCACGCCTCTGTGCCTTCACCCCCCGGCCTGGCACCAGTTGCATGGGGGAGTCCTCAGGTAAAGGATGGGCTCCTGGACTCTGGGCACCTGGTTGTGACCAAGGCCTCTGCCTGCCCTCAGATTTACCATTGTGGCTGGGACAGTGGCAGGGAACACTCCTTGGTCACTTCCACCTCAGGCACAAGGACGGAAACAGGCACCCAGAGGAGCCAGTGTGTGCTAAATCTTTGGTGCCTGGGGCCCCTTTCCACACCTAGGGCTTGGACTCTGCAATCCCAATCTAAAATACAACAAACCTATGTCCTTTAAAAGGGCACACAGTTACAACTCCAGGGACAGACACACACTCACACACGCACACACACTTCCCGGCCGGCTTATTCTCAGAAGGTTGCTCCCCAATTCACACCAGGCCAACCACTTGGATGCCTAGAGGCATCCTATTTGAACGCCCTGAATGCTTAGCTGGACAGCCAAGACAGAAGCCAACACCTCTGTCTTCTTGCAAGCACCACTAACAACTACACCCCGGCCACAGCAGCTGCCAAGAAAATCTACTAGACTTTGACACCACTCCCGGGGCCTGGACCACATTAAAGCTCACAGTAACAACAAAGGATGAACTGATGGATAAGACAGGACCCAAAAAAACAGTAACCAGGAGGAAACAGTGTAAAAAGAAGGAAGACACCATGTACACCACATGCTACTTACAACGCCTATTTATGCACTGGGAACCACCAACCAGGGCTCCTGGACATTCCCCAGCAACATACATGTATCACCCATTTCCCCAATCCCCACCCTCCCCACGCGCGCGCACACACACACATACACACACACTCATAGGAATCACTCCCCACCAGTCCTCAAGCACCCACGCAAAGATCTCGGCAGCCAGGAGGAAACCCACCCTGCTGGCCAGACCTAGGTCCGCCCAGGTCGGAGAAGGCCAGGGGAAAGGGCCACAGTCGGGCACGCTTGCACGCGCGGGGGTGCCGTCCACGATGAGGAGGCCTGTGGATATAGAACGCGCACACCGGGCGTCCACTTGAGCTCCCGAAAAGGCGGGGGCGCGCAGGTGAAAGGCGCCACTGCCCGCCGCCCAGGGCAGCGGGCCCCGGAGGAAGCCCATCCCAAGTGTCACAAACGGGGCCCTCGCGGAGGGTGGAGCCCGAGGTTCCCTGTGGACCTTTCCTGCCTGCCTTCCCACTTTGCGGGCAGAGGGGCAGAGGAGGGCCGCCCTCCCCATCACTGCTGCCCAGCTTTCTCCCCTCCCCTGTGGCCCACCTGGCACCGCACAGAACCAGGCTGGCACCCAGGGGCTGGGCTCCCGGTGACGCCCGGGCCAGGCTTCCTGGGGGCCCCTGGGTCTCTCCCGCAAGGTGACTGGAAGGGAGAAGTCCAACTAGCAGTCCCGGACCTGTGTGCTATTGCACAGGCCTGCGGTGGGCAGGGGAACGGGTGGGGAATCGCCTCTGGTGCCACTGGCGCTCCCTCTGTGCAACCTACGGAGATGAGCCCGCACTCGCCACCCATCTCCGGCCGCCCGATCACCCCTTGGACCTGGGTGGGCATTCCTGCATGGTGGTGGGCAGGAGGGCCTGCAGCCTTGGCTCCCTGCCCCAAGGGGACCTATTTCCTTCCTGCCTGCTCAGGCTAACCCACCCAAACCCCACGACCAACAGAGACCCCATGGGGGACGCCCTAATGCCTGCTGACCTGCCCGAACCCCTCCCCCCCTCCACACACACACACACACACACACACACACCCTCAGACCCCAGCTGACTTTCTGGAATCCCCTGGAGACCCACGCCTCTGATCCACTGGCCTGATCCCCTCAGCCACCAGGCCCCAAGGATGTAGGGGGTGGGAGGGGTATAGGGGGTGGGGTCGCCCTGCATGGCCTGGAGGTTGGGTGGCGGTTGGTGGTCTCAGGGTTTGCGGTGTGCGCCCTGGGGACGGGCGGTGGCGGGGCCCAGGCTGAGGACCAGAGCCCCCACACCCGCCCTCCCGCCTGAAAGGACACGCCCCCTCCGAAGCCAGAAAGGGCTGCCCGGCCCCCAAGGCCGGCACCCCTGGGATCCCTTGGACCCCTCGGGAGAGGAGCAACCCGGATCCCTCACACAGGGAGCCGCCCCAGGACTCCTGATCCTGGGACTCCCGAGCGAGCGGCACCCGCCAGCCACAATGGCTGACCGCCTCCGTGGGCTGCCTGCCCTGGCGCTTGCGCAGTCCCCGGCGGCCACGGGGGCTCCTTCCTCCTGGCTTCTGCCTGGCCTCCAGAGCTGGAGGGACCTCCCAGGGAGGCCTTCCAATCCCCTGCCCTGAGCCCAGTGTTCGTCGCTCCCCTTGATAGCCGGGTCCCCGAGCGCCCCTTCCCCACCCGCCAGTTACCAAGATGGCGCCCGCCATACTGGCGGGAAGGCAAACGAGTGCCTCTTGATGGCAGTGTTGCTCCGCGAATGCCAACTGCCCTCGCTGCGGTCTGCTCCCTCCGCCCCTTGCTGAGTAAAAAACGCCAACCTGCTTCTGAGGGGAGGACAACATGGACTCTTAACATGGCGGCAGCGGCTCTGCCATCTTGTCCGCCCTGGGGAAGCCAGATTTCCCGGGTCTGTCTCCATCCCACATCCAGGGCTCCTGGGCTCCGGGGCTCTGACCCACAAGGCAGGGACCCGAGGGGATGGCCTCTGCCACGGCCTGTGGGAAAAGAAGGGAATGGATTCTCCCCCCCCACACACACACACACACACACACCCCAGCCACTAGCCCTGACCCGCTGCAGTGGCCACACCTTCTGGCCTGGCACGCACTGCTTGGGAGAGTCCTCCAGGAAAGGCTGGGCTGAGGGCACTGTCCCCCTTCCCCGCCCCTTGCTGCCAAGGCCAATGCCTGCCCTGGGTGGCTGGGGAGATGGGGCTTGGAAGCATCGCGAATGGCACACTCACAGGGCACACTCGGGGCCCTGTTCCAGCGTGGGCTCAAGGACAGACACAGACAACCACAGGAGTCGAGTCTGGGCTGACACGGTGGTACCCGGACCCATTTGCTCACACAGGCCCCCCACCCACCCAACTCCCAAACCCTGCCAGGGGTAGGTCCCTTGGGAGGATACCCAGATGCACTTTGATGGCAGACACAGACACACACACACACACACACACACACACACAGTTCTCCTTGCCAAGTGGACTGGTCTCAGTGGGCGTCCCTCGCCAACTCCCACCAGGTATGCCTGGCTGGAAACCTAAGGGCCTCCCTCCTGTTTGCACACCCTGAACCCTGGGGTGGACAGCAGAATCCCACTTTGTGACTTCTTACCACCACCATCACCACCACCACCACCCCCCCATGTGCAGCTGTTGCTCCCACATCAAGTGCCACTGCCTGGAGCACTGTATCACTGGGAGTCCCCCCAAACGGGTGCTGAACACATAGGACCCAACCTCTCTGCCCACAGTGTAGCCTGGAAGAAGTATCCTGTGGAGAGTAGAAGCACATTATATATAGGCACCTGCCAGCCTGGCCTATTCCTGAGCTCAGACTGCCCCCCCCCCACATCTCTCCCAGAACCAGCCCTCTCTATCTATGTATAGTCCTTCACTCTCTCCCCTCCCTCTCTCTCTCTCTCTGTTTCAGTTTCTCAGTCTCTCTCCCCCCTACCTCTACCCTCTGCTCCCTCTGATTTCTCCATACCTTTCTCTATGATACTTCTCTCCTGAGATTCTCCTGGTCTTTCTGGATTTCTTTCCTTCCAGGGACCAGACCAGGACCCCTTCACCTCTAAGCAGGACACAGGCACGGAAGGATCAGAGAGGCATTTAGAAGAGACAGCGAGAACCCTGGAGGCCCAACCCTGGGAACCCGGAGCCCACATCCCCATCGTCATCGCCAATGCCACAGCCAGCTCGGCACAAAGGCCTGCACCTCTTCCACCTAGCCCAGCCCCCCCCCCCGCCCCGCCCCAAGTCACTGTTGAATTGGTCTTGTTCCTCCTGGGAAAGCCCACCCCCGGCACTGGAGCCATGGGGTCACGGTGTCAAAGCCTATGTCCACCCAGCGGGAGTCTGCTATAGGAAAAACACACACTCCAGGTACCCGCATCCCAGTGGGTACCAGTGGATGGTCCTCACTAGATGCGAGAGACACCCCACATCTCCCCCTCAGGGCCCTCTTCTGTTACCTTGGCTCCCACCAGAGAACCCCAGCTTCCCTCCGGAGGGTTGGGACTCCACAGGGTCACTTCCTCGGTCTACTGTCCACCGCTGAGTCTCTCTCTCTCTCTCACACACACACACACACACACACACACACAAAGGCTCCTTGCCACCCGGCCCGCTCTCAGTGGGGGTCTCTCCCCAACTCCCATCAGGTGTGCCTGGCTGGACACCTAAAGGCCTCTTTGGACATCCCGATCCCTGGGGTGGACAGCGGAAGAGGATACGACTTTGTGACTTCTTACCACCACCACCTCCACCACCAGCACCAGCACCACCACAGCTCTCCATGAGCAGCTGTGGCTCCCCCCATCGAGTCCACAAACAAGAGTAACAACACACCCGAACTTGTGTCCTCCAGAGAGTCCAGAGAGGTCCCTTGGCGCTCCAGAGTTGCACCACCCCGGGGGAGGGGGGGACACCGACAGAGGCAAGGCGCAACTCTGCTCCCTCCTAGGAATCACTCCCCACCAGTCCTCAAGCACCCACGCAAAGATCTCGGCAGCCAGGAGGAAACCCACCCTGCTGGCCAGACCTAGGTCCGCCCAGGTCGGAGAAGGCCAGGGGAAAGGGCCACAGTCGGGCACGCTTGCACGCGCGGGGGTGCCGTCCACGATGAGGAGGCCTGTGGATATAGAACGCGCACACCGGGCGTCCACTTGAGCTCCCGAAAAGGCGGGGGCGCGCAGGTGAAAGGCGCCACTGCCCGCCGCCCAGGGCAGCGGGCCCCGGAGGAAGCCCATCCCAAGTGTCACAAACGGGGCCCTCGCGGAGGGTGGAGCCCGAGGTTCCCTGTGGACCTTTCCTGCCTGCCTTCCCACTTTGCGGGCAGAGGGGCAGAGGAGGGCCGCCCTCCCCATCACTGCTGCCCAGCTTTCTCCCCTCCCCTGTGGCCCACCTGGCACCGCACAGAACCAGGCTGGCACCCAGGGGCTGGGCTCCCGGTGACGCCCGGGCCAGGCTTCCTGGGGGCCCCTGGGTCTCTCCCGCAAGGTGACTGGAAGGGAGAAGTCCAACTAGCAGTCCCGGACCTGTGTGCTATTGCACAGGCCTGCGGTGGGCAGGGGAACGGGTGGGGAATCGCCTCTGGTGCCACTGGCGCTCCCTCTGTGCAACCTACGGAGATGAGCCCGCACTCGCCACCCATCTCCGGCCGCCCGATCACCCCTTGGACCTGGGTGGGCATTCCTGCATGGTGGTGGGCAGGAGGGCCTGCAGCCTTGGCTCCCTGCCCCAAGGGGACCTATTTCCTTCCTGCCTGCTCAGGCTAACCCACCCAAACCCCACGACCAACAGAGACCCCATGGGGGACGCCCTAATGCCTGCTGACCTGCCCGAACCCCTCCCCCCCTCCACACACACACACACACACACACACACACACACACACCCTCAGACCCCAGCTGACTTTCTGGAATCCCCTGGAGACCCACGCCTCTGATCCACTGGCCTGATCCCCTCAGCCACCAGGCCCCAAGGATGTAGGGGGTGGGAGGGGTATAGGGGGTGGGGTCGCCCTGCATGGCCTGGAGGTTGGGTGGCGGTTGGTGGTCTCAGGGTTTGCGGTGTGCGCCCTGGGGACGGGCGGTGGCGGGGCCCAGGCTGAGGACCAGAGCCCCCACACCCGCCCTCCCGCCTGAAAGGACACGCCCCCTCCGAAGCCAGAAAGGGCTGCCCGGCCCCCAAGGCCGGCACCCCTGGGATCCCTTGGACCCCTCGGGAGAGGAGCAACCCGGATCCCTCACACAGGGAGCCGCCCCAGGACTCCTGATCCTGGGACTCCCGAGCGAGCGGCACCCGCCAGCCACAATGGCTGACCGCCTCCGTGGGCTGCCTGCCCTGGCGCTTGCGCAGTCCCCGGCGGCCACGGGGGCTCCTTCCTCCTGGCTTCTGCCTGGCCTCCAGAGCTGGAGGGACCTCCCAGGGAGGCCTTCCAATCCCCTGCCCTGAGCCCAGTGTTCGTCGCTCCCCTTGATAGCCGGGTCCCCGAGCGCCCCTTCCCCACCCGCCAGTTACCAAGATGGCGCCCGCCATACTGGCGGGAAGGCAAACGAGTGCCTCTTGATGGCAGTGTTGCTCCGCGAATGCCAACTGCCCTCGCTGCGGTCTGCTCCCTCCGCCCCTTGCTGAGTAAAAAACGCCAACCTGCTTCTGAGGGGAGGACAACATGGACTCTTAACATGGCGGCAGCGGCTCTGCCATCTTGTCCGCCCTGGGGAAGCCAGATTTCCCGGGTCTGTCTCCATCCCACATCCAGGGCTCCTGGGCTCCGGGGCTCTGACCCACAAGGCAGGGACCCGAGGGGATGGCCTCTGCCACGGCCTGTGGGAAAAGAAGGGAATGGATTCCTCCCCCCCACACACACACACACACACACACCCCAGCCACTAGCCCTGACCCGCTGCAGTGGCCACACCTTCTGGCCTGGCACGCACTGCTTGGGAGAGTCCTCCAGGAAAGGCTGGGCTGAGGGCACTGTCCCCCTTCCCCGCCCCTTGCTGCCAAGGCCAATGCCTGCCCTGGGTGGCTGGGGAGATGGGGCTTGGAAGCATCGCGAATGGCACACTCACAGGGCACACTCGGGGCCCTGTTCCAGCGTGGGCTCAAGGACAGACACAGACAACCACAGGAGTCGAGTCTGGGCTGACACGGTGGTACCCGGACCCATTTGCTCACACAGGCCCCCCACCCACCCAACTCCCAAACCCTGCCAGGGGTAGGTCCCTTGGGAGGATACCCAGATGCACTTTGATGGCAGACACAGACACACACACACACACACACACACACACACACAGTTCTCCTTGCCAAGTGGACTGGTCTCAGTGGGCGTCCCTCGCCAACTCCCACCAGGTATGCCTGGCTGGAAACCTAAGGGCCTCCCTCCTGTTTGCACACCCTGAACCCTGGGGTGGACAGCAGAATCCCACTTTGTGACTTCTTACCACCACCATCACCACCACCACCACCCCCCCATGTGCAGCTGTTGCTCCCACATCAAGTGCCACTGCCTGGAGCACTGTATCACTGGGAGTCCCCCCAAACGGGTGCTGAACACATAGGACCCAACCTCTCTGCCCACAGTGTAGCCTGGAAGAAGTATCCTGTGGAGAGTAGAAGCACATTATATATAGGCACCTGCCAGCCTGGCCTATTCCTGAGCTCAGACTGCCCCCCCCCCCACATCTCTCCCAGAACCAGCCCTCTCTATCTATGTATAGTCCTTCACTCTCTCCCCTCCCTCTCTCTCTCTCTCTGTTTCAGTTTCTCAGTCTCTCTCCCCCCTACCTCTACCCTCTGCTCCCTCTGATTTCTCCATACCTTTCTCTATGATACTTCTCTCCTGAGATTCTCCTGGTCTTTCTGGATTTCTTTCCTTCCAGGGACCAGACCAGGACCCCTTCACCTCTAAGCAGGACACAGGCACGGAAGGATCAGAGAGGCATTTAGAAGAGACAGCGAGAACCCTGGAGGCCCAACCCTGGGAACCCGGAGCCCACATCCCCATCGTCATCGCCAATGCCACAGCCAGCTCGGCACAAAGGCCTGCACCTCTTCCACCTAGCCCAGCCCCCCCCCGCCCCGCCCCAAGTCACTGTTGAATTGGTCTTGTTCCTCCTGGGAAAGCCCACCCCCGGCACTGGAGCCATGGGGTCACGGTGTCAAAGCCTATGTCCACCCAGCGGGAGTCTGCTATAGGAAAAACACACACTCCAGGTACCCGCATCCCAGTGGGTACCAGTGGATGGTCCTCACTAGATGCGAGAGACACCCCACATCTCCCCCTCAGGGCCCTCTTCTGTTACCTTGGCTCCCACCAGAGAACCCCAGCTTCCCTCCGGAGGGTTGGGACTCCACAGGGTCACTTCCTCGGTCTACTGTCCACCGCTGAGTCTCTCTCTCTCACACACACACACACACACACACACACACACAAAGGCTCCTTGCCACCCGGCCCGCTCTCAGTGGGGGTCTCTCCCCAACTCCCATCAGGTGTGCCTGGCTGGACACCTAAAGGCCTCTTTGGACATCCCGATCCCTGGGGTGGACAGCGGAAGAGGATACGACTTTGTGACTTCTTACCACCACCACCTCCACCACCAGCACCAGCACCACCACAGCTCTCCATGAGCAGCTGTGGCTCCCCCCATCGAGTCCACAAACAAGAGTAACAACACACCCGAACTTGTGTCCTCCAGAGAGTCCAGAGAGGTCCCTTGGCGCTCCAGAGTTGCACCACCCCGGGGGAGGGGGGGACACCGACAGGGGCAAGGCGCAACTCTGCTCCCTCCTAGGAATCACTCCCCACCAGTCCTCAAGCACCCACGCAAAGATCTCGGCAGCCAGGAGGAAACCCACCCTGCTGGCCAGACCTAGGTCCGCCCAGGTCGGAGAAGGCCAGGGGAAAGGGCCACAGTCGGGCACGCTTGCACGCGCGGGGGTGCCGTCCACGATGAGGAGGCCTGTGGATATAGAACGCGCACACCGGGCGTCCACTTGAGCTCCCGAAAAGGCGGGGGCGCGCAGGTGAAAGGCGCCACTGCCCGCCGCCCAGGGCAGCGGGCCCCGGAGGAAGCCCATCCCAAGTGTCACAAACGGGGCCCTCGCGGAGGGTGGAGCCCGAGGTTCCCTGTGGACCTTTCCTGCCTGCCTTCCCACTTTGCGGGCAGAGGGGCAGAGGAGGGCCGCCCTCCCCATCACTGCTGCCCAGCTTTCTCCCCTCCCCTGTGGCCCACCTGGCACCGCACAGAACCAGGCTGGCACCCAGGGGCTGGGCTCCCGGTGACGCCCGGGCCAGGCTTCCTGGGGGCCCCTGGGTCTCTCCCGCAAGGTGACTGGAAGGGAGAAGTCCAACTAGCAGTCCCGGACCTGTGTGCTATTGCACAGGCCTGCGGTGGGCAGGGGAACGGGTGGGGAATCGCCTCTGGTGCCACTGGCGCTCCCTCTGTGCAACCTACGGAGATGAGCCCGCACTCGCCACCCATCTCCGGCCGCCCGATCACCCCTTGGACCTGGGTGGGCATTCCTGCATGGTGGTGGGCAGGAGGGCCTGCAGCCTTGGCTCCCTGCCCCAAGGGGACCTATTTCCTTCCTGCCTGCTCAGGCTAACCCACCCAAACCCCACGACCAACAGAGACCCCATGGGGGACGCCCTAATGCCTGCTGACCTGCCCGAACCCCTCCCCCCCTCCACACACACACACACACACACACACACACACCCTCAGACCCCAGCTGACTTTCTGGAATCCCCTGGAGACCCACGCCTCTGATCCACTGGCCTGATCCCCTCAGCCACCAGGCCCCAAGGATGTAGGGGGTGGGAGGGGTATAGGGGGTGGGGTCGCCCTGCATGGCCTGGAGGTTGGGTGGCGGTTGGTGGTCTCAGGGTTTGCGGTGTGCGCCCTGGGGACGGGCGGTGGCGGGGCCCAGGCTGAGGACCAGAGCCCCCACACCCGCCCTCCCGCCTGAAAGGACACGCCCCCTCCGAAGCCAGAAAGGGCTGCCCGGCCCCCAAGGCCGGCACCCCTGGGATCCCTTGGACCCCTCGGGAGAGGAGCAACCCGGATCCCTCACACAGGGAGCCGCCCCAGGACTCCTGATCCTGGGACTCCCGAGCGAGCGGCACCCGCCAGCCACAATGGCTGACCGCCTCCGTGGGCTGCCTGCCCTGGCGCTTGCGCAGTCCCCGGCGGCCACGGGGGCTCCTTCCTCCTGGCTTCTGCCTGGCCTCCAGAGCTGGAGGGACCTCCCAGGGAGGCCTTCCAATCCCCTGCCCTGAGCCCAGTGTTCGTCGCTCCCCTTGATAGCCGGGTCCCCGAGCGCCCCTTCCCCACCCGCCAGTTACCAAGATGGCGCCCGCCATACTGGCGGGAAGGCAAACGAGTGCCTCTTGATGGCAGTGTTGCTCCGCGAATGCCAACTGCCCTCGCTGCGGTCTGCTCCCTCCGCCCCTTGCTGAGTAAAAAACGCCAACCTGCTTCTGAGGGGAGGACAACATGGACTCTTAACATGGCGGCAGCGGCTCTGCCATCTTGTCCGCCCTGGGGAAGCCAGATTTCCCGGGTCTGTCTCCATCCCACATCCAGGGCTCCTGGGCTCCGGGGCTCTGACCCACAAGGCAGGGACCCGAGGGGATGGCCTCTGCCACGGCCTGTGGGAAAAGAAGGGAATGGATTCTCCCCCCCCACACACACACACACACACACACCCCAGCCACTAGCCCTGACCCGCTGCAGTGGCCACACCTTCTGGCCTGGCACGCACTGCTTGGGAGAGTCCTCCAGGAAAGGCTGGGCTGAGGGCACTGTCCCCCTTCCCCGCCCCTTGCTGCCAAGGCCAATGCCTGCCCTGGGTGGCTGGGGAGATGGGGCTTGGAAGCATCGCGAATGGCACACTCACAGGGCACACTCGGGGCCCTGTTCCAGCGTGGGCTCAAGGACAGACACAGACAACCACAGGAGTCGAGTCTGGGCTGACACGGTGGTACCCGGACCCATTTGCTCACACAGGCCCCCCACCCACCCAACTCCCAAACCCTGCCAGGGGTAGGTCCCTTGGGAGGATACCCAGATGCACTTTGATGGCAGACACAGACACACACACACACACACACACACACACACAGTTCTCCTTGCCAAGTGGACTGGTCTCAGTGGGCGTCCCTCGCCAACTCCCACCAGGTATGCCTGGCTGGAAACCTAAGGGCCTCCCTCCTGTTTGCACACCCTGAACCCTGGGGTGGACAGCAGAATCCCACTTTGTGACTTCTTACCACCACCATCACCACCACCACCACCCCCCCATGTGCAGCTGTTGCTCCCACATCAAGTGCCACTGCCTGGAGCACTGTATCACTGGGAGTCCCCCCAAACGGGTGCTGAACACATAGGACCCAACCTCTCTGCCCACAGTGTAGCCTGGAAGAAGTATCCTGTGGAGAGTAGAAGCACATTATATATAGGCACCTGCCAGCCTGGCCTATTCCTGAGCTCAGACTGCCCCCCCCCCACATCTCTCCCAGAACCAGCCCTCTCTATCTATGTATAGTCCTTCACTCTCTCCCCTCCCTCTCTCTCTCTCTCTGTTTCAGTTTCTCAGTCTCTCTCCCCCCTACCTCTACCCTCTGCTCCCTCTGATTTCTCCATACCTTTCTCTATGATACTTCTCTCCTGAGATTCTCCTGGTCTTTCTGGATTTCTTTCCTTCCAGGGACCAGACCAGGACCCCTTCACCTCTAAGCAGGACACAGGCACGGAAGGATCAGAGAGGCATTTAGAAGAGACAGCGAGAACCCTGGAGGCCCAACCCTGGGAACCCGGAGCCCACATCCCCATCGTCATCGCCAATGCCACAGCCAGCTCGGCACAAAGGCCTGCACCTCTTCCACCTAGCCCAGCCCCCCCCCCCGCCCCGCCCCAAGTCACTGTTGAATTGGTCTTGTTCCTCCTGGGAAAGCCCACCCCCGGCACTGGAGCCATGGGGTCACGGTGTCAAAGCCTATGTCCACCCAGCGGGAGTCTGCTATAGGAAAAACACACACTCCAGGTACCCGCATCCCAGTGGGTACCAGTGGATGGTCCTCACTAGATGCGAGAGACACCCCACATCTCCCCCTCAGGGCCCTCTTCTGTTACCTTGGCTCCCACCAGAGAACCCCAGCTTCCCTCCGGAGGGTTGGGACTCCACAGGGTCACTTCCTCGGTCTACTGTCCACCGCTGAGTCTCTCTCTCTCTCTCACACACACACACACACACACACACACACAAAGGCTCCTTGCCACCCGGCCCGCTCTCAGTGGGGGTCTCTCCCCAACTCCCATCAGGTGTGCCTGGCTGGACACCTAAAGGCCTCTTTGGACATCCCGATCCCTGGGGTGGACAGCGGAAGAGGATACGACTTTGTGACTTCTTACCACCACCACCTCCACCACCAGCACCAGCACCACCACAGCTCTCCATGAGCAGCTGTGGCTCCCCCCATCGAGTCCACAAACAAGAGTAACAACACACCCGAACTTGTGTCCTCCAGAGAGTCCAGAGAGGTCCCTTGGCGCTCCAGAGTTGCACCACCCCGGGGGAGGGGGGGACACCGACAGAGGCAAGGCGCAACTCTGCTCCCTCCTAGGAATCACTCCCCACCAGTCCTCAAGCACCCACGCAAAGATCTCGGCAGCCAGGAGGAAACCCACCCTGCTGGCCAGACCTAGGTCCGCCCAGGTCGGAGAAGGCCAGGGGAAAGGGCCACAGTCGGGCACGCTTGCACGCGCGGGGGTGCCGTCCACGATGAGGAGGCCTGTGGATATAGAACGCGCACACCGGGCGTCCACTTGAGCTCCCGAAAAGGCGGGGGCGCGCAGGTGAAAGGCGCCACTGCCCGCCGCCCAGGGCAGCGGGCCCCGGAGGAAGCCCATCCCAAGTGTCACAAACGGGGCCCTCGCGGAGGGTGGAGCCCGAGGTTCCCTGTGGACCTTTCCTGCCTGCCTTCCCACTTTGCGGGCAGAGGGGCAGAGGAGGGCCGCCCTCCCCATCACTGCTGCCCAGCTTTCTCCCCTCCCCTGTGGCCCACCTGGCACCGCACAGAACCAGGCTGGCACCCAGGGGCTGGGCTCCCGGTGACGCCCGGGCCAGGCTTCCTGGGGGCCCCTGGGTCTCTCCCGCAAGGTGACTGGAAGGGAGAAGTCCAACTAGCAGTCCCGGACCTGTGTGCTATTGCACAGGCCTGCGGTGGGCAGGGGAACGGGTGGGGAATCGCCTCTGGTGCCACTGGCGCTCCCTCTGTGCAACCTACGGAGATGAGCCCGCACTCGCCACCCATCTCCGGCCGCCCGATCACCCCTTGGACCTGGGTGGGCATTCCTGCATGGTGGTGGGCAGGAGGGCCTGCAGCCTTGGCTCCCTGCCCCAAGGGGACCTATTTCCTTCCTGCCTGCTCAGGCTAACCCACCCAAACCCCACGACCAACAGAGACCCCATGGGGGACGCCCTAATGCCTGCTGACCTGCCCGAACCCCTCCCCCCCTCCACACACACACACACACACACACACACACACACACACCCTCAGACCCCAGCTGACTTTCTGGAATCCCCTGGAGACCCACGCCTCTGATCCACTGGCCTGATCCCCTCAGCCACCAGGCCCCAAGGATGTAGGGGGTGGGAGGGGTATAGGGGGTGGGGTCGCCCTGCATGGCCTGGAGGTTGGGTGGCGGTTGGTGGTCTCAGGGTTTGCGGTGTGCGCCCTGGGGACGGGCGGTGGCGGGGCCCAGGCTGAGGACCAGAGCCCCCACACCCGCCCTCCCGCCTGAAAGGACACGCCCCCTCCGAAGCCAGAAAGGGCTGCCCGGCCCCCAAGGCCGGCACCCCTGGGATCCCTTGGACCCCTCGGGAGAGGAGCAACCCGGATCCCTCACACAGGGAGCCGCCCCAGGACTCCTGATCCTGGGACTCCCGAGCGAGCGGCACCCGCCAGCCACAATGGCTGACCGCCTCCGTGGGCTGCCTGCCCTGGCGCTTGCGCAGTCCCCGGCGGCCACGGGGGCTCCTTCCTCCTGGCTTCTGCCTGGCCTCCAGAGCTGGAGGGACCTCCCAGGGAGGCCTTCCAATCCCCTGCCCTGAGCCCAGTGTTCGTCGCTCCCCTTGATAGCCGGGTCCCCGAGCGCCCCTTCCCCACCCGCCAGTTACCAAGATGGCGCCCGCCATACTGGCGGGAAGGCAAACGAGTGCCTCTTGATGGCAGTGTTGCTCCGCGAATGCCAACTGCCCTCGCTGCGGTCTGCTCCCTCCGCCCCTTGCTGAGTAAAAAACGCCAACCTGCTTCTGAGGGGAGGACAACATGGACTCTTAACATGGCGGCAGCGGCTCTGCCATCTTGTCCGCCCTGGGGAAGCCAGATTTCCCGGGTCTGTCTCCATCCCACATCCAGGGCTCCTGGGCTCCGGGGCTCTGACCCACAAGGCAGGGACCCGAGGGGATGGCCTCTGCCACGGCCTGTGGGAAAAGAAGGGAATGGATTCCTCCCCCCCACACACACACACACACACACACCCCAGCCACTAGCCCTGACCCGCTGCAGTGGCCACACCTTCTGGCCTGGCACGCACTGCTTGGGAGAGTCCTCCAGGAAAGGCTGGGCTGAGGGCACTGTCCCCCTTCCCCGCCCCTTGCTGCCAAGGCCAATGCCTGCCCTGGGTGGCTGGGGAGATGGGGCTTGGAAGCATCGCGAATGGCACACTCACAGGGCACACTCGGGGCCCTGTTCCAGCGTGGGCTCAAGGACAGACACAGACAACCACAGGAGTCGAGTCTGGGCTGACACGGTGGTACCCGGACCCATTTGCTCACACAGGCCCCCCACCCACCCAACTCCCAAACCCTGCCAGGGGTAGGTCCCTTGGGAGGATACCCAGATGCACTTTGATGGCAGACACAGACACACACACACACACACACACACACACACACAGTTCTCCTTGCCAAGTGGACTGGTCTCAGTGGGCGTCCCTCGCCAACTCCCACCAGGTATGCCTGGCTGGAAACCTAAGGGCCTCCCTCCTGTTTGCACACCCTGAACCCTGGGGTGGACAGCAGAATCCCACTTTGTGACTTCTTACCACCACCATCACCACCACCACCACCCCCCCATGTGCAGCTGTTGCTCCCACATCAAGTGCCACTGCCTGGAGCACTGTATCACTGGGAGTCCCCCCAAACGGGTGCTGAACACATAGGACCCAACCTCTCTGCCCACAGTGTAGCCTGGAAGAAGTATCCTGTGGAGAGTAGAAGCACATTATATATAGGCACCTGCCAGCCTGGCCTATTCCTGAGCTCAGACTGCCCCCCCCCCCCACATCTCTCCCAGAACCAGCCCTCTCTATCTATGTATAGTCCTTCACTCTCTCCCCTCCCTCTCTCTCTCTCTCTGTTTCAGTTTCTCAGTCTCTCTCCCCCCTACCTCTACCCTCTGCTCCCTCTGATTTCTCCATACCTTTCTCTATGATACTTCTCTCCTGAGATTCTCCTGGTCTTTCTGGATTTCTTTCCTTCCAGGGACCAGACCAGGACCCCTTCACCTCTAAGCAGGACACAGGCACGGAAGGATCAGAGAGGCATTTAGAAGAGACAGCGAGAACCCTGGAGGCCCAACCCTGGGAACCCGGAGCCCACATCCCCATCGTCATCGCCAATGCCACAGCCAGCTCGGCACAAAGGCCTGCACCTCTTCCACCTAGCCCAGCCCCCCCCCGCCCCGCCCCAAGTCACTGTTGAATTGGTCTTGTTCCTCCTGGGAAAGCCCACCCCCGGCACTGGAGCCATGGGGTCACGGTGTCAAAGCCTATGTCCACCCAGCGGGAGTCTGCTATAGGAAAAACACACACTCCAGGTACCCGCATCCCAGTGGGTACCAGTGGATGGTCCTCACTAGATGCGAGAGACACCCCACATCTCCCCCTCAGGGCCCTCTTCTGTTACCTTGGCTCCCACCAGAGAACCCCAGCTTCCCTCCGGAGGGTTGGGACTCCACAGGGTCACTTCCTCGGTCTACTGTCCACCGCTGAGTCTCTCTCTCTCACACACACACACACACACACACACACACACAAAGGCTCCTTGCCACCCGGCCCGCTCTCAGTGGGGGTCTCTCCCCAACTCCCATCAGGTGTGCCTGGCTGGACACCTAAAGGCCTCTTTGGACATCCCGATCCCTGGGGTGGACAGCGGAAGAGGATACGACTTTGTGACTTCTTACCACCACCACCTCCACCACCAGCACCAGCACCACCACAGCTCTCCATGAGCAGCTGTGGCTCCCCCCATCGAGTCCACAAACAAGAGTAACAACACACCCGAACTTGTGTCCTCCAGAGAGTCCAGAGAGGTCCCTTGGCGCTCCAGAGTTGCACCACCCCGGGGGAGGGGGGGACACCGACAGGGGCAAGGCGCAACTCTGCTCCCTCCTAGGAATCACTCCCCACCAGTCCTCAAGCACCCACGCAAAGATCTCGGCAGCCAGGAGGAAACCCACCCTGCTGGCCAGACCTAGGTCCGCCCAGGTCGGAGAAGGCCAGGGGAAAGGGCCACAGTCGGGCACGCTTGCACGCGCGGGGGTGCCGTCCACGATGAGGAGGCCTGTGGATATAGAACGCGCACACCGGGCGTCCACTTGAGCTCCCGAAAAGGCGGGGGCGCGCAGGTGAAAGGCGCCACTGCCCGCCGCCCAGGGCAGCGGGCCCCGGAGGAAGCCCATCCCAAGTGTCACAAACGGGGCCCTCGCGGAGGGTGGAGCCCGAGGTTCCCTGTGGACCTTTCCTGCCTGCCTTCCCACTTTGCGGGCAGAGGGGCAGAGGAGGGCCGCCCTCCCCATCACTGCTGCCCAGCTTTCTCCCCTCCCCTGTGGCCCACCTGGCACCGCACAGAACCAGGCTGGCACCCAGGGGCTGGGCTCCCGGTGACGCCCGGGCCAGGCTTCCTGGGGGCCCCTGGGTCTCTCCCGCAAGGTGACTGGAAGGGAGAAGTCCAACTAGCAGTCCCGGACCTGTGTGCTATTGCACAGGCCTGCGGTGGGCAGGGGAACGGGTGGGGAATCGCCTCTGGTGCCACTGGCGCTCCCTCTGTGCAACCTACGGAGATGAGCCCGCACTCGCCACCCATCTCCGGCCGCCCGATCACCCCTTGGACCTGGGTGGGCATTCCTGCATGGTGGTGGGCAGGAGGGCCTGCAGCCTTGGCTCTCTGCCCCAAGGGGACCTATTTCCTTCCTGCCTGCTCAGGCTAACCCACCCAAACCCCACGACCAACAGAGACCCCATGGGGGACGCCCTAATGCCTGCTGACCTGCCCGAACCCCTCCCCCCCTCCACACACACACACACACACACACACCCTCAGACCCCAGCTGACTTTCTGGAATCCCCTGGAGACCCACGCCTCTGATCCACTGGCCTGATCCCCTCAGCCACCAGGCCCCAAGGATGTAGGGGGTGGGAGGGGTATAGGGGGTGGGGTCGCCCTGCATGGCCTGGAGGTTGGGTGGCGGTTGGTGGTCTCAGGGTTTGCGGTGTGCGCCCTGGGGACGGGCGGTGGCGGGGCCCAGGCTGAGGACCAGAGCCCCCACACCCGCCCTCCCGCCTGAAAGGACACGCCCCCTCCGAAGCCAGAAAGGGCTGCCCGGCCCCCAAGGCCGGCACCCCTGGGATCCCTTGGACCCCTCGGGAGAGGAGCAACCCGGATCCCTCACACAGGGAGCCGCCCCAGGACTCCTGATCCTGGGACTCCCGAGCGAGCGGCACCCGCCAGCCACAATGGCTGACCGCCTCCGTGGGCTGCCTGCCCTGGCGCTTGCGCAGTCCCCGGCGGCCACGGGGGCTCCTTCCTCCTGGCTTCTGCCTGGCCTCCAGAGCTGGAGGGACCTCCCAGGGAGGCCTTCCAATCCCCTGCCCTGAGCCCAGTGTTCGTCGCTCCCCTTGATAGCCGGGTCCCCGAGCGCCCCTTCCCCACCCGCCAGTTACCAAGATGGCGCCCGCCATACTGGCGGGAAGGCAAACGAGTGCCTCTTGATGGCAGTGTTGCTCCGCGAATGCCAACTGCCCTCGCTGCGGTCTGCTCCCTCCGCCCCTTGCTGAGTAAAAAACGCCAACCTGCTTCTGAGGGGAGGACAACATGGACTCTTAACATGGCGGCAGCGGCTCTGCCATCTTGTCCGCCCTGGGGAAGCCAGATTTCCCGGGTCTGTCTCCATCCCACATCCAGGGCTCCTGGGCTCCGGGGCTCTGACCCACAAGGCAGGGACCCGAGGGGATGGCCTCTGCCACGGCCTGTGGGAAAAGAAGGGAATGGATTCTCCCCCCCCACACACACACACACACACACACCCCAGCCACTAGCCCTGACCCGCTGCAGTGGCCACACCTTCTGGCCTGGCACGCACTGCTTGGGAGAGTCCTCCAGGAAAGGCTGGGCTGAGGGCACTGTCCCCCTTCCCCGCCCCTTGCTGCCAAGGCCAATGCCTGCCCTGGGTGGCTGGGGAGATGGGGCTTGGAAGCATCGCGAATGGCACACTCACAGGGCACACTCGGGGCCCTGTTCCAGCGTGGGCTCAAGGACAGACACAGACAACCACAGGAGTCGAGTCTGGGCTGACACGGTGGTACCCGGACCCATTTGCTCACACAGGCCCCCCACCCACCCAACTCCCAAACCCTGCCAGGGGTAGGTCCCTTGGGAGGATACCCAGATGCACTTTGATGGCAGACACAGACACACACACACACACACACACACACACACAGTTCTCCTTGCCAAGTGGACTGGTCTCAGTGGGCGTCCCTCGCCAACTCCCACCAGGTATGCCTGGCTGGAAACCTAAGGGCCTCCCTCCTGTTTGCACACCCTGAACCCTGGGGTGGACAGCAGAATCCCACTTTGTGACTTCTTACCACCACCATCACCACCACCACCACCCCCCCATGTGCAGCTGTTGCTCCCACATCAAGTGCCACTGCCTGGAGCACTGTATCACTGGGAGTCCCCCCAAACGGGTGCTGAACACATAGGACCCAACCTCTCTGCCCACAGTGTAGCCTGGAAGAAGTATCCTGTGGAGAGTAGAAGCACATTATATATAGGCACCTGCCAGCCTGGCCTATTCCTGAGCTCAGACTGCCCCCCCCCCACATCTCTCCCAGAACCAGCCCTCTCTATCTATGTATAGTCCTTCACTCTCTCCCCTCCCTCTCTCTCTCTCTCTGTTTCAGTTTCTCAGTCTCTCTCCCCCCTACCTCTACCCTCTGCTCCCTCTGATTTCTCCATACCTTTCTCTATGATACTTCTCTCCTGAGATTCTCCTGGTCTTTCTGGATTTCTTTCCTTCCAGGGACCAGACCAGGACCCCTTCACCTCTAAGCAGGACACAGGCACGGAAGGATCAGAGAGGCATTTAGAAGAGACAGCGAGAACCCTGGAGGCCCAACCCTGGGAACCCGGAGCCCACATCCCCATCGTCATCGCCAATGCCACAGCCAGCTCGGCACAAAGGCCTGCACCTCTTCCACCTAGCCCAGCCCCCCCCCCCGCCCCGCCCCAAGTCACTGTTGAATTGGTCTTGTTCCTCCTGGGAAAGCCCACCCCCGGCACTGGAGCCATGGGGTCACGGTGTCAAAGCCTATGTCCACCCAGCGGGAGTCTGCTATAGGAAAAACACACACTCCAGGTACCCGCATCCCAGTGGGTACCAGTGGATGGTCCTCACTAGATGCGAGAGACACCCCACATCTCCCCCTCAGGGCCCTCTTCTGTTACCTTGGCTCCCACCAGAGAACCCCAGCTTCCCTCCGGAGGGTTGGGACTCCACAGGGTCACTTCCTCGGTCTACTGTCCACCGCTGAGTCTCTCTCTCTCTCTCACACACACACACACACACACACACACACAAAGGCTCCTTGCCACCCGGCCCGCTCTCAGTGGGGGTCTCTCCCCAACTCCCATCAGGTGTGCCTGGCTGGACACCTAAAGGCCTCTTTGGACATCCCGATCCCTGGGGTGGACAGCGGAAGAGGATACGACTTTGTGACTTCTTACCACCACCACCTCCACCACCAGCACCAGCACCACCACAGCTCTCCATGAGCAGCTGTGGCTCCCCCCATCGAGTCCACAAACAAGAGTAACAACACACCCGAACTTGTGTCCTCCAGAGAGTCCAGAGAGGTCCCTTGGCGCTCCAGAGTTGCACCACCCCGGGGGAGGGGGGGACACCGACAGAGGCAAGGCGCAACTCTGCTCCCTCCTAGGAATCACTCCCCACCAGTCCTCAAGCACCCACGCAAAGATCTCGGCAGCCAGGAGGAAACCCACCCTGCTGGCCAGACCTAGGTCCGCCCAGGTCGGAGAAGGCCAGGGGAAAGGGCCACAGTCGGGCACGCTTGCACGCGCGGGGGTGCCGTCCACGATGAGGAGGCCTGTGGATATAGAACGCGCACACCGGGCGTCCACTTGAGCTCCCGAAAAGGCGGGGGCGCGCAGGTGAAAGGCGCCACTGCCCGCCGCCCAGGGCAGCGGGCCCCGGAGGAAGCCCATCCCAAGTGTCACAAACGGGGCCCTCGCGGAGGGTGGAGCCCGAGGTTCCCTGTGGACCTTTCCTGCCTGCCTTCCCACTTTGCGGGCAGAGGGGCAGAGGAGGGCCGCCCTCCCCATCACTGCTGCCCAGCTTTCTCCCCTCCCCTGTGGCCCACCTGGCACCGCACAGAACCAGGCTGGCACCCAGGGGCTGGGCTCCCGGTGACGCCCGGGCCAGGCTTCCTGGGGGCCCCTGGGTCTCTCCCGCAAGGTGACTGGAAGGGAGAAGTCCAACTAGCAGTCCCGGACCTGTGTGCTATTGCACAGGCCTGCGGTGGGCAGGGGAACGGGTGGGGAATCGCCTCTGGTGCCACTGGCGCTCCCTCTGTGCAACCTACGGAGATGAGCCCGCACTCGCCACCCATCTCCGGCCGCCCGATCACCCCTTGGACCTGGGTGGGCATTCCTGCATGGTGGTGGGCAGGAGGGCCTGCAGCCTTGGCTCCCTGCCCCAAGGGGACCTATTTCCTTCCTGCCTGCTCAGGCTAACCCACCCAAACCCCACGACCAACAGAGACCCCATGGGGGACGCCCTAATGCCTGCTGACCTGCCCGAACCCCTCCCCCCCTCCACACACACACACACACACACACACACACACACACACCCTCAGACCCCAGCTGACTTTCTGGAATCCCCTGGAGACCCACGCCTCTGATCCACTGGCCTGATCCCCTCAGCCACCAGGCCCCAAGGATGTAGGGGGTGGGAGGGGTATAGGGGGTGGGGTCGCCCTGCATGGCCTGGAGGTTGGGTGGCGGTTGGTGGTCTCAGGGTTTGCGGTGTGCGCCCTGGGGACGGGCGGTGGCGGGGCCCAGGCTGAGGACCAGAGCCCCCACACCCGCCCTCCCGCCTGAAAGGACACGCCCCCTCCGAAGCCAGAAAGGGCTGCCCGGCCCCCAAGGCCGGCACCCCTGGGATCCCTTGGACCCCTCGGGAGAGGAGCAACCCGGATCCCTCACACAGGGAGCCGCCCCAGGACTCCTGATCCTGGGACTCCCGAGCGAGCGGCACCCGCCAGCCACAATGGCTGACCGCCTCCGTGGGCTGCCTGCCCTGGCGCTTGCGCAGTCCCCGGCGGCCACGGGGGCTCCTTCCTCCTGGCTTCTGCCTGGCCTCCAGAGCTGGAGGGACCTCCCAGGGAGGCCTTCCAATCCCCTGCCCTGAGCCCAGTGTTCGTCGCTCCCCTTGATAGCCGGGTCCCCGAGCGCCCCTTCCCCACCCGCCAGTTACCAAGATGGCGCCCGCCATACTGGCGGGAAGGCAAACGAGTGCCTCTTGATGGCAGTGTTGCTCCGCGAATGCCAACTGCCCTCGCTGCGGTCTGCTCCCTCCGCCCCTTGCTGAGTAAAAAACGCCAACCTGCTTCTGAGGGGAGGACAACATGGACTCTTAACATGGCGGCAGCGGCTCTGCCATCTTGTCCGCCCTGGGGAAGCCAGATTTCCCGGGTCTGTCTCCATCCCACATCCAGGGCTCCTGGGCTCCGGGGCTCTGACCCACAAGGCAGGGACCCGAGGGGATGGCCTCTGCCACGGCCTGTGGGAAAAGAAGGGAATGGATTCCTCCCCCCCACACACACACACACACACACACCCCAGCCACTAGCCCTGACCCGCTGCAGTGGCCACACCTTCTGGCCTGGCACGCACTGCTTGGGAGAGTCCTCCAGGAAAGGCTGGGCTGAGGGCACTGTCCCCCTTCCCCGCCCCTTGCTGCCAAGGCCAATGCCTGCCCTGGGTGGCTGGGGAGATGGGGCTTGGAAGCATCGCGAATGGCACACTCACAGGGCACACTCGGGGCCCTGTTCCAGCGTGGGCTCAAGGACAGACACAGACAACCACAGGAGTCGAGTCTGGGCTGACACGGTGGTACCCGGACCCATTTGCTCACACAGGCCCCCCACCCACCCAACTCCCAAACCCTGCCAGGGGTAGGTCCCTTGGGAGGATACCCAGATGCACTTTGATGGCAGACACAGACACACACACACACACACACACACACACACACAGTTCTCCTTGCCAAGTGGACTGGTCTCAGTGGGCGTCCCTCGCCAACTCCCACCAGGTATGCCTGGCTGGAAACCTAAGGGCCTCCCTCCTGTTTGCACACCCTGAACCCTGGGGTGGACAGCAGAATCCCACTTTGTGACTTCTTACCACCACCATCACCACCACCACCACCCCCCCATGTGCAGCTGTTGCTCCCACATCAAGTGCCACTGCCTGGAGCACTGTATCACTGGGAGTCCCCCCAAACGGGTGCTGAACACATAGGACCCAACCTCTCTGCCCACAGTGTAGCCTGGAAGAAGTATCCTGTGGAGAGTAGAAGCACATTATATATAGGCACCTGCCAGCCTGGCCTATTCCTGAGCTCAGACTGCCCCCCCCCCCACATCTCTCCCAGAACCAGCCCTCTCTATCTATGTATAGTCCTTCACTCTCTCCCCTCCCTCTCTCTCTCTCTCTGTTTCAGTTTCTCAGTCTCTCTCCCCCCTACCTCTACCCTCTGCTCCCTCTGATTTCTCCATACCTTTCTCTATGATACTTCTCTCCTGAGATTCTCCTGGTCTTTCTGGATTTCTTTCCTTCCAGGGACCAGACCAGGACCCCTTCACCTCTAAGCAGGACACAGGCACGGAAGGATCAGAGAGGCATTTAGAAGAGACAGCGAGAACCCTGGAGGCCCAACCCTGGGAACCCGGAGCCCACATCCCCATCGTCATCGCCAATGCCACAGCCAGCTCGGCACAAAGGCCTGCACCTCTTCCACCTAGCCCAGCCCCCCCCCGCCCCGCCCCAAGTCACTGTTGAATTGGTCTTGTTCCTCCTGGGAAAGCCCACCCCCGGCACTGGAGCCATGGGGTCACGGTGTCAAAGCCTATGTCCACCCAGCGGGAGTCTGCTATAGGAAAAACACACACTCCAGGTACCCGCATCCCAGTGGGTACCAGTGGATGGTCCTCACTAGATGCGAGAGACACCCCACATCTCCCCCTCAGGGCCCTCTTCTGTTACCTTGGCTCCCACCAGAGAACCCCAGCTTCCCTCCGGAGGGTTGGGACTCCACAGGGTCACTTCCTCGGTCTACTGTCCACCGCTGAGTCTCTCTCTCTCACACACACACACACACACACACACACACACAAAGGCTCCTTGCCACCCGGCCCGCTCTCAGTGGGGGTCTCTCCCCAACTCCCATCAGGTGTGCCTGGCTGGACACCTAAAGGCCTCTTTGGACATCCCGATCCCTGGGGTGGACAGCGGAAGAGGATACGACTTTGTGACTTCTTACCACCACCACCTCCACCACCAGCACCAGCACCACCACAGCTCTCCATGAGCAGCTGTGGCTCCCCCCATCGAGTCCACAAACAAGAGTAACAACACACCCGAACTTGTGTCCTCCAGAGAGTCCAGAGAGGTCCCTTGGCGCTCCAGAGTTGCACCACCCCGGGGGAGGGGGGGACACCGACAGGGGCAAGGCGCAACTCTGCTCCCTCCTAGGAATCACTCCCCACCAGTCCTCAAGCACCCACGCAAAGATCTCGGCAGCCAGGAGGAAACCCACCCTGCTGGCCAGACCTAGGTCCGCCCAGGTCGGAGAAGGCCAGGGGAAAGGGCCACAGTCGGGCACGCTTGCACGCGCGGGGGTGCCGTCCACGATGAGGAGGCCTGTGGATATAGAACGCGCACACCGGGCGTCCACTTGAGCTCCCGAAAAGGCGGGGGCGCGCAGGTGAAAGGCGCCACTGCCCGCCGCCCAGGGCAGCGGGCCCCGGAGGAAGCCCATCCCAAGTGTCACAAACGGGGCCCTCGCGGAGGGTGGAGCCCGAGGTTCCCTGTGGACCTTTCCTGCCTGCCTTCCCACTTTGCGGGCAGAGGGGCAGAGGAGGGCCGCCCTCCCCATCACTGCTGCCCAGCTTTCTCCCCTCCCCTGTGGCCCACCTGGCACCGCACAGAACCAGGCTGGCACCCAGGGGCTGGGCTCCCGGTGACGCCCGGGCCAGGCTTCCTGGGGGCCCCTGGGTCTCTCCCGCAAGGTGACTGGAAGGGAGAAGTCCAACTAGCAGTCCCGGACCTGTGTGCTATTGCACAGGCCTGCGGTGGGCAGGGGAACGGGTGGGGAATCGCCTCTGGTGCCACTGGCGCTCCCTCTGTGCAACCTACGGAGATGAGCCCGCACTCGCCACCCATCTCCGGCCGCCCGATCACCCCTTGGACCTGGGTGGGCATTCCTGCATGGTGGTGGGCAGGAGGGCCTGCAGCCTTGGCTCTCTGCCCCAAGGGGACCTATTTCCTTCCTGCCTGCTCAGGCTAACCCACCCAAACCCCACGACCAACAGAGACCCCATGGGGGACGCCCTAATGCCTGCTGACCTGCCCGAACCCCTCCCCCCCTCCACACACACACACACACACACACACACACACACACACCCTCAGACCCCAGCTGACTTTCTGGAATCCCCTGGAGACCCACGCCTCTGATCCACTGGCCTGATCCCCTCAGCCACCAGGCCCCAAGGATGTAGGGGGTGGGAGGGGTATAGGGGGTGGGGTCGCCCTGCATGGCCTGGAGGTTGGGTGGCGGTTGGTGGTCTCAGGGTTTGCGGTGTGCGCCCTGGGGACGGGCGGTGGCGGGGCCCAGGCTGAGGACCAGAGCCCCCACACCCGCCCTCCCGCCTGAAAGGACACGCCCCCTCCGAAGCCAGAAAGGGCTGCCCGGCCCCCAAGGCCGGCACCCCTGGGATCCCTTGGACCCCTCGGGAGAGGAGCAACCCGGATCCCTCACACAGGGAGCCGCCCCAGGACTCCTGATCCTGGGACTCCCGAGCGAGCGGCACCCGCCAGCCACAATGGCTGACCGCCTCCGTGGGCTGCCTGCCCTGGCGCTTGCGCAGTCCCCGGCGGCCACGGGGGCTCCTTCCTCCTGGCTTCTGCCTGGCCTCCAGAGCTGGAGGGACCTCCCAGGGAGGCCTTCCAATCCCCTGCCCTGAGCCCAGTGTTCGTCGCTCCCCTTGATAGCCGGGTCCCCGAGCGCCCCTTCCCCACCCGCCAGTTACCAAGATGGCGCCCGCCATACTGGCGGGAAGGCAAACGAGTGCCTCTTGATGGCAGTGTTGCTCCGCGAATGCCAACTGCCCTCGCTGCGGTCTGCTCCCTCCGCCCCTTGCTGAGTAAAAAACGCCAACCTGCTTCTGAGGGGAGGACAACATGGACTCTTAACATGGCGGCAGCGGCTCTGCCATCTTGTCCGCCCTGGGGAAGCCAGATTTCCCGGGTCTGTCTCCATCCCACATCCAGGGCTCCTGGGCTCCGGGGCTCTGACCCACAAGGCAGGGACCCGAGGGGATGGCCTCTGCCACGGCCTGTGGGAAAAGAAGGGAATGGATTCCTCCCCCCCCCACACACACACACACACACCCCAGCCACTAGCCCTGACCCGCTGCAGTGGCCACACCTTCTGGCCTGGCACGCACTGCTTGGGAGAGTCCTCCAGGAAAGGCTGGGCTGAGGGCACTGTCCCCCTTCCCCGCCCCTTGCTGCCAAGGCCAATGCCTGCCCTGGGTGGCTGGGGAGATGGGGCTTGGAAGCATCGCGAATGGCACACTCACAGGGCACACTCGGGGCCCTGTTCCAGCGTGGGCTCAAGGACAGACACAGACAACCACAGGAGTCGAGTCTGGGCTGACACGGTGGTACCCGGACCCATTTGCTCACACAGGCCCCCCACCCACCCAACTCCCAAACCCTGCCAGGGGTAGGTCCCTTGGGAGGATACCCAGATGCACTTTGATGGCAGACACAGACACACACACACACACACACACACACACACACACAGTTCTCCTTGCCAAGTGGACTGGTCTCAGTGGGCGTCCCTCGCCAACTCCCACCAGGTATGCCTGGCTGGAAACCTAAGGGCCTCCCTCCTGTTTGCACACCCTGAACCCTGGGGTGGACAGCAGAATCCCACTTTGTGACTTCTTACCACCACCATCACCACCACCACCACCCCCCCATGTGCAGCTGTTGCTCCCACATCAAGTGCCACTGCCTGGAGCACTGTATCACTGGGAGTCCCCCCAAACGGGTGCTGAACACATAGGACCCAACCTCTCTGCCCACAGTGTAGCCTGGAAGAAGTATCCTGTGGAGAGTAGAAGCACATTATATATAGGCACCTGCCAGCCTGGCCTATTCCTGAGCTCAGACTGCCCCCCCCCCACATCTCTCCCAGAACCAGCCCTCTCTATCTATGTATAGTCCTTCACTCTCTCCCCTCCCTCTCTCTCTCTCTCTGTTTCAGTTTCTCAGTCTCTCTCCCCCCTACCTCTACCCTCTGCTCCCTCTGATTTCTCCATACCTTTCTCTATGATACTTCTCTCCTGAGATTCTCCTGGTCTTTCTGGATTTCTTTCCTTCCAGGGACCAGACCAGGACCCCTTCACCTCTAAGCAGGACACAGGCACGGAAGGATCAGAGAGGCATTTAGAAGAGACAGCGAGAACCCTGGAGGCCCAACCCTGGGAACCCGGAGCCCACATCCCCATCGTCATCGCCAATGCCACAGCCAGCTCGGCACAAAGGCCTGCACCTCTTCCACCTAGCCCAGCCCCCCCCCGCCCCGCCCCAAGTCACTGTTGAATTGGTCTTGTTCCTCCTGGGAAAGCCCACCCCCGGCACTGGAGCCATGGGGTCACGGTGTCA
This sequence comes from Spermophilus citellus, assembly GCF_964194105.1. NCBI lineage: Eukaryota > Metazoa > Chordata > Mammalia > Rodentia > Sciuridae > Spermophilus > Spermophilus citellus. Next base: position 113,414,483 of record NC_138190.1, on the reverse strand, counting down.
AAGCCTATGTCCACCCAGCGGGAGTCTGCTATAGGAAAAACACACACTCCAGGTACCCGCATCCCAGTGGGTACCAGTGGATGGTCCTCACTAGATGCGAGAGACACCCCACATCTCCCCCTCAGGGCCCTCTTCTGTTACCTTGGCTCCCACCAGAGAACCCCAGCTTCCCTCCGGAGGGTTGGGACTCCACAGGGTCACTTCCTCGGTCTACTGTCCACCGCTGAGTCTCTCTCTCTCACACACACACACACACACACACACACAAAGGCTCCTTGCCACCCGGCCCGCTCTCAGTGGGGGTCTCTCCCCAACTCCCATCAGGTGTGCCTGGCTGGACACCTAAAGGCCTCTTTGGACATCCCGATCCCTGGGGTGGACAGCGGAAGAGGATACGACTTTGTGACTTCTTACCACCACCACCTCCACCACCAGCACCAGCACCACCACAGCTCTCCATGAGCAGCTGTGGCTCCCCCCATCGAGTCCACAAACAAGAGTAACAACACACCCGAACTTGTGTCCTCCAGAGAGTCCAGAGAGGTCCCTTGGCGCTCCAGAGTTGCACCACCCCGGGGGAGGGGGGGACACCGACAGGGGCAAGGCGCAACTCTGCTCCCTCCTAGGAATCACTCCCCACCAGTCCTCAAGCACCCACGCAAAGATCTCGGCAGCCAGGAGGAAACCCACCCTGCTGGCCAGACCTAGGTCCGCCCAGGTCGGAGAAGGCCAGGGGAAAGGGCCACAGTCGGGCACGCTTGCACGCGCGGGGGTGCCGTCCACGATGAGGAGGCCTGTGGATATAGAACGCGCACACCGGGCGTCCACTTGAGCTCCCGAAAAGGCGGGGGCGCGCAGGTGAAAGGCGCCACTGCCCGCCGCCCAGGGCAGCGGGCCCCGGAGGAAGCCCATCCCAAGTGTCACAAACGGGGCCCTCGCGGAGGGTGGAGCCCGAGGTTCCCTGTGGACCTTTCCTGCCTGCCTTCCCACTTTGCGGGCAGAGGGGCAGAGGAGGGCCGCCCTCCCCATCACTGCTGCCCAGCTTTCTCCCCTCCCCTGTGGCCCACCTGGCACCGCACAGAACCAGGCTGGCACCCAGGGGCTGGGCTCCCGGTGACGCCCGGGCCAGGCTTCCTGGGGGCCCCTGGGTCTCTCCCGCAAGGTGACTGGAAGGGAGAAGTCCAACTAGCAGTCCCGGACCTGTGTGCTATTGCACAGGCCTGCGGTGGGCAGGGGAACGGGTGGGGAATCGCCTCTGGTGCCACTGGCGCTCCCTCTGTGCAACCTACGGAGATGAGCCCGCACTCGCCACCCATCTCCGGCCGCCCGATCACCCCTTGGACCTGGGTGGGCATTCCTGCATGGTGGTGGGCAGGAGGGCCTGCAGCCTTGGCTCCCTGCCCCAAGGGGACCTATTTCCTTCCTGCCTGCTCAGGCTAACCCACCCAAACCCCACGACCAACAGAGACCCCATGGGGGACGCCCTAATGCCTGCTGACCTGCCCGAACCCCTCCCCCCCTCCACACACACACACACACACACACACACACACACACACACCCTCAGACCCCAGCTGACTTTCTGGAATCCCCTGGAGACCCACGCCTCTGATCCACTGGCCTGATCCCCTCAGCCACCAGGCCCCAAGGATGTAGGGGGTGGGAGGGGTATAGGGGGTGGGGTCGCCCTGCATGGCCTGGAGGTTGGGTGGCGGTTGGTGGTCTCAGGGTTTGCGGTGTGCGCCCTGGGGACGGGCGGTGGCGGGGCCCAGGCTGAGGACCAGAGCCCCCACACCCGCCCTCCCGCCTGAAAGGACACGCCCCCTCCGAAGCCAGAAAGGGCTGCCCGGCCCCCAAGGCCGGCACCCCTGGGATCCCTTGGACCCCTCGGGAGAGGAGCAACCCGGATCCCTCACACAGGGAGCCGCCCCAGGACTCCTGATCCTGGGACTCCCGAGCGAGCGGCACCCGCCAGCCACAATGGCTGACCGCCTCCGTGGGCTGCCTGCCCTGGCGCTTGCGCAGTCCCCGGCGGCCACGGGGGCTCCTTCCTCCTGGCTTCTGCCTGGCCTCCAGAGCTGGAGGGACCTCCCAGGGAGGCCTTCCAATCCCCTGCCCTGAGCCCAGTGTTCGTCGCTCCCCTTGATAGCCGGGTCCCCGAGCGCCCCTTCCCCACCCGCCAGTTACCAAGATGGCGCCCGCCATACTGGCGGGAAGGCAAACGAGTGCCTCTTGATGGCAGTGTTGCTCCGCGAATGCCAACTGCCCTCGCTGCGGTCTGCTCCCTCCGCCCCTTGCTGAGTAAAAAACGCCAACCTGCTTCTGAGGGGAGGACAACATGGACTCTTAACATGGCGGCAGCGGCTCTGCCATCTTGTCCGCCCTGGGGAAGCCAGATTTCCCGGGTCTGTCTCCATCCCACATCCAGGGCTCCTGGGCTCCGGGGCTCTGACCCACAAGGCAGGGACCCGAGGGGATGGCCTCTGCCACGGCCTGTGGGAAAAGAAGGGAATGGATTCCTCCCCCCCCCCCCCCCACACACACACACACCCCAGCCACTAGCCCTGACCCGCTGCAGTGGCCACACCTTCTGGCCTGGCACGCACTGCTTGGGAGAGTCCTCCAGGAAAGGCTGGGCTGAGGGCACTGTCCCCCTTCCCCGCCCCTTGCTGCCAAGGCCAATGCCTGCCCTGGGTGGCTGGGGAGATGGGGCTTGGAAGCATCGCGAATGGCACACTCACAGGGCACACTCGGGGCCCTGTTCCAGCGTGGGCTCAAGGACAGACACAGACAACCACAGGAGTCGAGTCTGGGCTGACACGGTGGTACCCGGACCCATTTGCTCACACAGGCCCCCCACCCACCCAACTCCCAAACCCTGCCAGGGGTAGGTCCCTTGGGAGGATACCCAGATGCACTTTGATGGCAGACACAGACACACACACACACACACACACACACACACACAGTTCTCCTTGCCAAGTGGACTGGTCTCAGTGGGCGTCCCTCGCCAACTCCCACCAGGTATGCCTGGCTGGAAACCTAAGGGCCTCCCTCCTGTTTGCACACCCTGAACCCTGGGGTGGACAGCAGAATCCCACTTTGTGACTTCTTACCACCACCATCACCACCACCACCACCCCCCCATGTGCAGCTGTTGCTCCCACATCAAGTGCCACTGCCTGGAGCACTGTATCACTGGGAGTCCCCCCAAACGGGTGCTGAACACATAGGACCCAACCTCTCTGCCCACAGTGTAGCCTGGAAGAAGTATCCTGTGGAGAGTAGAAGCACATTATATATAGGCACCTGCCAGCCTGGCCTATTCCTGAGCTCAGACTGCCCCCCCCCCACATCTCTCCCAGAACCAGCCCTCTCTATCTATGTATAGTCCTTCACTCTCTCCCCTCCCTCTCTCTCTCTCTCTGTTTCAGTTTCTCAGTCTCTCTCCCCCCTACCTCTACCCTCTGCTCCCTCTGATTTCTCCATACCTTTCTCTATGATACTTCTCTCCTGAGATTCTCCTGGTCTTTCTGGATTTCTTTCCTTCCAGGGACCAGACCAGGACCCCTTCACCTCTAAGCAGGACACAGGCACGGAAGGATCAGAGAGGCATTTAGAAGAGACAGCGAGAACCCTGGAGGCCCAACCCTGGGAACCCGGAGCCCACATCCCCATCGTCATCGCCAATGCCACAGCCAGCTCGGCACAAAGGCCTGCACCTCTTCCACCTAGCCCAGCCCCCCCCCCCCCGCCCCGCCCCAAGTCACTGTTGAATTGGTCTTGTTCCTCCTGGGAAAGCCCACCCCCGGCACTGGAGCCATGGGGTCACGGTGTCAAAGCCTATGTCCACCCAGCGGGAGTCTGCTATAGGAAAAACACACACTCCAGGTACCCGCATCCCAGTGGGTACCAGTGGATGGTCCTCACTAGATGCGAGAGACACCCCACATCTCCCCCTCAGGGCCCTCTTCTGTTACCTTGGCTCCCACCAGAGAACCCCAGCTTCCCTCCGGAGGGTTGGGACTCCACAGGGTCACTTCCTCGGTCTACTGTCCACCGCTGAGTCTCTCTCTCTCTCTCACACACACACACACACACACACACACACAAAGGCTCCTTGCCACCCGGCCCGCTCTCAGTGGGGGTCTCTCCCCAACTCCCATCAGGTGTGCCTGGCTGGACACCTAAAGGCCTCTTTGGACATCCCGATCCCTGGGGTGGACAGCGGAAGAGGATACGACTTTGTGACTTCTTACCACCACCACCTCCACCACCAGCACCAGCACCACCACAGCTCTCCATGAGCAGCTGTGGCTCCCCCCATCGAGTCCACAAACAAGAGTAACAACACACCCGAACTTGTGTCCTCCAGAGAGTCCAGAGAGGTCCCTTGGCGCTCCAGAGTTGCACCACCCCGGGGGAGGGGGGGACACCGACAGGGGCAAGGCGCAACTCTGCTCCCTCCTAGGAATCACTCCCCACCAGTCCTCAAGCACCCACGCAAAGATCTCGGCAGCCAGGAGGAAACCCACCCTGCTGGCCAGACCTAGGTCCGCCCAGGTCGGAGAAGGCCAGGGGAAAGGGCCACAGTCGGGCACGCTTGCACGCGCGGGGGTGCCGTCCACGATGAGGAGGCCTGTGGATATAGAACGCGCACACCGGGCGTCCACTTGAGCTCCCGAAAAGGCGGGGGCGCGCAGGTGAAAGGCGCCACTGCCCGCCGCCCAGGGCAGCGGGCCCCGGAGGAAGCCCATCCCAAGTGTCACAAACGGGGCCCTCGCGGAGGGTGGAGCCCGAGGTTCCCTGTGGACCTTTCCTGCCTGCCTTCCCACTTTGCGGGCAGAGGGGCAGAGGAGGGCCGCCCTCCCCATCACTGCTGCCCAGCTTTCTCCCCTCCCCTGTGGCCCACCTGGCACCGCACAGAACCAGGCTGGCACCCAGGGGCTGGGCTCCCGGTGACGCCCGGGCCAGGCTTCCTGGGGGCCCCTGGGTCTCTCCCGCAAGGTGACTGGAAGGGAGAAGTCCAACTAGCAGTCCCGGACCTGTGTGCTATTGCACAGGCCTGCGGTGGGCAGGGGAACGGGTGGGGAATCGCCTCTGGTGCCACTGGCGCTCCCTCTGTGCAACCTACGGAGATGAGCCCGCACTCGCCACCCATCTCCGGCCGCCCGATCACCCCTTGGACCTGGGTGGGCATTCCTGCATGGTGGTGGGCAGGAGGGCCTGCAGCCTTGGCTCTCTGCCCCAAGGGGACCTATTTCCTTCCTGCCTGCTCAGGCTAACCCACCCAAACCCCACGACCAACAGAGACCCCATGGGGGACGCCCTAATGCCTGCTGACCTGCCCGAACCCCTCCCCCCCTCCACACACACACACACACACACACACACACACACACACCCTCAGACCCCAGCTGACTTTCTGGAATCCCCTGGAGACCCACGCCTCTGATCCACTGGCCTGATCCCCTCAGCCACCAGGCCCCAAGGATGTAGGGGGTGGGAGGGGTATAGGGGGTGGGGTCGCCCTGCATGGCCTGGAGGTTGGGTGGCGGTTGGTGGTCTCAGGGTTTGCGGTGTGCGCCCTGGGGACGGGCGGTGGCGGGGCCCAGGCTGAGGACCAGAGCCCCCACACCCGCCCTCCCGCCTGAAAGGACACGCCCCCTCCGAAGCCAGAAAGGGCTGCCCGGCCCCCAAGGCCGGCACCCCTGGGATCCCTTGGACCCCTCGGGAGAGGAGCAACCCGGATCCCTCACACAGGGAGCCGCCCCAGGACTCCTGATCCTGGGACTCCCGAGCGAGCGGCACCCGCCAGCCACAATGGCTGACCGCCTCCGTGGGCTGCCTGCCCTGGCGCTTGCGCAGTCCCCGGCGGCCACGGGGGCTCCTTCCTCCTGGCTTCTGCCTGGCCTCCAGAGCTGGAGGGACCTCCCAGGGAGGCCTTCCAATCCCCTGCCCTGAGCCCAGTGTTCGTCGCTCCCCTTGATAGCCGGGTCCCCGAGCGCCCCTTCCCCACCCGCCAGTTACCAAGATGGCGCCCGCCATACTGGCGGGAAGGCAAACGAGTGCCTCTTGATGGCAGTGTTGCTCCGCGAATGCCAACTGCCCTCGCTGCGGTCTGCTCCCTCCGCCCCTTGCTGAGTAAAAAACGCCAACCTGCTTCTGAGGGGAGGACAACATGGACTCTTAACATGGCGGCAGCGGCTCTGCCATCTTGTCCGCCCTGGGGAAGCCAGATTTCCCGGGTCTGTCTCCATCCCACATCCAGGGCTCCTGGGCTCCGGGGCTCTGACCCACAAGGCAGGGACCCGAGGGGATGGCCTCTGCCACGGCCTGTGGGAAAAGAAGGGAATGGATTCCTCCCCCCCCCCCCCCCCCCACACACACACACCCCAGCCACTAGCCCTGACCCGCTGCAGTGGCCACACCTTCTGGCCTGGCACGCACTGCTTGGGAGAGTCCTCCAGGAAAGGCTGGGCTGAGGGCACTGTCCCCCTTCCCCGCCCCTTGCTGCCAAGGCCAATGCCTGCCCTGGGTGGCTGGGGAGATGGGGCTTGGAAGCATCGCGAATGGCACACTCACAGGGCACACTCGGGGCCCTGTTCCAGCGTGGGCTCAAGGACAGACACAGACAACCACAGGAGTCGAGTCTGGGCTGACACGGTGGTACCCGGACCCATTTGCTCACACAGGCCCCCCACCCACCCAACTCCCAAACCCTGCCAGGGGTAGGTCCCTTGGGAGGATACCCAGATGCACTTTGATGGCAGACACAGACACACACACACACACACACACACACACACACACAGTTCTCCTTGCCAAGTGGACTGGTCTCAGTGGGCGTCCCTCGCCAACTCCCACCAGGTATGCCTGGCTGGAAACCTAAGGGCCTCCCTCCTGTTTGCACACCCTGAACCCTGGGGTGGACAGCAGAATCCCACTTTGTGACTTCTTACCACCACCATCACCACCACCACCACCCCCCCATGTGCAGCTGTTGCTCCCACATCAAGTGCCACTGCCTGGAGCACTGTATCACTGGGAGTCCCCCCAAACGGGTGCTGAACACATAGGACCCAACCTCTCTGCCCACAGTGTAGCCTGGAAGAAGTATCCTGTGGAGAGTAGAAGCACATTATATATAGGCACCTGCCAGCCTGGCCTATTCCTGAGCTCAGACTGCCCCCCCCCCACATCTCTCCCAGAACCAGCCCTCTCTATCTATGTATAGTCCTTCACTCTCTCCCCTCCCTCTCTCTCTCTCTCTGTTTCAGTTTCTCAGTCTCTCTCCCCCCTACCTCTACCCTCTGCTCCCTCTGATTTCTCCATACCTTTCTCTATGATACTTCTCTCCTGAGATTCTCCTGGTCTTTCTGGATTTCTTTCCTTCCAGGGACCAGACCAGGACCCCTTCACCTCTAAGCAGGACACAGGCACGGAAGGATCAGAGAGGCATTTAGAAGAGACAGCGAGAACCCTGGAGGCCCAACCCTGGGAACCCGGAGCCCACATCCCCATCGTCATCGCCAATGCCACAGCCAGCTCGGCACAAAGGCCTGCACCTCTTCCACCTAGCCCAGCCCCCCCCCCCCCGCCCCGCCCCAAGTCACTGTTGAATTGGTCTTGTTCCTCCTGGGAAAGCCCACCCCCGGCACTGGAGCCATGGGGTCACGGTGTCAAAGCCTATGTCCACCCAGCGGGAGTCTGCTATAGGAAAAACACACACTCCAGGTACCCGCATCCCAGTGGGTACCAGTGGATGGTCCTCACTAGATGCGAGAGACACCCCACATCTCCCCCTCAGGGCCCTCTTCTGTTACCTTGGCTCCCACCAGAGAACCCCAGCTTCCCTCCGGAGGGTTGGGACTCCACAGGGTCACTTCCTCGGTCTACTGTCCACCGCTGAGTCTCTCTCTCTCACACACACACACACACACACACACACACACAAAGGCTCCTTGCCACCCGGCCCGCTCTCAGTGGGGGTCTCTCCCCAACTCCCATCAGGTGTGCCTGGCTGGACACCTAAAGGCCTCTTTGGACATCCCGATCCCTGGGGTGGACAGCGGAAGAGGATACGACTTTGTGACTTCTTACCACCACCACCTCCACCACCAGCACCAGCACCACCACAGCTCTCCATGAGCAGCTGTGGCTCCCCCCATCGAGTCCACAAACAAGAGTAACAACACACCCGAACTTGTGTCCTCCAGAGAGTCCAGAGAGGTCCCTTGGCGCTCCAGAGTTGCACCACCCCGGGGGAGGGGGGGACACCGACAGGGGCAAGGCGCAACTCTGCTCCCTCCTAGGAATCACTCCCCACCAGTCCTCAAGCACCCACGCAAAGATCTCGGCAGCCAGGAGGAAACCCACCCTGCTGGCCAGACCTAGGTCCGCCCAGGTCGGAGAAGGCCAGGGGAAAGGGCCACAGTCGGGCACGCTTGCACGCGCGGGGGTGCCGTCCACGATGAGGAGGCCTGTGGATATAGAACGCGCACACCGGGCGTCCACTTGAGCTCCCGAAAAGGCGGGGGCGCGCAGGTGAAAGGCGCCACTGCCCGCCGCCCAGGGCAGCGGGCCCCGGAGGAAGCCCATCCCAAGTGTCACAAACGGGGCCCTCGCGGAGGGTGGAGCCCGAGGTTCCCTGTGGACCTTTCCTGCCTGCCTTCCCACTTTGCGGGCAGAGGGGCAGAGGAGGGCCGCCCTCCCCATCACTGCTGCCCAGCTTTCTCCCCTCCCCTGTGGCCCACCTGGCACCGCACAGAACCAGGCTGGCACCCAGGGGCTGGGCTCCCGGTGACGCCCGGGCCAGGCTTCCTGGGGGCCCCTGGGTCTCTCCCGCAAGGTGACTGGAAGGGAGAAGTCCAACTAGCAGTCCCGGACCTGTGTGCTATTGCACAGGCCTGCGGTGGGCAGGGGAACGGGTGGGGAATCGCCTCTGGTGCCACTGGCGCTCCCTCTGTGCAACCTACGGAGATGAGCCCGCACTCGCCACCCATCTCCGGCCGCCCGATCACCCCTTGGACCTGGGTGGGCATTCCTGCATGGTGGTGGGCAGGAGGGCCTGCAGCCTTGGCTCTCTGCCCCAAGGGGACCTATTTCCTTCCTGCCTGCTCAGGCTAACCCACCCAAACCCCACGACCAACAGAGACCCCATGGGGGACGCCCTAATGCCTGCTGACCTGCCCGAACCCCTCCCCCCCTCCACACACACACACACACACACACACACACACCCTCAGACCCCAGCTGACTTTCTGGAATCCCCTGGAGACCCACGCCTCTGATCCACTGGCCTGATCCCCTCAGCCACCAGGCCCCAAGGATGTAGGGGGTGGGAGGGGTATAGGGGGTGGGGTCGCCCTGCATGGCCTGGAGGTTGGGTGGCGGTTGGTGGTCTCAGGGTTTGCGGTGTGCGCCCTGGGGACGGGCGGTGGCAGGGCCCAGGCTGAGGACCAGAGCCCCCACACCCGCCCTCCCGCCTGAAAGGACACGCCCCCTCCGAAGCCAGAAAGGGCTGCCCGGCCCCCAAGGCCGGCACCCCTGGGATCCCTTGGACCCCTCGGGAGAGGAGCAACCCGGATCCCTCACACAGGGAGCCGCCCCAGGACTCCTGATCCTGGGACTCCCGAGCGAGCGGCACCCGCCAGCCACAATGGCTGACCGCCTCCGTGGGCTGCCTGCCCTGGCGCTTGCGCAGTCCCCGGTGGCCACGGGGGCTCCTTCCTCCTGGCTTCTGCCTGGCCTCCAGAGCTGGAGGGACCTCCCAGGGAGGCCTTCCAATCCCCTGCCCTGAGCCCAGTGTTCGTCGCTCCCCTTGATAGCCGGGTCCCCGAGCGCCCCTTCCCCACCCGCCAGTTACCAAGATGGCGCCCGCCATACTGGCGGGAAGGCAAACGAGTGCCTCTTGATGGCAGTGTTGCTCCGCGAATGCCAACTGCCCTCGCTGCGGTCTGCTCCCTCCGCCCCTTGCTGAGTAAAAAACGCCAACCTGCTTCTGAGGGGAGGACAACATGGACTCTTAACATGGCGGCAGCGGCTCTGCCATCTTGTCCGCCCTGGGGAAGCCAGATTTCCCGGGTCTGTCTCCATCCCACATCCAGGGCTCCTGGGCTCCGGGGCTCTGACCCACAAGGCAGGGACCCGAGGGGATGGCCTCTGCCACGGCCTGTGGGAAAAGAAGGGAATGGATTCTCCCCCCCCACACACACACACACACACACACCCCAGCCACTAGCCCTGACCCGCTGCAGTGGCCACACCTTCTGGCCTGGCACGCACTGCTTGGGAGAGTCCTCCAGGAAAGGCTGGGCTGAGGGCACTGTCCCCCTTCCCCGCCCCTTGCTGCCAAGGCCAATGCCTGCCCTGGGTGGCTGGGGAGATGGGGCTTGGAAGCATCGCGAATGGCACACTCACAGGGCACACTCGGGGCCCTGTTCCAGCGTGGGCTCAAGGACAGACACAGACAACCACAGGAGTCGAGTCTGGGCTGACACGGTGGTACCCGGACCCATTTGCTCACACAGGCCCCCCACCCACCCAACTCCCAAACCCTGCCAGGGGTAGGTCCCTTGGGAGGATACCCAGATGCACTTTGATGGCAGACACAGACACACACACACACACACACACACACACACACAGTTCTCCTTGCCAAGTGGACTGGTCTCAGTGGGCGTCCCTCGCCAACTCCCACCAGGTATGCCTGGCTGGAAACCTAAGGGCCTCCCTCCTGTTTGCACACCCTGAACCCTGGGGTGGACAGCAGAATCCCACTTTGTGACTTCTTACCACCACCATCACCACCACCACCACCCCCCCATGTGCAGCTGTTGCTCCCACATCAAGTGCCACTGCCTGGAGCACTGTATCACTGGGAGTCCCCCCAAACGGGTGCTGAACACATAGGACCCAACCTCTCTGCCCACAGTGTAGCCTGGAAGAAGTATCCTGTGGAGAGTAGAAGCACATTATATATAGGCACCTGCCAGCCTGGCCTATTCCTGAGCTCAGACTGCCCCCCCCCCACATCTCTCCCAGAACCAGCCCTCTCTATCTATGTATAGTCCTTCACTCTCTCCCCTCCCTCTCTCTCTCTCTCTGTTTCAGTTTCTCAGTCTCTCTCCCCCCTACCTCTACCCTCTGCTCCCTCTGATTTCTCCATACCTTTCTCTATGATACTTCTCTCCTGAGATTCTCCTGGTCTTTCTGGATTTCTTTCCTTCCAGGGACCAGACCAGGACCCCTTCACCTCTAAGCAGGACACAGGCACGGAAGGATCAGAGAGGCATTTAGAAGAGACAGCGAGAACCCTGGAGGCCCAACCCTGGGAACCCGGAGCCCACATCCCCATCGTCATCGCCAATGCCACAGCCAGCTCGGCACAAAGGCCTGCACCTCTTCCACCTAGCCCAGCCCCCCCCCCCCCGCCCCGCCCCAAGTCACTGTTGAATTGGTCTTGTTCCTCCTGGGAAAGCCCACCCCCGGCACTGGAGCCATGGGGTCACGGTGTCAAAGCCTATGTCCACCCAGCGGGAGTCTGCTATAGGAAAAACACACACTCCAGGTACCCGCATCCCAGTGGGTACCAGTGGATGGTCCTCACTAGATGCGAGAGACACCCCACATCTCCCCCTCAGGGCCCTCTTCTGTTACCTTGGCTCCCACCAGAGAACCCCAGCTTCCCTCCGGAGGGTTGGGACTCCACAGGGTCACTTCCTCGGTCTACTGTCCACCGCTGAGTCTCTCTCTCTCTCTCACACACACACACACACACACACACACACAAAGGCTCCTTGCCACCCGGCCCGCTCTCAGTGGGGGTCTCTCCCCAACTCCCATCAGGTGTGCCTGGCTGGACACCTAAAGGCCTCTTTGGACATCCCGATCCCTGGGGTGGACAGCGGAAGAGGATACGACTTTGTGACTTCTTACCACCACCACCTCCACCACCAGCACCAGCACCACCACAGCTCTCCATGAGCAGCTGTGGCTCCCCCCATCGAGTCCACAAACAAGAGTAACAACACACCCGAACTTGTGTCCTCCAGAGAGTCCAGAGAGGTCCCTTGGCGCTCCAGAGTTGCACCACCCCGGGGGAGGGGGGGACACCGACAGGGGCAAGGCGCAACTCTGCTCCCTCCTAGGAATCACTCCCCACCAGTCCTCAAGCACCCACGCAAAGATCTCGGCAGCCAGGAGGAAACCCACCCTGCTGGCCAGACCTAGGTCCGCCCAGGTCGGAGAAGGCCAGGGGAAAGGGCCACAGTCGGGCACGCTTGCACGCGCGGGGGTGCCGTCCACGATGAGGAGGCCTGTGGATATAGAACGCGCACACCGGGCGTCCACTTGAGCTCCCGAAAAGGCGGGGGCGCGCAGGTGAAAGGCGCCACTGCCCGCCGCCCAGGGCAGCGGGCCCCGGAGGAAGCCCATCCCAAGTGTCACAAACGGGGCCCTCGCGGAGGGTGGAGCCCGAGGTTCCCTGTGGACCTTTCCTGCCTGCCTTCCCACTTTGCGGGCAGAGGGGCAGAGGAGGGCCGCCCTCCCCATCACTGCTGCCCAGCTTTCTCCCCTCCCCTGTGGCCCACCTGGCACCGCACAGAACCAGGCTGGCACCCAGGGGCTGGGCTCCCGGTGACGCCCGGGCCAGGCTTCCTGGGGGCCCCTGGGTCTCTCCCGCAAGGTGACTGGAAGGGAGAAGTCCAACTAGCAGTCCCGGACCTGTGTGCTATTGCACAGGCCTGCGGTGGGCAGGGGAACGGGTGGGGAATCGCCTCTGGTGCCACTGGCGCTCCCTCTGTGCAACCTACGGAGATGAGCCCGCACTCGCCACCCATCTCCGGCCGCCCGATCACCCCTTGGACCTGGGTGGGCATTCCTGCATGGTGGTGGGCAGGAGGGCCTGCAGCCTTGGCTCTCTGCCCCAAGGGGACCTATTTCCTTCCTGCCTGCTCAGGCTAACCCACCCAAACCCCACGACCAACAGAGACCCCATGGGGGACGCCCTAATGCCTGCTGACCTGCCCGAACCCCTCCCCCCCTCCACACACACACACACACACACACACACACACACACACCCTCAGACCCCAGCTGACTTTCTGGAATCCCCTGGAGACCCACGCCTCTGATCCACTGGCCTGATCCCCTCAGCCACCAGGCCCCAAGGATGTAGGGGGTGGGAGGGGTATAGGGGGTGGGGTCGCCCTGCATGGCCTGGAGGTTGGGTGGCGGTTGGTGGTCTCAGGGTTTGCGGTGTGCGCCCTGGGGACGGGCGGTGGCGGGGCCCAGGCTGAGGACCAGAGCCCCCACACCCGCCCTCCCGCCTGAAAGGACACGCCCCCTCCGAAGCCAGAAAGGGCTGCCCGGCCCCCAAGGCCGGCACCCCTGGGATCCCTTGGACCCCTCGGGAGAGGAGCAACCCGGATCCCTCACACAGGGAGCCGCCCCAGGACTCCTGATCCTGGGACTCCCGAGCGAGCGGCACCCGCCAGCCACAATGGCTGACCGCCTCCGTGGGCTGCCTGCCCTGGCGCTTGCGCAGTCCCCGGCGGCCACGGGGGCTCCTTCCTCCTGGCTTCTGCCTGGCCTCCAGAGCTGGAGGGACCTCCCAGGGAGGCCTTCCAATCCCCTGCCCTGAGCCCAGTGTTCGTCGCTCCCCTTGATAGCCGGGTCCCCGAGCGCCCCTTCCCCACCCGCCAGTTACCAAGATGGCGCCCGCCATACTGGCGGGAAGGCAAACGAGTGCCTCTTGATGGCAGTGTTGCTCCGCGAATGCCAACTGCCCTCGCTGCGGTCTGCTCCCTCCGCCCCTTGCTGAGTAAAAAACGCCAACCTGCTTCTGAGGGGAGGACAACATGGACTCTTAACATGGCGGCAGCGGCTCTGCCATCTTGTCCGCCCTGGGGAAGCCAGATTTCCCGGGTCTGTCTCCATCCCACATCCAGGGCTCCTGGGCTCCGGGGCTCTGACCCACAAGGCAGGGACCCGAGGGGATGGCCTCTGCCACGGCCTGTGGGAAAAGAAGGGAATGGATTCCTCCCCCCCCCCCCCCCACACACACACACACCCCAGCCACTAGCCCTGACCCGCTGCAGTGGCCACACCTTCTGGCCTGGCACGCACTGCTTGGGAGAGTCCTCCAGGAAAGGCTGGGCTGAGGGCACTGTCCCCCTTCCCCGCCCCTTGCTGCCAAGGCCAATGCCTGCCCTGGGTGGCTGGGGAGATGGGGCTTGGAAGCATCGCGAATGGCACACTCACAGGGCACACTCGGGGCCCTGTTCCAGCGTGGGCTCAAGGACAGACACAGACAACCACAGGAGTCGAGTCTGGGCTGACACGGTGGTACCCGGACCCATTTGCTCACACAGGCCCCCCACCCACCCAACTCCCAAACCCTGCCAGGGGTAGGTCCCTTGGGAGGATACCCAGATGCACTTTGATGGCAGACACAGACACACACACACACACACACACACACACACACAGTTCTCCTTGCCAAGTGGACTGGTCTCAGTGGGCGTCCCTCGCCAACTCCCACCAGGTATGCCTGGCTGGAAACCTAAGGGCCTCCCTCCTGTTTGCACACCCTGAACCCTGGGGTGGACAGCAGAATCCCACTTTGTGACTTCTTACCACCACCATCACCACCACCACCACCCCCCCATGTGCAGCTGTTGCTCCCACATCAAGTGCCACTGCCTGGAGCACTGTATCACTGGGAGTCCCCCCAAACGGGTGCTGAACACATAGGACCCAACCTCTCTGCCCACAGTGTAGCCTGGAAGAAGTATCCTGTGGAGAGTAGAAGCACATTATATATAGGCACCTGCCAGCCTGGCCTATTCCTGAGCTCAGACTGCCCCCCCCCCACATCTCTCCCAGAACCAGCCCTCTCTATCTATGTATAGTCCTTCACTCTCTCCCCTCCCTCTCTCTCTCTCTCTGTTTCAGTTTCTCAGTCTCTCTCCCCCCTACCTCTACCCTCTGCTCCCTCTGATTTCTCCATACCTTTCTCTATGATACTTCTCTCCTGAGATTCTCCTGGTCTTTCTGGATTTCTTTCCTTCCAGGGACCAGACCAGGACCCCTTCACCTCTAAGCAGGACACAGGCACGGAAGGATCAGAGAGGCATTTAGAAGAGACAGCGAGAACCCTGGAGGCCCAACCCTGGGAACCCGGAGCCCACATCCCCATCGTCATCGCCAATGCCACAGCCAGCTCGGCACAAAGGCCTGCACCTCTTCCACCTAGCCCAGCCCCCCCCCCCCCGCCCCGCCCCAAGTCACTGTTGAATTGGTCTTGTTCCTCCTGGGAAAGCCCACCCCCGGCACTGGAGCCATGGGGTCACGGTGTCAAAGCCTATGTCCACCCAGCGGGAGTCTGCTATAGGAAAAACACACACTCCAGGTACCCGCATCCCAGTGGGTACCAGTGGATGGTCCTCACTAGATGCGAGAGACACCCCACATCTCCCCCTCAGGGCCCTCTTCTGTTACCTTGGCTCCCACCAGAGAACCCCAGCTTCCCTCCGGAGGGTTGGGACTCCACAGGGTCACTTCCTCGGTCTACTGTCCACCGCTGAGTCTCTCTCTCTCTCTCACACACACACACACACACACACACACACAAAGGCTCCTTGCCACCCGGCCCGCTCTCAGTGGGGGTCTCTCCCCAACTCCCATCAGGTGTGCCTGGCTGGACACCTAAAGGCCTCTTTGGACATCCCGATCCCTGGGGTGGACAGCGGAAGAGGATACGACTTTGTGACTTCTTACCACCACCACCTCCACCACCAGCACCAGCACCACCACAGCTCTCCATGAGCAGCTGTGGCTCCCCCCATCGAGTCCACAAACAAGAGTAACAACACACCCGAACTTGTGTCCTCCAGAGAGTCCAGAGAGGTCCCTTGGCGCTCCAGAGTTGCACCACCCCGGGGGAGGGGGGGACACCGACAGGGGCAAGGCGCAACTCTGCTCCCTCCTAGGAATCACTCCCCACCAGTCCTCAAGCACCCACGCAAAGATCTCGGCAGCCAGGAGGAAACCCACCCTGCTGGCCAGACCTAGGTCCGCCCAGGTCGGAGAAGGCCAGGGGAAAGGGCCACAGTCGGGCACGCTTGCACGCGCGGGGGTGCCGTCCACGATGAGGAGGCCTGTGGATATAGAACGCGCACACCGGGCGTCCACTTGAGCTCCCGAAAAGGCGGGGGCGCGCAGGTGAAAGGCGCCACTGCCCGCCGCCCAGGGCAGCGGGCCCCGGAGGAAGCCCATCCCAAGTGTCACAAACGGGGCCCTCGCGGAGGGTGGAGCCCGAGGTTCCCTGTGGACCTTTCCTGCCTGCCTTCCCACTTTGCGGGCAGAGGGGCAGAGGAGGGCCGCCCTCCCCATCACTGCTGCCCAGCTTTCTCCCCTCCCCTGTGGCCCACCTGGCACCGCACAGAACCAGGCTGGCACCCAGGGGCTGGGCTCCCGGTGACGCCCGGGCCAGGCTTCCTGGGGGCCCCTGGGTCTCTCCCGCAAGGTGACTGGAAGGGAGAAGTCCAACTAGCAGTCCCGGACCTGTGTGCTATTGCACAGGCCTGCGGTGGGCAGGGGAACGGGTGGGGAATCGCCTCTGGTGCCACTGGCGCTCCCTCTGTGCAACCTACGGAGATGAGCCCGCACTCGCCACCCATCTCCGGCCGCCCGATCACCCCTTGGACCTGGGTGGGCATTCCTGCATGGTGGTGGGCAGGAGGGCCTGCAGCCTTGGCTCTCTGCCCCAAGGGGACCTATTTCCTTCCTGCCTGCTCAGGCTAACCCACCCAAACCCCACGACCAACAGAGACCCCATGGGGGACGCCCTAATGCCTGCTGACCTGCCCGAACCCCTCCCCCCCTCCACACACACACACACACACACACACACACACACACACCCTCAGACCCCAGCTGACTTTCTGGAATCCCCTGGAGACCCACGCCTCTGATCCACTGGCCTGATCCCCTCAGCCACCAGGCCCCAAGGATGTAGGGGGTGGGAGGGGTATAGGGGGTGGGGTCGCCCTGCATGGCCTGGAGGTTGGGTGGCGGTTGGTGGTCTCAGGGTTTGCGGTGTGCGCCCTGGGGACGGGCGGTGGCGGGGCCCAGGCTGAGGACCAGAGCCCCCACACCCGCCCTCCCGCCTGAAAGGACACGCCCCCTCCGAAGCCAGAAAGGGCTGCCCGGCCCCCAAGGCCGGCACCCCTGGGATCCCTTGGACCCCTCGGGAGAGGAGCAACCCGGATCCCTCACACAGGGAGCCGCCCCAGGACTCCTGATCCTGGGACTCCCGAGCGAGCGGCACCCGCCAGCCACAATGGCTGACCGCCTCCGTGGGCTGCCTGCCCTGGCGCTTGCGCAGTCCCCGGCGGCCACGGGGGCTCCTTCCTCCTGGCTTCTGCCTGGCCTCCAGAGCTGGAGGGACCTCCCAGGGAGGCCTTCCAATCCCCTGCCCTGAGCCCAGTGTTCGTCGCTCCCCTTGATAGCCGGGTCCCCGAGCGCCCCTTCCCCACCCGCCAGTTACCAAGATGGCGCCCGCCATACTGGCGGGAAGGCAAACGAGTGCCTCTTGATGGCAGTGTTGCTCCGCGAATGCCAACTGCCCTCGCTGCGGTCTGCTCCCTCCGCCCCTTGCTGAGTAAAAAACGCCAACCTGCTTCTGAGGGGAGGACAACATGGACTCTTAACATGGCGGCAGCGGCTCTGCCATCTTGTCCGCCCTGGGGAAGCCAGATTTCCCGGGTCTGTCTCCATCCCACATCCAGGGCTCCTGGGCTCCGGGGCTCTGACCCACAAGGCAGGGACCCGAGGGGATGGCCTCTGCCACGGCCTGTGGGAAAAGAAGGGAATGGATTCCTCCCCCCCCCCCCCCCACACACACACACACCCCAGCCACTAGCCCTGACCCGCTGCAGTGGCCACACCTTCTGGCCTGGCACGCACTGCTTGGGAGAGTCCTCCAGGAAAGGCTGGGCTGAGGGCACTGTCCCCCTTCCCCGCCCCTTGCTGCCAAGGCCAATGCCTGCCCTGGGTGGCTGGGGAGATGGGGCTTGGAAGCATCGCGAATGGCACACTCACAGGGCACACTCGGGGCCCTGTTCCAGCGTGGGCTCAAGGACAGACACAGACAACCACAGGAGTCGAGTCTGGGCTGACACGGTGGTACCCGGACCCATTTGCTCACACAGGCCCCCCACCCACCCAACTCCCAAACCCTGCCAGGGGTAGGTCCCTTGGGAGGATACCCAGATGCACTTTGATGGCAGACACAGACACACACACACACACACACACACACACACACAGTTCTCCTTGCCAAGTGGACTGGTCTCAGTGGGCGTCCCTCGCCAACTCCCACCAGGTATGCCTGGCTGGAAACCTAAGGGCCTCCCTCCTGTTTGCACACCCTGAACCCTGGGGTGGACAGCAGAATCCCACTTTGTGACTTCTTACCACCACCATCACCACCACCACCACCCCCCCATGTGCAGCTGTTGCTCCCACATCAAGTGCCACTGCCTGGAGCACTGTATCACTGGGAGTCCCCCCAAACGGGTGCTGAACACATAGGACCCAACCTCTCTGCCCACAGTGTAGCCTGGAAGAAGTATCCTGTGGAGAGTAGAAGCACATTATATATAGGCACCTGCCAGCCTGGCCTATTCCTGAGCTCAGACTGCCCCCCCCCCACATCTCTCCCAGAACCAGCCCTCTCTATCTATGTATAGTCCTTCACTCTCTCCCCTCCCTCTCTCTCTCTCTCTGTTTCAGTTTCTCAGTCTCTCTCCCCCCTACCTCTACCCTCTGCTCCCTCTGATTTCTCCATACCTTTCTCTATGATACTTCTCTCCTGAGATTCTCCTGGTCTTTCTGGATTTCTTTCCTTCCAGGGACCAGACCAGGACCCCTTCACCTCTAAGCAGGACACAGGCACGGAAGGATCAGAGAGGCATTTAGAAGAGACAGCGAGAACCCTGGAGGCCCAACCCTGGGAACCCGGAGCCCACATCCCCATCGTCATCGCCAATGCCACAGCCAGCTCGGCACAAAGGCCTGCACCTCTTCCACCTAGCCCAGCCCCCCCCCCCCCCGCCCCGCCCCAAGTCACTGTTGAATTGGTCTTGTTCCTCCTGGGAAAGCCCACCCCCGGCACTGGAGCCATGGGGTCACGGTGTCAAAGCCTATGTCCACCCAGCGGGAGTCTGCTATAGGAAAAACACACACTCCAGGTACCCGCATCCCAGTGGGTACCAGTGGATGGTCCTCACTAGATGCGAGAGACACCCCACATCTCCCCCTCAGGGCCCTCTTCTGTTACCTTGGCTCCCACCAGAGAACCCCAGCTTCCCTCCGGAGGGTTGGGACTCCACAGGGTCACTTCCTCGGTCTACTGTCCACCGCTGAGTCTCTCTCTCTCTCTCACACACACACACACACACACACACACACAAAGGCTCCTTGCCACCCGGCCCGCTCTCAGTGGGGGTCTCTCCCCAACTCCCATCAGGTGTGCCTGGCTGGACACCTAAAGGCCTCTTTGGACATCCCGATCCCTGGGGTGGACAGCGGAAGAGGATACGACTTTGTGACTTCTTACCACCACCACCTCCACCACCAGCACCAGCACCACCACAGCTCTCCATGAGCAGCTGTGGCTCCCCCCATCGAGTCCACAAACAAGAGTAACAACACACCCGAACTTGTGTCCTCCAGAGAGTCCAGAGAGGTCCCTTGGCGCTCCAGAGTTGCACCACCCCGGGGGAGGGGGGGACACCGACAGGGGCAAGGCGCAACTCTGCTCCCTCCTAGGAATCACTCCCCACCAGTCCTCAAGCACCCACGCAAAGATCTCGGCAGCCAGGAGGAAACCCACCCTGCTGGCCAGACCTAGGTCCGCCCAGGTCGGAGAAGGCCAGGGGAAAGGGCCACAGTCGGGCACGCTTGCACGCGCGGGGGTGCCGTCCACGATGAGGAGGCCTGTGGATATAGAACGCGCACACCGGGCGTCCACTTGAGCTCCCGAAAAGGCGGGGGCGCGCAGGTGAAAGGCGCCACTGCCCGCCGCCCAGGGCAGCGGGCCCCGGAGGAAGCCCATCCCAAGTGTCACAAACGGGGCCCTCGCGGAGGGTGGAGCCCGAGGTTCCCTGTGGACCTTTCCTGCCTGCCTTCCCACTTTGCGGGCAGAGGGGCAGAGGAGGGCCGCCCTCCCCATCACTGCTGCCCAGCTTTCTCCCCTCCCCTGTGGCCCACCTGGCACCGCACAGAACCAGGCTGGCACCCAGGGGCTGGGCTCCCGGTGACGCCCGGGCCAGGCTTCCTGGGGGCCCCTGGGTCTCTCCCGCAAGGTGACTGGAAGGGAGAAGTCCAACTAGCAGTCCCGGACCTGTGTGCTATTGCACAGGCCTGCGGTGGGCAGGGGAACGGGTGGGGAATCGCCTCTGGTGCCACTGGCGCTCCCTCTGTGCAACCTACGGAGATGAGCCCGCACTCGCCACCCATCTCCGGCCGCCCGATCACCCCTTGGACCTGGGTGGGCATTCCTGCATGGTGGTGGGCAGGAGGGCCTGCAGCCTTGGCTCTCTGCCCCAAGGGGACCTATTTCCTTCCTGCCTGCTCAGGCTAACCCACCCAAACCCCACGACCAACAGAGACCCCATGGGGGACGCCCTAATGCCTGCTGACCTGCCCGAACCCCTCCCCCCCTCCACACACACACACACACACACACACACACACCCTCAGACCCCAGCTGACTTTCTGGAATCCCCTGGAGACCCACGCCTCTGATCCACTGGCCTGATCCCCTCAGCCACCAGGCCCCAAGGATGTAGGGGGTGGGAGGGGTATAGGGGGTGGGGTCGCCCTGCATGGCCTGGAGGTTGGGTGGCGGTTGGTGGTCTCAGGGTTTGCGGTGTGCGCCCTGGGGACGGGCGGTGGCAGGGCCCAGGCTGAGGACCAGAGCCCCCACACCCGCCCTCCCGCCTGAAAGGACACGCCCCCTCCGAAGCCAGAAAGGGCTGCCCGGCCCCCAAGGCCGGCACCCCTGGGATCCCTTGGACCCCTCGGGAGAGGAGCAACCCGGATCCCTCACACAGGGAGCCGCCCCAGGACTCCTGATCCTGGGACTCCCGAGCGAGCGGCACCCGCCAGCCACAATGGCTGACCGCCTCCGTGGGCTGCCTGCCCTGGCGCTTGCGCAGTCCCCGGTGGCCACGGGGGCTCCTTCCTCCTGGCTTCTGCCTGGCCTCCAGAGCTGGAGGGACCTCCCAGGGAGGCCTTCCAATCCCCTGCCCTGAGCCCAGTGTTCGTCGCTCCCCTTGATAGCCGGGTCCCCGAGCGCCCCTTCCCCACCCGCCAGTTACCAAGATGGCGCCCGCCATACTGGCGGGAAGGCAAACGAGTGCCTCTTGATGGCAGTGTTGCTCCGCGAATGCCAACTGCCCTCGCTGCGGTCTGCTCCCTCCGCCCCTTGCTGAGTAAAAAACGCCAACCTGCTTCTGAGGGGAGGACAACATGGACTCTTAACATGGCGGCAGCGGCTCTGCCATCTTGTCCGCCCTGGGGAAGCCAGATTTCCCGGGTCTGTCTCCATCCCACATCCAGGGCTCCTGGGCTCCGGGGCTCTGACCCACAAGGCAGGGACCCGAGGGGATGGCCTCTGCCACGGCCTGTGGGAAAAGAAGGGAATGGATTCTCCCCCCCCACACACACACACACACACACACCCCAGCCACTAGCCCTGACCCGCTGCAGTGGCCACACCTTCTGGCCTGGCACGCACTGCTTGGGAGAGTCCTCCAGGAAAGGCTGGGCTGAGGGCACTGTCCCCCTTCCCCGCCCCTTGCTGCCAAGGCCAATGCCTGCCCTGGGTGGCTGGGGAGATGGGGCTTGGAAGCATCGCGAATGGCACACTCACAGGGCACACTCGGGGCCCTGTTCCAGCGTGGGCTCAAG
The DNA here is from genome assembly GCF_964194105.1 of Spermophilus citellus. NCBI lineage: Eukaryota > Metazoa > Chordata > Mammalia > Rodentia > Sciuridae > Spermophilus > Spermophilus citellus. Next base: position 113,392,499 of record NC_138190.1, on the reverse strand, counting down.
GACAGACACAGACAACCACAGGAGTCGAGTCTGGGCTGACACGGTGGTACCCGGACCCATTTGCTCACACAGGCCCCCCACCCACCCAACTCCCAAACCCTGCCAGGGGTAGGTCCCTTGGGAGGATACCCAGATGCACTTTGATGGCAGACACAGACACACACACACACACACACACACACACACACACACACAGTTCTCCTTGCCAAGTGGACTGGTCTCAGTGGGCGTCCCTCGCCAACTCCCACCAGGTATGCCTGGCTGGAAACCTAAGGGCCTCCCTCCTGTTTGCACACCCTGAACCCTGGGGTGGACAGCAGAATCCCACTTTGTGACTTCTTACCACCACCATCACCACCACCACCACCCCGCTATGTGCAGCTGTTGCTCCCACATCAAGTGCCACTGCCTGGAGCACTGTATCACTGGGAGTCCCCCCAAACGGGTGCTGAACACATAGGACCCAACCTCTCTGCCCACAGTGTAGCCTGGAAGAAGTATCCTGTGGAGAGTAGAAGCACATTATATATAGGCACCTGCCAGCCTGGCCTATTCCTGAGCTCAGACTGCCCCCCCCACATCTCTCCCAGAACCAGCCCTCTCTATCTATGTATAGTCCTTCACTCTCTCCCCTCCCTCTCTCTCTCTCTCTCTCTGTTTCAGTTTCTCAGTCTCTCTCCCCCCTACCTCTACCCTCTGCTCCCTCTGATTTCTCCATACCTTTCTCTATGATACTTCTCTCCTGAGATTCTCCTGGTCTTTCTGGATTTCTTTCCTTCCAGGGACCAGACCAGGACCCCTTCACCTCTAAGCAGGACACAGGCACGGAAGGATCAGAGAGGCATTTAGAAGAGACAGCGAGAACCCTGGAGGCCCAACCCTGGGAACCCGGAGCCCACATCCCCATAGTCATTGCCAATGCCACAGCCAGCTCGGCACAAAGGCCTGCACCTCTTCTACCTTGCCCAGCCGCCCCCCCCCCCCAGACCCCAGCCCCAAGTCACTTTTGAATTGGTCTTGTTCCTCCTGGGAAAGCCCAGGTGGAACAAAACCAATTCAAAAGCCACAAAGTCTTTTGTGATGATACCCTGGTACCCACACTCTCACACAGTCCTGCTTCTAACCAGCCCTATTTTCAGTTGTCCCCAGGTCCCACCATGCTTGCTAGACTAGATGCCCTGAGGAGTCCTTTTTATACTCCCTGTACTTGGGGTCAACCACCAAGGCACAATTTCACTGTGTCTTTTTAAGACCACCACCCCCCCCTCCCAAGGGCCTGCTGTAAATCAAGTGGAATTTGATAGTTCCTTTTTTTTTGCCTGGACAAGTTTAATACTGGTAGTTCCCCAACATGTTTTGAAAGGAGAGTACAGACTGCCCACAAGGGTAGCTTGGAAGAAGTATACTGTCAGGAGAAGACAGGGTGGAGCAAGCCTGTAATTTCAGTGGGAAGCTTGGCTAATGCAGGAGTATGGAAATTCAAATCCAGCCTGAATAACTTATGGATGGTCTAATCAACTTAGAGAATCTTTTTCAAAATATAAAATAAAATTAGGGGTGGGGATGTGGTTCAGTTGTTAAGCACTCCATGGCACTAAAAAAAAAAATCCCTCATACATAAAAGTATAAAAAGAGAGAGAGTGAGAGAGAAAAGAAACAGTATATACTAGCTTCTTCCTGCCTGCCCTCTTCCTGCACTTGGAAACAGAACTATGCCTTTTTGCCATTCCCCAGCAACCAACATGTATATATCCCCTGGTAGCCCTGTCTCTCTTTATGTCCTTCTGTTTGTGTTTCTGTCTGTCTCTGTCCCACCTTCTCTTCTTACCTCTAGTTACTAAAATTTCTTACAATGAAGGAACTTATCAAAGTTTTTTTTTGATACAATTCCTGGAATCTATGCCTAATTAGAAAATAGGAACAAAAGCAATGAATGTGCGTAGATAAATGTTCACATGTTCAACAATAATCTAACAAAAATAAAGAAAATCTACATAACCAGGCATGGTTTTTTAGACCTGTATTTCCAACTACTTTGTAGTTTGGGTCAGGAGTATCACAAGTTTGAGGCCAGATTGAGCAACTGAGATCTATCATAAAATAAAAAGTGAAAAGTTCAGGGTATTTTGCTCAATGATTGTGTGTCCTCAAATACAAAACAAAACAAAACATAAATCTACATGAAGTTAACTGTACATTTCTTGACAAACAGGAAGTAGACATTTATAAATAAATGTACAATATACTATAATTTTCATTATAAACATTTAATAGGCGCTGGGGCTGTAACTCAGTGGAAGAGTGCTTGCTTAGCATGTGTGAGTAACTGTGTTTGATTCTAACACCACATACAAATAAATAAAATAAAGGTCCATTAACAACTAAAAAAATATATTTTTTTGTTTTTTTTAAATATTTTATTTTTTAGGTGTAGATAGACACAACACAATGCCTTTATTTTTATGTGGTGCTGAGGATTGAACCTGGGTCCTGCCGGTGCTAGGCAAGCGCTCTACCGCTGAGCCACAATCCCAGCTCCTAAAAAATATTTTTTAAAAAGGATTTAATAGCAAAGGTACAGCTCAGTGATAGAGCATGTGTTTAGCATGCATAAGGTCCTATGTTCACTTACCAGCAACTACAAGAAAAAGATTCATTTTCATGATTATGTGGATCATCAGTTATTCAATTTATCCTGAAACCAATTAAAGTACAAAGGAGTTTTGAAGACTCCTCCCCCCATTGAGACTCTTCCCCCAGCTGCCCCCCGCCCATTTTTAATAAAGGAAAATACACCAATAGGTATATCCAGGGGGAGATATGACAGTTTATACATATTTGGTGAAATGATTAGAAACATGACAAATGAAAATATATGGTAGAACACAACATGGAAGTGTTTACCTAGAGATAAACAAAATTTTAATAAATGGGAAGGTAACCTCCCCAGTGAGGAGGGACAGTGTTATCCATTCACTAAGAGCTCTTAGTTCAGGGCTGGGATTGTGGCTCAGTGCTTGCCTAGCATGTGTGAGACATTGGGTTCGATTCTCAGCACCACATAAAAATAAATAAAGGGTCAACAACAACTAATAAAATATCTAAAAAAAGTACTTAGTTCCATATCTTATACAAGAAACCAGGATAGGGGCTGGGAATGTGGCTCAGGCGGTAGCCGCTCGTCTGGCATGCGTGCGGCCCCGGTTCAATCCTCAGCACCACATACCAACAAAGATGTTGTGTCCGCCCAGAACTAAAAAAATAAATTAAGGGCTGGGGTGGTGGCTCAGTGGTAGAGTGCTCGCCTAGCATGCATGAGGCACTGGGTTCAATCCTCAGCACCACATAAAAACAAAACTAATGTATCCACCTAAAACTAATAATAAATAAATAAATATTTAAAAAAAAAATAAATTAATTAATTAATAAATATTAAAAATTCTCTCTCTCTCTCTCTCTCTCTCTCTCTCTCTCTCTCTCTCTCTCCCCCCCCCTCCTCTCTCACTCTCTCTTAAAAACAAAAACAAAAACAGGATAAATTGTATATAGAACCAAGAATTAAATATACAGTGAGAAATTTTTAAAAGCCTAGGTTCATTCCTATATGGTTACAGTCTTCTTATATTTGACTCAAAATTCATCAAAGAAAATATGGATAAATATGAACACAAAAAAAACTTATCTTGTTAGCTGGGCGTGGTGGTGCATGCCTGAAATCTCAGGGGCTGGGGAGGCTGAGCAGGAGGATCCATAGTTCAAAGCCAGCCTCAGCAATTTAGTGAGGCACTAAGCAATTCTGGGAAACCCTGTCTCTCAATAAAATATTTTAAAAAGTGCTGGGGATGCTACTTAGTGGTTGAGCACCCTGAGTCCAATGCCAGGCACCAAAACAAACAAACAAACAAATCAATAAATGAATAAATAAAAACTGGGGGCTGGGGTTGTAGCTCAGAGATAGAGCACTTGCCTAGCATGTGTGAGTCCCTGGGTTTGATCCTCAGCACCACATAAAAATAAAATAAAGGTATTGTGTTCACGTATAAGTAAAAATAAATGTTTTTTAAAAATTCATCTTGTTGAAAGAAGAGGAGGAAGAAGAGGAAGTGAACACAGTGGCTAATGCCTATAATCTCAGCTCCTGGCGATGCTGAGGCAAGAGTACTGCAAGATTTAGGCCAGCTACACAATGTAATGAGACCCTGTCTCAAAATTTTTTAAAAAAGGCTGATAACCTGGTGTGGTGTCACAGGCTAGTAATCCCAGCAGCTCAGGAGTCTGAGACAGGAGAATCATGAGTCAAAGCCAGCCTCAGCAAAAGAGAGGCGATAAGCAACTCAGTGACACCCTGTCTCTAAATAAAATACAAAATAGGGCTGAGGATATGGCTCAGTGGTTGAGTGTCCCTGAGTTCAATCCCCCATACCAAAAACAAAAAATCCAAGTCAAGCAACCAATGACAAACAGGAAAAAAAAATTAAAAATCCTTAGAACTTCCATGGGTTTTAAACTTTTTGTAATAATATCATGCTTCTGCCTCAATAAAGGTAACAAGAAACACAAGCATACGTAGGAATACTTTCCCAGACCAAACACACAGACACACAGACACACAGACACACACACACACACCTACACACATACACACAGACACTTGACTAGAAATAACCATTATGGGGCTGGGAATGTGGCTCAAGGGGTAGCGAGCTGGCCTGGCATGCGCGGGGTGCTGGGTTCAATCCTGATCCTCAACACCACATAAAAATAAAAAAATAAAGATATTGTGTCCACCAAAAACTAAAAATAAATATTTTTTTAAAAGAAATAACCATCATGTGTTTTCTTTCCTTTTGGTGGTTTTGACTTCATATAATTTGTTCAATTAAGAGATATCTTGTATTATTCCCATTAAGTTTCATAATCTTTGGTATCTGAAATTATTTCTTTGAATAGCTTCATTATTTATTTCTTTCATTACTAATTATGAACTGGGGGTGTAGCAAAATGGCTGACTGCTTGACTAGCATGCCAGAGGTTCTGGCTTCCTGCCTCAGAAAATAATAGTATTGCTGATCAATATTTCAGATCCTCCTATTTCACAAAACTAGAAAGATGAAATTGTGAGACACCTTGAAAATTTGGGGATTTGTCTTTCTGATTAAGATATGAAGCCAGGCATGGTGGTCTGCGCCTGTAATTCCAGCGACTCAGGAGGCTGAGGCAGCAGGATCACATGTTCGAGATCAGCCTCAGTAATTTAGCGAGGCCCTAAGCAATTTAGCGATACCCTGTCTCTAAAAATATAAAAAGGGCTGGGGATGTGGCTCTGTGGCTCACTTCCCCTGGGTTAAACAAATAAATAAATAAATAGGAAAAAAAAAAAAGCAGAAACGAAGCCGTCTTTCTTTTTGATCAAACATTCATTAAAGTAAACGTTCGTGCTCTAGAGGTAAGTTCTGGAGAGCCTGGGACCCTGAGCGAAGGGCATCAGTGCCGTTTCACCACTCAGCCCAAAGCGACCGAGATTCCAGTGCAGTGGGTGCAGAGAAATTGCTTGCAGCGAAGGAATACCTCCAGAACATCCTCTCCTTTGGTTCCCCGCAGGCCTTCTGGCCACAGGGACACCTACCGGGCCCACCGATGGGGCCTGCCAAAGGGGCTCTTCTTAAGAGTTTCTCCCTACCCTTGCCAGAGCCCCAAAATTAGGCAATGGTAAAAATTTAATGTCCCCCAAACACAAGACACGGGCGGGTCCAAATCACCCTACTTTGGCTCAGGACATCCCCTGATACTTGAGCACCCCTGATTCTGACCCAGGCCCCGGCTCTGCCCTGGCCACAACCCAGGCCCGGCCTCAGCCTTCCGCATCAATGAAAGGAAAGGCTCTGAGGACTTACCTGGATGAGGCCATGCTGCCTGAGGACCTGAGGTGGCTGACACCGATAGCTCTCAGTGCGCTTCACGCTTACTTCTCATTCACGGTTGGGGGTGAGGGCTGAAAGAATCCAAGGAGCAGAGAGGCAGGAGAAATCTTAAGTACTGGCCCCGCCCAGGGGAGGAGTGGGAAATCCTAGAGGACTCCAGGTACGTGTAGGGGCGGGGAAAGGTGGGCTTGAGAAACTCCAGGGGCAAATATCTCTTCTTGCTAGTTGCTCAGAAGAACCTATTTGTCACCTTTAAGTAAGGTCCCCTACTGACGAGAGGTCAAAGGATTACTGAAGGTACAATAAGACAGAAAATTTACCATTCAAGGGTTGGGAATATAATTCAGTTGGTAGAGTGCTTGCCTTGCATGCACAAAGCCCTGGGTTCAATCCCCAGCACCACCAAAAAAAAAAAAAAAAAAAAAAAAACCATTCAACATTCGCAAAAATATTTAGAGGAAAAAGAAGTTTAAAAAGTACACTTTCAGGGGCTGGGGATGTGGCTCAAGCGGTAGCGCGCTCGCCTGGCATGCGTTCGGCCCGGGTTCGATCCTCAGCACCACATACAAACAAAGATGTTGTGTCCGCCGAGAACTAAAAAATAAATATTAAAAATTCTCTCTCTCTCTCTCTCTCTCTCTCTCTCTCTCTCTCTCTCTCTCTCTCTCTCTCTCCCCTCTCTCACTCTCTCTTTAAAAAAAAAAAAGTACACTTTCAAATGATGTTGTTCTAAATTTACCATTTGTATAAAGACTTAACTGGCCCTTCCCCAATTGAGAAGTGAGTTCCCAAGACCAAGTGTCACCTCCCGTTCATTCCTTGCAACTGGTAAGCGATCAGCACCTTTTCTGAGCCCTTTGAGGGGCTGCTTCAAGGTGGCATGCACACCACCTAGGTGGGTGGAGATGTGTTGGGTCCAAGGGAATGCAAAAACTCTTAGGTTTCCTCTGCCAAACTGGTGCCCTAATATATATCTTCCTTTCTTTTGAAAAAAAGGGATATGTTCTCTTGCAACAAAATGTTCACATAATGGAGACACATGTGTTTATGTTTAAGGAAATGAAAATATTGAAGTATGGCTTGTAACCACCCAGCACCTTATCTAAGGGGTGGAATGGGTTGGAGGGGGTGGTCTTTTAAAACATTAATCTCTGAGCTCCTTAGGCCCTGTGTAGCCTACCAGGTATTTGGTTACCAAACAATTGACCTCTGAAGCATTTTTGTTTATCCTTATTTTATTTCCACAGACAATGTAGTCCTTGTTTCTTGTTGTTTTTAACAACAACAAAAGAAACCTTCACAAATATAGGAGTGTTTCCAGTGAGAAAAGTCACTCCTGCCCCAGTCACATTCTCCAGTGTAACTACTCATAAACACTTTTTAAAGAAATTCACCCATCAACCCCCAGGGCAGCACAACTGGGCATTGACCATCTGTAACTCCACATTACTTCCTGCCTCCATTACTCTTCTCTCCTCCCCAACCCTCACCATCTGAACCCTGCTCTCAAGACCACCTGCTGGCTGTTACTCTCAGCCTTGGGCTCAGCTCTGATTCAAACTCCTTTTTTCTTATCCATTCTATTGCTGTTTAGACAAAAATGGGTAGGAATTAACCAGGGCAGGGTGAGGACAATAAAGAGGCCTATGTGATACTAACTCCTGATTAAGCAAAGGCCTTTTTTCCTGCTTTCAGGTAAACAGGAAATCTCACACCACCCACCTACCTTTTGGTGAGGGACATGTTGGGGGAGGGGTTAACACTCTGTCAAAATTCCTCTTTCTAGGTAGTAGGAAGGGAAAAGATCTTCCAACTCCTCCCAGGGGGAATTATACCACAAACACCTGGGCTATGAATCAGGACCCCCTTTATGAGATTCTTTCCAATTTTTCTCCTCCTTCAATCAAGTCAAAGCCTTTTTTTTTCCTATCCTCATATCCTGGACAGACACAGATTCAGTAACTACTCATTGTGCCAGGAAACTGAGGTCCACAGTGGATGAATGGCTTTGCCAAGGTGAACCAGGGGGGATTCACATGCACAGGGCTTCCAGGCTGCAAATCCTTTGCTCTCTCCATGTACTCAACATCACTAGTCATTAGAGGAATACAAATCAAAGCCATTAGGTGATACCACTTCATGGCTACTAGGATGGCTAGAATAAGAAAAAAAAAAAGTAAAATCGCAAGAATGGTGAGGTTGTGGAAAAACATTGGAATCCTCATGCACTGCTGGTGGGATATAAAAATGGTGCAAACAATGTGAAAAGCAGTTTGGCACTTCCACTAACAGTTAAACATAGAGTTACCACATAATCCAGCAATTTTCCTCTCAGTTATACAGCCAAGAAAATTGAAAGCAGATATTCAAACAAAAACTTGTCACAAAAATGATTATGGCAGCATTATTCATAAGGCCAAAAGGGGAAACAAAACCCAAATGCCCATCAGCTGATGAATGTGAAACAAAATGTTTAATCCATACTATGGCTGATTGTATAATTATAAAATTATGGAATTTTCTTTATCTTTACAATAGATAAAGAAAATTGATTGGCTGGCGTTGGTGGTGCACACCTGTAATTCCAGGAGCTCTAGAAGCTGAGGAAGGAGGATCACGGGTTCAAAGCCAGCCTCAGCAAAAGTGAGGCACTAAACAACTCAATGAGACCTGGTCTCTAAATAAAATACAGAATAGAGCTGAGGGTGTGGCTCAGCGGTTCAGTGCCCCTGAGTTCAATCCCTGGTGTCCCCCCCACACCATAAAAGTAAATAAATAAAAAGAAAGTTGATTAGTGTTTGCCAGGGTCTGGAGAAGGAGAGAATGAGGAATGACAGGTATTGGGTTTGGGCTATTTTCTGGGAATGGAAGTGCTTAAAATTGATCATGATATACAATTTTGTGCACATACTAAAGACAATGACTGGTACACTTCAATATTGTGAATTATATGATACATGGACTGTACATCAACAAAATAGCAAACTAGTACACCAATGAATAAAATTCAGGCAAAATATGGATGGCAAAATTTATAATGTGGTCAAATCAAGGTAAGAATATGCAAACCACAGATCAATCTTTACAGTAAAATGATGGGAAAGATGGGAAACTTTGGCTGTAATCTGATGCAATTGGAGTATAAAGCATCAACTATTCTTCCTAGAATAATTGAGCCTAAATCTAACCAAGTGCATACATATGAGTACAATATATGCACTTTGTAGTAGAACACATTCAGCACAAAGATATGCACAGTGAAATATAGAATGACAATAACTCTATAGGACAAAAATAATCCCCTCTGGTCAAAGTGTGGGGGTGTATGCATGTAATCCCAGTGACTGGGGAGGCAGAGGCAAGAGAATTTCAAGTTTGAGGCCAGCCTTTGCAATTTTAGTGAGACCCTTGGCAACTTAGACCTTGTTGCAAGATAAAAATAAAAACTATCTAGGGATATAGTTCAGTGGGAACATGGTATCATGCCCCCTGCGTTCAATACTCAGTACCTTTTATTTTTTTAATAAAAATTAAACTGGCTGGGAGCAGTGGCACACACCTATAATCCCAGCAGCTCAGGAGGCTGAGACAAGACGATTGAGAGTTCAAAGCCAGCTTCAGCAAAAGCGAGGCACTAAGCAACTCAGTGAGACCCTGTCTCTAAATAAAATACAAAATAGGGCTGGGGATGTGGCTCAGTGGTCCAGTGCCCCTGAGTTCAATCCCTGGTGTACACACACACACACACACACACACACACATACACACACAGGCTGGGGATATAGTTCAGTGATAGGATTCTTACCTAGCATACATGAGAAATTGGGTTCAATCCACAGTACTGGCAAAATAATAATAATAATAATAATAATAATAATAATAATGTCTCTCTTTAAAGGAATAACAAAGACAAAAGGGGAGGATGTGTTGTAGATTAAAAGAATAACAGGAAATATTTATTTGACAATTTCATGTACAATAATTTTTGAATCCTAGGGGGCTGGGGATGTGGCTCAAGCGGTAGCGCGCTCACCTGGCATGCGTGCGGCCCGGGTTCAATCCTCAGCACCACATACCAACAAAGATGTTGTGTCCGCGAGAACTAAAAAATAAATATTAAAAATTCTCTCTCTCTCTCTCTCTCTCTCTCTCTCTCTCTCTCTCTCTCTCTCTCCCCTCTCTCACTCTCTCTTTAAAAATAATAATAATAATAATTTTTGAATCCTAATAATAGCACATTAAATTTAAGAGATACATTTAGGTCAAACAGGAAAATTGGAAATGGAAGTTTTCATTGTGTCATTAGAGAATAACTATAATGTTATTAAATACAGTAATGCTATTTTAATCATTTTATCCAAAGTCCTTATCGGTTAGAATGTATATTAAAATAGATTGTATGGACACCTGACACAGTGGTGCATATCTGTAATCCCAGTGACTTGGGAGGCTGAGACAAGAGGATCACAAATTTGAGACCAGCCTCAGCAACTTAGTGAGAACCTGTCTCAAAATTTAAAAAGATAGGGGCTTGGGTTGTGGCTCAGTGGTAGAGTGCTCACCTAGCACATATGAGGCACTGGCTTCGAACCTCAGCACCACATAAAAATGAAATAAAGATATTGTGTCCATCTACAACTAAAAAATAAATATTAAAAAAATTTAAAAGATAAATAAAAAGGACTGAGGATCCAGCTCAGTGGTAAAGTGCCCCTGAGTTCAGTCCCTCATACCAAATAATAATAATAAAAATAAAATAGACTAAGAATTGTATAATTTGTTTGATTTCATGCATAAAATTATATGATACTTGGAATATAATCTGAAATAATCCAGTAAAGCCCTGTGCAATGGTGCATGCTTGTAATCCAGCAACTCACGAGGCTAAGGCAGAAGGAAGAAGGATCCCAAGTTCCCAAGTTCGAGGCCAACTCAGAAACTTAGTGGGACCCTGTCTGAAAAAAAAAAAAAAAGGACTGGGGGACTGGGGATGTAGTTCTGTGGTGAAGAGCCCCTAGGTTAAATCCCCAGTACAAAAGAAAAAAATACAACTTTAGTAAAATATAGCAAATAAAATATTATTGGTTAAATATTCATTACTATTAAGCTGGTTCATGGGTATGTGAAGTTTTCCATATATTGTTCCATTTATTTTGTTTAAAAGTATCCATGGTAAAGAGTAAATAAGAGCGGGGTGTGGTGGTGCACACTTGTAATCCCAGCAACCTGGGAGGCTGAGACAGGAGGACTGCAAGTTTGAGGCAAGCCTCAACAATTTAGTGAAGTCTTAAGCAATTTTAGAAAGACCCTGTCTCAAAGTAAAATAAATAAGAAAGACTAGGGATGTGACTCAGTTGTTAAGTGCCTCTGGGCTCAATCCCTGGTACAAAAAAAAAAAAATAATAAAGTAAACAAGAATAACTAAATTATAATGTAACTACATTACTGAGAAATATGAGTGAAAATACCAAAATTAAAAGAACTGATTATAGCTACATTTATAGCTTTAATTGGTTATGTCTCCAAGTGGGAATGGAGAAAGGTAATTTTTGTTTAAAGAATTGTAGAGGGGGCTGGGGATGTGGCTCAAGTGGTAGTGCTCTCGCCTGGCATTCATGAGGCACTGGGTTTGATTCTCAGCACCACACAAAAATAAAAATAAAGATATTGTGTTCACCTAAAAATAAAAAATTAAAAAATAAAGAATTATAGAGGGCTGGGAGTATAACTCACTGGTAGAGTGTTTGCCTGATATGCACAAGACCCTGAGTTGATCCCCAGTATCTTAAAAAGAAAGAAAGAGAGAAAGAAAGAAAGAAAGAAAGAAAGAAAGAAAGAAAACTTGTAGAAATATTCAGCACCTTATTTGAGGGACATGGTATTCATTTTTAATGGAGACTTGTATCAGAACATATATATGTGGAAGAAAATTATGAAAGAAGCACACTATAGTGTTAACAGGGTCATTTCTGGGAATGGTATAAGTGTTAGGGTGTTTGGCCAAAGATGACTTTCATTAATTCCTTCAATAACATTTGTTGAGCACCTACTATATGCCAGTCATGTTTTTCATGTTGGAAGTACAGCCCTGAAAGAGACAAAAATAAGTCCCTGCTCAAATGGAGTTCACATTCTACTAGGGGAGACTGAGAAAATACAGTTAATAAGCTATCAGTACAACCAATAAGATATCAATAATGATGACTAGTTCCATATTCTATGCAACGAACTGAGCAGGAGAAGGAAACTGTATGAGGTAAATATGGGGTTTACACCTTCCAGTTTTATCTGTAGCAAAGGTATTTAATAATACTTGTTTTGTTGTTCAAGTCATGGTATTATAAGAAAATTAAAGATAGTTTAATTTGGTATTAAAGAAAATTCACAGCTGGTGCCAACTTGCAGTGATCTGGACTCCTGGACTTCAAGGACAGATGAAGATTGGACACTGATTTAGGCCAAGCACAGCCTTATTTACCTAATTAACTCTCTGTCCTCAGTGCATTACAAGTAAATACAAATGGGTTTGGGATAACTGGAAAAATGAAAACTCTAGCAGGGCCCAGTGGTACACACCTGTAATCTCAGCTACTGAAGAGGCTAAGAAAGAATCATAAATTCAACACCAGCCTTGGTAACCTTGGCAACTTAGCAAGACCCTGTCCCCCAATAAAAATAAAAAGGGTGCAGATGTAGCTCAGTGGCAAAATGCCACTGGATTCAATCCCCAGTACCAAAAAGAAAAAAAAAAAGTTCTAAACTCTTTATATAAATTACTATCAAATAAAAATTCAATTCCTTTTGTAAGCACGATGCCAAAGGACTATATACTTTAAAAAATTTCACTAGCAACCGGGCATGGTGGCATACACCTATAATCCCAGCAGTTTGAGAGACTAAGGCAGGAGGAACTCAAGTTCAAAGCCAGCCTCAGCAACAGTGAGGCGCTAAGCAACTCAGTGACACCCTGTCTCTAATAAAAACACAAAATAGGGCTGGGGATGTGGCTCAGTGGTTGAGTGCCCCTGAGTTCAATCTCTGGTACCCTCCCCCCACTAAAAATGAGTTACTGCCCTGAAACCTAATAAAATGAAAAATTTAGGATTCTTTCCAAAGACAACATAGGTATAAAGTGTTCCAGAAGAGATTAGGTGGGCTGAGAGTATAAGTTCAGTTGGTAGAGTGCTTACCTTGCATGCACAAGGCCCTGGGTTCAATCCCCAGAACCACACAAAAAAAAAGAGAAAAATGCAGTAGCATTTTGAATTTTGTTTAAATAAAATTTGTTGTCCTAAGATAAGTTGCCATAAGATTCAAACAAGAAATTCTAGTTCTCTGCACTTAGTGACACAATGTGTAAGCACTGACCAATTATTTTTTGTGGGGCTTTTAGGTTGGATCAATCCTTGATAGCATCAAATTTCAAATTACTAAGAGTAATACTTTTCAGCTTGTCAACTGGCAACACCTTTATGTACTCCAGATGGCGAAAAGAAGAAAACTTTTGGGTGAATTATCCTGCGACCTTCCTTCCAACAGGATCTTCCTTTGCTTTTCCAGAAATGGCCTGAACTTAACTGTAGTCATTACACTGTTGTGGGTGGAAACAAAAAGGTGGGTAATTATCAATATCCTTTTACTGAGACAGACTCAAAGAGTTTAATAGTGACAGAAACAAATTCCAAAGGGGACACTTATTCTGCATAATGCAAAAAATAAAATAAAAATAATAAAACCCAGCAGATTGTACTGAAAAAAAAACTCCTCCATGAGATGGAAAAGGAAGTTAAGGTCCTGCTCTGAAGCAGGAAGAAAAATGGGGATAGACAACTCTCAAGAACACATCATCTCTGCCTTCTGTCCCCAGGAAAAGCTTTATATTTTAGCAAAGCCTCGCCTCTTCCCAGGGTAGCCAGATGTGAATGAAGACTTAGATCTGGGTTTATGGGACAGGGACATCAGAAGCAGCTCCTTCTGTTGCTGCTTCTGGGAATGGGCCTTAGACACGGTCTTGTAGGACTACATTCTGGGAACCTGCTTCCATTCCACCACCTGTGCAGATGGAAACACCACCAAGGGGTTCTGCTACAGTACCCTGACACAGTGCCTTGTGTCAAGGTCCTAAGTCTGGTCCACTGGCAGCATTGGTCACATGTTACAAATATGCCTTTCAGCAGCATTACTATCTTCCCTGTACCATCAAAACCTTCTTTGTTAATATTGGGGTAGGCACTGTGTCCATGTATACTCAATAGCTATTCATTGTTAATTGTGATGACTGTGAGAATCCTCCCTGTGCAATTGGAAAGATCAACTCAATTTGATAAGTTCCAACACCCCTGAACCAGTTTAGGCTCAGAGCCATTATTTAATTAAAGCAGAATTCCTGAGTTTTAGAGGCAAGACTTTCTGAAATATCTTAGTTCAACTTGTTCAGGTTTGGTAGAAATTGTGTGTCCATTAGTCTTCAATTAGTACCTTGGCTATGTTATTAGTGCTTAACTTGGAGTACAGAAAGATAAGGCTACTTCAGTAACCAGAGATCTTTCAAGGCTATCAGGGTAGCCAGATATGAATGAAGACTCAGATCTAGGAAAGAATTTGAGGTCATCCTGTGTGTGTGTTCTCCTGGCTTGAGATGGCATTGGCAACCAAGATCAAATAAGTCAGGTGGGGCTTGGGATATAGCTCAGTTGGTAGAGTGCTTGCCCTGCATGTATAAGGACCTGGGTTTGATCCTTGGCACCAAAATAAATAAATGTGTTATCTTTCTATGACAGGACTTGAGAGTGTTCATTATAAATATTCAGGCTTATTTGGACCTATTTTGAGAACTGGCAGAGGTAGGGGCTGGAACAGGTTGCTTTAGAAGAGTTCACCATTCAGATGGTCTTTTTTTTTTTTTTTTTGCTACCAGGTGTTGAACTCAGGGGCACTAGACCACTGAGCCACATCCCTAGACCTATTTTGTAGTTTATTTAGAGACAGAATTTTACTGAGTTACTTAGCGCCTCGCTGTTGCTGAAGATGGCTTTGAACTTGCAATCCTCCTGAGGTGCTGAGATTACAGGCGTGCGCCATTGCACCTGGCCAGATGGTCTTTCTGGCATAATACTGCACTTGTGTATGGTACCTATAATGGTGGATATGTGCCAAAATACATGCAAACACCACTGCATTTTAACCTTGCACATTCCACTTGTAATATTTTACATGTGTGTTTTGGTTAGCCAGTGCAGGGATAATGCCATTGTAGTGTATATAATTCTGCCATCTGATTTTGTGTAGCATCTCTTTTTGGATGCTAGACAATTCACGGTGCAATAGAAAAATTCTAATTTTTATTGAGAGGCATAAATTTGACCATTCTCATATAGTAATTTGTTTAAACAGTTAAGTATAGTAAAGTTAGAAGTTGAATAATCCTATTATCCAGGTAGAAGGGATAGTGGGGAGTTGGTGTTGGGGATGGCCCTCTATTTGCCTGTGGATTGTATTTGGAAAGATCCTGAAATTTATGAGCAACCTGAGGGGCTATGCTCCTGTAATACAAATTTATTATATGTTGAGGAGTTGGGGGTATACTTCAGTGATAGAGTGATTATCTAGTATGCATAAGACTCTGGATTCAATTCCCAGCATGGATGTATTAAACTCCAATTTATCAACTTCTAAAGACCTAGCAGTACGTGCAAAAGACTTGTATAGATAAATGATAAACATTTTATTTTTATTACTTATTTATTTATTTGGTACTGAGGAGTGAACCCAGGGGCACTTTACCACTGAGTTACATCCCCAGCCCTTTATATTTCTTATTTTGAGACAGGGTGTCGCTGGCTGAGTTGCTTAGGGTCTTGCTAAATTTCTGATGCTGGCCTGCAATTTGCAGTCCTCCTGCCTGGGTTTTGCAAGTTGCTGGGATTACAGGAGTACACCATTGCACCCAGCAATGATTAGCATATAAATTCTATGCAATGACTTCTGCTAACACTCTACTTCTAGAAAAGAAGACATCCTCATCAAAGGAATTGTGAAAAACTATTCCAAAACAAAGAAAAAAAATTGATTCCATGATAAACATGCAAAAAAGAATCCCTCATGTTGGGTGTGGTGGTGCACACTTGTAATCCCAGTTACTGAGGAGGCAGAGGCAGGAGAATGGCAAGTTTGCGACTAGACTGGGCAATTTAGTGAGACCCTGTCTTAAAATACAAAATAAAAGGAACTGGGCATGTAGCTCAGTAGTATAGCACCCCTGGGTTCAATCTCTAGCACTGGAAAAAAAAAAAGGTTGGGGGAGGGTGCTGGGGATTTAGGTAGTAGTTTCACATGTGTGAGGCCCTGGGTTGTGTCTCCAGCACCACACAGACGCATGTGCACACACACACACACACACAAAGTAGGTTCTATTATTTTCAGCTATGGTGAGACCAACTGTTTAGAAGATAATTTATTAAGAATATAGTTCCTTGTTTATAGTTCCCAAGAGGAAAACTGTAACACTGGAATCACCAGGATTGGTCAATAGCAGAGGGAAAAGGGGAAAAAAACCTAAGCAGAGGCCTTTGTTATGGTTTCTGTGGGAAGAAAGGGAGTGAGTCAGGGTTTAACAGGTTTAGAACTGGCTAGTTTGAATGACTCCACAGGTCTAGGATGTAGAGGAGGACTAGCTTCCTCTGTTGCCTGGCCCTAAAGTGATTAGTGAAGAGGATTATTGGTCCGAAGTATAGGAGCCCAGTAGGGGAGGGGGGTTGAGAGGGGTGGGCTTGAGATTGGTTAATTTGCAAATGAAAAATATGCTTCTCAAGCAGTTGTTTACTATCCTAGGAATTGTTTAGCTCTGGGAAAGGCAGTGTCTCTGGGCTCAGCAAATCCTTAGGAAAGCACAGCATCAGAATTACTGCATAAAAAGGCATGATTAATACAGACTTCTGAAAGAGAAATTTTTTTTATTATACTTTCTCTTACTGACGTCTGATCTAGGCGGATTTTTTTTCTTTTTTTTCTTTCTTTTTTTTTTAAGAGAGAGTGAGAGAGGGGAGAGAGTGAGAGAGAGAGAGAGAGAGAGAGAGAGAGAGAGAGAGAGAGAGAGAATTTTTTAATATTTATTTTTTAGTTTTCGGCAGACACAACATCTTTATTTGTATGTGGTGCTGAGGGTCCAACCCAGCGTCACACGCATGCCGGGCGAGCAGGCTATCGCTTGAGCCACATCCCCAGCCCTGATTTAGGCGTCTTATTGCAAAACTAGAATCATGGTAGAAAGTAAAAATGTAAGCCAAATCCCAAAGAGGGTATGGTATGTATGTATGTATGTATGTATGTATGTATTTTTGCACTGCTGGGGTTTAACCCAGGGTCTCACACATAACTACCATTGAGCTATACCCCCAATCGCACAAATGCCTCTTGAATGCCTCTGTTGTTAAGGGAATCCTAGGACTGAGGCCTGAATAGAGAGTCTCAACAAACCAGGTCAGGCCACTTGCCCCAAAAGTCACACAGAAGAAGAAAACTTTTTTAAATCAATATGTCCATATTGGGAAGTGAGACCTAGCATCTTATCTTTGTCTTTGGGTTGCTGACAGGAGCTTTAGATTTAAATTCAGGAAGAATTAGGGAAGGGGACAAGAGGTATGCATAATAAAACAGTCTTGCTCAAACTATAGTCTGGTTG
Source organism: Spermophilus citellus (assembly GCF_964194105.1). NCBI lineage: Eukaryota > Metazoa > Chordata > Mammalia > Rodentia > Sciuridae > Spermophilus > Spermophilus citellus. Next base: position 113,374,898 of record NC_138190.1, on the reverse strand, counting down.
ATCATTCTCTCAGTTCTCCTTCCTCTAGGATATTCCTCCAAAGTCCTTATCCCCTGAGAGGGCAGTTTTAGTTTGTTGGTCAGGATGTTTATCCATCAGATCTAGGATCCTAGAAGGGAGCAATCCAGTTTTTACAAGATGACCGCTCCTGCTTAAGGGAACAGTTTCATCATGGGGTGATTTGGAAGGACAAAATCTTAAAAAAAAATTGGGGGTTACAGGGGATTGAACCCAGGGGTGTTTTATCATTGAGCTACATCCCCAGCCCTTTTTAGTTTTTGTTGTTGTTGATTTTTTTTTTGGGGGGGAGTGGGGACTGGGGATTTAACCCAGTGGTGTCTTACAACTGAGCCACATCCCCAGCCCTTTTTATTTTTTATTTTGAGACAGGATCTCACTACGTTGCTTAGGGCCTCTCTGAAAGGCAAGTGACTCACCCGGAGACGGAGATTCAACCAAGAGACTTTATTGGGGGGCTGCCCAAAGGGGAAGAAAAGGAGAGGCAGAGAGAAAGAAAGCAGAGGAAGAGAGCAGAGAGAAAGAGAAAGGGTAGAGAGAGGAGAGAAAGAAGAGGAAGAGGGCAGGGAGGAAGAGAAAAAAGAGGAAGAGAGGAAAAGGGCAGAGGGCAGAGAGAAGAGAACTTGTGTTTACAAGCTCAGGAACAGCAAGCGGACACTGTGTCCTGTGGGGATTGGTCAAGGAAACTTTTGAATTTGGCGCTCTTCAGAGAGGAGGGGGAGGGGTAAGGGATTCCTTGATGTTCTCTGAGAAGGGAGAGTCTCCCACACACCCAACACTCTCTAATTTGCTGAGGCTGGTCTTGAACTTTCGATCCTCCTCCCAAATTACTGGGATTACAAGCCTGCACCATGATGCCTAGTCCCTTGGAAAGACAAAATCTTTTAAGTGCCACTTGAGGGGGTCTGAAACAGGATGCTGCAAATCTTGTCTGGGTCTTCAAGAAGGATGAGATAAATTTAGAACACTACTTAAATGATTAACATGATTATGTGTAGAGCTGAGAGAGTCACAACGTTTAAGATAATAAAAGAGATATGATGCAAAATGAAGGCAGAAAAAAAAATGAAGGCAGAGATACCAAGCTTTATCCTGCTTTTAATTACCCATTGGGTATCTGCATGCCTGAGTGAAGAGTTCCCGTTTTTATCCAATCAGCCTTTCTTTTTTAAATTTTATTTTTATTAGAGCATTATAATTATATGTAGTAGTTGATTTGATGCATTTTGACAAAATCATACATGAAAGGAATTTTATTTCAATCCGTATTCCCCTTCTTTTCCTCCTCTCCTCCTTCTCCCTGTTCTCCCTCCTCTACTCTACTGACCTTCCTTTTAATTATTTATTTATTGGTACCAGGGATTTTACCCAGGGGTATTTCACCCCTGAGCCACATCCTCAGCTGTTTCTTATTTTTTTTTTTTAATTTTGAGACAGGGTCTCACTAAGTTCCTTAGGGCCTTGCTAAATTGCTGAGGCTGGCTTTGGAATTACAATTTTCCTGCCTCAGCCTCCTGAGCCGCTGGGATTACAGGGGTGTGCCATGGCAACAGCAATTTATTTATCTATTTATTTTGGGATACCAGTGATTGAACTCAGGGGCACTCTACCACTGAGCCACATCCCCAGCCCTATTTTGTATGTTATATAGAGACAGGGTCTCACTGAGTTGCTTGGTGCCTTGCCTTTGCTGAGGCTGGCTTTGAACTTGTGATCCTCCTGTCTCAGCCTCCCTAGCCACTGTGATTACAGGTGTGTGCCACCGCGCCAGGCCAATTTATCTATTTATCTTATACCTTTATTCTATTTATTTATTTTTATGTGGTGCTGAGGGTTGAACCCAGTGCCCCACATTTGCTAGGTGAGCACTCTACTGCTGAGCCACTACCCCAGCCTCCAATTTATTTATTTTTGATTAGCACTTTCTATATATGCATAAAGGTGAAAGTCCTGGGGCTGGGACTGTGGCTCAGAGGCAAAGTGCTTGCCTAGTACGTGTGAGGCCCTGGGTTCGATCCTCAGCACCACATAAAAATAAAATAAAGATATTGTGTCCAACTACAACGAAAAAATAAATTTTAAAAAAGGTGAAAATCCTTTTGGTACATTTATATAGGCATATAATATGATTTTGTTAAATTCATTCCTTATATCTTCCCCTTTCTCTTCCTTCTTCCCTCCCTTCCATTCTCCTTTTACTCCACTGATCTTCCTTATATATTTATGATCTCCAATTCCCCTACTTTCTTTTCCTTATTTTTCTCTAGCTTCCACACATGAGAGAAAACATTTGACCCTTGATTTTCTGAGTCTGACTCATTTTACTTAGCATGATGTTCTCCATTTCCATCCATTTGCTGGCAAATGACATTATTTCATTCTTCTTTATGGCTGAGTAGAACTCCATTGTGTATATATATATATCACATTTTCTTGATCCATTCATCTATTGATGGGTTCTGGGCTGATACCATAATTTGTCTATTGTGAATTGTGCTGCTATAAACATTGAAGTGTCTGTATCCCTATAGTATGCTGGTTTTAGATCTTTCAGATATGTACAGAGGAGTGGGATAGCTGGGTCATATGAGGTTTTATTCCTAGTTTTTGGAGGAATATCCACAATGCTTTCCAGAGTGGCTGTACTAATTTGCAGTCCCACCAACAATGTAAGAGTGTGCTTCTTTCCCCATATCCTTGCCAGTGTTCATTATTATTTGTGTCCTTGATAATTGCCATTCTGACTGGAGATAAAATCATAGTGTAGTTTTAATTTGCATTTTCATAATTCAACAGCAGCCTAAGTCCCTGTTACACTATCTCCTCAAAATTTCCCACCTCAGTTCCATTACTCTCTAGCAGTCTCACCATGTCAGGCTCTCCTATGACCACTTGCTGGCCGCTACTTCCAGCTTTCTCAGGTCTGATTCAGAGCCCTGTTTTTCTTATCCTTTCCTTTGCTGTTTAGGAAAAAGTAGGTGGGAGTTATCAGGACAGGGGAAGGAAAGGTGCATCAACCTTGCCAGGCAGCTGTCTTCTCCAGGTGAGGAGTGAATTGGGGAAGGAATTAACACTGCTACCTGGGAGAAAGTGGGAAGGGAAAAGAGCTTCCAACTCCTCCCAGGGGGAATTAAACCACAAACACTTGGGCTATGAATCTCAAGGTCCCCTTTATGGGATTCCTCTGTTTCTCTCCTCTTCACTTTAGGAATTAATGGCCATTCCCCTAGGTAGAGAACCAAGTCAAGACCTTTTTTTCTGTCCACATTTCCTGGACAGACAGATTCAATAACTACTGATTTTGCCAGGAAACCAAAGTTGAGAAGTTGAATGGTTTGTCCAGGGTGAATAGAATGGATGCACATTTGTGGGGCTCCCAGGCTGCAAATCCTTTGTTCTCTCCATGCTTTAAGTGTTTTTTTTAATTGTTGTTGTTGTTTTGTTTTTTATAATTTTCACCTTAGAGTGGAGACCAGCTTTACCTGCACTTGATGCTTCTCAACTACCTTGCCCTTGCTCTAGCTCCAACTTTCCTTCTCTGTGCTTGTCCAGTTTTGAGCTTAGCCTGTTCAATAAAACCAAGCTTAGTATAATCTAATTCCTCTCTCTCTCTCTCTCTCTCTCATTTATTTTGAACTGAGGGACACTTTGCCACTGAGTTCCCTCCTCAACCCTTCTTATTTCAAAATTTGAGAGAGGGTCTTGCTATTTTTCTGAAGCTGGTCCTCCTGCCTCAGCCCCCTGAGTCACTGATTACAGGCATGTGCCACTATACCTAGCTCTAATTCCTTTCTCATTTAGGGGCCAGGATCTTCTTGACTTGGTTTATGATTTGGTCCTATTCTTTCCAGTTTCACCTCCTCTCAGAGCCCTGAGGATCAGGTCCCCTCATGTTGCAGTACCTGTCTGTGGACAGATTTTATTTTCCAAGTCTAATCTCAATGCATCAAGATCCCCTTTCTACAGAGTGCCATGGCACACTCCTGTAATCTTAGGGGCTCAGGGAGGCTGAGTTAGGAAAATCGCAGTTCAAAACCAGCCTCAGCAATGGCCAGGCTAGGCGCTAAGCAACTCAGTGACACCCTGTCTCTAAATAAAATACAAAATAGGGCTGGGGATGTGGCTCAGTGGTCCAGTACCCCTGAGTTCAATCCCCAGTACCAAAAAAAAAAAAAAATCTCCTCTCTCGGTTCTGTATTTCTTAGAACTCCACAATTATCTGTGGCTTCCTGGGCCAAAAATTATGTTTCCTCCTTGCTTGGCTGCACTCTTGCAGGGTGTAGGATAAGCACAGGTTGAAATCTACCTGCTCATCTGTCCAGTTCCTAAATGCCTAGATTAAAAAAAAATTTTGCAGTTGTACACAATGCCTTTATTTTATTTATTTATTTTTATGTGGTGCTGAGGATTGAACCCAGTGCCTCACGCATTCCAGGCAAACATTCTGCTACTGAGCTACAGCTCCAGCTCCTAAATGTTTTTATTTTAAGGCAAAAAACACATTGTCATACATAGTCATGGTAAACGGGACCCTGAGCTTCAAAGTCAAATCATTAGCTTTCCCATATGAAGATTTTTGTTTTCTCAGCAAAGTCAGACTATTCCTCATCCCCGTTTGTGTGTGTGTGTGTGTGTGTGTGTGTGTGTGTGTGTGTGTGTTGCTGGGTATGGAGCCCAGGGTCTCTTGCATACTAAGCAAGTGCTCTACCACTGAGTTACCTCCCAAACCCCTGTTTCCCCAAAAAACTTAGTGTGTGTGTGTGTGTGTGTGTGTGTGTGTGTGTGTGTTTCAGTCATAAAAAAATGAAGGGACACAATACCTTCATTTTTTTAATGTGGTGCTGAAGATCGAACCCAGGGCCCCACACGTGCCAGGCAAGTGCTCTACCACTAAGCCACAACCCCAGCCTCTTAGGGTGTTTTGCATCTTGAAATGCATGAGGTTTTCTTAGTATTCCAACTAAATCCAAGTATCCTGTTCAATTTTAAATAAACTAGGCGCACTTTGCAATTTGGCCACTAGATGGCCGGACATCCTCAACCTGAGTATAACAAGAAGCTGGCTCAGAAAACCCCTAAGTGGTAATGCTAACTAACCCCAGGCAAAACAAAAGGAATTCACCAAGTTCTGAGAACACTTCTCCGTGTGTCTATCTTCTTAAATTAATGCTTATTTTGACAATGATATTAAGTGAATGTAATTTTGATCATCTAGATTGTTTCCATAGTGATAAGTCTTTCCTCAGTAAAATCTCTCTCCACACTCAACTACCTGGGAGGTAAAGCATGCCTTAATCCCAACAACTCCAGAGGCTGAGCGAGGAGAATTGAAAGTTTGAGGCCAGCCTAGTCAATTTAGAGAGACCCTCAGCAATTTAGGGAGATCTTGCCTTAAATAAATAAATAAATAGGCTAGGGATGCAGCTCAGTGGCAAAGAACCTCTGGGTTCCATTTCTCCCTGCCAAAAACAAACAAACAAACAAACAAACAAATACCACTTCTCTTTACTCAGGAAAAAAAAAAAAGAAAATCTGAGCATTTTAATGGAAATTCAAGGTGGATTCAGAGTCCACTTTTGAAGAAAAGATTTTTTTTTTGGGGGGGGGTGGTGGTGGGAGGGTACCAGGGATTGAACTCAGGGGCACTCGGCCACTGAGCCACATCCCCAGCCTTATTGAAGTGGCACCCTCTTTCTCCACAGAAAAGCCCTCTTTACCATGGCTGATTTTAGGACTGTCAGCAAAAGAGTCCATTGTAGATAAACTTCCTATTTTCATGTCGCCCTGTTTACTTGGCCACTGGCCGAGAAGATACCAGCACTCCAGGTGCTGGACACCCCCTTACTAGTTTTTCACAAACGTATCCAGTATAGTACTTTGAAGAAATGTGCAAACAAGGCCTCTGGCCTTGAGCTGGGGCTTCACAGAGATGTCTACATTTTTAAGATAACTTACAAATGGGCTCCATGGTAACAGCTGGCAGGGGGAGGAAAGAAAGGGGAAAAGAGGCTCTCCCCTTCTCAGGTGTTGTTCTTGAAGAGTTAACTTGCCCAGAGCAGTGAAAGCAAAAGCTGCTTTTATGTGAACTTCTGCAGACTCTGAACTTCTGAGCCCCTCCCCTTACATGCTGGGTATAAAACTCTGAAACTCCCTGAACTCGGGGTGGGGGATTGATTGATTACAGCAAAGGCTGTACCCTCTGAACCTGGCTGCAGCCAAATAAAACTGTTTCCTGCTATCTTCCGTGCCTTGCCTCGTTTGTCCCTACAATATTATTTTGTATTTTATTTAGAGACAGGGTAAAGGGAAAGCGAGGATCAAGAGACAGGTAAGTGAGAAATGAAAGACAGAGACCAGATAGAGATACACAGGACAGTCTATTTGTCAGAGCTGACAAATAAAGGCCATCTCTCTATAGGAGAGAGAGGAAAAACAGGCTTGAGTTCTGGGACTTCTATCCGGGAGGCTCAGGAATCAGAGCCCAGCGGGTCCTAATGTGGGTGCTGAAGGGTTGGGTTGGTATGAGGGAGTAGTGAGCCTTTCTCAGAAACGCCCTTAGGTGGGAAATCGAAACTTTTTCCTTAAAATGGCGGCTGTCACTTGAGATGGCCGTCCAGATGTTAAACAAGGACCTTATACAGGGTCTCACTGACTTGCTTAGCGCCTTGCCCTTGCTGAGGCTGGCAATCCTCTTGTCTCAGGCCCATAACCATTGAAATGACAGGCCTGCACCACCGAACCCAGCAGAAAAGATATTTTTGAAAGGAAGTCCCACAGGGCTGGGGATGTAGTTTAGTTGGTAGAGCGCTTACCTTACCTGCTGGGTTCAATCCCCAGCAGCACTGATGAAATAAAAAAAGAGAGAAAAGAAGTCTTAGGAATCCTCAGTAAACTTCTTGAATATGGGCCATTTCAGAGAAGAACTGATTCCAAATTTCAATTAGAACAATTATTCACAGTTTAGCTTTTATGGACTGGGGGTGTAACTCAGTTGGTAGAATACTTCCCTAGCATGTGCTAAGGCCCAGGTTTTAATCCCTAGCACCTCAAAAACAAACAAACAAACAAACAACAAAAATCCCACAGATCTTTACAATAATTAATTGCATACTAAGTACTTCAAACTCTTCCCAAGGATGAAACAGGTAAATCAGAAATTATTTTCCTCTTTTGAGAATGGAAATACAGAAGAGACAAAGGAGTGGGCTGAAAGAAATGGGGAGAAGAAACTAGTTCTGAGGTATATGAATAGGGTAAGATCTTCAGTGTGTTTTATTGTCCTGGCTACAAACAATCAACAACTATAAAGATCACTATAGGGTGTTTCAGGGTTAACAACCCCTGAAAAATCCTATAGTGAAGCAAATGAGATTTATTGCTTGTTGAAGGAAATATGCAGTACCTCTGCAAAAGAATATCAGAAAGGACTTATTTTAAGATTTGGGATTGTATTACATGGTTTTAGAAAGGATTTAAAAATTAGTGTTTTGCTTGTAGGGTAAACACTACAGCATAAAGGCACAGGCAAGGATTTTCTCATTAGGACTGCTAAAGCTCAGGGAATAATGCCAAGAGTTAATAAATTGGATGGCATCAAATTAAAAAAAAAAAACTTCTGCACAGCAAAGGACACAATTAGAAATGTGAAGAGAGAACCTACAGAATGGGAGAAAATCTTTGCTAGCTACTCAGAATTCTGACAGAGGGTTAATATCTAGAATATATAAAGAATTCAAAAAACTCAACACCAAAAAAAAAAAAAAAATCAAGTAACCCAAGTAATAAATGGGCAAATCAGTTAAACAACTAATTCTCAAATGAAAAAAATACAAATGGCCAACAAATATGAAAAACTGTTCAACATTATTAGCAATTAGGGAAGTGTAAATCAAAACTATGCTAACATTTCATCTCACACCAGTCAGAATGGCAGTCATCAAGAATACAAATAATAGAGCTGGGAAGGTGGAGCACGCCTGTAATCCCAGTGGATTGGGAGGCTGAGACAAAAGGATCCTGGGTTTGAAGCCAGCCTCAGCAACAGCGAGGCACTGAGCAACTCAGTGAGACCCTGTCTCTAAATAAAACATAAAATAGGGTTGGGATGTGATGTGGCTCAGTGTTTGAGTATCCCTGAGTTCAATCCTAAGTACCAGAAAGAGAGAGAGAGAGAGAGAGAGAGAGAGAGAGAGAGAGAGAGAGAGATAGAGAGAGAGAGATATTGGGGATGTAGCTCCTTGGTAGAGCACTTGCCTAGTGTACACAAGGCCCTGGGTTCAAACATTAGCACCACAAATAAAAAAAAAAGTGGAAAAAAAGAATACAAATAATAATAAATGCTAGAGAAGATGTGGAGAAAAAGGAACTCTTTTATACTGTTGGTGGGATTGTAAATTACTACAACCACTGTGGAAATCAGTCTGGAGGTTCCTCAAAAGACTAGGCATGGAACCACCATATGACCCAGATATTTATCCTTAGTATTTATCCTGAAGAATGTCAACACACTACACTGATACATGCATACCCATGTTTATAGCAACACAATTCACAATAGCAAATTATGGAACCAGCCTAGGTGTCCATCAACGGATGAATAGGTAAAGAAATTGTGGTATATATACAAATGGAATTTTATTCAGAAAAATGAAATTATATCAGTTGCAGGAAAATGGATGGAACTAGAGACCATTATGTTAAGCGAAATAAACCAAACTCAGAAGGTCAAGGGTCAGATGTTTTTTCTCTCATGTGGAAGCTAGAGAGAAAAAAGGAAAAGAAAGGTCAGGGAGCTGGGGCTGGGGCTCAGTGGTGGAGTGCTTGCCTAGCACATGTGAAGCACTGGGTTCGATCCTCAGGACCACATTAAAAAATAAAATAAAATAAAGATACTGTGTCCATCTACAACTAAAAAAAAAAAAAAAAAGAAAAGAAAGGTGGGGGGAGCAGGGATCTCTTAAAAATCAAAGGGAGATCAGTAGAGGAAAGGGAACAGTGGGTGTGATGGGAGGAGGGAGGGGGAAGTGCTGGGGGGTGATATTGGCCAAATTATGTTGTTATATTGTGTGCACATACAAATATGTAACAACAAATCCCATCATTATGTACAACTATATGCACCAACAAAAAATGTGGAAAGAATAAGATTTAGTGATTTGCTCTGAATATGATGCCATAGAGAGTAAAGGTAATTCTATGACTGTGAATCTTGGTAAGTCTGTCTAGAAGGGCACAAGAATACATAGTGGGGGTAGCTGGGTGTGGTGGTACACACCTGTGATCCCAGATACTCAGGAGGCTGAGGAAGGAGTATCACAAACTTGATGCCAACCTCAGCAAATTAGCAAGACCCTGTCTAAGAAAAAAAAAAAAAAGCCAAGGATGTTAGTCATTATGGTAGATCAGACAATATTTATTTTTAGTCTCTGGAGAAGATCCCATAGAGAAGAACCTCAACTCAGGATAAGTGGAGTCCTTGGCTTATGTGACAGAAAAGAATTTCAGCATGTACCAGACAGGGACACAGACATATTTATTTAGGAAAGCAGATATACATTTATGGGAGAATTCAGGCTACCCCATGAGACAGAAGCCTTTTGGGGTAAAGCAAAACATATACAATCAAGGGGCTGGAGTTATAGCTCAATGGTAGAGCACTTGCCTAGTATGTGTGAGGCACTGGGTTCGATTCTCAGCATTGTATATAAATAAATGAATAAATAAAGGTCCATCAATAACTAATAATAATTTTAAAAAGATATATAATCAAGGGAGACTGTGGGCCATCTTGTGAGGGAGAGACAGCATTGTCTTGGTCTGGGATGTTATTAATTATAGAAGGATAGTAGCTAGGGACTGAGCTAAGAGTGGAGTCAGGGCAGAGTTACACAATTTTTTCCAGTGCGTGCATGTTGCCTTTACATCGTGTTACATTTGTGGGCAAGGACACAGGTCAAGGACATGGGCTGGGTTGCTCAGGAGTTTATTGTTTTGCATTTCAAAGGTTTCCCGAATTCTTGTGGTTCATGGGAGCTTCTTTTGAGATTCCATATATCTTATCTGTATCCCCTAATTCCTTTGTCATTAAGTCTGTGATTCCAAGTCAGGCATGGTGGCGCGGGCCTGTAATCCCAGCTACCGGTGAGATTGAAGTAGGAGGATAGTAAATTTGAGGCCAGCCTGGGCAATTCAGTGAGAACTTGTCTCAAAATAATATTAAATAAAAGAAAGAAAGAAAAAAGGGTGGGGCCGGGGATATAGGTCAGTGGTGCAGAGTGGTCTTATTTTCCCCTAGGCCCATCATTGTGAGTGTGGCCTTGTCTGATGTTGCTGTTCTATGAGATTGTTCATGTTCAACAAGAGGTCACTGTGGCCCAGTTGTGAGCACAGGGTCACCTCCTAGCAACACCAAGGCCTGGCTGCTTGTACCAGGCCAGCTCCTGAATGTCAAGGGGATGACTGGCTCTTCCTCCATCCCTTCTTTAGGCCAAGGGCAGATGAAGTCAGCCTGTAGCATTCACCCATGATGTCCACAGATTTTCACATTAGCCAAGATTTTAGTTTAGATTTCAGAGAATATAATCTAAATTTGGAGTTACATCTGTCTCCTGATCCTTTTATTGCAGGGTGAATTGTTGACTTCTCTGATTGGACAATGGTTGCAGAATAACATTTAAGACTGACAGGGTATAGGACATCCCACTCCCCAAATCTGACTAGGAGATTAGATTATGTCACCCTAAAATAAGGATTATTTTGAGCTGATTATTTTGGGAAACAGCAGGTGTAGTAGAAGCTCTAAAGTCAAGAGTAGAAATTATGCCAGGCGCCGTAGGGTGGCCCATGCCTATAATCCCAGCTTCTCTGAAGGCTGAGGCAGGAGGATGGTGAATTCAAAGCCAGCCTCAGCAATTTAGTGAGTTGCTAAGCAACTCAGTGAGACCCTGTCTCTAAATAAATTACAATATAGGGCTGGGGATGAGTCTCAGTGGTTAATGCCCCTGAGTTCAATCCCATTTCCCCCCCCCCAAAAAAAAAAAGAGTAGAAATTAACTTTTTGGGACTGGGGTGTAGTTTAATGGTAAACCTGTCTCCCCCTGGGCACCAGAACAAGAAGAATGACTCTAAATCACTACAAACTCTTGTCAATGAAGAAGGCATTTGCTTTAATCTGCATAATGATTATTTTGCTGGGAATTGAACCTGGGGCTTTATACATGTTAGGCAAGCCCTCTACCACTGAGCCACACACCCCATTCTCAAGCACCCCATCAAATTTTTTAACTTATTCATGAGTCTGTTTTGTAGTATACAGGTGCATAAAGAAGATTTTGCTAGAGCATAAATTTCCCCTTGACTAGTTAAAGAGGTAATCAAAGACTATGTCATTGCCCATAATAATCCTGGCTAATGAATTTAGATTAACTTGTTTGTCTTTCAGAGTTGAAGTTGTGTTATTTATGACTTTTGTTGGGGTCTGAGGCACATTTTGGACCATGTTTTCCAGTAGTATTAATGTTTATAAGGAAAGTGGACATTACTAAATATTGAAATTAGCTAGGAACTGGATATACCCAGACATAAATTCCTTAAATAACAAAGCTCTTAAGTTATCATTCAGGAAAATCCTCCAGAATCCACTCAAGGATGATTTGGAATGGACTTTTCAAGAATGGATGTATGCAGAAGAAGCCAGTTTGTCTGCTCAATGACCTTTTGACTTCACAAGCTCAAAATTCCCCAAGCAGAACATGATAACTTCCCCAGAAAAGAAACATGCAGCCTGTGAAGAGACATAATGACTATTTCAGCCTGTACAAAATAACTCTAAAATTTCCCCTGCACACTATTCAATTAATAAACAACTTCTTTCCTATCCTTTCTAATAAATTCCCACACTACATACTGATCAGGAAGGCAGATTTGAGATCTGTGTCAGCTCCTTGCAGGTTGCCTATGCTATAAAGCCTTTTCTTTTGCAAAAGCCCAGTGCCATAATATTGGCTTCTGTGCACAATTTATGCAGTGAGCCCTTGGTCATTATCAGTATGCATGAAAAGGGAGTTAGTTTATGCCTTCTGGGATAAACTTTTATTTATTTATTTATTTTATGTCAAATCCTTGGATACATTTTTTTTTTTTGTACCAGGGATTGAACTCAGGGGCACTTGCCCACTGAGCCACATCCCCAGCCCTATACTGTATTATTTAGAGACAGGGTCTCATTGAGTTACTTAGTGTCTTGCTTTTTGCTGAGGCTGGCTTTCGACTCGTGATCCTCCTGCCTCAGTCTCCTGAGCTGCTGGGATTATAGGCGTGTGCCACTGCACCTGACCCTTGAATATTTTATTCACCAGAGGGGCCCCTCACCCCCTTGATCAGTCTTTTTTTTTTCTTATTTCCATCCAACTCTAATAACTCAGCTATTTGTTTTCCCAATTTATAGCAATTGAGTAATAATTTAGGAAAGAATTTGAGCATGTAGTGGGTATTCAAGAGGAAAAAAACACTGGCAATTTTGAAAAGTGACAGCTTGTTTTTAAGGAAAGACATGCAGAAAAAATTATTAAAATGTTTAAACAGAGGGGACAGTGGAGAATGGGATAGACAGCAGAATACATCAGTCACTAGAAAGGCAATTTGTAAATCAATGGAAATGTAACTGATGTGACACAGCAATCTGTATACGGGGTAAAAATGGGAGTTCATAACCCACTTGAATCAATCTGTGAAATATAGTATATTAAGAACTATGTAATGTTTTGAACAACCAACAATAAAATAAAAAAAAATAAAAATAAAAAAAAAATGTTTAAACAAACAACCTTGTTCAGCAAGATGGGACTGTTCAGCGGAAAGGCAAATAACCCTGCTCCAGTAGTGTCCTCCCATTTCATGCTAGTATTTAATATTTTAGTGTTTAATTTGGGTCAACAACAACAAAGTGGGATATTCAATAACTCCTGTTTAAAAAGTCAGGAAACAGTTGGGTGCGGTGGCCCAGACCTGTAATCCCAGTGACTCAGGAGCCATTGCAAGAGAATCACTCAAGTTTAAGGCCAGCCTCAGCAATTTAGCAAGATCTCAGCAACTTAGCGAGACAGAGACCGTGTCTCAAAATAAAAAATAAAAAGGGCGGGGCTGGGGATATAGATCAGTTGGTAGAGTTCTTGCCTAGCATGCACAAGGCCCTGGATTCAATCCCTAGCACCACAATAAATAAATAAATAAATAGGGCTGAGGATGTAGCTCAGTGGTAAAGTGCCCTTGGGTTCAATTCCCAGTGTCATAAATAAATAAATAGCCAGGAAAGAAAAAAGAATGATTCCACATTCCCTAAAGCACAGTGAGTTGTTGGTGGGTACATCCTAAAATAGCCTCCAAGCCTGGAGCCCTGTGTTCCCTTTCCAGTTTCTAAGACAAAGGTCTCCCCCTGTGAGAGGATGGCCATCCTAGGGCCTTGGAGCTTTGTCAAAGCTTCTAGCTCGTCATTAGTGAGCCATAGCGGAACATAAGCTGAGGTGAGAAGACCATGGTGTACAGAATAGCTATAGGCCTCCTTTCAGAAGCTGGGTCAGAACATTTTCTAGACCAGTGTAGTCTTTTAGGAATTTAGAAAGGTCCTGGCTGCTAGGGAGCTTCCTTGGGGAAGCATGGGTATACATGATCCCTTGTTGCCTGGTTTGTTAGATTTGACCAGAGTGGATGTGACAGTCCCTTTCCTGGTCTCTTCACTCTGTCATTGTGGCTGCAGCCTAGGCTGGCAAGTGTGGGAGTTTTAGTTTGTAAGACTATAGATTAACCCTTCTCCATGTCTTGGACTTGTGAGAAACATGCTGACCTGTCCAAACTCTAAGAATGGACTAAGAAACACAAGGTACAGCAAAACGTGAGGCTTTACTTTAATGATGGTCTTGCAAGATTGGGCACCTGGTGGTCATGAACCCTCCAGAATGGTTACAATAAGCATTTTTTTATATAAATTGATTTTATTTATTTAAAGAGAGAGAGAGAGATTTATTAACATTTATTTTTTAGTTCTCGGCGGACACAACATCTTTGTTGGTATGTGGTGCTGAGGATGGAACCCGGGCCGCTCGCATGCCAGGCGAGCGCGCTACCGCTTGAGCCACATCCCCAGCCCCTACAATAAGCATTTTTATCTCCTAGTGTGCAAGATCCTCCCTTGATTTCTCATTGGCTGAGTACCGTGGGGTGCACAGTCCTCCCCAAGGTCACCTAGGTTGTACTGTCTCCTATTGGGTTAAAGAAATACATCTTTAAGTTGTCCCCACCTCCCTTTGTTCTCTTGTGGAAAGTCCCCATTGACACGTGCACAGTTTATCTGTTGGTCAGGTTGAGGGGGAGGGCTTCCTTCTCACCTCCTGTTTGTCAAGGGGATATGGTTTTTTTTTTTTTTTTTTGGTAGTGAGAATTTAACCCAAGGGCACTTAACCACGGAACCACATCCCCAGCCCTTTTTATTTTTTATTTTGAGATGAGGTCTCACTAAATTGCTTAGGGCCTTGCTAAATTGCTGAGGCTGGCTTTGATATTTGTGATATTGCTGCCTCAGCCTCCTGAACCACTGGGGTTATAGGTGTGCATCACCATGCCTGGCTGGGAGCTACGAATTTTTACACTCTCGTGTTAACTGCTTGTAACTTTTCATTCTGCTCTCCCCTCCAGCTGCCTTTCTTACATCCCAAGTAAGTTTGCATTTAAAATTAAATAATGTGTTTTGAAAATTTACTACCAGACTTTGTATTTCTCCCTCAGTGCCCGTGTACTTAGACATGCAAGAATAGTCAATCATTCCTGAGGATCATCCCTGAGCCAAGAAGCTTGACCTTTCACAGTTGATAACATAGGACACCAGGCCCAGGCCATATCTATTTACCTGTTATCTCACTTGGGTGGTTAGAAGTACACAGGGGTCCAGTGGAAGATCCCTGTAAAACTTACATTTCAGGTGCCTTATTGTGTTGTTATTGTTGTTACTAAACAGACTATAGAAACTAGAAAACTAGAAAAGTAAACTTTTCTGACTATTATTTTTCAGTAAAGTAGAAAAGTTTTCCTGTAACTTTTAGGAATAAGAAGGCTGAAGTAGAAAAAAATACTGACTGAGAAGTGGGGAGGCCTCTTGGACCTTGATTCTTTTTTTTTTTTTTTTGTGGTGCTGGGGATTAAACCCTTGTCTTTGTGCATGTGAGGCAAGCACTCTACCAACCGAGCCATATCCCTAGCCTAGACCTCGATTCTGTAAAGATTTAGATATACTTATTGCCTCTTGGGAATTTGTTTTTAAGTAAGCATGTGTGTATTACATTTTAGAGGTTCCAGAGAAATGTGATCCACCAGAAAGATGGTATTTTTATTATTTATTTATTTATATTTATATATATATATATTTTTTAAGTTATTGGCGGACATAACATCTTTGTTTGTATGTGGTGCTGAGGATCGAACCCTGGCCACACACATGCCAGGCGAGCGAGCTACCGCTTGAGCCACATCCCCAGCCCGGTATTTTTAAATATCAGAAATTATCTCACAATTATCCTGAGTACATGATAAATTAGTGTGAGGTAGACATTTTTTAAATTTGAGTGATACTTGGGATTGAGCCCAAGGGTTTTCTACCACTGAGCTATACCTCTAGCCCTTTTAATTTATTTGTATTTTGAGACAGGGTTTCTCTACATTGTCCAGGATGGATTCAAACTTGTGATCCTCCTGCCTCAGCCTTTTGAATAACTGGGATTACAGATGTCTGCCATTACACCAGGCTGAGGTAGACAAAATTTTAGGTGGATTTAAGTAGTTCAGCAAAGCAGAACAAGCTCCCTAACAGGTAAATGTGTCCTGTGCAAACTTGCCTTTTGTTTTCTTTACCTTTGTCTGGCATTCTAAATTTTAAAGAAAAGCTAACCCTAAAGGATTAAGATATTAACTGCTACAGCCAGGTAGTCCAGGAAAAATGAACAAGAGGGCCATCAGGTCATAAGGCCTCCTAATCAGTAATCTTTCTTTAAATTTCCAGAACCCAGAGCATCTGGTGATTTTCAGATAACATTGGAATGTTCTTCAGAATGTTCACCATGCAGAATTAATGATTATTCCAATGTCCACCCATTTCTGGCTAAAAATACACTTCCTTAAATTTCTTATAAGCTGTTTACTTGCGGTGGTTGGTAAGATGGGATTTAGGATGATAATCCAGCCATTTTCCATTAGCTAGCTCATTCTAACAAAATTCTTTCTCTATCAACTGCCTTGCCCACCTCAACTAATTGGCTGCTGTCCTGTGACAAGCAGATCAAGCCCTCGCATGGTAACAGGATGATGTATTTCTAAAGAGAACAAATTATTATAGTCAGGAAAGCCTCAATATTATTGTCTGCTTTTGACTGGCTGGTCTTGCTGATAATATAATAACCTTATCAGAAGCATATGATAATATAAAGTCAAGTCCGTTTTTATAAGGCTGATGGTCAGGACTAATGCTATGAGAGAAGTTTAAGTGCCACAGGGGCATAAAAAGGGAATATCCAAAAATAAATAAAAAGGGACTGGAGCTGGGGTTGTGGCTCAGCAGTAGAGTGCTCGCCTAACATGCATGAGGTGCTGGGTTCGATCCTCAGCACCACATAAAAATAAATAAATAAAATAAAGGTATTGTGTCCAACTACAACTAAAAAAATATTTTTAAAAAAGGTCTGGGGATGTCCATTCAGTAGTAAAGTGTTCTTGGGTTCAAATCCCAGTATAAAAAAAGGAAAAGAAAGAAAAGAAGAAGAAGAAGAAGAAGAAGAAGAAGAAGAAGAAGAAGAAGAAGAGGAGGAGGAGGAGGAGGAGGAGGAGGAGGAGGAGGAGGAGGAGGAGGAGGAGGAGAAAGAAGGAGGAGGAAGAAGAAGGAGGAAGAAGGAGGAGGAAGAAGGAGGAGGAAGAAGGAGGAAGGAGGAGGAGGAAGGAGGAGGAGGAAGGAGGAGGAGGAAGGAGGAGGAGGAAGGAGGAGGAGGAGGAGGAGGAGGAGGAGGAGGAGGAGGAGGAGAGGAGGAGGAGGAGGAGGAGGAGGAGGGGAGGAGGAGGAGGAGGAGGAGGAGAAGGAGGAGAAGGAGAAGGGAGGAGAAGGAGAAGAAGGAGAAGAAGGAGAAGAAGGAGAAGAAGGAGAAGAAGGAGAAGAAGAGGAGAAGGAGAAGGAGAAGGAGAAGGAGAAGGAGAAGGAGAAGGCCAGGCATGGTAGTGCAGGCTTATAATCCCAGCAACTCAAGAGACTAAAACAAGAAGATAGCAGGTTGAAGCCAGCCTCCAAAACGTAGCATGATTCTGTCTCAAAATACAAAATAAAAAGGACTGGGGACGTAGCTCCATGGTAAAGAACCCCTGTTAACTATCATATTTCATGCATAACTAACTTAGGTATTAAAACTCTTTGTCAAGTTTATTTTCATTATCATCACCATCAATCATTATTATTAAGTTTTGGCAGACAAAAGGTGTCAAAGTTTTGACTAATTAAAAGTTGAGGACATGTACTCTTATTATTCTTTCTTTTATTGAATTGAGAAGCAAATCTTTGTATTACTGCCTTAGTCAGAGTACCATATTGGGTGCTAAGAAACAACATAAATTGATTTCTCACAGCTCTGGAGGATGGAAGTCTGAGATCTGGGTACCAGCATATTTGGTTCTAGTGAGGGCTGTTGGGTGCAGAGCAGGCTGAACTGTGTTGTCTTCAGGGCAGACTGAACAGATGTTGGCTGCAAGATAGCCCATGCACTCAAACCCCCCTCTATCTGGTCCTTTATCACCTGTTTGCCCCAAATCTGAACATTCAACCCCGCTCAAGGCTGAACACTTAACCCCCCTTGGGCCAACAAGGCAGCTTGCAGACCCAGAGGCCCCATTAGATTTGGGCTATAAAAACTCCCTCCTGCCAGGCCCCCTTCTCTCTTTCTCTCTCTCTCACTCTTTATCTTTCTTGCACGTGCTCTCCGTCTCTCTCTTGCTCTTGCTCTCTCCCTCTTCATTTCTCCTCTTCCCTTCTCTCTCTCTCTCTCTCTCTCTCTCTCTCTCTCTCTCTCTCTCTCTCCTTCTTTCTTTTCTCTTTGTTGCACTGCTGCAATAAAGATCTTTTGGTTGCTCCGAGTGTTGTGGTCACTTTCCTTTCAAGGGCTCTCTTCCAGATAGCAGATTTTGCATTCTTGTATCCTCATAGGGAAGAAAAAGGATGAGAAAACTTTCTGGGGTCTCTTATAAGGACTCTGATTCCATTTATGAATGCTCCAACCTCATGACCTCATTACCTCCTAAAGGTTTTGCCTCCTAATACCATCATATTGAAGGTTGGGATTTCAATATATGAATTTGAGGACATGGGACACAAATAGTCCATTGTTATCACCTAATGGATATTTCAGGAAAACCAAAGATAGCTTAGGTATAAAAGATATCTTAATTGTTTTATAATTCTCAATTTGGAGCCTGGATTTGGGAAAACAGAAAAAAATCAAGAATAGTTGTTAAGAGGAGACAAGGTATAAGTTGTTAAGAGAATGCATAGTTAAAATTAGTTGGGGGTACAGCATAGTGCTAGTGTTTCCTAGCATGTGAGGCCCTAGGTTTGACCCACAAAATTGCAAGAAAAAAAGACTGTTTACAATGAACATTGTAAAATCATGCTAGATTATATGGAGGCTAAACAGCAATTGATTTTTAAAAAGAGGCTAAGGGGTGGGGTTGGAGAAACAAAAACAGTAGCAATTACTCTTATTAGTCAGTAGAGGGAGATATTTGTTCATTTCTATGGAATTGGACATTTGTGTGTTTTGTTTCACTTCATTCTCAGAAAGGCCTTGTTGGAGATTGGTTTTCTATGAAATTGTTTATGCTCCCAGGAGAACATGGCCTAGCTGTGACTTCCAGGCCAACCTCCATATGTCAGGGAATATTTTTTTTTCTTATCACTGGTATTAGGCTGATAGGGAAAAATGGTAATACTATTTATATGTCATACACACACACACACACAATTTTTTCCCTCTCTATTGGGGATTGAACCTAGGTTGCTTTACCATGGAGCTACATCCCCCCAGACAGTTTTGAGACAGGGTCTTGATAAATTGCTGAGGCTGGCCTTGAATTTGCAGTCCTCTTGCCTCTTTTTTTTTTTTTGTATGGTGGATTGAACCCAGGGGTGCTTAACCACTAAGCCACATCCTCAGCCTTTTTTTTTTTTTTTTGTATTTTATTTAGAGACAGGGTCTTGCTGAGTTGCTGAGACTGGCTTTGAATTTAGGATTCTCCCACCTCAGCCTCCCAAGGTGGGAGGGATTACAGGCATGCGCCACTGCCCAGGCATTGCCTCACTCTGAGTAGCTGGGATTACAAGCAAGTACCACAGTGCACAGCTCGACATACTCTTAAAGAATGGTTAATGTTAATGGTTTAAAGTTCTTTAAACAGAAAGGAAACTGTAACCTAAGAGTGGTGGGACCTCAGGAAGGAAGAAAAAAACAATAGAATGAGTGTAGTGGTGGTAAATACAATAGATTAAGCTTCTCATTAATTTTAAAAATACTATTTCAATGTTGAAGCAAAAATTATAAAAGTGGGTGTGGTGATGCAAACCTATGTTCCCAGTGACTGAGGCAGAAAGATCACAAGTCAAAGCCAGCCTCAGCAATATAGCGAGACTCTGTCTAAAAAATAAATAAATAAAAAGGGGCCAGGGATGTAGCTCAGTGATAAAGCATCCCTGGAATCAATCTCCAGTACCAAGAAAAAAATAGTGTCATCTAATATAGTGCTCAAGGTATGCAGAAGAATTGCATAAGACATTTTACATTTAAAAGGTAGGGAAAAGGGGCTGAGGATGTAGCTCAATGGCAGGATAAGTGTTTAGCATACACTAGGCCTTGAGTCCCATTCCAGGCAAAAATAGCAGCAAAGAAGAGTAGATAGTGTGAATTGTTCTAAATGGACTTGAGGTTTTTTACACCTTACTTTAAGTAGTAAAATATTTTTTATAGTCTATAATATACTACATATGTATATTCTAACCAAGTCCTAGTAAAATGAATTATATGCAAGAATACTATTTTTTAAAAAAATGTTTATTCTTAAGTTTTATGTGGACACAATATCTTTATTTTATATTTATGTGGTGCTGAGGATCTAACTCAGTGCCTCGTGCATGCTACATGAGTGCTCTACCAGTGAGCTACAACCCTAGCCCTGCAAGAACACTATTGATATATCAAAATGAAATTTTAAGAAGTATCCAAGTAGATTTTACAAAAAGATAAGAAAACAGAAAGACAAAAAGTAGAATGGGCAAACAAACGAAATGACAAAGTGGCACACTTAAGTCTTAACATATTAAGTACTTTCAATATAAATAAAGTCTAAATGTAAGAATTAAAATATAGGTTGCTAGTTGATAAAAATCATAACTAAACTATATGCAATCTATAGTAAACTTATTCCAAACATCATGACTTAGGCAACTTGAAAATAAAAGAATGTAAAAGGATATGCAAACATTAACATGCAGGAATGATGAGACCATATTATTACATAAGTTATAGATTAAAAGGGTATAAATAAAACTTTCCCAATTTGAAGACAACATGGTTTGAGTTTTTTTTTTTGGTACTGGAGATATTTAACACAGGGTGCTTTACCACTGAGCTACATCTCCAGCCCTTTTTATTTTTTATTTTGAGGCAGGGTCTCCTAATTTGCTGAGGCTGCCTTTGAGTTTGAAATTTTCCTGTTTCTGCCTTGGGAGCCACTGGAATTACAGGTGTGTGCCACTGTGCCCAGCTAGTATCTTGTTTTAAAGTATAATACAGGGACCTGACAATTCAAGGTGACATGTAAATAGGACATGTTAGCTGTGTTTTGTGCCCCAAGGGTTCCAAGTATTAGAAGGTTGATCCCCAGTGTGGCAGTATTGAGATGGTGGGAGCTTTAAGAGTTGGAGCCTAGTAAAAGGTCATTGGGGGCATTTGTCCCCAGAAGGGATGAAGTACTTACTCCTGTGAGACCCCAGTTAAATGTTTCTGAGAGTGAGTTTTTATAAAAAGTGAGCCTAGTCCCTCCCTTTTCTCTGGCTTTCTATCATTCATTCATTCATTTTTTGGTACTGGGGGGATTAATCAGGGCCACTTCATCACTGAGCCAGATCTCAGCCTTTTTTTTTTTTTATTTTGAGACCCTGCCTTTTACTAGGCTCACTAAGTTGCCCAGGCTGGCCTTAAATTTAGGATCTTCCCGCATCAGCTTTCTGAGTTACTGAGATTACATCATGCACCACTGAGCCCAGTTCTAGTTTTTTTTTTCTTTTTTTTAAATTTTGCTATGGGGATTGAAACCAGGGGTGCTTTACCACTGAGTGACTTCCCCATCCCTTTTTACTTTTGATTTTAAGATAGGATCTTATTAAGTTACTGTAGTGGCCTTAAACTTGCAATCCTCTTTCCTCAACCTCTTGAGCAGCTGGTTTACAGGCATATGCCAGAAAGCCTGGCAAGTTTTCCCCCCCCTATGTATGTACTACCATTACAAAAAAAAAAAAAAAAGATCTGTGTGCAGTGGCATACACCTGTAATCCCAGTGATTTAGGAGGCTAAGGCAGGATGATTGCAAGTTATAGGATAGCCTCAGCAATTTAGCAAGACCCTGTCTCAAAAATATAAAAACACTTAGTATGTAGTTCAGTGGTAAAACACTCCTGGGTTCAATCCCCAGTACCAGAAAAAAAGGTGTCATTATATAGGGACATTTTCCTGTGTTAATATATAGGGAGCCACAGTAGTCTTAAAACAACTACATACTCTATTGTGTAGATGGACCACAATTTATTTTACTAATCCTTCATTATAATACAAAATCTATCAAGAAACATTGCTATACTTGTTTGCCGCAGTCTGGCTGGGCACAATTCAGGAGCCACTTGTCAAAAGAAACTAACTTTATTTTTAGAACCACACACGCCAAACAAAACAGCTCCTCAAGAAAAACCCTCAGAGCCCAACTGCCACCACCAGCTTCCCACAAGCCTCTCACCCACAAGCCTCTCCACCTCCCCCAATCCTCCTGCTCTTGAGGCCGATTGGCTGGGTCACGTGGGCGGAGCCAAAGAAGTCCCCCAATGAGCAGCTCCGTGGTCTGAAAGGGCAGGGAAACAGCCCAATGAGCATCACCGCAGAGGAGCCAATCAGCTAGATGTTGCTGGGGCCGCAGTGAGCCAATCATCAGCCGGCAGCTGGAAGTTTGCTGGGGCCCCTTTGGCTGTGGCTCTCAACACTTGTTGACTGCAGAGTTGAAGGATATACTGGTTTTTAGTTTGATAAGTATTACCAAGTTGCTTTCAACAAACTATAAACTAATCACCCTTCCACCTGTGGTACTAGGGATGCTTGTATACCCATACCTTTTTTTTGTCAATCTGACAAGTAAAAAATAATTTCATTAAAAAAGCAATTCTCTGGCTGGGGTTGTGGCACTCGCCTAGCATGTGTGATGCCCTGGGTTTGATCCTCAGCACCACATAAAAAAATAAAATAAAGGTATTGTGTTCAACAACAACAAAAAAAGTGATTCTCTTATTAAACAAATGCTTGTTACTAAGTGGAAGCCAATCTGAAGAGGCTTATAGGATATGATTCCAATTCTATGACATTCTGGAAAAAGGAAAATAGAAAACCTACTATGGTAAAGGTTGCCATAGGTTGGGAAGAAGGGATGAATAGGCAGAGCATAGAGAATTTTTAGAGCAATGTAATTATAGTGGCATCCCCTTTCTCCACAGAAAAGTCTTAACTGGGCTTCTCCAGAAATCTTCACCATGGCTGATTTTGGGACTGTAGCAAAAGAGTCTTGCATCTGCAAAAGAGTTCAATGTAGATAAACTTCCTATTCTTGTGTTGCCCTGTTTTACTTGGCCACTGGCCAGGTGCTGGATGTCAGATCAGGCGAGGCGGGCAGTGACCAAAGGAGGCAGATTTAAAAGGGCCGCTGAACGAGGCTTTATTGAGATATCACTCCTGGGGTGGAACTCGATCAGACCCACAGAGTGGACAGGAGAAGGGTCTGAGGAGAAACCGAGTGGGAACTTGATGGGACTGGGATTTTATGGGGATCATGGCAGGAAAGGAAGGGCTTGGGACAGGAAAGGGGATTTTTAGGGTCCTTTGTCCCGCTGGAGTTGCAGGGGAGCTGGCTGAACTCCAGGATTGGCCAGGCTCTGCCGATTGACAGGCCTTTCCATTGATTGATGTTTCTTTCCAGCGCGGGCTGCTTTGTCCTAAGTCACCGCCACCTACCTGACACTGGACACCCACTTACTAGATGTCAACATTTTAAAGATAAGTTACCAATTGGGCTCCATGGTAACAGCTGGCGATGGGGGGTGGGGCGAGGAAAAAAAGGGGGTGGAGAAGCTCTCCCCTCCTCAGGTGTTGTCCTTGAAGGGTTAACTTGCCCAGAACAGTGGGAAAAAAAAAAAAGCTGCTTTTATGTGAACTTCTGCAGACTGTGAACTTCTGAGCCCCTCTCCTTACATGCTGGGTATAAAACTCTGAAACTACCTGAACTTGGGGTTCAGGGGATTGATTGATAACAGCAAAAGCTGTGCCCTCTGAACCTGGCTGCAGCCAAATTAAACTATTTCCTGCTCTCTTTGGTGCCTTGCCTCACCTGTCCCTACAACAAAACTATTTTGTATTATATAATGGTGGATCTATGCTATTGTATATTTGTCCAAAGCCATGAAATATACAACACCAAGAGGGCTGGGGGTAGAGCTCAGTGTGGAGTATCTTGACTAGCATGCAAGAGGCCTTCCACATAATTCCTAGCATAACTAAAAATAAAGAGTGAATCCTCAAGTATACTATGTACTCGTAGCAATGATTATGTGTCAATATAAATTTGATTGTAACAAATGTACCACTCCAATGCAAAATATTAATTGTGGGGGAGGCTGTGCATGTGTGGGAGAGCAAGTTTATATGGAAAATCTTTGCACTTTCTGTTGAGTTTTACTGTGAATCTAAAACTAAAAAATAAAGTCTGTTTTTAAGGATAGTTCAGCCAAGTGTGGTGTCACATGCCTATAATTCCAGCTACTTGGGAGGCTGAGACAGGAGGATCCCAAATTCAAGGCAAGCTTGGGTAACTTTGCATAACTTTGCCTCAACATAAAAAAGGGCTGGGATATAGATCAGTGCTGAAGTGTCCCCGGGATCAATTCCGCGGAATGGGATGGGGTTGGGGGAAGTAGGTAGTTATTGGTTGCTTTAACTTGGATAACTCTGCAATTTACCTCCTTTGCTCTTTGTTTATGACAGGGCCTTGCAAAATTGCTGAGGCTAGCCTTGAATTTGAGATCCTCCTACCTCAGCCTCCTGTGTTGCTGAGATTACAGGCATGAATTACCACACCCAGCTGGAATAAACCTTTTTTATTTTGTTTCAAAGACATTTCAAAGTATTGGGCCATAGTTCCTTACAGAAGACTTTTTTCTCTTGGTCATTTATAATTTGAGTTTTTTTTTCCTCTGAATGTAGAATTGTCAAAGTAATCATTCTTATGTGTCTTTGGGATTTGTACCTTATTAGAAAAGTCTTTTCCACTTTCAGATCATAAATATATATTATTTTGTGCTTCAGGGGACAATAGGCTGTGGCTGGAGATATTTTTGTTTGCCACAACTGGGGGTATGCTACTGACAACCAACAGAGGCTAAGGATATTCCTACAGTGTAGAAGATAGTCTCTCCTCTCACCTCTGAATGAGAATTACCTAGCTCAAAATATCAATAGTGATGAAGTTATGGTTGAGAAAACCTGCCATAAATAATTTTTCTTCGCTGGCTATTCTGATCCACCTTGTTTCAGGGTCTGCATATCAGAACACATTGAAAAGATAAGGGAGATGGGAAAGAAAGAAAAAAGAAGATATTGGATAAGAAAATTTTTGTCGGACATGGTGGGTACACCTGTAATCCCAGTGACTTGGGTGGCTGAGGCAGGAGGATTGCAAGTTTGAGGCCAGCCTCAGCAACTTAGCAAGACCCTCTCTCAAAATAAAAAATAAAAAGGCCTGGGGAATGTCACTCAGTGGTTAAGGGCCCCTGGGTTCAATCTCCATTACAAAGAAAATTATTTTTTGTGTGTGGTATGGATTGAACCCAGGGCCTCACTGCATGCTGGGTTAATTGTTATGCCACTGTCCTATACCCTAGTTCAAGGAAATTTTGGAAAGTTGGAGAAAATCACTTGGGATACCCATTTGTTCAGTGTCGTCTTAGTTTAGTACCTCTAATTTAGAGTTCCAAAAACTGAAATGTGAACAACACCATTTTATAGAATATATCAGAAAAGGGAAAATAACTCCGTCAAACATTGGCATACTACTAAGGGACAGAATCTGGAAGAACAGACTAATTATTATATAAATGCCTTTATTGAACTACTACATTGCTACCAGATTACATCAGTTTTTTTTTTCCAGAGTTAGAGTAACATAATGATCTTGAAAACTATAGCAAACAGCTTGACAAAGCAAGAGTACATTAAATCCTACATATATAATCTTACTTTTTAGTGACCACAGCTTTTTGTTTTAGGTGTAAAATTAAAAAATATATCGTACACTTAGCATAGTTGGCCTACCGAATCCCATTTAAGTTCTGAATGCACTCTCTCCTCAAACAGCATTTTAAAAATTTAAAGAGAGAGTTTTATGACACAGGTTTCCAAACAAATAAGCATATGTGGAACTAAGTGATTTAGACAAAATATTTCTTTTGTTTACATTTTGAGTGTGAAAGGAAAGATGAAATTTTGGTGTACATTTTTCCTCTACCTATAATGTATGTTTTTTACTTACTTGAAGACCCCTTTAAAAAAGTAGCAAAATCAGCAGTCTTGTTGAATGTAATCAAAATATTCTTAAATGTACAAAAAAGGATCATGTAGAAAGAATACTGTAAAAAGATACTGATTTTAAGAATAAAAGAATAAGAAAAGCTTCTATTACATTCTGCACAGCCAGTTACTTCGGCAAATTTTCACTACTACAAAGTAAGCACAGGATACTCACATCCAAATACTTTCTGACCATAGTTCTTGAATAAAAATTAACATAGTGGATGGAAAGCAAAATGACCATCTAATAATATTCATATCCAATCATCTAAGCAAATCTCAAGAGATGGACATTCTAAGAGGGAAAATGATACAATAGAGAGAAATAACACACAGCAATGGAAAACATCAAGGGCAGCATTCTAGGAGGAGAGAGTAAAATGTTTGGCTATGAGCACATTTCAGGTGTGCCTGCCTGACAAATCCAGCTTTGACTGTGGGAAAGAGGAGCTGTTTTTATTAAAACTCTTCCCACTGAGGGCTCTCAGGATGAGCTAGTCTTGTTAATCAAACTAAGTCTTTTAAATGACAAAGAACCTTACTTAAGCCATGAGCACTTCACCTGGAAATAGCTGACTTGCTAATCATGCACCTGGGAACAAGGTTGGTTTTACTTAGGTTGGTTATTTTACACTCTCTTCATCCCTCTGCCCATCAAACATGCGAACACAGTCATGACCATCTTGGGCTTTACTTCCACCAGGTCTTCAGGGAGAGCATATACTCTGGCTCCAATTCTTCTAGCCATTGACACTGCATACCTATTTATTGAGGAAACAAAAATTAAGATTAAATTTTTTTTTTCTTTTTGGTACCAGAGATGGAACTCAGGGGCACTCAACTACTGAGCCACATCCCCAGCTCTATTTCGTATTTTATTTAGAGACAGGGTCTCACTGAGTTGCTTAGCACCTTTCTTTTTTGCTGAGGCTGGCTTTGAACTAATGATCCTCCTGTCTCAGCCTCCTGAGCCTCTGGGATTACAGGCATGTGCCACTGTGCCCAGCAAGATTAAAATTTTTGTCTGTCAAGGACACCATATGAGATATATTTCCTGTCATAAAATCACATACCTGGGATACAAAAAGCTCCCACTGAAAGAGCCTACTAGAATGATTACATTTTTTTTTTTTTTCATTTGGCTTTGACTTCACTTTTAGGTTATACCAGTTTTTTTTTTTTTTTTTTTTTTTTGTAGTAGTGCTGGGGATTGAACCCAGGGCCTTGTGCATGTGAGGCAAGCATTCTACCAAATGAGCTATATCCCCAGCCCTATACCATGTTTTTATGCTATATTTTCAGACTGATAATATTTATCCACTCCTTTCCTCTAATATGAAGTGAGAATTAAGCTTATAGCACTGACTTCATATAAAAATGAAATCATGCTGGGTATGGTGGCTCACAGTTTGAGGCCAAGCTCAGCAATTCAGCAAGATCCAGCCTCAAAATAAAAATAAACCGGGCACGGTGGTGCATGCCTGTAATCCCAGCGGCTCAGGAGGCTGAGACATGAGAATTGAGAGTTCAAAGCCAGCCTCAGCAACAGCGAAGCTCTAAGCAACTCAGTGAGACCCTGTCTCTAAATAAAATACAAAATTTTATTTGTATTTTATTATTTATTTGTATTTGTATTTTTTGTATTTTATAGCTGGGGATGTGGCTCAGTGGTTGAGTGCCCCTGAGTTCAATCATGGTACCCCCCCTAAAAATAAATAAATAAAAATAAAAAAGCTGGGGATGTAGCTCAGTGGTAAAGCACACCTAGGTTATTCCCCCAGTACAATACAAAAAGAAAAAAGAAAAGAAAAAAAGAAATTATGTATGTGATTTGCACAATCAATGTTGATATTCTCATTGAACAGGTAGTGATGGATTGTCTCCTGAGATGTGAGAGACATGGAATGAAAAAACTTAAGCCAGATGCAAAAATTCAAGTTGCTTAGGTAGGTGCAGTGAGTACTTCCAAATATTCAAGGGAGATGAGAGAATCTACAAGGTATGGACAGAGTGCCTGGATCAAGGCCTGGAAAGGGCAGAAAATAAAGGGCAAAAGAACTGACATGTCTAGTTAGGGAAATTTGCAGGAACACATCTCAGCTAATCCAGAAAGCATTTCCAAAAGAAATCTTTAAAGATAATTAAAAATCAAGTTCCTGGAAAGAGCAATTCCATGAGGGTTTTTTTTTTTTTTTTTTTGTACTGGGGATTGAACCCAGGGGCACTCGACCATTGAGCTACATCCCCAGTCCTATTTTTGTATTTTAGTTAGAGACAGGGTCTCATTAAGTTGCTTAGCACCTGGTTGTTGCTGAGGCTGACTTTGAACTTGAGATCCTCCTATCTCAGCCTCCCACGCTGCTGGGATTACAAATTTGCGCCATAGTACCCAGCTTCAAGAGTTCTTTTTTTTAAAAAAAAAATATATATATATATATATATATATATATATATTTAGTTGTAGATGGACACAATATCTTCATTTTTAAAATTTTTTTTTATTGTGATGCCTCACACATGCTCCTCAAGCACGCTACCATTGAGCCACAACCCCGGCCCTTTAAGAGTTCTTTTTAATTTTTTTTTTTAGTTGTTGATGGGCCTTTATTCATTTATTTATATGTGTTGCTGTGAATCAAACCCAGTGCCTCAAACACGTGAGGCAAGAGCTCTACCGTGGAGCCGCAACCCCAGTTCCTCAAAAGTTCGAGAACCTTGAAGGTCAGACACAATACTAGGTTCTTGTATCTATTTTTCATTTCTTTCTTTTTTTCTTTTTCTTTCTTTCTTTTTTTTTTTTTTTTTTTTTGGTACTGGGGATTGAATCCAGAGGCACTTAACCACTGAGCTACATCCCCATTCCTTTTTTTAAAAAATATATTATTTAGTTGTCGATAAACACAATACTTTTATTTTATTTATTTTTATGTGGTGTTGAGGATCAAACCCAGTGCCTCACACATGCTAGGCAAGCACTCTACCACTGAGCCACAACCCCAGCACCCCATTCCTTTTTTATGATTTATTTAGAGATAGGGTCTTGCTAAGTTGCTGAGGCTGGCTTTGAACTTGTGATCCTCCTGCCTCACCCTCCCAAGCCGCTGGGATTATAGGCATGTGCCACTGTGGCTGGCTTTTCATTTAATCTTTATGAAATCTGTAAAATAAAGTATTATTGCCCCCATTTTCTGATGAGGAATCTGAGACTCAAAAAGTGAGAGCATACAGTATTTGTCTTTCAGTGCCTGGCTTATTTCACTTAGCACAATATTTTCAAGTTCACCCATGCTGTTGCAAATGACAGGATTTCATCCTTTTTAGTAACTGAGTAGTATTCTATTGTCATCATGGATTCCAAAAAGCTGGTCTCAAAGGAAAGAGTAGAATGGTGGTTATCAGAAGCCTCAGTATTTGGGGAGATGTTGGTCAAAGGATATGTAGTGACAGGAGAGAAAACAGAGTCCTAAATAGGCAAATATGTAAAGACAGAAAGTAGGTAACACTTTGCATAGTGACTACTAATGATTACTTGAAACTTCTTTCTTAGATGATGAAATTATTCTAAAATTGATTGCGGGGATGGTTGTACAACTTTGAATATATTAAAAATGACTATATACTTTCAATGGGTAAATTGTACAATATGTGAATGGTATTTCAATAAAGCTATTAAAAAACTGTAATAACTTTTAGCCAGGTGCAGTGGTGCACACCTGTAATCCTGGAGCTGAGGTGGGAAGACTGGACATTTGAGACCAACCTCAGCAACTTAGTGAGGCCCTAAGCAACTTAGGGAGACCCTGTCTCAAAATAAAAAATGAAAAGGGCTTGGAATGTGGCTCAATGGTAAAGCCCTTGAGTTCAATCCCCAGCACCTAAATAAATAAATAAATCATGTTAAGACCTTTAAAAAAAGAAAATACAGGATTCCTTCAGGTGATATTAATCTTAAGCCGCAGAACCCTGAATTATAATTCAGATCTTCTGGGTTGCAA
This sequence comes from Spermophilus citellus, assembly GCF_964194105.1. Taxonomy (NCBI): domain Eukaryota; kingdom Metazoa; phylum Chordata; class Mammalia; order Rodentia; family Sciuridae; genus Spermophilus; species Spermophilus citellus. The sequence continues at coordinate 113,344,942 of NC_138190.1, read as the reverse complement.
AGCCTGTGTTCTTTCCACAATATTATGCTCTCTCCCTTACTTGGCATTATTGTGCTTGTCATCTTCTGTTAGATTGCCACTCTTAACGAGATCATAGTTTATGCAGCCTGGCTGGATAGCATCAATTAAATCCACAACTGCCAAACTGGAGCTGATCGTCTTGTCCTAATACAAAAGGAGAACAAATCTTTTCAGCATGTACAAATTAACAGGCGCTTCCTTATATGAAGTGCCTAAAGTGAAGCTCAGCAAATTAAAAAGAATTTTTCCATTGGCCCAATATTAATTCTTACAAAGTAAACAAAGGTTTTCCTTCCAAATGATAGATAATATCTAGCAAATATAATATTTAATAGTCAAATATGGATTCTGACCTTAAAACTCTGAATGGAAGTTGACTTTCCAGCTTCACTCAATGTTCTGTTCACCCAGTTCACAATGATGTCATCATTAGCTTTGTGACCCTCTCCAAGATCCTCCAGGACATTGAGGGTATATCTAAAAGAAGCAGCAAAAAAAGAGGTCACAATGTACTTTATGAGGAAAAATGCAACATGATAAAGATGCTTTATTTCCTTTTTCTTTTATTCTTTAGGTTTGAAAGACTCAAGGTTTCATGGAAAGAGATTCACATTATATGAGAAAACATCTTAAGCAGTAGTGGCTTGCCACTCATCTACATGTTGCATTGATAGGGACAAGATCTAGGGGGCTTAAATGTGCAGGCACATTTTGTACTATTCTAACAGTGAGAATGACTTAAAATAAGATGTGCTTTGGCTGGCACCCAGTCATAATGAATGCATGGGGATGTTCATATTTTTTCTGAGGAGTTCATTTATTTTTTTGATGATGGGGATCAAATCCAGGGCCTCATGCACATGTGTGTGGTGTCTACCACTGAGCTACACTCTCAGTCCCTCTGACAACTTTTATTTATTGCCACTAAATGAGCCTTAAGTCTACATGTCATGTTTCCTATGAAGAAAATGGAAGTGTCACAGTTCGGCTGCCTAATTTACAAAGAAGAATCTAACAACCGAACATCCAACGTACATTCATGACTTAACTCATTTCAGAGACTAAATACAATGAAGTTCAAAAGTGTAGTCATTGGTATTTTTACTTATTAAAAATCCAATAAGAGCTAAATCACAGATCTGTATTACAGTGAAGCTCAAACAGTAAAAATTCTATACTATACCTTCTCATCAGCTGCCAGACTAAAGCCAAGGTCAAGGTTGGGTTCCCATCATTCAGGTCTTGTCCTCCAATGCCAACTAGGGAGAATTTAGCAGGATGCTTTCCTAATTCAACAGCATAATTGCAATTTTCTAGCTGCAAACATATAAATGTAAATGAATGGTTGATGGTTTTCATTTGTTTAATCTGCATATACATATTTGTGAGTGTGTGTTGTGCAATTTGCACACAAAAACAAGTAAGATGCAGTTCCTATTCTCAAGAAGCTCAAGATCAGGAGTTTTTTTTTTTTTTCTTTCTTTTTGGTGGTGGGGATTGAACCCAGGGCTTTGAGCATGTGAGGCAAGCACTCTACCAACTGAGCTATATCCGCAGCCCCAAGATGAGGAGTTTTTGAAACAAAATAAACACACTGAGAATAAAAACAGTCTGTAACAAAGACATGCACCAACTTAATTATCTACCTTTTTCATGTTGGCTCCAAGCTTTGGGTATGGAGGTTTATTAACCTTACTCCAGTCCACAGGAACTTTAATTCGTTCATATAGCTGTAAGATTACCAGGGCATCTTGCAGGTCACTAACAATTTAAAAAGTAATAATTTAATTATTGTTTTCAGAGAGCTGAGCTTTTACTTTCCTGAAAAACAGTACTCCCACAGACAAACAAGATATATAAAACTATAATACCCAAGACTCATATTTTCTATCAATCTGTGCTGAAAATAGAGCTAAGACTATTGGATTCACTTGACAGTATGTCTTGAGTGTCTATTGTGAAGAAGGCACTGTTCTAAAGGCTAGGTGCATGGGATAAAAATCCCTGTTCTTCCATTAGAGCCAAAGAAATACACAATAAACAAGTACATGGACAGATATACAATATGATTTTTGCATGTATATACTATGAAGGCAAAAGGAACTAGGGTTATTGATTAGAGAAAGGCAAATGGAAGTCAGGAAAATAGTAAGGGTATGGAACATAGTAAGGACATGAAATATATGTGGATGAAGAACATTACAGTACATAGAATAAAATAAGGGTATGAGCCATTATATGTGTGCAAATAATATTTCGGGTTGAGGAAATAGCGAACCAAAGGCCCTGAGGCATCATGGATGCTCTGCTAAAGTCATTCCCTGGACTGTTTCAAAATAAAGTACTTGTTTCCTAGGGTACCATAAAGATGTTTATATGGTTCTATCACTTGTAGTTAATGATCATGTAAAGAATTCAGACTTTTGCAAGTTTGGAAAATGATGCAAACCACCATTCAACATTTTCCAATATAAATAATTGCTACAAATGAACATTTAGAAAAATCATTAGGGCAGTCAATATTTATGTAGCATCCATCCACGATGTTCTTTACTGTTTATAATAGCAGTGGGATGGCTTACGCATAGAGATGGTTTACGTGGGGATTAACACCAAGAGAGTTCATCCAGTTACGGAAGGTTCTTTCTTCACGAGTTTCTCCTATTAAGAATATTTTAAAAATTTAGTTATTCATTAAACTTCTTGTATATGCATTTAGTATCAACTCATGTATTACTTTATTTTATTTGCTTTATTCATATCTATGTTTTTCTAATTTCTAAGCATTCTTTCTAAATATTCGTTCTAGATTCATTCTTTTTAAAAAATTTTGTTGAATTTATTTTAAAATTAATGAACAACCATGTAATAAACAGTTAAGCAATTTAGGTTTATAAGCTTTTACTCTTTTTTTTGAGGTGCTGGAAATTAAACCCAGGACCTTTAGCATGCTAGGTTAGCACTCTCCAATCAAGTTACACCCCAGCCCCATAGAGGTTTATGAACTTTATATATATAATCTCCTTTCCCTCTAATCATTCCCCAATATCACCTCAAATCTGTATGTATCAAAGTAACTGATATTATATATACATGTATATATATTCATATATATTTACTTATTTATATTTATTTTGGCATTGAGTATTGAACCCAGGGGAGCTTTACCAGAGAGCTACATCCTAGTCCTTTTTATTTTTTCTTTTGAAATGGATCCTCATTAAATTGCCGAGGCTACCCTTGAACTTGTAATCTTTTGCTTCAGCCTCCCAAGTAGCTGGGATTATGGGCGTGCATCACTGCACTTGGCTGATTTATTTAAAGTCCAGAACTTTATTGTAAGAGATCACTTGTATTCATCTCTTTTAGCAATTGCCAGTTTTTACTCAGCATTGTGTCTACTTCTACCATATTCTTGCTAAAACAAAGTGAATAAAGAAACTTTTTAGGTTAGGAATATGATACCACTGTGGCCTCTCTGCTTCTACTCTATAGTCCACACATTAGCATTTGAGAAACAATTAGTTACCTTCTAATAGAGTCCAGTCAATATCCTGGTTCTCTGGCTTAGTTAGTGCTGGGTATTTATTAAACAGGTTAGCCACAAAGGCTAAGTTCAGTTTGGGGTTTCCACTGACAACATCAGCAGGGGTAACAAACTGTCTGCAACCTAATTTATCTGCTTGTTGAAGCATACTCTCAGCTCTCTTCAAATCATCTGTTTCCTGTCGAAGTAGAATAAGAAGACATTTTTTAAAAGACTATACTAAAAATAATGAAAAATTCCCTACAATCATAGGCTGAGTATACAATTGTACTTTCTTTTAGCTAACACATGGTACTTATTATAAAATTGTCTTGAATGCAAAAAAAGCTGGGGGAGGGCTATGCAGGATATGCAGTACCTCTAAAACACACTAGGTGGCGCCAGATGATGTTTTAACTACTGAGTACGTTTAACTCAATTGGGATAACATCTCTCATGCCAAAATGCATTATGAAAAAACCTAAATAAGAATTTTTAAAAGGAAGACAAAGAAAACATTAAAAGTGTTCACATTTTAAAATTAGGTCCAAAGGAAGGTATACTGCTTAAAAAAATGAAGGACATTGAAAAACAAGGGGAAAAGAAGAGCAGAGAATCAGAGGTTAAAATGAGTGTTTGGAGGAGACTGAGGCACCTGGATGGTGGTGGGGAGACAGTCTCTGGGGTACAACCCTAAGGGAATATCACAGGTGAGGAGAAATGGAACATGATTGTGTAGGACCTTAATTGCTAAGCAGGGCATTTAGACTGAACTCTAGAGTCAGTGGGAGAATCCTTATAGGATTCTGAGCCGGGAATACACAAAGAAAAGTGTTTTAGGAAGATCAGTCAGGAAGGATTGGCTGGAGAAGGGCTGTATCAGAATCAGTATACTGGCACCATTTACCCAAGCCATGAGTCCACCAGATCAGCCATCCCTGACAGCTCCCTTAATCCCTTCTCCCTACCAAGAGTGACCTGAGCCGAAGAGTTTTATATTTTACACACACACACAAATATAAGCATATAGGTCAGTTATAAATTCAGTTCTGGTAAAGGTAGAGTCATAGAGTTTGGTCAATGTAATCTACTTGGTTCTGCTGCATAATAGGGCACATATGGGGATTTTGTTAATTAGTAGAATGCATTCTGCTTCTAAAGGGTACAGAAAAACACAAAATTCTAAAATGTTGGGACCAAATAGTCTAGTCCATTCCTTCATGGGTGGGCAAAGTGAGATCCAATTTTAGGACAAAACTTGCCCAAGATCATTGAGCAAATTGGTGACATAACCAGGAAACATGGTCCCTGACAGTGATTCCCCAAATTGGGTTTCATGAATCAGGATTTTGTGAATGTATTCATATTACTCAACAAAGAAATATTACAGATGTAGATATGAATATGTAGTTATTAAATCTATTACTGTGGTTATAATCCAAAATACTTGAAAGAGACTAGTCTCTAGTGCTTATTTTTGCATACTTGTTTTGAATATTTCATTCGTATAAATGAATAAATAATTATGGAACTCACCAATAAATGATCAAAATCAATCAAAGCTAGTTTTTCCCCTGAGTTATACATACAGTAACACTTAAATAATGCTTAAAATTGCCAACATTATTACATGCAGTTATAAAAATTCTTTTTTTAAAAAGTCTGTTTTTATTACTTCAACTACTGTCTGGTTCTAGTTTTTCTTTTAACAATTTTGTTCTGATTAGTTATACATGATAGTAGAATGTATTTTGACATATTACACATATATACAGTATAACTTCTCATTCTTCTGGTTATACGTGATATAGAATTACATTGGTTGTGTATTCTTATAAGAAATAGACAACAATATTGTAAGGCTGTAGAATTCAAAAGAGCACCTATACTTACATTGAAACCTGACATGTTAATATCTATCCGTGGTTCACCTTCCTTTTGTCCTTTTGGCGCAATTTGATTGAGAAGATGGAAATAGGCTTTGGAATCCTACAAATGAATTGAAAATGTCAGTGAGATCACAATTATAAAGAGTGAATAATATAAGGCTTGGGCCTTATAGTCTATCTTCTTATTTAACTGTTCTTTCCCCCAGGAAAAATCCACCTATCTGGCCTTAAATCTATCTGGTCTGTCTTGAATATGGATGAACTGGATTTTGACATGACTTTAAAATTTACTGAAATCACTGATACAATAATGCTAATAAACATTTCTGTACCTTCACTGAATTACTGAAGTCAACAAGCTGGATAATTAAAATAAGCATGGAAAAAAAGTAGTAGAGCAGAGATCCAGGAAGCATAGGGAAAGAGAAGATAAACAAGTTATATCATTATAAGGCACAATATATACCATAATGTATGGCGAAGAGATCTGCTATGTTAACAATGTTTAATTATAAATTTAAATGAGAAACCCTTTAGTTAGCAAAATAACATTTACCTCTTCAGATTTGGAGTATACTTAAATAAACAAGCTTCTTTCTCTCTCTTTTATTTTTTTAGGTGCTGGGATTAAACCCAGGGCCTCATACATGCCAGGCAAGAGTTAAATGTTCTACCACTGAGCTATGCTCCCATCCCCAAATTTCTCTCTTTGTTTTAAGCTCCTAAACTCTTATCTTTTGACTACATAAAACAAAATGAAGTTGTTCATCTTGGGGGTGGGATGGGTGAATTAGGCTGTGTGGAAACTCTATAGAACACATCTTGGAAACCACTGTACTAGTGCAAATTCTAAGTTTCTTAACACAGACGTCAGGTAAAATTCTGCCTCTCTGAAATACTAAAGGACAAGAACTTGAGTTCAATATTCCTTAATTCTGTCATATCTGAAGACTACCCGTCTAGCTGTGACAGTTTTCTATTATTGGGTCTTGAATATCCAGACAGGCTATAAAGGAGTGTTTCTTCTATAGACTGTGTGCATCCTAATCCCCTGGGGAAGTTGCTCAGTATGTGCGTGACTGGTTCCAACCCCAGATCTGCCAGATATGAATCTCTCATAGCTGCCAAGAAAGCTGTCTTCTTCTTCTTTTTCTTTGTAGTACTGGTGACTGAACTTAGGAGTGCTGTACCACTGCAATATATCCCCAGCCCTTATTTTTTCATTTTGAGACAGGGTCTTGCTGAGTTGATGAAGCTGGCCTCAACCTTTCAATTCTACTGTCTCAGCTTTTCAAGTCTCTGGAATTATAGGCATATGCTATCATGCCTGACAAAAGCTGCATCTTAAACCAGCCATGTAAGTAAATTTAAAATTCAGCATCATAAAAGACTCTTAAGAATGGGGATAATCAATGAGTGAAAGCCATTTCAAAGCAATTCATGAAATGTCAATCCAGATTCTATCATTTGTAGACTGAGGATTTACCTCTTAAGGAACAGTGCATTCCAGTTGCAAAAGTGCTTTCATTTCTAATTACTTACTAAATGTACATAAACAATTTATAATTTAATCCTATGCGTTTGAGAAGAACTGGTAGAGTAGACCCAGCAGAGTCTGTATTTACTACCCTGAAAGGAGTTTTACAGTGGACAATTTGAACTTGAATATAGATAAAGTGGAAGTTAGTTTTTATATTACCAAATAACTATTTGTACTTCAAAAAATTCAAAGCAGGCTTCATTAAAAAAAAAATTCCTCTTGTACATTTAAAATACGTCCTAGACCATGGATCCATATACAAATGGTTTTCAGGAACACATCTATATATCTGGCCAGATATGTTGTATAAGTTAAAAGAGGGGAAAGGGTCATCTGTCTAATAATTTGGGTATCCTTTATTTTTGCTAATCAGTAGAGCTAGTATTCCACTGCTTCCTTTCACCACTGAACAAACTGATACGAACACAGGGTATTGCTTTCATAGCCCTGTCAGTGTTTCAGTGACATCTGACGAAGATCTTCAAGTTTGTTCCTTGGGTCTGGTCATCTGGAGTTTCAAGAATTGAGTCAGTTGATAAAACAGAGCACCTGCTGTCTCCTGGTATCACAGGGGATTGGTTTTAGGGCACCTTCCTCCCCTGGACACCAAAATCTGAGATGCTTAAGCCCCGTATATAAAATAGTGTATTATTTGCATATAACCTACACACATCCTTCATACAAATAATCTACAGATGATTTAAGTGTACGTGGAACCCAAGAATATGAGCGTGTCAACTGTATTTGCTACGGCATTTTGTCTCTCTTCATGTGAAAAGTCAAAGGTTGTATGTGGTGAGTAAATTCTTCCTTTCCTTTTCTTTTTTCTCTACTGCTCAAGGTTGAGTAGTGAGTGCCACATTAAATTTGACAGAAGAAATATTTGAGGGGCTTTTATGCAGTAAGTATTGTATTAGAGGTGGGCTTTAGTAGGAGGGTATTGGGACAGGGGCTGAGGTAGGAGACAAATAAAAAGTGCTCATCATTCCCTCAAAGAACTCAACCTCTAAAGATGAGGAAGTATGACATGGCAGAAGCTGAATAAAAAAGGTGACAGGAATCTTGAGGCACCTCCTTTCTCTTCTAGTCTTTACTACAGACATACTGTGGGCTGGGAAAGACAGTTAACAATAGAAAATTCACGCATGACTGTTTTATACTCTTATGTTTCACAGTAGGCAAGTCAGGCATGGTGACGCAGGCCTGTAATCCCAGTTACTTGGGAGACAGAAGCAGGAGGATCAAAAGTTTGAGGCTAGCCTCAGCAAAAAAGACTCTGCCTCAGAAGAAAAGGATTGGGGATGTACCTTAATGGTAGAGTATCCCTGGATTCAATATCCCATATGGATGCACAGTAGACAGAATACAAAATATTACCACTATAATTCTTTGACTCTTTTCTACAAAATGACTTGGTGCTCATGCTCCTGACTTGGCTCAACCTCTCTACTAGAATCTTCCATTAGGAGGACTGGGGGTGTGGCCCAGTGGAAAAGTACTTCCCTAGCATGCCACAGACCCTGGGTTCAATCTCTAGCACTGCAAAAATAAATAAGTGAAACTAAATTTAAAAAAAATCAGCCACCAAGGCCAAGAAGCAATAAGGCTTGATAATATACTATTAGAATTTTTCCCTCAGTTAAGATGGGATGAAATCCCCCAAGATCTTATATCCTTCCAAAGTGTTAAGGCCTTTTGCATGGGTACCTTGATGTCAGCACTAAAGTTGTTGATTTTTTGCCAGCCAGAGTTTTCCAAATGAAAGTTTGCCCATCTAAGCAGAAGCTCTTCTGGAGACAATTTCATAAGCTCCTCCAAGGTCTCACCATCCCGAAGCAAAGCAGCTAAAGCTAGAAAAAAAATATGATCAATATATGATATAATAATGGTCATGACAAGTTCACTCAGTCTTTTGACACCCTAGTAAGTAACAGATATGCAAGAACCTAATTAAAAAATAAATATGTAAGTAGACAATTATTAACAAGCTAACTGATAGAGGCAGTATTATGAGAATGCACACCAAATATTAAAGTAAGTTATATAATTTATTTTTTCTTTTATAATTCTTCACATTCCAAATAAAGTTGTAGATTTTAAGTTTAATATTTTCACATCATGTTACAGTTATAGATAAACTGTTAACACTTTTAAAATCAGGAATCTGGGAAGGATATTTAAATTTGGAACCTTTTACTTAACCTTTTTTTTTTTTTAAAGAGAGAGTGAGAGAGGAGAGAGAGAGAGAGAGAATTTTTAATATTTATTTTTCAGTTTTTGGCAGACACAACATCTTTGTTGGTATGTGGTGCTGAGGATCGAACCCGGGCCGCATGCATGCCAGACGAGCGCGCTACCGCCTGAGCCACATTCCCAGCCCTTACTTAACCTTTTAATTAAAGCAGCCTAGAAACACTATAGTACTTATATTTAAGTATAATCAATTAACTTGCAGGATTAAACTTATTATTCATTTTTGGTACTAGAAATTGAGCCCAGAGGTACTCTACTACTGAGTTTCATCCCCAGCCCTTTTTATTTTGAGACAGGGTCTCACTAAGTTGTTGAAGCTAGCCTCGAACTTGCAGTTCCCCTATCTCAGCCTCAAGTCTCTGGGATTATAGGAGTATACTACTATGCCCAGAAAAACTAAATGATTTCTGAAGAGGTCCAAGTAATAATTTTATCAGGCATACTTTATCTTTGATGGATTCCTGTCAATATGGCAGTTAGAGATTAAAAAAAAAAAGAACAGAAGCAAGATAGCTATTTGTATAAAACCTTCCTTCTATTCCCTACCCCATCAAATCAAAGGTTGCAAAGGATCAAATAGTCAGTCCCACATCTAGTACCTGATTTATCACATGAACCAATTTTTAAAAAAAATTTTGTTTTCCCCCTTTCCTTCAAGTCCTTTAAGCAAGGCTAACACAGCTGTGAAGAAGGCCAGCAAAAGTAGGAGCAGGGCCTACAATCTCAGCTGCTCTGGATGCTAAGGCAGGAGGATCACAAGTTCAAAGCCAACCTGAATGAGGCCCCATCATCAACAACAATAATAATAAAAGGATAAACATAGGACTTTTTGAGTGGATTAAAAATGTAAAATTGTAAAAGCACAAAAGAAATCTTATATGAAAAATAAGACTTGTTGTAAAAACTTAATGAACTTATTAAAAAAATGAATAAACAACAATAACATGAAAAATTAAAAAAAAATAAGACTTGGCAGACATTTTAAGACCTGTGAAATACTTTTAGATTCCCAAATGTATACACGTCCTCAAAGGTAATTGAGGATAGAGATGGTGATGGTAGGAATCTCTGGAATAAAATATGAATATTTACAGTGGTGTTCATTTTTTCTTCTCTCTCGTTCTTTCCAAGGAGGATGTAATCCAGGTCCTTGCTCATGCTAGGCAAGCACTTTACCACTGAGTTACACCTCCTGATCCTTAACATTTTCAACTCTAGAGAGAGAGGGTGGTGTAGCACTTTCTAGGATCCAATAACAATTTTATTGCATTTAAAGTATACATTATATAAATTGATGATGTGATACAAAAATGTATACCTTATGCTACTAAAATGATGTTTCTGGGGCTGGGGTTGTAGCTCAGAGGAAAGAGCGCTCGCCTAGCATGTGTGAGGCATTGGGTTCAATCCTCAGTACCACATAAATATAAAATAAAGGTATTGTATCCATCTACAAATAAAAAATAAATCTTTAAAAAAATGTTTCTGCTGGTTCAGGAAATGTGGGATCATCAAGGGTTAGTTAGAAGACTTTGGAAGAGGTCTAAATACATGATAGGATAAAAAAGGTATCCAAAACCCTAACTGTCCATCTCATTCTACCATCTTGCCCCCAACCTCTGCCCAATTCAAAGTTCCTCCGTTCTTGCCTTGCCCTCCTTCCCCCATTATGGATCAGCATCCACTTATCAGAGGAAACATTTGGTCTTTGGTTTTTTGGGATTGGATTACTTCACTTAGCATGATATTCTCCAGCTCCATCCATTTACCTGTAAAAGCCATAATTACCCTACGTATGGGTATGATTCCACTAATGGTGTGACTCTACATCATGTACAACCAGAAAAATGAGAAGTTGTGTTCCATTTGTGTAAAAAATAAAATTAAATTAAAAAAAAAAATAAGTGCACAATTGTGGACCTGAGGATGGTGATGACATGAGGGTTGTGTGGACACAGCAAAAAAGGATATCAAGTTCCTTAATATCTGTTTTTGTACCTTTACTGTAAAATAAATTTTCAAGTGCCAGGCAAATGTTAATTACTACTAAAGAAGAGAATTATAATTAGACTGTTTTCCTAAATAACTCTATGGCATTAATGAATGTTAATTCTAATCATCTAATCACCTCAAGCTTGACAGTTTGCATGATGAGAAAAAAAAAAAACACTAAACAATTTCCAAAATACTGTGCTCTATTACCTTCGTTTCTGCTTAATTCAATGTCAGCGAACAAACCAATCTTAATGATCTGCCAAAGCAATCCCAAAACCAGATGAGGTTTCCCAGCCCGCAAGTCCTCCGCACCAATGTTCACAACATGACACCCGATGGCAGATGCAGAGTTCAGTGCCAGATTCAAGTTTTCCTGCAAGACAGCCAAATTACACACTTGCTTCTTGGCCTTCCAATTTTCCTTCAGTGAAAATGACACTCAATGAAGAAATTAATAACCTATATTAACTTCACCCAGACTTCAGAGTTAAAAAGCACAGTTAAATCAGATCCCTGCCTTGTTGCTATTATCTTTTGCAGAATTCCATGGGAAGTTGACATGGTATTTATATCTGGTCCCTTTTGAATTATGCTGACATTAAATGAAAAGGCTGAGTAACCAAAGTAAGCATGTCCATGTTAGCAAAGTGTTATGTTTTTAAAAATGTCTTAATGAGAGTTCAATACTATGGCATACATCCAAATTCTAGAAGTCATCAATCTCCACATCCCAAGGGGTGCTCTTGCTTGAGGGAATTTTGCTACCTAATAGTCCAGTATTTAATCGATGGAAAAGAAAAATGCTCCTTCCTTAAGCATGTCAGTTAATTAAGAGTTCAAATATTTTCATTTATTTCTGCAACATTTGAACAAATTATGAAAAGATCATAGGGCTTTGAAGTTAGTCAGGGACATAACCTTCCAATATTAACCTCAAGCAAGCTTGCAAATCTGAATTCCAGGTTACTTTGTAATATCCACATAATAATGTGGGGACTAAATGAGAGTTGTGGGGACTAAATAAGAGCACAGAGAGTACAGAGAACAAATCTGGACTCAGTCATTTCATGGAAGAGGCGAGAAGAATGCATACCTGAATGATAAAGGGTGTAAGTTTCTTCTTGTTGATTGCCCTTTCATCAATTGTATCAGGCACTGAAAGGTTGATCATTTTACTAAAATAAAAATGGGGATGAAAAAAGAGTTGATTTAAAGGGTTTTTATATTCACCAATATTTTAAGGCTTATCATAACATGTCTTTAATATAATCTAAAAAGCTAAATGCAACAGATAGCTTTTATCATGTTGATCACAAAAGATGTAATACAAAAAATGCAAATTTCTAAGGAAAAAAAAAAGACCATGGCCTGGCACACACATGACTAACAACCCCCCCCCCCAAAAAAAAAACTACGAGATTTGAGTATTCTTTACATTGAATGACCCGAATATTGAAAAATGTTTCATTGAATAAAATTTTTTTGGTACTGGGGTTTGAATTCAGGAGCACTCTACCACTGAGCTACAGCCCCAGCCCTTTTTATTTTATTTTGAAACAGGATCTCACTAAATGACCCACACTGTCCTCAAACTTGCCATCCTCCTGCCTCAGCCTCCCGAGTTGCCAGGATTATAGGCATGTGCCACTGTGTCCACCTGAATAACTGATAAAATCCAACACTAAAAATGGATCTCTTCTAAATTATTTAATTCACCATTTAAAAACTGCCATTTAGCTGGGCACCGAGGAGCATGCTGTAATCCCAGTGGCTCAAGAGGCTGAGGCAGGAGGATCGTGAGTTCAAAGCCAGCTTCAACAACTTAGTGAGATACTAAGCAACTCAGTGAGACCTTGTCTCAAAGTAAAAAAAATAAAAAGGGGTAGGGATGTGGCTCAGTGGTTAAGTACCCTTGAGTTCAATACCCGGTAACAATCAATCAATCAATAAATACTGCCTGCCATTTATCCACAAAGCAGCAAAATTAGTTGAGCTTGAAATTCTGTCATTCACCAAATGTTTACTGAGTGCCTTGATGATGATCCAGACACTGTATTTAATGCTGCTAATAGAGTGGTGAGAGAAAGGAAGGTTAGGCTACACTTTGTGATGTATCAGGAAGGATCTTCTCATTTGGTAAAATTTAGAGTTAGACTGACATTTCTTTTGTTCATAATACTGCCCTAATAAATTTTATTCTGCATTGGAAAACCATGCTTCTTTCCTTGCAAAATTTAACTGTTAAACAACCAAAATGACCTATTTACAAAAAGAGAAATTTTACATTTATTAGACTGTCATATGAAATATATGTATTGCATGATAACTAAGCACCGCATATGTAGCAATTTAATTAATGCTCACAACAGCCCCGTGAGCTAAGTACAGGTTGAGTGTTCCTTATCCAAAATGTTTGGACCAGAACTGTTTTGAACCTTGTATCTTTTTGGATTTGGGAATATTTGCATATACCTAATGAGATATCCTGGGGATGGGACTCAGGTCTAAACACAGGATTTATTTGACTTATATTCACCTTATTCTCAAAGACTGAATGTAATTTTACACAGTATTTCTAGTGTATCTGTGTTTTGATTGTGACCCATCACAAGAGGTTAGATGTGAAATTTTCCATTTATGGCATCATGTCTACACTCAAAAGAGTTTTGGATTTTGGAGCAGTTTTGGATTTCAGAGTTTTGGACTAGGGATACTTAACCTGTATAATAATATGGAGATTATAATAGATGGAAACTTAAATGTAAAGGGCTCAACTGTCTGGACCATAGTTACATAGCTACTGAGTGACAAGGGCCCAGATATGAACCCAGGTGGATTGATTATGGAGCACTCTCTCTCTCTCTTTTTTTTTTTTTTTTTGTGGTGCTGGGTATTGAACCCAGGGCCTTGTGCAAGCACTCTACCAACTGAGATATATCCCCAGCCCCATGGAACAAACTCTTTTTTTTTTTTTAAAGAGAGAGTGAGAGAGGAGAGAGAGGGGGAGAGAGAGAGAGAGAATTTTTAATATTTATTTTTTAGTTCTCGGCGGACACAACATCTTTGTTTGTATGTGGTGCTGAGGATCGAACCCGGGCCGCACGCATGCCAGGCGAGCGCGCTACCGCTTGAGCCACACCCCTAGCCCTGGAACAAACTCTTAATCACGGTGCTACACTACCTCTATAAATAGGGGCAGCAATGGGCAGTGCTAATAATCTTTATCATTTCTACCAAGATACTGTTGGCTCTAGGGCAGCTGCAGTGAAAAAAGCATTTTTTCAGAAATAGGTCATTGAAGAGTGAGAACTAAAGAGTAGCCCCCCCCACACACACACCTGGAAGCAATGGTATCTCAGAATAGATACTGACATACTTAAATTCAACACAACTGTAATGTACTGCTTGCTCAGTGATGAGAAGAAGAAACTGGAAGCTGAGAGCTTTGCACTATAAAGAGGTAGGTCTCCAATCTCTGAGTTGTAGATTTAGAGACAGACTTAGAGATGAAATAAAAATAGCAGAACCAGGATAATTTCCCCTTTTCTTTATTTCCTGAGGTAAAGCTTTTGAGCATTCAGAAACAAATATATCAATGATGTGAAAAGCTAGTTTTTGAAATCTGGATCAAAAACAAGCTAATATATTTACCAAAGCACAATTCCGTCACCAACAGCTTTGAACAGGTCATCAGTGTTTGGATTCATTGGTATAACGTGTCTGCAATCAGGATCATTTTCCAAAGCTTTGTTTATCCAGTTAACAAAAGCGTATTTTTCTTCCTCTAAAATTATGATAAATGACAAGAAATTAATTCATTATTTGACTCAAAATCCTGAAATAGTCATATGGTAGTATTGAAAATTAGTGCGTCACAAACATGCCGTTATTCTCTTTGGAAACTCAGATACTTGGACTCAACATAGTGGCCATTAGGAATCACAACATCAACTAAAAGAACACAGCAGGTTAATTGGCCCTTAGAGAAATTAGTTACAAAAATCTTTTTTTTTTAAATATTTATTTTTCAGTTGTGGTGCTGAGGATCGAATCCAATGCCTCACGCGTGCTAGGCGAGCACTCTACCTCTTAGCCACAAACCCAGCCCCACGAAAATCTTTTTAAAATCACATTTATATCACCATAGAATCCCACTGTAATAAAGCCTATCATTGCATGTATTGTATCATGTCTCTTGCAAGCTAACAAAGCCATACAATAAACATGACTTCATGACAACTATCTGTTCCAAGCCCCAAAACATGTCACCAAAGACTTCTTTGTCTGGCATGTGTGAAGCACTGAGTTCGATTCTTAGCACCACATTAAAAAAAAAAAAAAGGCATGCTATTTACAACAACAAAAAAATAAAAATGAAATAAAATAAAGACATTAGACATGAGTATGTCAACATGTAAATCAATGTAAGTGTAACTGATGTGACTCTGCAATCTGTATACGGGGTAAAAATGGGAGTTCATAACCCACTTGAATCAAAGTGTGAAATATGATATATCAAGAACTATGTAATGTTTTGAACAACCAATTAAAAAAAAATAAAGACATTAGGAGAATATGTATTCTAGAGCCCCTTCCTTACATGATGACATCATGATGTCCACTGTGTTAACCCAACACATGTGAAATTATTACCTGAGTAAGAATGTTGTGTTCCTTCACTGGACAACTCTGAAGTTCCTCCCAGAGCACAAATCCCTTCTTTCCTGTTGATTGCCTTGCGGAAGGTTTTTGCAATATCACTGCTTTTTACCTCTTGGAAAATCTATTGATAAAAATAATTTTTTCATCCACATGAATTTAAAATTAGGCACAAGAAGAAGCACACTTATCTTCTTTTATTATTTTGATCACCTAAAGTGTTTTTCATAGGTGATGAGTGTTAAAAAGAAAACTTGATTTGAGTTCTGCAAGGCTAATTAAGTATAATACTACTGCTAAAGATGAAGCGCCAAAGCCAATTGCACACAATTGTCAAAAAACACTAAGTGCTCCATGCATTGAATCCACTTGAAGCCAAAAACTAGTGTGGTTCAAAGGCACAGGTAAATCTGTTAAGTTTCTATGAAAAAGGACGACTCTGTTCTGTTCTTAGACAGAAAAAGCTGAAGGATTCCCCCTTCTTTAACTACAATTTTTAGTGCAAAGAAAGGTAAAAGTGTATTATTTATTTATTTTTGGCACTGGGGATTAAACCCAGGGATACTCTACCACTGAGCTACATTCCTGATGTTCTTTGTTTTTTAATTTGAGTCAGGGTCTCACTAATAGTTGTCCAGGCTGGCCTTGAACTTGTGATCCTCCAGCTTAAGCCTCCTGAGTCTCTGGGATTACAGGTGTGTGTCACTACACCAAGATAAAAAAACATTTATGACTCACCCCCCGCCCCCCCCAAAAAAAAACATTTTGTGGTATAATGGGGAGCTCAGTAAGAGTTTGTTCAATCAAAAGTTACAAAATAATAAGGTGAAAAAATGTATAAGCTGGCAATAATAGATGACTATTGAGAACAGACATAGAGGCTTTTCAGTGATTGTCTTGTTTGGGCATTTATGAGTGTAACTTTTCTTCACAGTCAGAACTTGACTAATGAAGTTAATTTATACATTCTAACTGTACAAAAGCAGGTTGCAATAAAGCAAATTTTACATCATGGTGCAACCACTTGGTTGAATGAATAGACATTCTAAAGGTCTATATATTTCCTAAATACTGGAATTAGCCTAACCCCAAGTTTGCTTTTGGTCATTGCCAGTAAGAGGAACAAGATGTAGCAACTTCATAAAATGTAAATGCTTAGTGAGGCTTGGGGTGCAGCTCAGTGGTAGCACAAGGGCCTAGCACACATAAGGCTCTGGGTGTCTTGATCCCTAGCTGCACAAAAACATAAAAAATTAAAATGCTGTTTAGAACCCTTATTTAAATAGACTTGTCTTTCTAGGGGGTCCCTTTTTGCAATTATTTCACCTAGGGAAAGTGGCTTTTTGAAATTTAAAAATTCGTTTTTCTTATTATGAGTGCTTTTGATTCAAGTGTCATTGACTTGTAAAAATTAGGTTATTTCAATGAACACAATTTCACTTGAATGATAAATTCAAATTTCTCTGTCATGTGAAAGTAGAAAAGCTTCTGTATTTGTCAGTAGCCCCATTACAAAGTCATCTTTTCCTACCACCTTTCTTAAATCCTGCCTTTCCTTGGCTCTACATCATAATTTTATTTAGGAAAACAGTTAATAAGCAATAAGCTTGAAAGAAAATCAAGCTTACTCAATTCTCATAGCTGCAATTTTGTGCTACACCTATAATTTTAGAGGTGGTATTTTAGAATGGATATATGTATACACATAGACGCATACACATTAGCTACTCTAAATATTGCATACAATCAGTAAAATCACTCTTCCTCCTCTACAGCCATTATACTGACTTTTGTGCTAAGTATCAACAATATGGTACTTGAATCATGCACTCCAGGTAATTTGAAATTATTAAAAATTTTATTTATTATCTGATTAGTCCAGTTTTTTTCTGATACTGGGGAAAGAACCCTGGGGTGCTTGACCACTGAGGTACATCCCCAGCCCTTTATTATTTTGAGACAGGGTCACTCTGAGTTGCTTAGGGCTTTGCTAAGTTTTTGAATCTGGCTTTGAACTAGCGATCCTCCTGCCTCAGCCTCCTGAGCCACTGGGATTATAAGCATGCACCATCACACCTGGCCAGTCCAATTTTAATTTCATTTTCTTTTATCTTCCACTTCCAAATATTATACAACAAAAGCCTTAACTGCAATGGATTTTGATCCCACTAGTTCCTCTTTGATAAGAATGTACCTGCTCAGTGAAAAGACAATTATTTACTAGTCTACCTCATTCTGAACTGTACTTTGTTTAGTAAAATATTGTCAAGTAAGTTAAAATCTGACTGGTATGCATTTCCTTATATCTAAAATACTACAAATCTCTCACTGCAATGATAAAGAAATGTTACTGTCTCAGAGTGAGATATGAAAAGTTCATTTTTCTTATTATGAGGGCTTTTGATTCAAGTGTCATTGACTTGTAAAAATTAGGTTGTTTCAATGAACACAATTTCACTTGAATGATGAATCCAAATTTCTGTTATGAAAAGTAAAATAATTCAAATGAGAACAAAAAAAAGAATGTCTCTATTGTACAATATCCTAATGCAATTACTTTCACAGCTCTAATAAAACTCCTAATGACTGAGAATGACATGCAAAACTGTAATTAAAGTTGTTAATTCTCAATTGTCTTATAAAAGTTTCATGACCTTCACTTTTCTTCCTTTTTTACTCTGCCTGCCTGCCTTTCCTTTCTTGAACCCAGGGCCTCAGGCATGCTAAACAAGTGTTCTACTAGGAATATACATGCCCCCAGCCTCTACTTTCCAAATATTTTTAAATAAATTATTTCAGTTAACCTCTATTTTTCAATTTCATAGTATTTCCCTCTGTTTCTTAGATTTAAAATTTTTTAAATGGTAGAAAATAGAAAATTTCTTTATCTCTTAAATTGATTCACTATATAAGAATTTGCATTTTCCTTTCTAGTTTAGTAAAGAGTGTGGAGTGATGATAAAATTATTTGAGTACAAGCTTTGGCTTAACAAAAATCTCAGAAATCAGAGATAGTACAAGGCTGATCACTGTGCTAGAGTGTTCTCAATGAATCTTTTCAAAGCTGCCATTGTGATCCTAATGAGCTCACTGTTTTGTGCTGTTTTCCCTCCATGAGGAAGGACCTGCTATCATCTGTAAACAAACTCCTGGTATATCCTGATCAGGCAGTAATATCTACTCTCATTCTATACATTTTTATTTCTTGTTCCTCTCAAAGGAATTTGTTTCATCACCTTCCTCTCAAAGACCCTCAGCAACTAGCTAGCTTCTTTTGACCCCTAAATTAGCCTGGCACAGGCATAGTGGCCAAACCAAAACAATCTAGAGGCATATGACTTAAGAAGGAAAGATTTCAGAAAAATTGCCCCCCCCCCCAGAAAAAAAAGATAAAACAACAACAAAAAAACCAAAATCGAGTATATTCCATGGTTTGGGGCTTGTTTCCAAAGTAGCAGGTTTGAATTTTTTTTTAAATTTGTTTTAAACCCTGCACTTGGAAAAGAATACTATCTTTTTCTTAAAAAAACCAAACAACAACAACAAGAAAACAGTAGCCAGGCATGGTGGCTTAGGCCTGTAATCTGAGCTATTTGGGAGGCTGAGGCAGGAGGATTGCCTGAGCCCATGAGTTTGGGCCAGTTTGGATAACCTAGCAAGACACTATCTCTAAACAAACAAACAAATGAACAAATTAAAAAAAAAATACAAACAACCACTTCAACAACTATGTAGCACTTATATTAAGCAATCTAATCCTGTGAGGTCCATACTATTAGTAAAAGTTCTCAAAAAGGTGAACAACTCATTGTTATTATGCAAGAGCAAGTGTGTCACCGTGAAAATGAGAATACAGTCATCTCTGCTCAGAGAAATTATTGCCATACCAGCCTTTCACAATTAAAGGAAAAAATGTCCTATTATCTTCTAAGTATAAAATTCTACTAATTTAGTTTTGAAATACTTAGAAAAAACAAAAGCAGATAAAAGCAGATAATTAAATTTAATTTTCTCATTTAAAATTTACATATAATTTGGGGAGTCTTCTTCCACCGATCATATATTCTTCTCCAAAATTAATATAAACTGATTTTATAACTTGGTTTACAATTAACACCCTTGTGGCTGCAATTCAAATCAAAAACCAAAAACTTAACATGCAAGAACATGTTTATTTCTCTTTCCTTAAGCTAACACCTGACAGGAATAACCTACTCCCTGTTTCTTGGATAACTAAGCTTTACTCATGTTTTGTTTGACAATTTGTAAGATGTTTCATTGATGACAGAGCAGATGGGAGTGGACAGACATTTGGTTCAATGCCCATCTTTCAGTATAGTCATAGTAGCACCATTCTGAAACTTCAGGCAGTTAACTTCACTGCCCTTTAGACTTCAAGTTACTTGAAGAGCAGAGAGATACTAGAAAAAGCCCCTAGTCCTCTGGGTAATTCTGGTCAAGTCACTTCATTTTTCAGGAACTGATGTTTGTTCGAATTTGAAGAATTAAGGAGTGTAAACATTTCAGTTCCTTCTAATTCTAAAACTTAATTTTAAAATATCCTCATTAATAATTGTTTTCCAAAAAATCCCTGATGTTACCAAAATTATTATGCCTGTCTTTAACCTTTAAAAAAATGTATGACCGCAATCTTACCTTATCACTTAAAAGCCACTAAAAGCCATGTAGAAACTACAATGTTTCAAAATATACAGATTTAAAAATTTCCCCAAGATCATTTTTTTCCCACAGAAACTTTCACAATTTTATCCTTAACATCACTAGCATAATACAAATCTTAATGTTTTAGGCCTATTCTTAGCAGATTAAAAGCTTCTGAGCTGTAAACTGTGCCTAAAATAAGTAATCATAGTTAACTACTGCTCTGAGGTGCTTTAAATTCACAATTAAACATGCAGTTATAAGGAGAGCAAGTTATACAGAAGGCATGCAAGTGCTCAAATTGCAAATCAACTGCAACTTACTATTGAACATAGAATTCAAAACAAAGGCTTTGGCCATAACTGGAGACAAAAACGGTGGGAGGAAATCAGGATTTCAAAAGAAAAATGGCAAGAACTGTATCATTATCATTATAACATGAGTCTGCATTTTAAAAATAGCAACACCCCCACAAAATGCTAACAGCAGAGTAGGGTCATTACTTAGTTATTTATTCCTTGACCTCTGGAGTTAATTCCAATTAGAGAGAAATATCAGAATTTTACCTGCCATAGTGAGCAATGGTGACTGATGGGAGTTTATGTTGTAATTTCAGCTGTCTTTGGGCAAAAATGAACCATGGAAAAGGAAGATAGAAGTGCCAAGAAGTTTGTGACAAATATTAGGCATTAAAGACTAGTATGCAATATATTGAAAAGAATGCCTAATAAGATGTAGTCAAGCTGGTGTGGTGGCGCACGCCTATAATCCCAGCAGCTAGGGAGGCTGAGACAAGAGTATCGTGAGTTCAAAGCCAGCCTCAGCAAAAGTGAGGTGCCAAGCAACTCAGCGAGACCCTGTCTCTAAATAAAATACAAAAAGAGTTGGGGATGTGGCTCAGTGGCTAAGTGCCCCTGAACTTATTCCCCAGTACAAAAAAAAAAAAAAAAAAAAAAAAAAGATGTAGTCAAGCTGGACACAGTGGCACACACCTGGTAAGCCCAGCAGCTCGGGAGGCCCAGACAGGAGGATCACAAGTTCAAAGCCAGCCTCAGCAAAAAGTGAGGCGCTAAACAACTCAGTGAGACCCTGTCTTTAAATAAAATACAAAAA
Organism: Spermophilus citellus; assembly: GCF_964194105.1. Taxonomy (NCBI): domain Eukaryota; kingdom Metazoa; phylum Chordata; class Mammalia; order Rodentia; family Sciuridae; genus Spermophilus; species Spermophilus citellus. Next base: position 113,323,284 of record NC_138190.1, on the reverse strand, counting down.
AAGGGCTGGGGATATGGCTCAGTGGTTGAGTGCCCCTGAGTTCAATCCCCAGTACCACCCCCCAATGTATTCATATTCAGCCTTCAATAATAAATAAATCCATAAAATCTGAAGTATGTTCTTAATTGAAACAAGAAGCAATAAGTATTCTTTAATGTATATCTCAAATAATTCCTCAATAAATCTAGACTGAAAATGGCATAAGTCTAGAAAATCGAGACCTCAATTGTTAGCAGCTAAAAAAGTTAGGCCTCAATAAAGAACCATATATAGACTCTCCAAGCCCCAGTCAGGGAACACCAACCTAATTGCTTGGGGTTGGATGAGGAGAATCATGAGATCAACCCCTAACCTTGAGGAGCACATGATGATACTAGAGAAGAAAACAAAAATTTTACATGCCTCTTCCAACGACTAAAAAGATATGCTTCTAACTTTTAATTATCAAAATGATCGCCCTAGAGAAAATGGTACAGTTAAATACCACCACCACAGGAGTTGAAAACATCTTTTTAATCAGAAAGTTTAGCTCAGGAAGCTTCTAAGACTGTGAGTCAGGGTATATCATTAAAATTGTGGAGCACACTGTTCACCACAGGAGAAAGAAAGAACATTTCAAGGATGTCATTTAGCACCTCGAAAGATGCCCTGTAATGAAGTCCCAATGGAGACTGTTCACCTTCCACACTGAGCATTGTGTTGTATCTTGGTTCCTGTCAGTGTTCTTCTCAATTCTTTTGTCAAGAGATTCTGGTTGCTGAAAGAACTAACTGAATTTAATGGGCAGGATGACAGAGATATTATTAGTTGTAAGAGTACCACATGATATATTTAACAACTTAATAGCAATTATAAGATCCCACTAGACAAAGCAACAATCACTACTTTTAATAATTGTGGTTTTTCACATACTTACATAAACAAATTCATCAAAACTTATCTTCCCATCTTTATTCCTGTCACCATCCAGCATGAGTTTTTGAATAATTTCTCTTACTTTATATCCCGGCAATGGCATATTAGCTTCCTTGAAAAGCTCATGGAGTTCATAGTCACAAATGAATCCATTGCTGTTGAGATCTTTGTAAAAGGAACAGGCAAGGGAAAAAAAAATTAGGAGAAATAAACTAAGTATTTCCCACTTTTTGGCTCAGTTCATAAGCATATTTTCTAATTGCTTGTAACCTAAGGATGTTTGATGTTTGAAAGGGAGATGTAAATTTTAATAGAATGAGTAAGGTTTTTTATCATGCTACCTTGTATTTTAAAGTGTATGAGAAATTCTACTTACAAATGGCACCCCTAAAGCTAGGGACACAGCTCAGTTGCTATAGTGCTTGCCTAGCATGTACAAGCCCTGGGTTCAATCTCTAGCACCCCCCCCCCCAAAAGCACCCATAATTAAAGTATGGTTAGTTAATAATACTATTATTATTAAATCACAAAACTAAGAGGACTTTTAAAAAACAATACATTATACACCAACAAAACATTGCCATACTGTGGTATTAAACAATTCCTACTATAACTATTTAGTTTTACATTTCTATTCTTTCATTAGTCTAAAAGAAGTTTTATGGATTAGCACTGATTCTATTTTTTTGGTACCAGCAATTAAACCCAGGGAAAAACTTAACCACTGAGCTATATCCCCAGGCCTTTTAATATTTTATTTTGAGACATGGTCTCGATAAGTTGCTGAGGCTGGCTTTGACTTGTGATCTCCTGCCTCAGCGTCCAAGTGTGTGCCACTGCACCTAGCAGCACTGATTCTATTTTAAAGCATACCTGAAATAAAACAAATATCAATTTTTAAAAAAGAGTTAATGTAAACAAAAATTAATCCAAGCCAAACAGAATTCATAAAAATAAATGCAGTACTAAGTAAAGCAGATTTATTATGATTTGATAAATAAACTTTTTATCTTTGTGCTACTCCAGTTTTAACAGAATATGTATTGAAGTGCTCACTGAATGATGCTTATTCTGAAACTCTTCAAAAGGAGAAAGAAAAACATGGACAATAATCAAAAGTTGGTTTATTGAAAAAGAGTGCTGGGCTAAGGATATAGCTCAGTGGTAGAGCGCTTGCGTAGCATGCACAAGGCCCTGGTTCTATCCCCAACACTGGAAAAAAAAAAAAAACATAAGAAATGTCCTAAGGGCTGTAATCACTTGCGTATATTTTTTAGTGAATAAATTTTGACTTTCAGCTGTGGTATCAAATATTTAAGTTAAATTGTAACAGAAACAAATAACCTGAATAGAGAAATGACAAGATTACCACAACAGCATTCAGAAATGACACAAGATTACCACAATAGCATTCAAAGAAATGTATTGTGAATAGGTAACTTTATTTGATATATTACTAGGTACTGTTTTGGGACTGAGGATACTATAGCCAACAAAAGAATATCTTGTACTCAAGCAGCTCATATTCTAATGACAATTAATAAACAACACTTAACAGGCAATATAACTATAAAATACTATATATAGTAAAATACCAATATAAGTGCTAAAAATATAAAGTAAATAAAGCAGGCTATCAGGTGTTAGACCAGGGGCTGTTATTTTGGCCCTGAAGAGACATTCAAGAAATGTCCAGAGACTTTTTTTTTTTTTTGGTAGTACTGCAATTGAATCCAGGGGTGCTCTACTACTGAGCTATACCTCAGCTTTTTTACTTTTATTCTGAGATAGGGTCTCACTATGCTGCCCAGGCTGGACTTAAACTTGCAATCCTCTCTCGGCTGTTCGGGATTGTTCAGGTGCACCAAAGTCCATGCTGGTCTGGAGACATTTTTGGCATCTAGTGGATAGAGGCTAGAGATATTACTGTTAAACATGCTACAATGCACATTATTCCCCCCTATAACTGTTCAACAAAGAATTATGAAGCTCAAAATGTAAACAGTAGGGCTGGGATGTAGCTCAGTGGTAGAGCACTTTCCTAAGTATGTGCAAGGTTCTGGGTTCAATTCCCAGAGAGTATTGATGTCATCAAGTAAGCCTGGGTTAGAATGACATTGGCGAGGGTGTGTGTATGCACTTAGATAGAATGGTCAGGGAAGACTACTTTTATGAGATTATATTTGAATACAGACTTGCAGGAGGTAAAGGAGCAAATCATGAATATTTGAGGGAAGAGAGCTCTGGTAGAAGAAATTGCAAATGCAGACTCAGATACATAAGTACACCTGGTGGGCTGGGGTTGTAGGGCACTAGTACAGCACTTGCCTAGCATGTACCATTTGGCTCTCAGCATCACATATAAATAAATAAATAAAATAAGGGTCTATTAACAAAAAAACAAAACAACAACATCAACAACAAAAAAGAAAGAAAGAAAGAAAGAAAGAAAGAAAGAAAGAAAGAAAGAAAGAAAGAAAGAAAGAAAAGGTACATCTGTTGTATTTTGGGAACTGCAGAGAGAGCAGAGTGGGTAAGAGGGAAATCAAGAGATCAGATCAAGAAGCAGGATTATGCAAATTCTTTTAGGCCATAGCACATATTTTAAGACTTTTATCTAGGGTGATCTAAGCACAATCATATTAGCTAACTTTTGTTAATTATTAAAATATCAAATATCCTATATGAAACCCTTTCACCAATACTTTGAATGTTGACTAATCATTTTATTTATTTATTTCTTTTGCAGTGCTGGAGATTAAACCCAGGGCATGTTGAAGGCTAGACAAGCACTTTACCACTGAACTATATTCCAAGCCCAAAGGTTGATGAAATTCTATCTTTAGATCTTCAGTTTTAATCTTTTTCTTTTTTTTGGGGGGGGGTACTGTGGATTGAACCCAGAGGCACTTAACCACTGAACCATATCCCCAGCCCTTTTTATATTTTATTTAGAGACAGGGTCTCACTGAGTTGCTTAGGGCCTCCCTAAGTTGCTGGCTTTGAACTTGCAATCCTCCTGCCTCAGCCTCCTGAGTTGTTGAGATTACAGGTATGGGTCTCCATGCTCAGCTATCTTTAATTTTATTGCAATACATTTCTAGAGTTAAATAAGTAAATAAATATTTTGGTGTGGGAGCAGTGTTGGGAATGAACCCCAGGGCTTCATATATGGGAAGCAAGAACTCTACCACTGAGTGCTGCATATCCTATCCCTTAGAATCAAATAGTCTTAAAACACTAATTAATACATTTAAAAATCTATCAGTGAAAATATCTGGGGCTGGAGTTGTAGCTCAGTGCTAGAGTGCTTGCTTGGCACTGTGTTCGATTCTCAGCACTGCATATAAATAAATAAAGGGGACTGGGGATATGGCTCAAGTGGTAGTGTGCTCGCCTGGCATGCATGCGGCCCAGGTTCGATCCTCAGCACCACATACAAAAAAACAAAGATGTTGTGTCCGCCGAAAAACCGGAAAATAAATATTGAAATTCTCTCCCCCCACCTCCAAAAACAAACAAACAAACAAACAAACAAACAAACAAATAAATAAATAAATATCCATTGACAACTAAAAATAATACAAAAAAAGAAAAAAGAAAGAAAGAAAGAAAATATCTGGCTGGGTGCAGTGGTGCACACCTATAATCCTAGTAGCTCAGGAGGCTGAGGAAGGAGGATCACGAGTTCAACTCAGCCTCAGCAAAAGCGAGGTGCTAAGCAACTCAGTGAGACCCTGTCTCTAAGTAAAACAATATAGGGCTGAGGATGTAGCTCAGCAGTGGAGTGCCTCTGAGTTCAATACCAGATATGCCCCCCAAAGGAAAATATCTGTACTTTAAAAACAGCATTCATACACTACTCAACATTTGTGAAAAAAAAAATCACTAAAATTTCCTTCAAGGCAAAGCACTTAATTTTGCTAAGGCTTATCTTCACTTTCTTTGCTTTGAATTTACAGAAAGTCATATATCAAAGTCTTCACTTCTACACATAAACTGTTTATATTTAGAAATCAAACCGGCAACAACATGTTCAGTTGCTAAAAAGAAGGAAGCAACCCACATGGCACTGTGGCAGAATTTGAGCAACTCTTTACATATTAAAGTACCGAGTTTAAACACACCTGCTCCTGTGTGTATACCAATCTGTTTCTCCATTTTCCTTATAAAATTAACATGGAGCTCAGTAATAGGGATTAAGTGTGACATATGAAAGGTACACAGCATAGTTGAAGGATATACAATGGAATCTAATTTCAACTTGGCTACTAATTTGTACAAGTTACTTCTCCAGTGATTTGGGGTTCGTGAGACTAAGACAGGAGGTTTAAGAAGTTAGCCTCAGCAAAAGGGAGGCACTAAGCAACTCAGTGAGACCCTGTCTCTTTTTTTTTTGGAGAGAGAGAGAGAGAGAGAGAGAGAGAGAGAGAGAGAGAGAGAGAGAGAGAGAGAGAGAGAAGAGAGAGTTTTTAATATTTATTTGTTAGTTCTCGGCGGACACAACATCTTTGTTGGTATGTGGTGCTGAGGATCGAACCCGGGCCGCAGGCATGCCAGGCGAGCACGCTACCGCTTGAGCCACATCCCCAGCCCCAACCCTGTCTCTTAATAAAATACAAAATAAGGCTGGGGATGTGGCTCAGTGGTCCAGTGCCCCTGAGTTCAATCCCGGGTACCAAAAAAAAAAAAAAAACAAACAAAAAACAAAAAACAAAAAACAAAAAAACAAAAAACAAAAAAAAAACCCAAAAGGAGTGACTTGGATGAAACGACCTCTAAAAGGTCCTTTTGGGCTCTATTTCACTGATTCTAAATCAGAATACACGGGATTTCACAACCTCCTACCACCACATACATAACTTTGAAAATAAGAGAATAATAATGTATGTTAAAAACAGATATAGAGTGATTAACATTCGAATTATGACTATACCTCATTACCTGAATATAACATTCTTTTATTTTTCATTTTATAATATCTTTATTAAAATGTTGTCCACTTTAAATAGTTCCCCACTCCATGGTACTAGGGATTGAACCCAGAGGCACTTTACCACTGAGCCACATCTCCTCTTTTTAAAATATTTTGAGACAAGGTCTTGCTAAGTTTCTGAGGCTGGCCTCAAACTTGCACTCCTGTCTCAGCCTCAGTTATGAGTCACAGGTGTGCCACCAAGCCTGGCTCTTAAATGATTTTTGATGGAAAATGTATTTTCCTTTTCTTTGACTTCTGAAATGGTCTATCTGAGCATAATATCTTATTGATTCCATTTTAGACCTAACAAATAATAGGTACTGGATAATTGTTCTTTTGGTATACTTGAAGTGAAAAAGGTAGAGAAATTTTAAGCTAGATATTGGAAAACTACTATGGATTCAAAGTTATATGAAACTAACCAAGGCCCTGAGAGTCCATCTGGTGGTTTATTTCTATTAGGTGGAAATAGAGGTTTGGGTAAAAGGGAGAACTACTGCTTGCATGAACGCTCTGTGCAATAACCTCTGTTAAGCATTAATTACAAGACAGCTCACTGATGTGATTAAAAGATGCCAGGAAGTAGCCACCCAAAATGTAACCAACATAAAATAACCACATGTGGAAACTCCATTTCAAAGTAAGGGTAGTAATAATAGATGCTTTTAGCTTTTAGTAAGGGACAGGAAAACTTGAAAGGGAGTTGCAGGAACAATTTGTTATTACATGACAATCTTCCTTATTAGGCTGAATATCTCTTGATAAAGACACTCTTAAATCTTTTTTTTAATGTCCTACCACAATACATATCACAGTGGCTTGCATACAGTAAGCAATGGGAAAAAACGTTTGTGGAATCCTTGATTCTCAGTCATGAAGCAGAGAAAGAATGCTGTAATCCTAGATGAGCACTTAAAAACAAAATGAAACTAAAATGTCAAAAATACTGAAATAGCACTAGAAAGCCTGAATGGCAATTCATCAGGAAACCAGAACTTGACAGAAATATCCCTTAAATAACATTCAATCTCATTCCCTTTGTTCTAATCCTGTCCCCACCCAGTGGCCTTCAGATCTGTAATTTGGTTTCCTAAGTGAACACACCCACTAAGGAGGGCTGAAGTAGACAAGCAGCTTTGGCTCTCAGGTCAGGTCTCTTTCCAAATGTGGAAACCTGCCCTGGCTTTAGTATGAAATACCATTAGCCAGGTGTGGTGGTTGTGCCTGTAGTTCCAGCTACTGGGGAGGCTGAGGCAGGAGGATGGATGGAGCCCAGGGGTTGGAAGCCAGCCTGGGCAACATAGCAAGACCCCCTATCAAAAGAAAAGAAAGAAAGAAGTACCATGTGTGCTTGAGTTACCCCCCAGGGTACACTGAGTACCTACTCTCTTGCAGGCACCAAGCTGGACACCCAAGATACAGAATCAGACAGAATTCCTGGGTCTTATTTGAAACAATAGCTTCAAAATCCATGTAAAAATTTTGGCTTACTTAAGAGATCTTTATGTTTTCTGAGATGAGAACGTGTGTCATCTCTTGAAAGTTCTCCCTATTCTGCTATTTTCCTATATTTTATCAGCAGATGGTAATTCAGCTTCTATCACCTCCTGTGATCAAAGGCATTTTGGTGTTAGCACCAGCAAATTCTATCAAGCTTTTCTCAGAGCTCCTAAATCATATATTTTGAAGAAAATAATTTCAATTTCAATAAGAAAGCAGAGGGAGCCTAAAACAGTGACTAGCAATTAATTTTACAAAATCTCCCAGCTGGTAAAGTACTTGAAAGACAAAACAGCATGCTATTATTTTTAGAGTTTTATGCTAATTTTATTTCCAATTCCCAAACAAAAACAGAAACACATTTTTAAAGCAGTATCAGGGACCTAATGAGCTTTGGGAGGCCAGAAAATGAGTTAGCATAATGACATTTAGAAAGCATTCATCTCATCAGTGATATTATTAATCAGGAGTTCAAACCTATGATGGTGAATTTTTCCTATTCTGAGTTTTGACATAAACATGAGAATTTAATAATAAAAGGACCCAGAAAATACAGATCTAGATTGAAGAAAGCAGTTTTAACCACTGGAAACTAAAATCATAACCACCAGGCACAATGGCAGCCTTTTATATTCTCTTTAAAGCTGCTGATATTCTGGAACCTCTTTTTGGTTCATTTGCCACTTCTTGTAACTATACATTAGCATAGGGTTGAAAAGGCTGTGCGTAAGACTTGTCTATTCCAGCATTACATTTTCAACCAGCTAATAAAGCAGATACAAATTATCATACAGCCTATATTATCTGCAGTAGTCTCAATGTTTCTGCCAACACATGTCTCAACTTTTTAGTTTAGAAAACATGGCTAATATGGGTAGACATTAAACAGCAGGAACAAAGAAATACCACCTAACCACTTAACAAAGTTCTGGCAAAAAACAGAGAGCTCACTTTTAATAAACTGACTTTTTAAAAACACAAAACAATCCCACTATACTTAAAAAAAAAAAAACTTATCATTAAGAGGCTTCCAATACTGCACCAGACAGGCCCATCTTTCATCTTGGCTACTGGGTTCATCAGAAAAGAATCAACTATTTGTTATAAGGAATTCTCTTTTTCTCAAATGACACATGTAGGTTCACATCTGCATTTTGTTTTAAAGGAAACCTCATTATTCTCCTTTAGCAAGTATTATTTTAAATGCCAGTTACCTCCCCCGATACTCCCCCCACAAGTAACCTCAAAGTAAATAAACTTATTATACAGCCATGTTCCTGCAGAAGTTTGAATCACACCAAGAATGGATATCCTTAAAAGGAAATGTTTTCCCTCCCCTTGCATCCTGTTATTTAAGCTATTTTAAGTACTTGTCTGGAGAAAGCTGAGCCAGAATTCAAGTGGTTTTGATTTTAGCTGCTGTTTTACACTGCCCTTGCCCAGGTGGTACGTTCTGCAATCTATCACTTCAAATGCATCTTTTGGGGTGCTACTTTGTCTTATAAATTCATCAGCAAGAAAGATGAGGACTTCCTTTGACCCTCAGGTTGAGTGTGTGAATGTGTATATGTATATTGCTTTAACTGTCCTTGAAGCTGTGTAAATCTGGTGTCGTTCTTTATAAAGAGGTTGAATATTGTGTGCCGTCATCTGCAACACACATGTGGCCTCTTTATTAACCCACTTGGGACAGCGCTCATTAGGACTTAAAGAAGAAAATCAATCAAGTGCAGATGTACATCTTTTCCAAAAAGTTAAGTTTAAATGTTCAATTTAATACATGGAATAATACAACACAAAAAAAAAAATAAATGAAATTTCAGTGACTTTTTGAAGTTCCATTTATTCTAACCAATGTATTCTACAAATTTTTAGCAAAAAACTGACAATAGGAATCTGAATGTTGAACAATGGATTCACACAGGCATAAATACAATCTTGAATGTCCATGAAAGTTCACAAAATATTGATTTAAAAGACTTGGCCAAAAGACTTATATTCCATCCTAAGATCTAAGCAGTTAAGTCAAACTTTCATTAGGCATTAAAACTTTGGAAAAGGCAGCTGCTAAAGATCTCCAGATGTCTAGCTAAAAATGGGGTTGGTCTTTCACAGTTTATACCTTTTGAGGTAGCTTACTCCAACAAATCTAAGAGATGGTTTAATGAGTCTCAGCTAAGGGTATATTAGAGCCTGCTACATTAGAGTTTAATAGCAGATCCCCAAAAGTACAGCTGAAGAATGGACAAGTTTAGAGGGCTAAGACCAGGCAATCAAAAATGGTATTAGCCAGGTGTGGTGGCACAGTCCTGTAATCCCAGCTACTCGGGAGGCTGAGACAAGAGGAGTAAGTTTGAGGCCAGCCTCTGAAATTTAGCAAGAGTCTGCTTCAAAATAAAAAAGTCTGGGAATGTATGTAGCCCAGTGGTAGAGAACTTCTAGGTTCAATCCTCAATACCACCAAAAGAAATAAAAAAAGTTGTTCAACAATCCTTTTCTACAAATGTTCTAGCAGCATGGCCATTATTTTTTACCTGCCGCCTGTCTCCCACTTTAAAAATACCTACACAGGTAGGTATTTTGGGGGTATAATTCTGTGGGAGAGTTCTTGTCTAGCATGTGCAAGGTCCTGGGTTCAATCCCTGGTACCACCAAAACATAAAAAGGAAAATTACCTACACATACACTGACTGTGTTCCCCCACATGTGTGTACTCCTACTATTTTCCACACTGTCAATCCATGTTTTTCAGGCTATGCCAAAATATCCACTTCTTTTTAAAAAAATATTTATTTTTTAATTATAGGTGGACACATCTTTATTTTTTTTATGTGGTGCTGAGGATCGAACCCAGTGACTCATGCATGCTAGGCAAGTGCTCTACCTCTGAGCCACAATCCCAGAGCCAATATATCCACTTCTAATATCACAGGGATAATGGAATGGCACATGGCATGGTAAAGAGCATAGTTAGTTTATTTATTCTTTAAGACATAATTAAACAAATGTGCACTTGTATCATTTTATTCAGTAGTAAAAGTAAATTTGACTAAATCACCATATTTTTTTTTGTGGCATCATCTGATGTGGTTTTTATATACTAGAGAATATGAAGTAACTGGAAACAACTCAACTTCCTGGGATGAGAGAAAAAAAAATATGGTCTGGCTAGAATCACCACAACCAAAAGTTTTTGACTTAGTTTGGTGGGCAACCTCAAAGGAATACACCCACACTATTCCTAGTCACTTAAGAAACCCCATTATTCTTATATTTCAAAAGTGCTGAATATGTTTAAAAAAAGTTCAGTTAAGTGATTCAGAGAGGGAAAAACGTCAGATTTAAAAGGAAGTGTTGTTTCCATAGCAAGATTGAAGCCAGAAAGTAAAAGACATTTTCTAGCTGGTGAAATACTTCCTAAGTGTTCTGAAAAGGTTTATTTATTCCTCTAGAAAGATCATGAAGGATAGGAGCATTTAAATTAAAACAGAAATATTATGAAGTAGAAAAAAATGAGAGCTAAGATTTCTGCTATCCCAGTGGGAAGCTGGAAACAATTGTTGAGAAAATGGTAATAATTATATGAGATTAGAGTTTGAAACTAAGCAGGTGCAGAAAGTGAGTGAAAAGGAGAACTTTAAATCCTAATACTCAATTTATTGCTAGTAAAGAGTTTCAAAGCACTATTAATTGATTGAACAAAACCTGTGATTAGTGGTAATTACAGAGATTTTCTCCACAGACTATGATTTTGCTGAATTTCTAAGGAGACAATCAAGACCATTATTGTTAATAGATGGGGAAAATCATATAATGATTTCCATATTTTGTCACAGTTGAACTGAGACAATGTAGTACTCCCTACCCCCCCATGCCCAACTAGGAAACAATCGTCCTCGAGAAGAAAGTAAGTTACAGAGACTATTTTAAAAATAAAGCTTCCTCGAATGAAAAAATAAATTTCCACTGTTAACAATCGCCTGTGGGCTCTCTAACTAATGACAACTAAAAACTATAAAGATTTTAAAGGAAAATTTTTAAAAAATCAGCTTAGCCTTTTAATGAGTTTCTCAAGGACAGACTATAAACAAGCCTTTATTATACTGAAAAAAATATATAAATTTTATGTTTTACAGTATAATGGTTGAAACCTTTAATAAAAAATTCCACTGTAATTAAAATCTTCCTAATAAAGTCCCTTTGAATGTAAAGTCGATATTGACAAAATCCCAGTACATCAAAAGACTGTACAATTCCTTGGGATTCAATCAATTAAATATTTATTAAGAACCTAATGTGTGTAGCACTGTACTAGATTCCAAGAGGAGAATATAAGAGAGTAATTTTCAGAACAGGCAGAAAGTCTGGACTCCAAAATTCTTATTTCTAGCATATATGTAAGTAAGTCTGTACATAGGAATGTGTGCCTGGTAGGGATTTCAGTAAGACTTGCCTTTGAGAAGCTATTTGCCTACCCCAAATTCTGCTTAACAGTTTCATAGAAATCCTTTTTTTTAAATTTTTTATTGGTTGTTCACAACATTACAAAGCTCTTGACATATCATATTTCATACATTAGATTGAAGTGGGTTATGAACCCCCAATTTTACCCCAAATGCAGATTGCAGAATCACATCAGTTACACATCCACATTTTTACATAATGCCCTATTAGTAATTGTTGTATTCTGCTGCCTTTCCTATCCTCTACTATCCCCCCTCCCCTCCCCTCCCATCTTCTCTCTCTACCCCATCTACTGTAATTCATTTCTCTCCTTGTTTATTTTCCCATTCCCCTCACAACCTCTTATATGTAATTTTGTATAGCAATGAGGGTCTCCCTCCATTTCCATGCAATTTCCCTTTTCTCTCCCTTTCCCTCCCATCTCATGTCTCTGTTTAAAGTTAATCTTTTCTTCCTGCTCTCCCCCCCTACTCTGTTCATAGTTGCTCTCATTATATCAAAGAAGACATTTGGTATTTGTTTTTTAGGGATTGGCTAGCTTCACTAAGCATAATCTGCTCTAGTGCCATCCATTTCCCTGAAAATTCTATGATTTTGTCATTTTTTATTGCTGCATAGTACTCCATTGTGTATAGATGCCACATTTTTTTTATCCATTCATCTATTGAAGGGCATCTGGGTTGGTTCCACAGTCTAGCTATTGTGAATTGTGCTGCTATGAACATCGATGTGGCAGTATCCCTGTAGCATGCTTTTTTAAGGTCTTCAGGGAATAGTCCGAGAAGGGCAATAGCTGGGTCAAATGGTGGTTCCATTCCCAGCTTTCCCAGGAATCTCCAAACTGCTTTCCAAATTGGCCGCACCAATTTGCAGTCCCACCAGCAATGTACAAGTGTACCCTTTTCTCCACATCCTCGCCAGCACTTGTTGTTGTTTGACTTCATAGTGGCTGCCAATCTTACTGGGGTGAGATGGTATCTTAGTGTGGTTTTGATTTGCATTTCTCTGACTGCTAGAGATGGAGAGCATTTTTTCATGTACTTGTTGATTGATTGTATATCCTCCTCTGAGAAGTGTCTGTTCAGGTCCTTGGCCCATTTGTTGATTGGGTTATTTGTTATCTTATTGTCTAATTTTTTGAGTTCTTTGTATACTCTGGATATTAGGGCTCTATCTGAGGTGTGAGGAGTAAAAATCTGTTCCCAGGGTGTAGGCTCCCTATTTACCTCTCTTATTGTTTCTTTTGCTGAGAAAAAACTTTTAAGTTTAATTAAGTCCCAACAGTTTCATAGAAATCCTTTTTTTTTTTTTTTTTTTTTTTTTTTGCAGTCAAACCTCTAATTGATCTCTTACTTCCATTTAAGCCTAGTTCTTCCATGGAGATAACTGGTCAACCCTCTTTATATCATTATACCCCTAAGGGGCAATTAAGCTCTTTTAATGATAAAAGTATTCTGATCCTGGCCTTGAACTCATGATCCACCTGCCTCAGCCTCCTGAGCCACTGGGATTACAGGCATGGGTCACTGTGCCCTGCTGAGTTAGCTTTAAATTTTAAGAAACATTGTATACAAAATATTTCCGTGATGTTGCATCTTAAGACAAGACCTATATTCAGCAACAAAAAAATTATCTGGGTAGGCCAGGTACTGAAGATTAAACAATTATAACATTAGTAAAGCACATGTTTCTACCCCAAGATTCTATTCATAATGAAACAAATTAAGCTGTCCCCAACACTGAAAGATTAATATAAATAAAATGGGAGGTACACAGGAAATGGCATTCCTAAAACAATCACGATAAGATTATTTGGAAAGAATAACAACATAGAAAAAAATGGGGGAGGACCCATCGTGTAGTCAAGAACTCATTTGCTGTTTTTCATAATCAATCTAATATTAGACTAGGTAGTACTCTTCTTACAGTAAATGATATCTATATGGCAAGTTAATTTACTGGGTTTTTTTATGTACACACACAAAATTGAGTTAGATTCAGGACCATTGATGTTTTCCTAATTATAATTCTGATGGGATTATGCATATGCACTCTGGCTGGGGTTATTATTCTTCCCAATGCATGCTGTTACAATTAAATGACTTGATAGAAATGTCAATGATAAATATATGGAAATAAAAATGTATTCTATAGGGATGTATTCTTCCTTATCATTGATGGGATTTTCTGCACAGCTCTAAGAGTAAATTCTGACTTAAATTAAAAAATCATTATAAAAAAGTTTTCTCTCAACAAAAGAAACAATAAGAGAGATAAACAGGGAGCCTACATCCTGGGAACAAATCTTTACTCCACACATTTCAGATAGAGCCCTAATATCCAGAGTATACAAAGAACTCAAAAAATTAGATAATAAGATAACAAATAACCCAATCAACAAATGGGCCAAGGACCTGAACAGACACTTCTCAGAGGAGGACATACAATCAATTAACAAGTACATGAAAAAATGCTCAACATCGCTAGCAGTCAGAGAAATGCAAATCAAAACCACCCTAAGATACCATCTCACTCCAGTAAGATTGGCAGCCATTAAGAAGTCCAACAACAACAAGTGCTGGCGAGGATGCGGGGAAATGGGTACACTTGTCCATTGTTGGTGGGACTGCAAAATGGTGCAGCCAATTTGGAAAGCAGTATGGAGATTTCTTGGAAAGCTGGGAATGGAACCACCATTTGACCCAGCTATTCCCCTTCTCGGTCTATTCCCTAAAGACCTAACAAGAGCATGCTACAGGGACACTGCTACATCGATGTTCATAGCAGCACAATTCACGATAGCAAGATTGTGGAACCAACCTAGAAGCCCTTCAATAGATGAATGGATTAAAAAATGTGGCATTTATACACAAAGGAGTATTACTATGCAATAAGAAATGACAAAATCATAGAATTTGGAGGGAAATGGATGGCATTAGAGCAGATTATGCTAAGCGAAGCTAGCCAAGCCTTAAAAAACAAATGCCAAATGTCTTCTTTGATATAAGGTGAGTAACCAAGGACAGGGTAGAGCTTGAGAAGAAGATTAACATTAAACAGGGATGATAGGCGGGAGGGAAAGGGAGAGAGAAGGGAAATTGCATGGAATTGGAAGGTGAGCCTCAGGGTTATACACAATTACATATAAGAGGAAAGGAGGGGTAGGAGAAAAATTATATAAGTGGAAGAAACGATTTATAGTAGAGGGGGTGGAGAGAGAGAAGGGGAGGGGAGGGGAGGGGAGGGGAGGGGAGGGGGGATAGTGGAGAATGGGATAGACAGCAGAATACATCAGTCACTAGAAAGGCAATTTGTAAATCAATGGAAATGTAACTGATGTGACACAGCAATCTGTATACGGGGTAAAAATGGGAGTTCATAACTTGAATCAATCTGTGAAATATGGTATATTAAGAACTATGTAATGTTTTGAACAACCAACAATAAAAAAAAAATCATTATAATCAAACTTTACATCCCTTAGACTGGAAGACACCAAACAGTGCTAGCCCACCTCTCTAAGTACATGTTGACTCATGAGGGTACATATACATCAATAGTTCTTACACTGTCCTTTTTATCTTCCAAAGAGTTGACCCAAACATTGAAATTTGGAATGTAAATAACTGTATACTTCTTCCATAGCTGCTCAATTATAAGACATGCTATATGATCTCAAAAGAAAAACCAATGGCATGCTATGCCTCCCCATCTTATTCATACACACACACACACACACACACACACACACACACACACAGAAATGCTGGACATGCTAAGCATGTGCTCTATCACTGAGCTACACTCTGAGCTCTCATGCTCTAATTTAATGAAAAGTAGAACAATTTACATTGTGCAAAGACATGGAAGATCCAAGAAAAAGCCAACAAGGCCAAGCTAATTAGGGAAAGGTAAAAATACCTTTTAATATTTTCAAGGTTCACATATCCCTTTAAGAATATGGTGCAAGAGCCAGGTGTAGTGGAGCACAACTGTAATCCCAGTAACTGGGAAGCTGAGGCAGGAGGGTTATAAATTTGGGGACAGCCTCAGCAATTCTGTGAGATCCAGTCTCAAAATAAAAAATAAAAAGGGCTGGGGATATAGTTCAGTGGTACAGCAGCCCTGTATTCCATCCCACTACAGAAGAAGAAAAACAAAGAATGTGGTGAAAAATCCAAATTCTCTCCTTAGAAAAACATGACACCCAAAATACAATAATAACAACATGCATCATAAAAATGTCAGGAACCACAGCAGCCCCCATTTAATGATGGGGTTCAAAATCATTGACCACATAATATACTAGATATAGTTAAAGATAATACATTTTTAAGTGAAGCTTCCAAAACTTTATCTACCTGTTTTAACTATCTTGCTACAAGGATTATAATTAATTCATCATTCGTTTAATTTTTTAGAGAAATAATTTTGACTGAGATCAAAAAAGATTGCTTACCTATAGTTATACTATAAAAAAATACTCACCGACTTTTGCAAATGCCTCTTTGAGTTCATCAAGTTCATCTTTGGAAATCTGAGTGGTAGCCATCTCATCCATTTAAAGATCTAAAGAGTAACCAAAAAGGTTTCAGACTTTAAAAGTTTGTGAGGAATATACTATAAGCATTTTTGCTAAATTCTCATTTAAAAGATAATCTAAAGAGAATTGCAAACTACTAAAGGTTTGCAGGATCCAGTTAGGTTACCATATTTGTAGCTATAACCATAAAAAAGAAAACAAAGTAATGAGAAGTCTTCATTTACTGAAAATTATTCAGAAAAAAATATTCCGATTCTTCCTTCTCCCCTGCCCCCCTTGTAGTGCTAGGAATCAAACCCAGGGCCTGGTCGACACTGGGCAAGAGCTGTATGACTGACCTACACACCCAGCCCTGAATCTTCCATTTAAGGACAAAAGCTTAAAGCCTGTAAGGAAGGGCCAAGGTACCCCACAACAGGAAATAGATACATAATAGAAATTCTTGCTTATAGTGCCAAAGCCTAAGGTCAAAATCATTTGACCAATGATTCATATAAAATATCACTTTTAGGCCACTTTCACATTCATTCACTGAAAACACAAATTTTTGAATAGCATACTGATATCTATCAGTCACACTATTAAAAGAAGGGTCAAGAGGAAATCAATTAAAACAAATATTTTTGGTTTTGATATAGAAATCACAAGTATATAGCAATATACCCATATTTTTTTTGGTAGTGGAGATTAAACCCAGGGGTGCTCTACCACTGAATTATATCCTCAGTTCTTTTTGAGACAGGTTCTTCCTAAGTTGCCAAAGCTGGCCTCAAACTTGTGATCCTCCTACTTCAGCCTCCAGAATAGAATTTTTAAGTTTCTCAGTAAAAATTTGTAAAAATATTTAATTTCCTTGATTTTTCCTCCTGATATAAAATATTTACAATGATGAACCTTTACAGAAAGGGTTTGCTTAGTCCTGTAACAGACAAAGATGGTCTAGATCATAATGGATAATCTCCAAATACAAACCTATCAACAATTTTGAACAAAGGAAAAAGAAAATAGTTACATGTTGCTACCACTTTTTGTGCTTTGGGTCCCCCCTACCTTTCTATTTATTTATTTTTTCTTCTGCAGAACTGGGGATGGAACCCACTAGGGCCTCACATGTTAGGCAAGCATTGAGTTATATCCGCAACCCTTTTAAAATTTTTTATTTTGAGAAAGGGGTTCCCTAAGTTGTCCAGATTGGCCTTGAACTTGTGATCCTCCTGCCTGGCTAGCAATTGGGTTTTCAATACAAAATTACTATCCATGTTCATGAATCATATCATGCAGAATAATGGCTCACAAAGTTTGAAAGTGACAAAATCTAAAACTCATGGCTTGTCTATTTCTAAAGGTCCTTTCCAGCTTAGGCAGTTTGAGTCAGGAATAATTTAATGAAAAGTATAATAATCTACATTGTACAAAGACATGGAAGCTCCAAGAAAAAGCCAATAAGGGGCCTGGGTTGTGGCTCAGTGGTAGAGCGCTTGCCTAGCGAGTGTGAGGCACTGGGTTTGATCCCCAGCACCACATAAAAAATTAAACAAATAAAATAAAGGTATTGTGTCCATCTACAACTAAAATAATATTTAAAAAGCCAATAAGGCCAAGCTAATTAGGGAAGGGTAAATATACCGTTTAATACTTTCAAGGTTCACATATCCCTAAGGTAAGTAGACAAGTATGGTGGCACATGCCTGCAATCCCAGCAGCTACAGAGGCTGAGACAGGAGGATCTTAAGTTTGAGGCCAGCTTCAACACTTAGAAAGACCCTGTCTGAAGGGCTGGGGTTGTGGCTCAGTGGTAGAGCGTTTGCTTCACACACATGAGGCACTGGGTTTGATCCTCAGAACCACATAAAAATAAATAAGATATTTTAAAAAAACAGAAATTAAACAGAAGAGAAGTAGTTAAAAAAAAAGACCCTGTCTCAAAATAAAAAATTTAAAAAGGGCTGGTAATGTAGCTCAGTGGTAAAGCATCCCTGAGTTCCATCCCCATTACTGAAACAGTCTAAATTTGGCCAATTTCAGAATTTTTTTGAATGCAGGGGAGATTACTTCAGCTGAGAGTGGAGGCTGGAGGGGCTGCAAACTCTCTCCCACTTTGACAGGTGCCAAAGAAGATGAGAGCAGAGATTGCCCACTCAGGCCTAACTACAGGCTAACTAAACTTGCATATGTACATTTCCTGGTCTTTTGTTACTTCCCTGCCTTTGCCAATTTTCAGGAATTTCCAAGATGGAACCTTTGAAACAATTTTCGTCCATCTACTCGTCCATCTACTTTCCTTTGAATAAAACCTGTTTTTCCTACTAATTCGACTTTGAATAATTCTGGAGCATTCAGCACTGTGGCCTAGCTTTTTTCCTCCCTGGTGGTATAGGAGTGACAAAAATGAATGAATGAAAGGGTAAAGTGAGTAAAGAAAAACCCCAAATGACAACAAAAATACCACACACAGTTTTTACTCTTATGCTCCTGTACATTTTTTGTAACTTTTTTAAAAAATATTTTTTAGTTGTAGATTGGTACATTTTTATGTGGTACTGAGGATCGAACCCAGTGCCTCATGCGTGCTAGGCAAGCATTCTGCCAATGAGCCACAACCTCAGTCCCTCCTTCAACATTTTTGTATGAAAAAGAAAATTAGAAAAGATGTGCCTGAACATAATCACCCGACTCTCCATCCTTATTCCAGCTGACCAGGAATTTGACCAAATCTTTCACTGCCATTTCTCCTCTCTATAGGTAGCAGGGCTGAACAGGGTAGAAATCTCATTCTTTCCTTCTTCATATCCCCCCACATGCTTCCCTCCCCCACTTTTATCCTCATGCCATATTTTAAACATCTGTGAATGTGCCTAGTTCCTGCCCTTGAGGAATTTACAATCTGGGGAGGCAAGCATGTAAATAATTATAGTAGGACACAAAGTGAATTAGTGGCTACAATAAAAGGTACAAATATCCATTTTTTTTTTTGGAGGGGAAAAGGCTCTGGAAACTCTAAGGATTATTAATTCCTTCACAGGGAGACCAGGAAGGTAGTTCTTTTGTTCTTACAAAATTAGGAAATGCTTAAATCTCATATAGATTATTTTACAGCATCAGTTTACTCCAAAAAATTTATTCTAATGCAATATATACATATATAAATATACATACACTTTTAAGTTTTCTAACTTGTTGATTTTCTTCTAACTGACTTAATAAAAGCCTAAAGTGATGTGTGTGCTAATGGAAAGACTGCTGGGCATGGAATCAAAAGATATCAATCAATGCCCTGGTTCTGCTTTTTTTTTTTTTTACTAAAAATATGACCATGAACAAGTTTCTTTAAGCTCTCTGAACCTCAGTTTCTTCAATTGGGAATAGCAATATTATTTCCCCAGAGTCCTTGTGAAGATTAAAGATGGTACATGTGAAGGCATTCTGTAAACTATAAAATATTAGACAGCAACTTCAAATCCTTAATGAAAGAAAACGGGGAATAAATAACCATAAAATAATTGTGAGAGGCTACATAAATATTAGGCATTAGTTTTACTAAGAGCCTTTAAATAGGATACATGAAAAGTTATCTCATCTCCCCTATAATTATTGACTACAGAATATAATAGGTCTCCCTAATATATAAAAATTACAAGCCTTTAGTTAAAGTAATTTAAGGATGGACCTACAGAAAACCTGTCAGCCACTTTCTACCTATGATTCAGTTTGGCTCCTTCATAAAGCCAATTTCTAAATACAACCTCAAGAGTAGAGAAGTGATACATTGAAAAAAAAACTAAGCTAATTTTAAATATTTTCAAAAGAGCTCACACTTGTTAATATTGTCACATTCCTAATTTACTTTTTTCCATGAACAATTGAAAATAAAAGAAAAAGAGGTGAAAAAAAATAGTACTTGCTGAATATAAGTTTAACCCTCATTTTACAATATGTGACTGACAGCAAAGGGAAAGGCTGACTTTGAAATGTGTCTTTCTTTTTCCTCAGACTGTATTCCCACAAAAGTGAACTTAATATTTACAGGTCATGAGAAAGAGAAGACTGATATTCAAAGAAAGAGAAATATATTTTCCTTCCATTTTCACTTAGCAAATGAAATGCAAAGCAAAAGCAAAATCTCCCAGGGCCTCTATATTTTTCTGAATTCTCCTGTCTACAAAGCATTTTGATCTGCCCCCAGTCGGGTTTTTTTTTTTTTTTTCCCTTAGCTCCAATGACCACCTCTTCTGCATAAAGAAAAAAGCAGGGGGAAAAAAAAAAAAGCAAAAACCTCTCTCCCTAAACATCTGAGACACAGGAAAACAGATTTTCAACTAAGGGAATAAAGCAAAAGCAAACAAAACCTTGTTTGTTTGTTTGTTTTTTTCATAAAAGGATATGGTGTACAACTGGGTATGAATTCAGGGCGTCACCCATAGAAGAATCTTATGCCTATGAAGTCATCCCTAATTACAGAGCTTGACTAACAATACAGCAATTATGAAACCACTCCACTGGCTCATTTAACTATACATAAACCCTGAACACAAATCTTTACCGAGAAAGGTGTTCCTACTACTACCTGAAACTATTACTCAAATTCTGAAAGGTATTTGAGAAAGAAGAGGAGGGGTGCCTGTTTTCATCTCCTAAGCCACTAACCTTAAGTAGCTCACTGAATAATCTACTTACTAGGGTATTGCTATTCAGTCCCAAGTCAGGGTCAGGAGGAAGGGTGTGGACATCAGTCAGTAGAAAAATCAACTTTATCAACTTGACATTTTTTCTTCTTGAATGAAAGACAATTAAGGGGATAAAAATGGGATATGGCTTGGTGGTACACTGCTGGTCTAGTACATATGAGGCCCTGGGTTCTATTTTAACAATGAAACAAAAAAAGTGGGATACTCGCCATAGACTTTATCTTAGCCACTAGTATGCTAGGTAAATAGTATTGGGAAAGAGAAGCTTGATTACTTAAATTAGAGATTGGGTAATACATACTGAAAGTTCAGATCATGAAGCAATAAAGGGTGAATGAAACATGGAAGAATACATTAGTTCACTATGAAGGGGGGGGGATAACCCAACAATGTAGCTACCATTACCTGTGAACAATTCAAGAATGGGCAACAAAGAAGGGGTATGATTTGTTACCTTCTCTCATCCAAAACAGGCACTGCTTTTGCAACACCCACACTTCACATACCTACCTGTACCAACAGAAACTGCTGTTAGGTAGGTCAATAGCACTAGTTTCCAGGTTAGATGTGTCTGTAACATTCTGTGGGCTAAAGCTCACCTACCCTTAGTATAATTATTAAAGTTCTTAGTGTTATGTTTCCAATGACTCTTCAAGATTTCAACTTGAATGTCTAGCACATTTATCCACGTCTTCATCTATATTCATCAAGCCTTCATTAAAGGCTAACTATGGAGCGAGCACTGTGTTGGATGCTGTACATATAGCCGGTTAGGTACTTTTTAAAATATTTATTTTTTAGAAGTAGTTGGACACCATACCTTTATTTTGTTTATTTTTATGTAGTGCTGAGGACTGAACCCAGGGCCTCGCACGTGCTAGACAAGCGATCTACTGCTAAGCCACAACCCCAGCCCAAATTCCCTTTTCTCAGGAAAAGCTTACTTTATAGTAGGGAAACAGATGCATAAACAAAGTTATCATATTAGTGCTATCAAAGTCATATATAACTGAGTGGTGGTTGCCAGGGAATGTTTTCTGAGAAGAAGAGTTTTGAACTTTATCTGAGAGCACAGGGAAGACTTTCTCAGATAGATATCACTGGTGTGAAGGTGTTCTAGGCACAGAAACAGAAACAGAAGATGGTATCTAGAGCTGCAGAAAGATGGGGCAGCTGGGGTTTTGTGCCTAGGGTTAGTGGCAGGCATAATTACAGCTGGTCAGAGTTCAACTCAGAGGTGAACAAGGGAAAAGAAAAGTCAGTGAGGAGGATTCAACTGAACTTAATGTCACATTATCTTCTCTTTAAAATGTTTGTTTATTGCAGTGCTGAGGCTGGAACCCAGGGCCCTATGCATGCTAGGCAAGCACCCTATCACTAAGCTACACCCGCAGCCAACCCTTCCTCCTGCCAAATTGGGTCTCGCTTTCAACTTCCCCCTTTCAACTTCCCCATTTTCCTATGTCTCCAGCTGTGTAAATCTGAGACTGATTTGGCTATAAGGAACAAATGGAACCAAGGAACCAAGCCTTCTGGATTCTTCCTTTGCAAACTCTGGGATTCTTCCATCTTATTGTATTATCACCTCAGGTCTAGTCTACTCCAAAAGCCTTTCAGTTGATCTGCCTTTAGTCCTGTCTCCCTCGAATATAATCTTTCCACTGCAAACTTCCCAAAAATCAGATCTCATGATTGTTCCATACAAAAGGAAGCCCTAACTCTTTAGCAGTTTTTATCATCCTAAATTTTCCTGAGTTGATACCTGCTTATCTTTCCAATGTCACCTCCCATTACATGGACTGCACCCTTGAATGCTACACTTGAAAGATACCCTATTCCCCAAATATACCACATATTTCCCCACTTCCATTCCTCTTCCTCTGTGGATTCTCTTTAGTTGAATGTTTTTCACACCCTTCTATCTACTCTTCAAGAGCATCTTTCAAAAAAGTCTTTTCAGATTGACCCCACAGAAATAAGATTCCTCAATTCCCAGAATTTTCACAGAAGAGTATGTTTCCTTCCATTGTACAACCCTGGATTATCTCAGACCATTCCAATTTTAAACATCTTCTTTCACTGTCAGACCACATGTGCCATTTTTAAAGAAATTTGAAAGTACAGTCAAAAGAATAGCACCTTAATACTCTTACACAAAGCTCTTTGATGGATCATCCTGATACTTCCATCCCCTATCACAATGCTTGCACAGAGCAGGTAATAATAATTAATATGATAATATAAAAACATAAACTTGTAAGGTTGTTGGTTTTTTTGTTTGTTTTGCAGTGCCAGGGATCAAACTCAGGCCCTTGTAGATGCTAGTCAAGTGCTTTACCACTGAGCTACACTCTGTGGTTCACTTCTAAGTTTTTATTATAGCAGCTAACAGTAACAGATGACTTATTTGCTAACCATGCTAAACCCTTTATATGCTTTATGTACATTACTTAAAAATCCACAAGCCTGGTAATAATGTTATTCCTATTTTACAGAAGAGCAACAGGTTTAGACAATGAGTAACTTGGTCAACGTTACACAGTTAGAAAAAGCAGACCAGGTTTCAAATGCAGGCCTGACACCAAAGTCAGTACTCTTGAACCATTATCCTAGAGAGCCTCCTTAACAACTTATTGAATGAATTTACTTCCCCAACAAGACTCATTAGAGTAGAAATTCAAAACAGGCCCACTGGTGCTCTCCTGTAATTTCAGAACTCAGGAGGCTGAGGCAGGAGGATCACAAATTGGAGATCAGCTTGGGCAATTTAGAGAGACCCTATCCCAAAATTTTAAGGGGGCTGGGAGTATAGCTCAGTGGTGAGCACCTCCCCAACATTTACGAGGCCCTGGGTTCAATCTGCAGTACCAGAGAGGGGAAGAGCGGGGAGAGTTAAAAAAAAAAAAAAAGGTGATAGGCTGGATATGTAGCTTAGTGGTGAAGTACCCCAAGTTCAATTCCTAGTACTACAAGACAAATAAATAGTGCATTCTCAATAATTACATTTTGAATTAAGAATGGCCCACAGTACTCACAACCATCTGATCATGCCAGTCTCCTTTCAGGAAGCTGTAATTGTTCATGCCTGAATTAATTGCCTAGTTTCTGCCTGATATTTCAAGTCTCCTAGAGTGTTCCCAACTAGTCACACCTAACCAGTTTTATATTTTCTTCAACAATACTCAGAAGAAGCTTTTAATCTTAAGTCTTGTCTTCAACAGGTCCTGTTAAGTCCTTCAATGACACCTTTGGTTTCATCCTGCCCTCTTCCTCTTTTTTCTCTCCCACTTTATCTACTTGTCACACTTAAAATGCTCTCCTTTTAAATTTTCTTCTGTGCCAATCCAAATTTGACTCACTGTTCAAGGTTAGGCAGAAGCCTCCTCTTCTCCCAAAGCTGGTTTCCCAATGATTCCAACTCCCTATGATCTTTCTCTTCAACTCCCACAGAATTTAGAATCTTGCCATGAAATTTAGCAATTTAATTATAGACTTCCTCCTGTAGTTATATAAGTAGAGGAGAGTCTAGCTGGGATGTCCATCATCCTCCTTGATTCATTTCATCTGCTTCCTCCACACAGATCCTCAGACTTGGATATAAGAGAATAATCCTCCTCAATAAAAAAGAACTATCCTTTCACTGACAGCACACAAATACTTGTCTAATTCCATGCTGAGTCTTATTTTAAGATTGTTTCTGAAAACAGAGTTTAAACTTTCTCTTGCATACTCCCCCCATGTTATGTTCAACATAACCAAACACTCAAGGCCTGACTTTAAAAATATTTCAACCAATGTAATTCCCAGCATGCTCAAAATCCAGTAATCACAGAAATTATGATTGAAAAGCTAAGTCTGCAGGGCCCCATGACTTTATCACCTAAATTGTAATATGGAAGAAACAAGTTTCTGGAGTAGTTAAGTGGCTTTGCCCAAGACAGAGCTATGATGTAAAACTAAATGAATAAAATGTAAAACTAAAAGAATATATGGGAAAAGAAGTAATTAACTTCTCTTACCATAACAATAGAAGTGACAGTGTTTCCCAAAACTCTTAGCAAATGTGACCATATTGAGAAATAAGAATAGTTGCCAGAAAATGTAGACAGGGACCTCTCTAGCTACTATGAATTTGTTTTCATTATTTAAAGGATAAAGGATTAACTTAAATATTAACTGAGAGCAAATACGAATTGTATGAAACATACAGAATATACACAATAGGTTCAACAAAGCCTATTCGGAGGTCTAAAAGTTGTTTCTTCAAACATTTGTATGGCTAGGTGTAATGGCTCATGCCTAAAATCCCAGTAATTCATGAGGCTGTGGCAGGAGGATTGTAAGTTGGAGGCCAGCCTGGGCAATTTAGCAAAATTCTGTCTCAAAAAAAAAAAAATAGGGATGGGGCTGGGGATGTAGCATGGTAGAAGACCCCTGGGTTCAATGCCCAGTACTACAAAAGATACAAATATTATTATAAAATTGGCCCTGACTGTAAAACAGTCCATGGTCTTTGAAAATAAGCACTCGGAGGTGGGGTATACCCATTGGTAGAGTGCATACTTAGCCTCCACAAGGCCTTGAAAAAGAATAGAAAAAAACAAAAAGAAGGGCTGGGGTGGTGGCTCAGTGACGGAACGTTTGCCTAACATGTGTGAGGCATTGGGTTCGATTCTCAGCATCACATAAATAAATAAAAAAATGGTCCATTGACACACAATTTAAAAAAAACTCGAAGCAAAGCACTAAGAAAAAGAAAAGCAGCACACAAATGCTTCCCTTCTCTGTGGCACATTCATTCCTATATATGACGAGCTTCTGTGTCACTATATTTAATATTGCTTAATTTCATCCTCTTGAATGCTAAGTACTATGAACAACCACTCCCAATGTATCAGTGCTAATAACTTAGTCTTAATATAAACATAACCAAACACTCAAGTATCTATGTAGTTTACTTTTCATTTTAGGATTCTTTTTCCTCACAGAATTTTTCTCAAGGAGCAAAGAAAGAGGCTTGGAGTTTCATTTACTTCCTTTTAGAAAACTTACATGGACTCTTGGTAGAGCAGTAAGGGGACAGAAGAAATGGTGAAGAATTTTACAGCTCACTAATTCTAGCACATTAACATTATTAAAAATTGCTTGTTGTTAATACAGAGGACAAACTTCTATGAAAGCAATATCAAACACATAAACAGCAAACTTTGCTCAGCAAAGTTATTTTTCATGCTTAGATCTTTTAGTAATTTTATTTTACATACACTGCCAGCCCTTAATAGTTTTTTTTTTTGTTTTTTTTTTTTGAGCCAGGGTCTCACTAAGTTTCCAAGTTGGCCTCATACTTGTGATTCTCCTGCTTCATCCGCCTGCTGGGCCTACCAAGTAGTTGGGATTACAGGCATGCACCAATGCACCCGTCTACTCTACCATTAAATGTCAAGAAGAGTGTTCTATCCTGCATGTGTGCTGCCTCACAGCCCCCTGAAAATGCACAAGAGATCTATAAAGATTTTTTTAGATCAAGGATTGAACCCAGGGGTGATTAACCACTGAGCCACATGCCCAGTCCCCTTTTTATGTTTTATTTTGAGGCAGGGCCTTGTTAAATTGCTCAGGGCCTCACTCCAGTAGCTGAGGCTGGCTTTGAACTTGCCTCTTGCCTCAGCCTCCTGAGCTGCTGGGATCACAGGTGTGCACCACTGCACCTGTCCCTATAAAGGTTTTTTTTTTTTTTTGGAAGGACCAAGGAGCAGAGATGATTCTTATGTGTGAAGTCATGCACAGAGTTATAGCTTAATATAATATTTTTAATATCTTTGTTCTCTTCCTATTTCTATAATATACAAAACCAATGAAAAAAATCTCAAGTTTCCTGTTTGTATTATTTTAAAGGAAATACATCATAGAATCATAGTTTTTGCTAACCAATATCTGCTCTTCCCCATGCTGCTGTAGCCTCTTTCAGTGTGATGACCATCTACTTCTGTCTCCTCCAGTTGTTTGTGAGCTCCTTGAAAGCAGGGATGGTATCTGACTTGATTCTGTATCTTGGTTTACAATACTGGTAGAATATTGGTAGAATAAATAAATTTTGATGGGGGTGAGTAGGGCAGGTGAGCAGACCCACACATCAAGCACGCTATCTAGTTATCTCATGTGTTTTTTGTTTGTTTTTTGGTACTGGGGATTGAACTCAGGGGCACTTGACCACTGAGCCACATCCCCAGCCCTATTCTGTATTTTATTTAGAGATAGGGTCTCACCAAGTTGCTTAGTCCCTAGTTTTTGCTGAGTCTGGCTTTGAAACTGTGATCTTCCTGTCTCAGCCACCCGAGACTTGTGATCCCATGCCTGGCTTCTTATATGGTTTTTAAAATGCATAGTCTTGAGGGCTGGGGTCATAGCTCAGTGGTACAGCACTTGCCTAGCACGTTTGAGGCACTGGGTTCAATCCTTAGTACCACATGAAAATAATGTCTATCTACAGCTAAAAAATTTATTTTAAAATATGCATACTAGGATTGACCTGGGCATAGTGATGCATGTCTGTAATCCTAGTAACTTAGGAGACTGAGACAGGAAGATCTGTAGTTTCGAGGTCAGCTTTAGCAATTTAGCGAGACAGGTCTCAAATTAAAACAAAACAAAACAAAAAACCTTTAAAAATGGCTGGGTGTGGTGGGACACGTCTGTAATTCCAGTGGCTTGGGAGGCTGAGACAGTAGGATCACAAAGTCAAAGCCAGCCTCAGCAATTTAGCAAGCCCCTAAGCAACTTAGTGAGACCCTGTCTCAAAATAGAAAATAAAAAGATTTTGGGATGTGGCTCAGTGGTTAAGTACCCATGGGTTTAATCCCTGATACCAAAGGAAAAAAAAAATCATCAAGACATAATAATGTTCTCACATTCTTCACATGCAATTGGCCTGTTATCATGCCTTACCTATCTACTCTTGTTTAATACTTCAAAACACTACAAAACTCTTTAAAATGTTTATAACCTGTACTTTGAATTTAGCTGAAAGTCAAACAAAGGTCTGTTTAGAAACAATTTTTCCTGGGGCTGGGGATACACTCTGTAGTAGAGCACTTGCCTAGCATGTGCTAGGCCCTAGTTTTAATCCCAGCACTGCAATAAACAAACAAATAAACAAAGCAACAAATTTTTGCAGACATGGAGCACATTTCACTTTTACTATATTGTACTTCATGCACCGATCATGTTTTGATGGGCTTTCAATTTATAGACAAAGTTAATACAAATAAATATAAATTGCTCCAAGTTAAAGCTGTGCTTAAGTTTTGTATTATGAACACTTTCAATAGATAATAAGAGAAAAAAGTACCCATTAATATACCACAGGTTCTACCTTTATTAGGATTTATCCACAACTGCTTCATTTAATCTGTCTTCCTGTCCTCTCTCCTTTTTTTTCTCTCCTTCCTTCTCTGAATTATTTTAAAGTAAACCCCATACATGCCATGATTTCACCCTTATATAGCTACAAAGAAATGAATTCAATTTTCTGGATGTACCTCTATTCTATGCTAGAATCAGGTATAAGCTAGATTCTAATTGATCTTTTTTTTTTCCGATACTAATACATATGAGTCACTCAAACCCCAAAGGGTGCCCAGTCCTGTGTCATTTCCTGGAGTAGTATCAAATAATTCCATTTTAAGTAAAAGTTTCCTTTCCTCTTCAATGACTATTTAAAACAAGTTGATAAATAAGTTTCCCATTAATAGAAACATTTAATTTTACTTCAATTGAAGGCATTCTTTAAGTGCTTACCAGGTAAGAATTTTGTAGATATTGAATGCAAGTCTTAATAATGGTCTAAATATATCAAACTCAAAGATGTAATAGAGAGATACCTTTCCTTCTCCTATTTTTACCAAGCTAAAGCTCATATTAAATCTTTGGATTGAAATGGGGCACACTTCTTTTAATATTTTTATTGTTATAGATGGACACAATACCTTTATTTTATTTACTTTTTTATGTGGTGCTCAGAATTGAACCCAGTGACTTACACATGCTAGGCAAGTGCTCTACCACTGAGCCACAACCCTAGACTGGGAACACCCCTTTTAAAAGCTTTAATCTCTTTCATATTTCCCAAATACATTTTTATGCTGTCCAAAATAAATCTGGATAGATTATGGAAAAATAAATCTGTTAATAAAATTAATTAACCTTCACATCTGAGAAATATATCCAGTCTTCTTTCTAGTGAAAATTAACTGAGCTTGAGTGAGGCTCAGGGCAATCTTAGGGAGGTGTATATGTGTATGTATATGCACACACAAGATTATTTAGTGTGCTGCAACTCAAAACAAAAATATCATAAAATGTTATGACTTACAACTCAGAAATCACTATACAGAGTTTCAGCTCCTACTTCCAGCTAAGCAGAAAGCTTGTCCATTCAACACTGAAAGTGCCTCCTGCAGTGTCATACCCTCTCAGATACAGTATTTAACTGAAAAAAACTAGATTTTTATGTTTCAGATTTCACTTTTTATATTCATATAGGTATATTAACTACAACCAATCTGAGAAATGACGCTTAACTCAGAGTTGGGATTTACTATGTAACTACCTACACTGCCCTTTTGCCAGAAATTTTGAGAAATAAAACTTAAAACAATTATTTATTCTATCTGATGGTAAACCCTGGTAAGTCTATGGACACTGGAAATCACTACCAAGGTACAGTAATACCACCTAAATTTCATCACCAGCGACTTTTGTGTATTTTGTACTTCATAAACATAAGAATTGTTTGACATAAGTCATTTTGTAAGAGTAAAATATTAATCTAATCATGACATGTTCTGTCATGACAGACACCTCAAATTCTATTTCACAGAATTTGGAAAAACCATTTAACAAGGATCAAAGGCATTTGAAATCCTGCCTCCTCCCTGCTTCCTCCCCAAAACACAGATAATAATTTCTATCCTTTAAGATGGGCATTTAACTTCATTAATATGGCTGTATAACTAGGGAGTTCTAAATCAATTTTTTGAACATACAAAGTCACCAGAATATTCCCAAACTAAAGGAAAAAACAGAATATACACAGAACAGGTCAGATTCCAAACTTCAAAAACTCAAAATAAATTTGACTTGGGCAAATATTATTTAGAAAATGATTCCAAATGTTCACCAAATAATAGGAATTTTAAGCCTTTTTTAGAAGTAAATTTCTGATTGAATATTTAGTAATATAAAAGTTAGAGCCTAACAAAATAATATTAAAATAGTTACCCTTCTGCGACGAGAGCAAACCTGTTTCCTTTCTCGCTGCACTAATAGAACGAACCTTCTCCCACGCCCAGAACTGGCAATCTGGAAGCCCAACATTCTTCTTACAATTGCATCTTTAGAGAGCAAGTCACAACACTTCCTGCTAGCAAAGGAGAACACCCTGACAAAAGAATGATACAATACATATGAATCCCCTTCCTGTGGGCCTTGAGATCCTTTGCCATGGATTTAATACATTCTAACTTAATCACGACACTAGGAGAAAAGATTATTTTTTCATTTCAGCTCCACTTTTAAAACCATACAAGGACCCAAGGGAATTTAAAGTTGGTTCAGGTCAAATAGCTACAACCCATATACCTATTTAGAGTTTGAACAGTAGCCAAGTAACCTGCTTATTTTAGAACGCATGGAACAGCTTCTCCCTAGTGCCCAAGTCACTCAACCATAGTCAAGTACATTACTTAGAAAGGCAAGTTAACTGTCTCAGACCATTTATATTCTCCATGATTCATTTTGATCCACATATAACATTTACACTCCATATTCTGGTTGTTGAAGAATTTATTTAAAATTATGTATATTTTGGTTTTTATTGAAAATATAAGCTCCTGAAGGAACTACATTTTTTCTGACAAAATTTTTTTCATAGCACATAGAAGCAGGACTACAAAGTAAAGAGCTCTGGAGCTGGATTGGGTTCAAATCCTGGTTCCACAATTTACTACCTGTTGTGTCCTTGGGCAAGTTGCTTAAACTCTTCTGCCTCATTTTCTCATTCAGGATAATGATAATAATAACTTTCAGGCAGTGGATGTAGCTCAGTGGTAGACCACTTGACCAGCAGGCATGAGGCCCTGGGTTTTATCCTCAGCACAACAATATCAATCAACCAATCAATACCAATTCATTTAATAGTAACTATGTTATTGTTGAGTGGCTTAAATGATTTAATATATGCCATAAATTTAGATTATAGCCTGGCACATGGTAAGTACATGATATGATAACTGCTCTTATTAAAATTTGCTTTTAAACTGTCTAGCAATCTGATCAGTGAATTGCTAAATTAAGCAACTGGTTAGTTGTGAACACCCTTTATGGAAATGAAGAAAAAAAAAATCAATGGGAGTACTGGACTAGGCTCAGGACACCATTTCTATACACTGACACAGGACAAGTTAAAATTTTGAGAGGAAATGTGGCACAACGGAAACATTGAGGACTTAGCTATTTGACAAACTTCAAGTCTCTGTGACCTGGAACAAATTTCGTAGCCTCTCTGAGCCCCATGTTCTTTAGCAATAGAAATTTGTTTGTTTGATTTTAGTACTGGGGATTGAACCTAGCGGCACTTTGCATTAAGCTACATCCCCAGCCCCCTCCTTTTAAATATTTTTTTGAAAATCTGCTTATTTATTTATTTATTTTAAAAAATACGTGGGTTTTTTTTTAGATGTTGATGGACCTTTATTTTATTCATTTATTTATATGCGCTGCTGAGACTCAAATCCAGTGCCTCACACATGTCAAGCAAGTGCTCTACCCACTGAGCCACAGCCCAGACCCTATTTTGCTTATTGATATGTGGTGCTGGGAATTGAACACAATGCCTCACACCTATGAGGCAAGCGCTGTACCGCTGAGCTACAACCCCAGTCCCCCCAGCGTTTTGTTATTTTTTATCTAGAGACAGGGTCTCGCTAGTTGCCCAGGTTGGCCTCAAATTTGTGATCCTCCTGCTTCAACCTCTCAAGCTTCTGGGATTATAGGCATGTACTACCACACCTGGCAACAATGGAGCTAATTCCACATAACTTCAGAAGGCTGCCATGATGATCAAAAAGAAGATATAAGTACATGAGAGCATCTGGGTCCAGGAAGGTGCTCAGTAAGTGGCAGATATTATTATAATCTGTCTGGAGTAAAGCATACTACTACAATCTACTCTGTCTACCTCTGCAAATGGAAAAAGTGAGATAATAGATACTCAGTCTTTTATAAAATATAAAACAAGGTGATGCATCTTATTTATGATATACTGGCTTCTTGGCATATGGAGTCGAGTCACAGTTCATTCACCTGTGAAAAGAAGCCCTCACTGGACAGTCCCCATTATGAAGCAGGCGGTGTTCTCCTGTCCTCATCACTAACCACCACCAGCAGACCCTGGATTACATCTCGTCTCCTTAATGGAAGTACTTTAATTTATTGCACCAAACACTAAAACTGCATGAAATATCAAAAAGCAACACAATCCAGAACAGAAGGAACATAGCAGCAGGAGCCAGAGGACATGTTTTTCCATCTGTCTTTATTGCTGACTCACTATGTGAATGAAACCTCTTCAACTTTCTGAATTTCTTCATGTGTACAATAAGCATAGCACTGTCTGCCTGCAGCCATGGTAGAGTATAGGAAGTAGTAAGGAGCTACCAAGCACTTTGAGCTAACTGGAAGATTATATATGTATGCATTAGCATGCATTTTGCAGGCAGAGAAAATTGGGACATAAGCAACTGCCTTAGGTAAAAAGACAGTATCAATGTTAGGCCAGAAATGTTGGGTTTTTCCCAGCCTTACCTTCTCTTCAGCCACACCTGTCACCTCAAGCCACTTAGATGGCTTTGTCTCAAGTGCTATTTAACTACCTTTTTCAGAGATGTAGCATTACCATTGAAGAAATTAACATTTTTAAACATAAAAATATTCTGAGAAGAAAACTTTCTCATTTTCATGCACAAGTTTTACAGGTCCTTACACTAGGGCTACTTAAAAATGTTTTAAACTTCCCCATTCTTGTTCATCTGGAACATATATACTTTCCAAACTCATAAGGTTCCCTCTGCCACCCCCCCCCACCCCGGCAGTACTGGGGATTGAACCCAGGGGCACTTTACCACTGAGCTACATTCCCCAGTCCTTTTAATTTAATTTTATTTTGAGACAGGGTCTTGCTTAGTTGCCCAGGCTGGCCTCCAATCTGCCATCCTCCTGCCTCAGCTTCCCAAGTAGCTGGGCTTATAGGTATGTGCCACCACCCCTGGCTAGAGGCTAATCTTTGATCTGAGTAAAATCTACCAACTTCAAGTCACTGATTTCAAAGTCTATTTACCATGACAGAATTGTTTTCAACTGCATAATATTGTAGTCAATGTTCTAGGAATAGATACTCCCTTTGAATTGACTTGGGAATATAGCTCAGTGGTACAGTATTTGTCTAGCAGGTATGAAGCTCTGGGTACATCCCCAGCACCACAAAAGGGAAAACAAAGCACAGTTTTAAAAACTTAGTAAATTTTGGGGAGGGCATTTCCTAAAGGACAGTTCTGCCACATCAACTGTGTGACCAGTTTTCATCTATGGCTCATTTTGTAAAAGTCTATCTCATTCACCATCTGAGGTGTGTGTGGGTGTGCAGAGAGTAGAGGGGAGTGTGTTTGTGTATGTCTATTGTGTGTGACTTCGTGTGTTATAGAATCTGTTTTTACTACTGGTAAGGAAAATTGGCTTGGGAATAGAAGATGGTGGCAAGGATTGTGTAATAAGTTTTACGTTTTTACAAGCAGGCCACAGAATGAAAACAACTTTTACGTTGCATTCCAAATTCATCATAATGAATACTAAGGAAAGCTAATGGAAACCAAGCTCTAACAGCTGTGACAAACAAAACCGTGAAGTTCACACACACCTATGGACATATGCACCCCTCGGGCTGGAAAGAGACACACCCAAAAAAGGAGCAGGAGACTTGCAATATGCAGTTAGAAGACGAAACACAGACATAGTATTTTTAAGGTCTCCTTCCAACTTTCATCCAAACCGTCATGCTCTCCACCACACCCAGCACTAGGTATGCTCTTTCTGTGTGTGACATATACACTGGAGGCCTCTCCCAGTGTGTTTAATGACACACCACAACATCATCTATTTTCCTTTCATGGAACAGGATTTTCCTATCTTTGTCACTTAAAAAGCAAAGCAGACTAATAAGTAACACAGTGAGTGAAACATCAAAGCAGAGAGATCTAACATACAAAGCAGGAGCCAAATTAACATGCTGGAAACTGCTACTGTAATTTTGAGCCATATTGGAAAGTTTAAGAAATTTATACTAGAAGCAATATTAAGTATACAAACGTCCTGTTGCACAGATGTATCAATTTGAACAATCAAGTGGATCTGATTTCTGTAAACATTTTTTTTCTTTTTTTTCCCCCCAGTGCTAAGCAGTGAACCCAGGGCTTTGCGCATGCCCTTAGGCAAGTGCTTTAACCTGAGCTACACCTGAGCCCCAGTAATCTTTTTTTTTTTCCACATTTGGGGAGAAAAATAAGTCACAAAAATATCTTAATTTCTATATTCTGAGGGATATCCCCCAGATACTGAGTATTTATTAGCTCTCTGTGTAATAAAGTAATCAAATGTTGAAAATCAAATAGGATTATTATTGTATATTGAATGATCTACTTTGTCCTAATGCATTAAAAACAAAAGTTTGAAATAAAGACAATTTTAAGTATGAATTTTTAAAACTTGTTAACACATGGGGCGGGGGCTGGGGTCGTGGCTCAGCGGTAGAGCACTAGCCTAGCACGTGCGAGGCACTGGGTTTGATCCTCAGCACCACATTAAAAAATAAATAAATAAAATAAAGGTATTGTGTCCAACTACAACTAAAAAAATATTTTAAAAAAGACATCTGGGGCTGGAGATATAGCTCAGTGATACAGTACTTGCCTAGCATGAGTGAAACCCCCATTTAGACCCCCAGCACCGCTAAACAAATAAATAACATAAATGACATCTGTGTTTTGTTCAGTTAATAAAAACATACAAAGACATAAGGGATATATGCTCTACACCGTTCTATCCTGAGGATCTCTCATTCAAAGAGGAGGAAAGGTATGAGAGAACAGGAAGGCTTAGAGGGAGAAGGGCAGAGAAATGAAGACAGGAGAGGAAAGGAGAGAAACAACAACAAATTCCAGCTAACCTAGTAGTTCTTAAAGTTTTAGACCTAAAGACATGAATACTCCAAAGAGCTTTCTGATAGGCAGGCTGGATCTGTCAATGTAGTTATCATATTAGAAATTACAACTGGAGGGTCTGGGGATGTGGTTCAATAGTAGAGTACTTGCCTACCATGCCCAAGGACCTGGGATTCATTCCAAGCATTAAAAAAAAAAATTACAATTAGGAAATGTTAAAGGTATTTAGTAATTTTTTAAAAATACTTTATTTTTTAGTTATTGGCAGACACAACATCTTTGTTTGTATGTGGTGCTGAGGATCGAACCCGGGCCGCACGCATGCCAGGCGAACTGGCTACTGCTTGAGCCACATCCCAAGCCCTGGTATTTAGTAATTTAAAAATCATAAAGGTCTTGTGCCCATCTACCAACTAAAAGAATTTTTTAAAAATCATAATAAGTCCATTACTTGCTAACATAAATAATATTTTTATAAAAAATAACTATTTTCAATAATAAATTTAGTTAAGAGTAGCATTATTTACATTTTTGCACTTAGTTGACATTTGTTATGCACTGTTTACCTTATTTAATTTAACACAAGACAGTTGAATTTTTATATCTGCTTCACATTCAATCTATAACAATATGTGATTTGATTTGCATATAGGAAGAAAACTTGTCCTCCCAAAAATACATTCTTAAAAAAGGAAGAAGTATTTAAAAAATCCTTCCAGAAAATTACAGATATTTTTTAGTACTACACCAAAGCTCCAGAAGTGGTAGTTTTTTAAAATGTTGGTTACAATATGGAATCTGCTGTATTTCAATTTTTTAAAAAATTTTTCTGTTACATTAAAATCCTTTGTTCTAGTTGAACTTTGGACTTTTTACCCACCTTGATTTTGTTACATCATGCACTGGTCCTTTGAAAAAGATTGTTTCACTAAGTTACAAAGATCATCCAAATGCCGACACTTCATTATACAATATTTAACAAATCACTTTCTATTAATTATACCATCAATCTTATTAGAAAAGTCTAAGTATTGATGGAGTGGGGGATGTAGCTCACTGGTTGAACAACTGCTTAGCAAGCCCTAGGCCCTGGGTTCCATCCCCAACACCCTCCGCAAAGGAAAAAAGTCTTGGATACCAAAAAGACTACTTAATGGTCAATACAAATTTCCAAAAATTTAAATTTTTGCTTGAAAGCTCTAATTTTATCGTTGGCAACAAGCCCTCTCCATTATTGAGATGACAGGCACAGTTGGTTCATTTTTGATAAAGTATCTGTCAAATATTCAGGTCTGAATATTCAATTATTTGAACCTTTCAAGGAAAATTGATTTTCAATTTTTTAAAACACCAACTAGTTCAGCTCACAACTTAAACAATTGCACAAGTATGTTTCCACATGACAACCATGTAGTGGAAATGCTTTATGGGTGGGTCCAATCTCATGATGTAGGATTTTTAAAAGATGCATACCTGAGAGTTCAGAATTAATAAAATTAATGTTTCCTGCTTCATTTGGATATTGGTAACTGAAATGTATGTTATAGATTTTTTTTCAAACAGTGAAGGTATGGTGTTAAGAAATACAATGATTATTAATACAGAATGGTGCCCCTGTCTTGGCTTTGCTAAGGCACTAGCAGTTTCGTTTTGTTTAATACTTGGGGATAAAACCCAGGGGTGCTCTACCACTGAGTCCTCTATACATTTTATATTTTGTTTTGAGATAGGGTCTCACTAAGTTGCTGAGACCAGCCTCAAACTTGTAATCCTCATGCCTCAGCCTCCTGAATCACTGGGATTACAGGTGTATACAACTGTGCCTGGCAGGTACTAGCACTTTTGCATCATCAGTGCAAATGTCAACACAGTAAAGAAAGCTAATAACACAAACATCTTCTCAAAAAAGTAATTCTGACCCTCATGGGTGCATACGCCATGCTTCAGCACACACATGAAGAAATAAAGTATGTAGGTTTTAACCCGAATTTTCAATCCAAGGATAAAATTATTAAAATTACATAACTAGGTTTTAACCTGAGCTCTGTGCTGAGCTCTGTGCTGTTAAGCTGCATAAAGTAAAACCATGTCATTAATATCAATTTTGAGGGGAAAACTAAAAAACTTATCTATTCCAGAGCATATTTTGGAGAGAATTGGGTTCATATTCAAAGACATGATTTGATCATGACAGTGTAATTTAAAACCTTTTAATAAATTTTATTAAAAAGACTAACAAAGGAAACATTTGTTACAAAATAACATCTAGTTCATTTGTATCAAATAAAGATTTTTCTTCTGATAAGCATTAAGAATTTCCTTTTCTGGCATAAAGGCAGCACAGAAAAGTTTTGAAAGTAAAACTCCATAGGCAATTCAAAAATTATTACTAAGTTAAAAATTTAAAAACCAAGTATACAGTATTTATAGATAAAATAATATGGGGACTATTCTAAAGCAAATCATTAAAAAAGAAAGAAAGAGGAAAGGACAGGACAGGAGCAGGCATGGTTTCACATGCCTGTAATACCAGCTACTTGGGAGGCTGAGGCAGGAGGATCCCAAGTTTGAGACCAGCCTCAGCAACTTAGCAAGGCTTTGTCTCAAAATAAAATTTAAAAAGGCTTGGGGATGTTGCTCAGTGATAGAATGTCACTGGGCTCAATGCACAGTACCCAGCTAAAAAGAAAGAATGGGAGACAAAGATGAAATAAGAACATCAAACATTAATTAATAATCATGAAAGCTTGGGGTAAGGGTGCCTATACTCTTTTACTTTGTATGTTTGAACACTTCCATAAAATTGTTTTATACAAAACTATGTTGGGAAGCAAAACTAAAATCCCTGGCTTTATTTATTCAATAGAGAAGTACTGACTGAGCATCCACTCTGCAAAAGGCATCAGGAAATACAAGGTTTAAGAAACATGCCTTTCATATCCTCAAGGGGCTCAGCATGGCTGCGTCCATACATGTTAATATTATAAGCACAGAAAACTAATCATATCAACATTAATTCCTTAAAATAGGCATGATGCCTCCACTATGACCATTCTAAAGGGTACTTATGCTTGAGCCAACTCAGTTGTAAATGAGCACAAACTTGAGCCAACTAAATTATAACTCATTATCATGGAATTTTAAGAAATAATAGAAGAAAACTGGCATGAGAACGAAAAGACCAAAGGGAAACTTAAAAAATAAGTGAGACTCTCCTTGGGTTTCCTCTATAAAAGGAAACGAACAAGAGATGTGAGCAAATATGGGCATGACCACATCATTTTTCCATCACAACCCGTCATCTTATTTCACTTCAGGACAGGAACCATCATGTCATCTCCTTTGAGTCAGCTCGTGTACTACTCACATAGGCAAAAATAACTGAACAATACATTCATTTTCCAGGGTGACCATTAAATATATTTAAGGATTTTATAAATCTTCAAATGACAGAAGATATATTTGTAAATGCCATACCTTCACATTAGAGGCTAACATGTCCTTTCACCCCCTGTATATTAAACCTATCCTAAAGAACAAATCCATGGGACTGAGGTTGTGGTTCAATGGTAGAGCACTTGTCTGGCATGTGTGAGACCCTGGGTTCGATCTTCAGCACCACATATAAACAAATAAAGTGAAAAATCTATTGGCAACTAAAAAAATATTAAAAGAAAAAGAATAAACCCATAAGTTTAATCAGTAATATTTCTCAGTTTCTCAAGTGATCTAAATAAAACACTGATAAATGATATGTAACAGTGAGAATAAAAGAAGAAAATATTTACTGTAGTTATCAGTTGCTAGTTTCTTGACCTATATTTGAAATTGTCAAATTTTTCCTTATTCAAACTCCAGATAAAATGTATAAAAGTCCTCAAGACTCATTCAATGATGGTCTTTAAAATCTGAGTGGTAGCATTAAATGATTTTAAATTGATATACAGTTTTTACATTTATTATGCTCTACGAGGGCAGTGATTTTTGATCTGTTTTGTTTATTAATCCATTTTTAACACCTAGACAGTGCCTGGCATGCAGTAGCCACTCAACAAATCAAGCTTTCCACATTAAAAAAAAGAAAAATTATCTTAGATATTAGGACATTATTGCTTTAGATTTCAAACTTTAAAATGACAACTTTTTGACCTCACAAGGAATAACAAAAGAAAACTTCAAAAGAAATAGCTGCTCTAGCATTTCCTGCCAGCCTTCCCTAGTCCAAGATTAACCTTGTCAGTTCTTAGGAAGACATGTAAAATCCCCTTTAAATGACTAATTCAGATGAAGTGGTAACATGAAGCCACAGCCCCTAAGATTCTGGTTTCTACTTGTTACCAGATGTTACCATCACTTCAAAGTGTTAAATGCATCCATGGATGGTTTCAGATATACTTGCATGTGCATTATTTCCTGACTTCTACAATTATTAGAGACAAGTTCGCAGAGAAAAACTGATTTGTCATTGTCTGATAAAACACCCTGAAGATTACCAATTGTCACTGCAAGAACCACTATCAAGTATGCTGTCATTGGAATTCTTCCCTGTAATTCTCTGAAGCACATACACACATTATCAAGACACAATTCAAATACATTTCATTTCATTGAGAATTAGCCAGGAATAGCCTGCTTTCTATCTCTTCTGAATACATTCTGAATATGTGTAAACACACACACACACACACACACACACACCACACATTCCTTTCACAGAAACATTTGGCTAGAATTGTGTGTGTGTGCGTGTGTGCACACGCAAATTTGGAATTACCCCTTTAGACAAGTGAGCTGTCACCATACATACATTGTTCCTCTGCTAGGTAATAATTCAACAAATGTACCATGTTATATCTAATCACATTTCTCAGGTTAATTTCTTTGGTTACATTGCCATTAAAGCTTTATTAGTTTTTTTTTTTTTTTAACTCTCCAGAGAGAGTTTAGTTCAGCAACAATGGTTGCTATTTTCTACACATAATAGTCATTGTTAAATCTGGCTCAACACAGAATTGTGAACACAATGCAGATTTATCAGTAAGATTGGCTGCAAAAATACCATGGTCTCATAAAATGGTTATATGCCATTATCACTCAAATATATGGGAGACACCTTGCAAATTTTATTTATTATATTTCTGTTGAGATGCCTCATATTTCTTTGAGAATGGTGTAGAATCCATAAACATAAAACTATGTTGATTAAGATTACTAGACACTGGATTGTAACTGACCAGTCTTGCTTGTTCAGTATTTTATTTGGCAATCTGTTACTGGGCACAGCTAAAATCTCATTGTAATGAATTCTGCCACAAGTCAGAAGGCTTTTGTGATCTTCACTTGCTAAAAATCACATTGTTGGCAAAATGTCATTTGCACAGGAGCAATCAACCT
Organism: Spermophilus citellus; assembly: GCF_964194105.1. Lineage (NCBI taxonomy): Eukaryota > Metazoa > Chordata > Mammalia > Rodentia > Sciuridae > Spermophilus > Spermophilus citellus. Next base: position 113,282,535 of record NC_138190.1, on the reverse strand, counting down.
CTTCCCTCTCCTAGCTTATTGCCTCAGAAATTGGCTAAAGCCATAGCTGTGTTCTTTTGACAGGGTAGACTATTCTAGACTCATTGGCTCTAAGAATTCACTGCTTCAGAGAATGAGCTTTCAAAAGCCCACAAGAATGACTGGGACTATGGCTGAGTGGTATAGCACTTGCCTGTAGAAGCAAGGCTCCATCCCTAGCACCACAAAGAAAAAGACCAGATAAATACAAAAATGCAATAATTATATGTGAAGAAAAAGTTGCATATTTCTTTATGATGAGAACCATTATATCATTCTGTTTTCTTTGTCTGGGGGTGGAACCTAGGGCCTGCTCTACCACTGACACAGTCCACATTCTTCTTTAAATTATACTTTTTAGCCTTAGCAACCTAGTGAGGCCCTAAGCAACTTAGTGAGGCCTTATCTCAAAACAAAACATAAAAAGGGCTGGGGATGTGGTTCAGTGGTTAAACACCCCTGGACTCAATCACTCATACCAAAAAAAATAAATAAATAAAATAATACACACACACACACACACACACACACTTTTTTCAATTAGGGGATAGGTTTAACTAGAGCTGTAGCTATTACCTAAAGAGAGTTAGGAGGTTGCTAGTGTTGGAAAACATCACTATAATGATAATACTATGATAATATCAAGAGCCATGGGCTGTAACTCAGGGAAGTTTTCATTATGGAGAAGCAATTCTGCTAACTGTACTTAGGGAAGTACATCTGGACTGTGAGTTTCCTATTCCTGCTCTCTTAAGTCTAACCACTTAATCCCACATTCATAATGTTATAGGTCAACAGTGATATATTTTATTAAAGCAATAAAAGCCAATTTAGAACATAAACAGGATAGGAAAAGAACCAGAAGGTTTTGTTTTATGCCTCCTACTCTGAATCATTAGGTGGAAAAAACAGTGAAAAAGCTTTATCTTGAGAAAGCAGGACAGATATGAAAGCATGATGTCATTTAGTTTTCCCTCACCCCAAACCAACAAGGTGACATTTTCTCTTCAGTTCTTCTTCAGCCATAATCAGTTTGACAGCCCCCCTCCACCTCTTTTAACACAACAGTAAATTTCCAAGTGTTCTTTTAAGTCAAGGGATTTACCAGATGCTTTTGGTAATTTTTAAGATTTCATTTTACAGAATCAATAATCAATGCATGAGAATACACAAGTGTTTTTATTTTAAAACTTTTGATTTATATTAATATATAGCAAGTACATCCCAAACTCCAATACCCCAAATCCCAATGCTTTAATAGCATATTCCATTTCATTCTTTTGGCAAATGAGTTTGAGACAACAGAAGGTATAAACCAGACTTTCCTTAGGCAGAATAATAGGTTTAGGAGTCTTATTAAAAAGTCTTAGAAGTTTAATGGGTGGTCTTTAAAAATTACAGAAGTAAACCTCCAATTTTTTTTAAAGAGAGAGAGAATTTTTTAATATTTATTTTTTGTTTTCGGTGGACACAACATCTTTATTTTATTTTTATGTGGTGCTGAGGATTGAACCCAGCGCCCCACATATGCCAGGTGAGCGCGTTACTGCTTGAGCCACATCCCCAGCCCCAAACCTCCAAGTTTTAAAAACTTTTTGAGACAGAGTCTTGATAAGTTACTGAGGTTGGCCTTGAACTTGCCATCCTTCTTGTCTCAGCCTTCCAGGTTGCTGGAATTATAGTCATGCACAACCTTGCCTGGCTTCTGATCTATGTTATAATTTAAAAACATTTTGGAGGAGCCTATAATCTTAGTGGCTAAAGAGACTGAGGCAGGAGGATCTCAAGTTCCTGACCAGTCTTAGCAATTTAGTGAGACTCTATCACCAAATAAAAACTAAAACGGGCTACAATGTAGTTCAGTGGGAAAGTAACTGTAGTTTCAATCCCCAGTACCAATAACTAATAAATAAATAAAAACTGAGATTTTAGAACTTGACCTTTATATCAAAGATGTGTTATTCCTCTGAAAAACTTCAATTTTGGCAATTAAAAATGACATTCAAGTTATATGTAAAGAAACACTGTCAATTAACCATTCAGTGACTTCAAAATTATAAAAATTTATTTTTAAATGTTTTTATAATTAAGAAATGATCAATGTTGAAAACATGTTTATCCTGATTTGAACATTACACAATGTACACATGTATCAAGACATCACATGGTACCATATACAATATTAAGTTTTCATGTATCAGTTCAAATTATAAAAATAAGTCTTATAGAAAATAAGACCCAGTATTAGACTAGAGACTAAACTGTCCTCCCTAATGGAATTACCATTTTTTAACTTTATTAACATTACATATGCAATTTCAAAAATCAAATTCATTAGCGCAATTCCTCTCAAGATCCCAGAACAGTTTATTTTATTATTTTATAGCTATTGACAAGCTTTTTCTAAAAATGTATGTGGACAGGAACAAGCCTAAGAATAGCAAAAACATACTGAAAAAATAAGGTGGGTGGAATGACTCTACCTGGTGCAACTATAGGAATCCAGTGTGACATTGGCGAGCAACAGACACATGGAACAGTAGAACAGAGAACAAATACGGTTCAACTTCTTTTCCCCTTTCTTTCTGCTTGCTTTGTGGATTTTTGTCTTTTCTTTTCTGTTCTTTTTGGGTTGGTTATTGAATTCAAAGTTTTGTACATATTAAACATATGCTCTACTACTGAGCTACACTCCTAATCCCATTTTCAACTGATTTTGTAGAAGGGAATAAGAAGCCCATTAGCGGGGGCTGGGGTTATGGCTCAGTGGTAGAGCACTTGCATCGCAAGTATGAGGCACTGGGTTCGATCTTTAGCGCCACATAAAAAAATAAATAAATAAAATAAAGGTATTGTGTCCATCTACAACTAAAAACATATTAAAAAGAAAAGCCCATTAGTGGAGGAGTGGTGCTAGAGCAGCTGGACAACCACAGGTCAAAATAAAAAAAAGAAGAAAGACTTTGACCTAAATCTTTTACTTTACAAAAATTAACTCAAAATGGATCATAGGCCTAAATACCATAAGAGGGGAAAAAAGAAGAAATTCTTCAGGAGCAAGATTTGGTGAAAAGTTCTTAGACATGACATTAAAAAAAGACAACCTATGAAAGGAAATATTGTTAAATTGGGCTTATCAATATACTTTTGTTCTATCAAAGACCTTGATTATCCAGACTAGAATATTTTATATCACATCTTTGATCAAGGACTGCTATCTGGAATATATAAAGATTTCTCAAAATTCAACATAAAAAAAAAACATAGGCCAGGCACATGCCTGTGATCCTAGCAATTCAGGAGGCTGAGACAAAAGGATTCTAAGTTTGAGTCTAGCCTTAGGAACTCAGTGAGGCCCTCAGCAACTAAGCGAGACCATGTTTCAAAATAAAAAGTAAAAAAAGGACTGGGTAGATGTGATAAAGTGCTCCTGGGTTCAAACCCCAGTTTTTTAAAAAAAGCAATTGCCCAGGTATGATGGTATACTCCTGTAATCTCAGCTACTGGAGAAGGTGAGACAGTATGATCACAAGTCCAAGGTCAGCCTGGGCAACTTAGCAAGATTCCCATCTCAAATATTTTAAAAATTATAAAGAGGTTGGGAGTGTAGTTCAGTGGTAGGGTCCCCTGGGTTCAATGGTTCAATCCCCAATAGTGCAAAAAAAACCAATTAGAAAATAGGCAAAAGACATGAACAACATGAACAGACATTTCACTGAAGAAGATATAGAGATGGGAAATAAGCACATGAAAAGATGTTCAACATCATTAGCCATTAGGGAAATGAAAAATGAAACTCAATGAGATTATCACTACACTACACACCTGTCAGAATAGCTAAATAGTGACACCACCAAATGCTGGCAAGAATATAGAAAAACTGATCACTCATACATTGCTGGTGGAAGCACAAAATGGTATAGTCACTCTGGGAAAAACATTTTGTCAGTTTCTTATAAAACTAATGTGCAACTCCCATACAACCCAGCAATTGTGCTCTTTGGGCATTAATCCCAGAGAAACAAAAATTTACATTTATACAAAAATAACTACACAACATTTATAGCAATTTTTTGTGCTAGTTAAAAAATTAGAACTGGGCTGGAATATAGTTCAGTGGTAGAGTGCATGTTAGCATGCACAGGCCTTAGGTTCTATTATCAGCACCAAAACAAATAAAAACAAACAATGAAAATGGAAATGGACCAGATGCCTTTTTTTTTTGGAGGGGGTGCTAAGGGATTAAACCCAGGGCCTCATACATGCCAGGTAAGTGCTATAGCCCCGGCCCAGATGTTTTTTTTAAGAAGTTTTTTTGTTTTTTAAGTTGTAGATGGACAATACCTTTATTTTATTTATTTATGTGGTACTGAGGATTGAACCCAGTGCCTCACACATGCTAAGCAAGCCCTCTACCACTGAGCTACAACCCCAGCCCCTGGCCCAGATGTCTTTTAATGGGTGAACAGTTAAATAAATTATGGTAGCTCCCTCTACAACATATGATACTATTCAGCAATGAAAAGGAACAAGGTAATGATAAACACAAGTTGGATGAGTTTTCAGAGGATTATGCTCAGTGAAAAAAGCCATCCCTAAAGGTTACATTATATAATATGAACATGACATTGTAAAAATGGAGAACAGGTAGGTTAGTGGCTTCCAATTGTCAGGAATAGGGTTGAGGGTAGAGGAAGGTTTGTGTTGTTATAAATGGACAACAAAAGAGATTCTAGTGGTGAGGGAATGTTCTGTATCTTAGCTGTATCAATATATGTATCCTAGTTTTGATATTGTATTATGTTTCTGCAAGAGGTTACCATTGGGGGAAAAGGGGTAAGAGTACACAAGATCACTCTGTGCCATTTCTTACAATTATGTATAAACCTATAACTATCTCATAAGTTTAATAAAAAATGAAATTCACAATTAAATACAGAATATAGTATAACTAAATCAATAGGGAAAAGGGAAGAAAATCTACTTGCAGTAATCTCAATCCCTTTTCAAACAGTATTTCCATTAATATTTTCAAAACATTATTAACACTACTATGACATAATTGTCTTAGGACATATAGTTAATCATGACTCTATACTCAAGTATTTGATCTGTGTAAAATATTTTTTCCTGTTCAATGCCAAAATAAAAAAGAACTTACATAAAGAAGAATTTCAGGGCTAAATCCCACTAATACATGATGATTTAGGTATCTGTTATTAGAATTATTTTTTACTTATTCAAGTGACACTTCTCCCCACATAGTAAGGTGGGCCATTCCTTGATTTCCTTCATACCTTGCCTAAAATTCTTCTCAGTAAAGCCTTATGTGACCACATTATTCAAGATGGCAATGCCATTCTTCTCACTCCCTGTTCTGTTAATCCTGCTTTAATGTTCTCTATGTTGGCATCTAAGATACTGTGTCATGATTTTCTATGTCCCCCCTGGAGAATGTAAGGGTAGCGAGTTTTGTTTGTTTCATTCACAGATCTAATCCCCAATGCCTAGAATAGTACCTGGCATACATAAGGTGCTTGGCAAATATTTGAATGAGTAAATGCATAACTGAATGAAATGGATTTTTTCTTGATGAAGACTAATATAGAGGGAAAAGACCAAGTCTATATGCATGGGAAAATCTAGTTTAGAAGAAATCAAGAATGATACACCCTACTAGGAATAGTCAATATGTTGAAATTGGAGTTTTTAAAAATATTTTGGATGTATTACAATATAGAAAATGCTTTAAGACTGGTGGTTAGGACTACAGTTTTGTTAGCACACAAGTACTCTGGATTGAAAATATGACCCAGAAAAATAGCTCACCACTCTACAGCTATTGCTAATGCGTTTCCATTAGCTAGGGAAGAGAGCTGTCAGACCCCAGCTGCTTTAGTTATAGGTGATGTTGAGTTTCAGAGAGTTCATGGCAATTTTAATGACATAGCATCTGTCATTTTGTTAATGTCTAAAAGAAAATATCAGTTAGTATAAACTGATTCAGGGAGGAAGAGGCACTGCTAATATACAAAGTTGTACCCTTGATGTGTTGTTTAAATATACAGTGAGAAGAGAGATTTATTAGGTCCATCACTAAAATCTGGCTTTCCAATGATGCAGACAACCCAGTCCTCCACCAAAAGTCCTCGACTACTGTATACTTGGGCAAGTTATAATCAGATTTCAGTTACCTTGTTTGTAAAATGAGTGGCTGGATTTGATTCTGAGCATATCAGATGATGGGACATTTTTTATTTATCCGTTTTATTTATCAGTATTATTTATCAGTATGCCAGGCACATTGTTGATAATTAACAAAGGCATGTTAATAGAATTATATAGGAAGTTCTAAATGGGTCTCTAAGAAATGGTACCTTTATACTTAACCTCTAGGCCTCCTGTCTTAGGGGAAATCTACCATTTCCTCAAGAACCTCAAGGTTCTCACTGCCCATATGAGTAAGGAGTCTAGATCCAGGAATGAACATCACAGCAGAGTAGAGTTCTAGGGGTCATTAGCTTTTTAACCTGATGCCACATAGGTGGATCTGAGGTCAAGGGTGCTCAAAGATAAGCTCTCATCTGAAACAGAGGGTGAGGGAATGTTCTGAATCTTAGCTGTATCAATATCTGTATACTAGTTTTGGTTATTATGAATAATGAAAAGTGTCAATATTTTATCATCCTTTGATAATCCTTCAATTTCATATTCACTCCCAAGAAGTCAAAAGGTAAAGATTCTCTCAAACTATTTTTTTTTTTCAGTATTAGGGATTGGGACCGAGGACCTCATGCATGCTAGGCAAGCACTCTACCCCTGAGCTACATCCCCAACCCTTTTTGTTTTATTTTGAGATAAGGTCTTACTAAGTTGCTCAGGCTGACTTTGAATTTAAGATTCTCCTGCCTTATCCTCTCTGGTAACTGGGAATACAGGTACCTAGCTCAATAATTCTTTAGGTTGACTGTAATCATCATGTTTCCAAGCATTTTTAATTAGTTTTGTAGGCCTTAACCCCCTTCAGTGTTCAAAAAATGTGATAAGGGCTAGAGATGTGGCTCAGTGGTAGAGCATTTGCCTAGCACATCCAAGGCCCTGAGTGTTTGATGTTCAGCATCACACACACACACAAACAAAAACAACAACAAAAACAAAAAAACAAGAATATGTTTAACATAATTTTGTAAACATCTATGATATAATAAATTTTAGAAAAGATGGTTCTAGAGCCTGGAATGGTGGCTCACACCTATAAGCCCAGCAACTCAGGAGGCTGAGGCAGGAGAATCGCAAGTTTGAGGCCAGGCTTAGTAATGTAACTTAGTGAGAACCTGTCTTAAAGAAAGGGCTAGGGATGTAGCTCAGTGGTAAAGTGCCCCATCCCTTATACCAAAAGAAAAGAAGAGATGATTCTATAACTTTTATAGACTTCACTTTATTCAAGTAAAGAAAAAAAAAACACTACTAGTGAAAAAGTTATTGGAAACAAGTCTATGCTAATAAGCCAGTAAGCTTCAGGAAGAAAGAAAAAATATCCAAACTTAGATGGAAAAATCAGTAGTATACAATATTAATCAAAGCAAAGATTTACATTAATAGCAGAGTAGTAATAAATGAAATGTTACTTTGTCACTATCACCTCTAACTCATTAGCTCATCTATAAATTAGCTCATCTGTAATTAAACATTTAATACTGACACTTTCCATTATTCATAATAACTAAAACCAAAAGAATGTAAATATTCATCAGCTAATAGATAAGCAAAATATAGTACATATATACACAACAGAATATTGTTCAGCCATAAAAATAATGAAATACTAATACCTGTTACAATGTGAGTGAACTTGAAACCATTTTGTTGAGGGAAATAAGAAAGACATGAAAGACCACAAGCCATGATTTCATTAATATAAAAGTGCAGAACAGGGGCTGGATGCAGTGGCACATGACTGTAATTCCATCACTTAGGAGGCTGAGGCAGGACGATCAGAAGTTGGAGACCAGCCTGGGCAACTTAGTCTGTCTCAAAATTAAAAAAAAAAAAAAATATATATATATATATAAATTAAAAGGGCTGGGGGATGGAGCTCAGTGGTATAATGTCTCTGATCAAACCCCCAATACTACAAAAAGAAGGGGAAAAAGTTCAGAATAGGGAAATTTATGGAGATAGAAAATAGATTAGTTAGTGGTTGCTGAAGGTTGGGGAGCTGGGGAAGGTGATGATAGTAAAGAGTGTGAAGTTTCTTTCTGAAATGATAAAAACTAACTTGAGAATTGGGCTGGAGATATAGCTCAGTTGGTAGAGTGCTTGCCTCACATGCACAAAACCTTGGGTTCAATCCCCAGCACCACAAAAAGAAAAAAAAAAAAAACTTGAGAATTGATTGTGGTGTGGTTGTACATATCTTGGAATATACTAAAATCTATCAAATTGTATACTTCAAGTACATGGTATGATCTCAATAAATCTGCTAAAAACATAAAAATATTAATGTCCCAATTTCCTCTTTGACTCCAAAATTAAGTAGTTCTTACGGTGAAAGTGCTAGCCATACCATGAACTCATAACCATTCATTTAAAATAGCTAAAAGTAAAGAAAACCAAGAAAGCCATTTGGTTAGTCTTCCCACAGGTTTGACTTTTATATATTTTATTCAATGTGATCCATAAGTCACTGACTCACTGATTAGGTTTTTTTTTTCTTTTCTTTTTGGTGTTAGGAACGGAACCCTGCATGCTAAGCACATGCTTTACTATGGAGCTACACACCCAGAACTCCAATTTAATCTTTATCAGCAAGGACAATCCATGGGCATCCATTTCTCGCTCTTTCAAGTATTTATATAGTCAGCCTGCAGACTCCATATTCATGGGTTCAACCAACAGCAGACAGAAAATATTCAGAAAAAAAATGTGTGTACTGAACACATAATTTTTTTCTATCCATTATTCCCTAAACAGACAGTGTAACAAATATTTATGTAGCATTTACATTGTACTAGGTATTAAGTAAACTAGAGATATGGAAGTAAATGGGAATGCTGGAGATGTAGCTCAGAGGTAGAACACATGATTAGCATTCAGGAGGCCCTGGGTTGGATTCCCTGTACCGCCTCTGCAAAAGGCACCTCTCAACAAACAACAACAAAAACCTTCATGGGAGGATATATGCAGCTTATGTGGAAATACTATGTGATTTTTAAAAAGGGACTTGAGCATCCATGGATTTTTATATTACAGATGGGGTTCCTGGAACTAATCCCCTGTGGATAGGAAGACCTACTGTATGCCAGACCCCTGTGAAGGAGCTAGGAAAATGGAGCTTTTCCTCAGGGTTTATTTCTTTGATTCCCTAGAAATACAGTTCTTTCCCATGGTACATGACAGGATTTTTTTTTTTTGGTGGTACTGGGGATTGAACCCAGGGCCTTGTATATGTGAGGAAAGCACTCTACCAACTGAGCTATATCCCCAGCCCCATAACAGGAATTTTTTAATGCCCTTGAAGAAAACCATACACAGTTGACAGTACATTGTTTTGATGCCCTTCTACCAGATGAAACAAACATCAGGTTTGAAATTCCAGGTTTGTCTGTCCTACTTAATGTCTGTGACAACCATGAAGTTCAAGGCAGAAAACGAAGGCATAAGCTATAACTGTGGTTACTTGGTATTATCCATGAATCAGAAAAAAAAAAAAGCCAACAGCACTCTGTATAACAAAAAGTCTGAGCACTGCTTGCATAAGTAATGGCAAATAGTTATTTTTTAGGGCTTCTGCATACATGGATATTTCCACAGCTGCAGAACAAACTACTACAGAAGTACATGCTGTGCACAACATCTACAATTTAGTAAAGCTGGAAAGAATTTTATTTTTGTAAAAACTAAATGGGGTGTGGCTCATTTTCTTGCCAAAGGGCTATTTTATTCCAAGACACTGGTGTCTGCTGACCTTCATTTATAGGTTGAGCAATGTTCTATTTAAGTAAAATTAACTCATAGTGGGCTCTTTTTTAGATGCAATAATTATTGCAAAGAAACAACAATGTTTAAATGTGATTTGTTCTTAGTTTAGATTTGATTATATTGGGTTATAATTGAATGTCTTTGTTCACACAAGGTTTAAATTTAGAAATTATTTTATGTTAAGAAAAAAGGGGGCTGGGGATATAGCTCAGTGGTTAAGTGCTTACGTTGCATGCCTGAGGCCCTGGGTTCAATCCCCAGTACCCCCCCCCCACCGCACAAAAAAGCCACATTTAGATTCATTTTCTATGCATAAGAATATTTTTAGGTTTCATGAAAACCAATATTACTTTTCTGTCTTTCTCTTCTACTACATTGCAGGAGTATGTTATCTATTTGTAGCATCTAACAGTCTTCATTCAACTTTTGTTAGTTGAATAGATGATGAAACCATTCACAGACTAAGGTTTTATTCATGTTACCCCTTCAGATACTATTACTCCATGTGTACTTAGTACTATCTCAATATGTACTTAAGAATCTGGGACACTTTTTAATGTTTCCCTAAGTTTATTCTATCAATGGCCTACAGGCTTTCTTTTATATAATTCTTACATATTTTAAGGTACTTAATCTGACATATCAATCTTCCTTTCATCCTTATGCAAATCTCTAGTTAGGGAAGTTTTTCCCCTTCTGCTAGCATCTATAAATATCTTCTATCTTGCTTTTTTCTGAGGGTCAACAAAAGCTGGAATGGTTTGATTTAGGATAAGATACCAAAATGCATGGGTTGGCTTGTGTTTTTGAATATGTAAATCTGTCAACAATTTTTTGTTATCTATATTTAATGATAACTTGACTATTTGTTTTTTAAATTATTATAAGATGAAATATAAAATTTTAACTATTCTTAACCACTTGCAAAAATGATTCAACTTTAGCTCTAAACTGGAGATGCACAAACTGCTTAAAATATTTGTTGAATATGCCAGTATCTGTCATAATTTCCTGGTTTTGCTTTTGAAAACCTACACCAGAGGGAATAATGGGAATCAAATTTAAGATTAATGTTTTGGATTCACCCTTTTAAAAAAATTGTCTATTTTTTTAGTTGTAGTTGGACAAAATATCTTTATTTTATTTATTTATTTTTATGTGGTGCTGAAGCTCAAACCCAGGGCCTCACACATGCTAGGCGAGCACCCTACCACTGAGCCACATTTCAGAAATAATATTGATGTAATTTATTCATTTTTTAAAAATTTTTTTAGTTGTAGTTGGACACAATGTCTTTATTTTATATGGTGCTGAGGATTGAACCCAGTGCCTCACACATGTGGGGTGGGTGCTCCACCAATGAGCTACAGCCCCAGCCCGATAATATTGATGTAATTTATAACCCTCTACTTCCCCAGCATTTTAAGTTTTCACTATTTTCTTTTTTCTCCTATTTTTTCTCTAAAAGTATAGTTTATAAACATCACATTTCTATTCTTTCTATTATTGCAGCAACACTGAAAAATTTGAAGCTTTCTCCCTTCCCCTCAAAAATCAGGAATCAACATTACCTATTTTATTTCATCTTTATTTAAGCTATATTTATTAGTGGCAATGAGTTTATAATGGTGTCTGTAACTTATTAAGAGTCATGTTTCCAATTTTCCTTTGAAGGACAGTAAAGTTGTTAGACTGTTGGATGGCATATCCTCACAAAAGGATGAATTAAATGATAAACAGGTTTCTGAGCTAAGCAAAGAACTTCTTTTATCCCAGAACATTGCCAAAATCCTCTATATTTACAATGAAAACAATGGAAAGCAATAGTTTCACAATGCCATTAAATAAAATAGAAATAAACTATTTTCTTTATTTTTAATGGTGATACTTAGGTTTTGATTTAGAGGAAAATAAAGAGGGCTGAGTGCAGCAGTGCACAGGACTCAGGAGGCTGAGGCAGGAGGATCCGAATTCAAGGACAGCCTCAGCAAGTTAGCAAGACATTGTCTCAAAATAAAAATGAAATAAAGTTTAAAAAGGACAGGGATGTAGCTCAGTGGCAAAGCACCCCTGGATTTAATCCCAAGTACCAAAATAAAATGAAGAGGTAGAATTATCTGTAGGATCATCTAAGACAATATTAACAAGCCTGTAAATGGGACCATTAAATTCTAAGAACAATGAAAAGCAAGTGATATTATTCCCATATTTTAGATGGGGAAATTGATGTAGGGGAGTTAAGAAATCTCCCAGATACCAAAGCCTTTGGAACTCATATTTTATGCTAAAATAATTCTATGAAACAGCACATACATGATCCGAGAGCGGGGGAGGGGAAGGGGAAGGGGATGAATTGTTGAGTCAGGCAAACTTTAATGTTACTTCTGTATCATCATTGAATTCCCAGACCAACAGGGTCCTTAGTAAGGCTGGTAAACTGGAAGAAGGAGAAAAACACCGAGGAAGGATCTATGAAGCAGTATAGGATAAGTTTAGGCATGCAGTATACAAGCCATTCAAATATACAAAAGGTTTGTTAAGTCACAGGTTTGTAAGGTAGAGAGTCACCATAGGTACTGAAATCAGTCACAAAGTGGCATTATCAGAATTTTTACCACTATCAGACCTGTTTTTTTATATTATTTAAGCAACCTAAATGAAATATAAAAGTTATTGAGTTTAGCTCAGAGCTTACTTAGTGACATCAAAGTAATTTAAGAAATCAATAGTGTAGGCATAGTGATACAGGCCTCTAAACCCAGAGACTTGGGAGGCTGAGGCAGGAGAATAGCAACTTTGAGGCCAGCCTCAGCAAGATGACAAGATTCTGTCTCCAAATAAAAAAGAGAAGGGGCTGGGATATAACTGAGTGGTACAGCACCCCTGGGTTCAATCCCTAGTACCCAAAACCCTCCCCGCAAAAAGAGACCAATAGCCTGAGATAAAAGGACCTATCAACAGTCACCTAACCAATTCCAGGATAAAGTCTTTAGGATACTGAATGTTTATGGGCACAAATAACCTTTGTATACTTGAACTGATTTTTATAGCAACCTGAAATATAAAGCCTACTTAAAACAAATCTGTCCCCTCCCCCATTAATAGTTCCTTTTCAAAAAACAGAACTTCCTATGATTATACACTGCCACAGGCTTCTACTTCATCCTGCTGTGCACCTGTTAACTAAATCATAGGAAACTAAAATATTTCCAAGACATATACTTTACCCAAACCAGTTCCAGTTTAGAGTCATATATGAGATGATACACTATAGAAAGAATAGCCTATAGGGTTGTTTTGGTTTTCCAGTGCCACTACTTGAAATCAAGGGTCAAAGCTAGAGCCTTGAATGTTAGTTAGGCAAGTGCCCTCCCACTGAGCTATATACCCCCAGCCCAAGGCAATCTTTTTTTTTTTTAAGTCAATGTTTAAATTTCTAGACTATCAAAGGCATTCATCTTTAAAACAATTTTGGCAATTTATCTTCTAAGAAACAAAGCTGCAAAATTATTTTTGCCCAAGGATATTCACAGAAACATTATTAATAAACTCTGATAACAAGTTACATATCTAACAACCCCAAATTAGTGAAATAAAAATTATGAAATATCCATTATAGAGCATACTATACAGTGACTATTAAATGTCTTTTAAAATGTTTAATTACTAGCTGGGCACAGTGACACATGCCTGTAATCCCAGCTGCTCAGGAGGCTGAGGCAGGAGGATTGCAATTTCAATCAGCCTCAGCAACTTAGCAAGGCCCTAAGCAACTTGGGGAGACTCTGTCTCTAAATATAAAAATGGTTGGGGGATGTAGGTCAGTGGTTAAGTGCCCCTGGGTTCAATCCTTGGGACAAAAAAAAAGTTTAATTACTCAAAAACATATTATCAATGTAATAAATTAAAAGAACGTGGGCTGGGGCTGTAACTCAGTGGTAGAGTGCTTGCCTAGCATGGGAGAGGCCCCTAGATTCAATCCTTAGCCTGAAAAAAAAAAGAAAGAAATCATATTGTATATATAGTTTGTGTATTATTCTCTTTTCTTTCTTGTGGTAGAGGTGGAATCCAAGGCCTCACACATGCTAAGCAAGTGCTTTACCACTGAGCTATATCCCCAACCTCCAATTTAAAAAAATATGTCCCTCAGTCCATGTGAAATAAATACATAAGATTATGAGCTGGTAATATCATTATTTTCTTCTTTATAAACTCTTTTGTTTTCCTCTAATTTTTATAATGATCATGTATTTTTTAAATTCAAAGTGATTAAAAATATCTTAAATATTACTTAACATAATTTCCTAGTAGATTGACCAATTCATACATATTGATTAGAGCAATAAGATGTGCCCTAGTAACAATTTCATATCATTTTAACCTCTGGGCAAACACTTTTCAGTCTACAATAGTAATTTTCCCTGACCTGAAATACCAGCCTAAAAATATCAAAAAGAAGAATAAGTGGCAAAAATGGGAACACAAGCAAGTTAAGAAATACAGCATAAAAGCTTAAAAATTATACTTGTGTTGGCTGAGGGTGTAGCTTAGTGATAGAACACATATTTAATATGCATGAGGCTCTGATTCCATCCCCAGCACTAAAAATTATACTCATCTATGAAAGACAGTGAATTATGCAAGTATCAATAGCAGAAATGTCAATCTAAGTGCAATACTATGTAATTAGAACATATGATTTACAACACAATAATGAATATTCAAAGCTATCACACTGCTCTAACATTCTATTTTATAGAGGAAAAATTTTAATTTTATTTTTACATATTATATAATAATATAACTTTATATATGTATATACATATGCATACATATTCATGTACCTGTATCATAGTTTGAGAATCAAAGTTCTATTTTCAGTGAATGGGTTAAAATATTCAAAATTTTTTCTATTAAATCTTTTAAACCAGAGATGAGAGAAATAAGAGATCAGACTTTACAAAAGAAAATGGTAATAGTATAATGAACCCACTCTTTAGAACTAGTTATATGATATCTGATTATTTTCAAAAGTCATTTAAATCAGGGCTTTTGGCTTATTTCACTTTACTCAAAATCACTTGACCGATGTTTCAACAAATATTATCAAGTGTAATTTAAATTAACAAAATGTAAAGTACAATAATGCAAAGAATTAGAGTTATAGAACCACTATATAATTGACAAGATGAAAATAAATATTGGAAATTAATTCCAAGTTAACAGTTTTGAGGATGGAGGTTGAAAATTACCTCAGAATTTATCCAGTTCAACATATTTATTTTTTAAAAGAAAAGCTACATTAACTTCTCACATTCATGACTTACCATTAGAGATTATCTCTTCCTTTTGTGATTTTCCATACCTTCACCTTGTCCTTTATTTAGAATGCAATTATGAAGAGAAACACTTGATTTTTTGTAAGCATTTTTACACAATATGGGTAATTATAAAACTAAGAATGAAGTTTGATAAGTCAATAGACTCTGTAATGATTACCAATGAAGAGCAAATTTGCTTAGTAGTTTATTAAAAAGGGAAAAAATTACTGAGTTAATGGCTTTAAAAGGTGAGGGAAGAAATATAAAAAGTATTACATGTAGAATTTGATTCTCTTGCCATCAACTACTTCTTAGTTTTCGTTATGTTATGTCTTACTTTATTTTGCCTTTGCATGTAAAACTGGATGGTGAAGAACATTTACAAAGTAAAAAAACATGGCATGACTTTTTTCGTCCAATGCTGGGAATGAAACTCAGAGTCTCATGCCTGCTAGGTAAGTGCTCTACCACTGAACTTGTTCAAATGTTAGAGATGCTATGATATATTACTACAGTACTTTTGAATTTATATAGCACCTGTCTGCTAAAGAGCCAAGGCTTCACATAGCTCACTTATCCTTTCAGCATTCCTGTGAAATGCATAGATTAGAAACAGATGGCTTAAAAATAAAGCATAATCCAGATATGACCACAGAGAACGCCAGTGATTTACTGAAGATGACCTATCTGTCCAGACTGCAGAGGACTAAACAACCCCAGATTCCACATCCAATGCCTTTTTCAATAAACAACACTACCTCTTTATTGAACACATTTCAGAGGCCAGCCTCAGTAACTTTGTAAGACCCTTAGCAACTTAGTAAGGACCTTGTGTCAAAATAAAAAAAACCTGAAAGGACAAAATGGGCCAAAAAAACTAAACAAACGCTTCTCCTAAGAAGAAACACAAATGACCAACACATATATTATTAAAAAAGTTCAACATCTTCAGCAATCATGGAAATACAAATCAAAACCACATTGAGATTTCATCTCACTCCAGTCAGAATAATACAATACAAATAATAACAAATGCTGGTGAGTATGTGGGGGAAAATAATACACTCATATACTTTGTTGGTGGGACTGCAAATTGGTACAACCACTCTGGAAAGCAGTATGGAGATTCCTCCAAAAACTAGGGATGGAACCACCATATAACCCAGGAATCCCACTATTCAGTATATCCCAAATATCTAAAATCAGCATCATGATGAAAGCATATCAATGTTTATAGCATTGCAGTTCACAATAGCCAAGTTATGGCACCATCTCAGATGCCTGCCAACAGATGAATGGTAAAGAAAATGTGATATATATTATATATACATACATACACACACAATGGAGTTTTACTCAGTTATAAAGGTGAATGAATCATGTCATTTGCTGGTAAAAGGATGGACCTGGAGAAAATCATGCTAAGTGAAATGAGCCAGACCTAGAAAGTCAAGGGTTGAATATTTTCTCTCATATGCAGAAGCTAGACCTAAATAAGCGGGGTAGGGACATAGGGGAATCCCATGAAAATTGGAGACCAAGGGAGTAGAGGAAAGGGATTGTGAGGAAGGGAAGAGGGATGGGGAACCAAAATGGTGGAATGAAACTGACCAAACTATTATATGTACACATATGAATATACCACAGTGAATTTCATCTTTATGTATATCCATAATGCACTAATTAAAAATAAAATTATAGGTAAGTAGAAGACAGACTGGTAGAATAGAGGAAAGGGAATGGGGGAAAGAGGAGAGGAGGAAAAGAGTAAGTGCTAGGGACTGAATCAGAGCAAATTAAATTCCATGCTTGTATAATTATGTCAAAATGAACCTCAGTATTATGTATAACTAAAATGCACTAAAAGAAAGGATTAGAGATGTTGCTCAATGGTAAAGTGTTGCTGGGTTCAATCCCCAGTGCCCAAAACAAAACAAAACCCCAGCCAACCAAAAAGTCCTTGAGCCAGTCCTCATTTCATAAATGTGAAAATGCTTGGTGTCTGCCACATGTATATACCCAATGTTAGTCATCAATAAAATAATTTTAAGTGACTTTCTCAAGGTCAAACTATGAGTCAGTGGCAGAGTCATGTATAGAATCTAGCTCCTCTGAGGCCAAGTCCAATATACCTCCCCTTAGCATTTTCATAAAACAGCAATTCTTCTTCGTCCCTAAAAATGGTTTATACTTAAGTTTTTTGACTCCTAAAATATAGCAAAATTCAATATTATTAAATTTATTGTGAGGGCTGGGGCTGTAGCTCAGTGGCAGAGTGCTTGCCTAGCATGTGTGAGGCACTGGGTTAGATTCTCAGCACCACATAAAAATAAAGGTATTGGTCCATCTACTAAATTTTTTAAAAAATTTATGGTGAATAATATGAAACTGTCTCACCTGTATAACTAAAATAAATTGACTAAAGTATGATGACAACTTCTCCCAAGACCAATATATAACTAACTGAAAACAGTCATGACCACTGGTATCTAAACAAGCTTCCAACATTGTAATGCATCCAAAAAGCTTTTGAAACCTCCAACAAATTGAATAAATTGGTTTATCACTCTCTGGAATAATTATAGACTCAAAACATGACCTATTTTCTTCTAACCCAAGTTTTATTATTTTCACAGATCAAACTTTTCCCCTCTGCATAACTTTGTACCAAAAGAAAAACTGTAATATGAATAAGTCACAAATGATTACAAAAACAGATACCCAAACTGTGCTGTATCGATAATGTTCATGTTCAAATTTTATTTTATACCAGATACTTTTAGAATCTGCACCAACAACAAAAAAGGTTTGCCATGTACATTCCACCTACATTATGCCAGATCAAATAAAAATGCAGCCATGTCTTTATTATATGTGCTAAGAATATTATGTCAGTAAATTTTGCAGAAAGCCAAGCTGAAATAATGCTTAAAAGAATACAGAAGGGGACTTTCTTCTTTTTCCCTGTCAGCTTCACCAAACAGAATCACTTTAGTGCTCAAGCACCATGGTCAAGCTGTCCTTTCTTTTCAGTTACAGTCATACTGTTTGCCTAGGAGCAAAATTTCATTGGGTTTCTGATAATACCCTGGATACTGACATTCTGCCAGTATAAATAGTCACGGTCAAGTCTAATGTGTGTATAACCACTGGTAGAAGAGACTTAATCTCACTCAAAATATTACTCAGTAGTTATAATTAATCCTTCTATCCCAAAAGCCACAAGTCTAGTCATTTTTAGCAATTGAATCTGAAGAGTATCAGACTAGAGACTTTGCACTCCAATGTTGATCATCATGACCTAGCAGAATGTATTTGGCTCTCTACCCCAGGTAAAGAAAGCAGTTGATATCTGGCCAGGTTTAACAGTAGAAATTAAGAATTAGACTCACTATCCTCTAACTTTATTAAAATTTGGGCTCAATTTGATTGTATCACTAAAACATGAAGTCAACAATATTGAGGGTGGTTTTGTGTGTTTGTGTGTTAGTGCTGGGGATGGAAACCATAGTTTAATGTTTGCTAGACAAATGCTCTACCAATGAGCTCTTGAGGGTGGTTTTAAATGCATGGGAATCCCAAGGCAGTGAAATGCTGTGGACTAAAGCCTAATGATGATTCTTTTCTTTTTTGGTATAGGACATCAAACTCAGGGGCATTTTACCACTGAGCTACATCCCAGCCCTTTTTGAGACAGAGTCTTACCAAATTGCTTAGAGCTTAAGTTGCTGAGGATGGCCTTAAACTTGTGATCCTCCTGCCTCAGCCTCCCAATTGCTGGGATTACAGGCATGCCTCACTATGTCCTGCCAATGATTCCATATGGATAGGATCTCATAACATTTAAAAAATAATTCTTGGGACTAGGAGTGTAGCTCAGTGATAGAGCACTAGACTGCTAGTAGGAGGCTCTAGGTTTGATCCCCAGTGCCAGAAAAAAAAAAAATCTTATCTCCCTACCACTGTAGCCTAGTGGGACAGTAGTATCCCACTTTTTATATTTTAAGGTTAAACATTTATTAGCTCAATCTAAAATTATATTGTCATCTCATTTCCACTAGGGGGGGTCTATCCACCAGTGTAGTTAACTCTAGTAATTCAGGTGCAGTTTAAATCCATTGCTAGTTAATCTGTGCCACAAGGCTAAACTGAGGAACAGAACTCTGTGCTTTAAGGTAGCTTCAAGCTCAGAAATCCAGGCACAGCAACAAAATGAGTGGCCAATTCATTCAGAGGTTGCAACAGTAAACAAAAAGGGCTTGGAACAAAAAAAAAAAAAATTACAAAGACAAAAAGCTCTTAAATAGTCCGTTTCATTTTTATGACTTCTACCCTAGTTTTAAGATGGAATGTGTATCAACTGGATCCCTTCTTTGCAACTAAATAAAGCTTTCAAACTCTTGACCTCTGAGATTCCTCTGGTTGTTTCTATACTCTGCAATATATAATCTAAATAGCAAATTGCCACGTTTTCCCAGCAGCAAACTTAACTTGGGCCACATGGGTGGGTATAGGACAATATGGGAAAGTTGTTTAAAGTCCTCTCATTATTTTAACCAAACCGTGGCCAACCAAAACCCCAACCAACTCTTATTTGTCAAATTTAGTGTGGACTGGTTTTGTGCATGATTTCTGATTCAATTAACTCCCTATCATAAATAACTGTATAATTAATTTTAGTCAAGGGCTTAGCTACCACCTTTAAGTAAATGCCCAATATAGAGAATGGTTCAATTAAAATATAGGACATGTCAGGAATATGGACAGAGCCTTATTTTTTAACATTATCTTATGGGTATGGTCAATTCTAGCAATTAGGTGCAAAATGGGATATAAGTAAAAGGATACCTTTCCTAGAAAATAATTAGAAAAAAATATATATTTTTTAATTTACAAAAGCCATATGAGATCGTAGGGAAAAAAAATAGAGCTATGTCATGTCCCAGCACAAATATATTTTAAGTATTTTAAAAGTGGCTCCGGTCTTTACTTTGGATAAAATTGGAGCACCAAATTCCCTTTCTGTTTCTCGCATCCAAATCCAAGTAGAATTCCCTTGAGTCCCCCTCCCCCCTTTTTGTCGATGTAGTTTCTGGAATAAAGGTCTCAGTCACTACATTCCACTTTTAAAGTCAAAAGATGTCATGTGACCATTACCCTAGGGGCATCGGAGACTTGGAGCACGTGATGCCAATTGGCATGTGTGGGATTGCGGCCACAGTTAGAAGTCACTGTAAAGTGCATCGCAGGGATCAAGTTTAGGTTCCCAAATACACTGTGACATCCAACTGGAGGAAAAACTTACTCTTCAGTAGTTTTTAATTTCACCTACGTTTCCTACTTACAATGGCCAGCCATGCTCCATTCTCCCTGCTTCTGCCTTGAATATGCCGGGCACCCCAGCATCGCTTCTGTCTGATTCTAAATGTCGAGGCTCTCCAAGTCTCTTAATTTCAAGCTCGACCTTCTGCATCACTGGGGATGTAATGCAGTTCAAGTGAGAAGCAAGAAGCATCTCGAACGGGAAGTGTCAGGTGGTATTAACTCCACACCACCTCTGGGGCTGGGACCAGCTCCTGCCTGGAGCCTGGCGGGCAGTAGGAACCACCAGCACATTAGAGCAGCCGGGGCGGCGACGGCAACTTTGCTACTGGCGAAAAGCCCTGGCGGGGGTGGTTGGCGTCCCCGGCCTCTCAGTAGAACGCTTAAGTATAGCGCGGGTAGAGAAAAGTAAACACAGGCAAGTGCAGATGAGCGGAGGAAGGGGCAGCATCATCCCCCTTCCACCACCTCTTACGCTCACCCTCTAAGGGAGCCGGGAGAGGTCCTGGGCAGCTGCAGCCCAGACTGCGCGCTTTCCGCAGGAGAGCAGCTAGGAAGAGAGCACACTAGAGGCACCGGGTCCGAGGAGAGAAGAACTTCGGAAGATACTGCCCTACTGGCCCAGAGATGTTCTGCTACTGAAAGAAAAAAAGTGCTTACTCATAGGGAGACGCGGTGCGATCGCGACGCTCTGGGTAATGGCAAGGAGGGGAAGCAAGCAGAATGCAGGCAACGCGAGCCAGATTCCTTCCCCTGGCCACCGCACTCCGCCCGGGCTCAGAGCCTCGGGGTCGGTGTAAAGCAGCCGGGTCACCGAGGCGGGCGAGCGGGGGCTGGAGGCGTCGCGGGCTGCCGGCTCCGGGATTTCCTGAGTCCGGGCGAGAGGGAGGGGGGAATGGCAGGAGCTGGAGAAGGACAGCGGAGGGAAGTTAGTCGCTCGGTTTCCACTTCGGAGCTGCCGTGGCGGAAGGGAATCTGGGCAGTGGTTGGCGTCAAGGACTCCAGCCCGAGGTGGGCAACAAGTTTAAGAGCAACTAGAGAGAAAGCACTGTCTTCTATAGTGAAGAAATGCCTGCGGCGGGTGGTGGTGGTGAATTCTCAGTCACTCCTACCCATCCCGGTTGCAAATGATCGCCTGGACGCCCAAAGGCTGAGACTGAAATTTCTCAGATCTTCCCCCCTTCTGCCCAAACCCGGTCAGTCGGTGCAAGGCACGTTTCTACTGAGTTTACCGGAGATGCTCTCCCCAGGACCCACTTCAGCCCACGCCCAGGAAACCCGCTTCTCTAGTGCCCGCCAGTGCCTGCAAAGCACTTACGTAAAGTCGCAGAGTCCCAGGTCTGGCCCAACTGCCTCCGACCAACCCTCAGACAACTTCTGCCCCTTGGAATCCTTGCGGCTGCTGTTCTAAAGCCAGCGCTCCCTCCCCTTCTGCCAGCCCCCTCCGCCCTTCGGCCGCCGCTATTGGCTCGGGTAGTACTAGCAGTCCGCTTGGGAACCAGAAAGGGGATTGGGCCACGAACCTGTCACATCAACTGGGTGGAGCGTTGAGAGAGTAGGCACTGGGATGGGCACTCAGTAGGGATGGTAACTATGACTCTGCGGCAGGGAGCAGAGACCGGTCTCTGGCGCTGGTTTCTTTCTTTCCTACCTGGGCTAAGAAGTTAGAAGTCTACAGTGCCTGACTTGAAGTATATGTTCAAAAAATCTTGTGGGAAAACCCAACTAAACAAATACATTGGAATAAAAAATGAATAACTCATTTGTAAAAACTAAAAGGGCTGGGAATGTGACTCAGTGATAGGCAATTCTCAATACCACAAAAACAAAACAAAAAATCTTGTGGGAGAAATGAAAAGATGGGAATGCAGGAACAAGAGTTTGAACGTCAACTATTTAGGTCTGGGAGAGGGGACAGGCAATTTCTCACGGAATCGCGAAAAGAATCTCGGCTTGGCAAGAAACATTGCTTGTTTCATCTGCTCTGTTCAGGTGATAACAACACCCAGAGAAACCCCACCAACAACCCTTTCTTTAAGAAATTAAGGGAGCGGGATGGGGAGGGCAAAGCCCTCATGCCCTTGGCTTCCAGCCAAGTAAATTGTTGACCAGAATCACCTCTGTCTGCAAGGTTTGTCCATGTGGAAAGGAGTGAGAGGTGGAGGTGGGAGCGGGCAGTGGAAGTAACTTGGTTCCATTAATTTGCACATGGGTTCAATTCTCATGAGTCTCCTTTCACCAGAGAAAATTTGGAGAGTGCTCCTGCTTCCCAGAGTATCATTTCTTCTCCTCTGCTCATGAGGTTGCCTCCTTGTCATAACTGACTCCTCTTTATCTGCATTCCAATCCTTTGGAATTGGAAAGGTCTAGAGAGAAGGCCAGAGTTGGGGGTATTCTGTAGGGTGGAGTCAAAGGAGCGGTTTGTGGGACAGCTGTAGAAGAAAATGTCTAAGCACTTTCCTGTTTCACAAAACTTTCCTGTTCTAGTCATAATCATTTTTGTTCTGGAAATGTGTGCTTGGAAAGTTTTGTGAAAACTTAAAATTGGTTCAATTAAGTTCCATTTTATATGCACCAGGAAAAATGCTAAATTGAGAGGTTTAAAAAATTGAATGTTCTTGTAAAAAAAGCCCTAACTTGATCTGCTATTATGAATTTCCTTAGAGAAATTAACCTGTAGTGAGTGCCAGGGCTTCTTAAGTGAGGGGTGGGGGAGTTCATACATTGCCTAAAGGCTAGACTAGCTGAGAAGGATTTGGCACTGGGAAAAAGCCTTGTTAAATATTAATTAATGATTAACCAACTGAAAGAACTTATGAAAGGTACAAGAAGGTAAAAAAAGAAATGAGAGGGTAATCATGCTTTCAGAAACATTAAATTTCTGTTATAAGAAATTTTGTACTGGGTCAGGTTTTGGTCAGCACAAAAATACTGACTTCAATATGTTGGTGTTGGATTGAACATGCAATACATTGCCATATGCATTTACAATAGGCTCCAAAATGAGATTTCTTACTTTCAATAATTGGCTCAAGGCTTGGTGTTGTTTCTGGGATCCTTACACAAAATTTCTAGATTTTTCACCAGGGTACTTCAGTTTTACATCTGCTTTATTTTCATTTTTATTTTTATCTTCTGGTACTGCAGATTGAACCCAGAGCTAGTATATACTAAGCAAGTGCTCTACCACTGTGCTACATTCCAGACTTTTTTTTTTTTGACACAGGATCTCACTAAATTGCCCAGGCTGGCCTCAAATTTGCCATTCTTCTGCCTTGGCCTCCCACAACACACCTGGCTTAGTTAAATTCCATTTTAATGGAAGTGGGTTAGTCCATACTTCAAAACTGTAGGGTGTCCAGGTGATAGCACTACTTATCTCATCAGTAACTTTCCAACAGATAAAGCATGCCTTAAGCACAGAAGCACCAATTTGGATTCTAGTTGAGATTCCTGTTTAACAGGCCCAACAGTATAATCCAGGTAAAACGCCTTTGTAATGAGTACCATTAAAATACCCAACTTGATGTCACTAAACTACGTTTGTGTTGCCTGAAATCTAAAAAAACCCTTTCAAACTTTAGCATTTTGCTCTAGGAAAGGAGCCTCAGGCTCAAAGCTCTAGTTAGATTGCATTTCTTTGTGTCTTCCATGCATCAATTTAACACACATAGGATCATTCACAAAGAGGCCAAAGTTGATAGTTTTCATAGCTATGTAAAAAAAGACTATCACATGATTTTCAGGGTCCCCTCTGGCTGCTTATAGGCAGGTTATGGGCTCTAGTTCATCTTAACCTCACTTTGCATAGTGCCCAGCACCTAGGAGTTCAGTAAATGTTTGTTGAAATAATGGTTATTTTATGGGTTTATTCTTGTAAAACAACAGCAGTAAAAAGCAGTATATAGGTCTCTCACAGACCCTGTGAATCAATAACCTAAGAGTCTTGGCCTTTTCTTTCCATCTCCAATTTTCAATCCCATTTGACTTTGTAATAAATAACTTAAAATCAGTATCACAAAATTTTGAAAGCATTTCTTCTTATCTTTCTTGAATATCATAGGAAACTCCATTTTCCCCTTTAGATTTTCTCTGTCCAATTTACCTTTGTTACTCCCTTTCCACAATCATATTCCCTTTCTCTTGGCTCTTTTTTTCTATTGCTTTTCCCAACGCTCTCCCCAAACCAGTTCAAAATTTATGAAATGCATACAGTCTGAGTTTTTTCTAGAAACTTTCTTAGAGTAAGTTGTCATTTTCTTTCTTTTGTTCCTTCTTTTTTTTTCCCCCTTGTACCAGGGATTTTTGAGACAGGGTCTCGCTAAATTGCTGAGGCTAGATTTGAACTTGTGATACTCCTGCCTCAGGCACAGGAGCCACTGGGATTACAGGTGTGTGCCAGCCACCACACCTGGCTTCTTTGTTCTTTCTTTCATTGTTACTCATTTATTTATTGCAGTACTGGGGATTGAACGCAGGGGCACTTTGCCACTGAGCTCTAATCCCTAGCCTTTGTTATTTTTTATTTTGAGACAGGGTTTTGCTAAATTGCCTGGGCTGGCCTGGAACTTGCCATCCTCCTGCCTCAATCTCCCAAATTGTTGGAATTACAGTGTGGGCTACCACTTGTGGCTGTCAGTTTCCTTTTAATCTATTTTTAAAAACCTTTCTGGGGGCTGGGATTGTTTTCAGTGGTAGAGCACTTGCTGAGCACATGGGAGGCACTGGGTTCAATCCCCAGCACCACACACACACACACACACACAAAAAAAAAAAAAAAAAACCTTAAAAAAATAAAGTTATTGTGTCCATCTACAACTAAAAATATTAAAAAAAAAACCCTTCTGGGCTGGGTGCAGTGGCACAGGTGTAGTTCTCCATTGACTCAGGAGGCTGAGGCAAGGGGATAGTTAATTCAAGGTCAGCCTCATCAATTTAGTGAGATCCTGTCTCAAAATAAAAAAAAATAAAAGAGCTGTGAATCTGGCTCAGTGGTAAAGTGCCCCTGGATTCAATCTCCAGTACAAAAATAAATAAAACAGGAAAACCTTTTGGGGACAGGTATGTAGCTCAGTGGCAAAGTGCTTGCTTAGCATTCTTGAGGCCCTGGGTTCAATCCTCAGCTAGGCTAAATAAATAAATAAAAATGAAATATAAACATTTTTAAAGAGTAATTTGCTGCACAAACTTTATATAATAGAAGGAATAATTTAAACAATCTTGATTGATTTAATGCTGAATCATTTTTCTAACTCATCTGTTTTATCAGTGTCTAAATGTGGAATTACTCTGGGAAGTGATATTGTTACATTGTGTGCATGTTTGAATATGTCACAACAAATTTCATCATTTGCACCAATAAAAATGTGAAAAAATAAATATAGAATTGCATACTAATCTGTTTTGTTTCTTATTTTATCAGTTTGCCTCTAAGAACTCATTTATTTTTTCTTTCATCTTATAGTTTATATGATAATTATATTTCTTGTTAAAGTATTGAATCAATCCTTTAGTCTTCTTTTTATTAACATATTGTGACATGAATTTTTAGAAAATTCTTTTATAATTACAATATTAGGCATTGAGGAAATCTTAGTAGATCTGGAAATTCTTAAAATTTTTTCAACCAAAGGATAAAAATTAGAACAGTTATCTCCATTGTTTAGTAAATGTAGAATATTTTTCATGTTTATAACTCAAAATATATACCAGCATAGTACATGAATGCTAATTCCTTTAATGGACATTTGGCAAACACTTTTCAAACATCCAAGGTTATTATGGGTCAATTATTTTACAAACCCATTGTCATAAAGAAGTTACTGTGACATGTCCAAGGT
Source organism: Spermophilus citellus (assembly GCF_964194105.1). Classification (NCBI taxonomy): domain Eukaryota; kingdom Metazoa; phylum Chordata; class Mammalia; order Rodentia; family Sciuridae; genus Spermophilus; species Spermophilus citellus. The sequence goes on along the minus strand of NC_138190.1, from coordinate 113,256,053 downwards.
TACTTTAGATTTTCAATTGTTGAAAAATTAAGATTTAAAGACAGAATTAATTGGAATATATTTATTAGGATTAGGACATATTTAATCAACATCAAATTAGATCCATTTATGTAGATCCAATGAAGGTCACTACCATCATTGGAAATGCTTAAAACAAATGCATTTCCCTGATTTTGCTGTCTATTAAATTTATAATTAATCAACAATATTCTTTTAAGAGCCTATTAGGTTCTAGTATTCAATTAAATATTATAAGCAGGATAGAAAAAATATGGTCTCAATACACAAAGAATTAATAGTCTAATACTAATTCAAATAGCAAAATCAACACAACTGAAATCATTGAAAACAATTTAAGATCGAATATATAACGGGTGCTGTGAGAACTCTGAAAAGAATGAAAATGATAGGCTGAAGTAGAGAAGGCATCCTTTGTACAGTGGGATTCAAGGAGGCTTGAAAGAAATGGGCAAATTTTTAAAAGGCTAAGTAGAAATGTAAAACATGCCATTCCTGGGAAAAAAACAAAAGGGGCAAGTTTTAGGTGCGTTTCTGGAATTGGGCTTCTTTTCTAGACTTCTATTTCTCTGTATGCAAAACAAAAGCTGAGAATTTGCTTAAAATAAAGATCCAGTGATAACATCAATTGGAAAGGTTACTGGAGATCTCATCTATTTAAATCATTTAAAAGATAAAATACAGGGGCTGGAGCTGGGGCTCTGCAATAGAGCACTTGCCTGGCATACCAGGTTTGATTCTAAGCACCACATATAAATAAATAAAATAAAGGTCTATCAACAACTAAAAAATATTTTTTAAAAAAGATAAAATACAGTAGGCCATCAGCCCTCTCCATCCATTGGATTCAGTCAACCACAGATAAAAAATATGAAAATGAAAAATAAAAGAGTGTCTCTATTGAACATGTGCAGTCTTTTCTTGTCATTGTTTTCTAAACAATACAGTATAACAACTATTAACAGAGCATTTACAGTGTATTGGGTATTATAAAACATCTAGAGATAAAGGATATGCAGGTTATATTCAAATATTGTGGGCCGTTTTGTATAGGGGACTTTTATATAAAGGATTTTGTTATTTGCAGGAGGCCTGGAACCAATTCCATTGTGGATACAGAGGGAGAACTATGTATTTGTTAAACTTACTTTAGTGATTAAAGACTTGTGACTTTATAGTATTTTAACTACAAGTCACAGAAAATTTTGCTTTTGGCTACAGTAATTTTTGACAGTTACTTTCTATATAGCCTATCAATCCCCACCTCTCCTATGAGATCTATGTAACCAATTGACACACATCACTTTTGTTTGTATTTATTAATGGAACCCAGAGCCTTGTGTGTGTTAGGCAAATACTCTACAAACTAAGCAACATCCTCAGTCTCACACATTGCATTTTGCTTCTTGAATAAATATAAACATGCCTGAAACTTACAGGAATGTAAAGGTAGGTGAGTGTAACAGCTCAAACACATCTTGATTTTATCCTTTTGTATGTCTTGGATATAAGGTACTCATTTTGATGATATCTTTAATTTAAATCTTTGTCAGAATGTAATTTCAAATATTGGGGATTTCTGATGAGAAGGTTCTGTTAAAGATATACTAAAGACCCTTCAGAATAAATTACAGAGCACATTTAAAAATAGAACAGATTATCCATGATTCTCCACACCATTAACCAGGAAGAAACAGTCATGTCCAGTCTACTATGTTAGAATAGATTTTGGTGAACTTAGAAGTGTCTGCCAGAGAGAGAGAGAGTGAGACAGACACACACACACACACACACACACACACACACACACACACACAGAGAGAGAGAGAGAGAGAGAGAGAGAGAGAGAGAGAAGCATATAATCACATTTTTAAATGCTATTACTATTTATTCTTCAAAGAATGGTCATGGTTAAATATTTGAGTCTGTGTCTACTGAATATGCAAAATGTGACTTTAAAAGGAGATTGACAGCACTATAGCATGGATGAACCTTGAAAACATTATGCTAACTGAAAGAAGCCATTTACAAAAGACCTCAGATTGTACGATTCCATTTATATGAAAAGTACAAAAAGAGAAAATCTGAAGAGACAGAAAGTAAATTAATGGTTGCTAGGGACTGGAAAGGAGAAGAGTTGGAGGAAACCAGGGAGTCACTGCTAATGGGTGTGGGGTTCTTTTGTGGGGGGGGGGGTAATGGAAATCTAAAATAGATTGCTTGGTATTTGTACAACTTTATGAATCAACTAAAAGCTATTGAATCATACCATTTTGGTTATTTACTTATTTGTAGAACTGAAGATTGAACACAGTGGCTGTCTTCCACTGAGCTGTATCCACAGCCCTTTTATCTATTTTTTATTTTGAGACAGTGTCTCACAAAATTACCCGGACTGGTCTCAAACTTCTTGTTTTCCTACCTCAGCCTCTAGAGTAGCTGGCATTACAAGAGTTATCATCTTATCCATCTTTTTTTTTTGTTGTTGTTGTTGTTGTTGTTGTTGTTGTTGTTGTTTCTTTTTAGGAGCTGGGAGCCTGGGGAATGCAAAGTGCTCATTCTACCATTGAATTGGACCATTTAAATGAATGAACTGTATGGTATGTGAATTATATCTTAATAAGGCTATTACTTTAAAAAAAAACCCTGAGATTGACAGAATTAAGCTGCTTAAGCACATGGAAAACCATATTAATGTGGATATGTATGATGGCAGAAATAAATTAGAGAAAGCATCTATAACTGCAGAAAACGAACTAAACTCATAGAAGTCAAAAGCGATAAGAGCGGGGCATGGTGGGGCATACCTGTAATCCCAGTGGCTCTGGAGGCTGAGGCAGGAGGATATCGATTTCAAAGCCAGCCTGAGCAAAATCGAGGCGCTAAGCAACACAGTGAGACCCTGTGTCTAAATAAAACACGGAATTGGGATGGGATGTGATTCAATGGTTGAGTGCTCTTGAGTTCCATCCCTGTTGCCCCCCCCCCAAAAAAAAAAGGACTTAAAAGGTCACTTGGTCATCATGATCCCTTGTTTGCCACTGTCATAGAGAAAAGTACAAAGTGCTTCGATTTACCACAAAGGATTTAAGTTAAATGGTATATAAAAACCACTTTATGCCAAATAAGCCAGAAATAACCCAGATAACAAGACTTATATTTCTTCTTTCACACTTTTAGAAAGGTTTGAATCATCATGTGACAATTGGTCTAAGTATTTCAATCATGGCATGGTTTTAATAAGCAGTAGTTATAAAGATAATTGGATATTTCATCTCAACAAATAAGAGGTTCCTTAGGAAGTGTTACAGAAGAGTTGAGAATATAAGTTCCCTTTCAAATCAACATCTATTTGTAATTAACACCAAGAATACTTTCATTGGCTTGTTTATCAGTGTCACAGAGTCACCTAACAAGGGCACAAATAGAATGTAAAGCTGTCCATTTGAAGATTCCATTCCTATCACATACTGAGTAGCATCCTGGTAGGATAAATCTCGTTCCCTGGATGGAATGGAGTAGGCTTATAACTAAGTTTAACTAAGATTTTAATTTTTTAAAATATATATTTTTTAGTTGTAATTGGACACAATATTTTTATTTTATTTTTAGGTGGTGCTGAGGATCGAACACAGGGCCTTGCACATGCTAGGCGAGCACTCTACCGCTGAGCCACAACCACAGCCCCAAGATTTTAAATTTTTAAAAACACATTTGAGGGTCCTTTGGAAAGAACATCATAGGAAATGAGATTAGACTCCTAAGAAATATTTTAGGTCAAGAGTCAGCAAACATTGTCTGTAAAGGACTGAATAGTAAATATTTTTTTTGCATGCAGGCCACATAGTCTCTGTTACAACTACTCAACTTTGCTGTTGAACAGCCATAGAAAATAAACAAATGGGCACAGTTGATATGCCAATAAAACTGTTTATAAGAATAGGCAGCAACAGATGGGACTTGTGGACTATAGTTTGCCAACCACTGTCTAGATTTCTGTGCTTACTCTAGTATGGTCTTGGCATCTGGATGAGCTGTGTTTTTGTGGTCCTGGGGATTTGAACCTAGGATCTACAAATACTGGAGATGTGCTCTATCATACATACATACATACATACAGAGATATATCCTGAGCAGCTTTTAGTTTTATTTTGAGACAAGGTCTTACTAAGTTGTCCAGGCTAGCCTCAAATTTTTGATCCTCAGTCCCTGGAGTAGCTGGGATTACAGGCGTTGCACCACTGCACCCATCTGGGGCTGTGTTCTTCTTCTTCTTCTTTTTTTTTTTTTTTGTGGTGCTGGGGATTGAACCCAGGGCCTTGTGCAAGCTAGGCAAGCACTCTACCAACTGAGCTATATCCTCAGCCCTGGAGCTGTGTTCTTAAAGGGGTATTTAAGAGTTGGTTCATGAGTAAAGATATGAAAGAGATTAAAATAGAAATGAGGGCTGGGGTTGTGGCCCAGCGTTAGAGTGCTTGCCTAGCATGTGTGAGGCACTGGGTTCGATTCTCAGCACTGTGTATAAATAAATGAATAAAACAAAGGTTAATCAATATCTAAAAAATATTTTTTAAAAATTTAAAAAATTAAATAAAATAGAAATGAGCCAATCTTAGGTCTTCACAGTCTTCAACACCAAACAACCAACAAAGAGCTATTTACTCTCTTCTTGTTCACCTTTTAAATTTGAATGTAACCATAATGACAAAATTCCACTGGGGAAGGAAGATAAATGACAACCATTAAGACTAATCCTTGGGGCTGGGGATGTGGCTCAAGCGGTAGCACGCTCGCCTTGCATGCGTGCGGCCCGGCTTTGATCCTCAGCACCACATACCAACAAAGATGTTGTGTCCGATGAGAACTTAAAAAAATAAATAAATATTTAAAAAAAAAAGACTAATCCTTAGTGAGTTGCTTCTGTGTGGTAAGCTGCCTTCTAGAAATTTTACATACATTATCTCACTTGAGATTAATAACTCTCTCCCATAGTTGAAAACATTATTGCCATTTTAAGATGAGATAAATAAGGTTTACAGAATAAGTAACTTTTGTCTGACATCATTTTGTCTAGAGATGCAGGAGCTGAGGTGTGCTGGTAGGTGGGGAATGGCCCCATTTCATACCTGACTCTACAGCCTGTGATTAGACCCACAGGTTTTTTCTTTTTTGGTACTAGGAATGCAGGGGTGCTTAACCACTGAGCCACATCTCCAGCCCTATTTACTTTTTATTTTGAGATAGGGTCTGGCTAAGTTGCTTAGGGCCTTGCTAAATTGCTGAGGCTGGCTGGCCTTGAACTTGCAAGCCTCCTGCCTCAACCTCTAGAGCTGTTGGGATTACAGATGTGCACCACTGCACCCGGCAGGCCCATAGGATTTTATGGGAAATATTTATTGTACTTTTATTTCATGAAATGAAGCACAGGTGGGAACAGTGCTGATCACCTTCTTTTGACTTCCACAGAAAATTGGTTAGCCCACTAGCAGTAAATTTTGTAGATTAGCAGACACATTTATTTAATTCTATGGTCTGAATATTTGTGCCTCTTCACCCAAGTTGAAACCTAATCACCAAGGCAATGGTATTAGCAGGTGAGGTCTTTGGGAGGTGATTAGGTCATGAGGATGGAGCCCTAGTGATTGCAATTGGTGCCCTCATTAAAGAGACCCCACAGAACTGATTTGCACAAATGACAGATGAGGCCTTTTGAAGGCATTATGCTATGCAGAGCCCTCACCTGGCACTAAATCAGCTCCTGTCTTGTGAATTTCGTAGCCAATAGAACTGTGAGCAATAAATCTAAATTGTTTATAAATCACCTAGTCTAAGCTTTCACAAACAGACTAAGACAATACACTAATGGTTAATCTACTGTTAGCTGTGTGTAATAGCATGTATTTATTTTTTCATAATTCTACTCATGGTGTTTTCTTTTCACGAAATCAAATTATCAACTTTGAAGGCTAAGCAAATGAATTCATGTGATAGTAATGTATGCCAATGACAGCAGAAAGAATACAATTCTACCTTACTACTTATTAATATTTTTAGGTTATACTCAGGAATAATAATAGAGCTATTTCATCATTATGAAGACCAAAAATTAAGGGTGATATATTTTTAGGCTGTATTCTATAGGATATTAAAATGTAAGATAATTTCGGTGAAAGGTTATTTGCTACAAATACCAAACAATAAAATTTCAGTTATCCTCTAGGTACACTATAGACACAGGCATAATTTATCAATTTTTTCAGAAAATGTACTGGTACAGCCCAATTTCTCCTACCTGATGAACTCTAAATTATGGATTTCATCAATCATAATTCACTTAAGCAAATGGAATAGATTCTAAAATATGTTTATAACAAAACACCCAAAGCACATGTGTGATATTCCCTTTAATTTTATCTAATATAGTCTCCTGAAGTATCAAATTTAAAAAGTGAAATAATTTGAGAAGTGGGGGTATAGGTCGGGGTATAGCATTTGCCTAGCACATCTGAGGCCCTGGGTTAGATCCTTAGCACTGTGAATATATACATAAATTTTAAAAAATGTAACTAATTTTATAATTAAAAATCATAAGTGGGGGCTGGAGCTATAGCTCAGTGGCAGAGCGCTTGGCTGTCATATACGAGGCACTGTGTTCGATCCTTAGCACCATATACAAATAAAATAAAGGCATTCTGTCCATCTACAACTAGAAAATTTTTTTAAAAAAAATCATAAGTGTTTTTTTTTTGGCTGTTGTTCCTTTTGTTGTTTTGTTTTGGTTCTTGGTTATCCAAACCAGGGCCTTGTGCATGCTAGACAAGTGCTCTACCACTGAGCTATATCCCCAGCTCTAAAATTATAAGCTTTCTGTATTAGAGAAAGTGTAGACTATCACTCTGGCTTTTATAGATTAGTAAAACCGAGGCCCACAGGAATAAAATGACTTCCTTCAATCTTTTGGTTCTTTTGAAGTCCTTTTATAAAGTTACTTTAACAGGTGGCATTCTGGAGGATTATAATTTTCTTTCTATATATTTCCATTTTAAGTGTGGCTTTGCGAATATGCTAGATAATGATGCATTCCCATGACATTGTCATAATTCATGCCATGTAGTAGGTTGGAGTTACTTCCAGTTGTGGGTTTCCTGTATAAGTCAACAATGGGGGACTGGCAGGCAGTGGTGACACATGTCTATAGTCCTAGGGGCTTGGAAGACTGAAGAGGTAAGATCCTTGGGCCCCAGGAGTTCAAGGATAGCCTGGGAAAATATCAGAGACCCTGGCTCAACAAACAAACAATAGGGGACTGGCTGAGTTCAAATAGCAGGTAAAGAATTACCAAAGGAAATGCAAAATCTGAGCTTTAAAGATCTAATCTGAGAAGGAAGCAAGGAAGGCAAAGGAAACCTGAATAGAACCTCAGCAGAGAGGTATTTATTTTTGTTTTGTTTCTGAAGGTGCTGGGGACAGAGCCCAGGGCATGGAACATCTGCCACTGAGCTACAGCCCCAACCTGATTTGTTAGTTTTGAGATAGTGTCCCAAATGATCACAAAAGTGCAAAGATCCCTTATTTGGAGCATCCCTTCAGTCTGTTGTCTAACTAATGACTTTGAAACTAAGAGATGTGAAATTCACTACATTGAATAAAGGCTGAAGTAAATTATTCACATCAATAGGAAGAGGTCCCATGTCAAGTCGTTCTGTCATATAATAGGAAGACTTCATTTACTTTGCTTTCTTAATTCTCTTTTTTCCCCTTCCCTTCCCTTTAAATATACAAGATCCTCTCTGTTCTGTTAAAGGAGAACGAAACCCTTTCTCTTCATCAAATCTGAGAAATAAATTTCATCCTTATTTATTCTTTTGGATTTCTTTTTTACCTTGATTGAAGCAGGTACTTCTTGTTAAAATGTCAGAATCATTCTGGATTAATGTAAATTTTAACATTGACATAGCAAAAAAATCCACCAAAGAGAGAATCATCAGTAACAAATTGCAAAGGATTGGCAGTATTTATTTATTTTGTGGTGCCACAGGCATGTAAGGCAGGGCTGGAGTTCCTGGTGGCCCGAGATGATTTTTGGTCATGCACGGATATTTATTTTGTGGTACATTTACCCTCTTTCCCTCTGTGAGACCTGCCTTCATATTTCCTATTTTTCCCTCCTTGTGGAACCCAGGGCCTCATATATGCTAGGCAAGTACTCTATCACTGAACTATACCCCCGGCCCCACACTACATCCTTAAAATCCCAGTATGACTACCTGCCTGGCCTATCTCCCAGCAACATATATTGGAGCTCCCCAGATGTACAGAGTGGAGGTGCAAGACTAGAACCAGTTGTTGATAATTCTTTCTCCCTTTAAATTTATCTTGTAATACTTAAATTAGCAATTTATTATTATTCTATTTACCAGAAATGATTCAGAATGTTAAGGTCTTTCCTATACTTATTTTCCTTTTTTGAATTAAATGTATATTTTCAAAAATAAATCAATACCTTCAGTAATATTTATATCAATCCAATATTGTTTGTAGGCAAGAAAACTCTCTGAAGGTTTGGAGCAGCTGAGTCTCCAAAGTGCAGGATCAGAAAATTGGGCTAATTGAATGCTTATGGTTAGTACTGTAATTTTTGTTTTAAATGTCTTACAACATTTCATAAATAATGAGAAATACAAATTTCATTTCTAAAAGGGAAAATGATGCATAATTTATAACATGCATGAAAGCACAAAGTTATATAAGTTCAAGAAGTACATAACTAATAATAACATTTTTCAATTATTAAAAATTATATAAAATGATAGTATCATGTTCATAAGCTAATTTGTTTTATTTCTATTTAAAAAGAGAGAGAAATGTGTCACAGTAGATTGGGTAGAGAGAGGTGATGGGAGGGGAGGGGAGGGGAGGGGGGGATAGGAAGGGCAGCAGAATACAACAGACACTAGTATTGCTGTATGTATAAACGTGGCTGTATAACCAATGTGATCCTGCAATCTGTACTCTTGGAAAAATGAGAATTCATACCCCATTTTATTCAAATGTATGATATGTGAAGATCATTGTATTGTCTTGAGCAACTAATAAAAAAATCAAAATGAATTCTACTGTCATGTATAACTAAAAAGAACCAATACAATTTTTAAAAATTAAGTCAATAAAATGCTTTGATATTCCAGGGCAACCAAATATTTGCTTAAACATTGAAATTTACAAACTTAAAACCAATGTTTTCGATCTCAATATGGAGCATGATTCTTTTCCATGATCATTTATTGCCTGACGCCTTAATATAAATCCCATTAAATGACTGCTGGTTTGTAGTACTTGACAACTCAATTTAAAAAAATATATATATTTTTTAGCTTTAGGTGGACACTATATTTTATTTTTATGTGGTGCTGAGGATCGAACCCAGTGCCTCACACATGTCAGGGGAACGCGCTACCACTTGAGCCACATCCCCAGCCCCCAACTCAATTTTTATTGTAAAACACTTTGCAACACTACTTAAAATGTTTATAGATCATTTTATGAGACATAATTTTATAAGCAATGAGTTTTCAAGGAATATGCAGATTTTGGAAAATTTTTAGATATGTAAAAACATTAAAATAACTAAATACAATGTGGTTATGATGCAACAAATCACTGTTATTTTTGTTTAGTACTCTTCATATTTGCTTCAGATAGCCGTTTTCCCTCTTCCTCTCTCTTTTTTGGTACTGAGGATTAACCCATGGGTGTTTTACCCATGTACTACATCTCCAGTCCTTTTTTAATATTTTATTTTGAGACCAGGTCTTGCTATCGTTGCTGAGGCTAGCCTCCAATTTGGCAATCCTCCTGCCTTGGCCTCCCAAGTCCCAGGGATTACAGGTGTGTGACACTGTACCAGGAAGATAGCTCTTCTCTGATCATTGGTTAGGTCCTAGAATATTGTTTAGAAAGCAATATTGTGATAAACATTCATGCTTTGTGATGTTTTAAATTAATGGCAAGTAAAAAATATGGCAGCATTGAGAATCAATTTTAATTCTTTCTTGACTTTTTTCCCCTCAACTTTGTGGGGTCATAAGTTTTTAAAAACTTCAGAAAGTTTTTATTGTACCCGCTCCAGGATCTTCCTGGAAAGTCACAAAAAAAGGAATGATTTACCCATTTCTATAATCAAATGCAAATGATCAAATATGTAAACCTTAACATGCAAAGTAGTGGAACATTTCATGAATTGTCTACTTCCATTTCTCACTCCATTTCTCCCTCCCACATTCCCTTATATATTCAAGCCAAACCAGATATTCCATCATTTCCTGAATATGCCTATATACCTGTATAATCTAGCCTTGGGAGACAGAATGGAAGATGGGTGTTTAGGAGAGAGTCAGATCTTTAAATCTGTTTGTCTCTTACTATCTAGCTTTGGGAAAATTACTTTGTTTCTGTATGCCTTGGTATCCTCCACATGAAAATTAGCACTTCAGCATAGATTTAGGTATAAAGCATGTGCTCAATAAATTGTTATTGAATGAAGGATCAAATATAACATATATAAAATACCAAATATAGTACCTAAATAGAAATTGTTGGCACATAGTACCTCATCACTTACCACTTACCCTCTTTCCCTCTGTGAGACCTGCCTTCATGTTCCCTATTTTTCCCTCCTCTGGGGACTGAACCTAGGACTTCATGCATGCCAGGTAAGTCCTCTACCAACTGAACTATATCCTCAGCTCCCTTATGTTGCTTTTTCACTTAGTAAATCGTTACCTACCCATCAATCCCACATCAAATGACATGTCTTTGAGATTAGTTCTTCAGCCTTTCTGGGCAGAGATAAAGCTTTATTTCTGTATTCTCATAGCATAACTCTTATTGCTATTGTTATTGTTGATTTGTCTACTTCCCCTACTAGGCAGTGAACCTTTCTTATGGGTCTTTGTATTTATGGTTCCTAAGACCCAGGCATACAACAAATAAATATATTTTTATTATGGTAGTCATTAACATATATTAATCGTATAAATTAATGGGATTCACTGTGATATTTGTATACATGCATACATTATGCATTGATCATGTCTATACATCCTTATATCTTTGCCATCCCTCCCTTCTCCTCTGCTCCTCCCAGTCCCTTTCCTTGTCTGTAGTAACCCCTCTTCTACTTTCAGGTGCCCCCCTCCAGTTTCCACATATGACAGAGAACATGTGATACTTGTCTTTCTGTGTCTGGCTTATTTCACTAAAATGATGTCCTCCAGTTCTATTTTCTTGCAAATAACAAGATTTCAATTTTCTTTTTTTTCAATCTTCTTTATGGTTGAATAATACTCCATTGTGAATATAGGCACCCCCCCTTTTTTAATCCTTCTTTAACAGGCACCTCGTCTGTATCTATTGGGATGATCATGTGATTTTTATCCATCATTCTATTTGTGTGATGCATTACTTTGTTGGTTTGCATATGTTGAACCACCCTTGCATCCTTGGAATGAAGCCAACCTGATGATGGTATATGATCTTTTTGATGTGCTGTTAAATTTGATTATAGAGCAAATAAATATTTGATAAAACATGAAGAGACTGAGTTGACTGCCAGACGTTTTACCAAAATATTGGGTTTGGTTTAAATTTGTTTCTTCACAGTACTGGGGATTGAGGTTCATTTATGGTAGTCATGTGCTCTACCACTAAGATACATCCTCTGTCCCTTGGTATAACCTTTTTTTTTTCCTGGGCAATTGAACACAGGGGTGCTCTACCACTGAACTACACTCCCAATTCTTTTTATTTTTTATTTTGGGATATGGTCTCACTAATTTAAGATCCTCCTGCCTCAGTACCTGGAGTACCTGGGATTGCAGGTGTATACCATACCACCCAGCTCTTTCATGATTTTTTTTTTAACAGATGCATGCATGCCCTATTTCAATTGGGCCACCTAAAAACATACAAAAAGCTCATGTTTTTTTTTCTCTTTTTTTTTTTTTTTTTTTTAGAAAGAGTGGGAGAGAGAGAGAGAGAGAGAGAGAGAGAGATAATTTTTTTTAATATTTATTTTTTTTTAGTTCTCGGCGGACACAACATCTTCGTTTGTACGTGGCGCTGAGGATCGAACCCGGGCCGCACGCATGCCAGGCGAGCGCGCTACCACTTGAGCCACATCCCCAGCCCTTTTTTTCTCTTTTTATCCTAGTGCAAACCAAAAGAATCCTCAGTTTTGAACTTGTCCTTTGAGTATGGACAATTACATTTGCCAAGTCGAATTTCCTCCTTTGAGTTTGTGAATGCTTCAATAATGAGCTCCTATGGAGCTAGGAAGAAAATGTTGATTCTGCTCCCCTCCCGCATCACCTGAAGCAATCCCATTTTATTTTTCTTTGTCCAGCTGATTTTTTAAAAAATATTTCTTTATTTTTTAGTTATAGTTGGATACAATACTTTTATTTTATTTATCTATTTTTAAGGGGTGCTGAGGATCAAACCCAGGGCCTCACACATGCTAGGCGAGTGCTCTACAGCTGAACCACAACCCCAGCCCCTGTCCAGCTGATTTTAATATGAAGAAATTTAGGTTCTAGTTGAGTATTCAGATAACAAATAATATGTCAGAATTATTTCTATCCCCTGGGTCTTTCTAGATAGCATTATCAATATAAAATTATCATGGAACCAGACATAGTGGCCATGCCTGCAGTCCTAGCTACTTAGAGGCCAAGGTAGGAAGATCATATGAGCCCAGGAGTTTTACATTAGCCTATACGATATGGCAATTTAGCTCAGTGGTAGAGCACTTGCCTAGCATTTATGAGGCCCTGAATTGATTCCCCAGTATTTCAAAATAAAACAATGAATATGGATATTGACTAGGTACTTTGGTATTTTCTCATGCAAAGTTGGTTTCTGATGAGGTGGGTCAAGTAATCTAGCATATATCATTTTCCTTTTCAGTCCTTCAGTTATCAAAATTAACCCTTATATTTTAAGGTTAAAACATTTTTCATGTTTACATTTTTAAAATTTTTTGCAGGAAAGTCTTTCCTGTTAAATTAAAGAAATTGTAAATATTAATGGTGTTAGTTATATCGATCAATTGGCATACCAGTGTGTACAAGGTCAAATGTTTTGGTCTAAGAATCCTAACAAAGAACAAAGTTAGACTAAGTATTGTTAGTAAAAAATTTCCTTTTACTTTATTCTGATACTTGTTTTATCTCCCTCCAGACATCTGTTCCCAGAGACTGTTGTCTTTTCTCCATATCCTCCTCCTTCAATTAGGGAGACAGATAAGCAGTTGTCTTGAGACTAAGGTCACAGGCATTCCATAAATGGATTCCAGTGCCTGCTACAGAAACAAATGGTGAGTGTTCTCTGTCACTTGCAAACTATAAATTAATTAAGTTGACAACTTTTCCTTTGTTTGGTTATGTTTTCAGAGGGACTTTTGAAATACCTTTTATTGCATTTTCTGATTATAAAACTAACATATGGTCATTATAGATAATTGATAGCACAGAAAAGTACTAAAAGGAGAATAAAAATTTCAACACTCAGAGATAACAGCTGTTAGCATTTTAATGTATTTATTTACAGCTTTTTTATGTTCATATAAAATCTTTTAGAAGAAAATTGTGGTCATATTATATATAAAATTCTGTATCTTGCTTTTTCAAAGTGTCCTTCTGAAACATTTTTAAGCAAAGTTAAATGCTTGAGAACACCATTTAAAATTGCTACATAACATTCTGATATGTGGATATATGATGGGTTGATTATTTTAAGGCATTCTTTTATTGTTGGACATGCAATTTGATTATAATTTTTCCCTCTTAAAAATAATTCTGGGGGCTGGGTAGTGGCTCACTGGTAGAGTGCTTGCCTAGTGTGAGGCACTGTGTCCATCAACAACTAATAAAGGTTCATCAACAACTAATAAAATATTTTTTAAAATGCCCAAAACTTATTTGAGGACTTGGCCTTATTACATTTCTAGTAGGTTTAAAAAAAATTCTGGGAGGCTAGAGATGTAGCTCAGTGGTAAGAGTGCTTGCCTCACATGCATGAGGCCCTGGGTTCAATTCCCCGTGTTGCAAAAAATAATAATAATAATTCTGAGGCCAAGTGTGGTGGTGCATGCCTGTGATCCGGTGACTTGGGAGGCTGAAGCAGGAGGTTTGCAAGTTCCAAGCCAGACCCTATTTCAGAATAAAAATGTGGTAGAGTGTCCTTAAGCTTAATCACCAGTACTGACAAAAAGAAAAAAATCTGGGGCTGTGGGTGTAGCCCAGTGGCAGAACACTTGCCTAGCACTTGGTTAGATCTCCAGCACTACAAAAATAATAATGATAATAATAATTATAATAGTAATAATTCTCTTCTTAATCCTGTATTTGAATTGCTTGTTATTTCCTTAGACTAAAACCCTAGAAAGGAACTTACTAGGTCTAAGAATGTGTTTTTTTTTCAAGAAGCATTCATAAGAAATTTTAATTTTTTAAAAGAAATTTTGTACCAACTTACCCAACTACTAGCAATGTTTGAGTTGTGTTTGTCCATTTCACTGACTCTCTCCCAATTAATTATTTAAGTTCCTAATCTGATTGACAAAATTATATATATCACTGGTGCTTTAAAATGCTGAACATTTAAAATACAAATCCACAGGGCTGGAGATGTAGCTCAGTGGCAGATTGTTTGCCTAATATGCTCTGGGTTGGTGGTTTTATCCCCAGAACTGAAAAGTACATACATACATAAATATATGTATAAATATCCATTAAATTCTAAACTTGTCTAATGTATATTTATTTCTGCTCTTGCTTTTTGTTATTTTCCTTTTTTGATTTTTGTGGGTTTTTAAAATATCAAATCTATCATCCTTTTTCAATGTTTGTTGCTAATATTTTCCCAGTTTGTGGCTTGTCTTTTGGGTTCTTCTCTTTGGTAATGGCTTTTTGTGGGGTATATCAGGGATTGAACACAGGCGCACTTGACCACTGAGCCACATCCCCAGCCCTTTTATATTTTGTTTAGAGACAGGGTCTCACTGAGTTGCTTAGTGCATTGCTTTTGTTGAGGCTGGCTTTGAAATCATGATCCTCCTGCCTCAGGCTCCCGATTTGCTGGAATTATAGGTGTGTGCCACTGTGCCTGGCCGGTAATAGCTTTTGAGCTTCAATTTTTTTCCATTTTTCACAATTCAAATTATTGATTTTTCCATATGTGTGATTTATTCCATTGCTTATATGCCTAAAAATTCTATTTTTATTCAGTAGAGGTTTTTTTGTTTCCTAGTTTTAATTATCTAGCTTTATAATGTTGAAGGCAATGGATTTGTTCCACACAACTGCAAATATAGCTATAGCTGCACTTTTGTTCACTTTAAATATTTTTTCAGACAGATTTGTGTTAGTTGTAAAAGAAGGCATGGCTGTAATTCCTTTAAACAGGACCCTGTGGAAAGAGCAATTCTTTTTTTTTTTTTAAAGAGAGAGTGAGAGAGGGGAGAGAGAGAGAGAGAGAGAGAGAGAGAGAGAGAGAGAGAGAGAGAGAATTTTTCTTTTTTCTTTTTTTATTGGTTGTTCAAAACATTACAAAGCTCTTGACATATCATATTTCATACATTAGATTCAAGTGGGTTATGAGCTCCCAGTTTTTACCCCAAATACAGATTGCAGAATCACATCGGTTACACATCCACATTTTTACATAATGCCCTATTAGTAACTGTTGTATTCTGCTACCTTTCCTATCCTCTACTATCCCCCCTCCTCTCCCCTCCCATCTTCTCTCTCTACCCCATCTACTGTAAATCATTTCTCTCCTTGTTTATTTTCCCATTCCCCTCACAACCTCTTATATGTAATTTTGTATAATAATGCTGGTCTCCCTCCATTTCCATGCAATTTCCCTTTTCTCTCCCTTTCCTCCCACCTCATGTCTCTGTTTAATGTTAATCTTTTCTTCCTGCTCTTCCTCCCTGCTCTGTTCTTAGTTGCTCTCATTATTTCAAAGAAGACATTTGGTATTTGTTTTTTAGGGATTGGCTAGCTTCACTAAGCATAATCTGCTCTAGTGCCATCCATTTCCCTGCAAATTCCATGATTTTATCATTTTTTAGTGCTGCGTAATACTCCATGGTGTATAAATGCCACATTTTTTTTATCCATTCATCTATTGAAGGGCATCTGGGTTGGTTCCACAGTCTAGCTATTGTGAATTGTGCTGCTATGAACATCGATGTGGCAGTATCCCTGTAGTACGCTCTTTTAAGGTCTTCAGGGAATAGTCCGAGAAGGGCAATAGCTGGGTCAAATGGTGGTTCCATTCCCAGCTTTCCCAGGAATCTCCATACTGCTTTCCAAATTGGCTGCACCAGTTTGCAGTCCCACCAGCAATGTACAAGTGTACCCTTTTCCCCACATCCTCGCCAGCACTTGTTGTTGTTTGACTCCATAATGGCTGCCAATCTTACTGGAGTGAGATGGTATCTTAGGGTGGTTTTGATTTGCATTTCTCTGACTGCTAGAGATGG
This sequence comes from Spermophilus citellus, assembly GCF_964194105.1. Lineage (NCBI taxonomy): Eukaryota > Metazoa > Chordata > Mammalia > Rodentia > Sciuridae > Spermophilus > Spermophilus citellus. The sequence continues at coordinate 113,239,486 of NC_138190.1, read as the reverse complement.
TGAGCATTTTTTCATGTACTTGTTGATTGATTATATGTCCTCTGTGGGGAGCCATTCTGACACGTGATTGGGTGACTCCCGTTAAGGGCCTGAGGCACTCTGGCTGTGTCGGAGTTATCCCGACCCTTTCCTGATGAGAGAGCCCATCCGTGTGGGGGTGTGTGTAACCACTGACCCTGGAGACCCAATCACTGACCCTGACCTTGGAGTACAGCCCCCCCTCAACCTTCATTGGATGGAATTCTCCCCTGAATCTCTTGTTTCCCCCAAATAAAAGGCTGATCCCCGGCGTGTTCGCTCTCTCTCTCTCCTGCTAGCCCAGAGTAATCCTCGCTGCCCTGCTGAGCGGCTGGAGGCAGGGAAACAGGGAGACCGAGCCGTCTCGGACCTAGCATTAAAATAAGGTACTGTCTGTGTGTTTTATTTTGATCTCTTCTAACTAACTGAATGCCAGAACCTCATTAATGAAACCACTGCGCAGGCCGCGTGGTAGAATTGGCGCCCAAGAGGGGGGCATTCTGAATTAGTTAGATTGAGTGGGAGCGCGCGCTAAAAAGATTAAGGAAATAGAAATAAAGAAATAAAGAGAAAATAGAGGAAATAAGGAAGATAAAGAAATAAGAGAAAGGAAGAAGTGACATTTGGGTCACAAAAGTAATAAAGAGGATAAAGAAAATAAGAAATAAGAGAAAGGAAAAAGTGACATTTGAGTCACAAAAGTACCGGAAAATATTGAAGGAAAGAGACGTTAATTTACTTAAAATGGGAAATTCTACTTCTTCGGATAAGGAAATGTATCTAACTATTTTAGACAGTATAATTAATCAGAAAGGAAAACAGATAAAGAAAACTCAGTTATTGCAATTCTTAAAGATTGTAGGTGAATATTGTCCTTGGTTTTGTGACCAAGAGTCTCCAAATTTACTTACTTGGGAGAAATTAGGAAGAAAGTTACAGAGAGTTTGTCTTTCTACTGAAATACCTGGAGGCATAGAGAATATACAGAAAACTTGGACGGCCCTAGAAATTTGTCTCTTTGAATACATGGACCAGAGTCCGTGGCCACCAGAAGAGCTTCTGAGAGGTATTCAAAGAGCCATTAAGTCTATTCAAATGGAAAATCAGCCTGAGGCTAAATTAATTTCCTTTCCTTTGAGCCGTTTTAAAACAAAAGCGCTAGGAGCTAAAACAAAGGTTAGAAATGTGCAAGCTAGCCCGCAGACAGATTATACAGAACAGCATGATAAAGAAGAAGCATCTCTAATCTTGGAGAGCCCTCCAGAAGTGGTAACCAATCTTCCTGGAGAGGAAAATACAAAGGAAACTCCTAGCGGGGCTCAGGTTTCTTCTCAGCCACGTGAGTTAGAAACCCAAATTCCAAATGGCGATAGTACAGAGTCTGATAACAGCTCGCAGTCTGAGGAAGAAGAATTAGACATAGAAACTCAGGACTTAGAGAGAAATTTTAATAGATTGCATTTAGCACCACCTGCCCAAGCCCTAAAAATTCAGCCGATACCTGCTAGGAGAACCAAATTTAACAGGTGTGCTAAATTAAAGATGACTTTTCTTACCCCAGTTCAGCAAGGTATTAAGAAGGCTCAAGAAATGGGGGAGGATACTACTGGTTTTCACCTCTTTCCAGTTTTTGAGCAAACTGATGAGCAAAATCAGAGAGTTAGAATTCATGCTGTAATTCCATTTAAAACTATCAAGGAATTAAAAAATGCATGTGAAACGTACGGCCCAAATTCGCCTTTTGTTCAGAGTCTGATAGAAAATATCTGCTCACAACCCCTTCCTCCTAGTGACTGGGTTTTTTTAGCCAGATCTTGTTTGAGCGGGGGAAATTACTTACTTTGGAAAACTTACTGGACTGATTTTTGTAATGAACAGGCAGAAAGAAACAGAAGACAGGGCATAGAAACGCCAGTAGCGATGTTTTTAGGGACTGAAGATTTTGCTGATTTAGAAAGACAGTTAAATTATGATTTTGTAGTGTACAATCAAATAACTGATTGTGCAAAACGTGCCTGGAGGCAAATTGTCCCCAAGGACCAGTCCAATTTAGTTCTTACCAAAATCAGACAAGGTGCCAGTGAGACTTATTCAGATTTCGTAGCCCGACTATATCAGGCTGCAAACAGGTCCATCGGAGACCCAGGAGCTAGCGAATTTATTGTTAGACAATTGGCTTTTGAGAACGCAAACAAAATTTGCCAAGATGTTCTCCGCCCCCATCGTAAGAAAGGAACAATTTCTGAGTACATTCGCTTGTGTTCTGACTTAGATTCCACTCAGTTACAAACGGTAGCCTTAGCAACAATATTAAAGAAAACTTTGGGGCCACAAAATTCAGTTCAGAAGTCCCGCAGCAAGTGTTACGTTTGCGGAAAACCCGGTCATTTCGCCTACGAATGTCGCCAACGCAAATTTAGGTTTAGGGCTCCATCTACTGGCGATAATAGATATTGCAGGACTCGGCGCCACGTGGTTGATTCGGGTGGCGCGGATGAGCCCGCCTTCTCGCCACAAGTATTTCCTCCTAGCGAGGGGACAAAAAACTTCCGTTCGGCCCCTCCCCGGGCCCAGAAACAATATGGGGAGACGTCGCACAGTGTGACGTCACTAGCGGCGCCGACCAGGACAGTCCGCGATTTTTACCAGAGCAGAGACATAAATCACAGACAGTTTTCTTAGGACCTTCAGAGACAGTTGAATTAGATCCTGAAACGGGACCAACACAAATCCCTACTGGGATTTTCGGGCCGCTTCCTGAAAATACTGTAGGTTTAATTTTGGGGCGTAATAATTTAAAGGGAGCTATTGAAGTAATACCTGGTGTGATAGATTCAGAATTTAAAGGGCAATTATATGTTACTGTAAGATCCAATTATACCCTAAGACTCACCCCAAAGGATATTTTTGCTCAATTAATATTATTGCCTTGTGTCTCAGAAAGGCACCTGCCGGCAGATTCAGTTTCTAAACCGCCGGACAGAGTATATTGGTCCCAGTTAGTGCGACAAGAACGCCCTTTATTAAAACTTAGAATTAATAATAAAAATTTCCTAGGAATAATTGACACAGGGGCTGATAGTTCAATATTGTCCAGCCGATTTTGGCCCAGGACATGGCCTCTACATACAGCCTCAACTAATCTAGAAGGAATAGGAAAAATTTCACAGCCTGCTCAAAGTGCCAACTATCTCCGTTGGGAAGATTCTGATGGGAACAGTGGAATATTTAAGCCTTATGTGTTAGAGTCTTTACCAGCTAATCTATGGGGAAGAGATATACTAGCCAAAATGGGACTGCTACTAGTCACCCCAAATTCTATAAGGTCAGTTGAAGAAATTAATCAAAGGTATTTTCCTGGAGATGATAGGGAAAACTTTCAGGAAGAATATCTGTTTACAAGCCAGTCTCCACGGCAAAGATTAGTAAATACTTCAGGACAAAATTTTTATTAGGGGCACTGAGTACTTCCCCGATCCTTAAAACAGCTGAAAAAATTACGTGGCTCACAGAAGAGCCTATTTGGATTTCTCAGTGGCCCATCTCAGGGGAAAAACTTAAAATAATTCATAGATTAGTTGAGGAACAACTTCAAGCTGGTCATATTGAACCAACACTTAGCCCTTGGAATACACCTATTTTTGTTATTAAGAAAAAGTCAAGAAATTGGAGATTATTACAGGATTTAAGGGCAATAAACCAGGCAATTCGGCCTATGGGATCATTACAGCCAGGACTTCCCTCCCCCACAGCCATTCCTTTAGATTATAGCTTGATGGTAATAGATTTAAAAGACTGTTTTTTCTCTATAAGGTTACATCCTAAAGATTGTGAAAAATTTGCTTTCACTGTCCCAGCAGTTAATTTTAAGGAATCTGTTAAAAGATACTGCTGGAAAGTCCTCCCTCAGGGAATGCGTAATAGCCCTACACTGTGTCAAAAATATGTTGATCAGGCAATAGATCCCATTAGAAATAGCTTCCCTGATGCATACATTATTCATTTTATGGATGATATATTATTGGCCCATGCTAATTCAGAAGTACTTTCAAAAATTTTTACTCAGTTAGAGACCTCACTTACAACATTGGGTTTAAGTATAGCTCCTCAAAAAATTCAAAAGGTATCTCCTTTTCAATATCTAGGTCAGATAATTCAAGGGAGTACAATCCGTCCTCAAAATCTTCAGATAAGAGTTAAGGAGTTACGTACCCTTAATGATTTTCAAAAACTATTAGGAGATATTAACTGGCTAAGACCATCCTTAAAGTTAACTACTTCTGAGTTAAGTCCTTTATTTCAGATATTACAAGGAAATCCTTCTCCAACCTCTCCACGTCAACTAACTTTGGAGGCCAAAACAGCCTTAAGGAAAGTGAAAATTACAATTAAAAATGCACAGCTTACTAGAATAGATCCTAAAGAAATACTGTATTTATTAATATTTCCAACTGAACATACCCCAACAGGAGCCATATGGCAAAGATTAGGAGTTATTGAATGGATTTACTTATCTCATTCCCCTCAAAAGACATTAACACTTTTTCATGATTCTACAGCTCAATTAGTGATTAAGGGTAGAACTAGGATTTTACAATTAATTGGATCTGAGCCTGATATCATAATTATTCCATTTTCTGTTCAACAGACTAATTGGCTTTTTCAAACTTCTAGTTCATGGCAGATAGCTTTTGCAGATTTCCCTGGCCAGATAGATAGCCATTATCCTCGTGATAAGATTGTACAATTTACATCATTAACATCACTTATTTTTCCAAAGATTGTACTTTCCCATCCAATAGAGGGAGCTTTATCGGTGTTCACAGATGGTTCCAGCTCTGGTAAGGCAGGTTTCTTCAGCCGTGTTCATACAGAGGTAATACAAACTTCTTATACTTCAGCTCAAAGGGCAGAACTTCAAGCCCTGATTTTTGCCTTAAATTATTTTTCAAATGAGCCTATTAATATCTATTCTGACAGCTTATATGCAGTCAGAGTTACCAAAAATATTGAAACCTCAGTTATTGGGTTTACTTCATCACAGGAGTTATTTAAATTATTTCATAATTTACAAAAGACAGTGCTAATGAGAAAGTACCCATATTTTATTGGACATATCCGAACACATTCTAGCCTCCCTGGACCTTTGGTTACAGGTAATGATAATATTGATAAATTAGTAGCTTTTTGTCAACAGATGTCTTCATATGACTGTGCCCTAGCTTCCCATTCCTTGCATCATCAAAATGCTTCTAGCTTACGTAAAAAATTTAATATTACCAGAGAACAGGCTCGTCAGATTGTAAGCCAATGTCCTAAGTGTGTTATTTACACTCCATCTCTGCCATCAGGGGTAAATCCCCGTGGTTTAAAACCAAATCAAATATGGCAAATGGATGTAACTCATATTCCTCAATTTGGTAAGCAATGTTATGTGCATGTCATAGTGGACACTTATTCTAGATTTATTTTTGCCACAGCACGTACTAAGGAAAATACTCAACATGTAATTTCTCATTGCTTAGCAGCTTTTTCTGTTTTAGGGTGTCCTATGCAGATTAAAACAGATAATGCTCCAGCTTATGTAAGCTCTGCTTTTCAACAATTTTGCCAAGAGTTTCAAATTAATCATAAAACAGGAATTCCTTATAACCCCCAAGGTCAAGCCATTGTAAAACGAACTCATTTATCTATTAAACTTCAATTACAAAAATTAAAAAGGGGGAATAAGATAATGACTCCCCAAAATAGCCTTAATCATGCCTTATTTGTTTTAAATTTTTTAAACTGTGACACAGAAGGTCACACTGCTGCTGAGAGGCAAATGTCTCCCTCGGTGACAGGCCCTTTAGGCAGAGTTCTGTGGAAAGATTTACAGACTGGTCAGTGGAAGGGCCCAGATCCGGTAATATCATGGGGCCGAGGGCATGCTTGTGTTTTTCCAGAAGGTGCTTTCCGTCCCATCTGGGTGCCTGAACGTGCCATCAGACATGGAGGAGATAGAACCCAGACTCAAGCGACTGAGGATAGACACGGAGGAGCCACAACCCAGAAGGAGGAGATATCGGAAAAAGATGAAGAAAGACCAGATTGAACCAGCCGAGAAGCTGATTTCGTGGAAAGATGTGAAGAAATTGACAACCCAGGCTTCCCAAATACTTCGACGCCTAGGAAAGAACAGGACACCAGTCTTGATGGTAGCGACAGTAATTGCCCTACTGGGCTGTCAGGTAAAAGGGAATCAAGTAGACACTTATTGGACTTATTTCCCAGATCCACCCCTGGTACACCCAGCTGTGTGGACTGGAGAATCTATTCCAGTATTTACTAATGACTCATTCATGATGGGAGGATTTACAGATGCTCATATTACTCCCAGTCATGTGACTAGATTTAATTATTCTGGCTACAGTGCCCAATTACCTTTATGTTGGTCACATGATAAACATGCTGGCTGTCTGAAAGTATCATTCGAAGAAAAGACAGCGATTGGTAAACCTAGACTGACAAATAATTCTATTTATGGAGACTTAAAACCTAATACTAGATCAATAATTAAGATGGGACTTTCCCATAACAAGCCAGTCATTTCTGCAAAACCTCCACCAGTACCCCACTGTCCAAATAGTTCTATAATTGAAATTGGCACCTTTCCTAAATGGATGGATTGTGTAAATACCTTTCCTGTACGACATAAGGTGTCTAAAGCTAGTGGGTATATTTTAGACTGGTCTCCAAAAATTGATAAGAGACAATTACGAAGAAATTCTGCTATGACACCTGCAGGATTTGTTAGTAATATTTTGACTTATAGTGAAGGAGGCATTCAAAGAGATATTTGGCGTTTAATTGCTGCCTCAGAGTATTTACATTTTTCAGACAAACCTTTACCAAAATTTGTTGGCAAGAACTGTAAAGAGGGATCTTGCTATGGCCTAAGAGCCTGTGTCCAATCTCCTTATGTTTTAATTATTGGAAATGTAAAAGTTAGATGGATAGATGATAGATATTTTGTTACTTGTAATAAGTGCAATCTAACCAATTGTATTTCTAGGTATAATGGAGGAAAAGGAGTGCTGATACTTCATCAGCCCTCTTTTGTTTTATTACCTGCTAATATTTCAGAGCCATGGTATGCTGATGCTGGTTTACAAGTTTTACAGCAAATTCATGCCCAGCTAACAAGACCTAAACGTGCTATTGGAGTCATAATTGTTGGTGTCTTAGCACTGGTCTCATTTATTGCCTCAACCGTCTCTGCATCTCTGACATTGTCTCAGAATATTCAGCATGCAAAATTTCTTAATAATTTAGCTCAAAATACTTCCAAGGCTCTGCGTAATCAAGTAAATATTGATGAAAGGATTGAGACTAAGTTAAACGCCTTAGAGGCGACTGTTATTAACATTGGTAATGAACTTTCAGCCTTAAAATTTAAGGAAAGGCTTAAATGCCATGCTAATTATAAGTATGTATGTGTTACAGCTGCCAAGTACAATGCTTCTCTCTGGGATTGGGAGAAGGTTAAAACCCATTTATTAGGTATTTGGCAAAATAGTAATAATAGCTTGGATATTCTGGAACTTCATCACCATATCCAAGACATTCAAAATAATAGAGCTGATTTTTCAGATCCTTCTTCTTTGGCTAACCAAATATTGAAGGAGTTAAATGGATTCAACCCTGGAAATATTCTTAAACACTCCGCTTGGTACATTATTGGATTATTCTCTTTGCTGTTAATTCTCTTTTGTATTGTAACTATAGGATGGCGAGTCCTCCAATCAAGAATCCGGGGACTCCAGAGAGTGAACCGCCGCCTCATTGTTAAGAATAAAAAGGGGGAATATGTGGGGAGCCATTCTGACACGTGATTGGGTGACTCCCGTTAAGGGCCTGAGGCACTCTGGCTGTGTCGGAGTTATCCCGACCCTTTCCTGATGAGAGAGCCCATCCGTGTGGGGGTGTGCGTAACCACTGACCCTGGAGACCCAATCACTGACCCTGACCTTGGAGTACAGCCCCCCCTCAACCTTCATTGGATGGAATTCTCCCCTGAATCTCTTGTTTCCCCCAAATAAAAGGCTGATCCCCGGCGTGTTCGCTCTCTCTCTCTCCTGCTAGCCCAGAGTAATCCTCGCTGCCCTGCTGAGCGGCTGGAGGCAGGGAAACAGGGAGACCGAGCCGTCTCGGACCTAGCATTAAAATAAGGTACTGTCTGTGTGTTTTATTTTGATCTCTTCTAACTAACTGAATGCCAGAACCTCATTAATGAAACCACTGCGCAGGCCGCGTGGTAGAGTCCTCCTCTGAGAAGTGTCTGTTCAGGTCCTTGGCCCATTTGTTGATTGGGTAATTTGTTATCTTATTGTCTAATTTTTTGAGTTCTTTGTGTACTCTGGATATTAGGGCTCTATCTGAAGTGTGAGGAGTAAACATTTGTTCCCATGATGTAGGCTCCCTATTTACCTCTCTTGTTTCTCTTGCTGAGAAAAAAACTTTTCAGTTTAAGTAAGTCCCATTTGTTGATTCTTGTTATTAACTCTTGTGCTATGTGGGTGTCCTATTAAGGAATTTGGAGCCCGACCCCACAATATGTAGATCGGAGCCAACTTTTTCTTCTATCAGACACAGAGTCTCTGATTTGATATCTAGCTCCTTGATCCACTTTGAGTTAACTTTTGTGCATGGTGAGAGGAGGGGATTCAGTTTCATTTTGTTGCATATGGATTTCCAGTTTTCCCAACACCATTTGTTGAAGATGCTATCCTTCCTCCATTGCATGCTTTTAGCTCCTTTATCAAATATAAGATAGTTGTAGCTTTGTGGATTAGTCTCTGTGTCCTCTATTCTGTACCATTGGTCCACCCGCCTGTTTTGGTACCAGTACCATGCTGTTTTTGTTACTATTGCTCTGTAATATAGTTTGAAATCTGGTATCGCTATACCACCTGATTCACACTTCCTGCTTAGAATTGCTTTTGCTATTCTGGGTCTTTTATTTTTCCCATATGAATTCCATGATTGCTTTATCTATTTCTACAAGAAATGCTGTTGGGATTTTGATTGGCATTGCATTAAACCTATAGAGAGCTTTTGGTAATATCGCCATTTTGATGATGTTAGTTCTGCCTATGCATGAACAGGGTATATTTTTCCATCATCTTCTAAGATCTTCTTCTACTTCTCTTTTTAGGGTTCTGTAGTTTTCATTGTATAAATCTTTCACCTCTTTTGTTAGGTTGATTCCCAAGTATTTTATTTTTTTTGAGGATATTGTGAATGGAGTGTTTTTCCTCATTTCCGTTTCAGAAGTTTTGTCGCTGATATACAGAAATGCCTTTGATTTATGCGTGTTGATTTTATATCCTGCCACTTTGCTGAATTCATTTATTAGTTCTAGTAGTTTTTTTGTAGACCCTTTTGGGTCTTCTAGGTATAGAATCATGTCATCCGCAAATAGTGATAATTTTAAGTTCTTCTTTTCCTATTTTTATGCCTTTAATTTCTTTCGTCTGTCTAATTGCTCTGGCCAGTGTTTCGAGAACTATATTGAATAGAAGTGGTGAGAGAGGGCATCCCTGTCTTGTTCCAGATTTGAGAGGGAATGCCTTCAATTTTTCTCCATTCAGAATGATGCTAGCCTGAGGCTTAGCATAGATAGCTTTTACAATGTGGAGGAAAGTTCCTGTTATCCCTAGTTTTTCTAATGTTTTGGAGAATTTTTAATATTTATTGTTTAGTTCTCGGCGGACACAACATCTTTGTTGGTATGTGGTGCTGAGGATCAAACCCGGGTCGCACGCATGCCAGGCGAGCCGCTACCGCTTGAGCCACATCCCCAGCCCAGAAAGAGCAATTCTTAAGAAGTATTTTGAAAAAAAGACATGAAATGTTGACATTTTATTGCGGTGAACAACTGTGTTCATTGAATGTTCCACATTATTCATTTCACATTGGGTAAGAGCCCTGTAACTCAAGGCAACATAACACTCAAACTAAAGAATCCTCCTGCATTTTCACTTTGAGTATTATCTGATTGTAGCCTTATTTCAGAATAGTTAAGACAGAATTTCTCAAAGGGAAATCTTGGACATTCTGCATCATAATCACCAAGAATCCTTGGTCAAATGGAGATTCTGAGTCCCTGTTCCAAATATACTAAATCAGATTCCTTGGGGTTGAGGTTCCAGAATCCACATGTTAATAAGCATCCTAGATAATTCTGGATGACCCTAAAGTTTGAGAATCTGTGGGTTTAGGAGGTACAGTAATTTAAGAAATGGAATATGGAGGCAAAGGACACAAAGCAAGTATGTGAGAACTTGAGGTCAAAGATAGCGAGAGGGACAGTCAGTAGGTAATAGGGTGTAGGTGAAAGAGCACAGATCTATCAGAAAAAATGAGTTCTGGTAGCTTAATATCCTTTTGTCCTAGAAGAAGTCACAATTCTTCAGGCTTCTTATCCTTAAAATGAGGATAAGTAATACTTGTAACAGGGGCTGGGGATGTAGCTCAATGATAGAATGCTAGCCAAGCATGAATGAGGCTCTGGGTCCCATCCCCAGCACCAAGGGAAAAAATAAAGAAATACATGTACTAGAAGATTCTTTTTGTAAGGTCTGATACTATGCCAAGGAATCATGTAGGGATTTTCTTTATTTTGGGGAAAGAATCTTCTGGAATAAACAAGCCATTTCTATAGAACTCAAGGGTCTGTATTGCAAATGACAACTCTGGAATTCAGACTTCACTTTCTTACTTTGATCATTAGCTTTTTGTTTTCCATGTCTGATTAGGCTTAATGAGTTAGCTAAGTTAATGAAATGTGATGGCCTATTAAATATACCAACTGACAGCAATTTTAAAAAAGAAGAAATATATGTATCAAAGCATACAAGATTTTAGGGATTGGGTGAAATAACAAATGGAATAGTGCTTTGTGAACTTCATCAGTTTTGTAATTTTTAGTGATAGAATCAAAGGACATACTGGTGGTGGTGAACATCTAAAAGATGGGGCACCAGATAACACTGGTTCAGTGTTGACAAGTATAGAGTTTTGGGTCAAGAAACCAGTCCCTGGGAGGACTTGAAGTAGATGGTTAGAGAGAAATGGACAAGGAGAACTTATAGTTGAAGGGCTATTCAAACTAGGACCATAAGTTATTGCTAGACCTACATCAGAGAAAGGGGGAAGGTGTGGGACTCTTTCAGTGGTCTCCCTCTGAGTGATGTGATGTGAACAATAGCTGCAAGTTGTCTCCCTACTCCATTTAGAATCAGGATTCATCTAGGGTAGAAGGTGAGGGTACACTTGTAAGAAGAGAATAAGTAAACCAAGTTCTTAGAATTAGAAGATGGATATAGGGATGGAGGGGAGGTGGAAGGAATCTATGTATATGTATATTTTCTGTTGTCAAAACCTCAGGAAATAGGTGCTATGCATTCTGAACTATTTAATTTCCCTTTTGATTTCCCTCCTCTATAGGATTTCAGTTGACATTGCAAAATTTTTATATATCAGTGTCATCAAGTGTTAGTAAGTAACAAGTAGACTAGCATATACATAGGGTTATTTTTTTGTGGGGGATGGGGTGCTAGGGATTGAACCCAGGGATGCTCTGCCACTGAGCTTCTTCCCCAGCCCCTTTTTAAATTTTTGTTTTGAGACAGGGTCTTGTTAAATTTCCCAGGCTGTCCTCGAACTTGTGATCCTCCCAATTCTACTTTCTTGGTAGCTGGGATTACAGGCCGGTACCACCACATCCTGCTATGCATAGTTATTTGAACCAGTCTGATGCAAGCTCTATTCATTAAGTATAGTAGAAAGAGCATGGGTCTGGAGTCTCTCAGGAACCACTTAAATTATTCCTGAGATGGAATTCCCTCTTGTTTCCTTACTGTGTGTCTATGTAATCTTGCATATGAGATATATATATATATATATATATATATATATATATATATATATATATATATATATGTAATTTTTTTGCAGTGCTGGGGATTGAACTCAGTGTCTTGTACATTCTAAGCAAGTTAAGAAAGTGCTCTACCACTGAGATACCCCCAACCCAAGAGACATGTTTTAAGACTTTGGAATACAGTATACTTGCAGTTAATAGTCATTTCACTGCCTTCTTTTTCCTTTCTTTTCTTTTTCTTGCTTGCTTTCTTTTTCATTTTTGGTTCTGGGGGTTGAACCCAGGGTTTTGGGTTTTGAAGATGCTAAGCTGGTGCTCTACCGCTGAGTTGTAGCCTACACAATCAATAGTTTTAACCTCTGTTATTTAATTTAATTTCTCTATTTATCACAGAATCCCCCGAATTTTTCTAGTTGCTGAGTGTTACTTATTTTGTTATATTTTAGATTTAGCCATCAGGGAAAAATGTCAAAACTTTTGTCTTTTTTCTTTCCACATCCAAGTAGTCCTGGGTAACAGAACCCCAAAGGCTTTTATTTTCAGCTAATAAAAAAGAAATTTCTGTCTGAAATACTTGCTTGCATAATCTGACTATACCTCTGATCATGCTATAGTTAGTACAAAATAAAAATACTTCACACATCTGTTTATTCTTCAACAAGTATTTATTAAGAATGCATAAGCCTGGGAGCCAGAGTTGTGGCTCAGTGGTAGAGCAATTGCCTAGCAGGCACGAGGCACTGGGTTCAATCCCCAGCACCACATAAAACTAAACAAATAAAATAAAGGTATTGGGTCCATCTACAACTAAAAAAAAAAGAATGAATGAGCCTGGCATGGTGGCTCACTCTTGTAATTCCAGCTACTAAGGAGGCCAAAGAACGAGGATCCCAAATTCAAAGCCAGCCTCCACAACTTAGCAAAATGGTGTCTCTAAATAAAATAAAAAAGGATAGGGTTGAGTTCAGTGGTAGAATGTTTGCCGAGCATACTTGAGACCCTGGGTTTCATTTAAAGTACAGAAAAAAAAAGGAAACTCTTGGCCCTGGTTTTATAGAGTTCATGGTGGAACAGTGGAAATAAGACATGTACATAAACTGTAATACACAGCATAAAAACATGAATGAGTGGAACAAACGAAATAGAATATATCTTCAGAGAAGAGAGTGATTCCTCCAGGCTGAAAAACCTCACGTAATTTGTTTCCTTCAGTAACTGACCAAAGGATGTGTCAGTTTCATGAAGCCAACCCCAGCAAGATTTTAAAATATTTCAGCTCCATATAGAGAAGAAACATGATTCAATTGTCTCAACAATGAGCATAGTGTCATTAGACAACGGCAGCCTGTGGCCACCAAAAGGCCCTGACAATTGCAGTGCTCCATCTGTAAAGCCCTCTTTCTTTCCCTCAGGTTGTGGAAATGAAATGAAACAAGTTCCCAAAAAGTGGAGAATTTCCAATTTTGTCCTTTAATAAATGGTTTGTTGGCATTGAATAGAATGAGAATAATGATAGGTCTTTTGCCACCAAAGCATAATGACCCTGTGGCCTTTCTCCTCACTCTGTACCCTGTACTTTAGATGGTAAACAGCAATTTGAGTGGCAATATTGAAAAAGATGTTAACCCTCTGTTGATCAGCAAGTGTGAAGCAGATACAGAGCCCACATTGTACTCACTACACTAGGACTAATAGCAAAACTGTGTTCCTGAATTTTTCTTCTTTTCCTTCCTAAGCTTACTGAAACAGAAAGTCTAGTAATAAATACAGGGCTCTGATTGAGAAGATGGACAATCCATTGCAAGCGAGAAAACTTAAAAATCTAGAATTATTTCTTCCATTGATATTGATATTGAGTAGGAAACTAAAATCTAAATTCTGTAAAAAAATTATTACCATTCTAAGCTTTTAGAAGCCTAAGTAATGGAACAGTTAAGTTTTTCTTTTCTTTTCTTTTCTTTTTTTTTAGGTTACCAGGGATTGAACCCAGAGACACTTAACCACTGATCCACATCTCCAGCCTTTTTACTTTTTATATTGAGACAGGGTCTCGCTAAGTTATTTAGGGCCTGGCTAAATTGCTGAGGCTGGCTTTGAACTTGTGATCTTCTGCCTCAGCCTCCCGAGTCACTGGGATTACAGGTGTGCGCCACTGTGCCCAGCTCAATTTCTTTTTTACAATTAATGAAAGAACAGATTTTTTTTTCTCCATGTAGTAGTGAAAAAATTATTTTGCTTCTTGCTGGGCATGATGGCACATACCTGTATCCCTGTGACTTAGAAGGCTGAGCAGTAGGGTCACAAGTTGGAGGCTAGCCTCAGCAACTTAGTGAGGCTCTAAGCAACTTAGTGAGACCCTGTCTCAAAAAATAAAAAGCTCTGGGGATGTAACTCAGTGGTAAAGCATATCTGGATTCAATACCCAATACCCTTCAAAAAACTCTTTGTTCTTTAAAGAATTTTAAATTATAAAGCTTGACTTTGAATTTTAAATGCTACAGATGTGATGGTTTAACACCTTATTAGGGTTGCCAGATTTAGCAAATGAAATTACAGGATACCCATTTATATTTGAATCTGAGATTAAACAACAAATAATTAAAAATATTTTTTAGATGTTGATGAACCTTTATTTTATTCATTTATTTGTATGCGGTGCTGAGAATCAAACCCAGTGCCTCACACATGCTAGGTAAGCACTCTGCCACTGAGCCACAACGCCAGCCCCAACAAATATTTTTTTAGTGTTATTTTGCCCAATGTATATGTAACAATCTTAACTGTATAGAGCATTGCTTGATTATATAATATTCCTGTGGGCTGGTTAATTTTTAGGAGGCAGATTTTTTTTTAAAGAGAGGGGTGAGAGAGAGAGAGAGAGAGAGAGAGAGAGAGAGAGAGAATTTTAATATTTATTTTTTAGTTCTCGGTGAACACAACATCTTTGTTGGTATGTGGTGCTGAGGATCGAACCCAGGCCGCACGCATGCCAGGAGAGCGGGATACCACCTGAGCCACATCCCCAGCCAGGAGGCAGATTTTTCAGTCCTTATATTTTCATCTTTTGTCATTCCTGCATGTCTCTTCAACATTTAAGAATTCTTTGAATGAATGGAAAGATTTTCTTTAAAGAAGATCATTCATTTCATAAATGAACTATTTTAAAGCCCTGCACGCCTCTGCAAAAAAAAAAAAAAAAAAAAAGGTTAATAAAAAGTTCCTTTTCAGTCCCCTTTTTGTGGTAAATTACTCTTCACTTGTTGATCTGAGTTGAGTTATTCAGACAAGTGCCTCAACTACAAGTGTCTCAACTCTCTGCTGTACTTAGTATGCAGTATCAGCCAGAATAGGGTGGGAACTAGAGAAAGGAGAAAGGAGGTAGTTAATGAAACTAAATAAAAAAGTAGAAATATTTTATTAATTTTGTTTGTGATACTGGGGATTGAACTCAGGGCCTAATATGTGCTAGCCAAGAGCTCTACCACTAAGCTGCACCTTCAGCTTTCCTCACAATTTTATTATGATAGGATATTGCTAAGTTTCCCAGGCTGGCTTCAAACTTGCTATCCTCTTGCCTCAGCCTCCCAAGTAGCTCGGGTTACAGATGTGAGCCACCATGCCTGGCTAAAAAAAAAACTAGAAATATTTCAAATGAGAATTTGAAGAAAACTCAAAATGGATATGTAGAACTCACCTGTAATTTTCCTGTAGTTAGTCTCATCTTCCCAAATATAACTGAGATGCTTTACCTGTTCTGATTATTTCAGTGAACATTCAGTTCCTATTAACCATCAGAGGGCTCAAATGTGTATGAAAATTTGATGATTCTGTGTTTATTCTGAGCAATTTTAGAGGAAAATACATCTTTTTCATATTTGAATACCTTAATTTCTTCTTCCTGGATCACTTAATTATACCTTATTTACAATGGAGATTAGTTCTACCACCTCAGGCTGTCCTTGAAGGCAGAATCTAAGTGAACTGGAATAACAAGCTATTACCTAAACTTGAAGCAATTTGGGGAGGTGAATAAGATTTGCAAACAAAATCTTGTAAGAAATATTATGGATTTTCAGTTATTGCTTAACTGTGTCATAAGAAAACCTTTTTATGAAACAATTAGCTTATCACTAAAGTTTTTTTCTCTATTATGAAAAAAATCTGTGAAAATAAAATAATCTTAGAAATTACATTCTATGTTAGAAATCTAATAATCCCATGACTTTGGTATGTAATAAATTTTGTGTTCTTTTTCCTCTCCAAAAACATCTTCTATTTTAAAGAATTATTGGGTTTCAGATATTTTATATACTCTTTAAACTTTTAAATAAAAATATGATTTATACATACCCTTTTGGTAATAGAACCACCCATTATCTATATGCTCTGTTAAACCACACAAAGTGCTTTTGTGTACTATATCTTGAAACTTACGCAAATCCCATGAATTACATAGGTGATATTACTTTGTTTTACTGGTTAAAAATATTGAGGTTCAGAGAGGTTAGGTGTTTTGCAGAAGGATATGCAACAATAAGTCCCTGAGTTGCCTCTAGAGATGAGTAAGAACTCCATTTGGACACTTTGGCATATAGTATCTACCCTTCAAGAATCTTTTTAAATGGAAAAATATTGGTGTACTCTGTTTATGTTGGTTATTAAATCTTCTACCCTGCCAAAAAACTGCAAAAGCTCAAAAAGATGTTATGGCCTGGGAGGCTCCGGCAGGAGGATTGCAAGTTCCAGGTCAGCCTCAGCAATTTAGCAAGGCCTTAAGAAGTTTAGGGAGACCTTGTCTCAAAATAAAAAAAAAAAAATAAAAAAATAAAAAGATGTTATGAATTTTTCTAATTTGATGAAAAGTATCTATGAAAACTCTGTAGTTAGCATCACATTAATGGTTAAAAAGAAGTGAATGCTTTACTCCTAACATAAAGAACAAGATGAGAAAAACAGCATGGTATTGGTACCAAAATAGACCTGTAGACCAATGGTACAGAATAGAGGACACAGAGACTAACCCACAAAACTACAGTTATATTAGACAAAGGCGCCAAAAACGTACATTGGAGAAAAGATAGCCTCTTCTTCTTGTGGAAATCCACATGTGACAAAATGAAATTAAACCTCTATCTCTCACCATGCACAAAACTCAATTTAAAGTGGATCAACGACCTAGGAATTAAACCAGAGACCTTGGGCCTAATGAAAAAAAAAAGGAGGCCCAAATCTCCAACATGTTGGATTAGGCCCCAACTTCCTTAATAAGATTCCTATAGCACAAGAATTAAAACCAAGAATCGCTCTCTGCTCTCTTCCCCACCTTTCTACTGCTCTCTTCCTCTCCTTTTCTTCCCCTTTGGGCAGCAACCCCAATAAAATCTCTTCGTTGAAAAAAAAAAGAATCAATAAATGGTATGGATTCAAACTAAAAAGCTTCTTCCAATGAGGTGAATAGAGAGCCTACAGAATGGGAGAAAATCTTTACCACAAACATATCAGATAGAGCACTAATCTCTAGGATATATAAAGCACTCAAAAACCTTAGCACCAAAAAACAAATAACCCAATCAATAAATGGACCAATTAACTGAACAGATACTTCTCACAAGAGGATATACAATCAATCAACAGACATATAAAAAATGTTCAACATTTCTAGCAATTAGAGAAATGCAAATCAAAACTATTCTAAAATTTTATCTCACTCCAGTCAGAATGGCAGCCATCAAGAATACAAACAACAATAAATGTTGGCGAAGATGTGGGGAAAAAGGCACACTCATACATTGTTGGTGGGACTAAAAATTGGTGCAGCCAATCTGGAAAGCACTATGGAGATTCCTTGGAAATCTGGGAATGGAACCACCATTTGACCCAGCTATCCCTCTCCTCTGTTTATACCCAAAGGATTTAAAAACAACATACTACAGCACAATTCACAGTAGCTAAGTTGTGGAACCAACCTAGACACCATTCAGTAGATGAATGGATAGGAAAACTTTGGTGTATGTATATATAATGGAATATTACTCATCAATAAAAGAGAATAAAATCATGGCATTTGCAGGTAAATGGATGGAGTTAGAGAAGATAATGCTAAGTGAAGTCAGCCAATCCCAAAAAACCAAATGCCAAATGTTTTCTTTGATGTGAGGATGCTGACTCACAATAGTGATGAGGGGGGAGCATGGGAGGAATGGAGGAACTTTAGATAGGGAAAAGGGGAGGGAGGGGAAGGGAGGGGGCAAGGGGATAGGAATAATGGTGGAATGAGATAGACATCATTAGCCTAAGTACATGTATGAAGGCATGAAGAATGGTTTGAAAATACTTTGTGTACAATCAGTGACTTGAAAAATTGTGCTGTATATGTGTAATATGAAATTAATTGCATTCTGCCATTGTGTATAACAAATAACAATAAATTAATAATTTAATAATAAAAAAGAACAAGATGAGGTTTGCTCTCAACATTTTAATTCAGCATTGTACAGGATGTTTTAGTGTAATAGGACAAGAAATAAAAGGCTTTCAGATTAGAAGGAAAGATATGACTCCTTTTATTCACACAGAATATAATCATCTATATAGAAGATCTTATGGACCTACAAAAAAGCTAATAGTTATACTAAGTGAGTTTAGTAAGGTTGCAGGATATAAGATAAAAATTGAAACCTCAAATATTCTTTTTACATATTAGCTAATAACAATCAGAAATTGTAAATTAAATAAAACAGTACTATTTGCAATTGCATCAAAAAAGAAAAAAATACATGAAATTCATAGGGATGAATTTGATTAAAGATGTCTATTACAAGGCTGGGGATGTAACTCAGTGGGACAACACTTGCTAGCATGCACAAGGCCCTGGGTTCAATACCCAGTACCGCACACACACTCACAAAGGCATTTACACACCTAATCTATCACAAACCGTAGCTTCAAGACACAGTGACCAGCAGAGAATCAGTTGTTGACCTTGGTGATCAGGTGACTGTCGGTTGCTGCCCAGCATCACAGTATCATGACGCATATGGCTGGGCTAGATAAAGATAAAAATTCAAAATTTCAAGTACAGTTTTCTGCTGAATGCATATTACACATTTTTCTTTTTCAGTACTGGTGATTAAACCTTGGGCCTCTCACATGCTTGGCAAGTACTCCACTACTGAGGTACCCCCCAACCCTTTTTAAACTTTATTTTGAGACAGAGTCTAAATTACTAAATGGTCAAGACTGCCCTCAAATTTGTAATTCTCCTGTTTCAATTTCCTGAGTAGTTGGGATGGCGTTTGGATCACTGGGCCTGGCTAAATGTGGTTTCTTTTTTCACTATTATAAAGTTGAACAATTGAACCACTGTAAGTTGGAGACCTCTGTATATGAATGGCAGACACATGAAATGATGCTCATCATTAGTGATCAGATACATGAAAATTAAAACTACAGTAAGAGCTGGGCATGGTGGTACACACTGGAATCCCAGTGGTTAGGAAGGCTGAGGCAGGAGGATTGATAGTTTGAAGTCAGACTCAGCTACTTAGTGAGGTCCTAAGTGACTTAGTGAGACCCTGACTCAAAATAAAAAGGGGGGTGGCTGGAGATGAGACTCTGTGGTTAAGCGCCCCTGGGTTCAATCCCCAGTACCCCTCCCCCCAAAAAAGCATTGTAGACACTACCTTTATTTGTAAAAGACCCCAAAGTGGAAGTTTTAAAAATATCCATCAATAGGTGAAAGAAGAAGCAAAACCATGAGATATCTATGCAATGGAATATAACTTAATACTGAAAAAAAAAAAAAAGAACTTCTGAGCCAGGTGTGGTGTCACAGGCTTGTAATCCCAGTGGCTCGGGAAGCTGAGACAGGAGGATTGTGAATTCAAAGCCAACCTCGAAACAGCGAGGTGCTAAGCAGCAACTCAGTGAGACCCTGTCTCTAAATAAAATACAGAATAGGACTGGGGATGTGGCTCAGTGGCTGAGTGCCCCTGAGTTCAATTTTTAGTACCAAAAACAAACAAAAAAGAACTTTTGATTCATTCAACAACTTGGATGGATCTCAAAATAATTATGCTGAGTGAAATGAGCCAGGCAAAAGGAGTGTTCAGACTATATAATTCCACATGTACTAGAATATGCAAATGAATCTATAGTCACCTAAAGCCAATCAGTGGTTGCCTTGGGATGTGGGTGGCAGGGATTGATGTGAGAAAAGAATTTCAAAGAAGTACAGGGAATCTTTTTGAGGGTGATGAATTTGTCCGTTATGTTGACTGTGGGCAATGATTTCATGTATGTAGTCATAGATCAAAACTTATAAAATTGTACAACTTAAATGTATGTAGTTTATTGAAAGTCAAACGATACCCTAAGAAAGCTGTTAAAATTAAATATCAACTTATTATATTATGAAACACATACTTTCATGGTGAACACCATATAACTTTCTGGATGGCATTTCTATGTGAATATGGAGTTAAATAACAGGTCTGCCCTGAATGAAAAATATTGTTCTTTCCCTGAATTTTATTGGTTGTCATTTCATCTTAAAAATGAAAGAATGGCCTAGTAACTCGCTATGGTTTTGATAAGTATCTACTCTATGGCCCATTTGCTGAAGGTTGGTTGCCCACTTTTGACAATATTGAGAGGTGGTGGAAGCTTCAGGAGGTGGAACCCAGATGAAGGAAGTAGGCATTGGGGGTGTACGCGTGAAGGAGACACTGAGACTCCTGTCCCTTCTCTTCCCCACCCGTTCTCTCTTCCTCTCGCCCTTTTCCCTTCCCAGCTGCTATGAACTGAGCCCAAAGGTAACAAACCAACCAACCATGGACTGAAACTTCGACCAGTGAGCTACATCCCCAGCCTCTTTTATTTTTTATTTGAAACAGGATCTTGCTAAGTTACTGAGGGTATCATTAAGTTGCCAAAGCTGACCTCAAACTTTTGATTTTCCTGCCTCAGACTCCTGAGTTGCTGGGATAGGCATGTATACCACCTTGCCAACTAAAGTAGCATTTTTAAGTACCTGAAATTTATTTTTATGCTAAACATCTGAGCCCTGTTTTGAGGACACTTATAGCTTCATATTTCACCAAGTAGATAGCCAAATTGCCAGTGCATATGCTTAACCAACAGTGTTATTTTTATTTTCCTATAATTATGTCTTTAACACATTGAAATATTATAGTCTAAAATCATTAATATTTAACTTCTTTTAGTACCTTTATATTTTGTCAAAAGAACAAAAAAGTGATGTTCCTTGAACTGTTCCATATAGAATAAGAACTTTAGACTAGGTGATATGCTACACAGTTATCCTTCCTTTTCCTTTTTCCTATTTATTCCTCAGTTTATGTCACCTACTCATATCTAGTAATAACCTTTTGCTTGCATTTAGTTTGTGATAACTACTAAATGATTGAATATTCACATATAAATAGAAAAATTGTCCTTTTGTCTATATACTGAGAGTTAAAACCTTTTTGGACAGTTAAAATTTCAAGAAATATGAAATGTCTTCCTTCAGTTGAAAGTTTTTAGTGAGTTTGAATATTTCACTAAAGTTAATAGCCTTGAGTGTGTCAAAGTCTTTTTAAAGTTTTTAGCAGGTAACAAACTTCATCATTTTATATATATATATATATATATATATATATATATATATATATATTCTTTTTTACAATTTCTACAGTGGCACATTTAAAGTGTAGCTGATGTTGTTTCTGCATTCCAATTTGATAATGAGCCTTAACCTTGTACCATTTCATTCCATTAAAAGAAGGAAAAAAAATACTTACTGGCAAAGCAAATGGCTCATAAAGTAATCTGAGTGATGGAGAAAGAACAGCTCCCAGCATGAAATGGAAATATCTTTCACCAAGGATGAAGTAGAATTATAGAAGGCTCCCATTTCTAGCTGTTTTTGTACAGTTGATGATCTTACTTAAATAAAATTCCCTCAAATTCCCTGTAGCATCTCTGACCACTGAGGTTTTGGAGCCTGAATCATGATTAAATTTACAATCTGTGCAGTTACAAAGAGAGCTCTTCATTTTCTTCAGGCTTTGAGGGGAGTGGGCATTCTATTACATTATATTATGCTTACTCTATTGGTTACCTTAAGTCTCATAAATTTGCCATACAAACTTTCAGATATTCGTTTTTTGAAATAATTTTTTTTTCTTAAGTTACTTGTTTTGTGTATGTGAAATTGGTTCAGGGAAGTCTAACAAATAATAAAAGCAGCTTAGCATGAAATAAGGATACAGGCTTAGATTCTAGTACCAGCTTCATTGTACTATTCCAGTATAGTATTGGGAAAGTCTATTTCACTCCTCTCATTAGAGTTACTGTGAGGGTTAAGTGCAAATATATGTGAAAGACTCTTAAAACCATAAAGCAAGCCGGGTGCAGAGGTGCATATTTGTAATCCCCATGGCTTAGGAGGCTGAGGAAAGAGGATCACAAGTTCAAAGTCAGCCTCAGCAACCTAGCGAAGCCCTAAGCAACTTAATGAGACCTTGTTTTAAAATAAAAATTAAAAAAAGGGGCTGGGGATGTGGCTCTATGGTTAAGCACCCATGGGTTCAATCCCTGGTACCAAACCAAACCAAACCAAAACCATAAAGCATTATAAGGTATTTTCTGACAGCCACTCAAATAAATGTGCATTTTCAGTTTTCTTAGGTGTGAGCCGTGAATATATTATATGTAAGTAATAGAGGTTAGCCTTCTGATTGTTAAGTTGAAATAGTATTAAATATATTTTCATACAAAAATGTTTAAAAATCAAAAGTCAACTTAAAATTCATATAATGGTACTAGGTAATCCTAATTAAGCACTTACTACATATAATTCCTGGTGCTAAGCAGTTTCTATGTTATCTAACTCAACCATTGAAATACCCTATGAGGAGGCTGGAGTTGTGTCTCAATGGTAGCGCTCTTGCCTAGCATGTGTGAGGCACTGGGTTCGATCCTCAGCACCGCATATAAATAAATAAGTAAATAAAATAAATATCCATCAATAACTAATAAAAATATTTTAAAAAACAGCCTATGAGGTGGATATTATCATTATTGTCATCAAGAGGATACAGATAAACTCAGAGTACTGGATAAAGACAATCTGACCCTTCCCTTAGCCATTATACTTTTATGCCTTCCAAAACTGTTACATTTTTTTTCTTTTAAGACAGGGTCTCACTGTGTTGCCAAATCTGCTCTTGAATTCCTGGGCTTAAGTGATCTTCCTGCCTCAGCTTCCTTGGAAGCTGGGACTACAGACACAGGCTACCCAGCTGCCTTTCTGTTATCAATCCGTTTTTTATTTCTTAGTGAAGCATTGTTCAGAATAAATGCAAGATAAATTCTCCAGAGAACCTTCTGGAAACTATGGACTTCAAATAGTCCCATGATCCACTTCAGTGATCTGGTTAAATGGAGAGTAAAGGAGCTGAATGTGTAGTTCAGCTGTAGAGTACCTGCTTGGCACAAAAGCACAGTATTTGAGATTGAACCAGGGCACTTTACCACTGAGCTACATCTCCAGCCTTTTTCATTTTTTATTTTGAGGCAAGGTCTTGCTAAGTCTCTGAGGGTTTCAGTAAATTGCTTAGGCTGGCCTTGAACTTGTAATACTTCTGCCTCAGCTTCCTGAGTCACCAGGATTACAGGTGTGTGCCACAAATGTCAAACTAAAAGCACAGAACTTAATGGAAAAAAATGTGCTTGATTTTCATGAAATCATGCTATATTAATAACCTAGAACTTGAAATAGTAGAAAGTAGATACAAGAGAAGCGTATAAATAGAAGCACTTTAAACTTTAAAAAAGTCTTTGAAAGTTTCCAAACTAATGAGTGTTTTGATTACAGTCAATATAGCCTAACAGGAAATTTCATATAAAAGCCTGAGGTGAGTCAGAGCTAATGGAGAATTTTTTAGGCTATATCACCACTCTGCAGTTGTATACAACTTTTCACTTACACGAAGTCTTCCATATTCCTTTTGACATTTGATTATCACATTCTTATGAGGAAAATAAATTTTATTATGCTATTTTAGAGATATTTTAATTGTTAATGGCAGAATCCTCCAAGGATTAGTTCTGGGATTGGCCTAAATTATCATTTTCATAAATTATCTTTGAACAGGAAGTACACATGTGGAGTTGCCAACAATGTACTTCCAGATTGGTGACAAAGTCATACCTACAAGTATAACAATATGTTCCATCATGTCTTTACTCTCATTCTAGCTAGATAGAGTTACTCATCATTTATAATTTTTTACCTCTTACTTTTAAAAAACATTTTTTTAGTTATACATGGATACAATTTCTTTATTTTGTTTGTTTCTATGTGGAGCTGAGGATCAAACCCAGTGCCTCACAGGTGCGAGGCAAGCGCTCTGCCACTGAGCTACAACCCCAGCTCTACCCTTACTTTTTTAATGTCTTTCAAGCTTAACCCAATGACATCAAATTGGGTTTTCACATCACATCAATATTTCTACCTGTGAGATCTCCTTGCTACTTCATTTCTCCAATCATACTTTAAAATAATGAGTTGAGAGGTGTTATATCCCTGGAAAGAGAGTCAAAAATCCTTATAGACTATTCTCTGAAGACAGCTGCCCAAATATTTTTTGGCCAAAATAATCAGGAAAATACCGAATGCCAATTAAGGAAAATAAGAGAGCTAGGCATGGTAGCATGCCTCTTTAGTCTCACCTGCTTGGGAGGCTGGGACAAGAGGATCCCTTGAGCCTACCTGGGCAACATAGCCAGACCTTATCTCAAAAAAAGTAGAAGAGAAAGAAAAACAAAACAAAGAAATCCCAAACAAACAACAAACAAAAAACCAGGAGTGGGAAAACAGTAAGCAATCATCCTACATTTTGGTAAATGCTTGTGATGTTGCTGACCACACCAGACTTTTTTCTGCGTAAAGACCAGAAAAATAAAGTTGGAGAGGATCCCAAAGAAAGGAACTACAACAATGAAGGGGACAGATAGCAAGACTGAGGACAGGCTGTACATAAAATGACAACTCTTCTCAATGAAGCTGGTTAAAGTCAGCCTTGTCAGAGAGCTGTGTGCCTGCCAGATTTTGTTATTGGTATCTTGCCAGAGCATACAAGCTATACAGTTGGGCTGAGGTTTGGCTTTTCCATTTTCTCTAAATTCACCCAGTTGAAATGTCCTCAGTCTCACACATCTTCATTTAGTAGACCCCCTCCTTTTTTTTTTTTTAAGATGAAGTCTTTTTAAAAAAATATTTATTTTTTAGTTGTAGTTGGACACAATACCTTTATTTTTATTTATTTATTGTTATGTGGTGCTGAGGATCGAATCCAGGGTCTCCCACATGCGAGGTGAGCTCTTTACTGCTGAGCCACAACCCCAGCCCAAGATAAAAGGTCTTGCTATGTTGGTCAGGGTGGTCTTGAGCTCTTGAGCTCAAATGATTCTCCCATCTCAGTGCTGAGACTACAGGCAAAATACTGTTTTTCTTGCTGGACTGGGGATCCAATCCTGGGTCTCATGCACACTAGGGAAGCACTCTACCACTGAGCTATGACCCCATCCCCAGGATGCCCTTATATAGGTGAAGGGCTGTTAACAAACAAGAATGCTGATTGGTTCATAATATTTCCAGTTTGATTGCCCTTCCAGGCCAACTGACACACTCTTTAGGCTCTGTGTGTCTCAACCAAGTTGAGTATATCAATATTGTCTGGGAAACTGTGTACTATGAATCATTTAGCACTTAATTTCTTTATTGTGTAAGATAAGAATCAGTGTGTGCTGGGACTGGGGCTGTGGCTCAGTGGTAGAGCACTTGCCTGGCATATGTGAGGCCCTGGGTTTAGTCCTCAGCACTACATAAAAATAAAGAAAGTAAAAAATTCATTGGCAACTAAAAAATATTTTAAAAAGAATGGGTGTGTGCATTTTTTAACATAGAACTAACCACGCTGAAAATGCATCAGTGAATAGGAAATTGCTTTTGGCTTTGTTATATTTAAATTTATTTAATAGAAAGGCATTCAATGTTGAACATACTTAGAAGGTAAGGTTGGCTTTGGTTGCCATCAGGAGCAGACAGATAACTATGTACGCAGCTCCATTTGGCAAGAACAAACCCCATTCTTTACAATCCTTCTGCATCTCTCTACCTGCAACATTTACCTCAAACCATTTTCATACTAACCTTATTATCATATACATCATTGCCTTTTTAAAATAGAAAAAAATAAAATACTAGTCATTTTTCAAGGATGGATATTTCAAATTTCTCTCATCTAAATATTCCAAGATTCGGAAGTGTAACTGATGTGATTCTGCAATCTGTATTTGGGGTAAAAATGGGAGTTCATAACCCACTTGAATCAAATGTATGAAATATGATATGTCAAGAACTATGTAATGTTTTGAACAACCAACAATTAAAAAAAATATTCTAAGATTCTCTTCTTAGAACTTTCACCAATTATAACAAGTCATCCTCTATTCATTTACCTTTGTGTGATTTAGAAAGACACTTGCCTGGCACAGTGGTGCATGCCTATAATCCCAGGAATTTGAGAGGCTGAGGCAGGAGGATTGCAAGTTTGAGGCCAGCTGCAACAATTAGTGAGGTCCTAAGCAATTTAAAACTTGTCTCACAATGAAAATTAAAAAAGGGTTGGAGTTTTGGCTCAGTGGTTAAGCACCCCTGAGCTCAATCCCCAATACCAAAAAATAAAAATAAAGACACTCATAGAATGCAGTTCAAGACCATGCCGAACAGAGCCTGGGTTGTCTGTTAGTTGCATTTCATTCTCTAGTTTTGCTAAATAGGTTTCCTTTGTGGTGTAAATTCTGATGAATCAATCAAGGCTGTTAAAAAACAAAGAAACAAACATGTTACTGAGGATTCTGAGGCTGTTTCCAGGCTCCATAGATACAGTGTACTATAAGCTGTGATGACTTGCCTGGGTTGGGAAAATGGCCCTAGGTGTGCCAGGAATTTGCTATCTAAGGACTAGAGACTTCTAGCTTGTCCTGAAGAGGTAGGAGTCCTGGAGTGAGGAGAGAATGATGTAGCATGTGGGCCCAGACAAATTATTTTATAAAACACTTGCAAAATATTCTTATAATGCAAGGCAAAAATCCTACTTCCTCAGGTCTTAAACAAAGCATCTAACTGAGGTAAAGTGTTTTCTGGAGGACTCACACAAAACTATTTCTTTAGTACAATAAAAGAATAGTAACTTGGTGTCATTTTACTGTTTAATAAAAAATTATTTTTACCACTCTTAGCCATAATTCAAAGAATAACACTTTGATTTCTTCTTAGTTTGGTCTTAAATCTGGTCATATTGTTCCTTTCCTTACATTCTACCCTTTATGTAGCAGCCAGGGTGACGCTTTTAAAAAGCCATACTTTCTTCGGGCACAGAGGCACACATCTGTAATCCCAACAATTTAGGAGGCTGAGGCAGGAGGGCAGTTTGGGCAACATAGTCTCAAAGCAAAGTGAAAAAGGGTGGGGGTGGGGGACTGTGGGGATGTAACTCAGTGGTAGAGCACTTGCCTAGCATGCGAAAGGCTCTGGGTTTGATCCCAGTACACCCTCCAACACACACACACCCACTTCAGACAAAATAAAAGAATGGTATCTATGTCAGCCTGTGAGATACCACAGGGAAGATCTGAAGTTCCCTATCCAATCCCTCCTTGACCTCCCCTCATGCTATTTTCCCTCTGGTTCACTGAACTTCAGCCACACCAATTTCCCTGCATAGATGTTCTTTTTGCAGGAATATTTTTATGCCACATGTGAGCATGACTTTTTTTCCCCCCTTCCCTATTTAAGATCTCTGCTCAAATGCCACTTTCTCAGTGAGGCATTCCCTGAGCATTCTATTTTAAGCATCTCCCATCCACATTTCCTATCTCTATTTCCTGCTTTATTTTTCTCCATAGCACTAATTATCAAGTGCATATTATATACTTTCTTATTTATATTCACTGTGTATTCCCTTTCTCCAGCTGCAATGTACATTCTGTATACATAAAGGCTTTTTATTTTCAACAATGAATGGGACAAAATAAGGGCTTAATAATAACAACAATAATGTAATTTTTTAGAAACACAGTCTTGCTATGATGCTCAGACTGGTCTTGAGCTCCTGGGCTCAAAGAATCATTCTGCCTCAGCCTCCCGAGTAGCTGGGATCACAGATTTGCACCATCGTATCTGGCAAATTATTTTTTGAATGAAGAAATTAGAATTGCTTCCTCTGCAGCCACTCACCTGCTCCTCAACCTTTAAACTATTACTTGCCTATGAATTCTATCTGGCACTGCCTAATTAGATGTTTCCTCCCAAAGTCCTATTTACCCAAATAGGTTTTCTCTTTAAAATTTTAAAATATTTTGTCAGCATTCCCATTAAATATTAAACTTCTCTTTCCGACAGAGTGAGTTAAACCTCCTTCTGTCAGCTTTGCGTCACTGAGACCAAAATACCTGATAAGAACAACTTAGAGGAGGAAAAGTTTATTTTGGCTCATGGTCTCAGAGGTTCAGTCCATGGTTGGCTGACTCTATTGCTGTGGGCCTAAATGAAGTGGAACATCATGGTGGGAGGGCACAGTGGATCCTAAATAGGTTTTCCTAAGTAGCTATCCCCCCATTTTTAACTGGGGATTGAATCCAGGGGTGTTCTACCACTAAGTTACATCCCAGTGCTCTTTATTTTGTTTTGAGATAGAGTCTCGCTAAGTTGCCTAGGTTGGCTTCAAACTTCTGATCCTCCTGCCTCAGCCCCTTGAATTGCTGCAATTATAGGCATGTGCTACCACATCATTTTCAATAGCAATTTCTTACCTTTGTTAATGTACAATTTTTGGCAACCTTTTGTAGGCCTTCCAATGGCATGAAGTAATTTTCTTATCAAACACAACTTATTGTAAAGTTTTCTTTTTCTTCTCATGCCTGCCTCAAAGTAATCTATACATTTATTTGCCTCTCAGACTCTTAATGTAGCTGTCACCCAGTAAAATCTTAACATATTTAAAACATATTTTTGTTAACATTAGTCATCAATAGATGGGCATGCCCAATGATCAGAATTATCAGACTTAGCTGCCTTCCCAATGCCCAGTTAAATATTGCATGGAACATTCTTATCCTAAAATTCTCTGTTGTTTATCTGAAACATAAATTTAATAGTGCATAATATGTTTTGCCTGGCAATCCTACCTATGAGCGAGATACACACACACACACACACACACACGATATATATATATATATATATATATATATATATATATATATATATATATATATCTCCCCACTTTACTAAGTATAATTGACAAAAATTGTATTGGACTTGAGTGTATTTATGTGCCTAACATGTGAGAGGCCCTGAGCTCTATTCCCCACAATAAAATTTAACAAAATTATCTATCTATCTATATCTATCTACAGGTACAATAGACATATCTATTGTTGAAAGGGCGTTTAAAACTGTATTATTTTTGCCCAGGTGTGGTGGTACATAACTGTAATTCCAGCAATTCAGGAGGCTAAGGCAGAAGGATTCCATTTTCAAGGCCATCCTGGGCAATTTAGTGAGACCTGTCTCAAAATAAAAAGTGCTGGGGATGTAGCTCAGTGGTAAAGTCCTTGCCTAGCATAGGCAAAGCCCTGGATAACTCAGGCTCAATTCTTTTCTGGAAGCACTGTGTAAATATGCACTTCTAAAGTCATTCAGGGTATTGACAGAAATCATTTCTGTGCAGCTCTGGGACTGAGATCTACATTTCCTGGACATTTGGCTCCTCCATTCTCAATTTAGCAACAATGAATTGAATCACCCTTGTGCTTTGAATTTCTCTGCCTGCTTCTGATTTTAAGAGACCATGTGATTACATAGGGCCTGCCTGGATTATCCAGGATGGTCTCACTATTTTAAGGTCAACTGATTAGTAACCTTACTTAAATTTATAAAGTCAGTTTTGGCATGTAATCTAATGTATTCATGGGTCTAACACCAGGGAAAATGTCACAGAATAAAAAATTCTGCTTACCAGACCTTTTGTATCAATCCCTCTACTGTAGCTTCTGGAAACCTCTGATCTGAGTTCCATCCCTTTAATTTTGTTATTCCCAAAATTTCATATAAATAGAATCATACAGTACGTTTAACCATCCATTTGCTGAAGAGAGGGTTCAGGCACAAATATCATTTGAGAATATAAGTAGTGGTCACATTGGGTTTAAGGGAACAGGGAGAGAACTAAAGCTAGCAAAATCTTCTCAGTGAACTCTAATAACAAGTAGGTTCACAAAATTAGAGGATGACCTGTTTCTGAAGTGGTCCATATACACCATTTATACAAATGAGAAAATAAGTTTCAAGAGTTGAACTAACTGGTTAAAATCAACCTGCTGGTCAATGCCCGAGGTGTGATGTAAAGCTGTCTGATAGTAATTATATCAATGATTCCTACTTTTTTTTGTGGGGGTGGGTACCAGGAATTGAACTCAGGGACACTCAACCACTAAGCCACATCCACAGCCCTATTTTGTATTTTCTTTAATGACAGGGTCTCACTGAGTTGCTTAGTCCCTCGCTGTTGCTGAGGCTGGCTTTGAACTCGTGATCCTTCTGACTCAGCCTCCTGAGCTTCTGAGATTACAGGCATGTGATTCCTACTTTTTATATAATAAAAGCTATGAATTTCTCCTCTATATAAATAATAAGAATTTTAAAATAATAAAAATTTTAACTTTGTCATTTATTGTCTGTTTGATCTTGGTTCACTTACTTCAACCAATTGAACGCCAATTTCGTCAGCAGTAAATTCATAGCATGGGAAGTTTAAGAACCTGCATATGCTGGTGTTTTTTTCCCATCAGGAGCTATGACTCTGAGTACTTTTGGTTGCTGATTTCTCCCCAAGATTCTCTGCTATTCCTTGAGGTTCTAAAGGTGGTATTGGTAGGGGGAGTATTATTTGCTAATAAGGGCACTTCTCAAACCCAGCAGGACATTTTGATGGGTTGGGGATGGGGGTTGTCAAACTTTTTCTTAAAGTGCCAGGCAATAAATATTTTAGATGCGCAGGAATATGACCTCTATGATGACTACTCATCTCTGTAATTGTAGAGCAAAAGTAGTCATAGGCAATGACCAAGTGAATGAATGAGCTCAGCTGCATTCTAATAATAAACTTGATTCTCAAACCCAGGTTGTAGAACTTCAGGCCATAGCTTACTGACTCCTGAATTAGAGAGTGCCCATAGCCTTTCTAGTGTTATGATTTAATCAAGGAGCTCTCTATCACTAAGCTATTTCCCCCAGCCCCTTTTTATTTTATTTTATTTTATTTTGAGTCAGGGTCTCACTAAATTGCCCAGGCTGGCCTTGAACTTATTTATCTTCTGCCTTAGCCTCTTGAGTTTCTAGGTTTACAGGTGTGTGCTACTATGCCTGGGTCCTACAGTGTTTCAAAAAGATGGGCTGGGGATGTAGCTCAAGTGGTAGGGTGCTTGCCTGGCATGCGTGGGGCACTTGGTTCAATCCTCAACACCACATAAAAGTAAAATAAAGATATTGTGTCAACCTGAAAGTAAAAAATAAATATTTTTTAAAAGCTATCATGCTATAGTATCAAATATGGGTAGTTGTGTACACCTATATATTTCTGTCCTTTTATACATACTTGTAATCCCCTAGAACCAAACATAACTCCTTGTGATAAAAGCATAAAAAGAATATTGCCATAGAATATCACTACAAAGACAACGGAAGTAGGAACAATTGCTTTAAATTTTAACTCTGAGGGCTAGGAATGTGGCTTAGTGGCCGAGCACTTGCCTACCATGTTCAATCCCCTTGTTCAATCCCCAGGACCACTACCACAAACAACAACAACACCCCTGTCATTTATTTTCTGTCTGATCTTGGACCTGTTACTTTAACTAATTGAGCATTCATTTCCTCTCCAGTATAAAATGTGCATAATAATGGTAGGTTTTAAGGATGTTGTGAAGCACACACAGAGTGGATATTCAGTAAATGATGCCTGATAAACTGACCTGCTCATTGAACTTTAGTTCTCTGTTCCTAGTTCTTCCTTTTGGCCATCCCATCATAATAGAGAACCCCATCCTGAACTTAAGTGGTATTTTCTGTGGAAGTCAGGCACAACTTGCTGAGCACATTAGGCTCTTTGATAGGGCATAATCATCAGGAAGCCTCCTGGGAAATAAATCATCTGAAGAGTGTCATGTAGCTATTGGGTCTGTGCAAGGAGCTATAGTATCAAATGTGTGCGTTTGTATACTCCTATATATCTGATACAGATATATCTATATATCCCCCAGAGTATCTGTCACAGATATCATCTGGCCAAGCCCTCCTTGAAGCCATGCCCAAATGTTACAGCAAAGAATTCCTAACAACAGAACAAGTAAAAATGAAGATAACTTTATTCTAATATGTCAACAACCTCAATGCAATAGCTTTGGCAGCACCCTGGGAGATCACACCACTGGCTTCTCCATCATTGAAAGACAGCACCTTCTTTATTGGGAACTGATAACACACAAACCCTGATGGCCACTTGTCATACCATTTTTAGATACCAGTAAAAGTCTTACTTTGATGACCAAGGGCCGTGACAATGTTTGTCCCTTGGGAAAGGGCAAGCTCTAGAAGAAAATAAGAGAAATGGAAAGATGTGAGTACCAAACCCCAGAGAACTTGTGAGACTTTTAGTTCTTCAGAATTTTACAGGATAGGTGGAGAACACAGGGAATTGGGGAACATGTGGGAAGGAAATGGTGGATGAAGTTTCTAGAGAGTGCAAGAGGATGGGGCAAGAAAAACATTGATTTATGATTTCTTCCCATGGAAACTCAGGTGTAAGACAGTAATATTTATGCTCTTAGTCCTTTTTTTTCTTTTTTTGGGGGGCGGCGTGTACTGGGGATTGAACTTAGGGGCACTCGACCACTGAGACACATCCCCAGCCCTATTTTGTAGTTTCTTTAGAGACAGGGTCTCACTGAGTTGCTTAGTGCCTCACTTTCGATCTTCCTGTCTGAGCCTCCCAAGTCCTTGGGTTTACAGGTGTGCACCACCGTGCCTAGCTCTTAGTCCATTTTCTGATGTTACATCTGAATACCAGAGACTGGGTAATTTATAAGAACAGAAGTTTATTTAGTTCTGAAGGCTAGGGAGTCCAGGAATATGGCATCAGCATTTGCTAAGTGCATTTTTGTTGCATAGCAACATGGCAGAGAGCATTATACTGACAGAGAAAGCATGTTAGCTCTGGTCTCTCTTCCTGTCCTTATGAAGCCACTAATGCCCACTGTCATGACTCCATCTAATCCCATTTACTTCCTAAAGACCCTATCTCCAAATACTATTAACATAATAATTTGGGGATTATGTTTCCAACATATGAATTTTGGAGGACATATTAAAACCATAGCAGACTCCCTGAAGATCTTATACTTCATAGTTGTCTGACCTTTGGATGTGGATTTCCCCTCCACCCTTTTATTGCATAGTTTTCCTCCCTCAAGGATCCTCTTCATGTTTTTTTTTAATCTAAAACTTTACTTTTAGCCCGTTTTCCTTTTAAGATATAATATCCTGGGCTCGGGAATAGTTATGCTATCTATCCTATTGTGCTCAGATTTGCTCAAGTTGCAGAGTGCCTGGATATCATGGAGCACTTTGGGGGATTTTAAGAAGAGTTTTTTTTTTTTTTTTCATTTGACTTCATCACTTAATTGTAAGAATTACATGATAGTATTATCACAGCGCCTGACACTTTGTGGTACTTATATGCCAAGCATTCTGCTAATCTCTTCATATGCATGACCTTATTCAGTTCTCGCTAGAACCCTGTGCAAGATGTACTAGGTGAAAATAGATGCTCAGAAGCAAGTATGAGAACTCAGAGAAGTTCAGAAACTTGCCCAAGTTAACACAACTGAGAACTGGCAGAAACCACATTTTCACACTGGGCTTCAAAGCTTATGATCTTTTTGGTGGTTGTGGGGATTGAACCCAGGGATAGTTTACCCCTGAGCTATATCTCCAGTCCCTTATTATTTTTTTTTTTTGTACTGGGGATTGAACCCAGGAGCATTTTATCACTGAGCTGTATCCTCAGACCTTTCTACTTTTGATTTTGAGACAGGGTCTCACTAAATTGCCTAGCTGGCCTTGAATTTTCTCTCCTCCTGCCTTAGTCTTCCAAGTCACTGAAATTTCAGGCTGTGCTATCATGCCCAACTCAAAGTTTATACTCTTTAAAAAATATTTTTTTAGTTCATTGTAGATATACATAATATTTATGTTCATTTTCACATAATTATAAAAGCATGAAATATAATTTGCTCTGATTCAGTCCCTAGTATTCCCATTTCCCTTTCTGTTTCCCTCCACTTTCCTTTCCTTTACTGGTATTTTTCTATTTATTTATTTATTTATTTATTTTTTTAATTAATGCCTTGTGGATATACATAAAGGTGAAATTCACTGTGGTATGTTCATACATGTACACAGAAAAGTTTGATCAGATTCATTCCATTGTTCAAAGTTTATAATCTTAGCTCCAACATCTACTGCCTTCCATTATGAATATTTTTGAAAATATATAAAGTGGGAAGTATTTTTATTATTATTATTTTTTTTATTGGTTGTTCAAAACATTACAAAGCTCTTAACATATCATATTTCATACATTAGATTCAAGTGGGTTATGAACTCCCATTTTTACCCCAAATACAGATTGCAGAATCACATCGGTTACACATCCACATTTTTACATAATGCCATATTAGTAACTGTTGTATTCTGCTACCTTTCCTATCCTCTACTATCCCCCCTCCCCTCCCCTAAGAGGGAAGTATTAAATAAAACCTCTAGAATATGGATTTAAGCACACACAAAATAATCCAATGAATAAATATGTTTGTCTGAATATTCTATTAATATTCCATTGCACACCATATTGACACAGGCTCTGTGTCCCCTCAGGCTTGTTTACAGTAATTAGCTGTACTTTGTTCTCACTCTGAGTTTCATTTAAAAGCATCAGGTTGACACCAAATGGTGTATTGTTTGCTATTAGAGCTAATACAAGCAAGGAAAGAGAATTACGTACTTCATTGTGCACTTATGATTACTTAAGTAAAGAGAAAGTTTATTTTAATCACTCCTTTTCAATTCCCTTTACAAAACTTGAGATCTTCACAGTTTTAAAGAGCAGTGTTGGAGATGTTAACTAGAAAGGTGTCTGAGACTTTTAGAAAAAAAATTTTAGAAAAGAATTTCTTTTAACACACTTTCTTGGGCCAAAATGCTAGTGCTACTCACTTATCAGAACATTCCCCATTTTTGTTATCATTTTCTTAACATCTTTCTTCATAGATTGAAGATTTTTTTTCCTGTACTGGGGATTGAACCCAGGTCCTCACACATGATGGGAAAGGACCCTTTTCACAGAGCTACATCTCTAGCCCTTTAGCCCTTTTTAAAATTTTGAGATAGGGTCTCCTTAAGTTGCTGAGGATCTTGCTAAATTGCTGAGGCTGGCCTCAAATGTATGATCCTTCTACCTCAGCTTCCCTAGTAGCTTGGATTATAGGCATGAGCCATCACCTGGAAAGATTTTTTTTTTCTTTTGGATATCAGTACCCTCCTCAGAACTGATTTTAGTCCCCACCATAAAGCATGCACAGACAGCCACACTGAAAACTCTCAGGTTCCAAATTATATGTAGGGAAACAGAAGATAATTGCCCTGGAATGTTGGGAGTCATGACTTTACAGGACCGCCCATAAATTTGTTTTCTTATTTCAACCTTGTATACCCACAAAACAGTCTGGACTACTGTTAGGCCCCTACATTTAGAAAAAGGTCTTTATAGCTTGGTGCAGTGGAGCACACCTGTAATCCCAGCAACTCAGGAGTTGGAGTCAGGAAGATCACAAGCTAGAGACCAGCCTGGTCAGCTTAGCAAGACCCTGTCTCAAAATAAAAATAAGAAGCACCAAGGATATAGCTCAGTGGTACAGTGCTCTCCTAGTATGTGCAAGGTCTTTAGTTTGATCACTGGTACCCCATGAAAAAAGGGAAAATATTTTTAAAAGTTCTTCAGACATGCACCTAAGATACCAGACCAATTATAACATAGAAGTTGCCCTGATACCCCACTTGGATTGTTCTCCAAATTCCATGAATAAAATTGTAGCTGTAGCACCTGACCTTGGTCAGGTTTCATGAGGTACTCTTGAGGCTTGAGTCCAGTTTTTTCATTCTAATTTTTCTCTCTCTCTTTTTTTTTGGTACTTCAATTCTTTCTCTTCATGTCTATTTACAGTTTACAACTGACTCAGAATCATCTTAAGTTCTAGGTTTTTGCACATTTGTATTTTATCTCCCATGAGTCAGTATCCATATTACATTTTCCAACATACGTTAAATTGAATTTCTTAGAATAAAATGGATTATATAGATAATAAAGATGGTTTGGGGAGGCATGAGTCATCACATCCTCAGTGCATAATGTAATTAATTCATAATATCAAAGAAACAAGCTCCTGGGGTCTCAGACCATTTTGTGTGTGTTCCAAAACTCAGAGAAAAGAGAAGGGACTGTTGTTATAAGGAATGTCTGTTTTTAAAAATTTAGCCTTAAAAACAACATTAAAAAAATCTCGAGCCGTGAATTGAAAATTTTATTCTTCAGTGCAAAGACTCAGGTGTGACTGATACATAAAATATCAGTTTAAATCTCTTTGGGAACCCTAAGTCATAAAAAAAATATGTGACACAATCACAGGCTAATTGAAACATGAAGTTCTTCCAAGGCAAAAATTAAATACAAATGGCATCTTATCTCAGTGGTTCCAATATTCTCAAAGATGTTTCCCTTCCTAGTGGGAATAACTTCCTTTCACCATCACTTGCTACATACAGAAGCATCTTTGTTAAATTAAAAGTCTTTTACCAGAAA
Organism: Spermophilus citellus; assembly: GCF_964194105.1. Taxonomy (NCBI): domain Eukaryota; kingdom Metazoa; phylum Chordata; class Mammalia; order Rodentia; family Sciuridae; genus Spermophilus; species Spermophilus citellus. Next base: position 113,202,493 of record NC_138190.1, on the reverse strand, counting down.
GTTTCCTTTAAATTCAGTTTCTAAAAGATCATTCAGAAGAAAGAGCAGCTATACATTTGTGTTTAGTAATTTTCTTTTTAGCTTTTAAAACTGTGATCTGATGCCTAGGCTTCAAGCCAAAGAATGAAGACTAAGCATATATGCATTGTCATCAAAGAAAATCACTGTCCAATATACGTGTTTGTCTCTGACCTTTTGCTTTTTATGCCATGCCTCTTGTTTTTCACTATGTATAAATATCTTCGTTTAGGTTTCTCAAATTTGGGCTACTTCAAACTCTTTGTTTAAAATGAAATACTTATTTCCCCTGCTTTCCATTTCTCTGGTTGGTATTCATCTGAGTCTCCAACCTAGAAATCTTGGTGTCACCTTGAACAGGTACCTTTCTTTCATTAATAAACATCTCTTGAGCATCTTCCTTGACTGAAGCTCCAGGCAAAGTGATGGAGACATGGTGTTAATGCTCAAGTTTTTTTTCAGATAGTAACTAAATTGTATTGTTATCCAATTTACAGAAAGTCATATAGAAAATAATAAATGGAAGCTACTATCATTTTTAATATTGCCATTTTTTTTTTTTTTGGTGCTGGGACTCAAATCCCTGGCCTTGCTAGTGCTAGGCAAGAATTATATAACTGTGCTACAGTCTCCAACCCTAAATATTGTCATTTAAAAGAATGTTTTAGTTTCTTCTTGATCTCTTTTTTGTACTCTCTAAATCCTGGCTCTAAAAACCTAATATTAAGATTATGACAATAACTCTTTCTTGTTCTTTTTTCCATATTTTTTATTTCCTTGTCTTTAAAGAGCATCAGTGATTACATGTGATCATTTTAGTCTTGTTTTGTAATTGGATTGCAAAATGTTTTGTTTTGGGGCTTAGCTTACAGTCAGTCCCCCCACCTCTGTATTTGGTGCCAGGGATTGAACCCAGGGCTTTGAACATCCTAGGCATGTGGTATACAACTGAACTACTTCCTTAGCCCTTTATTTTATTGTATTTTTTTTTTTTTTTTTTTTTTTTTTACATTTTGAGATAGGATCTTGCTAAATTGCTCAGGCTAAACTTGAATTTGTGATTCTTTTGCCTCAGCCTCCCATGTAGCTGGGACTACAAGTGTGCACCACTATGCCCAGCCAGCTTTATAGTCTTTTATGAACAATATTAACCCAATCCATCCTGTGTCACATTCTACAGAAGCAGAGCCTGCGGCACGGATTTGGTTGCATATGATATACTACAGAAATGCTGTTCAGGGTACATTAAGTAAGTAAGTAAGAGGTAAAGGATAGGAAAGAGAAAAGTAACAGGGAAAAACGTGTCTTAGATAAAGTCTAATTGTGATCTGATCCATGGGGTTAGGGCCCTGGACTATAAACCACACTGTGGAGTTGTTTCCCTTTTTGCAAGAAGTCAGATTTTGTACCTCTATCTCTTGTTCATAAGTTATGGAACACCCCCATGTTGGGACAGAACTTCTAGAAGAGGTGACTCTTGACAGCTGAGGGCAATACTCCAGAGAAGGGGGGACAGCTGGGAGACTTTAGCAGCCAACTCTTTAGCAGCTGCAGGATGGTCACACTGGAGAGATCTGGGTGGGACACTAACAGAGCTGTCTCTGTCAGTTGTTTTTAAACTTTAGTATATAATAGAATCACCTGGTGGCCTTGTAAAATGGAGATTGCTAGGCTTCAAGCCCATAGTTTCTGATTTTTGTTGGTTGGTCTGAGGTGAAGCCTGAGAATTTGCATTGCTAATAAATTCCCAGATAATACTGATGCTGCTAGCCTCAGGATCACACTTTGAGAACCACTCTTTATATAGAACAACAGCTCATAATGGACATTCAACAAATCTTGATGAATTTAATCGACTCCTGCATAGGATTATCAGATAACACTGAAGAAGCTCAGCTAAATTTGAATTTTATATAAAACAATTTTAGTATAGATATATCCTAAGTATTACATAAGACATACAAGAAATTGTTTTTCTGATATCTCCATTGAAATCTAAATGTATTTGCTAAATCTTACCACTGTAATCCTCCATCATCATAAATGCAAATATAGAGGAAATGTTGGAATTGTCACAAGATGGTTAGATTCATGATGAAGATAAGAGAAACAAATTGGAAAAATTTAAATTGGTGAGAAATGACTAGTGTTGGGTGGGGAATGCCTATGATAGACACGATTATGAATAATAAAGAGCAAATGATGGCAGATAAAAACATTCTGTGTTTTTATAATCCTTAATAACCAAGGAGAAGAGATGCAAATCAGATGAGAAAATGGAACATTTTTGAATGTGGGATTGAGGGTGGAGAATCATTGTTATATGCCTGTAAGTGTAATACTAATTTAGGAGACTACTTTAAAGTTTGTTCAAATACTCAAATGGTGAGCCTGGTAAAAATGCTGTGAATCTGACTTCTAGTTTCCAGTACAGCATGTAAGAATCCTGGAAGTTGCCACTCCATCCTTACAAGTAAAAAGCTGATTAAACTGTAAAAGCCACAACTATCCTTAGATTCAAAAAGAAGAGCTCACAGGGCAAACTGCTGCTGCCGAATAGGAGGGTCAAACAGGCCTGCATAGAGAGTCACAGTTCATCACAGCAGAAATCCATGAGCAGAAAACTGTATGGGAACAAGATGCTGAAGTAGGAAAACCTGAACTGCAATTGACGAAGTGCTGAAGGCTCAGTATGACCAATTCTGAGAGTTAAAAGCTCTGGAGGGAGGTGGACACCATGCCATTCTCCTGTAGGTCTAACATGAGGAGGCTGAGGCAGGATCCCTTGATCCCAGGAGTTCCAGACCAGCCTAGGCAACATAGGGGGACCCAGTCTCAATCAAAACAAAACAAAAACAAAAAAAGCCCAGGGGGACCTAGTAATAGAGAGGACACAGTTTTGTGAGTTTTACCACCACAGCCCAACATTGTCTTCACAGTGAATATTGTAGAAAAAATCCCCTTGATCTTCTTGCAGAAGAGGAAAAGGAACCTCTTCTTTTCTTTTTTGGAACTGGGGATTGAGCCACTGAGCCAGATCTCCAGCCCTTTATTTTGAGATAGGGTCTCATCAAGTTGCTAAAACTGGCTTCAAATTTGTAATCCTTTTGCCTCAGCCTCCCAAATCTCTGGGATTACAGGTGTATGCCACTGCACCCAGCAGGAGCCATTTTGAAATAGGACAGAGTATTCTTTTTTAATCTGCCCTCTGGAGAAACTATTTAACCAGAACCTAATGAGCTTGGGTTTTATCAGAGTCTGTGTCACCTGGGGAAAGGGGAATTCCACCCGGCTCTAGCTGTCCTGTCTCATCAAAGGTGGATGGTGGGGAGGACTGAGAAGTACTTGTGAAGTTCACAGCCCAGAGGCATAGACTCACTAAGAGTCAGACCTAACCTTAGGACTATAGGATTCTTTCTTTTTCCTCAAGCATCCTACCACCACATTACTAAAGATTTATTCTCAGTAGTTCCTTTTACCCAGTAGATCTGTCTGCTACCAATTGAAAAAAAAGAAAGAAAGCATATGAAAAGGTGGTAAGTGCAGACAATGGGATATTATCCAAAGCTAAAAAGAAATGAGCTACCAAGGGCTCAGGGGTAGCTCAGTGTGCTGGGAGAAGGGGGTGGTGCAGGAAGAAAGGCAGGGGTTATCAAGTCATGCAACTACTTGGAGGAAACTTAAGTGCATATTAGGAAGTCAAAGAAGCCAATCAGAAAAGGTTAAATACTGTAGGATTTTGTTACCACTGTTTACCGATGAGACAAGTCCTTGCTTCCCTGAATGCTGAAGTATAACACCAGAGAAGCAGGCCGAGGCAAATGCAGAGTGGAAAGTGGAAGGCTTTATTAAAGGACAGCAGAAAAGACTTCCCTGGAGGAAGAAGGGGACCCGAAAGGTGGAATCTATAGAAGGGGGAGGTCTTCCCTTTTTTAGAGCTAAGGTCTTCTTTTGGTTTTCCCACATTCATGTCCTTTGTTTCCCTTTATCTTGCAGTGATAGAATGCAGGTGAGAAGGCCCAAAAGGTGGGAAATAGGTGGGCTAAAGCAGTAATCTGGGCAGGAAGAGCCTGGGGTGGTTTTTGATTAGCACCTCCCTGTTTGCTGGGAGTTGTTTCATTAACAGTTCCTTAAGATGGGTTCAGGCCTTGGGGACATTAACATTTCAATTTCCCTGAGTGCTGTTCTGGTTTCCTAGACTTCATTCTCATAATGGTCTCCATTTTCTTTATCTTACTCCGTTTACCTATCTACACTAACTACCTATCTTTAAATCTGGCTTCAATTCTAGCTGTAGGATGTTCTTGAAAAGACAAAACCATGGAGATAGTAAAAAGATCAATGATTTCCAGGTCTGGGGCGTGGGAAGGATGAATAGGGCATAGTGGATTTTTAGGGTAGTGAAACTATTCTGTATGATAATAGAATGGTTGGACATGTCATTATACACTTGTCAAAACCCATTTAATGCACAAGAGTGAACCCTATTGTTAACTATGAATTTTGGGTGATAATGATGTGTTAATATAGGTTCATCAATTGTAAAATAGGTACCATGCTGGTGGGGGTGGTTGATGTGAAGGAGTTTGTGCATGTCTGGTACTCGGGGTGTATGGGAAAGTCTGTGAGAACAGGGAATATATAAGAAATTTCTGTTCTGCTCAATTTTGCTTAGCTTTAGAGCACCTAAAATTACTCTAACAATTATTTTTTTAAAAAGTGTTGTGAATGAATTTTTATTATTTTGCATTAATCTGATGATCCCATGTTAATATGTAGCCCCTCCTTCCACCTTCAGTGCTCCCAATATCTCTTACCCTGCTCTATCTTTTCTTTTTATACAGTACTGATTTCATCCCAATATATATTTTATATATTTACTATGTCTATTGTATATTTCCCCCTGCTAGGATATAAGTTCCAAGAGGGCAAGGATCTTTATTTTGTTTACTAACATATCCTAAGAGCCTGGAATAGTCTCTGCCACCTACTAAGTACTTTGTGGAATGAATGAATTAATGCATCAAAAGCTATGGCTTCGGGCTGCAGTTGTAGCTCGGCAGTAGAGGGCTTGCCTGGCATATGTGAGGCACTGGGTTTAATCCTCAGCACCATGTAAAGATAATTAATTAATTAAAGGTATATATATATATATATATATATATATATATATATATATATATATATATATATATGCTATGGCTTGTTCCCTATGCTCCAGATTTCCTGGGTCCAAGTCATCTAAATCTATGAATGAAAGTGAGAGATCAGCTAGTGAAGACTTATCAGAGTGGATAGAGCTCTTTAAGATACCAGCTACTATCAGAGATCATAAGAACCAGCATTGTGAGGAGATATCTTGCTCAACAGATTTTCAATGTATTCTTCAAAACTGGTCTTTTGGAGGGAAGATGCTAGATAGAACATAATAAGTAAGCGAAAGATGTGCTTATCTTTAGAGCTGGGAAGGACAGGTCCACACCAACTTGATCTATGGTAGGTAATTCTTTTATTTTTTTCTCTTCTTTCCTTTCCTTTCATTTTTTCTTTTTCTTTTCATACTGGGCATTGAATTCAGGGGTGTTCTACCACTGGTGTTTTACCCCAGACCTTTTTTATTTTTCATTTTGAGAGATGGTCTCACTAAGTTGCTGAGGGTCTTGCTAAATTGCTATGGCTGGCCTCCAACATGTAATCCTCTTGCCTCAGCCTCCTGAGTCACTGGGATTACAGATGGTAGGTAGTTCTTAAGCATAAACAGCACAACAGTGTTTTTACCTCTTGTGTCAAGAGACCAGCCACATGAAGCTCTTTTTATTATGCCTCTGGCTAGGGGCCACTTCCAAATTGAGGTATAACCTACTTAGTGGGCAGCTTGTATCAGCCCAGGGCAATTCTCTGGAGAAGAGAATTGCTGTAAGTTCTTAGCAGCCCACTCACAGCAGCTGGTTGGAAATATTTCCAATGACTGCAACCTTAGACCTTTCTCTTTTGGCTTCTGAATATTATTGATTTATAGCTCTTTCGAATTTATTCTGTCCTTAATTGTAGGACTATTTATAGTCAGGTAGTGGGAGAAGAGCAGCCCTGGTGGAAAGTTTGAGCAAGGAGAGGGGAGGCAGGGAGAGCTAACAGAGAGCTAAAGGGGGAGTGAAGGCAGTGTATAAGAGTGAGACACTGGAATAGTGGGAAAGAAGGCCTGTGTCTGGCTTGGGAAGAGTCCTGTTTCTGGCTTGCAAAAGGAATAAATTAGTGACACAATGCCTCCAGTTTGCTTTGCTCTTGGCAACTCTTGGGAACAAGAACCCCCAAGGTGAGGGTAGGTTAAAATAGCTCCTAGTGAATTCTGTACCCAAGGCAGTGGTCTTCTAATGTTTTTACTTGTACAATTTCTAAAAGAATTTTGGAAAAGTTATATGCTTCATAACATATATTAAAGTTGACATCTAACAATTTTTATGGAGGGACTTATGAAAGTTTCGATATTGTAAATGATGTAATATCTGGCATACTGCAAATATTGATATTTAAAAATAAACATATTAAGGGGGACCAATTACCTTAGCAGTATAATATCCACTATTTTCCACTTAAAAAATACTTGGACAAACTCCTTTTGAATAGCCAGAAAATTTGTTATACCTTTTTCTCTTGAATATATGTGTGTGTTTTGTTGGTTTGTTTGTTTGTAGTGGTATTGGTGATTGAACCTGGGGCCTTATGTATGCTAAGCAAGCAGCTGTATGGCTGAGCTACACCCCCAACCTTTAATTTTTGATTTTTAATTTTGAGACAGAGTCTCACTAAGTTGCCGAGGCTGGCTTTGAATTTACAATCCTCCTGCCTCAGCCTCCTGAGTTGCTGGGATTATAAATGTAGACCACTGCACTTGGCTTTGAGCTGATATTTGCATTCTATACATTCCACAGAATTTATCCTTATGTAATATATTTTTATTATGAAAAGTCTTTGGCCATCATCACCTTCTAATCTTTGCCATAAACCCGTATATTAACTTACATTATAAAAGATGCTTATTTTCTGTGACCAGGCTGAGTCTTTGGGACTGTTGGTATTACAATTATCAGCGATTTATTATCAGCACACAATTGATAAAAATAACACATATTTTATGAAACTTTATAATTAGTAAACAAAACAAGATTATTAGGAATATATCATTTTAAAAAAATGTTTTAGTTGTTGATAGACCTTTATTTTTTAAAATTTATTTATATGTGGTGCTGAGAATTGAACTCAGTGCCTCACACATGCCAGGCAAGTGTGCTACCACTGAGCCTCAGCTCCAGCCCAGGAATATATCTCTTAATGTGATGGAAGGGGATTTTTTTTAAAGTAGCTCATAGGCAGGTGTGGTGGTGCATCTATGTAATCCCAGCAATTCAGGGGGCTGAGGCAGGAGGATTGCAAAACTGAGACCATTCTCAGCAACTTAGTGAGACTATGTTTCAAAATAAAAAATAAAAAGAGGGCTAGGGGTGTATTTCAGTGGTAGAGCTCCCCAGTACTGAAAAAAAAAAAAGTAGCTCATATATCTGTGGATGAACGTAACTTTTTGAGAGTGAGGCCAAATTCAGCATTTATAGTAGACTTAAATGTTGGGAAATATTGTTCACATAAGTAAGTGGATAGGAATGAAAGGAGTTCAGTAAAACAATATCGTTCAATTGAGCATTTTCCAATTTATATGCCAAAGATTACATAATGATCTATCCTAAAAGTTGTATGTAAGAATGTATCAAATGACAACTTGGTTAGTGCTTTCTCTGATTTTGTTGAAACCAAGGCTTTAGAAATGACTTGATTTACAAAAATATTTGTTATCCCATCATTAAAATAATGCACTTTCTCAGTATCATCACTAATATTTCTCAAGATCCTGTGTTTGCTGCCCAGGAGTTTTCACACCTTGGGGCTAGGCACTTAATTAAGCATTGAAATGAGTTTGATTTGTCTTTCTTTCCTGATGTGGGATAAAGGAAGATGAGAAAGCAAAACCACCGTCTCTGTTCGTATACAGATCATATTTAGGAAAGAGTATACACATGAAAGCTAAAAACCTGGAAATCCATTAAAAACATGTAGAAACAATACCTGCCTGTGTGTCTGTTTAAGTCTTTATATTCCCTAGGAAAATGTATACCCAAGTTGAAGATCACTGACCCAAAGAACAGAGCAATGTGAAAAGTAGATTGGAATAGGGAGGAAGGGGGTTATCCCTAATGGCTCCATTCAGTCACAATAACATGATTTTAAAAGAGTTATTGATGGGACAGGTGAACCGGGACTACAACACTCATGTTCTTAACCTAAAACTCAATATGTATACATTGCACACATCCTAGTACAAGACATTGATTTACTTATACTAAAGTGGCTGATAAAGTAGGGGATTACAGAAGTGCTACTGGTCCTCTGGACAAAATAATTCAGTACAGAAAAGGGAGGATGAGAACCAGAGATAAGTTACCCATTTGCCTGTTTTCTCAGTTTCTCAGTTCAATAAAGCTCAATGAAGTGCTTTAAGTAGGATTTGGGTCATTTCTACCTTCAGGTTTATGGCATTTGGGATTGTGTCTTTTGGGGTTATGATTGGCATTGCTTTAGGTAGTATGTGGCACATAATTTAGATTCAGGAAAGATGGTTCAAGAAAATTCATAAAAGGCAGCTAGTATAATTTCTCTTTCAGTAGTGTCATAGTCCCCTTCAAGCTCAGGTCAATGACTTGGTCTGAAATAAAATTCTATCCCAGCACACCATCCATTGGGCTCCATGGGGATTTTCAGGGCTGAGTTCTGCAACCAATGAAAATTTTGACAAAATATGTAAGATACCCTAGGAATCAGGTCATCGCTTCTGTCTATTTTAAATATTAAAGTTCAGAGACCGATTTAGTTGGGAAAAGTGCCCTGTTGCTGCTAACACACACACACACACACACCATTCAAGCCATTCACTAAGCACACAGTTTCTTTCACTTGCTTGGGTCTTTGTGTTATTTATTTTGTCTGGGATAACCAAAGGTATTTTTTTTGTTTTCGGAGGAGACAACATCTTTTTTTTAATTTAATTTAATTTTATTTTTTTTATTGTTTGTTCACAACATTACAAATCTCTTGACATATCATATTTCATACATTAGATTGAAGTGGGTTATGAACCCCCAATTTTACCCCAAATGCAGATTGCAGAATCACGTCGGTTACACATCCACAATTTTACATAATGCCCTATTAGTAACTGTTGTATTCTGCTACCTTTCCTATCCCCTACTATCCCCCCTCCCCTCCCCTCCCAACTTCTCTCTCTACCCCATCTACTGTAATTCATTTCTCTCCTTGTTTATTTTCCCATTCCCCTCACAACCTCTTATATGTAATTTTGTATAGCAATGAGGAAGAGTAGGAAGAAAAGAGTAATATTTTTTTATTTGTATGTGGTGTTGAGGATCGAACCCAGTGCCCCGTGCATGCCATGTGAGCACGTTACCGCTTGAGCCACATCCTTAGCCCCTTCTTTTTTTTTTTTTTTGAGAGAGAGAGAGAGAGAGAGAGAGAGAGAGAGAGAGAGAGAGAGAGAGAGAGAGAATTTTTTAATATTTATTTTTCAGTTTTCGGTGGACACAACATCTTTATTTTATTTGTATGTGGTGCTGAGGATCGAACCCAGCACCCTGCGCATGCCAGGAGAGCACGTTACCGCTTGAGCCACATCCCCAGCCCCCTTTTCTCTCTTTTTAAAAAAATTTTTATTAGTTATTGATGGACCTTTATTCATTTATTTGTTTATATGTGGTGCTGAGGATTGAACCCAGTGCCTCATACATGCTAGGCAAGTGCTCTACCACTGAGCCACAACCCCAGCCCCACCAAAGTTCTTCTCTTCAGCAGAATCTTCCCAACCCTTCCAGACCAAAAAATATTAGCTTTCTCTTTTAGATAGTATTTTGTATGTACCATTGTTACAGCATTTCACATTTTGTTTCACAACCATATTGTTACATATACTAGCAATTCAATCTTCTATATTCATGTTTCTTTACTTCATTATTTCCACGAAGGTCTTGATTCAGTTTACCATTGTCTCCTGGATTGTGAAAACAGCATCCAGTTTTGACCTTTTCCTATCTAATTTTTTATACTGCCACTGAGGTGACTGTATTAGTTAACTTTGCATTATTATAACAAAATACCTTTATAAACTTTATAAAGAAAAGTGGTTTATTTATTTAACAGTTTTGGATGTTCAAGGCATGGTGTCAGCATCAGCTCAGCTCTGGTATGGACCCTGTTTTTTTTTAAATTTTGATATTGGGGATTGAACCCTAGGTTACTTAACCACTGAGCCACATCCCCATACCTTTTTATCTTTTATTTAGAGTCAGGGTCTCACTAAGTTGCTGAGGGCCTTGCTAAATTGCTGAGGCTGGCATTGAACTTGTAATCCTCCTGCTTTACCCTACCAAGCTTCTGGGATTACAGGTGTGTGCCACTGCACCTGACCTTTATATGCATTTTAAATGACATAATAGTAAATTACAATAATTTTATGCAATTCCAAAGAGTTAACATAATAGATGCTAACTAAAGCTTTAAGTCTTAAGGATAGGGGCTGTATCTTAATCATCTCTCCATTTCCATTTTCTAGTGCAATGCCTTACACAAAGTAATTGTTCAATAATTTTTTTTAATGAGTGAGGAATGAATGGGAGGAGAATGTATGTCTCCTTTAGGACAGGCTTAAAGCATCTATTTACTTTGGGATCCTAGGTCATTTCCAACTAAGAGACAGGGCTTCAGAGGATAAGATAGGCAGCCAGGGTGCTTCTAGAAAGTGTTGGCTTCAATTCCTCAGTATCCAAAAGAATTAAAGCCATCATACAATAGCAATACATGCATACCTGTGTTTATTGCAGCACAATTCACAGTAGTCAAGTTATGGAACTAGCCTAGGTATCCATCAACAGATGAATGGATAAAGAAAATGTGGTGTATACACACAATGGAGTTTTATGGAGCCATAACATAGAATGAAATTATGTCATTTGCAAGAAAGTGGATGAAACTGCAGAGTGTTGTATTAAGTGAAATTAAGTCAGACTCAGAAAATCAAGGGTTGTATGTTTTCTCTCATACATGAAATTTAGAGAGAAAAAAGAAGATAGAAGATAGAAGGGAGACCAGTAGGGTAGAGAAAAAAACCCCAGGGGGAGGAAGGAAAAGAGGGAAAGGGGAGTACTAGGGAATGAGATTGACCAAATTATGCTATATACATGTACAAATAAGTTAAAATTAAGCCAACTATTATGTATAATTATTATGTACCAATTAAAAAAAGAAAATATTGGCTTCCATAGACTCTACACACATTTATTGAGTTATTTGTACTAAAACTAGACTAAGAGCTTCAGAGTCTAATAACCACTGCAAAATACACTGCAGAACAACCAATAGCAGTAACATGAAGACATTAGGAAAATGAGACTGCTGAAAGACTAAAGGGGAAAGGAATCTGGGTGCTATAGAGACCAAACAGTAGTCACAGCTGTTGACTCTATGGGACAACAGAACAAGAGGAGGATATAAAGAGCAATAAAAGGCCATTGAAAGCACACCTGTTACAGTAGGAGACAGGCCTTGGACAGTATCCGGTTACATGCCTAGGACAATTTGCCTCTTATTTATTTTCAACTCTGAGTAATCTAGGGATAAAATTGAACTCAGGTGGGTCATTGTCCTAACACTTCCTATAGGCAATATCCTTTCTTAATTACCAGGCATAGAAATATATATATATATATATATATATATATAGAGAGAGAGAGAGAGAGAGAGAGAGTCAAACATAAAGCAGAGGCAAGTTTTCTTTTTATCCAGATGTTATTATTAAAATAATAACAAATGGCTTAGGTATACAAAAATCTAGTTTGATTACAGAATTATCAATTTTAAAGATTCCTAAAACCAAGTGGATATCTTAGTAAAGCAGACAATGTATACAGACAACCACAAACATTTGGATCGAAATATTTAGTAAAATTTTTGTGATTATAGCCAGGCATGGTGGTGTACACCTGTAATCCCAACAACTTGGGAAGCTGAAGGATCACTAGTTGGAAGCCTGCCCCAGTAACTTAGTTCATGCTGCATCCATTCATTCATTTGAAAATTAAATTGTTTGAGGAGGGAGAGCATGTTGAAGGATCTTCTGTGTAGAACAGAATTATGCAGAAGACCTGAAATGGTAAGGAACTTGGCATGTTTGAGGATATAAAAGGAGGCCAGAATAGTAAGGACAAGAGTTTGGGCTTTATCCTAAAAGCAATAGGAAATCACTGAATGGATTTCATGTTGAAGAGCAACACAATCTGATTTATGTGTCTTAAAAGTCCCTAGGCCTCAGTGTGAAAAATGGATTGGAGAACTGAGAAAAACTAGAGTTAAAGGCAATGATACCTCTTGGCTTGCACTAGAGGTGTGACAATGGAGGTAGAGAGAGTAGATAGATTTAAGATGTCAAAGGTGGAATCAATAGGATTTAGTGATTAACCAATGCCAGGAGAGAGACTATAATGTTAAAAATTACTCCTGGTCTTCTGAATTGAATAATTTAGTGTTTAGTGATGATCTTGTCTAAAATATAAAGGAAAGGAATCTGGGGAAGGCTTTATAAATCTTGAATACATTGTTTCTCCTGTCAAATTATTGGTATCTACGAGATGCCTATGGTAGGCAGGTTTTGAGTTCAGAATAAAAATCTCTGATGGTGTTACTGGCACATAAACTGGGGAATGAAATGAATGAATGAAATCATCTATGAAGAATAGGCCCTACTCTGAGGAACTCTAACATTTAACGTTTGGTTAATGATGGAGAAAAATAACAAAGAATGCAGGGGAATGCCAGATAAAAGGAAAATAATACTGGAAAGGGAGATAGCATAGAAATCGAGGGAACACTGTTTCAAGATGGAGGGTGTGATCTTATAAGATGAAGACTGAAAAACAACAAATATGTAAGGCACTGTCCCTTTCAGCCTTCTTACTTCTACCTGAACTCTATGGTGTAAATACACCAGAAAAGTGATGACTCTATCTGTACAGGACTGGGGAACATTGGGAAAAATGATTCTTCTCTTGAATGTAATAAAGCTTATGGAGAAATGCCCTGGGTATTTTTCCATAGGCATATGACAAATTATCTTTCTTTCTTAGGAGAATCAAGCTTCCTATTTATGATTTATTAGTGTTCACAAGTGCTAAGCACACTGGAATTCAACAGAAAGAATTAGGTTCTTTTCTAAAGGAAAAAGACATACAATTTTAGGGGAGAATGTCCACAGATTCAGATATTATGTCTGTTTGTCAGGCAGCCCCAAGAGAAAGATCAAAGGGTGGAACACACTGAAACATGGTTCTTGAGCTAAAAGTCCGCAAAGTTTGTGAATTTCTGGAAACATGAAGCCCTTTGAATGAAGAGTGGAAGCTGTACACAAAGTTTGAGTTCAATTAGGATCAGATGTCAAAGATGATATTGCTTACTTCAGATGATTTAACTGGATATTGGCTGAAAAGAGCCTCATCTAAAAAGGAACTGGAAATGTTGTGACTAAGATTCTGACAGATGTGAATAACAGGAAGAACTCTGTGGCAATCCAGAAGGAAAAGAAAAAAATATGAAAATGAGGCTGAATAGATACAAACTGCTGATTACATTGATTGAATTTCATCCCATTGATGAATTCAAATAATAAAGATCTCATTTCAGAAAACAAATCTCTTTTAAGCAAGAAAAATTACACATTGTGCAAATTTCTAAGCCATGCTATTAATAAGAGCTTTCTGAAAGAGGGAGACAAAACAGTGAGGGAAATTGGATGGGGGAGAATGAGGGGGAGAGAGAGGAAGAGAGAGAGAGAGAGAGAGAGAGAGAGAGAGAGAGAGAGAGAGATTGAGATTCTGAGAAACTGACTCTGCCTAACAATCACTGGATGAAATCACAAAGAAAAAGCACTGGCAAGAGATCAGGCCTCCTGGAATCCATTAAATACAAAGAAAAAGTAACTAAATGTTGGTTACAGATCAGCATGCTATATCCAAAGATTTTAGTAGAACTGTTTAAGGGTGAGTGGATACAGTAATAAAATTTCATAATCAGCACTCATAAAATAATAATAATGGAAGTTTGCTAGATTAGAGAGCAACTACTGCTGCAACATATGTTGTATTCCATACACGAATCTTTAACCAAAAACACAGATGTTGATGGGCCATTTAACCTTCATTTTTGTTATTGCCTCTCAGCCCAGGCAAGTTTCCAAACTGTCTGCAGTAGTGGCTAGTCACAATTACACAGTTTTTGAAGGTGTGCTCAGAGTGAAGACCAATTATCTGACACTTAATCACAGACTTAGAATAGAAATTAGGGCTACTCCAGGCTGGGGGATGATCACTTTGACAGTCCCCACCCCCCACACTTCCTTTGGTGGATCAATTCAACAGACAAGAGCTATGTGGTAGAATGACTTGATGTGCAAGTGTAGCCTGAATTAACAAATGTATCAGAGACAAATTAGAGATCAGATAGGCAAGGGGCCAAAGCACAAGGGAATCAGCTAACAGAATGGAACAGGTTGGTGCGGAGAATCAAACAGACTAGAACAATGGATTCTGACTTTTTGAAAACAAAAATCATGCATTACTAGTAAGACAGCAACTTGTGGAAAAATGACAAAACAACAACTATTCTATTAATTTTTATTCTATAAAATAGATATAAACAAAAAGAAGAAAATTAAAAAGTCCCACACCAACACCACCATAGGCAACCAAAATTAACTCTTTGGTGTATATCTCACATGATGGTTTTCTTCTAATACACAGTGGGTATATATGTGTCTACTGTAATTTAGTCAGTTTTAACATTTACTTCATGGTTTTTAATGAATAATACTGTTTTTCTGTACAACATTACACTATAAGGGAGCATCACTATTTTATTAATATAATGTTGGATATGTATGGTGTTTCTAATATTTTGCTACTAGTAAAATACTATAGTGAATATACCTCAACACATTTTTTTTAAAGAATCCCATCAAATATATAAAAAATAGTGGAGAAAGAATGGTTAATGGGTGCAGTGGTGCAGTAGGACAGGAAGGATAATTTCTAAGATTCAATACCACAGTATGGTAATTATGGTTGACAATTAACTGAATATTTCAAAATAGTAAGGGAGTATTTTGAATATTTCCAACACAGGGAATTGATGTATGTCTGATGTGATATATATGCCAGTCACCCTAATCTGATAATTACATATTGTACACATGTATTGAAATGTCACACTGTAACCCATAAATATCTACAATTATTATTATGTCAATTAAAAATAGTTTAAAGTGGGACATCTGGATATACACTTACAAAAGATTGATGTTGGACTTCTACCTCAACTTAGATACAAAAAATTCTCTATAAATGAATCAAACCCTAAACATAAAGGCTAGAACTATATAGCTTCCAGAAGAAAACATAGGGGTAAAAAAACTATATGATGTTTGATTTAACAATGGTTTCTTACATATGACATTAGAAGAACAAGCAAAAACGAAAAATAAATTGGGCTTCATCAAAATTCAAGACTTTTGTGCATCAGAAGACATTATTGAGAGCTAAAAGACAATCCACAGAATGGAGTGGGGGAGATATTTGTAAATCATATATGATTAGGATCTAATAACCAGAATATATAAAGATCTTCTGCAATCCAACAACAATAACAATCCAATGAAAATATAGAAAAAGGACTTTAATAAGCATTTCTCCAAAGAAGGTATATGAATTGTCTAAGCACATGAAAAGATTCTCAACATCACTATCATTAGGAAAATGCAAGTCAAAACCACAACAAGATACCACTTTACAACCATTAGGATAGCAATTATGAAAAACCAAAACAAAACAACCCAGAAAGTAACAAGTGTTGAACAGGATATGGAAAAATTACAACCTTGATTTCCCATTGCTGATGGGAATGTAAAATGGTGCTGCCACTGTGGAAACAGTTTGACATTTCTTCAATAAGTGCCATATAGAATTACTACATTACCAAACAATTGTACTCTTAGATATATAATTATACTCTAAGACAATTGAGAGCATGTGTTTAAACAAAAAATGTACACCTGTATTCATAGCAGCACTATCCACAATAGCCAGAACATGGAATCAACCCAAATACCCATCAACAGATTAATATATAAGCAAAAGTATATAGCTATATCTATATCCATATTAAATGGAATATTATTCTGTCATGAAAGGGAATGAAGTAGTGACACATGGTAAAACTTGGATGAACCTCAAAAACTCTACGCTAACTGAAAGAAGCCATACACAAGAACTAATCCATTTTATAATTAAATTCATATGAAATATCCAGAATAGGAAAATCCAGAGACAGCAGATGAGTGGTTGCTAGGTGCCTGAGGAAAAGGGCATTGGGGAGTGACTGTTTAAGGGTATGGGGTTGCCTTCAGTGGTGATGAAAAACATTCTGGATCTAGATAGTGGTAATGGTTTTGCTACATTGTAAATGTACTTATTGCAACTCAATTGTATGTTTATTTAAAAGTTTAAATGGTAAATTTCATATTATCTTTATCACACACAAAAAACTGAATAAAATAAAAAACCCAAGCTTACACAGTAGTAATCTTTCAATATTCATTATTGAGATGTTGGATAATGACAGAAAGCTACTATAACTTTACTAATACTTTGTAATTACCCTATTAAATATGGTATATAGACATGCTTGAAAACATAATACTATATGAACATGTAAGATAAATGTATATTATCTAATACTTGTTAAATATGTTTCATATAAGGATCTACTTGCAATCATTCTACGTGCTTCTGAAGATTTAGGGTCAACAATTTTTTAGTCAGCTTTCTATTACAATAACAAATACCTGAGATAATCAACATTCTTTGTATGCTAGGAATCGAACCTGGGGGTGCTTTACCACTGAGCTACATCCCCAGCCATTTTTATTTTTTATTGTGAGACAGGGTCTACTAATAAAGCTGTTTAGGGCCTCACTAATTTGCTGAAGCTGGTCTTGAACTTGAGATCCTCCTGCCTCAATTTCCTGAGTCAGCCTTCTTAGTCGCTGGGATTACAGGTTTGTACCACTGTGTCCAATGAGATAATCAACTTTTAAAGAGAAAAGGTTTATTTTTGACCCACAAGAGTCCTGGAGATTAAAGGTCCATAGGCCTTTTCTGAGAAAGAGAAGGAGTTAATAGGAATCAGAAAGGCATTGTATTTTCTCCCTATGCTTGCTGTAATTTGTTAACAAATTACCATAAACTTGGTGGTTAAAAACAATAGAAATTTATTCTCTCATAGTTTAGTATTTCAGAAGTTCCAAATCACTTTGGGCAGGGTTTCTTCCTCTAAAGTTTTCATTTGTTGCCTCTTTCAGCTTACAGAACACTATAGTTTGGAATTTTTTGGAGAGGGAGGTACTGGAGATTGAGCCCAGGGGCAGATTGCCACTGATACAAGCCCAGCCCCTTTCTTACTTTTTATTTTGGGACTAATTTGTCCAGATTGGCCTCAATCCTAAATCTTTCTGCCTCAGCCACCTGACTTGCTGGAATTACAGGCGTGTGACATTGTGCTTGGCCTGTAGTTTGGATCTTGAATGTCCCCAAAGGACCATGTGTTGAAGGCTTGGTCTCCAGCCTGTGGTGTTATTGAGAGGTGGTGGAACCTTTAAGGGGTGGGGTCTATTGGAAGGAAATTACATCACTGGAGGCATTGAGGATATGTCCTTGAAGGGGATATGAGGAATCTTGTCCCTTCCTCTCTTTGTTTCCAGGCTACAATGAGATGAACAGGCCTCCTTCTTCATGTTACCACCATGACGTACTGTGTTGCCACAGTCCACCGTCAAGCAAAATAAACTTTCTTCCTTTTACATTGATTATCATAGGGATTTTGTCACCGCAACAGAAAGCTGACTAATATGTGAGAGCTTCAGAGGTTCTCGGACTTTACTTCACTCCAATCTCTGCCTTTCTGATTACATTGTCTCCTCCTTTTCTGTCTCAAAATTCTCTTCAAGTCTATCTTATAAGGACACATTTGATTGCATTTAAGTCCCACCAGATAATCCAGGATGAATTCTGTTTCTCAAAATCTTTCACTTACATTTTTAGTCACATAATATTCACTCCTTTGTCCAGGTAAGGAAATATTCCGAGGCTCTGGGGATTAGGGTGAACATATATCCTTTTGGGGGACTATTATTCCTATGACTGCAATCTTCGCTCTGGCCCTCCCCAAATCCACATCCATTCCAGAAAGTAGGACAGAACCCTCAGGGGACATCTATAGCCAGAAGTGGGGGAAGAAGCATAACCACCAACAAGAGGAGAAGTCAGAAAGACAGGAGGTGTTTCAAGGCAGAATAATTCCATTTAACTGCCTGTCAAAAATGATCAAACTTTGGATGACTTCTCCTTTTTGTTTTGTGTGAACACAGCTAATGTCACTTTGTGCTTTCATGCTTTTGATCAAATAAAATGCCATTTAGTACATTGTTATTGTATCTATCATTTAATAAATAATCCTCTGATCACTTAAATTGCCACCATATTCCCCAAAGTTTCCAATTAAAATCTAGCTTACGTCATTATGTGTAAAAATGCATACTGGCTAATATTTAGTTATTAATATATAATTTTTCTTATTTTTACCAAACATATATATGCAAGAACTAAAGAGATAAAACTTTGCCTGAGGAAATGAAATAATGACATTCCACATCTCAACAGAGCATTAAGCAATACACACATTTCATGTGGTTTCATTTTTTAAAATGCAAGACACAGTTACTATCACTAACGTGTTATCTATGTATTGCATAACAAAGTGCTAAAGAACAGCTTCAAATTATAGCAAAGGTAACTAGCACTTCATTTAAAATTTCATCTTGAGATATAATTCACATACAATAAAAGTGACTCTTTTAAAAGTATATAACTCACCTCATCATTATACAAAATACATATATGAAGATGTGAATTTGGTGTCAACATACCTTATATATAATCAGAGATATAATAAATTATGGTAGGATGGTGTATTAAGAATTATAATGCAAAAATAAATAAATAAAAATTTTTTAAAAAGAAAAATGAAAAAACTAAAAAAAAGTGTATAACTCAATGGCTTTCAGTATATCCAAACAATTACCACTGTCTAATTTTAGAAGGTTTTCATCACCTTAAAAACAAACCCATTTTGTCTCCATTAGCCTTCACCCCTCCTTTTCCCCTCTTCCTTAGCCCTTTACAACCAACCACTAATGTACTTTCTCTCTCTATGGATTTATCTACTCTGGACATGTCATATAAATGAAGTTGTCCAATAAGTGTTTTTTTTTCTTTCACTTAGCATATTTTCAAGGTTAATCTATCTTGTAGCATCTATCATCATTTCATTTTTTCATGGCTGAAGACCCTTCCATTGTATGTACATAAAATATTTTGCTTATCCATTCATCAGTAGTTGATGGACATTTGGGTTGTTTTTGCCTTTTGGCTATAATGAGGCATGTTGCTGTGAGCATTTATGGACAAGTTTTTGAATGTACATATTTTCAATGCTCCTGGATATATCCATAGGAGTGAAATTGCTGAGTAATGTCATATCCATGTTTAATCTTATGAAGAACTGTCAAACTGTTTTCCAAAGCAGCGACACCATTATACATTCTTACCACCAATATCTGAGGAATCCAATTTCCTCACATCCTCACTAACACCTGTTATCTGTCTTTTTGATTACAGCTGTCCTACTAGGTTTGAAGCAGAAACATTGAGCAGATAGTACAATGTTCCCATACACACCCCCTGCACATGCATAATTTTCCTTAAAATTTAATTCTTGCATTAATGTGGTACATTCATTACAATCAGTGAGTCAATATTGATATATCATTATTAATTCAGGTCCACCGTTTAGATGAAGGTTCATGCTTAGTGTTTTCATTTCATGAGTTTTAAAAAATGTGTAATAGTATGCATCCACCATTATAGTATCATATAAAAAGTGTTTCACTGCCAAAAAATGTTATTCTGGTTTTTATTTGTATTTCCCTAATGAAAAATGATATGGAACAGCTTACCACATGCTTATTGGCTATTTATATATCCCGTTTGGAGAAATGTGAATTCAGATGTTTTGCTGTTTTTTTTAAAAAATTGTGCCATTGGCCTTTTCATTATTTGATTGTGAAGTCTGTTATATGTTCCAGATACAATTTCTTATAAGATATATGATTTGCAAATATTTTCTCCCACTTTGTGGGTTTTCTCAGCACTTTCTTGGTGGTGTTAACACTTCAATTTTATGATACTCTTCCCTGGAGCACTGAACTACTGTGATATGTGGGGTTCAAGAATCAAGTGGAGGATCCCAGTGGCTTGGGAGGCTGAGGCAGGGGGACTGTGAGTTCAAAGCCAGCCTCAGCAAAGGTGAGGCACTGAGCAACTCAGTGAGACCCTGTCTCTAAATAAAATACAAAATAGGGCTGGGGATGTGGCTCAGTGGTTGAGTGCCCCTGGGTTCAATCCCTGGTACCAAAAAACAAACTAATAAACAAACAGAAAAGCATTAGTTGAGGGACTGGGGGTGCAGCTCAGTGGTAGAACTTTTGCCTAGCATGCAACCAGGCCCTGGGTTTGATTCCTGGCACTACAAAAAATTAAAAACAATAAAGTAAAGAAATAAAGTCAGAATTTCTGTTCCTAAGATCCCATATAAGTATTCTATATTTCAGAATATGAAGAGTTGTCTGATAGGGCTCTTTAAGCCAGAAATCATTTATTTAACCAGAAATCATTTATTTATCAAAATGTACTAAGCACCTACTCTATAGCTCAGCTCTGTTCTACATCCTGCAAATACATAAATGATCAAATTAGGTCATGTCTCATGAATTTACATTCTAGATGAAAGGGCAAACACTAAACAATATAAACAAGTAAAATATATGTTAAGTGGTAATAAAGAAAAATAATTCAGAAAGCATGTGACTGAATGGTGGTGGGGATGGGATGTTAACTTTAGATAGGATAGTCAGAGAATGTTGCACTGCAAGACTTGAAAGAAGAGAGGGAGGCAGACATGTGGGTGTCTGTGGGGACAATATTAAAAGTACAGAAGACAGCAGGTGGATAGGCTCTGAGGTAGGAAACTGACCGTAGGTTTCAGTTGGTAAGGGGATAAGTGACCGGCGATGAGTTCAGAGAATCAGACCTGGTAGGGCCTTAAGGACTATTGTAACAATTGTGCATTTTATTCTGAGAAATATAGTCATTGAGAAAAGGATGTATGTGATCTGATTTAGGTCCAATGGGATCACTCAGGCTGCTGTGTTGAGAGTAGACTATATGAGTAATTGAGCAAAAATGGAAGTAGGGAGACCAATTAGGAGAATGTTGTAATCTGTGCAAAAATGCTGATAGTTTCGAAGAAGATAGTGGCAGTGGAGATGGTGAGAAGTTGTTGTATTCTGGATATGTTTTGGAAGTACTGGTGACAGAACTTGTAGTTTTGAGTTATTTGGAAAAGAGAAAATAAGGATGAATCTCAGACTTTTAGCCTGCACAAATGGAAGGATAGAGTTGCTCTTTATTGAGAAAAAACAAAAAACAAAAACCAAAACTGTAGTAACAAGTTTGAATGACAATATCAAGAAGTTGGTTTAGGGTTTGTTTAGGTCCTAAAACCTATTAGGCATCCAAGTAGAGATGTTTGGTAAAAAATATGGATATATGTGTCTGGAGATTATGGAAAAATGTATGATATATTTGGACATCATCAGAATGCAGATAATATTTAAAGAATGAATGAGATTACCAAAGTGTGCCCTAGGGTTCAATAGATAAAGAAGAGAATATGACTAAGGATTGAACCCTGGGGCACTCTAGAAGTTGGGTTAGCAAGAGGAATCAGCAAAAGAGACTAATCACGACAGGCCAATGAGATAGAAGAGTCTGGTATCCTGGAAGCCAAGTCAGGAGGGAGTGATCAACTTTAACAATGACTACTATTAAGGCAAATGTATTTGAGCCTTGGGTTTAGCAATGTGAAGGCCATTGGTGGTCATGTAGAGTAATTTCAGTGGAATGATGTGAGTGAAAACCTCATTGCTGGGCTTTAACAGAAAATGGAAATATGGATAGTTTTTTTTTTTTTTTTTAGTTTTGCTACAAAGAACAAAAATGTGTGGGGGGGAATAAGTGGGATAGGAAAATTTTCAGATGGGAGAAATTACAGTGTTTTTAAAATGCTGATGGTAATGATTCAAAGAAAGTGGGAAGTGGATGATGCAGGAGAGAACTGGTGAATTGCTGGGGCGATGTTCTTGAGTAGGTGAGTGGAGTTGGGATCTAGTAGGCAAGTGTGGGGGTTGGTATTAGATAGGAACATGGGCACAAAGAGGAATGCAGACACATTTCCACATACAGGCACAGAAGCTGGTAGTCTTGATGTGGTGGTGGGAGAGTGTGAAAGTTCTTTTCTAGTTTCTATTTTCTCTGAGGTGAGTATGATGATGGGAAGAAAGATTGGAAGTCTGAGGACAGAAGTGTGAAATAGTAATTTATGAGAGTGGCAGAATAAATGGATTAGGCAAATGCAATATGATTTGAATAGCATTAAAGATCTATTTGAAGCTGATAGTTGTGTGTGTGTGTGTGTGTGTGTGTGTGTGTGTGTGTGTGTGTGTGTTTGGTGAGGCAAGCACTCTACCAACTGAGCTATATCCCTAGCCCCGTGTGTGTGTGTGTGTGTGTGTGTGTGTATGTGTGTGTGTGTGTTCTCCATCTTCTCAGCAGCAAAGGTATAGGTGTGGGATAGGCAGAAGGTTAGATTTAACCAGTGTTGGAGTTTTTCCAGTCGAGTCAGATGAAGCAAGAGGAAGCTAATTGAGGTAGTGATTACAGGAATTGAACAGTGAAATGGATAAGTTGGAAAGTGAGATCATGAGGCAGATGAGGGAGAGTAAAGGTTGAAAAGTTACTGCTGACTTGGGGTACCCAATAAGCATAATATGCTGCCTGAGCCCCATGTCATTAATAAAAGTTTCCCAGTGACTTTGACAGGGACGCTTATTTGAACATACAAGTTCTGGTGTGTGTATTAAAAAGAAATCCAATGAAGTTACTAAAGTAATGTACTAGCCTCACCTCATTTATATATCACCTCTCCTAAGAAGGGCTTTAGCTGCTGAATAACAATCTATCAAACTGCAACATATCTCAGAGGCTACGACTCCCAGAAGAATCAAAGTTTGAGTAAAAGCAGATGAAAGACTAGAGATAACGAGAAAGGGGATGAAGAGAAAGGTAGAGTAGAAAGGCAGCAGCAGGCCTTTAGGATAAAAATGTCATTGGTAGTTCAACTAGTATAGAAATAATACCTTAAAAAGAATCAAAAGGATGAATAAGAGTAATAAAGAGAGTGTTTCAGGGAGAAGCATAAAAGATATGAGAAATATAGTGAAAGAACACAAAAATATTGAGATTCTTCAGTGTTGCTTCTGAAAGAATGAAGTTGAATTTACTCATAATGGAAGAATTGTAAGAGAATGTTTATTTGGTGCTTACTATGCACTAAGCATTTTATACATATTCATTTCATTCCACTGTCAACAGCTCTAAAATGGAGATGCCATGATGGTTCTCATTTTACAGATGAAGAAACAGGAATAGAGACATGAAATCACTTACCTAAGCCCTTCTCTCCTTGAATTCAAAGCCAGACCCCCTTCTATTGCTCAAACCATCTCCCAGAAGAAAAAAATGTTGTATGTAAAAGTATCCTTTAAAAAAATTATTTGTAGTCAGGCTCGATGGCACACCCATAGAATCCCAGCAACTCAGGAGACTGAGGCAGGAAGATTATAAATCTGAGGCCAGTCTTGAACTTGATAGCAACTTAGTGAAACCCTGTTTCAAAATCAAAAATAAAAAGGGTTGGGGATGTAGCTCAGTGGTAGAGCACTCCTGGGTTCAATCCCCAGGACCACATACACAAAAGTTATCATTTGCATACATCTTCCTTTTTAATTTTTATAAAAATTTATAGTTATAAAACAGAACAATGTACTTGCAATCATGTCCATGAAAATAAGTGTGCTAACTAAAAGCCACACAATTTGAAAGGTTTGTGGGAAATATAAATGCAAGTGAAAATGTTCTGAATTCATGAATTTCGATAAGCATCACAATCCACTAATCTTCTGGTTCTATTTTTGTGTGTTATCCTGTATCCACTTTCATTTCATTTAATTGGATCCTTTAATTTAACTTAATTTTCTATGTGGCCTTCTCCACAGGTATTAACATATCACTAGCTGCTGCTTTGGGTTGAGAGTCTATGAGCCATTTGACTATATTTGCTACTACATTATGATATGTGAATAATATTATAAGACATAAAATGAATGGTATCTAAAAGTTTATTAGAAAAGAAAATATTCAGGCAGAGTGGTTTGGTAGTTCGTTGGAGTAGTATGGTTCTTTTTTAAAAAATATTTTTTCCCTTAGTTGTTGATAGATCTTTATTTTATTTATTTATATGTGGTGCTGAGAATCGAACCCAGTGCCTCACACATGCAAGGCAAGTGCTCTACCACTGAGCCCCAGTCCCTGCCTTTTGCTCCGTAGCTGTGGGTCTTCACTGGGGAGCAGCTCGGAGCGGCCGTCAGAGGAGCGGCCTAAGATTTCGGCGTTTGTTAAGAGAAAATGGCCCGAACCAAACAGAAGGGGCATGTAAGTCCACCGGTGGGAAAGCTCCCCCCCCCCCCCCCCCCGCCCCGTCCCAAACAGCTGGCCACCAAACTGCCAGGAAAAGCGCTCCCTCTACCGGCAGGGTGAAGAAACCTCATCGCTACAGGCCCGGGACTGAGCTTCTCATCTGGAAATTGCCTTTCCAGAGATTGGTGAGAGAGATCGCCCAGGATTTCAAAACCAACTTGAGGTTTCACAGGCAGCCATTAGTGCCCTTCAGGAGGCTAGTGAAGCGTACCTGGTGGGTTTATTTGAAAATACTAATCTGTGTGCCATCCACGCTAAGAGAGTCACCATCATGCCCAAAGACATCCAGTTGGCTCCCCAGATTGGGGGGGGGGGACTTAAGTGAAGGCAGTTTTTATGGCGTTTTGTAGTAAATTCTCTAAAATACTTTGTTTTAATTTATGACTTTTTTGTAAGAAATTGTTTACAATATGTTGCATTTGTGCTTTAGTCATTCCATTTTTTTACTCAGGATGAATGCGAAAAGTGACTGTTCACAGACCTCAGCGATGTGAGCACTGTTGCTCAGGAGTGACAAGTGCTAATATTTAGCAGAAGGGATGGGTGATATTTCTTTCTTCTCATGATGCATATTTCTGTATGTTAATGACTTGTTGAATAGTTATTAAGATACTAGAATTGATAAATGTGTACAGGATCCTTTTGCAATAAACCTGGTTATGATGTGATCCAAGCGTTTAACAATTGGGGCTGTTAAGTCTGATTATACATCACTATGATAGAATGCGGGCTTTTTCAAGTCTTAACCACAGTGTAACTTACAGTTACTTAAAAAAAAAGAAAAAAAAAGTAAACCTGGTAGCTATAGAATACACTATGTGCATTTATAATAGCTATTTTATATACTGTAGTGTCAACATTTTTTAAATTAAATGTTTTACATTCACAAGTGGTGGGGAGTCTTGTCATTAAGGTGTGTATAACTTAGAGTTCAGTTGGTTTTCTCTTAACTAGAGACTGCACTTGTTTTCATAGTAGTAAAATGCTATGTGTAATATATCTTTCATAAGTCCTCATTCTACTATGTGTTAACTAACCCTCTAGCTAATAATGCAAACACTAACTGGGGGATTGTATTTATAAGGGCTCTAGAATAAAATAACAAGTTATTGACAGCAGCATCTTCTGTTAATTAATATTCTATCTAGTTTAGCTTTTCATAGTGTTGTGGTTGGTCTTAAATCTAGGTTTTCTTCTAAGAGGAAACAATATCAAGGGTTGGTTCTTTATCTTGTAGAGTTTAGTGTGGGGGAGGAGCAGGCAGCTCCAGGTTTATTAGACCTCTGCAAATTAAGATGGTGTTGGAATAGATTATATTTGGTTATTTACTGTCCTGGGAAAATCCCTTTTATAGAGATGGCCTACCAAGTGGTTTTTAAATTTATCCTTTATTGAGGTTTTTAGGTCAATTATGTATGTTGACTAAATTTACAAATAAACTTGTTTATCCAACAAAAGAAAAGAAAAGAAAATATTCATTTTAAGGTACTTTAGATTGGAGATCATTTCAAAGTCTATACAAAAATAACATTATTTTAAAAAAATAGCAATGCTACCTTCCACAGATTTGGGCTAAAATGTTGCCTTCCTTCTTACAAAAGGAAAATTGGGTCTTAAAAGGTAGGAGACAAATGAATATAAAGATTCATTGTTCATTCCATCATATTTTTTTTACCCCCATGCCCCTCCCTTCCCTTCCCACCCCTTTGCCCTATCTAGAGTTTATCTAATCTTCTCATGCTCCCCCTCCCTACCCCACTATGAGTCAGCCTCCTTATATCAGAGAAAACATTCGACATTCAGTGTTTTGGGATTGGCTAACTTCACCTAGCATTATATTCTCCAACTCCATCCATTTACCTGCCAATGCCATGATTTTATTGCTGAGTAATAGTCCATTGTGTATATATACCACATTTTCTTTATCCATTCATCTACTGAAGGGCATACATGTATGAAGACACGAATGGTGTGAATATACTGAGCTACAGCCCCAGCCCAAGATTCATTGTTTTTTTTTAAAAATATTTTATTTTATTTTTTTGTGGGAATGGAACCCAGGGCCTTGCACATGTTAAATAAGTGCTTTCCCACTGAACTACACCTCCAGTCTTCATTGTTGTATTTTTATTGGTTTATTTTTTAATTTGTATTGGTAGTGGGGATTGAACCCAGGGACACTTTACTACTGAGCTACATCCCCATCCCTTTTTAGTTTTTATTTTGGGACAGTGTCTTCCTAAGTTACTGAAGTTGGCCTCAAACTTGCAATCCTCCTGTTTCAGCCTCCAGAGTTGCTGGAATCACAGGCATTTACGACCCTGCCCTACTATTTTCCTTTTTATGGTAACTTATTTTATGTTATATAGATGAAATGGAATGGAACTAGTATTTTTCTAGTTAGATTGCTATAAGTCGATTCATCTTGATAAAAGTTTTAACCATTGGAATCAAGAATAGAAGAAAAGATAAAAAATGAAGAATCCAGACCTATGACTTCAGCCCTATGTGGCATATTCTTACATTTTTACTACAGGCAAAGATCTGCAGATATCCTTCCCTGGCATTTGTTGACTGAATTTCACAACAGAATGTGGGGATGACATACAGCCTAATGATTTTCCCTGTTGCAGATGATGCAGGGAAAAACACTAGGTCATTTAGACATTCAAGCCAAGCAATGAAATAGTCACTAATAAGTTAGAAAGGTTCAGGTAAACTTTTTCAAAGTAATTTACTAGAAAAATAAAACCCTGGGGCTGGAGTTGTGGCTCAGTGGCAGAGTGCTTGCCTAGCATGTGTGAGGCTCTGGGTTTGATCCTCAGCACCACATATGAAAATAAATAAAATAAAGGTATGATGTTCATCTACAACTACAAAAAATATCTAAAAAAATTTAAAAAAGAAAACCCTCAAGGTTTCTAATCTACTTCAGTGATAAAAAATCAAACTCCCATATTATTTATACATTAGTAGTAAAAAATGTACATGTTCACTTAGAATTTAAAAAAACATGGAATGTTAAAATCACTTTTACTTTCTTATTCTTCATTCTTCTGATGAAGGCTAAACTGTTATCCTTTTACCAGATTAAGGTATTTAATATTTGAAATAACTAAAAATTAATATAGAAAAAGACTTTAGGCTAGGGATATATATGTACGTATGTGTATGTATATGTATAGATTGTTCTTTGACTTCATCCAAAACAAGAAATATAGCTGGGTGCAGTGGTGCACACTTGTAATTCTAGCAACTCAGGGAGGCTGAGGCAGGAAGATTACAAGTTAGAGGCTAGCCTCAGCAATGTAATGACACCCTGTTTCAAAATAAATAATAAAAAGGGCTGGGGATATAGCTCAGTGATAAAGCACCCTGGGTTTAATCCCCAATATAAAAACAACAACAAAAACACACACTCCCTCCAAGGAATAAAAAGGCCCATATAGGTGAGAATACTTTAAAAATTGGGACCTTTAATTCTTAGTTTGCTCAGAGTGCCATAATAAAATACCACAGGTTGGTTGACTTAAACAACAGAAATATGTTTCTCACAGTTCTGGAGGCTGGAAGTCCAAGATCAAGGTACTAGCAAGGTACGATTCTTTCCGAGGTCCCTTTTGTTGATTTAAGAAGCAGTTATCTGGCTGTGTTCTCATATGACATCTTTGTATTACTGTGGAGAGAGAGAGTGAGCACTCTGTTGTCTCTCTTTATAAGTACACTCATCCTACCATGAAAATCCCACCTTCATGACCTCACTTAACCCTAAGTATTTTCCAAAGGCCCCATGTCCAAATACCATCACACTAAGACTTAGAACTTAAACATATAAATTTAGCAGTGTGGTGGAATATGAGCATTCAGTCCATATAGACATACATAACATGGCTTTCAATACCAGTCTCTGAAGATGTTTATTTTACTTGGGGTACAAGGTGTGCAAATTAGAGGCATTGTTATGAGGAAGACAGTAGTTCCTTGGTTATGCCTTCATTGTTTGCTCACGTAAACTTTCCATTATTCGGTTTATCAGAGATAGCAGGTGAAGTGAGCAGAACATTTTCCCACCAATTATTGACAGGTGGCCTCCTATCTGATTTGTCACTGTTCATGTGCACAAGTTGTTAAATATTTTGAATCTCACCCCTGATTATACATTCTTTATTTTAAAAATATATTCTTCGGGCTGGGGTTGTAGCTCAGTAGGTAGAACACATGCCTAGCACGTGTGAGGCACTGGGTTCGATCCTCAGCACCACATTAAAATAAAATAAAGGTATTGTGTCCATCTACTGTAATATATATATATATATATATATATATATATATATATATATATATTCTTCATTAAACATATAAGTAAGTTAAGGCATACATAAGTAGGAAGATTTTAAAATAATTAGCTACCATTCTCATTCATCCTTAAATATTATTATTTTCTCATTTTAAAGTAATTCAAACTTAAGGAGAATTGAGTAACCTTGAATATCGAAAGTTACAGACCCCTGTGGCTTGATAAACACTTACAATTTTATATTGAGGTGGAATTCACATAAAATTAATGATTTTAAAGTTCATTCACAGTTCAGTGGTTCACAATAATGTGCACCCACTGCCACTATCTAGTTACAGAATATTTTCATCACCTGGAAAGGAAATGCCTCTCCTCCAGCCCCTGGTAACCACTAATCTGGTTTCTGTACAAATTTACCTTTTCTGAACATTTTATACAAGTGGAATTGTACAACAGGTAACCTTTTGTGTTTGAATTCTTTCAATTACATCACATTTTCCAAGTTCATCCATATGGTAGCAAGAATAGGTACTTTATTCCTTTTTCATCACTGAACCATATTAAGTTGTATGAATACAACATCATTTTAAAATTGATTTGTTTGTTGATGTATATTTGGAGTGTTTCCACCTTCTGGCTGTTGAGTTACACTTCTAATAGTCTAAGATTTAAAACTGCTGCATCTCTAACTCTACTCCACTTTATGAGCTTAACTACCATAGAAAGAAGATTTTACTGCTTCATGTATTTTGTGGCAATTGGCTCTGTTGCTCCTGAACTGTTCAATCTTTCCCTATTTGAAACTTTCTGGAAGAATATGTCTCATGCAACCAGCCTCCACAACAGAAAAATTAATCAGGCCCCGTAACATGAACTCCTCCTTTGCTTCCGCCTCCTCCCTGTTGATCAGTTCTTTCCTAAATAGAGTTCCTTTCAATCTCTGCTTTTGCTTTCCTGCTTTTTCCATCTGGTATTTGCCATCCATGCACCTGGTCCTCTGTGAGAGATCTGACACATGCATGAGTATTTTTTCCTGATCTAGACCATCCTCTAAAAATAGTTTGGTATTATAAAACCAAGCTACACCTAAACATAACTTTCAAATATACTTTTTTTGGTGCTGGAATTTGAACCCCAGGCCTCACACATGCTAAGTACATGCTCTACCACTGAGCTACAGCCCCAGTACACTCAACCTGTCTCATGTCCAAATTTTGGCTTGGTGGCAATAGAATATATTTTAGTTACATAAACCAATTTCTACAGATGTTATTCCTCTGACATTTCAGAATGCCTCAGTCCAGTTAAGTTGCTTATTTCTTGTGAAGAAAAGCCATGAAGATTGGCTATGTGGTGAGGCGTACAAGTCAATAGGTCAGATTGCCCCAGTGTGCCTCTCATCCTATGCAACAGTGGCTTCTCTGATAGCCACTACTATAGTATCATTTCTACTCAAGGAGAACTTATTTTGGTCCTTTCCTCAGCCCTGAAATGCTCTATAGAAATTTTATCCTTCAGATTTCAAAGCTGGAGGAGGCAATGTGGATATCTGTTTATAAAGCGCTGATGTAGCCAATAGAGACTAAAGTACGTACTTGTTAACCTGAGGCACACAGTCTGGGTGTGTGGGAGAATTTGGTGTTTATTATTTCATGCAAGGAATTGAGACAACCACTATGGGAAAAGGCAAACATATCTTAGACTTCTATTTATTTAGTTGATAGTATGCCATTAATTTCTTTTTAAAACTGCTGTACAGTGTTTGACTTTTTTTGGTCTAGTGTAAAGTGCAATGTATATTTTTACTTTTAAATTATATATAATATAGAGGCATTGTAGTCTTTTCATAGTTTAGTGCCTCTAAAAGGTTTAATTCAATTCCTGTAACACAGGTGTTTACAGGTCAAAAATGAATATAGTAATTGAGAAAACTTATGATATATCTCTACCATCCTTCATCTCACATTTAAAATTAAATACAGAATTATAAATGGAGCATTTAAATGTGAACATCTTTTTTCCTTCCTATGTTACATGGTAACTTAGGGTAATTAGGCCATTCTATGATAAATGGAAAAATAGCTTTCATAATTTTCAAGGATAACTGGCTCTGAAGTGTGAAGTATTTCCTCATTGTTTTATAGGGTTTTGAAAATGTTGGAAGTAAAATAATAGTTTTGGTAATGCAATGATCCATAGGGTACATCTTATTTGAAATTATATATATATATATATATATATATATATATATATATATATATATATATATATATTCCTTTGATATTTTAAAATGCCTCAATTCAGTTAAGCTGTTTAATTTTTCTGAAGAAATATGTATATGTGGTTGGTGCTGGGGATTCAACCTCAGTCCTTATGCATTCTAGGCAAACACTCTACCACTAAGCCATACCTCCAGCTCTGAAATTTTATGTAAGCACAAAATGTATTATTTTTCAGTTTTCATTGTGGTATAGCAGTTTACATGTTAAGCCATATCCTAAGCTGATCTTAGTTTCTTTTATTTATTCATTTATTTATTCTTTTATTAGAGCTTTATAGTTATACATGTAATGTAACTAATATAACATATAGTTATGCATAACATATACATGGTAGTTGGGTTCATCCTGACAAACTCATATATGCATGGAAATCAATTTCAGTTCATGATCCCCCTTTCTCCTCTCCCTTTTCCTTCTTGTCTTCCCTCTTCTCTTCCATTCTTCTTTCTCTACTCCACTTGACTTCCTTTCTATCTATTAATTTGTATTTGATTGGTTCTTTATGTTATCCTATCCTTCCCTCCCCCTTTTCTTTGTTTTACTCTAGCTTCTGCATATGAGAAAACATTTGGCCCTTGAGTTTCTGAGTTTGGCTAATTTCACTTAGCATGATATTCTCCATTTCTATCCATTTACTGGCAAATGCCATGATTTCATTCTTTTTTTTAATGGCTGAGTAGGACTCTATCATATATATATATATATATATATATATATATATATATATATATACACATACATATCCTTCAGATATATGTAACTGTTATATATATAAAACAGTTTCTTAATCCATTCATATATTGATGAGCATCTGGGTTGGTTTCATGATTTAGCTATTTGAATTGTGCTGCTATAAATATTGATGTGGCTGTATCACTGTAGTATGCCACTTTTAGATCTTTGGGAAAATACCCAGGAGTGAGATAGCTCAGTCATATGGTTGTTCCATTCCTAGTTTCTTGAGGAACCTCCATACTGTTTTCCAGGGTGGTTGTACTAGTCTGCATTCCCACCAATAATGTACAAGTTCATCTTTCCCCCATAACATTGCCAGCATTTATTATGGTTTGTATTCTTGATCATTGCCATTCTGACTGAAGTGAGATGAGATCTTAGTTTTGATTTGCATTTCTCTGATTGCTAGAGATGTTAAACATTTTTCATGTTTGTTGGTCTCTTGTTTTCCTGATTTTTGAGTAGTTTGTTTAGTTCTTTTTTTATGTTATATATATATTTTATTATTATTAGTTGTTCAAAACATTACAAAGCTCTTGATATATCATATTTCATACATTTGATTCAAGTGGGTTATGAACTCCCATTTTTACCCCGTATACAGATTGCAGAATCACATCGGTTACACATCCACTTTTTTACATACTTCCATACTAGTGTATGTTGTATTCTGCTGCCCTTCCTATCCTCTACTATCCCCCTTCCTCTCCCCTGCCCTCCCCTCCCATCTTCTCTCTCTACCCCATCTACTGTAATTCATTTCTCTCTCTTGTTTTGTTTTCTTTCCCCCTTTCCCTTCACTGTTTGTTTAGTTCTTGTCCCCCATTTATTAATTGGGTTTTTTTGTTGTTGTTAAGTTTTCTGAGTTCTTGGTATACTCTGGATATTAATCCCCTATTAATCTGAGCCAAGATTTCTCCCATTCTGTAGGCTCTCTCTTCACACTCATTTCCTTTGCTGTGCAAAGTTTGATGGCATCCCACTTACTGATTCTTGGTTTTATTTCTTCTGCTTTGGGGGTCTTGTTAAGGAATTCTGTGCCAGTACCAACATGATGGAGTTTTGACCCTATGTTTTCTTCTAGCAGTTGTAATTCCTGGTTTAATTCCTAAGTCTTTTTTTTGTGTGTGTGGTTCTGGGGATTGAACCCAGGGCCTTATACACAGTAGGCAAACACTCTACCAACTGAGTTATATCTCTAGTCCCTAATTCCTAAGTCTTTGATCCATTTTGATTTGAATTTTGTTTAGGGTGAGAGACTAATTTTATTTTTTGATATCATTTTGACCTGGCACTTGAAACGAATGTTTATCAGCTTCTCATGTTCTACATACCTTACAGAAAATCTGTACTGAAGAAAGAATATTTATCTCAAGGTGAGATTTGATTTTGTACCTTCTAGTTCAGAAAATTAAATGGAATTCTGTTGTGGTATTGTTGTTGTTGTTTTTTGGTACTGTGTGTTAAACCCAGTGCTGGTTTGTCACTGAGCTACTTCCCCAGTACCTTTTATTTTTTACTTTGAAATAGGGTCTTGCTAAATTGCCCAACCTGGTCTTGAACTTGGGACCCTCCTTCCCAGCTTCCTTAGTTGCTAGGGTTTCATGCATGTGCCACCATGCCAACTATGAAATTCTATCTTTATTGAGTATCTATTATGTGTAAAACATTGTTCAGTATTGAGGGGGAGGTAAAGAAATATGTTCTTGACCATGTGCATATTATATTTTATCATTATTCCACTTAGTATATTTGTTGGTTCATGTTTTTTCATCTCTTATAATAGCAAATGTGCCTTTCTGACTTTAATACAACTACCTATTGAACCATGTTTTTGGCCAACCCAGATTTAGATAGAACTAAATTACCTTTTCTGAGTTCAAGACTCTTAGCAATTCAATCTGGTATCAATCATCCTTATTACCATATTTCTATTAGAAGTTTTAGCAATGACATCTCTTGATCAGATCTTTAGTGTACTGATGTACAATTATACTTGAATAAATGAATAAATGAATGAGCTTTTCATAAACTAAAGGAGGTATGTTTAGATACATAAAATACAATGATACAAATTGGGAAATGTCAGGAACAAAAATATTAAGATAGAAAAACATGGCATGATCCATGAAGGGGAGCAGTCCAGTTTCACCAAAATAGTATATAGGATGGTCAGAGGGAGTAACATAAGATAAGCAGAAAATATTGTTAAGTTATGTATACAGGGAAGATGTATAATAGTGTCACTGTCAGTACTTGGCTGAAATGTTGAGTTTCATTGATACATGTAAAATATTTGTTCCATGGCCACAGATAGCTTCCCGAACTTGCCAGCTTTCTTTCCAAGATGCTTCAGAGCAAGTTCATGGATGAGATCAGACCATTGCACTTACTCCACAAACAACACAAAGGTGTCCTATTAAGTGGCAAAGATCTCTTCAGATGCAACAGTATACAGTTTCATAGCAGTAGGTGAGGACAGTGTGTTGGGACTTGAGTCTGTTTAAATAGACCCACATTCTCTGTGGGGCTAATTTTTCAAAGAGCAATTATGTCTGTTATTTCTGGGATTCTGAGCAAAAGATATTTAAGTCTATCTCCAGCCTTGCCAAAATAAGGGTTTTCTATAGTCTATGACTGACACTAGGCATTATACCAGCCCTATGTCTTGCTACTAAAGAGGAACTAAGCTCAAATAGTAGGATGTAGGATGAAGTTGAAATGTGAGCTAAGTTGTGGAATGGTCAAGGTCATTCCCTAGGGAATTAACTTTTCTAGGAGTCTTTTAAAAATTGGTTTTTGTAAGTTTACTCAAGATCTTTTAAGTGTAGCACCATCTGAAAGCCAAATTTGTACAAAAGTTGATTTCATTTGAATATCTTTTTCAATTCATTTATTCATAGTACTCACTATGTGACAAGCCTTATTCTCAACCTCAGGGACAAGGAGTGAATGAAACCAAGCTCCTGACCTCATGGGGCTTATGATCTTGTGAGAGATAAATGATAAATTAATCAATACCTGTAACTTTATCATCATATCTTATAATTCAGAGAAAAATTAAGGCAGGTAAAAGGGATATAGAGTGATTGGGGGTAATTTTATACAAAGTAGTTAGGGACAATTTCTTGTAGGTGATGATATTTGGGTAGAGACATTAATGTAATAAAGAAGTAAATAGGTGAAGTTTCCAAGGGGAGAACTTTCCAAAGGGTCATGGATCAGCCAATCTGGGGGTTCTGAGGCAAGAATAAGTTTGGAATGTTTTAGAGATGGCAAAAAGAGTGTTGCAGGAGCAGGGTGTACAAAGCACTAGGACATAAGGTCAGAGAGGGTGAGCAGATTAAAAACATTTAATGCCATATTGGTTCATGATTTTGATTAGAATCAAAAAGTGATTAGAACCTGTTGGAAAGATTGAACAGGAGAGTCATGTGATTTGATTTATAGTTGAAAACTCCTCTGCTTGGTCTCTTATCTGTGTATAGGTTACACTATTGCTGATTCCTGATGAAGGGTTTACAGAACCTCCTAAAGAGACCTCTACATCTTTTTACTCTGGGCAACGGGAAATTTATCCTATGTGCACACCCTGAGGGAACTCAGGGATGTTACAGTTCTCTTCCTTCAGAATTTCAGTTTTTATTCCCCACTCTCTTTTGGACATGGTCCAAGACCTTTCATCAATGTCTTGCCAGAAGTAAGTTATTCAGCTTTAAAGACACATGTCCATTCTCTAGCTCCATTTCTACCCGTTCCTAAGCCTGTGGGTGGGATAGATGTGTAACTACATCTCTGCTAACTTGGTGGTATTTCATTACTTGGAGTCTCCAAAATAGTTAGTGACCCAACAGTGGGACTCTTGGTATCGCGGACTTGCTTTATTGCCTTGCTCTGACATCCCAGTTTCAAAGCATATTTGTGAATATTTCCAGGGTCTAGTGTAAAATCTCCTTTTTTTCCCTAAAGTTAACCATTTACCTATAACATAATTTGGAACTTAGAATCCTCAAGTCACCATACCCTTCTAGGAATAGCTTTCATTCTGTTTTTTTTTTTTCTCTCTCCAGGAAAAACTGAGAAGTGAAGTTCTTTAGTAACCAAATGGCAGAACCAGATTTAGAATCAAGTAAGAGCTATCTGTGAAATGCATGAAAGTATGTCAATATATGTTGCTTTGTTGCTAAAGATATACTAATTTGCCATTTAGAATTTTACCTTCCTCAGTGTCCAGACTATCAACATTACTGGCATTTATTTATATCTCACTTTTAAAAGGAAGCTTACCTCTGTCAGTGTTTTTGAAAATATACTTTAAAACTTGTAACTTAACTGGAAAAAATATGAAGAGTGTTTTATTTTTTTGTAGGCATAATAAAACGAAATAACCAAGACTAACATTAGTTTGAACTTTACCTTGGAGCATGTCCATGAAAAACAAAGGAAATCAGACTAATCCTTTTGACTTTCTCTCTCAGGCTTCTTATATCAAAGACTCTGTGACACAAGTAAGTTAAAGCTTGTGAATTACTTGTTGTAGTTTGGATCCATCTTGAAGTTATTGTATTAACTTGGAGTAGAGATTTTATCCCAATTTCAGTCTTCATTTTTTTCCAGTTATTTCAGCCATTATTTTACTTCATTCAGATTCTTTATCCTTCAAACCACATTATTTGGGAGGATGAGCTATGGGCTGAATCAGACCAGCTGTCAATTCTGATTTGGGAGAAAAGTTTGTGAAACACAACAGTACTACAGATCATTGCTCAGTATTCCAAGAGATATCATTGCTATGGTTCTCAAAGTTTACAAACCTTTACAAAGAATGTTGGACAGCTAATATGTTTCAGTCATATTATTTCAGAGAAAATCTCCTGAGAGGTTGGTAGACCTACCCCAAAGCTCATTTTGGCTATTCTTGGGTTTGTTTAAGTAACACAAGGAAATAAAGGCAGCTAACTGCAGATTAGCTTCCACATGCCTTTGTTACAATACAAAGTTTAAAGTTACTCCAAATTCAAAATTTGGCAAAATTTCTAATTCAGGGTGCCACATAGTTCACTTCTTTCATTTTGGAAAGAGAATAAGCATGGGGCAAAATACACAGGGTTCTCTGTGGTCATTTTTTTTAATCTCAGGCAGTCTACAGATGACATTAACAATTTTTATATTTTTTATTATTTTTATTTTTTAGTTGTAGATGGACACAATACCTTTATTTGTTTTTTTATTTTTATTTTTATGTGATGCGGGGGATCAAATCCATTGCCTCACACATGCTAGGCAAGCGCTCTACCACTGAGCCACAACCCCAGCCAATTCTCATCTTTTAAAATGAAAATATCCCACAGGTTAAACACATTGTCTTTGATTTTAGGAAGCAAGTGGGTTTTTAGGAGTTCAAGCAGGAGTTGGCACACTTTTTCTGTAAAGGTCTGGATAATAAATATTTTAACCTATGTGAATCATATGGTTTCCATACCACTTGTGCCCACCTGAGGTTCAGAGATGGTGCCAGCAGAGAGGCGTGGCTGCACAGTCGCAGGTAGCAACTGGCGCTTTTTGAGGCTGCGCTCCCCGGGCAGGGCACTCTTTTCCTTCTCGTTTTCCCTCTCCTTGTCCTTTTTCTGCACCTGGCAGGGAGGGTAGGAGAGAGTGGAGAAGGGGTGCTGAGGTCAGTGCCACCCGTGCGTAATAAGAATTGTAATGCATTCTGCTGTCATATATAAATAAAAAAAAATTTAAAAAAAAAACCTATTCACTTCTGCTGCTGTAGTGTGCAAGCAGCCATAACAGTATATAGCTGAATGGATAAGACTGTGTTTCAATAAAACTTTATTTATAAAAACAGAGTAAGCTCAATTTGGTTCATGTGCTATTGGGTTATAGTATTCAATTAGAGGTTTTTTAATGGCATGATTTCAACACAGTCAAAGGACATCACAAAATTTTTGAACAACTGTGAGAATGCCTTGAGAAAGGGTAGCTACTTTGTAATTTTGTTATTGACCTGAAATATTTACCTTGGCTCATGGTTTCAGAGGTTTGGTCCATGGGTGGCTGGCTCTAAGGCAGAAACATCATAGTGGAAGGGTGTGGCAGAGGAAATCTGCTCAACTCATGGCAGCCAGGAAGCCGAGAGAGAAAAACAGGAAAGGGCCAAAGATGGATAGAGTCCCCAAAACCATGCCCACAGTGACTTACTTCTTTAGCCACACACCATCTACTTACAGTTACTACCCAGTAATTCCTTTACCCAGAAGTACATTCAAATTATTAATCCACCAAATGGATTGACCACTGATGAGTTCAGAATCCTCATGATTCAATTGCTGTGTTGCCTAACACATGAGCTTTTGGAGGACATTTCAGATCCAAACCATAACATATATACACCAAATTTAACAAAGTAACTAGTGATGTAAAAAGATCTTTATAAGGAGCCATTTGAAGTAAAATAAGTAGAATTTATTTCAGTGTTTCTCACTCCAGTTTCTAATTTTTCACTTAGCCAAGTATCACTTTTTGTTGTTTTTCTCTGTTCAAAGCCTTTTAGAACTTATTTAAATAGTTTTGGGCCCTCAGTAAGACATGTACTTGTTTATTACTATGTATCAGAATAACCATGTCTAACTATTCTCTTTTTCCATTGAGACTTAGAGGGGGAATATCTTCCAATGAGCACTTTCACATATGTCTTCTCATTTAATATAATTTAATTATTTTCACAGATGAGTCATAGAGAAGATAAAGTTACTTGCCCAAGGTCACCCAACTAGTTGAGTGCAGGCAAGCTGCAAAAACAGGTCTGTTCAATTCCGAAGGCTCTGATTTTTCCACTACATAACAATGTCTACAGGAAGCTACTTGCAGTTCTTGGCAGACTTCATCTTTCTTTTTTTTAAACCTAAGCTGTTTTCAAGTAAATCACAGGAGAACTGAGCAGCATAGTATTTTATTCTTTTTTTCTATATTTTTGAAGTACATGTTTTCAAAAGGAGATATGGTAGATGCTTTTCTTTAAACAACCATCATTCTATAACTAGAATATTTCCAAATAAGGGTGACTTCCAAAAATTATTTGCTTTCTTGGCAGTCTCCACACATTCTTTGTGAATGCAACTACATTTCCCATCTTCCTTGTTCAGCAAAGAATCATATGCTAATAAAACTTTTGAAAGGTGTGGCTTGGTGATATTCTTTTCAAATTTGAAAGAACCAGACTTCCTGGCATCATAACTTCAAATCGTGATAAAGCCAGCTGATAAGTTAAACATTCTGAATTTGACTTTTGTTAGGCTATAATTCTGTATAGTTCTGATTGTGGATATTAGTTGGGGTTAGAAGCTAATGCCAAAGTCTCAGGATGCTGCTATTTAAGTGTGTGCCTTTTAATAAGTGTGAAATAAATTTTCTTCTATCAGGATGAGCTTTTCTTCTTTTTGGCCAAAGCAGAAAATGTCATAGTAAATCGTTGCATGATAAAAAGTAGGAATAGAAGAGCTCACACTTAAAATTGTTATAGCATTTATGCTTCTCAGACCTCAATCACTATTGTGCAAAACCTAACTATTTTGTATAACATTTATATTTTGGACTTTGAGCCTTATTTGTAGGGCTCAATGTAGGGGGAGTGGTGGGGAAACACACCATCCCCAGTCCTGAGAGTCTTCTCAAGGTTGGCAATATCATGCTCTTGTGATCTTCTGTAGTGTTGGGGGGAAATGGGGTGAATAACAGTGATGAGGGGATAGGCATATGATTGGTAATCAGAGGTCTAAGAGGTTGAGATGACCACTATTCTGGCTCACATGGGCCCTTCAGTTCATGGTTGCTTTCTACAACTCTTGGGGCTCTGAAAACTTTGCCAACTCTGTATTCCAACCTGCCAGTCAAGAAGCACTTCACAGCCTTTGGTATCTATGGTATCCATGCTTTCCTGCTAAGATCTTTGGGAGCAAAATGAAGGCTTTTCCTCTCTTCAAGAGAAATTGCATGGAAATGAAGGGAGACCCTCATTGCTATACAAAATTACATATAAGAGGTTGTGAGGGGAATGGGAAAATAAACAAGGAGAGAAATGAATTACAGTAGATGGGGTAGAGAGAGAAGTTGGGAGGGGAGGGGAGGGGGGATAGTAGGGGATAGGAAAGGTAGCAGAATACAACAATTACTAATAGGGCATTATGTAAAAATGTGGATGTGTGACCGACGTGATTCTGCAATCTGCATTTGGGGTAAAATTGGGGGTTCATAACCCACTTCAATCTAATGTATGAAATATGATATGTCAAGAGCTTTGTAATGTTGTGAACAACCAATAATAATAAAAAAAAGTCTCTTATATTTCAGCTCCGCTCCTTTCACCCAGCTTGGAAGAATCCATTTCGAGACTGAAGAAAAGCTTTCTCCCATAAAGCATTTTAAAGGTCTGTGCCTCTATGGGCTTAGACTTTTTGACTCCCTGAACTTACAAGATACTTTTGTTTCATTTGTTTGTTTTTTGCTAAGTCATCCTACTTCTTTCACCCACCAATGATAGCAGAGCCAGCTCCCTACTTAGATGGGGGCGAGGAGCAGAATATACTGAGAAAAAATAGTTAAAACCTCAAAATATTTTGCCATCACTTTATCCACCTAGAATCAGTAAATTGCTTTTCTGTGAAGTTTTCTCAGTACTTAAGAACTTTGATTTGTAGTACAAAAATAACTGTGATATGATGACTCACAAAAATCAATACATCCCTGTGAAAACCAAGTCCTTAAAAGCTCCAGAATGAGAAGTGGGGCCACAGGGCTGAAGAAAAAGATGATGTCCTGAGAATATCAACTTCCCTTTCTCATGATAGAACAGCTCCAGAGAAGTCACATTTGCTGGTCAGCCTCAGCAGCTGGATTGGACTCTGTTGTGGTTGTTCTCAAGCTCCATGTTTTCATTACTTTCTTCCTAAAGGTCTGCAATTGTAGGAACTAACAGATATCCTGGGTTAGCCTGTTTGGTTGAGGTCTGCAGTTTAACCAAGGGACACTTAACAAGCAGCTGCAGTGGTATGGCTCAGTGGTCAGCCCTTGCCTAACCATGTGGGAGGCCCTGGGTTCCATCCCCAGTTCCCCAAGGTGTGGAGAGAAGTTAACAGAATCAATCACTTTTAGATTGATTTAGAGTTTTCTATTTATCATTGAAAGGGGATGATACTTTGTAGGGGATGATATGAGGCTTGAATGAATTAATGTATGTGAAGCACTTAAGGTAGCATTTGGCTCATAGAAGATAGCCGATGTTAGTTATTATTATAAAATTATCATTATGTTAGAGAAATATCCCAGTAACATATACAGAGAATGTAAATGTGTATGTGGAAATTAAAAGATATTGAAACATATCATGTAGTCACCTAGGTACTGGATGATCACTTATTAGCTTCTTAAACAACCAAAGAAACCATGTGTTCATTAAATACTGCAATAAATTTTAGTAGCAGTGTATAAGAAAGTTGTCATGTGACTCAGAGGTTTCATTTTAAATATATGTGATTATGATGTGTTTGAAAATGCTTATTTTTAGGAGTGGGGGCAGTGTCTCACTATGTTGCCTAGACTGGTCTCAAACTTCTAGGCTCAAATGATCTTCCCACTTCAGCGTCCAGAGTAGATGGGGCTACATGCCCAAACCACCCCAGTTGTGAAAATGATTATCTTTTATGATGTGTTAAGAGGAGATTAATTTGAAGTAGAGAGAAAAAGAACACACAATAACACTAGTATTTGTAGACTAAATATTAAAGCAATAATTAAATAACATTATTTGTCTATTGTTCATGGCTAGAAAAAAAATTCTAAGTGCTTGTGTAGATGTTTCAAAGTGGGATTCAAATCATTGCTGCTAGCTGGGCATTGTGGCACATGCCTGTAATCCTACTACTTGGGAGACTGAAGCAGGAGGATTGCGAGTTCTAGGCCAGCCTCAGTAATTGACACCCTGTCTCAAAACATACATTTTCTTGGGGAAATAGGGTTGTGGGAAAGGGATTTACTTGATTATCTCTCTTTTTTTAATGTTTATTTTTTAGTTTTCGGCGGACATAACATCTTTGTTTGTATGTGGTGCTGAGGATTGAACTTGGGCAACTTAGGGAGACCCTGTCTCAAAGAAATCAAACCAGGGCTAGGGTTGTGGCTCAGTGGTAGAGTGCTTGCCTAGCATGTGTGAGGCACTGGGTTCAATTCTCAGCACTGCACATAAATAAATAAAATAAAGGCCCATTGACAACTAAAAAAATATTAAAAAACAAAAACAAAACCAAACCCAACCAAACAAAAAAACCCCAAACTCTCATTAAAGAAAGGGCTGGGGATGAGGCTCAGTGGTGATGTGCCCCTGCCCTGGGTTCAACCCCTGGTACCAATACAAAATCTAACAGAGTTATGTTCTCTAAGGCTCTAGACTTCTAGTTTTGAAACAGTGACTTTTTGCTTTATTTTGGGTAGAGTATTTGTAAAATATGGTAAATCATGAGATGTTGTCTTCCTCAGCTTCAGAATTGTGCTGCTGCATATTGCTTTGATATACCATGTGAATATCAGCAAGAAAAGAGTTCAGAAAAA
Source organism: Spermophilus citellus (assembly GCF_964194105.1). Lineage (NCBI taxonomy): Eukaryota > Metazoa > Chordata > Mammalia > Rodentia > Sciuridae > Spermophilus > Spermophilus citellus. The sequence continues at coordinate 113,159,627 of NC_138190.1, read as the reverse complement.
AGCAGAATAGAATGAATAGTAGCAGATCAAAAGATGGGTTACATTTAAAATGCATTATCAGCTTGAACATCCGAAGAAAAACTCTTAGGAAGCTAAAGTCAGGTTCTTGTACTTTGTGGTCTTGGATATCACATGAATATTTCCTCTAGTTCTTGATTGCCAAAAAGATTATATTGTGGTTCTGCAAGCAATTTCTAGCCCTTCACAGGTTTGCTTTCTTTCCTAGGAGATAGTGTCAAATGACATTTTGGAGTACAAAGCACAAGTCCCTGTTTTCTTTCTGCAATCAAAAGTCCCATGATTGCTTCCCAGCAACAACTGCAGGCTTAATGTACATGACCTTGGAAAAAAGACTCCTCTGGCTTAAATATGACTGAGATACTGACGAATACAAGATAAGATTTTATTCATAAATGTTACTGTTGGTGTGGTTCCGGTCTTACCAATCTGATATACAGTTGCGAATATGATGATCAGCAAGACAGCTTTGGTATGATGTTGCAACAAAGTAGTCATAGAATTTTTTAATATTTATTTTTTAGTTGTAGTTGGACACAATACCTTTATTTTGCTTATTTTTATGTGGTGCTGAGGATCGAAACCAGGGCCTCACGCATGCTAGGCAAGTGCACTACCTCTGAACCATAACCCCAGCCCCTAGTCATAGAATTTTTAAAAAATATTTTTTAGTTGTAGATGAATACAATACATTTATTTAATTTATTAATTTTTATGTGATGCTGGGGATGGAGCCCAGTGTTTCACATGTGCTAGACAAGTGATCTACTACTGAGCTACAATCCCAGTCCATAGAATTTTGATTTATTCCACAAACTCTTTTGCCATTTTATTATTTTCTTCATTCAGCTCTTTTATTTTATTTCTAAGAAAAAATGTAACAGTTAAATTATAGCTATGTGGCACCCCCACATTAATCATTTTCTATTCAATATTAATTTTTGACTGTTATAAAAGCCAAGTTTTTCTGTATTAGAATCATTCCAAATTGTTTTGCCCCTTAAGAAAACAAAATTGCTGACTGATTGTATATCTTCTTCTGAGAAGTGTCTTTTCAGTTCCTTAACCCATTTATTAACTGAGTTTGGAGAATATCATGCTAAGTCAAGTAAGACAATCCCCCCAAACCAAAGGCCAAATGTTTTCTCTGATAAGTGGATACTGATCCATAATGGGAGTGGGGGTGGGGAGCATGGGAGGAATGGAGGAATTTTGGATAGGGCAAAGGGGAGTGAGGGGAAGGGAGGGGGTAAGGAGGTAGGAAAGGTGGTGGAATGAGATGGACATTATTACCCTAGGTACATGTATGAAGACATGAATGGTGTGACTCTACTTTGTGTACAACCAGAGAAATGAAAAATTGTACTCCATTTGTATACTATGAACTGAAATGCATTCTGCTGTCATGGATAACAAATTAGAATAAGTAAATAAATATATTTTTTAAAAAAATAAAACAAAATTTCTAGGCCTACACATTTCCAGTCTGGTTACTAATATAATTCAACCAGCCAGGCAGTGAACTCCAACAAAAGGTTAATTTCATCAGTTACATCAATCCTGTCTAAAGGTTTATAATTTGAATAAAACTCTTTTAGTAGACTAGTTTTCCAGAGTGTGTCAGGAAAATGAAGATACTATGGAAAACAGTGAAATGAAAGTTGAGAAAAAGGGGATGATCTTTAGATGTGTTCACCACATTTCCCTCCAGTTCTGTTTTTAGCATTTGACTGCACAATCTGTTCAAGTCTAGATAAATTATTGCTTCCCACAGGTCATCATTCTTTCCACTCATCTTGAAACCATTCATCATCATCTCCAAAGTGTGTTTTGATTTATGCTGTGCTTTGTAAAGGATACACCCAAGGTTGGAAGTAAAATATGTGTCAGAGATGAGGATTACAAAAATTAGATATTTGGTTTTGTTCATGAATGCTCCCCAAGTTTGACTGTGTACATAAATGCTTCTGCCTGTGTGATTGATTCTGTGCCTTTGGTCTAAAACATCCTTTGATTCCCTTGTAAAATTTGCTCTTTTAATTCTTCAAAGTCCTTTAGGATTTGAATGAAGTGTCACCTCTTCTAGAAGGTCTTTCTTGGCTTTACCCTATAGGTAAAAAATGGTTCAATAACAACTCCTATTCTTTAGTACTTCCTATGAGCCATCGAATGTGGGTTTGAAGTCATTATCCTTCCTGATGATCCCCAAATCATCCCTTAATTCTCACAATTGCATGATGAGGTAGATATTAACCCAATTAACCAGAACAATTTTGGCTAACCTTGGGTTGGAAAATGTTATTCCATAGTTGTTTAAATTTGCACTTCCTTATAATAATAAGATCTATCCATAGATTTATCAGTCAGTTGGATTTCTACTTTTATAAATTGCTTTTCTCCCCCTTTGAAGAGGGAAATTTAAAATTTAATTTTAAATGTATATACAGTAAAATTCACTCTTGGATATACAATTTTTTGAGTGTTGTCTAATGTGCAGAATTGTGTAATCACGAACATAGGTAAGATATAAGACCTGATGCCCATTTGTAGTCACCTACTCAGGATCCCTATAAACTATTAATTCCTTTCCATCGTATTAGTGTTGCTTTATCGAGAACATAATATAAAGATAATTATACAGTAGTAAAGATATGGCAGTACTTTGACTCTGTTCTTTTTTTTTTTCCAAATTTTTTGAGTATTCAAGAATAGTGTAATAATTTGAATCATATGTGAATGGAACCTTCCCAAAAAGTCTGTTAGGAATTTGATTGTTAATGTGTTGAATCTACAGATTATTTTGCTAGAATTAACATTTTAATAATATTGGTTGGAGCTGGGGGTGTATCTTAGCGGTAGAGCGCTCGCCTAGCATGTGCAAGGCCCTGGGTTCAATCCTCAGCACCACATAAAAAAATAAATAAATAAAATAAAGGCATTGTGTCCAACTACCCCTAAAAAATAAATATTTTTAAAAAATAATATTGATTATGCCAATCCACCAATATGGTGTATCTCCCCATTTCTTTAGGACTTTATTTTTAAAAAAATATTTATTTTTTAGGTGTAGATGGACACAATACAATGCCTTTATTTTTATATGGTGCTGAGGATGTAACCGGGGTCCCGCCCATGCAAGGTGAGCGCTCTACCGCTGAGCCACAATCCCAGCCCAGGACTTGATTTTTTTCATCCATTTTATTTATTTGTTTGTTTATTTATTTATTTATTTATTTATATATTTTTTAGATAGCAGCACATAAGTCCTGTACATTTTGTTAGGTTTATATCTTGGTATTTAATTTTCTTAAAGCTATCATAAATATTACTACTTTTAAAAATTTTGAATCCAGTTCATTGTTGATACATAGAAAGACAATGAGTTTTGCATGTTAACATTATATAATGCAAACTACTAAATTCCCTTATTAGTTCTGAATGTATTTTTTTGTGGCTACCTTAAGAATTCTTGTTTGACTCACAGCTTATTAAGAAGTATTTACATTTCCAAATATTTAGGAATTTTCCAGGTTTATTTATTTTATTGATTGTTAATTTAAAATTCATTTTGTCACAGAACATACTTATCTATGATTTCCATTCTTTTAAATTTGTTAAGGTTTGATTAATGACTCAAAACATGATCTATTTTGGCAACTGTTCTTATGGTCATAATTTGTTTTGTGTGTTTTCTGCTATTGTTGGGTGGTGTGTTGTATAAGTCCACTATTTCTATTACTGAATGGGGAACTGTTATCTCCACTTATATTTGTGAATTTGGTATTTTCTCTTTTTCTGTTCAATCAATTTTTGTTCTATACATTTTTGTAGCTCTCTTGTGAGGTACACACAGGATTATTATGCAGGTTTAACTACTTCTTCTTGGGGTACTGACTCATTTATCATTTTGTAAAGTTCCTTCTTGTCACTAGTAATATTCCTTATTCTGAAGTCTACTTTGTCTAATAATATTATCAATCCAGATTTCTATTTATTAATGTTTCTTAGTATATATTTTCTATTGTTTTATCCTTAACTTATCTTGTTTATTGTATGTACAGTTACTTTCCTGTGAATAAAGGTAGGATCCTATGTTTTTCCTTATTTTACACTAATTAGCATAGCAGAGACTGGAATAGTATATATACTTAAACATGTGAAGGGTCAAAATAGAGAAATTTATTGCATATATAATTCCATGAGGTTTCTCTATTTATGTAGGAGTGGGGGAGTCTCTGTTTTATGCCCTTATTTGAGAAACCAGGATGGTGGCAGTTTTAGGGCCTCTTTACATGGTGTCTTCTGAAATCTATCTTTGTGGGTCTATATTCTCAGCTGGAAAAAAGTAGCATGGAGAATTGCATATCCTGAGAAACTTAGATATGGCAAATAGAACTCCCTCTCACATTCCATTGGCTGTGAATCACATGGCTGCAGCTAAATGTATGATTAACTGGGAAATGCAGTCTAGCTACATATTCCAAAAGAAGAGGAAATAGATTTTGCAGGACAGTTAATTGTCTCTTCCATAGGATTAACCAGTGTGTATGACTGCTATAGAATTTTGTAGATTTAAAATCAAATTAAGGCTGGGCGCAGTGGTGCATGTCTGTAATTCCAGCTGCTTGGGAGGCTGAGGCAGGAGGATTGTGAGATCAAAGCCAGCCTCAGCAAAAGCGAGGCACTAAGCAACTCAGTCAGACTCTGTCTCTAAATAAAATACAAAAAAGGGCTGGGGATGTGGCTCAGTGGTTGAGTGCCCCTGAGTTCAATCCCCAGTAACCACCCCCCCCCCACAAAAAATCAAATTAAGGATGTTTACTTCTGTTCCTGATTCCCTAACAGTTTTTATCATGTTGAATTTGTATGTGTTTTAGGGTTCTGTAAACAGTTTTTATCATGTTGAATTTGTATGTGTTTTAGGATTCTGTAAATTATAATCATATTTGTTAATAGTAATTTATATAGTTGGAGTTTTCAATTATGAATGGTTCTTTCATTCTTGGAAGAAATGCTAGTAATATTATATTAGCTTTTTATACACTGCTCAATTTTATATTCTTATATTCTATTTAGGATATTTTGTGTCCATGCTCATATGAGATTTTGATCTTATACTATATATGTTTCTCAAACCGTAATTGTTTGGATTAAGTCATATATAGGCCTCAGGGAATGAGTATGGTAGCTTCCTTTCCTTCTAGTTTTCAAAACAGTTTATGTCAATAATAATAATAATCACTTTCTAATAGTGTTAATGACTTGTACATACATAAATTTTTAGGAACTTGTTGTTATCAAATGTTTTTATTAGTTCCTTATAGTTATACCTAATATTGGGGTTCATTTTGACATAATTATGCATGCATGAAATATAATTTGCTGTTTCATTTCCCAGTGCTTCCTTTTCCCCCTCTCCTCTGTCCTTCCCCTGTTCTACTTCCTCTACTCTACTAGACTTCCTTCTATTTATTTATTGTTTATTTTTAATTGGTACCTTATAGATATACATAAAGGTATATTGTGGGATATTCATATATGTACATAACATAATTTGGTCAATTTCATTCTGTAGTTTCTTCCTTTTCCCATCTGTCCTCCCTCCCCTTCATTCCTCTTCATCTACTCTACTGATGTCTCTTCTATTTTCTTGGGATCCCACCCACCTCTTTTTTTTCTTATTTCACACTAGCTTCTACATATGAGAGAAAACATTTGACCCTTGACTTTCTGAGTTTGACTTATTTCTCTTTGATTAATGTTCTCTAGTTCCATCCATTTACCAGAAAATACCATAATTTCATTCTTCTTATGGCATAGTAAAACTCTAATGTGTCTATATGCCATACTTTTTTATCCATTCATTTGTTGACAGGCACCTGAGCTGGTCCCATAATTTGGCTATTGTGAATTACACTGCTATAAACATTGATGTGCCAGTATCACTATAGTATGCTGATTTTAGTTCTTTTGGCTAAGTATCAAGAAATAGAATAACTGAGTCTTTTTTTTGAGAGAGAGATATAGAGAATTTTAATATATTATTTTTTAGTTTTTGTCAGACACAACATCTTTGTTTGTATGTGCTGAGGATCGAACCTGGGCCACACGCATGCCAGGCGAGTGCGCTACCGCTTCAGCCACATCCCCAGCCCATAACTGAGTCTTATGGTGGGTCCATTCCTACTCTTTTGAGGAATCTCCACAGTACTTGAACTAATTTGCAGTCCCACCAACAATGCATGAGTGTACTTTCTTCCCACATCCTTGCCATTATTTACTATTATGTATATTCTTGATGACTGGCATTCTAACTGGACTGAGATGAAATCTAAATGTGGTTTTTATTTGCATTTCCCTGACTGCTAAGAATGCTGAATGTCTTTCTATGTATGTGTTGACCATTTGTATTTCTTCTTTTGAGAAATGTCTTGTTTCATTCTTTTGCCCATTTATTGATTAGTTTTTTTTAAAAGAAATGTTAGTTGTAGATGAACACAATATATTTATTCATGTATCTACTATCTATCTATTTATTCTTATGTGGTAATCTTTTGATGGTTTCTTCTATTTCCTCAATTGATATTGGTCTGTTTAGGTTGTCTATATCCTCCTGACTCAATCTGAGCAGATTATATGACTTAAGAAATTTATCTATGCCTTCACTATCTTCTATTTTATTGGAGTATAAGGATTCAAAATAATTTCTGATTATCTTCTGTATTTCTGAAGCGTCTGTTGTGATATTGCCTTTTTCATCCCGTATGCTAGTAATTTGAGTTCTCTCTCTTCTTCTCTTCATTAGCGTGGCTAAGGGTCTGTCGATTTTATTTATTTTTTCAAAGAACCAACTTTTAGTTTTGTCAATTTTTTCAATTGTTTCTTTTGTTTCGATTTCATTAATTTCAGCTCTGATTTTAATTATTTCGTGCCTTCTACTTCTTTTGCTGTTGTTTTGCTCTTCTTTTTCTAGGATTTTGAGATGAAGTATGAGATCATTTATTTGTTGTTTTTTTCTTTTTTTAAGGAATGAACTCCAAGCAATGAATTTTCCTCTTAGAACTGCTTTCAATGTGTCCCATAGATTCCGATATGTTGTGTCTGTGTTTTCATTTATCTCTAAGAATTTTTTAATTTCCTCCTTGATGTCTTCTATAACCCATTGATCATTCAGTAACCTATTGTTCATTCTCCAAGTGATGCATGATTTTTCCTTCCTTCTTTTATCATTGATTTTCAGTTTCATTCCCTTATTATCAGATAAGATGCATGGTATTATCTCTACTCCTTTATACTGGCTAAGAGTTGCCCTGTGACATAATATATGATCTATTTTTGAGAAAGATCCATGTGCTGCTGAGAAAAAAGTATAACTGCTTGATGTTGGGTGGTATATTCTATATATGTCAATTAAGTCTAGGTTATTAATTGTGTCATTGAGTTCTATAGTTTCCTTATTCAGCTTTTGTTTGGAAGATCTGTCCAGTGGTGAGAGAGGTGTGTTGAAGTCTCCCATGATTATCGTATGGTGATCTATTAGACTCTTGAACTTGAGAAGAGTTTGTTTGATGAACATAGCTGCACCATTGTTTGGGGCATATATATTTATGATTGTTATGTCTTATTGGTGTATGGTTCCCTTGAGCAGTATGTAGTGTCCCTCTTTATCCCTTTTGATTAACTTTGGCTTGAAATCTATTTTATTTGATATGAGTATGAACACTCCTGCTTGTTTCCAAAGTCCATATGAGTGATATGATTTTTCCCAACCTCTCACCTTCAGTCTATGTATGTCTTTTCCTATCAAATGCGTCTCCTGTAGGCAGCATATTGTTGGTTCTTGTTTGTGATCCATTCTACTAGCCTGTGTCTCTTAATTGGTGAGTTTAAGCCATTAACATTAGGGTTATTATTGAGATATGGGTTGTTCTTCCAGCCATATTTGTTTATTTATGTTACTTAACATGGTTTGTTTTTCGTCTTTGATTATTTTTCCCCCCTTTACTGTACTACCTCCCACTGTTGGTTTTCATTGTTATTTTCCTTTTCCTCTTCCTCTAATGTTTTGCCGAGGATGTTTTGTAGAGATGGTTTTCTAGCTGCAAATTCTTTTAACTTTTGTTTATCATGGGAGGTTTTAATTTCATCTTCCATCCTGAAGCTTAATTTCGCTGGATACACAATTCTTGGTTGGAACCCATTTTCTTTCAGTGTTTGAAATATGTTATTCCAGGATCTTCTAGCTTTCAGAGTCTGTGTTGAAAGATTAGCTGTTATCCTGATTGGTTTACCCCTAAATGTAATCTGCTTCCTTTCTCTTGTAGCTTTTAAAATTCTCTCCTTATTCTATATGTTGGGCATCTTCATTATAATGTGTCTAGGTGTGGATCTCTTATGATTATGCACATTCGGCATCCTGTAGGCTTCTAGGATTTGGGATTCTGTCTCATTCTTCAAGTCTGGGAAGTTTTCTCGTATTATTTCATTGAATAGATTGCTCATTCCTTTGGTTTGGACCTCTATACCTTCCTGTATCCTATTGACTCTTAGGTTTGGTCTCTTTATGTTATCCCATATTTCTTGGATGTTCTGCTCATGGTTTCTTAACACTCTTGCTGAGCTGTCTATGTTCTTTTCAAGTTGAAATACTTTGTCTTCATTGTCTGATGTTCTATCTTCTAAGTGTTCTAATCTGCTGGTAGTATTCTCAATTGAGTTTTTAAGTTGGTTTATTGCTTCCTGCATTTCTAGGATTTCTGTTTGTTTGTTTTTTATTACCTCTATCTCCCTGTATAGTTGATCTTTTGCTTCTTGGATTTGTTTATGTAATTCATTGTTGAAGTGATCTTTCATTGTCTGATTTTGCTGTCTAATGTTTTCCTTGAGACTCCAGATCATCTGAAGCATGTATATCCTGAATTCTTTATCTGACATTCCATCTGCTGCAGATATTACCTCTTCTAACGTTGAGTTGACCTGCATTGCTTGTGGTCCTTTCTTTCCTTGTCTTTTCATACTGCTCGCGTTTCTTTCTGCTTGGTGAAACTGTTGTGTTATTGACTTTTCCCCCTATATATTTATTTTGCTCTTGTATAGTTGCAAAATCTCCCTTGAAGGCGCGGGCGGCGGCTCTGCCCCTCCTCCAATTGGTACAATGTGCCTACCATGCCGGCAGGCCACTGGGCCTGTTCTGCCGGTTGGTAGCAGGTCTGCCTACCTTGCAGGTGCAGGCGGCAGTTCTGCCCCTCCACGGGCCGCTGGGCCTGATCTGTCTGTCGGTTGCAGGTCTGTCTACCTTGCAGGCGCTGGGGCGGCTCTGCCCCTCCGCGGGTTTCTGGGCCTGTTCTGCTGGTGGGTCGCAGGTCTGCCTACCTTTCAGGCGCTGGGGCGGCTCTTCCCTGCAGGCCGCTGGGCCTATTCTGTTGGTGGTTGCAGGTCCGCCTACCTAGCAGGCAAGGGCGGTGGCTCTGTCCCTCCCCCAACCGGGGCGATGTATCTACCACGCTGTCGGGCCGCTGGGCCTGTTCTGCTGGTGGGTCGCAGGTCCGCCTACCTTGCAGGCGCTGGGGCGGCTCTTCCCCTCCACAGGCCACTGGGCCTGTTCTGTTGGTGGTCGCAGGTCCGCCTACCTTGCAGGCGCGGGGGGCAGCTCTGCCCCTGCGCGGGTTGCTGGGCCTGTTTTGCCGGTGGGTCGCAGGTCCGCCTACCTTGCAGGTGCTGGGGCGGCTCTTCCCCTGCGCAGGTTTGTGGGCCTGTTCTGCTGGTGAGTCGCAGGTCCGCCTACCTAGCAGGCGCTGGGGCGGCTCTTCCCCTCCAATTAAAGTTTTGATTGATATTACATTAAACAGATAAAAGTAGAGAAATCAAGCATCTTTGGAAGAAGTTGTTTCATTCAAAATTATGGATTATTTCTCCCTTTATTTAAATAATATTCTATTCTCCTGTCTTTTATTGAAGTTTTCTGCCATAAAACATTCATTAGTTTTACCTTTATATTATTTATAATTTCTCTTGCTACTGTGACTAGTTTCAGAGTTGATTTTCTAGTATAAAGTTATGGAAATAATTTTTGTAGGTTGATATTTTATCTGGCTTTAATGATTAACTCTCTTAGTAATTCTAATATACTGCAGTTTCTTGAAACTATTGCTATCAATTTTTAGATAGATTATCTTTTTAAAAAAAATTTTTAGTTGTTGATAGACCTTTATTTTATTTATTTATATACAGGGAATCGAACTCAGTACCTCACACATGCCTGGCAAATGCGGTACCACTGAGCCCCAACCCCAGCCCAAGATTATCTTTTTTGCAAATCATTTGTTTTATATCTTTCCAATTCCTTTTTGGGAGGGTACTGGGGATTGAACTCAGGGGCACTCAACCACTGAGCCACATCCCCAGCCCTATTTTGTGTTTTATTTAGAGAAGGGGTCTCACTGAGTTGTTTAGGGCCTTTCCATCGCTGAGGCTTGAAATCCTACTGTCTAAGTCTCCCAAGCTACTGCAATTACAGGTGTGCACCACCGTGCCCAGCAATCTTTCCCATTCTTACAATTTTAATTAGTTTATTTTATACCATTGGCCAGGGATGACAATAATATGTTAAATATTAGCAGTAATAGATGGGAATTTTGGTCTTGTTTTCCATTTAATGAATAAGTTTACAGTTCCTTCATTATTTATAGTATTTACCAAAGTTTTTAATAACTCTAACTCTTAGAAATTTAAGGGGCTGGGGGGTGTAGCTCAGTGGTAGAGTGTTTTTTTAGCATGTGTGAGATACCGGGTTTGATCCCTCTCACTGCAAAAAATAAAACAAATAAAGAAACAAAAAACAAAAATAAGAAATTTTATATTTTAGTTTGTTAAAATGTTTTTCTTTTATCTTCCTTTCTTTTTAGAAGTGATATAAAGGTTAGTGTTTATTATTTATTGTGCACTTATGCTTTAGGAACTATGTTTTGCATTTTATATGCATTATCCTTTTTATCATCCAAGTCATCTATAAGAATTAAATATTATTATCCCCCTTTTACTCATGAGGAAACACAGCTTTAGCAAGGTTAAATTTTAATGTATACAAAGAATGATGAAAAGTTAGTACTGAAATGTTGGTCAGGTTGATTTAATGGCAAAATTTCAATGAAATGCAATCATCAAATATTATCAAGTACCTTTTGTATAAAGCCTTAAATATTTGCAGTTTTCTCTTAAATTCTTATTTGCTTCTTTCTACTTACTCAGAGTTCCATCAGACTTGAGTTAGAATCTTCTCAGGTTCACTAGGACTTCAGGTTCACTTGGACAACTTTGTTTCAACTATCTGTTGAGCTTTTCCTTTAACCTCTGGTCTTCTCATCATTGAAGAAGTTCTCACTACCTGCACATTGACTGAAGAAATGGCATTAAATCTCCTTCTCAGTTAAATTGTCTTATGCTGGGCAGAATCTAACTTTTCACGGTTAAAAACAAGGAAGTTGTATAAATCTAGTCAATTTCTGTTGCTATAACAAGACACCTGAAACTGAATACTAATAAAGAAAAGAGAGACAGGAACTGCAAGATGGAGGACTAGAGAGAAGCTGTATTTCTTGTCGCTCAGTGACCTGGGATTCAAGCAGTGGGAATACTGCTTCTCTGTGAGGTAGGTGAAAGAGGGGTTTCCCTAAAACTCAATATTGGACAGAGTGCCTAAGAGACTTAGAAATTTTGGGTACATTAAACTAGGAACAGGGACTGCGTTGGAGCTAAGCTGCTAGTGGTAGCAGTGGCATTAGCTCAGAACAAAAATGCTGAGAAATACAACATTCTTTGTGAAGAAAATCCTGAGATTCGAGGGGCACACTGCCCTAGGCTGATCCAGAAGTTGTACTGCACAATATACTGGTGTATGAAGGACACCTTATGTTTCCCAATTGTCTTGAAGAGCTGAGGCAGGAGCCATTTTGAGGTAACATATTACTGTGTTGGCTTCGGGAACCAGGAACTGGGATACAGGATCTGGGAGATCAGAGCTGGGTCTGATACATGCTCCTGGCAGATACCTGCTACATGACCTAGTCTGTATCTAACAAACTGACAGAAAAACAGGCACAGAGAATATGTTATCCAGGGGAATACAAGTCAGAAAGGCCAAGAAGAGCCTGGCTCCTTCCCCACTTCTTTGAGAATGGAGGATTGCAGGACCAGCTGAAGAATCAGGAATTTGAATGGGCAGGTGTGTCTTCACCTAGTGACTAAGCCCAGGAAGTCTGAGAAGGTAGTATCCATAGGCAACAGAAGTGGTGGAGGATTGGCTCTCCCATTCCATGTGTGGAACCCAGGGGAGACTCATGGGATACAGTCTCCCAGAGTAGATAGGGAACTGCTGGGGCCTAGAGATGCATTGATTTAATACTGCCAGACTAGTCACCATTTAACAAAGCACCTGGGGCCTGACTAGAACTAAGCCCTGCTGTTAGCTGTACCTTCAGAAGCTTCGCTAACAGAAACTCCTCTCATAAAACTGCAGAAACTCCACCCTGAGAGTAGAGCTGAGAGTACATCCCATACCACCAAGAAAGGAAGCTGAGAATTGTTGGACTCCAACTGGCAACATGGTGAGCAACACAAAAATAAGTGTTTGACAGCCCATGGCCCCCACTCTTGTGCTCAGTACATACCTAGAGAAGAAACAGACTGTTGTGCACAGTAAACATATATCCTCATTGACTGTTTTGACCACCACAATGGAAATGATTCCTTAATTTTTTCATCAAGAATCTCTTATTTTTTTTCTCTCTCTTATTTCTATATGTGTGCTCAATGGTTCATGGACATTTATACTTATACAAATTTGTTTCTCTTTTCTCATTTTAGCATTTTTAGAAGGTAGTTATCTTTCCTTGGTTTGTCTTTTGAAGGTTAGGGTTTTTGATTAGTATATTTTGGTGTTGTTTTGTATTTTTTTTACTTGTCTGTTTCTCTTACTCTCATTTCTTTCACTAACAGTCAAGTCCTATTGTTCTCCCTTTTACTCTTCCTTTAATTTTTTACTCCTATTTTTTCTCCTCTTCCCTCATAGCCATCATATCCTACATCTCTTGTGCATTCTCCCTGTTCACCTTTTGAAATTGCAAACTCTTTTCTACCCATCTAACTCTTCTTCCTCTTAATTAACTATTCTTAACATCTTTTAGCACTAATTGGTTTACATAACACCTGCCCCCACTACTAATACTTGTAGCAATTATTAATGCTGTGGAAGTCATAGATGACACCTGTTGTTTGATGTTATGACAGACATAATACATGATTACTTACTGTTTTTACTGATGGAAATTGCTGATCCTACCATTTCTGGTTATTGTGCCAATTAACATTGTAGATGTCATAGTAGGAACTAAGTATTTAGTTTAATGCTGTATATTATTTGCGTTGATTGTTGCTATTATTTGTCTCCCCATAGTCAGTGAGGTATTGTAAACCTACAGGGACACTACAAGTTCATAGGGTAGAAACTCTGCTGCTTCAGATCCATACTGATATATGGGTAGACACAAAAACTATTTGAAAAAATAAGGGAACAGGGCTGGGGTTGTAGCTCAGTGGTAGAGCTCTTGACTCGCATGTGTGAGGCCCTGGGTTTGATCCTCAGCACCACATAAAAATAAATAAACAAAAATAAAGTGTTATATATATATATATATATATATATATATATATATATATATACACATACCATCCTAAACAACCCAAACTGCCTCACTAACAGACCCCATTGACACCACAGTGAAGGAAATATCAGAGATGGAATTTAGAAAGTTCATAGTTAAACTGATCTATGATGTAAATGATGATGTCAGGAGTGAAATCAGAGAGAAAATATAAGAAGTGAAAAATCACTTCAATAAAGAGATAGAGATTCTGTAGAAGAATTAATTGGAAATCCTCAAAATGAAGGAATTAATAAACCAAACTAAAAATTCAATGGAAAGCATCACTAATAGACTAGACCACTTGGAAGATAGATTTTTAGGCAATGAAGTCAAAGTAGATAATCTTAAAAATAAAGTAGAGAAAAGATGTTAAGAGAACAGAATTTTCAAGAAATATGGGATAACAAAAAATTCAATTTTAAGATTCATTGGGCTAGATGAAGACTCTGAAATATAAACTAAAGGAATACACAATCTTTTCTTTTTTTTATTTTGGTGGTGGTGCTGGGTTCAAGCCTAGGGACTTGTGCATGTGAGGCAAGCACTCTACCAACTGAGCTATATCCCAGCCCCCTGCACAATCTTTTCAATGAAATAATATCAGCAAAGATTTCAAACCTTAAGAATGGATTGGAAAATCAAATACAGGAGGCAGTCAGGACTCCAATTATGCAAAATAACAACAGACCTACTCTAAGGCACATTATTATGAAAATGCCTAACGTAGAGAATAAGGATAGAATTTTAAGAGTTATCAGAGAAAAACAACTGGTCACATTTAGAGGTCCAGATCTCAGGTGATTTCTCAACCCAGCCATAAAAGCTAGGAGGTCTTGGAATAATATATACCAAGCTCTGAAGGAAAAATGGATGCCTGCCAAGAACAGTATACTCAGCAAAAGTAAGCTTCAAGACTGATGATAAAATTAAAACCTTCCATGATAAACAAAAGTTAAAAAAATTTACAACTAGAAAGCCTATACTATAAAACATACTCAATAAAATATTTCATGAAGAAGAAATGACAATAAAATTGAAAAGCAGCAGAAGGAGAAACTGCACTCCAATAATAGTCAATCAAAAAATAATCCAATTCAACTTAAAAACTAGAATTAAATCAAAACAACAAGGAATAAAAATCATCTCTCAATAATAACATTGAAAGTAAATGGCCTAAACTCATCAATCAAAAGACATAGGCTGGTAGAATGGATTAAAGAACAAGACCCAATTGCTTTCATTCAACATCAAGAAATTACAATCATAAACATTTATGCCCAAAACAATGGAGCATCTACATACATCAAACAAACCTTTCTCAACATCAAGATTCAAATAGACCACAATAATACTGGGTGACTTTAACATGCCTCTCTCATGACTGGATAGATCTTCCAAATTAAAAAACTAAATAAAAAAATCTGCAGAACTAAGAAATGCAATTAATAATTTAGAGTTAAAAGACATTTATAGAATATTTCATCCTTCAATGACTAAATACACTTTCTCCTCAGCAGCACATGTATCATTTTCTAAAATAGACCATATTTCAGGCCACAAAGCAACTCTTTGCAAATACAAAAAGTAGAGAGAATACTTTGTATTCTATCAGATCATAATAGAATAAAATTAGAAATCAATGAAAATATAAAAATAGAAACTACTCTAATACTCGGAGATTAATAATACACTATTAAATGATGAGTTGATAGCAGAAGCAATAAGCGTTGAAATAAAAAATTACTTAGAGGTAAATGAGAATAGTGATACATATCAAAATCTCTGGGACACTATGAAGGCAGTTCTAAAAGGAAACTTCATGGCATTGAGCTCATACATTAAAAGAATAAAATGATACCAAATAGATAATCTAACATTATATCTCAAGGTCCTAGAAAAAGAAGAACAAATCAACACCAAAATCAGTAAAAGATAGGCAATAATTAAAATAGAGCTGAAAACAATGAAATTGAGATTTAAAAATTTCAAAAAAAAAAAAAACCCAACAAAACAAAAAGTTGTTTCTTTGGAAGAATAGATAAGTTGATGATCCCTTAGCCATGCCAACCAAAAGAAAGATGGAAAAACTCAAGATATTAATAAACATGATGAAAAAGGAAATACCACTGGGGCTGGGGTTGTGGCTCAGCAGTAGAGCGCTCGCCTCACACGTGCGAGATCCTAGGTTTGATCCTCAGCACGGCATAAAAATAAATAAGTGAAATAAAGGTATTGTGTCCAACTACAACTAAAACATAAACATTTTTTTAAAAAAGGAAATACCACCACAGACACTACTGAAATATAGGCATTATCAGAAAGTATTTTGAAAATTTACTCTAAAATTATCTAGTAAACCTTGAAGATATCAACAAATTTCTAGAGACATATGACCTACCCAAATTTACCCTTATATGGATACAGAAAATTTAAACAGATCAATATCAAGTAATGAAATTGAAGATGCCATCAAAAGTCTACCAACAAAGAAAAGCCCAGTACTCAACCAAGTTCTTCCAGACCTTTAAAGAAGAACTAATAGCCAATCCTCTTCAAATAATTCCACAAAATAAAAAAGAAGGGAACCTTTCCAAACTCATCCTATGATGTTAGTATCACTCTGATACCCAAACTAGACAAAGACACATCAAGGAAATAAAACTTCAGACCAATATCATTTGTGAACATAGGTGCAAAAAATTTTAATACTGGCAAATATCATACCAAAATACATTAAAAAGATAGTGCACCATGATCAAGTTGGTTTCATCCCAGGGGTGCAAGGATGGCTCAATATACACAAATCAATGAATGTAATTCACCACGAAACTAGACTTAAAGACAAATATTACATGATTACCTCATTTGACAAAATACAGCATCCATTCATGTTTAAAACAATAGAAAAACTAAGGATAAAATAAACATATTTCAAATTGTAAAGACTAGATATGACAAACCCAAGGCCAATATCATTCTAAATGGAGAAAAACTAAAACCATCCCCTCTAAAAACAAGAACAAGACATGGATGCCTACTTTTACCACTTCTATTTAATATAGTCCTTGAAACTCTAGCCAGAACAATTAAGCAAAAGAAAAAAAATAAAAGATATGAATAGGAAAAGACAGGCTTAAAGTATTTGTTTGCCAATGATATGATTTTTATATATAGAAGACCCCCAAAAATTCTACCACAAAGCTTCTAGAACTAGTAAATGACTTCACAAAAGCAGTTGGATACAAAATTTACACCCATAAATCAATTGCATTCCTATAAAACAATGATGAATCAGCTGAAAGAGAAATTAGGAAAACCGTCCCCTTCAAAATAGTCTCAAAAAATAAAATAAAATACTTGGGAATCAATCTAACAAAAGAGGTGAAGGACTCCTACAATAAAAACTACAGAATATTAATGAAAGAATTTGAAGACCTTACACTTGTACACTGCTGGTGGGGCTGCAAAATGGTGAGGCCAATTTGGAAAGCAGTATGGAGATTCCTGGGAAAGCTGGGAATGGAACCACCATTTGACCCAGCTATTGCACTTCTCGGACTATTCCCTGAGGACCTTAAAAGAGCGCACTATAGGGATACGGCTGCATCAATGATTATAGCGGCACAATTCACAATAGCTAGACTGTGGAACCAACCTAGATGCCCTTCAATAGATGAATGGATAAAAAAAATGTGGCATCTATACACAATGGAATATTATGCAGCACTAAGAAATGACAAAATCATAGAATTTGCAGGGAAATGGATGGCATTAGAGCAGATTATGCTAAGTGAAGCTAGCCAAGCCCTAAAAAACAAATGCCAAATGTCTGCTTTGATATAAAGAGAACAACTAAGAACAGAACAGGAAGGAAGAGCATGTGGAAAAGACTACAGTAAACAAAGATGAATGGGGGGAGAGAAACGGAGAGAGAAGGGAGAGCATATGGAAATGGTAGGAGACCTTCAAGGATACATAAAATTATAAGAGGCTATGAGGGGCAAGGGGGAGGGAAAAAAAAGGGAGAGAATTGAACAACAGCAGGGGAGATAGAGAGGGAAGATGGGAGGGGAGGGGGGATAGTAGGGGTTAGGAAAGGTAGCAGAATACAACAGACACTAATATGGCATTATGTAAAAATGTGAATATGTAACAGATGTGATTCTGCAATCTATATTTGGGGTGAAAATGGGAGTTCAAAACACAATTTGAGTCTAATGTATGAAAGATGATATATCATGAGCTATGTAATGCTTTAAATAATCAATAAAAAATTAAAAAAAAAACTCCCAAGAGCTATTTTTTTTTGAAAAGAATGTTAAACTAGATGTACTTTTGATAAAACAGAATAAGGAAAAAGGAGAAGGAAGTCACAAGTAAACAATATCAGAGAAAAAAGGGTATATAAATATAGACATGGTCAATGTTATTTAAATCATAAAAGAACATGTTTGTACCCAACCAAAAATGGAAAATATGACTATTTTCTTAGAAGAGTGTAATTTCCTAGATAAGCACAACTTACCAAAACTCAGTCAAGAAAGAAAAAACAGAAAATCAAATGCAAAACTATAACATAAGGAAATGAAGCAGTCATTTTAAATACATCTATCAAAAACCTCTAACAGGGGCTGGGGTTGTGGCTCAGTGGTACAGCACTTGCCTAGCATGTGTGTGAGGCCCTGGGTTCGATTCTCAGCACCACATAAAACTAAATAAAAAATAAATGAACCATTGTGTCCATCTACAACTAAAAATATTTTTAAAAAAACAACAAAAACCTCTAACAGGCCAGCTTTACAAAGGAGTTCTACCAACCCTGCAAAATTTAATTTATACATGTTGTTCCAGAGAAGAGAAAACAGAAGACAGAGCTGGGCACAGTGGCACATGCCTGTAATCCCAGCAGCTTTGGAGGCTGAGACAGGAGGATGGCTAGTTCAAAGCCAGTCTCAGCAATTTAGTGAGACCCTAAGCAACTCAGCAAGACCCTGTATCTGAATATAATATCAAAAAGGGCTAGGGATGTGGCTCAGTGGTTAAGTGCTCCTGGATTCAATCCCTAGTACCAAAAAATAAAAAATAAAAATAAGAGACAGAATCTCAACTCATTATGTAAGAATAATAAAAATATTAAAAATAAATAAATAAATAAGAAGAATATTTAAATTAAAATATTTAAACTACATAAAATATGATCAAACCTAAATCCATCAAGGATAACAAGATCAAAAAGCACACACACAAAAAAAATTCATGGCCAAGCAGAGTTTAATCCAAGGAATAAAATAATTGTATAATATTATAAAATATATAAATATATATATAAACATAATTAATAATTAATATAAAACCATATGCTCATCTCAACAGAAGCAATTCAATTTAGCACTGAAAACAAATAAAAATGCTTTCCATCACTGTTTCTGTTTGAACATCGTACTGTGGTCCTCGTCCTTGCCAGGAAAATGACATTAAAATGGAATAAGGTTATAGAATTTGACAGGGGAGAGAAAAAAATTGCCAATACTTGAAGATGGTCAAACTGTCGATCATTCAAGAGTAGAGAACGTGACATAGTGGATCCTGCTTGGACATCCCCACCCCCATCTCCAAACCCCTGCTCCAAACTTAAGAACAATGACAGCTGAAGCTCAAAAGACAGGAAAAAGGTCTTTGATTCTTGCTCTTGGGTTCTGTTACATATCTTTTATGGAATGGTTTTGTTGTTGTGTTGTTTTCTTCTTTAGTTCATTTATATGTGAATTATATTAATACATTGTGAAGGGTTTTATAGCCAGGCACAGGGGTGAACTACTGTAATCCCAGTGACTTTTAGAGAGACTGAAATAGGAGGATCACAAGTTTAAGGCCACACCGGGCAACTCAGCAACCCTGTCCCAAAATAAAACAATTAAAGGGGCTAGAGATGTACCTCAGTGGTAGCCTACCACTGGGTTCAATTATCAGTACTGAAAAAAAATTCCTTTTGTTCCTTGGATTAAAACTTGCTTGTCCATGATGGTTTTTTGTCTTCTTCTTTTTATGATCCAATTTTCTAATTCAGTTTTTAAATATATGTTATTTTATCATTAAAAAAAAAAAGAATTTGAAGACCTTAGAATATGGAAAGACCGGCCATCTTCTTGAATAGGTAGAATTAATATTATTAAAATGGCCATACTACCAAAAGCACTATTCAGATTTAATGCAATTCCCATTAAAATTCCAATAATGTTCTTTATAGAAATACTAAAAGCAGTTATGAGATTCACTGGGAGAAATAAGAGACCCAAAATAGCCAAAGCAATCCTTAGTGAGAAAATCAAAGCAGGAGGCATCACAATACCAGACCTTAAATTATACTACAGAGCTATAGGAACAAAACCAGCTTGGTGTTGGCCCCCAATCAGGCATGAAGATCAGTGGAATAAAAGACACGGAGACAAACCCACATAAACACAGTAATCTCCTGCTAGACAAAGGTGCTAAAAACATAAAATGGAGATAATATAGCCTCTTCAGCAAATGGTGCTGGGAAAACTGGAAATCTATATGTAGTCGAATGAAATTTATCCCTTATCTCTCACACTGCACAAAACTTAACTCAAAATGGAGCAAAGACCCAGGAATTAGACCAGAAAGCCTGCCTCTACTAGAAGAAAACACAAGTCCAACACTCCAGCATGTTTTCTCAGGAAATGACTTCCTTAACAAGACTCCTAAAGCTCAAGAAGTAAAATATAAAATCAATAAATGGAATGACATCAAACTAAAAAGCTTCTTCAAAGCAAATGAAACAATGAAGGACATGAAGAGAGAGCCTACAGAGTGGAAGAAAATCTTTGCCACCTGCACTTCAGACAGGGTGTTAATTTCCAGGATATACAAAGAACTAAAAAAAAAAAAAACTTTAACTAATTAACTAACTAACTAACTAAATAAATAAATAACCCAATCAATAAATGGGCAAGGGAACTAAGCAGACACTTCTCAAAAGAAGTATGAACGGTCAACAAACATGAAAAAATGTTCAACATGTCTAGCAATTAGAGAAATGCAAATTAAAACTACACTGAGGTTTCATCTCACTCCAGTCAGAATGGCAACTATCAAGAATACAAGTGACAATAAATGTTGGCAAGGATGTTGGGGAACATGGTAGATTCATACATTATTGGTAGGACTGCAAATTGTTGCAACCACTCTGGAAATCAGTATGGAGATTCCTCAGAAAACTTGGAATGGAACCACCATTTGACCCAGTTATCCCACTCCTCAATTTATACCCAAAGGACTTAAAGTCATCATAGTACAGTAACACAGCCACATCAGTGTTTTAGCAGCACAGTTCACAATAGTCAAGCTTTGGAGGCAACCTAGGTGCCCTTCAACAGATGAATGGATAAAGAAATTGTAATACACATGGGTGTACACACACACACACACAAACACACACACACACACACACACAATGGTGTATCACTCAGCCATAAAGAAAAGTGACTTTTTGGCCTTTGTTGGTAAATGGATGGATCTGGAGGCTATTAGGCCAAGTGAAATAAGCCCAAAAGGTCAAATGTTCTCCCTGATATGTGTCTGCTAATCAACAATAAGGGGAGGGAGGGGAAGAAAACTTCAGTGGATTAGACAAAGGGAAGTGAAGGGAAGGGAGTGGGGAATAGGAAAACGAAAGACAGTGGAATGAATCTGCCATAACTTTTCTATGTACATATATAAATATGTTACAGTGAATATTACCATCATGTGCATCCACAAGACTGGGGTCCTAATTAAAATATATTTTATGCTTGTATAATTATACCAAACTGGATTTTACCATCATGTATAACTAAAAGAACCAATAAAATAAAAAAGAAAAGACGTTTATTAAGCTCTCAGTTTGGATGCTGAAAGTCTGAATTGGGTGACTTCATGTGTTTGACCTCTATTGAGGGCCTCATGGTGGATTGCATCACAATGGTAAGAGCATATGTGAGAGGGGACGATCATATGATGAGACAAGGAGCAGAAAGTGAGTCAGGGGTCCAGCTAACTCTTAATCACTATTCACTCTGTGGGAACTAGCCAAGTCCCTCAGAGAACTATCTTACTTTCTTCTGAGAACAGCAACCTTACTGACCTAATCACCTTCCAGTAGGCCTTAACTCTTAGAAGTTCCACCTCTTCAATACCACCAAGCATGTGACATATGAACCTTTGGGTGACACATCATATCCAAACTATAGTAGAAGCCAACAAGTCATAAAAACTTTTTGCCTAAAATCTTAACATAGTTTAATATTTTAAAGTTTATTTTATTTTTGAAAAATTATATATTGACAAAGTCAAAAAATATTATAAGGATGTGTACTTTGCCCAGTTTTCCCCAATAGCAATATATTACATAATTATAATTCCATACCAGGTAACTGATAACAGTACAATTTACACAAATCATTCATATTTCACCATTTTTTCCATGCATCCCTTTGTGGGGGTATGTGTGTGTATGCACATGCACATGTATATAGTCCTATGTGATTTTATCACATATGTAGCAAGACTACTACTGCAGCACAGATTCAGAATTGTTCCTAGGGCCTCCCGATGATACCCCATTTGTAGTCATATCTGTCCCCTCCATTCCTTTTCCTAAACCCTAGCAATCACCAATCTGTTCTCCACTACTAATTTGATTGTCTTAATGTTCTATCAGTTGAACCATACAGTATGCAATCTTTTGAATTGACTTTATTTTCACCTAGCGTAATTCCCTGGATAGTCATCCAGATTGTTCTGTGCATCCATAGTTCATTCCTTTTTATTGTTGAATACCATCCCCTGGGATATGTGAACCACATTTTAACTATTTACCTGTTAAAGAACATCTGGATTATTTCTAGTTTGGGACTATTAGAATAAAGCTGCTATAAATACCAGTGCACAGGTTTTTATGTGAAGATATTTTCAATTCTCTGGGAAAAAATGATTAAGAGTCCAAGTGGGTCTCTTTTATTTTACACAAATATTCAAGCAGCAATTTCATCTGAAGTGTTTGAAATAACCATATAATTTCTCTCCCTTAGTCTACTAATGTAGAAAATTATACTGATACATATTTTTGGTTTTAAACTATACTTAAAAAGTAGGCTGTACCCATATTGAGTTATTGAATAAGGAATTTGTGCCTACTTTACAAAATAAGGAATCATAAACCATTTGTGAGGAAAGTAACATTTCATGTAGATTAATATGGCCAAAGGAATAGTGTTATGGTTTGGATCTGAAATAGTCCAAAAGGCTCATGTGTTGAAGGGTAGGTCCCCAATATAGCAATGTTTGGAGGTGGGACTTTTGGGAAATGATTGAATTATGAGGTCTATGACCTCATGAGCAGATTCACCCATTGAGGGATTCATATTTGATTGCACTATTGGGAGGCAGTGGAAACTCTAGGTGGTAGGGCCTAGTTGGAGGAAGTAGGTCACCAGAGAGGGGATATATCCTAAAAAAGGTTTATCTTATCCTCTGCCCCTTCCTCCCTTTCTCTGCTTCCTGACTGAATTGAGCTGAGAAACTTTCCTACACCACACCCTTCTGCCATGATGTTTCTGTCTTGGAGCTAGTTTAGCTGACCTTGGAACAAAACCCCTGAAACTGTAAGCCAAAATAAATCTTACCACCTAAGTCTTTTTTTCCTCAGGTATTTAGTCCCAGTGACTAAAAGCTGACTAACACAGGTAGAATGGATTGAAGTATGAAGAAACAGAAGACAGATGAGGAGTCCAGGGAAACAAAGGGGTGATCATTTTGTAGTGTAATGATTGAGAACCAGGAGAACCAGGATATTCCTGTGCTCATCCCATTTCTGTCACTGAACTCATTGTATATCAAACCTTTACCAAGTCATTTAATTTTTCTTGACTTCTGTTATCTCACTTATAAAGTGAGTGATTCTGCCTGGATCTATACAGTTTATTGTGGCTTTCAAATGTGCAATTTCACAATTCCAAGCAATGAGATAACAGCAGATTTCCCCCTTGGGAAGAAAATATAGCAGAAGGATCTGATGTTTAAGAATCTACTTGGCTTAGCCACTGAGTGAATGTAGAGGAGGAGATAAACTATCAGAAAGCCTTCCAAACTTCAAAGCTGGTGACAGAGAAAAGACAATGCTTTCAGTTTAATGGAAATGCAACTCAACAAGGTAAGCTCATTTTAGTGGAAGGACTCGTTAAATTTAATTTTGGATGTGTTTTGCCTGTGGATAAGATAGCTGTGTTGTACAACTCCAGGAAGCACTATTTTTATTGTATTATATGTAAATGGCCCCTTCACTCCAAGAGTTCTATAGTTACAGTCTGCATAGTGGTAACACAACAGTCTTGACTGTGGATAGAGACATAGAAATGTCCAAAAGACTGTTAGAGATGAGTCTGGTATTTGGGAAGGAGGATGCTTGGGAAATATTGGCTTGAAACTAAGTAGTTGGTGGTGGACAATACATACAGACTGTACAGTTAGAGAGAAATGTGTGCTTTGAAGAGAACAGCATGAGGCAGTGATCAAATGTATGATTCTGTCAGGCACTGAGGATGATTGGTTGAGTCCAGGAGTTCAAGAACAGCCTGGGCAACATAGTGAGGCCCTGTCTCAAAACAATTTTTAACTCAGTTCGATTCTTTCAGTGTAACTACAGTTAACTATTATATGTTTGTTTTGGAGTAATTTATTCTGACTCATTCTGTACATAATGTTGGAAAAAATCATTTGTGCTGAATTTTTATAGCCAAATTACAGATTTCTCATTCCTCTAAAAATCAGATTATTCTAAAATTAACAAAAGGTTATACATATGTAGGCCAAGGATTTAGTCGAAAAGTAATAAAATAAATTCATTGCCCTACAGATGCATTCAAAAGTTTTACTTTTATAAAAAAGAGATTGGGTTATAAAAATGGGCAAGGATTCAGAAGTTCTTATCTTTTTTAGATAAAATGAGAAACTCCTCCTAAATTGTAATCTGGTATATTTACTCTGCACATTGCCATCATGAATCTTTCTGGTTGATGTTTAGTCTGTTTTTAAAAAAGTTTTATCTCTGGGGAGGATGCCAGACTGAGACTGAGTTATGAGGCATAAAAATGATACTTTCTATTGAGAGGACCACCTGGGTTACTTTTTAGTCAATCCAACTAACTAATCTTCTTGCTAGGGGATATGTGGTGTGACTAAATAACTTGGAAATTTGAACCAAACAAAATCTAAACCTATCTTTTCTTTCTTTCTTCTGTCCTCTCTTCCTTCTTTCTTTCCTTATTTTTTTCATGCTGGTGATTGAACTCAAGGCCTCACACATTCTAGGCAAGTACTCTACCACTGAGCTACATCCCTAGCTCTGAACGTATATTTTCTAATTAGTATGGACCTTCAAAGTCAAAGTATGATTCTTTTGGGATATTTGTTTACCCATTGTTAAAAACTCAGTGTTTTTGACCCTTAAAATTCACATGTTGAAATACTAATCCCCCGTGGAATGGTATTAGGAGGTTGGGCCTTTGGGAGCTAATTAGGTTCTGAGAGCTTGTCCATCCTTTCCACCACATTAAGAAATCCTTTATGAACCAGAAGGTGTACCCTCTCCAAACATAAAATCTTCTAGTGCTTTGATCTTGAACTTCTTAATTATCTAGTCTACACTATTCTGCTATAAAAGTCCAGATGGACTAAGATATGCATCTATTCATTAATTCCAGACCTCTTTAGGTATTGAGCCAGTGTAGAAACCATTCAAGAAAATAAATGCACTCTATTATAAACACAGCTTATTTCTGCTCAAATCTATTACCCATTTTAATCACACTTAAATTAATAAAATGTCTTTTGACATTTTCCAAAATATCAAACCTCCCTCCAAGAAATAAAAACTTGCTACCATTCAGAAAATTAAAAATGATGATTCATGCAATGTGAAAACATTCTTGAAGACAACAAGAATATCAAATGCCAACCAAGATGACTTCTTTGAAAGATTGTTATGTTTATAAATGAGTTCAGCCATTATTTGATCATAATTGTTGTACAGTTTGTGAAAAGAACATGGATTTCCTATTAGGCAGGCAGACCCAACTTCAATTACATTCCTACCTCTTTAAAAAAAAAGTATGGAGAGAAGATGGGAGGGGAGGGCAGAGGAGGGGGGATAGTAGAGGATAGGAAGGGCAGCAGAATACAACATACACTAGTATGGCAGTATGTAAAAATGTGGATGTGTAACTGATGTGATTCTGCAATCTGTATACAGGGTAAAGATGGGAGTTCATAACCCACTTGAATCAAATGTATGAAATATGATATGTCAAGAGCTTTGAAATGTTTTGAACAACTAATCATAAAAATAAATAAATAAAATAAATTTTAAAAGTATGAGTGCTGGGGTTGTGGCTCAGTGGTAGAGCACTTGCCTAGCATGTGTGAGGCACTGGGTTCAATTCTCAGCACCACACAAAAATAAATGAATAAAATAAAGGTCCATAAATATCTAACAAAAATTTTTTTAAAAGTATGACATGGGCCACTTGTTTATCATTGCTAAGACTGCTATCATCTGATAAAATTGAGATAATAATAATATGTCATAGTTTTTTTGTGAGAATCAAATAAATGAAGAATATTTAGCATAACACTAAATGAGTTGGACACTGGAAGAAACCTGAATCACTATCATTGCAAGAAGATCAAGTGCATGGTTTTATAAACTTCTAGGGGTCAAGAACTCATTTCTAAGATTCAGTGAAAATTATAGCTCCTCTCATTGGAAATATGTTTATATTTATATATATGTATGTATAAAACATTGCAGAAATGGGATATGTCATATGGGATATCTATGATATATTATATCCTGGCAGATTATGTCTCATAAAGAGCATCCATAAGCCCCTGGTCAATAGTCTACAATCATTACTTCCACTGATGAAATTAAATCACACCATTAGCAATTCATATGACACTAATTTGAGAATAATTTTGTTTAAAAGTCAATTATCATGCTGCTGTTTGATTTCTAAGTGTTCTACCTGGGATCTTCCTCTTTCCTCAGTCTCTCTAGTTATGCTCAGCCATTTCTCAGGCTTCAACTACCTTTCTATAAGTAGTTAATGTTTTCTCTCCATTTTTGGGAAACTGATGAAGTTTCAAAACCCATATCCAGAAACATGCACAATACATATATCCTCTCAATTTTGCATGTAATCTTCAAGGCACTCATGTGCCACCCAAAGTCCATTCAAGGATGCAAGATTAGCCCCCACTGGCTTATAGGGAACCACACATCCATGTATTTAATAGATGAGACATTTGGCATTTGTACTTGATTTGTAAATCTATTATTAAACACAAAATCTATTTTGTGTTTAATAGACACAAAATTCATGTTTTTTAAGAATTATATAATCTGGTCTCAGATTTTCCTGGCTTCTAGCTTTATTATGGAATTCCTGATCATATCCCAAATGTTAAATATGTTGGTGGCTTACATGGAACTCTGCAGAGTGCAACATGATCCCCCAGACTTAGCTATACCCTTTAGGGCACTGTGAGTGAGCAGCCAGGTATACGCCTTTGTCCACTGTGCTCAACAGGGAACCAAGTCAACTTGTTTTAATTACTGCATTAAACCATGAAGGAAACAACATCTTTCCATTAAAAATAGTCTATTCTGGGCTATCTTGAACCTTTCATGAGGATACTTTTCAGTATTAAGGGTTTAATACCCTCACTTTTGCATCCATCCTCCCCAAGATGACAACAGAGAAGGGATAACCAGCTGACATGGGCATCCTTGTGTGGGTCCTATTGGCCTGCACAGTGATATCCCAAGCAATGCTTCCCCATCATTGTGCACTCTACTGGCATTCATTATGAAGTCCAGAGCATGTGAAATATAGGGTCTATATTTAGTCCATCGAGTCCTAGGGTTGCCCAAGGCGCTGCTGACATGACCTCACCATAATCCCTGTCTGCTTTCCTTGTCCTCTGAATCTCAGCCAGGTCTTTCATTTATTCCCTGGATTAGGCTGCCTACCCTAACCTCTGCCTTGGGATTACTTTATTCCTCATGGAAGTGGTTCCATGGTAGACCTAGCTGCTCTTAACATTCAGCTGTTTTCCATATCCTCCACTCAGATCATGTGGAACTATCTAGAGCCATCAATGCTGGGTAGCTAAGGAAGATGTGCTCTTCTCTGCCTAGATATACTTTTCATCCATTTTTTCCTTCTGTTATGAGCATCCCTGGTTAGTGAGAGGAAGCTCAGGAAGATGGTTTCCTTGAGGTCCAAAGACCAAATTGGACATAATTGCATGCTGTTTTCAATTCCCCCCCCCCAAATCTATTAGAAAAATGTTCTCAGGTTCTATCCTTTTGACAGAGGGATTGATGGGGAGGGGTACAGTGGTATCTGGCCTCTTCTGCTTCCTTCCTAGCCTTTTACCTTTTTCTTTCTTTCTCTCTTTTGCCTTTACAAGTGTTCCACTTCCATTTCTGGATAGTGCATCCTTTACTTGCACTATATCTTGAGTTTTTCCAGGCAAGTAAAGCTTAAGAATCCAGGTAAGCCAGCTTTGCCTTCTATGTCTTTCTCTGCCTCTCTCCTTTTCTTTCTCTCTTTCTCCCTCTCTCTCTCTAACAGCTTCATTGTGACTTAATTTACATACTATAGAATTTGCCCATTTAAAATGTACAGGGCTGGGGTTGTGGCTCAGTGGTAGAGTGCTCACCTAGCATGCGCGAGGTGCTGGGTTCAATCCTCAGCACCACATACATGTAAAATAAAGATATTGTGTCCACCTAAAAATAAATAAATAAATATAAAATGTGCAATTTAATTAGTTTTAAAAGAAATTTATAGAAGTGTGTAATTATTACCATATTTCCAGGTTAAAAATATTCTCACTAGTCCACCTCCAATGCCAGGTATCCCCTAGTCTGCTTTCTATTACTATGGATTTGCCTATTCTTGATATTTCACAGCAATGAAATTATACCATATTTGCCTATTTTTATATGGTTACTTTTACTGTTTAAAACAGCATACTGTTTTTAAGGTTCATCCACACTATATCTTATATCAGCACTTTGTTCCTTCTTAAGATCAAATAACATTCCATTGTATAGATATGCCTATCACATTTTCCTCATCTATTCATCTGTTGATGGACATTTGATTTCTGCCCCCCCCTTGTTGACTTTTATAAATAGTAGTGATGCTTTGAACATTCATGTACAAATTTTTATTTTAATACTTATATTCAATTTTGGGGGGATATATACTTTGGAATTGCTTGGTCATATGGTAATTCTATGTTTACATTTTTGGAAGAATCACTAAACTATTTTCAATAATGACCACATCATTTATATTACCACCAGCAGAATATGTGGATTCCAATTTCTGCACATTCTTACCAACACTTGCTATCATCTCTTTTTTTTTTTATCATAGCCATTCTGGTAGATGTGACATAAAAATAATATAAATGGAATTTAGAAATCTCTGATGTCAAGACTGCTATTTCCCATACGACTTAAAAGAATGTAATTTGCCTGTGTTTTGAAGGTCATATAAAAAATTTTCCCAGGCCAATGTCCTTAAGCATTCCCCCTATGTTTTTTTTTTCTAGTAATTCCATAGTTTCAGGATTTACATTTAAGTATTTAGTCAATTTTGAGTTAATATTTGTAACTGGTGAGAGATAGAGGTCTAGTTTCATTCTTTTGCATATAGATATCAGGTTTCCCAACACCATTTATTAAAGAAACTATCCTTTGTCCATGTGTATTCTTGGATCCTACATCAAAACTCAGTTGGCTGCAAGTGCATGGGATTATTTCTGGGCTCTCTATTCTGTTCCATCATCTATGTGTCTGTTTTTATGCCAATACCATGCTAATTTTGTTACTATGACATTTTGGTATATCTTGAGGTAAGGTAGTATGATGCCTCCTGTTTTGTTTTTTACACTCAAATTTGCTTTTGCAATCTGGGGTCTTTTGTGGTACTATGTGAATTTTAGAATTTTTTAAACTTTCCTGTGAAGAATAATATTAGAATTTTAATAGGGATTGGGCCCCAAAGCACAGACAACTGAAGCAAAAATGGACAAACAGAATTATAGCAAACTAAAAAGCTTCTGCACAGCAAAGGAAATTATCAACAGAGCTAAGAGACAACTTACAGACTGGTAGAAAATATTCACAAATTATATCTGCCAAGAAGTTAATATTCATAATTTATAAAGAAATCAAATGAATAATCACAAAATCAAACAATACAATTAAAAATTGGCTAAAGAGCAACAGTGCACATTCTGCAAAGAGGAGGGTCATTGGAGAGGGGAATATTCCTGATGCTTCTAAGAGAAGCCACATATGAGCAGCATGAACTTGACCCATCCTGGCATATGACACTACTGGTAGAGGAAAGCTAAAGGAGCCAAGAGGCTTCATACATGTCCCCAAGAGTGATCTCTGAGAAACATCAACTGACTTTAATAGTGGATAGGAACAAGGTCAGTTTTGACCAACTTGGTCTTAAACAGTTGGCAGGAGAGTATAGCCTAAGCATAGTCTTACATGCACATTTAAAAGGGAAAACAATGTTTTTTAAAATAAAAAATGTAACATCTTAAGTACACTTGTGTCACCCTACCAAAAGTAAGTAAAGTTTGAGGTTATAAAGGAAGGCTTCTTTTGTGGAAGTGCCTAATAATAATGATAAAAAAGGACTCTAGAGTCACAGGTTTGTCCAGAGTTAGTTTGGTCCTGATCTCATAGACCTATTCATCTTTCTCAGCTCCCACATTGATAAACTTGATCTGTTTTTCACTCATATGAGTTACTGTCTTCATGGTTTTCAGAGACTGGATGAAAGACTAATTGCTTTTATGCTAATTATTTACAAAAAAGTAAAGTTTTGCTGTCTTGTTTACTGTTGTCTTAGCACTATCCTTGCCCTATGTATGCCTTGTCCAGTCACCTGACATCTGTGACAGTGGGCCTCTGGACCGCTGTCATGCTGAATACCCTTAACTGTCCATACCCCACCTGAACAAGAACAAAGACTTTGGGTTACTTCTCCTGCTTTCAGCAGGAAGCTGCTTGGAGATGTCATTGCCCATTTTTCCATAGAAATGAAATGTAGAAATTCACAGTAGGGAAATGTCACAGTGGTCCATTTTATGCTTTGAATATAGGCCTTGCTGTTCTGCCACTGCCATTTATTTTTTTAAAATGGACATGTTTCTTTCTCTTCCTCTCTCCCTGCTCCTCTCTAATCTCTTCTCGTCCCTATTCTCACGGAAAACAGAGAGTATCTTTCTGCCTTGTCCTAGGCAGAGTTATCTGCCCTTGTGTACACACCCACCATAGGAATAACGTAATCCAGACTTTGGGGATGGTAGAAAATCCCAGAAATGACTATCTCCCAAATTAACAACTCCCAACAGAGAACATGCAGAATGTAGCCTTTGAATTATCTCTTTCAAAGTCCCCTGTTCCTGCTGATAGGCAGAGTCACAGCTCTGGGGCAGGACTCCACTGTGTTTCTCCTTTGCAAGCAAAACAATAAGGCTTCTTTTTCCTTTTTCTAAAAAAGCAATCAGCTCATGACCTGAATAGACATTTCATAGAGTCTGTACAAATGACCAACACATATAATAAAAAATTCTCAATATAAGGGGAAATGGAAATCAAAACTACCATGAGATATCATCTGACTCTATTTAGAATGATTATTATCAGAAAGAGAAAAAATAACAATTCCTATTTAGAACATGAAGAAAGGGGAACTCTTACACATTGTTGGTGGGAATATAAATTAGTGCAGTTATTATGGAAGCAGTATGCAGATTCTTTTAAAAATTGAAAAATTAAACTACCATATGTAACCAGTATGTGTACTCCCATGTGTATTGCAGCATTTTTTGTAATAGGCAGATATAGAATCAACTTAAGTGTTCATCAACAAATACAATGCGATACATATACACAATGGAAATGATTCAGCCATAAAGAAAGGATGAAATTCTGTCATTTGTGACAACATGAATGGATCAGGAGGACATTATGTTAAGTGAAATAAATTAGGCACAGAAAAACAAATATTGCATGATCTCACTCATATGAAGAAGGTATAAAACTTTATCTCATAAAAGTTGAGAGTATAATAGTGGTTACTATGGAATATAAGGTGGAGGAGATGGGAGAGATTGATCGATGGTACAATGTATACTTAGGTAGGGGGAATAAGTTATAATGTTCTATGGTACAGTACAGTGAATATAGTTACCAATAATGCTTTATGTATCTCAAAATATCTAGAAGAAAGGAGCTTGAACGTATTTACCATAAAAGAATGATGAAAATTTAAGGTGAGAGTTAAGGCCAATCAGCCTAATTTGATCATTACCATATGATTTATATACATGGATCAAAATGTCCCATCATATCCTATAAATATGTAGAATTATAATTTATCAAACAAAAAAAGTAAATGTTGTTACTCCAAATCATACTAATTTTGTATTACAAAGTGATCTTCAAAAACATTAGACTTAAAAAAACAAAAAAACAAAAAAAACATTAGACTTACTTGACAAAAACTCATGTAATTTAATGACAATATCCAGTAAGCACTTCTTTTTCCTGTCTGGCTTCTGTCCTTCCTGAAAACAGTTAAGACCCACTGATTTAATAGCAATGGGTAATGTAGGACATCTTAAGGCAATATGATTTAACAAAATGAAAGATATGTCGGTTGAGGCCTGGGGCTCGTTGTTAGAGTGGATGACCCTGGATTTGATCCCAGCACTACACACACACACACACACACACACACACACACACCAGATATATTGATTGAATGTTTTAAAAATATTATCCATCATATGTTTGCTCTTGAATATGGACTGGAGAGGGTGAAAGCTTAAAATTGGATATGACCCTCTAAAACAATATGGGAACATGAATGTAGAAAGACATTGAAGGTTATTTGACCAAAAATGATGATAGTGCCAACTGCACTGTCTATGCAGTGTATATGATGGAGTGTCAACTGCATCAAGGAAGAAAGATGACAATGTGGAGGTTACAAAATATGCCCAATGTTTCAAACTTCAAGACACGTAAGAGAGAGCTATTTAACAAAGGTCTTCCGGATAAAAAGAGTTACAAAGACAAGCCAACAGATTGGTAGGAAGTAAGCACTGGAACAATGGGTGCTGTGTAATCAAAGACAGCCTTGTTTGATCCTGCTCTGGTAGTGGCTAAAATAAATTTATTTCTTTTTATTCCTTTTCATTTTAGGAGTGAACTCTATCTTTGAGCTACCTCCCCAGATTTTTAATTTTTTAATTTTGAGACAGGATCTCTTTAAGTTGCTGAGGGCCTCACTAAGTTGCTGAGACTAGTCTTGACCTTATGACCCTTATGCCTCAGTCCCCTGAGTTGCTGGGATTGCAGATACATGCCACTGTACTGGGCTTACAATCAATTTCTCAAAACAGAGAACATTACGGGCTGGGGATGTGGCTCAAGCGGTAGCGCGCTCGCCTGGCATGCATGCGGCCCGGGTTCGATCCTCAGCACCACATACCAACAAAGATGTTGTGTCCGCCGAGAACTAAAAAATAAATATTAAAAATTCTCTCTCTCTCTCTCTCTCTCTCTCTCTCTCTCTCTCTCTCTCTCTCTCTCTCCTCTCTCACTCTCTCTTAAAAAAAATTAAAAAAAAAAACAGAGAACATTTGATATGGAAACAGCAAAGGTAAGTAAAGTCCTATAAGAATAGAGTGAAATTCAAATTAAGGCTACAGAAAAGATTAAAATGAAGTCTTGCTGCCTTCTGAGATGGCTGATAGTCCATTATGGAAACTAAAGTTCTCACATTCAAAGATGGTCTCAAGGGTCTATGTAGGATCTAATGGGGGAAACAAATCTGTATAGGGAGATTGTCAGCAAATTATGGTGAAAAGGAGGGGGAGCTTTTGAGTCAAGCACAGGTATAAACCTTGGTTCTATGACTTACTAGCTATATATCCTTAGGCAAAGTGTTTGTTCTCCCTGAGCCTCACTGCAAAATGGGGATAATAATATTTACCCCACATAGTTTTTAGGTGATTAAATGATATAACATCTGTAAGCACATAGCAGGTATTCAATGTATGATATCTTATTTAGTGGGATGTAACAACATTTTTATTTAATTAATTAATTTGGTACTGGGGCTTGAACCCAGGTATGCTTCAATACTGAGCTACATCCCCAGTCCTTTTTTTTTTTACACTTCATCCTTCTCATTTTATACTTTAAATCTCATAATTTACATATTTTTATACCTTATACCCCTTCAAATATTACTATAACTATCATTATTTAAATAGCTTTGTCTTTTTTTATTTCTTACATACATGACAATAGTGGAATGCATTATAATCATAATTATCCATTCACAACACCAATTTTCGTAACTCGTATATAAAGTATGTTCACTCCAAATTATGCCATTATACGTGAGCTCTCTTATTATTATTATTATTATTATTATTATTATTATTATTTGCATTACAATTCTTAATACACTTTATACCATAATTTATCATATCTCTGATTGTATATAAGGTATGTTGACACCAAATTCACATCTTCATACATGTATTTTGTAATAATGATGAGGGTCTCCTTCCACCATCCATGCTATTCCCCTTCTCCCTCCCTTTCCCTCCCACCCCTATTTCCTATGTAGAGATAATCTTCCTTTCTTGCTCTCCCTCCCAACCCCATTTTGAGTCACCCCCCTTATATTAGAGAAGACATTCGGAATTTTTTTTTGGGGGGGGGGATTGGCTAACTTCACTTAGCATAATCTTCTCTAATGCCATTTTACTTTTTATTTTGTAAAAGGGTCTCTCTATGTTGCTGAGGCTGACTTCCAACTTATGATCCTCTTGCCTCAGCCTCCCAAGTCACTGGGATTACAGGTGTGTGCCACTGCACTCAGCAACAACAATGTTTTTAAAAGGGAGATAAGTAATGTCAGAAGCTGAATCCCACTGGCATTTTGGAACGTTAGCAGCAGTCTCACACACTTGAGAGAGGCAAGATTAGCAGTGTGCCTCATCCTCACGACATGTAGATGACTTGGGCTTGAGATATTGCAGAAAACGCTCATGAAGGCAGTAGAAAGGCTACTCATTAGGGTGAATAAGTAAAAGCCATTTGGTCTCTAGGAAATCATGACTTTATCTTCAAACCATGATGGGGTATATAAAAGGTACCCTGCACATACATGTTGGCACTTTGCAATGTCCATCAGGATGCCCCCCTTCACCTGTCTACTGCCATACTGAACTTCCTGTTTCTTAAACATCCTAAGCCGGTTACCACCTTGGTGTTTGTTCACCCGCTGTTCTCTCTTCCCCAGGACAACACATGACTTGTTCTTTCCCTTTTTTTCAGGTCTTTGCTTAAATGTCACCATCTCAGTGGTGTTCTCCCTGAGCATCATGATTAAAGGTGTCCCTAGAACTCCTTACTTCCCTTTCTTGCTTGTATTATTTCTCCCATATCACTTTTTACTATCTAATATACTGCCTAATGTCAGTTCCACAAGGGCAGATTTTTACCTTTTAAAATAATTTTTTTTAGTTGTAAATGGACAAATTTATTTATTTATTTATTTATTTATTTATTTATTTATTTATTTATATGCAGTGCAGAGGACCGAATCCAGTGTCTCACACATGCTAGGCAAGCACTTTACCACTGGGTCACAACCCCAGTCCCAGATTTTTACCTTTATTATGCAGTGCTATATCTTCACTGCTATAAAGAGTACTCATACAATATAAGGCTTAATATTTTTGAAAGAATGAATGATTTTGTTCAGTGTCAGTGAAATCACACGCCTGGGGTCAATGGCCAAGAAATCTGGAATAAAAGGGGTTGGAAAGGGAAATGAATATGAAACAAGGAGTGAGGCAAATCCTCTCATTGAGTTCCTTCTCTATGCATTGCCTATAGACCCAGTGATAAGATCCACAGATCAGAGGAAATTTTTAAAAGAAAGAGTTGATTTCTAGTTACAGGAGGCCAATTCAGGAAATCTGGTCCCTGTTTCAAGTTCACTTTTACTTTGATTTCTTCTCTAAAAACTTGGCATCCTACAGTGAGGGAAATGTCTACTGGGTTTGGGAGTTACATTCTCCCTGGCCTAGTTCAGTATCCAGAACAACTAATTCAGTATCCAGAAACAACTGTAATTATTAGAGAAGGCAACTGTGTTAGCTTTACCTGTAAATATAGCAAATACCTCCCAATTTCAGAGGTTTTAGTCTGTGACTGGTTGGCTCTACTGCCTTGGGCCTATGGCAGCAGCATGTGGCAGAACAAAACTGCTTACCTCATGACTGGTGTGTGAGTGTGTGTGTGTGTGTGTGTGTGTGTGTGTGTGTGAGAGAGAGAGAGAGAGAGAGAGAGAGAGAGAGAGAGAGAGAGGCAGAGAGACAAAGATAAAAAGGAAGAGACCAGGATCCCACAATCCCTTTCTTCTAGGGCTTGCCCACAATGGCCTGAAGACTTCCCACTAGACCCCACCTCTTAATGGTTACACACCTCCCATTAGCACTGCAGGCTGGAGGATGTCCCCTGTCCAAGATATAATGGCAATAATTTCCTTATCAAGAAATTCATATTACCTGGGCCCAGTTTCTGTGCTAGGACCTTGAAACTTCTGCTTTTCTGTGCCCGAATTACAGAATTAAGGAGTTTTCCTAGTTCTTTAGTGGGACCCACTCTGGTAAGGACCTGCCTTGGCCAACCACATAACTGATGTGACTATAGCTGGCAAGAACAACAGATGAAAGGCAGATAGGTTTCAAGATATATAAAGAGCAAGCTTAAAAAGCAGGAGCCCAAATTAGTGAAACAAAGCATAAACCTATCAACATGGTGACTCAAGTGAGAAATGTCAGTACATGATATGAAAAGGTGGAAGAAGAATCAGCCAGAGTTATTGGCTATTATTTGCAGGGGAAGATCATGCTGACAAAATTGGTTCATGGGAATAAACATGTCAGAAAATCATACAATCAATCAACAAGTACATGAAAAAATGCTCACCATCTCTAGCAGTCAGAGAAATGCAAATCAAAACCACCCTAAGATATCATCTCACTCCAGTAAGATTGGCAGCCACTATGAAGTCAAACAACAATAAGTGCTGGCGAGGATGTGGAGAAAAGGGTACACTTGTACATTGTTGGTGGGACTGCAAATTGGTGCGGCCAATTTGGAAAGCAGTTTGGAGATTCCTGGGAAAGATGGGAATGGAACCACCATTTGACCCTGCTATTGCCCTTCTCCGACTATTCCCTGAAGACCTTAAAAGAGCATGCTACAGGGATACTGCCACATCGATGGTCATAGCAGCACAATTCACAATAGCTAGACTGTGGAACCAACCCAGATGCCCTTCAATAGATGAATGGATAAAAAAAATGTGGCATCTATACACAATGGAGTACTATGCAGCAATAAAAAACGACAAAATCATAGAATTTGCAGGGAAATGGATAGCACTAGAGCAGATTATGCTTAGTGAAGCTAGCCAATCCCTAAAAAACAAATACCAAATGTCTTCTTTGATATAATGAGAGCAACTAAGAACAGAGCAGGGAGGAAGAGTAGGAAGAAAAGATTAACATTAAACAGAGACATGAGATGGGAGGGAAAGGGAGAGAAAAGGGAAATTGCATGGAAATGAAGGGAGACCCTCATTGCTATACAAAATTACATATAAGAGGTTGTGAGGGGAATGGGAAAATAAACAAGGAGAGAAATGAATTACAGTAGATGGGGCAGAGAGAGAAGATGGGAGGGGAGGGGAGGGGAGGGGGGATAGTAGGGGATAGGAAAGGTAGCAGAATACAACAATTACTAATAGGGCATTATGTAAAATTGTGGATGTGTAACCGACGTGATTCTGCAATCTGCATTTGGGGTAAAATTGGGGGTTCATAACCCACTTCAATCTAATGTATGAAATATGATATGTCAAGAGCTTTGTAATGTTGTGAACAACCAATAAAAAAAACAATGTCAGAAAATGAAGGACCATCCTGGGATTTGTATCATTAGAAAATTATAGACTTAATCAAGAATGTTCTGATTCCAGTTCCCTGTTCACTGCACGACTCCATTTACAGTGCTAGGCCTGCCAGGGTGGGCCTTTGACATGGTCCTTAGGAATCAGTCAGAAGACAACTTACCAAGAGAAAGAGAGGCTGAATGTGATCAACACCAAATTATTGGATGTTTTCAAGTTTTGTGCTTCAAATTTAAGAAAATAAAGGATAGTAAATGGGATTAGTTTCCAACTCACCACACCATATAGCAACACTGTCTCAAAAAGTGTCATAGAAGAGCCATTTTCAGCCAATGTTATGAGAGAAAAAATAGACTTTCTGAGTCAAACAGATCAAAGTTATGAGTGTTAAGGATGACAAAAATCACAATTCAAATATTGAAGAAAGGTGAACACCTGAAAGGTGTCTCACATGCTATAAAAATGGTAGATGAAGTAATCAAAGGATAGCTGGATTAGGACTGGAGAGTACTGACTTAAAGAATTTATAAATGCTGCTTATGTGTTTATTATTGAGTTTGCTCCTGGGAAATTTATAAATATAAATCTGTATCATAAGGCTGGGAATGTAGGTCAGTGGTAGAATGTATAGGCCCTGGATTTGATCCCTGGCACAAAAAAATAAATTAAAAAAAAATAAAAATAGGGCTGGGGTTGTGGCTCAAGGGTAGAGTGCTCACCTAGCATGTCTGAGACCCTGGGTTCAATCCTCAGCACCACATAAAAATCAATAAATAAAGGTATTGTGTCCATCTATGACTAAAAAATAAATATTAAAAAATTAAAATAAAATAAAAATTAAAAATCCATATTATAAAGGAAAGAGTTGGCAACCTGTTCCTTGGTTGTGGTTCTACCCAGCAAGCTACAAATCATAGAAATGGGTTTAAACCACTGACCTCAATTAAAGCAGTGTTAACATTGGAATGTGAAGCTGGCATATTAACATTATTTTCAATTCCTTCATCTTTTCTGTGTGCTAGGGTTTCTGAAAGGGGTGTCAGGGGGTGGTGGGAGCAGGTTTCTTTAGACACCTATGCAGGGAAGATCCTGTCCCTCAGATGAATTTCACATTCTGAAACCAGCTCCACATCACTTAGACAGAATGTACTGAAGTGCAGAGTAAATTGTTCATTGACAATCAAAAATAATGAAAATGATTTTTGGAAACAACATTGTGTTTAATAACAGTATGGTGTGGGGAAAGAACATTGGCTTTGGAATCTGAGTCAATTTTGTTCCTAGGTCTGCTGCTGCCATGCATAGCAGAGAACCAACACACAATGTCCCTCCTGAGCCTAAACTGCCATGACAAGATCAAAACAAAACAAATAAACCCCCCCTACATTCCCACAGAATGCAGGATGGAAGCCATCCAAATGACAGACTTTGCATGATTCTTGTATGCATATCCTACTTGTGCTAAGTAATATTATGGGTGAAGTATCCCTCTTCCTACTTTATTAGGAATCTTAGACTATCAATTTTCTGTTACCTTTTATCTTCAGTTTCCCCTGGTCTGCTGATTCACTCTCATCACCATTTAAAAAGACTTCATTTCTCCCATCTTAATAAACCCTGCCAAGATCCCACATGTCCCTTCCATATCACTGAACTGTTCAGCATGGAAGAAATAATCTATTGATGTAATGAATCTAAGTTAAAAAATAAAAACCTATAGTTCTAAATCTGAATATGAAAATAATAGTTCCTATTATCCAAATTGAAGAAAGATTTTCTTATCATTTCAAGCTCCAAATAGTAACTCATGACCACTAATATGTATTTGTGTGTGTGTGTGTGTGTGGTTTTTGGTTTTGCCTACTAGGTTTTGCACATGGTAGGCAAGCATACTGCTACTTAGCTACATTTCCAGCCCTTTTCATTTTACTTTGAGACAGGATCTTGCTAAATTGTTCAGTCTGGCCTCAAATTTGTGATTCTCCTGTCTCAGTCTACCAAGTAGCTGTGATTATATGCATGTGACACAACACCTGGCTCTGATATGGTTTTAAACCAATAAAAGTAATGGTGAAGTTAGAAGGTGGAGCTGCTTAGATGAGCATGATTGGTTTCCTCTGTATTTTCCCATGATTCTTTTGTGGCTCATGGTACATTTACTTCATCATATGTGTTGAAGCTTTTGCATCACTGTGTCCAAAATACCCTATAAGAACAACTTAGAAGAGGGAAAGTTTATTTGGGCTCATGGTTCTAGAGGTTTAATCCATGGTCAGAGGAGTCCACTGCTCTGGGCCCAGAGTTAGGTAGGACTTCATGGCAGAAGGGCAAGTGGAGAAAAGCTGCTTCATTCATGGTGGCTAGGGGGTAGAGAGAGGGAAGGGGGAGGGGCTGCAGGGAAGATGAATAGATTCCAAGGCATTCCCCCATAACTCATCTTTTCCAGCCACGCCCCACTACCAGCAATTACCACCCAGTCCATTCAGACTAGAATGGACTGATTAGGTTATACATCTCATAGTCTCATCATTCACCTCTGAGTATTCTTGCACTAGTGCAGGAGCTTTGGGGGATGCCTTATATCCAAACCATGACACTTTGTGATTAAGAATTGTGTGGAAGGAAATGAACAGGCACTTCACAGAAGCAAAAATAGTCAACAAATATATGAAAAAATGTTCAACATCTCTAGCAATTAGAGAAATACAAATTAAAACTACACTGAGATTTCATCATGCTCCAGTCAGAATAGCAATTATCAAGAACTCAAGCAACAATAAATGTTAGTGAGGATGTGGAGGAAAAAACGATACACTCATACATTGCTGGTGGGACTACAAATTGGTGCAACCACTCTGGAAAGCAGTATGGAGATTCCTCAGAAAACTTGGAATGGAACCACCATTAGACCCAGTTATCCCACTCCTTGGCATATACCCCAGAGACTTAAAATCAGTATACTATGTGACATGGCCACATCAATGTTTATAGCAGCTCAATTCATAATGGAACCAACATAGGTGCCCTTCAACAGATGAATGGATAAAGAAACTGTAGTCTATATAACAATGAAATATTACTCAGCCATAAAGAAGAATGAAATGATGGCATTTGCAGGTAAGCAGATTGAACTGGAAAATATCATGCTCAGTGAAATAATCCAATCTCAAAAAACTAAAGGCCTAAAGTTCTCTCTGATATGCAGATGCTAACACATAAAGGAGGTTCGTGGAGGGAAGAACAGAAGTTCTTTGAATTAGACAAAGAGGAATGAAGGGAAGGAAAAAGGGATGAGAATAAGAAAGTAGAATGAATCAGACATAACTTTACTATGTACATATATGAATGTATGACAAGTGTAACACTAAACCATGTGCAACCACAAGAATGGGAAGTAATACTCCATGTATATGTAATATGACAAAATGCATTCTACTATCATGTATAACTAAAAAGAACAAATAAAAATGTATATATGTGTGTGTGTGTGTGTGTGTGTGTATACACAATATATATATTGTGGTTCATGGAACTATAAGGTAATGAGACCCTTTTTTCTATATGATAAATACATTCACAGAAGAGTTTAATGTTTTGCTCTGAGGTAACATTTGTACAACAGAAAACCTGGAGTGGTTACCAAAGCATCAATATGTTAGTCTGTGCCAAATAACAGCTGAATAAACATAACCAATGTAATCAAAAAGCCAATTTGAAGACAGCATTTTAAGTATATCCTGATTGTGTAGAATACCATGTGTATTCTCTTATTAACTGTTAATTGTTTTTTTTAAGAGAGAGTGAGAGAGGAGAGAGAGAGAGAGAGAGAGAGAGAGAGAGAGAGAATTTTTAATATTTATTTTTTTAGTTCTCGGCGGACACAACATCTTAGTTTGTATGTGGTGCTGAGGATCGAACCCGGGCCACACGCATGCCAGGCGAGTGCGCTACCGTTTGAGCCACATCCCCAGCCCTTAACTGTTAATTGTAAATCTATACATCTACTTAAAAATCAAAGGTATAGGCATATGTTTAGATATTTGATTTTTAGCATCACATTCCAATAAGGGCTTTAATTTAATAATAAACACTCTAAATTCTTATGTCATGTGATCTTCTTCCTCAATGCCACTGATTTGCAGGCAACACATATTTTTCATAACTAAACACATTTGAAAATTTTGGCATGGAGAAGATGATCTATTTTCCTCTTGATGAGTGATCAAGTACAATGGCTCAGAAATACACATTTCCATGGACTGGGCATGTTACTTGGTGCTAGATCGTGTGGATGTGTGAGGCAGAGTTCAATTCCCAGTACTAAAGAGAAAAAAAAAGAGAGAAAGAAATACCCAATCCCAGATTGTATTCCAGAAAATACATGAACTCAGAATGGGGAGTTTCTTATTCATTTTCCCACCTATTGCATTTGCATTATTTTTTCTAATTGCCTCTACAAAGGTTGTGATATATTGCCAAAAAGTTTAAATGTGGTATCAACTATATTGTAACTACATATTGGTTTTTTTTGCGGGGGGAGGGGAGTAATGGGAATTGAACCAAGGGTCCCATGCAGGCTAGATAAATGCTTTACCATTGAACTATACCCACAACCCTTCTTATTTTACTTTTGAGACAAGGTATTGCTAAATTGCTCCGCTGCGCGACCAGCACGCTAACTTCATACTACAGGTTTGAAGCATAGAAGTTAACTAGTGAGATCAAAATAAACACACAAAACTCAATTTACCTTTTTCTTTGACCAGGTCTGAGACGGCTCTCCCCTCTGGCTCCTGCCTCGAGCCACCCGGTGGGGCAGCGAGATTTACACAGACTAGCAGGAGAGAGAGACAGGGCATGCCAGAGAGTGGCCTTTTATTGGAGAACAAGAAATTCAGGGGAAAATTCCATCCGATGAAGGTCGAAGGGGACAGCATTCCAAGGTCAGGGTCAGTGATTGATCTCAGGGTTAATGGTCAGTCACACCCCCACACAGATGGGCTCTCGCACCTAGAAAGGGTGGGGATTAGTTCTGACACAGTTTAGCCAGAATGCCTCACACCCAATCAGGGAGGTGCCCAATCACGTTCGAGAATAGTTTCCCACATATTCCTTCCTTTTTTTCTTAAAAATCAGGCAGTGGTTCACTCTTTTGAGTTTCTGCATTCTTGTTTCGAAGACTCGCCATCCTATAATTACAACACAAAAGAGAATTAACAGCAAAGAGAACAATCCAATAATGTACCAGGCCGAGTGTTTAAGAATATTTCCAGGGTTAAATCCATTTAACTCCTTCAATATTTGATTAGCCAAAGAAGAAGGATCTGAAAAATCAGCTCTATTATTTTGAATGTCTTGGACATGGTGATGAAGTTCCAAAAGATCCAAGCTATTATTATTATTTTGCCAAATACTTAACAAATGGTTTTTAACCTTCTCCCAATCCCAGAGAGAAGCATTGTACTTGGCAGCTGTAATACACACATATTTATAATTTGCGTGGCATTTAAGCCTTTCTTTAAACTTTAAGGCTGAAAGTTCATTACCTATGTCTATAACAGTTGCCTCTAAGGCATTTAATTTAGTCTCAATCCTTTCATCAATATTTACTTGATTACGCAGAGCCTTGG
The DNA here is from genome assembly GCF_964194105.1 of Spermophilus citellus. Lineage (NCBI taxonomy): Eukaryota > Metazoa > Chordata > Mammalia > Rodentia > Sciuridae > Spermophilus > Spermophilus citellus. The sequence goes on along the minus strand of NC_138190.1, from coordinate 113,116,112 downwards.
AAGTATTTTGAGCTAAATTATTAAGAAATTTTGCATGTTGAATATTTTGAGACAATGTCAGAGAGGCAGAAACACTGGATGCAATAAAAGAAACTAATGCCAAAACACCAACAATTATAATTCCAGTAGCACATTTAGGTTTTGTTAGCTGGGCATGAATTTGCTGCAAGACTTGTAAACCAGCATCAGCATACCATGGCTCTGAAATATTAGCAGGTAATAAAATAAAAGAGGGCTGATGAAAGATCAGTACTCCTTTTCTTCCATTATACCTAGTAATATAATTGGTTAGGTTACATTTGTTACATGTAACAACATATCTGTCATCTATCCATTTAACTTTTACATTTCCAATAATTAAAACGTAAGGAGATTAGACATAGGCTCATAAGCCATAGCAAGATTCCTCCTTACAGTTCTTGCCAACAAATTTTGGTAAAGGCTTGTCTGTAAAATGTAAGAATTCTGAGGCAGCAATTAAGTGCCAAACATCTTTTTGAATATCATCCTCACTGTAAGTCAAAATATTACTAACAAATCCTGCAGGTGTCATAGCAGAATTTTTTCGTAATTGTCTCATCAATTTTTGGAGACCAGTCTAAAATATACCCACTATCTTTAGATACCTTATGTTGTACAGGAAAAGTATTTACAATCCATCCATCTAGGAAAGGTGCCAATCTCAATTGTAGAACTATTTGGACAGTGGGGTATCCATGGAGGTTTTGCAAAAATGACTGGTTTGTTATGGGAAAGTCCCATCTTAATTACTGATTTAGTATAAGGTTTTAAGTCTCCATAAATAGAATAATTGGTCAGTCTAGGTCTACCAATTGCTGTCTTTTCTTCAAATGATACTTTCAGACAGCCAGCATGTTTATCGTGGGACCAACACAAAGGTAATTGGGCACTGTAGCCAGAATAATTAAATCTAGTCACATGATTGGGAGTAATATGAGTATCTGTAAATCCTCCCATCATGAATGAGTCATTAGTAAACACTGGAATAGATTCTCCAGTCCACACAGCTGGGTGTACCAGGGGTGGATCTGGGAAATATGTCCAGTAAATGTCTGGTTCCCCTTTACCTGACAGCCCAGCAGGGCAATTACTATCGCTACCATCAAGACTGGGGTCCTGTTTTTTCCTAGGAGTCAAATTATTAGGGAAGCTTGTGTTGTTAGCTTCTTCATGTCTTCCCATGAAATCAGCTTTTTGGCTGGGTCAATCTGGTTTCTCTTCGTCTTTTTTTGATATCTCTTCCTTTTGAATGGGGGCTTCTCTGGGTCGATCTTCAGTCGCTTGAATCTCGGTTCTATCTCTTCCATGTCTGATTGCGAGTTTAGGCACTTAGATAGGACGAAAAGCACCTTCTGGAAAAATACAAGCATGACCTTTCCCCCACATAATCAGTGGGTCTTGGCCTTTCCATTGACCAGTCTGTAAATCTTTCCACAATACTCTGCCTAAAGGGTCTGTTACTGTGGGAGACATTTGTCTCTCAGCTGTAGTGTGACTTTTACGTCACAGTTTAAAAAATTTAAAATGAACAAAGCATGATTGAGGCTATTTTGGGGAGTCACAACCCTATTCCCCCTTTTTAATTTTTGTAATTGAAGCTTAATAGATAAATGAGCTCATTCCACAATGGCTTGACTTTGGGGGTTATAAGGAATTCCTGTTTTATGATTAATTTGAAACTCTTGTCAAAATTGTTGAAAAGAAGAGCTTACATAAGCAGGTGCATTATCTGTTTTGATCTGTATAGGGCACCCTAACATAGCAAAGGCTGCTAGGCAATGAGAAATTACATGTTGAGTATTTTCTTTTGTATGTGCTGTGGCAAAAATACTGGAATATGTATCAACTATTACATGTACATAACATTGCTTACCAAATTGAGGAATATGAGTTACATCCATTTGCCATATTTGATTTGGTTTTAACCTATGGGTATTTACCCCTGATGGTGGAGATGGAGTGTGAATAACACACTTAGGGCATTGACTTAAAATTTGACGAGTTTGTTCTCTGGTAATATTAAATTTTTTACGTAAGCTAGAAGCATTTTGATGATGCAAGGAATGGGAAGCTTGTGCACAATCATATGAAGACATCTGTTGACGAACAGCTACTAATTTATCAATCTTGTCATTACCTGAAGCTAAAGGTCCTGGAAGATTAGTGTGAGCCTATATGTGTCCTATGAAACATGGGTATTTTTGCATTTGCACTGCCTTTTGTAAATTATGAAATAATTCAAATAACACTTGTGATGAAGTATACCCAATAACTGAAGTTTCAATATTTTTGGTAACTCTGACTGCATATAAGCTGTCAGAATAAATATTAATAGACTCATTTGCAAAGTAATTTAAGGCATAAATCAGAGCTTGAAGCTCTGTTCTCTGGGCAGAAGTATATGAAGTTTGCATTACCTCTGTGTGAACACAACTATAAAAACCTGCTTTACCTGAGCTTGAACCATCAGTGATCACCGATAGAGCTTTATCTATAGGGTGTACATGCACAATCTTTGGAAAAATAAGTGATGTTAATGATGCAAATTGAATAATTTTATCTATCAGGCCAGGAAAATCAGCAAAAGCTATTTGCCATAAGCTAGAAGTTTGAAAAAGCCAATTATTCTGTTGAACAGAAAATGGAATAATTATGATATCAGGCTCAGATCCAATTAATTGTAAAATCCTTGTTTTATCTTTAATGACTAATTGAGCAATAGAGTCCTGAATAGAAATCAATGTTTTTTGAGGGGAGTGGCCTAAATAAATCCATTCAATAATTCCCAATCTTTGCCATATGGCTCCTGTTGGGGTATGCTCAGTTGGAAATATTAATAAATACACTATTTCTTTAGGATCAACTCTACTAAGTTGTGCATTTTTAATTGCATTTTCAACCCTTTTTAAAGCTGCTCTAGCTTCTATGGTCAGCTGATGTGGAGAGGTTGGAGAAGGATTTCCTTGTAATATCTGAAATAAAGGACTTAATTCAGAAGTAGTTAGTTTTAAGGATGGCCTCAGCCAATTAATATCTCCTAAGAGTTTTTGAAAATCATTAAGAGTTTGTAAGGAAACTGTCTGTTCCACTCCGGTAAAATAAAAAATATCAGCCCTTATGGTCGGCACAATGACATCAATTTGTGCGACCATCATCTACTTCTTCATTTTCGGCCCGGGGGAGGGCCAACTGGAAGTTTGTGTTCCGGCCAGGCGCAAATGATGACAAGAAGGTGGGCTGATCAATGCCATCTTGATCCGCCATGTGGGGTTGAGTCCTGCAATATCTATTATCAACAGCAAAAGGAGCCTTGAACTTAAAATTATGAGTATGACATTTCCGCGCAAAATGGCTATCCTTACCACAGAGATAACATATCCCGTGGGGTTTTTGTACCAATTCCTGTGGTTGTAAAGTTTGCTTCAGGGCCGCGGTTAATGTTACTGTCTGCAAATGGGTGGAATCAATCTCAGAACACAAGCGGATAAACTCAGAAACTGTTCCTTTTTTCCCATGGGGTCTGAGAGCATCCTGACAATATTTATTTGCATTTTCAAATGCCAATTGCTTAACAATAAACTCACAAGCTCATGGGTCTCCAATAGACCGATTTGCTGTCTGGAACAACCGAGCTACAGAATCCGAATATGGCTCATTGGCACCTTGTTTGACTCTCGTAAGAACTAAATTGGTCTGGTCCTTGGAAATTATTTGTTTCCAGGCATGTTTAGCACAGTCAGTTGACTGATCATACACTGAAAATTCATAATTTAATTGTCTTTCCAAATCAGCAAATTCACCCGTTCCTAAAAACATTTCTACTGGGGTCTGCAAATTCTGTCTTCTATTCTTTTCTGCTTGTTCAGCACAAAAATCAGCCTGGTAAGACTGCCAAAGCAAAAAGTTTCTGCCACTCAAACAAGATCTGGCTAATGAAACCCAATCACTCAGTGGAAATGGTTGTGAGGATATGGTATCAATCGAATTTTGTACAAAAGGTGAATTCGGACCATAATTCTCACAAGCACTCTTTAATTCTTTAATAGTCTTAAATGGAATTATAGCATGAATTTGAACCCTTTGGTCCTGGTCATTAAACTGCTCAAAAACTGGGAAAAGTTGAAAACCGCTAATGTCCTCTCTTGCCTCCTGCGTTTTCTTAATGCCTCGCTGGAACGGGGTAAGAAAAGTCATTGTTAATTCAGAGTACCTTTTAAATTTTGTCCTTTTAGCAGATAATGACCGAATTCTAATACCCTGGGCAGGCGGTGTTAAACGCAGTCTGTTAAAATTTCACCGTAAGTCCTGAATTTCAATGTCTGATTCCTCTTCCTCAGACTGAGACTCGTGGGAAGAATCTCCGCCATCGCCATTTTGAAATTGGGCTCCTAAGACACGTGGTGGAGAAGGGCTCTGTACCTCTCTAGGAATTTCTTCCGGATTTTCTTCTCCAGGAGGATTGTCTATCTCTTCCGGAGGACTCTCTATGACTGTGGATGTTTCCTCTCTATGACCCTGACTTCTACAATCTTCCTCTAGGCTACCCTGATGTATTTTAGGCAAGCTTACATTCCTAACTTTTCAAACGGCTCAAGGGAAAAGAAATTAACTTAGCCTCAGGCAGATTTTCCATTTGAATAGACTTAATAGCTCTCTGAATGCCTTTCAATAGATCTTCAGGGGCCACGAGAGTTCTGATCCAAGTAATCAAAAAGACAAATTTGTAAGGCCATTCAAGTTTTTTGAATATTTTCTATGCCTCCAGGTAATTCATTAGAAAGGCAAAATTTTTTTTTGTAATTTCTTCCCTAATTTCTCCAAAGTATGTAAATTTGGTAAATCTTGGTCACAAAACCAAGGGCAAAATTCACCTACAACCTTTAAGAATTGTAATAACTGAGTCTTTTTAATCTGTTTTCCTTTCTGGTTAATTATGGTTTCTAAAATAGTCAAATACATGTCCTTATCAGTAGAAGTTGAATTTCCCATTTTAAATAATTTAACGTCTCTCTCGTCCCTTCAGTACCTCCAGGTACTTTTGTGACCCAAAATTGTCACCAATTCCTTTATCTTTATAGTGCGCTCCCACTCAGTCTAGTTAATCTAAAATGCTCCCTTGTGGGCGCCAATTCCGCCGCGTGACCAGCACGCTAGCTTCATACTACAGGTTTGAAGCATAGAAGTTAACTAGTGAGATCAAAATAAACACACAAAACTCAATTTACCTTTTTCTTTGACCAGGTCTGAGACGGCTCTCCCCTCTGGCTCCTGCCTCGAGCCACCCGGTGGGGCAGCGAGATTTACACAGACTAGCAGGAGAGAGAGACAGGGCATGCCAGAGAGTGGCCTTTTATTGGAGAACAAGAAATTCAGGGGAAAATTCCATCCGATGAAGGTCGAAGGGGACAGCATTCCAAGGTCAGGGTCAGTGATTGGTCTCAGGGTTAATGGTCAGTCACACCCCCACATGGATGGGCTCTCGCACCTAGAAAGGGTGGGGATTAGTTCTGACACAGTTTAGCCAGAATGCCTCACACCCAATCAGGGAGGTGCCCAATCACATGTGAGAATGGCTTCTCACAAATTGCTAAGGCTGGCTTTGAACTTGAGATGCTTCTGTCTCACCCAGAGTAGCTGGGATTATAGGCATGCACCAGCATGCCTGGCTATAATGTATCATTTCAACTTGCAATGGTGATTAATACATTGGCAAATGGTAATGACTATGTATCATAGTGTAGAATTCAGTTCAGGAGAAAAAGAATTACAAAAATATACTAAAGCCATGTGACTAAATCACTTCATATATTCCATAAAAATCTGGAAAAAATCTTGATTAATTAGGAATGAAGCAAAATCATGAATCCAGAGACTTAACAGGATTTGTAAAGCCCAAACTAGTTTTTAGGGTATTTTGATACAGATACTAAGAGTTTTATTGTGTGTGATTTTTACTTCAGTGTCAAGCAGCTACTGTTACAAGAAATTCCGTTCCAACACTTCTTTAAGGATAGGATGAGACAAAAAAAAAAAAAATCAACTGGGGCTGGGGTTGTGGCTCAGTGGTAGACTGCTTGCCTTGTGAGGCATTGGGTTCAATTCTAAGCACCACATGTAAATAAACGAATAAAATAATGGTCCATTAACACTAAAAAATATTTTTAAAAATCAAGACATCTTGGTTTCTGTTTATAATAAAAGCTGTTTTAAGTCTGAAGGTTTAGCTGAGTGGCAGAGCAGTTTCCTACCAAGTGTGAGGCCCTAGGTCCTATCTCCAGCACCACAAAAAATAAAAATAAATCAAAATTATTCATATAGTCTTTGGATGTTTAGTATTTTCCTTTGTGGCTTTCTGTTCATATGATATTAACTTCCTCAATCAGGCTTCGTGAGATTGGCCAGGTTAGTAAGGCCTATAGCTCAATTTACCATTGGAGAATGATCAGGAAGGTAGAGAGTCAAGGTCAGGAAGATCAGGTAAAAAGTCAAAGGAACCCAGCTGTAGGCATAAGGCTAACATGTAACACTTCTGTCTCCAGAAGTATTTGGATTGGGAGTCTTGGCAAGACTCTAGTTCTGTAGGAACTTGATGCCAAGCAGAAACTTTGAACATATAAGAACTTTTGTAGAAACTGGAGTGCAACCCAAGTGGTTTTATCAATAACAACCACATCAGATTGCTATTACCAGAATGAAGTGCAGAAATAGAGCAGAACTGGCAAACAGATTGATTTTTATGGAAAATAGATACTAGGTAGAGTTTCTTATATTCTCGTGGTGTGTGGTTTGATTTTTAACAGAGTTTAGAGTAGGGCTAATCCTACCAGTAGGATTATGTGGCCCTGATTGTGTTGTTGGAGGTCTACTAGGCAGAATCAGGCAGATCATTGCTCACTAAATAAATCATCATTTGTTTAGGTTTAGTACAGGATTTGCAAACTATTGCCTGCTGCCTGTTTTTGTATGGCTCATGAGCTAAGAATGATTTTTACATGTTTAAATCCTTGAAAAAAAACAAAAGAAGAAGAATATTTCATTACACATGGAAATTTTATGAAATTCAAACTTCAGGGTTGATAAAGTCTTGTTGGATCAGAGCCATACCGACTTGTTTACATATTGACTGTGGCTGCTTTCATGCTAGAGTGGCAGAGTTGAGTACTTATGACAGATACCACATGGCCTGCAAAACTTCAAATATTTGCTATCTGGACCTTTATAGAAAAAGGTTGCCAACTCTGGTTTAGTGTATAAAGTCTACCAATAAACAGAAATCTCATAGCTCAATATTTAAAGCTTGAGCACATTTAATTCTTTAAGAGTTACTTACAACTCTGGTAGAAATAAAGACCATAGCTGAAAGAAGCCAGCAATCAATGAACTGGATATTTCTGTAAGTACTGGTAGAGGAATTGGATGAAATTGTATAAGTGGCTTTTCCTAGCCCTCTCTGATAGAAGCTACAAGTACTCTGCCTCCTACCTCTAACAAGCCAAATTCTGCCTAAAACCAGGAGAATATTAGGCATTCCCTTCTGAGAGTATAACTACTGTCTGAGGTCCTCTATGTCTGATGTGTGCTCACTAAACTGCCTTCTTTTCTCTGAATTGCCAATGTTGGGCTATGGTTTATGATTGGCATTTTACCTTGCCTTTCTGATTACAGTTATAATTCCTACATTGAGGCTAGGCCTTATCTGACTTCCAATCTTATTGATCAGGACTCTGATTCTCTAAGAAATGCTTTCCCCTCTCAATGCTTCTGGGAGATGGATATTGCTCTACATAGTTTCCTCTTTTAGCTGGTATCATGCTCTAACACAAACAGACCACTCAGTACCAGGTCTTGTCCTCAAATATTTAGTCCTACTGGTTTCCGATCCCTTTAATAAAGCCCAATTGCATTTCATCTTTTTTTTTTTTTTTTTTTTTTTTTTAGTATGGGCGATTGAATCCGGGACAGTCTACCACTGCACTACATCCCCAGCCCTTGTTCATTTTTATTTTATTTATATTGAGACAGGGTCTCACTAAATTGCTGAGGCTAGCCTCAAACTTGCAATCATCCTGCCTCACCCTCCAGAGTTACTGGGATTACAGGTGCGTGCCACTGTGCCCAGTTAAGTGTGCCTTATCTTTTGAACTCTGATTGGATATGCCAAACATATTCTTGAGGGTATATTGCTACAACCAAGTTAGTCCATGAGATTTCAGTCTGGCCTTTTGTGAAATTTTTTCCTAACCCTTTCCTCTTCTATCTGCTGAGGTTCCAGCATGCAGTACGGCTGAGTACATATTGATTATAATAGCCAATTGATTATGAACAATTAGAGCTAGAAAAAATCTTAGGATTTACCGAGGAGAAGACCAATTTGGAGGTCTGTAAGGGGGAATATACATTTTGACTGACTCTAACAGCTAAGGAGTTAAGTATCTTCACATACTCTAAGAGATACATTGAAAATAAAAAATTAAATATAGTAAAATGTCTTCAATGAGCCAATTATGAATTTATTTATTTTTGGTCCATTATAAAAAAAAGCCAATAAAGCAAAAATGAGAGAAAATAAAAATGACTATGGTAAGTCTGTCCATAAAAAGGGAAAGGACAAAGAGGAAGCAGAAACCCATAATCTGAGGCCATATGCAAATAGGATTAGTTTTGCCAAGAAATCCCATGGCCTACCACTGCACGTGCCTGTGTCATTTCTGTTGTCTCACAGACTCTGTGATTAGTTTAATGCTTAAATCTTTCACAAGGAAAATCTCCAAATAAAATCTCAAATTTTACTTGTTCAGTTACATTCCAATTTAACAACCAGAACAGCACAGATACTGACCAATGGGAAAGGATTCCAGCTTTTCACCAGTCCCTCCTCTATTTATAGAAGCTATATGAAAACAAAACTGAGGCACTGATGGCAAATTCCCAAGGCAATCAGTGAAGAGTCCCTTGCTATCACAGGAAAGTGGTGGTGGAGGTGGGATGGAGGTGGGATGGAGGTGGGGATTTGTATAGAGTCCATCTCCCCTGTTAATTATTCAGAACCATTTCCCTGTAGGGCCACTGTCCATATCTTGTGTGTGACTGCTGAAGCAGACCACAGTATAGCAAGTCCAACCAGTTAAGCAATCATAAAGATCAATGCATTTTTCCTCTGAGTCCATTCTCCTGTGAATGGTCACTAGATCATGAAGATGGTTGAATTGATTTGGTCAATCATGCCATAATGTTCTGTGTAGCTATCACACATCTTTTTTTACATTTGTTTGTAACAGCCCACGCCCTGCTCTGTCACTTTTTTTTTGCGGGTGTGAGGGGGGTACTGGGGACTGAACTCAGGGGTATTTTACCACTGAGCTTTTTATTTTTTATTTTGACACAGGGTCTCACTAAGTTGCCAAGGCTGGCTTCAAACTTGTGATGCTCATCCTCAGGCTTTTGAGTCACTGGGATTATAGGCATGTACCACCATGACCAGCAACTTTGTCACTTCTTAATATATGAAGAACTTGATAGCACTTGTCTGGTTAGTAGAGCATAAGTGTATAGTGCCTACAACATAGTAGGCACTACAGATATTTGTTGCCTAGCATTTAATAACTAACTGTACAAGTCATAGTAGAATAATATAGGTATTATTTTGGAAGTAGAGTATACTTTAGATTAGGCCAATGTTTCTTAGCAGTGGACAATTTTGCTACCTGCTCCTAGGGGGCATTTGGCAATGTCTGAAGATAGTTTTGGGTGTTACAACTGAAAACAGCAGTGCTTCTGGCATCTGCTGAGTAGGGGCCAGGGATGCTGCTAAATATCCTAAAATGCATAGGATAGACCTTCATTCTGGGGCTGGGGTTGTGGCTCCGCGGTAGAGCGCTCACCTAGAACGTGTGAGGTTCTGGGTTCAATCCTCAGCACCACATAAAAATAAATAAATAAAATAAAAGTATTGTGTTCAACTACAACTAAGAAAAATATCAAAAAAATTATTCTGTCCAAAACGTCAAGAGGCCAAGATTGAGAAATGCTGGATTAGGGAGATAATAGATATGCAACACTTTGTCTCTTAAAATGTAGATGAGGGGAGGAGAACAGGCAGAACACAGAGGAATTTAAGGATAGTAAAATTTCCATGTACAATACTCTAATAGTGGATGCATGTCATTATATGTTTGCCAAAATCTATAGAATGCACAGCACCACAAGTGAACCCTAATGTATACTATAAACTCTGGGTGATAATGACATGTCATTGTAGGTTGATCAGTTCTGACAGATATGCTACACTAGTGCAGGATGTTGATAATGTGGAGGCTGTGCAAGGCTGGGGTGGGAAGCAGAAGTATATGGGATCTCTCTGTACTTTTTTTCGGAACTTAAAACTCCTCTAAAATTAAAATATTTTTAATAAAGAAAATGAAGTAACTGGAAACAGAGTTTTTGTTTTCAAAAATTTGGTTGCCTTATTCCGAGAAATTTTGGAAGAAGCTAGATTCATTGTGTGAGATTTACTTTAGGCTTTAAAATGACAAATGTTGTGACATATTTTCTTTAATTACCTTTTTCATGTAGATTTTTTTTTGTACTAGAGATTGCACTCAGGGGTACTTGACCACTGAGCCACATCTCCAGTCCTTTTTGTATTTTTTTATATTGAGATAGGGTCTCACTAAGTTGCTTAGGGCCTTCTTTAATTGCTGAGTCTGGCCTTGAACTTGCAATCCTTCTCCCTTCATCTCCTGAGCATTCCAGGTGTGCACCACCATGCCTGGCCTCATGTAGTTTTAAAGAAAAAAATCATTTCATTTCCATTAACCATCTTAATTAAGACCAACTTCAAATTACACTTGTGGTACTCTCAAATGTGATTTTTTCCCATTCAGTACCAACTCCCATGACAGTTTTCTGATATTGAGCTTCTAAGCAGGCTTAGGAAACCTTATCATTTTCCTCCTTTATTACTAGCAAGGGAGAGCTGAAAAGGAGCTTCTAGTAGACCATGTTTTATGATGCACATGAGAGCAATTATAAATTCACTTACATCCAATATCAGGTTCTAAAAATTTCTGTGATGTGGGAAGGGAAGGAAGGGTGCTGGTGAGATACTTTAGTCTGCAGCCTGCTAGACTTACTGGGAAGGATAGTCAGTACTAATCTACCACAGCCAAAATTCCATTCATAAAGCAAAGAGTAGCATGATCTATAAAAGTTGTTTCCAATAATAGCCTCAAGGAAATGAAAAATCACAACCAATCTTATTTTCAGCTGACACTTTGTGAATTACGGAAATATGAACATTATGAGGATTTTTAACATTTTCTGGTGTTTTCCTTTTTTCAGCCTTCAATGATTAAACATCAAGCACTGTAAGAACAAAGGCTAAGATGAAAAATTAAACTCATGAAAATGTGGGAAATGAGCAGAATAAGAGTAACGGCATATGTCCCAAGCTGTGTGTCCAACCTACTAAAATAACAGGGTATAGTTTAGCCAAGATTCAACGTTAACATTTAGAATTTAATGCTATTATCAGTGTCTATATGTCATTGTGACTTTTATGAAAAGATAAGATTTTTAGATTTTCATTTTTGCCAAGTTCAAATACTTAGCCTGTTATTTCATTTCCAGGTATTTTTTTTTTTTTTACTACATAGAACCACAATCCATTATCACAGATACAGTTTATAAATAAGGAAAGCTGCATAGTTCCTCTGCTGATCTCCTCAAGGCCAGGAGTTACATCTTATTCACCCAACCTCATGATATCTATTTAGTGTAAACCTTGGCACCACAGGGCATGGTCAATGAATATTCAATATGACATTGAATTGAAAATCAGATTATAGGTAATAACTCTAAATTAAATCCTGTACTTCATTTAAATTTCACATGTTTAAATTTTGAAATAAGAAAATACAGAGTTCTCATATCAGAATAAAACTGCCTAAACTATGCTCTGCAGATGTCATTTTCTATTGGAAAGGAAATTATGATGAAGAAGTAACCTAACATTTTATCATATGAATGATTAGATAGCTCACAGCACAGAACTCCATCAATGTGAAATCTATGTAGAATTTATAAACTCATGCTATATTTACCCAGCAACTCCCTAAATCGGTACTGTATGATTATCAAGATTAGCCCATTGTCTAGTCACCCATCCAATGCCAATCTAATTTGTTCAGTTATTTCTGACAACAAAATTGCCGAGATCAGCTGGATTACTGCCTAGAAAAACATTTTTCCATAATGATATTCAAACAATTCATTCAATAAGACCCAGTACTACTGATTGGTTCAGTACTTTAAATATTATAGAGAAGTAACTTTTTGTTCTTGTACATTTTGGGTGGGGAAATTAAGAGAGCTTTAATACCTGAAGTAATGTATGATAAAGAGATTTTTGCTTGTAGAGCTAGAATGTGCCGCACAGTTATCATTCCTTGTCTTTGGGGGAATCAACTTAATATCCATCCTGATATACAATTTAAAATCTCTATGACAGCTGAGCAAAATACACTCAAGACAAACAATCATAGGTTGTAACTTCACTCACATTTCTTACTTTACAGGGCTGGATTTTAGTCTTTCCCCCTTAGCTGTGGAAGGAAGAAAAAATGGAACTAGTTTTCTATCAATGCCTTCAGAAGTGATAGCAATAACAATTCTGTAATTTGAATTTGTAGGAAACAAAAGATTAGTGGGTCCAGTGTTTTCTATATTTCTCCCAAAGGAATAAAAGAAACTTGATCTGAAAATTTTAACCAGCTACACAAAGAATGATGCATTCGAAACTTAAATACCCAAACAACAGCAATGAACCTGAGTGTAATTCATTTGAGGTGTAATTTCCACCTCTCTCCTTAAGTGGAGACAATTTCATTTATATGCAGACAGTGAAAGGTTTGTTTGTTCTAATTCAGTCTTGCTTAAACTGTAGTTGTGCATAATAATCACCCAAGGATTTGTTATAATGCAGATTCCTGGTCCATACCCTGGTGATTCTGATGCAGAACTAGTATTTGAAATTGGAAACCTGCTCTGTCCTCAAAAGGATGTTTCTAAGGGTTTTTTTTTCTTTATTGCAATATAATTCACTTACCAGACAAATTCATCCATCTAAAACATATAATTCCAAGTATTAAAGTATATTCACAATTGTGCAATCATCATCACAATCTAGTTTTAAATATTTTTAATCACTCCAAAAAGAATACCCACACCTTTTAATAGTCTTTGAAGACATACATACAGACCCTGGCAAACTAATCTGCTTTCTGTCTATAGATTTTCCTATTCTGTACATTTGCAATAAGTGAAATCATACAATATGTGGCATTTTTTAATCTGGCTTCTTTCACTTAACATAGTATTTCAAGTACCATCCATTTTGTAGATGTATCAGTATTTCATTCTTTTTTACTGACAAATAATTTTCCATTGTGGAAATGATATCTGGGATGAAAATCAATCAGGGTCCAGAAACACCAAAGCAAGCATAGAAAGTTTTATTTAAAGGATAGAACAGAGACAAACTTCTGCGCAGAGAAGGATCTAGAACTGGTATTCAAGGAAGTGGGGGTGTCCTGCCCCTTTTATACATTTTAGAATTTCTTTGTTCTCATGGCCTTTTCCACCCCCATCCAGGGTACGTGACCACCATGACCAAAGTGACTCATGACCAAAAGGTGAGCCAAGGTGGAGTGATCCAAGGGCCAGAAGGAAGCCTCCCAGGGGTCCTGCAGTAAGGGAGCAGCACCCAAGGCATTCATTAATAGCCCCTTGAAGGGAGGAACAATCCCCTGGAGGCAAGTCACTTTGAGAACAGGTTGCAGCAGCCCTGGACTCTGGCCCCCAGAGGCAGTCTCCACCTTCCCAGATCCAAATCAGCTTCCATCTTCCCCATATGACCTATTCCACAATTTATACTAACTGCCTGTCATTTGTTCTTGCTTCAGATATACCACCTTAGGTTTATCCTTTTATCACATGGTAGACATTTGGGTTTTTTTTTTTTTTTACTATTATAGATAATACCGTTTTGAACATTAATGAACTTATGTTTCTGTGTGGCATTGTTTCTATGTGGTTTATTTTTATTATTATTATTATTAAGTTGAGGAGATATTTCTAGTCAATTATCCTTGGAAGTAGATATTGGTGGATGGTAAAAAAATGATGGCTGGAGTGACCCACTAAACCAATGGCTAGTGACTGGTGAAGTTTAAAGGTTTCCAGGAGAACTTTAATCATAGAATAGTTAACATTCTGTAGTGGACAGCTGGAGAACACAAAACAGAGCCCAAAGAAAGAATGCAATGTTTTACCCTCATTAATATAAGAAATATAGAAATGAGTGACTATAAGAAGCAAACCAGACCTCCATATAATGTCTGATCTCATCTGCCTTCTGATATGGTTAGTAGCATAGTTAATTATATGAGTTGAAAGTAATGGTTGGAAAATTAAAATGTGGTTCATTGTGCTAGAAAAATGTAAAGATGCTTAAGAGGAAACTGATTTCTTAGAACAAGAAATGAAGCTAAAAATAAATAAGAGGAGAAATGCTGTTATGTTTTTCTCTCTTCCTGCACCTCCTGAAAATACAGTGTGCAGTTCCTACAAAGCCTAAGCTACACTGTGTCTTCTGTTTAACTCTGCCCTTCAATTCTTCCTTGTGTCATGTATGGTGCTTAGGCAAAACTCTCTGAGTCAAACCATGCCTAGTTATTCAACCTTATAAATAGTCTTTTAAATGCTTGAATGGACTAAATCTATGAAAAATGAGTACAAATATCAATCACATTGGTTTCAGTCCCAGAATGATCTAATCATCAGGAATGTAGGCTTTATTTTTCCTATAATTAAAAAAGCCCATAATAATGAATTTGATTTATCAGGGCCTTGTATAACCATGTTTCATAACCACTAACCAAATCAATGATTTAAAATTCACTGTCCTGGGCTGGGGATGTGGCTCAAGTGGTAGCGCGCTCACCTGGCATGCGCGCGGCACTGGGTTCGATTCTCAGCACCACATACACATAAAATAAAGATGTTGTGTCCACCGAAAACTAAAAATAAATATTAAAAAATTCTCTCTCTCTCTCTAAAAAAATAAATAAAAATAAAATTCACTCTCCCAATTGCCTTAACCTACTGCAAAACAGCCATCTAGATTATCTGCATAGACATGAATTTAGTTGTTTAAAAAAACATTTATTTTAAAAATTTCTCATTTTGAGTAGTATTGGCTAATCCTTAGTTTTTCTCCCAGACCTGGTTATATAGTTCTTTTACAGGCAAAGTAGGATATGGGGATTTTTTTCCCACTTATGAGAATTTAGTGATAAGGAAGAAAATCTCTTTGTTGACTTATCAATCTAATAATCAGCAGTACTATATCAAAGTAGATTTACACATGATCCTTGCTTCAAAAAGTCCATCCTCTTACTGAGAAAAGCATGGAAGAATTTGAGAATATCATAATATATTACACTATCTCTGGCAAAGGAATTTAGCCATAGGAGAGAGAAACGTGGTCTCAAATAAAGATGACATCATGGATAAAGTAAGATTTAATTTGGTTCTAAATTTTGGGGGGATTTGATCAGAATAAGGGGAGAGCATTTCTGGTGTGGTCAACAGCATGAACAAAGGCTGAACTGAAAATGCTAGCATAATGTAGAGCAAGGCTTTATATATCAGACAGGGCAAGTTATAGTGGGTTGTGGAAGTTAGGCAGACATCCAGAAACTGCTTCTACTGAAGCTGGGAGAATCTCATCAGAGTTGGGTGTGTCCACCTGGATTTCATTCAAAGCAAGTTGCCTGCCTGACTATTACATTAGTAGAGACCAAGAGTGCAGATATAGGAAAGAGAGTGGGTAAGGAGCTTGCAGATGTGGCCAAGTCAATCATGGAATAATTGCCAAATGCCTAATATGTGCATTCCAGATACTGAATTGGATACTTTGGAGGTTGGAAGGGTGAACAAGTGAGAGTCCTTGACCTCATGGAGTTTACAGTGTAGACATGAGCATCGCTACAAGACCAGGAAGAAAGTGATGAGTATTTTAACTACAAAGTACAAATGAGGTAAAGAGGCTCAGAATGAGTATTAATTGTAGCTGCATAATAGAAGTGTCATTTTAGTTAGATATTAAAAAGTATTACTCCTTTAGCACTGATAGGGGAATGGGTTTTCTCAAGTTTGAAGTTATTTGTTATCTTATTGTTTAATTTTTTTGAGTTCTTTGTATACTCTGGATATTAGGGCTCTATCTGAAGTGTGAGGAGTAAAAATTTGTTCCCAGGATGTAGGCTCCCTATTTACCTCTCTTATTGTTTCTCTTGCTGAGAAAAATCTTTTCAGTTTAATTAAGTCCCATTTGTTGATTCTTGTTATTAACTCTTGTGCTATGGGTGTCCTATTAAGGAATTTGGAGCCCGACCCCACAATCTGTAGATCGGAGCCAACTTTTTCTTCTATCAGACACAGAGTCTCTGATTTGATATCAAGCTCCTTGATCCATTTTGAGTTAACTTTTGTGCATAGCGAGAGAAAGGGACTCAGATTCATTTTGTTGCATATGGATTTCCAGTTTTCCCAGCACCATTTGTTGAAGATGCTATCCTTTCTCCATTGCATGTTTTTAGCCCCTTCTACAAGTATTTCTTGAACACCTACCTGCTAGAGGGCTAGAAACACCCTCATAGAAATTGTAGTCTAATAGAGAAGAAAGACATGTAAATTGTCATTATAAAACAAACTGATAAACACTAACATAGGGTAGACCTTATGTAGCACATAAAGAGGGACACCTATCACAGAACTGAGGGGTCCAGGAGGCTTTTCAGAGGAAGTAATGTTTACACTGGGACTAAAAGGGTGAGTTGGGATCAACTAACTAAGAGGCGAAGCAGGTGACTCAAGCAGAGCATACTATGTGTGGGAATCCAAAGAGAAAAGAAAGCAAGGTCATTTGAGCAACTGAAAGTTTTAAGTGAGTGATTTTGTAGTGACATTGTCACAGAGGTAAGCAGGGGTCAGCTAATGAAGAACCCTACAGAGCCTGGCAAGGAATTTGAATTCAACCCCAAATTGGCAATGGGAAGCAGCTGGAGTTTTTAAATGGGACAGTGATACAGTCAGTTTTGTACTAATTTAGAAAGCTCCCTTTGACTATACAGGGGCAGAGCAAGGTCAAGGTTGATCAGTTATGAGGTTCTCATAGTAGTTTAGGAGTGAGATGGCATGCCAATAGAGATGAAGAGGAATGGGTGGACTGAATAAATATGTAGGAGGTAGAATTGACAGTTCCTGCTAATCAGTTGGTTGTGGGAGGTTTAGGAGAGAGAACAGTCAAGAATGACATCAAGAGTTTTGGCTTGGATAACTGAGTGGATGCTGTTTAAAAAACATTGGTTGAGGAGTCATTTTAAGATAGAATGTAATGGGGGTTCCGTTTTATATATGCTGATTTGGGGCTACCTGCTGGATTAGTGGAGGTATTTAGTACCTACATACCAATATGCCTCCTAGTGGAGGTATAGAGTAGGCATTTTGGGTAAATGTATCTCAAGTTCAGAATCCAAAGAAGAGAGTTTGAAAATAACAGCAAAGAGTTGATAATTGAATCCTGAGAAAAAAATAGTGATTTTCCTGAGTGGAGTTAGGCAGGGTAGTGTTGAGTGAAAAGTGAAAGTGAGGACAAGTAATCTACCACTGAGCCACAATACCAGTGAGGACAGAATACTGAGTAATGCAAACATTTAAGGGCTGGGCAAAAAAAAAAAAAAAAGGACCCAACAACAACAACAACAAAAAATGGAAGGAAGTGTTGTGGGGTTCAACAAAGAAATGAGACTGCAGTTAGTGGCCAAGGGCTTTTCTAGATGGGGGAAATGTATTTTTAGGAGAGCAAAGAAACTGATGGAGAGGAATAAACTGAAAATGTGGCTTAGGAATGGATAAATACTAGAACAAAACCTTCTTTTTTCTTTGTTCTTTGTTAGATATTCATGACAGTAGAGTATATTTCAACATTTTATATACACATGGAGTATATCTTATTCTAATTAGAATCCATTGTCGTACATGATGTGGAATTTTGCTGGTTGTGCATTCATATATGCACATAGGAAAGTTATGTCCAATTCATTCTACTATCTTTTCTGTTCCCATCCCCCTCACTTCCCTTCTTTCCTCTTTGTCTAATCCAATGAACTTCTATTTTCCTCCCTCCACTTATTGTGTATTAGCATCCACCTATCAGACAGAACATTCAGTCTTTGGTGTGGGGGGACTGGCTTATTTTACTTAGCGTAATATTCTCCAGTTCCTTCCATATACTGGCAAATGCCATAAGTAGAACAAGTCCTTTTAAACAGGGCCCCAGAGGCATGAAGATTCAGAAGAAAGATTCTTTTTCCTTGAATAAGAATAAAGATGGGCCAGGAATGGTGATGGTGCCTGTAATCCCAGTGGTTCTGGAGGCTGAGGCAGGAAGATCGTGAGTTCAAAGCCAGCCTCAGCAATTTAGCAAGGCCCTAAGACCTCGTCTCTATATAAAATATATAAAAAATAGAACTTGGGCTGGGATTGTGGCTCAGTGGTAGACTACTTGTCTCTCATGTGTGAGGCATTGGGTTCGATCCTCAGCACCACATAAAAATGAATAAATAAACGTATTGTGTTTGTCTACAACTAAAAAATCTAAAAAAAAAAAAAAAGGCTGGGGATGTGGCTCAGTGGTTAAGTTCCCCTGAGTTCAATACCTGGTACCAAAAAAAGTGCAGATGAACAGAGAAAGACTTGAGAAAGGAGAAGAGATGTTTATAATTGATGAAGCTCATGGTGCTTTGCCATAATTTTATTAGTGAATTAGGAGTTGAGGCTCATATTCTGTAGAGCATGAATGTCAGTAAATGGAAAATAAATTCAATGAAAGAAAAAAGTATTCAATAAATGTCATAAAGTTGCCAATGATACCATTCTGGATAAATATTCACTTAGAAATTAGCTGTGTTTTAAGCTCTTTTTAATGTTTATGATGGTTTAATAACACATCAATATATTGGAAAGTCTTTAGATTTACAGGACTAGTAGGTACAGGGGATGCAAGGCAGGAAGGTTATGTTTTCTGATATTTCTCTCAGCAATATAAGGCTGGTTTACACATCCCAAAAGAAAGAGTCTGAGAGGCTATTCTTAGAATTAAATATACTTATACATCTTTAAGTTCCAGCATCAGTAACACAGTTCCAGTATTTATATAGTATTAATAATTATAATAGCTACTGCGTAAGTTCTCCAAATCTACCTACTATTTTCAAAGTATCATACTAATAACTTTATATCTTGTGGTTTTCAACCAAGGCCTATTCTCTTCTCTACCCCCAGGGGATATGTGGCAATATCTGGAGACATTTTTCATTGTCATGTCTTTTTTGGGGGGTGGAGATGCTGGGGATTAAAGCTAGTGCCTCATATGTGCTAATCGTGTGCTCTACCACTAAGTTACATCTGAAGCTCCAGTTGTCACATTTTAAAGGAGTAGTTATGGCTAGAGGTTAGGGATGCTGCCATGTATCCCATAATGCACAGGTCCCCCAAACAGGGTATTATGTAGCCCAAAATGTCAGTGATGGTGAGGTTGAGAGACCCTGATTTATATCAATTATTTCTTGTAGTCCTCAGAACAATCCCACAAAGGAGGTACACTGGTCTTACATACAGACAATAAAATGGAGAATTGGAGAGGTTAAGTAAATTTCTTCAGGTCACATTGCAAAGTTCCAAGAAACAGAACCAGATTTTGAACCTGTCAATCTGATTCTAAAATCATTGTTTTTTCCTTTTTGTTTTTGTGTTGGAGTTTGAAGCCCGGTCTTTACACATGCCAGGTAAATGCTCTGCTGCTGAGCTTCATCCCTAGCCCCTGAAGTCAATTTTAATCACTATATACATTACTACTTTGTGTGAAAGATACACTGACTACTTTATATTTCTTATAAATCAAAGTCTTTATATCTCTTACAAAATTCTTATGTCTCTCAAAAATCATTTTTCTAAAAATGCATTTGTTGGTATATTAAAATCTGCATTCCTTGTAGCCAAGTTTACCAAGGGCTCATCACTCAACTCTATTCTCCACCTGAAAATTATGAAACAGCATCATCCTATAGAAAATACACTTTGAGTAAGGTACATCAGACATGTAAATGTTAACATGATTTGTTTTTCCAGTGTGGCTATCTTCCCATTAAATAAAAAAGTTTTCATATGATGGCCAGTAGCAGATCTATTCTCAAATTCTATTCAACATCAACTGATGAAGTGGATTCTTTCTGGGCTTTGGATCACTACTGCCCTCCTGTACTGATGCCGTTCTTCATGCAAACTGCCCAAGTGCCTCTTGACAATCGTTAGGCAGGATCCCAGACTCCAACCAAGGTATACAATTCCAGGTCAAGAAGCCTTTAGTGAATGTGGAGTTTTGGTGGTTTCTTTTTCTTTGTTTTATTTATTTTTTGCTATTTGAGCTATTGCAACTGTGAACTTTTCCTTTGTAGGACTATGCCAAGTAAATAAAACCAAATAAGTTCAATTATCCCTATAAAATTGTAGATTTCTGCAAAAAGCCTTGCATCCATGGTGGACATTTTCCCAGTTTATGTTCTTCAGAATGTAAGTATGCAAATAATTGTATGGTTCATGTCTATTTCTCATATATTTCTTGGGTAACCTACTCATCCTCATTTCCTGATACTATCTGGTTTTAAAACTAAAATCCCACATACTAGGAATTTCCTAAGTATTAGGCAACAGGGACATTGGTCTCCTTAATGTATCCAAAGCCTAATAACTAGTTGCTAGAGAATAAGAGTTAATATTAGTAATAATTCCAGATGAGTTTGAGTGTCAGGATTCAGCTTGCTGAACATTGATCATCCTTTTTGGCCCTCACTTTATCCAAAGATGATGAATGATCAAACCCTGATATTACATCAATAGGTTGCTGTGTGGGTGGGATTACTCATAGGATGCCATTTATTACCAGGTAAAAAACTTCATATTGTAACAATGTTTCATGATCTTGGTGGCTGTAGGTTAAAATCACCTGAGAGGCTTCACAAGCTCTGGTTTCACATGGACTAATTAATCTGAATATCTTGGGGAGGGATCCAGGCATCAGTGTTTTAAAATACCTTGAATGATTCTGAGAAACAGGCAAGGCTGAGAATCACTGCTGTAGCATTGCTATGGTTTAAATGTTTGTGTTCCTGCCCAATCCATGTTGAATTCTAATTACCCATGTTATGGTGTTAGGTGATGGAGCCATTGGGAGATGATTAAAGACAAAGCCCTTAGAAACAGAATTATTGCCCTTATAAAAGAGATTCCAGAATGTTGCTTTGCCTCTTTCATCATGTATGGACACAGTGAAAATATGCCATCCATGAACCAGAACGTAGTACCTCACTAGACACCAAATCTTCCAGCTTTCTATTAGACTTCCTAGCCTCCAGAACTGTGAGAAATAAATATCTGTTGCCTATAAGCTGTACAGTTCATGTTATTTTGTTATAGTAGCCTAAACAGACTAAGATAAGTATGATGCTTCCCTTTTCTTCATTGTGAATATGGCCAGGCTTCTGAGGAGATGGAGCTATTGGCTGCCTAGATAATATGACTTAAGGATTCTAAGAGGATCTCTGCTATACATCCCCATCACGTCATCTTGTCCAAAATGCACCATTGAAGACCAACAATATTCCTCTGAAATCATAATGGTAAGAGCATGAAGAAGCAGAAAACAATAACTATTAAGTTTTTGGAGGATTTTTCTAACTTCAAGGGGCCCTAATTCAATGGTTTGGAAGGCCTGCCTGTCCTTTTATTTGTGCCTCTTCATAAGATGAAAGACTACATGAAGAAGGGTGTTATAATGACAAAGTATTACCATGGTCAGGTCGAATGCCTACAATAAAGGTAGTTTTGTAGTGGGTTGGTTGAAACTAGGCTTCAAGGGAATTCCATAGGTGGAGTCAAGAATGCCAAGAAGAAGAGGACAGATACTGCATGAGGAGACAAGAGGGGAGCTGAGAAAATACTTCATCTACCTCACAGGTAAGACTTAAAAATGAAGACAGGCCTCTATCAACACAATCTAAAAGATGCAGCTACTTTTTTACAGGCATTTGTGCGGCCAATTATTCTTAAGTGGCCTGAGAGTGTAAAACTCTGTTTATGCCTCACATTCTACCTCTTCAATAACATTACAGTGGAGCTAGAATAGGAAAAGGAGGACCCCAAACACTTCATCCTTTGACGTAAAATAAGTTCCTATTGCATTGTCTGGCTCATAAAGTATGGCAATAAAGTTTTCCACTCTTTGTCTTAGAGGTTCAATAATGTCTGAGTAATAATCAGAGCCAGGAATTCTGCTTAGCACCCTACAGGCAACACCACTGAGCTGATCATTCTGACTCACAAAATCACCCCTGGACTATCTTCTCCAGCAGTTGTTGAAGTGGTTGAAGTTCTGCCATGAGAGAAACATTCCTTCAAATATTGAAAGCTGGTTGGTATTAAAGAAATTTTTGATTAATTGATACAAGTAACACCATAAGCTAGGAATTCCTATCCAGAAAACAATATCCGAGCTTCATTTTTTGATCTCCAAGCTGTTGCTTTTGCAATGCCCTGCTATTTTCTACTCTTCTTTCTGGATCCTCTCTTCTCTTTCTCTCACCTCATTCCTCTTTCTTTCACTTCCCTCCTCCTCCTCCTCCTCCTCCTCCTCCTCCTCCTCTTCTTCTTCTTCTTCTTCTTCTTCTTCTTCTTCTTCTTCTTCTTCTTCTTCTCTCTCTCTCTCTCTCTCTCTCTCTCTAACATACACACACACACACACACACACACACACACACACACACTCCACACTCCTGGCTTAAGCCTTATCAACCAAGACTTTGTCAGTGATTACTTAGCAGCTAGCTGAGAGCAAGTTAAGATACTGGGAGGAGGGGCAGATACTATGAAAGAAAAACCATTTAGGGGATAGAACTGAAAAATCTTGACTATATCCTGGTCCATTGATTTTTTTTTCCAGTGGAAGGGACAGGTTAGGAATCAAAGGTTATATATTCAAATAAAGATCAGTCAGATAGCCATCTATAACCTTTAGTTTCAAGAACAAAGTATTTTAATTGAATTTCTTGTGTTTGACAGTTATTGAGGGTCTCCTGAAGTGTATCCTGTAATAGGGCTGTTCTGTATCTTTACTCAAGGGAAAATAATCAGATCTCAGGAATACCAATGAGTTGTCTGTACTGTGAGGCTCAAGAAAATTCCATTTTTATCATCTCTGAATGATAAAGCTTAACATTCCTAAAATAGTTAGCTAAAAGCAGCAAAAGTCTAAATCTTTCTCAAATTCATAAAAAGATAAGCTTGGAAACACATATAGAATTGCTGGAGCATTGTGATGGATTTGCAACTAAGCAAGATATAATTCAGGAAAAGTTCAAAAACAAAATGTAGTCTTTGAAACTTTCACCTTTATGGGAATCTTACCAATAACACCAGAATAGGTAACTCATAAAATATGGTATACTTATCTTTAAAATAGAACAGCAAAAATTATGGAATCCAAGCAAACAGTGATAACTTTGGAATATTGGTAGTTTTAAGAAATGTAAAGTAATAAGTATAAACATCTTTAGTGCTGGAACAAGAAATGGAGGGGGAAGACCAACTTCATATCTAACCCCCAAATAATTCATTTGGTTTCATTGGTTTTTATCAGGAATGTTGGTTACTAAGCATGCTGAGAGTGAGGATTTAGAGAAAAAATGTGCTGTGTCTATAGAGAGCAAAATGCTGAGTGGGTTTGATTCAAAATTCACCACAGGCCAGGAAAAAGATTTTGCAAAACTCTGGCCTCTGTTGCTCACACATGGCCTCGGTTGTATGTAAGCCTCACATTCACGGCTGCATTTGGTTTTCAAAGAGCAGGGTCATTTTCTCAGCCTACACTTCTCATTAAGTTCCAAACACTTCCTTAGGATATGAAACCTCCCCTTTCTCTTTCACCACTCTCCGTAATGCCAGCTTGTTCAGACAATACTGAAAGGGGCTGCTCTTTGGTGCTCAGACAGGATGTTCCATTGATATATCTTGCTGGAACAGCCCATAAGCATTCATCTGTTGATGTCTCATACAAACATGAACTGTTTCTCCCTAGACTGAATTAAATGTTTCATATGAAAACTGTGTAATGTTTTCAGCCTTCGCCCAAGAATAATTTAGTGATCACTTAGTCTGTGCAAGGTACTGGGCTAAGCACTGGATTGGGACAGGGTGTGAAGGAAGAGGGAAGGCTAGAGGATGTGTCCATGAGACAGAAAGATGAACAAGCTGTAGCACTGCCTTTAATAATAGCAGCAAATAATTATTGAACAGTTACTCCAGGCATAGTGCTAATAAGTTAGATAACTTAAACTTTACAACACTACTGTATATTCCTTTTTATAGTTGAAGAAACAGAAGCTAAGCCCAAAGTCACATAGCTAGTGGTGTTCCAGATTTGAGACCAATCTATTTGACTGCAAAGTAGACCGAGTAAACACTATAGGCTAATGCTTTCAAGGACTCAGAGCTGGCAGGAGAAAGAAACATACTCAATGTCTTTCAATAAAAGGCACAATATGGTAAGATTTACAAAAGATATAGGCAAACTGATATGGGAATACAGGTTAAAGAGTAACTAATTTCTAAGGAGGTTTTATGAAGAGAGTAAAAATTGAACTGGGCCTTAAATGATAAGTAGGATTTTGGTAGATGGAGATGAAGGAAAGGGTTCTTCAAGTAAATGAGTTAAGTCACAGGGTGACAAGTGCAGTTTAACTGGGTAATTACAATGAAAAGTCTGTAAAATTGGCACCCCAGTGCCACATACGTTGAACATCATGTAAAAATGTCAGGATTTTATTCTTTCTATAATAAGCAATGGAAAGCCAATAATGGTTTTTGTGCAGGCAAGCGACATGAGCAGATCTGTGGTTTGGAAAAAGAATTCTGATGGCAGCTTCAATAATGAAATGGGTATCAAGTAGATTAGAAGTCAAAGGCCAGTGACTAAGGATATTGTCTAGGTGAGGGATGGGTACGAGACTGAACTGGAGTGTTTTCATGGGGAATGGGGGGGAAGCAGCTAATCAGAAACAATTTCAAGGTTTATAATAACAGGAATTGAGAACTGACAGTGTATCAGAGAGGGAGAGACCTGAAGAGGATATCATCATTTCTAGCCCAATTGTGTAGGTAAATTGCCATGCTTCTGGCCAGGAAATTGGCATAGAACAAAGAGTAAATTTGAAGTAGGGGGGCTATACCAAGAATTGTATGATTTATATGGAGCAGTAGGCAGTTGTTTATAATACCTGAAGCTTAAGGAAAAGTTAAGAATATAAATTTATGATTTATCCAGAGGAAGAATTTTGTCTAAACAGGACAAAACTACCCAGATAGAATATAATTAGGTAAAAGAACATTTTCTGCTCCAGATAATAGGATAGATTTGTAGAGAAAACTTTTCTAATAAAGAATGTCTAAAACTTTGGATACAATATTTAAATTGTTGTTTTTAAAGTGGAGCTGCTCATCCCTGGTGAACTAGAGTCAGCATTAAGGACTAACTGTGTGGTAGGACCAAGGCAGGAGATAAAACATGGGACCCAAGAAAGGCAGTCAGGCTGACTGGAGACTCTGTCATAAAGCCCAAATCTTCTAAAGGTGACTACCTCAACGAGTAGCCTAGAATATACCCTATCTTTAGATGAGATACCCACCTGCCTAGGAATTGGGAGAGTGGGGGGCAGAAATGTTTCCTCTGAGAATTCCCAACCACGTATCCATACATGTGGTCGTAATGACAGGAATTTATAACTGACAGTGTATGAGAAAGGGAGAGATCTGGGAAGCAGAATACTATCTCTGTGACTTCAAAAATCACCAAGCTGAAAATTTAGTTTATGATGGTCCTTGGTTAACAGCACCGGCACCACCTCTGGCACACTACAGTAGCAAGTAAAAATTTCCTCTGGAAGAATTTTAAAGAGGCCCCAAAGAATTCTCCCAGATAAAATTCCAAAGAGCATGAGCTCATAATGAAAAAAAAAAAAAAAAGAAAAAAAAACCCAAGCCATTATAAGTGGGAGTCTGTAAAAACAGACTCACAAAGACTTATAAAGATAAGAATGATCAGACATTAGATATAAAATGTTTGGTATGCCAAAAGAAATAAAAGGGAATTTCAAGTTGATTAAGAAATTCTGAAAACTGAATGGGTAGACTTGGAAAAAGACACAAATGAGACTTGGAGAAGTGAAAAAAAATCATAATTTAAATACAAAATAGAACCTCCTTGAATAGATTAAACAAAGAATTGAAGAGAACTTACTAATTGGAAAATACATCAGATGATATTGCCCAGTAAGAAGCACAAAGAGAAGAAAAAATTTGATAGAGGTTAAGAGACATTGAAAATGGAATAAGAAAATCTAAACAACATTTGGTTAAAGTTTTAGAAGGCAAGAGGAAAAATAATGTTAAAACAATAATGTATTCAAAGAGATAAAGTGCAGCCAGGAGCGGTGGTGCACACCTGTAATCCCAGCCACTTTGGAGGCTGAGGTAGGAGAATCATGAGCTCAAAGCTAGCCTCAGCAACTAAGCAAGGCCCTAAGCAACTTTGCGAGACCCTGTCTTAAAATTAAAAATAAAAAGGACTGGGAATGTGGCTCAGTGGTAAAACACCCCTGGGTTCAATCCCTGGTACCAAAAAGAGAGAGAGATAGGGTGCTAATAATTTTTCTGGTTTTAACATAAATGAAAAGAGTGGGGAAATTAGCACTACCTTGAAGAATACCAACATTGAAAAGGTAGTTGTAGGGAAAAGAATTCAGAAAAGCAACAACAGAAAAGAACCAAGAGAATCCAGTGCCATGATACAAAGAGGGAGTGTTTCAAGAAAGCCATGGTCATTTCTTTTAAAGTGCTAGGGATGGAACTCAGAGCCCAAGGGCTTCGTGCTTGATAGGCAGGTGTTCTACCATTGAGCCATACCCCCAAACTCCATGGTTAATAATGATTTTAACTTTGCAGACAAAAAGATGATTAGTCAGCAATCATTTATAATCTGCTATGTGTCAGTCCTAATGCCAGGTGGACACAAAGATCCTTTATACTCAAAATTATGGCAGAAATGGAAATAAAGGAATATTCAATGTGATTAAGGCTATAATATATATGAACAAAGGGAGCAGAGAGAAGGAGGTTTTCCTCCTACATGAGGATCTTTCTATCTAATAGCACTCATCAGTTGTTTATCTCATGGTTGTTTTCTTTTAGAATTCTAAATACTCATTTATGTTTTATCAAAATATCCCCTTTAAGCACAGACTGTCAACTGTCCCTCTTTATCTACATCATTTGGGGCAGGTGACATTTGATGAAAGCCCAGTATCTGGTATGAGCCTGAATGGCCGACTCCTAAATAACATTTACATACCTGTTCTCAGAGTCTGGCCTAAAGAATGTAGGATTTTGTGGTTTGCATGTGCTGACAGTACTGTGGATTGAACCCAGGGACACCCTACCACTGAGCTACATCCTCAGCCCATTTATTTATTTATTTATTTATTTTAAAATTTATATATATATTTATTGATTTTTAAAATATATGATAGCCAAATGCATTATAATCCATAGTATACATACAGAGCACAATTTTTCATATCTCTGGTTGTATATAAAGTATATTTACACCAATTTGTGTCTTCATACATGTACTTTAGATAATGATGTCTGTCACATTCCACCATCATTGCTAACCCCCTGCTCCCTCCCTTCCCCTCCCACCCCTCTGCCTTATCTAGAGTTTGTCTATTCCTCCCATGCTCCCCCTCCCTACCCCACTATGAATCAGTCTCCTTATATCAGAGAACACATTTGACATTTTTGAGGGGGGGATTGGCTAACTTCACTTAGCATTGTCTTCTCCAACTCCGTCCATTTACCTGCAAATGCCATGATTTTATTCACTTTTATTGCTGAGTAATATTCCATTGTATATATATGCCACATTTTTTGACCCATTCATCCACTGAAGGGCATCTAGGTTGGTTCCACAGTTTAGCTATTGTGAATTGTGCTTCTATAAATATTGATGTGACTGTGTTTCTGTAGTATGCTGTTTTTAAGTCCTTTGGGTATAGACCGAGGAGAGGGATAGCTGGGTCAAATGGTGGTTTAATTCCCAGTTTTCCAAGGAATCTCCATATTGCTTTCCATATTGGCTGCACCAATTTGCAGTCCTACCAGCAGTGTATGAATGTGCCTTTTCTCTCACATCCTCACCAACACTTATTATTGTTTGTCTTCATAATAGCTGCCATTCTGACTAGAGTGAGATGAAATCTTAGAGTAGTTTTGATTTGCATTTCTCTAATTGCTAGAGATGATGAACATTTTTTCAGATATTTGTTGACTTATTGTATATCTTCTTCTGAGAAGTGTCTGTTTAGGTCCTTGGCCCATTTATTGATTGGGTTATTGTGTGTGTGTGTGTGTGTGTGTGTGTGTGTGTGTTTAGCTTTTTGAGTTCTTTAGTTTTTTTTATTTTTATGTTGAGATGTAGTCTTACTAAGTATCTGAGGCTGGCCTTGAACTTGCAATACTCCTACCTCAGCCTCCACGGTGGCATGTGCCAGTATGCCTGGCTAGTACAGACTTTCCATTGTCACTGTCCTCAACTTCGTGCAGGATCTCATCATATTCACCTGGGATTTTCAAAACCTTTATATTTTAGCTCTGATCATAACATTCCCAGTTCAAATCTTTATTCATCTTAATACAGCCCTGTTTATAGCACTATTACTGCATAATGGAGACATTCAATACACAAGTGTTGAAATGAAAGAACGATCAATCTAAAATTAAACAAAGGTAAGTTTCCATTATCAAATGAATAATTCATTTTCCAAAGCAATTAAAATTTTCATTTGAAGTTATATTTTATCTATTTGGTTGTGTGCATTCCTTTCAAATTGATTCCAGAAGATACTGTAGTCACGAGTTAACTCTGTGTGCCTGTATATGTATATATAAAGAGAAGTTATCCTTATATTGTAACTTTATATTTAATTAACAATGATTTGCTAAATGTCTACTGTGTTTCTCTGTAGAAAATATAAATATGTAATACAAATAAGAGTAATTATACCTATCACACAAACAAATTTTATATATATATATATTTTCACAACAGAGATCAGATAAAGTACATTACGGATGAATTGTAAGAGGAAATAGTATATCTAGATTGGGAGGAAACAAAATATGATCCCCAAAAGTAAATGTCATTTGAACTGCTTCTTCAATGATCGATTTGGTTTGGTACACAAAGATTTCAGGGCTAGGATGGTGGGGAGGAAGGAAGACATTCTAGGCATGAGTCTAGCTAAGGAGGAGGAGAAGTTGTTGAAGTAGATCTGTTCAGAATTGCATTCATCTGTGAATAAAAGAAATTTGATTATAGTGGCTGAAACACATGAGGGTTTATTTGTCTCATGTCATGAGAAGTCCAAAGGTAGGCGGTTGCTGGTGTTGGTTAGCAGCTCAAGAATGTCAGGGCTGTTGTAATTCTCTTGACCTTTCCCTAATAGTTCCAAGTTGTCTATTGGAACTTTAAGCATCACACTGAAATACCAGACAGTGGGTAGTAGGAAGTCAAAAGGCAAAAAGGGCTTCCCAGAAGTCTCACCCCGTGACTTGTGCTTATAGCTCATTGTCTACCTCTATCTGCGAAAAGGACTAGGCAGCATAGATATTTTTGGCTGAACACATTATTACAACGAGGAGGCATGGCGGCACAGACATTGGGTACGCAGCAGCCTGTGTAACAAAACACAAATCAAGTTTTGTAGGAATAGGAATATCATTTCTTAAATATCACCCTACCAATTTGGAAAGGATTATATATTTCTTGTGCTTACCATCATTTTTGTTGTTCTGTACTTTTCCATTTACTTTCCTGTAATAAAATATATGATCAGGATAGAAGGTACTATAGGAGACAGAGGAAGAGTATGTCCAATTGCTTGGGTAAGACTTCCCAGAGGAGAGATGCCTCACCTAAGTATAGCAAATGGATGCAGACTAAGGTTGGTAAGTGTAGGGTAGTTTTGGCAAAGTTCCAGAATAAAAAGTAAGATGGAAGTTTGTGGAAAGTATAGGCATTTCATGCTGAATATGAGGAAAAAACAGAATAGTGAGCTAGGCAGGGGACTGGATAGTGAAGACTTGTAAGCTGTAGTGAAGGGTTCCGACTATATCACTAGCTTTTGATTTTTTTTAATTTTTTGTTCTTTTTGAGGTACTGGGAATTGAATCCAGGGCCTCATGCAAGCAAGGCAGGAACTTTACCACTGAGTTGTAATCCTTAGCCCCTATCACTAGCTTTTAAATTTTAAAAAAAGTAACCAAAATATTTTTTCAATTATTCCTGAATCTGATTTTCTTGATAGACTTTTGTAAGGGCATCTTGTTCATTTTCTTCTTCTTTTTTTAAAAGATAAATATCCTATTTTTGAAAAATATATTTATTTATTTATTTTTATGTGGGGCTGAGGATCAAACCCAGGGCCTCACACCTATGAGGCAAGTGTTCTACCACTGAGCTACAGCCCAAAGCCCCCACTTTCTTCTTTACTATGTTCCTAAAGCCTAGCACTGTGCCTAATCCCTGAGGTCTAGCCAATGACTCTATGTTTTTTAGAGAATGAAATGTGAAGGCATTGCAATAAATGTTAAATGAAATCTTTGTTGATGCCAGGCTTTATCCTTTAAGCTGGGATCTCTTAAGTACATATAGACGTGACACCCTGTATTGATCCAGGTTCTCTAAGAAGTAGACAAAATGATAGGATCAAAAGTACAAGAAGGGCTGTGGTGTAGTTCAGTGGTAGAGCTCTTGCCTAGCACATGTGAGGCACTGGGTTTGATCCTCAGCACCACATATAAATAAATAAATAAATAAAGGTTTACAAAAAAGTACAAGAAACTGGATGTGGTGGTACATACCTATAATTCCAGTAGCTGAGGCAGTAGGATTTCAAGTTTGAGGCCAGCCTCAGCATCTTAGTGAGGCCCTATTTCAAAATAAAAAAATAAAAAGGTCTAGGGATGTATCTCTGTGATAAAGCACCTCTGGGTCCAATCTCCAGTTAAAAAAAAACAACACAGGAAATGTATTAGGGGCAATCCCTGTGAGAAAATGGGGAGGGAGAAAGGGGAGTCTGGGAGAAGCCCCAATCTGCACTGCAATACAGTCTGATCCTGAATAAAGGAGAAAGAGGGAAGGGACTTAGCGACGTCCTCAGGGAGAACTCTAGACAAAGTCACTAATCAAGAATTCAGTGTCTCCCATGAGCTCGCCTGTCTTGGATCCCTATTGTGCCCATTTACTGAGTAGGAGCATTGCATAGAAAGTATGGCCTCAGTGCAAATGCAAGGATGCTTTCAGAGTGCAATAGTAGCTTGGTCACTCTCCTTGAAGTCAGAGATCTGAGAGATCATTCTCAGGCTGTCACACCTGCCAAATGCGGCATCTTCAGCAGGGCTTCTGTATTACTTAGTGTCTTCCCCATACTATAGTTATGAGGGTCTTTTCTTAACTCCATCCTTGACTTCAAGTTCTAGTTTATACCCTAATTTTGTAAATTCAGCCATATATGTGCTCTGGGACTGAGGTCTGTCTTGCTTCCTAAATCCTTTCAAGCATTAGGAATCTGTCTCTGAATTAGAGCCCTCATGATCAGCTCCTCAATTCAGGTGGGCAAATATCCTTTACTCCAACTGTACACCTGCATGTTGCCTGCCTTCATTGTAGGATTTTAAAAATAATTTTTTAAAAATCTATTTAAGTTCTAATTAGTTCTAACATGACAGTAGAATGCATTTTGACATATCATACATAAATGGAGTCTAATTTCTCATTCTTCTGGTCATTGTTGGGTATTTTTAAGGATATAATTCTACCTAGTTGGTAAGCATGATGATACATGCCTATAATCCCAGTGATTCAGGAGGCTGAGGCAGGAGGATTGCAAATTCAAAGCCAGCCTCAGCAAAAGTGAGGCCCTAAGCAACTTAGCAACACCCTGTCTCGAAATAAAAAATAAATAAAAAGGACTGGGGATGTGCCTCAGTGGTTAAATGCCTGGTACCCTCCCCCCCAAAAAAAATCTACTTTGTTATCTTCATCACAACCTTCTGAGTTTCTGGGGCCCCTCTAGTCAGATACAAATGTTCTGCTACCTATTTTTGCTGGTCTGGCAGCAGGCACCCTTTCCTACAGAGTAGGTTCATCCATTTTATCCAGGCTCTGGGGCTAACAGAGAAGATTTCATAGCTTGCCCAAGGCCGTGCAGCAAATGTAGCAAGGCCGAGGTTTAAACCAGGACTAAGTGATTGTAAATCACTATCTAACACCGCCTCTTCTTTTCAGAACTAGTTATACTGTACTGTAATCATGTGTTGACTTGTCCATCCATTCCCTCCCTCAAGATGACAGTTTCACAATTCCCTTCAATAGATGAATGGATAAGAAACTGTTGTATAAATGCATAATAAACTCTTAGTCAGCATTAAAATAGAATATAATTATGGCATTTGCAGGTAAATGGATGGAGTTGGAAAATATGCTAAGCAAAGTAAGTCAATTCCAAAAAACCAAAGGCCAAATTTTTTTCTTTGATAAGCGGATGCTGATCCATAATGGGAGTGGGGGGCATGGGAAAAAATGGAGAAACTTTGGATAGGGCAAAGGGGAGAGTAGGGAGTGGAGGGAAGATGGGGGTAGGAAAGATGGTGGAATGAGATGGACATCATTACTCTGGGCACATGTATGATTGCACGAATGGTGTGACTCTACATCATGAACAATCAGAGAAATGAAAAGTTGTGCTCCATCTGTGTACAATGAATCAAAATACATCCTACTGTCATGTATAACTAATTATAACAAATAAAAAAATATGACAGCTTCGTAATAATGGGCCCAAGGCACTGATACCTAGTAGGCAGTTCAGAAAAGTCATCTGGAATAAATGAAGGGGGAAATGAATGAACAAACACATGAACCTTCAGCACTCAAGCTGCAGTCTTCCTAGATCTTTCCTAGTCCTAAGTTTCTGAGGGCTTTATAGCTCTGAGGGGCTCTGATGTCTCCCAATGAAACCACGTCTTCTAGGACAACACTTTTCATTTACCCTAAACCATGAGCAGCTTGTGAATCCATTAAAGAATTCAAATAGTTAAAGTTCTGGAAATATGAGATAGCATGCTTTCTGCTCAATAAGGAATGAAAAACCAAACAAAGGGAAGTCTAAGATATGTTTCATCTTGGTAAGATGGGTGTCACATCAGGGGCCAGTGTGGTCTTATTGTCTAAAGGCAGATTCCAGTGTCACTAGGCAGAAAAGGAAATGACAACAGCTTTTAGACAAAATACAAGGATAAATAAAGATCTTATTGAGAAGCAGATAAATTGGTTGGGACTAGGAAGCCTGTAATGGCCCAGAAATGGCAGAGGTCCTATCTGGCAGCCATCTCCCTTATAAACAAGCTTGGTGGATTTGATGTTGCCCCTTAGTCTGGACCTTCAAGTGTAGCATGTTCTCCTAAAGCTGAAGGACCTCTTTGTTCTGTAACTTTCTCATCTTCACAGGCCAAGTGGTCTTCAGAAGCACTGATAACTTTACAACAGAACAAAGTTCTGGTTCTGTGTATCTCTAAGACTCATAGAAGCAATATGGAACCCAATGGAACACCTTTCACCTCTAAAGTTGCCTTTTTATTTGCATATCACATCTTCAGCAACTGAGACAAATCTGTAGAGATATTAATTAGGTGCAGAAAGAAAATTTTTATCTAGAACTCTCCCCCATTCTGATAATGGGTATAAAGTTATAGCAAAAACTTAGAAGCCAAACATATGGTTTCTTAGTCTGCTAGTTCTGTTCAGAATAATAGCTTTGCTATTTGCTAGAAGTGGAACCCTGGGTAAATCACTTAATCTCTCCAAACTTCAGTGTACATGTTTCTAAAATGAAACTGGACAAGATTATTGAGATAGTATATGCTGTCGAGCAGAGTGCTGGCACATAGTAAGCATTTGGTAAATATTTGTTAAAAAGAGTTATAGTAGGTATTAATACAGATTTCTCTAGTCCTATGTGAAGCATAAAGACTATGTCAGGAACAGACCTGTATTCTTGCATCTATGACAACCAGGCTTTCTCCCCTGTTGGCTGAAGAAATCCAAGGAGAATTAATTAGTAAGTCAACATTCACCATGGGGCAGAGGGTGAGTGGGAAGGAAAGGAGGAAAGCAGACATGAAAGAAATGTCAGATGTGTTTATTCTCAAAGGGGCTTTTAAAAGCTCAGAGCTGCAAAGTAAGGCTTTCTTGCTTCTTAGGATCGATTGCCTGATTCTTCACCATTATTTCCACTTGTGTGACTACTGAGGCCTCTCTTTCCCAGACATGCTTGCCACCAGGAAAGAAGCAGCAAGCATCTTTCATATTGCAAAAATGATTTTACTTTAGTGGTAAGAACTTCTTAGGGCAAGCTGGGCATAATGGTGCATGCCTCTAATCCCAGCTACTTGGGAGGCTGAGGCAGGAGGATTATAAATTAGAGCTGGGGCTGGGGATGTGGCTCAAGCGGTAGCGCGCTCGCCTGGCGTGCGTGCGGCCCGGGTTTGATCCTCAGCTCCAGTGTCCGCCAAAAACTAAAAAATAAATATTAAAAAAATTCCCCCCCTCTCTATAAATAAATAAATAAACAAACAAACAAATAAATAACTAAATAACTAAATAAATAAATAAATTAGAGCCCACTTGGGCAATTTAGCAAGATCCTGTCTCAAAATAAAACAAACAAAAGGGCTGAGAGTATAGCTCAGTAACAGAGTGCTCATACAAGGAGTCCTAGGTTCAATCTCCATCACCACACATGCAGAAATAATAATAATAAATAAATAAATGCATAAACAGAGCTGGGGATGTAGCTAAATGTAAAGAAATCCCTGGGTTCAATCCCAAGGACAATAAAATAAAATGAAATAAACTTCTGAGGACATAAACTATCTAGTATATATAATTAATGTATATGCTCAGAAAACTGGAAAGAATAATTTTATTATAATAAGAGCTAACTATTTATAGACTATTCACTATGTGCCAGTCGCTATGCTAAGGACTTAACATATATCATTTCATTCAATCTTTGCATTATCACCACTTTACAGATGAAGTCACTTAAGCTCAGAGAGGTGACTTCTCTAAGGATAACATATGACTAGGAATTCATTCAACATATGACCAGGATTCACATTCGAGGAAGTCTGACTTCAACTTTATGCTCTATTTTGTTTAAGCCTTTGTTATTATTAAACATGTTCAGATAAAACAAAGTAGATAAGATAGTATAGCAAATACACATGTTCATCACCCAGTCTTAACAATAACCAACTCATTGCCAATTTTATTTCATGTATATCCTACCCATTTCCCACCCATGTGTATACACATGAACTCACACACATTTACACAATTTCATATATTTTCATTGTAAATATTTCAATAAATATCTTCAAAAGAAATGGGCTCTTTTTAAAAATATAACTATAGCATTTATAAAAGTTGATAATGAGGGATGGGGTGGGGGTCAGTGGTAGAGCTTTTGCTTCACATATGTGGCCCTGGGTTTGATTTCCAGCACCACAAAATAAATAAATAAATAGATTAATAAGTTGATGATGTCTTGATATCACCAAATGTCTAGTCCATAGTTTATTTTCCTAATTATCTCATACTTTTTCTTTTTCTCAATTAGGTTATTTAAATCATAATCCAAATAATTTCCACATCACATAATGACATTTAATTGACATGTCAATGCTTAAGTCTCTTTTAATCTGTAGGTTTCTCACTCTTTTCTTGCCATTTGTAGAAAGGAACTCAAGGCCTGCTCTCTTAACCATATAATATAGCATCTGTGTCCATCTTAAGAGTTATGTCTTTGAAGAAAATATTCTCCTCCTCAATATATGTCTTGTATTAAATCTGACTCCCTATCTTCCTGTAGGATAAAAAGTGATCAATTTTTTTTTAAATACTGTATCTTAGAAATGTCTCAATATTCATTGGAAATACTGAACAATCAAAAGACGCTCTTTTTTCTAGGTGTTTATTAAATGACATGGATAGAGGACAGGAAAACCAGCTCTCAGAAAGGTTTTCCTATCCTACTCCCCATAAGGCCTGAAGTTCCAGTGGTAAAGATGGTTCTAAGCCCTTTTGTCTTTAAGTATCAGTAAATTTAAGTATCAGTAAATTTAAGTATCAGTAAATTTCACCAACCACTAATGTTTTCAAAAGTCAGGTTCTGACATATTAAACAGGTGAATATACTACAAGGAAAGGAGAAGAAGCCTGACATCATGCAGGGAAAGTATATAGCAGACTGTTTGGAGAGAAGAGTGACCCAAGGAACCAGATACCTATTCAGCAGTAGAAAGCAGTATGATATATTTGAGAGGCTGAAGTTATCTCTTCTCCTTCCCACACACCTCTCTTTCAGAATGAGATTATTGAAGGAATAGGAAAAGGGATAGGGGGCACTATCAAGGGAGAGAGTAGGTCCTCCCAGAGAGAAGAGCAACTGAGGCTGAAGTTCTCATCAGTGGCTAAATGAAGGCACTTGAGGTCCATGCTGGCCAGTAATGAGCAAATGCTGATGGCAGAGAGGACTCAGATGAGAAGCACACATTTGCAAGCTAAGGTGCCAGTCCTGCTGCTAGGGGTGCTGTTTCCTCTCCAGCTGGTACTATCTGCACTCTGGTCATCTGGACTCATACAGATGGGAGCTAGCACAAGGGAGCTAGCAGGAAGGCAGCCTCCTCCCCAAGAGGGACTCCCCCATGTTGGTGTACCCAACGTGTTATGATTTGGCTATGAGGTGTCCCCCCAAAACTCCCATGTTATTGCAGGAATATTCATAAGTGGCATGATTAGATAATGAGAGCTGGAGGAGATGGGTCACTGGGGGTGTGCCCTAAAAGGGTGCATCTTCCCTGCTGTCCCTTCCCCTTCCTCTCTCTCTCCTTCCTTGCCACCACAAACAGAGCAGCTTTTCTCCACTGGGCCATGTTCTGCCCCACCATGGACCTAGAACAATGGACAAAACCTCTGGAACCATGAGCCAAAATAAACTTTCCCTTCTCAAAATTGTTCTTGCCAGGTATTTTGGTCACAGCAATGCAAAGCTGACTAATACACAAGGCAACAACTCTTTCCCAGTCAGTGCCTAAGTGTTTCATGATTTCAGCTACTCCTCTTGACTACCAATTGAATCCCAGCCCTATCATAAATAATATCTCTGCTTTTTTTGAAAGAAGGTTGGCAATATGATATTCTGTAGAAGGCTGTTAAGTCTTGGGATAGATTCTAGCCCCAGCTTAACCACTAACTAAAGCAAGTTATTTACCTCTTTCTCTATTTCATCATCAGGAAAATGGTATTGAAATTCTTACTCTGTTCACCTCAGAGGGTCTATAGTGTTAAACAAGAACATGTATATGCAGGTGTAGTAAAACCAATCATATCCTAGATCTGCAAGAGATTATTATATTTTTATAATTAAATCCCTAACCAAAATATGGCATGAATGGGCTTTTACTTTCCTTTTTCTTGGAAATATTACGACAATTAAATCACTCCAGGAAAATTTCTGAGCAACATGAGGTTAACATGATAACCAACCCCGGAAGTAAGCAAAAAGCATGACAGGACCAAAGGCAGTTTGAAAATTCTAACCTGTGCTTGGCAGTCTTGAAGCTCATGTTTTCTCCTGTGATGTGTTTAACTTGAACAGTGTGGCTGAACTTTCCAATCGGAACTAGAGCTTCCTTGGGCCAGAAACAAAGACAAGTCAGTTCCAAGGCTGAGGTTTAAATAAACACATCATGAGACAGCTGCAAACTGGAAAGCAAATGTGACAGCTACTGGAATAGCTCCATTAATAAAGGACACCCGCCCCCTCCCCCACCATCCCAATGCCTTAGAGGCCAAGAGCCCAGAAACATCTTCCTTTTTGGAAGGAAGTGAATTGGTTAACAACAGGAAGATGCCTGGTTAACCCAGTCCACAACTTGAATGAGGAAGCTGTTTGAACTAGTTTTTTTCTTAAGTAGTCACTGATGAAGGCAAGGATTTTTTAAAGCTAAAATGTGGTTGTTGTTTTTGGCAAGGCTGTTACATATAATAATAGTAATGAGCACTAATATTTCCATTCTTTTTTTTAAGAGAGAGAGAGAGAGAGAGAGAGAGAGAGAGAGAGAGAGAGAATATTTTAATATTTATTTTTTAGTTTTCGGCCGACACAACATCTTTGTTTGTATGTGGTGCTGAGGATCGAACCCTGGCCGCACGCATGCCAGGCGAGCGCGCTACCGCTTGAGCCACATCCCCAGCCCATATTTCCATTCTTTTCTTTTTCTTTTTTTTTTTAATTTTTATTAGTTGTTCATGGACCTTTATTTATTTATATGTGGTGCTGAGGATGGAACCCAGTGCCTCACACATGCTTGGCAAGTGCTCTACCACTGAACCACAACCCCAGCCCTCCATTGTTTTCTTAAATAAGACCCATTCATCAAAGATTTTTTTCTTTCTTCATTCTTTTTTCTTTTCCTTTCTTCCTTCCTTCCTTCCTTTCTTTCCTAGCGTTGGAACCCAGGGCCTCATATATGCTAGGCAAACTTTCTACCCCTGAGATATATCATCCTCTTTTATATTTTATTATTGAGACTTGCGTCTCCCTAAGTTTCCTAGGCTGGCCTTGAACTTGTGATACTCCTGCCTCAGTTTCCTAAGTAGCTGCAAGAGAGGGTAGCTGCTATGGGATTGAGAAACTGAAGTTAACAATGGCTCCCAATTCCCTTCTCTGCACTATTTCCTCAGGTTCCCAGGGGAAGGAGTTCTTGAGACATCAAGAAAAGGATAAGCTGTGGAAATGGAGGTCAAACTCTACAGTGTGTAATTAGAATTTCACACCTATTAACCAGAATAAACAAATAAATATCAACTCAATAGAGAAACAGACAGTCTCCTGTCTTTAAAGTTGTTCAGATGAGGGAACAAAGTCATTGGCACCTTGTCAACTTGGTGAGATAGAATCTTATGGTTCTTAGAGCTGAGAGGGGCACTAGAGATTTTATTCCATCCTCCTTTTGACAGATAAGGTAAGAGGAATCAACTTGCCTAAATTTACACTATAAATGTATTAACTCTCCTTCTAAACTACACTATCCAAGGGATAAAGGTTAGCCATGGATTGTAAATGTCTGTACTCTTTCTTCTTCTTCAAATGCATTCCCAAATTCCCCACCATTCACACATTCTCCTCTGCTATGGTTGCTCACACCATTCTCCCTTCCATTATGCAGTATCTTCCAAATATCTCCCATCCCAACTTTGCTAGTCTTTCCACTACCACACTTAGGTCAGTTTCTCTAGAAGGAAAGAAAGTCTTCTACCCATTGGTATTGAGGATATTTTATTAGATTTTCCAAATATGGGCTTGATTTTTATAATTTAGAGCACCTTCAGGCATGGAACCTGGGAGAAGTTTCCTGAGACTGGACCAAAGGAAAAGGGTTGGCAAATTACAACCTGCAGGCCAAGTTCTGCTTTCTATTTTTTTTTTTTTTGGTATGGTATGCAATCAAAGAATGTTTTCTTCTTAAAAATTTTAATTGTGTTAAAAAAAACCCACATGACATAAAACTTACCACCTTAATCATTTTAAAGTACATAGTTCAATAATGTTATATAGTTCATGCTGTCATGCAACAGATTTCTACAACTTTTTCCATCTTGCAAAACTGAAGCTCTATATACATTAAATAACTTTCACATCCTCATTCTCATGGCCCTGGTAACCACCATTCTTTCTGTTTCTGAATTTAACTACTTTAGATGCCTCATATAAGTGGAATCATATAGTATTTACCTTTTGTGACTGGCTTGTTTCACTTAGCATCATGACCTCAATGTTCATCCTTGTAGCATGTGACAGTATTCCCTTCCTTTTTAAGATTGAATAATATTTCATTGTGTGTACACACTACATTTTGCTTATCCATTTATCTGTCCATGGACATTTGGTTTTTCCCTACCACTTGATTATAGTGTATAGTGTTAACATGAAGATGAATATACAAATATCTCTGTGGGACCCTGCATTCAATTCTTTGGGGAATATTCCCAGAAGTAGGCTTTCTAGATCATATATAATTCTATTTCTGAGGAAACACCATACTGTTTTCCATAGTGGTTGCACCAAATTATAGTTTCAGTAACAATGTACAAGGGTTCCAAATTCTCCACATCTTTGTCAACACTCATTGTCTGTTTTTTTTTTTTTTTTTTTTTTGGTTTGGTTTTTTGATGGTAGCCATCCTAAAGGGTATGAGGTGATATTTCATTGTGATTTTGATTTGCATTTCTGTATGATTAATGATTTTGTATATCTTTTCATATGCTAATTGGTCATTTGTATATCAGCCTTGGAACTATACACATAGTTCCTCTAAGTTCTTAGCTCATTTTTTTTGGCTGTTGAACTATAGGATTTCCTTACATATTCTGAAATATTAACTCCTTAACTAATATGTCATTTACAAATATTTCTCCTACTGCATATGTTGCCTTTGCACTCTCATTTGTGTCTTCTGATGCATGAAGATTTTGAGTTTCCAGTTCCATTTGTCAATTTTTCTTTTGTTGACTGTGTTTCTGGTTTCTTATATAAGAAATCACCATTAACTGATGAATATTTTCCCCTCTGTTTTCTTCTGGTAAGAAAAGTTTTTAATACTCTTTTAAAGAGAGAGAGAATTTTTTAATATTTATTTTTCAGTTTTCAGTGGACACAACATCTTTATTTTATTTTATTTTTATGTGGTGCTGAGGATCGAACCCAGCGCCCCGCACATGCCAGGCGAGCACGTTACCACTTGAGCCACATCCCCAGCCCTTTTTAAATATTTTTAATGGATGAAAAATATCAAAAGAAGAAAAATATTTTTTGACATGTGAAAATTATATGAAATTCAAATTTCAGAGACCACAAATAAAGTTTTATTGGAACATGGCCACACTGATTCATTTATGTATTATCTGTGGTTACCGTCATGCTATAATAGTAGAAGTAAGTAGTAGTTGCCACGGAGACTAAATATAGGTCTCTCATCTCACACTGCTGCTCAGTGAGCTGTAAATTACAGAGATGCATTTATAACTGTAGCATTTCAAGTGTCATGCTTACTTCCACACTACAGCCTTTTTAAAAAATGTCCAGCTACTTGGGAGACTGAAGCTGGAGGATCACAAGCTTGAGGCCAGCATGGGCAACTTGGCAAGACCCTGTCTCAAAGTAAAATAAAAATAAAATGGTCTGGGAATGTATCTCAGTGGTAGAGTTCCCCCTGGGTTCAATCCCTAGTGCCATAAAAACAAAACAGTGCATATATATTATGTCAAATAAGAAAAACAAAATGGACTTTGTCATATTTTTAGGGCATACTGAAGTGTGGATTATTTAGTTATCTAATGAGATAGCTAAGCATTGTGTTTATTATACAGTGACACTATAGCTACAGTATACTAGAAGAATAAATACATGTCGACATTACCATACTAAACACTCTTCACAATATTCAATATTCCCTACTCACAGGGAAGCAATGGCCAGAAAATTAGAAAGTTAAAAATGGACTATCTCATCACAGCAGAATTTCTTCACATGAATTAAAAACTGAAAATGAGGCTGTCACTAAAAGTAAGTTTCCAAGTGGCTCATTTGTTAGCCAAGCAAAGAAATCCATTTACTAATGGTGAGTTAATTAAATCATGTTTTCTTGCAACAGCTAAAGAAGCATGCCTAATGAAAATAAACTTGTTTAAAACTATTAGCCTTTTGATGCTAACAGTTGTTCAAGAGTTGAGGACTACAGGAACAACATCAATAATCAATTAAAAACAAGCAAATAATTTTGAGTAGTTTTCTTTGATTTTTTTTTTTTTTGGATGTGGTACCCAAGGATGCTACTGTTTTTAAATTTTTATTTGAGAGACGGAGTCTTGCTGAGTTCCCTGCCAATGGAAACTGTTTTAGTCAGCTCTTTCACTGCTGTGATTAAAAGACCTGACAAGAACAATTAGAGGAGGAAAGGTTTATTTAGAACTCTTGGTTTCAGAGGCCTCAGTCCATAGACAACCAGCTTCATTGCTCCGGGCTCAAGGTGGGGCAGCACATCATGGCAGAGACATGTGGTGGAGGGAAACAGCCACCAGGAAGCAGAGAGAGAAACCTCCTCTCACCACGGACAGAATATAAACCCCAAAGTCATGCCCCCATTGACCCACCTCTTCTAGCCATATCCTACCTGCCTACAGTTACTGCTCAGTTAATCCCCATTAGAGGGTTAATGCACTGATTAGTTTAAGGCTCTCAAAATGCAATAATTTCTCAAAAATCTACTCTATATTTTTGTGCATTTTCTTTCTTTTTCTTTTTTTTTTAAGAGAGAGGTGAGAGAGAGAGAGAGAGAGAGAGAGAGAGAGAGAGAGAGAGAGAGAATTTTTAATATTTATTTTTTAGTTCTCGGCGGACACAACATCTTTGTTGGTATGTGGTGCTGAGGATCGAACCTGGGCCGCACGCATGCCAGGCGAGCGCGCTACCGCTTGAGCCACATCCCCAGCCCCGTGCATTTTCTCACACACGAGCTTTTGGGGGACACCTCATATCCAGACCGAAAAAGAAACTTAATGTCTGTGACAGTGCTTAGGCTCCTTAAATGAATTCTGCTTTGGGGCTCCCTAATCATTCTTCTCTCTGCTCTCCACACTCTTTAAGATTGAGGCAACCATTGTCTCAATCTGTTGTTTGAGGTTCTTAATCTTTCTGAAACAGGAAACTACTATCAGTCAAAAAGTCATCTGTTTTACTCTCATGAGACCTGATGGGTATTAATTTGAACAGGATGTGATTGTCAACACCAATGATCCAGATTTTCTGAGGCTAGATTTGCAGTACAAGTATCCCCACTAGAGGGACAAAACCCTGGCTTTCTGTCACATAAGACAGAGAGCTTGCTACTACCTTCTTATTTTGTCACCTTTTTATTCCTGTATTGAGTTACATGATATAAAGAATCCCCATAAAGATATCGCCTAGTGATGAACTGGAATAGATAACTGCCCAGAGAGCTATTAAATTGTAACCTCCAGTTATCTCTGTCTTTGTTTATAAGAGCAGTAATTTAGAAATTACAGATGTGCTGAGTTACTAAATACTCTTTGGGGGAGTATACTAATTCAGCAGTATCTAATGCAGTAACTATGCTCCTTTGAAACCACTTTGGCAAAAGTGATTTTTAGTGGACCTAGAATGGACAAATAATATGCTTTTATAAGTTTTAATGACTTGAACTTTGGCTGCATGTTAAGCAAATTGCCTTACATTCTTACTGCTTATGTATTACTTACACTACTTTACTCTAATATTTTCATTCAGGCATAAGAGAAATAAATGCCACAAAGTAGATATTAAAACAATGACGAAGCTTAAAAGTAATTTGTGACCAAGAAATAAAAGGCAGATAATTAGTCTCCAGGGTACATATTATGTCCCCCACCCCGCAGTATTAGGGATAGAACCCAGATGCACTCTACCACCAAGCTATGTCCCCAGCTTTTTTATTTTTTATTTTGAGACAGAGCCTCACTAAGTTGCTGATGCTGGCCTTCAACTTCAATCCTTTTGCCTCAGTCTCCTGAGTTGCTGAAATTACAGACATGTACCACCACACCCCTCTATTATGTACTTTGTTTTTCTGTTTTAGTTTAGAAAACACAAATTCACATTTTTTTCTTGCTTCTTTTGCAGAAACATGGTCTAATTCAAAATTTGTGGTTTGGTAATTTTAGGGATAGTTGTTTATTTTTATTAGCCATCTATAGTGGCTATTAA
Organism: Spermophilus citellus; assembly: GCF_964194105.1. Taxonomy (NCBI): domain Eukaryota; kingdom Metazoa; phylum Chordata; class Mammalia; order Rodentia; family Sciuridae; genus Spermophilus; species Spermophilus citellus. The sequence continues at coordinate 113,071,914 of NC_138190.1, read as the reverse complement.
GCTGAACCTTAATGGGATCAGTCATTTTAGATTACCCAAGCTTTTTGAAAAATAAAGCTTCAGTCACCAGCCCAGCCCCCACAACCCTTACCAAGGGAACATCTGTTTCATTAAATGGTGTTTTATTTTGGTATTCTTCATATGAACTCCCCTTTTTTAATTATAAATGGCCCATCAAGATCCATGTTGACTTCGGGGTAGAGAGTTTATGTTCCAGAAAATTTAAGCAAAGCCAAATATTCTATGCTTATGCCATCTTGTCATCTCCAGGATGTGGGTACACTCTCACAGCCACATTAGTATCTTTAGCAGAACCCCCCCCAAATTGGGAAACATCTAATCATGTTTAATTTAAAAGCTTGTCTTGTTTATATGTACTAACGGCTGTGCTTTTATATTTTATACTCAATCCACAGTTTTTTTCTTTGCTGCTTAAATTGTTCCTCGTTTATAGAAAACAATCAAATAAATCAATATTTTATAGTGTTTTTTGAAGAACCCTGTAACTTCCAGGTATATTAGCATCTGAACAAGTTCCAGGTCTGCTAATGGAAAACAATCTCCATTTTAAAGGAGCTTATTTTCATCATGGACTAAAATGGTGGTTTTCAATCCTAGCTGTATGTTAGGATAGATATCCTGGTGAACTTTTAAGAATCCCAATCTCCAGTCTTCATCTAAGACCAATTAAATAAGAATCTCTGGGGTAGAACTCATGCATCAATGTTTTTAAAGCTCCCCAGATGTTTCCAGTTGCCAGCTGTGGTTGAGAATACTGGACCAAATAAGCACATGACACGGAGACCAATACAAATTAAGAAGTCTGACGTTTCATGGTTATGGTAAAGAATGTACAGTGAATTCAAGAAAGTGTCTTATTAGTTGAGGAGGAGATGAAAATGAGCTGAACCTTGAAAACTGAGCAGAGGGGTAGAAAATATTTCTGGAGTCTAGAAAATGGAAAAATCTGAAAGTTTTCATAATGGGATAAAAAACAAAACTGGTGATGAAGGGAAGATATTCTCCAGCCTCTATTTATTTTTGGGTTCTCCCCACTCCCACCACATCTAGTTCTTGGCATCATTACATAGTGAATTTTAAACATCAGAATGGATCATTGATGGAGACACAGTTTTTAAATTGACAGATAAAATTTTATATATTTACTGTGTACAAGATATGTTTTGGAGTATGTATACATTGTGGAATGAGTAAATCTAGCTAATTAACATACATATTACTTCACCTAGTTATAGTTTTGTGCTATGAAACTTTATATCCACTCAGCATTTTTAAAGAATACAATATATTATTAACTGCATTCACCATGTTGTACAATAGAGCTATCAAATTTATTTCTCCCAACTGAAATTTTGTATCCTTTGACCAGCATCTTCCCAACCCCAAACATCCCCAAACCACCCAACTCTTAGTAACCACCATTTTACAATCTATTTGTATGAGATCAACTTGATTAAATTTCACGTATGAGTGATATCTTGCAGTATTTGTCTTTCTGTGTATGGCTTATTTCATTTAATATAATGTCCTCCTGTTTTATCCCTGTGAATCACCAACTTTCTATCTAGAAGGAAAGGGATCAAGCTGAGAAGAATACAGAAATTCCTACCAAGGAAATGCCCACACTCAACATCTTTGAATCAATGTACAAATTTATAGCCAAAATGCATGTGTGCTTATGTGTATGTATTTACATCAAATATATATATTTTATGAAGACTAGATCTTTTCTATAAACAATACCCACTCCTCTTCCCAGTAATAGATAAACCATGCAATTCATTAAAACTCTTGAAAAACCAGTAACTTACATTTCTATAATTATTACAAAACAATTCTGGTGTAAGGGACCGGTGAACGACGGAGGAAGAGACCACCAAGAGACCGACTCATGCAACAGCAAAAGGGGGTTTATTGAAGATCCAGCGCGCTGGGGCTCCGTGCTCACTCAAGAAGGGAGAGCAGCCAAGAGCCCCGAGAACAACTTGAGCAGGGTTTATATACATTTTTTTTAGGGAGGGCAGGGACTTTACATACATCATAGCTTCCTTCAGCAAATCAGTATACACCACGGGAAAATCAAACAACAACTCTCAAACATGATTAGCACATTCATTGGCGGGAACAGGTCAGGCGGGAGTGATAGGTCAGTCCTAAAGCGGGGTGGACATTCAAACTAATTGGTTTAGGCCCTGAGGTGCCTACGTGCTGAGCTGCACTGGGTCCAAGTTGTTAAACAACTAAGTGGTCAGGGGGGATTATCTAGTGGGCAGTCCCGGGAATTGTCTTAACAGCTACAGGAATTTCAGGCTTTGAGTGTAGCTTAGAAATTTAACAATACCTGGTCCTTTACATTTTAACTTCAGTTTCTTTTATCCTTTCACTGGCAGTTGAAACAGTCTGAAACTTGTTTATCAAACCTAGAAATCCTGACCCTTGATAATACACTAGATCTTTTAACATCAGGCATATAATGATTCAACAGCACCTTGCTATGATCCAATATTAAGCAATGCAGGGCCTTAGAATTAATGACGAAAACAGCTGGGAAGATGGCGGAGCAGAGGAGGCGACTTTCCAAGTTGCTGTATGGCATGAGACCAAGATAGCAGATACACAGCTTCTCAGTGAAGTGAGTGAAAGAGACATTTCACTGGGATTTAATACTGGACACTCAGAGCAGCTTGGGAACTCAGAAGGTTGGATACAATAAAATAAAGAGAACCCATTGTCAGTGGTGGCTGCCAGAGCCCACCCAGCCTGGACAAAGGGAGGGAGACTAGAGAAAGCCGCATTTCAGGTAGTGCCTTGGCATGTCTTGGTGCAAAGAAATCTAAGATCAAAACCACTGCCTGAACTTATGTGCACCAAGAGGCAGCAAACTGAACAGGTCCTTGACAGGCACACTGGGGTGTTAAATAAATGTGTGCTGTATCTCAACTGGCTGCAGAGAGCTGAGGTGGGAGCCACATTGGGGTCAGCATGTCCTCCATGACATCAACAGGACTCGGGAGGTCAGACAAATAAACAAAAAACCACACATGCGCAGCACTGTATCCCAGCAGGTGCCTAGCATGGAACCTAGGCGGTGTCTGGCATAACATGACAGAAATGGGCTGGAGTGCACTGTACCTTGGGGGACTTGAATTAGAAGGGCAATGGGGAGCCTTTGCGTCTTACAGCTCATGTGACCACCTGAGGCAGCCTGGGAGTCTGAGTGGTCGGGGTTGAATGCATTCAGGAACTGACTCAGGAGAGCTGAGCTTCTGGGTACAGGTGAGTACAGGATAGCTCCTATGCCCCGTGATTGCATTTCTTGGGAGGCAATTGAGAACTAAACCCATGGAAGTGATTGGCCAAAGTCTAGCTCTAGGGGAAGATGAACCTTGTCTCTCCAAAGAAGGCAGCTTTCAATCTAGCCTGACTAGACCTGAGGCCTGAAGAGATCTCACTGCCACCTCCCTGATCTCCCCTTACAGAACATGCTGCAAAAGCAGTACCCTGGATGTGCACAGATCTGGGTCGAAGGGTCCAGAAGGGTTGAAGCACAAACCACATGTACATCTTAACCCATCCCACCTCATACTGGCAAGAAGGGAAAATGAGTCCTATATCAAACAAATTCAATCCTAGGCCACTCTAACTGGTAACTCAGAGACTAAAACAACAAGAGGAAGGGGTTAACATCCCCCACCCCTTATTCTCTCTATCAGTATTTCACTTAAGAATAATTGGCAAGAGCTGGTGCAGTGGTGCACACCTATAATCCCAGTGGTTAGGGAGGCTTAGGCAGAAGGATTGTGAGTTCAAAGCCAGCCTCAGCAAAAGCAAGGCACTAAGCAACTCAGTAAGACCCCGTCTCTAAATAAAATACAAAATAGAGCTGAGGATGTGGCTCAGTGGCCAAGTGCCCCCTGAGTTCAATCCCTAGTACCCCCTCCAAAAAAAAGAGTACTTGGTAAGAAAGACTATTTGACACAGACAATGACCACCCATTACAATCAATTTTTAAACCTTTATTTTTTATTTATTTTTATGTGGTGCTGAGGATTGAACCCAGGGCCTTGCATGTGCTAGCTAAGTGTTCCACCACTGAGCCACAACTCCATCCCCTACGATCAAATATTTTGACCACTTCGGTGGAGAAGGTCCCTTCAGTCCCATCTACACCAAGGTACTAGATTTTTTTTTAACACATTTTTAAACACATTTGTTTTTCTTATTTCTTCCCTGTGTGTACATAGGCACACACATGTGAATTTTGGCTGTCCTGATTCAGTGACACATATACATACAATAATTTGTTTTCTCTCATGTTCAGCATTTTTAATGTAATTATCTTTTTCTAGCATTGTCTTGTGAGAATTTGGGTTCATTGGATTGTACATCTTAGCTTGATTTTGTATTATTTTCATGTGTTTATTTCTCTTTCAATCTTTTCTTCTGCTATCAGCCTAATTCTGTTGTTCTTTCTCCTTCTCTCACAATATTGTGTTTCTTCTATTTTTCTCCTCCCTCTGTATAAACATCACCTGCTACTGGTCTTCTGCATTTTCACTGTTCACTTTCTGAAATTGTAAAGTCTTTTGTAACTTCCTAACACATTTCCTTTTCCTGCAATTAACTGTATTTTTACCATTTCAGAATGAAATGGTTTCATATAACCCCTGCCCTCACTATTAATGCTAATATAATCATTATCAGTGTGGATGATATAGCTGACACCCATTATTTGCTTTAAAGCTGAAGCTAGTTCATGGTTATTTTTTTCACTGTTGACAATTGCTGAACCCACCATTACTGCTTAATGGTGACAATTAATGTCAAAGATGTCATGGTAGGATTTGGGTATTTGCTTTAATACTGTTTACCGTTTATTGTTTGCAACTGTTGTTACTATGATTTATTTTGCCCGAGTTCTGTGAGGTCCTGGGAAACTGCAGGATCACTAAAAGTTCACAGGTGAGAGATTTTGCTGCAGAACAAAAACATTCCCTCACATTACTCCTACTTAAGGAAGGGAGAAGACAAAAAGCCACAAACCATGAATAAGGACCCAAGAAGGAACAATCAGAGAGGAAACTCAGGTCTCAACCTTTGGAATCTACTCATACCTTAAAAACAGAGAAAGTACCAGAGCAAATAATATAACTACATACAAAAGGACATGCTCCCATAAGGAGGTAGAAGAATACATTTCAATTGATGTGCAAGACCAAGACCTCTGAAAAAATGAGAAAACAGGCAAATAAATCTCCCCAAATCCACAATCTCCAACAAAGGAACCCACTTACAGTGAGGTAGTTGAAAACCAGAGAAAGATTCTAAAAAACTGATTATCAAAATGTTCAATAAACTAAAAGAAGATCTAAGGAAGGAATTAAGAGAGCAATTACAGGATAAAAGACCATTTAATAAAGAAATAGAAATAGTGAAAAGAAACCAAGCAGAACTCCTAGAAATGAAAGACAACATCAAGCAAATTACACACTCACTTGAAAGCATCAACAACAGACTAGCTAGTGTAGAAAACAGAACCTCAGTCCTTGAAGACAGAACTTCAGGCATTGAAGACAGGCTATATGTTCTATTCATCCTTAAAGAAGAAGGAAATTATAGCATTTGCTGGTAAATGGATGGAAATGCAGAATATCATGCTAAGTGAAATTAGTGAAACTCAGAAACTCAAAGGCCAAATGTTTTCTCTCATGTGTGGAAGCTGGAGTAAAATAAAGGAAAGGGTGGAGGGAATAACAAGATTGCATAAGGAACCAATCAAATACAAATTAATAGACCAGCCAAAGGAAGTCTAGTAGAGGAAGGAGAAAGCGGAGAGGGCAGGAGGGAAAACAGGGGATCATGAACTCAAATTGATTTCTATGCATGTATGAGTTTGTCAGAATGAACCCAACTACTATGTATAATTATAAAACTCTAAAAAAATTAATGAGAAAATATATGTGTATATTTAATACTTACATAAAATTTAATATGTGCCAGTTATTCTTTTAATGTTTTAAATATACTATCATATTTATTCCTCACAAGAATCTAATATTATTTTATCTCTATCTTATAGAGGAGGTTATTGGGGGTACAGAAAAGTTAAGCTATTAGTGGAAGATTCCACTTAAGCAAGTGGTCAAGCTGGAATTCAAATCCAGGTAGTTAGGCTCCAGAGCCTACATTTTAAAAACCAATTTTGCTTTAGTGATTTTTAATTATAGTAATACTGATTATTTTTCTCTTTATTATGTTCTAGAGAGAACATCACATAACCAGATATTTGTTTGATCAATTTTTCTATGCACTGAAGTTAAAATATTTAGAATTTTCCCATTTTAACTTTTAATTTGTTTTAATTATTTTTATCAATCAATGTATTTCTTCATAAAGATTATAATGAAATTTATTTTTTACATTTATCATTTTACTCTCATGGTCATTATTTCTACACAGTCCAATTTTCTTGGGTCATATTTAATTAATCTGTATTTTACAGAACTTTGTTCTTTATTCATTTTTCAGTTAATGGAATATTTTACTTAGTGTGTTTTTATTCATTTCCCATTTATTTCCATGATAAGTTTTAGAAGTCTAATTTTTCAGGTCACCTTATACAGTTTTCTTACTGAAAAGATGTGATTCTTTTCTTTTTTAAAAAAAATACTTTTAGTTGTAGATGGACACAACACCTTTATTTTATTTGTTTATTTTTATGTGGTGCTGAGGATCAAACCCAGTGCTTCATATGTGCTTGGCAAGCGCTCTACCACTGAGCCACAACCCCAGTTTGATTCTTAGTTTTTCATCTACAACAAATGAATTCACAAAGCCCTGTTTTAATGAGGGTTGGAATCATTATTTCAGTTTTATACTTAGTCCATTCAGGCTGCTATAAAAATAACACAAACTGAGTAGCTTATAAACAACACAAATGGATTTCTCATAGTTCTAGAGGCTGATAAGTCCAAGGTTAAAACACCTTCAGATTCTGTCTTGTGAGGATCCATTTCCTAGTTTATAGATGGCAATTTTTTTCTGTGTTCTCATATAATGGAACTGGTAAACAAGCTCTCTGGGGTCTATTTTGTGAGGGCACTAATCACAGTTATTAGGGCTCTGCTCTCAGGGCATAATCATCTCCCAAAGGCCCTACCTCCTAATACATTGGTGGTTAGGATTTCAACATATGATTTTTCAGGGAACTGAAACATTCAGACCATAGCACAGGTATACTTTAAAAACATTAACTTCCTGGAGGTAAGTGAGAAAGACAATATTAGAAGAAGTAGGATGGTAGTAGAATGTTTTTTGGAATCACTGACATGGATTAAATCCATATTTGGTCATTTACAGTGACTTTGGGCAAATGACCAAATCTTCAAGCCCTAATGCTTTCATCTATAAAATGAGGATAAGATTAGTACCTGCTTCATCAGATTATTAACATCAGGTTGAATGTGATAATGTGTGCAATAGTTTTTAGAACACTGCCCGGCTGGCTCATAGGAACAGATCAGTAAATGTTACCAGGTCAGCCTCATCACCCATAGCCTTTGTTCTTCCATTACACCCTACATGGTGCTCCTCAATGAAGGGGAAATGAAATTCCCAAGAGGTGCAGAATATTCTTGGTGACACAAACAAATACATATGAAAATAATTATAGAAGTACTTTGCTAACACAATCTGAGACACTAAGTAATAAAAAAATGTCAGTTAGTATTGTTTGTATTCCTTCTCAGCAAGCTTCTCTGGATGAAAATAGGTGATACCTTGTGATAATTTCTTAGGAGTAGCATATCTCTATGAAGAAACCATCTACATAATGGTTATGCCAGCTGCAGCTCCCTAATTATTGCATCCTCCTTAAGTGGGTTTAGGATATCTCCCTAGTGACTTTATCTTCCATAAGAGAATAACCAGAAGACTAATTTTGGGGTTCCTGAAGTACAATTTTCAAAGACCCTGATGGGTTCTGGGTCCCCCAAATTCTCATACATATGTATTTTGAGATGGGGTCTTGCTATGTTGCCCAAACTGGCCCAACTTCTGCACTCAAGGAATCCACCCACCTCAGCCTCATGAGTAGCTGGGATTAAAAGCATACACCATCATGCCTGACTTCCCAAATTCTTTTGCCACTTTGCTTCCTGGCTGGGGTCTGAGATGTCTCCTTAAGATGTTTATGCTTTGAGGTTAAGTCTAGTATATGTTTAAAATATAAATTTGGTTTGAGGTGGTAGTAATGGAACTTCTATTTTATGGAACCCCTCCATTTGCTAGATACTCTAAATATAATCTCACAAGAAACCTTTCAGAAGTAGGTATTATTAACCCCATTTTCAAATGAGGAAATGGATGATAGGAGCTTGAGTATCTTATCTAAATTCCCTCTTTGCTATTTCTCTTTCTTTTTTTTTTTGCATACTTATTCTGACTGGAATAAATAAATCTGACCTGGAGGACATGGATGAACTAGGGAACAACAAATAGAGTGTTTTATATGCCAACGTTTTCAAAGTTCAATGAACAGGTTGATTCAAAATTTCTCTTGGGTTCAGGGTTAGATGCTCAACTTTTCAGATCCGGAAAGTCAGTTTATTCAGTGCACCAGAGTGGTTAATTTGAGGGGACTGCTTCCGACTAACTATATTTGTAAAAGACTGCCATATAAACCATGCAGTTATTTATTATTTTACATCTAGATCTGGTGGAATAATGCACATCTGTCATTTATTCAAGGCATTCCTTCTGGATGGGCATGTCACTGAGGGAGCCAAATTTTGGAAGGGAAGATTGCTTGGTAAACACAGAATCTGAATGGAGGGAAAGGGTGTTTTTTGGTTCTATAGTTTTATTTTCATCGAATAAACATGGTTAGATTGATGTCCTTTTGTTCAACATTGTTGTTTCTCAGTAATGCATGGAAAGGCCCAGAATCTACTCTTTTTTGAAAACTGGCAAATTATTTTCCCCTTTCTCCCTATTTTTAAATTCCCTATTTTTATTCCATATTTTTCTTATATTTTCACAACAACCTCTTGTCATGCCAGGGAAATTCCAACACAGTGGAATAGATTACAATTTTCCACAGTCATCACATGCCAGTTACTCTGGTTTCTTGACTGACCTTGAGGAAGACTCAAGTTTTTCTGACAAGATTTCAAGGATACCTTTCCTATATTTGACATATTTATAAACCTTCTCCCAAAGAATATCCCCTTTAATAAGTCCATAGTCATCCAATAGTAATTGATTCCATTGACTTTCAATTTTTATGATTATCTTTTTTTCTATCATACCATCCATTCAACCAAAGCAGACAGAAATTTAATGCTGGTCCTTGTGCATGTGAGATGGGAGGTAGTATAGGCAGTATAAGAATAATACCAGATCATCAAAGAAAATTTTTAAAATCTTCTATTTTTCAATCTGGCCTACAATCCAACTAACTCTCTCTCTCTCTCTCTCTCTCTCTCTCTCTCTCTCTCTCTCTCTCTCTCATTAGCAGATATCTGTTTCTAGGAATGAATTCTGATTCTTTCCAAATCCCTCAGATGCCAGCCAGGGAAATGAAGACCTTTTCTAATAATCTGTCTTTTTGGCTGCCAGTTTGATTCAAATTATAATTGAACAGCAAATTCTGAGACACCATTACAGACACTAGAGACACTTTACTTGGCACCCAATAAACACATTGTATTTTCCTGAGCTACACATTTCCCTAGAAATGAGAAGCAGAACTACAGTTCTTATTTCCTGTATTAGAGAATCAATAGCTTTGATATTTTTCCTCTGTAGTCATCCTCACCCACCTTATATATAAAGGCAGAATACATAAGTGAATTGTTCCTCATATTTATAAACACTTTATTTATATTCAAAATCTGAGCATGTCTTAGCAAATAAAACCCAAAAGGGCAGACACGTCCTTGGAAATATAGATGAAGGCCTGTATCTAATAAGGGCCAAGAATTTGGAATTTTTTAGGGAAATAGAATCTTTAGGTCTGACCAAATGGCCATATTGAACTCAGAGGGGCAAGCACAGATCCTGTGACTTAAAATCATTTCTCCTGGGTGAAAGAGGCTGGCCTGGGTATCATGCCTACTGGACTGCTTTTAGGCCTCAAAGAGTCTCCAGTAATCTTTTGGTTCTATATTTTTCCCTCTTCTTATTCTCCATGGCTTTAGTCCTGCATTCATTAGTCTACACATCTGTGTATATGAGTTTATGTGTATTGTGTATGTGCACAGGTGAATGAGGTGGGTGGGGCCTGGAAGGATGATGGTATGGAGGAAGCAAAGGGAGAGATTGAATTTACTGAAGCAGTTTAATTTTTAAATTCTAAGTAAGAAAAAAACCCTGATGATTTCTTTGAATCTATAGTCACTTCCCACCTCCAGTGCTTGACTCTTTTCTTCCTGTGGTATCTGATTGCCCCCACCTTTCTCTTTGTCTGCCATCTACAGACTTGAGTTCAAAAGGCTAACCCAAAGCATATCCCCCAAAATACATAAACACTTGATGAAATCTTAATCTGATCAAAGGTAACATGTTTTTTCCCAAAGCTAGACGGAGGCAGATGCCGTAGTCTGGCTGGGCACAAGATCACGAGCCACTCACAGCTTTGTAGATTCAAACAGCAATTCTTTATTCCCGAACTCACACCGGCCTCTACACACGTTCTGGGGAAATCCAAGTTCTGGGCCCCAATTCACGTACTCCACCAGGCTTTTAATCCCAAAAACTTTCTGAATTCCACGAGAACTCAACGGGAACTCAGGCAGCAGGATACGCCCTATTCCCAGCAGGAATAACCTTAAACCTGGAACTGCCCTAAACCCAGATTGTCCTAAACCGGGAACACACTAAACCCAAATTGTCCTAAACCAGGAACGCCCTAAACCCAAGGAGCGGGATACTTCATAAAACCTGCAGGATACACACTAAACCTGGATCCACCCTGGTCCTTGAGCGGGGTCACCTTTCTCAAACATACATGCAATGTCACAGCGAATGTCCAAGGCAAGTCCATTTCCACGAGTCCTTCCTCTAAGTAACATGGGGTACACTGGCAAGGAAATTTCGATGCGTCATTCCTACTTGGCAATGGCCCTCAGCAGGCAGAGACCAAGCCTCACTACCATAATGCCCATAGCTTCAGGGCAGGCAGAGATATAGCAGTGAGGCCTGGCTTGTCCTAGGTGCTGACAGAACCTTTTGCTTCAAGTTTCTCACCATTAAGCATGATGTTAGCTTGAATTTTTTTGTAGACATTATGTATCAAGTTGGGAAACTGGATGGATAATATTGGATTTTGTCAAATGCTTTTTTCAGCATCTATTGATACGATCATGTGGTTTTTCTTTAACCTGTTAATGTGATGGATTATAATAATTAATTTTGAACACTTAACAAGCCTATCATATCTGGGATAAATCCCACTTGGTCATGGTATATAGTTCTTTTTGTACATTATTGAATTCCATTTGATAATAGTTTTGTGGATTTTTGCATCTACATGCATGAGAGAGATGATCTAGTTTTCTTATAATGTTTTTGTCTGATTATGATATTAGGATAATGCTATACCATGGAATGATTTAGGAATTCCTTCTTCTCTGGTCTTCTGGAAGAGATTGTAAAGAACTACTGTAATGATTCCCTTAAATGTGTGCTAAATTTCACCAGTGAGTGAACCTGGGCCTGGTGCTTTCTGTTTTGGTAGGTAATTATTCTCTCAGCTTCTTTAATAGATATAGGCCAATTCAGATTGTCTCTTTCTTTTTGTGTGAGTTTGGCAGATCATATCTTTTAAGGAATTGGTCAGTTTCATCTAGGTTATCAAATTGTAAGCACAGAGTTATTCATAATATTCATTTATTATTGTTATTATTATTACAGTACTGGGGGTCAAACCCAAGGCCTTGTGCATGCTGGGCAAGTGATCAATCACCGAGCTAAGTCCCTAACTCACCCTTTATAATCATTTTAATGTCCATGGGATCTATATTGATATCCCTTTCTTTTCTCATATTAATTTTTATTTTCTCTTTTTTTTCAGTCTGACTAGAGGCTTATTGATTTTATTGATCTTTTGAGAGAGACAACTTTTGGTTTGGCTGATTTTTTCTATAGATTTCCTACTTTTGATTTCATTAATTTCTACTGTATTTTTTTCTTCGTTTTACTTTGGATTTGATTTGCTCTTCTTTTTCTAATTTCTAGTTTCCTAAGGGGGAAACCCCCATGAATTTTAGATGTTTTTTTCTTTTCTAATATATGCATTTTAATGCTACAATTTTCCCTCTAAGCATTGCATTTGCTGCATCCCACCAATTTCAATATGTTTCATTTCCATTTGCATTTAGTTAAAAATATTTTAAAATTTCTCTTAACATTTCTTATTTGACCCATATGTTATTTAGACATGTGATATTTAATATCCAAGTATTCTGAGACTTTTTAGCTGTGTTTCTGTTACTGATTTCCAGTTTAATTTTATTGTGGTCTGAGAGAACACATTGTGTGATTTCTATTCCTTTAAATTTTTTAAGGTGTGTTTATGGCAGGTGCCAGGGATTGAACTCAGGGGCACTCCACCATTGAGTTACATCCCCAGCCCTATTTTGTATTTTATTTAGAGATAGGGTCTCACTGAGCTGCTTAGCATCTTGATTTTGCTGAGGCTGGCTTTGAACTTGAGATCCTCCTGCCTCAGCCTCCCAAACCACTGGGATTACAGATGTGTGCCACCATGCCCAGCCCTTGATCTACTTTGAGTTGAATTTTTTGCAGGCTGAGAGATAGGGGTTAAATTTCATTCTACTACATATAGATTTCCAGTTTTCTCAGCACCATTTATTGAAAAGGCTATCTTTTCTCCAACGTAGGTTTATAGAGCTTCTGTCTAGTATGAGATAACTGTATTTTTGTGAGTTACTCTCTGTGTCTTCTATTCTGTACCATTGCTCTAACAGGTTTATTTTGGTGCCAATACCATGCTGTTTTTGTTACTATAGCTCTGTAGTATAATTTAAGATCTGGTATGGTGATGCCTTCTGCTTTACTTTTCTCACTGAGTTTTGCTTTGGCTATTCTGGGTCTCTAATTTTTCCAAATGAATTTCATGACTGCTTTTTCTATTTCTATGAAGAATGTCATTGGAATTTTAATAGGAATTGAATTAAATCAGTATAGTTTTTTTGGTAGTATGGCCATAAAATGTTTTCTTTATCTTTGAGTTTTTGAAGTTTGAATATTATACACATAGCTGTTTTAGTGTTTTTTATGGCATTTAATCTGCTTAGTGTTCTCTGAGCTTCTTGGATCTGTCATTTGGTGTCTGACAATAATTTGGAGAAATTTTTAGTCATTATTTTTTTTAGTTGTAGGTGAACACAATACCTTTATTATTTTTTAATGTGGTTTTGAGGATGGAACTAGTGCCTCACACATGCTAAGCAAGTGTTCTACCACTGAGCCACAACCCCAGCCCTTTCAGCATTATTGCTTCTAATATCTCTCCTGTTCCTTTCTCTCTTTTTCTTCTGCTTCTGGTATTCCCATTACTCATATTTATACTTTTTGTAATTGATTCACAATTATTGGATATTTTTTTGGGGGGTGGGGGTGGGGGAGTGGCCACCAATAACCTGAGCTGATATCTGACCCAGGTGCCAGCCTCTGCCTTTCTGGTCTGAACTTGCCCCAAGCCCACCCTGCATCACCTCCCAAATCCTAAATGGCCCCTGCAAAATCAAATGGTTGATTTTAATCTTTGCTTAAATTAAAAAATTATATGTATAATTTATGTGTATATATATATATATATATATATATATATATATATATATACACACACATACACATACTGTACACACAGAACAACAACAGAGTGTTGAAAAGGGAAGTCAAGATGTGGGCTGGGGGAAGCTGGGGCTGTGGGGCCAGGCTATGGGAGGGAAGCAGGGTTGGGTGAAGGGATGAAGGGAGAGAAGGGGGAGAGGTTAGGGGCCCAGATCAGGGGCAATTTATTTTACAATAAAAACAGGAGTTCAAACCTCAGCAGAATGGGTCTCTGGGAGCCCCAGAGGGCTGTCCCCACACTGAGTGAGGAGAAGTGGGTTTAGGGGGATAGGGTGGACGGGGAGGTTGGCTTCAGGTTTAGATCGCTGCCATCACTGGTCGGAGGGAGAAGGACAGTGGTCTCAGCTTCTCCGTGACTTTGAATTTTGAATAAGCCACGATAGAGTGATGTCAGTGTTGTCCTTCTCTTTGCAGGAGATGGAGTAGCAGCAAACTTCTCAGTCCTGGATGGCAGACAGATTCATTTTTTCTATCAGTTCCTTGTCATCCAGTGCCCCTGGGAGGTCTTGCTTGTTACCCAGGACTAAGACCGGGATGCCCTGCAACTGAGGTTTGTCCAGTAGGTTGTGGAGTTCATTTTTGGAGGCCTCGATCTTCTCCTGGTCTGAAGCATCTACCATATACACAATGGCACTCACTATCTGGCAGTAGCGCTCCCACATGCTGTGGAAACGGGGCTGTCTCCCAATGTCCCAGAGCTTGATGGGCATGTTCCCTTTGGTGATTTTGCTCATGTTGAAACCCACGGTGGGGATCATGTCCTCATTGAACTGACAGCTGGTATTTGTCCTATGCTACACTGTTTTTGATCTCTAGGATTGGTGTTCATTTCTTTGCTTGAATTACCTTTGTGTTCTTGTATGTTTTTCCATTAAAGCCCTTAGCACATAATTTTTAAAAACTGCTGGTCTGATGAATGCAAACATTCTGCCATAAATGACTCTAGCTCTGATACTTGTTTAATTTCTTTAAACTGTGTTTTTGGCTATTTAGTATGTCTTGTATTTTAACGATGTACTGGGGACAAAAAAATGCTGTAAATGTGTCTTTGGTAATGTAGTAGCAAGGTCTGGGGGGAAATGGGATTAGGAGTGATGTATAGCAAACTGTTTGGGTTCCAAGGCACCTGCATTCTAATCTCAGGTTGATTAGCTCTGTGACCTTAGGGGAAATCCCATGATAGGTAAAATTACAAAGCTATTTCTCTAAGATTCCCATCCTCTGGTTATGTAATCAAACACTAATCTGCACTGGGGGTGATTGTAACTCAGTGGTAGAGAACTAGTCTAATGTACGTAAGGCTCTTGGTTCCATCCCTAACACTGAAAAGAAAGAAAAGGAAAAAAAGCAGAAACACAGCACCAATCTAGGTACATGTGAAGAGATTTGCACATGTAACTAAGTCTGGTAATCCACTCACCTTAAAATAGAGCAAGAACCTGAATTATTAGGATGAACTCATTGTAATCACAGAGGTCCTTAAAAACAGAAGAGAAAGGTGTAATTGTCAGAAATGAAAGAGACAACAAAAGAGGTCAGACAGAAGGAGAGATCAGATAGATACAAAGCATGGGAAGGTCTATATTCACCATTGCTGACTTTGGAGTTGGAGAAAGGGCAGCCTCTAGAAGTCTTTAGAAGCTAAGAAAAGCCTTCAACTGATACCCCAAAAATATGGGGGACTTCAGTCCTACATGTACAAGAAATAGAATTCTTTCAATATCCTGAATGGATATGGAGGTGTGTTCATCTCCATAACTTCCAAATAGGAATGAAACCTGGCCAACATCTTGATTTTGGCCTATGTGACCATAAACAGAGAACTATGTTAGCTATTCTGTCCCTGGACTTCTGACCTATAGAACAGGGATCTGATTTGTTATTTTTAAATCACTAAATTTGTTTTAACTTTTTAAGGCAACAATAGAAAACTAACATCACCTCTTTTTCTGATATTTAGCTTCTTAATTTGTACAATGGGGATAATATCATATTCCAAAGATTCTTGTGATGATTTGGAAGAATGTATGTAATATTCCTTTGGCATAGTGCTTGAAACACAGTAAACTGTTGATAAATGATAGATATTGGCCTCTCACTGCTTCAGCTACCATCTTAGTCTGATAATTTTCAAATTGATTTACAGCTCAGCTTTCATTTGAAATATGTTTCTCAGGGCTCCAAAGAGCTATTAAGTCAGGGAGACTGAAGGAATTGTAGGTTACAGTCCTGGCAAGAGAAAAATTCCTTGGCTTAACAGTGTGCTGACCCTGTTGCATTATGCAATAATCTGTAGGAAAAATGTTACTGTGGATATGTATTTATATATTAATAGTGATTATCTCTGAGAGGTAGGGCTTTTTTTCCTTGTGTTTTAAAAATATTTCTTAGATTTTTCCATAAGAATGTATATTCTTTTATCATAACAATAAGAGAATAAAACATTCTTTTTTAAGTATCTGAAAATAAAACATTCTTCAATCTAAAAATACTATGTATAACAGGAGAATGACTCCTGTCTTAGATGCAAATGGACAGTTCATCGTCCTGGAATTTTCCATTGTATCCTGTAATATTCTTATAAATTAAGGCATACCTGCAATCAAAACCAGAAATAATTTTTAGGTGAGCAAAAATGACAGCAAGGCTGGGTGTGTTGTCACACAGCTGTAATCTTAGCTACTCAGAAGGCTGAGGCAGAAGGATCACCATTTCAAAGTCAGCTTCATCAACTTTGTGAAACCCTGTCTCAAAATAAAATAAAAAGTGCTGAGGATATAGCTCAGTGGGAGAGTACCACTGGTTCAATTCCCAGTACCAGAAAACAGAAAGTGACAGTAAGGATTTTGTTAAATTGTCTTAATGAAGGGTGATGCTAGGCAGTTTGAGTTGCCAAAAGAGGTAAGTCACTCCTGACAAACTTCAGAACCCAAGTCTCAAATGCCTTGGGATTTATTCAAATTTCTCTTTTCTTGTCTTTTTTGGTACTGGGGATTGAACCCTAGGGCACTTAACCACTGAGCTACATCCCCAGCCCTTTTTATTTTTTATTTTGAGACAAGATCTTGGTAAATTGCTTAGGGCCTCACTCAGTTGCTGAGGCTGGCTTTGAACTTGCAGTCCTGTCTCAACCTCTGGAGTCCTTGGGATTGTAGGCATGCACCCATCACACCTTGCATTTTTCTTTTCTTGGAAGCTATCTTAGTCCATTTGGGCTACTACAACAGAATACAGTCAACTGAGTGGGTTGTAAACTATGTATGTATTTATTCCTCACAGTTCTGGAAGCTGGGGAGTTCAAAATCAAGGTACCAACAAATTTGATGTCTGGTGAGGGCCTGTTTCCCCATTTGTGTATGGCACATCCTCACACTGGGTCCTCACATAGTAGAAAGGGGAAGGGTCTCTTTTATGAGGACACTGATCTCACTCATGAGGGCTCCACCCTCAAGGCCTGATCTCCTTCCAAAGTTTGTACCTTTAAATAGCATCATATTGAAGATTAAGGTTTTTTCATTGTTTTTAGTGGTTGAGGGACCTTTATTTTATTCATTTATTTCTATGCGGTGCTGAGAATTGAATCCAGTGCCTCACACATGCGAAGCAAACACTGTTCCCCTGAGCCACAACCCCAGCCAGAAGATTAAGTTTTAATATATGAATTTAGAGGGGCCACAACATTAAGTCTATAGCAGAAACCAACACTTACTCTCCTTGTGTTTTTCTTTTTTTTTTTTTTAAGAAGTAAGTCTTTTTTTTTTTTTTAAAGAGAGAGTGAGAGAGGAGAGAGAGAGAGAGAGTTTTTAATATTTATTTTTTAGTTCTCGGCGGACACAACATCTTTGTTGGTATGTGGTGCTGAGGATCGAACCCGGGCCGCACGCATACCAGGCGAGGGCACTACCGCTTGAGCCACATCCCCAGTCCTCTCCTTGTGTTTTTCATGCATAGCTGTTTAAACTATATGCTTTGGGTCCAAAGACCCTGAAAATCTGCAAAACTGCCACTGTTAAATCCCCTGGACCTCAGGGTCAGTCTTGGGAATTTAGAAATACAGCAAAATCAGGGCCCAATAAATTCCAGATTCCTAGTAACATTTCCTTTGTCAGAGCTCTCACAGACTGATCTAATTTTAGGTCCTGACCAACCAAATGTTTAGAACCAGCAAAGCCAGCTCGGGTGTTCTCCCTTGACCAGGGAGGGTCCTGGGGTGTTGCTTTCTGAGAGTTGGCAAGAATAGCCTTGCTGCCTACCCCAAGAGACGCTCCTAACCAATGCAAAAGCTTTCTAAGCTGTTTCCCACTGAGAACCCTTCCAGTCTGAGCAAGACAGAAAAGTTTCCTGCCTTATCATGTTTATAGTCTACCAAAGGAGGCTGTCATTAAACAAACGTGCCTGATTAATGAATGGTGCAATTAGTTTGAGTCTCTTCTGCTGCTTTATGCTTTATGAGAGCAGGGTCCACGTCTGTTGAGTTCACTACTGTACCCCAGTGCCTAGCACGGTGCATGACTCAAGGTAGATAATCAATAAATATGTGCCAAACGAATGAGCCTATGGATTAACAAAATAATTACACAAGCACTTAATTAATTACAGTTTTTGGTTGTATTTTATTGTGTGGTACTCTCTTTTTTAATATTTTTTTTAGTTTTAGGTGGACACAATATCTTTATTTTATTTTTATGTGGTGCTGAGGATCGAACCCAGTGCCTCGCGCATGCAGGCGAGCATGCTACCACTTGAGCCACATCGACAGCCCTATGTGTTACTCTTTATGAGTAGAAATACTCTTCTTTATTTATCTACTTTGTATTCTCTGTATCACCTCCTTTTATTTTATTGGCTCATTTTAGTTATACATAACAATAGAATTCATTTTTATACAATTATTCAAGCATGGAATATGTCTTGTTCTAATTAGGATCCCAGTCTTGCAGATATACATGATGTTGAGATTCACTGTGGGTATATTCATACCTGTAGATAGGAAAATTATGTCCAATTTATTCTACTGTCTTTCCTATTCCTATCCTCAAACCTTCCTTTCATCTCCCTTTGTCTAATCCTTTGAACTTCTATTCTTACCCCCACCCTTTAAGTGCTTTTAAAAATAACATTTATTTTTTAGTTATAGTTAGACACAATACCTCTATTTTATTTATTTATTTATTTATTTATTTATTTATTTATTTATTTATTTATATGTGATGCTGAGGATCAAACCCAGGGCCTCACATGTGCTAGGCAAGTGCTCTACTGCTGAGCCACAACTCCAGCCCTGATAAATGCTTTGAGTGAAAATTTTAACATGAAATTTTAACAGTGCAATTTTAACATGAAATTTTAACAGTGCAATTTTAACATGAAAGTAGAAGATCTAACTGGATTGTGTTTTTGTTTCTTTGCAGTGCTTGGGATGGAACCTATGGCCAAGTGTTGTACCACTGAGTTACACTCCCAGCCACTATCCTGGTTTTGAGTGTCAAGGTACTCATGGAAGAGTGCCTTAAAGTGTTTGCAGGCCTAATGGAAAGTAAATTTCAGTCCATAGACTCCCTGAAAACTTGGGGTGGATACAGAAGGAAGTGCTTGAAATGGTTCATGATAACTACAGGATATTTGAAGGGGCACAAGTAGTAATATGGATGTAATTATTAAACCACGTATTAGATAGTTATTTTCTGGAGTCCTTGAAAACTAACTAGTCATTGCTTCTCTCTACTAATTATCCATAAAGTGCTCAGCTTGGACCATGGGTATTTTCATATTTTCTTCTGCTATCAGCATTAATTTTCACACCTAGATATATCCTTTCTAATCTGCTTGTTTACTTTCTGAACAATCATCTAACTGTGGAGGGCTTAAGGTAGCACATTTTGTACTACTAAGAGAAATTATAGGCCTTTCTATATATGGATGTACATTGGGTATTTGGATAAGTGGATTGTTGTTGTATTTTGTTTACCCTAAATTGTGTTGATATGTTTTTCTACTCTTTAATGCTTGAATTTTATTGAATATTATGGGTTTTTCACTGTTGTTTGGGTCAATACAATCCCTACTCTTAATCCAGGAAAGATCCAGACACTGGGAAGATTTGCATCAAAGGAAATACATTGTAAATGAAGCACGACTGAACATCCTTAGTGCACTGTAAAATTCAGTCTTGAGGTGCTTGCAAAGAGATAAAGACAGGGATGTACATGGTGTTTGTCCATTTTCAAGTCTGCAACATCCATTCTGTGTTTTGTTTGGTAAGAAAAAATATATTTCAAAGGCATCTCAGTCCCTTTCACTCACATTCATTCCATTCACTCTCATTCATTCCAGTGGCTGTCTTCAGTGCCTCCTAACATCTACTTTTTTTTCTGATTTCCCCTCTTTTCCAGGTATATGTGTATGGAATAGAGGGGATACTAACAAACAGAAGAGAAACAAATTAAGAAATAAGTACTTCAGAACTGGAAGTACAGCTCAGTGGTAGAGCACTTGCCTTGCATGTGTGAGGCCCTGGGTTCAATCCCCAACATTAATATATATATAATTTTCAATTCACCTCTAAATGCCTAAGAGGACTTATAATTATATATTTTCATGTATGAATACTAAAATAACTGGCCAGATTATCACTAAGGCACAAGTACCTTGTAAAAGCCAACTGAACTTTATGTAAGTTTTTTTTTTTCCTGAAAACAGAAGGAAATTTAACTTGCCAATTAAATTATTTAAATTGTGTCTGTGTTGCAAAAGCTGACTGGTGAACTATGTATATAAAATAACTTTCAGCTGTAAGATTTTATGATTTTAATCTAGAATGTTAAATATGTGCTTGGCTAGGATAAACTTGAAATGCCTAAGAATGACAAACAGGAGCCTATGAATAGGAGATGCTATTTGGTACCTTAAGTTTGGTGAAAAAAGGTATAATTGGGGAGGGAGTGGGCACCACACCTGTGTGTGTTTTTAAACTTTCTTATCTGGGAATTGCTCCTATTTCCTACAAAGGAACAGATGTCTATGGGTCAGACCCCCCACCAATACCCAATCTAAATATATTGCCTTTATTCGATGCGTGGAGATTTTTATTATTTTCAGAGAACAAAGTGTGCACACAGCCTCACGGTAAGAGTTCTCTCTGATTTGTACCCACTTTCTTGTCTGAACAAATTACCAAGCACCATATTCACCTGAACAGTTCTTACCAATAAAAAGCATTCCACATTAGCCCTTTGCTTTCTTTAAAGTCCAATGCCCAGTGGTTTCATTTTCAATTAATCTGCATTTGATGCTTTACAAAACCTGGAAAGGTCACGATTAGTAGAATTTTTGAGTAAAGGATAATTGCATGAAAAGATTTTCATTTCTTTTTATTTAAGTCTTCTATGCTTACCTAAGAGAGGCTTTTGCCTTTGATTTGTATGTATGCTCCTTCCTGAATTTGCACACATTTTTTATTGTTAAAGCCAAGTTAAAATTGGAGTTCCCCAGGGAATTAAATGTGGCTTTTTGTTTAGACTTTATAGAATTCTAATTCCAGACTGAAGGCCATTCAACAGTAAAATGGAGGCTATTTCATCTATTTTTTATTTTCTTTTCTGCTCTAAACCAATTTTCAGAAACTTCTTCCGCTCCATTTTCTCTGATTTTTAAGTAACTTTCCTTCCCCTGTGCTTTCTCTTTCTTAGGTTTACTGATTATTATACCTTTGTGCAGCTCAACTCTTTATTGAATT
Source organism: Spermophilus citellus (assembly GCF_964194105.1). NCBI lineage: Eukaryota > Metazoa > Chordata > Mammalia > Rodentia > Sciuridae > Spermophilus > Spermophilus citellus. Next base: position 113,050,280 of record NC_138190.1, on the reverse strand, counting down.
CTTGGCCCCGTCTGTCTCCCCCATGTCTGTTTTCCTTTCGTTTAGCCCCCAAAGGCAACCTGGCTAAGAAATCGAGTTCCAACAAGAAGGGGAGCAACACATGGAAATGAAGTGCTGAACCTATGCCCTGTTCATTCTTGATTTATAGGTTTAAAACAAAAATCTCAGGATTTTTAAAAAAGCAAATCTGGAAATGCTGTTGAGGATAGGTTTTGGCACCCGCACACTCTTCTAAGGCGGCGTTTGCGATGACTTCATCCCTTTAAAATGTAGTTCTTATGATAGCCACACATGCCTTAGGTCGCTTGAAGGAAGTGTCCTCTGATATTCAATAAACAATACAAGCTTTCTCCATCCTCCCATCTCCAGACACTTCTTGGTCAGCACAGTGTTTACTAAAATGGGCTTCAAGAAGGGCTGAGTAGCTGGATTGTTGAAAGGAAAGACACAATTGAGTGCGTGTGTGTGTGTGCATTTTCTAAAAAATTTTTATTTTAGGAACATGCATTAGCAGACGAGACAGCTGCATAGACACAGACAGTTGGTCCTTTAATTCTGTGGTATTATCAGAGTGTGTGAAGGTAAATTTGCCAGTTGTTATAAAGTAGACCAAGCAATTCTGGGTGTCAACTTGGATAACTTACTTTCCCATGTCTTTCCAGTTTTCTAAGTGTCATTTAGACAATTCTGCCAAGTTGTAAGAAGAGAAGAGTAAACGAATGAAAATGCAGCAATAATTTTGTGCAAATCTTATTAAATTAGCCACAAAGTAATCTATTTTGGGGCGAGTGTCTGCACATACTAATACAGAAACTCATACTAAGGAAGAAGCACTGGACCTGTGGCAAGTATAACTGCATAAAAAATTAGAAATGGTAAAATAAGGGGCTGGGGCTGGGGCTCAGTGGCACCATACTTGCCTGGCATATGTGAGGCACTGGGTTTGATTCTCAGCACCACATATAAATAAAGGTCTATCAACAAATTAAAAAATAAAACTAAAAAAAAGAAATGGTAAAATAATATGAAACCATTAATCATAATAAATACACATCAATGTTTATGTCTCAGATCTTCAAAAGTCCTTGCTATATGGAGGTTACTTTTAAATAGTGACATTCAAGGAAAAGGGCACTGATAGACTGAGTTAATATGACCAAATGAGTTCAGAACTAGTCACTTAGCATATTTAAACTCATTAGAACCCACAACAATGCTGTGAGATAGTTACCATTAGTCTCATTTTCTTTCTTCCTTCCTTCCTTCCTTCCTTCCTTTCTTTCTTTCTTTCTTTCTTTCTTTCTTTCTTTCTTTCTTTCTTTCTTTCTTTCTGGTACTGGGGCTTGAACCCAGGGGCACCTAACCACTGAGCCACATACCCAGCCCTTTTTAATATTTTCTCTTGAGACAAGGTCTCACTGAGGTGCTTAGGGCCTTGCTAAGTTGCTGAGACTGGCTTTGAACTCATGATACTCCTGCCTCAGCCTCCCAAGCTGCTGGAATTACAGGCATGCACTATTGCACCTAGCTAGTCTCATTTTAAAAACCACTAGACTTGACTCAGAGAGGACAAGTGACTAAGATCAAATAGCTAGGAAACAGCAGAATTGGGATTCAAACTGATACTTGTCTGTGTCTATTTTAACTTCAAATTTTTGATGGCATAGCTCAAGTGTCATCACATAGCAATTAATTACATGATTATTTAAATTTTTCTTCTATAAAATTTCCAAAACAAATACAAGATAAAAGATTATCTATGCCAGGGCTCAACTTCTTTAAGTGGCTAACATCAGCATAGCCAGCATATTAAACTGTGCCCCAGTTTAATTTTGTTCTTAACCTTACTGACTTATTGAATGAATTTTGTCTTCACTAAGATTTTCTTAGCATATCAAAAATGTCCCTACCTTCTCATAACCAGTCAGTAAATCTCAAGAACAAAAAAGTAATGTTTTTCTTGGGCCTTATGGTTTTGATATGTACATTTGTGTACCAATGTGCCAATACAAAATATTGCTCCACAATAATTCTTTACTCCTTTTTTTTGTACTCATAGGCCATGTTATTCAAATGGCACACCGAAATCCAGAGATATCTAGTAATCGTTCTGCTTCCTCCATTTACTATTTATGTGACTTAAATTAGTAAACATTATTAACCTCAGTTTCCTCATATATAAAGTGGGAATGAGATCTGTACTTAACTTCATAGATTTTTGACAATAATGGGATAAGGAAATCCAAGTTACTAGTAAAATGGTTGGTTGATAATAAACCAAACTCAAGATGAGCTACTAGTATTTAGTTACCTTCATCTATGAGGAAATAGTGTACACATTTGTTAAAAAACTAGACTTTGGAGTTTAACTATACCAGTTTGAGTCCTAGCTTTACTATGTAGTATTTATGAGACATTGGTTGTGTAACTTAACATCTCTAAGAGTCAATTTTTAATTTAACTTAATTTTACAGTGCTGGGCATTAAACCCAGGTCCTTGGGCATGCTATGCAAGTGCTCTACCACCTCCAGCCTGGGAGTCAATTTTTTTAAACATAAAATGGGACAATAATGCTATATTCCTTTTTTTGGTATTGGAGATCTTAAATGAAATAGTGCACATAAAATAGTGTGTAGTTGATATTCAATAAGTGTTATTTTCACTTCTTTTCAAACATACAACCAATCACATTTCTAAGTTCATTAAATATTACCATTGACTTAGACTTGGTGAGGACAATAACAACATATATTGCATTTTCAAAAATAAAATTCATTGGGTTGGGGATGTGGCTCAAGCGGTAGCGTGCTCGCCTGGCATGTGTGCAGCCCGGGTTCAATCCTCAGCACCACATACAAACAAAGATGTTGTGTCCGCCGAAAACTAAAAAAAATAAATAAATATTAAAAAATTCTCCCTCTCTCTCTCAACCTTTAAAAAAAATAAAATAAAATTCATAGTCCCCAGCACCAAAAAATAAAAAATTAAAGATTCAGGAAATTCCAGCAAAGAACTAATCTACTAATGCTTTGACATATACTAATTTCCCATGAAGATCAAAGAACAAGTACATTGTTAACAAGATATTTAAGACCAAAGGAAGATGATAAAATTGTTAAACATATTTTATGATGATTAAAAAATATGAACATGCTGTGTATCAGTACAGAACTATCCAGTGTGAATAGAGCAAGATAAAAAATTCCTACCTCCTAGTTCTGCCTTTTTCATCATTTTACTATCAATCTTTTTTCTCACCAAATTGGGAAATTATTTTGCCTAGCTTACTGGGTTGTTATGATCATCAAAAACAATAAAGAAGCAGAAAGTACTTGGTAAAGTATGATTGTGAAACAAAAGCACAGATCCTTTGTTACTTACAAGTGATTCTGGTTACTTTTGCAGTATTCTTGCCCTTTTTAGCTATTTAATCACAGCACAGCAACCCAGCTTTTTGAAAGTATTCAAAGATACTTAATAGGAAACCCTGCCTTTGAGACATTTTAAGGCAAAAACTTCACTGTATTGTATGAATTTGGGGACTTTTGACTAGCTGGACAGAGGTTTTATAAAGGATTCTTCTTCTTTGGATCAGAGTAGGGTTTTAATTGCTCTCAAACCAGCTGTCCAGGATCATAGGCTGTTATTTTCCCCATTAAACCTATCACCTGCTCCAAATGTATCAGTAAGATGACTAAAACATTTTAAAACTCAGGGAAGCATTTCTCTTGCTCTTGACTGAAACCAAAATATCTATTGTGTGAAAGGATAGAAGCAAGAAATATTTCTGCCTCAGCTCAAGTAAGGGTTTATATTGAGAAAGATCTCAAGGGGTCTAGGGGAAAGATTATGAAATATATCCCCCTCACTAGCCAGGCAGCTGGGGATAAATTCAGGAAACAACTATTTTCTACAATAACTGTCTTTGTTTCAGGGTAATAAGATAATATGGCCCAGTGACAAAGACTTAAATAGTCCTGAGTCCCAGTATTCATTCTGCCACTTACTAGGTATTTGACCTTGGGCAAACAACTCCAAACTCTCTAAAGCCCCAGTTTTCTCATCTGTAAAATGGAGGGTAATATCAGCCCCAAAGGGGTGATTTGACAATTATATAATTCACATGAGTAACTTTGCTTCCTGACAGACACATAGGAAGTGTTCAGAAAATCTTAACTGCTCTTATTTATCATCATCATCATCATCATCATCATCATCATCATCATTATTCTCCCTATTATTATATAATTAGGAGGTTCTCAGCTTAGAATTTAGGTTTGTACCTCATTTGTTCTCTCAGAAACAAAGATATTATTAAATATGTCTTTTCATCATACCTTTTAGCACACACATTTGTTTAGAGTCCTTTTGGAGGTATTCTGTCTTTGACCCTCACAAATCACCCTTTTTACTTCACTAAATTTTACTTATTTGGGGCATAAAGTAATTCACCATGCCTAGGCACTTCCTGGAGTCAACTAGTAAGGGGTTGGATTTGACGACCTCTCGGCTGCCTTCCATCCCTGAGAATCTATGATTCTATGAGTCAGTGTTCAGGGGAAAAAATGAAGGGCTGTTTGGTGATGAGTGACAGTTCTGTCCTAAAAGAACAAAGAACTTACTCACTGTGCCAGAAGCCATGTTGAAGATCACAGGATCATGAATTATAGCTCTACTACCCTCTGGCAGGACAGGAAATGAATCTCATAGACAAATTGTGCTGGGAGAGAGATTATGGATTAAAGGCTCCCATATTCATGACTTCCAACCAGCCAGCGCATAGACAATCTCAAGTGCCAAAGGCCACCCCTGTATACTTGGGGTGGGGGGGGGGGAGATGGAAATATTCTTAAAAAGAAGCTGGAGAATAAAATTCCAGCCAAGACAGTATTTCTGAATCTTTCCCCCTTTGCTGGCAATAGCTATGATAAAGAGCTCAAAAGACAATCAGAGCCATCATCGGCAAACTTGTGGCTTTTGAGAAAAAAAAAAAAAACATAATGATGGAATTTAAATGTTACCCTGTCTTATTCCATTTACCATCAACTGGGGGTTGCCCAGCAGGAGAAATGAGATCATTTCCCTCTGAGTGGCTAGCTGAGCTTGCCCACATTCATTCTTCTTCCCACATCGTGTTTTAGCAGGCATCAACACGTTAGCAGCTTCTGAAATGTGCCAGATCTGGGAAAGCAGGGCACCATCACTACTGCAAGGAAGAGTTCCCCACCTCTGCAATGGACTCGCCAGCCACTGTTTTCTTGTTTGCTTGTCGAATGGTGGGGGGAGTTTAAGGAAGACCCTCTTCCTGGAACACTGCTTGGCTAACCTTTAGAACCATAAAACTCACTAGTCAATCTTCCCAATGCATTCTAAACACTGCATTTTTCCTCTGCATTTTTTAATAATACAATTTATTCTATTTATTTATATGTGGTGCTGAGAATCCAACCCAGTGCCTCACACATGCTAGGCAAGTGCTCTACCACTGAGTCACAACTCCAGCCCCACTGCATTGGTTTTAAGTTCCCCTTTCTCAATTCTGTTTCTTTTTTTAATATATAACTTTATTTTGTTTATTTATTTATTTTTATGTGGTGCTGAGGATCAAACCCAGTGCCTCACACATGCAAGGCAAGCACTCTACCACTGAGCCACAACCCCAGTCCTCAATTCTGTTTCTTAAATGGCTGTGAGCCTGGAGAGGCTGCTGATATTGGGAAGGAAAGGCAGAAGTTGTCTATCATTCAAAGAACACAAGCAGGGATGGGGGTGTAGCTCAGTGGGAGAATACTTGCTCAGCATGTGTGAAGCTCTGGTTCAGTACCACACATACACACACACACACACACACACAGAGAGAGAGAGAGAGAGAACCAAAACAAAACACAGGCATCCTAAAATATGAATTGTTGATCTTTGTGATACCAGAAATAGTACTCTAAACTTAATAAGTAGCTGTCTTTTAGAAATGAAATGTGTTTTTATTGTTTGGTATACTACATGAATAATGCAGGAGTACATTCTCGTGAAAATTCATACACTGAACTATCTAGAACTCAATGTAAGTCTCCCTTCAATTTTATCCCTGCATTCCAATCTTATTCTTTTTTCTGAGAAGGATCTACCGTTAGCCATTCTATATAACTCTCCAGTCCTTTATATACCTATGTACCAATTACATGCAACATACAGATAAGTCTTGGCTTTCCCTGGTATAAGTCTATTTAATACTAGTAAGCTCTCCCGTGCCCCACACATACACTTTATCTTACCTAATTCTAGCACTGAACCACTCAGCTGAGTTTAGGAGAGGGTGAACTAATAGTTGCAATAGTAGACATTTGTTTGGATGTCTATATCAGGCTATATGCCAAGACCAAAGATTATCTATTAAATTTACTCTCTACTCATTTCTTTCTAGCAATCATACACTAAACTGTTCTTTGCCTTTTGCACTTGAAGGTGAATGGATAATCTGGAAATAGATTTGCAGCACTGAGCCAATTACCTGGGGCAATGTTCAGTACAGGCAGGTTGGATACACATTCATATTTTTTTAGTTGAAAGGTCCCTTAGAGTCCTTCTGGAATTCCTAGTTTAAGTTCTTTTTTTTTTTTCATCCAATGGAGCTACTCTTAGTTTAAACTCTATGGCCAAGATGAGAATGGTATCAAAGAGACTAGAAGCCAAGTTTATTGATTCCTGGTTTAAGTTCTTACCATATGACCATCCTGGCCCAGTAAAATTAGTTTTGCCTTCATCATAACATTAAGATGAAGGTACTATGATATGAATGTGTCCCCCAAGAGAAAGTATTGAAAACTTAATTCCCAAATCAACAGTGTTGGGAGGCAGGGCCTTTGGTGAGGTGTTTAGGTCACGAGGGCTCCTCCTTCATGAATGAATTAATGCCATTATGAAAAGGCTTGATAGGAAAATTTGGCAAAAATCATGGTCCAGTAAATAGGTAAGACTGGCTGTATGTGAAACTCTGAAACACCTGGGATTAAGGAGCCTTTCTTTATATTGCTATCCAGCCCACAAATCTTCAATGAGTCTCAATTTCTTGCCATATTTAATCTGTCATGTCAAGTAGAAGAGGGTGTTGATTATTCTGTGTTGCTCTCAGTGGCAGAACTAGAACCAGTAGGCAAAGTGATAGGGAGGTTTATTTCAGGTGATCAACAGAAATTCCTCTAAACAAGAGCTGTTACACAATGAAGCACTGGCTCAAGTACTCAGCTTCCTCCCCCTGGGGAGATGTATAACCAGGAGCTGGGAACTACCTATCAAAGGTGTTGTAAAAAGGAATCATACTTTTAGGATGTAGTAAACCACTGACAACCTCAGCACTGATGACAGCCAGCCACTCTTGAATGATGGCTCCAGGCCAGGCACTCTTCTTGTTGTTTTCATATGTTGCTTCATTTATTCTTATATCAACTGTGGTAGATACCATTTTATCCCCATTTTACAGTTGGCTCTACATTTGTGATTAAGTGTATAGGCTATGGAGTAAGACCATGGCTATGTCACTTACTGGATAAATGATTTTGAACAAGATGCATAGCCTGTTTGGACCTCAGTCTCCTCATCTTTACAGTGGAGGGAAGAATAGTACCACTTCATTGGGATGTTATAAGGATTGTGTGAGATAACATATAAAGCATACTTGACATACAATAAATATTCAGTGGTCACTATTAGTCTTGTCTTCATTAAATTATACGCCCTTTCCCCTAAAGTTCAAGACATAAAACCAAAAATCAATAAGTGGGGTGGCATCAAATTAAAAAGCTTCTTCACAGCAAAAGAGTGTGAAGAGAGAGCCTATGGAATGGGAGAAGATTTTTTTCACCTGCTACTCCTCTGATAGGGGATTAATATCCAGAATATATAAAAAGCCCAGAAAACTCAACACCAAAGAACAAATAATCTGATAAAAAAACAGGCAAAAACAAACAAACAGACATTTCTCAAAAGAAGAAATACAAATGGGTAACAAATATATTAAAAAATGTTTGACATCTCTAGCAATCAGGAAAATGCAAATCAAAACTACATTGAGATTTCATCTCACTTCGGTCAGAATGAAAATTATTGACAATTCAAAAATAATAAATGTTGGCAAGAATGTGGGGATAAAGGTACACTCATACACTGTTGGTGGGACTACAAATTAGTACAACCATTTTGGAAAGCAGTGTGGAGATTTGTCAAAAAAAAAACAACTAGGAATGGAACCACTATATGATCCAGCTGTCCCTCTCCTCAGTATTTATCCCCCCCAAAACCCTAAAATCAGCATACTATAGGGGTATAGGCACATCAATGTTCATAACAGTGCAGCTCACAATAGCCAAGTTATAGAACCAACTGAGGTGCCTGAATGAATTGAGAAAATGTCACACACACACACACACACACACACACACACACACACACACACAGTGGAGTTTTACTAAGCCATTAAAAAAGAATAAAATTATGGCATTTGGTGGTAAATGGATGGAACTGGAGACTATCATGCTGAGTGAAATAAGCCAGACTCAGAAAGTCAAGGGTCAAATATTTTCTCTCATAAGAGGAAGCTAGAGCAAAGTAAGGGGAAAAGGGGGTGGGTAAAAGACATAAAGACATAAAGACATAAAGACAGAGGATCCATGAAATCGAAGGAGAAGATTGAGGAGGAGTGATGAGAAAAGGAAGGAAATGCAGAATGAATTTGACAAAATTAGGGTCTATGTGTGTATAAATATACCATAGTGAATTCCACCTTTATGTACATCTAGAAAGTACCAACTAAAAATAAATAAATAAACTGGGCATGTTGGAGTATGCCTATAATCCCAGCAATTTGAGAGGTTAAGGATGGAGGATCACAAGTTCAAGACCAGCCTCAGCAACTTAGCAAGGCCCTAAGCAACTGAGTGAAAGCTTTCTCATTTTTTTTTTTTTAATGAAAAGGGCTGGGGATATAGCTCAGTGGTAAAAAGCACCTCTGGATTCAATCCCCAGTACCAAAGAGAAATAAGTAAATAAATAGGTAAATACATACATACATACATACATACATGGAAAACTAGTAGAGTAGAAGAAGGGGAATAGAGAGAGGGAGGAGGGGAGAGAAAGAGGAGGCACTGGGGACTGAAATCGAGTAACTAAATTCCATGCATGTATGAGTATGTCAGAATGAACCCAACTATTATTTATAACTATAGTGTACTAATAAAAGCATAAAATATTATATGGTCTTTGGGGAAGGTGGCTACATTTCTTCTACATCCCTCATCTCAAGTAGCTCAAACCAGCCATAAAGAAAGTATTCATCCAGTGTGTACTTATGGCCAATGATGTTGTACTGAATACTCCCCAAAGCTTCTCCGTGACACTTAATATCTTGTTTTATCACCATCACTGTATTCCTATTAACGATTTTTCTCAGTCAGCCCCTCCCCACCCTCCACTTTTTCCTTTTGTGAACTCCACTTCCATTTATCTCTCTAGGACAGTACATAGCTAATCATGATGATTTGTAAGGTACAGAACTGCTTGGTGTTTTCTAATTACCAATAACCTCAGTTGCTAAATAAATGAAAAAAATCTTTTTTTAAAAGTTGTAGATAGACACAACACCTTTATTTTACTTGGTTTTTACGTGGTGCAAGGTTGGAACCCAGTGCCTCACAAGTGGTAAGCAAGTGCTCTACCACAGATCTACAGTCCTAGCCCTTGAAAAAAACATCTTTGCTGATAACCTCCCTAAATTGTGACCCAGACTTTCATTGTTCTGATATCCTGCTACACTGCATGCCTCTCTTATATATGGAACCTCAGAACCTTGCATGTTCTGTTCGCAGCTTATAGATTTCAAAGCACTTCCTTAGTACTACTTGTTGTTTGCTTTGTTTGAGAAAGTTCCATGAAAGAACCTGATACAGAGACAACTGTCTGTTGGGAAGCTCTTTTTTTTTTTTTTCCCCGAGCCCTTTGATATCATTCTCGTCTTGGTTTATAAGCTTTACATGAAAGGATGGGGGAGGGGAGAATTTCCTTTTCAGCACAAATTGGTAGCTGTTCCTAGAGAGCACGCTTCTGAAGCCAGGTGCCGCCACTTAGCTTAATGTTTCATGATGTGTCACCCTGCAAATTATGAGTTGTTTGAATTGATTTCCTCCACACAGCTGAGCTACAGCTTTTGTTCTATTGATGTTTGTCTCAATTTCTGAGTGTGTGTTACTTCCAGACAGAAAAAAATCACATGTCTTATAAAGAATGTCATTAACTCACAGAGCCTAGTCTATGATTAGAAGGTTTGGGAGATAGGCCTTTTTTTTTTTTTTTTTTTCATCCAATGGAGCTACTCTTAGTTTAAACTCTATTGCCAATTCTTACTTATTTTCTGCCTCCTTTGAACACAATATGCTGTAGCCTTATATCTGTAAAACCAGGTTATATTGAGTTTTGAAAATAGGGATTTATTTTTACATTCAATCATACAAATATTGACTGAGCACTTAACTCCATGTCTCAATTAAACCGTTTGGGAAATAGAAGCGGCATGGATATTGGGCCTGGCTTTTAGTGAGTTTCTGATCTTTCTGAGGATTCAAGACAAACCTTTAATAAAAACAGAGAGCACCCTAGGTTCTTAATCTATTTTCTACATTGAATATAAGCAAATGCCTCCAAATTAATGATGGCCTCTGGGGTGGGTCACTCTGCTGATGAGTGGAAAAACAACAATGAAGTGGGCTGTTAACCTTTCTCCAAGAGCAGCAGGGCTGCTCTGAGCAAGCTGAACTACCCAATTGTCTGCCAGTGCTTGTTCATTCGCATGTGGCTATGAGGAACCACAAGATGTTTTCATGTAGGAATTGCATCCAGTCTCTGCACCTCCTCCACACACAAGACACACACACACACACACACACACACACACATCTAAGCACTGGAGCTTGAGTTTGTGTTTTTCTGCTATTATCTCATTGACCTGTTTGAGCCTTCCTCAACTGGAGTGTTAAAATTGGGATTGAGGGGCTGGGGATGTGGCTCAAGCAGTAGCGCGCTCGCCTGGCATGCGTGCGGCCCGGGTTCAATCCTCAGCACCACATACCAACAAAGATGTTGTGTACGCCGAGAATTAAAAAAAATAAAATAAATATTAAAAATTCTCTCTCTCTCTCTCTCTCCTCTCTCACTCTCTTTAAAAAAAAAATTGGGATTGAGCTTTGAGATAGAAAGGGACATAAGATGACCTTTCATTTCTCTCCTCTCTTTTCATTGCTTTGGTGTTTCCATGGAAAGGCAACCTTGACTTCAGTGCAACCTCAAAAAGTAGTAGTTGTTAGCACAACAACTACAAACCAGTAGAAAAGAACGAACACTTCTACATTCATATTTGATAAGATATCAGCAGGACTCACATCAATAGCTGTTATTCCTCCAACTGGCTGGTCCACATCCTTTTCATTCTATCTGAAAAGATAGATGTGAAATTGTTTATGATTTTTATGCAAGTATGCACCAATTTCAGGAAAGTGGGTATCTGGTGGCAACTATTTTAGGGGATCTGCTAAATTATTAAAATAAATATCTTCATTACAATGACAGTTACTTTAGTAGCTTTCTTTCTTTTTTAGTGCTGGGACTTGAGCATTCTCACATGCTAAGCAAGTGAGAGCTACATCCATAGCCTACATTATTATTATTATTATTATTATTAAACAGGCTACAGACATTTCTACTGTTGAAAATAGTAGAGTTGATAAAAGCCCTGCCTCCATTACTTAGGAGACAGATACTCTTAATCATTACATATTCACAATAGCCAGTTGGAAGGATGCATCTGCTGATTTTGGAAGGAATGGCTGTGTCAGCATCTGTACTACAGACCCCAAATTTGGGATTTCTGGGCTGCATGTGCCAGTTCTAGGTGGATTGGGAAGCTGTACATTGGTTTTCTTCCTTGTAAGTTCACCTTACTCCACATACAGAGCTGCTAGGTAATCTCTGGCTTGACTTCTGCTTTGCTCTGAAACTGCTCCTGCAGGAATGTTGATGTCATCCCTGGTGCATCCTGGTGAAAACATTACTGAGTCTTCTGGCCAAATGCTGTTCTATGCCATACTAATGCCAAATTCTCAACAGACAAGTCTTACGGAATGTAAAGAGGAAATATTAACAATGATTAAAATGAGTCAGCAAACACTGATTGGAAGAGGAGCCTTTAAAATATGACTAAGATTTGACTAGAAAGAAGAGGCAAACCATGCATTACAGTCTTGGAATCTGCAGGAATGGGTCAATGGGTTTGATAATGTAAAATCCTATACTACAGAGATTTGGGGCTGTTGTCTATAGATATTTCAATCAAACCAAAAAACTCAAGACGCGTGCATTTTCCACACCTGCTTATTAACTTATTACTAATGAAGTCTATGTAAACAGAAGTGACAGCATTTAGGATAAAGAAAATAATGCTCTGTATCTCTGCTTAAGTTTGTACATCCTGCATAGAGGCTCTGGGTACATGGACAGGAGGCGGGCAAATCCCACGGGTACAGGCAGTGTTGTATATTTTTGGAATTCATCCATTAAGAGGGGACTTTTTTTTTTCCAATTCATCTGCCGCCAGGAAATGGCATTTTGTAATTTGCCAGAAAGCACAATGTGTACCAGTAGAGGTCCTAGCACTGCTGTAGACTTATAGAATATGGCTTTGGAAAAGATTCATACTGCTTGCTATCTTTAAGCAAGAAAAAACATCAGTAATTTTGTTCTTTATTAAAAATTATCTGTAGAAGTTCCTGTGGCTTTGTTGGATAACACATTTCAGCCTTTTCATATTTTTTCCTCCTTTCATTTTGTTGGGACTAATAATAACAATCATAATAATTAATAACATATGCCATACTGATGGAGAAATTAAGGCCAAGATCAAAACTAAAGAACATGCAACTAAAGTCAATTATGGTCTCAGTAACTGGTTTCATTTGTATTGAGGCCTCTTAAAAAAAGAAAGACATTTCAAGTGGCCATAGTGCTAAAAATTTGTCAGATCATATGATGTTAAATCTCAGCAATGGAATGAGGCTCAGAAGATTTGGTTTCTACTCTCAATATTTACTAAGTGTTGATCTTGGTCAACTCTATATGTGCCTCAGTTTACTTGCCTATAAAATAATTTGGTTATTTTTAATGATTCTTCTAGCTCTAGAATTCTTTTTCATTTTGCTAACTTCACTTGATGCCATAAAGGAGATCAGAAATAATAATCACCTGGTTTAATTATCCTTCAATATATAAAATAAATATATCCCTGGATTATTTTTATTTGTCGGGTAGAGCAACCTTGAATAAAAGCAATTCTATTTTACCATTACCTTACATCCTATAGCTAAAGATGTATTCCTGGGACTTGAATTTTTAAAGTTACATTCCCAGACTTGGAAAACAAGCAGTTTCGTTTATAGCCTAGTTGCTTAAAAATCCCAGACATTCTGGAGATCATACAAATTTTCATTTCTGAAACTTTGATAATAATCTATCAAAGGTGCAGATGGTGAATCATTCATTCCCCTCCCTCTTACTTATAAACCCCTGTTATTATACTCTTGCCTTGTTCAGGTAGAACTGGTGTTCCCTGGTGCATGTAACCTTAAACAATTCCTACTCCTTTTCCAACAAAACCAAGGAAGGAAGACATAGAAGAAGGGAGGGGGTGCTGAGGACATAGTTCAGTTGGTAGAGTGCTTGCCTCACATGCATAAGGCCCCGGGTTCAATCCCCAGCACCACACACACAAAAAAAGAAGAATAACTGTACTGTTTCTCCTGGGCCTCTCCTTTTCTCCCCATAACTGTCCCTCAGATCTCACCAGAAGATATAAAGAGCCATGAATTCCCACTGCTATTCTGGAGTTTGTTTTTAGCTGTACATTTGATGGTACCATTAAACAGTGGGGCTTGAAGCATTTTGAATGAGCAATTCTTCAATTAATGCATTTTACATTTATTCCCTGCTTTATAAATTATGTGATGGAAAAATGTGGTATTGGAGTTCTCCTATAATGAGGCCTAATTGCACCATCTGGGGTAAAGTGATAGTAAGTGACTTGCTCAAGGTCAAGGAAGGTATGATTTGTCCACAGAGAAGCCAGAAATAAAACTGAGGTCTTGCTGACTTTCAGTTTAGTTTAGCATCTCATAAACCACATTCTCTTTCCCCTGCACATTTTAACTCCTGTGGTTTGCCATGGGCCCAGATATTAGACAGCCTACTAACCTAAGCAACCATCAAATGGTCAGAGACAGTAAAATGGGCACCATGGTGGAAAAAAAAGTCTATGTCATTGTTAGTAGCAAGACTACAAAGTTGATTTTATGGTAGAAGTAGTTACTCTACCTTTTTTCCTTCTGCAGACATTTTCTTTTCTAGCAGAAAGCATGGTTTTTTGTTTATTTCAGTCAAAAGCATATTTTCAATAAAAAAGTCATATTGTCTTTATAGTTGTGCCTGCAACTGAGGTAATGAAGTATGGAGTTCATTTGTGAATGTTTTGAATGGCAACGTCTCCTTGAAATTATTTTTGCTGGGAACTCAAATGAACAGTCTTTCAGAACAGTCACACTGTTGTAATTGGCAAACCTCTGAGACGGTATCTTGGGAGGGAAACAACATGCAGTTGGGAATGAATACAAAATCCATAGACTTGCAACCTGAATTATCTGTTTCATCGACCATATTTTCATGTTTAAAACTTTCTCCAGATGGAAAGACAAGATCCTAGATTCTTTAACTGTGAAAAACCTGTAGTCAATTTAGGCAGCAGGACATCACATTTTTATGACATCTTTTGTTTGCCTGTATCTTATTACCTGTTTCTTCAAGATGTGTCTTATTTCTATCCTAAGATATATTTGACTATTTTTACTTGACTATTTTAAAAATTTCCTTAAATGTCTCTTGGAGGAAGTAATGAATTTTTCTCCCATAGAATCATGAAATACCTTTTGGTTATGGCTCAGGCTTTGCGTCTATTTAAGGATGCCTGCATTACTAAACCCTAAAATTACTGCATAACTCCTGATCAACTTTGAAGGTTTAAATAATTGATTTAAGTAAGTAGATGTATGCTGCTTAATCTTCTAATAAGGAATTCATCCCCTCTGAAGCTAATTTCTACTGATGATAGAATCTTTCAGTTACAAGGGAGTGATGGAATGAGGTTCACTTCTTAGAAGCACTGGCTATGTACAGAAAGCTATCCGCTATGAAAAGAACTCAATTCTTAGGTGTCTCTGCAAATGCCTTATGAGTATTTTCCCCTTTATTTTTTAAAAATTTATATTAATTTATTATATGTGACAGCAGAATGCATTACAATTCATATTATACATATACAGCACAATTTTTCATGTCTCTGGTTGTACGCAAAGTAGAATTACACCATTAGTGTCATCATACATGTACTTAGGGTAATGATGTCCATCTCATTCCACCATCTCTTTCACCACTGGATAGATCTTCCAGAAAAAAGCTGAACAAAGAAACTACAGAACTCAATAATATAACCAATAACAGACTTAATGATATATATAGAATATTTTATCCTTCAATGAGCAAATACACTTTCTTCTCAGCAGCACATGGATACTTCTCTAAAATAGACCCTATATTATGCCACAAAGTGACTCTTAGCAAATACAAAAAAAAAGTGGAGATACTACTTTGCATTCTATCAGATCATAATGGAATGAAATTATAAATCAATGATAAAATAAAAAATAAAAGCAACTCCAACACCTGGAGACTAAATAATATGCTACTGAATGAACAGTGGGTTGCAAAAGACATCAAGGAAGAGACTAAAAAATTCTAAGAAGTAAATGAGAACACTGATACAACATATGGAAATCTCTGGGACACTATGAAGCCAGCACAAAGGAGGAAAGTTCATTGCATGGAGTTCATCCCTTAAAAGAAGAAAAAGTCAACAAATAAAAGACCTAACATTATATCTCAAAGCCCTAGAAAAAAAAGAACAAACCAACACCAAAAGCAGTAGAAGACAGGAAATAATTTCCCCCTTCTTTTATAAAATGCCTTTGATCCCTCAGAAAAATGGCTTTCTTCTAACCTCCAGAAATATGCTTTCCTGGGATCCCAAGGGTGATTGCCTGGGTCAGGTTAAAACAACCTAGAGGCCAAATGCTGCTGGGAGTTTTTCTAATCCTGCAGAGCCCTAGAAAGAGAGCATGGCTACCTCCATTCAAAGTCAAGTAATAGGGACACACAAAACTAGTGCAAGTTCATTGGGAAGTTAAATGGAGTTTGGGGGTATTTTTCCAAATTCATTTTCCTAACCCAAAGTACAAGAATCAAAGTAGGATGTGATGTCTTCCCCAAAGCTCTAGTGTGTCAAAGACCATGAAACTATTGTTTGCTTATGCTTTAGGGAAAACAGTATGTGTATAGTTCATATAAACACAGAAAATAACCTATTCTCAATAACATGCTTGGTTTTCTTACTTGGAACCTGACTTATGTGGATGAGTTCCCTCTGTCAATTTAATTTTGGATGATTTGTATCTTCTATTTGCAATGCATTGCATCCCAAAGCACCAAAATATTTTTGCTCTGCCAGTTATCATAATATTAATTACACAAAATATAAAAGGTTCAAGGCTGGTCAAATACTTCATCCAATTTCAACAGCTTAAAAAAGGTTGATATAAGAAAGCGGTATATGCTACTTGGAAATAACTCTGAATGCTCTACTCATTCAGGGATGCTAGCAGATCAAAAGAAATTTTGTCGAGCTTAGCAAATAATAAATTGTGTTTGTTTTTACTTACTGTCATGAACCAAGTTTCAATAACCCTATGATATTTAAAGATTCTATGATGAGAGACTTTAATGACTAAGTTGAGAAATACCAACCAGGAAAGCAGTTGATTGTTAATTTTCTCTAGTTATCAGCTGGTGGTAGCTGATATTATTATAGCCACATATATTGTGGAAATGTGTAAGATAAAGTGTAGTCTTTCAATTTTTTCTTATAGGTCAAAATTATAACCAGATTTCATTTATATGTGCTCCTACTTCCTCCTCTCTGCCATCTTTAAAAGCCATTTGGAGTCTGAACTTCTTCCTTAGGTATTCCAACTCATCCTGCTTAAGAAAATCAACAAAAGGCCATTAAATGATTCAGGAAACATTTGTCACTTGACATGCATTAGTTCATTTAATCTTTACAACAATCTTGCATAACAGGTTTTACATTTATCCTTATTTTACAGTCAAGGAAGCTGAGTTACAGGGAAGTTAAGCAACAGACTCAAGGTCACATAGCCAATAAGTGACAGACATGATTTTAAATCCATGTCTGAATAATTCTAAAGACAGATCTTTCCATCATCCCCATGTTTCTATGCAATTTTATGCTAAACTGTTTTAAAACCGTCCTATTGTTGAGTTTTATCTCCCTACCTACATGCTAATCAGGGTGAGGAGAGGCAGCATTTCTAACTCTTGCTACCTCTGTACCTCTAGATGTATACAACAGACTCAGTAACATGTGACCGGTTTTTGTCTTCAAAATTCTTTTAAAAATAAATACTTTGGAAAGATGTAACTGATTTTTAAAGTTCTTGTTATTTTTTGCTGACTCGATAAGTCTTCCTGCAAAATACCCTTTTTACATTTCCTTGTGATTATAGTGATTATTATTTCAATCATTCAATTGAAACTTCCTAACTTTCCCTTTAACATGGGAGGTAATGGTAGTAAAGAAAACACTTTAATAAATAATTACATCATCTCTATTTTTTGGAAGGAAAGATTTTACATGAAAAATTAATTACAAATCATAAAATGTTTAAGCTGAAGGGATCTGGGAGATCATTGCATAATTTATCTGCACCACTTTCATAGTTCTTACACCTCTCTACTTTGTATTTCAGTCCTTTAGGTACAAATCTCCTATTATTATTGTTATTATCATTATTATTAGGGATTGAACCTGGGGGCACTTTACCACAGAGCTACATCTCAGTTCTCAGTCCTTTTTATTTTATTATTTTTGAGACAGGGTCTTGCTAAATTGCTGAGGGTTGTGCTAAGTTACTGAGGCTGGTCTTGAATTTGCAATCCTCCTTCCTCAGTCTCCTGAGTCACTGAGATTATAGGCGCATGCAACCACACCCAGCTCTACAAATCTTCTACTTCTAAACTTACAAGATCCTCAAAGATAGAAATGTATAAATACGTTATATTCAAGACATTTTTTTTATTCCATAAAAGGTCTTGCATCATGTCTGTCACGTATTCAGTAAACATCAAAGATTTGTGAAATGAATGAATCAAATCCACCACTCTTAGTTCCAACAGATGTGGAAATGGATTTGCAAGTATTTATATGACTCTAAGATCATAATGCTAGCTCCTGATAAAACCAAGTGTAGAACCCTGTTATTCTGATTGTTAAGCCAATGATTTTTCCACATCTTGTTTCCCAGCTCATTAAAAATGGGTATGGAATTTCTCTGAGCTAGCATAATCCATCATTTGCCTTCAGTTAAAACTCTTGTTGACTTCCTATGGATCCATTGGGAATATACCCTTTGTGGGAACCAGTACAAAGAACAAACATAAGGCACAAAGAAAAAAGAATTATTTGTTCCCTCTTAGTATTCTTGGCCAGAACGGGTTATATATTTAGTAATGATAAGACAAATTTAAGCTTAAATGCTAAGAGGCAAGTCAAATTGTAATAGTTTAGGTGACTGGGATATATATTAAGGAATTAAGCCAATCTCTGCCAAGACTTGACTTAACTCTATGTGAATATGTACTGGGTGTAAAATTAAGCATAAGATGAAATGTCATTCTGAAAATTAATGGTTATAAAGATCAAATCATATAATTTATAACATAAGCTTTCAGCAAATTAAGAAATACCTTTTGTGAGCTTGATTAAGGAACATTAAATCAAAACATTTTAGCATTATATTATGGGAAGCAATCATCAGTAAGAAACATGGACTAGGTGACTAATTTATAGAAGAATATGGGAATTGGAAGACAAGAACATAGAGTCCCTGTCCATGCAAATTTACAGTGTCGTGTCAGAAATGAGACATGTCTATAAACAGATGTCTACAAAGAAAACAAAGAGAGTGACTGTGAAGTAAACATTAGAATTTGGCCTTTATCCTTGGTCAGTGGGGACCTTAAATGATTTTGAACAGTTATGATGAATGTATATAAAGTGGTGTTTTACAAATATTAGTCTGATATAGGTATGCATTGATTGAAAGATGAAATATGTGTAGGAAGACCAATTTGGAAACTGTTTTGCAATAATCCATATGAGAGGTATTGCGGATGAGGACTAAGATGAGAATGAAGGCTATGTAAGTAAAGAAGATCTCAGAGACATTGTAAGGTCACAATTTATGACTTGATGACTAAATGGATTTACAGAAGAGATGTTAAAATTGACTGCAGGGCCGGGGCTGTGGCTCAATGGTAGAGCGCTTGCCTAGCATGTGTGAGGCACTGGGTTTGATCCCCGGTACAACATAGAAATAAAAAATAAATAAACAAAATAAAGGTATTGTGTCCATCTACAACTAAAAATAATTGACTGCAAATAGAAAAGTTAGTTCTTTGTGATTGACTTTATTATATTTGTTTCCCTGGCTGGTTTGGATCTGCTGCAATGCAGAAACTTTCATATATTATCTTTAGATTGGCAATATCCTAGAATAAATTAGGCAGTATTATTCATGTATTTTGGCCTTCACATTAGAAAGTCATTATAAATAAAGGTAATTGGAGGATTTCTTGATGGCAAAATGGAGCACTTTAAGGTCATAAATGGAACTTAAACTCCCAACAGTACATAGCACAGTGCCAAACTCATAGTAGGTGCTTAACAAGCACTAGAACCAAATGTAGTTGTTGGTGTGGTACAAAGATTAAAGTTTTACTTCTGGCTCTACCAAGAAATAACCTTTGGAAAGTCACTTAACCTTTCCATATCTCCATATCCTATTGGCACTGAGGACCTGAAATAATTCTTCCAACTCTCCTAGGCCCTGAATAGATGATTCTAAGTTTGACTTTGACACTCACCAAATCCTTTTCTGTAGGCAAACTTCACTTCCAGCCCCTACTCAGGAACTGGATTTGTAGTGAGTTGCCTAGACTGGATTTTCCCTATGATCACGATGTCTTGCCATGCTCCGACACTCTCCTCTCTCTTATTTCACAACATCTTTCTTCATCCCATCTCTTCAGTTCAACTCTTTTTTTTTATCAGTGCTAATCTCAGCTAGGTGTTAAAAGTAGATGAAATCTTAGAGTAGTTTTGATTTGCATTTCTCCAATTGCTAAAGATTTTGAACATTTTTTCATGTATTTGTTGATCAATTGTATTTCTTCTTCTATGAAGTGTCTGTTCAGTTCCTTAGCTCATTTATTGATTTTTTTTTTTTTTGGTGTTAAGCTTTTTGAGTTCTTTACATATCCTGGAGATTAATACTATATCTGAGGTGCACGTGGTAAAGATTTTCTCCCATCATGCTAAGTTAAATAAGCCAAACCCAAAAAACCAAGGGCAAAATGTTTTCTCTGATACAATGGATACAAATTCACAATGGAAGGGAGCTAAGGAAGAATAGAGTTACTTTAGGTTAGATAGCAGGATATGGGGGTAGGAAGTATAGTAGAATGAATCAGACATTATTACACTATGTACATATATAACTATACAACTGGGGGGATTCTACATCATGTATAACCAAAAGAATGAGAAATCATACTCCATTATGTATCAAAATGCATTCTACTGTCATGTATAACTAATTAAAACAAATGTAATATTTTTTAAAATTAGATGAATGGATAAAGAAAATGTTGTATACATACACAATGGAGTATTACTCAGTCTTAAAGAATGACATTATGGCATTTGTTGGTAAATGTTTTCTCTGATATGCTAGTCTATAATTAGTGGAAAAGGGGGTTGGGGTTGTGGCTCAGTGGTAGAATGCTTGCCTAGCATCTGAGGCACTGGGTTCATTCTTCAGCACAGTATATGAAAAAATAAAATGAAGGTTTAAAAAGTAAAATAAAATTAGTACAAAAAACAGAGATAGATACATACATACATACACACACGCACGGACACACAAACACACACACACACACAGACACACACACATGGAGAGAGAGAGAGAGAGAGAGAGAGAGAGAGAGAGAGAGAGAGAGAGAAAAGAAATGAGGGGAGAATTCCATCAAAACAAAAGAAAGATCAGTAGAATGGAAGAAGGGAATTGAAGGAGGGGGGAAGGAATGGGATAAAGAAAAAACAGTAGAATGAATCTGACCTAACTTGCCAGTGTACGTATATGAATATACTATAGTGAATCTCATCTTCATGTATATCTACAAGAATTAATTTTTGGGGGCTGGGGATGTGGCTCAAGCGGTGGCACACTCGCCTCGCATGCGTGTGGCCCGGGTTCGATCCTCAGCACCACATACCAACAAAGATGTTGTGTCCGCCGAGAACCAAAACAATAAATATTAAAAATTCTCTCTCTCTCTCTCTCTCTCTCTCTCTCTCTCTCTCTCTCTCTCCTCTCTCACTCTCTCTAAAAAAACGAATTAATTTTTTACGAAAATTGTAAATAAATAAAAAGATCAGTAGAGTAGAGGAAAGGGAACAGGGAGAGGTAGAAAGGGGAGAGTATGGGTAGGTACTGGAGACTTAATTGAAGCAAATTATATTCTATGCATTTATAATTCTGTCAAAATGAATCCTAATGTTATGTATAACTATTATGAACCAATTAAAAGAAAGTAGAGCAAGGGTTGGGGACATAGCTCAGTTGGTACAGTGCTTGCCTCACATGCACAAGGCCCTGGGTTCCATCCCCAGCACCATACACACACAAAAAAAAGTAGAGCAATCTGATTAGACAATTTCATACTAAGATAGGAAAGACAAATCACTTGAAAGGTCCTCAAGAATCCTCTAACTTTAGAAAAGAGATTCCATTATCCTGAGATTTCAGATAAAATAAAAGACTAAAGTAATGAGGTTCAGGAGAGAGAGATTTAACAAGACATGCTTTTAAATCATATTTTGTAAACCTGGCTCTGTCATGCAGATGGGCTCAGATTCAGGAGTACAGATTTTCATCCAAGTCATGGAAAGCAGACTAAAAAGTGAACCATAATTTTAATGTTTACATTAGACTAACCCCTGCTTAATTTTCATTTAGCACCTATTCTATATCATACAGTGGTGTTGGTAGTGGTGTTTTCTTTTTCTTTTTTTTTTCTTTTTTTTCTTTTTTTTTTTTTTTTTTGTAGTGTAGTGGATCAAAACCAGGGTTTCATGCATGCTAGGCAAGTGTTCTACCACTACACTGTACTCCCTGCCTTGGTAGTGGTGTTTTAAATACAAGTTGAATATAGATCTACCTCCAAGGACCTTACAATATACTATGAATGACAGAAATCTAATACATAGGTACTTAGAAATGTATTGTCAGACATCTCACCCAAGTTGGGTGAAAGCCTTCAGGGAATGCTCTCCCAAGATCAAGCGTCATGAATTTATTTCAAGGTCTACAGACCAGGGACAACATGTATTTTCATAGCTGGCCTAATGTATGCAGTCAGTATACTAGAAACATCCATTCTGGACTAAGGCACAGAGGATTTACTTTTCCATGGTACATGTAACTTGCTGCAGATTATCTTAACAGTGGTATCACAAAAGCCAATTACTCTAATTGTGAAAGGACATATTTTTATCTTCTGGTTCACTAGGTATTTTGAAGAAACTAACTCTGAATAAATAGTTCTTTGCCATTTAGTGTATCTCCAAAAGGCAAAGTCATTAATTGCCATTAATTTGAGCCTTCTATCCTGACCTTCTATAAACCCTTGCTTTGGTTCATTTAAGCTGTACTTCTATCTAAAGATTAAAGAGGTTTTATATTCTAGTAGAAGAAAAACCCTGAAAGGCTTTTTATTTGGTGGTTGTCTCCTAGTTAAATGCAAAAATCATCAGAATGAAAACACATTTCATGATGTTCTTCTGTTTAAGTGATTAAACTGAACTATGTCTATATAAAGGCTAGTCAAAGTTCAGTTGAACTGGGAGTATAAGAAAAGCCTTTGGCATTTTGGAGGCTGCAAAGTACATGGAAAAAAGTCTTCCAAGTTCATTGTACTCTGTGAGGGACTATCCAGTTCCAGGGGTAAAATGTGGGAGCTGCATGTGCACAAGAAGCACAGTAGCCAAAGCTTCTCCTGCAGCCACCATCACCCTCCAACATCACAGGCCTTGGGTCCTAGCCAAACAGACACTCGTTGGGGAATAAATAGTCTGATCTGTGAACATTTTGCACGATGTAACTGAACCTGTTGAAAGAAAAAACCAGGAATGAACTTATCCTTCTTACATCATTTTCATGAAGATTGCCAGTTACTGAAAGATTTCTATGTGCAAGTGTGCTCTTTAGATGCACATATGCATATAATCAAAGACACAAGCCTTTTGGTTTCCAATATTGATGCCACGGCTCCCAGCCTCTCATTTTTTTTTTAAAGTGCTAACTGGCTGTAATTCACACCAGACACTTAAGAATATAAGTATTTTATATTTGTCAGTATTTCCTTTGCACTTCAACCTAGGCTACTTGCTGGCACTCTGACGCCTCGCTGACTGGCTGTCTGTCACAGGAGTAGCAAATATACAGATGAATATACCATGAAATGGCTTGGGGCACTGAAACAGATGTGCCTCTGAGCATGAGTGACAGTACAGACAGCAGGGAGTAAAGCTGCTGGTAGGTGGGCTGACTCAAGCTGGAATGAAACTCAACTTTCTTGTGAGACATGATGTACTCCAGAAACTTCTAAGAGATTCTAGACACAATGTTAGACCCCTTCCTGCCTCTCCTCATCCCTTCTCAAACATCTCTTCTCTGTTTCCCATCCTCAACCCCCACTCCCACCCAATATACATTTATATCATTGCTCTGTCCCTGTCTGTCACTTTCCCTTTTGCTGTCCCTCCTTCCTTCCTTTTTTCTCTTTCTCATACCCCCCTTCACACACACTAGAGTCTCTAGGCACTGAATATGCTTCCCATAAGTCTACCAACTTTGAAACTCTTCCAAAGTTCCAAAATATTACTCATCAGCAAATTTTGAGGAGACAGTCCCTGGGCATAACTTCTATAACCAGCTACCATGCCATGCTGTGGAGTTGACTGGGGCCTGTGTCCCCATAGGCCTTCTTTATACTCTTGGAGAAGCCTCAGTACCATGGTATCAATTATTGTCATCCTTTGTCATTTATGGAGTGGTCTTTTTGTTTTTGAAGCAAAAAACCAGAATTTATTAGAGCAATAGAAAGTGGAACTCCAAAAGGAAAGGAAACCCAAGAGAGAAAAATACCAGAAAGTGGCTATTGTCTAGGGCTTTACATGGATCTACAGGGTTAAGGAAACTAGCTCCCTATGTAGTCCTGGCTAAAGAACTTTGTCAACAAATTTTTCATGCACACTTTGGTCCAGTCAAGTTACCCTGCTTATTTTGTTGTTGTTGTTTTGGTTTTGGTTTTGGAATGTTCTTGTGATGAAAAAGTTAAAAGGGGAACAATAGTTTTGCACCACAGTGTTTTGAACATATATTCGGCTATCTACCAACACTGACCAGATATTTATTAAATTCTATAGAAGCCCCGTATCTCATCAAGATTCATCTTTTTTTCTCCTTCCTTCCTTCCTCCTTCCCTTTTTCCTTCCTTCCGTCCTTCCTTCCTTCCTTCCTTCCTTCCTTCCTTCCTTCCTTCCTTCCTTCCTTCCTTCCTCCTTCCCTTTTTCCTGCCTGCCTTCCTTCCTTTCTTTCCTTTAGCACTGTGGATGGAACCCAGGGCCTTATGGTGATTCATCTTCTAGACTGAGAAAGAGATTTAGTGGATTGCCAAAATAGTGTCATCTCTGGCTCTTCAGAGCACTGTGGCTGTTTACTGAGGCAGACAGGAAAAACACTGAAATGACTGATTCCAGACCCAAGCTATCCTTTATTGATTATAGCTCAGCAATGACTCAGGAAAAACATAATTAAGAATAACACTTCTGCTTACTAGATGTTCATAGCTGTTCTAAGTGCTTTACATGCATTATTGCATTTAAATTCTCAAAATAGCCAGGTGTAGTGGTGCATGCCTGTAATCTCAACAGCCTGGGAGGCTGAGGCAAAAGAATCCCAGGTTTAAGGCCTGCCTCAGCAACTTAGTGAGGCCCTAAGTAACTTAGCGAGATCCTGCTTCTGAATAAATAAAGGGGCTATGGATGTGGTTAAGTGCTCTTGGGTTCAATCCCTGGTCCCCCCCCCCAAAAAAAATTTTAAATTTTAAAAATCCTTAAAACAATCCTAGGAAATATGTAGTAATATTATCCCCATCATACAGATGAGAAAACTGAGATGTAGAAAAGTTGAGTGCCCAAGGTTACACAGCTAATATTTGGCAGTGGGAGGATTCAAAGCACTTTGGCTTCAGAGCAAAAAAGACCTTACCAGCTGTGCTAAATAAAAGCCTAAGACTCAAGTACATAGATCCTGTTTATGTAGAGTCACCCCCATGGTATGATGGCAAATTCATTGGTTATTGGCCACCTGTCTCAGGGGCCAGTTTGCAAGAGATTACTATTTTCAAGTCTTCCTTTGATGCTCATTTGAATCCAACTTCATATGGAAAAGGGATTTTGGAGGGAGAGAGTTGAGGAGTAAGTGTCCTTTACCAATGAATGTCTTCTCCACCTCCTCATCTCATGGTCCTTCTAAGAATAGCTTGTTATTTTTCTTGTATTTCTATGTGAACTCTAAAATAAACAGATTATCTCAAGCACTATAGATGAAATGAGCGGTCAGTTCAGGATTTATGGATTTACGTTCATTTCAGGTATGGCCCAAAGACCATCTACATAAGAAGTATTTGTGAACCTTATTAAAAATGTATATTCCAGCTAGGCATGGTGATGCACACCTGTAATCCCAGTGATTTGGGAAGCTGAGACAGGAGGATCATAAGTTCAAAGCCAGCCTCAGCAAATTAGCAAAGCCCTTAAGTAACTTAATGAGACCCTGTCTCTAAATAAAAATGTTTTACAAAGGGCCGGGGATGGAACTTAGTGGTAGAGCTCTCCAGGGTTCAATCCCCACTACACTACCAAAACAAAACAAATGTAGATTGCAGACATCTATGCCAGACCTACTGTATCTCTGACGGTAGAGTCTATAAATCTGCATCTGCAAAATGCTTCCCAGGTAATTATGATGCACCTGAAAATACGAGAATCACCCCTCCAGTGAGTAATAGTCCCTGGAACTGATGGCCTAGTGGACCTGGCTCTAAACTAATTTCCTATGTGACTTTGGTGAATCAATTTCTATTGACGTCAGTGTTCTCATCTGTAAGAAAGGAACAAATGTTTTCTTTCTTTCCTCTCAAAGTTGTATGACTTACATATAAATGTGTGTGAAAGTTCTTTAGAATTTTTTAAACACACATGTTATTATCATCATCATCATCATCATCATGGGTGGGGTGAGGGACAATAGCCTGAAAAAGAATGTTGTTGGCAAGGAATGGAGGGAGGGTAATCCAGTTTCCCAGTTTCTTTCTCTTTCCCATCAGAGTCCAGACAATGGATTATAGTATTATGGAATGTCAATGTTCCTTCCAAGTCCCAGCCTCCTTCCCCCATCTCTGTGCTTTTGCAGTTTATTGTTAGCAGTGAAGAAGTTTCCTCTCTTCCACAATGTTCCTTTAGGTGAAAAACCTGTCTGAGCAGCTTGAGGTCAGCTCCAGGTTCTGATTGGTGCCCAACATGACACTGTCAATCCATTAGACATTGAATCTTTCCCTTGACTTATTAGGAGCAAATGTTAAGTCACCAATAGTCATCTGCATATTAGCAGTGATGGGAAAACAACAGACACTTTTTGTATCCCTTCATAATCAGGCATAGGGATGTAATTTTTTTTCAGTACTGGGAATTGAACCTAGGGATGCTCTATCACTGAGCTACATTTCCAACCCTTTCCATTTATTAGTGTTTTTTGTGGATTGTTCTATCTATCTATCTATCTATCTATCTATCTATCTATCTATCTATACTTTTATGGTGCTAGTGACTGAACTCAGGGGTGCTTTAGTACTGAGCTGAATCCCCAGTCTTTTTTATTTCTTTTTTTTACAGGGTCTTGCTAAGTTGCTGAGGTCATAACTAAATTCTGAGGCTGGCCTTGAACTCGCAATCCTCATGCCTCAGCCTCCTGAGCCACTGGGAT
This sequence comes from Spermophilus citellus, assembly GCF_964194105.1. NCBI lineage: Eukaryota > Metazoa > Chordata > Mammalia > Rodentia > Sciuridae > Spermophilus > Spermophilus citellus. The sequence goes on along the minus strand of NC_138190.1, from coordinate 113,022,890 downwards.
TATAGGCCTGTGCTGTTGCGCCCAGTTTATTTTTTATTGTAGACAGGGTCTTGCTAAATTGACACCGCTGGCTTTAGATCCTGTGATCCTCCCTACAGGCAGTAATCTTATTAGGCACAGAAAATATTATTCTTTCTTTACACTGAAAGTCTTGGTTTATTCAGGCTGCTATATCAAAATACCTTAGACTGGATGATTGAGAAATAATAGAAATTTATTCCTTGCAGTTCTGGAGGCTGGGGAGTCTAAGACTAAGGCACTAGAAGACTCAGTGTCTGGTGAGGGCTGCTCTCAGCTTCATAGATAGTGCCTTGTTCCTGCATCCTCAAACAAGCTCCCTCAGGCCTCTTTTATGAGAACACCATCCCATTCATGATCCTAATGACCTAATCTCCACCCAAAGGCCCCACCTCTTAATATCATCACTTTAGGGATTAGGTTTCAACATCTGAATTTGGAGGGGACACAAACATTCAGACCACAACACCTAAGGAGTCCAAACATTTGTTTCTGATAAAAATGGGGGATCCATTTATTTTTAAGATACATTACTCTATTTAGGCCCCCTTCATTACCCTCCCCTCTCCCAAGTTTTAGTCAGGGGATTTCATAAAACCTGTCAACACTTCTAAGATTCAAATTGGATTTCAGGTTTTGTCTAAACATCTGGCTTTCAATTTCTGAGCGCCTCAGTCACTTCAGTCTTCTGGAAAAGTCCATTCCCCGAGTGCTCCATCCCACTGACTTTCTGTTCTGCCATTTTGATTTTCCACTCGGGAAACACATTTCATGAATTTTAGCTTGTAGAGCAAAGGCTACAGCCGAGGTGACCTCCAAATTCACACAAATACTCCACCCAAGGCAAGCAAGTGCTGCCTGGGAAGTCACAAAGAGGAGGAAACAGAGAAGAGACAAAAGGAAGCTTTGACGAGCAGTTCAGCCAGGCCAGCCCTTGGAAGAGAGCCAGCGCTGGGGAAGCCACAGCAGCTCTGGGCTCCACAGTCAGTCTGGAATGCACTTCAATACAGCCCAGCCTCCATCTCGTTAGAGGCCTCGCGTTTGATGATTCAGCTGCTTCCTGGCTGCCAGGAGAGATTTGGCCAACTGTTTGAAAAACACTGTCTGCCCCCGACCACACTTGTTTTTATTCTCTGCCTGTTGTCAGGGGCCTCTTCTGAAATGGAACACCTCAGGAAATCAGACCCAAACTCCGAGGAGTTTATGCTGCCTCTTGTGCCCCCTTTTCAAAGGCAATTAAACCAAAATAGGAATTGTTTGCAGCAAAGTGCTTTCCTAGTGATGTTGAAAGCAGACAGTGTGTTATCAGGAAATGATCTCTCACTAGATCTCCTTTAGATCAAATGAAAAACATAGTGTGCTAGCAGGTTCATCAGACATTAAAGGCACAGCTGAGATGGGCCATTGCCGAGCTCCCCATATATCAGTTTGTTCAAAGATGCAGGTTAAAGGGCAATGGAGACGAGCATTTGGGGAAGGAATTGAGCAAGAGCCTTAGCTTAGATTGGACACTTGAACTTAACTGTGTGCTTCTGACATGTCCTTTACAGCTACAGGCATCACTTTCTAACAAAGAAAGCTCACTCTGGAAGTGGGCTTCTTCATCCAGAAATGAGCATATAATCCTTAACATAGCTTGGTGGTTTAGAAGATGGTGTTTGGAGTCAGACTGCCAGCTCCACCACTTACTTATTAGTTCTGTAAACTTAAGGAATGTGGTGACTTCTCTGTGCTTCACTTTTCTTATTATAAAATGGAGCCCATAGTAATAGCTCCTCTGTGGGGTTGTGAGATTTAGAGGATATAGGAGTTGTTACAAGTACAACATTTCAAATGAGGCCTAGCATATGATAAGCCTTCAATAATGATATTAACTATTATCATTATTATGTCCCTGAAGGTATTCTAGCTGAACCCTCTCATGTATCACATAGCAGGGTGATTGACCACACAACTTTTTTTTATAATGTGGCCTTGGGTTTGAATCCCAGTTCCACCACTTACTAACATTTTGAACTTAAGTTACTGATTTTCTGTAAGCCTCAGTTTCCCCACCTGTAAAATGGGGATAAAAATGTACCTACTTCAGAGGGGTTTTGTGAAGATTAATAAAGTATGTGATAAACTATGTAAAATGATTAGTGTGGTAGCTGGCCCAGAGTAAGTGCTCAATAATTGATAATGAATAATATGTCTAATACTCTGTGACATTAGAAACTCCATATCTGTTTTATTTTTCTTGGCTCTATTTTACTGTATAATATTTTAAAGATTTGAGCTCCATTAAGAGATCCTTATATCCAAGACTACTATTTCTCTCCATTCCCCCCCCCCCAAAAAAAAGTGTGGTGTTGTCTTCAATAACTCCTTGCTCAGGAAGAAGCAGAGTTAACCAACAGGGCAGGAGATGGAAAATGGAACTCCTCTTTCTTCAACCTTTAGATGCTAAAGTCATCTCAATAGTCAATTGGGCCAGTTAACTGAAAACAGAACCAATTGGAAGTAAAACTAGGGTAAAGTGGAAATTCCCAGTCTCTTTATAAAAATGTTTTATTGGTTGTCAGGCTTTGGGCCCACTCAATAGTATTTAATTTATTTTTTATTCCTCTTGCATGATGAAAACCTGGGTGGAAGGGGTAGCAAGGAAGAGAAGTTCCTGGCCTTCAAAACCCCACCTGTATAACAACAGGTACCATGGTGCATGCCTGTAATCCCAGTGACTCAGGAGGCTGAGGGAGGAGAATCACCAGTTTGAGGCCAGCCTTGGCAATTTAGTGAGCCCCTCAACAACTTAGTGAAACTCTGTCTCAAAATAAAAAATAAAAAGACTGAGGATGTAGCTCAGTGGTAGAACACCACTGGGTTCAATCCCCAGTACCAAAAAAAAAAAAAAAAAAAAAGAAAAGGAACAAATATATATGATAAATATGTAAGATACTATAAAGTAGATTCTCGACATTTTAACAGCAAAAAGCAGTGGACAATTAATAGTCACTGCAAACAACAGCCCACTTGACTATAATTCTTAATTGTTGTTTATTGGGCAAAACAGATTCCTCTGGCAGAGATTTCTGAGTCGATTTTGAAAACCAAGGCAAGTAAAGCTGGGCTATGGTAGAAAGAGCATATGCAAGTCCTGTTAGCAGTGTCGTAAAGAAGAGCAAGATATATCTGCAGAAGTTTCATGGATGGTTACACTTTGTCCACATGGAGTGGGAGAAGACAAGGCGATTATATCTCAAAGGTAAAGTGTCTTCTCTTTCAGCTGTGTGGGTTCAAAATCTCCACATTCAATTTACCCCAAGGATGATTCAGCCCCAGAATGGTATAAGAATGGCTTATACCATTCTAAATCTAAACTGTATCAAAATCCAAGTATGTGTAGTGCCTGTTTTCTGACCGGATGATCTTCTTGATCAGGCAGTTCATTCATAGAAACAACTTCCTATTAGATTTTATGTTGTGGTATAACTTAATGACATATAATCTGAATAAAGGAACTAAGGTAGCTCAAAGAGATTCCTTGATCTACCTAATGGAACCACCTTTACTGCCTAAATATTTCTTGCCACTCCTGCGCCCATATACCTGAAGTCAGAGCATTCTCTCCCTGGGAAGTGGTGGAGACACTTAATGTGAACAGGTCTATATTAACCATATTTGCAACATGGATGACAATGTTGATTTTAGGAAAAAGTCTACGGAACATCTAACAAAGCTCTAATGTCCCCCAGAATGATTCATCAAGTCTTTTTGAGTAAGCAATTTTTTTTTTTTGATACTTGGGATTGAACTCAGGGGCACTCAACCACTGAGCTACATCCCCAGCCCTATTTTGTATTTTATTTAGAGGCAGGGTCTCACTGAGTTGCTTAGCACTTGCTTTTGCTGAGGCTGGCTTTGAACTCACAATTCTCCTGCCGCAACCTCCCAAGCTGCTGGGATTACAGGTGTGTGCCACCATGCGAGGCTGAATAAATGATTTAAAAAAAAAAACGTGTGTGGGAGGTGTCATGGGGGATGGAACCAAGGGCATCTACCCCTGAGCTACACCCCTAGCTCCAAAATTCTTTTTTTTAACTTTTTTTTTTAATATTTATTTTTTAGGTGTAGATGGACACAACACAATGCGTTTATTTTTATGTGGTGCTGAGAATCCAACCTGGTCCCCTGCGCGCTAGGCGAGCACTCTACCCAGTGCTCTACCGCTGAGCCCCAATCCCAGCCCCATTCTAAATTCTTTTTAAAAATTCCCTTTTAAATGTTTAAAGAGTCTCTTGTTTTTCAGATGCCCTAATCAGGATAAGGGCTGACCCTAACCTTTAGGAAGAGCTCCCAGCTGCCACCAGATTCTTCGATAAGGCCTGAAAAGTCCTATTCCTTCTGAACAAAGAGAAATTTATTTTTTGCCTCAACTTGAGAAGTAGGCAAAGATAAAAGCGATGGTTAGAACTTGTGAGAGAGCAATAGCTTTATGCAAGGGAGCTGGAAGTGTCTAGCCCATCTCAGTGCTGGTATGCAACTGGTCTTTCTTTGACTTTTGGTGAACCAGTCAATCAGCTGACTTACTAATTCCTTTTCTAAGTCATTTTCACCCCAAGCACACATTACTAGCCACTTCTTTCTTCTCACCACCCCTTTTTTCCTCAGGTATTTATTGACAATAGTGCCATAGTAGTATCATAGTATTAGTACTGTCCCAGGTACCAATTTGTGACTCTGAGGTTTGTTTGTAGTATCTTTTTTCTTACTATTTCTGACCTGTGTGTTGCTTTCTAAAATCAGTGCACACTCTAAGTCTGAACTGGGCTCTTTTGGTTCTTTTCCAAGAGACATTACTCTTTTTATGTCACAGACCTTTTCCAAAAAAAATGATTTGAGTGAATTTATTTGTACTCTATTACAACTTCTCAAGACGTGTCACTTACTTTCCCAGCATTCTTAGAGTAGATATTATGAACATCTCAATATTATAGAAATATGAATTTCAAATCACATTAGAAAAATGTATTACATTGAAATGTCAAGACTTTACAACAGCATTATTGAATAAGGAACTCCAATAATTTTATGAAATCAAAAAGACAAACATAATTTGTGTAAGTTGTATAGAGGAAGAGCTAGATTCCTCTACTTAAATAGCCTGATGTGATGGAAAGAGGGCTAAAAGTAAGAGCGGGAAGGAAAAGAGACATAAATATAATTCATTACATATTATTATGCTCCATGTCATTTAATTCAATTTCCACATGAAGACTTAGATTTGGCTCTGCAGCAATTATGCACTAGTATGGTCAAACAAATTGTTTTTTAACAGTACTGCTCTGATTGGTTAGGGCCCAGTTGTTAAATGCTTGAAATAGCATTTAAAACCACTCCAAGCCTACAAGATAGGTATTAATCCTACAAAGTAGTTTTTTTGGCCAACATTTCAAAGAAAGGCTTTGCACAAAACCTATGACTAGTGATAGAGCTTTATGCAAAATTATCTCATTTACCCCTTTTAAATGCCCTTTGTGAGGTATTATCCCTTCTCATAAAGAAGCTGAGGCTCAGAGATTAAAATGCCCCAACTGCTCAGGCAGTTTATACAATGAAAACTACAGAACCCTAAAGAGAGAGATAGAAGAAGATCTTAGAAGATAGAAAAATGTACCCTGTTCATGGATAGGCAGAACCAACATCATCAAAATGGCAATATTACCCAAAGTTCTCTACAGGTTCAACACAATGCCAATCAAAATCCCAACGGCATTTCTTGTAGAAATAGATAAAGCTATCATGAAATTCATATGGAAAAACAAAAGACCCAGAATAGCAAAAGCAATTCTAAGCAGGAAGTGTGAATCAGGCGGTATAGCGATACCAGACTTCAAACTATATTACAGAGCAATAGTGACAAAAACAGCATGGTATTGGTACCAAAACAGGCGGGTGGACCAATGGTACAGAATAGAGGACACAGAGACTAATCCACAAAATTACAACTTTCTTATATTTGATAAAGGCGCTAAAAGCATGCAATGGTGCTGGGAAAACTGGAAATCCATATGCAACAAAATGAAGCTGAACCCCTTTCTCTCGCCATGCACAAAAGTTAATTCAAAATGGATCAAGGAGCTAGATATCAAATCAGAGACTCTGCACCTGATAGAAGAAAAAGTTGGCTCCGATCTACATATTGTGGGGTCGGGCTCCAAATTCCTTAATAGGACACCCATAGCTCAAGAGTTAATAACAAGAATCAACAAATGGGACTTACTCAAACTAAAAAGTTTTTTCTCAGCAAGAGAAACAATAAGAGAGGTAAATAGGGAGCCTACATCCTGGGAACAAATTTTTACTCCTCACACTTCAGATAGAGCCCTAATATCCAGAATATACAAAGAACTCAAAAAATTAAACAATAAGATAACAAACAACCCTATCAACAAATGGGCCAAGGACCTGAACAGACACTTCTCAGAGGAGGACATACAATCAGTCAATAAGTATATGAAAAAAATGCTCACCATCTCTAGCAGTCAGAGAAATGCAAATCAAAACCACCCTAAGATACCATCTCACTCCAGTAAGATTGGCAGCCACTATGAAGTCAAACAACAACAAGTGCTGGAGAGGATGTGGGGAAAAGGGTACACTTGTACATTGCTGGTGAGACTGCAAATTGGTGCGGCCAATATGGAAAGCAGTATGGAGATTCCTAGGAAAGCTGGGAATGGAACCACCATTTGACCCAGCTATCGCCCTTCTCGGTCTATTCCCTGAAGACCTTAAAAGAGCATACTATAGGGATACTGCCACATCAATGATCATAGCAGCACAATTCACAATAGCTAGACTTTGAAATCAACCTAGATGCCCTTCAATAGATGAGTGGATTTAAAAACTGTGGCATTTATACACAATGGAGTGTTACGCAGCACTAAAAAACAACAAAATCATGGATTTTGCAGGGAAATGGATGGCATTAGAGCAGATAACGCTAAGTGAAGCTAGCCAATCCTTAAAAAACAAATGCCAAATGTCTTCTTTGATATAAAGAGAGCAATTAAGATCAGAACAGGGAAGAAGAGCATGAGGAAAAGATTAACATTAAACAGAGACGAGTGGGGTGGGAGAAAGGGAGAGAGAAGGGAAAATGTATGGAAATGGAAGGAGACCCTCATTGTTACACAAAATTACATATAAGAGTTTGTGAGGGGAAAGGGGAAAAAAACAAGGGAGAGAATTAAACAACAGCAGATGGGGTAGAGAGAGAAGATGGGAGGGGAGGGGAGGGGGGATAGTAGAGGATAGGAAAGGCAGCAGAATACAACAGACACTAATAGGGCAGTATGTAAAAATGTGATGTGTAACCGATGTGATTCTGCAATCTGCATTTGGGGTAAAATTGGAGTTCATAATCCACGTGAATCAAATGTATGGAAGATGATATGTCATGAGCTTTGTAATGTTTTGAACAACCAATACAAAATAAATAAAGAAGGAAAAAAAATAAAGATGTTGGGGAGATGATGACACTATAAAAAAAAAAAGGAAAGCACACAACTCACACATAATATGGCCATGGATTATTCTTGTGTAATGGTCATTTCAATGAAGACACAGGCAAGAATATTATATTGGACGTGGAGTGTTGAATTGGAGTAAATATACTTTGTTATTTTTTAAAATGATTTTTAGTTGTAGATGGACACAATATCTTTATTTTAAATTATTTATTTTTATGCGGTGCTGAGGCTTGAACCCAGGGCCTCATGTGTGCGAGGCAAGCACTCTACCACTAAGCCACAACCCCAGGCCCATAAGTATACTTTAAATAGACTGTTTTGGTTCAGATATTTTGGAGTGAGGGGTATAAATCTAGATAATCTGGCTCTAGAACCTAGGCTCTTTATGGTTTTGGGTTTTGTTGTTTTTGTTGTTTGGGTTTTATTTTCCTTTTTTTGAGGAGGAATACTGGGGATTGAACCCAGGGGCGCTTAACTTCTGAGCCACATCCCCACCCCTTTTAATATTTTATTTAGAGACAGGGTCTTGCTGAGTTTCCCAGACCCTCACTAAGTTGCTGAGGCTGGTTTTGAACTCATGATCCGCCCTGCCTCAGCCTCCTGAGCTGCAGGGATTACAGGCATATGCCACCACGCCCAGGTGCTCTTGATGTTTTTTTGAAGCACATACCATAGTGTCTTCCACATAGTCGATGTTAAATATGTTAATCCTCTTCTGGTCTTACTGAAACAGAAAATATCTGGACAACCATAAGTCTGGGAGGTAAAGAAAAGGGAGAGAGGGAACCAAAACATTTTACTTTAGAACAGATCAAGAAGCAAACATGGGGGCTGGGGATGTGGCTCAAGCGGTAGCACGCTCGCCTGGCATGCGTGCGGCCCGGGTTCGATCCTCAGCACCACATACCAACAAAGATGTTGTGTCCGCCGAGAACTAAAAAAATAAATATTAAAAATTCTCTCTCTCTCTCTCTCTCTCTCTCTCTCTCTCTCTCTCTCTCTCTCTCCTCTCTCACTCTCTCTTAAAAAAAAAAAGAAGCAAACATGGAGTTAATATTCCTATTCTTAATCACCTTCCCTGCTTCCCACTCTCCCCCATCTCCCCCATCCCCCAGAAAATCATCCAGTTTGATCTTCAAGTCAATGCACCAGAGCTGGCTGCCTTCCTACCATAGGACTCCATCCAAACCTACACCCACACAAGCCATGTGTCTACTCCCTCCTGTATCTCATTAAAGGCCATGTTGATGATCCAAACAGAATGGGAAAATTATGTTTGGGGAGAAGACTGTATGCCTGGATACACTTGGCTGGGGCAGAATTTGCCTGTCTGCAGAAGTTCACTCAGATGAAAGAGGGAATTCTGCTTCCTATCCTTTCCTCTCAGGATATAGTCTGTAATAAAGTTGCATTTGCATTACACTTTATATTCTCCAAAGAACCTTTACAGATGTTATCACATGTGATCCTCACAATGAACTTGTGAGCGAGGAAGAACTAGTTCATTCAGTAAGTATTTAATATATCCTACTATGTGCCAGGCCTTGTGCTAGACCCTGGCTAAAGCATCTGAATAGGGTTAACTCCTATTCATACTCCCAGCTCAACATGAATGTCATTTTTTCAGACAGGACTCCTCCAACCCATGTCCTTCTTATATCCATCATAGGGCTCATCCTAGGACAATTTAATTATGTGTGTATTTATTTATTGTCTGCCTTCCATACTTGCATTGTGAACTTCAAGAGCATTAAGACTTTGTCATGTTCTCCACACTGGGGAAGATTTCAGTCTGGTAAAGGGAAACAGACAAGTACACCCAGAAGCACAATAAACTAGTCTCAATGCTTTGGAAGAGGTCTGTTTAGAGTGGGAGTCTAACAACAGGAAGGACAAATTCTATTGCTATGTGTCAGAAAAAAGCTGGATCTTGAAAGATTATACGAGGTCAAAGATGGTACTTTCCAGAAGAGAAAGCAACACAGACAGCATCATGGAGGCACAAAATAGCATGCCATATTCTAGGAACTGTAAGTACTTTGGTAATTTCTGAAGCTTGTAATAGTGAAGGGTGTGAATTAGTGAGAGATGAGCTTGAAGAAGCAGGAGCCAGATTAGGAAGAGGATTTTGAGTGCTGTAACACCCAATTTGAATTTCATTCCATTCATGATAATTCTAGCTACCATTTATTGACTATTCCCCCATTCACAATACCAATAGCTACCATTTATTGACTAATAACTTTGAGCTGAGTATTTTATATACGTTTTAAAAATTTTATTATAGAAAATTTTACACATATGTAGAAGTGGAAAGAATGGTATAATGAACTTCCATATACCCATTACTCACTCAGTTTAATTACCAACTCATGCCAATTGTTCTGGTGTCTTAATCCATTTCTTGTTGCTTTTTTTTTTTTTTTTAGTACTTGGCATTGAACCCAGGGTCTCATACATGCTAGACAAATGTTGTACCACTCAGCTACATCCATAGCCCCATTTTCTTTTTTAAAAAATATTTTTTAGTTGTTGATAGACCTTTTTATTTATTTATATGTGGTGCTGAGAATCGAACCCAGTGCCTCACACATGCCAGGCAAGTACGCTACTGCTGAGCCACAGCCCCAGCTCCCATAGCCCCATTTTCTACTGCTAATTAACACAATGTCAGAGATTGGGTGAGAATAAGAAAAATTTATTTTGGCTTATGGTTCTGGTTCAAGGTTGAGGGACTGCATCTGGTAATAGCTAGCAGTCCCAAGGTAGTGCAGAATATCACATAGTTACAGATAGGGAATTTATACGAAATGTAACTAAACTGGCTTTTACAGCAGACCCACTCTCCAGATAATCCACTAATTTCTTGAATGGATTAATCCATTTATTAGTGCAAGGCCCTAAGCACCTCTTAAAGGTACCACTTTTTAATAACTCATAATAGGGATTAAATTTAAACATGAATTTCAGAGGGAATAACCCCTATTCAAACCATAGCATCTGGTAATCTATTGTTTTTTAAAAATTACCTTCCAAATTTAGTGACATAAAACAAGGATTTTATTATATCGTACAATTCTGGGAGTCAGGAATTAGGCAGGGCTTACCTAGGCAATTCTGCTCCTTGTGCACCAACTGAGGCCAGTCAGTAGTACTCAGCTGATGGGTGGGCTGGCCTGGAGGGCCATTACAGCTTCACCACCAACCTGGTGTCTTGATGGGGATGGAGTATCTAAATATATCTTCTCTGGCGTGGTGTTCTCAAGGTAGTCAGAGTTCTTACTGTCTTCTCCATAAGCAAGTGTCCCAAGAGCACTAGGGATGCTTCATTGCCTTTTCTGGCCTCATCTCCAAAGTCACACAGTATCACTTCTACTGTTTTGGTTCTAAGCAAGTTATCCTTATCCTTAGGCTTGCTAAGATTCAAGGGGAGCAGAATTAGATTCAGCCTCTTAAAGAGGGATGGGTGGCAAAATTACCTTGTAGAACAGCATATAGGATGGGAGATATTATCTTAGCCATATTTGGAAAATACAGTCTGCCACACCAATCTTGTGTCGTCTATACCCCCTTGCATACCCTCCCCACTTCTATGGGCTATTCAAAAATAAATCCTGTACATTGCTTCTCATCTGCAAACCTTTCTGCATATACAGACTCATTTAATCATCGCCCTATCTCTACGAGGGTGCATTTACATTGCTATTTTACTAATAAAGAAACTGAAATCAAAGCCACAAAACTAGTAGTTGGTTCAGGCAAGATGTGAACCTAGTATGTTTGGTTCTAGAGCCTATGCTTTTTCCATATTGTTATTTTATGATAGGGAGTCCCTGAGAGATTATAAATAGGGAAATAATATAATCTTGGCCTGGTGAAAAGATCTTCCTAGTTGCAATATAGAAAGTAGATTGGAAAGGGCCAGAGTGGAGACAGAAAAACCAGCTGAAAGGCTGTAATTAGTCTAGGCCAGTCGTTCTCAAATTTCAATGTGCATATGAATCACCTACACATCTTATTAAAATGCAGATTCTGATTTGGTAGGTCTGGAGTGGAGCCAGAGATTGTGCTTCTAACAAGCTGCTGCGTGGCTGAAGACTACATTTGGAGTATCAAGAGACTGGGTTCAGGATGAGGAGAGCCTGAGCTAGGGAAGTGACACTGGAGAAAAGGAGTAGCAGAGAAAAGGTAGGCTGTATAAGAATTGTTTGTTGAGACATAGTGCCATAGACACTAAAGGTGTCCATTTGATTTCCATTTGGTTTTAATTTCCCAATTGATTCATAGGGAGAGTTAAGGGAGCTCAAAGATTACATACCTAGTTAGCAGCTAAGCTAGGACACAAACCCAAACCTATTGGTTCTCATCCCAATTATTTACCAACCAAGGGAAATCATACAATACAGCCATAAAGTATGAATGTTCCAAGTAAAACCAAACAACTCAAGTCTTATACCAATGCATTACACCCAAATTTTCATTCACATTTGCTGCATTTTAAATTTATCTCCCTTATCTATTTCTTAAATTCTTTTTGCACCTGCCACTGTTTCTCTAGCATAAGGTAGAACATATGAATGAAATATCACATGTTTTACTATATGAATTTAAGTAAAGCAGCATTTTCTGGTGTTTAAATTACTAGGATAGCTGGGTGTGGTGATGTATGCCTTTAATCCCAGCTGCTTGGGAGGCTGAGGCAGGAGAATCTCAAGTTGAAGGCCAATCTACAACTTAGCAAAACCCTACCTAAAAAAAAAAAAAAAGTGGGAGGAGCCTGCTTACCATGCATGAGGCCCGGGTTCAATCCTCAGGTACCACTGCCCCCACCCCTCAAATACTAGGATATTCAGGCACTATACTACTGGGGTCATGGAACACTTCTACTCTGGGTTTGAATGAAGGAAAACTTTACAGAAAGGGTAGGATTTGACCTGGATTTCACAGGATAGGAAGGATCTAGACAAGATGAAAGGAATGAGGGAAACATTTCCAGAGGCACAAGGGTGAAAATAAGATTATCGGGCAGGAGCTGGGGTTGTGGCTCAGCTGTAGAGCGCTCGCCTCACACGTGCAAGGCCCTGGGTTTGATCCTCAGCACTACATAAAAATAAATAAATAAAATAAAGGTATTGTGTCCAACTACAAAAATATTTTTAAAAAAGATCATGAGGCAGGAAAATACACAATGTGAAGTACAAGCCCGTCTTGGTGTTTTATGCCTGTAGTCCTAGCACTTGGGAGGCGGAGGCAGGATCCTTTGAGCCCTGGAGTTAGAGGCCAGTCTGGGCAACATAGCCAGATCACATTTAAAGGAAAAAAAGCCCACATCTTTCAAAATATGAATTGCATATAGGAGTTACATACTAAACCTCTGCTCACATTCCTGCAACCACTACCAAAATATCAGCTATAACAACAAAGGAAACTATGAGCAGCCTCTTCTGCACCCATTGTTTTGGAAAGAATTCCTATTTGTACTATATTAAGGAGGTGAGAGTGGAGATGGGATGTGAATAAGATGTGAAGTGACACCAAAGAGAGGAATAGTACAGCCACATATATATCTGTCTATCTGAATAGGCATGTGTTTAATGACAATCCACATCGGAGGGAAGGGTGGAGGAGGCTCTCTAGCTATTTTGTTCAAACCCCGATCACCACTTCCCCTCCTTCCCAGGAAACATCCACAAATGCAGGGACTTTATGTTTAATTGTTTAAGAAAATCCCAGGCTATTTTCTAAAGCAGCTGCACTATTTTACAATCTGGCCAGCAATGTTCAAGAGTTCCAATTTCTCCATATCCTGATCACTACTTGTTCTGGTGTGCCTTTTTGACCACAACCATCAATGTAGATGTGAAGTGGTATCTCATTGCAGATTGGGTTTGCATTTCCCTGATGGCTAATGATGTCAAGTATCTTTTCATGTCTTATTTTCAACTGGCTCTTCATTGCTGACTATAGGCATTTCTTTGCTAACTCTGGAAACATGGAGTTACCATAACACCCAGCGATTCTACTCTTACATGTGTACCCCCAGAAATTAAATACATTCACACCCCCCAAAATATACAGGAATATTCATAGCAGTATGTGTGGGCATGGGAAGGATGGTGGAATGATACAGACATTATTACCCTATATACATGTATGATTACACTACTGGTGTGACTCTGCACTATGTTCAGCCAGAGGAAGAAGTTGTGCTCTATTTGCGTACAATGTGTCAAAATGCATTCTACTGTCATGTATAACTAATTGGAGCAAATTTAAAAATAAATTAATTAATTTTAAAAATCTAGTACACTTATTTAAACTAAGATATAGTAACATGTATTTTTTAAAAAAATTATTGTAGAACTTTTGTATATATTTATACATTTTATTTATATTATATATTTACATATGCTTATCTATTTTATGTATAATTACATATATAATTTATTGAATGGGTAATTTATTGATTGATGGATGGATGGAGTATTTTAAAGCAAGTCCCAGACAGCATATCATTGCAGGGAAACACAAGCCTATATGGAGCTGAAGGTATGAGATGTAGGCCATGTTTTACTTAGCTCTGACACTAACTAGCTGTATGATCATGGAGAATTTAAGTACTTAGTCTCAGACTTCTTTCCTAAAAAAAAAAAAAAAAAAAGGAACAAACTAGATTTTATTACTTTACAACATTAAAATTCCATGACTATTCAAATTCCTCCTGGGATATTTGAATTTTAAAAGGGAACAAATGTTTAATGTCCCCCAGTTATCTGGCAAAGGAAAGTGGTTTTGGGGAGCATTAATTAGAGCTATGGGGATGGGAGAGGAATTGTTGAGAGGTCCTTAAGTCACACTTTGCAAGCAGCTGCCAGAACATCTCCACAGAAGGCTGGTCTTGCCTACAACAACTGCCAACTGTGGCTCTGAGAAATGTAAAATTATGCCACTAGTCCTCTTTACTAGTGGACTTTCAAGATGGGTTGTTTAGCCTGAAGATCATCTGTCCAAATTAAAATGGGAAACTGCTGTAAAAATAAAATGTGTCCCATCTTCATACAAATGTCCATTTTCTGAAATATTCAAACATTCCACAACTTGTTTAAAGAGTTCTTTTCTTCTATTGCAGTTTGTCAGGCAGAGAAAGGCTAGTTTTTGGAAGTTGAATGCTGCCATCTGCTGACTGATGGGCAGCACTCAGCTGGAATAGGGAAATCTACCAGACAACAAAAAACAAAAAACTCCACACAGCTAAAGGAATGCCATCAGATATACCAATTAAAAATTAACTTCAATATTTTTATGGCTTCTTACTTTACCACAATTGTATTTTATTGATATAAATAAAATATGGTTATTTCAGAAATTTGTAAAATATGGAAAAATGTATATGGGAAAACACAAACTATAAGCTATAAGCCCTCAGATTCTAACATGTTAGTGTATTTTTTCCAATCTTTGTTTATTACATACTTTTTCAGTGCTGGGAATTGAACCTAGGTCCTCAAGCATGCTAGGCAAGCACTTTTTCACTGAGCTACACTCCCCTGTGTTTTACATTTCTTACAATATTCTTTCATTCAAAATTCAAATTTTCCATTCAACAAATTTTCAATGGGAACCTTTTATATATCAGGCTTTGGTGAAGAGCTGGAGATGTTCAGAGTGCCTGCCTAGCATATGTAGGGACCCTGGGTTTGATCCCCAGCAACACACACACACACACACACACACACACACACACACACGTGCGCGCATAAAATTTAGAAAGTGCCCGCCCTCACAGAGTTTTCCTCCAAGAGGAGTGAAGGGACAATAAACAAATAAAGATATAATGGAATATTAGAGCATGATAAATGCTGTGAAGCATGACAAGGGGATAAAATGTGATTGTAGTGCTTCTTTAGGTATAGGGTAGTCATGGGAGTTCCCTCTGAGGTAGTGGAAGAAGTCACATTTGAGCGGCAGTCTGAATGACGAGGGAGGGGGAGCCACACAAACTTGTGGGTGAAGAGCCTCCTAAGTGGAAAAGTGCTCTAGGCTTATGGAAAGGCAAGTGCAAATGCCCTGAGGGCAAGAACATGCTGTGTTAGAGGCTTGCAAGGAAGCTTGTGTGGTAGGAAAGGTGTGTGATAGATGAAAACCAGAATAAGATAAAAGAGCATGGGCAAGGATCAAATCAAAAAAGGCAAATCCGGGGCTGGAGTTGTGGCTCAGCGGTTGAGCGCTCGTCTAGCACTGGGTTCAATCCTCAGCACCATATAAAAATAAATAAATTAATTAAAGATATTGAATCCAACTACAAGTAAAAATTAAGTATTTAAAAAGGGCCAATCCATATACAAGGCCCTTGGTAGCACATTACCCCATCAATCCACTTAACTTAACAAGAGTTGCAGCCTGAAGGATGAGCAGTACACACAAGAATGCAGGGCTGGGAGTCTAGCTCAGTGGTAGGGCTGAGTTCAACCCTCAGCACACTCACAAAAAAGGAGGAATGTACTAGAGGGGAGAGGAGGGTGTCTGGCATATTAAAAACTAAGAAGCACAGAGATAGACAGCTGGAGAAAGGGAGACAGCAGGTAGGTGCTATAATTTCACAAGATCCTAGGTAGGAATTTATTTACCACTTAGGAGTGGGATAGTGTATAATGTCAGACTTTAGTATGCATCCGGGTCCTCTGAAGGGTTTGTTAAAATGCAGATTGCTGGGGTTCACATCCAGAGTTTCTGATTCAAGAGGTTGAGGTAAGGCCTGAGAACATGTAAGTTCCCAATTATCTACAGCAAAGGGCTGATAAGTTGGTCTGAAGATTACATTGGGGGCATAAATGCTATGACTGACGCCAAATGAAGCAAAAATGGAAAATCTAGTCAGTCAGCCTGTTTCTTCGTTTGCACACTGTCAAATGACAGAGTGCTAAACTCTTGGCATTGTCCAAATTGACAGTTTGTGCTCCTGTATGTCTAATGTTATTCAAAGTAGAGGGTGACAGAGTTATGTTATACCCCTGCTGTTTAATAAAGACACCATTTGGAGCTTGGACAATATTGCTAGGTTTATTGACTTATCCTGTTTCTCTTTACCTATCAGCAAGCAAGACACTGAAAACAATATTTCTAACCAGTATTCTCTGTCAATGAGGATATGAGAAAATATTACCTTTCTGAGCAGCAATTTATCAATACATGTTACATTCTAAATATGTACTATTTGAACTTGCAATTCTAATTCTATAAAATTATCATATGGAATGCATGAGAGGTACACTACAAAGATGAAATGCTATACTAATGAAATGAGTCTCATCATAAAGCATAGCTTATAAAAACTTGCTGGATGGTCTGGGATTGTAGCTCAGTGGCAGAGTGCTTGCCTAGCACATGTGAGGCACTGGGTTTGATCCCCAGCACCACATAAAACTAAATAAACAAAATAAAGGTATTGTGTCCATCTACAATTAAAAGTAGTTTTTAAAAATTAAAAAAAATGCTGGAAATAGCCTTTCCAGCAATGAGAAATTGGATATATATTGTGGAGAGCTTTGCTGTGGAAGAACTCTTAGTGACAGGAAAATAAATATGGAGGTAGATAATACAGCATTTGTGTGTGTGTGTGTGTGTGTGTGTGTGTGTGTGTGGATTTTTTTTTTTTTTTGTACTGGAGATTGAACCCAGGGCCCATGCATTCTAGGCCAGCATTCTGCTACTGTACTACATTCCCAGTCCTTTTTATATTGAGAAAGGTATTGATAATTTGCTGAGGCTGGCCTTGAACTTGTGATCCTCCTGCCTCAGTTTCCTGAGTAGCTGGAATTACAGGCATTTGCCACCATGCCCATCTATGTGAGTGATTTTTTATTTTTGTTATTTTATTTTATATTTTCTAAAATTTCTGCAATGGCCATGTATTATTTTTGTGATCAGAAGAAACATTCACTCTCCAAGTCACTTGACATTAGGAAGCATCATGCACACTGTCATTCTCTATATTCAAGATTAGTACTTGGCAACTATCTACAGCAAAGGGCCATAGGTATAGTTCAGTGATAGAATACTTGCCTAGCATGCATGAGGCACTGGGTTCAATCTCCAGTAACACACACACACACACACACACACACACACACACACACACAGCTGTAGCAGTCTATACAGTCCTTAAATCAAACTCATGATCCTTTTTCTTCTTGACACAATGTTATAGGTAAAGAGAGTCTTACTAGCTGTTAATTTGGTTCATAAAGCAGTGCGAGATTAGACTCCATCTTTTCTTATATCTTTATACTGTACTACATTTTCCTTGTATAAGCAAATATTAAATGTGAGGACAGAATTTTTTTACAATAAAAAATACCAGCCTTACATGGAAGTATCACATAATTATAAACTCATCATTACCAGTTTACTCTAACAGACTTAACTGAACAGAGGAGTTAAGGTTCAAATTACATTTTGACAATTCATATCAGAATCACCATTACTTGAACCCCAAATATCAGTGGACAGAAAAAGTCACATTAATTTTTAAGCTTTATTTATTTAATATAGTTACAAAAATGACAGTAGAAGACTTAAAAAGTTCTTATAATAAATCCATGTCAAAAATAAAACTATAAAAAATCTTATAAAAATATAAAATGTAAGATACAAGTTGAGCATTTTAATAATCAGAATAGAATTCAATCTTACAACTTTTGTGGCATAGAACATTGAATTATAACAGAACCTTATCAATTACCTATACTGATGAAATGCTATACTAATGAAATGGAGTCTGCTTAGGACTCATGTAGGTTCTAAAGCTTAAGGGATAAGATTAAAACACAGAAACAAATTCTCTAATGCCAAAAATTTGGGAAAAAGCTATTTTCCTAAAAAGCTGTCATTTGAAATCACCTCCTTCTTGCTCACTTTCCTGTTCTTTTATGCAAACAAAGTTAAACATTTTTTCTTTCTTTTACTCTTAGTCTCGAAATATTATTCCATTAAAACTTACATAAGGTGGGCTTGGGCTATAGCTCAGTGGCAGAGCACTGCCTGGAACTGAGGCATTTGCCTGAGACACTGGGTTCGATCCTTAGCATCACACACAAATAAACCAATAAAAATAAAGCATTTTGTCCATCTACAACTACAAAATTTTTTTAAAAACTTATGTAAGGCAGAATACTTTAATAAAACAGTACAAATTTAAGTGTTTAATGAATGTATATAGGTTCCTGAATATAATTCACTACAGTTGTCCTGTTAACAGTGGATGTTTAAGAAGAAAGGACATTTTGGTCTTCAGTTGATTAAAGATCCTGGTTTTCTCATAATTTTCAGCTTAGAGAATCTCTCGTTGAGTGAAAGTTTAGTCTGTGAAGGAGAGAAAAGCTTTGACTTTGGAGGTTAGCAACCTTACAAGATACTAATGAAATGTGGCTACTAAAAATACACAGGGAATGGCTGGAGAAGACTCTTGAGGGAGATACTGAAGCCTCTTGAGTTTGAAGAAACTGTATAGAGTGCTTCTCTGTGACTTTAGGAGCATAAGTAGTTTGCCTGATCTTCAGTACGACAGAGGCCACATCTTAGTTCTCACAGGCTAAACAGTGGAATAAAAGGGCTTTAATGGAAGAACAGTGAAAAACGCATACTATTGTGCCACAGAGTAAGTGCATAAGTTCCACAGAGGAATGAGGGTCAGACTTACCTTTATAGAGTGGAGATAAAATACCTTGACTATGCCCAGGGGATTTGTGATCTGCTTTGTGAAGACAACCCTAGGGTCAAGTGACTTCCAATTGGTATTATTAGTTTACAACTGCTTACAATACTTCTAAGATTGTCCAAGACTGAACTTCCAGTTTCATCTTTATATGGACTGCCACTGAGCCCAAATTTCTTTCCCTATCTTCCAGAAATACCTTTCTCATCCCAAAACCTTAATTAGAAACCAGATTGGTACTGCTCTGAGGCACCGGTAGTTTGAATTTATTAGAATATATTGCCTATTTTCCTCTTATGAGTTATATACTTCTATGCACAACACAATCAGAATATGAATGGAGCAGTGTTCTCTGATTAATTTAGTCTGTTGCTAACTGAAGACTGGCAGAAAATTCTTTCAGTTTCAATCCCTGCTATGAAAATCTTTAAAACTACATTAGTACAGTTTCTTGCTTTAGTACATGGTCTGGTAAATGTAGCTGTCTCCCTGACAAGTGAGAATCATGTTGAGCCTTAAGGCAGCCACAGTTGTAAATGTATACTAATTTGGGCTAAATCCATGTTTGACTTTGTAAGGTCCTTGCTTAGCATCTGGACAGCCATCTAAAGTGACAGCCACCATTTTAAGAAAAATTTCACTTTCCTGCCCAACGGCGTTTCCAAGAGAGACTAACAACTCCCTCATACCAACCCAATCCTTAACTGCTGCATTAGGACCCCCCACCCCTGCTCTAATCCCTGAGCCTCCCCCATAAAAGTTCCAGAACTCAAGCTTGTTTTGCCTCTCTGTCTATGGAGAGATGTCCTTTATTTTGTCAGCTCTGAAAAATAAACTTTCGTGTGTATCTCTGCCTGGTCTCCGTCTTTCATTTCTCGCTCGCCCATCTCCCAGTTCCTTACTTTCCTTTCAGACTTTAAGTTCATATAAAAAATAACTAATCAAGTTGGATTATTTTCTTGACCTTTGTGCCTTTCACAAAGGTAGTATACAGGGAAAAGATTTCTAGTGTATTAAGGGCTCCAGATAAGCTCTGGTTTACCACATTTTTTCTATACATAAAAGATACCATTTATATATCAAGTAGGCCTAAAATAGACATGAATTCCTTAACATCTGTTGAACAGATTTATTGTACAATTCTGTTTACCTGATTCCCCAGTGCTCGAAAGTTGAAATTCAGGAATACTCCTTTGGGCTGGTATGAGGAACTCTTGGTTGTAGTATATTTAGTTCTCATTTAAAAAGCTTCAACTCCACGACTCACAAATCTGTCAATTAAGCATAATATTTAAAAATATATACATGACAGCCACTAATTAGATGAGTAACTAATGAGCCTTTCAACTTAACCTTCTAGATCTCATTTGTACCAGCTGTGGATCCTAATTAGAATAAGATATACTTCATGTTTGTATAAGTAACTCAAATTATACTCTACTGTCACATATAACTAAAAAGAACAAAAATACAAAACAAAGTATATTCAAGAATCTTAAGATTCCTTTTAGAGGCCGGAGTTGTGGCTCAGTGGTAGAGCACTTGCCTAGCATGTGTGAAGCACTGAGTTTGATCCTCAGACCACATTAAAAAAAACAAATAAAATAAAAGTATTGTGTCCATCTACAATTAAAAATTTTTTAAAAAGATTCCTTTTAGCCGGGTGCAGTAGTGCATGCTTATAATCCCAGTGACTAGAGAACTTGGGAATCGATCTAACAAAAGTGGTGAAAGACCTCGACAATGAAAACAACAGAACACTAAAGAAAGACACTGAAGAAGACCTTAGAAGATGGAAAGATCTCCCATGCTTTTGGATAGGCAGAGTTAACATTGTCAAAACTGTTATACAGATTTAATGAAATTCCTATTAAAATCCCAATGACATTGTTCATAGAAATAGGAAAAGCAATCATTAAATTCATTTGGAAAAATAAGGCACCCACAATAGCCAAAGCAATCTTTAGCAAGAAAAGTGAAGCAGGAGGCATCACAATAACAGACCTTAAATGATACTACAGAGCTTTAGTAACAAAAATAGCATGGTATTGGCATCAAAATAGACATGTAGAAACATGATACAGAATAGAAGACACAGAGACAAACCCACATAAATACAGTTATCTCACAAAGTCACCATAAACATACATTGGGGAAAAGATAGCCTCTTTAACAAATGGTACTGGGAAAACTGGAAATTCAAATGCAGCAAAATGAAATGAAACCTCTATCTGTCACCATGCACAAAACTCAACTCAAAGTGGATCAAGGACTTAGGCACTAGACCAGAGACCCTGTGCCTAGTAGAAGAGAAAGTAGGCCCAAATATCCACCATGTTAGCTCAGGATCTGACTTCCTTAACAAGACCCCTAAAGCACAAGAACTAAAATCAAGAATCAATAAATGGGATGGCATCAAACTAAAAAGCTTTTTCACAGCAAAGGAAACAATCCATAATGTGAAGAAAATGTAAAAAATTGGAGAAAATCTTTACTACATGCACCTCAGAACATTAATCTCCAAAATATATAAAAAACTCAAAAAGCTTCACACCAAAAAAACAAATAACCCAATCAATAAATGGGCTAAGGAACTGAACAGACATTTCACAGATCAACAAATATATTTAAAAATGTTCAACATCTCTAGCAATTAGAAAAATGCAAATCAAAACTACACTGAGATTCCATCTTACTCCAGTCAGAATGGCAATCATCAAGAATACAAGCAACAGGGGGCTGAGATTGTGGTTAGGGGCTGGGATTGTGGCTCAGCGGTAGAGTGCTTGCTTAGCACAGGCGGGAGCCAGGTTCAATCCTCAGCACCATATAAAAATAAAGGCATTGTGTTGTGTCCATCTACCCCTAAAAAATAAATTAAAAAAAAATACAAGTAACAAAAAAATTTGGCAAGGATGTGGGGGAAAAGGTACATTCATATGTTGCTGGTGGGACTTCAAATTGGTGCGACCACTTTGGAAAGCAGCATGGAAATACATCAGAAAACTTGGAAGGGAGCCACCATTTGAACCAGTTATCCTACTCCTAGCTTGATACCCAAAGGACTTAAAATCAGCATGCTACAATGACACAACCACATTGATGTTTATAGCAGCTCAATTCACAATAGCTAAACTATGGAACTAACTTAGGTACCCTTCAACAGATATTCATCTGGAATGGATAAAGAAATTGTGATATACGCACACACACACACACAATGGAATATTACTCAGCCATTAAGAAGAAAAAAATCATATCATTTTCTGGTGAATGGATGGAACTGGAGAATATTATGCTAAGTGAAATAAACCAATCCCAAAAGAACCAAAGGCAAAATGTTTTATTTGATACATAGATGCTGATTCAAAATAAGGATGGGGGAGGAAGAATAGAAGTACTTTGGATTAGACAGAGAGGCGTGAAGGGGGGGGGAATATGGGTAGGAAGGACAGTAGAATGAATCAGACATTATTACCCTATGTACATATATGATCATACTACCAGTGTAACTCTACATCATATACAACCAAAAGAATGAGAAATTACACTCCATTTATGTATGATGTGTCAAAATGCATTCTATTGTCATGTATAACTAATTAGAACAATTTTTAAAAAAAAATTTAAAAAGACCCTTTGTAGAAACTTACAAGGAACCAGCCAAAATCACCAAGTCAGTCTGGTTGATTTCTTTTTAGGTGACCTACAGTAAACTTTGCTCATTATAATAATAAATTCTCTGCCCAAAGGCATTCCTGTCTGCAATTATTTGAACATAATCCTCTAACTTAGCATGCTCAAGAATGTGCCCACCTCTACATGTGATGATGAGTCTTTCCTACATGAATATGTGTAAGCTTTCCCAATAAAAGCCCTTGCTTTCTTTGAGGAGAACAATGGTTTAAAAATAATCACCAGTACTCTCCGTGTTGCGTGTAATAAACCTCTCTCCTCTCTTTTATCTCCTGGTTGTGCTCTTTGGCTTTGTACTCTACATGATGTAAATCCATTGTGACCAGTTATAGAAATTTGTTTAAACAACAGAAAATGAATATGCTAGGTAGGCTTTTAGGGATTTGGACCTCTTCTTTACTTGTAGTTGTGGAGAGACAATATGAGAGAGTAGAAAACCCACTGGTTTTGTAGACACAAATTAAATTTGAATATAGTTTCTAGCTCCCATTAGTTGTATGACTTCAGGAAAATAAAATACCTTTTTGAGCTAGGGCTATATCTCAATGGTAAAGCATTTGTCTAGCATTCGGGAGGCTCTGCATTTGATCCCTAGTACTGCAAGAAAAATAACAAGTCCCTCTTGAGCCTTAGTTTATTCATCTGTGACATGGAAATATTAATACTCTGTACATGACTGCTGGGCTAATAAATTAAATCACAAATGTAAAGATGTTTACTTGGTGCAGTGCTTAGCACATGATAAACATTTCAGTAAATGCTAGCTATTCTTATTCATCTGCTTCTAGGTCTGAGTGTACTTTCATTCCTTTCACAGGTGCCTTCCAAGGGAGGTAACATCATTCTTTCCTTTCTGGCTGCATAGATGCTCCTGAATCATTGGTGGTATTTTAGGACAAACCATCCCAAAATATTACTGTAGGAGACCAGAATATGCTGCCCCAAATGTGCCATAAAGATTACTCAGAGCTAGTTAGTTTGAGCAATAGGAAATATAGGAAAAACTTTGAAAACAGAGTAGATGTTACCTTTCATATGAGAAATTTACACCTTTAAAAGAACTCTCCATTTGTAAGGATATTTCTCATTTTGCCTCAGAGAAGGATGAGCAGCAAAGAATTTTAAATCTCCTCCCCCTCCCCCTCTCCTCCTCCTCCTCCTCCTCCTCCTCCTCCTCCTCCTCCTCCTCCTCCTCCTCCTCCTCCTCCTCCTTCTTCTTTCTGGGATTTAATCCAGAGGTGCTACATCCCCAGTCCTTTTAAAATTTATTTATTTTTTTTATTTTGAGACAGGGTTTCCCAAAGCTGCTTAGGGCCTCTCCAAATCACTGGAGGCTGGCCTCGAACATGTGATTCTCTTATCTCAGCCTCCTGCGTTGCTGGGATAACAGGTATGTACCACCACACCCTGATAAGAGTTTTAAATCTTAATATTGAAAACGAGAAAAAATTACACAGCACTAAATTCTTTAGGGTGACAATTCCTGCATGTTTTAAGCAAAATGCAACATCAACACATTTATACACACCATAGGAAAGTGATACATGGAAATCTCAAAAGTAAAAAATAAAAGCAAGCCAGGCAGTTTCAAGAATTTTCTGGTTCTGTATTAGGATTGTTTACAAAAATTGTTAAGGATTGTTCAGACTCTAAGGCCCCCTGCTGGAATTTATATTTAATCTTATTTTTTCATATTTACCCCTAAGAATAATTAAATTACTTGTATAGATGTCTGTCTGCAATTACCTCTCATAAGTTCTTTTATTTTCATTGGAGTTGCGCTCACTTTCTGGTGTTACCTAAGTGGAAAAAGTTGAAACAAATAATGCAAAAGCCTAACTTTGCACAGGATGTTTATTGTCTGTATTTGAAATTGAATCAGTATTTTCAGTGATAATATTCTCTTTGCTTTATCCTTAGTCTAACATTCAATTTTTGACTTTTTGCCCCAAATTACAGCTATAAGAATGTCAAAGCCCAGTGGACATTTAGAGATCAAGCCGTTCAACTCCCTCTCATTACATATGAAGAAGCTGTAATTCAGAAGAGTCTAATGATTTCCCCAAAGCCTTACAGCTAGTAGTGACCTGCAGGAAAAATCTTTAGGATCTTAATGTGGCATGGATCCAAACACTGATTATCTGGAGCTAGGGAAAAGAAAAGGGTGACCTCAACATTTCCATACACACACACACACACATATACACACATATGTATATATAATATATGTATATAATATATACATATATATGCATATATGTATATATATGTATATAATATATACATATATATGTATATATGTATATAATATATACATATATATGTATATATGTATATATATAATTTTATACAAAATATATGTTATTTTAAATGATATATAATATAAAATTGTATATAAAAATATTTATAACAAACCTGACACTTTGACTGTATTCATGGGGGGGGGAAACTGTATTGTCCCAATAACTTAATTTTAGAAAGTGTCATTTATGTCAATTAGACATTTCAAGTGCAAGTTAAATTTTTTAAAATAATTAACTGATATCTCTGATTCCTATAATTACTGTCCAAGTGACAACATATGTTACATCTATATTTGGTCAATGAAACAGACCAAATAAACATATCAAAGCTTTTGATTCAAATGTTAGTTGGCCCAGATCACTCTAACTGAACTGGTTGCAGTGCATCCAATTATATGTAGATGGTGTTTAGGATAGTACTGCTATTTTTATATAAAGTCTTAACCATACATATAATTTTCAGGTAAATTTGTTATTAAAAATTCTACAAATAATATAAGTTTATAGAGCAAGAAGATTGTACAAGCAAAATAACACATGGAGCTATTCTTAAGGGTTAATGTTACAGATCAACTATTCTCTTATTGGAATGTTCATGTTTAGGTTGGAAGCATATATTAGTACTTTCAAGTAAATATGCTACTGTAAGCAATCTCAAATTCAGGATAGATGTGTGTCTAATGGCAATGTCTCCATAAGTTAAACAGGGCTTCCTGGATGCATACCCCATATTGTACTGACTGAAAAATATTTTAAAATTAATCATATCAATGTGAACATTTGGTTATTATAATTAATAATCTGATGTAATCATAATCATAGTAAATGAAAAAATAATAACTTCAACTTAGAGAATGCTTACCATAATCCAGTCTTTATCTTAAAATGTCTATATATTTTTCAATTAATCATCACAACAACCTATGATATAAATATAATTTCCATTTTACAGTTGAGTAAATCAAGTTGACTTAATCAAGGCAATAAATGCAGCCAGTCAGTGCAATAGCTGGGAAGGGAAGCCAAGTCTCTGAGATCCAGACTAGTACTTTTATACTATATCATATTGCCATTTATGCTAGGTACAGAAGTACTGGAAAATATACCAGTGTATCATGAGCAGAAATAAGTACTAAGTGTTTCATATGGGAGTTACATCTTCTCAATAAAGTATTTGACCTAAATACTTATGTCAAACACACGTTTTATATTAAAGATGGAAATTTCCAGCAAAATACTTGATTAGCTTAATGAACATACTATTTATATCATTTCTTGCCTTTGTTTGTTCACAGACATTCAGTAAATAATTAATAAAGTAAAGTCAATGTCCTAGGGATATGATGGTTGTTAAACATATTGTTTAAAATAATACATGCTACTAGTATGTATTAGTTGTGTCATCTTTTCTTGCTTTTATATAATGCCTATTTAGAAGCTAAATGATGTAATGGATTATATTGGGATGAGGGGTAATAGAAAGAATGAGGGAAACTTTGGTAAGTAATTGCCTTTAAGGCTAGAAACACTTGGCTATTTGTATAGATATATAACGATATGTGGTTTCTTCATATATTGATGTTGGTAAATAAGTTTAAAACTTATGAAAGCAACCATCAATATAAGTAGATGTCAAAACTCATAAAAACAAAAAGCTGCAAAGGGAAAGCCTAGTCAGATGAAAATGATATATAAAACCATATAGATTCTAAGCTATCAAGTTGAAAGTGCTGACACTTACCCCTCGGTTCACATTAAGTAGGTTATTTCTTTGTTGTATCTGCCTATGGAAGTATTCATTCCTTTTTTTCATTGCAAAAGACCTGACATCAATCATAAAGGATGAAAATTTTTTTAAAAGTAATCTTTTACTTTGAAAGAAATTATTCAGAATAAATGTTTTCAAGCAATATTCTTTTCTTATTATATATTGGCAAATTAACATTTTTAAGATGAGATAATTTGAAATTAACTCTTTTTAAAAATTCTTTATTTTTTATTATTATTATTTTTAATGTGTTTATGTGGTGCTGAGGATCGAACCCAGGACCTTGCACATGCTAGGCAAGCACTGTACCGCTGAGCCACAACTCCAGCCCCTGAAATTCACTCTTAATACAAGAGAGCTACCCCAAAATGTCTAAAGTGAAAGATATAGACTATTGAAACCAGCAAGAGAAAAGTGATTCATCACATTCGAGGAAACTTCCATAAGATCATCAGTAGATTGCTTAGAAGAAACTTTGCAGGCCAGAAGAGTGTGGAAAGGTAATATTTAAAGCAATGAAAGAAAAATAAAACTGCCAACCAGGAATATTGTATCTTACAAAATGGTCCTTCAAAAAAACGAAGGAAAGCGTTGGGAATATAGCTCAGTTTGTAGAGTGCTTGCCTCGCATGCACAAGGCCCTGGGTTCAATCCCCAGCACCACACACACACACACACACACACACACACACACACACACACACAAAATGAAGGAAAGAAGCTGGGGGTATATTTCAATGGTAGAGCATGTGGTTTAGCCTGCATGAGGCCCTGTGGTCAATCCCTGACACCCACCCACCAATGGTAAGTTTATTACCACTAAACTCATTCTACAAGAAATACAAAAGGGGGCTGGGATTGTGGCTCAGCGGTAGAGCGCTCGCCTAGCACCGGCGGGACCCAGGTTCGAGCCTCAGCACCACATAAAAATAAAGGCATTGTGTTGTGTCCATCTACACCTAAAAAATAAATATTAAAAAAAAGGAAATACAAAAGGAAGTCCAAGTTGAAATGAAAGGATAGTAGACAGCAATATGAAGCTATAAAAAATAAAATATTCTCTGGTAAAGGACAATATAAGAAAAAAATATAGTAACCCATACTTCTACACTTTTGGTGCATACGATTTACAGCCAAAACAAAAAAAAAGTATAAAGTTATGTTAATAAGTATACAATATGCAAAGATGTAATTTGTGGCATTGATAACATAAAGTGGGAATGGGTAGAGCTGTAAAGGAGTATACTTTCTATGTAAAAAGTTAAGTTGCTATCAGTTTAAAATAGAATGTCATAGCTTAAAGATGTTTTATGTGATTGCAATGGTAACCACTAAGAAAATCTCTTTAGAATACACACAAAAGAAAATTAGAAAGGAAAAAAGACTAGCAATACAAAAAAATCAATAAAACATAAACATAAAGGAAAGCAATAAGAAAAGAAAGGAGGGACAAAAAGCTCTGACACACACAAAACAAGTAACAAATGTCAATAGTAAGTCCTTCCCTATCAATAATTACTTTAAATGTATATTGATTAAATTTTCCAATTAAAACATGTACAGATTGATTAAATGGATTCAAAGAACAAAGATCTAGCTATGTGCTATCTCCAAGAGTCTCATTTTATTTTTTTTATCTGACTCAAAAGCCTAAACTTTTTTATTTCAATTTATAATTAACACATATTGATTGTATAAATTAATGGGATACACTGATATTTCCATACATGCATATATCATGCTTTGATCATGTCCATAACCTTCCTTTACCCTTTTCTTCCTCCCCTTTCTCCTCTTCCCCAGCCCCCTTCCCTGTCCCTAATAGTCCCTCTTCTACTTTCAGGTCATCTTTCTTCATATATACATATCCGGTGGTATAAAGTGATGATATCTCATTGTACTTCTAATCTGCATTTCATTGTGATTAATGATGCTGATAATCTTTTCAAATACAAATGGCCAAGAAGCATATGAAAAATTCTAAATAGAACTAACATATGATTTAGTATCCTGTTATGTTACAACATGAATGAATGAACCTTGAGAATATTATGCTAAGTGAAATAAACCCATCACATGTTGTATGAGTCCACTTATATGAGATATCTGAAGTTGTCAAAGTCATACAAAAAGAAAGTAGAATGGTGATTACCAGGGGCTAGGGAAAGAGAGACAAGAGGAGACTATTGCTTTATGTGTTTGGAGTTCCAGATTTCCAAGATGAAAATGTTCTAGAGATCTGTTTGCAAAACCATGTGAATGTACTTAACACTTCTGAACTGCACCTTTAAAAATGGTTAAGATTAGGGATGGTGGTGTTGCTCAATAGCAGAATATGTGCTTAGCATGTTCGAGGCCCTGAGTTTGAGCCTTTAGCACTAAAAAGGAAAAAAAAAAACAGGTTAAGATGATACATTTTATATTTTTAACCACAATTTTTAAAAATGAAAAAATGAACAAAAAACCCATTTTTAATAAACTAATGTTTTTAGTTGGTATATGTCTTTAAATTCATATGGTTCAAGTTTTTCCTTTCATATATTAGGAAATTGAGACCCAGCAATATTAACTAATTTGTCTAATGTCATATTTTGAGACAGATTTGGGACATGGAGTCATGACTTCCTAAATTGCTTCCACTCACTCATGCTACTTATAGCCCCTTAAAGGCCAATTCCTTAGAAAAACAGACCAGATTCTCACTGGCATCTTTTTTTAAGAAATGAGAAAAATAGTGGCGATTAGGCAACAAATGAGGCTAGGTGAAAGTGATGAATTTGAGAACAAAAAAGAGGAAAATAAAATATAAAAACTTTTACCTTCAGAGTGAAATACAGTATTTTTAGTATATTAAAGATCAGAGAATCAAAGGTTTCATTTGTCAATTATAATCAGACCTGAAACTATTTGAGGAATTACTTGGAATGCTGTCTAGTATTAATATCCAAAGAGATAAGGAGATATTAGTTATCACTCTATAATTGGAGATGGGGAGGGGTGTTTTGTTTTGTTTGTTTTTTGTTGTTGTTGTTGGTATTAGGGATTGAATTCAGGACTTTGCCCATGCTAAGTACTTATCTGACTCACTGAGTTATATTCCCAGCCCCTATTACTGAAGTTTAAATAGCAAGCACTCCAAAACTGAATAGCCCATTCCTTCTGAAGGTCCTGTCTATGCTTAGAAAAGCTTTCATCAGAGGGATGGTCAAGCTAATTTAATTATATACAGAGTTTGCCATTCATTTTATGTAAGTTACTTAGTACAGGCACAAAAGATAGGCTATGTTCTGCTATTTCTATTTACCCATCAATTTAGCCAAAGAAGTCATTGATTGAGAATGCAGTCACCATGTCAGAAAAGAGGGGGGAAAATCTGAAATTGTTATCAGGTATTTTAGGGGATTTAAACATCCAAATTTAAAGCTGGGTATGGTGGTGATAGCCTGTAATCCCAGCTACTAGGGAGGCTGAGGCAGTAGGATTGTGTTTGAGGCCAGGCCAGGCCATCCTTGACAAAAATAGTGAAAATCTGTCTCAAAAAAAATAAATAGCCTGGCACAGTGGAACACGCCTGTAATCCCAGAGACTTGGGAGGCCAAAGCAGGAGGTTCACAAATTTGAGGTAGCCTGGGCAACTTGGTAAAACCCTATCTCAAAATAAAAAGGTTGAGGCTGGGGTTGTGGCTCAGTGGTAGAGCGCTTGCCTAGCATGTGTGAGTTGATTCTCAGCACCACATATAAATAAATAAAAATAAAGGTCCACCAAAAACTAAAAAAAAAAAAAAAGGTCTGAGGACGTAGCTCTGTGGTAAAGCAACCCTGGGTGCAATCCCCAGTACCACCAAAAGAAATAAGTAATAAAAGAAAAAGGAGGTTGGGGATGTGGTTCAGTGGTAGAGTGTTTGCCTAGCATATATGAGGCCCTGGGTTCAATCCCCAGCTCTGCAGAAAAGAAAGAAAATGGAAAAACCCAGATTTATACCTTGTTCACAGTAAATCCTATTAAGGGTTGTTATTCAGTGTCTTAACAGTTTTTTAATACTGGAAATATTTCTTGTAAATCTTCACAAATAAGTGATATTCTGTATACAATCATATTTTATTTGAGATGTTTGCCCAGCTACCTCACTTTTTATTAAGACTATATTGGGCTTCTAGATTGACTTATTTGTTTAATGCAGAAATTTATTTAGCATCTGTGGCATGTCTTTATTTTCTGGTGAAGGTAGCTTGAAGGGGAAATTTTATATGGCACATGAAATTACTGAAGTCTTCATTTTATACTTAGCACAGAAGCAAACTAGTTCTGAAATATATTATTAAACCTATCTAGTCAACTTATATATGCATATTAAGTGGAAAGTTATAGAGGAGAATTAATCTTTAGAAGACCAATTATAAATATATATTAATTTTTCTCTATGTGTTCATTCCTTAGTAATAGTTCCAAATTTGATAATTTTAACCTTAACTATTCAAGGACTATTTATTTGTTTTGAGGGTATAAAAATTATAATGAAAGAAGATAAAGGAAAAAATTAAACATACCTATTCATTGTATTTAATTTTTTTTCTTTTGTGATGCTGAGGATCAAACCCAGGACTTTGCTCATAAAATGTATTTGCAAAATGATAGAAATATATCACTGGACGATAATGTAAAGGGAATTTTCAGTGTCTTAATGAAAGTATTATAGCACTTAACAAAAATGAATATGTAAAGTTAAATAAAACATGGAAAATCCCTAATAAATGCAGACACATGGATTGCTTATCATTGCTATTAATCACATTTTAATTTTGTGTAACAAATTATGTTTACTTTTTTATTTTTTAAAGATATTTTTTAGTTGTGGATGGACACAATACCTTTATTTGTTTTTTATTTTTATGTGGTGCTGGGGATCGAACCCAGTGCCTCACACATGCTAGGCAAGTGTTCTACCACTGAGCCACAACTCCAGCTCCACAAATTATGTTTATACTGCTAATGTGGGATGGAACCTTTTGCATTAAAGTGATGTCTGCATCAGACATTCTATGTATACATAATAACTCACACACATTTTAGAATTTTTTTTGTTGAAATCACGAATTCTGTGCAATGCTTAATATAAACTCAAATATTTAGACATTTATAGACAATGCAAGCTGAAGGCAATCACTGAGAAATTTGAAAACTAAATTTTTATTCAATAACCTAATAAATTGCAATAAAAAGATCTTCTGTTTTTGAAAACTAAATTCATAGAACTATTTATATTTCTCTGATTCTTTTGCTAGTATAGACAAACCTATGTTAATAGTTTTAGAAGGAAACAGTGAATATATGTAATATATTCAAAATATACTTAGAAGGTTAGTATTGAATTTATGTACAAAATAGGCATCCTCTTTTATGGTCTGATTTTAGGAAAAGCAGAAAAGTTCAGCTGTCCAAAGACACATCTATTATTTGTCTCCTAAGACTCTCTGAGGACTTTTTAGGAAGAAGATAAAGGAAGGATACAAATTTATTGGCATAGATTTTATATAAATTCAGAGTAGTTATTTTTAGACCAGTTTGCCTCACAGGTTGGAAGATCCAAAGAGAATAGAATACTAAGTCAATATATTCTGAATTCTGATTGTGGGGTAGGCTCAGTAGAAAAGGCTGAGTACTTAGAGCTCTGCAAGGAAAAACAGACCTAGATAAAGCAACTTAATGAGACAACCTAGGAAACTGGATGATAGCTACAGTATATCAGTAAATTGAAAGAACATTGATTATATATATATCTTTACATATTATATATATATATATATATATATATATATATATATATATATTCACTATTTCATTAATATCTTTGTCCCAATACATGTCTGTTAAAACAAACACACATTTAGCCATTAAAATATAGAAATAGAAAGCATGTCTTTACATTTCCATATCATTTAACATGTACTAATGCTTAAGTATTCTTTGTATTTTTACCTGTCAAATTCGGACTCAGTTTCTGGTGATGATTTGAATCTTCCTCCTGGTGAGTATCTTCGATATCTCTCTGATTGGCCATAAGATCGCCCTGATTGGCCATAAGATCGCCCAATCTCTCCGAATGACCGCGAGATCTCTCCGAATGACCGCGAGATCTCTCCGAATGACCGCGAGATCTCTCCGAGCGACCGCGGGATCTCTCCGAGCGACCGCGGGATCTCTCCGAGCGACCGCGGGATCTCTCCGAGCGACCGCGGGATCTCTCCGAGCGACCGCGGGATCTCTCCGAGCGACCGCGGGATCCCTCCGAGCGACCACGAGATATCTCTGATTGCTCATGAGATCTTTCTGATTGGCCACGAGATCTCTCTGATTGACCATGAGATCTCTTGGATTTGTCAGGAGATCTCACTGATCGGCCATGAGAGATCGGCCATGAGATCTCTCTAAGTGGCCTCGATTTCCTTCTGATTGATGCTGTTTTTCTTCCGATTGGCCTTGATTCCTCTCTGACTGGGTCTTATTATTGTCATTGCACTTCTCCTGTAAAGGACCCCAATTATACAAAACAAATGAAACATATGCTCCACAATTTGATTAAGTCACAATGATATTTCTTAAGACCATTTCTATGGGCAATTATTTCTCATGAAATTCTACCGTGATTACTTTTTATATACTAGTTTTTAGAACTACCTTGTAGAATAGCTCTGTTGTCCCTTGTCATTGGCACAAAGAATATTATGCAAATAAGACTTTAATAAAATGAAAATATGGAAAATTAGTCGCTTTATGAATTTTAATATATTCCAAGATCATGTTCTACCTACCATTTTCTGGATCTATATTTTGTTAAAGAAACAAAGATCATATGACTTTATAGTTTAGGAGAGGCAATATTTAATAACATTTCATAGTATACATCCTTAGGATCAAATACTGTTTTTGCCAGCTTGATGATCATTTAAGAAAACAATCTATAAATTCAATATAAAAACACTTAATTCTAGAGAGAAAAACAAAGTGCAGGAAAGAAATCTATAAAGGAAGCAGAAGGTTGGCTTAATACTGTTCAAGTAAATTGACCTGGTAATGACTCAGTCTTTCTATCTTTTCAACTTTTAAACCAAAAGGCAATAGTGTGAATCAGCCAAATGGAAATAATGAAAGTTTGACAAATCTCTATGATATTACATAAAATAAGTGGATAAAGTTATATGAACTGTGCTGAGAAATCAAGCTTTCCACTAGCAAATGTTGCCTGGCAAAGAAAACATGCCCTAGATTTGGCATTATGCCTTTCTTGTATTACACTGCCAGAGGTGAAAGCAACTGCTAAATAGCAGGGAAGGCACCTGCACAAAGAATATTCTGAATAGAAAGCGTCAATAACATAAAAAATATGAAAAAAAAAAAATATTTACTAGAGCCTAAGGTCATAGACACTCCCCAGCATTTCTACTGAAAAGTAGACTGGGTGAAATACACATGTATCTCTTCTAAGTGAATAGTATTGGGAGCACGGTGGCTCAGCAGAAAAAATAGGATTGAGGCCTAACTCCTGAAAACTCTTCTCAAAGGAGTTGTGGTCCTTTCATAAATGTTTACAATACGAACTAGTTTCAGGGGCCATAGAGTACATTTCTAGCATGTGTGAAGCACTGGGTTCCATCCTCAGAACCACATAAAAATAAATAAAGCTATTATGTCCATCTACAACTAAAAAAATATAGATAGATAGATAGATAGAGTTTCAGGATTAAGATATAGCTTAGTGGTAGAGTACATGCTAAGCATGAATGAATCCCTGGGTTTAATCTCCAATACTCCCCCCAAAATAAATGTTTCACCTTTAGAAAATGAAATACACATTAGTTATCCTTCCTTATATGCAAGCAGAAACTTCCTATCAAAAAGAATTATGTTGAATAAATACAATTTTATCCTATTTAATAGATTATTTATCCTATTCTTAGTAGATTAACTCTTTCAACGTATATAACTTGCTTATTAGAGTTGCAAGGCATTGTTGGGTGCAGTGATGCACACCTGTAATCCCAACTACAAGGAAGGCTGAGGCAGCAGGCTCACAAGTTTGAGAACAGCCTGGCCAACTTGAGACCCTGTCTTGAAATAACTGGGAATGTGGTAGTGCACTCGGCAAGCTTGTGTTAGGACCTGGGTTCAATCTCCAGGATCCAAAAAAAAAAAAAAAAAAAAAAAAAGAAAGAAAGAAAGAAAAAAGGAAAGGAGAAAGAATTGCAACACACCACCAGACACTAATTATTCTATTTATTGGTAAAATAATTACGGTTAACTTTCTTATATTTCTTTACTGTACTTTTGTGATGAGTTTTGCTATACTGACAGTCTCAAAAGTTTCAAAAATGGAGCTGAAAGCTGGGCATGGTGGCATACTCCTGTAATCCCAGCAGCTCGGGAGTCTAAGGCAGGAGGATCTTGAGTTCAAAGCCAGCCTCAGCAAAAGCAAGGCACTAACCAAAACAGTGAGACCCTGTCTCTAAATAAATACAAAGCAGGGCTGGGGGTGTGGCTCAGTGATCCAGTGTCCCTGAGTTCAATCCCCAGTACCCAATTGGGGCTGGGGTTGTAGCTCAGTGGTAGAGCGCTTGCCTAGCATGTGTGGGGCACTGGGTTCCATCCTCAGCACCACATAAAAATAAATAAATGAAATAAAGGTATTTTGTCTATAATTTTTTTAAATTTCAAAAATATGAGTTACATAAAGATACTATCAATTTGAAAACAGTTTTACAATATTCAATTTATTTCTGCATCATGGACTGTATCAAAAAAAGCTCTCATTCTTCTCTTTTAAAAAAATTATTTTTTTTAGTTTTAGGTGGACACAATATCCTTATTTTATTTTTATGTGGTGCTGAGGATCGAACCCAGTGCCTCATACATGCTAGGTGAGCACTCTACCACTGAACCACAACCCCAGTCCAAGGTTTCATTCTTCTTTCCAAATTTTATCCCAAACCTCCTCATCCTACAAGATATAAATCAAATGTCATCTCTTCCATCAGACTTTCCGAATTCTCCCCAGTCAGAATGCATTACTGCATCTCTATAATGTAGAACATATACCCTATTAGAACATGTATTTCATCCTGCCTGGCA
The DNA here is from genome assembly GCF_964194105.1 of Spermophilus citellus. Classification (NCBI taxonomy): domain Eukaryota; kingdom Metazoa; phylum Chordata; class Mammalia; order Rodentia; family Sciuridae; genus Spermophilus; species Spermophilus citellus. The sequence goes on along the minus strand of NC_138190.1, from coordinate 112,986,754 downwards.
TTACATTTCTTTCTTCTCTTTCTCTCCTACTACCACATATGGTATTCGAAGCAGGCTGCTTTAGTACCATTCGGGGGCTGTAGAGAGTAGGCGCCTAATAGGTATTTGATCAACTTAAATTAATCGTTCAAATATTTGAAAATGCAATATGCTCCTCTCCAAAATAAGTAAATAATTTGCATTTACATAATTTAACAAAAATGGTTTAAGCTGCCAGAACCACCATTTTTTACTAAATGATCACATAACGCCATAAAAAGAATCAGTTTATAGGCCAAGCTGAAACATTAAAACCAATGTTAGCTTATAAATCTGGAGGAGCACCTCTCAAATTCTTGTCCAGTGACCAGCTTACCTATAGAAGCTGAGGTAAAGGATTATACAACCATAGTCTGTCCCACTTGTTAGTTCCAGAGTGTATTTCATATTCTATTCCATCTCACTTCTGGTTTTTATAATTAATTTACAAGGCTACTAAAATTTTTATACTATAACTTAAAATCAAACACTCTGTAAGAGGAGAAAAATTAGAATGATTATATAGGATAACTAACAATAATCTATTTTAGCATTTTATAAATTCAGAATTTCTATTGACCAGGGACTGCCTAGCAGTAGAGCGCTCGCCTCGCACGTGTGAGGCCCTGGGTTCAATCCTTAGCACCACATAAAAATAAATAAATAAAATAAAGGTATTGTGTCCAACTACAATTAAAAATAAATATTAAAATAAATTTCTATTGACCAAAAATAGCAAAACAACCCAAATGTTTATCACAAAGAGACACAGGGGCAAAACTTCAACTAACAAAAATCTAATTTAGATTGTATTCAAGTCACCATGGAACAATACTAAGAAACAATCCCAGCTCTCAATGGAATTTAAAATAACCCTTAATATTAAGATATATAATTAAACTTAGGAATTTTTATATCAGTTAATTCTTGGTATTTATTTACCTGCTCAATTGAAGGCTGCTTACTTAAAGGGCTTTGTCCAGACTTTGCTCCAGAAGGTTCTTCGTGTGATTTTTGATCAACTTTTTTGTCAAGCTTGTTTTGGAATTTTGTGCACCCTTTGAAAAATAATTATTTTCTGTATTTTTAGTCAGCGAATTCAACATGTCTTTCAGAAATATTGTGCATGACCTCATTTTAAAGCTATGCACTGGGTTTTGTAAAACTTTTGATATTTCATTACTCTAATATCATCTAGGAGTCTCACTGAATTCTAGAACAATTTTGCCATACTGTTTCCATTTGCCTACCCTAATAGGGTAATCTTCTTTGTGTATAATACCTCAAATTTTATTTCATATACTATGTTGGGACATAGTATCTGAAATTAATTGAAGGAATACTCCAATAGAAAACGAAGAGATAGAGAGAAACTGGCTGCCTTGTATTGATTGTATGGCTATTTGCTTCACCTATCTGCTTTGCTTTGGGTACAAAGACAGCTTAAGAAACAATCAAAGAATATAGATTTTCAAAAGCCTCAAAAAATCAATTTTATATTTGGCTAGGAACATGAGAATGGACCATCTCACCAATCTTGGCTGCTTTGCCCTTATAATAACAACCATTCCTCCCTTTTTCAGAATATGTTAAGCCACTTAAAAGATTCACAGGAGAATTATACTGAAGCTGGGTAGGCAACTCGGAGAATATGTTCTATGTTTAGATGGTCTCAACCTTTTCACTAGATCACATAGAATCTTAATTATTAAAAATAATTTTCTACTATGGCAATATGCAGTATATTCATATGAAAATACACTCTCTGAACTAACCAATGTGGTTAGTGTTACAGAGGATATTCTTCATACTCTACCCCAACTGTCTTTGCCCAACAACATTCTTTTTTACAAAATGTGGATGCTGCAGTACCCAGATGATTGACCATGCTCTTAACCTTCCTGCATTGCCTCCTAAATGTGGAAGGACCAACCAACCAGAAATGTACAAAACATTTCTTAGCCCATATGGTTACTTATCTCATCTTGCCCTTCTTTAGTGAAATAACTTAGATAAATTTAAAAAAATTATTTCATTTAACATGGCATAGAGTCTTACCAACCCTATATGAGTCCTTGACTAGAAAAAATAAGTAAAATAATGTAACTTTACAACAGCATGGCAAGCTCTTGAATTTGCTTACCTTGTCAGTTACAGATATTTCACTCTTTTTTTTTTTAAGAGAGAGTGAGAGAGGAGAGAGAGAGAGAAAGAGAGAGAGAGAGAGAGAGAGAGAGAGAATTTTTAATATTTATTTTTTAGTTCTCGGCGGACACAACATCCCTGTTTGTATGTGGTGCTGAGGATCGAACCCGGGCCGCACGCATGCCAGGCGAGCACGCTACCGCTTGAGCCACATCCCCAGCCCCAATATTTCAGACTCTTTACCATGTGTGATTTTTAGTATACTTTACCTTTCTGCCTGCGTTGTCTATGAGCATTTGATCGCCATTTTGAAGCTGTAGGTTTTTTATTGTTCTGTTTTTTATTCTTGATGTCTTCCACAAAGGTAGTTTCTATCTTTTTAAGGATTATAATGTCATCTGTATTAGAAAGTACAGATTAAAAAATAGAAAAAGCCAAATAACAACACTGTATCTCAAGTCAGTAGTCATCATATTTCAGAACATTTAAAAATTTAGTAGACCTGAAAAACAATTTTACTATAATAATAATCAAACTGAAAAACCATAACAAATATTAAACAATACAGAGATTTTACAGTTAGTTTTTGGAAATAAGAAAAACATTCCTGTCAAACAGATCTGTGGTAACTGCACTTACAAAAATAAAAAAAGCTTCCAGATTACAATAGCTCAAGGGAAGACCATTTAAATAAATGTTATTTCAGTTCCAGAGAAATATAAAGCAATAGTATCATTTTGGAATAAATGTAAGTGACAGACAATTACCTACATATATTTTCTTAAAAAGTAAGAAGGTAAGGGCTGGGGTTGTGGCTCAATGGTAGAGTGCTTACCTAGCATGTGTGAGGCACTGGGTTCAAGCCTCTGCACCACATAAAAACAAATAAATAAGCTGGGCACAGTGGCTCATGCCTGTAATTCCAGTAGCTTGGGAGGCTGAGACAGGAGAATTTTGAGTTCAAAGCCAGTCTCAGCAACTGCAAGGCACTAAGCAACTCAGTGAGATCCTATCTCTAATAAAATATGAAAAATAGGGCTGGGGATGTGGCTCAGTGATCGAATACCCCTGAGGAGTTCAATCCCCAGTATAAATAAATAAATAAATGTATTGTGTCCATCTACAACTAAAGAAAAACATTTTAAAGATTTTAAAATTTAAAAAGCAACACAGTGATAATAAAAAAGAAGATAAGAAAACTAAGAAATTAAAATGGAAGCTCATAAGAGATACCACAGAAGTGAGGAGCTTGTATTACTTGTATTACTATATATCAGGAAGCCTTTATTATAAGGAAAGTTCTTAGGTATTCAGGTAGAAAGCACTTACATGGCATGATTTGAATGATGGGAGACAACCTGATACCTTCCTAACATCTGGAATGGAAAGGAAAGCTCTACAGGTAGAATGTTGTATTTGTAGATAATAGCTTACTTATGTCAAGGCATCTTCAGAAATAAACACAAACTATGCATTTGGAAGGAGCTAGAGATATTAGAAGAAAGAGGAGGAGTAGGTGAAAACAGCATGAAAGAGTCAGATAGATGCCAAAGATTAACCATTCCTTTACTGTTTTGTTCAGTACTAGTCTTGCCTTAAGTCTCTAAAGATCTGATCCTGATTTTCTTTGAGATGCTTATATCTTCAAAGGTGAAGCTCAACAGTCAATTGAGTGCATTTCTTTTCCTTTTTTGATGGAGTGACAAACTTGTCTAGGATGTGTGTGAGGCCCTGGGTTCAATCCCCAGCACTGCGCTCTCCGCTCCAAAAAAAAAAAAAAAAAAAAAAAAAAAAAAAAAAAAAATCTGTGGAAATCTCCGGTACAGATTTTTTTGTTTTGGTAGTACTGGAGATCAAACCCAGGACAGCATGCAAGGTAGGTAAGTGCTCTATCACTGAGCTACACCCCTAGCCCCAGATTTTTTTCATATTACAATTATAAGGGAGTATACAAATAGGATATCTTACAGACACATAGGAAGATATTTAAATCTTTTTTTTATTTTATTATTATTTTTTTAGTTTTAAGTGGACATGATATCTTTATTTTACATTTATGCGGTGCTGAGGATCAAATCTCAGTGCTTCAAACATGCTAGGTGAGCACTCTACCACTGAGCCACAACCCCAGCCCCAGATATTTAAATCTTTAACCTCCCTAATATCCCTGAAACAATCATTACCTAGCTTACAGGGAACCAAAGATGGTGAATTCTAAAATAGGATCACAAAATTGTGGAGAGGAAAAAGTGAAGAGCAAGCTCCTTCCTGGGTCAGTACTTTTCACAGTGACATGAGAACATGCTCTGGGATCAGACTGTTTTGTCTTAAATATCACACAAAATTTCTTGGGGTTCATGCAGACCTACACTACATTTGAGAAACATTTACCAGATACTTTTGACTGGGATGGTGGAATGGATAGTTATCTGTCTTAAAAATAACACCCTTCAATTGAATAGTACTTTAAAGTATACAAAGCATTTCTATATAAAAGCTCTTATACAGTACCTAGTATATATAAATAAATAAACAAACATTTATTTTCCAAGTACTGTGCCCTGGCCCTGAAAGATCAGCAGAGAGTATTCTATCATTGAGCTAGAGCTCCACCCCCACTGACTCTCTTTATAAACTAAGTTCACATTTTAAAGGAAACTTATTTTAGTGAAAACTATAAAACTGCCTAGATCCAGCAGCTTGGGAGGCTGAGGCAGGAGGATCACGTGTTCAAAACCAGCCTCAGCCTATGGTTTCCTTGCTCCCTGCTCCCTACAGAGAAGATCAGCTTTCATTGCTCTGCTTTCCCTCCATATTTCCCCAACTCCCACCCCAGGGAACTGAAACCATGGGCTAGCTCTTGCACCCTACTACTGAGTCCGCCCCATCCTCTCCTCATTTTAAAGATGTCCTTGTTTTTCCCCTACTCTATTCTTCATTTCTATTAAGAGGAGATACTGGGGATTGAACCCAGGGGCGCTTTACCACTGAACTAATTCCCCAGCGTCTCCCATTTTTAGTTGCAGTTTGACACAATACTTATTATTATTATTATTATTGTTTGTTTGTTTATTTATTTATTTATTTATTTATTTATTTATTTAATGTGGTGCCAAGGATAGAACCCAGTGCCTCACACATGCTAGGCAAGCGTTTTAACACTGAGCCACAACCCGCCCCCCCCAGCCCTTTTTATTTTTATTTTGAGACAGAGTCTCTAAAGTTGCCCAGACTGGCCTCGAATTTATGATCCTCCTACCTCAGCTTCTCCAGTCGCTGGGATTCCAAGTGTAGGCTACAGCACCCAGCTTATTTCTATTGTTTTGACAGGAGGTTTCCTTACATTTGCCAAAGCTGGCCTTGAACTCCTGGACTCAAGCAATCTTCCTGCCTCAGCCTCCAGAAGAACTGGGACTTTGCTCGCAAAGGCTATTACTCTTTTCTAAATTCCCGCTATATGCTCTGCTCTTACCGCTTCCAAGTTCCGCGGGCTGGATGTCACTGCTCTACTCCTCGCCCCAAGGGGCTCCACTCTATTTCCGTGATCTTTTCTCTCTATCCGTATCAACTTTTTCTAATTTCTATGGTACACTCTCCATCCACAACCCCACCTCTTTCCAAGTTCTGCCCCTCACTGATCCCCGACCCTCATCTCTAATTTGAACCCCGCCTCCTTTTCATTGCTCATCCCATTTCTATGGTGCACCCTCTTCACTTCTTTGTGCGATTTAGGTCCGTCCTCAAAGCAATGCCTTTCCCCCTCATTTCCTACGTGACCCTGACGGGTCAGGTCTTTCCTTCCCTCTCAGTTGTTTCTTTCCCTCCTCTGCTACTGCGCCCCCTCTCTTTCCATAACTACCAGCCCAGTTAGGCTCTCTGGCTGGCTCATTTACAAAGTCTACCCCACCCCTACCCCAAACCTTCCTTTTCTAAGGTGTATGATAGCAAGTGAATAATGAGATCCCTGGGCTGGGGTTGTGGCTCAGTGGTAGAGCACTTGCCTCGCTGTGAGGCCTGGGTTCTGAAAGGTTAATAAAATAGGTACTTGTCACTCCATTTTTCTATATGCTTAACAAAACACTGTTTGCTAATCTTGTTCCCAGGATGTGCTGTCCCCAACTGTGGACTGTCTGCTAATCTTGTTCCCAGAATGAGCTGTCCCCAACTGCCAAACTACAAAATGTAACTTCTCTCACTGCCCTCTCCAGGGAAAGTATATAAGCTCTGCTCAAGCTGTTCTCAGGGCTCTATCTCTCTTTGCTATAGAGAGCTCTGGGCCCTAGCATGCTGGTCTCCAAATAAACCCTCCCTTCTGCTGTTGCATAAGACAGTCTCTTGTGGTCTCTTTCTCCGACGTTTCGCCGGACCCTTACAGTTCAATCCTCAGCATCACATAAAAACATAGATAAGTAAAAATAAAAATATTGTGTCCATCTTTAAAAATCTAAATAAAATAAAATCTGTCCCCCATGGGAATTACGAGTCTTGGGAAAGGAATTAAAACTTTAAGGGCTTCACTGTCCATTTAAAGGTCTGAAGTAAGAGACTAGGAGGCGCCAGGGTAGGAGCAGTGGGCGAATAGCGACAAAACCACCTGCCAACATCTACAGAAACCACTCGCCAGCATCTGCGAAGACCTGAGTCCCCTCCCCAGCACCACATAAAAACCAACCAACCGGCCAACCAATCGCCCCTTCTCCCACTCCTTCTACGCACTTCCAGGGAGTCCCTAGCAACCGGTCCCTGGCAGTTAGTCATTTATGACACACTTGAATATGAGGAGTTCGTGTGACCTCGCAGGCCTGAAGGAGGAACGCGGCTTGGAGTCATCTCTCAGGAAAATCAAACACATCCAAAAGATTGCCTTTTAAAATTTCCCTCAGGTGTCCCCACCAGCAACTTCCAGCACACCCCATGCAATTTCTGTCAGGGTTCCCCTACTAAAGGATAGAGGCACGGTTAGGGAGCAGAGACCAGGGACAGCACGGAGGGTATTTTTGGGATGGGGCGAGTTTGGTAACACGAGGTGGAAGCCTCTCCTGAGAGAGGGCGGCAACGCCATCTCCAGCCTGTGCTAGACAGGAGGAGGTCTCCCACTCAAACACATCTAGCCCTGACTCTGGGGGATAGGTTCTGGCCTCTACATACCTAGAGACATATCCAGAAAAGCCAGCTTTCCCCCATTGTTGGGGTTTGTTAGCACTTTCCCAGAAAGTGTTAGGTTTGAAAGCGTAGCATCTGCACCAAACTCCTAGGACCAGCATAAATAGCACCCCCTCCTGGCTCCACGGAGCTCCTAACTGGATCTGCCAATCACAGTCTTTCCCTTTCCTGTTGCTAAGGCTCAAGGGGTGGAGTTTGATGCACACGCAACACTGGGCCACCAATCAGGAACCTGGCTCATCTGGAAAAATAAAAGGCCCACCCATAATCCCATCATCCCCCACTTTTTCAAAAGCGGTCTCTAGGGAGAGCGCCTCACCTCCAGTTACTTGAGATGTATCCTTTAGACTTCTGTGACCTCTGTGATTTTTAGGTCACTACCTTATCTGCTTCTCTTGCTCTTAACCCCATTTCTCCACTTTGCTATTGGCATTGCTGGCAAATAAAACTCTGTCTTCACACAATGGGCTGGTTTTCTGCTTCTCTCAAATTGGAAGAGCTACCACAAATCTTAGTGGCTCAAATCTATCCACAGGCTTCAATGCCACCAGCTTTTGGATGACCTCCTTAAGGGTGTGTCCATGATTTTTTTAAGAAAAAGTGCAAATGTTGTTATTGCCTAAATTCTGTTTGATAAACACTTTCCCCACTTTAGAAGAATGTTATATGTCACTGGTTCTTCAGCGGATATAAAAATCAAATTAATAAATTTTGGCAGGGAGGGTAGCAGGGATTGAACTCAGGGGCATTCAACCACTGAGCCACATCCCCAGCCCTATTTGTACTTTATTTAGAGATAGGGTCTCACTGAGTTGCTTAGTGCCTCAATGTTGCTGAACTTGGTTTTGAACTCCTGATCCTCCTGCTTCAGCCTCACTAACCACTGGGATTACAGGTGTTCGCCCCGCGCCCGGTCAAATTAAAAAAAATTGAAAGCTGAACACTTGAGCTGTTAACAGAAGTCACAACAAAAATGTCCAAGGAAGAGGAGTGTGGTGCCACGCATCTCTCTCTCTCTTTTTTTAATTTTTTTTTTAGTTGTAGATGGACACAATACCTTCACTTTATTTTATTTTTTATGTGGTGCTGGGTATGGAACCCAGTGCCCCACACATGTGAGGCAAGCACTGTACCACTGAGCCACAACCCTGGCCAGTGGCATGCATCTCTAGACCCCAGGAATCTGAGGTTCGAGGACTGCTTTAGAACAGTAGTTCCATGTCAGCCTGGGCAATGTAGTAAAAACCTGTCTCAAAAGAGAAAAAAAAAAGTCTAAAGAAATTTTAAAATGGAACTCATTTAACTATTGTATTTAAGTAAATGCTTAGCAGCTAAGACCTAAAGATTAATAAGTTATTTCTCAATGCATGTACAGTTGCCTGAAGATAATAAATACATGCAAAATATTAATTTAGGTACTTTACTTTACTCTGTCATTAAATATTGAGTTCCTACTGTTTAGGCTCTGGGAATACATGTATCTACACAAGGTTTTTAGAACTTAAATAAGAAAATCCACCTAAGGAATCAAGAAAAATTGATTTATATCTTGAAAGATTAGGCAAAACTTGAGGAGGGCAGGAATGATATTTCATTTTTGGAAGAAGGATAAAGGGAATTGAACCCAGAGATGCTTAACCAGTGAGCCATATCCCCAGCCCTTTTATATATTTTTTTTGGAGACAGCGTCTCCCTGAGTTGCTTAGGGCCTTCTTAGGGTAGGAGTACCTCAGCCTCCAGAGCCGCTGGAATTACAGGCATGCGCCACTATGCTCAGACAGGAATGATATTTCTTGACAGGGAAAGCAGTGCTACCAGCACGCTCTGGAAAGTTCTAGAAATTCTCTGTGGTAGGGTACTAAGAAATGAGTATAAAGAAATCAGCAGAGGTTCTGGGGATGTGGCTCAAGCGGTAGCGCGCTCGCCTGGCATGCGTGGGGCCGGGGTTCGATCCTCAGCACCACATACAAACAAAGATGTTGTGTCCGCCCAAAACTAAAAAATAAATATTAAAAAACTCTCTCTCTCTCTTAAAAAAAAAAGAAAAAGAAATCAGCAGAGAGGGCTGGGATTGTGGCTCAGCAGTAGAGCGCTCACCTAGCACAAGTATCCAACTACAACCATATATGTGTGTGTGTGTGTGTGTGTGTGTGTGTGTGTGTATAAATCAGCAGAGATTAAATCATGGAGCCATATTAAAATCACCTGTTGGACTTATTAAACTCTCAGTTTCTCAGTCTTGGGAGAAGGAACAAAAATGCACATTCCTAACAAGTTCCCAAGTGATATTGATGCTGCTGGTCCAAGGACCACATTTTGAGAACTTGGCTTCAAACACTGGAGACAGAACCCAGTCCTTATACAATTTCTCAATTTACACTCACTGTCTCAGTGATCTTGTCCAGTTTGACAGTTTTCAAAAGTAGAGGTACAACCAAGTGTGGTGGCACATGCCTATAATCCCAGTGGCTTGGGAGCCTGAAGCAGGAGGATCACTAGTTCAAAGCCAGCCTCAGCAACTTAACGAGGACCTAAGCAATTTAGCGAGACCCTGTCTCTAAGTAAAATATAAAAATGGCAGGGGGTGTGTATCAGTGGTTAAGTGGCCCTGGGTTCAATCCCTGGTACAAAAAAAAATAGCTGTATAAAAATGTCTTCCAAATTTGAATCTCTAGCTCAGACCTCTGCACTGAAAATTTCTGGCCTGAGCAAATAGAAGAGCGAAGCTGCCATTTATTGAAATGCAGCAGAATGTGAATGGAGCAGATTTTGTGAGGTAAAAAGGATTTATAAGGATTTGTTTCAATAAAGTAAAATATCTGAGTAGAGATGTTGAGTAAATATTTGTCATATAAATTTTCAGCCACACCCTACCAGCCTTCAATTACCACTCAGTTAATCCCAGAAGGGGATTAATTCACTGATTGGGTTAAGACTCTTATATACGAATAATTTCTCCTCTAAATCTTTTGTATTATCTCCCACGTGAGCTTTTGGAGGAAACCTCACATCCAAGCATAACATTCCTCCCCTGGCCCCCAAAAGTTCATAACCATCTCACAATGCAAAATACATTTTGTCCCTTTCCAAGAGTCCTCATAGTCTCAACAGTTCCAAGATTACACAGAAAGTCTCCTCTGAGACTCAGGGCAAGATTGCATTGTAAGCTCCTATAAAAATCAAAAGTTGGGGCTGGGGTTGTGGCTCAGTGGTAGAGCACTTGCCGAGCATGTGTGAGGCCCTGGGTTCGAGTCTCAGTACTGCATATAAATAAAATAAAGGTCCATTTACAACTAAAGTAAATATATATTTTTAAAAAATCAAAAGTGATTTACAAATATCCAATATATATAAAGGCACAGAATAAACATTTCTATTTAGAAAAGTAGGTCATTGAAAGAAGGGGTAGGACCAAAGCAAGACGAAAAAGTCCCATAGCACCACATCTAGCATCTGGGACACATGGCATGGTGATATTCTGTCCAAAGAGCTCATATAGCTCTGTCCTGGTGGCCTTGTTGGTTGCAGCCCAAGTGGCCTTCCTGTTGGCTTGTCTCAACTCTATTCCTACAGCCTTCCTCAGTACGTTCCATAGTACCGGCATTTTTAAATCTTGGGTGTCTCCACTGCAGCTTCAGCTTTGTCCTCACATCTTCACATTTTGCTTTCTCAGGGGGTGCCCACAGGGACTCAAATCTACTACACTTTGCTTAGCCTCCAAGGCCTTCCTTTGAAATATTGGTGGAAGCCTCCATGACTCCATAACTAATTCCAGCATCCTGTATTCCTGGAGAACCAGTACAATGTGGTTGATACCAAGGACTACCACCATATCCAGCAGTACTCAAGCCTCCAGGGACCATAGCTGCAGTAGCCTCTGAGTGCCTGGGTAGACAAGCATGTTGAAGCAACTTCCTAGGCCTTCTTGTGCAAGAAGGGTACCCCACTAGTCTATTCTCAAGGGAATTTTTATTTTTACTTCCTTGAGTCCAAGATGGACATGATATTGCCAATTCCTGAGTTATCCTCAAGCCATCTTTCTTATTGTCTTTGGTCATTTTTAGCATGTCTTTAGTGGTGGTAATGTCTTTAACAACTGCAACTTCCTTAGCCCCAGTTTTACTCCTACCTTTTGAGTTCAAGTTTTTCAAATCTTTCTACTCTGCTCCTGATTATCACAATAAAGTTGGCTAAAAGCCATGCCACTGTCTGAATGCTATGCTGCAGAGAAATTTCTTCCACCAGATTAAGAAGGACACAGGGAAGATGCAGACAACTTCTCAGCCAGAACATAACATGAATGGCTTCTAGTCCGATTATTTACAAGTATCCAATATATAAAGATACAGAATAAACATTTCCATTTAGAAAAATAGAGGAATTGAAAGAAGGGATAGGGCCAAGGCAAGACTGAAATCCAGCTGGACAAACAAGTACCATAGCACCACATCCAGAATCTGGGACACATGGCATGGTGATGATCCGTCCAAAGGGCTGGTGTAGTTCTGTCCTGATGACCAATAGTATCCTCCTTTTCCTCTAAACCCTCTTGAGCCCTGTCTTCACTGTGCACAGTCCTATTGGCATTCTGGTCTTCTGAGCTCCCACTAGAATCACTCATTAAGCTCCACTTACAACAATCTAAAGCATTTACAGCTTGTGCTGTTAAGCATTTGAAAATTCTTCCCACAAATTTGAAAAAAAGCTCCAAAAACCTCTGAACCACATGGTCAAGTTAGCCACAGCAACAACCCCACTCTTGGCATCAATTTTATTTTAGTCTGCTTTTTCCGCTGCTGTGACTAAGGACCCAGCCAGAACAACTATAGAGGAGGACAAGTTTGTTTGAGGGCTCATGATTTTAGAAGTTTCAGTCCATAGAAAGCAGGCTCCATTCTCAGGCCCAAGGTGAGGCAGGACATCATGGTGGAAGAGTGTGGCAGAGGGAAGCAGCTCACATGGTGATCAGGCAGCAGAGAGAGTTCTGCTTATCAAAGACAAAATATATGGGCTGGGGTTGTGGCTCAGTGGTAGAGTGCTCACCTCTCAAGTGGGAGGCCCTGGGTTCGATCCTCAGCACCACATAAAGATAAATAAATAAAATAAAGGTATTGTGTCCAACCACAAAAATAAACAAATAAATATTTTAAAAAGACAAAATATGTATCCCAAAAGCATACCCCCAATGCCCACCTCCTCCAGCCACACCCTACCAGCCTTCAGTTACCACTCAGTTAATCCCATAAGGAGATTAATTCACTGATTGGGTTAAGACTCTCATAACCAAATAATTTCTCCTCTAAACCTTTTGCATTGTCTCACACATGAGCTTTTGGGGACATCTTGAAGACAAGCCATAACAGAGGGACATCTAATATTCACACCATAACAAAGAGGAAAAGTTTATTTTGGCTCATGGTTTCAGAAGTTCCATGATTGGCCAGTTCCAAGACAGAACCACCTTAGTAGAAGGCCATTGTGGAAGAAAGCTTCTCAGAACATGAGAGTGGGGAAGGAGAAGAAAAGGGGGTGGGGGAGAGAGGGGGAGAGGGGGAGAGGGGGAAGGGGGGAGAGAGAGAGAGAGAGAGAGAGAGTCATGCCAGGACCAGATATAGTCCAAGGCCACACCCCAAGGTCACACCCCCCAGTGACCTGCTTCTTCCAGCCATGCCCGCCTGCCTATAGTTATCACCCAATATTCCATTCATCTATCAATCCTGCAAATGGATTAATCCACTGATGAGGTAAGAGTCCTAATCATTTGCCTAAAATCCCTACCTCTGAACCTTGCTTCATTGGGGATCATGCTCTCAAAACATAAGCTTTTGAGGGACAGTCTAGATCCAAATCACAATATCCACTACATCTATTCACCATATAGAAGCCAAAGTGAGCCTTTATTTACTTATTCACTTTTGGTGCTATGTATAGAACCCAGGGCTTTTTGTGTGCTAGGCAAATACTCTGCCAAGTAAACTAATATCCTCAGTACCCAAAGCGAGCCTTTTAAAGCATCAGTCAAACCATGTCATTCTGCTCAAAATCTTCCAATGGTTCTCCATCTCACATTAAGACCCAAACGGTCCTACATAATTAGCCCATTTGCTTGTTCTGCTCCAGTTGTAAAAGTCTTTGCTGGTCCTTGAACACTCGAGCCATGTTCTCTGTCTCAGGACTTTTGCACTTTTTGTTTCTTCTGCCTGGCATTGATATGCTCTTTTTTGAATATTTCCATGGTTTACTATTTTAGGTTTTTGATCAAATATTACTTTCTCTGTGAAGACCAATATATCCACTGTATTTTAAATTAAATTCTCACCCCTGGTACTTGCAGTCCTCCTTCCCTAGTATATTTTTTCTCCATTGTATTAATAACCACCTGATATTCTGTGTGTATATGTTTATTGTGTGTGTATTTATATTTATTTATTTAAATTTTATACTCATTGTTATGGTTTAGATATTAGGTATCCCCCAAAAGCTCATGTGAGAAATAATGCAAGAACATTGAGTGATGAAATGATTGGGTTATGAGACCCTTAACCTAATTAGTGAACTAATCTCCTGATGGAGATTAACTGAATAGTAATTGAAGGAGGGTAGGATGTGGCTGGAGGAGGTGGGTGTTGAAGGTGTGCCTTTGGGATATATATTTTACATCTAGCCAGTGGAGTCTCTCTGTCTGCTTCCTGGCCGTGTTTTGAGCCATTTTCCTCCACTACACTCTTCTGCCATGGTGTTCTGCCTCACCCTGAGCCCCAAGGAATGGACCCGGCAGTCTATAGATGTAGACCTCTAAAAGTGAGCTCCAAATAAACTTTTCCTCTCTAAAATTGTTCTTGTTAGTCTTTTAATCACAGCAGCCAAAAAAAAAAAAAAACTAAACTAAATGTAAATTGGTACCAAGAAGTGGGGTTGTTGCTGTGATTAACCTGACAAAAACTTCTTGAAATTCATGGGAGGAAATTCGGAAACTTTAGAGATGCAAGCCAGAAAAGCCTTAAATTGTTGTAAATAGAGCTTAATGGGTGATTCTGGTGGGCGTTCCAAAGACCAGAATGCCAATAGGACTGTGCACTGTAAAGACCAGGCTCTCGAGGTTTCAGAGGAAAAGGGGAACACTATTGGTAATTAGACTAGACACCTCACTTTCTGTGAGGCTGATTTTAAAAGTGATGGACTTCTTAATCTGGTGGAAGAAATTTCTAGGCAGCATAGCATTCAGACAGTGACATGGATATTGCTGGTGGCTTTTAGCCAAGTTCGTTATTATATTCAGGAGCAGAAAGCAGAGTAGAAAGATTTGAAAAACTTGAACTTGAAAGGCAGGAGTAAAACTGGGGCAAAGGAGTTGTTAAAGACATTATTGCCACTAAAGAAATGCTAAAGACAATTCACAATAGCTAAATTGTGGAACCAACTTAGATGCCCCTCAGTGGATGAATGGATAAAAAAAATGTGGCATATATACACAATGGAATATTACTCAGCAATAAAAGAGAATAAAATCATGGCATTTGCAGGTAAATGGATGGAGTTAGAGAAGATAACGCTAACTGAAGTTAGACAATCCCCAAAAAAACAAACGCTGAATGTTTTCTTTGATATAAGGAGGCTGATTCATAGTGGGATAGAGAGAGGGAGCATGGGAGGAATAGACAACTCTAGATAGGGCAGGGGGTGGGATGGGAAGGGGGGGCATGGTGTAATTAATGATGATTGAATGTGATGATTATTATTATCTAAAGTACATGTATGAAGACACAAATTGGTGTGAGTATACTATGTATACAACCAGAGATATGGAAAATTGAGCTCTATATATGTAATAAGAATTGTAATGCATTCCACTGTTATATATAAATAAAAATAATAAATAAATAAATAAATAAAATGCTAAAGACTTTACCCAAAGACAAGATGGCTTTGAGGACCCCTGTGAAAGCCTTAACCTAATCAATGAACTAATACCTTGATGGGGATTGAGTGGTAACTGAAGGTATGTAGGGTGTGGCTGGAAGGGGTAGATCATTGGGTGTGTGGCTTTGGGGTATATATTTTGTATCCAGGACCTGGAATTTCTTTCTGATTCCTGGCCAGGTTTTGAGCTACTTTCCTCCTCCACACTTCCAAAACCCAAGGAATGGACCTGGCTGGACCTGGCTGTCTATGGATGGAGACCTTTGAAACTGTGAGCCCAAAGTAAACTTTTCCTCCTCTAAAATTGCTCTTGTCAGGTTTTTTAGTCACAGTGGCAAAAAAGCTGATGAAAACACTCGCCTTTCCTTTTTTCCCCACTAGAATGCAAGCTCCACAAGGGTAGAGATTTTTGTCCAATTTCTTCACTAATGTATCCCTATAATATAAAACTGAACCTTGCATAAAAGAAGTGTTCATTAAATATTTTTAATAAATAAATGAACGAATGGATGTAATACCATTGGGCATTTATCTCTCACTTTCTGAATACCTTTTCCTTCTCTGGATATCAGCTTTCTTTGCTTATTTGTATATAGAAACTAAATGTGGCCATTCTTCCACTGTATGTTATCTTAGTTCAAACACTGACAACTGAGTGGCCCAGAATCTGATTGTCTCAGCTCAGGTGGGGATGTCCAGTTTTTGGCAAATTAATAGTAGCCAGCATCATACATTAAAAAGCATAGTTTCAATTACCCATTTGTATGTAGATGTGTTTCTGTCTTTCCTGTCTTTTTGTGTGAAGAAGGCACTTTTCAGAGAAGTTTGTGGATTTCAAAGTGTCTCAGGAAGTAACAACTGCATTGATAACTTGGCTTAAAAATAGAACATGTAAAAAAAAAACCTCATGATCTTCATAGGAGTCAAAAGTAGGATGTGATTGTTCAAAAAATTAAATTGACACTTCAGTTTTTGTGGAGGACTTTTGCCTTTACTTTGGCTCATCAGCAAATGAAATTCCTTCTCATTTTTGTGAAAATCCTGTCACTAGAGTCTTACTGGGATGCAAAGCCTGTCTCCCATTACATATCAAGGTAATTCCCAGGAAACTAGAACAGAACCATATGACTTATGCTTGGTCAATCAGGTGCATTCACCCAATATAGAACGTGCCATTAGTAAAACAAAGAAGAAAGGACAAGGTCAAATTCATTCTAGCTACAGCAGTAGCAGAGACTAGAGCCAGTCTCTAGGAGCAGCAATGGCAGTGGTGAAAAATAACAGTATCCAGTGGTTAGCAGTGTTGGCCTCATTGAATTGGTTTTGAAGTATGATTTTAGCTGCAATTCTGTTTTTAGCCTTTCTTGGTTCCTGCACTTTTTCCTGAGCTTGATTTTCTAGGCTTTCTGGCTATTTCTTGGGCAATTAATAGACTTCCAATAAATTCTGTCTGTGCTTGAAGCAACTAGAGTTTGTCACATACCCCCAAGAACCCTTTTCCTATTGGCGTCAATAAAAATATCTAGGGCTGGGGATGTGGCTCAAGCGGTAGCGCGCTCACCTGGCATGCATGTGACCCGGATTCAATCCTCAGCACCACATACAAAGATGTTATGTCCGCCAAAAACTAAAAAATAAAAATATTAAAAAATTCTCTCTCTCTCTCTAAAAAAAAGAAAGTATTTTTTAATAAAAATATCTAGTATAATGGGCATAATGCAATGATTTTGGCTTTACTTTTGGCTTCATCTGTTAACTGGTGACTCAGATGGAAACCAGGGGAAAATTACTCAGGTTTGTGAGGAGATTAAAATCATGTCACACAAAATATTGATTGAAGAAATAATGGATGTTTAGCTTGTAGAAGAGAAATTTCAGGGCACAGAAATAACTGCCTTCAGCCAGGCACAGTGGCTCATGCCTGTAATCCCAGCGGTTTGGGAGGCTGAGGCAGGAGGATGATGAGTTCAAAGCCAGCCTCAGCAATTTAGTGAGGCCTTAAGCAATTCAGGAGACCCTGTCTCTAAATAAAATGCAAAATAGGGCTGGGAATGTGGCTCATGGTCACCTGCCCCTGAGTTCAATCCCTGGTACAAAAGTAAATAAATAAATGTCTTCAAATAATCCTGTGCAAGAGAGAACAAATTTACTATTCAGTCTAGCAGGAGAGGGCAGCACTAGCTCAAGAGGATGGAAGTTATAAGAAAACGGATTTTTGCACTATGTGGAGACAAACTTTCTAGTAATTAAAACTACAGTGATGGAACAGAACTGTAACAATGGCATAAGCTGCCTTGAATTGAGGAATTTTACACTAGAAGTAATTAAGGAGAAGCTGGATTACCGATTTATTTAATGAGTTATACCCAGTGACTTCTGAGGTTTCTTCTAAATCTGATACTATAGGAAAAGCAAACACATGGTGACTTCTCTGACAAATCATTTCAGGACTAAGAGACCACATACAATTTCTCAAGTTTTTTTTTTTTTTTTTTGAGAGGGCGGCTACTGAGGATTGAACTCAGGGGCACTTGACCACTGAGCCACATCCCCAGCCCTATTTTGTATTTTATTTAGAGACAGGTTCTCACTGAGTTGCTTAGCACCTCGCTTTTTGCTGAAGCTGGCTTTGAACTCTCGATCCTCTTGCCTCAGCCTCCTGAGCTGCTGGGACTACAGGCATTTGCCACCACGCTGGGCCTCTCAGGTTTTTAAAACACTACATAGACATATAATAAAGGAAAACATAAATTACAATTGCCACCTAGAGAGATGATGGCAAAATAGATTTTATGTACTTCAAATGGAGACTAAGCAATGTGATACTTCAGTAAAAAATTATGTATAGTTTATATAATGGTTAGCTATCATCTCTTAGGCAGATTTCCCTTGCTGAGTACAATAACAAATCACCTTGATTTAAAGTTAAGTTCTCTAAATAAAGAGCTCAGTTAAATTGTTTTTATCAGACATTTTTAGGAATAAAATAATTCCTCTTGTTAGGTTATGTCTTATTGATTGATTGATTGATTGATTGATTGATTTTGCTGTTCTGGGAATGGAAACCAGAACCTAGTACATGCTAGTCAAGCTCTCTGCCACTGAACTTTATCACTACTTCTGGTTATGTCTTTAAGATAAGCACAATTGCCAGGCAGGTGGCACATGCGCATAATGCCAGCAGCCCAGGAGACTGAGGCAAAAGGATCGCGAGTTCAAAGCCAGCCTCAGCAACTTATCGAGGCCCTAAGCAACTCAGTGAGATCCTATCACTAAATAAAATATAAAAGGGGCTGCAGATGTGGCTCAGTGGTTAAGCACCCCTGGGTCCAATCTGCAATATCAAAATTATCACCATCATCATCATTATTTATTGTTTGGTTGATAATTATTGGTCCTTAAAAACCTAAATATAGGGGCTGGGGTTGTGGCTCAGCAGTAGATTGCCTGCCTAGCACGTGTGAAGCCCTGCGTTCGATCTTCAGCATCACATATAAATAAATAAAAAATAAAGATATTGTGTACAACTAAAAACTTTTTTGAAAAAGAGCCTAAATATATGTTCCAACAAAATGTTTAGGATAAGCTCTTATTGCTTCCTTTATAAAAATAAACTTTTTAAATTATAAATTTAGATTATCAATGTCACACATTTTTTTCTAGCAATCTGGAAAACGACAGAAAAGAAAAATGACAAAATATTTACTACAAACATTTTATGTTTTCCTTCTGGTCTTTTTGTGTGTGTGTGTGTGTGGTGCTGGGAATTGAACCCAGGGCCTTCTACATGCAAGGCAAGTACTCTACCATCTGAGCTATATCCCTGCCCAGTCTGGTCATACTTTTTGTGTAAAACTTTTTATGTAACACTTGTATGGTAAATATATATTATGTATAATAATGTATTACATATAAAGATATATATACTTCTATTCCTTGAATTTCTGCCTAAGATTTATAAGTTTTTGGTTACATAACTTTAAAAACTCTTTAATACATTGTTTTAAATACTTGCCTAATATTGTTGATACCCAGTCTAAGGTATCCTTCCATAATTTAACAATTATACCACAGCACTAGCAGTTGACATTGTTTTGGGCAAAATTTTACCCAAAATTTTAAAACCTATTTTATGAAAGGTTATTACTAGATTAGAAATATTTTAGCCAACCCCAATGCCACAACAATGTGATTGGCTTAATTCATAGCCGAATAACTCCAGTTTGGGCACAAGCCTCATATTTTTAAATAAATTTCAAAATACTGTACAATAGCACAACTTTTGGCTTCTTTGCAAAATGATTCATTTAAAATGATACTTACGAAGGTTTTGCAATAATAGTGAAAATGTCTACATCCTAATTTTGGTGAGGAAAGCTGAATACAAAATATATGACCTAATTATTTATAATTATCTGTAAATATTAATAGAAAAATTGACTTAGAAATGAATATATAGAATGATAACAAAAGGTTATTACTTTTGCTTCCATTTTCTGTTTTTTTTCCTGACTTTTCCATTTTAGTTAGTTAGTTAATTAATTTATTTATTTTTGTGGAGCTAGGGATCAAATCTGGCCCCATGCATGCTAAGCACATGTTCTGCCATTGAGATATATACCCCCAGTGCCACCTTTTATACTTTAAATGCTTATATGAGACAAACAAATAAAATAAGCATTATTTTAAAAGTAAATAATCTGGGCTGAGGATGTGGCTCAAGCGGTAGCACGCTTGCCTGGCATGTGTGCGGCCAGGGTTCGATCCTCAGCACCACATACAAACAAAGATGTTGTGTCTGCCAAAAACTAAAAAATAAATATTAAAATTCTCTCTCTCTCTCTCTCTCTCTCTCTCTCTCTCTCTCTCTCTCTTCTCTCTCTCTTAAAAAAAAGTAAATAATCTTTCATAATTATATCAGGTTCTTCAAATTGAGTGTGGTATGCTGGAATGAATAGGGACTAAGAAGAACTGGGTTTAACTTCCAGCCTCCTACATTTTACATTTGAAATAGGCCTTGATGGTGCTCATTGATATTTCTAAGGATTAGCCTCCAGATGTAGTTTCTGCACTGGAACAAGACCTCAACTGGGGCACATCCTAAAAAGAGAGAGAGAGAGAGAGACAGAGAGAGGAGATAGATCCAAATCATTGGTTATACATATGTTTAGCATCAGTAGATATGATCAGTTTTCCAAAATGATTGTACCAAACTGCACTCCAACATCGAATGTATGGCAAGTTTTCCCATATCTTTCCCAACAGTTGGTATTAGCAGTCATTTTTTTCCCTTCTCTTGTTTATCTATTCTAGTAGGTATGCTGTGCTATCATTTTTTTAAATTTTAGTTGTAGTTGGACACAATACCTTTACTTTACTTATTTATTTTTATATGGTTCCGAGGATCAAACCCAGTGCCTTGCATGTGCGAGGTGAGTGCTCCACTGAGCCACAATCCCAGCCCTAGTAGTGGTATCATATTAGTTAGCATGAGGTCCTATTGGAATAGGTGGTTCTACCTCCAATTACTTCTGTCTTTATCAGAAGGCTACATGAGAGATACAGCCACACAGGGAAGCAGGCCATGAGATGGTGAAGGGAGAAATTGGAGTGATGCAGCTATAAACCAAGGAGCACCAATGATTGCTGACAACCATAGAAGCTAGGAAGAGGCAAGGAAACATAATTCCCTAGAGCCTTTAAAGGGAGCTTAATTTTTACAACACCTTAATTTTGGACTTCAAGCAGCCAGAATTGTGAGGGAATGAATTTCCATTATTTTAAGTCATACACTTTGTGGTACATTGTTACAGAAGCCCTAAAAACAAACAAGCAAACAAACAAAACCCACACTATAGGGACTGGGGCTGTAGTTCAGAGGCAGAGTGCTTGCCTAGCATGTGTGAGGCACTGGGTTCCATCCTCAGCACCACATATAAATGAAGTAAATAAAATGAAGGCATGCTGTCCATGTACAACTACTAAAGAAATTTTTTTAAAACCCCAATATATATGATAATAACTCATTTATTGAACACTAGTATGTACCAGGCATTTACACACATTGTCAAATTTATTCCTTTGAATAATCCTGTAACGCTGATATTACTAACCCTTTCTTTCTTTCCTTCCTTCCTTCCTTCCTTCCTTCCTTCCTTCCTTCCTCCCTCCCTCCCTCCCTCCCTCCCCCCCTCCCTCCCTCCCTCCCCCCCCTCTCTCACTCTCTCTCTCTTTTCTTTCTTTCTTTCTTTCTTTCTTTCTTTCTTTCTTTCTTTCTTTCTTTCTTTCTTTCTTTCTTTCTTTCTTGTAATGAGGTTTAAACCTAGGGGTGCTTAACTACTGAGCCACATCCCCAGCCCTTTTTTGTGTTTTGTTTAGAGACAGGGTCTCACTCTGTTGCTCAGGGCCTTGCTAAATTGATGAGACTGGCTTTGAAATTGGAATCCTCTAGCCTCAGCCTCCCACACTGCTGAAATTACAGGTGTGCGCCACTGCACCTGTAATTTCATGGCACACCTGTAATTTCATTTGAAATAGGCTTTTATTTATTAATCTATTTATTTATTGTGTATCAGGGATTGAATTCAGGGGCACTCAACCACTGAATCCATCCCCAGCACTTTTTTGTATTTTATTTAGAGATAGTGACTCACTGAGTTGCTTAGTGCCTCACTTTTGCTGAGGCTGGCTTTGAACTCAAGATTCTCCTGCCTCAGCCTCCTGATTTGCTGGGATTACAGGTGTACACTACCGCACCCAGCTCATTTATACCAGAGTATATCCTATATTGTATGTGAATTGCTCATGTGTCTATCTTCATTGTACATATCACCATTTGTATTCCATTTTAGTTTATTTATTATTTGTACATCTCCTTCACTGGACCAAAATCCCTAAAAGTCAAGCATTATTTTTCTTTTGTTCACCTCGTAGTTTGGTGATAGTAATAATAACCAGCATCTCATACTCTGATGACAATAATAATGGCTCACATTTATTAGGACTATACTGTGAGATAGATGTGATGCTACACATCTGCAATCCCAGTGGTTTGGGAGGCTGAGGCTGGAGAATTGCAAGTTCCAGGCCAACCTGGGCAACATAGCAAGACCCTGTTTCAAAATAAAAGATAAAAAGGGCTAGGGATGGAACTCGGTGGTAGAGAACCATGGGGTTCAATCTGTATTACCAAGAAGAAAAAAGGAAAAATAAAAGACTGTATGTGTATACCAATTTACTGTATGTGTATACCAATTTACAATCCTACCAACAGTGTATAAATTTTCCAATTTCTTTGCATCCATTCTAACACTTGGTATTTTCTTTTTAAAATAGTAGCTATTTTACTAAGTGTGAGGTAATATTGTGATTTTGATTTGTATTCTCTGATGATTGGTGGTGTTGAGCATCTTTTTATGTGGTTGGTGGAGTTTTGTATATCAACCCTTTATATATATATATATATATATATATATATATATATATATATATATATACATACATACACACACACACACATACACACACACACATACATACATACATACATATAATTTATTTTTAGTTGTAAATGGATACAACACCTTTATTTTTATTTATTATTATGTGGTGCTGAGGATCGAACCCAGTGCCTTATACATGCTAGGTAAATGCTTTACCACTGAGCCACAACCCCAACCCAGCTCTTTTATATTTAATAAACCATTTTCCAACTTAAAAGACAGTAGAAAAGCAAGGGTTGGGCTGGGGATGTGGCTCAAGCAGAGGCGCGCTCGTCTGGCATGCATGCGGTCCGGGTTTGATCCTCAGCACCACATACAAACAAAGATGTTGTGTCTACCGAGAACTTAAAAAAAAAAATTTAAAAAAATTCTCTCCCTCTCTCTCTCTCTCTCTCTCTCTCTCTCTCTCTCTCTCTCTCTCTTTTAAAAAAAAGCAAGGGTTCTTTTTTGTTTGTTTGTTTGTTTGTATTTTGGTACTGGTATACAGATTTCACTAATTTCCAGAAGGAATTTTTTGCATGTCTTGTTTTAAATTTTATATTATTTAAATTTTAAAATTTCTGTTTCATCTGATATAAGCCCTCTGATATAAATCCTTTGAAAATAAACCATCTTTTACATCAGAAAATTTATGTAAAATATATAACACAGTGCCTAGTGTCAGGGCTCAGAAAATACTACCCAAGAGTATTTTAAACAGAAGGAGATTGGGAGTACCTCAGAATCAAGAAGATCACTCTGACCTTCCCCTACCTTTTTGCTTGAGAGTAGGCCATAAAGAAATCCTATGACCTATCTTTCCTGAACATAGGTCATAATAACCTCATTCTAGACAGGTTTTATACTACACCAGGAGAGGGAATAAGAAGTCTGGGTTGGAGGTAAGGTACAGAATGAAACACAGAGGACTTAAGAAGAATCTGGAAAGGACTTGCTGGATTTCTCACCTCAGTCTATAACCATTAGATCATAGTTTTTTGTCCAGTAGCATTTCTACATGGCTGTTCATTCTTTATCCCACTTAAGTATGAAAATAGACAGTTTATTTTTTTCCGGGAACTTTACGTCTTCATTTCTGAAGACTCTTGTTTCAGATAAAACTGATTAAATAAATTTGTTATGCCTTTTTTTAACTACTTTTATTATAGAAGTGTCAACTGTGACCAGTATGGTGGATGAGGAAAGGTATTGCACCTTTCTGCTCCTATACTAGCATATAAAAATATAGTAAATATCATTTACCTAGTACATACTACCTAACAATTTCATTTGTTCTAAGGGAATTTTTATCAAATATGTGTAATTTTCCACATGGATATTTCCGTAGTTTAAAATTTCAAACAGGGCTAGAAAAATATAGATTCTTGTCACAAAAAAATACATAAGGCATTAAGATGTTATTGAAGAAAATGAAGCTATAAATATTTATTTACAAATATAAGTTTACAAAGTAGCATATTTGTATATGAGTTATGACACAGGTATAACAAATTTAATATTGGTACTATTTCTGAAATATCCTTTTCTTGGACAACATGTAAAATACCATTTTTGCCTTACTAGCATAATTTTTAAAAATTGACACAATGAGCCAAGCGTGGTGGCACATGCTTGTAATCCCAGCAGCTCAGGAGGCTGAGGCAGGGGGATCACAAGTTCAAAGCCAGCCTCAGCAACTTAATGAGGCCCTAAGCAACTGACCTGAGACTGTTTCAAAATTAAAAATAATACTAGGGATGTGGATCAGTGGTTAAGCACCCTGGCTTCAATCTTTGGTACCAAAATAAATACATAAATGAATAAAAATTTTAAAAAATAAAAATTGACGCAATGACATCTCTTGTATGCTGAGTAGCAAAGGTAAGATTTAAGAGTATAGTTTTATTTCACTTTGTTTAATCCAATTTGAGTTCAAAACTGTAGACTTTAAAGTTTAATTTTTGGCTAACACCCCCTAAGGAAATTCTTATAAGTCATTTTTCTCTATTTATAAAAAGACAAAAAGTTTATTAAAGACTTGAAGAAAACATGGCTTACTATTGTTTCAATGAAATATGTTACTTTTATAAAATCTTAAATTTGATGTCAGAAAAAGAGTATTCAATTTATTCCTTTTGGCATTTACCATTTTCATGATTGCAAAGGAATATTTACTTTTATTTATTTATTTTAATTTAATTTAATTTAATTTAATTTAATTTTATGGTACCGGGGATTGAACCCAAGAGAGATTAACCACTAAGCCACATCCCCAGCCCTTTTTATATTTTTATTTAAATACAGGTCTCACTAAATTGCTTAGGGCCTCCCTAAGTTGCTGAGACTGACTTTAAACATGCAGTCCTCCTGCCTCAGCCTCCTGAGCCACTGAGATTATATGAGTGTACCACCACACCCAGCAGGAACACTTAAATTTTTTTTTCCTTTTTGCCGCAGTCTGGTTGGGCACAATTCAGGAGCCACTTGTCAAGAGAAACAAACTTTATTTTTAGAACTACAAACACCAAACAAAACAGCTCCTCAGGAAAAAACCCTCAGAGCCCAACTGCCACCACTGGCTTCCCACAAGCCTCTCACCCACACAAGCCTCACCACCTCCCACAATCCTCCTGCTCTTGAGGCCAATTGGCTGGGTTGCATGGGCAGAGCCAAAGAAGTCCCCCAATGAGCAGCTCCGTGGTCTGAAAGGGCAGGGAAACAGCCCAATGAACATCACCGCAGAGGAGCCAATCAGCTAGATGTTGCTGGGGCCACTGTGAGCCAATCATCAGCTTTGCAGTCTGAAGGGCAGGGAAATAGCCCAATGAACATCACCGCAGAGGAGCCAATCAGCTAGATGTTGCTGGGGCCGCTGTGAGCCAATCATCAGCTGGCAGTCTGAAGTTTGCTGGCAGCTGGAAGTTTGCTGGGGCCCCTTTGGCTGTGGCTCTCAACATCTCCCCCTCTCTGTTTAAACAACAAGCATGTGGCTTAGGGACTGTGCCTGCCTTAGGTTGTCCAATACTACATATGGTCCTTACCCGTCTTCGGATGAGCTGACCTCAGGGCGTCAGCCTCCTGTCTTAGGTTGGTACCATTGTAATTGGATCTTACCCGTCATTGACTACCGGTCCAGTATACAGCCACACCTGTGGAGAGGTCTTTGTCATGACAAGCAGAAGGGAGGAAGATACACCAAGCCAATTGACAGCTCTTGTTGGAAAAATTGTACCACTGATGACATCATCAGCAAAAATACCCCAACATTACCACAAGTCGCTGCACCAACAGATAGTTCACAATGCATACAAGTGACACATAGTTTAGGCAAGTTCTGCAAGCAGTTCAGTGATGGCTATTGCAGAAACTGTAGATTAGTTTTATCTTTGTCTTCACCCGCACTGGGATGAAGATAGGAATTCTGGCAATAATGGCTAAAGAAAAAATTATGTAACATTCCAGAAGGCACTAAAAGAAAACAATTTTCTTAACAATTTACATTATCTTGAAGAGAATTATTAAATATAATGAAAAGGTAAGGTGAAAGTAAACAAACAGATCAGTTAACCTCCTTTTTTGTTTACATATTAAAACAATCCTTAACAGTTATTTACCCAATTTAAATTAAACCATTTAAATCACGTGAATAAAAAAAATTTGGATCCATTTTTTCATGAGCGCTCATCATATATGATATATGGACATACGTACATTCAAACATATAACACAAAACACAAGTGTGCACACATAATATAATACATACAACACATAACATAATAGTAAAGGCCTTATAACTTTTTACAGGTGAAATCTCCATTGCAATGTTTAAAAACTCTATAGTCAAAAAAAAAATAGAACTGATCAGCAAAACATTAACTTAGGTCTGTATGAGCTCAAAAAACAAAATAGAACTTCATGATATGGGAAAGGGCAATAATAAAATAGATATTGAAAAAAGCATCCTGGTTCTGTCGCAGATGTAAGGATAGCCAAATTGGAGTTTTGGATATCAGCTGTTATGGATTTGAGCCAAATCATCTTCTTTTTGGTCTATAGAAATTGCTTTAGTTAATCTCTCTGGAATCCAAATCGGCTGCTGTTCTTCCTGTGGAAACACACAAACAGGTCCCCGACTCCAGAAAATCACTGGGTCAGGACCTTGGTTAATTTCTCTGGAATTCAAATCGGCTGCTGTTCTTCCTGTGGAAACACACAAACAGATCCCCGACTCCAGACAATTACTGGGTCAGGACCTTTCCATTGTCCTGTTAGAATATCTTTCCAAAGTACCTTGGGCTTATGTACATTTTTTGGACACATATGCCTTTCTGCAGCACTAAGTCCTGATGAATCCAAATTTAAAAAGGTTAGAGTAAAAAGGGTTATTTTAAGTTTATCTTTGGGGAATATATACCCCTTCCCAATTCCGTCTTTTTGCTTTAATAAGTACATTTTAATAGTTTGATGAGCTCTTTCAACTATGCCTTGTCCCTGTGGATTGTATGGGATTCCTGTTATATGAGTAATGCCAAATGATGAGCAAAATTGTTTAAAAGAGGTAGAAGTATAACCAGGGGCATTATCTGTTTTTAACTGTTTTGGAATGCCCACAGTGGCAAAATTTTGTAAGCAATGAGCTATAACATCATTAGTTTTTTCTCCGGCATGAAGGGAGCCCATCAAAAATCCAGAAGAAGTATCAACTGTAACATGCAAATATTTTAATTTTCCAAATTCTGGCAAGTGTGTGACGTCCATCTGCCAAATATGGTTAGGTATCAATCCTCTAGGATTGACTCCAAGATTAACTTGTGGTAAAATGGTCACACAATTTTGACATTGTTTTATTATTTGTCTAGCTTGTTCCTTAGTTATTTTAAAACGCTTTTGTAAAGTATTAGCATTGACATGGAACCTTTTATGAAAATTTGTAGCCTCTTCTAGTGTAGAGAAAATATGTATGTCATGTGTAGTTTTATCTGCTAAATCATTGCCCAAACTAAGGGCTCCAGGCAATCCTGTATGTGCCCTGATATGTCCTATAAAGAATGGATCTTTTCTGTCCCAGATTAAACTTTGTATAGTGGAAAACAAAGAGAAACCAGTAGAAGAAGGGGAAATCCTACCAGCATCTTCAAGGGATACTATAGCATTAACTATATACTGACTATCAGAAAATAAATTAAATACAGAATCTTTAAACATCACAAAAGCTCGTAATACTGCATTAAGCTCTACCTTTTGAGCTGATTGTTTGGGTACTAAAAATGTAAAAGTTTGATCAGGTGTAACTATTGCTGTTGTACCATTATTTGACCCATCAGTGAATATATTTGGAGCATTCATGATAGGTGTTTTTCTTGTCATTTTTGGAAAAATTACAGGATGCAATGACCAAAAAGACAATAAAGGATTAGATGGTAAGTGGTTATCAAATGAAACATTAGATTTGCACATGATTATTGCCCAAGTATTTAACTCATTAGCTAATTCATCAATTTGATTCATAGTATATGGAGTAATAATTTTATTGGGAGAAATTCCAAATACTCCCTTTGCTGTTTTTATTCCTTTGAGTATTAATTGTCCTACAGTCTCAGGATACCTAGTAAGAATAGTGTTAGGAGAATACGATAAATGTATCCATAATAATGGACCTTTTTGCCAAAATACTCCTGTAGGAATAGTTTTTGTTGGTAGTACAATAAATAATAAAGGCAAACTTATATCAATTCTATCCAAATGCATATTTTCCATATATGTTTCAATGATTTTTAATGCCTTTCTTGCTTCAGGCGTTAACATTCGGGGTGAATTTGGATCTGATGGACCTTTTAGGATATCAAATAAAGGTCCCTATTCTCCTGTTGGAATACCTAGATAAGGCCTTATCCAATTTATGTCTCCTAATAACTTTTGAAAGTCATTAAGTGATTTGAGTTGATCTACTTGTATTTGAATTTTTGGTGGATGGACCATGGTTGAGGATAATAGAACTCCTAAATAATTAATTGGAAAATTTAATTGTACTTTATCTATTGCTATCTCTAGATCATAATTTTTTAATAAGTTTGTAAGTGTGGCATAACATTCTAGCAATGTGTTTTTAGCTTTGTGTGCTAATAATACATCATCCATATAGTGAAATATTTGTAGTTCAGGATTTTGATTTCTAAGTGGCTGGATTACTTTGTTAACATAAATTTGACACATAGTTGGGCTGTTAGCCATCCCTTGAGGGAGTACTTCCCATTCATATCTCTGATCAGGACCTTCATGATTCAGTGCAGGGATAGTAAATGCAAAACATGGACTATCCTCAGGATGAATTGGAATTGAAAAAAAAACAATCTTTAATATCTATAACTAAAACATACCAAGTTTTTTGCAAAGCAGACAATTGAGGAATCCCCGATTGAGCAGGTCCCATAATGACCATTTCATTATTAATGGCTCTTAAATCTTGCAATAATGTCCATTTCCCAGATTTCTTTCTGATGACAAAAATGGGAGTATTATGGGGAGATACAGAAGGTTGTATATGTCCTTCCGCTAATTGTTGTTTGACCAGATCATGGGCTACTTGTATCTTTTCTTTAGTCAAGGGCCACTGAGGAAACCATACTGGTCTTTCTGATTTCCATGTAATTTTTATTGTCTCAGTGGCCCTTTGTGAAAATCTAACCCATGTCTGTCTGTTCCTTGATCTATTTGTATTGCTGCTGCTATACCTTGTTCTTGTTTTTCTAATCTTTTTCCTTTCCTAAAACCTTGTCTAGCCATAATAGTGGGTGCATTTTGATTGATATTATTTGTTAATGTCAAACGTAATTGATCTAAGACATCTCGTCCCCATAAATTTACGGGAAGATGATCCAATACATATGGCTGTATAGTTCCTTCACATCCTTCAGGATCCTTCCAATCTAATACCATTGCACTTCTATGGGGATTAGTTGCCACTCTTAGGCCTCGAAGTGTTTGAGTGGCTTGTTGTAATGGCCAATGTTTTGGCCATTCTTGACGAGATATGATGCTAAGGTCTGCACCTATATCCAGTAGCCCATTAAATTCATGTCCTTGAATATTTAGTTTTAGCATGGGGCGAGAATCTATATTTAAAGAAAGCATAGCCCAATCTACACCTGTGGAGCCTAATCCCTTGGAACCTCTTTCTACAGCATGACTGGAAAATTTATCATGTAGGCTTGGTATTATTAGTAACTGTGCTATTCTATCTCCTGGTGAAATTACTGATATACCCTTTGGAGAACTGGCTATAATTTTTATTTCACCTTTATAATTGGGATCAATTACCCCAGGACTTATCAAAAGTCCTTTTAGAGTAGAAGAGCTGCATCCCAATAATAAGCCTACTGTTCCTTTGGGAAGAGGTCCTTTCACCCCTGTGGGAATGATTTGAACTCCCATCTCTGGAGTTAGTACTGCTCTGGCGGAGGCGCAGATGTCCAAACCTGCACTCCCTCTGGTTTGTCTGATGAGGGATCTGATGGACAGTGTGTCCTGGGCACTACCTTGATGGGGTTGCTGGGTTCCTCCAGTGCTCCGTATATTTGTGGTTTGGGGCCCCGGAGCATTGGGGCCCCCTGTCCATTTTTTGGCAACGGAGCCCGATGCCTTTGTCCACGATATGGTGGATAAACACCTTGTCCTTGTTCGTTTTTTGATAATGGAGTACCCTCTATGGTGGTTTGAGAACGGCATTCATTAGCCCAATGTCTCCCTCTACGACATCGTGGGCAAATACCTGGTATTCTACTCCTTTGATACCTAGTTTTGTTAAACCCTCCTCCTATGGGGCAATTCCTTTTAAAATGTCCTCTTTGTTGACAATTGTAGCATGTTCTTGGCCTGGCATCTAAAGCCTGTTTTACTGCAGCTGCCACAATTTGCCCTTGTTCATTAATGTCTCTGGCATCTAAAGCCTGTTTTACTGCAGCTGCCATGACTTTCTCTTGTTCATTAATGTCTCTACATAATTTAATATATGTGTTTAAATCTTCCTGTTTCCATGGTCTAATGATATCTCTGCACCAACGATTCGCTTGGTCATAAGCCAGTTGTTTTATTAATGGCCTTGCTTGTTCTGTATTCCCAAAAATTCTGGTAGCTGTTTGAATAAGCCTATCTACAAATTCAGCGTAAGGTTCATTAGCTCCTTGTATTACCTTAGGTAATTGACCTTGTAAACCTCCATGTCCTTGTAAAGTCTTCCATGCCCTAATCGCCTCTGCAGCAATTTGTGAGTATATACCAGGATCATATGCAATTTGTTGCTGCTGATCCTCATAAGGTCCCTTTCCTAACAACATATCTAGATTTCTCTGAGGATAACCAGCTGCTGCATTTCGCCTAGCCGTCTCCTAGTAAAATTCCTCATTGGCAACCTTCCATAACAGGTATTGACCTCCATTTAGCACAGCTTTACACATATTAGCCCAATCTGCTGGCGTCATGTTCAAGTTGTTAATGGATTCGACCAAGCTTACAGTGAAGGGTGCTTGAGGACCATAGGTTGTTACAGCCTCTTTTAGCTCCTTCACTGTTTTGAAATTTAAACTCTGGTAAATTCGCTGCCCTCCTACCTCAAATACAGGGCATGTTAATACTTGAGATCCTGTCTCAGGATCCCAACTATCAACTGCGGGGTTTGGGAGTCTCCTAGCATATGGAGGTGGTGCTGTTGATTGGACACTTATGCCCTCTGGTGATAGAATGCTGTTAGTAGCAGTCTCCTGTAGAGGTGGTGCTGTTGGTTGGAAACTTACGCTCTCTGATAGAAAGGTGTTATTAGCAGTCTCCTGTTGTAACTTTTCCCCTGATGGCTTTTTCTGCTTTACACTTTCTTCCTCTGTCTGACTAGTTCGAAAGACCTTCTCTTTTACTTGAATCTTTTCCTCTTTCTGACTAACTTGAGAGACCTTCTCTTTTACTTGAATCAATATGTCTTCTCCTTCCTCTACCATTGTCTGAACTGAAGGCTTTAGACTAAGCAAACCAGATACAAATGTCCACAATTGCAATGTGCCAACTGGCAGAGTCCCTGGTTTGTCCTTTTCTATTCTTTTTAAATCTTCACCATGATGGTCCCACTGTGATATATTTAACAACTCCTCCTTAAAAAGCCATGGGCTACATTTTTGTATTGTATCAACGTATGTCCTGACTGTTCTTGATTTTACTGAGATGCCTCCTTCCTCTAACAATTTACTTAACAGTCTTTCGGTTTGTTTTTTACTAATTTCTGTTCCCGTATTTCTACTATAATACAACCCAACAAGATGACGCCAAACAAAACCGAGACAGAATGAAATAAAAATGGAACAACAAAAATTCATTATAGGCTTTCTATCCTCCTGACATGTGCATCTGTCCTTTCTCCCTATCTGTGGCTGTGGCTCTCAACACTTTTTACTTGTAGATGGATACAATACTTTTATTTTAACTATCTATTTTTATGTGTGCTGAGGGTTGAACCCAGTGTCTCACACATGCTAGGCAAGTGCTCTACCACTGAGTTACAACCCCAGCCCAGAAACACTTACTGTGTGTGTGTGTGTGTGTGTGTGTGTGTGTGTGTGTTGCTAGGGATTGATCCCCGGGCCTTGTGCATACAATGCAAGCACTGTACCAACTGAGCTATATCCCAGCCCAGAAACACATACTTTTTAACCCTAGAATTCAAGTTACATGGATCATTGACTTAAAAAAAAATAAAAAGAAAAGAAAAAGCATCAACTTGCCTTTCGATGTCATGGTTTTTTACACTGAGACACTGGAAAATGTATCCCATGAAAATACCTAAATATCACAACATTCTAGGCTTTTGTGATTTTGAAAATACCCTTGCTAGGAACCTGGAAGGACAATTCTGCCTTGAATGATGCTACAAATTAACATAACATTTGCCTTTTAGTGTTTTTTTTTTCCTTAATGCAGTGCTGAGTATCAAACCCAGGGCCTAGCACATGTTAAGCGTGTGCTTTACCACTAAGGAGCAACCTCAGCCTCCAAGTGTTTCTAGTAGTGTTTTGTGCTTTTAAAAGAAGTGAACTTGGGCTGGGATTGTGGCTCAGCAGTAGAGCACTCGCCTACCACGTGCAAGGCCCTGTGTTCGATCCTCAGCATCCTGTTAAAATAAATCAATAAAATAAAGGTATTATGCCCAACTACAACTAAAATAAATATTAAAAAAGAAGCAAACTTTTAGTAAAATATTTTAATCTTCCTCCAAATGGAGACATTGTGAATATTATTAATTGCATTACAAAATAATACAATTATATACTACAAAGTGAAGTTTAAGAAATCATGTTTCTTAATTTGTATACATTTATATAATTCAAGTCCATAAATCCACAATTTTTTTTTCCTGGCTTAAATTTACTTTGGTTTTCTAAGTCATTTTTTTTCCAATTTTTCTCTTTTGTTTCGTAACAAGTAGGCCCAATTTAAAAATAGAAATAACAACTCTAATGTGGTACAGAATTTTTCAGTGGAAAAAAAGCCCTTAGGATTGTCTAACCCATCCCTGTCATTTTAGGAACAACAACAACAAAAAAAACCCCAGCTCTGACATGAAAGGGAATCCTTTCTCACCAAAGGTCATCTAGATCTTGGTAGAGAGGTCAGGAGGGACACCTGAGACAGTTGCGATCAGAGCACCTGTTAGGTAGTAGCTAGTAATGAACAACAGTGAATGTATGGCAAGATCACAGGTTTACTTTAAACTTGTGAGTGTTGTGGTAGCAAGTAGCTATCTACCTTAAGTTACTCTTAAAGTTTTCTTTTAAGTTACTGCCAAGGCAATGAGTAAACAGTTTGTTGCAGATAACCTTTGTAGAACAACATCAATACAAAAACCTTGAGATTAAAAAGACAAAAGTAAAAGAGATAATGGCGGGGGGGGGGGAATGCCTCAAGAGAGAAGGATTTATGGAACTAACCTGACAGGACCCATAAAGGTCAAAATAAAACTAGGAGTTATGATGCCGAGTGTCTCTCATTAGCTCAGAAGGGGATATTCTTTAGTGGCACAGACACACTAAGATAACTTCTGCCCAGCTATTGACCCCAGTGCCTACATTAACATGGGATTGACTTGTAGATGAAGCCCCCCTGAATAGGATGGCCACCATGACAGTCCTGGAGAAGAGCAACTAAGGTCAAAAACTTCACCGCCTGATGTGAAGGAGGAGTTGAACACCTGATTAGCAAAGAATATAGAAGAGTGCTGCAGTCTGGCTGGGCACAATTCAGGAGCCACTTGTCAAAAGAAATGAACTTTATTTTTAGAACACACACACCACACCACACAGCTCTTCAGGAATTCCCTCACAGCCCAACTGCCACCATGGGCTTCCCACAAGCCTCTCAACCTCCCCCACTCCTCCTGCTCTTGAGGCCGATTGGCTGGGTCCCGTGGGTGGAGCCAAAAAAAGTCCCCCAATGAGCAGCTCCGTGGTCTGAAAGGGCGGGGAAACAGCCCATTGAGCATCACCGCAGAGGAGCCAATCAGTTGGCAGCTAGAAGTTTGCTGGGGCTGTTGTGAGCCAATCATCAACTGGCAGCTGGATGTTTGCTGGCAGCTGGAAGTTTGCTGGGGCCCCTTCGGCTGTGGCTCTCAACAGATGTGGACCCCAGTTCTCCTGGTAAATATCAAATAGTAATAAATTTGGAGACAGCCTTATCTCCTTTGTCATTCTCTGCTTGGAGATGGTCCACTCTCATGAGAGTGCTCTCTGCTTGAGCCTCACTTTGCTTTTACCTTATCTTTATCTCACTTTCACTCTACTCTCACTTATAATAAAATTCTCTTGCATGGCTTTTAGTGTCTTTTGTGGGAACACAAGAACTGGGATTTGGTGTTTCATCTCCCTGCTTTCCTGTGACAAATCCATTAGAGTAAAGGAGGGTCATTGTCTACAAGTTCTTCTTGGTGCTGGGGATCAAACCCAAGGTCTTGTGCGTGTGAGGCAAGCACTTTACTGAGCTACCTACCCATGCCTTTGTCTGCAAGTTCTTTTTTTTTAAATATTTTTTTAAATATTTATTTTTAGTTCTCGGCGGACACAACATCTCTGTTGGTATGTGGTGCTGAGGATTGAACCCGGGCCGCACGCATGCCAGTCGAGCGCGCTACCGCTTGAGCCACATCCCCAGCCCCTGTCTGCAAGTTCTTGAAGGGACTTTACTTTGTGCATTTTTTGTTTGGTTTTAAAAAATAATTTTCACTGTTTTTTCTTTCCTTGAAAGGAGTACACTCATGGTAGGACATTTCAAAAAGATGTAGGCATGAAAAGAAGAGATACAAATTATGTATAATCGAAGAAATGCATAAGAATGATAAACACCTAAGTTATAATACTGTTCACTCCTAAGGGGAAAGGAAAGGGTGTAATGACAAAGGGATTCACAGGGACTTTTGATTGTATTGGTAACATCTCATTTCTTAGGCTAAGTAATGGGTACTTCAATATTCCTTATGCTTTTTATTTAACACTTTGTATGTCTAGAATACATGTTTTAGCATAAGGGAAAAATGAAAACAAAAACCAAAGAAACAGCTCCAGAGAAGGAAAGAAGGTAGCTATTTGCGCCACAACACCCAGTTAAGAATTGATAGAGGAGGACTCAACACTGGTTTACTAGTCTCATTATATTAACCTTGGGAAAGAAAGGTGGTGCTGAGGTATTTTAACTTTTTGGGGGGCCGGGGATGAGGGATTGAATCCAGGAGCGCTCAATCCCTGAGCCACATCCCCTAGGTCTTTTTATTTTTCATTTTGAGACAGGTATTCTTGCTAACTTGTTTAGAACCTCACTAAGTTGCTGAGGCTGGCTTTGAACTTGCAATCTTCCTGCCTCAGCCTCCTGAGCTGCTGGGATTACAGGTGTGTACCATTGTTCCTGGCTGTGGGAGACCAAACTTGCATGTGACTGAGTTAACTCTCCTGCTGGGCGATGTGGTGTCAGGCACTCATGCTGCTTGACTGCCCCACTCTTCTAGAATTCGAGTGACTGTCTTTGTGCCTGGGCGAGGCTTCCTACATTCCCAAGGGTGGAGCTACACTCACCTGTTCCTTTGTAATATAACCCCTTGCCCTTTTTAGGGTAGAATGTTCCATGGAAGTGCATTGTGTGTGTCCCCTTCTCTTACTGTGCCCTTGGGTGTGGCCTACCTAGATGTCAGTCAACCTGCTGACAGCAGACATCATGAAGCTGGCCTCAGCCCCCTGAAACCTGACCCCTTGCCTCATTTGAATAGCTTCTCCTCAATAAAAGGGGTCAGGGGTCAGTGCCTGCTCGCTCTCTTCCTGAGGACCCTTAAGGTCAGAGGAGCCGTCACAGCGACCCCAAAGAAAAAGGTATTTGTGTCTCTTGTGTGGTTATTTTGCGCAGCCCAGTCAGCCCATTTTATCTGGAGTGACCCCTGAGCCTTTTAGTTGCAAAAGCGAAACAGAAACCTGGCATCTGACTATTTTTTTTTTTTTAGTTATACATGACAGTAGAATGTGTTTTGTTTGGCAGAATACACATACATAAAGTATAATTTATTCTCTTAATTTCCCACTCTTGTGGTTGTACATGATGTGGAGTTATCCTTGTTGTCTATACAAATACAAGGCTAAAAAGTTATGACCAATTAATTCTATTGTTTTTACTATTCCCCTCCCCACTTTCCCTTCATTACCCTTTGTCCAGTTCAGTCTATTTCTATTATTCCCTTCCCCATCCTCCCTTGTTTTGGGTTAGCATCCCCAAATCAGAGAGAACATTAGTCCTTTGCTGTTTTGGAATTGGTTTATTTCACTTAGCATAATATTCTCCAGTTCCAGGGCTGGGATTGTGGCTAAGAGGGAGAGCACTCGACTCGCATGCGTAAGGCACTGGGTTTAATCCTCAGCACCACATAAGGATTTAAAAAATAAAGATATTGTGTCCACCCATGACTAAGAAATAATTTTTAAAATTTAAAAAAAAATATTCTCCAGTTCCATCCATTTACCTGCAAATGCCATTTCATTCTTCTTTATGGCTGAGTAGTATTCCATTGTGTGTGTATGTGTGTGTGTGTAAATATATATATATATAAAATATATAAATAAATATATATCAAATATATTTATAAAATGTGATATATATCAAATATATATAAATATATATAATATAAATAATATATATAAAATGTGATATATATATGTATATATATCACATTTTCTTTATGCATTCATCTTTTGAAGGACATCTTGCTTGTTTCCATAGCTTGCCTATTGTGAGTTGAGCCATTATAAACATGGATGTGGCTGCATCACTGTAGTATGCTGCTTTTAATTCCTTTGGGTATAGACCAAGAAGTGAGATAACTAGTTCAAATGGTGGTTCTATTCCAGGTATTCTAAGGAATTTCCGTACTGCTTTCCAGAGTGGTTGCTGTCTCACCAACAATGTATAAGAATAACTTTCTTCCCACATCCTCGCCAACATTTACTGTTACTTGCATTCTCTATAACTGCCATTCTTACTACAGTGAGATGGAATTTGCATTTATCTAATTTATCTAATTGCTAGAGATGTTGAACATTTTTTCATATATTTTTTGACCATTTGTATTTTTTCTTCTGAGAAGTGTCTGTTCAGTTCCTTTGCCCATCTATTGATTGGGGTTTTTATTTTTCTGGTTTTAAGTTTTTTGAGTTCTTTGTATATCTTGAAAATTAATGCCTTATCTGAGTACTGGTGGTGAAGATTTTCCTCCATTCTGTAGGATGTCTGCTCATGTTCTTGATTGTTTCCTTTGTTGTGAAGAAGCTTTTTAGTTTGATACCATCCTATTCATTAATTCTTGTGTGTGTGTGTGTGTGTGTGTGTGTGTGTGTGTGTGTGTGTGTGTGTTTGGTGCGGGGGATTGAGCCCAGGGCCTTACACATGAGAGTCAAGTACTCTACTAACTGTGGTATATACCTAACCCCCGTTTATTGATTCTTGATTTTACTTATTGCACTTTAGGAGTCTTGTTGAGGAATTCAGTTCCCAAGCTAACATGTTGGAGAGTTGGGCCTACTTTTTTTCCTAGTAAGTACATGGTTTCTGATCTAATGCCTTGGTCTTTGGTACATTTAGAGTTGAGTTTCATACAGAGTGAGATATAGGGGTTCAATTTCATTCTATTACATAAGGATTTCCAGTTTTCCCAGGACCATTTGTTGAGTAGGCTATCTTTTCTCCGATGTATGTTTCTGGTGCCTTTGTCTAGTATGAGATAACTGTATTTATGTGGATGTGTCTCTGTGTCTTCTATTCTCTTCCATCGGTCTTCATGTCTGTTTTGGTGCCAATACCATTCTGTTTTTGTTACTATCACTTTGTAGTATAAAGTCTGGTATTGTGAGGCCTCCTTTATTGCTTTTCATGCTCAGGATTGCTTTGGCTATTGTGGGTGCCT
Organism: Spermophilus citellus; assembly: GCF_964194105.1. Lineage (NCBI taxonomy): Eukaryota > Metazoa > Chordata > Mammalia > Rodentia > Sciuridae > Spermophilus > Spermophilus citellus. The sequence continues at coordinate 112,948,561 of NC_138190.1, read as the reverse complement.
TATGTATCCAAATGAATTTCATGATTGCTTTTTCTATTTCTATGAAGAAAGTCATAGGGATCTTTACAGGAATTGCATTAAATCTGTACAATGCTTTTGATAGGATGACCATTTTGATAATATTGATTCTTCCTATGCAGAAACATAGGAGATCTTTCCATTTTCTAAGATCTTTTTCAATTTCTTTCTTTAGTATTCTGTAGTTTTCATTATAGAGTCTTTCACCTCTTTTGTTAGGTTGCTTCCAAAATATTTTATTTTTTTTGAGGCTATTGTAAAGGGGATATTTTTCCTGATTTTTCTTTCAGCTGATATATCTCTGGTGTATTGAAATGCAATTGATTCATTGGTATTGATTTTAAAGCCTGCTACTTTGCTGAATTCGTTTATGAGTTCTAGGAACTTTCTAGTAGAGTTTTGGGGTCCTTCTAAATATAGATTCATGTTGTTGGCAAATAGGGATAGTTTGAGCTCTTCTTTTCCTATTCATATCCCTTTAATTTCTTTCTTTTGCCTGATTGCTTTGGGGAGGGTTTTGAGGACTATGTTGTATAGGAGTAGTGAAAGGGCATGTCCGGCTATTTTAACTTCTTAGCTGTTAAAACATAGCTAAAGCATCTTAAAACTTAGCTAAGAAGATTGACTTTAGGGTGAGAATTTTGCTGCCATTTTGAATTACCTACCCTTGAATAAATGGGAGGTGACAATAAACACATTAGAATCGGGGAATTGAGCAAGTAATCATCTATGCTTGCTCCTTTTCTTATCCATTGCATTTAATTATGGATATCAAAATATGCATTTTTATATTTATTAAATCAATCCACAAACCTTCACAGAGTCATGGCAAGGCTTTCATGAGCAACATGCTTCAAGTGCTGTCTATTAATAGCTATTGTCTTTGCTTCTTTTTTCTTTCCACTACATTGGACACAGTGCCTCTGCTCCTTCATCCTCCCACTCCCGGCCTTTCTTTTTTTCTTTTTCCCCCTTATTAGGGTTGCCAGGTTCATGGGTTCCATTATATAAGCTCACATAGAAAGAACAGACATAATTGAGGTCCTTCCTAAAGATTAGAGCCCAGAAAAATATGCATGTCTTCCCCCCCCTTCTTTCTCTCTTTTTCCCCCCTCATCTTTCTCATTCAATGAATAGAAACAGTTTGTGACAGGTCCCCGTGTGCTCATACCCTCTGGTACACAGCTGGCGAATTGTTTAGCCCTCGGCATGTAGTCTGACCTGCACCACCACCCAGAACTGAGGCCCAGCATATAGCTTCTGTCATAGCTGTGTGCAGAAACTCCCACAACCAAGTATTGAGAGGGAGAAAAATGATTAAAAATGCTTGAGTATGAAATATGCTAATTCTTTTCTATATACTCTCTTTCTGTATGGAAAAGGTTACAGTACAATTATCCACTTAACTACAACTTCTAAATAATTAATCAGAGTATTTTGTTGTCCTCTACTTGGAAGAGAAAGTGAAATATTACAATTAACCTGTTTTGGGAGACATAGATTTTTTTTTCTATTTGTTGACAACCCAAGCCAAAAACAAACAAACAAACATGTTCTTTTTTTTAAAAAAAATTTAGTTATAGTTGGACACAATACCTTTATTTTACTTATTTATTTTTATGTAGTGCTGAGGATCGAACCCAGGGCCTCATACATGCTAGGCGAGTGCCTTGCCACTGAGCCACAACCCCAGCCCTGAACATGTTCTTTCACCTCTCTGTAGACTGCTGGAGACTGATATTTTTCAACATGATAATCCAAAAATGTATCACATGTTTAACTGCTAGGAGCCACAAGCAAATATACGATGTATGGCACCTTTGGTTGTAAAGTGACGCCAGCTAGCCACTGAGATGATTATGTTAAGATTTACATTCATATGGAAATTGGACTCCCGCTGTTCACCTTGGCCTGCTACCGGACTCATGTTACGGGACTCATGGAGAGTTCCCATTGGTTGGGGAAGGATAGTAGGAGGGAATTCCGGGGGAGGTCCGGGGGACCCCCGGTTCCGGGGAACGCGCAGTTCCGGTGGAGGCCCGCGTGGGAGGACCGGGTTTGGCTTACCAGCGCCTACAGAGTATTGGCGGCTTTTTCAAAATAAAGTTTTGTTCCTGCTTGAGTGGCTCGTGATTCTGTGCCCAGCCAAGACTGCGGCATTTAACCATCAAAAAAGATTTTAAAAAGCTTAAATTTTTGTGCACATATTCAACCAAGAAAAGCAATATATGTCTTTTTTTGTTGTTGTTGTTACCGGGAATTGAACTCAGGGGCACTTGACCACTGAGCCACATCCTTAGCCCTATTATTTTGTATTTTATTTAGAGACAGGGTCTCACTGAGTTGCTTAGCACCTCACTTTTGCTGAGGCTGGTTTTGAACTCAGGATTCTCCTGTCTCAGCTTCTGGAGCCACTGGGATTACAGGTGTGCATCACCATGCCCGGCTTTATTTTTTATTTATTTATTTTTAATACTGCAGCTCAAACCCAAAGATGTTCTGCCTCTGAGCTACATCCCCAGCCCTTTCTGTCTTATTTTTGAGACAGGGTCTTACTAAATTGTCAAGGCTGGCCTTGAATTTGTGATCCTCCTGCCTCAGTCTCCCAAGTTGCTCGGGTTACAGGTGTGCAGCACCATGCCCAGCATGAAAGACAATATTTTTTAGAATATTTTTAATTATTTATTTTTTGGCAGTGCTGGGATGAGACCCAGGACCTTGCTCAGGCTAAACAAGTACTCTACCTCTGAGCTACACCCCCTAGAATATTTTTATTTTACAAAAATTTTAGCAAAAGTAAATTTAGCTCAGCCTACACTTAATCAGTAAATCTATTCAGTCAAGACATCTTATTCCCTAAGCATTTTGCCCAGGTTTTGTTACATATCACCTATCCCTAAAGCCCCATCACAGATTTGGTATTTAAACAATTTTATTCCAAGTAAATTCAAAGAAGCATATGTTTTTAAAATATGATTTTTTTCAGTTTCATTATATTTTTCCCTTGTGATATCAAATATCCTATGCTTATTGGGTAAAAAAAATACATTCAATAAGAGAGCTATACCCCTCATTAATGTGATCACTTCATTTTCTGGGTTGAATCCTATCTTTCTTTTCTTCATTCAGATATTCAAAAATTATCTATTTTCACAAGCTCAGTGAAGCATTACCAGCTGTATAGTTAAGCATATATATTCAGCAACTCTGAGATTTTTCTGAAGAATATATGAGCTCAATGTTAAGAACCTTCTGCAAAAGAATAGGAGGGAACATTTTGTGGTTTCTCTGCTATTATACGAAGTACTACATAATAATAATAACAATTATCTTCTTTCTTTCATTAAGCATCCCACTGAAAATCCATTCATTCGCAAGTGCTTTTGTTAAGTAACATTCACCATTTGTTCTGATTTTTAATACAAAAAGGGTTTGCCATAATTGCAGCCTTACTTATTGAATTGAGATTTTAAAATAGATTCAGCATCTGCTGATGTTCATATTTCAGAATACAGAAATAAGTAAAAATAAATGAACTGAAACACTTTTGAAAAATAGCAAATAAATGTCTTTGCCTTTAGATTTTTAATTTGGTTTTCACTTCTCAAGTTTATTTTTTGGTTTTAATAAGAGTGAATGCTTAGGGGCTGGGGATATAGCTCAGTTGGTAGAGTGCTTGCCTCGGGTGCACAAGGCCCTGGGTTCAATCCCCAGCACCAAAAAAAAAAAAAAAAAAAAAAGAGTGAATGCTTGCTTTTCAGATGTTTTTTATTGCTTTATTTTTGTGACTAAATAATTTTGCAGCAGCATGTGTAATGTTATTTGGACATGTACTTTAGTGATGACACTACCCAGCTAGTAAATAAGCATACTAACCCTGGGATACAGCAAACTGTTACTAATTCCCTTCACCTGGCAAGACTTCCTGGAGGCTTCCCTTTCCCCTGAAAAACTGGTGAATTGTTTATAGCTGCCTTAGTTGCGTTAGGGCAGGAGATGGGGAATATATTTAACTCTACAAGAGTTTGACTCCTCTTTGTGAACCTTGTTTCAATTTGAAATAGATATTACTGTAAGTGTTCATTTAAACATTTTGTATTCAAATGAAAAGCCTCCTCCCTGTATACAACTACATGATCACTATGTGTATATCTGGTTTTTGCAGTGAAAATTAAAAAGGATTAGTCAGTGTTAGAACTGCACACCAGGAACTGGAATTGGGCTGTCAGCCCTCACTTCTGCTCCTTGATCTGGAGGCAATAGAGAGCAGGTTCTCTGGGTGTGGACACTTAAGGATGAGAAAAAGGCACTGGCCCAAATTCTTCTGGAAGGTACAGTTGCAAAGATACAATTACACATTTTATTTAATCTGTTATTAATATAGGAAGGTAAACTAGAGGATTCCTTAGTTCTCCATAAATAGAAGCACACTGGATTATCATTGGAAGAAATATATATACTCTGTACACTGTAGTTCGTGGTTGTTAAACGTTCCATATAGACAACGTCTAATAGCAGTCAGGTTGCTATGTCTGGTATTGTTGGAAACTTTTGGATCATTTTCAGGGATATGTTTAAGAATAATGTCTAGTGTTTCAGCTCAGTAGCAGAGCATATGCTTAGTGAGACCCTGGATTTGAAATGAGAGAGAAAGTGAGAGGGTAGGGGAAGAAGAAGGGAGGGAGGGAGGGGGAGAGAAAGAGAGAGAGAGAGAATGAATGAATAATACCTCTAGTGGTAGAGGAAGGGGAAAGAAAAAAAGAACCCAGAGATTATTATGTTCATATTAACATGTAGTGAAATGTTTAGTGTGTATGTATGTATGTATTTATAAAACACATAGAAAAGGAGTGCTCTCAAATGGAAGAAGCATCAACCTGTGTGCTTTATTCATTCAGTCAACCGCCAGATAGTATAGGTCAAGTGACTAAAGAACTCTAAAGAACTCAAAAATCCCCGTTGTGAGGCTGGGGTGCTAGCTCAGTAGTAGAGTGCTTTCCTAGCATGTGTGAGACACTGAGTTCGATTCTCAGCACCTCATATAAATAAGTAAAATAAAGGTTTATTGACAACTAAAAAATATTTTCAAAAAAAATCTCTGTTGTTCATGGAACTTACATTCCAGAAAGGGGAAGCGGACCATAAACAAGATAAATAAAATAAATAGTATGTTAGATAATAAACTAAGGAAGATAATAAGTTGTGTGTGGGTGGGGAGGAGGATGAGGTTTTAATATTGAATAAACTGGTCAGGAAAGACCCTGATGAGTGACTTGTGCTTTACATAAGATGGCACAGAAAAAGCCTAGCTGGCTGCTTAGGCTATACCTTATAAGGTATCTACTTGTTGTGGAGAGAGAGGCACAATACAGTCTACTTACCAGAGACAGGAGGCAAGCTATACCACTCCTCAGTATTTATCCTAAAGAACTAAAGTCATCATACTACAGTGATACCTGCATACCCGATGTTTATAGCAGCACAATTCACAATAGCTGAACTAAGGAAACAGCCTAGATGTCCATCAATAGATGAATGGATAAAGACAATATGGCATATATACACAACAGAGTTTTATTAAACCATAAAGAAAAATGAAATTATGACATTTGCAGGAAAAGGATGGAACTAGAGACCATATGTTAAGTGAAATAAGCTAAACTCAGAAGGTCAAGAGTTTTCTCTCATATGTGGAAGCTAGAGAGGAAAAAGAAAAACAAAGGTGGGGGTGGGGGCGTCTCATGAAAAGCAAAGGGAGGCCAGTAAAGGAAAGGAACCTGGGGTGAGAGGAGGGCAGGGAGGGGAGACTGCTGTGAAGTGATATTGGTCAAATTATTATATTGTGTGCACGTACACATATGTAGCAACAAATCCCCCATTTTGTACAACTGTAATGCACCAATAAAAACATTTTAGGAAAAGAAAAAGATACTTGGGAGGCAATGTTCATAATGAAAAACATTACTGCCAGATAAAATCTCCTTTAGTATAGAGATAGACAAAGAACTGAATTATCTTAATGGGTAGTGTAATGCAACTATAATAATCAGTTATATTCATTGCCTCTATAGGGTTAGATCTGCCAAGAATGGAATCCTCTCTTACATGGCACTGGAGAAATAAACAAATTGTTATACTCTGAGTCCCTTACTTTAATGTATCTCTTTGTCAGTTATTAAAACTTTTTTTTTCCCATTGCAATTCTTTCTCATGATAGACGTTGGTTATAGCTATATTTAAAATTTAAAACCAACACCCTCTTTCCAAGGAGATGCTTCGAACAAAATGCACAGAAATTACTTCTTACATGGACTATTTCCCTAAAAATGTTTGCCCAGGTGGTAAATTTTACCCATTTGGTTTTGATTCTTCTAATTTTCCAGTTTAGACCGTAACATTTCCTGACTTCATTTTTAAAAACTCTGAGGATGTATTGTATTTTGAGCATGTGGTTCTGTTGATTGAGTACAATTCACATGAAGACATCCATTCTTTAAAATGTATACAAAAATGCAATTTAAACCACTAAAGGATTAAGACTTTCATATTCTTGATTTTAGCTAAATGCATCCTGAGTTTCTGCCAGGTCTCACCCACACTAAGGTATGTTCAAAAGCTGTTCCTCTGGGATTAGTCACATCTCACTGACTTTGCTCACTGATTAACAGGGGAGTAAAGGTCAATTGCTTTCAAGCAAGGAAAGAGGTATTTCCATGCATTTAACCAATTTCTCAAATTGTAATATGAAACCTGCCAAGCAAGGATTATAAGCAGGAACCAGGACAGATTTCTTTAGTTTTGACGTACTAAATTAAATCTTTTCTTACCTTGATTTAGTTATCTTCTTAATGCTGAAAGGATAATCAAAAAATGTTACAAGGTTTCAAGTCAAAAATTTAACCACATTACATTCCTTTAAAATAAAGGACAAAACCTCAAGCTGGTTGTTTGAGGACATCGGTACTTCTTTCCCTTTTTTTCTTTCTTTACATTTTTTTGTGATTACAACATCATATATACTCATATTTTGTGAGATCATTTTAGATTTCCAAATGCTTTCATGTGTTTTCTTCCTCTGTGCTATAACTTCTAGCTATACTTTGTAATACCTGAAAAATTATATCACTGTGGATCACAAAAATATGGTTAGTTTTTGTATATAAATTCCTCTGATAATATGTTACTAAAAGCATAGAATGATTTAAACTTGTTCTGAAGTTTAGAAACTGAACATTATTTAAGCATTGTGGTTGGCCCACCATTATATTTTAATGTGTAAGCCTTTTAATGATGAATCTCCAAACCACTCTATGGGAGTTACCATGGACACTAAGAGGCACTCCACTGCCAAATCAGATGGATAGAAAAACATAGTTCTTTTAATATATTTCAGGTATCTGCAGACTTCCAGAACTGGTTCTGTCACAAATAAATGGGACTTAGCCCTAATTTGTCAGAGCTTTTCTGACAGCATTTCAGCTACACATTCTTGTTTCATTCTCTTCTGCACTCTGCCTCAGTCTGTTTTTCATCTTTGTGAAAGACCTTACAGTGCAGATCACCGTGATCATTTCCTAAAGGTTAGCCGTGACAACCAGGCCTGTATTGGACTGATGGGACTGGCAGATAAGAAGAGATTTGCTTAGTGTCTCTTCCTCAACAAGACCCATTAATCCTTGGGAAGAAAGACTTATTTCTGCTTCTACCCTTTCACTTGGTAAGTATAATCCTGCATGTGTTCTTCTTATATTTAATGGTTGTTGCTAAACATACTCTCAAATAATGAATTTTAAATCAATTTATGTTCCTGTGAGGATCTTCTTTGATAGGGATTCATTATGCAACAGAGTTGATAGACTTAGGAAATCTATTCTTGTATGAAGAGGTCTGATATATTGGGGAATATAATTATGCTATTGTTTTACCGTAACATATATTTTGTCTTCTCAAATTGTTTTAATTAAAGGTTATGGAATGAATTTAGTTCTAAGCAGAGGGCAAAATTAGGATTTGCTCTTTACCGATCATATGGTAGATATTTTCATGTTATAAAATATTTCTCAAGTTTTTAAATAAATTTATATATCTGTATTACAATTTTGCATATGTAATAGAAGGTTGATCTATGACATTGACTAACCAAAGTATGGTCAAAAATTTATCTCTTTTTCTCATTCTAGACATTTAAATTATCTTCACCCTTAAACAAAATAAAAAATTAATCAATATTAGGACTACACAAATTTAAGTCCCCTTTCCATGAACTGTTCTTTTTAGAGAGTAAACCATTAAATTAGACGTAATTCAGAAAAGTGTTGTATAATATTACTCATTCTCTTTTCACATTAATTACCTTTATTTATGCTACTGGTTCAGAATTTCACCTATATTGGCAAGACCGTTATTTGTTTTCATCTCCACAGCAAATACCCAACAGATATATTAGGAAAACAGGGAGACAGCTGGTAAACAGACTCATTTCTCTGCCTCAGGGCTTGCAAAGCAATTTGCCAAATCCATCTTTCTCTAGTTCATTTCACCTCATCATAATTTCCGAATTTTGTGTTTTTGCTTTCTAAGAATTGCAGCATATCTAATGTATAAAAGAATGTGAAGCTAAACTTGTTCTTCATCATTTTGACATTAGTCAACGGGGTTTTCTTCTACTAAGTTCTGTAGCGTGTTTTCTTATTATTTTTAATTGTTGAATTAAAAATTATAATTAACAAATAAAATTGTATACATTTATGGTGTATACCATGATGTTTTGATAAATGTATACATTTTGAAACATATAAATCAAGCTCATTAATATGTCCATTTCCTCACATACTTATCTTTTTTTTGTGGTGAGAACACTTAAACCTCACTAAAATATTTTCTTTTTGATTGGTTCATCTTCCTTTTATTTTTAATTACATCTTACGACACCATGTACAAAGACTGTTGATATGAAGGTTGTAAATAATATATTTTCTAATATGCTGAGTTATACATTTTTGGTATGAAATTTCAATATAATTTTAGAATTTTTTAAAAATGGCTCTTCTATTATTCTTCTTGGTTTAGAGGAAGTCAGAGTCATAGGTATAGAAACACTAGAAATGTTGAAACAGTTACCAAGGTGTTAAGGCAACTGGCAATTTCATTATGTAAAGGAGGAAAAAAACAGGATTAGTGGTTCTATCCAGGAGTGGAAAGTATATTTGAGTTCGGAGATAAGGTGATACTGTAGAACCAAGAGCACAAAGCATCAGGATATAAAGACAGTGACTATTTGTGGACCCTCTCTCCTCTCTATGTTCTAGGCACAATATTCAGGCACTAAGCAGGTAGGATTCCAAAACATTGCTGCTGAAAGTCAGAACAAGAAACAAGAAATGATCATAAAATTTAGCAGTCAAAAGTAACCATAAGTGATTTGTGTGTGTGTGTGTGTGTGTGTGTGTGTGTGTGTGTGTGTTACTGGAGATTGAACTCCGGGGGTCCTCTACCACTGAGCTATAACCCCAGCCCTTTTAATGCTTATTTATTTATTTATTGTGCTGGAGATTGAACCCAGGGCCTTGTGCATTCAAGGCAAGCACTTTACCAATTGAACTATAACCCCAGCCTTTAATTTTATTTTGGGATGGTATCTCATGAGTTGCCCAAGCTGGCCTGGAACTTTTGATCCTCCTCCTCCCAAGTAGCTGGGATTATAGGTGTGTGCCACTGTGCCCGGTTCAATGAGTGTATTTTAATGCACACTCTATCATTATTAGAGTTCAGTGACTGACAAAAAGAGATGAAAGCAATACAAACAAGTTAATCAGAAATCTGAACATTCTCAGCAGTTTGTTTGTTTTGTTACTGGGGATTGAACCCAAGGCCTCACACACGCTAGGGAAGCACTCTACCACTCTCCGTGTTCTTTGTAGGCTCTTCTTATCCAGTGGCTTAATTGTTAATTTTCAAAGGATTTGTCCTAGAACCACTTCTCACTTAAATTTTCTTGCTGGGAGAGCTTATCCACTAACACAATTTTAAAAACTGATGACTCACAAACTTCTATCTCTGCCTCAGATTTTTCTCCTGCTTTACATCATCCAGTTTCCTATTTCCTACTGAAATGGCACCCCCCTTTCTCCACAGAAAAGTCTTAACTGGGCTTCTCCAGAAATCTTTACCATGGCTGATTTAAGGACTGTCAGCAAAAGAGTCTCTGCAAAAGAATTCAATGTAGATAAACTTCCTATTTTCGTGTCGCCCTGTTTTACTTGGCCACTGGCCGAGAAGATACCAGCCCTCCAGGTGCTGGACACCCGCTTACTAGTTTTTCACAAACATATCCAGTATAGTAGTTTGTAGAAATGTGCAAACAAGGCCTCTGGCGTTGAGCTGGGGCTACACAGAGATGTCTACATTTTTAAGATAAGTTACCAACTGGGTTCCATGGTAACAGCTGGCAGGGGGAGGAAAGAAAAGAGAGGAGAAGCTCTCCCCTTCTTAGGTGTTGTCCTTGAAGGGTTAACTTGCCCAGAACAGTGAAAGAAAAAGCTGCTTTTATGTAAACTTCTGCAGACTGTGAACTTCTGAGCCCCTCCCCTACTGGGTATAAAACTCTGAAACTACCTGAATTCGGGGTTTAGGTGGTTGATTGATGACAGCAAAAGCTGTGTGCCCTCTGAACCTGGCTGAAGCCAAATAAAACTGTTTCCTGCTGTCTTCCGTACCTTGCCTCATTTGTCCCTACAACACTAGGAAGCATTTGTATGTCTAGAGGCTGCTCAAATTCTCCATGTTCAAAATTAAATTCATCTTCCCTGATAAAGCCTTCTTCTCCTGTACCCCTCTCTAACTAATGCTACCATTCAGCAAACTGCTCAAGCCCTGAACCTGAGACTCATTCTTGACTCCTGCCTCTCTTTCTATTACCAAATTCTATCAACATTTTCTCAACATTTATCAAATAATTTACTCCTCTCCATGTCTAATACCCCTCTCATTCATCTGAGAAATACATTATTGTCTTTCTCCTGGACTGTTGAAAAAAGCCTTTTGTACCTGTCTCCAGCCTTCTAATCTTCCCTTCTCTCCAATACTTCCTCCTTACTGAACAGTGTTTTTTTTATACTGATGATGATATTTCCTTTCTTGAATACCATCAATGGAGCCTGGCATGGTGGTGCACGCCTATAATCCCAGCGGCTCAGGAGAATGAGACAGGAGGATCTCAAATTCAAAGCCAGCCTCAGCAACTTATTGAGACCCTCAGCAACTTAGCAAGACCCTGTTTCTAAATAAAACAAAAAAGGGCTGAGGATGTGGCTCGGTGGTTAAGGGCCCCTGGGTTCAATCCCTGGCACCAAAAAAAAAAAAAAAAAAAAGAAAGAAAGAAAAGAAAAAAGAAAACCTTCAATGGGTACAAGGATGTAGCTTGGTGGCAGAGCATGTGCCTGGTGTTCAATCCCTACACTACCAAAATGCACCCCCCAACAACAACAACAACAAAAAAAAACAAACCAAAATAATAACGACAAAACCTTCAATTGCTCCACATTGTATTTGGGATGAAATCCACACTCTTTATTATGATATCCGTAGCCCAGGAAAATTTTGACCCTGTAGATCATTTTGGTCTAATGTTTTTGTTCTAGCCACTATGAACCAGTTTTTTTGTGTGGGGCCCTTGCCTCTCTCCTGGACTTTGCATAAGCTCCTCCTTCTTTTTGTCTTTCTAACTCAAGCTAATCCTTAGTTCTCCATTTAGATATTCCATTCTCCAGGAAGCTTTGCCTGAATCCAAGTCCCCTTAGGCACCCCTGCTTTGTGTTCCCTTAGCATCTTTTATTTCCTCTACCACAGCTCCTAGTACTCTGTAAATGTATTTCCCCTTTTGCCCCCACTATGCTAAAAATTCTGTAAACACCCTTGCCACCTGACCTTTATAGCTCTCCAACCTAGCACAGTGTTCAGCACGTGGCAATTGCTTACATATGTGTGTTAAATAAAGGAAAGATAAAAAATATCGGGGTTATCAACTTGGAAGGCCACAGCGTCATCTTATGAATGTGAAGCTTTTTGTAGAAACTCATCAAATGCATGAGAAGGATGTCAAGAAATTAATTGTTTCAACTTGCCACCCAATGTTAGAATCTCTTCTACATCATCTTTCCCCCCTTCTTTATTTTTCATTTTATTCATGTATTTATTTGGTTTTTAGTACCAGAAATTGAACCCAGAGGCTCTGAACCACTGAGTCACATGCCCAGCCCTTTTTATATTTTATTCAGAGAAAGGGTCTCACTCAATTGCTTAGGGACTTGTTAAGTTGCTGAGGCTGGTTTTGAATTTATTTATTTATTTTTTTCATTCCAGAGTTTTAGGCCTTTATTTTTTCCCATTTATGTTTTTTAATTTTGAAATCATGCAGACTTTATTTCCTGCTTGATTTATTACATTAGAAATCAATCACCTTATCATCATACAAAATACATGTATGAAGACGTGAATTTGGCATCAACATACCTTATATACAATCAGAGATATGATAAATTGTGGTATTAAGGTATATTAAGAATTGTAATGCAAAAATAAATAAATAAATAAATAAAAGGAAAAAAATCAATCACCTTAAGATATATAGAATCCCACCTCTGCATGTCAACTATTTCAAAATTAAATGGCACACTTATAAATATGTCAGAGGTCAAGGAAGAAAGCACAAGAAAAGCAAATAAAAAGAGGTTTGAACTAAATGATAATAAAAGCTTAAATTTTTTAACTTTTTATTTGTTCTTTTTAATTATACATGACAGTAGAATGTATTCTGACATATCTTTCATACATGGAGTATAACTTCCCGTTCTTGTGGTTGTACATGATGTGGAGTTACACTGGTGGTGTATTCATATAAGACCATAGGAAAGTTATGTTCAGTTCATTCTACTGTCATTTATTCCTACTCCCACCCCTGTTTCCTTCCCTTCATTCCCCTTTGTCTAATCCAGTGAACCTCTATCTATTCCCACCCCACCACTCCCATTTATTGTGAGTTAGCATCTGCATATAAGAGAGAACATTCAGCCTTTTATTTTGGGGGGATTGGTTTATTTCACTTAGCATGATATTCTCCAGTTCCATCCATTTACTGGCAAATGCCATAATTTTATTCTTTATGGCTGAGTAATATTAATATTCCATTGTGTGTATAAGTATATGTGTGTGTGTGTATATATATATATATATATATATATATCACATTTTCTTTATCCATTCATTTGTTGAAGAACATCTAAGTTGATTCCACAGTTTAACTATTGTGAATTGAGCTGCTGTAAACATTGATGTGGCTGTGTCACTGTAGCATGCTGATTTTGAGTCCTCTGGATATAAACTGAGGAGTGGGATAACTGGGTCAAATAGTGGTTCCTTTCCCAGTTTTCTGAGGAATCTCCATACTTCTTTCCAGAGTGGTTGCACTAATTTGCAGTCCCACCAGCAATGTATGAGTGTACCTTTTTCCCTACATCCTTGCCAACAGCTTGTATTCTTGATAATTGCCATTCTGACTGGAGTGAAATGAAATTTCAGTGTAGTTTTGATTTGTATTTCTCTAATTGCTAGAGATGTTGAACATTTTTTCATATACTTGTTGACCATTTGTATTTCTTCTTCTGTGAAATGTCTGTTCAGTTCCTTTACCCTCTTATTGATTGAATTATTTGTTTCTCTCTCTCTCTCTCTCTTTCTGTGTGTGTGTGTGTGTGTGTGTGTGTGTGTGTGTGTGTGTGTGTTTGGTGTTTTTTGAGCTCTTTATATATCCTGGAGATTAATGCTCTATCTGAGATACATGTGGTAAAGATTTTCTTCCAATCTGTAGTCTCTCTCTCTTCATGTTCTTGATTATTTCCTTTTCTGTGAAGAAGCTCTTTAGTTTGATACCATCCTATTTATTGATTCTTGATTTTACTTCTTGCACTTTAGGGGTCTTGTTGAGATGTCGGTTTTTAAGCCAACGTGATGGAGACTTGGGCCTACTTTTTCTTCTAGTAGGCTCAGAGTTTCTGGTCCAATGCCTAGGTCCTGATCCACTTTGAGTTGAGTTTTGTGCAGGGTGAGAGATAGGGGTCTAATTTCTTTTTGCTACATATGGATTTCCAGTTTCCCCAGCACCATTTGTTGAAGAGGCTATCTTTTCTCCAATGTATGTTTATGGTGACCGTCTAGTATCAGATAACTGTGTTTATGTGGACTTTTCTCTGTGTCTTCTATGCTGTACCATTGGTGTTCATGTCTGTTTTGGTGCCAATACCATGCTGTTTTTGTTACTATTGGTTTAGAACTTTCCATCCTCCTGCCTCAGCCTCTGGAGCTGCTAGGATTACAGGTATGTGCCACCACAACTGGCCCCCTTTTTAATTTTTAATATGGGGGTCTCATCATGTTGCCCAGTCTGGCCTTGAACTTATGATCCTCCTGTTTCAGTTTCTTGAGTAGCTGGGATTGCAGGTGTGTACCACCACACCAGGCTTTACATCATCCCTTAAATGGAGACCTCTATCCTCTCTCTCTCTCTCTTTTTTTTTTTAGAGAGAGAATTTTTTAATATTTATTTTTTAGTTTTCGGCGGACACAACATCTTTGTTGGTATGTGGTGCTGAGAATCAAACCCGGGCCGCACACATGCCAGGCGAGCGCGCTACTGCTTGAGCCACAACCCCAGCCCTCTATCCTCTCTTTATGAGCATTTCCAGGGATGCATTATTCTGCAAGATAGTTGATCTTATGAATGGCTATATATATAATTAGAGTTTTTTTGTTATATTTTATTGATGTGAGTTTGAATGGAAGGCCTTGCACAAGCTAAATCTGCCCTGCACTGAGTTACATCCCTAGTTCCTAATAGTTTTTTTAGTCTTCCTCGTATTTACACACTTTCTTCCTATAACTTTCATTCATTCTTGCCCTCTTTCTTTCATCCAAGTTCTGCCTTTCTGAACAACACAAAACTATTGTTTTCTTTTTCTATATAAGAACACTTGCAAATTTTGAAGGATGTTATTGTGTACTTCCTAAATCATTAGTTCTCACACTTCAATGAGCAACAGAATTGCCTAAGGATCAGATTAACATGTAGATTTCCTGGTCCCATCCCTTGAGAATTTGGTTCAATAGATATTGGGTGTATCCTATAGACCTGAAATTTTAACAAGCACCCCAGATAATTTTGATGTACATAGTCCATAGACTACTGCCCAGGCAAAAATATTTTAAATTCTCCTAATAAATGGTATTTATAAAATTTAATCTCCAAAGTTGGACATTTCTTTCTGTTCTCCTCTTCAATGTAGCCCTCACATTGGAACCAATATTCAGGTGTTTTTTTGTTTTATACTAGGCATTGAAACCAGGGATGCTTGACCACTGAGCCACATCCCCAGACCCTGTTTATATTTTATTTAGTGACAATGTCTCACTGAGTTTCTTATAGTTTCACTAAGTTGCTGAGGCTGAGTTTGAACTCTCAGTCCTCCTGCCTTGAACTCCTGAGCTGCTGGGGTTATAGGCATGCACCACCATGCCCAGCTTCAGGTGTATTTAACTAATACAGAATGGAGTTAGTATATTATCTCTTTTAGCCTGTTTTATGACACTGTCCACAATTGTCCCAGTGATTTTTAGTAGGCACATTGCAATATTCATTCTGTGATTGTGTGTGTGAGTAAATATGCTTGTCTGTGTGTGCATGCACATATATGTGTGTTGAGGATTGAACCCAGGGCCTTGTACTTGTTAAAGATGTGTTCTACCACTGAACTATATCCCCAACCCCTGTGATTGTGTTGTTAACTAAGACCTGTTAGGGCAGGAATGGATTACATGGAGTATATAACCCTCAAGTTTACAGATAAGCAGGCAAGAAAGAGCAAAGAGATGGAAGTAAATGAAGGCATATCTTGAAGAGGGGTAGCAATATGTGGTATTCCCACCAAAGATGGCACAGTACAATACCAAAACTTCTCAAGAGCTTACTCCCCCTTGCTACAGTCCAGAGGAATTTCTCATTGTCAGCCATTTGCAAGAGCTAGCATTCACTGTCACCTATTGATTATCTCTCAAATCAGCAGATTAACAGTGTGCTTTGCCCTTTATTAGAAAGCTGATAAATCTTCTGTCTATCCTTTTAACCAACTATAAGAATCAGCATTCCATAATCAGCCCTTCCCACTCCAACTCCTGCCACATCAGAAAGAGTTGGACCTTGGCATACTTCTTTGGAAATATTTTTGATCTCTATCAGATTACTGAGGGTACCTTGGCATATCTGTGGAGGATGATCTCAAATTCTAAAAATAGTTATGAGCACAATTCTCCCACATGCATACAATTTGAATAGGTCTGGAAAGATGCTTTTAAGCTCATAAAAGTGTCACAGAATGTTATGAATTGGCTTTACATGCCTCAATACACCCGGTGTACAGATTAACACTTTCTGTTAACACACCCAAGTTCTGTGCCCTATACTCCAAACAGCAGGAAAAATTTATGAGTCAGAAAATCTCTCTTGGATTTGGCCTTAGGGAAGTCAGGAGTGGAATTTAGTTAGTCATAAGGCTGGAGTCTGAGGCTATTGGGAAGTGGGGTGGGGGCAGTCACATTGAGTGAAAACACAGTGAATGAAATTAGTTGTTAGTGTCTTCAAATGGAACTGGAAGTCTGAGAAGGGAGTCAGGGTTAGAAATAACAAAACTGTTGAAACATAGCGGCTTTATACTGAATGAAAGGATAGAGAGATATTCCCAAGTGTGATACAGAGAGGTTAGAATGCTAGAATGTGGTACTGAGAAAAACTGGATGATGCTATTGTAGATGTTAGGATTAAGTGACTTCAATTGTCACATGCATTCATGTGTGCTTCAAAAGGAGTTGGCATCAGATTCTTTCTAGTGGTACCCAGAAGCCAAATATAAGGCGGCAATTCTGAGGCTTATATGATACCACCTTTGCATTTCTCCATTCATGGAGCAGGTATCTAGTATGTCCTAGAACAAAAATATGAATTAACACATTCCCTGCTTTCTAGGTATTTATTTATTTATTTATTTATTTATTTTTATTGTTGTAGATGGACACAATACCTTTATTTTATTTACTTTTATGTGGTGCTGAGGATCGAACCTGCTGCCTCACATGTGTGAGGCAAGTGCTCTACTGTTGAGCCAGGATCCCAGCCCCTCTAGGCATTTATATCCAAGTGAAAAGAAATAAAACAAATAAAAATGTGATAGTATACTGTAATACTAACCTGAGAGAGATAAGTACAGGATATTTTGAGAACACAGTGAACTGGGGCTAGGGGTAGCTCATGGCAGAGCACTTGCCTAGCATGTGCAAAGCCCTGGGTTCAATTCAATCCCCAACATCACAAAAATGAAAGAAAGGAAGGAAGGAAGAGAGGGGGAGAGAGAGGGAAAGGAAATTGGAAAAGAGAGAGAAAGAAAGAGAGGAACATCATGAACTGTAAGGAAGCCAACGGATGAGAAGTTGAAGAAAGGCTTTTTGGAAAAGTGATGCCTGACCTGAATCCTGAGGAAAATTTGGGGAGGTCATTAAGGTCAAGTTTAACATCATGGTGGGACATGTAAGTAATTAAGAATGGTGCAACCAGAGCAAAAAGTACAAAGCAAATGAGTGTTGAGAGATAATACTGGAGAAACAGGCAGGAGCCAAATCATGAAAGCCCCATATACTATGCTAAGGCAACTGGACTTTCTTCTGCAGGCAAAAGGGAATCTGCCAAATGACTACTTTTTAAATTTTTTTTTAGATGTTGATGGACCTTTATTTTATTTTATTCATTTATTTATATGTGGTGCTGAGAATTGAACCCAGTACCTCACACATGCTAGGCAAGTGCTCTGCCAATGAGCTACAGCCCTAGCCCTCAATTGACCATTTTTGATAAATCACTCTGTGGCACCATAGAAAATGAAAAGGACTAGAGAGGCACAACCAGAAGCAAGGAGATAATAGTTAAGAGCTGTTGTAGGCAGGAGCCAGATTACTGGGATCTCAACACAGGCAGTAAATGGAGGATGGCAAAAAGGGGATGAGTTTGAGATAACAGAGAAAGACTTTAGCTGTTGACTTTATTTCACATTGTTTTAACTCAAGGCTTACTTTGACCTGGAGTTCTAAGTGGTTGATGTAGGGACAGCAAAAAGAGGGTAATGGTATGGTGTGATGGAATATCGTAAAAGTTTATTTGGATAAGATATTTGTAAAAAAAATTAATTCTGAAAACACTTTTTTTTAAAAAAGAAAAATGCTCTTTTGCTTAGCTTGCAGGCAGAACCATTTGCCAAAGATTGGTTGCTTAGGCTGTCAAAGGTTTATAACTTACATGGTTTAGCCTGCTCTAGGAAATTGTGCAGTGGGAATAAAGCAAGTTAAGGTCAGAACAAGAAAGAAAGGCTCTGCCAGCTGTCTCTTTTCCTCCCTTCAAAAGCATAAAAAAAACCCTCTAAGCAATCTCATTAAAAAAAAAGAAAAGCTCTCTGTGCCAGAAATCTCTTTATTTTGCAAAGGAAGAGTCCACAGGACCATATGGAATGCAATTGACAATGCTATTCAGTTCAGAATGATGTACAAAATTACTAAAAAGAAATATCTAGAATAAATATTAAATTAGAAAGACATGACATAAAATCACAGATAATTAAGTTTAAAACACAAAAAAGTTTTTATAATTACAGGTTGAATCTTGTGTAAAAAGAAAATCAGAATAAACAATGTATCAAATTATAAAGTGAGGTGACAATTGAGCACAATTTTACAAAGGACATTAATGAAACAATGCAGAATACTTAATACTGAATAAATCAATCAAGAAGAATCAGATGATATATTATGCTTGAATAAGAATAAAAAAGAAAAATTAAATAGTATGTCACAATAGTTTTCTAAATGTTTTTCTATTTTTGTTCAATTGCTTTTCTTTTATGTCCGTTTTTTTTCTCTTTTTGAGACTTCTAAATATCCTGTGTTTTTTGTCAAAATCACTTATTACTGGATTCCTGATTTTCATTCTTTCATATAGTCTTTTGATGTTTCTCTTTCTCATATTGATTACTGAAAAAAATGACACTTTATGATATTAAATATATTTATGTAAAAAAATCCCAGATTTAGATTTAAAAAATGTGGGTATGTGGTTACTCTCAAATATGGATATGAAAGTATATCTAAATATTAAACTAATCCTAATCACAAGGTCAAGGAATCAAGGGATAGTACTAACTATATGGTCAAAATAAATTCTAATGTTATGTATACTATTATGAACCAATAAAAAAATTTAAAAATAACTAACTTTTTAAAAATATTTATTTATAATTTTTTAGTTGTAGGTGGCCACAATACGTTTATTTTATCTTTGTGTGGTGCTGAGGATCGAACCCAGTGCCTCATGCATGCTAGGCAAGCACTCTATCACTGAGCCACAACACCAGCCCTAAAAATAACTAATTATATGAAGCAAGTCTCTAATATCTTCAACTCTTGTTCAGGCCTTCTATAAAGTATTTTTTAAGTTCATTTCAACATTTCTTTTTTTTTAAATTTTTTTTATTAGTTGTTCAAAACATTACAAAGCTCTTGACATATAATGTTTCATACATTTGATTCAAGCAGATTATGAACTCCCATTTTTACCCCGTATACATATTGCATATTCACATCGGTTCCACATCCACTTTTTTACATACTGCCATACTAGTTAGTGTCTGTCGTATTCTGCTGCCCTTCCTATCCTCTACTATCCCCCCTCCCCTCCCCTCCCCTCTCCTCCCATCTTCTCTCTCTACCCCATCTACTGTAATTCATTTCTCTCTCTTGTTTTTTCCCCTTTCCCCTCACTTCCTCTTATATGTAATTTTGTATAACAATGAGGGTCTCCTTCTTTACCATGCAATTTCCCTTCTCTCTCTCTTTCCCTCCCCCCTCTCGACCCTGTTTAATGGTGATCTTCTTCTCATGCTCTTCCTCCCTATTCTGTTCTTAGTTGCTCTCCTTATATCAAAGAAGACATTCAGCATTTGTTTTTTAGGGATTGGCTAGCTTCACTTAGCATAATCGGCTCTAGTGCCATCCATTTCCCTGCAAATTCCATGATTTTGTCATTTTAGTGCTGCGTAGTACTCCATTGTGTATAAATGTCACATTTCAACATTTCTTACACTACTACCTTAGTCTACCACAAAGTTAATCTTCCCTACTCCCCTCTCCCTCTGACTAAACCCATTGAGCATAATGGTGCCAGATCCTTCTCAAGAAATTTGCTTAATGAATCCAATTCAATCTTCTTTTTCTGGCTTGATGGCCTTCCATAGCTCAGTTTCCATCCTTGCATTCTCCCCAATATGTTCCCTTTGGTCTGGTCAAGTCACACTGAATACTGTCCCTAAAATACTACACACTATTTCTGTCTTTGTTCCTTCCTAAAGTGTCTTATCCTTTCTGTTCTGTGTGCCCCATAATCCTTTGAAGTCAATTCAAGTTCCAATCCCTCCACAAAGATTTCCTTAAGTCTCTTACTTCTCTGAGTTTCCAATACAATTTTAGATGGGATCACATGGTCTATAGATAAATTATTTAATATATGAAAATCTTACTTCTTCAATTACTTTGTCAACTCATAAAGGGGATATAATTCAATATTACCTCAATCATCTCAATTAGACTTAGGCTATTCTTATTATACCATTTGACAATTTTGATACAGTGAATAGTGTGGACTATGACCTTTGGACTCAGAACATACTGATTTTTTTTCCAGTGTTGGAGGTTAAACCCAGGGTCTCACATATGAGAGTCAAATGCTCTAGCACTGAGGTATATCTCCAGCCCAGGGCATTTTGACTCTGTGTGTGTGTGTGTGTGTGTGTGTGTGTGTGTGTGTGTGTGTGTGTCTGTGTATGGTATTAAGAATTTAACCCAGGGATGCTCTATCCATCAACTATACCCCCAGCCCTCTTTTTTTTTTTCAAAGAGAGAGAGAGAGAGAGAGAGAGAGAGAGAGAGAGAATTTTAATATTTATTTTTTTTTTGTTATCAGCAGACACAACATCTTTGTTTGTATGTGGTGCTGAGGATCAAACCCAGGCCGCACGCGTGCCAGGCGAGCGCGCTACCGCTTGAGCCACATCCCCAGCCCACCAGCCCTCTTTTTTTCTTTCCTCCTTCCTTTCTTTCTTTCCTCCTTTCCTTCTTTGTTTTTGTACCAGGGATTGAACCCAGGGGGCACTTAACAACTAAGCCACATCCCCAGCCCTTTTTATTTAGAGGTAGGGTCATGCTAAATTGCTTAGGGCCTCACTAAGTTCTTGAGGCTGGGTCTAAACTTGTGGTACTCCTGCTTCAGCTTCCTGAGTCACTGGGACGACAGGCATGCCTCACTGCACCTATCCTTTTAAATTTTTATTTTGAGACAGGGAACACTAAATTTTCAAGGCTGTTCTCCCACTTGCCATCCTCCTACATTAGCCTCCTGAGTCACTGGGATTACAGGTGTGTGCCACTCCACCCAGCAACATTTTGACTTCTTGCTTCTGCATACAAACATTTGATTCAGACTTATATATGACTGACTATTTTTGTTGAGAGAGCATGTTAAGAGTGAACATATAGGGGCTGGTGATATAGCTCAGTTGGTAGAGTGCTTGCCTTGCACAAGGTCCTGAGTTCAATCCCCAGTACAAAAAAAAAAAAAGAATGAATGTATATAACCAGAGAAATGAGACGTTGTGCTCCATTTGTGTAAAAAATACAAATAAATTTAAGAAAAAGAGTGAACATAGTTCACCCAGTTGAATTATTTGATTAACTTTCTACTAAGTGCTATTAAAATACGTTATTTACTAAAATCTTAATCTCTTTCATGTTAATTTTACAATGAATATTTATCAACTTCAACATTTTCATGGAAATTATCATTGAAGCAAAAAGACTACACAGATTGAAAGTGTATAATTTGATAAGTTTTGGCATGTGTATAAATTGACACAACCATTACCACAATTATGATAGTGAATATACCCATTACTTCCAGAAATTTTCTTGTACATCTTTATAATTTCTCTCTTCACCTTCCCATCCATATATCCCTCCCAGGAAATCACTAATTACCTTTCCATCAGAATAGATTTTTACATTTTGCATTATTTGAAGTCTTATATTAATGGAATCATACATTATGTATGTATTCTTATCTCAGCTTTTTTTCTTTTTTTTTTTTTTTTTTGTGGTACTGGGGATTAAATCCAGGGGTGCTTTACCACGGAGCTAGTAAGTTTCTGTGGTTTCCTCCCCAGCCCTCTAAGTTTCTGAGGCTGGCCTCAAATTTGAGATCCTCCTATCGTAGCCTCCCAAATAGCTAGGACTACAGGCCTGAACCACCCCTCCTAGCTGTTTTTATTCTCTTATGCAGCAATGGTCAAAAGGTGTGGCTTATGCATTCCAAGGGGAGAAATAAAGAATGTCCATGTGCTTCTGCCATTTTCAATGCTTTATTCACTCAAATCACTCAATACAATTTCACTCTATAGGTTCTTAATCAAGAAAATGGGCACTTCAATGGACAATCAATTCACAGCTAACAATTCTAGATTAATTCTAAGCACTGCAAACACACTTAATCATGACAGGCTCATGACAGACATTCCCTCTGCATGATAAGTTCAAGTGTCAGATCAAAAGTCTGAAGCCTTAGGTTCTAAGTATATTAGATCTGGAACCAAGGCACACTTCTCCTGGGGTGGAGCTGATGGCTTGTTGAGGAGAGGCTTGTGGGAAGAAGTCTCTGGTCTCACCAGGGTCGAGATGTGGCTCAGCGGTAGCACACTTGTCTGCATGTGTGAGGCACTGGGTTCAATTTTCAGCACCTCTTATAAGCAAATAAAATAAAGATCTATTGGGGCTGGGGATGTGGCTCAAGCGGTAGCGTGCTCGCCTGGCATGCGTGCGGCCCGGGTTCGATCCTCAGCACCACATACCAACAAAGACGTTGTGTCCGCCGAGAACTAAAAAATAAATATTAAAAATTCTCTCTCTCTCTCTCTCTCTCTCTCTCTCTCTCTCTCTCTCTCTCTCTCTCCCCCCCCACTCTCTCTTTAAAAAATAAATAAATAAATAAATAAATAAAAATTCTCTCTCTCTCTCTCTCTCTCTCTCTCTCTCTCCTCT
Organism: Spermophilus citellus; assembly: GCF_964194105.1. Classification (NCBI taxonomy): domain Eukaryota; kingdom Metazoa; phylum Chordata; class Mammalia; order Rodentia; family Sciuridae; genus Spermophilus; species Spermophilus citellus. The sequence continues at coordinate 112,925,317 of NC_138190.1, read as the reverse complement.
CTCACTCTCTTTAAAAAAAAAAAAAAGATCTATCAACAACTAAGAAAAAAATGTGGCTGCAGAGTTTGAGAGTGGTGAGGATCATTGGGATGTCAGTCTAGGTCCTCATCAGGCTCTTCAGTCTGAGGGCATCAGTGTCAGCTAACTGAATGTCTGTTCACTTGCTCCATCATTTATACTAAATTTTGGGGCATCTGACCACATTTTCAATCCCTATCAGTGCCACTGGATTTCTCAGTGATACACTTGCCCTGGGGGTTAAATCATCTGGTCTGGTGGTCCTCACCCTGATTTTCTCGCCCCCCCCCAATCTCTGGAGGACGACATTATAGAGACTTCACTCTGAGCTTGTCAGTGTGGGGAGAAGTGACTTGTTTGTGTCTGAGGGCCATACTGGAGGGCTCTGTTAGGTGTGCCTAGTGAGACTGCAGGTTTCAAACTGAAGTTTTCAAATGGACTTGCTTAGGCTAAGGCCTAAGGCCATCCTTACATCTTAAAAGAGTGTCTTTCCAAGAGTGGAGATTTATAATTCTTTTTATTTTTATTTTTAGTACAGAGGATTGAACCCAAGGGGCACTCAATCATTAAGTCACATCCCTTTTTTCTATTTTATTTATAGACAGAGTCTCGTTGAGTTGATGAAGGACTCCCTAAGTTTCTGGGGGTGGCTTTGAATTTGCAATCCTTTTGCCTGGGCCTCCTGAGCCACTGGGATTACATGTGTGTGCCACTGTGTCTGGTGGAGATTTGTAATTCTGATGTAGTCCAATTTAATTTTTTTTTTCTTTTATGAATTGTGGTGTTATTGTCTTAGTCAAAAAATCTTGCCAGGTGTGGTGGTGCATGCCTATAATCCCAGCAGCTGGGGAGGCTGAGGTAGGAGGATCGAGAGTCCAAAGCCAGCCTCAGCAAAAGCTAGGCACTAAGCAACTCAGTGAGACCCTGACTCTAAACAAAACATAAAAAGGGCTGGGGATGTGGCTCAGTGGTTAAGCACCCCTGGGTTCAATCCCTAGTACCAAAAAAAGAACAAAAATAAATCTTTGCCTAAATTAAGGCCACAAATATTTCTATGTTCTGTTTTAGATTTTTGACTTACATCTTTGTTAGATTGCAGATTAATTTTTATGTAAAGTGTGAGATATGGATCTAAGCTCATTTTTTTGCACATGAATATTCAATTGTGCTAACATCATTTGCTGAAACTATTGTTTTTTTTTCACTGATGAGCCTTTAACTCATCAACTTTTGTAAAAAACTATTTATCCATATGTTTGAGTTTATCTCTGGATTTTCTATTTTGTGCCATTTTTCTATTATCTCTTCACAACAGTACCACACTGTCTTGATTAGTTTAGTTTCTTAGTAAGTTTTGAATTCTCCCAACTTGGTTCTTTTTAAAAATTTTTTAGTTGTAGATGGACATAATATCTTTATTTTTATTTGTTTATTTTTATGTGGTGCTGGGGACCGAACCCAGGGCCTCACACATGCAAGGCAAGTGCTCTACCACTGAGCTACAATCGCAGCCCTGTTCTTTTTTTTTTTAACCAAATTGTTTTTTCTATTCTAGATTCTTTCCGTTTTCTTTTTAATTTTTTTTTAGTTATTGATAGACCTTTATTTTATTTATTGATTTTTATGAGGTGCTGAGAATTAAACTCAGTTCCTCACACATGCTAGGCAAGCACTCTACCACTGAGCCACAACCCTAGCACTCTTTCCGTTTTCATAATTTGAAAATTTAGCTTGACAACTTGTTTAAAAAAAGACAGGGGAGGGGCTGGGGATATAGCTCAGTTGGAGGAGTCCTTGCTTTGCATGCTTACGGCCCTGGGTTCAATCCCCAGCACCAAAAAAAAAAAAAAAAAAAAAAAGTCTCCTAATAAGTCTTCAGGGAGATGTGACATGGTAACAATATTGATTCTTCCATTCCCTGAAACTGATAGGTCTCATTTATTTAAGTCTTATTTAATTTTTTTAAACATTTGTTTGTGGTTTTCAGTGTATATGTCTTTCATATCTGCAAGATTTGTCCCCAAGTACTTCATATTTCTGGATCCTATGGTAAAATGTTTTAATTCTCATTTGAATTTTTTATTTGTTTTTTGCTATTAGATAATACATAATTGATTTTTGTACTTTGCCTTTCTATTCTGAAACTTTGCTAAATTTACTGATGTTTTTCTCATGGCTGTTTTTGTATGTTCCACAGGATTTCTCACTAGATGATCTGTGAATAAACAACAATTTTTCCAATCCCCTTCCTCTCTTCCCTGCTCTTCCACACACACACCCCCCCCTCAGTACTGGGGATTGAACTCAGGAGCACTCAACCACTGAGCCACATCCCCAGCCCTATTTTGTATTTTATTTAGAGACAGGGTCTCACTGAATTGGTCTCACTATTGCTGAGGTTGGCTTTCAACTCACCATCCTCCTGCTTGAGCCTCCCCATGGAGAAACTGGGATTACAGGCCTGCACCACCATGCCCAGCCCCCTCCCTTCTTATTTGTCTTTTCACCTACTTACTCTGTCTAGAAGTTTCAATGCAGTGTTCAATGAGTTGGTAAAAGTGGACATCTTTTTCTTGTTCCTTATCTTAGAAGACATTCAATCTTCCACTATTAAATTTATTGTTAGGTGTTTCACAGATCCTTTTTCTGGTTGAGGGAGTTTATTTCTATTCCTAGTTTACAGAGAGTGTTTATCAGAAATCAATGTTGCTGTTTCCAAAGCCCCTTACTGTATTAATTGAATTGCTTATACAGGATTTCCTCTTCTGATTTATTTACATAGTAAATTACACTGGGTTTTTAATCTTAAAATCTGCTGAGTCTTTGTGTGTGTGTGTGTGTGTGTGTGTGTGTGTGTGTGTGTTGCTGGGGATTGAACCCATGGCCTTGTGCAGCCCTCTGCTGGATCTTAGTGTGTTATCTTTTTAATATATTATTGATTCAGTTTGGTAGATTTTAATTTTAGCTTATTTTGTATGCATATTCATGAAGGATATTGTTCTGGTTTTTCTTTTTCTTTTTCTTTTCTTTTTTTTAGTTGTTGATGGACCTTCATTTTATTTATTTATATGTGGTGCTGAGAACTGATCCCAGTGCCTCACACATGCCAGGCAAGTGCACTACCACTGAGCCCCAGCCCCAGCCCCAACCCCTCTCTGGTTTTTCCACTTTTGATTGGGCTGAGGATCTAACCCAAGGACTGAGGTTGCTAGGAAAGCACTATACCACCCAGCTAATGTCCAAGATCTGTTTTATTTTCTCAGAATGCCTTTTTTGTCCTCAGCTCTTCCCCCCACCCCTCCCCCTCCTCTAGCAATTTTGGAATCTCAGCAACTGGGGAGGCGCAGGCAGGAGGATCACAAGTTCAAAGCCAGCCTCAGCAATTTATGGAGGCTCTCAGCAACTTAGCAAGACCCTGTCTCAAAAAAGAACCTAAAAAGGCCTGGGAGGTGTGGCTCAATGGTTAAATGTCTGATCCAAAAAACAAACAAACAATGATAACAACAAAGCAACCAAAAAAAAAACAATGTTGGTGACCTGGTATAATAAGTAAATACAGTAATCTCTCTCCTATTAAATATTCTCTGGAAGTATTAGTGTAGATTTGGTACTTTTTTGTCCTTAAATACTTCGGAGCCTTCCCCAGTGAAGCCATCAAGATCTGGAGTTTTTTTTTTTTTTATGAGAAGTTTTTAAACTACAAATTCAATTCCTTTAATAGATACAGTGTTCTTGGGTTCATGTTTTTCTTGAGTGGGCTTTGTGTCAGTAAAAGGAATTTGTCCATTTAATATGGTACTGAATTTATTACCATGAAATTATTCATAAATTTCCCTTATTATTACTTTAATTGTAGATTCTGTGGTGATGTTCTCTTTCATTCCTTTTTTCTCCTTCCTTCCTCCCTTCCTCCCTTCCTCCCTTCCTCTCTTTCTTTCTTTCTTTCTCCCTCCCTCCCTCTTTCTTTCTTTCTTTCTTTCTTCCTTTCTTCCTTCCTTTCTTTCCTTTCTTTTCCCATACTGGGGAAAGAACTCAAGGGCACTCAGCAGCTGAGCCATTTCCCCAGGTTTTTTGTATTTTATTTAGAGACAGGGTCTCATTGAGTTGCTTAGTGTCTCGCCATTGCTGAGGCTGGCTTTCATTCTTTTTTTTTTTTTTTTTTTTTTTAAAGAGAGATTGAGAGAGGAGAGAGAGAGAGAGAGAGTTTTTAATATTTATTTTTTAGTTTTTGGCGGACACAACATCTTTGTTTGTATGTGGTGCTGAGGATCGAACCCGGGCCGCACGCATGCCAGGCGAGCGCGCTACCGCTTGAGCCACATCCCCAGCCCTGGCTTTCATTCTTGATACTGGTAATTTGAGTCTTTTCTTTACCTTAATTTGTCTATTTTAGAGATGTATCAATTTTGATTGATCTCAAAGGAACAGCTTTTAATTTAATTGATTTTTCTCAATCATTCTTCTGTTTTCTATTACAGTGATTTCTATTCTTATTTTTCTTATTTTTTTCCTGTTCACTTTGGGTTTAATATGTTCTTTTTCTAGTTTCATATGTAGAAACAGAGATCATTGGTTTGAGACATTTTAATTTTATACTGTAGGTGTTTAGTGCTATAAATTTTCTCCTAATATCTGCTTTAGAAACATCCCACAAAACAATATATTGTTTTTATTACCCTTCACTTCAAAGTATTTTCTAATTTTATATTTGTTCTTTGACCTTTGGGCTGTGTCAAGTATATTATTTATTTTCCACATATTTGTGAATATCACAAATTTCTTTTTGTTATTTTGGTCAGAAAGCATACTTTGTGTAATTTTCTGTCCTTTTGAATTTTCTGTCCTTTTGAGACATATTTTATAGCCTAGCATATAGTCTCTCTTGCTAAATATTCTGTGTGCACTTGAAAAGAATGTATATTTTGGTATTGTGCGAAATATTCTGTAAGTGCCAATTAGGTCAAGTTGATAATTGTATTCTTCAGGACTTTTATATTCTTATTAGTTTTTTTTATTTGTTCCATCAGTTGCTGTGGAAAGTTTATTGATATCTCTGACTAGAATTTTGGATTTTTCTATTTCTCCTTGTAGTGCTATCTATTGTTTCTTCTTATATTTGGAAGCTCTATTATTCACAAAAATATTGTCAAGTCTTCTTACTAGACTGAGCTTGTAAAATGAACTCCTTTATTCCCAGAAATGTTCTTTGCTTTGAACTATGTTTCATCTGATATTAATATAGATTTATTTTTCTTTTTTAGCCTTCTATTATCTATTTATTTATATATTTATTTATTGGCAGTACTGGAAATACTGGGGATTGAACAAAAGGGCAATCTACCACTGAGCTATATGCCCAGCCCTTTTTTATTTTGAGACAGAGTCTAAGTTACTGATGCTGGCCTCAAACTTGAGATTCTCCTGCCTCAGCCTTCTAAGTTGCTAGAACTAGAGGTGTTCACCTCCAAGCTTAGCTGGATTTCTTTTTTATTAATATTATCATGGCATATCTTTTCTTTCTTTTTTTTTTTTACTTGCAATCTACTTATGCTTTCACATTAAAATGCACTTTTTTGTTGTTGTTGTTCTTACCAGGGGTTGAACTCAGGGGCACTCTACCACTGAGCTACATCCATAGCACTATTTTGTATTTTATTTAGAGACAGAGTCTCACTGAGTTGCTTAGCACCTTGCCATTGCTAAGGCTGGCTTTGAGCTCAAGGTCCTCTTGCCTGAGCCTCCTGAGCCACTGGGATTATAGGCGTGAGCCACTGAGCCTGGCAAAATGAACTTTTGTAAGCAAAATATAATTACATCTTGCTTTTTTTGTCCACTTTGGTTATTTCTGCCTTTTATTTATTTATTTTATTTTTTAGAATTTTTTTAGTTGTGATTGGACACAATACCTTTATTTTACTTATTTTTTACGTGGTGCTGAGGATCGAACCCTGAGCCTCTCACATGCTAGGCGAGCATTCTACTGCTGAGCCACAACCCCAGCCCCATATTTCTCTCTTTTAAATGGGATGTTTTACACTTATTTACATTAACGATTAATAATTATCAGTATGGTTTTGCTTATTTCTGTCATCTTGCTATTTGCTTTCTATTTCTCCCATGTGTCCTTTGCTCTCTTGTCCTCTTTTGATGCTTTCTTTTGGATTAAATGTGTGTTTTTACGATATCTTTTGTCATCTTTACTGGCTTATTAACTGTAATTCATTGTTTTGTTATTTTAATACTTGCTTTGGGGTTTATAGCATACATCTTTAACTTATCACAGTACTATTCAGAGTGACATTATATCACTTCACTTATAAGAACTTTAGTGTGTTTCCATTTCTCTCCTCACAGACTTTAAACTGGGGTCAGCAAACTTTTTCTCTGAAGGGCCAATCAGCAATTTTTTTTAGCTTTGTGAGCCAGTCTTTGTTACTGGCTACTCAACTCAGCTATTGTAGCATAAAATCAGTCAATTTGTAAATGAATGGGCATAACTGTGTTCCAGTAACTTTGTTTACAAATAGGTGGTAAACTGCTTTAGGGCCAAAGACAAAGTTTACTGACCTTTACTTTATGCTGTTGTTTTTATATGCTTCACTGTTACATATATTACAAATCTATGTTACATTATTAATAGTTTTTGGAACAGTTATTTATCTCTTAAAGGATTTAAAAAATAAGATTTTTTTGGAGGGGTACTAGGGATTGAACTCAGGGGCACTCGACCACTGAGCCACATCCATAGCCCTATTTTGTATTTTATTTAGAGACAGGGTCTCACTGAGTTGCTTAGCGCCTTGCTTTTGTTGAGGCTGGCTTTGAACTGGTGACCCTCTTGCATCAGCCTCCCGAGCCACTGGGTTTACAGGCACCGTGCCCAGCTTAAATAATAAGAATTTTTAAAAAATACATTTATCCAGCTGAGCACGGTGGCACAGGCTGGGGAGGCTGAGGCAGGAGGATCCTCAAGTTCAAAACCAGCCTTAGCAATTTAGGGAGGTCCTAAGCACCTCAGTGAGATCCTGTCTGTGGGCTGGGGATAAAGCTCAGTTGATACAGTACTTGCCTTGCTTGCATAAGGTCCTGGGTTTGATCCCCAGCACCACCAAAAAAGAAAAAGAGACCTTATCTGTACTTATTATTAGATGATGCTGGGGATTGAACCCAGGGCCTTGTGCATATTAAGCAAGCACTCTACCAAGTGAGCTATGTCCCCAGTCCCTAGACCCTATCTTTAAATGAAATATAAAAAAGGGCTGGGAATGTGGCTCAGTTGTTAAGTGCTCCTGGATTCCATCTCTGGTACAAACACACACACACACACACACACACATACACAACACAAAACAAACAAATAAACATGTATCCACCAAGTTACTATCTCTAGTGTTATGTGTGTGGATCCATGTTTATGCTTGGTATGATTTTCCTCCTGCTTGAAGAACTTTTTATTTAACATTGCTTATAGTGTGAGTCTGCTGGAGATGAATTCTTTCAACTTTTTTGCATGTTAAAGTGTAAGGGTCCGGCGAAGCGTCGGAGAAGGAGAGACCACACGAGACTAACTCCATGCAATGGCAAGGGGGATTTTTATTAGAGGGACCCGTTCCAGTGCGCTGGGACTCTGTGCTCACTCAAGAAGGGAGTGCAGCCCAGAGCCCCGAGCAGAGGTCAAGCAGAGCTTAAGTACACTTTTTGGAGAGGGCGGCGGGCTTTGCATACATCAGAACAAATCATCATGAGGCGCGGGGAAATTGAACAACAATTCTGATACATGATTTGTCCATTCATTGGAGGGAACAGTTTGGGCAGGGGTGATTGGTCACTTCCAAGTGGGGTACACATTCAAACTGATTGGTTCTGGGGCCTGGATGCCTACGTGCCATGCTACCTGGAGCCCTTAGCTATTAAACAACCAGGGAATCAATGGAGATATTTACTGAGCAGCTCCCACATTGTCCTAACAACTTTACAGACATTACAGGTTCCGGGGATAGCAGGGGAATTGTTTACTTTTTAGCCCAGGCCTTGCAATCTAGAAGCTTTACAATGCCCTAGTCTTTTACACTTTAACTCAGACTTTTGCAGCTTAGAATCAGCTTAGAAATTTTACCCTTACAAAAGAACATCTTTTGGGGGGGGGGCATGGGATAAATGAAGGAACTTTGATTGGGCAAAATGAAAGGAGGGGAAGGGAGAGGGTATGGGGGCAGGAAAGATGGTGGAATGAGATGGACATCATTACCCTAGGTACATATATGACTACACACATGGTGTGACACTACATCTGTACAACCAGAGAAATGAAAAGTTGTGCTGCAATTGTGTACAATGAATCAAAATGCATTCTGCTATCATATAGACCTAATTTTAACTAATTAATTAATTATAAAAGAACATTTTTCTTTACTTTTTAAAATTGTGTGTGTGTGTGTGTGGGGGGGGTAATGGATATTGAACCCAGGACTTCATGCTATAAGTACTCTATCACTGAGCTATACCTCAGACCTTAACCTTCATTTTTGAAGAGCATTCTCAGTGGGTATGGCATTCTATATTGACAGTTCTTCCCCCAGTACTTTATTTTTTATTTTAAAAAATCAATATTTTTGGTAGTTCTGGGGCTTGATCCAGGTCCTTGGAGTGCTCTATCACTTAACTATACCCCTAGCATATTCCTATTTTTCAGATGAGGTAAAAGAAGCACAGAAAGGATATGTAACTTGCCTGAGGCCACATTGTAATGAATTGAGAGAAGAGTAAAAGCAACAGGGCCTAAGTTAGAAGGCTGCTATAGCAGTTCAGAGAATATTATGTGAATGAAGGTTATGGCAGGGGAGATGATGTTAGTATTTACATCTTCATTTTTGCCAATCTATCAAAAGGTTATTGCTCACGACCAATAGAAGCCATCAAAGTCGGTGTCCATGGTGGTGCATGCCTGTAATCCCAGTGATTTGGGAGGGTGAGACTAGAGGATAGCAAGTTTAAGGCCAGATCCAACAAGTTAGTGAAATTCTGTCTCAAAATATAAAGTAAAAATGACTGGGGATGTAGCTCAGTGGTAAAGTGGTCCTTGGTTAAATCCCCAATACAAAAAAGAAAAAAAAAAGCCATCACAGCTATGAAAAAATTAAACTTCTCTGGAACTTTATGTAAGCATGCTGGAACAAAAGACTTTCACCTAAGTAGAGGCATTTAAGGTGAAGGTTTATTAAGGAATGCTTAAGACACAAAACAAAGCAATGAATGAGTTCATCAAGGAGAACTGAGTTGTTTACTTAGTATCTTGGAATTATCTATTCTGGCATTTAATAACTAGTATTATATATTTTAATAAAGAGACTTTTAAAGACCACAAGACAAGGGGAATGTTTTCTACAATAATTTTATCTGTTAAAGCCTGGCAGTGTGAAACAGGAGGTCATCACAACAAATATATTTCCCCTCACTTTGCAGAATCATACTATAATGTAGAGAAAGCACCAAGGCAGAAATAAATATCCTCTTGAGGGTTATCATTGCCAATCTAAACCTACAGTGTAAGTGAAAGTTGACATTTCCAACTATTCGACAAAACATATCTAAAATATTCTATAATATTTGCTCGCAACTCCTTATTTAAAGGACAGTTTTGATCTTTCCCTCTGATAATGTAATAATAGACTGAGTCATGATGCAGTTCATGGTCAAGAAGAAGCAAGCTAGGGGGTGGGGACATAGCTCAGTGGTAAAGCACTTGCCTAGCATGCACAAGGGCCTGGTCCCTAGCACTCAACTCCCAAATTCAAGAAGCAAGTCTTGTTGCCAAATGAAAAAAAATATTGGGTTTTGAGGTCATATGTGACCCTATTAGGTTTACAGTATTAAGTTTACAGACTGAGTCTTTAAAAGAAAATTTGCCATCTATCAAAACAAAACAAAACAAATGAAAAAGTTCCTCATAATTTGGGTACACTGCCTTCAGATGATAACTCAAGTCACAGTTCCATGGAGATTCATGTCAGGTTTATTTACTTGAGGGAGATAAGTTAAAAAACAGAAACTTGTAAACCAACTACATTTTACATGAAATAAATGCTATATAGAATAGTGAAGATTTGAAACAAAATTTAAAATAAGCAAATATATTTAGACTTTGGTGAATGACCAATTTGTTTTTGCATCATTTCATTCCAATCTACATTTTATACATAGATTTTGGTCCAAATGTTTCTATCTTGTTCTGCTTAAGAAAATTCAGACTTGAGCTGGGCACCGAGGTGCAGGTTTGTAATCCCAGCCACTCGGGAGGCTGAGGTAGGAGGATCACAAGTTAGAGGACAGCCTGAACAACTTAGTGAGGCTCTAAGCAATTTAATGAGATCCTGTCTCAAAATAAAACAATAAAAATGGACTGGGGATGTGCTCAGTGGTTAAGCACCCCTGGGTTCAATCCCAGTTATCCCCCCACCCCAAAGTTTCTTTTAAGTAATCACTGTTCATTTTTCCAAATCTCTTTTGAGTTAATGAATATTAACTATGAAATTAATGAGTTTTTTAGGGTTGATTAAAGTAGTGCATAAGGGCAGAACCAAGGAACCATAGGCAAAAGAGGATTAGTGATATTGTTATGCTTGAATTCGGGACCCCCAAAGACCACCAGAGACCCAAGATCGATATAAACAGCAAAGAGGTATTTATTGCGAGCTAGCTCGGTCCTCCGCACACGCGCGCACACACACAGCAACTGGTGACGCTGAGAGGCCCCGAGCCCAGGGTTTGCAGCAGTTTTATACATTCTTTGGAGAGGGCAGGGACTTCACATACATCATAGCATCTCTTAGCAAATCATCACACACCGCGGGAAAATCAAATAACAACTGTAAAACATGATTAGCACATTCACTGGCGGGAACAAGTTGGATAGGGGTGATTGGTTACTACAAGAGGGGGATTCGTTTGAACTGATTGGTTTAAGCCAAGAAGGGTGTACGTGCTGAACTACATGGTTTCCCAACTTGTTATCAACCACCATAAACTGCTGGGAGGGTTATCTGGCATCCCAGGTATTTCCCTGTCTCATGCTGATTGGTAGCTGCTAGGGGGCTGCTATGGATCCCCACCTAGCCTGACTGAGTCAGGGACACCTGGTGCAGCAGATCTCTCCTGTAGATAAACAACTTAGCAGGGTGGGAATGTGCCTAAGAGTGCTCTGTGGGTTTTTCCAAGGATAAAGGCATGTCCCTTCCTTGGACAGGCTTTGCTCTGAGGTAGAGGCTGGTTTTTCAATATTACATGTAATATTCTATATGTATGCTACAATAAGTTAATGTGTTGTCCTGTGAAGACTCCATGCAGGAAGAGAGTCCTCCGGATCTATGAATATTTTAAAGGACTACATCATGTACAACCAGAAGAATGAGAAGTTATATTCCATATATGTATAATGTGTCAAAATGCATTCTATTGTCATGTATAACTAATTAGAACAACAACAACAAACAATAAGGACTGGGAGTGTAGCTGAGCAGTAGAGTGCTTGCCTAGCAGGCACAAGGTCCTGAGTTCAAACTTCAGCATTGCCAAAAGAGAAAAAGTAAAAATAATAATAACTCTAGGATCAATAGCTCCTTAATGATATCAAATATCTAATATTTACATTTCCTTGATTGTCATGTTTAAAATATAATTTCCTGGGCCTGCTCAAGTCCTCAGAATATCCAGGGTGGGGAAGGGGGTGTGCAAACCTACATCATCAAGTCACATCTTTCATCTGCCATGTTGAGTTTCCTTTGCTTTCTTTAAATGACACCTTGGGCATATTCTAGAGCTTCTTGGTCACTTTTTAGGAACAGGGCTCTTTGGAAGAGACTGCAGATCAAGTCACTAGACAGTGGAGGTTCAAATGAGTTTCTCATTCTCCTACTTCTCTAATCATTTTACACACACTTCTCAAAGAGTTTTCTCTAATTCAGGACTGGTGTTGAGATTGGAGTGGGCAGAAGTGCACATCTCATTCCCATTGTAGCTGCAAAAGAGTTCAGCATGGATAAATCAATGTTTTTGAGGGTTTCTGATACATGTTTTGATGGTCCTCAACATTTCATTGTTTGTTAATTTTTTCCCTGAATTTATTATTTTTTTTAAGTTGCTATGGATGGAACCCAGGGTCTCACACATGCCTGGCAAGAGCTTTATCACTAGCCCTTTACCCTGCATTTAAGATTTAATTGAACTGATGTTTTAGGGAAACAGCCCAGAGATCCCTGACTTTTTCCTGGATCCTGATCAGGATTTTTAAAAAGTCATATTATACCTTGATCTATTAGTTCATTGCCTTGTTCTAGATCTTAAGTCAAAACGTGTCTTATTTACAGATTGATAAGAACATCCTGTTCTCTACCCCACTAATCTTAAACTTTAATAGAATTGTAGCTTCAGAAATTTGACTGTGCCTTTCTTCTTCTATGTTATTTATAACTGTTAAGTAACTACCAGTTTGTTTGAAGTAGTGGTAACTACTGGCCTGGAATTTCAGAAGTCCACTCTATGGCTTTTTTTTTTTTTTTTTTTTTTTTTTTTTAGTGCTGGGATCAAACCCAGGCCTTGTGCATGCGAGGCAAGCACTCTAACAACTGAGCTATATCTCCAGCCCCCTCTATGGCTTTTTTGTACAGAAATTACATTAGTAACCTGCCAGTACTTAGAGAGTACATGTTTTGTTTTAAAATTCCCTACTTTCTCCTTGTTTTCTTTCTATAATATTTGAAAAATGTCATTTAGTTGTAGTGATTTGTCAACATCCCATTTGTAAATTTGGCATGAATAATTCTGAGTGTTGGTCCTAATTTAATCAATGTCCAATGTGTATTTCAGAGATAATATCAAAGTAGTAATCACCATAAAATGCCCTCTGATAAAGATCTACAGAACAAAGCAAAAAGTGTATGCAATATGACAGATATTTCTTTACCCACCATTATCAATAAATTCAGCTGGGTGCAGTGGCGCATGACTGTAATCCCAGTGGTTTAGGAGGCTGAGGCAGGAGGATCATGAGTTCAAAACCAGCCTCAGCAACTTAGTGAGGCCTTAAGCTCCTCAGTGAGACCCTGTCTCTAAATAAAATATAAAAAAGGTCTGGGGATGTGGCTCAAAGGTTGAGTGGCTCTGAGTTCAATCGCTGGTACCAAAAAAAAAAAAAAAGAAAAAAAAAAAAGAAAGAAAGAAAGGAAAAAAAAAGAAATTCACTGATTTTTCCCTTGGCTTCTTACCTTTATATGTTCCTGGTTATTTTATATTTTTGAGGGAGCAGGGGTATAGTAAAGTAATTAACATTTATTAATAAAGTGATTAATGTTTATTAGGCACATTATGCTATAATATTACTTGCCTGGAGACTCGTTCCTTGCATCTAGTAATTGCTCAGTAGATACTTATTAAATGAATGAATGAGTGCCAGGTACTGTGCTTGTCACTTTACATAAGCAACCTTAGTTATTATTGCAACAGACCTATGTGAGGTATGTACTATTTTTCTTCATGTATAAAACATAAAAATAATAATAAGAACTATTAGGAAGATCAAATGACTTAACATTTATAATTAAACTAGATTGGGGCAAACAATAAGTTCTATGTAAACATTATTGAGCATTATTGTTATTTTCCAATATAGACACTGAAGTACATAGATTTTTAAGTTATTTTTTTCCATGGAATTGGAAAAATTTCTAAACTTAATGCCTTCTTCTAAATATTTTTTTTAGTTGTAGATGAACACAATACCTTTATTTATTTATTTATTTTTATGTGGTGCTGAGGATTGAACCCAGTGTCTCATATGTAGAAGGCAAATGCTTCACCACCAAGCTCCAACCCCAGCCCCTCTTCTAAATCTTTTACCTCTTTTTGGCCTTGGTGTTTTTGTCAAAGAACACTACAAAATGTTATTTTGCCTTATTTTCATGTAAGCCTAAGTTACTTCGTAGGATTTTCACTTTTCTTACTTAGACTTTCTTTCTTTTTCTGTGATCTTGGAGTTTGCATCTTTCAATTCTTTGAAATATTCTTTTCCTTTTTAAATTTGGTTGTGCATGACCTCTTACACTTGACAAGTATCCTGATCCTCAGGACATCTTTTTCCTGGAGTGCAATACAAGGTTTTAAATAATTGCAAGGTCAGAGCTCTACCACTGTATTACATTCCCAGTCCTTGGCTAATTAGGAAGGTATTTCCATTCCTGATCTTCTCTAACTAATGGATTTAATTTCCTTTCTCACCCTCTCATAATTCTGGAAGTTCTCAATTAAAACTTGACTTGATTTGAAATATGGGAGGTGAGGTATAAAGTACAATGTTCCTTTCTCACACCAGGGAGTTTTAATAATTATTTTTCACTTGCTAATTCACTGTATAGAGCCTGATCTCAGTTCTGTTGGCTTTTTTTTTTTTTTTTTTTTTTTTTTTTTTTTGTGGTACAAGCATATTTCTCACAACATAATCATTTAGATTAACTAATATGGCCACAATTTAGACAAGTTGTAATTCTTTCCTGTATTCTTTTACAAAGGATAGCCTAGGGGAAATATGCATAGCAGCAATGACTGTCTGAAAAGGTTGTTGACACACTGTTCAAATGCAAAAAGGGATGCACTTGTTATTTAAATTAATGTTAACTGAGTGTTCAAGCCTTTGGGTAGTTTTCTTCAATAATTTGATTGAATATTAGTGCAACAGATTTAAATGACTCTGTCTTTTGAGTGGAGCTGGTGGTTTGGTAGAGAAGTGGAAGCCTAAAGAGCTGAATGAGGGCTGGGGTCACGGCTCAGTGGTGGAGTGCTTGCCTCACATGTGTGAGGCACTAGGTTTGATTCTCAGCACTGCATACAACTAAATGAATAAAATAAAGGTCCATCAACAACTAAAAAAATATTAAAAAGAGCTGAATGAAAACTGCCTAGATAGATTGGAGTTGGATTACTGAGGCCTGCACTAGCTGAAAAAGTTTGAATTTTCTTCTCTTTATTGGCTACATTAGAAATGTCCTTAGGTTCTAAGAAGGAACTCCTAAAGTCCAACAGTGATTGGCCTCATATATCCAGCATTAAATCTTCAGAATTCCATTTAAACAGAAACCTCTAGTTCAAAAATAACGTTTAAGATTGTTCAATGATCAAAGCGTTTTTCATCATCCAATACTGACATGATGAGAAGGAACTGGAGATATTTTCGAGATCTTGGCACAACTTCAGAGAGTGATAGAACAGAATGTGGAGAACTCTTCCAAGTTTTGGAAGGCAGCAGTTTGGCTGAGGCTCGCATACACTGTAACGAGAGGTTCCTTGAAAACATCTAAAATCTTTTCCTACTTTGGAATTCTAAACGGTGGCAAAATTCCTGTGTGCCTAAAACTCAGTACTTGACTTATTTTCTTCTCCAGATGACTACCTAGATTTTCTGTCTGTGCTACCACTAATAAATGATTCCCGAGAGTTGGCAGTAAGCTTCTCAGTACGCTGCCTCATATTCCTTCGAAAAGCAGTTTCTATACATTCGGAAACAAATCCTTTTCATGCCGGCCTCATATATTTCTTTTTGTTTTGCAGAAAGAAAAAGGCGAAGCAACTTAGAGATCTGGGGACGTATCGCACAAACGACCTATAGTTTGCCTGGTGTCGTTTCTCCAGATTTTGGTACCCAAAGCAGCAGAACCAGGATTTAGCATCTTTCTTCTGATCATACATTTCTTAAAGCGAGCGTTCTGCACTTTGGAACATCATCTCTATCCAACACCTCCTTGCAGCCCGCCCCCTGGTTCCTTCCCACCCTCTACCTCGCCCCCCCACCCCAGCCTGCGCATGCGTCCTAAGAACCCCCTACACTCGCGGCACAGGCTGAGAGTATTGTCGGGGGCTATTCTCTCTCCCAGGAACATGGCGGCGAGTCAGGGAGGTGGTGGTAACAGTGGGGGCGGTGGTTGTGGTGGAGGTGGAAGTAGCAGTGGCGGTGGCGCGGCCGGAGGAGGAGGTGGCGGGGCTGGAGGGGGAGGCGGCGGCGGCGGCGGCGCGACCCTGGTGGTGCCCATCCCGGTACCGACTCTCTTCGGTCAGCCGTTCTCCAATGGGCCGCAGTGGAACCCGGGGAGCCTGCAGCCTCAACACACCGTGAGGAGCCTGGACCGGGCCCTGGAGGAGGCGGGCAACTCCGGCATTCTGAGCCTCAGTGGCAGGAAACTCCGAGACTTCCCGGGCAGCGGCTACGACCTGACGGACACCACCCAAGCAGGTGACAGACCGGGGGAAGGGAAACTGAGCTACGAAGGAGGAGGTGGGGGTAGTGGGTGGCTGCGTGGCTGCCTTGTCGGACTCTGCTGGTCTAAGCGGGTGCGCGGGGGCGACCAGACTAACAAAGTCGGAGCAGGCTGTTCTGAGCGTCAGGACAGAGCTGGTAATACGGGTGTGGGGAATGCTGACTGAAGGATGTGTGCAAACTGGGTGGGATGTTAGGGGTGAAAGAGCATTATTGTTAAAGCGAGTTTCTCCAGCACGGGTGGAAGGGAGGTATTGACATCTCTCTTAATTCACTTCTTCCAACTCTCCTGGATGTTCCTATCTTTTCCGGAGGATGGGGGTGGGGAACAGACAATGCATAAAATCATAATCTCTACATATTCCTTAAAGGCATACGTGCCTGCAAGAATGGCATAGCCTTTTTCAGACGGTAGCAGTATTGCTATGGTTTGTGTTACTTTCAATGCAGCTTAATCATTCTACATATTTTTGGCTTCTTTCTTGTCACATATGCCTTAAAGACAGATTTTCTCATTTTTCTGGTGTTGAGAAAGTAGTGGTGGTTAAATTAGTATTTGCTGCAGTAGCAAATTAAATCATCAATCACTTACATGTCTGGTTACTGGGAGAAGGATAATCCTTGTTTTGAGTTATGTTACGGTCTTAATTTTTATAGCAGAAAGGGCCAAAAATTTTAAGGGCATTTTTGAGAAAAAAAATAACTTCATTCTTTATGGAGTTGTGGATTAATGGCTTTTCATTTTTGGTGAGAAATTGGCTATTGTAATATTCTTCGTGTACTCTCTGTTAGTCTTTGTTGTGGCTGGCATTTTTTGTTAGGAACACACTCTTTCCTCTCTGTCGTCTAAATCAGTGCTGCTTATTTTAGCTATGTTTTGGTTTGATGAAAGGGTTTTTTGCTTTTCATAATCTTTAAATTTGTTATTTCTGCGTGCTTCATGTACTTTGCTGAAATCAATCATAGACAAAATTATTTTCGTAGATGTAGTCATTTTGGAAACAATATAGTAAGTGAATTCACCCATAGTGAGAAGTAGTAAAAGACCTTATTTCCACAGCAAGATAATTTCAGTGTATTCACTTTCTTGATATTAAATCAGGGCATGTGTGTTGGAGGAGAATGGAGACTGGAGGAAAACCTAAATTTGAAGCTTTCCACCCTGTGATTCTCTTAGGCATTATCCTAAGAACTATGAATGCGTAATCGATACCTGATTTTGTATTTTGGAAAGCACATTTGAGTATTTACTCTTTCACTCTGAACGGATTTCCTAAACAATATGTTCACATATTCACAACTCGACTGGCAAGATATGATATTACTTGATGTGTTCTTCAAAAGCTTCAAGAAAAATGGCTTCAGATTGCATCATTAGAGGGGTGTGTATGTGTGTGTGTGCATGTGTGCTTATTGTTCTTTATAACCTATAAAGGATTCATCTATCTGTAGGACAAAGTTTGAGCATCCCAGCTTGGCATTCAGGGCTTTCACTGTCCAGGTCCAGTTCATTATTGCAACATTATCTCTGCAAACACTGCTATATAGAACCCTCTATTCAAACTAGGTCAACTCCCCTTCCTCAAATATGTGCATTTTGACCTCATCTTAGTACAAGGTTATTTGCATGTTTGGGATTTCCTTCTTTTCTCTACCTATTTAATTTTGTTCGAGCTCCCAGCTTTTCCAAGAAGCTGTCTCCAACTCCCTTAGTCCATAGCAGTCTCCTGGCAGTCTCCTGTTTCTTTGAATTCCCATGATACTTATTGTCTTTACCACTTACTTGGCAGTGCTGGCTTTATTTTCTTTTTATGCTTGTGTCTTGTTGTCCTGAAGAAGATGGAGAGCCCCTTAAAGGCAGGGGATCAGTGGTATCCTTGTTTAGTCTTCTCTTTCTATATTTGTTTTATTGTGTTTGATATTTCTCATGAATACAAAGATCATCTTATTCAGTTATAACCTTTGGCTTTTAAGGCTTTAGTTGATTTTCTGAGGCAAGTTTCAACACAATCCAGAACCATATTTGTCCTTGGTAAACATACATTCACCGTTATTTTTTTTAGGAGGGTGATTGAACCCAGGGTCTTGTGCATGCTGAGCAAGTGTTGTACCACTGTGCTATACCCCTCACCTTTGTCATAATCTTTATTAGTGTCTTTAGTAACACAGGACTTGTACAAATAATTCCACTTCCTTTTATTTATTTATTTTTTTCAGTTGAATGTATGTTCCTTGTGGGAACACTTCAAGATCAGATAGAGTAAAAAAAGATCTTTAGCTGTACCTTTTTTTTTTTCATTTAAATGGGATAAATGTTGGTGATTCATTTGCCATTTGTTTTTGACAAAAATTTAGCCGTGGAATATTTAGAGGCAATATTTTTCAATGTAAAGAGACCAATATTGATTATGTATAAATGAAAGTAGGTACACCAGAACTGAAGAAAAATTGTGTGTTAGGTTTTACACACACACACACACACACACACACACACAAATATACATTCAAATATACACATAGTATATCCTCTATTAAGAAAACAACTCTGTTTCGTGATATTGTTGTACTGTACTTAAAATGACTTTCAGCAGGATAATATTTCAGAACCAAACTGATTAGACAAACATGGAAGGTTTAGTGGATTGGGAGGAGGCTGGAGGAAGGGAAAATAACTAAGACACTATCATGCTAATTAATCTAGGTGAGGGGTGGTGAAAATATGGGCTGGAACAATATTGAATAAGGGGAAATTGATACATTTCAAAAGTGGAGAGGGCTTTTAGTATTTTGCTGTTCCTCACATATACATCAGATGAAATAGACCAGTGATTCTTCACCCTGGCTACATGTTAAAATTGCAGGGGCGTTTTCTTTTTCAGTCTATGCCTGGGTCCCACCCCAGACCAATTAAATCAGAATTTCAGAGACCAAAAGACTTTTTTTCTGTTTTTTTTTTTTTTTCAAAAAACCTTTCAGGTGACCCTAATGTGCAGTCAGAGTTGAGGAAATCCTAAAATAGCTCTTTTTTTTTTTTAAGCACTTGAGAAATATTTGTTGAGTGGATGAGAACACAGAGTTTAGTGATTAACCTAAAGCCTAAAAAGGGTCAAAACCAAAACTAGGAACTAAGTATTCAAGTTCTGGTTCATTGTTCTTTTCAATAGACTTTTGTGAAGCTGAGACTCGTTTTTTCCCCCCATCATATAGTGAATAGAAACTTACTAGGAACCTAAAGTTTCTTCAGTTTTCACATGTAACCTAGATTATATTTCATGCCATTTGTTAAATTTGCATTAAGAAAATAGAGCCCCCCCAAATCACAAAATCTTGTTTTCTCTGTGAACGGGCTTTGCTATAAGGGAAAAGGGATAGTAGGCAGCTGTTGGCAAAATTGATCTTTGGTGTCTTTTTACCTCTCCCTTTGCATTTCTGGTGCCTGTTCTTCTTCACTCCCGCCTTCCCCATCCTGCTGCCTTCCTTGTTTCCTCCTCATGGCTCACTTCCTTTCCTTTACTGGGATGGAGCACAAAGCTGAATGATTGTTAACCCTTCTAGGAGATTAACATTTAAAGGGGGAATTCACTAATTTACTTTTTTGTAAACCACCAGTTGGTGGTTTGTGCTCATGACCTTTTTGAGTACATCTGCCTTCCAGATACTCCTTGATTTAAATTCTTCCCATACAAAAGTACATAAAATAAGGAAAGGAGCTGATTCTTGCTGTAGCTTCTTCTCTGAAATGGACTGTAGGTAGACTTGGCAAGATGAAAGGTTAGAATTTTTTGGATGCAATGGTAATTTGTTGACTCCAAAATGAATTTAATGGTTAGCCAAACAAATCCTGAAACTCATCACAGTTGATTCTGTCCCTAGTGCTACAAATAAGTGGATGCATTTCAGCCTACTGCAGCCGTCCTTCCACTTCTTCATACAGTACACCCATCTCCCCATACTAGGGGTGCAACCCAGGGCCTCACTAAGCTACTGCTCTATCACTGAGCTAGATCCCTAGCTCACACAGTGCCTTTTTATGTCTAAGAGCAGTAGGTCTGTGAAATAGATTTAGGAATTCTTACGTACAACATATTGTGCTATGTCCTGGGTAATCACGTGCTTTCCTGTAAACCAAGAGTCAACTCTTGTATTTCCTACATGTGTTGGTTCACCTCTTCAACTGTGGGACATGGTGCATTGTATCAAGTTGCAAAATGGAGCCACGTAAACATAACATGGTTTAGTGCATTTAGTGTAATGAGCTTGTGATAGTAATTTTGTGGTAAGATTCAAATATCTGCCTTGTTTTATGTAATAAATGTCTACCTGAAGAATTGAACATGAAGCATATTTTTGACAATTGACTCATATTTTAATTGCTATAGATTAGATTTGAGTTGCTGAACTTTGTAGTGATTTATTTAGGAATGAATTCTATAGCATAAATAGTTGTCCCTTAATTTCTTTCTTTTGCAACAAGTTCACATTTTAAAATAAAATGCTAGTTTAAATTGGAGGGTACAGTCATCATTAAAATAATACCATTTATGTAGTTCTTTATAAATTTCCAAGTAGTTATATATATATATATATATATTATTCTATTATATTCTAATAAATAGTGCTGTGAGCTTGGCAGAGTACATAGTAATTACTCCTTGTGGTTGAGAAAGGTTAAGTGATTTGCTGGCAGGCGTATGGTAGAGTGTGGGTTAGAGTCTAGGTTTTCCAGCTCTTACACTATCCCAATGTTGTTTGCACTGTAATGGTTCTCTCTTTATAACAAAACTATTATTAAAATAAACACTATGCCAATAATTCATTCTGAAAAATAAATGCTTATTTAATTTCATAGGTTATATAGCCATTGTTTGTGGTATGTCCTGTTTTGTTTTATTTACTTGCATGACTTTTTATACCTTTTGTCTGATGGTTTTAGAATAGAGTGATTAAGCTAGGATTTATTGAAGTCCAACTTTGGAAACATGATATGGCCAGTAGAAAGGAAGAGATGTGGTTCTTCTTCTTGTAGGTTTATAAAATGGTTGAATGTGTACAGAAATATGTATTACAATTAGAAAGGAATTACAATATAACATTATTCAAAATAGTAAACTCTGGACACTGTACAAATAAGTGATATGGAATTGTGACATAAGGCTTAATTTTATTGGGGGTTAAATTAGTTTGGGAAAGCTTCTTAAAAAGTTAGGTTAGGGGCTGGAGATGGGCTTGCCTAGGATGTGCAAGGCCTTGGGTTGATCCCCAGCAACCCACCCCCTGCAAAGTTCAGTTAGGTATTTGTAATACTACAAGTATAAGAACAAAAGTAGTCGATTAGGGTGTTTTACAGTTAGGGTTAGTGGAAAGCTTTGCTTAAGATTTACAATTTAATATTAATTTAGATTATTTGTAATATGAACTCTGAAGCATTTATTTGGCATCAAAAACATAAAGGTAGACAAGATCCAGAGCCTCATTGATAACATAAGAGGTGATGCTAGGGACACTTCACAAATAACAGTAATTCAAGACTTACAGCATATTGTTTTACTAGGCGGATAGTATTTGTTTAAGTTCCAAGGCACACAGTGAAACTTTGAAAAGGGGTATCATTCTCCCAGCCCAGCCCAGCAGCCCACTCTGGGTGATGCTTAAACTATATGTTGCCTAACCTCATTCTACAAAGGATGGATTTTCCTTAGAAAGGGAAATCTTTTAGTTTTCTCTTTTTCTCTATACTTGGGGAGTATTCAGATACTTTTTGAAACATTGTAATACTCTTATAAAGTCAGTTCTCTGAAAAGTTTTAGAAAGAGTTGTCTGTTTCTTTTTTACAGGAAAAAGATACCTTATGCTTCAGGGAACCATTTAATGTAGTAAATGAAAATGGTATGAGAAATTTATTTTAATATTTTATTTACATTTCAGTTTTTGGCAGACACAACATCTTTCTTTGTATGTGGTGCTGAGGATCGAACCCGGGCCACACCCATGCGAGGGGAGCGCGCTACCACTTGAGCCACATCCCCAGCCCCATGAGAAAATTTTTATAACAGTTTAAGTTTGTATTTAGTCTTACTTTCAACTAGTGCAATCTACTGAAGGTTAAACTTGA
This sequence comes from Spermophilus citellus, assembly GCF_964194105.1. Lineage (NCBI taxonomy): Eukaryota > Metazoa > Chordata > Mammalia > Rodentia > Sciuridae > Spermophilus > Spermophilus citellus. Next base: position 112,902,890 of record NC_138190.1, on the reverse strand, counting down.
ACCTTAAAAAATACATTTTTTTAAAAAAATATTTATTTATTTTAGTTCTCGGCGGACACAACATCTTTGTTGGTATGTGGTGCTGAGGATCGAACCCGGGCCGCACACATGCCAGGCGAGCGCGCTACCGCTTGAGCCACATCCCCAGCCCCTTAAAAAATACATTTATTTATTATTTTCATGCTGGGGATTGAACCCAGGGGCCTTGCTCATGCTAATAAGCATGTATTGTACTATTGAGCTATACCCCCACCCACCCCCAACTTCAACTTTAAATTTATTTCTTCTTTTCAAATAAATTTAAATCCATAAAATTCCACTTATATAATACCAGTCAATGGACTATAGTAGATAATTAAAGAATACATATTTTCTTTTATTTTGTTTGTAGTTGTAGGTGGACACAATACCTTTATTTTATTGATTTATTTTTTATGTGGTGCTGAGAATGGAACTCAGTGCCTCACACGTGCCAGGCAAGTGCTCAACCACTGAGTTACAACCCCAGCCCCACATATTTTCTAATGTATTTTTTGATATCAGAGTTTTTTGGGGGGCTGCTGGGGATTGAAAACCAGGGCCTTGAGCATGTGAGGCAGGCACTCTATCAACTGAACTATATCCCCAGCCCCTGATGTCAGATTTTTTTTTTAAGGAAAAGGTCCCCCCCCCCCCCCCCGCAAATTAAAGTAAGTCCTTTCCTATTTGAGGACATTTTTTATTCTATGTACTATTTTGTTCTTGCTTTATTTTTAAATTAATTATGTTAGTCTCTTTGAGTACAATGTTACTCAAAGTGACAGAGAGAAATAAAGTAACAGTGACAACAACTTTTTATTTGAATCCTATGAAGACTATTCAATTCAAAACATGTGAATTTGGATTTCACTCAAAAATGGCTATGTTGATGATATCCCTAAGAAACTGTTCTGTGTGGCCTAGAATTTTTCCCTTAAAATTATGTGTAAATTCTTAACAGTCTGAGCTAGTTGGTTGGCGATGTCTGTGTCAGTGGGAAATCAGTTACATTTAAAAATACTTATGAATTAAAAATAGTAATGAACATAGATAACAGTGTCTTTACCCTATCTTAATGAATGTAAAGAATGTATTTGAATGTTGATTTTATATAAAGGTTGTAAAGTTGCCACTTTTATTAAGGAATTTGATTTCATAGTGGTATAAAACAAGAACTCCCACACATATCTATTATATAGATTAGATAGCAGTTTCCAATTGGAAGGGGGAATTTGCCTTCAAGGGAAACTTGGAAGTGTCTGCAAACATTTTTGATTGTCACAGTTTGGGGGGTGCTACTGACATCTAGTGGGTAGAGGTGAGCATCCTTCAGTGAAAAGCATAGTCCACCACAACAAAGACTTTTCTAGTCCAAAATGTCAGTGGTTCCGAGGTTCAGAAGCCCCAGGTTAGAGTAAGATAAATGTCATAACTGAAAACAAAGTGCAATACATGTTCAAGAGGGAAAGATGACATTTGATTGGATTGTTAGAACATCAAAAGATATATAAAGAAGATGAGAAATTGGCTTTGAAATATTTTATAGTTATGCGCAGAGGGAGAAAGCTACATGAATATTGACATCCCAGAGTCTCCTCAAACTCAGTATTATCAAGTAGTCAATTCTTGTTATTGACCCTAAGCCCCCTCATCAACCAGATCAGAAATTTGAGAGCAATTTCTGACTCCTCCCTTTTCCTCAACCTAATCTAGTTAAGAACTAGGATCTGTTGGTCAGAGATCTTTGAATAGCTTTCAGATCTGTTTCCTTCCTGTCTGTTCTCACTGCCATTGTTATTATTCAGCTTCTCTTCTCTTCCTCAACTGCAAGTGAATCTGTCAACAGTTTCCCAGTTTCTGTTCTCTTTGCCTGAAGTTTGCTTCAACTCCACACTAGCTAGACCATTCTCTTCACTGTGCAAGTCTGATTGTTATTTTTTGTAAAACACCTTCAAGCCAGTTCCCTAACAGTGCATTTCATAATCTTATTTCCTTGGATTTTGAGTTTTGCAAAATTTTTAAATGTAAAAAAAGAGCTAAAACATACACACTGTGCTTCAACTGTGGTAATTTTATATTTTACTAATCAATGTTAAGTTGCTAAGATTAATTCAAATTGTGTGAAGTTGTAGTGCATTATTTTGGATGGCTGCATGATCTTTCTTTGAATGTAGCACACTTTATTTATTTACTTTCTCACTGATTGCTATTTACATTGCTTTTCCTTTTTTCTCTTGTAAATAGTGCCACTATAAAATTGTATGTCTCTTGTTTTATATGTGTAATATTTTTCTTCTTGTACACTTGGGAGTCTAGGTTATGTTGAATATCACTGTTCAGACTGGTTAACAGTTTACATTTCCTTGGTCATGTATAATAGATCCCATGAAACTATATTTCTTTCAATATATAGTATTGTCAGGCTTAAACATTATGGCCAAATGAAGTTAAAATGGTATTTCAGTGAAGGTTTTTAGAATTTAAATTTCTCAGATCACCAATGATGTTAATATTTCCTCAAATATCTGTTGGCCATATGTGTTTCCTGTTCTGTAAAATAACTTTTCTTTGTTTTTGCCTATTTTCTATTGAATGTCCTTTCCTTATATAATTTTATAATACTGTATACTACTCTCTCTATATGTACCAGAATTTTGTAATTCTTCTTATGCTAATCATTTGTCAGTTTTGTATGTTGTAGGTATCATTGTCTAGTTTCTGTTTAAATTTTTTTAGTTGTAATGGACATAATAACTTTATTTTTTATATGGTGCTGAGGATCTAACCCAGTGCTTCACACGTTAGGCAAGCACTTTACCACTGAGCCACAACCCCAGCCCCAATCATTGCCTAGTTTTTCTTTTTAATATTTATTTTTTAGTTGTAGTTGGACACTGTCGCGACCCCCTTGCCCGCAAGGAAGACGCAACACCGGGAATCTTCTTACAGCTGTTTATTCAGGCTCTGCAGAGTTCTTCCTCCCCCGGAAGCCCCTCCCAGCCTTAATAAAGTATCCGAACACCCAATGTGAAGCTGCCACGTGGAGCTTTCTCATAGGGTGTCAAAGAACCAAGTGCCAACTCTCCCAAAGAAGGAGTTGTTTGTCACAGACCACAACGAGGCCGGCGCCATCTTGTAATGGCGACCGGTCTGAAGAAACGGCTCACCACAGTTCCCCCTTTTGTTTTCTAAAAACAACACAGGCGAGAGTAGAGGTCCTATCCCACTGTGCAGAAGTGGCTGCATAGTATGGCTCAGCACATACTTATATATTTCTTGCAGATAGAATGGAAAGTTACCAGTAGGCGGGAGCAAGGGCGGGGGGAGACAGAAAGTTCTTGTTAACTCATACCAAGCCTTCAACCAGGAACCTTATCGGACCCAAGCAGGTCAAGACGTTCCCACATGACCGTTATAGGCTGAATAATATGAAAACAGACACCACAAGTCCTTCAAGGCCTGGTGAGCTGCCTCAAGGCCTTGTGAGCTGGCCTCTTTGACGTGCACAACAAGAAACCAGGGCTGGATCCAAGCCCTGGGGGCCGGGGGGAGTCCGTGCCAGCAGTTCCCCCTCTTTTGTTTGTGGCACGTCAAAGGGAATCAAGTAGCCCCTGTCTTAGGTCGTTCACTGTCCTTACAGTGTTTATCCGTCTCTGGGGAGGCCCCATTCCCTTGTCTTAGGTTGCAGTGCAAGCGTGAAAGTTGCTTGTCTCTGGGTACTACAAGATTAGCTCGTTGTTGCCAAGGCGTTTAGTGGTATCTATTTAGCCAGTCATTATTAGGTCTTTAATTGGTTCCGGTTCAACAGGGCATAGAGTCAGAGGAGAGGAATAATAAAAATAAGGAAGAAAAGGGGGCAAAAGGAGAAAGGCATGAAGCAGGAATCATTGTAGAAAAATCATCTTTGAATTGGTCGGAGACAAACTTCAGTAAGATCATCTTTGGTTTGTAGGCGTTGATAATGGACCTGTATTGGCTTAGAAGTCAGAATGTTAATTTGGTCTTTAATAAATTGTGTCATTCTCTTGACAAGGCAGGGGCCTACAGCAGCTACAAGAAGGAGACCGAAAAGCGGTCCCATTACAGTGGACATCAAAGGAGTCAGCCATGGGGTATTTTTAAACCATTGTTCAAACCATCCTTGTTGTGCTTCAAACTCCTTTTGTCTTTTAGCCAATCTTTCCGTGACCTTTTCTATAGTTTTAGGATTACCCCAGTGTGATCTGCATAAGCATAACACTGTTCCTATAAAGCTATATATAGTTTTCCTTCCCTTACGAACAATAAATCTAGTCCCCTCCTATTTTGTAACACAACTTTTGAGAGGGAGGTGAGGGACTTCTCCAAGGCGGTAATTGATTTGGCCATGGCTGTTAAATCCTCATTCATAGCCATTTGTAGATTTAGTAATTGACCTCCCTGGACATAGGTGGCTGTCCCGGTTCCTATTCCAGTTGTTATTCCACCTATGCCCAATAGGAGGGCAATAGTCATAGTTATGGGTTCTCTGGGGAGTCGAGTATGTCCCTCAAGGTGTCCCAGGGTGTAGTCTGACCCATGATAAAATATCTTCGGCCATAGTTGTACCAACACACAGAAATCAGTAGTTGTATTTAAGACTGCCATGGAAACACAGGGAGTTAACCCAGTATTGCAAGCAAAATAGGACCCTTTGGGACCCCACAAATAATCAGATTGAGATTGATTTATTGGTCGGGTGATGTTGTAGAGATGTTGGTGTGAAAGCGGTACCTTTCCCAAGTAAACCCCTTGTCCCATGACCTCCGTGATAGTTAACTTACAGCTGGGCAGAGAATAACATTTAGGATCTGTAGTGGTATTAGAGGATAAATTAGACAGTATCGTTACCCCCTCATAATAGGGCGGCCTGGAGGTCAAGCATAGCCAGCAATCTTGGGTCCTGTTAGGATTAGTGGCATTGAGAGCGAAGAAGGCTCCTTGGACCAAATTAAGAAGGCGATCTCCAGTTCCAGGGTATATGGGCTCAGGGGCATAATCAAAGGTTTGATAGCCCATAGTTTTTGTTTGACTGCTGGGGGAAGGTTTTACTGTTGGGGCTATGGGCTGCTTGGGTCCAGATGGGGCCTTTTGGTCTCCGAGCACCTGATTAGGTCCTATTAGACTTCCAGTAGGCTGTTCTGTGGTCAATTTGAGCCGAAAAAGCAGGCCAGGATTGTACTGTCCGGGGGTGTAAATATTCAGCCCCCAGAGATATCCTTAAGTCCAATCTGGTTGTTGTCTTCCATTGGAAGTAAACTGAATAGTAATATTTGTTTGCCAGAAATGGGCATAGTCATTCCTAGGTGAATTCTTAAGTCAATACCCATTACTAGGGGTTTCACATCCCCACGAGGCACAATAATAGGCCTCAGGTCCTCCACACTTCCAAGTACGTTGTCGTCCCGGGCATAAATATCATGATCAGAACCGACAAGGGGGATAGGAATCCTTCTAAATTCAAAGTGAACAAGGTTATGGATAATAACGTTTGTGGTCCCTGGCAGCATCTATATATTTTTCCCTCCGTAATTGTTTGTAGATAAAGTTTTAAATGTTGATGGGCTCGTTTCACAATTGTTTGTCCCTGGGGGTTATAAGGAATGTCTGTTTTGTGTTCAATCTTTCATTGGGTGTAGAACCGTTGAATTGTTTGGCTTATATATGTGGGTCCATTGTCTGTTTTGAGACAACGTGGACTGTCCATGCAAGAGAAAGCTTTTAAGAGATGTCCAATAACATCTTTGGCCTTTTCTCCAGTGTGTAATGTAACAAAGATATAGCCAAAGTATGTATCAATAGAAACATGTACAAAAGACAGCTTACCAAAACTAGGGAAGTGGGTAACATCAGTTTGTCAGATATCATTGGGGTGTAAGTCTCTAGGATTAACACCCAAACTGGGAAAATGAAGAAATGGAGCACATACTGGGCACAGGGAGACAATTTGTAAAGCTTGATCACGCGAGCATCCTGTGCGGAAGCGTAAAGATTGTGAATTTAGATGGAATTTAGCATGGAGTTGTGAGGCCTCATCATACTTGGTTATAGTGTATATTAGGCCCATATTATGAGTGGCAGCATCTGCTTTAGCATTACCTTCCGCCAGAGGCCCAGGAAGCTCCGAGTGTCCTCGGATATGTCCAATGAATAAAGGATCTCGTCTAGCCCAAACAAGGAGCTGAACTGTTTGTAATTGTTCCATAATAGTGGATTGCCTGCCAATATAAGGGGCTGTTTTAATAACTGAGGCTAACTTAGCAACATAGAGACTATCAGTATACACATTAAGTGGGATGGAATTGTATAGTTTAAGGGCCATAATTAGAGCCTTAACTTTTGATCTTTGGGCAGACAGTTTAGGAACAGGGTGTCAAATTACTTGAGATCCATCAAAAACAACAGCAAACCCCCCTTTTTGTTCCGTCTGTATAAACAGTTTGAGCTCCCGAAATAGGCTCTCTTTTAATAATTTTAGGAAAAATGATAGGACATCTCTTAAGGCCTTCTAGAAGTTTATGTCGGGGAAAGTGATTATCAATTTTACCTTTGAAAGTATAAAGAAAAAGACACCAAAGATCATGTGTTTGTTGTAATTGTAAAATCATATCTTGGGTATAAGGTTGAATGAGAATGTCAAGAGTCTTTTTAAATAGTGTATCACCCAAATATTTGGCTTTCCAGAGCAGATTTATCACCAGTTCATAAAAGGGAGTTATCACCCGAGAGTTAGAAGCAGGTAAATGGACCCAATAGATGGGACTAGTCTGTCAAAACACTCCAGTAGGAGTTAATTTTGATGGCAGGATTATAAATGATAGGGGTATAGAATAATCTATCTGGGTAACCTGCATCTCTTGTAAGGCTGTTTCCAGTAACCTGAGTGCCTTCAAGGCTTTTGGAGTAGGTTTTCACAGGGAGGTGGGTGAGGGGCCTCCTCTCAAAAGGTCATACAGGGGTTTAAGTTAGTAGTTTAATATACTTAATGTTTAATCAACAATGTGAATTTATTTACCAAAATTAATCCCTATCTTAAACAGTAAGAATTGTTAGGCAACAAGGATCTTTCTGTAAAGAAATAAACTCACATTCCAATAGGTGTTTGTCATGTCAAAATATGGACAAAATTTTAGCTCACATTAGTATAGTTAAATGAGGAAAATAAACTGAAATATCTTTAAGTTAATTATAGTCAGTTTAGTATATGAAATTTTTTTTTCTCTTTTTTGTTTAGATAACAATATAAAAATCTTTTTACTTAGGGAAATGAATAGAAAGACCTTATTTTACCCAAAGATGATTTTTTTTTTTCTTAGGATTTATGTGTGCTTTGTCTTTGTTGGAACATCTTGTTCTTTAAAAAAAATACACTTTGGAACAATTTCTGAAAACCTTAGGATCCATAAACAAATTATTATACTTTGATAAGAAATATCAATGAAAATATAGTTAAAACCCTTAGATATTTTGTAGAAATAATTATAATAATTTATCATCTTATGAGTTTAAACAGTAACTTTGAGAAGGAGAAACTACGTGATTGCATTTTCACTTAAAAGCAAATTTACAGTAAACACATTTATCTCAAATATCTGTAACTGAAAAGGCAGAGTATCTGAAAAATGTAGATATAAAACATAAATTATGGGTTTCCTGTTGAAGAAAAACAATTAGGCAAATATATATAAACTAATCAATTAGGCATGTGCTAATTAATTTATAGATTAACAAATATAGGTTATTTAAATATCTAAAAAATATATATTAAGAATAAGAACTTAACTTATAATTGTATTAACTTTATGTAACCACGTGGTCTTAAAATATTTGGATCCATGTTAATTTATTTTTAACTAGGAGTGCACTTTTCTATGTGACGTCACTTGATGTACTGAAATAAGATCCTTGAGTATACATTTTTATTTTTATAGTTAGCAATGAAAATAAGGATTTTTTGGTCATCACAGGAACTTTGCCGGCTTGTTCCTGTGGCAAGCAAATGCATCCTCATAACTTTTAAAATTAAAAGTAAAATATAAAGAAGCATATTTGATATCTCTCATCAATAGAACATTATTTAGTAACACAACTACAGAGAAAAGTTAGGTTATTTAACTTGGAACTAGCTTAAATTTAGGACTGTAACATAGAAAGCTGTGGAATTAAATTTTGTCTGAAAAAGATATCTTTTGTTAGCATTGATAGGCAGGCATGTTTCAAAAATATAGGCTCTGAGTAGCTCCGGTAGAAATTTGAAACACAGCAAAACAGGTCAGTGGCTGGAAGGCGGGACTAGAAGTCCTGTCTGAGTGACTGTGGAAGAACCAATCGGTAGCCCCCAAAAGTGTGGGAGGTGGGACCAGGAAGCCGCTCTTCTGGCTAGGCACCCCATGGTTACCATGGTGATGCAAGCAACATGGAGTCCGCTGCTCATTTTGGAGGCAAAAGTTCCCCAAGGTTTCTTAGCCGATTGTATTTTGTTTGATTTTGTCTGCATTTTTCCCCGCCTGGCCAAGATCTTACTGCGGTAGCAGCTTGTTCTGTCTCTGGATTGCCCCGTACACTCTGGCTTCCGGGGCCCGGGGTGGGCCCCTGTTTCTGTTTCCCGGCTGCAGTGGGCGTCCCTGAGCATCAAACTTGGAATTACGCTCGCTGCTGTAGCTATCTGAGCATAGACCCCAGGACCATAATTAATTTGCTGATTTATGATAGCATATTGTTTTGAGCCTGTTAAAATTTCAAGGTTACACTGTGGGAAGCCGGCGTCCTGATTGACTCAGGCTAGCTCACGACACCTCTCTTGATTTTCATTTGTCCACAACAACAACAACAACAACAACAAAAAAAATCCCTCCGGACAATACAGCCCTGCAAAGTTGTTGCCAGTCACTAGGTGTTAGCTGATTGGCAGAGAAAAACTCGAAGAGAGTCAATGTAAAGGGGGCATGGGGTCTGTAATTAGTAATTGCCTCCTTTAGTTGTTTAATGTCCTTAAAGGCTAAAGAAACATACACTCTGGCCGGCTGTCCATCGGCATCCAGGTTTTCAATTACTGGAAAAGTTTGGGATATCTTAGGCTGCCATTGAATACCCCCCCTGCCTTCTGGGGTTGTCCTCGTTCCAATCGGGGTTATAAGGAGGGAGCGCAACAGGGATCGGGGCCGTAGATGCTTTAAATTTTGACTTCTTCATTTGACCCTCCAGTTCCTTTATCTCCCTTTCCAGTTCCTCCTCCTGCCAGCTGTTACCATGGAGCCCAGTTAGTAACTCCCTTATCTTAGAAATGTACTCAGCACTGTGAAGCCCAGCTCAAGGCCAGAGGCCTTGTTACATATTTGTGTGAAAAACTAGTAAGGGAGTGTCTAGCGCCTGGAGTGCTGATCTTTTCAGACAGTAGCCAAATAAAACAGGACACAGCAACAAAAGAAACACAGAAAACAAAAGTGAAAGTACACAGTGCAGCTGCAATAAAATATGAGGCTCTCTCTTTCTTAGTAGAGGAGCTGATTCCGCTTTGGTCGTGGGTCCCACTAACCGGGACTATCAGGTCCCGCCCACCGGGACTATCGGGTCCCATTCACCGGGACTGTGGGGTCCCACTTACCGGGACTGTTCAGTGTACCACCTCTGACGACTTGCAAGTTTTGATTTTCCCGGGTTTCGGCACCACTTGTCGCGACCCCCTTGCCCGCAAGGAAGACGCAACACCGGGAATCTTCTTACAGCTGTTTATTCAGGCTCTGCAGAGTTCTTCCTCCCCCGGAAGCCCCTCCCAGCCTTAATAAAGTATCCGAACACCCAATGTGAAGCTGCCACGTGGAGCTTTCTCATAGGGTGTCAAAGAACCAAGTGCCAACTCTCCCAAAGAAGGAGTTGTTTGTCACAGACCACAACGAGGCCGGCGCCATCTTGTAATGGCGACCGGTCTGAAGAAACGGCTCACCACAGGACACAATACCTTTATTTTATTTATTTTTATGTGGTGCTGAGGATCAACCCCAGGACCTCAAATGTGCTAGGCAAGCGCTCTGTGGCTGGGTCACAACTTCAACTCCCATTGCCTAGTTTCTAGTTTTTAATTTACCTTTTTTGCTTTTTAAGGAAGTGTGTTTTGAAGAATAAATCTTTTTTTTTTTTTGAGAGAGAGAGAGAGAGAGAGAGAGAGAGAGAGAGAGAATTTTTAATATTTACTTTTTAGTTCTCGGCGGACACTACATCTTTGTTTGTATGTGGTGCTGAGGATAGAACCCTAGCCGCACGCACGCCAGGCAAGCACACCACCACTTGAGCCACATCCCCAGCCCTTGAAGAATAAATCTTTGAAAAGATTTAAAAATCTTTGAAATTTTAATAGTCAAAATTTTTCAGTCTTTAATTTTATTGTTAATGATTTTTTGTCTTCTTTAAGAATGTATTGAATATGCTGGGCACTGTGGCACATGGTATCTGTAATCCCAGACCCTCCAGAGGCTGAGGTAGGAGGATCTTGAGTTCAAAGCCAGCCTCAGCAACAGCGAGGTGCTAAGCAACTCAGTGAGACCCTGTCTCTAAATAAAATACAAAATAGGGCTGGGGATGTGGCTCAGTGGTCAAGTGCCCCTGAGTTCAGTCCTCGGTACCTGCCCACAAGAATGTATTAAATACATTAATCTACATTTTTTTACAAAGAGTCTTAAAGTTTTATTTTCGGTGTTTAAGTTTCAAGTCAATATGGAATTGATTTTAACTACATTGTAAAGTAGTGGTTCAGTTTCATGTTTTAACATATCGATCATCTTTTTCTCAATCCACCCTTGCCTACTTCTTTTCTTTTTAAGATTTTATTGAAAGAAAATTCACAAAATAAAAAGTCATCCATTTAAAATATATTGTTTGGGCTGGGGATATAGCTCAGTTGGTAGAGTGCTTGCCTTGCATGCACAAGGCCCTGGGTTTGATCCCCAGCACCAAAAAAAAAAAAAAAAAAAAAAAAATTGTTGGTTGTTAGTTGTACACCCATCACTAGAATCTAATTTTCGAATATTTTCATCATCCCAAAAGAAATCCACACCCTTTGTCCCTCCCTGTTCTCCCTGACTCCACTCTACACCATCTTATCCTAGGCAACCACTAATCTACTTTCTTTCTGTATAAATGTGCCTATACTGACATTTCATGTAAATGGATTCATACAATCTGTGGCCTTTTGTGACTAGCTCCTATCATTTATTATAATGTTTTCAAAGTTCATTTATATTGTGTGTTATCAGTACTTTATTCCTTTTTATTTCTGAATAATATTCCACTATATATTTTACTTATCTATTTAGCAATTAATGTACAATTGGATTGTTTCTACTCTTTGGGTATTATAAACAATACTGCTGTAAACATTTATGTATGGGTTTTTGTGTAGATGTATGTCATCATTTCTCTTGAGATATATGTAGGAGTGGGATTGGTCCTGTGGTGCTTCTATATTTAACATTTTGAAGAAATGCCAAATTGTTTTCCAAAGCGGCTGCACCATTTTATATTCCCATTAAGAGTGTATAGGATTCTAATTTTTCTACAACACTTATTATCTTTTTTTTTTAAATAACCATCCTAACGGGTGTGAAATGGTATCTCATTGTCATTTTGATATGTGTTGTCCTGAAGACTGATGATGTCAAGCATTGTTGCATCTGCTTATTGACAATTTGTATATCTTTCTAAGAGAAAGGTTTGTTCAGGCTCTGTCCATTTTCTAGTTGAGCTGTCTTTTCATTACTGAGATATAAGAGGCTTTTAAAAATGATGTATATAGATGCCTTATCAAACATATGCTTTGTAAATATTTCTTTCCTTTCCAATTCTGTGGGTTATCTACTTTGAAAAATAAAATTAATTTTTTTTTGTCCTGGGGACTAAACCCGGGGGCAGTTTAACCACTGAGCCACATACCCATCCCAAAATTTAAAATTTTAGATATAGTCCATTTTATTTTATTTTATTTTTTATGTTACTTGTGCTTTGGTCTTTATCTTTCCCCTTCCCCTCATCCTCCACATACAGTGATTATACTTCAATTATGGCAGCTGTGATCTTTTATTGCAATTAATCTTTCTTCTACTGTACCAGGCACCATCAGTTTAATAATTTTCCTGAAAAAAATAAACACTACCACAATAAATGCATATATGGGTTTAAGAACTGTTATCATTAAAAGAAAATGTGCATTTCTCTTTTTATTGGCTTCAGAGTTGAATGTAGAAACTTTGTCATTTCAAAATCTCCTATAGTGTGTGATGCACAGTAGTTATTTAACACATTTTGTTCAATTACGCCTGCTTTTTATCCTGGTGCCTTTTTGAGGTGCCTTTTTGCTTTTCATCTGTGTTTTCCACTACTTCTAATATATGTACCTTGTTCTTTAGTCAGATTGGACCTTTCATCATCTTTCTGGTTTATTTTGTTTTATTACTATTATTTTAAAAATATATTTTTAGTTGTAGATGGACCCAATATCTTTGTTTACTAATTTATTTTTATGTGGTGCTGAGGATTGAACTCAGTGCCTCACACGTGCAGGGCAAGTGCTCTACCACTTGAGCTAAAGTCCCAGCCCCCTTGCTTTATTATTTTTAAAAATGAAAAAAATAATCCAGGGGTTGGGGTTGTGGCTCAGCGGTAGAGCGCTTGCCTAGCCTGTGCGAGGCCCTGGGTTTGATCCTCAGCACCACATAAAAATAAATAAATAAAATAAAGATTGTGTCCAACTAAAAAAATAAATATTAAAAAAAATAATCCAACTACTATGTATAACTATAAAACTCTAATAAAAATAGCTAGAGGGCTGGGGATATAGCTCAGTTGGTTGAGTGCTTGCCTCAAATGCACAAGGCCCTGGGTTCAATTCCTAGCACCACACACACACAAAAAAAGGCTAGAAAAAATGAAAAAAAGTATTAGAAAATATTAGAAAAAAGTATTAAAAAGAAATAACACATTACTGCTTCATAAGCAGAGATGTGATTGTTTAAACTTTAATATTTAGAAATTAGCTGTAGTTTTATATATTTCTATATTCCACCATTGGATATATTTT